>NC_059080.1:30137690-32637690 GCF_020497125.1 Mauremys mutica | reverse complement strand
AATACATGTTTTCACTTAATAACTCTGCATTAAAATGAAGGAATAAGAAACATACAAGCAAAAGTAGAGAGAAAAAATAAAATTGGAGGGGAATTTATCTTAGACATGTTCAGCATTTATTTCACCCAAATAACTAAAATACAAAAAGCTTTTCCTTCCATATCTAATCTATTTTCTTTAGGGAAACGTGTGGGACTTAAGATTTAGGAGCACAAGTCCCAATTCAAGTCAGTTTAACAAATGGGTAAATAGAGGAAAAAAGAGTTTAAAGCTAATGCTTTCAATGGGAAAATCAATGGAGTTTGTGCTCCTAAATCACAAAGATCCTTCTGAAAATCCCATGCTGTGTGTGTGTCTTTTCCCTCTCCTTCAGTTTCTAATTTGCTTCCCTGCAAGTCTAGCCTTCCCTGAGAAGACCAAACTCTCTTCTTTTCCAGTCATATTTAATTAGAATAGCATTTGCCTCCAATGTGCAAAAAAAGCCCAGTAGCCAACAAATTGGAGCTCTGAAGGAAAGTCCATCCTCCCTTTTGGATGATGCTGACAACTCTGCAACAATGTTCCTGGACCAGCGCACAGGTGGAGTGGTTTATCCTTTCCTACTCCCTTCCACTTTGGGAGAGAATGATATTTGTGAGAGTGCTATGGAGAACAGTCTCTGACTTCTCCTCCCGTGCAGAGACTGCAACAGTCCCTGGCCCTTGTGAAGTAGAATGGAGCTCCTTGCCCCTGCATAAGGAACAAGAAGAATCTAACACAATAGGATATGATTTTAAGGGGGAGGTTGGGTGAGAATAGGGAGAGATAGTTACCAAGTGTGTATTTGGGAACCCGAGGTGAGATGTATGCATGTGTTAAGCTTGTATGTAATCCCGTGCCCAGCTGTAGCTGAGCTGGAGTGTACCTTTGCTTTTTGAGACTATTATGACACATTTATGAGTTAATAGGAGATTCACAATGGCAAATATTTCTGACACAAGCTTTGAAACAAAGAGAAGGCTTCAGCACTCCTGGGACCCCTTGAAAAGAGCTCTCTGGAGTAGGGCAAGGCGTGCACACAGACTACAATATAATCCTCCTCTTTACAACTGGGGGAGTTCAAAGGAAATAAATATCCATAGAGCATGATGAATAGGTAGAAACATAGTTCTGAATTGAATTAAGCTCAAATTCCAGAAGTTTGCTTTTGAAAGATTTCATAAACCAGAATAAGACTCTCATAATCTGCTTTGTGAATGACAGGAAGCCAATGTAAACCTGGTAAGGCTTGGTAAATGTGATCCCAGGGCTTTAATTTATATTGTATGAAGTAAAAATAAAGAAAATAGCAGCAGATCTTTTCTGTACTGAAGTTTTCAGGGATGATCAGATTTTGGAGTGGGAGGCGGGGAAGACAGCAACATTATCCTCAGATTAATCTGCACACAACAGGTGCATTTCAATACAAGTAACTGTGGCTTAAACTCCCAAAGTGCCCCCCCCCCAAAAAAAGTTGTTAGAGCTGGTAATAAAATGGGGAATACTTCTGGAAAAAATTGATTAAAATGTCAAGAATTTCTGCCCATCCCTAGTTTTTACTGGATATTTATAAACTAGTAGTGCCCCCAGGTCTGATCAACATCAAGATCCCATTGTACTAGATGCCATACAGACATAAAGGGAATCCAGGAACTAACAGATTATGCAGTTTGAAGAAAGCCCCATTATAATTAAATGCACGGGTGGCTGTGTTTCAGTGGAAGATTGAATGATGCCTGCTATAGGGCATGCTAAGGTTGCCTAACTTTTTTTTCCCCTTTTTGTTTTGAATTGCTTATAATTTTGCCAAACTTCAATTGTTTGGACTGAAATTTTCCATGCTGACTGTCAGATATGTATGCAGTTTGGATCTTTGTAAAAGGATATCAAGGATTGTAGCTGGTGTAATATACACCAATATGAAAATATTATTTAAAAAGAGAATAAGAAAATTAGGGCTGTCAAGCAATTAAAAAATTAATCACGATTAATCACACTGTTAAACAATAACAGAATACCATTTATTTCAATATTTTGGATGTTTTCTACATTTTCAAATATATTGATTTTAATTATAACAGTATACAAAGTATACAGTGCTCACTTTATATTTATTTTTATTACAAATATTTGCATTGTAAAAAACAAAAGCAGTAGTATTTCAATTCACCTAATACAAGTACTGTAGTATAATCTCTTTATCATGAAAGTTGAACTTACAAATGTAGAATTATGTACAAAAAATAACTGCACTCAAAAATAAGATAATGTAAAACTTTAGAGCCTACAAGTCCACTCAGTCCTACTTCTTCAGCCAATCATTCAGAGAACTATTTGTTTACATTTGCAGGAGATAATGCTGCCCGCATCTCATTTACAATGTCACCTGAAAGTGAGAACAGGTGTTCGCATGGCACTGTTGTTGCTGGCGTCACACAATATTTATGTGCTGGATGCACTAAAGATTCATATATCCCTTCATACTTCAAACACCATTCCAGAGGACATGTCACATTGGTACCCTCTTTGCATTTTGTCAAATCTGCAGTGAACGTGTTCTTAAAATGAACAGCATGTGCTGGGTCATCATTTGAGACTGTTATAACATGAAATTTATGGCAGAATGCAAGTAAAGCAGCAGGAAAGATACAATTCTCCCCCAAGGAGTTCAGTTGAAATTTAATTAACGCATCATCAGCATGGCAGCATGTCCTCTGGAATGGTGACTGAAGCATGAAGGGGCATACAAATGTTTAGCATATCTGGCACATAAATACCTGGCAATGCCAGCTACAAAAGTGCCATGCAAATGCCTGTTCTCACTTTCAGGTGACATTGTAAAGAAGAAGCTGGCAGTATTATCTCCCATAAATGTAAAGAGACTTGTTTGTCTGAGCGTTTGGCTGAACAAGAAGTAGGACTGAATGGACTTGTAGGCGCTAACGTTTTACATTGTTTTGTTTTTTTAGTGCACTTATGTAACAAAAAAAATCTACATTTGTACGTTGCACTTTCACAATAAAGAGATCGCACTCAGTACTTGTATTAGGTAAATTGAAAAATACCATTTCTTTTTATTATTTTTACAGTGAAAATGTTTGTAATAAAAATAAGTGAGCACTGTACTTTTTATTCTGTGTTGTAATTGAAATGCATACATTTGAAAATGTAGAAAAATATTAAAAAATATTTTAATAAATTTCAATTGGTATTCTATTGTTTAACAGTGCGATTAAAACTGCATGTAATCTCAATTACGGTAATTATTTTGAGTTAATCATGTGAGTTAACTGTGATTAATCGACAGCCCTAAACGAAATGTATGACAAAAAACTCTAACCCCCTCCACCCCAAGCCGGACTAGTTAGCGTGGAACCAAAGATGACATTGCTACTGTTATGTTTTTGGCAGGTTCTCAGTTAATATAGTAATGTGTGCCAGTATAAGATTTTTGATATTTAGGACAGTAATTTAATAATAATCCCCCCCCCCACATCCCTTACCTAAGGATACTGCGGTATGTGATCTAAGGTTTCATATTACAGATTTATACTCTACAGCAATAAAGCATCATTTGTCACATTTTTCATCTTTCTAGTGCTTTTCTGCTATCAATTAAGGAGGCCCTTACACCTGATCAGAGCTGGGTGAATAAATAGAAACAAATATTTCATTTTTCACTTTTTTAAGCTAACTTTTAGCAATTTTTTTCTTTTTTGAAATTGTCAATGAAAGGATTCTCAAATTTATTAATTATTTCAAATAATATGCTGAATAGGTTCTATGAAATGTTCTCTCTGTGTGTCTTGTTTGCACTACAAGTATTCAGTAGTTGACATCAGAGATGTGTTTTAATGGAGAAGCATAACTCTGACAGGATTCTAGGGCAGATGCAAATCCAGAATCTGTTTTCCCACCAATATTTGCTTATGATTCAAGGTTTCAATGAATATTCCTACAATAACCTCATTTATTAGAAAATTAACAAAGTTTATACAAGGCTGTGAGTTAGCTGAAGCCTTAAAGGATCCAGCTACATGATATGCTAGGCACAATTACATGGCTTTAAGGAAGGCATTTCAGTTTATCAAATTGCACTGCTAATCTTGGGAAAGGCAACCTGCTGCCTTTATAGCTGACCAGTTTCCCTCAGGTGACTGCAGATGTTTCCTGAATGCAAAGCAGGAGGAAGCAGCAGCAAGCTTCTAAGGCAGCTTTGCTGCCAGAAGACAGGGAACTGGATGGAGGGGTCATCTATTTTTATTGATAAATTGAGTTCCCGACAGGTCCATTGGCTCTTCATGTTTCAATGATGGAAGCCCCTTCTCCATCCATGAGGGGAAACACTGTGCAGGTTCTACTCCTTCAGTACTTTCTCCTCTCCCTCCTACAGGTTCTTCCTTGGGAGGTGAACATTTGTCCCAAAGTTGTTTCTGGCTTGCTGGAGCACTGAATATATTCCAAAACAGTAACTGTCACCTTTTCTCCACACTGTTTTTAGATAAAAATATCATCAAAAAGATTGTTTTAATAGAAAATATATGAATATATATATGTTTGGTTGCTTATGCCAATGTTGTGGCTGATTTATAAGACCCTGAATAACAGTGGAGTTTCTAATAAAATCTCTGTCATGCCCATAACTCAAGCAGCATTGCCAAATGCTGCTTGAGTAAAAGATGAGGTAGAGACTCAGCAGGCACATATCTGTGCTTTGGGTACATTATGGATCTTTAGAAATAAGAAGTTTTGGAAATGACACAGATGAGCTGCTAAGTTGAGGTATAAATAAATCAAAAAGGAAACCATATTTCTACACAACAGTGCTTAGTTTCTGAAAACACACCTCATGCATCAAATAATGGACAGAGCTTTGCTTTGTGTGATGTGCAGGATCCAGTAATTGTTACATGGGATATGTGTTGTCGACAATAAAGAGTAAAAATCCTCCACTTGTTCAAGCTCTATCATCTGAAACACAAGGAGAGATGCCTTACATAGTGTTATATTCAGAATATCTTGTGGAAACTTATAAGGATGCATTGGCAATTGACATAGAAAAGAAGAACTATTAATCATTGATTCTGCATAACATCTCCAGTTAGACTATTTTGATGAAGACCCAAACCTAGGACAGAGCCCTCTATCATGTGACCTGAGTCTCTGTTATGTAGATATAAAAGTAAATTTCTAATAACCAGAGTATACAGAAGGGTACAGATAGGATTGGAGCAGGTCCCTGAGAGAATCTGGTCTCAGTTAGTCAAACAGTATTTCATGATTTATTGTGTTGAAAACTGCAGTTACATACAAAAAGAAAAGATTAATGGGAGAAGGTAACTGATACCACAGTTATTAGCAGCATGTGTGAGAAGAACAGTCTTAATTTCAAGGGCTGGCCAAATTCCAAGCAGAACTCTCCATAGGAAGAAAAATCATGTTGACAACAAGAGGACTCCAGCTGATTGGTCAGAGGGGGTTCCAGACTGTTGGTTTGAAAAAAAATATTAGATCGATGGTGATAGACAATGGACAGTTGATCAAGGAGGATACAGGTAGAGAGAATCTCTCTACAGCATTTTTAGTTGTTGAAGGGATTTGCCCATGAGTTTAAAAAAAATATGATCAAAGAGATTCAGAACCTTGGAGCTGGAAAAGCACATAAAACTAAATGGGGGAAGGAATCCAGTTAGTACAAATCCAGATCATCTTAGGACAAAGCATGGAGTTGGCAAAAGTATTAGTGAATGCTGTTAAGGGAAAAAGGCATTCCAGGTAAAACTCAAGCAACATGATTTGTGTAATAGATATATTTAAACCTGTTTATTTCAATATATAAATGATTGGGAGTGTTAGACAAGTAAACACTGTAAATAAATCACTACCATTTGAAGTAAGATAGACCCTATCCACAATGGGCTAGGTCTTGTTTTTTGTTACATAGAAGTCTTGCAGACAGAGGTCTCTCTGCAGTGCCATTGCACCCATTCTTGCACAGGACAATAAGCTCCTAGCATTCCCATGAGTACAAGGCTGAGGGAGTAGTTAATGGGCCCACTGGTACTCCAAAGACACAGTGAGGTGCTCTGTCCTCATGTGAATGCTGCAGCATGACCTAGGAGGGTTATGTACTGGCAGAATGGCTGTTGGAATCCTGGCATAGGCAGCTCTACTCCATTCCCTTTTCCCCTAATGCAAATCCTAGCAGGGAGTGCTGGATTTTGCTCAGTGTTCCTACTGTTGAATCTTAAACAGTGTAACAATTTCACAGAGTGAGGTAATGTCCTATTTTGCTTTTCTGAGTGACACCCGAATTCCTTCCCAGTCAGTGTGACATTTTTATATTAGTCTCTGCTACATTTTGAAATCTCTTTCAGCTTGCTTAGTGATTGGTTATTCTGAGATTGGAAGTTTTCTTTGTTCAGGCCCTTGATTTTGTTTTAAGCTTCCTAAAGCAATGCTAAGCATACTTATGTTTTTTGAGACCCCAATGAAGTCTAGACTCTGTGTAGCTGGGTTCATTACTGACGTATAAAACTATTCCTTGAAAAGTATCTGGTCAGTCTCGCTTTCTAGTTTAGAAAATAAGTCTCTTAGCATTTTAACAAGATCGACTTTTCAGCTCTTGCTATACCCACAGTACTGTATTGTGGCAGAGGTAGGGGGCATAGTTTTTAGAAAGTGGTGACACAGTACTTTGTTACTGTTGGTAGCCCTCCCTTGTTAAGAAGCCTGCTATTGGTCAATCTAGGTGGGCAGCACGGCACCCTTCCTAAAGAGAGAGCCTCAGGTATGCACCAGCACATGGTTGTGCATGCTTAGTGTTTCAATTATTATTTATTATGTTTATGACAGTAGTTCCTAGGAATCCACTGAGAACTGAGCCCAGCTGTGCTAGGCACTGCACACAGAATATAGACAACTCCTGCTTTGAAGAGCTTACAACCTAAACATACAAATCAGACACTGGGTGGGGGAAAGGAATAGAATGGCCAAGCAGAATGAACACAGTGATGGTTTGCAAATAGCATGTTAGTGCTGCGATTTTCATGTTTTTTTCCCCCCATTAATGTTTTGCATGCAGTTTTGTTGAGAGGGATTATCTAAGTCAGGGTTTCTCCACTTCCAGCAGCCCCCATTGGCCCGGAGCAGCGATCTGCCAGTGGGAGCCGCGATCGGCTGGACCTGTAGATGGGGCAGGTAAACACACCGGCCCAGCCCACCAGGGCCTTTCCCTACACAAGTGGTGACACCTGTTTGAGGAACCCTGATCTAAGTGGAAAGGCATGGGAAGGGAAGAGGTGACACTAAAGGGAGGGGGTTATGTAGGATAGGATGAGGGAGAAGGAGGAGGGTAGGAGGGGAGCATTAAGTGCAGGAGGAGTGAGTCTGAGATGAAGAGACTGTGAGGGAGGCAACTAGAGCCAACTGCCAATCAGCACAGGTGAGAGAATATCTAGAGTGAAAATTGTGGAAAACAGTGTGAGGACATCATCAGAGCCTGCTTCTTGAGTTCACTCCTGCTGGCTAGTTTCTTTGACTTGAGGCCTGGGTTTCTCTTTGTGATAATGTAGCATCTGTCTGTTTTGTCTATAACTAACGACAAACTCCATTTTGTTTCATGAGCACTATTTTGGTTGTGAGGCCATAATGTGCTTTCCCTGTGGTCTTTTTTGCCTTCATTTTGCATTGGAATTCCAAGAGGTGTTGACAGAAGGCAGCTTGATCAAGGGTCATTAATGTGAGTCTTGGCAATACAATGAGTATGCTAAGGAGGGTGACCAAGCTGCAAGAAACCAGGTTTTCAAGTCTGGATTTGAGGTGGGTGGTAACCAGAGGTGAAAGTAAGCTGGTACGGGCCGGTACGGAGGACCGGTAAGAAAAGGAGACTGACTGAGGGAGGGAGAGAGAAGCCTGCTCCCTGCATAAGAATAGTTTAAACTCAGCTGTTCCCTGATGGTTCAGCCCCCAGGGCTAGGTTTCTGGCATCCTTGTTAATTTCACTCACAGTAGCTGGGGGGCGGGGGTCAAGGGGAGGGTGTGTTTGACCATGGCAGGGGCAGTCCTTTTCTGCCCCCGGGATGAGGGGAATCTCTCCAATACTAATATACACAACAAATACAAGCATTTGGCTGTACAGCTTAAATCCAGAGCTAATAAAAGCAGGTGGAAGTGGAAAACTCACTGTCACATTGGTTTCTCGTCTCCTCCCTCGCCCTCCTCCCGCCAGGCTGCAGACAAGGCTCTGCATTCCTCCCCATTCTCCCCCCTCCCCAGCAGGGGTTCTCCTCTAGGCTCGACCTTTCAGTAGGGACACTGGGTGAGATGCCTGCTGCTGCTGCCTGCAAAAGAACAGTTTAAACTCAGCTGTTCCCTGTGCAGTTCAGTGTCCAGAGTTAGGAGCCGTTTCTGGCATCCTTGTTAATTTCACTCCCAGTTGTTGTTGGGTGTGTGTGACTATGGCAGGGGCAGTTCTTTTCTGCCCCCAGGATGAGGGGATCTCCTAAACACAATCAAAATCAGCAACCATTTCCAAGTTCAAATCTATCCCATTCCCTCCCCGGCCGAGGATCATGGTTGTGATGTCCAAACTGCTTGCAGATCATCTTTGAAATGTTACTGTTTGTTTTTACCTTGGTTACTTACTCCTTGGCAGACCCAGCCCAGCGGCACCTGCTGGTTCTCTGCAGGCAGCAGCCCACAGGGGCCAGTTGCTGGGGTCGCTGCTGGTCGGTGGCAGGCTGCAGCTGCATTGTTTGTGACACATTCACATTCATACACACGCTGCGGGCAGCCCAGAGCTCTTTGAATCCCGGCCACGGCTCTGGCGGCCGGGCTGGGGCCAGGATTTAAAGGGCTCCGGGCTTCTTTCAGTGGCAGGAGCTCTGGGCCCTTTAAATTCCTGCGCCAGTCCCGGAAAGCTTGGGGTTCCCCCTGGCAGCCAGAGTCCTGGGCCCTTTAATTTGCTGCTGAGCCCAGGGGGGCTCCCAGCCACCTCTGCAGCTGGGAGTCTCTGGTTGATTTAAAGGCTCTGGGTCTCCCAGCCATAGCTGGTTCCCCAGGGCCTTTAAATCTTGAGAGGCCACGCCTCTTCTGGGTGAGGCCATGCCCCCTCAGGACTCGGGCAGTACCGGTAAGTCCTGTAAGTTACTTTCACCCCTGGTGGTAACCAAACAACAGATCACCTGATGAGGGACCTTGAGCAACTAATGAGGTGTGTGTGGCGGGAGGAATTCAAGGCTGATCAGGCGGGTCACACGACAGAGGGGACAGGGAGCTATAAAAGGACAATATCTGCCCTTAGGGGCTATCTCTTTCCAGCCAGAACCAAGAGGCAAGGATGGCAGGAGGAAAAGAATGAGAGGAAGATTTTGGGATCCCAAAAGGACTTTCCATTTGGTCGTCAGAAAATGAGGACATTGAGGAGAAGTGTTTTGTGAGCAGTTTATTATTTTCGCATGGCGCTATAAGTTTCTTATGCTTTCTTGATGAGTAAAGTGTGTGTGGTGTTTATAAATTCTTTACAGAGTCTCATTAGTACTTGTTTATGTTGCCTTACAGCCCCCAGAGAGGGAAATAGTAACCCAGATAGTTCACAGCTTTGATGGAACTCTGAGGCCTGGTCTACACTAAGGGGGGGGGGTCGAACTAAGGTACGCAAGTTCAGCTACGCGAATAGCGTAGCTGAACTCGAACTACCTTAGTTCGAAGTAGTCACCCGTCCAGACGCCGCGGGATCGAAGTCCGCGGCTCCCCTGTCGACTCCGCCACCGCCGTTCGCGGTGGTGGAGTTCCGGAGTCGACGGGAGCGCGTTCGGAGTTCGATATATCACGTCTAGATTAGACGCGATATATCGAACTCCGAGAAGTTGAACGCTAGCCGCCGACCCGGAAGGTAAGTATAGACGTACCCTGAGTGCATGTAATACTTACTGGGGAGGCTTGAAAGAACTGATGCCAGTTTCAGGGCCTAGGCAATTGGACTGCAGGGTTCCCAATGCCAAGAGGGGTGTCAGACATGTGGTCTGCACCTGGAGTGTGTGCATAGAGATCTGGAGCCAGAGATAGTGTCTCCACACTGCCCAGCCCCAGCAAGCCAAAAGCACACAGGACCCAAGGTTTCAGTTCATTACAGCAGCCTGGTGAGTGTGGAGCTCATCAGGGTTTACATCCTTTGACAGAGTTATCTCTCTATATATGGCCAGTCCCATCTTAGACTTCGATCAGTTGTTTATGGTTAAGTTTAAAAAGCAAAATTACAAAAAGCTCAAAACCACCATTACAGAAACCCTTGTGGACACACAAAACGTTTCATGTTTATATATAAATATAATATATATATAAAAAAACCAGAGGCAGTATGTCTAGATATTTGTGCAATATAAAGGCATAAAGTCATATTTGGTCCTCTGTTTTATCTGTACAACCCCAACTATATTCAATAGAAGGGGCAAGTGCATTTTCATTTCTATCAGTTTAAGCAGACTGATGATGAAGCTTGTGAAATGTCATCACTTCTTCATTTAAAAACTGTTAAAATTATTTGGAGAATATTAGTTACATAGCTGATCACTCAGAGGTCAGAAAATAACAAAGTTAAGGTCACACATTACAACCTTAACTCTTCCCCTGTGTGTGCCCGCATTACAACAGTGTTGACATGAACAGGTAAAAATACAATCTAATACTGTACATTTTTATCACAACCTGCACTTGCATTTCTAATATTTTTGTGGCAGTTGCAATTTTTTTTCAGTCTTGAATACTTGCACAATTTCATTGACACAAGGGTCCAGTATATCTCTATTGACTTCCTGTAGGTCCTTTTTAATATAATAAGTTTGTTTCTCTCTAAGTTATGTGTTTTAATACTTTTCATGGCTGCTGCATGGTATACATGGTTATAGTATGATTTTACAAGTTGTCACTAAAATGCAACCCAGAAGTTCTTACCAATTCTCTAACCTATTGTTCTGCACCTCCCTTAGCTTTGTTTTGGATTCCAGGTACCGATCTGTGAAGATACTTCCCCAATTTGTACTAGAGCAGAACGTTAATGTATTTGGCCTTTGACAAGTTTCCTATGTTCTAATGCCAAAGCAGCTTTGCAACATATTGTGGGATACTTGACATGGGTGGACAGAATTGTGGAGAGGGCATAATACATTCAGGTAACATAATTTCTGAACACTTTAATAAAATGTAAATTTTATATATAACACTATGCACATAATAACTATTTAATGTGGTGTATACTATGCCTATCATATATGCATTGGCTAACAAATGAGTACATGACACAATAAAATCACACAGTTTAGGCCATAACACTTAGTCACCTCTCAATGTGGGCTTTGACTATACAGAATTTCATCTTCCTACCCAAGCTATTGCCAACTCTAGCACTTCTCAAATATAGGTCACACATATATACTTGTAATGAGGACAATGTATTTTTCCCACTATCCTCCTATTTCCATGTGGCCAAACCACTCTTGCTCAAACTTTATAGAAAAAAAAAATCTTTGATTTCAGATGGAAACCAAGATTAGGAAATTTCAGCACAAAAGATAGAAATTGTTTAAAGTAATAAGCAACTGAAAGCAAAAGGATTAGAATGAAAACTTCTGTGCAACCTTATATGTAATGGTCACAGCCTCTTTCACTATATGAAGTTCCATCATCATAGCTCTGACACTTTTTTGGTGAAGTAATAATTTCAATTATTTATTCTTTAAACATTAGATGTCAAGACATAACAGTCAGATTGTCAAATTGTCAACTATATATAATAAGACTTATCCGCCGTTGTGTTCAGAAGTATGCAAATAGAGCATAGCAAGCTCATTCAGGGAGTCAGTAGGGCCTTTGATTTTATGTGTGGTGATGTTTTCAGAATACAGATATAGGACTGTGCTTCCTGCTTCAATACAACCACAGTCACAATTAGACAGGCATATGATATGGGGGTTAAATTAGGGGCAGCTTTTATTAAATAGCTAACCAAATAAAAGTACTTGCAGTAGTGCACGAGTGTTTACACCACCACTGTGCCTTCGGTTGCTAGGCATAACGTCAGCCTGAGCTGAGTCACTGCGTGCTGTTACAGTACCATTGTCAAAAGGCCGGCACTGGTGCAGCAGCTGCAGTGGTGCATCTGATCTTTCTAGTGCAATATTCCTGCTCCTGCCCCCGTCAGTGATAGCTTTGACATATAGGAGCACCGGGTGGCTCTTGTATTAAACCAAACACCTGCGAGTGTAACCCACATGCCTTCTGGCTGTGGTGTTCTGTCCTATCTAGTGGCACCAAGACCACACAGAGAGAGTTAAATGAGTCTGCTCTATAGCCCTACCTAACAGCCAGTTGGCTTTTAGCTCATACGGTAGAGGCTCATGCACTAAGCTCCCAGGTTCAATCCCACCTACCGATGACCGGGGTCTGTCGGTGTTACATGAGCAACATGCAGTCATAAGGACTGCCTACTGTGTACCCAGGTGATATCAGCTCTGCCCTCCACAGCAAAGGGGGTTGCAAAAATCAAATGGAAAATAAACTTTATGAACACTTCCAGAGACGTCTGTTTGATTTTGTCTCATGAAGGTTCATTTGCAAAACAGACAGGGCAGAAATCAAGACTTAGTTAGTAGACCCCCTAGGGAAACACAGAGGACCCCCCATATACTTTATGTGGGATGTGTGTGTATGACAGTCTGCTTGTTGCCTCAGTACTCTTAAGTTCTGCTTAAGGGGACACAACAACCTATCCACTCTCAGGGCCCTGCCTTGGCAAGCCACGGGGATATATGGCTCCTGGAACAGGATATATCTTGTGACTGATGGCCACGAGCTTTTATTAGGACTCCAGCCAGAACTCCAGCCAATTTGTTTGCAGTTAGGGTTACAGGCATGTTGCCATTGGCTAGAAGCAAGGCAGCTGGCATGGCAAGCGCCCACCACCTGACTTTGGATTTTGGGTAAGTGAATGACGGTATTTGCAGATAACATCTTCCATGCAAACACTATATTGGGAAACATTTCACAGAGTTAAGTAGCAGAGAATTGGAGGGGGAAAAAGGGTATAGACAAGGGAGAGAAATAGACTTGAACAGAGCTGGATATATTTGTTAAATAGTATGTCAGGACAGTCTAAAAAACCAGCTACTTAAGTACCAGAGAGAGGCTTGTAAATGTGCACTGGACATGTTTAGAGATTCCAATGTGGTGTGCGCACAGAGGGAGAAGCATAGGTTGATCTTGTAAAACAAACACTGGTGGGTTGTTAATGTCTTGAGAATTATGCCCAGGGCCATAATACTTAACTTGGATCCCAATAGACTTTCAATCCATTTGCTTTTATTGCAGTTTTCCTTTAAAAAAAAAAAGCCTCCTAATTCACCTCATTGTCCTGCTTGTTCCTGAAGTTATGTTCTGAGGCTCTGCGGGTGACATGCTTTGGCTGCAGAAATGGATATAACTGTGCTTTCACAAGCCAAGATTTATGAGCAGTGATTGCGGTAATGTTCAGAAGGAGCAGATGAGGTATTATTAACACACGTCCCTACCAAAAATGAATACAAGTTCTCTAATTCTGAATGTGAGATAAATAAAATTAGCATGCTTGATGTGTTTTAGGGCTGCTGCCTTTTTCTGGGGGAGAGCCTTGGATTTAATTTTCTGTCCTGGAGTCAAACAGAACCAGGTTACAGGAGAGGAGAGACTGGAATATCTTGTTGAAAAAAAATCTTTATAACTGTCACTACTGTGTAGCATTGCAATATCTGCAGCAAGCCCCTGTAAGGATGGTTCCCAGCTTTCCCTTCTCTGCACAGAGACATTTATCATCTGTCCACCCCACCTTGCTACAACAGCTAATTTCTCAACCTCACTTGTCTCCCTCTAGGTAGCGCCACTAAGATAGTGAAAAAGATGCTTTTATCTTAGATGATTTTGAATGCCCTCCGCAAGATGCTTCATGTCCTCCTGTACAGTACGTGTTCTCTAGTTACAAGCTTTGGAAGCATAACATAGCAAAAATGTACTTAGATATACTGAGCTTGAACAGCCACAGCAAGTACACATGTTGATTTAGAGGTCTCAGCATCACATTTGAAATACCCTGACTCTTTGCAATCACATGTATGAACTGTGACAGAATTGATTCCACTCTTCAGGCTCTTGATTAGATTAAGTACCAATTAGTTCACTGTGTCCAGGAGCTGGAGTAGAGCAGAAAAGTGATAAAAGGACCTAACGCTTTTTGTCCTGCAAGCAAGAGAGTTGGTTAGGCCCTCAGCACCCAAGCAAGACAGCTTCATCTACTGCCAATACTGAGTGTTCCCATCCATCTTCATGTTACCAACTGAATCAGATGAGAGCATTGTGTTGGGCAGGGATGGAGAATGTGGCACTAGAGAGAAAATGAAATGTGTATGGAGTGGGGGTGGGAGGAGGTGATGGGAGGGTGAAAGAACAAGAAATTTGGGAAGCTTGCACACACATACACAAGAGAAATATGTGATACTTCTTGCAAATGCTCAGATTGCAGGGTGTATTTGTGCATGCTGTTTGGCATTATAATCCTGTGAGTACCCAGTCACTTATCCTCAAAGTACTTTAGAAAGAATTGAATTTATTAGGAGCATAGGAAGTGCCATACCAGATTAGGTCAGCGGTCCATCACTCCATCATCCTGCTGACAATGCTTCCCCAGATGATTCGGGGAAAGGTGCAAGAAACACCAGAATGAACAATATGACTTTATCTATGCATCGAGGAAATTTCATCCTAACCGCCTTTGCTAAAGGTTTATTTCTTCCCTGCATGTTAAAATAGCAGGGATAAACCTTACATTGAGTTACTCTGGATGTGTTCATTATCTATACAAATTTCCTTTTCTGTTCTGAATCCTACTAAACTCCTTAAATCAGGGGTACCTTGTCACAATGAGATCCACAGGATAATTGTGCGCAGTATTGAAAAAAGCATTTCCTTTTATAAATTTTAAATTTGCTGCCTTTCAGTTTCATTGAATGGAACTTAACTCTTCTATAATACAAGAACAGATAACATCAGATTCACCTATACTATTCAGTATTTTATATACCTCTACTGTGTCCCCACTCTAAACTAAACAGTCCTATCTCTTCAAGTTCTCGTTTTGGAACTTTTTCCCATGCTTCAACTACTTTTTGTCATCCATCTCTAAACCCCTTGTCTTTCTCTATATCCTTCTGTTTCCTTCCAGCTTGACTAACCAGAAAATTGGATCCCATCTTATCAAACACAGATCAAATCACAGCAATCTATACTGTTTGGGCTTCCAAACCAGACTTTTGCAACTCACTATAGTACCCCAACATTGCAAAAGCTTCCATTAGCCCAAAATGGAGCAGCACCATGTTACCACATTACCATTAACAACACAGGCTCTCCATAGAATACTGGGTCAAATTCAAGGTCTCTGTTTTAATCTTCAAGATCCTCTATAGTGCTGGCCTCAGATTTCTCAGTAAATACTTCTAACTTTGTGCCAATCATCTCCTGAAATGGATAATTCTTCAGGAAGCTGTCAACCTTAAGATTACAGCAGGCGAGAGGGGCAGACAAAACTATCTTGGGAATGGCTGAGGCTTTGGCACTCATTACCAGGGGAGGTTAGAATGACAACCAGTTTCACTGCTTTTGGAATGGAGTGTAAAATTCTCTTCTTCTGCTTAGCTTTCTCAGGGCAAGGATAGGAAGAGGAAGAAAAGAAGCAAAAAGAGGAGTAGCAGCAAAAAAGGAGGGAGAAAGGGGAGATTTTTTTTTTAAAAGAAAATACTGCCTTTGGGAAGTAAGGAGGAAAATAAAGCCACTGGCCAGCCTGAGATGCTCTGGTGATAGATGCCAATACAGTAACATAAAGAGTTCCTTTTCTATACTGGTAACCTATAAACACTGTCCACTCTACCATTAGCTTCTCCCCAAGATCTGCATGTCTAATTCCTTTAATCTTTCACTGCAGCTCAGTCCTTACAGACAATTTATCATTTTTGTTGCCCCTTTCTGTACTTTCCATTATAAACTTCTAAAAGGAAATTAAAAAAAGACAAACATAAAAACCACATTATTTAACACACTAGAAGTACCTTTTGTGCAACAATTCTTGGATTCACAGACACAGTGGCATCTTTTTAATGACCACTTCTGTGGCTATAAACTTTCAAATTGATTTTTAAGCTACTGTAAATATTTATTGGCCTGCAGTGTTTCCGTAATTAAATAATGCAAAAGTTTCTTGAATAATTTCTAAAAAGAGATCCTAATGGCAGTTTTTATTTTTTCCCTGTAGAAAATTGACACTAAACTACAACTGACTTTCATTTCACACGTTATAAACCAACCCCTTTTAAAATGGTACTTAAATGTAAGAGAACAGAATTTCAATATTTCCGGATCCTACATTATCATTGTACATGTTTAACATCCCGCTTGAAGTTTAACTCTTAGTTTTGGTTTTCAGGACTAGGTACAGTATAAATTGCTTTTACAACAACTTTATTCTGCACAGCAGTCTTCTCTCAGTGGCATTGCATCTTCCTCTTGTATACAGAATTACAATCGCTTGTTCATTGATGGCCTGATTCTGCTCTTATTGGACTCAATAGGAGCTTTGCAATTAACTTCAATGGGAGCAGGAGCAGGCCATAATTTATCTCTGGTAAGTAGAATCTGAACTACAAGAGCATCTGATGAGCTTAAAGTCTACACAGAATCATAAATAAAAGTCCCAGTTCTGTTCCCACTGAAGTAAATGGAAAATCGTCACTGACTTCAATGGAACCAGGATTGGGTGGAAAGTCAATCATTAGTGTTAAGGGCAGCCAGTAAATGTGTGCATGTGTGGTGGTGGCAGGTAGAATGGGATTAAAAATGCATTTATCTAAATGCT
Organism: Mauremys mutica; assembly: GCF_020497125.1. Taxonomy (NCBI): domain Eukaryota; kingdom Metazoa; phylum Chordata; order Testudines; family Geoemydidae; genus Mauremys; species Mauremys mutica. The sequence continues at coordinate 32,620,739 of NC_059080.1, read as the reverse complement.
GATTCAATTTAGATTGATTTAACCATTTTCATAAAGGGAATGGATTTTGCAATTTTACCCAATCAGGTTCTCCAAATGTCCCACAGAAAATGACAGTAAAATTTCTTTCTACAAATACCAATTTCCTGGTATGGCCAGCATATGAAAATTTTCCCCATTATAATTGCACTAATATTAAAAAGCAGGAAACAGTTAAAACCTCTTTAAAGGCTTTCTAAATGCATAAGAGTAATATTGCAAAGTTTTTCTTTGTCATTTTTTACATCATTTGGAAAAAGGTGCAATGACTGGAAGAGTTTATTTTATGCATGTTTTGCAGACCCACCAGATTTCTTCATTTTGTTAGTGACTTGATCATTAGCATCAAGTTGTAATTTCATCAGAATCTGAGGAACAGTTTAATGTAAACTGTCACCATTGACACGTTTATGCTCTAACCAACTTGGCTCACAATGTGATGGTAATTACATGTTACACTAATGGTGTTGGGCTTGATAGGAGAAAAAGACCTCTTGTGCTGCCACTTACTCCCAAACATGTGTTCATCAAGCAAATGTCATATTTTTTTATTTAAATGTACAAAATTTTTACTCTAGTTTAATGGCATGGTCACAGAGTGTGACAAGTATAATGCTCAAGTGAAATCTCACCTAGAAGGGGCTGGTTTTCATTAGTATGTCTTAAAAACTGAAAATGTAAACATATTTTCTACTCTATGGCCTGATATAAAGCCCAATTTAGCCAATAGAAAGACTCCGAGTGACTTTAGGGCATGTTGTATCAAGCCTGTAGATTCCCCTCTTGTTCTGTTTTCATGCTGCCTCCAACTATGCATGGAACCTCTTCCATACACCTCTCTGCTAACCCTCCATCCTCTCTTCATTTAAACCCCAGTTCATCAAAACACGTAAACATGTGTTTGCGTACATTCCTATTTCTATCAGGATGGACATAAGCACATAGTTAAATGTATACATCTGCTTGGGGGCTTTACTGAATCCAAGGTCATTAATCCCTCTTGAAAGCTCTCCTCATCCAAGATGCCTTCAATATGTCAGTTAACATTTAATTTCTTATAAATTATCTTAATGTTTATACTTAAACAAAACCAACCTTTAGTTGTATCACCATGATGTGATGCTTAAAATGAGTAACTGTATAGACATATCACTGTATTTGTGGCACCTACTCACCCCATCCTCTCCTCACTGATTGTCAGTCTAATATTTAAATTACAAGATCACGAGATCAATGACTGTATCTTCCATTGTCTTATGTGGAGAATGTAGAACACTTTTGGGTGCTCTAAAATTATCAGTAACAATGATACTTAAATACACAAAGACTCCATAATTGATTTATTCCAATAGGTTTTAATCTCTATTAGAGTTCATATGTTGATATGACTTCAATAATGGAGACAATGAACAAAATTTGACTTCAGCTTGAGATGTGGTGAATGTGATGTCATAGCAGTATGAATTTTCAAAATTGACTGGCAAATTATTTTTGCTGTGTGACAGGGTGGATTAGGCCCAGAGGCCCCCTGCTGGAGGCCTCAGGGTTCTTCCATACCCCATCCCAGAGAAGAGCAGAGGAGAAATCCTCTAAGTGGCCTAGAGTGGTTGTTGAAAAGCAGCCAGTGAGAGAAGCTGCAGGAGCAGCCCAGCAGGGCCGTATAAAATGAGCAGCAAAACATAGCAACAGTCAGTTGCTGCTTGGAGATGGAGGAGAGAGGACTGTGTTCCTGGCTGGCTGAAAGAGCAGCAGGACCATGGATAGCTCAATGCCGCAAGGACTGGGGGAGCTGAGAAGGAACTCCTGGCTGACTGCTGGGACTGAGTAAGGAATGAGCCCAGGGAGGGCCACAAGAAGATAGTGTCTCCAAGGAGGAAGCTAGGGCCGGGACAAATTAAAGACTGCATATCCCATAAGGGGTTTGTTCTGTTTCAAATATAGACAGTGTGTGTGTGACTTGGGCGGAGGGCTGAGTCACTGAAAAACTGTCTGAGAAACCACTGATAGGTCACCATAAACTGAAAGACTGCAGATGCACCCAACCAGAAGGGGGTGCTCGCAAGAGGTGGGTGGCATGCCCTGTTACATGCTGCAAGAATACTTTTCCTAGTAATAGGTTACTTTCACTGGGTTTCTTTTATATAGCTGGTGTCTTTAGATGAAACACATACTTTGTTAGCTTGAACACTTACATGCAGCTGATTTCTCCTTCAGCATGAAATGAAAGAGCATGTACAGATAGCCTAGGAGTATTTTCTGAGGCTCAGAGAGAATATGCTAAAACCATTCCACCTCCCTCTGCCCCCCAACTGAACAAAGTAAGGAATTTGATCTTTCTAAGAAACATTCATGAGTGTGTTTCACATCACTGCATCTGCATCTGGGTGATGTACACAAGTTTATTCTCAAGCATTTAACACTACAAATGGTGTGAGACACCTGGAGCCATACTTTACCAACATTTTTTAAGCAGAAGGGCCCACTGAACTCAATGAAAATTCCTGCCTAAAAACTGATGGCACGATATGGCCCTGGGTATTTCGTAATGTTTGTAGTCTTATCAAGCTTGAGAATGAACTTATATACGTCCTTCTTTCAAGAGTAGAACACATCCTGAAAGTGTAATATGGCATTACCTAGGAAAGAGGTAATTGCCATTTATAGTTTCGTATCATCTTGGGTGGAAATTTTCACTCCACTAAACTGTGTTCTGTAACTGTGTTCACAGACTGTGGTAAAAAGTCCATAGAAATAGAACAGAGTTTTAGGATGGAGTTGTCTTAATATGGCTCAAATTTGAGATCTCGTTGCACTCATGGAAACTTAAATTGCTCATTAGTATTCTCTAAATATGGGAACTCAGCTTTGGTAGCTTTTGAATAAAATGGAATGCATTAATATTAGGGAAGCATGCACCCTACAAGCAAACAACCGAACTGTAATGAGATCCTGGCTGGGTGTGACTGTAGGAGCTCTAGTGTTAACCCTAATGTGCTGGTATTACAACTGGTTATTTTTATATACCATGTAATCTTCCTTTACTCTCCTAGAGCATGTTTTGTTTGTGACTGTTCAAACACTTTACAAATCTTTATGAATTAAGCTTCACCATACCCCTGTGAGTTGGGAAATGTTGTCATCACCCCCACCACACTGTACAAAGGAGGAAACTGAGGCCCAGAGAAATAAATCCTGAGCTTAGTACTAAGTAAGAGTAGCCAGACTCTGGATGCTGGGCAGAGTCCATTCCTGCCCAGATCTCAGGGTTACACTGGGGCAATTTCACAGAGGAAAACAAAACAACTTGCATAGAAGGAAATCCTCAGCCCTTGTCCGTGCACCATACTCTCCCACCAATATACAAGGTGCCCTTACAATTTGGGAGCCCATCATACACTGGGGGTGCCTACACCCTGGACGTCCCCTTGTGCAGCAGAATCACACTATTTTTTAGGCCAAATGCACCTTCTGCATAAGTAAGTGACTAACCCAAGGTAACACACACAGTCTGCTGAGAGGTTGAGAATAGAACCCAGGTCTCCAGAGTCTCTGTCCTGTGCCTCTATTACAGTTGGACCCTACCCAGCCTGTTAGAATTAAAAGGATGCCCATAAGTTACTTGCTAACTGAACAAAGTTCCTCACTGATCACAAACTTATCAGTCTGAGTGTTCTAATAAAGGAGAAGAAAAAAATAACTGACGTTAAAGGCAGACAACAAGCCACACCAAGGAATATATTGATCCCTTAGGCAGTCGCCTCACATAATTACAACACAATAATCTTTGCTTACACTGGAAAGTTTGGAGAGAGGAGAAAGGACAGGAGATAAAGGGATACACCATGTTCTGGGGGAGGTGGGCCGAGGAAGAGAAATATTCACTAGCATACTGTAAATGAAAATTAAATGAGATAGAGAGAGAGAGAGAAGCATAAAAGTTATCTGTGGAGCAGCACTCGTTTACCCTACTATATACTTTGGTTTCTTTGCTCATGGTGAGGAAGACAAGAAAATGTTTTTGTAAACAAAGGTGATGTCAAAACTGTGGGTAAACATGAGCTTGATAGATAATTAAACCAAGCAGCAGCTCTCTCTGAAAAAGAGCTACAGCAAAGCTATTTAGGGCTCTGTCCTGCAAGATGCTGAACATATTCTCCACTCCAGTTGAAATTAGAGGAAACTAAGGGTCTTAAAAGTTTTTCAGGATCTAGACCTTAGTGGGGAATAATGGTGTTACATCAGATCAATGTGGTTAAGGCCAAGAAATGGTAGCCAGGAGCCTCACTTAGGTAAAAGAGAATGTTCTGGTCCCAGAGCTAGAGGACCAGATCCTCAGCTAGTGTAAATCAGTACAGTGTTATTGACATCATTGAACCTATGCCAGCTTACATCAGCTGAGGATCTGGCCCAGAATCCATATGTGACTGACATTGCTGTGCTGTGTGTGTGTGTGAATTCCACACAGGGGCGGCTCTATGTATTTTGCCACCCCAAGCACGGCAGGCAGGTGGCTTTTGGTGGCGCGCCTGTGGGAGGTCCGCTGGTAACGCAGATTTGGCGGCTTGCCTGTGGGAGGTCTGCCAGTCCCCGCTGATGAATTACCACCGAATCCGCGGGACCGGCGGACCTCCCTCAGGCAAGCTGCCGAAGGCTGCCTGACTGCCACCCTCACGGCAACCGTCAGGCCACCCCCCGCGGCTTGCCGCCCAGGCTCACGCTTGGAGCTGATGCTTGGAGCTGCCCCTGATTCCCCATTCTTATACTGAGAGCTTATTCTAGCAGACTTTTATTCCTATAAATGATCATGCTGTAATTGTGCAAAGCTTTTACTCCCACAGCCATCACCTTTGTGATAGTGCATTTCCTCATCATAAATTACATCTCAGACTGCCCAGACCTTTCTGTTCCCCTTCATTAGCTTGCCTGTTAAATGTTTCTGCTACCAGATGCTTAATGGACTGGGAACAAGCAATGGTTATGGCTTACCTTTACTTCCTTGAATAGTTCAGTAGTTCTGGTCTCACTCAACCTGCAGAGACCCTCTTTTTATTAGAGTTCTGAGTGTCCTGTTTGCACAAGGGCATTTACACTTTGCAGCAGCTCCTTTTTCTAGGTACAATTTATATGACAGGAAAGAAATCGCTGTATATTCCATGGGACATTGTTTGCATTAGGAAATTACAATATGCTTTGATTTTTTTTCTTTGCTGCTTACTTGCTAACTTTTTGAAAAAGATAACTCACGAAATTAACCTACTGTTATGAATTTTTATGGCTTGCTCTTGAAGAGTCCAATAAATAGTAGTTGCAGAAAAATTGAGAAAATGACCATTTGAAACCCGTAAACTGTGGATGTGCTGGATTATCTGGAAAGGGATTGGATCATCGAAAGTAGCATAGAAGAACTGGTTCAGTAAGTAGGTTAGAATAGAAATTACCATCTGTATTCGATTCAACACCTTGCAAAGACTAACTTTGTCCCTGTAGCAAATGAGGGTGGGCAGGCCTCTTAAAAATCAGTCTCCTTAGCCCCCAAATATACTTGTGCATTGAATGCACAATAAGCCTGGATGACATCAATAACAGAAGTGCCTCTTTCTCTTTTCCCTTCACCCCACCACGCTGGGGCTCCCTTAAGGATGATTAATCTCAGTCTCTTAGAACTGGGTCTAAATCTGAAATCTAGCTTTAAACATGGAGTACGTCTAGAGTCTTTGTTAGCTCAGCTGTCTACTAATAGGGGCTTGATTTGGCTTGAGCCAGGAGAGTATCATGAAAGTGTTTAATCATGATTATTATATATTACATATTGATATAATCTATTATTATAGTATTATAACTGTTATTAAATCTGACTTCTGATGCAGGTAATCTCCCACTGAAAAATCTGATGGATTTGAGTTTGTCCACCTGATCAAGGAATCCCAAGGTAAAGGGGAATAGCAGTGTGTTTAGGTTGCCCTCCTATATCTCTGTTGACTAAATTGACTGAGTTTTCCCTGGCCTGGTGTTGGACTTGCTATATCTTATTGTCTTGAGTAACTTTAGTATCCATGAAGCTAACATTTGAGGCTTACCTCTGGATTTTGTGATCATCAGGAGACAGTCCCAGCAGGTCATCTCAGGCTCATACCATATTGGTGGATGTACTCTGGATCCTGTATAGTTTACAGAGGTCAGAGCATTATTTCCTTTGTTTTGAGGCAGTCCCTTTCTCTCTTGGTTTGCCTAGAAAGACTGAGAGGACTCATCAGGATTTCAGAGATAATATTGTTCAGTCATCAACAGGATAGTACATGATGATTATCCTTCATCCTGAGCCACTGATATAGTGGTTCCCAAAAAGCCATACTGTGGTATACAGATGAGCTAAGACAGATGAAAGATAAGAGGCTAATGTGTTGCAGTGATCTGGCAACACGGAATATAAGTAAATATTTATGATTGGTAGACTTGACAAGTTCTGTAGGTCTTTTTCTCTTGGTCAGGACTGAATTCAAAGATTCATTGCTTTGTTTGTGTGGGCCTTGTCCTGAGTAGAAATAGAGTACTTGATTGCCTGTGACAGTCTATGATGAGCCTTTCACAAGCACTAAGATCTCTTAAATTGAAAAAAAATGTTGCTGATATGAGAGCTTTCATGGTTCATGAGTGGTGCTCCAGAATGCATTGCTCTCCTCTGAGATTCAGAAAAAAATTGAAGCTAACAGTTAACCAAGTAAAGATTGCAAGAACTTTTGAGAATATATTTGTATCTCTCCCCACCCTCTACCCTTTTATTTTTTTAGACTGTATGAACTTTAGGGCAAGGACTATATATGTTCGCTGGGTTTGGAGAGCTAACGTCATATGGGGCATACTACAGTATAATAAATAATAGTCATGGTAACAATGCAGTGGTGGTCACGTATTCCTAATTTATTAACCTCATCCCTTCCTCTCTTGCAACTTTCACTACCAGCTGTTTGAGTGGCTGCTGACTCTGAGACAGATCTTCCGTTGAGGTGAATGCTGGCAGAAGGGTTTGCTCCAGTGTATGCCAGAATAAGCAGTTGCAGAGGCCCCTTATGGTGATGCTGCACCAAGGGCCCATGGTGTTACAGCACAAAACATCTGCATCTCCACTAGAGAGAGAAGAAAGCACATCTTGAAACAGCCGATGAAGCTGGCAATAAAGAAAGGGGTAGGGATAGAGTGATTCAGTAGCTGTGTGACTGCAGAGCTCCCCTGTGGGAGTCCTGACTGAAACAGCTGTGCTCCCTCCACTCTGACAGAGCCCCAGTATAGAGTATAGGAAGAGTATGCCCTCCAGAGGGTAAACCATCTCTAGAGCACAGTGCAACAGCCACAACTAAGGGCTCTCTAAACCTGCACCAACTCTGTTGAATTTTGCCCTCTCTCTCTCTCTCTCTCTCTCTGAAGACAGAGGAATTTCAGGGCTTTTTGATGGACTCTTCAGCCTCTCCACGCACTGCTCAGGTTCCTCTGGGTGTGTGAGGCTCAGCTAGTTCTTAATTTTCCAAAGCTGTTCCCTCATGCTTTTTCATAATAGGAGATTGTAGTGAGAAACCAGAATCCATGCTAAGCGGTGTTAAACAGCTTGCTGGCAATAACAAGCGTAGGACTTTTCTACTAGGAAATCGAAGCCCTGTAATAGAAAGCATATTTTCAGATTATCTAAATGGCTGTATTATTATACTGAAATGGAATGTTCACAGCCAGTCAAGAAGGGTCTCTACCTCCCAACCAATGCTAGAGGAGTGAAAGGCAGACGGATGACATAACTGGCTCTCTCTGACAGAAATCAGGAATAGAGCAGTCAGCCCAGGAACAGTCTAATATACACAGCGATGATGTACAGATAGGGAGGGATAACGGTACATTTTTTTCTCATTTATGCAGTTCCCTACATTCTGGTTGCTTCTAGCTGTCTGAATTGCATAGTCAATACAGCTATTTCTCAGTAACTGTATACTATGGAAACAGCCCTGGGTATGAGGCATGGATTGGCAATGCAACCATTAATGCAGCCCATAGAGATATTTTCTTCTTGTGAGCCCTGCAGTTCCGTTTAGTCATCTTGTATGCAGGGGAGCCATGGTTTGGCCCTAAGGTAATTCATGGGTAACAAACACTTAATTTATATTGTTAATTGTTTTTAAACATTGATTTGACCTTACATGCAGACATTGATGAAAAGATACCCATTAATAGTAATCATGTGAGGGTCTCTGCTCCATCCAGTGAGCACAACCTCCCTAGCACCCACAGGGATCCTGTATCCTGGGCCTCTTGTCCACACAGGGAGCCCTCTGCAGCTCTGCTGTGAAACTGTGAACATTTAAATGGATAAAAAATAAATGTTGGTATGTCAAATACAAAAAAAAATAAAATTTAAAATTCTGCCATGCCTATCCATAGGTCAACTACAGGAGCAAAGTAGAGGGAAATTAACTGAGTTTGGAAAAAGCTTTTAATCCAGAGTGTCTTTCATAATAAGAGATCTCAGTGACACAGCCGCAGTTATTATTAGACTCATTTACACAGCAGGGATGGTGTGATGTTTAGTCTACATTCAGAAAGGCGGGGGGCAAAAACCAGGAATGCCTCCCACTGACCCATTTGCATAGGTGCGGGAGGTTTGTAAGGTCATTGAAATGTTGCATATATTTGTGTAGAAGACATACATGGCCACTGGGAACTATCAAGGATTTAGCTTAGCATGGATTTTGTGATCAATTTATTCAGAACCGTATTCTCATTCACAGAACACTGCTCGGCAGGACACCTTTTGATTCTCTGGAATCAAAAGGTGAGCAGAATGAGAATGGAATGTCAGTCTGGGTAGCCAGTACCTTCTCAGTACACAATCATTTAGAAAAGAAAATGATCCTTACATGGTAGGATTCACTTGCTCATTTGATCATTCATTCTCTCCTTGATACTTAGCATGTTTTTGCTTAATTTGTAAAAGTAGTTTATTTAAATTTTCCCTTTTGGACAAGTACTATGCTACTTAGTAGCATTGTAAACAATAAGAAATAGAACTTAGAAGAGGATGAGACTTTTTTATAGAATTTTTAAATCATGCTATGGAATTCAATAGAGAATTATATGCCTGCTGTAGATTTCTACATGGTGGTTTTAAAAGGTTATCATTCTCTTTTAAATGTGATGGGACTTGTCCCTAAGGGCAAGTAAAAACAAGAGAACAGACAATAAAATAAAATCTATAGGAAAGCATGCTTTGGATTCACTCTATAGCAGCACAAATAAGAAGGAAAAAATCATCACATTTTCACTCATATAAAACCCTATCCTTAGCTGAAGATTAGTGGTGTGGTATCACTTTTAAAATGGGAGTGCGCACCTAACACTCTCAGTATGCTAATCATATATTTTCCTCTTATATCACCCATTAAATAGAGTTTCTCTAAAAAGGCAGTGTTTGTTAGCTCAGATATTCATTCTGCAGCTTCATCATTATCACTGTGCTATTTTGGAAATTGCAGTTACCTATGTAACTAAGTTCAGGGAAAGTCATGGCATCAAACACATCAGAGGGTGGTAACTATTGCCGGATGATGAATTTTTGAATGTGCGCTCTGTGTGAATGCGCTCAATGTGTGTGTATGTAACATTTAGGCAAATGTTTAAGTACTGAATGAAGAGGGAATGATGACTTTGCACTATCAGTAATGCATTTTCTTCTTTCCTGCCTGACCCATCTAGAAAATACTCATGGGCTTTGCAGTCGAAGATCCTGGCTCTTGTAGCTTGATGTATTCCGGGGAAGGGTTGATATGCAGTGGAGGCCAACTCCTATCCGCCTCACTCCCCCAGAAAAAAACTTTGCCTCCAAAGTTGCTGAGTCACCCAGAGAGAGAGAGATTGAGATTGAGAGAGAGCTCATGGAAATGGTCTTATTTCTTCACCTCAGCTAATGATGATTTTTTGGTTCTTTACTTCTGACCCCTCTCCCACCCACTGCCTTTTACCCAACACTCTTCAGGCTTTAATTAAGCCTCCCATAAATCTTTTGCCAAGAGAAAATAAACATAAACATGCACTGAGCCTCTATTCAATGACCACAGCCCCAGTCAAATGACATTATTAAGGGATACATTGTCATTGATTATTTATTTAAAAATTAATATGAGAGATATCAATTACCATTATCTTTTTGTGACAGAAAAATAGATTAACACCACAACTACAGCATAAAAAATAGATATGGATTGAAAAAAAATCACATCTCAGGACACCTCACTTTCATTGTTATATGTTGTTCTGGGTTAATCGCTGTCCTTGGGTAAAGCTGTTAATTTTGAGATGTCAGTAGATATATTGCATGTGGAATTTTATCACATAGGACATATGTAGGTAGTGTGGTGTATTTTATGGAAGATAGGACATATGAAGAAAAAAAGTATCCATTTTCTATAGGAAACTGTCATTAACCACTTAATCTATCCTACTCTTTTTTCAATATACTCAACAACTACTGTGACTAAGAAGCTTTCTGTGCCTATACATTTTTTTTTCTGCTTTGATATGTTGGTCTCAAATGTATGGATAGTGAGGTTTTTCTCTTGAAAATAGCCAATAACATTCCTTTGAGTAATGGAAAACAGCAGTAATGTAATTATAGCCATAGCAATATGCCTAGCTAGGAAGCACAGAGGACATGGTGACTCATGCTTTACCATTCAATAGTAGTTGTTGGCGCATTCAAGCTAGATGAACAGTTTACATGAAAAACAGCCATTCCAAACTAGACTAGTTTGAGTCCTTTGAAAGACATCCGAATTTTTGTGCTGGAATAGCACAGTGTTAAAATATCCCCTTGTTCTGATGCCCACCTAGAAGAATCCACACTCCAGATTGCAGGTGGGAGGAGGGAGATGGCTACAGTAGAAACTCTCTGTCCTGCATCCCATGAATTGGCTTTTGTCCTATTGCAAGGTATATTAGTGTTCTGTTTGTATTGAGTTAGCTAAGCTTTAGGATAAGACTCATAGACTTTCAAGCCAGAAGGGACCATCATGATCATCTAGTCTGACCTCCTGCACATTGCAGGCCACATAACCTCACCCACCCAATCCTGTAATAGACCCACAACCTCTGGCTGAGTTACTGAAGTCCTCAAATCATGATGTAAAGCAGTGGTCTCCAACTTTTTTACACCCAAGATCACTTTTTGAATCTAAGGTCAACTCAGGATATACCCTGCCCCTTCCCCGAGGCCCTGCCCCTTCCCCAAAACCCTCTCCACTCACTCCATCCCCCCACTCCGTTGCTCACTCTCCCCCACCCTCACTCACTTTCACCGGGCTGGGGCAGGGAATTGGGGTTCAGGAGGGGGTGCGGGCTCTGGGTTGGGGCCAAGGGGTTTGCAGTGTGGGAGGGGGCTCTGGGCTGAGCCTGGGACAGGGGGTTTGGGCTGCAGGAGGGGGTGAAGGGTGCAAGCTCTAGGAGGGACTTTAGGTGCAGGAGGGGGCTCTGGGCTGGGGCAGAGTGTTCGGGTGCTGGACGGGGTACAGTGGCTCTGGGAGGGGGGTCAGGGCTGGGCCCTGGGGTGCAGGAGGGGGATCAGGGTGCAGAAGAGGACATGGGGTGCTGGTTCCAGAAGGGGGCTCAGGGTGTGGCTTGGGATGCAGGAGGGGATATGGGGATCCTTTAGGATTGACCAGTCAATCACAATCAACCGGTTGGTGACCACTGATTGTAAAGACTTCAAGTTACAGAGAATCGACTGTTTATACTAGTTTAAATCTGCAAGTGACCTGTGCTCCATGCTGCAGAGGAAATGAAACACCCCTCTTCCTCAAGTCTCTGCCAATCTAACCTAGGGGAAGATTGCTTCCCAATCCCAAATATGGTGATCAGTTAGACTATGAGCATGTGGGCAAGACCCACCAGCCAGACACTTGGGAAAGAATTTTCTATAGTAACTCAAAGTCCTCCCCATCTAGTGTCCCATCACCAGCCATTGGAGATATTTGCTACCAGCAGTTGCAGATCTGCTACATGCCAGTGTAAATAGTCCCATCGTACCATCCCCTACATAAACGTATCAAACTCAGTCTTGAAACAAGTTAGGTTTTTTTGTCCCCACTGCTCCCCTTCGAAGTTTGTTCCAGAACTTCACTCCTCTGATGGTTAGAAACCTTCACCAAATTTGGAGCCTACACTTGTTGATGGCCAGTTTATATCCATTTGTTCTTGTGTCCGCCTTGGCGCTTAACTTAAATAATTCCTTTCCCTCCCTAATATTTTCCCTCTGATGTATTTATAGAGCGCAATCATATCTCCCCTCAGCCTTCTTTTGGTTAGACTAAACAAGCCAAAGTTCTTTGAGTCTCCTCTCATAAGATAGGTTTTGATTCCTCTGATCATCTTAGGAGCCTTTTTCTGGACCTTTTCCAGTCTGAATTCATCTCATAAACATGGAAGACCAGAATTGTACACAGTATTCCAGATGAGGACTCACCAGTGCCTTGTATAATGATACTAACACTTCCCTGTTTCTCCTGGAAATACCTCATCTGATGCATCCTTGGATTACATTAGCTATTTTCATGGCTGCATCATACTGACGGCTCATAGTCATCCTGTGATCAACCAATACATCCAGGTCTTTCTCCTCCTCCATCGCTTCCAACTGACATGTTCCCAGCTTATAACAAAAAAATTTGTTGTTAGTCCCCAAGTTTCTATAAACTCTAATAAGAACACTTATTTCTTTTGATTGCAAATCTTCCAGATGCAAATCCTTTCTTAAAACAATAGATACTTGATCAAGCTATAAAGAAGTGGTTTCTAAATATTTGTTAAATTATTACAGCCTGGGGCTGTTAAATGACATCTTTCAGCAATGAGCAGATGTTGAAATTCTGCTCAGATAGACCTTCTCTACTTGCTGTACCAGTCTTTTTGAAGTATGTTAGTCTGTTTTACAAATTTAATCATTAGCAATATTTTCAGATATTTACTACTAGATATTTACTATTTACCCCAGCTCTACACACTTCTCCGATCTTCCTACCTCATCTAAGCCATTGGTGTTTTTTCATTGTCACCACACAGCCCTGTTTTGATAAGTCACGGTCATATGTGAATGGCCCAGTCATCTGCTTTAATTATTTCCCAGTTTCATTATCAATGAAACATCAAGATAGCAGCAAAGTCACTCTGCCTTTCATGACGCTATGCTGTGCCTAGGACAACTCATCATCTGCTTTTATGAAACTAATCAAACTCTGCTGCTTACAGTGTTTAGCAATTGCATCATTCATTAGAGGAGCTCTTGTTGGCAATTTTCTAACAAAATGAGGATTGCAGTAGCGCCAGTGTTTGAGATTAATGGAGGTTAGACGAGAGGTAGAGTTTTAACAACTCAGACAAGTATCATTCTGTCATTCTGCATTAAGCCTGGTGTCTGATGATAATAATGAAGTTTCTAACTACATAACAAGCAGTCAGTAGATTCAAGATGCCATATTCAGCAGCCTTCTAAAGTATGAGCCTCTTAACTATTGCTAAAGAGAAATATGAATTTCCCAATGTGATTTCTGATTTGGTCTGCTATAAGTTATCCCATTAAAGAATTCACAGAAACGTATTTTCCTGTGCAGTTGGGCTATTGCTGCTGATTTACTGCTTAGTATGAGAAAAGGGCATACCTTTTTAACAAGTCTCCCCCTGAAGTTACTGATAGTGATATATCAAAGAAAATGGAATCTAGAAAAAAATAAATTCATCATTCGTAATTTACTTTAACTAGAAATGGGCCCTGTACCAACCCCCCATAGCTATGCATGGTTATGAATTTTACAGCAGCACTCTGTCTAGAATGGGCTGAACCAAATCTTCAGAAGCAAATGCCCCAGAACTGTTGGGGAAATTCTACTCTGGACCCTAATCCAAATTTTTTGGCTTGGGCCCATCTTAATATGTTGTTATTTTTAAGGTCAGATTCTGGAGCATAGCATCTGTGTGCTGGGGTTCCATAAATCAGGTGAAGGGGGAAAAATTCCTTACCCATTCACTGGTCCTTCCCTGTTCCTCTCCCATCCTGGTTCCACCTTCCTCCTTCACTCCCTGTGCACCAGGATGAATGAAACTCCTGTACATCTTTCTGTACTGGAATCAGGCGAGTTCCGAAGGTCAGGACTCAATGTAGCAGGATTGGGATTTGCCTAAATATTGTCATAATGCCTATTGTTGTAGGTCCTGATTTAAGAGCACTTAAGTCAATGGGAGTCTTTTCCAGTGATCTCTGTGGGCATTTATGATACTTGAAGTTATGAACTTTATTTTTAAGGTTTGATTCAAAAGGCAGCAAATAATTTTTTTGCTATTTCAACATGACTCATTATCACCTTGGGATTTGCAGGTAAAACTGCTTTTTGCAAAGAGAACAGGAAACCTGTCAATGACGGTGAAGGGTGTGCCCTAAAGGTCAAAGGGTAAATGCTGCGTTCTGCAGCACAGCTAAATATACCCAGGTGAGAAACATTACTGAAATACACAGGGGGAGGGAGGAACGTGCAAGACATTCCTGATGGGAAAAAATAAAGCATAAATAAAATGGTGAAAGAAGTAGTTTTTGTCCAGAAAATAGGCCACAAACTACCTCATGTTTCCATTTTGATTAGTGGCTATTTTCTATTAAGAGTGTGTGTGTGTGTATGTATATATATATATATATATTATAAATAAATAAATACACCCACACTCACCAGCATATATTTGTCAACAAGTGCTCTAGACAGGAAGGCTGCTCTAGTGACTAATTTCTAGCCTGGAACTTGAGAGGCCAAGGTTCAATTCCTTGCCCCACCACTGTTTCTCTGTGTGATTGTGTGCAAGTCATTTAGTATCAGTTCCTCATTTCTAAAATTGGGATAATAGTACATCCGTGCCTCACAGGAATTATGCGATGTGCTCAGATACTACAGTTATGGGGCTACTGTAGATAAGATGTGTGTGCATGTATTTATATGGGAGGTGGTGTGGTCCAGTGAAGAGGGTATTGGATGGGGAGTCAGGAGAGCTGGGTTCTGTTCTTGGCTTTGCTGCTGATCTGCTATGTGACCTCCAGGAAGTCATCTCAACTTCCTCATATATAAAATCAGGATATATTGATGAACACTGCTGTGTGTGTGTATGCATGCATGCAAAGATTATGAAAATCAATTAAAAATCAGAAAAAATGAATTCAAATATCATAACCTCAATCCTATGCAAAAAAAGTAAACTTTTTTTGCTCAATAATAAAATGTACAATTTTACTCATCTAAAGAAGTTATACAGAGAAATCATAATGTACCTATATATATGAAATATATTTGCATAAACACTATGTTGTTTCTATAACCACATCCTTTTGAGGGGGAAGCATTCAAAGTAAATGTTATGGCCTTAAAATCACTAAGTAGAAATTAGATAATCTCAAGGTAAGAAACACATTGTCAAAACCAGAAAAAAACATGGTATGTTGCAACAGATGAAATTGTCACAGAACGAAATGTAGGAAACAGTTGTAGTGACAGAATCAATGTTAATTGCATAAGAGAAGGAATAAACCATTATTAGTACTGACTAATAATTAGTAAGATTGGATTACAAAAAGTTGGGGGCTATTATCAGACTCTGAATATAGGATCTTTTTCTTTCTTTCAGCGTAAGAGCTGCCATACTGGGTCAGACCATGATCTATCCTGACTAGTATCCTGTTTCCGACAGTGGTCTGTGCCAGAGCTTCAGGGAGAGTGTACAGAGTAGGGCAATTATGGAGTGCTGGATCCTGTCTTCCACTTAAGGCTCCTGATAGTCAGAGATTCATGGTCACACTGAGCATGGGGTTGCGTCCTTGGCCATTGTGACTAATACCCATCTTTTTTGGCCATCACAACATCCCATGGCAATGATATCCACCTTGGTTGTGTGTTGTGTGAAAAAGTTCTTCCTCTTGTTTATATTAAATCTGCTGCCTATTCATTTCTTTGGGTGAGCCCTGATTTTTGTTTGGAGGAAAGGGTAAATACAACTTCTCTATTCACCTTTTCTATACCATTCATGATTTTATAGACCTCTACCATATTCCCCCTTACTCATCTCTGAACAGCCCTAATCTTTTTCATCTCTCCTCCCATTGCCATTCTATACCCTTGATCATATTTTTTGCTCTTCTTTGAAATTTTTCCAGTTCTACTATATTATTTTTGAGATGGGCAACCAGAACTGGAAACAATATTCAAGGTGCGGGCGCACCATGGATTTATGTGGTGGCATTCTGATATTTTCTATCTTATTTCCTATCCCTTTCCTAGAAGTTCCTAACATACTGCTAACTTTTTTGACTGCTGCTGCACATTGGGTGAAAGTTTGTAGAGAACTATCCACTGAGAGGAGGGCTGGCTCCAGGGGCTTTTGCCTCCCCAAGCAGGGGGAAAAAAAGCCGCGATCGCGATCTGCAGCTCTCCCGCTGCCGCTTCAGTCTTTGGCGGCAATTCGTTCACTCCAAGAGGAACTGAGGGACCCGCCGCCGAAGAGCTGGATGTGCTGCCCCTCTCCGTTGGCTGCCCCAAGCATCTGTTTGCTGGGCTGGTGCCTGGAGCCAGCCCTGACTGAGAGTCAAAGATATCTTTTTTTGGTGTGGTAATAGGTAATTTAGAAACCATCGCTGTATATGTATAGTTGGGATTCTTTTTTCCAGTGAGCAATTCTTTGCACTTATCAGTGTTGAATTTCATCTGCCATTTTGTTGCCCAGTCACCTAGTTTTGTAAGGTCTCTTTGTAATTCCTCACAGCTTGCTTTGGACTTAACTACCTTGAATAATTTTTGTATTGACTGCAAACTTTGCCACTTGACTGTTCACCCTCTTTTCCAGATCATTAATGAATATGCTGAACAGCGCACGTCCCAGTACAGTTCCTTGGAGGACACTGCCATTCACTTCTCTCCATTGTAAAAACTGACCCTCTATTCCTAGCCTTTGCTTCCTGTCTTTTAAACAGTTACTGATCCACGAGAAGACCTTCCCTCTTATCCTATGATGGCTTACTTTGCTTAAAAAACTTTGATGATGGACTTTGTCAAAAGCTTTCTGAAAGTCCAAGTACACTATATCCACATGTTGGTTGACACTCTCAAAGAATTCAAATAGATTGGTGAGCCATGATTTCCCTTTAGAAAAGCCATGTTGACTCTATCCCAACACATTGTGTTCATTTATTATATATCTGATCAGGGGCAGCTCTATGTTTTTTGCTGCCCCAAGCACGGCAGTCAGGTGGCCTTTGGCAGCATGCCTGCGGGTGGTCCACTGCTAATGTGGATTCGGCGGTGTTTCTGCGGGAGGTCCGCTGCTCTTGCACCTTCGGTGTGCCCGCTGCCGAATTGCCGCCAAAGCCTCAGGACCGGTGGACCTCCCACAGTCATGCCGCTGAAGGCCGCCTGACTGCCGTCCTCTCAGCGACCGGCAGCCCCCACCCCTGCGGCTTGCTGCCCCAGGCATACGCTTGCTGCACTTGTGCCTGGAGCCACCCCTGTATCTGATAATTCTGTTCTTTACTATAGTTTCAACCAGTTTGCCTGGTACTGAAATTAGTCTTACTGGCCTGTAATTGCCAGGATCATCTCTGGAGGTTTTTTTAAAAATTGGTGTTACATAAATTGTCCTCCAGTAATCTTTCCTGAATGCTGATTTTAAGCAATAGGTTGCATACTACAGTTAGTTTTTGTGAAATGTTTGAGTTCCTTCAAAACTCTTGGGTGACTATCATCTTGTCCTGGTTGTCTTATCAACTTGTTCCAAAATCTTCTCTATGGACACCTCAATCTTTAACAGTTCCTCAGATTTATCACCTAAAAAGAATGGCTCAGATGTTGGAATGTCTCTTTCATTCTCTTCAGTGAAGATCCATGCAAGGCGTTCTTTTAACTTCTCTGTATTGGCCTTGACTTCCTTGAGTGCTCTTTTAGCACCTTGATCGTACAGCGGCCCTGTTGATTGTGTGATACGCGTCCTGCTTCTGATAAACTTAAAATATTTTTGCTGTTAGTTTTTTATGTCTGTTGGTAGTAGCTTTTCAAATAATTTTTTGGCCTGCCTAATTATACGTTTACCCTTGTCTTGCCAGAGTTTTTGCTCCTTTCTATTTTCCTCAATAGGATTTGACTTCCAATTTTTCAAGGATGTCTTTTGGTCTCTAGCCACCTTTGACTCTGTTGTTTAGCGGTGGTGGCATTTTTTGGTCAAATATGGGAGAATGGGATTAATGTACACCTATTGTATGTCTTCCTTTAATCCTATAGAACCTCATAACTTAGGCTTTCCTACAGCTATCACCCACTCATAATCAAACAAATGGAGGTTCCCACAATATTAGTAAAAATAATACACAGCTCACATGTTCTTCACACCTGATATTTAGGTACTTAAGTCTGGATTTAGTTCCCTAATTCTAGGGACTCTTGTTTGAAAATGTGTCCCTCTGTCTACTGAAAGCAATTCATGTTTACAAATCTTCATGGACTCAAGCCTGGCTTCATTTAACTTAGTGGAAAAAATCTCTCCTGTACATCAGTACTAGTTTTTCTACAAAAATGGTCTAGACACTGAATTCAGCTGCAGAATATTTCTGTTGCTATGTTATGTAGCAAGGCTAGGTGAGAATTATTAGAATGTTTTAAGGAAACACAAGAAAATTAGAAAATATTATGAAAATAATCTAGAAAGATCATATTATGGAAGAAGGATTTATTAATGTTCTATGTTTCCAGATTATAAGTGAAACAAGTACAAAAAGTAACAAATAGAAATGGTTCTATATAACAGTCATTATTTTATTTGATGCTATCACCCCGCTTCTACTCATCATTTTGCTAGGTAACTGCTTTTAGGAATGGCTCTGGGAGATTGTAACAATTTAGTGGCAAACCACAAAATATATCTACAAACCAAAATACTTCAGAACAAGTCCCTATAAATTAATAATAGCAAAAAGCAATTATCTGTACTGCTCTGTAGGGAAACTGAGGATTCAGCTGGTAAGTGAAGGACAGCTTGATAATGAGATTCAATAGATTCGGTATTTTCTCTAAATGAATGAAAATAACAGAAATACTACATTACAGCAGACCTAAAAGATTAATGCAACTCTATGTAGAGGTGGCTTAATACTGGCTTTGCCAACGCGCTGAATTATTCAGTTGCTTATTTTCTAAACTTAGTGAGAGTCACAGTGACATTTAAAGAACTTTATCATGCACTTTTGCCATATTTCCCTGACACTTTACATTGTCTGTGGCTGTTAAAGATATTTGCAAATTAAACTTCCTCATCCTGCAAGCAGCAGCAGCTAAGTTTGCAGTTTCAAAGCTATAGTATTGTTACCCCTTTGCTGAGCAGTAACAGAACTCATTGCCTTGCAGGTCAATTATCCATTTGGAGCAGAAATCGGTGGTGTAACATTAGGCATTTTCTTAGTGTAATTTGTTTGTTTCCAGCAATGTGTGCAAAGCCTGTTTTCCTGCATGGGGTGGTAACAAAGGGCACACAGGCAACTGCTTTTTGCAGAAACCTCAGATAAAACACTGCTGCCCTTTTCTCTCAAGCAGAGGTCTTGTGCCTATGTCTTTCCAGGCCCATCTCACATCTCAGATAAATTCAACTGCTTAAATATGCTCTGTGCCCTTTTTCCTTCTTCCGTCTCTGCACTTTTATACCTGGGAAACCCCTCTCCTCATGAGACACCTCAGTTCTTTGTGCTCAATCCTGACTATTCAGCCTCTCTGGCCACCCTCTTTCTGACTGGCTGCTCACTGCTGCTCTGCCTGATGTCACTCAGCCTGCCCCCGGTGTCCCTTTAGGACCCCCAGTCTCCTCTTATGCAATGCGCAGAGAACCTGTCACTTTCTCTTATCCAAATACCACTTCTACTTGTCCCAGGGTTCTGGGAATTAGGCTTTTCCCTAATGTTACTGAGTTTAGGGGCCTTGGTAGATGCAGGGCTGCCCAGAGTGGGGGGCGAGTGGGGCAATTTGCCCCAGGCCCCGGACCCCACAGGGGCCCCAACGAGAGTTTTTCGGGGTCCCTAGAGCGGGGTCCTTCACTCACTCTGGGGGCCCCGGAAAACTCTCGCGGGCCCAGGCCCCCGGAGCTTCTTCCGCTCCAGGTCTTTGGCAGCAATTCGGCAGCGGGGGGTGCTTCCGCTCTGGGACACACTGCTGAAGTGTGCTGAAGACCCCCGGTAGGGGGTCCTTACGCCCTGGGACCCGCTGCCGAAGTGCCGGGTCTTCGGCAGCAATTTGGCGGTGGGGGGTCCCCGCCACGGGTCTTCGGGGCACTTCGGCGGTGGGTCCCGGAGCGGAAGGACCCCCCCACCTCTGAATTACCGCCGAAGCGGGGGCCTCCCGCCACCGAAGACCCCAGACCTCCTGAATCCTCTGGGCGGCTCTGAGTAGATGTGCAGCCGTGGTTTCTGATTTCACATTGTGTATGTGTGTGGGAGAGGCAGGATGAAAGGGTGTATGGAGAAGGTGTAGGAAACTGGTGAGGGATGAAGGAGGGTCTGATAAGGGTACAGAGAATGAGGGTGGGGGAATGGAAGCGGGGTAAGCAATTGAGGGAAATGTAGAGGAGGACAAGCAAAAAGTTTTCTAGTTAATGCAGTAGACTGTAATTCAGAAGGTCTGGGTTCAATTCTTGGCAATGTGACAAACTGCCTGTGTCCCCTTGGGCAAGTGATTTCGTCTCTCTTTGCCTCATTTGCCACCTATGTAAAATCCTGATAATATTTTCCTACCTCACAGGGCTGTTGTGAGACTAAATCTATAAATACTTATAAGGCCCTCAAATAGTATGGAGACGGAGCCATCTGAGTAAAGAGGTAGTTAAAGGCAGAGGGCCAGATCCTCAACCCCCACTGACACCACTTGGTGCCACTGAAGTGAATAGGAGGGGACAATAAATCATCCGTAAATTGGCAGCTGAGGATTAATACAGCTAAAAATACAAACTGGCAATCTCAACACACACTTACAGGAACCTCCAATACTATGGAACCAGCATGCTTTATAACAGAGCAAACCATTCCCTCACAGAACAGACCTGTCTAGCATTAACATAAACAATAACACTAGCCAAAATTTTACCAAAAGACTTGGCTGTGTGTAAGCATCGTGTAGGCTTCTACTTTCCTAAGTGATTGGACACCTCACGTTGGCTTCAGGAAGCTTTCATAGGGATCTCTTCTGGTCACCTTAGATACTGATGGTATGCTGCCATGCCCCCAATAAAATCTTATCAACTATGTAGCACAGGAAGCAGGGAACTATGGAAAATATTGTGCCCTGTGATTGTGGAGCTTAAACGCACCATAGGTACACCATATAACTACCTTTTTAGCTCAACTATTATGTAAATTAAAATTGCTCTCTGTTTCTCAAGATAATCAAAACACTCAGGGGGCGATAGTCTTTAAGATTCATAGGCAGTGATATAGTAAAATATTCTACACAGTTAGCTGACTTTATGAGGTTTAATTCTCAGTTCAGAAGCTAACCGTAATAACTTTGGCACATACATTAAATTAGCCCAAGTGCTCGTGGTAGCAGCACTAATGTAAAAGTGACAGTGATATACTGACATAGTTTCCATTTCAGGCCATTGAAACAGTCATCCTATAGTAAGAATCCCAAATGTAGGCAAGCACCCATATAAACAATGCAACTTTGATGGCTTTACCACTCAGAATGCATACAGGGACACAGATGCTGCAAATCCTATGCAGTCACTCATTCATACTCAGCCCATATCCCCTGAACCCTGTATGACTGTTCATATTACTTGGGTGGCTGTCTTGTGTTTGAGGCATCTTCATCAAGTGACGCGTTTGGGTAAGATGTCTGAAGTTTGAATAAGATTGATGAAAATGCGGCAGAGGCCCGGGGAAACAAAATGGTTATTTATAACCAAACCACAGAGACATGGACACATGCAGATGACAGAATTCTGTGTTTGTGTACCTCTAGTCAAATTTCACATTGAAATAGATTGCAGAATATCTTTGTGATGCAGGGACAGGAATAGAATGAACTCCTCTGTCTCTGGGTGGCATAATCTGAATACCAAATATCTCAAAGTGCCCTTGAGAAAAGTTTTGTTTAGCAGAATATTTGGGAAGAAACATTGGCCGCTTTCCTTCCCAAATGATCAGTGCCTCCATTTCTCATCATTCATCCTGCAGTTTGCTGTGATGCTTCCTGGGGGTAGCCAGGGCTGTGAGGCACCTCGCCACCACCTGACTTTAGCATAAGGATGCCTTGTTTGTGCCTACCAGAGGGCAGCTCCCCAATTCCACTGGTAACGCAAGCACTCCCCTCCAGCTCTACATAGGCCCCACATACTCTCTACAGAGTATGCTTGCATACAGGTTAGTGATGGGCACATGCTTACCCTCCAGGCCTCTGAATGTCCAGTGCCCAGCTCCAGGTCCACTGGACTCACAGGATTCACAAATTCACTGCTCCCAAGGGAACAGTACGCGTCAGCTTGTAACTTTTACCTTGGATCACTGCTCCACTTAACACACAGCATTTAGATATGTTTATATTGAAAACAAGTATAAGTTTATTTAGCAAACTATAGAGATTCTAGAAGTAGCAAGTGACAGTATTGTAAACAAATGGTTATGTGTAAAATAAAAATCATAACATGCCTTCTAGAACCAAGCCTTAATTAACAAGATACTGTCTTATCTACTGAAGTTTAGCTCACCCAAAGTCTTTGCAATGTTTTCATAGAATCATAGAATATCAGGGTTGGTAGGGACCTCAGGAGGTCATCTAGTCCAACCCCCTGCTCAAAGCAGGACCAATCCCCAACTAAATTATCCCAGACAGGGCTTTGTCAAGCCTGACCTTAAAAACCTCTAAGGAAGAAGATTCCACCACCTCCCTAGGTAACCCATTCAAATGCTTCACCACCCTCCTGGTGAAAAAGTTTTTCCTAATCTCCAACCTAGACCTCCCCCACTGCAACTTGAGACCATTACTCCTTGTTCTGTCATCTGATACCACTGAGAACAGCCTAGATCCATCCTCTTTGGAACTCCCTTTCAGGTAGTTGAAAGCAGCTATCAAATCCCCCCTCATTCATTTCCAGGGAGGTTGGCTGTGACCCTCCTTTCTTAAGGCAAGACATGCTGACTGTTCATCTCCTTGGTGAGGAATCCTAGGTATGCCTCAGTATCTCCAGTTATAACCCCCAAAGCCATTGTCTTTCCTCATAAACAGGACACCCCCTACTGGTTTTAGGTTTTCCTGCAGATATTCTTTCACGTGAATTCACAATCTTTTCATTAGCATCGGGCTCAGTAGTGCAAATAGACTTTCATTGTAAGCCACACAATGACTAGCCAGAGAGAGAAGCATCTACTATCCCCTGCCTGAACAGAGCCTGTTTATCACTTTGTGGTGACCTCTGTGAACTAACACACCTGAAGAACATACTTATCAGTATAGTTACATAACTTCTTAAATATCATCTGTACAAACATTTCACAATGATGAGGACGACCAGTGAGTTACAGGCTATTGATAGAGACATCACATGCTACTCTCTGGCACACTATTATGTATGTGTCAGACCCAGGGGATACCTGTGGACCCCTTATGATATTTCCTGGGTTACACACAAGACTTCTTAATGCCAAAGACAGGTGGTGGTGAGGAGTCTCACAACCCACGCCAAGTCACCTTTCTGTTCCTTCTATCTTGGGTCAGCCAGGTGTTGAAATAGTCTCTAGCATAAGCTAGAGCAGTCCCAGGACTGCTCTGTTACCCTGGGTGCAGCCAGCTAAGAATATGGCAGAGTATTGTATGCTCCGACCTGCCCCCTTCTAGCCCTGACACATCACCGCCCCACCCTGCCATGTCCTGGTGGGTGTGGGGGCTTGGTCAGCAAGAGCTGTCTATGCTATCTTTTCATCACTGAAATATTCCCCTGTGTTAGGGGGAATGACTGGCTGCCCTTTCAGACCAGTTTGCACTCAACAGCACAAAGCAACAAGAACAGCAGCCAAGGATTCAGCCCATTTGCTACCTTTGCAAAATAAAGTGGACAATTTTTCTTTAGTTCTAATTCTCTGTTAATGTATACATTTAAAATTACTCTAGATAGCCCATATTTCTCTCTGACTGCAATAGAAACATGCTGAGCAGTACACATAGAAAATGCTACCCATCCTAGGTTAAATCCAACCCAGGTCTATATGTGACTCTTGGCTGTACAGCAAACTATCGTGATACTTTCAGTCCAGTTTGTAATGGGTAGATGTCCACGTCACAAAAATAACTATCACAATTAACACTTATTGACCTCCTTCTTGGCAGTCTTAGCAGAGCAATATGTGGTGTGAGAACACTGGGCACTACATGCTTACCTGCAGAAATAAGCCCTCTAGGTCAGGTAAGGCACATTGGCAGGGGAGACTATGCCTGTTTTGTGAATAAAGAGAGGATTTTGCTTTGTTGGACTGTCTAGTTAGCATGTTTCACAAGCACTAAATATCCCTCAAAAGTTGAAAACAACCAACAGTGTATGATACTACCATGTGGTCTATAGAGTTTGAATAAAGACTCCTCTCTCTTTCTAAGTTTGCAGAATAATGAATAGAATTATTCACCAATAATTCATTCTACGATTGGTGGGAAAATTGTCTGCAGTATATTACCTAGCCATCCGTAGAGCTTGGAGAATAGTGAAAAGATTTATTTTTGAATATTATATTTGATGAAAAATGCCCAAATTTTTCAGATAAATTATTTTTAATGAATAATGCAGCCAGCTCTACCTATTTCATATCAAGATCCACGTGCACGTAAAATTCCATGTAAAACAGACTTCACTTTTTAAAATTGTGAAACAAAGTATTCAATGAATTAAGCCAAAGAAGATTTTTTTTGTGCTATAGCTGTACATTTCTCCACCTCAGAGGCAGCAATTATAATTATTTTTATGTGATTTTAGAGTGACTAGATCTTGTCTAAGGACCTGTCCCAAAGCCTCAATGAGAGGCTTTCCAGTGATATCTATGGGCTTTAGGTCAAGACTTGGTCCAAGTATTTCAGAAGTAGCCAGCCTGATTTTGGGTGTCTCAATTTTATTTATATAGTATATTGTGCTCCCTATGAAGTAAACTACTTTCCCTCATGATGAGGAAGGCTGCCACATATCATATTATGCCATCACCTACTCTCTTGATTTGTTGTTAACATTCCCTAATTTATATTTTTAATGAAAAAATGCTTATATTGTTAAATATATTTAAAGCCATGGGAAATAAGTCTTAATAATGTATTTAACAGATATACAAGTGCATCTTGAACTGGATACAGGATGGATTTGAAACCACCATCTCATACAACATATTGCCCATAGTTTCATCTAACCTTGTAGTATACTGCATCTGCAGGCCATATTTGGCAATGGATTTTGCTGTTGATTGGGTGATGGATAGAACTGTTTATACCAAACTGAACTTTTAAAGTGTTTCATTTTCATCTGCAGCTTTGGAGTTCTTTAATCACTAGACTATCTACATCGAAGGGGTAAGAAAAGATTAATTAGGACTAGTTAGATGCTATACAAGCCGTGAACAGTATAGAAAATCTCTCTATGTAGTTTAAAATATTTAACCTGTTTGAAAGGTTAGCAAGATTCTGTCACCTTTAATTTCAGTGGGAACTTTGTGATTAGTTAGTTAAGTATACAGCCCACACACTTCAGGTAGGCAGTGGAAAGGAGTGAATTTCTCTCTTATTGGCAGACAGGGTCATTTTCAGTGATACAGAAACATTTAAGAAATTATTCCACTTCTCTTTAATTCCCAATCCACTTCCCCCATTTGTACCTGATTTATGAACTAAATCTTTTTTTTAAATCCAATTTTCCAGTTGTACTCCCAACTGTGGTTTGGTCCTGTCATTGTTCCAAGCTATGATTAATACATCTACTCAGTAATAATGCCATAGTTCCTCTCTTGCACCCTTGTGAAGGAATCAGATAAGCTCACTGTGAAGGAGCAAGACAAGCTGAATGGAAGTGAAAAGGCAATGACTCATTGCACCTATGAGTTTAGAGAAGCTTGTTCATCAGAGTCGGAATCTCAGGCAAACAGCTGACTGCAGCTCTATCGGCAAATCAGGTTCCTCCTCAATGGCTCCAGTGCCCAGAGAGTGCCTCTGCCTTTGAGACCACATTAGCTATTGATGAAAGAGAATGGAATTGCCTCATTGTAATTGCTGACCTAACAGTGAAAGTAAAGGGATGGTTTTTAGGGAACCCAAAGGACATATCTACACAGCTTGTATTACACAGGAGGTCAGTCTAGATGATCATAATAGTCTCTTCTGGATTTAAAATCTATTTAATCATCCTCATTTATCTGAAGAAACACTACTCCTGAATTCAGATTCCCTCTTCAACTATGTATTAGCCACCAGGCCACTGGAACAGACCATTCTGCTCTCCTCTTAAACATTTTATTTGTTTATTTTATTTTTATTTATTAACTTTAATATTTCATAATCTGAAAAATATGCTTGAAGGCATTTTATATTAGTGTACATAACAACAAAACCCTATTAATGCAAAGAAAACACCAGGGCTCAAATTTTGAAAATTGGATGTGTGCAGCCGGATGCCCGAAAGTATAGTCCCAGATGTTGCTAATTGGCACCTGATTTTACAAATAACATAAGTGTGTGCACATGTTTGCATTAATGTACCTTTGAAAAGGTAAGCCTATGAGTATACAGCCAACTGAGATATTCCTCTTTGTCAGGAGAGGAGACAGGGAGTTAACCAAAAACATCACACTATGTATTAAGGTTCCATTTATAAAAGGTCAATAGACATAATAAGTCTGTTACAGATACAGGAAGTATGTGTAAGAGATGATAATAGCACTCTGCAGACGGAGTTAGTAATAATCAACTTTTTGATTTGCTGGACTCTATAATAATTTTTAACAAGTGATTATCCATTAGTTTAAACTAGGGCTGTCGATTAATCCCAGTTACCTCAAGCAATTAACTCAAAACAATTAATCATGATTAAAAAAATTAATTTTGATTAATCAATTTTAATTGCACTATTAAACAATAGAATAAAAATTGAAATTTATTAAATATTTTGGATGTTTTTCTACATTTCAATTACAACACAGAACACAATATATATGAAAATCAATATATATGTTTTTTATTACAAATATTTGCACAGTAAAAAAGATAAACAGAAAAAAATTTATTTTTCAATTCACCTCATACAAGTACAGCTTACAAATGTAGATTTTTTTGTTACATAACTGCACTCAAAAACAAAACAATGTAAAACTTCAGAGCCTACAAGTCCACTCAGTCCTACTTCTTGTTCAGCCAATTGATAAGACAAACAAGTTTGTTTCTATTTACAGGAGATAATGCTGCCCTCTTCTTATTTACAATGTCACCAAAAAGTGAGAACAGGCATTTGCATGGCACTTTTGGAGCTGGCATTTCAAGGTATTTACATACCAGATAAGCTAAACATCGTACACCCCGTCATGCTTTGACCACCATTCCAAAGGACATGCTTCCATGGTGATGATGCTCGTTAAAAAAATAATGCATTAATTAAATTTGTGACTGAACTCCTTGGGGAAGAATTGTGTGTCCCTTGCTCTGTTTTACCCGCATTCTGATGTATATTTCATGTTATAGCAGTCTCGGATGATTACCCAGCACATGTTGTTCATTTTAAGACTACTTTCACTGCAGATTTCACAAAATGCAAAGAAGGTACCAATGTGAGATTTCTAAAGATAGCTACAGCTCTACTCACGGTTTAAGAATTGGAAGTGCCTTCTAAAATCTGAGAGGCATGAGGTGTTGAGCATGCTTTCAGAAGTCTTAAAAAAGCAACACTCCGATGCGGAAACTACAGAACCCGAACCACAAAAAAGAAAATCAACCTTCTGCTGGTGGCATCTGATTCAGATAATGAAAATGAACATGTGTTGGTCCACACTGCTTTGGATTGTTATCAAGCATAACTGGTCTTCAGCATGGATGTGTCCCCCCTGGAATGGTGGTTGAAGCATAAAGGGACATATGAATCTTTAGTGTATCTGGCACATAAATATCTTGTGATACCGGCTACAACAGTGCCATGCAAACACCTGTTCTCATTTTCGGGTGACATTGTAAACAAGAAGCGTGCAGCATTATCTCCTTCAAATGTAAACAAACCTGTTTGTCTCAGTGATTGGATGAACAAGAAGTAAGACTGAGTGGACTTGCGTGCTTTAAATTTTTACATTGTTTTATTTTTGAATGCAGTTATTTTTGTATGTAATTCTACATTTGTAAGTTCTACTTTCATGATAAAGGTATTGCACTACAAAAACAATGAGGAGTCCGGTGGCACCTTAAAGACTAACAGATTTATTTGGGCATAAGCTTTTGTGTGTGAAAACCCACGTCTTCAGATGCATGGAGTGAAAATTACAGATACAGGCATAAATATATTGGCACATGAAGAGAAGGGAGTTACCTTACAAGTGGCGAACCGGTGTTGACAAGGCCAATTCAATCATGGTGAATGTGGTCTACTTCCAATAATTGATGGAAGTGTCAATACCAAGAGAGAGAAAATTGCTTTTGTAGTGAGACAGCCACTCCCAATCCCTATTCAAGCCTAAATTGATGGTGTTAAGTTTGCAAATGAATTGTAGCGCTGCAGTTTATCTTTGAAGTCTATTTTTGATTTTGTTGTTGTTGAAGGATGGCTACTTTTGAATCTGTTACTGAATGTCCAGGGAGATTGAAGTGTTCTCCTACTGGTTTTTGTTTGTTACCATTCCTGATTGTGTGCATTTATTCTTTTACGTAGAGACTGTCTTGTTTGGCCAATGTACATGGCAGAGGGGCATTGCTGGCACATGATAGCATATATCACATTAGTAGATGTGCAGGTGAATGAGCCCCTGATGGTGTGGCTGATGTGGTTGGGTCCCCTGATGGTGTTGCTAGAGTAGATATGGGGACAGAGTAGGCAATGGGGTGTGTTACAGGGATTGGTTCCTGGGTTAGTGTTTTTGTGGTGTGATGTGTAGTTGCTGGTGAGTATTTGCTTCAGGTTAGGGGGCTGTCTATGAGGACTGGCCTGCCTCCCAAGGTCTGTGAGAGTGAGGGATCATTTTCCAGGATAGGTTGTAGATTGTTGATGATGAGCTGGAGAGGTTTTAGCTGGGGGCTGTACATGATGGCCAGTGGTGTTCTGTTATTTTTCTTGTTTGGCCTGTCCTGTAGTAGGTGACTTCTGGGTACCCGGCTCGCTCTGTCAATCTGTTTCCTCACTTCCGCAGGTGGGTATTGTAGTTTTAAGAATGCTTGATAAAAATCTTGTAGGTGTTTGTCTCTGTCTGAGGGATTGGAGATCTTTATCAAGCATACAAAATGGTAACCCTTCTCTTCATATGCAAATATATTTATGCCTGTATCTGTAATTTTCACTCCATGCATCTGAAGAAGTGGGTTTTTCACCCACAAAAGCTTATGCCCAAATAAATCTGTTAGTCTTTAAGGTGCCACTGGACTCCTCGTTGTTTTTGTGGATACAGACTAACACGGCTACCTCTCTGATATATTGCACAACAGTACTTGTATTAGGTAAATTGAAAAATATTATTTATTTTGTTTTTTTACAGTGCAAATATTTGTAATAAAAATAAATATAAAATGAGCACTGTACACTTTGTATTCTGTCTTGTAATTGAAATCAATATATTTGAAAATGTAGAAATCATCCAAAAATATTTAAATAAATAGCATTCTATTATGTTTAACGGTGTGATTAATCACAAATAATTTTTTAAATCGTGCGATTAATTGGAAATAATTTTTAATCGCTTGACAGCCCTAGTTTAAACATCTATTAATTATTTATTAGCCCTCTGTCTGCTCCTTTGTGGTAGCACCTTAGTATAAGGTGTTTTCCTGAGTATAAAAAGTATTGTTGATCAGCATTATTGTTTCAAGTTTTCTTTTCTAAAATATTAAGAGGATGATTTGGGATCCTAAGATGCAATGTGTATTGGTGCCTTCCTTGAAGCTAACCAGCTTAACCAGCTGAGGATCTGTCCCTCAGATTCTATGCAACATGGTAAAGTCAAAATGTACCTTTAAACTTAGAGATGGGCCTCAGTCCAATAGTTAGGCATTGCCACAAAATTCAGTCTAAGCTCTGCCTGTAG
This sequence comes from Mauremys mutica, assembly GCF_020497125.1. Taxonomy (NCBI): domain Eukaryota; kingdom Metazoa; phylum Chordata; order Testudines; family Geoemydidae; genus Mauremys; species Mauremys mutica. The sequence continues at coordinate 32,590,408 of NC_059080.1, read as the reverse complement.
ATTTGAATCCCTCCTATATCCCCAAATTTAGGGAGATTGGAATTTGGGATTTCTGTTTGTCTTAACACCTTAGTTTCTCACACATTCATACGCACATTCAGAGTGTGGATGTGTCCAGATTTCCAGTTTCATCCTATCTCTAACTTCAGTTTGCATTCAAAGGGGCTAATTAGTACCCTGTTCATAAGACAAGACAAATCACTTAACACAGAATGAAAGTGATCCATCTGACAAATTTCAATTTCCTTGTTAATTACTTATAAAGGCCAGTGCTTGCACTGAAGAAAGAAAGTTTTCCTTCTCATACCAAGCTGTTTTAGCCTGCCCTTGTCCAACATGGACCTTCTCCTTGCCTTTGCTGTGCCTTCCTTCAAGCTCTTTTTCCAATAAGCACCTCTGGAGGAGATCCTTTGTCTTAGATAACTTTCTCCATCCTCTCTTCCCTCAGCTCCACCAAGCAATTCTGCTTCTCCTCCCTCAGTTACAGGAGTCTGTCACAGTTTTGAAGAGAGATTGAAAAGGTCAGGATTGTTTGCTTTAGGAGGAGAAGACTAAACGGCAGTGTACAAAATACCTCATGGCATAGAAACATGGCTTGGAGACTTCCATTCTCCCTTTCTGACAATTCAAGAACAACAGGACAGCTAAAGTAATGGAAAGGCAGAACATCTAAAAAAAATCAGTCGATCTGTGGAACTCATTTCATTGAGAATGAAACAGACTTCCAAATAAAGAACTGAAATAAAGGTAATGCCAAATTAAATCTGTGAGAATAAAAGAAAAAAGGCAAAGGATATAAATCTTCATATTTCAGGGCATAAGCAAACCTGTAACTAAAAGAGTTAGGAAGAAGCTAACTATGGGAAAGGAACTCCTGTTTTTTTTGCACTTTCCTCCAAAGCAGGAAATGGACCACTGGCTCCTCATGCTCATCCTATAGGGGGTTGTATTTAGTCCACGTTCTCCTTAACTCCTTTCTCCCTTGGTGCCCTCATCAGTGCTTTGGAGAGCATAGTTTCACAAGGGAAGGCAGTTTTTATATTTTATGCATTGATTTGTTAATAAATGTTAACTAATTAGTCCTAACAGCACCCCTGTGAGGCTGGTACTATAAGTGTCTCCTTGTGATGGGTTCCCTGTCTGGAACTGGGGTACCACTGAGCCTGCCTGACCCACCAGCCTGCGTTCCCTTTACACTGCACTATTGTGCAGCATGGCTAGCCCTCCCCCAGGCTTCAGACTGCTCTTTACTAGCACACATACAGACCGGGACACACTCAGGTGCAGCTACACACATATATACTGAGATCAGCACTGCATGGGATGGCTCAGCTAAGGCACCTCCCAGTTCCTAAAGCATGCACCTCCCTATGGAGTGTAAACCCAAAATTATACCATCTTGTGCTGCACAGAAAACTGTAGAGCATAAGCTCATGAAATTCGCCCCCTCCCTCAATGTGGAGAGGAATAAACACAGCTTTCTGCCCCAAGTTATGATTTTCACACACTGGTTTTAGACAAAACAAGTTTAGTAACTACAAAAGATAGATTTTAAGTGATTATAAGTGATAGCAAATAGATGAAAGCAGATTACCTAGCAAATAAACAAAAACACAGTCTAAGGTTAATATACTAAAGAGATTGAATATGAGTAGCAAATTATCACCCTAATTGTTGGTTTAGGCAGTTTTTCAGAGATTCTTGAGGGCAAGCTGCACTTGCTTGCAGCTTAAAACTACAGGTAATCCTTTCACAGGCCAGAAATCCCTCTAGCCTGGGTTCATCCCTTCTGCCCCAGTTCAGTCCTTGTTACTTAGGTGTTTCCAGCAGTCATCTTGGGCGGGGAGTTAGTGAAGAAGAAACATGATGATGTCACTTCCCTGTCTTAATAGCTTTTGTATATGGTGGGAACCCTTTGTCTCCAGGCTTAGCTGGTTCCCACGCCTTTCAGTGGAAAAACACTGGTATTCTAAGATGGAGTCTAGTACCAGGTGACTTGGTCACATGTCTCTGTAGGGCCATAGCAGCCATGTCTCAGAGGTTGTTTGTAGTGTCCTCAGGAAGGCTCCCCAGTGGGAGATTAGCATCTTCTAAAACATATTGTTTTCCCTAATGGCCCTTCCCAGCCAGCCATCTTGTCTGATTGCATACTGTTTAGTGGGCATTCCCCTGGTGTAAACACATTTGTAATAGATGCATAGACAATATTCCTAACTTCAGATACCAAAATAATACACGCATACAAATAGGATAATAATATCTCTATGAAGAATATGGGGCATAGTGTCACACTCCCTATTTTTCAGATGGGGACACTGAAGCTGAGAGGTGTGTTAAATGATCAAGGACACAAGGGAAGGCAATGTCAGAGTCAGGATTAGTACTGAGGAGTTCATGAGACACACACCCTACCCCCTAAAAAACAAGCAAACAAACAAATACAAAAACCTGAGCTGAGACTCCTACACCATCCCTAGCACTTGTTACATTTTAAAAGTAGACAAGCCAAGAAAATAAAGTTAATTAAAATACAATGACCCAAATAATGTGCTCATTAGCTCTTTGAGTATGGCCTGTGCTTACCACCTGTGGGAGTAATATTTGATGCCAGTATTAGAATTCTTTAGAGCCACATGTGTTCATACACACACGGAGTTCACCCCCACGCAGTCACCCTCATGTTGCTTTGTATTTAAGAAACTTGTCAGTCTTTCCTGTTTAAAATATCTGAATAAAAACACCCAAGCTCCTGAACAAAAGAGCTGCAGCTCTGTATGTTGCACAAAGTCTGATTTATCTTTTAAAAGGCTTCTGCTCACATAGTTTGAACACCATTAAGAAACAGCATGCTTTGTTTTTAGGTGCTAAAGGCTTACGAGCATGCATTTGTACAGTATATAGAAAACCTTGATTAAAACTTGAGAGAATTCCAGTGAAATAAATTAGTCTGCTTCAATTTCCTATTTGTCACAAACCTTATGCTGCTCAGAAACCAGTTAGTATTTTATTTTGACTGTTACCACCTAAAAACATGCTCATTATGTTCTAGATCACCAGATTTAACTTCTAAAGTATTAGGGAATCATAGGGTTACTCAAGCATGCCTGGACTGTTGTTGGGATAAATTCATCGTCAGAGTTAAGAATGCTTTCAAGCCTGAGGTCAGCAGCACTGTGCACAGCTTCACACATTTTTTTTCTTTTACTTCAGTGGGGTTTTTCATCCAGTTTTCTATTTGTACAGAGCAAGTACAGAGTGAGAACAGAGACAAAGACAATTTGTAGCAAATTCAGTGACCTTCAGCAGCTGGCTCTTAGAGCAATCTGTTCTGTCCCTTGATAGAACAGGTAAACAAAGCTGTTGCATGACTGCACTGAGGTCATGTGTGGCCTGGTTAGATAAATGGTGATCACTGTATGCAACTAAAACTTTGCACATTGTGCAACCTTTCTTCCTACACCCTTACAACCCCTCTCTTGTACTCCTTTGATTTCTTATCTAATGTGACCACACAGTTGTATCTGAGGTACCCTATTTGTTCCCTGTACTGAAAATAGTTGGCCACAGTTGGCCTGATCCAGTAATTATTAAAGTCAATGGAAAGGCTACCATTGACCTTAGCAAGTATTGGTTCAAACCCTATGACAATTCAGATACTGTAGTTTGGTAGAACCTATAGATAAATGGTGATGATTATATCATGGATTTCTATCATAGGAGCATGGCCAGTGGTTCTTGTGTATGACTGTGACTGGAGTCCCAGGGGAGCCACGCTGAGGTTACTCAGTTAGGGTACACTGCAAAGAATGGGTCAGACAATCCCCAAAACTGGTGGATATTCCAATACTTAGCTTTACCAAACCAGCACAAAACAGCTTCTATAATACCTCACTGGTTACCCAGCACCAACAACACAGTTCCCTTAAAGCAACCCAGCCTTAGGCCTCCACCCAGATACCCAAGTCAAATATGATGAACATTACTGAAAATCTGGTTAATCATATAAGAAAGTTCTACCAATCCCAAAAGATAGGACACATTACCTCTCAGGTTCATGAATATTCCAGATCTTACCCAAATACATGCTTACAACCAATTCTTATTAACTAAACTAAAATTTATTAAAAGAGAGAGAGTATTGGTTAAAAGATCAGTATACATACAGACATGAGTACAGTTCAGAGATCAGATTCATAGTAGAGGTGGTGCACTTTGTAGATGCAAAGAGTTCTTTCAGAATTAGTCCCTAGATTATAGTCCAATGTCCATATTCAGTGTGATCCTGGTGGGACTGGAGATCTCAGTCTTACAATTTAAGCTTCCCCTGCATGAAGAATCAAGCAGATCTCAGATAAAAAGGATCAGGAACCAAGACAGCTTTATACAGTTCCAGGCCTTCTCTTGACAGCTCAGAGTCCTTAGGCGAACAATAGGCAATCATGGAGACTTTGAAGTAGACCTATTTCCTCAACATCACTGGTAATTAGCTACTCGGATTAACATAAGGCAATTGCCTATTTTCCACCATTCGCAGGTGATTTGCTATATATTTAAAAGAGCGATGAATACTGTGATATCAAAATTACAGTTCATTTAAATGTTAAGATTTCCTTTTGATCTCTGAATTAACAGAATACAGCCTAGACAGGGATTGTTTGATTTCATTGTTAACCTCTAGCAATATATATGTAAACACACAAAACCACAAACAATATCTATGAATATGTCCCTAAAGGTTGAATCTGGGTCAATTAGCCTGCAAGCTGCTTAACCCTTTCTGGCTACGTGTCACAGCCTGTGTATGTAGAGCACACAGGCAGTGTGGGAATTGCTGCCAATAAGGTAACTGGAGCACAGCAGTCTCAGGAGTGTAATGTAATAGTCATGGAAGAGGATGAACGTCTGATTCTCTTGTCCTTGCTACTGCTGAAAGAGTCTCCAATCCAGTTGGCTGAGTATACTGGGAGCAAGATAATGCCCAAAAATGTGGCTTGGCTTTGTCTTGTAACCAGAGATGTTATTGTACCATTAGTAAATTTCCTATAAATCATTCTTATGACAGTAGTAGTTCTTACTGTCATTGTAAAGAGCAAAAGATTGAAAATTGGTCTAATTTCTAATTTGTTTTTGTTTTCCCATTTTCAGACTCATTAACAGGTAAGCCAACCCAGCTGTTTGTGCGGTTATACTAATGGCTGCACAGAGGGCTTTCTTGCACCGTAGCTGCTTGCGTTAAAAAAGAATGTCTCTTCTTTTGGTCCTTGTTTTCTATGCAGGCAGTACTAGTAGAATGTTTCAGATGTTGTCAGAGTGCACATTCACAGAATTATTTATCATTTCTTTTAGAGAGCTCAGTAGTTTCCTTGGCTATACTTTGACATTGCGAAGGAATACTTGGAGGACTGGAAATGAGAACTGCCAGCTTCCAAAGGGCTCACAGTTTCTTCTCAAACATGTTCATATTGTGGATCCCTCTTGAAACAGGTGCCCGGTCATGGCTCATTTCCCATCTTCCCAACCTCCTGATCCTGATTTAATGCCTTCCCATCTTACCTCCTTAGGGTAGCTGCATGTAAAAGTATTATTAGGATAGCAACAAGGAGACAAGATAAAAATAAACTCCAATGTAATGGATTGGGTGCCACAAGCTGCTTTCACCCTCATTTTGTATCAGTGCTGCTATCTCTTCTCCCCAGGTGTGGGACGTTATATGTATTAATACTGAACCTTCTCTCATTGCCTGTAGCTCTCACGGCTCTAATCTCTCCAGTTCACTTTGCAGTGCACTTGCTGTCCCTCTACTTTTTTGGTTCCTACAGCAAATTTGATCCTGGTTGAATTTACATCAAAGAAGCACATGACATAGAACACTCATTCAGGAGACTTTGCTTTTATTACTTCACATAGTTTAAAAAAAGAAAAGAAAAGCAAAAAAAAAAAAAGCAGAGTTTTTGGAAAACCTAAGAAAGTGATGGGCTGGGTTACAGCTAGCAGCAAGTGTCCCCGTTTTATTGAAGGCTTAGCCAGTGTAATGGGAACAGGTCTGGAGACCACCTGGAAAAGTTCTCTGGACCACCAGGGATTCACAACCTACTGAGAGTTACCACCATCTTCACTGGCTACTGCTTTCTTTGAAGAGAACGGATGCAGTTCCACTTAATTCAGTGCCTTCTGCATTCATAGAGTGGGGCAGCAGGGTTTGACCCTCGGATAAAAGATAAGGACAGAGCCTCCTTCCATTGATGGGATTCCAGCTATTGTGTCTTAAGCATGTGTTTCTGTTATTGTGCAGTGTTGTCGTTTGCTGTAGGGCCATTGCACATTGAGATCACTCTTACGTCGTTGCAGAAATGTTTTCTGAAGAACGCTCTCCAAAGGGAAGGCAGTAGGCTCATATTTTAGGGGGCTCATGTTTAAAAGGACCATATTTACAAATATTGTATATCACCACGATCAATCTAGTCATCTCCAGCAAACTCTTCTAAGACTAAATCTCAACTATTGTTAACACGGTGAACTAATGCAATCATGGGACTAGTACATTTATAGTGACTTATTACAGCAATGGTGACCATGAGGCATGTCTGCCAGAACTATTAGATGATGCCTGTTCATCTGACATGTGCCTTGACTCCTCAGGAGCATTAGAGAAGTCTGAATGACATGGCCCATACATGTTCATTCCCATCAGAAGTCTGGTGGCAGAGGCAGCTGCCAGTGTGGCTTAGGGTAGAATTTGGTTCCACTGCCCCCCATTGGATGTGTGCAACCTTCCATGAGAAAAAGACTTAAGATGGGTGAGTGCAACTTTGTGTGTGTAACACATTTAGTGAGTATTTGTGATGGAGGAAAACTGGGGAGTCAAGGTATCGGAAGGGATGGGGCAGAATGATGCAACCAAGGGAGAAAGAGGCAGCCAAAAAGAGAAGTGCAAGAAGAGTGAACAGTCAGGAAAAAGGGATATAAGTAGGTATAACTGAGAGCAGAGTGAGGTACAAAAGGAGTGTGAGAGAGAGGAAGGGAGAAGATTTTTGGAGACAAGCACTTCTGGCTATGCCTATTCTTTCTCTGTGGATGATACAGTCCACCCTGAAAGGGTCTGCATCTTGTCTCCTGTCATGATCATAAATGCATTTAGACAGCAGCACTGCTATTTCCTCCACATCAGAGGAAAATATTGAGTAACAAGGGAGCTCCCAGAAATCTCTGCTCCAGTATGGGACATTGGGGCATCTGAATCAGTATGGGTCATTGGAATGAAAACCAGTCACACTCTAGGATTCCTGTTGCCAGTATCTAATTTTTATTTATTTATTTTGCTTGTTGGAATGTTGGTGAAATCAGTGGGCAGCATCCTATGTTTTTAGGATCAAGAACTCAAACATTTACTGTCTGACTCTGAGGGCTATAGACTCATAGATTCCAAGGCCCAAAGGGATCACTGTAATCACCTAGTCAGCACTAGAAAGGGGAGGACAAGAATTTTGCAGATGCTTACAGTCACTTGGAATCATGATATGAAGCCTGTATAAATGCTTCCAAATAATCATAGTACTCCAAAAGTTAAGGCTACAGAAAGCTGTTAGGGAGAGCGAATTCATTCATTCATTTATAGGTGGACAAAGAGCATGTGGGGAAGGGCAGAAAGTGGGTGGAGCCTTGGCTCTGACTCCCGATGTTGGCCAGCAAAACTCAGTCAATGTATGTAGGGGCAGTATTAATCAGCTAGTGATAAAGACCAGTGGCAGATTTCTAACCTCTTAAAACAATGGAGGATCAGGGAAGGAATTATACCTCTCTGAACACACAGAATAAATTGTAAATATCCGATTCAGCCCTTCATATTGGAAAACAAATAGGAGGTCTCTGAAACTGAACATTCAGAAAGTAGCTATCTCTGGAAAGGATAGCGATGCATTTCAGCAATGAGACTGAGATATTGGAATCTAAAAATAGGATTAGATATTTTTGAAACACTTAGAAAGCTTTCAGGTGTGAGCTTAAAAACTAGCCAGGGGAAAAATTGTGCCATGTTGCCAAGAGCTTTCCTGGCACTCAGTGCCACAGGAAACAAGGCACCATTATTTTATGTGGTGTTTACAGCTTCTTTTGAGATGTATTTTTCATTTTCAAAACAGTATGAGAAGAATAACTGATTTTAGTCAGATAGGGTTGCAGCAGCATCTCTCAAAAATTGCCCTGTGGGTGAGGTAACCTAGAAACATTTAACACGGGTGGAAGATTTCCAGGATTACAAGTAGGAATTGTTCACAAAGTATACTGTGCTTTTTCTGAGATTTATTGTACCAATTTGTCAGGCATTATGTGGAAGTACATTTCTATAACAAATCAAGGATATCTAATTGCAGGAAACAGTATTAATTCCAGTAGCCCCTGAAATTATTCTGCTAGCTACATGTACTGTTAGAAATAATATGTCCATGCCATGACAGTACAAGAGAAGATTCTATTGCATTCAGTTCAATTTATAATTACAGAATATGTCAAGTAGAAAGCACTTCATCAGCCCTTTGAATACCAAGTCTTTGTGATGTTCTGAATGGTAAAATGTCTAACAATAGGGCAGTCATGTGGCTCTGTTATGTATCCAGATCTTGGCTGATTTCTTAAAACAAAGCAGAAAGACCTCTGTTTGTAAGGCACAGTATTTTGTGAGAGTCATCCCAACAGTTTCTATACATCACTATATACAAGTCCACTTGCATAATAAAGTAGATATTAAGTAGTAATAAAGTTAGATATTTTTCAGTACTGATAGGTGGACAAGTTACTGTCAGTTTCTGCTTGATACAGAATTAGATTTCTTTCTGTCTCCTGTATAGGTTCTTAAATTGCTCTCAGGACCTTCCAATAGTGCAGGGGTTCTCAAATTGGGGGTTGCGAGGTTATTACATGGTAGGGGGTCGCAAGCTGTCAGCCTCCACCCCAAACTCTGCTTTGCCTCCAGCATTTATAATGGTGTTAAATATATAAAATGTTTTTAATTTGGGCGGGGCGGAAAGGTTCACTCAGAGGCTTGCTATGTGAAAGCGGTCACCGGCACAAAATTTTGAGCAAAGAAGCAGGACCTGTCACAGCAGCCAGCTGGGGTCCACCTACCTGCACAGACAACTTCCTGGTGTCCTCTCCAGGCTTGTGTAGAGACTTTGGGACTATTGCCAATCGGGCAATAGTGCATTAAATGATCTGACTAATATCTGTTGTGTGAAGTTTGTTCTGCAGGGCATATTTTCTACAGTTCAGAACATATTGAAAAAAAATGTTTTTAAACTTTCATTGAAACTCAAATGCAAATTTTTATTCAATGGTGTCCATGCTTCTCTTGTGTTAAGTTTTCACAGATATTGGTGGGGGTCAAGACTTGAAGTACTCCTGAAAAGTGCATTTTGACCTAAAAAATTGCAATATTATCCAAAAGAAAAAAAATGAATTTTATAGTCAATTTTATGTAAAATTCTGTGAGGGAACAGAAGTTGCATCCTCTGGTTAATATAACTGACCAATACAGGGATGATTTTGAATTATATAGCTATTTATAATGTTTACCATATTCCTGTGTTGGTGAATTTCATAAAAAACCATCCAATCAGGGATGACAAAGAATATTCCAAGACTTCTGAAACTAACAAATCCAAACCTGAGGATTCTGAATGCCCAGAGCAAACCCTCTTTATACATAATGATCAGACCCAGAAATATTTGCTGAAGAGATTCCCAAATAAATCTGAATAACAAATATATTTGGGAATTTCACTAACTTGTTTCACAAAGAGGAGAAAGGTGAAATTTGATGAACAAATTTATAATTTGAAATTATTCACTCTGATCCAATAGTTCCTAAATTATAGATCAAATCCTAAGGATCTTGGTCAGTGGAAGAACACTATTTTGATACTTCCTTGTTTTTTTCTTTTAGTGTACTCCCATTTCTCATTAAGCATGGAGCAATGGTACATAAGGAGACAGTGTCTCGCTTATGATTAAAGGCACTAAGTATAGACACAGGTCAGTGCAAGCTGAACCTTACAGCAATGCATGGGTAATAATTGATCCTGGAAACTAACTAACTGTTTTTTGCCCCTTATAAGGCTACAGTGATCTGATTAATATTGTTCAGGCCATACACATTTAGTTTTTTGTTTATTCTTATTAAGAGCTGAATGTGCCTCTATTTGGGGGAAAAACAAACAAAAACCAATAAACCCAGTGGACTGACTTTTCTATGTTTAATGTTTATGAATGTTCAGTAAAATAATTGCACAATACAGACAACGCGGAGGGAAGCAAATTAATTATGACTGTTAGCTTTACCTTGGTTTGTGTTAGTGTAAATAATCATTAACTAAATGGCTTGGATGAACACTCCTGCTCCCTCTCTCGCTCCTTAGATAACTGTTACAGACACATTAGCATTCTATCATTGGCCGTCTTGTCTAAAAATGTTTACTTCCAGAAAGATTTAAAGTGCTATGTGTATAGAATATTGATGACTATTTTGGAATAAAATCTGTAATGTGCTAGTATTCAGTGGATTGTTGGCAATCCCGTATTCTGTTCATAGGCTAAACTCCTGTTGGAGTTAATAAAGTTCTCCATGTAGAGGAATGAAGTATTGGGTCCCATAGTCAGATTCACTGTGGAGTGGGCAAAAAAGGAGGATGGGAGAAAAATAAACAGGAACTTTGGCTCAGAAATCAGATCAAATCTGAATTTACCCTTTTCAGACAGCCTCAAAAATTCATTGGATCCTTTTTTAAATTTTAGTTTTGGTATTTTAATTAATGACATTAATATTTAAGGGAACCTATAAAAGCTAATGCTGCATACAAGTGCAGAAAGTCTGTCTGTGTGCTGAATATGATGGCTATATGTGATTTTAAAATTGCTTTTCTCAGTGGTGGTAGTGAAATATCTTAAGTCTTGATAGGATTCATTTGTCTTGGAGCAATCTGGGCTACCAGCGCTCTTCAAGAGGCAAGACATTGAGTCTGGATTCACAGGACTATAGGCACTGCAATCCCAGAGCAGAACATCGAGACCACTATCCTGCATCTCACAGTGGCCCATGCTAAAAAGAGAAATGTGAAAGTCACCCTGTAATGGATAGTTATATTGTTACCTGCTCATAGGTAAGTTTCCCCATACCCCAATAGTTGGAGGTTGGCATATAGGTTTATATCTCTTCCAAAATTCATTTTTAAATACTTATTGATGTAGCTCTGGATATTGTTAATATCCATTTTATATGTCCCATTTTTAAAAACCCTGCTAAGCTCTTGATGTCTTGTGCTTTGTGGTTTAAAAAATAAAAGCTAATGATATTGTTACGGTTGAAGAACTGCCTGAACCTCTGTCCCCTTTCCAGTCTCTGAGTGCACCTCCTCAGGTATTAGGTCTCATGCCTGTACCTATTGGGGGTGGAATTCTGCCATTCTCCCACTTTAACATTGGGCCTTGTGCGATAGTACTCTGTGTACAGAGGTGAAAGTAAGCCAGTACAGTCCGGCATACCGGCAAGAGCCAGTACACCGTGCCAGACCGCACCGGCTTCCATGGTGGGGTTTTAAAGGGCTCTGGGCTCCCCACTGCAGCGGGCAGCCCAGAGCCCTTTGAATCCCGCCCGCGGCTCCGGCGGCCTGGCTGGGGCTGGGATTTAAAGGGCTCAGAGCTCCCATGGCTGCGGGAAGCCCAGAGCCCTTTAAATCCTGCCCGCAGCTCTGGTGGCCTGGCTGGGGCCGGGATTTAAAGGGCTCAGAGCTCCCGTGGCTGTGGGGAGCCCAGAGCCCTTTGAATCCCACCTGCGGCTCCGGCAGCCGGGCTGGGACCAAATTTAAAAGGCCCGGAGCTCCGCAGTGGCCGGAGCCCCGGGACATTTAATTTGCCCTTGAGCCCCAGCCACCTCTGAAGCTGGGAGCCCCGGGTTGATTTAAAGACTCTGGGGCTCCCAGCCACAGCCAGAGCACCAGGCTCTTTAAATCTTGAGAGGCCCCGCCTCTTCTGGTTGAGGCCCCGCCTCTTCCGGATGAGACCACGCCCCCTCAGGACTCCAGCAGTAAGTTACTTTCACCCCTGTCTGTGTATCAACCATGCTAGCTCAATGGAATTTGGCACATGTGGTCTTCTTTTCATGAGACTGTCACCAGTGATCTCCAGTAACAAAACAGCCTTCTTAAAACAAGAGACTTGTTTATTTTAACTGTAAAAACAAAGCTTTTAGAGAGAGAGAATTTTAAAACTATACACAGTTCACATGTCTGTCTATCTTACCTAAATTCTCATGATTCTCTGATGGTCACATAGGCAGGTCTAAAGTCATCAGACATTGTCAGTGTGTGTGTGTGTGGAGGGGGCGGGAGGCAGTGTCCTTGAATTTTAGTCTGGTTCCCTTGACCATTAACCACCTTTTCCTGAGAAAGAGAGCCTTTGAAACCCTGACGCCATTCTTTTGTTCTTCTGTGCTCCCTGGCTTTGACCCTTCTCAAAACCAATAGGGTCTGCAGGAAATGGAGTGGAATCCTCAGAGCCAATGGTGGCAGCCTTGTCCTTTAACAACTCTCAGGTGTTTGCTGAGAGGTGGCTTATTTTGAGCCATTCTTTTCCTTCCTACCTCTTTTTCCAGGCAGACTCCTGTTGTGTTAAATCAATATAGTCATACAGAAAACACTCCAACATACAGTATTCATAAATGATTACAGAGCAGCTCCAAATCCAGATACCATCTGTTAACCCTCAACTCAACATAAATGTAACAGGGCATAAAAATCTATCAGATTAGTCATGCACCCCTCAAAAGGAAGGGATTATGGAAGTGCAAACTCTTTTGTTCAGGAGTCTCTGTATAACTGTTCACATGGGACAAGAATGAGAAACACCAAAAGAGCTTTTACAGCTTTTCCAAAAATGGGTAAAGATTCCTTTAGTGGTGCCAGTTAGTCAGCAAAAGCAATTTCTTCATAAGAGTAACAGGACATATTAAAGAGGAACCCCTACCATCTGGACACACTGAATGTGCCTAAGGAATGGCTCTATGGTGAAATTATAGATGAAACCAAATCACAAAGTTTGGATCCAGACTTTTCCCAAGTTCAGAGCATTTGGGGTTCCTGTTATTGTGAATGATACATTTCAGACCAGACCGAACAATTCAAATTCTAACTTTCTTCAGGGTTGGGTATCTTCTGATCAGAGTGCACATATAGACCCACCTGTAGCCCAAATGAACTCAAGAGGTTCTGACAGCTTTGATAAGCAGGTGTTACTTTTGAAGGCCTATCCAAGTCAAGCTGTTGCACCTTATAATGTTCACCCATCGGGGAGGCTCTAGCAATTTCGCCGCCCCAAGCACGGCGGCATGCCTGCGGATGCTCCACCGGAGCCGCCTGCCGCCCTCCCGGCGACCGGCAGAGCGCCCCCCGCGGCATGCCGCCCCAAGCACGCACTTGCCGTGCTGGGGCCTGGAGCCGCCCCTGTCACCCATTACTAATACTAAATTGTGGCGTAAGGTTTTCTAAGAAACATTTCTACTGTTTCCTCTCCTTGAATCTCCTGCAATGTGATGACTTTATTGGGGGGTGGATACAAAGCTCACAGCCTCCCTGGGTGCAGAAGCCCACCCTCAGATGCTGTTGACTCTGTTGCTCATTCTGTTGGCATCTTCCTGGCTTCTTTAGTTTCTCTTCCCTGCTGAGTTACATAATGAATGTTCTCACAACTCCCACACTCTCCACCCATCCACCCACCCTCTCTCTCCCCCAGCTAAAAATAGAAAGAAGAAAGCTAACTTGTTGGAAGACTTTACACAATACTGCTGAATTGCATTGCAAAATAAATAAATAAATAAAATAGATCCACACATTCTGTAAACATTTCTGGATTTGCCATAAATGTAGCAGCAGAAAAGCAAAACTGTTGTGTCCCAGCATTAATAACTGCAACCTCAGTCTAAAAGAATGCTTGTCCACTAGGAGCTAGTCTGAGAACACCAAACCTATATTCTGTAGATCAAATAGCTGTCACATGGTAATGGATGGGGCTGGTTGAAAAAACCCAAACACTTTCGGTTGGGGGAGAGGAGGGAGTTATCTAAAGTCAATTTTTTAAACAAATAATTAAAATATTGGAAAATTTTCAATCAGCTCTAGGAATGACTTTTGATTACCTCCAAGCTGGGTTGGATTTCAACTGGTGATCTAGAGGTGAAAGGTTTGTATGCCATTAGCAACTCCTGGAGCCAGCCAATTCTCGTCCTTGTTATTTTGAAGGCATTTTTCACTTGTGTAACAAATTGATGGAAATTGCATGTCTTTCTCATGTTAGAATTGGCTGACCAAGAATTCTGAACCCTGAGACCCTGTGTCTGAACACTCAGTAGAATGCACTGTGGCTATGTTGTAGATATTTTTCTTGCCTAGTATATGTTACTGTTTCTTCAAATTCAAGTGTGGTTCTTGAACTGATCATACTCCAGAAACTTTTGATATCCTCCCAGAATACTAGTACTTGACAGTCCTAGTACTTTTGGACTGTCAAGAGTAAAGGCAGTGTAATCTGGCAAGTATGTCCTTTTCAGTTAAGCTTTGCAAGCATATATTCCAACAGTGGAAGAACTGGTGAAAATTGATATTTTCAATGAATTCTCAAAAAACCCAAAAGCATGATGTTTTTGCACTAATTCTTTTATGGTGAAAACTGGTATTTTCCTCTCCATTCACCTCTCACTGAAAAAACTTGTTAAGCTCGGCTTGAGAAAATCTTTTTTTTTTCCTGGAGCTGCCTACACACACACAAAAGTTGTGTTTAGGTGAGGTATTTCCTAAACCAATGGCAGCTGTAAGGTTCTTGAGATCAAGCTAGGTTGCTATTTGGCTGCTACTTTGGGGAGACAGAACAAGTAGGCAGTTGCCTCTATCTATTTCACATCCATAATTCTGTACTTCCTAATTTGAGTGATTTGTTAAAGCAAGTATCAGAGGGGTAGCCTTGTTAGTCTGGATCTGTAAAAGCAGCAAAGAGTCCTGTGGCACCTTATAGACTAACAGAAGTATTGGAGCATGAGCTTTCATGGGTGAATACCCACTTCATCGAATGCATGTTAAAGCAAGTGAATTACACACAGTACTGGTTCCTGGCAGATCATTGTCAGCGGTAGAACCAGAACACCTGAAAAGATATGAAAATGTTTACAAATTCAAGAACGCTCAACCTGTTACAACCCCACTATTATGCCACTTCAGTCTAAATGTATGTGCACGGGTTGTAAAGCACTTTACAAAACACATTTATTATCCCCATTTCAGAGATGGGACTCCAAGTTACACAGAAGCTAACAGCCAAACCACCAGAAGTGTTCATTAATTTTGTGTGCCCATTATGAGACACATCAGTGCCTCAATTTTTCACTAATTTTGAAAACAACAAGGAGTCCGGTGGCACCTTAAAGACTAACAGATTTATTTGGGCATAAGCTTTCGTTGGTAAAAAACTTGTGAAGAAGTGGTGTTTTACCCATGAAAGCTTATGCCCAAATAAATCTGCTAGTCTTTAAGGTGCCACCGGTATCCTTGTTGTTTTTGTGGATACAGACTAACATGGCTACCCTCTGATACTTGTCACTAATTATGGCAATTCAAAGTTGACCACCTAAAAACTGAGGCACTCTAGCAGTTCTAAAAATTTGTGCCTAGCTTACTAGCTCCAGGACATTCAGATATTTCTGATGTCCTGTATTCCTAACTACTGGGCCACACTGCCTCCCCACAAAGTAGTGATCTAAAGTCGTTTAAAAAAGGAAGGAGGTATCTGAATACTAGTTCTGTGCTTTTTTTCTGGACTATTTCCACACCAGAACCATTCAGTGCAGAGTTGGAGATGCCATGGTACCTGTGCAGAGTTCACTTTGCAGCAGGGGACAATTCTGAAGTGGTTATGTGGTTTCTTTTAAAAATTCTCGTGTAGTTTTACATAGTTCTGTCCACAAACAAAGCAAAAATCAGATAACTCCCAGAGCCTTAGCCCACATTCTGGAAATAGGCTAGTAAAGGCTTTTCTTAGCCTTTCCTTCTTCTCATGCAATTGAGGCAACATCATGCTTCTGGTATTGTTGTTCATGCTGCTGGTATACTCTTGGAGAATTTTCCTGGTCATTTTTAAATGCTGGTTGTTACCGACATTCCTTTTCAACACTTGAAGTGCGTGCTGCTTATCTCCCCCCAATATGACCTAGATTTTTTAAAAAATTCATAGTTGAGAAAAAGACTTTTCATGGTTTAAAACACTGCAAGGAGTTAAAAGCACTGTGACTGAGTTACCCGGGGCTACATCTTAACGAGTTTACACAAAATCAGAGTCCAATTATACACTGTGTTTGTTATCAACTACAATGAGAAGATAAGAAGGAAAGAACGGCCCAGAGGGTAGGGATTGCATATGCTATCCTGGTTGGTGGTAAAAACAACATCGATTACATTTGAATTTTGTTTTTAAATTTAAAGGGAAACCTCACAGTTTTGCTCCTTGGGATTCAAATAAAGAGTTGGTGTTGGGGCTTAAGATTCTCTAAGCAATTTTATCTTTCATTAATCACAGTATTCTGTAGCAAATATAGAATTTTCAGAGAATACCAGGCAGCAATCATTGTGACAGCCAGTTCAGATTTTGTGGGTCAAAGAAAAATATTTTTTTCAGTGGTTGTCTTACTAATCTGGAATTATTTTGCTGAATACTTACAGTGTGTGTGTGTGTGCACGTTTGCCACTCACTGCTTTTGTAGGCATCAGTAATTCTTTGTGCAGAAAATCACTGCCTGGCCTGGAGTATATATTGTAGCTTTGCCTGTTTAATTCAAAACTTTGCAATACATGTTGCCCTGTTTGATACATGGTTCATTTTGAGAAGAGAGAGAGGCACACAGAGAGACAGGAACTGTGATTTTTAATGACCCTGTTCTTGAATTTTTGGTCTTCATAAGTCAGCAACAGTATAAGACCTCTTGTTATTGACAATCCATCTGGGCTGGCTAGCCTATGGTTTGTTTCTCTATATGGGATGCCAAGGAATATCTTTCTTATAGATATTCAGCTAGGTCCAGTACACAATAGGAGGAACTGGAAGAATAAATATCAGGGCCTAAATGTTTTTTTACCACTAATCTTGATTACTGCAACTCACCTTACTTGGAACTAACTGTGAAAATCAGCTGAAAGCTTTGGTTAGTTTTGAACTAGGTTGTTGGTCACCTCCTGTGTTGGGCCATCCCTCAAGAATCTCCCTCAGGTGTTTGCATGTTCTACAATGCCTGTCAATCTACCCCCCACTCCCACCGCAAAGAGCCTCATACCACATTCATTATCTGTATTAAGATGGCATCTGATGCTTCCATTGTACTAGGTACTATACAGACTTAAGTCCCACTTCTGCAAACTCAGGCATATGTGTAATTTTGCTGACATCAATGGATGTAAGGGTCGTCATGATGGAAGTCAGAGACTGAAAGAACAGCCCTTGCTCCCAAAAAGTAAAAATTTAATTTTAAAACAGGTTGCAACAGTGATTATAAGGAAGTGTAGGAAGGAAGGGCAGAGGGAGCAACAATAAGAACTTGTTAACATAGGCCAGCTATGTCCACCACTAGATGAGTGAGATACTGTGCTCACGGGTTAAGCTGTGTCTTCAATGGGTGAATTTCACACAAACCAGAGGTAGGTCATTTTCTGTAGCCATCCTCTAACTCTGGAATTTCCTGCTGACAGAAATACTCCTAAACCTAAACTTGGACACTATTACAGCAGATCACATTACAAGAATAATAATTTTGTCTAGGTTTTCTGCCACCAGCTCTGGAGTCCCAAAATAGGTTTTCTCTATCATCTGCTCATCAAAGTTGTGGCACTGCTTCCTACATATGGGAATGTTAGTGGATCTCAAATCATGCGGTGTGTGCCTGGGTTCCACAGTGAAGGAGAAGATATAAATACACCTAATTGTAATGCAATTGCAATGTCTGTCTTCAGCACTGGCTTCTCAAGTATTTAACACCTTACCTTATTTAAGGGTTTGATTTTCCCCCTTATTCTCCCCCACTCCTTGTTTTCACTTAGCCAGTCTGCAAAAATGGCTGACTCTAACATTCTGGCTAGACTCTGAAAAAGCAGCCACCGGAAGAGTGACTGTGGGTTAAACTGAGCCTGAGACCATACCAGTTTGACAAGCCACAGTTATTTCAGTGCTCTTCCTTCTCTTGGGGTTCGTGCTCCATTGCCACTAAGGAAAAGGCCTTCTGTTTGTACAGACATAGCTCTCAGAAAGCCACATGCCACGCTCAATGGATGATGTGTTTCTGGTTTTAAAAAAATGCTCTCCAGTATATTTCGTCTAAAGTATCGCAGAAGAACATTTATCGTGACACCGAAAAAGCAAACTAACTCCTCTCCCCAAAGCCCATAAAATATAACCCAAGCCTTTTTGTTCTACCTTTCATTCCTGAAGTAATGAATTATCCAGACTATTTTGTCCTCGGTGCTCTCTGTGGGTTAGGGTTAGCATAGTTAGGGTACCAAGGGAATTACTTCACATTAACTATGGACATTCATGATCAGTATCATCAAGATGGTGCACATCATCTTAGATAGTAGAATTCTCCAGTACTTGCCTAGGAACAAGTATGCATCTGCTTTTGTATCTACAAGGACAATTCTAAACAATGCCTATGTGTCTAGGGAAAAAAAAGATTTTCTGACATTTGCATTAAAACAGAATATTTGAAGCTAAGTAAACTCATTTACAGACACAGAATCAACAACTGTGCTGAGCCTGGGACAAACATGCAAATCTACAGGCACCATCTACATAGTCAGTACAGTGTCAGATATATGCAAATTCAACAGTTACAAAGAGCCTTTGTGAGACTGCTGAGTGCTGGCATGGTGAAGTCAGAGATCCAAGTCTTACATAACCGCATGGGGGTATGCCCAGCAGGAGTGTTGTAAAAAAGAATTTAAAGGCACTACCCCCAATTTCCAGTTAGTACATTTCAAAGGACTGGGAAAAACAACCATTGAATGCCCTACAACACATTTTAAGAAAGAGGTGATGGACGTATTTAGGGCAAGATCCTGATGTATAATATGGCTGCTTTTCAATACTCTGGAAACACAGAGGCACTATTGCAATATGAATGTTAAATGACAAACAATCCTGATAACAAAATGTCCCCTAACAGGCAGGATGGGGGAATGTCTAGCAGGCACAGAGCCAGGATAATTCTATACCTTCCTTTCCTACCACTTTACCTGCACAAAGGGGAGGAGCAGGTATGGCTGAAGCACTGTTGTGATCCAGCAACACCTGATCAATACAATAGCCCCTTGGGGCAATAATCAGTCAGTGTAGGTTAGCACAGCATCGTGAGTGCTCTGACTTGCACTAAAGAAATCTCTCTTGCAAGTCCTAGGAAATTGAGAGAGAACAAAGGTGGCTTGCAGCTTCTCCGCCCTTCCCCTCATGTTCTACACTAAAAGCAGCTTAGGTGAGCCCAGAGCGTGGGGCTGTACTGTTAGGAACAAATATTAACATTTTTTTTGTTTCTCTGTCTAAAAAGCTTGCTGATTTCTTAAGCATTTACAATTCTGGTGTTTTTACCAATTTAGTTTCTGTGGCTTTATCTCTGTCTTTGACAATTTTCTGTTCAGCTAGCTCACCAATGCAGTAATTGCCAAAATAATGACTGAGAAATGAAGTCCTCCTTACAAATAGCATTATTTTTGTCACTGTTCTCCCCATAATGCTTGAAAGCAGCCCTTGGTAATAAAATGAACATAGTAACCATTTATTGTTTTACATAAAACTATCAGTATAAAATGTCTTCGCTCCTGAAAACAAAACAAAACAAAAAACCAGCCCCTCCCACCACCACCACCACTTTGGTGATATACATTGTTGGCTTCCTTAAACACAATGAAAGCAAAGCTTCCAGTTCCCCTGAGATATGATTCCATGGAAGATAGTAGTTTGTCCAGAGGCCTCAAACTGCTATTTGAGCTGAATAAAAATCTCCTTAACTATTTTGGTTAAATTATCTCAAAATTAGTGGTGACAAAAATGTCCTTGATTTTTCAAAGGCATCATTTACCCTTTTGCATGTTTTAAATGAGTCCCAAAAGAACGTGAAATTATTTATTCTACTTTACAGGAGGCTTTTTTTCCCCCACACAAAAGATGCCAACATCTGGTGGTTCATTTATGATTAGTTCTAAAACAAAGCAACTAATTTATTCTGATGAGTGAGACAGTCATGCCATACTGTATTCCTTTCCTGGCAATCTCCCCAAAGCACTCTATAGAAAAGAAGAAAAAAACTGCTAAGACGACAAACTTTTGAACACAAGGAGATAACTGATGTATTTGGGGTTTTTTTTCCTTGTGTCATGTGGGAGATGTTTCTTTTAGCTGACTTTTGAGGGTAAAAGTTCTTGGGCTTGCAGTTTATTTTCAGTGGTGTCATGAGAACGTTTTATGCAAGGTTAGTTACAGTGGTTCATACTTCTCGGTTAATTCTTCAGCTGGTGTAAATCAGTATAACTTCAATAGTTTATACCAGTTTAGGATTGGGTCCTCTGTGTTTTGCTTTTCTCTCAAGTTGGATAATTTGGAGACATACACATGACTGGCATCTGAGGAGAATCCGATTATAGTAATTCAATGACTGTACTAGAAGATTAGAAGGACTAATGCTTTGCCAATTACATCCAACCTTTACTTTACAGGACTTTCCAATCAATGTGGGCAAATTGGGGGTGGGGAATGAGGTTATTGCCTTTCTTGGCCTTTTGGCTAAGATCACGTGCTGTATCCATTTAATTTCTGACATGTCTTCTAGTAGGAAACTGTATCATGGATTAGATGATCTAATAGGTGATCCTATTAGAATGTGAGAGACAGGGAATTTCTCAGTTTTTCATTTGTGTGATTGTGTGACAGATTGTAAGAAAAAGTACAGAAAATGACTTAATTTCACATGCTTCTGTAGCTAAGGCACACGATGAGAAATCAGGATATGCATGTTCTATTTATCTACACATTTATACCATACTCATCACTAGGGTGTTGAGTATGCTGAACACCTAGGGTATGTTTCCAGGTCTGTCACAGACTTCCAGGGTGACCTTTGGCAAGTTATTTGAGTTGAAATTTTCCAAAGTGCCATCTAATTTAGAAGTACCTCAATTTTTCAAGTGCACAGATTGGAAGACAATGGAATCACTGGAAGCTGCAGGTGCTCAGCACCTCTGAAAATCAGGCCTCTAGGCATCTCAAGTCAAGGGTACACAGTTAAATAGTGGACAATTTTGAATTATGTAGTCTTAACTCCTGTGTGGCCTTAACATCCTTCAGTTTTCCCATTTTTCAAAAAGGGGTAATGTTCCTTCCCTACCCAAAAGGGGATCTGAGGATAATTAAATAATGTTTTTAAAGTGCTCAAAAACTGTGATGGAATACAATGCTGTATGTGCAATTTATTTATTATTATTATTATTATTATTGTGGTGTCAGTGATCATAGTAGGGAAAGAGAAATGCCAAAAAGATCTTAAAACTCAATATCTGGTAAGGTTTCTCTTTGGAGACTACATTTATATTACATAAAATATAAAAAAAGAATTCCTTTGTCCTCGGTTCTCACTTATATTATTCTAAAGCTCATTCTTCTTAAATAACACAGAGAATTTTCTTCCTCATTGTTTCTTGCTAGACTGCTTGTTTCCTTAGTCTGAGAATTACCATTTCACTTTAGCATGAAAGATTTTATTGCCCACTCAGAGCAGTCTTTGTCCAAGAAAATAACCAGACATTTTGGCTGGCTGGAGTCTGGCATCAGCCTAAGAAAGCCCTCTCACCATTGACCATTAATCCAGAAGCATGTCCTTGCTAGGCAGGGTGCTTAATTCTCCCTCCCCTGGGGAGGCGTACTCTGAAGTGCATTCCACTGTCTAGCAGGCGAGATGGAGAAAGCCACAGTAAATAATAGGCAATTCCTAAACTGGTCAGCAGTGCTAGGAATTAAATCTTAGCCTGTCATTTGCAGCAGGCTCTATGCTGCACTCCAGCCGTATACTCTGCGGTACTCCAAAGGCAGCTGAACCTGCTGGGGTTGAGTTTCTGCCTTCTTGTAACACCAAGAGTTCTAATGTGCTACCTGGAAATATTTCCCATCAAGTTTTTCTAATTCAAGCAATAGACATTTTCCTTATGGTGTGAAGCTAATGCTGTTGTATTACTGAGCTCACACAGAGGAGGGAGGATGGTGTGGGGGAAGAGCAAAGGTGGTATAAAGCTTCCCAATGAGTTACCCCAATCTGAAAGCTGCTGTGTGTTGGTAGGGCCCCCTGCTGTAAATTAGAGCAGCCCTCAGTCTGCTGTAACTTCCTCTGGCTGCTACCAATCTGAAGGAGCTGGAACCACAGGCAGGGACTGATGTAGGCATTTCCTGACTATGTCCCCTTTACTCTGGCAACACCCACTGCACCAACTCTAAATAAGGGTATGTCTACACTACGGGATTATTTCGATTTTACATAAACTGGTTTTGTAAAACAGATTGTATAAAGTCGAGTGCACGTGGCCACACTAAGCACATTAATTCGGTGGTTTGCGTCCATGGTCCGAGGCTAGCATCGATTTCTGGAGCGTTGCACTGTGGGTAGCTATCCTGTAGCTATCCCATAGTTCCCGCAGTCTCCCCCGCCCATTGGAATTCTAGGTTGAGACCTCAATGCATGATGGTGCAAAAACAGTGTCGTGGGTGATTCTGGGTAAATGTTGTCACTCATTCCTTCCTCCGTGAAAGCAACGGCAGACAATCATTTTGCACCCTTTTTCCCTGGATTGCCCTGGCAGATGCCATAGCATGGCAACCATGGAGCCTGTTTTGCCTTTTGTCACTGTCACCGTATGTGTACTGGATGCCGCTGACAGAGGCGGTACTGCAGTGCTACAGAGCAGCATTCATTTGCCTTTGCAAGATAGCAGAGACAGTTGTCAGTCGCTCTGTACCGTCTGCTGCTGTCATGGGTGCTCCTGGCTGAGGTCGGCCGGGGGCGCAAAGACAAAAATGGGAATGACTCCCCGGATCATTCCCTCCTTTATGTTGTATCTAAAAATAGAGTCAGTCCTGCCTAGAATATGGGGCAAGTGTGCTAGAGAACCAGTGTACCAGAGAGCACAGCCGCTCCATGTCAGATCCCGCAGAAATGATGAGCTACATGCCATTCTAGGGGGTGCCCCTGCAACAACCCCACCCGTTGCTTCCCTGCTCCCCCAACCCTCCTGGGCTACCATTGCAGTGTCCCCCCATTTGTGTGATGAAGTAATAAAGAATGCAGAAATAAGAAACACTGACTTTTTAGCGAGATAAAATGAGGGGGAAGCAGCCTCCAGCTGCTATGATAGTCCAGGCAGTACAGAATCTTTTCTTTAGACATGAATGGGGGGGGGGGGGCTGATGGAGCTCAGCCCCCAGTTGCTATGATGAAGACGGTTACCAGCCGTTCTGTACCATCTACTGGGAATGACCGGGAGTCATTCCTATTTTTACCCAGGTGCCCCCGGCCGACCTCATCTGAGGCCAGCCAGGAGCACTCACGGGCTGATGATGACGATGGATAGCAGTCATATTGTACCATCTGCCACCGGGGAGGGGAGGGGAGAGGATGCTGCTGTTTACTGTCGCAGCATCGCGTCTACCAGAAGCATTCAGTAGACATAGGGTGACATTGAAAAAAGTCAAGAAACAATTTTTTTCCCTTTTCTTTCACGGAGGGGGGCGGGGGTAAATTGACGAGCTATACCCTGAACCACCCCGGACAATGTGTTTGACCATACAGGCATTGGGAGCTCAGCCAAGAATGCAAATGCTTTTCGGAGACTGCAGGGACTGTGGGATAGCTGGAGTCCTCAGTACCCCCTCCCTCCCTCCATGAGCGTCCATTTGATTCTTTGGCTTTCCGTTACGCTTGTCACGCAGCACTGTGCTGAGTCCCTGCTGTGGCCTCTGTCTGGAGATTTTTTCAAATGCTTTGGCATTTCGTCTTCTGTAACGGAGCTGTGATAGAACAGATTTGCCTCTCCATACAGCGATCAGATCCAGTATCTCCCGTACGGTCCATGCTGGAGCTCTTTTTGGATTTGGGACTGCATCGCCACCCATGCTGATCAGAGCTCCATGCTGGGCAAACAGGAAATGAAATTCAAAAGTTCGCGGGGCTTTTCCTGTCTACCTGGCCAGTGCATCCGAGTTCAGATTGCTGTCCAGAGCAGTCACAATGGTGCACTGTGGGATACCGCCCGGAGGCCAATACTGTCAATTTGCGGCCACACTAACCCTAATCCGATATGGTAATACCGATTTCAGCGCTACTCCCTCGTCAGGGAGGAGTACAGAAACCGGTTTAAAGAGCCCTTTATATCGATATAAAGGGCCTCGTTGTGTGGACGGGTGCAGCGTTAAATCGGTTTAACGCTGCTAAAATCAGTTTAAATGCGTAGTGTAGACCAGGCCTAAGAGGCAATAGTATCCTATACACTATCTGTACAGCAGTAGAGAATTCCTCATGCACTGGGGTGATCCATCTGGGGCCAGAGACAATAGGTCTCCAGCTAGAATAAGCAAGTGATGTGGTATAAAGGATCTGGTCCACCACACAATATATCCAAGCTACTGCTAGCATCAGTCCTTCATTCCAGTTCACCTTAACAAATAACACTTACTCTGTACATATTGAAAACGATACCAAGTAGAAATTTAAAATATGCTTCTGCTTGATTATAAATGCTGATCATTTCTGCTGCAGTAAAATCCTTTAGAGTGATATTAAATCATAGCATTTGAAGAGCAACTGGGGGAGGAGGAGAGAAAACTATCATCTCTACAAATTTGCATAGCTCACTTCCAAAGTAAAATTGATAAAGTAATAGGTATGTCATATATTTGCAATATTTAGCATTTCTAAGGGCCCAAATCCTATTTCCTTTACTTGTATCTATTTGGGTACATGAATCTGAAGTCAATGGGAGTTTTGACCGAGTAAAGACTAAGAAAGGACTGCAGAAGGTGCCTAGCTTGAGTAGTCCCATTTTCTTCTCACTGTGTTATAAAACCTGCACAGTCAGGACACCTTACATTCAAACCACACTGTCTTTGAGTGTTCATATTATTTTCCTCTGTCACTACAACCTCTGATGGATAGTTCTGTGAAGTTGTGCCAAAACAACTTATTTGAGAAAACACTATGTTGAATAAAACCCTCGGAATCGTATTATTATTATGTACATTTTCATTTCTCTATGCAGAACTAACTTATCTCATGCTGAGAAGTCTTTTTTTTCCTCTAGCTTGTTCACCTTTCCTAACTTTTTTAACCTACTTCCAAAAATCTCTCTTGCTTGAGGAAGAGGGTATAGCTTTAGCTTATCTGCTTTTTCTGTGTGTTACGGAAAGAAAAAGTTGACAGCTGTGGTCTGCTCCCAGTCCAGTGCTAAATGATCACAAGGTCAAATATAACACAAGACCATGTTGTGCTTGGCCTCTTTGCCTACTCCATTAATCTCCAACATAATGGCAGCACTTATCCCCAGGTAGTAGGTAAAGAGTTCTGTTCTGTGCCCCAGTGATACCAAGGTTCTAATGACTGGAGAGCCATAAAATGGCTTTTAATGGTACTTAGTGCCAGAAAACTTAGAAGCTGTTGTGCTGCCTTTATAATCACAGTTGCAAAGGTCTCAGTTACAAAGATAAAAGCTGTAGAATCAATGCAAAATGTATAATTAATACATGGAGAAAAAGTAAAATACTTAAAGGTACATGCACTCTTCAAAACTAATGATACATTTGAATATGGGTTGTCAGGTTTAAGGTACTGTACCAAGGTAACGCACAAGGCTTCCTTAACCCCTGGGCTGCCATAGTCATTTATGGATGCCCTCTGTGAAATCTTCCCCAAAACCCACCATCCCTGATCTGCCTGCTAAGACAGACAAATACAACCTTTTGCTAGTAGCTTTGCTGCAAACTGGGGTGGGGAGAAATAGCAGACAAAACACCATTGATGTAAAAGCACGTTTTGATCTTCATGTAATTATTGGCTGAATTTCTGGCTTGTGTTATGTTTGCAGATTTATTTTCACAGTAGAGGGTGGGTGATACCTTGTCCTTCCTTGTGGAACTTGCATAAGGGGCAGATAGTAATTGCCATGCTTATGGTTGTTGGTCCATCTTGTTGGTGCAAAGCAGAACGACTTTAGGTGGGCTGGGGACACATGCTGTTGGACAGACTTAGCTTCTACAGTGAAAAAGTGCAGTGTGCAGCCTGGTTAACATGTGCTGTTGACTACAGAACTTGTGCTGATTAGACAGTGGGGTGATGGAGAACCTAATCATATCCTTTATGGTCCTTGGGGTCAGCTGGTAGCTGAGGAGCTTTGTTGAGGTGCTCCTCAGTGCTGTGCTGCTGATTGGCAGCATTTGGGGGAGGGAGGGGAGAAGCTTCCTACTTCTTCTCTCAGACCCCCAGGGCAGGATTTGGCTGTTTCTATGAATGTATATATTGTATCATGGTAGCCCCAGTCAGGGATTTGAGCCCCACTGTGCCAGTTACTGAAAGACACATAACAGAGACCTAGCCAGCCCCAAAGAGCTTAGCTTTCAGATCCTGTCTATGATTCCATCATAATTATGCTTATTAAAATGTAACAGTAGATTGTTACTATGTACATTGATAGGAAAAGAATAAAATTAAATACATATTTTGAGTAAATCACTTCAAATAGAAGGTTGAAATTTGTACTCGCAACTTCAGGGTTAATTACTAGAATCTCTTTGGAACATAAATTTGATTTACTTTTCATATTTCTTTCCTCTATGCTGCTTTCCATTAGTGCTCACTGGGGAGTACCCTGCTGTGGTGTCTAAACAAGACCTCCTCCCCATCCCATCCACAATTTCCTCTTCTGTGCAATTACCGTTCATCTTTGGTCTGTGTCATCACAATTGTTGCCGGGTAACAGATTATGATCACTGCCATTATGATGATGTCACTGCTCTGATAGGCAGCAGGGGGAGGAGCTGGTAAAGAAAGCTTTTGTCTGTACAACAAATAGATGAAAAACAGTGTTCTATGTGAAAGAGAAAAAATACAGACAAAAATATTAGGTTTGAATATGTGGCTCATCAGTGTTTGTAAAGCTTCTCAGTTGGAGCCTAGATTATAGTCAGAGCACTTAAAAAATATCATCCTTGTTTTATTTTAAATAATCTTAGGAGGTGAATGAAAGGAATGGAACCTAACCAGAGGCATTGCTAGCAAGTAAGCTACACTCACTCCTTTTCTTAAAGAAAACAAAATCTAATTGCTCATTTTTCTAAAATCCCAGGTCCAAAATCACTGGTTCTGGGCCCCTTTGACATGCTTTAGTGAGAACTACATTCAAAATGAGGGCAAGAAGTGAAAGGCCTGCACTGGCACAGGTACAATTGCACTATCTCAACTATTGTAGCTCACAATTAGTATTAATAAGGCAACATGGGTTGAAGGGAGGGGCAGAGTTCCTGTGCGCTCTTTTCTCCTCACTGGTCACTCTGGTCGGGCACTGCCAGTTAAAATTAACCTTGCACACCTAGGTAACAAATGTCTGGATCCTTAGATTGAAAGTAACGCTGTGATCTGCCTGGAGGGGGTGGTGGCTGCAGCAGGAAAGCTCAGGGCATTTCTTGTTGAAAGTTGTAGCTCTGGTGCATTTCTAAATGTGGGAATGTGCAGACTTCTCCCTATCTTTCCCTGTTGCTGACACCTTTTCATGGTATCATCGCAAAGAATGGAGCAGCAGGTCTGTCTCTCCAACTACAATGCAATCAAATGATTGAAAATCTGGGCAGGCACCTGAACATAAATGTGCAGGCTAGTTTCTTAAGTATTTAAAGTGAACAAAAGCTCAATGAGGATCATGAATATGTCACCCTCTTACAGAAAGGGGACTTAAGGTGTGAAAGCAGCAGCAGCAGCAGCAGCATGGAATGCTGTGTAAATCTGATTTGGGGAATAACTCTGCCGTGTGGTTTGGACTCTCTCTTTAGAATGTTGCTGGATTTCTATATTTCCCTCTACTTTGTTGTTCACAGAGATGGGCCTGAACCAAAGTGCGAGATCCAAACACTTTTCCCCTCCCACTCCTTCCCACCCTCCAAACTTCAGGGGTATTTGGTTCAGTGCAGCTTTGTGTTCTTAAAACCCATTGCTCGTGTGAACTCAGTATTCCAATAATAACACTTTAATAGCCCAAATTAGTACTTAGACTCTTGTATGCTTATTTTACATATGTATGGTGTGCAGGGCTTGGATGTCTTATTAAGGTGCTAATGTTTGAAAAATGGCAGCTATATTTTGTCATTCACTGCAACAGAGGAAAACAAAATGATATTTTTTATTTCCCTAAGTTATGCAAGGCAAATAGGCAAAGTCAATAACTCTGTGACAAGCCTGGCACCCAAAGCCTTGCTTCCTTGAGTAAAGTCGTGTCCATTGAGGGCAGTGCTGGGGCTGGATGGAAGGCTAGCGCCTGGGTAAACCAGTTGTATGAAGTCAGAACAGAAGATTCATGTATTCAGTTTACTTCAGTTTGTGAAGTTGAATGGCAAAGCAAAAGAGAACAGCTAGTTCCAGTTACAAGAATACATACTGCAAGCCTCCATTTCAGTAACTAGATTTGTTTTACTAATGTTATCGATTTTGCTTCATGGTAATTGTAATGTGAAAATCCATGCAAAAATCTGTGTCTTTATTTCCCCATGCTTTGGTAAAAGTGATTTGATGTTTTGTACCTTGCCTTTTAAAACAGAATCCTGTAGCACCCAACTGATGGGCATGGAAGCAGACAATGCATAGCTATACTGAAAACATACAGCTAGTAGACTGAATGAGATGTCACCTGAAGAAGAGCTCAGTGTAAACTTGACAGCTGAGCTCTTTCACCAACTGAAGTTAGACCAGAAAAGATATTATCTTACCCACCTTGGCTGACCGTGTGATCAAGGCAGGGAATGTAAATTCTAATGACTGCATTTCTATCACAATGAAGAACCATCTGTGGTACAAACTTTGTGATCTATGATAGCTAAGAAGGGGGATTATCCATTAACTTGTGGTAACACTTAAGTTCAAGCAAAATCTGTGATAGAAAAAAAAATAGCCTACATCCAAGAATTTGTACTTTGCAGAGGGGATAAAACAACAAATGAAATGCTGAAATGAGGATAATAGCCCCTGAAAGCTTACTGGGATTGTTACTATTGACTGAACTGTGCTATTATCTACCAGCAGAATTTGTTCTTAATGTATTCCTCGTGACTTGTTTAATTCCACTGAAGCATCTTAGTTGTAGGTTTAGAAATTCAATGCAACCACACCATTCCAACTGTTTACATGCTCCTAGGAGTCAAATACTTCTTGAAGCAGAAGATGTTTGCTGGCGGGGCGGGGAGGAGGAGGCTAAATCCCATTCACTGGGATCCCAAGAAACCTAGTTATTTTTTAGAATTTGCTAATTTTTTAGCATTTTAATTTCACATTTTTAATGCACATTTTATTTCTCTGAAAAAACACCCTCCTCCCAGTGCTAGATGTAATCTTGTAACCTAATGTTATTTTTATTCTGTTTTTCTTTTTAACCAGAAGCTTTAGGCATAAAATAAAGACAAACTTGAAATTTTGCAGTGAGTGGCAAAAGAAAAAAAATAAAAACTATTGCTCTCCATAACATGCTGTACCTTTAAGCCAGGAGCCTTGAGGTCTAGACAAGGGAGACTATTTGCAAAACAAATTGCAACTGCAGATCTCAGACTTAATAAAGTGGTAGCCTTGAGGTCATTTTTTGAGGATGGAGACAGAAAGGAATGCAAACTAGTGATAGGGACACAACCTCTTCTCCATGTCAAAGGAATGCAGTTACTGCTTATTACAAAATGTCAAGACAATTGCTTAGTGCTCTGCTTGCTGTAAAACCATTCTACAAGCATTTCCTGTTAGCCGTGATCTCTTTCAGAGACAGTGACACTCATTTGCTCTACTCTGGTAACTTGTTGCTGTACTTTAGGTTAAGTCAGGGTTTCTCAAACAGGGGTCTCCGCTTGTGTAAGGAAAGCCCCTGGCGGGCTGGGCCGGTGTGTTTACCTGCCCTGTCCACAGATCTGTCCACAGGTCCATCCACTTGCTGCCCATCTCTGCGGGGCCCTGATGGCTGCTTACCACACCTCCCCACTAGCTGCCCTGCTGGCCATGTCAAGATGTCTTCAGCCCCCCCCTCCCGGCCACTTAACACAGCTCTCAGTGATTTCAGTTGTTAGTAGGAGAGCCTCACTGCTGATGCACACTGGGTGGTCTCTTGCATCAGAGCCACTGTCCCAAAGCAGGCTTAATACTTAGACCTAGGTATCAGTGATTTCAGCTCTGCAGCTTTTAATAAGACTCTCAATTGAGTCAAAATTAGCTCTCTTATTACACAATGGAGAGAGACAGGGTCAAATAGTATTTGGGGCCCTTAGGCAAGACCCACAACACCAGGTACCAGTACCTGTCCCCACCTTCTGTCAACTCACTGGTCTTTGGAATCCATGTCTCGATGAGGAAATGCCAAGCACAGTTCTGCTGCCCTTGATTCGCACAACAAACACCATAGCCCTTTATTACTCCTGCCCCAATAACAAGGAGACTGGGGATTCCACACCAGCCAAAAGTGACCAGCTGGGCAAGCAACCCATCCTGCTGAGCGCCTAGGCAGGGTGGGTGTGCCCATGCAAATGAGATCAGCTCCTGAAGTCCTGTTCCACAGCTCACCACTAGATGTCAGGGGAGAGCTCATTCAGACTCTGCTTACAATTGTTATGTAAAGTAGTAATATGCATTAATACTGTTATTGGGAGATGAAGGGATACCATTACAGACCTGGTTGAAAATTCCAGACTGCAATTAGTGGCTTGTTTTGAGGTTGTATTTAATTAGAAATCTCACAGAATGATACAATGATTCTTAAATTTCCATCAGTTATCAACACTTAATACATGGCCTATCTTTGATTTTATTTTTGATTCCAACATAAACAAGAGTGCCTGTCCCAAGCTAGCAGTTCCCTTGATATATAATTAAATGCAATCCAACAAAGACACAGAGAGTGGTAGCAAACCAACAACCATACTCCCTCACAAAGGTGCCAGTGAGAAAACCCTAATCAACAAACAAACCTCTATTTTTAACCCCAGACAAACACTTCCACCCCAAATGCTTGACCCTATAGGCTTTATAGCAGGCCTAAAGTTCAACACAACTGGCAAAGTGGATTCCAAAGACACATTCATTTCAGATGTTGTTTACAATATGCAAAGGGAACAATTTTAACTCCAATATTCCTTAAAAAAAGGAAAACGTCTGGGATAGCATGTACAGAAAAATGGTGTTTGCTGCTGCTACCTAGTGAAGATACAGGAAGTGGAAATTGACCTAATACCTGTCTTGCAGGATTGTTGTGGTGCTTAATTAATATCTATATAGTGTCCTAGGGTCATGGTGCTTTGAGATCTTTGGCTGATAAGCATTGATGTGCAGATGTTAAAAAGCATGCAGAATTCGAGTGGTTTGGATTGGTGGCACATCGTTATTCCACTCCTCGGTATTTTTAAAGACATTACATCGTTTAATTGCAAATTGTTAATTTACCTTATACAATGCAGAAGTTCCACAGGTGTGTGGTGGCAGTTACAGTCTACTTTCTAAATACATCCTACTTTCTAAATACATCCTGAGCCATAACTGAGCTGGAGCATTGCATCCAGGTTCATGTGTAGAGTTGACCCTCTATGGGTGGGTCCCCCATTAGTATGGAAGGGGAAGTGCTTTCTCCACAGCAGTGCTTCCTAACCCCCTTCCACCCATGGGTTGTGGATGCCCCTTCATTGGGACACTGCAAAGTTGGAGTCCTTTATGGCAGGGCTAGAGAGGAACTGGGAGACTGATAGCTTTACGTGGTGTCATCCCCTGCAGGCTGGTTGGAAATCTAAAAGGAAGTTAATATTGTCTGCATCTCTGTAAACCTCCCTCTGGATCACCTCCGTGAATGCTCCTGAGCAGTTCCATGGGGACACATCTGATGGCAGCACATTTCCAGCAGCAGCTTTGCTGCTAAATTAAAAGGGGGCCTGAAGGATGGGAAATTATCTATTTAGTTGGTTCTTACCAATGGACTCTCACGATCTATGGAGTTTGGGATGCCATTTATTTATAGCTGCGACTTCACCTGTTTCTGTAAGAAAGGACTAGGGATCAGTGATCTCCCTCGCCAAACCTTCATCCATTTCTGGAACTCAACCATTTTATAGTGCTGCTCTATAGATTTCTTTTGGATACTAGTTTCTAGCTAGGACTTCTATCAGAAATGCTCAACACTATTAGTGATGCTGTCACAGCATTTGTGTCTGGAACAATAAGCAGATGTCTAGGACATCTCTCCAAACAGCCTCTGTTTTTAAGATTTGCAGCATCAAAGTTTAACTTGGCTAATGTTGCATTTTGCCTCATGTCAGAAACCAGGTGACAAATTGTCTCCTGGAGGCCTTTTGCTTGTTGTGGTGAATTTGTTGCTTTAGTGACATAACCCTGGTGAATGGCAAAGCTTTATCTGGTGATTTGCAGGTGGTTATTCAATGATATATAATAGGTTTACCCATTTCTGATGTGATCCTTTTAAGGCTTCACACTAGCTGATAGCAACATTAGGGCACGGATAGTCTCCTATTTATACAGTATGGAGAACAGTGAGATCTCTATGTACCACTGGAATACAAATAAAGAAAGCAGCTCCACTAGCAATATTTGCTCAGCCATGTTGCACTTGCTGTTTGTTTTATAGTACATGTTAAATAAGCAATTAGTAAATAATTATATTTATCATAAAATGTGTCATTAAACATATAACAACATGGCTGAGTTAATGTGGCTTTGATCGGTTTAGCTTTTGCATTTCCATATTTTGATGACTAGGAAACCTTATTATTGTTCATCTTAAAAACTTATCATATATAAAATGGGCCTGATCTCCCCAATCTAGGTTGGTAACAATTTGAGATGTTAGTGAGCTTTCATTCTTTCCAAACTTCTATGTTAGCAGTCTACTGAAGTCTTTTTGTGTGTTTAACCAAAATCACTATATAGAAATAAATTGTAGCTCAAAATTTCATTTAGCAATTAGCATTTTCTAATGTTATTTTCTAACTGCAGGAGCCATGCAGTCAGCCTGTCTGACTTGCTGTGACAATTTTCAAGACTAATGAAGTCAATTACAGTGACAGTGTAAAATATATTTGAAGTAAGGGTCTATAGATTCTATATGAAAGTTAGTAAGCATTGATTAGATTTTGGCATTTCTTTCTACCTTAACTTCCCTTATGCATTTATTCTCTGGACCCAGGGATTCAGTTCTGTGTCTGACTGCTGGGAAACTCCCATGGAAACACACTAAAGCTTGCTTAAGTGCACCATTACATGGCAAAGTCATAGGAATTTTATGTTAATTTATATAGATGAACAATAGAATGTCAACAGCTGGTGCAAATTGAATAAAGGACCTAATGCAGTGTTGACATTATAAATGATGATAATAAGAATAATTAATAATAACCCTTTGCTAATAAGGTGGGGAGAAGGGTGGATAGATTTCAATCCACTTAACAGGATGAATCCTGTGGCATAGTAATTGTTTATACTATGGAAACATGTTGCACATAGAAAAATAAATTACAACAGAGAACATTTTAAAGTTAACAAATAACATACAGATTCCGATCAGATCAGGGAAATGGGATAAAAAGCTCCCAAAGTGTTCCAGAGTGAGAGTTTTGAAACATCAATATGACCTACAATGATGTTACAAATGCATTTGCATTCTGATTTCTGCTACCACTAATGCTGGCAACCTTCACTCACTTATCAAGTGTTCTGTGTTCCCTTTTGTTCAGACGTAGAAAAGCCTCAAATGCAGTGGATATGGAATGGAGAGCAGAGCCAGTATTTAAATCCATAATAATTCTACCACAATTTTATTCTGGGTAACTGTGGGGTTTCAAGGGTACAGGAAGGGACAGGGCTAAGTAGAAGCTGTTGTACACATGCTCACTTCAGAGCCCTGTGGATATCCAAGTGTTAAAACCAGATGGTGTAGGTGTCCATTTCAAGCTTGATCTGAGACCTATTGAAGTCATTGGTATTCTGTCCACTGTGTTCGTCGCTCCAGGCCAATGGGGGCTGTGGGAAGCAGTGCTGGCCGCCCTTCCCACAGCTCCCATTGGCCTGGAGCAGTGAACCGCGGCCAGTGGGAGCCACGATCAGCTGGACCTGCAGATGCGGCAGGTAAACAAACCGGCACGGCCCTCCAGGGGCTTTCCCTGAACAAGCAGCGGACTGGCTTTGAGACCCACTGGTCTAGATAATACATAGTACTGCCATGAGTCCAGGGGACTGGACTAGAAGATCTCTCAAGGTCCTTTCCAGTCCTACAATTCTATGATTCTATGGCTTAGGCAGGCTTAACTGCGTTTCTCCGGGGGTAAGAATTTTTCACACTCCTAAGGGACATAAGTTGACCTAACTAAGTTTGTGAAGACCAGACCTTAGATACCACTGTATAGTAACCCTGGTAAATACTGACTTGTGAATTATTGACCAATGTAGCTTATTCCACTTACAGAGGCTGCACCTCAAAATGCTCACTCTCACTCAGTTGTAGCTCTCAGCACTGGAATACTACCCTGCCAACAAATAGTGGGGAAAGCTGAGGAATTTGATGCCAAATAGGAATCATTGTGTCTAGGTGATGGAGAGAGCAGCATCTAGTCTAGTATTTGTTATATCCTTGGGGCAGCCGGTGTAGGAAGCAATCACTTGAGGCCAGAGAGCAGGCAGCTAACCAAAACCTCCATTTTATTTACATTTTGAAACCGGCTGAGCTATCCCTTAATAGTCTAACTCAGTTGCCATAGTAACAAAACCCATGACAACCAAATACACAACATATTCCTCCCCCCCTAATAAGAACATCCCCTAAATAAAACACACACTAAACTAGAGAAGGAGGGTAGACTGCCTCCATTTCCGGCTAAACCCTGGGGATTATTTTGCCCCATAACCGTGGGTTCGCCCTAAGATCCAGCTGATGAGGAGGCCTTCTGTCTCTAGGTGGATTACGGCGAACTTCTGGTGTTGTTGCACCCGAAAGTACTAGGGGCTCAAGGTCCGCAGCACGAATAGGTGAGGAGGTGGTATCAGCTCGTGCTGGGCAAAGGGGTATCTCAGCTGCCGGCAGTAATGGAGGAGAACAGTCAGGAACAGGTGACTCATGATTCGGTGTCTCACCAGGAAGGGTGAAGTCAGACCCCTCAACTGCAGATGGGTCCTGAAGACTGGCATGACCTGGCAACAGCTGATCTACATGTCGCCGCCAGGTAAGATTCTCTGCAGTCCGCACTGTGTAGGAAACAGGTCCTGTTTGAGTGATGACTGTGGCCGGGACCCATTTAGCTCTGGAAGTATAATTCCGAGCCAAAACTAGCTGTCCTGGGCTAAAGGTTTGGTCTTTTGCTCTGGGTGCCCGTCTGATGACTTGATATTGCTGCTGACGTTGCACAGTTTGTCTGGGTTCAGAAGGTTTCAGCAGATCAAAGCAAGTGCGCAGCTGTCGTCCCATCATTAGAAAGGCCGGAGATGCCTGGGTCGTAGCATGAGGTGTGTTTCAGTAGGAAAGTAAGAAGGTATCCAGACGCTTTTGAATGGAGTGTTGTCCCTTTGCTGATTTCAAAGCGTTTTTCATTGTCTGCACAAATCTTTCAGCTAATCCGTTGGTGGACGGATGATATGGTGCTGACGTGATGTGGTGTATCCCATTTGCCTTCATAAAATTTTGAAACTCCTGAAAGACGAACTGCGGTCCGTTGTCGCTCACAAGTTGTTCTGGCAGACCAAAACGACTAAAGAGTCCTTGTAGTTTTTGGATAGTACTCTCTGCAGTAGTGGACTGCATTATAGAGACTTCTGGCCATTTAGAATGGGCATCTACTGCCACCAAGAACATGCTTCCTTCAAGGGGGCCAGCAAAGTCAACGTGAATACGTAGCCACGGGTTTTCAGGCCAGTCCCATGGGTGTAGGGGTGCCCACTGGGGTGCATTTCTTACACCCTGACATGACATACAAGCTTTTGCCTTCTCTTCAATAGCACTGTCCAATCTAGGCCACCAAAAATAGCTTCGTGCAATTTCCTTCATGCGCACTAT
The DNA here is from genome assembly GCF_020497125.1 of Mauremys mutica. Classification (NCBI taxonomy): domain Eukaryota; kingdom Metazoa; phylum Chordata; order Testudines; family Geoemydidae; genus Mauremys; species Mauremys mutica. Next base: position 32,554,034 of record NC_059080.1, on the reverse strand, counting down.
TCCACAGTGACCGGAATGTAGCTGTTCTAACATCTGTGATCTCAGGGGTGGTGGAATAATGACACGCCTCCCCCACAACAAACAACCAGATTGGACCGATAACTCCGTCCGCCTGGACATGTAGGGAACAAGGTCGGGTGAGACCGGAGAGGTTTGTCGAGATTTTCCATGCATCACCAGGCCCATAACTTGGGATAATACTGGGTCAACGCGGGTTGCCTTCTTTATCTGAGTAGCAGTGATGGGTGTATTCTCTACCTGTTCAAAGTAGAAGATTTCCTTTTGGGCACTATCTTGATGTTTGACCAGTAAAGGCAACCTTGAGAGGCCATCTGCATTGCCGTGCAGAGTGGATTTCCGATATTTGATTTCATATGTGTGTGCAGAAAGTATCAATGCCCAACGTTGCATATGACTAGCAGCTAATGGGGGAATGCCTGTGTAGGGTCCAAAAATTGATGTCAGAGGTCGATGGTCTGTAAGAAGAGTAAACTTTCGCCCAAACAGGTACTGATGAAACTTCCTAATTCCAAAAACAATTCCTAATGCCTCATGTTCGATTTGGGCGTAGTTAGTTTCTGCTTTGCTTAGAGTGCATGAAGCAAAAGCAATAGGTCTTTCTTCTCCTGAAGGCATAATGTGTGACACGACCGCTCCCACTCCATAAGGGGAAGCATCGCAGGCCAATTGCAGGGGTAAGGATGGATCAAAGTGCGTTAGAACTTCAGAATTTAACAATGCATCCTTAGCTTTGTTAAATGCAACATCACAGGCTTCAGTCCACTTCCAGGCCTTGTTCTGCCCAAGGAGCTCATGAAGTGGTTTTAGCAGTGTGGCTAACTGTGAGATGAACTTCCCGTAATAGTTCAGTAGTCCTAGAAATGAGCGCAGCTGGCTTACATTTCGAGGTGGGGGAGCCTCCACAATAGCTTTAACTTTTGCAGGGGCCTTATGAAGACCTGCAGAATCGATGATGTGTCCCAAATATTCAACAGAGGGCTTGAAGAATTCACACTTGTCTTTGCGAACTCGTAGGCCATACTCTTCCAGTCTTTGTAGGGTAGCCTCTAAATTCTTTAAGTGATCCTCTTCATTTCTTCCAGTGACCAGGATATCATCCAGATAGCACTGAACTCCTGACAAGCCACACAAGATCTGGTCCATAGCCCTCTGGAACAGGGCGGGAGCCGATGTGATTCCGAAGGGTAGGCGACAGTATCGATAAAGCCCCTTATGAGTCACAATAGTCAACAGCTCTTGGGACTTTTCATCGACGTGCATCTGTAAATATGCTTGACTCAGATCAATCTTACTGAACTTTTGTCCCCCAGCCAGGCCTGCGAAGAGGTCATCGATGCGGGGAAGCGGGTATTGCTCTGCACACAACACTGGGTTGACAGTGACTTTAAAATCACCGCAAATCCGGAGAGAGCCATCTTTCTTCACTATTGGAACGATAGGAGTGGCCCATGAGCTATGGGTAACTGGTATTAGGACTCCATTGGTGACCAGGCGCTCCAGGTCTGCTTCAACTTTTGGCCTGATGGCATATGGCACAGTTCGGGCTTTCAGATATTTTGGTGGACTGCCAGGTTTAATGTTCAATGTCACAGTGATTCCCTTCATACTTCCCAAATCATCTCCAAAAACAGCAGCATGTTTCCTTAGTATAGGGGTTAGACTGGTTTCTTCTTTAGTCATCCGGTGCACTTCTGCCCAGTTCAGCTGAATCTTCCCAAGCCAGGACCTACCCATTAAGGCTGGGTAGTCACCTCTCACCACAAACTGTGGCAATTTAGCCGCCTGTCCATTGAGCTCCACCTTAACATCAATAGTGCCCAACATGGGCACAGCTTCACCTGTATACGTCTTCAGAACAGTTTTTGTTGCCTTAAGCGGAAGATGCTGTAGCTTTTCCTTATACACAGTCTCAGGAACCAGCGAGACAGCTGCACCGGTGTCTAGTTCCATGCGTATAGGTTTGCCCTCCAATAAGGGGGTTACCCAGTATTCATGTGAGCCCGCTGCCAAAGACAAAACATGCAGTGGCACTTCCTCTTGTGAGGAGGTGTCACCTTGATCATCCTGGGTCTGCTCTAGGGTATGCAAGGTTCCTCTTTTTGTCGGCCAGACCACAGGCCTCTTTTTCTTTTGTTTACAGGCATACTCAATGTGTCCCTTTTTGCCACAGTGTCGACACACCAGGTCCTTACACCAGCATTCTGATGCCTGGTGACCCAGCTTACCACAGCGGTAACATTCTTGACTCTGCACCGTTTTGTGGGTCAGTTCTTGTGACACTTTTTGCACCCTAGGGGATACACCGATGTATTGTGCCTCCCTTGTAGCCAGTTCCATGGAGACAGCAATATCAACAGCCTTCTGTAATGTAAGCTGAGCCTCTGTCAGTAGGCGCTTCCGTATAGCTTCACTGCAGAGGCCACACACTAACCTGTCACGCAGGGCATCATTTAACATCTCTTTAAATTCACAGTGTTCTGCTAGCTTTTTTAAAATGGCTACAAATTGTACAACTGTTTCATCTTCCTTTTGGTCTCTTTTGTGGAACCTATATCTTTCAGCAATTACCAGTGGTTTTGGGGAGAAATGAGACCCCAGGATTTCCACAATGTCACTGTAAGATTTAGTCTCAGGCTTAACAGGGTGTAGTAAGCTGCATAGCAGAGAGTAGGTTTTAGCCCCTACAACAGTTAAGAATATTGGCACCTTCTTCGCTTCTGTAATGTCATTTGCAATACCAAAAAGCTCAAAACGCTCAGTATACACATGCCACTGCTCTGTATTCTCATCAAAAGGCTCCAGGGGCCTGGTCAGAGTAGCCATGATTTTTAGTTTCACTTTCACAGTCAGTGCAAACAAGCAGCTTTTTTTGTTTGTTTGTTCTTTACCTTAACTTCTACTTCCTTCTGTTACTGGAGCAGTACCGGAGTCTCACCCTCGTCGCCAGTGTTATATCCTTGGGGCAGCCGGTGTAGGAAGCAATCACTTGAAGCCAGAGAGCAGGCAGCTAACCAAAACCTCCATTTTATTTACAGATATACAGAGAGCTCACTCAGCCGGTTGAAACCGGCTGAGCTATCCCTTAATAGTCTAACTCAGTTGCCATAGTAACAAAACCCATGACAACCAAATACACAACAGTATTGAAGAAGAGATTACTAATCAGGATGGACATTCTCATTCTTGCTATTTTTCTGTGATAGGCTTTAACTAATCTTAAATCCCATCTTCCTTGCCCCTTTTCTTCCCCTGAAAAGCCATATGTATTGAATTAAAATACCTTTATGCCAGGTATGGACACTAAAGTACATTTGCCACTGCTTATCCAAAATGTTGATGGCTACCAAAGGCTCTCTGGGAGGGAGACACTCCTCCCAGCCCCCATTAAAAGAAAGCCACCACACATACTGCACGGAAAAATCCTGCACGGCAAGGGGTTAGACTGGCATTTTCCATTGCCAGTTCCTATGATTCTACATGCATTTTTACACTCCTTTTAATCATCAGTACCTCATCCTACTGCGGTGGGCAATGCTTAACATTGAATATAAATCTGATAAAATGACAGGCAGTCATTTTTAATAAAGATTTTGGTATCTAATATCACATTGGAACTTACATCAGTCAAAAATGTTTATAGATACCAAATACCCTTCCTAGAGTCACAGGTCCGGGTACCTGATTAATGTGTGTATGTGTATATGTTATGTTTTCAGGTTCCTAGTTAAACGCTGCAGTACATCATGTCAACTCTTATTAGCTCAGCATATTTTTCTTCCTCCTCCTGTTTATGATAATTAGCAGGATCTGACAGGTGAATACAGAAACCATTTTTCTCTAATAAAAAGATGCCTCTGTCTCTCATTTATAGAAATGTGATGAAGTAATATGCACTGTTTATATATGAGTAAGCAAAATTGCCCAGTTATGGAGGATAACTATATACTGTATATTCTGCGCCTTTTCTGAGTTCTCCTCACATCCCTCCTCTGTCTTTTCTTTTTCTTCCTTAGGATATTTCTGCTCAGAATGACGGAGAAGAGTAGACATACTAATAAAAATGTTTACCCCTGCAGTCCATATTTTTAATCATTGCAAGTCATAAAACATGAAGAGTCATAAAAGTGGACATGCTACAAGAGGGCTATGTTAAAGTAACATTAAGGTAGAGGCAAATTATTAAAAAGCCAAGGTTTTTTAAGACTACTGGGGCTATCTTCAGGGTAGTCTTAAACTCACCATTTTGTGTCAAAACACTTGAAATGTATTACATGGAGGCTGAACAACTGATGAGCCAAAGTTGTCCCTTGATACCGCTGTTTTGCACCACTCTGGAAGCAAAGAGACTTAACATAAACTAATTGACCATGTAATGATTCTCCTGGTATAAGGGGATCCTCCAGTAGCATCACCTTCCCCAGGCAGTCCCCACGGTAGAATGCACAATGAGGGGAGAAAGAGTAGTTGGATCACTGCTACATGTATGCAATTCCTGGTTGTTGCATCAGCATTTTGAGAGCTATTGCAGCTGGCTGTAGGGTACAGCAGCCCATCAGAGAAAAGGTAGCGGATAGAGAGCTTTGTTCCCACCCCACATTCAGGGACTGTGCCCTCTGTTTATGGTACTGGTACAAATGTTATATTTTAAATCAATTTGCATTCAAAGATCAACAAGCAAGGGAATAATGCTAAGTTTGGATTTATGGGAGACGTGACACTGACATGAATATAAGGAGGGACCAGTGAAAAATGATAACAACGTCTATGGACTTAGAACTAAATTGAAAGAAATAGTATGGGTTACCTTACCAATACTGTACGGCAATGCAGGTAATCCCTATTTAAGAGCCTTTTCTCTTGAACCTCGGGCTAAGAATACCGTGAATTGCTTTCCTGATCATCTCTGCACTGTTTGGATCCAGGGGTACTCTCACCCAGATATCGTTTTTGGCTGGAACAGCCTAATACAGAATGTGGGAGAAGGGAGTTAAATGTGGAAATAATGTATTTTTGGAGGGCCCCAGAAATGAAATGTAAAAGGAAATAAGAGTCTAGAGTTTAGCGTTACTAACAAATGTACTCAAGCGCTGCAGATCTGAATGGTTTTTTTAACCTCATTGTTCACAAAGTGGTAGACAGAATCCTGGAAACCTAGGAGGGTGGTGGTGGAGTGTTGAAAGGTTAAAAGGCTTTACTATTGCACTGAAGAAAATATTAAAGCAATGTGATTTATTAAAAATTGAGAAACTGCAGGCTTAAATTAACTGCATTGCAGAATTCTGGAAGCAGCAGCCAGGGAAATGGAAAGGATATTTTGATACTGTAGTCACCATATTTTAAATAAGTATCAAGGGAACTATAGACTTACTGCCTTGAATTCCGTTATGGAATGGAAAGCTATTGGAAACCTTTATAGAGGCAAGATTACAAAATACACATGTCCAGCTTACTGAGTTGCTGGGCACAGCAAATATAGGCATAGAAGAGTTCACATAAGTAGTCTGGAATTCAGGCAAAAATCTTATATGGTATCATATACCAAAATAACATTTTTGTGACATAGAGGAGAAGTAGAGCTGGGTGGATACCACACAATTTTTTTTTACAAGGATTCAATAGAATGTAACTGCATTTGCTTTGTTCAGAATTTCCCCTTTGATTCTGTTTTATGAACATTCTTTCAAGATCTTGTTTGTCTGAATGCTTGTGGAAGACTGACTTGAGCGCTCAGTTACACGTCTGAGTATCCACAGCACGTCTAGACAGACCTCTCTCTACCTCTCACCAGAGTCCTGGCACAGAGACAATGAAATAAGCTAAACAAGATTCTAACCTTTGCACCTAGGTTCATGCGCGCGCGCACACACACACACACACACACACACACCCATTACTAGGTGTGAATCCGATGTTCAAAAATTAAATTTTAACTCTACTTCCGACTAATACATTTTAAAGAACCTATTTTTCTTCTAGGAAATTTTTAAAATATCTATACCACCCTCACACACACACCATGAGTGTTGAATAAATATAAATAATGGATCCCTTCCAGGAAATCAATATATACTCATGGACATTCCAGAGCTTAAAAGGAGTCTGAATACACAGAGAATGTTTTTAGCTTAAAATTATTCACTCATTTTTCTTCAGAAGTAACATGTGGTTTGCCCAATAAATGTGATATGCATGCCTACTAGTGATCAGATATTAAAACAGACAACTAATAAGCAAAAATTTCCATTCAGTGGCTGGGCTTATATACATCTTGTAGGTTTCTGTAGCTCAAGAACAAGCCTGGAGGATGTGCTCTAAGCTGTCAGCTGAAAGTCTCTCATTCAATCACTAAGATCGTGTCTGTTTTGGATACATGCAACCTTGTGCAGTATATGATTTCGAAAGTGACTAAATTTTCTGACAACATTAAATTAAAAAAGAAATGGGGACAAATAGATGAATATAGAGTAGGCAGCTGAGTGTATAAATGCCTTTTACTTTTTTGAGCACATTGACATATACTGGAATTTAAACTAAGCAATATACATGGCTTGTAGGAAATCAAAGTGCTGCATACAAATTTGGGGAATGATTGGGAAGGTTGTATCCACATGTGAGAGAAATTTAAGACCACTTGAGAATTATTGTGGAAAAAATATGATAGGATACATGTGGAGAAAAATTCACAGAATAAACTGACCAGAGTTAGGTTGGCACAAAGTATGAGGCATTAGTGAGGCCATGTGGAGGACAGTGTGCAATGTTAGCGGACTTCTATAGAAAGGACATTGCTGAGATTAAAAAGATTTAGCAGAGAGTAACCAACATGATTCAGCACTCCCAACTCCAGCAGGCCCAGAGAATGAGGAACTGACCTTGAGTCTCAAACTCATCCCACACATAGCAGCATGGTGCACTGCCACTAAACTGCTGTTAGTAATGATTACAATATAAATATTAATAGCACCAGGGACCTCATATAACCCATAATAATTCACATAGAAAGTCATAACAGGGTTTTCTGGGGTTTAATCCCACAAGCATGAAAAATTACAATTAAGGATAAAATCTTCCTAAATGTGGACACAACAGGGTATAGGTAGATCAGTGGTTCTCAAACTTCATTGCACTGCAACCCCCTTCTGACAACAAAAAATACTATATGACTGGGGGAGGGAGGGAGGGAAGGAAGGAAGGAAGAACTTGAACCCCATCACCCCAGGCTGAAACTCTGATGCTTCAGCTTCAGCTCTGGGTGGCGGGGCTCAGGCTTTGGCTTCAGCCTGGGCTCCAGCAAGTCAAACACTGGCCCTGATGATCCCATTAAAATGGAATTGTGACCCACGTTGGGATCCCAACTCACAGTTTGAGAACCACTGAGGTAGATAATAGTGCTTCAATGTGATTAGATAGTGGAGGGCTAATCTGTACCTGTGGATTTGCATGGTTTTGCCTTTAAGAAGTTTTCATGTCCTCCTAGTGACCCCAACATGTAGGTCAAGTGGCTGGGCTAGGGATCTTGCTGAGGGTTTGGTCCAATCCCCAAACCATGATTCAGAGCTGCTGTTGTAACATCAGGCCTTCGGGTTAGTCTACCCCCACCACAGAGAGCAAATAGGCTAGTGGATCCCTGTATTTGCAGCTGCTCTGTCTCTGGCATACCTCCAAAGCTTCTTGCCACTGCCTCCCTGAGTGAGTTTTTCTTTGCTTCCTGTTCCTGAACTGCAATAATTATATTGTCAAACATTTCTACAGCCACAGGAGATGGGGCAGAATTTGCGGGTTCATGTTCAATGTAAATTGTATAAAAGCTCTGAACAATGTAAGTTGTACCTACTACATATTTCACAATGGCCAGCTTTAACATCTAGAGATTTAGGTTGTCCACTGAGGGGACCAAATGGATCAAAGAGTTGGGAATATAGTGCACTCCTATTGGGCCAGATTAGAACCAGTCACCAAGACTTCTTACCTTGTGGAGAGGAGTTCACAATTCCAGTCCCTTTCCAACCGGACAGTTATCTACATAACTAAAAACATCACTACAATTGACATCCTTTGTCAGGTGCCCAGCTTTCAAACCCAGGTCCTTAAGGCTGTTGAGCAACGGCCTTGTTTTCCATTCTATTAGATGCTCAGGTGAGGGAACTGCTGCTAATAGCCCACCACCAGATGCTACACTCACTGATTCACGGTCAGGTAACTAGCTGCAGACTGCTGATTGGATGCCACTGAGTCTAAAGCTTCATGGTCCTGTCCGCCCCCTTGTCTAAACAACTAGTTGCTAGGCCTATTGCTGACCAGACCACTGAGACCAAGATCCTGCCACCTCACCTAGTTCCTGCTTTTTGCTCTTGTTACCACATCCTATTCATGGCCCTGCTTCTTTGCCCCAACTCTGGGTACTGACTCGACTTTGACCCTTAGCATGAGTTCTGACTCTGACTTTGGCTTTGACTCTTGCTATGACTGCTGACCATGACCCTGACACTACTCTGGGCTCTGTCCACTAAGTCAGACCACCCACAAACAGTCCCTGACATCCTTGTAGGCAATAGAGAGGCTGTGGGAATGGGAAAGGAGGCTGAATCTGAGAGCTGGTCCTTCTAGGTCAGGGTTCAGATACCCTGAGAGGGCAGTTGTGAGGGAAGCTGGTGCTGCCACACTGTTCTGTATAAACACAGAGGGCTTCAAGTTTTGGTGGCTTTTTAAAACAGCAGATCGTCTGCTTTCTGTGATTACTCTCAATTCAAAGAGCAAGGAAAAGGCCAGAAAGAGTATGGAGCCTCCAGAAGGTGAGCATCTTCCGATGTGTGCTGTAACTCTGAAAGGGAAAATAATCACTAAATTGTTTTCCAGTACTACTTTGAGTTTGCTTTTGTCTCTGCTGTCCCAGCATATTATTAAGTTGTCATGTTTTTTTCAGCTCTAAAAATAAGACACTCTGTGCAGAAAATGTTTTGTCTCCAAAACATCTGAAAGCAGCCCAGAAAATATATCCTCCCCAAAAAGGAGAGGCAGTTCAGAGAGTTAAATTGACCTCACTGAATAAGAAGGGCATATGTGATAACACCATAAAATATGACAAAGCCCTGTTTGGGATGATTTAGCTGGGGTTGGTCCACCTTTGTGCAGGGGGTTGGACTAGATGACCTCCTGAGGTCTCTTCCAACCCTAATCTTCTATGATTCTATGTATGGGGTATTGCTGGAGCTGCTGGTTTGACTACAGAGGATGGACCTGACTACCAACTGCCCCAAATAAATACCATGTGACAAAAACAAACAACTGTTGTGTCTTTAAAATGCATCACAAAGCTCCATTAATATTTACACAAATGTCCACATAATGGGAAAAGAAATTGGATCAGATCCTTAGCAGGTATAAATCAGCATAGCTTCAGCTACTTCAATATAGCTAAGGCAATGCAGACCAACTGAAGAGTCTGGTCTATTATACACAACTTTGAGAAAAAGTTCCTTGAAGCAAAGAAATTTGTAGAAAATACTGCATTCTTATGGAGGGCCAGCTCATCCCTGCTGTAAATTGGTGTGGCTCCTTTCACTTCACTTCACTTCAGTGATGCCAGCTGAGGATCTGCCCCAGAAGCTCTGACATTTTTTAAAAGGGTAAAGTTCCAGTATTTCAAATTTCAAAGTCATTATTTTACATGGTTCCAATAATGACATTGATGTGACTAGCACTGTACAACTTGCCCAAGTGAACTGCAAATACTAATATCTCTACTTAGCGTATTTCATATGAAAACAAAGCAATACCCAACTAGCCTTTGGGAATATGGTACATGATCCTGCTTCCACTGACTGTAAAAGTCTGATGGCAGATTGCTGTGATAGATTATAATGGTTCCAGAGGAACTCATACAATCTATTTTGAAATAAAAACCTTCCGTAAAAAAAGATAAAAGCACAGCGCACACAAAAATCTGCATTTAAGCAACATTAATATGGTGGCTAAGGCTGGTCAAATAGTTAAAATCCTGCAAATGAAAGCACTGAGGTCACTTTGCTAGGATTCACAGGGTCATATTATTCATAGTTATTCAGATAACATCCAGTTTGAATATCTTTTAAACATTTATATGTTCTAGCATAAAGGGTTATTTGTCTGAAAATTTGCACCAGAAGTGCATTGTTAGTTCATTATTTTTATTACTGTAGTGCTTCATAGCCCCACTTAAGATCAGACCACTTTGTGATAAGCACTGTGTGACAGATTTCTGTTACCAACCTGCCTGAGGCATTAGGTGATCAGGCTGAGACTGCAGGATCATTAGGAGAAGAGATGAAGGAGCACACCAAGTGACTAAATTTTAAAGCTTTATTAGTAAAATAACAGTGGTGAGTGCTGGGTGCTCCCCACGTTACTCAGGGGAAGAAAGAAAGTGTTAGGGCTTGCGCCCTAACCCACTTTCATACTCACACGTGCACAACCCAAGGCTGGCCAAGCCAGGTGTAACGTCAGAAGAAGACGGGGAAGGGTGGACGAGAGTCATGTCCTGTGCACAGGCCATCCAGAGTCTGCGGTTGATCTCCAACTTGCTTCAACTCTCGGGAGGGCTTTAAGCCCTGGGTTCTGCTGGGACATTTTGTCCAGGGACCTCTGTTCCCTATGCTCTTTGTACCAGTCCAAACCATCGTTCTGTGGCTTCCTCAGCTTTCCCAAAACACACCGGCTTCAGGGACGCGAAACTGTTGATTTTCCCCTCACTGGCTTTCACCGTCTCACTATTTTTTGCAATCCCCTGCAGTCTTGTTCAGCTTACTTCTCTTTTCTCATGGTTGGCTGGAGGTTGGGTAAGATACAGATATGGCTGCAGGCTTCTTGGTGGCATAGAGTCTGTTCAAGTGCCGTGACCTTGGACTGGAGCCCACGTCTTATCTTTGGGCTGAGCTGAGGTGTCAAGTTAACCCAATTCTCTTCTCCCTTCCTCCCCCTTCGGCTTCTCGCAACGTACAAAGGAATCTTTCACTCCACACTCAAACCTTCGGCCCTCCCCAAAATCCTTTTTAGTACGTTTCAAAGCATTAGCAATATACAGTGCCAGTGCTTACCCAGGGGACCCCATGGGAGGGAGCAATTTTATTGTGACAACTGTACATACACTTAGTAAGTGACATATCCTGCCCTGAAGAGCTCACAGATAAGACAGACCAAAGAGTGAAAGAAAGGAAGTGTTATCCCCATTTTACAAATGAACAACTCATATTCAGTACTTTGCTCATGGTCACACAGTGCATCTGTAGCAGAGGTGGAAACCCAGATCTCCAGAGAACCAGTCCAGTGCTATCCAATCTTCTTCTCTAATATTAAGCCTCCTCAGTTATCCACTATATTATTTTTCTTATTAAAAGTGCTCAGTCAGGGAGCAGAAATAATACCAAGTGACATAGGCAAGCAAACAAATACTACAAATAAAGGCTAGTCATTGAGATGAGTACAAGCAAACAGTTAAAAAAATACACCCAAAACTCTTCAGTTTGAAAACCCGATTAATCTAAGGTATTTTGCAATGTCTTACAAATAACTAAGATTGAAAGGACTAGCTTTTTATTGATAAATGTCAGTAGACATCAATTTCATTATGCACTCCCACATAATGATAAAATATTTCTATCCATACTATTCAAAATATTTGGATAGGCTATGTAAGAGAAATACTGAATCAGAACTTATTAGAGTTTGATTTTAGAATGTTTACTTTATATATTTTGACTTTGTGATTACAATTTGTTTTAAAGGTTATAAAACTTTAACTTCTGGAATTTCAACATCTGTGGTCATTAAACAATTATTGTATGACCTCCCTCACAGTTTCCTACAACTGTGAAAATTTAAATTGATAAAACAAGAAAAAAATGCTTAAAACTAATCATTAATATTATTTGTCAAACTAATCTCTTTATCTCTCTATCTAAAATGAATCTGCCAAAGCCTACATATAATGAATATATTCAAAGAGGAACAGTTTGAGAAGGATTTGCTAGTGTATAAAGAGATGAATAAACAACACTTGTTCACAGTTAAGTTCAACCAGTTGCAGCTGTGACATAAACTGAGGAGTGGAAGGAATGTTAGGAATTCCATATCCCTGTTTCCTACCTAAAGCAAGCTACTGCATGGTTCCTGCCTTGTGATCTCCTGGTGCTCTGCTCTGCCTGAGCACGGATACCAGGGGAAAGTGATTACAGTCCCAGTTTCTGAAGGGTACTCTGCTGGTGCTACTCAGGATTTAGGAGTTTAATAGGCAGCAGATTCAGTATGGGCTGAGAGAAGAATAAAATGCATGAACTGGAGAGGAAAAGTGGTACTGGAATACAATGTGGGAGAGATAATAGTGAAAGGAGGAGGGAGATGGGTGCATTTACAAGACCTAGAGAGTAGAGTGACAGACACTGGGTAGAAAAAGATGGAAGCGAGGTTGCAAAACTCAGGTGACAGTCACTGTTTTTTCTTAATTGTCTCCTCCAGAACTTATGTTTGCACCACAAGTCAGTTCAAATTTAATGCTGGAACTACATTACACTCTCTTTCACATTGTGTTTAATATATTAAGGGATTCAGAATAGTTAGGTACTGCAGCACATATGGTATGTGAAATAACCACCCACTGTTGATACTCCCTGCAATCCATAGTGTGTGGGTTAATTACAAAGCCTATTGGCCTATTTTTCCTAACTTTGTGTTTAAATTGAAGCCAGAGTATAATGATATGTTTAGAGGTATTTTGTGTGTGTGTGTTTACTTTTCTATGTGGAAGTTGGGTGACCAGATGTCCCGATTTTATAAGGACAGTCCCAATTTTGGGGTCTTTTTCTTATATAGGCTCTATTATCCGCCCACCGCCTGTCCTGATTTTTCACACTTGCTGTCTGGTAACCCTATGTGGAAGAAAAAGATAATTCTTGATGATTTGTACACATCTATGCACTTTTAGGTTTATTTAAAGGGTTTATTTAAACACATTTAAAAGATACATTTTGAAATAATTTTGTAGTGCTAATAGTGTATATAGCACTTGTACATTTGCTCATGTATACTCAAAATGTAGCTGTGGTTCAAAATCAGTTGTATGGGTGCAGCAGAACTGCTCAGACATAATTTAGCCACCTGGTGCAGAGAACTCCAAACTGTGTTAGAAGAATGCCCAAAAATCACGACCAAAACTAATCTCCTACCAATTAGTAGAATTCTCCATCCATAGATTGACTTGCTGCATGTGCTACTTCCCCTTCAGCTCAGCATAGAGATAACATAACCAGAAATACCTAGGCTGGTTAAATTTTCTTTTTGTATTTCATAAGGCTTCAAATTTGCTGCTGCACATGCTGCAGATTTCTTTACTCCACAATCACCACTGTGACAATTTAAAATAATTAAAAGGCATACGTGATTCTGTCTCAGATAATCCCATGGTGCCACAAAGCATCAAAAATATAAGTATGTGACACTGGCTCTTATTGAGTACATTAAAGCTGATTTGAAACTGGCATTCTCCTGAATTATATAGGAAGCCTAAAATAAGCACATTTCTGATTCTGGAACTGGGATGTCAAGCTGTAACCAATCCTCCTCCTTTTCCTATTTTATATAATTGGTAAGAGTTTCATATTTAGCTATCTATGAGAGCTCTGCAAAACTTACTTAATGAAATCCCAAACCAGGTAAAAATCAGCTGGTTTAGAGTTTCATGACCAACCTGAAGGAGCTCCTAAAATTTCACTGCAGTATGCAATAAACTGAGGTAGACTTATTGTGTAGGGTACAAACTAGGGAAAACTTAGTGTTGTTATAAGATTTTGACCCCTATAAAGGTGGTGTTGATTAAATTTTATTTCATTTTAATGCAAATGCTAGTATTGCAAATCAAAACTTAAATCTGAAATGCCTTTGAGGACTGACCCTGCTGAGTGCCTCATTGCTCTACTTTGTATGTATCCTGGTAAGGCCAGATTTCATTGAATTTAAAATCTGTCACAACTACTATCTGTAATTGAGATGATGGTGTGTGCACAGCTCTTGTACAATATTAAACGTGACAAGATGCTAATTTGTTTGGAGACCATAGATGTCATTTTTCCATGAAGGCGGCACCATACATAAAGTGTAATCCACTTAAATACCAAATATATTAATTATAATCAATGATATTAATGTGAATACCAAATTAATTTCATACACAAAGAAAGATCCCAAAGTTTATGCTGCAGGGCATTCAGAATTTCCATATTCTTTTTTTTCTTCCATATTATATATATAGCAATTAAGTTAAACTTCAGAGAAGTTTTAAATAATTTGGCTCTGGGTCATCAAGGTAACAATGTCACCATGTCCTGCTCTTTCATTTGCTTTAATTAGAGTGCACTCTAATAAATGATGATTACAGTGTCTAACAAGTTGGATTTGATAGCCAGTGCTCAATACCAGTTTTGAGATGTTTGTTTCACCCTAGATAAAGGTTTAGTAGATTGCCATCAGTGTTGAGATGTAATATTGGTCTCTGAAATGGGGTCACCACTGGTTTGGGATTTCATTTTCCAAAAATTGCCAAAGAGCTTGGGAGTATCAGTGCCTTTCGCCTGTAGGTGACCTAAGCCAGACATGGGTGAAAATGAGTTTCATGATGTGATGGATACCTAATCATTCTTCTTTGGGTGTAAACCCCGCTACCTCATGGGCAAGCATTAGGCAAAAGAAGGCATTTCCACTAGGGGCTGAATCATTTCCACTAGGGGCTGACATAAATCAGGCATACCTGGCCCTCATCAGATTTCTTATGAATAGAATGTATGAGTGAGAGAAATAAAAGCTGATACATTGTATCTTCCCTTGCTGGCTAGTAAAATGTATCACTTTTTTTCTTGATGTGTCTCCCTGAGGCAGATGTGAATCAAAATGTTCTTAGAAGGGTCAAGGTTTACCCTTCCCAGCTGTGCCCATGGTCATTAATTCAGTTCACTTTGGGCCATGCTCTTTTTCTTCCTTGCTTTAGCGAATGCAACTTTCATTGCAATGAAATCTCCGTCCCAATAGTTTGCAACCTCCTAGTAGAATGATACTGGGGCACTAGAGAAGCTGTGCCCTCCTGAATCTTTCACCTGATTGAAGTAAGCAGTAGGCTGTTGAATACAATTCACAGCTGTGAATGAGACACAGTCGTCATGAAATTTCCTTTAATTTTCTTTGAGTTCATCTTGTGAGTGTGTGTGTCTGGGGCAGTGCACCTGTGATGTCTCTCTCCAAGTCGATTGCCCATGTTGAAACTCTTCTCCATTGTTGAGATTCTGAAAGGAGACTTAGAAACAAATGCCACCTTGCTGAAGCACCCCGGTGTTTCCTCCTTAAAGGGACAGGACAGAGCTAGTAGGTTGAGTGCAATGCTGCTGAGTGGGCCACTTTATTTTTATTTTTTTAGTGTGGAATAATGTGTTAGTTCTAGACTTTCTAAAATACAAAAATAAGGCAAGGAATTAGTAAATAGATAATTGAGTGTGTCAGGGTCAAACTGGGTTGATATACAGTCTCGTTATTCAGGAGTGCTATCCCTCAAGGAGCAGTGAGTGGCCAGTACAGGAGAGCTAGAGTGCATGTAGAGGGATGGACAAAGCCCAGAAGAAGCAACCAGGGACTGAGAGAGAACCATTAAGAAATGGAAAGCTAATGTGGTAACCAGGTACCATAATATTTCCCATATTTTATTATGCTTCAATCCAGAACTGACATCCCTCCAAATAAGGATCTGATGCTCTAGAAATATGACATCTCTCCTTCCCCCCTAAAATGCTCCCAAGCATTTAGGCAATGCTGTGAAAGAGGGGGAGTAAGCAGGAAACAAGAAGAGAAGGCAAAGTCTCTGTGATACTTGCAGGGGTTTGCATGGCATGCCATTGCTAAAGTGCCACGGAGGGCCTGACTACATAGGCATGGTGAGTAAGAAATGCTGTGATTATTGTATGACAGTTGAGGTGTGAGAATATTTTCTATTCCACGCCCTGGCGTGTCCAGTGGTGATACTACATGGGTGAATTTAAGGTAGATAATTGAATGGAGATGAATAATAAAAAAAAGACACATCTCATTAAGAGTCGAGCACCCAAACAATGTCTGGGATTAAAAAGCTAGTTTACAGGATATAAAAGCTAATTTTAGGATATAAAAGCTAGTGTCACTTCAGTCCTGACCATTTATTCATAAACCATGAAGGTCACTAAAAATACAACTACAGGTGTCAAATGACTTATATATGCAATAAACTCCAAGATCCCTCACTAACAGGTGCTCACTATCTAGTCCCTAAAGGATATTTATCAGCAACAGAAAATGCTAGCACAGTTCAGCACAGTAATTGGTGGTCTCTGCTCAGGAGAGGCACATTGCTGGTTAGAGCAGGTGTGTAATTTTCGTCTGGGCTGGGGGGTATATTAGTGGTGTGGAAGTCATCTGTACAGCATCTGTTTATGCAGTATTCCCATCCCTGGTTTAGCTTCTCTCTTTTTTATTATCCCTGAAGATCCTGAACACAGCTCAAGAAGACTGTTGTGATTTGGTTCTCTGCTTTAAAGAGCAAGGAGCATTTGTTCATTGAAGTCACAGGAGACTTCACTGTAAATTTCAAACAAATGCAAAAGACAGTCTTATTTATTGATTTTCAAAATAGCTTTCCTCTTAAATGCATATGCCTAATCTTAAAGGCCTGGGAGTTTTGCTTGTGCAGGGACTGTGAGATTGAGCCCAAAGAGATTTTTTGCTATGAGTAAGAATGTTGTTCATGGTTCCTAAGAGGAATACTTTATTAAATTTAACACTTTTGCTATAAACTATGTATTATGTCAAAAACAGGAAGAACGGATGCAAATCAAAACAAGAAAGAGAAAAGTCTACTTACTGCATTTCTCTTCTGCTAATGTGCCAGATGGTAATTATATGACAACAATTATGTGCTCATTGAAAACAAACAAGCAAATATGTGCTTACACGTGAGTTTACACTCACCTTTTACCTGGACTGTTGAAAAAGTGAAAAACAACATCTTGGTTTTATTCTTTGAGACAGGGAGAAACAGCCAGGAAATGGTTAAGGACTGTCTGTCTGTCTCATGATTCTGCTGTGGTTTAAAGGAAGGGGTGCATTCTTTTTCTGTGTGGGTGAGAGAGACAAGGGGAAAGGCCTTGGGAGCCTGCTTTGGTCAGAGAACTACCTTAGTTTTGTGTTGTGTTTGAATAATACACTGTATCCTGAGACGGGGCCTGAAAGAGACTCTGGAATGGTGCTGGTTCTTTCCTGGGCTGGGGAGGGAGCCCACCACCACCTTACAGTCCTGCATAGTTTGGAGCTTAAAAGCCAAGGTAATAGATACCTTAGAAATATGATCAGTGGATCACATAGATACACAAATCTGCCCAAATGAAAGGTAGAAGCAAAGCACCTTTTCTTCCTTTTGATTCCCCATGAGCACCACTTTCTAAAGGATTCAAAAGGGTCTGGATCTTATACATGGAAAAAATATCTCCGCTAAAACAAGATCTACCACCCTCCAAATTTTCACCTGAAATTTTTCTCAAACCCAAACAGACTCTCTCATGCTATAACAATGGAGGACATATAAGAACTTAAATAGTTATTAGTAGGATAACCTCTCCTGAAAATGTTGAAACTTGGTTACCTCTTATTTTGCATTTGTTTTATTATTCTTTGAACTTTTGGTGTCAGTCACAGGAATGGGAGGAGTCATGTGCATGTCTTGTGGAAAGAAGGATTTCCACTTTAAATTCACACACTAAGGGAAGCTTAACTACAGGTAACTGAAAAATCTCCAAAACATAACATGAGCAGTTCTAGTCTGAGTTTATAAATCTCTGATTGGTCCTTATCTCACTTCAAAGAGATACAATGAAGACTGAAAGGACAGGAAATATGGGGTAGTAGTTAAATTAGAGTTTTTGAACTCAAGTGATCTGGGCTGTATTCCCAGGCCTGCCATCTATGACTTCTTGTGTGGACCTTTTTCAAATCACTTTGACCAGAATATTCAAAAGTTTTTAATTACGTTGGGGTGCCTTCCTTTCTGGATGCCCCACACAAGATGCCTACATGAGTTGGTTGGGAATTTTTCAACAAAACTATTTTTCATTGGAAACTACTGATTAGTTGAAACTGAAACTTTTTGTGGGAACATATCAATTTCAAGAAAACTTTTGTTGGAAAAGTTTCTCAGTCTGGCATTCAGGAGATGTTTACTTGGGGTGTTGGAGACCCAGGTTCAAGACCCAGTTCTGCCTGAACCTGAGTCTTCCACATCCCAGGTGAGTCATGGCTGGGTGTCTTAGCTCTCTCTGTTTTTCTGTGTAAAAATTTCAAAACTTCTTGGGTTCATCCCATTGCAAATGGGATTTTTTTTTAAATATTGAAAATATTTACCAGATGGAGTAAATCCTTCCTGCCCAGCTCTAATACCTACATTAAGGTAGGCATCCCAAATTAATGGGTACTTTTTGAATATTTTGGCTATAGTCTCTGTGTATCTTATTCCCCCCCCCCCTCTATAAAATGAGGAAACTAATATTTACTTCACAGAGGTGTTTTGAGGCTTAATGCAATAAGGTTTATGAAGTGCTTTGAAATATTTAAATGGAAAATACTACAATTACTAAATACACACACAAATAAGGTGTGTGTGTATGTGTATATATATATATATATATATATATATATATATAATGACATGCAGCTATAAAGACTTAATCATCTGTGTCATAACCTTTGGTGAACAACTGGCTGCAGATGTAGTACATTAGTAGAATGTAGTTATTATGTATAGCTATGGCAGATCATTTTACTTGTACATTTACTGGCATACAAACTCGAAAAAGGTAGGATTACACACCCTTCAACCCTCAGCTAACAAAATGAAATTAGATGATCTTCTACAAATCACTCTCTGGAGTAAATCAGATTACAAGCAATGTGTGTCCACAAAACCCAAGAGAGAACAAAGCTATATGGATTCAAGTTAGTTCCTATAATAACGCAGAGCAGAACAGTTTCTCCAGCTAGACTTCTGAATCTGTTACAGAGCGGGAGGAGCATATGTGCCACTAACTTCCTAAATAAAACAATCAGTAACATATACTTATTATGCTAAAGTGGGCATGAGGATGATCAAGTGTTGGTCAAACTACCAGCCACGAATGAAAATGATTCTACTACAAGCCAGGGAGAAAAGGAAGAGAATTAGTCTCATTTCTGGGCATAGGTAAATTCTTTGTAATTGGCATACTAGAGCCTGATCCATCCCTGATTTACCAGTGACTTTAATGGGAGCTGGACTGGGGCTATTGATGCCTCTTTATTATGGTATACAATTGAAATTACACTTAACAGAAATTGGCAGTCCTCTGCTGAGCTGCTTGATCTGCTATCCAAGTTAGAGTTCAGAGAGGTCATTAGCCCTCCTGTGAATGGTGCATGAAAGTTCTGTCTGCTTATATAGACATGTTCTAGCTGGGGGGAGGGAAAACTCATTCTGGATAGTAGACACCCTAATTGAGAGCAGTCATTTGCCAGGGAATAAAATATTTTTTTTCCATTTCAGACATCATCATTTTTTTAAATAACCAGACTACTATCAAAATAAGTACTTCCCTCATTTACTATCCATCAGCTCCACTCTGCTAGTATTCAAATGATTATTGAACCATTTAGCATATCTCTCAAAAACCTTTTTGGCTTGGTTACCCCCTAGTGCATGCTTAAGCAAATTGGTGCTAAATAAAAAAAAAAGTGATATACAGTCCTAATGAAAACGTTAAAGTGTAAATTAGCCAACTCTTTCAGGGAAATCTTCTTTCTGCCAGAAGCTCAGGTGGTATGGCTTGTTTCCTGCCTCACAGTAATTCTCTTTCCAGTAATGCTACTTTAAAGTATCAGTTTATTGTAAAGAATTGACCTTATGTCCATTTCTACTTCTATTAAATGAAAAAGGGATTTCCCCCAGAATCCCTGCTATTAGGAATCAATATTTAATACACAGAGATGGGTCCCTCTTCTAGCTTTCAGGATCATTTACCAAAAAGAAGTAAGCAATATAGTTTGGTTTTGGGTACAGATAACTCAAGATGTTAAATTCAGATATGGACTTCCTGAAGGTCAGAGGATTTAGTTTGATTATAGGAAGTATTATGAGTAATAAAGTTCGGTCTGGATCTGGATTCTCAATTCCCCATTTAGGCTGGTTCAGACTTATGCCCCAGCTTAAACACATCTCTAGTACTGGGACATTTGCTCAGACTAACAAAAAAACTACCTAACTAGCCATAACAGCTTCAGGCCAAGAAGCAGTAGAGTAGCCATATTTTCATAGGCACCTGGTCAAGACTTCAATATGACCCCCACTTAGTACAAGCCATTTAAATGTTATGAACAATGATAATGAAATAATAAATTAATTTAACAATACAACATAAGTAGTAGGACAAAACAAATACAGGTCTGATGAAATCAGACTTGAGGTACAAAACCAGGCCATGGAACTTAAGCTTTATTCATGTCTGGCTTGCAAATGCAGCTTATGGCAGAATGAAATAAAAGTTTTTATCTTGACTGTGTGTATCTGACTGCTAACGAGCCAGATTGTTAATTAGACTAATACAGGCAAATTGGTAGGATATTAGATAGCTAGAACACTATACTGCCCTCTAGCAACAGGATGTTTAACTGACTAATTCCTGGCTGCAGAGTGTGCAAGCTGGTTTATGGACTGAATCAATAAACTTGGCAGTTAAAAGCGGGAAATGCAAACACACATGCAATTGTACAGCATTGTTAACTTGTCATGTGGTTCATGGAGTACTGATAAGTACCAATCATGAGATAGCTTTTATAGGGAGGGCTTGGGGGTATGTGTGTGAAGGGCTTTGGACCCATGAACCTAGTGAACTGTAAGCAGCATATATTTTTAAGTAGAAATATAGTAGGTGAATATGAGAGCCTGAAACACTTGGCTCACTGGATGTTTAAATCAGCTGCTTATCCTATTCCTACAACACTGTATAAAGTGGCCACCCCAATGATGTTTTACGGAGCAGAGGTACTTGGAATATCAGTTGCAGAGATGGAAGCCTTTTCTTGCAACCTATGCTGGGTTGATTAGGATAGTAGAACTTTAAAATTTTATTTGTTGGGCCCATAGTGTTAACACTATCCATGGACCTGTTCTCCTTTGAATTTCCTTCTGGCAATTACTTTGTGAATGAGTCATTGAGGACTAACACGTTGTCTTCTGTCATAAGGCTGTAGAGATAAGTTTTCACTGCAGTGTGCAATGTGATACAGCTGACACTGAAGTACAATTAGGATATAAATTATTTCCCAAGACACTGAAAGATACCATGCAATATATCATGATAACACTGTTTCCAATGGAATAACAACAGCAACTGGTAGTAACACTGGTGGTAATCTCATTATTAATAACTTATGTTGTCACTGCAGTTGAGGAGCTGCAGTTGTGATTTAGTGAAATGAAAAGTGTGCAGAGAGTGCTCAGCCATTCAGTTAACTTTAAAAAAACCACCATTTTTTCTTAGTCCCTTTGTTCATGCCATTGTTATGGATTTTGTGTTTGAAATGAAAATCTATACGCAAGAGGGGGAGAGAGAGCTCGGTGGTTTGAGCATTGGCCTGCTAAGCCCAGGCTTGTGAGTTCAATCATTGAGGGAGCCATTTGGGGATTTAGTTGGGGATTGGTCCTGCTTTGAGCAGGGGGTTAGACTAGATGACCTCCTGAGGTCCCTTCCAACGCTAATAATCTATGATTCCATGAACATAACTTTAAAAAGCTCAGTAAATCTTTTATTTTATTATATATTTTTTTACTTAGGCTTTGGCTACACTTACACTTCAAAGCGCTGCCGCGGCAGCGCTTTGAAGCGCTAAGTGTAGTCAAAGCGCCAGCGCTGGGAGAAAGCTCTCCCAGCGCTGTCCGTACTCCACCACCCTGTGGGGAATAACGGACAGCGCTGGGAGCGCGGCTCCCAGCGCTGGGGCTTTGACTACACTGGCGCTTTGTAGCGTCGCAATTTGCAGCGCTGCAGAGGGTGTGTTTTCACACCCTGCTGCAGCGCTGCAAATTTGTAAGTGTAGCCAAGCCCTTAGTGTTCAGAATAAAGGGGTTGGAAAACATAACCTATGAGGTTAAAGGGACCTGGGTATGTACTATGGAGAAGGAAGATGATTAAGGAGGACTATGATAGGGTATACAAACCCCACACTGGCCAAGAAAGGGTAAATGAGAGCCTGTGGGCTCAGTCAGACCCTCCTGCTACACCTGCTGTAGGTGTCAGGCCTGGAGAATGAAGCTAAAAAGGGAAGAACTTCCTAGATTGGTGGCTGACTGGGAAGGGGAGCAGATCTCCAGCTTTCACATGGTGAGAGTAGGTTGGCTGGAATCTGGAAGCTGAGTCAGAACTGCCCTGTGGTCATGTTGGCCTGAAGAAGGATTATCCTTTGAGTTCCTTGACAGCCTGCTGCCTGTTGGTGCTGAGAGAGACTGTTGCCTGTCAGACCCTCCCTGAAGGAAGGTAGGCCTGGTGCAGGTTGCCCAGATGAGTGTTAACTAAAAAAGACTGACTCTGAGTGGAAGGGCTGGGTCCAGCAATGGACTAGGATGGACAACCTACCTTTTTGATTTTGTATTTATTTTGCAACTTGGATACCCTAGAATGAGTGGAACATTGGTGTGATTTGGCTGTAAGGCTAAGTCACCACAGCACCAAACCATGTTGGAGGCAGCTACTTGCCATTGAGGACCCAGAGGGAAACTGAGGCAGGGTGAGTGGTGCAATAAGGGGCCCCAAGTGTTGCTTTGGCAGCCGATGCTGACATAAGGAGATATGATAATAGTATATAAACAACTAGATGCAGTGAAGAGCTGTACTATATCAATGAACCAGTCAAGTTTAAGCATGGTGATTAACATTATTGGGGGCTGGGTTGTAACACATTTTTTATCTGTGTGGGATTTAAATATGTTATATAGCCAAACTGAAAAAAATGCTTTCTCCCTGGTAGAGTCCCCACCTGTGTTAAACAAGAATACAACCATATTTAAGCATAGCTTTCCACAGTGAACATGCACTCAAAGAGGAAAGGGGGAGGTTAGTCTCAATAGTAAATTAGCCCAGAAAGAGAATAGGAAAAAATGACACTGAATTGTAGAACAACAGCATATATACATGCACACAATCAACCTGCAATTGGGCAAGAGAACAAGCTTTCAAAAAAGATTCTGGGTTGTAATTCCTTAAATATATTTGATGTACTGCAGTTTGTACAATGCTGAACATGGGTTTATGGCGGATATTCCTTCAGAACAAATAAGGATCTTGTAGGAGGCCTGCAGTGACTCAGGGACTGGATCAGATTGTCTAAACTTAACCTTTCCAACACCTAACATGTATGAAACTTTAAGTATAACCTACTTTGTGAGGACAGTGCAGCAAGTTGTGGATGAAATATAAGATCCCTGCCTAGCATATGGAGAGAATACAGAGAGGGCTCTGTAGTCACAGCTCTGTTCTGTTTGTATGACACCAGAGAAGTTCAACAGAACCAAATATTGAAAGATGAACAATTCTGTATGAGAAATTAACTCTCAAGATATTAATATCAGAATTTTACTCCTGCCTTCCTCTTTCCTGTTACATACAGTAACCAAATCTTTTTCAGACTAAGCTCATCTCCCGGTTCCAAAGAAAACAAAATGAATAGAAAACCAACACCAATGTAATTTGAAATATAGCAGTAGCACTTGTCTAAAACCATGAATAAATAAAACTCGCTGGTTTCCAAAAACATTGTAGAGCAAGTTTCTGAGTTTTGTTATCCTCCACCAGATGTCACAGAGGTATGTTGCTTGTCTGAAAGTAATTAGGAGATGTATCTGGAATGTGAGTCACAACATTTCTTTCAATGGGGAGTTTGGGGTAGAGAGGAATAGGGGGATTTGGGTGGCAGACACCAAATGTTTCCCCCGTTTACTATAGGAGTAATATTTTAGTAAATAATTTTTGTTTTGATGGTATATGTGAGTAGTAATAGAGAGGACATCAGATACTTCGATTGAATTATTTCTAAGAAGCAATCTCTATCTGAGGATCTTTAACTTAGAGGTGTTCCTCATCTGCCAACATATCTCCAAGGACAGGGTAGGGGAAGGGGAAAACCTTGACAACAATATTTTTCTTCAAAGGTGTGTAGTCCCATCTCAGTGGGGTGGGCCTCTTTAAATCCACCTAGAGGGGCAGGGAGAAGCCATCATGCCATCATTCTGTGATAGAAACACGCCAGGGCCCCCCAAAGAAATCCCAAGCCAAACACTGTGGCATGGTTGGCAGAGAAGAGCAGCAGGCCTGTTTCCCTGAGCAGTGACCCACTAATTTTGATGGAATAAATGGGCCCAAAGAGTCCAAGTTGTTAGCATAACCCAGTCACTGTCCAACATTAAATGGTGTTAAACAAGGTTTGGGGTTTGGTGTACAGAGACCTCCGCCTGGTGTACAGAGACCTCCATGGTCAACACACCAGTAAGAATCCTTTAAACCTTTTATTAAAGATACTGAAAAAGAAGGAAAAACAGTTAAACTATTTGAAATGTAGAGTATCAAGTCAGGCTTTCATTTTAACAACATCCTGCGTTCCCTTTCTCTTTAGCTGGAGAGAGATTTTAAAGGGAATGCTGCTCAGGTCCCTCATTGGACAGTATTTTAGATGGTGGTAACTGTTGTTTTGGGAAAAAAGAGAAATTGTTAGTTGAGATGGGCTGGAGCTGTTAATAATATCAAATAAAAACAAGACACATACACACAAAAGGGGAGAGAAAAGACCAGCAAATAAAGAAAATGCAGCTTCTGTCTCTAGTGTTGACTCTGACTTGTAACCTCACTGTTGGAAAAAATAAAGGCTGAGCACACGGTCTTGCCAGCCACTCTGAGACCTGGCAAACTTGTACCATCATCAGGCTATTTCAAGCTTTGATTTTAGTTGCCGTTATGGTTCACAGGCTTACAGCAGTGCTGCAAAATATACAGTACAGGCCATCAAAGGCAATATTTTAGGCAGAAGGCAAAAGGTGAGGGGGTAAGGAAGAAAAAGGACATGTGTGTGAGAGAGAGTGTCTTGCATCCCAGGTGGGGTTGGGGCGGGATTGTGTGCAGAATTTAAATTTCACCGCTTTTGGAGGGGCACATTAAGTACACGATGTTATGAGGAAATACAGTACACTCTCACTATAATGAACCCCTGGAGATCCAAGCCATTTGGTTATTATAGCAAAGGTTCGCTACATTAAAAGAGAAGGGGGCCGCAGAACTCCCCTGGTCCCCGGGCTGTGGTGTGAGGGGAGAGAGAGCGAGAGAGAGAAAACACTTCTGGCCCCAGGGCTGGAATTGCTCCTCTCTCCCCCGGCTGCAGCCCCAGGGCCCGAGTAGCTCTGTGATCCTGCTGATTACTGGGGGGATGGGAGGAGGAGGAGGTGGTGATGTCATCTGGGTTCCTCTTTCTCTGGCCAGGGTAGGTCAGGATTAGGATGACAAAGGCCCAACAGTGACATGGTGGATCCTGGAGTTCCAGGAGACAGTGGAGGTGGCAGCCATGATGGTGAGGCTCACTCCTTTCCTGTCAGATATCATCTTCTACTGTTTTTTCCCCACAAAGTCCTTTCTTTTTAATAACACCAAAAGGGAGTGATGGGTGAAATAGCACATCCCCAATTAGACCTTATTTCTGATGCACCAATTTTGGTCCTTTGATTTCTGGTCCCACACTTTCCTCGTTTACCAGGCATGATCTTAACAAAGTCCTTGAGTTCTGTCAGTAGGCCTTTTTGTTTGGGCTAATTCAGTCTTTCTACATCTCTTTTGCACCTTTTCCCATCAACAGCTGTTGTTAGAAGTCATTGTCCCATTTTAGGAACTTTCCCTCACTTTTTACCTTTGAACTCACAATTAGGATGAATTGGTAGGCCCAATTATTACACCATTACCTGGCTACTGAGTGCTGAGAGGTGGAATAAAATAGGTCTGTGTAGTCTCTCTAGCCCCTGCTCTGGTGGGGTGACGGTGATAAATCATCTGCCCTGAGAGGGACTGGTGGGACTGTCATTTTCTCTCAAGCTAGCTGAGCAGAGTTCAGATGGAGGGGAGGTGAATAGAGCTGTATGTTAAAGAGTGATAAAAGGAGAATAGCCACAGTGTTCATGCCTCTGTGCAGCTTCAACGAATGCTACGTTTCAGTGACCTCAGTCATTAGCATCTTTTCTTAATGTCTCCATTGAGAACAATTTTCTGAATACTGGATGATATCACGTTGAGCCTAATTGCTATAACCCTTTGCACTGGCCTCAAGGTGTGTTGGTGAGGGCAGGATGTCACTTTGACTGAGAACTGTATTTGGGCCTGAACTGCTGACTTCTTTTCTATATGCCAGGGAACCTTAGTGTTTTAAGGCTGTGAGTTTTTCAGAATGGGTGTGAAACACACTAGTGTGCCCCTGGGAGAACCAAGCTTTCAGGAGGGCGCCACAAACCCTGGCACAGATTGTGTAGCTCACAGGACATCTAACTATATTATTAATCAACACTATTTGGGGATGGTGACCATCTTTTCTCTCCCCACTCTTCCTCTTAATACAAACCAAACAACGTCTGTCTGTTTTCCCTCTTGTGTATCCAGTGTTGCTCTCTGCATGGCTTTTGGCCAGATTAGCCACCCCAAACCCCTTTGTCATTGAAAGAACCAGGCATTGCTTGGACTTTTTGAAAATATGTGTTTATCCTCTAATCCACTGTTTCTCAACTGGAGGGTCATGACCCAGAGAGATGTCATGAAAGGCTATTAGCTGTGTTGTGAGGAGTTGAAAATGTTATAATCTCAAGTAAAGAAAATCTTACTTCCATGCTCCCCATACACCCTTACCCTTCAAAGTCAACTATTCTCTCTGAACCACTCAAAACACACACACAAATAAATTATATAGACTTCTCATTGTTCTCAGTGATACACCTTTTTACTTTAATAGTTAATGTAAGGGGGTTGCAAACATTTTGACTTTGAATAAGGGGTCGCCAACCTGAGAAGACTGAGAAATAGTTGTTCTAAGCAATAGACTCTATGACTCCATATATGGAGAACAAAAATATATCCAAGGATCTGTGTCATTAAAGCATGGAAAAGACACAGGGCAGTGATGCCCGATTAAAGTGTTCCCCCCTACAAAGGTCTGCATTGTTCACATTGATTTGCTTTCATCAGGTCCAACAGCAAAGCAATAATTCATAATGAACATATTTTGAAATGGAATGGAATATGTTTAACTGAAGGGGCTGTATGAACGCAGGCCATCAATCATTTCTCCCACAATTCTCATTTTAAGCTGTCTGCCTAACAAGAAACATTATAGTCTAGTGATGTATTGACGGGGGAAGTTAGTGAGCCCACTTGAAGCTGTAGGTTTTGGTTTCATTGCTCAGTCATTAAGAATTGCTTGTAGGGGTCAGCATGAACTCTCATTAATTCCATATATCACAAATTCAGAAAAAATCAATCCCCAAACCATCCTTTCTAATTTTCGCTCCTCCCTTGTGCAGTGTTACAGCAGCAGTATTTTAATAGGGTGCACTTGTGAGCCCCTAGCCCTCACTTCCCGATTTCTTGTGATGTTCCATCACAGCAGAGTGACTTTGACTTTTAGAATGATCACTAGGCAAAAGAGAGATCACAGTTGTATGGCCTTGCTTATGAATTACAA
Organism: Mauremys mutica; assembly: GCF_020497125.1. Lineage (NCBI taxonomy): Eukaryota > Metazoa > Chordata > Testudines > Geoemydidae > Mauremys > Mauremys mutica. The sequence goes on along the minus strand of NC_059080.1, from coordinate 32,526,194 downwards.
TGTTCTGAAGCTAATTCTATATAGCATGGACCCAGCATGGAAAACGGGAGTGACACTTGTGAACCAGGCAGTGCTGCTTTTTTATGTTTTAAGAATAACTTGAGTAATATGGTGTTGTAAACTTTCAAATCAAGGTTAGGAGAGATGTTGTTCAGCCTCTGTTTTGCACCACAAATAATTCAGCTCTCATAGGTTGTGAGACTCGATTAAAAACCATTGGGCAGATAAACAAACCGGGCCGGCCCGCCAGGGTGCTTACCCTGGCGAGCCGCAAGCCACCGGTTGCCGACCCCTGGACTAGGGTGACCAGATGTCCCGATTTTATAGGGACAGTCCCTATTTTGGGGTCTTTTTCTTATATAGGCTCCTATTACCCCCCACCCCCTTTCTCGATTTTTCACACTTGCTGTCTGGTAACCCTAGCTCTGATGGTGGAAGAGATGTAAGAGCCAGTTCTGAGTCTAGGGTCGGGACTGTTTACTGGAGACATTCCCTGGGAGATTGGCCCTGTGCCTGGCCTACAGCTCTTTTTACGCCTCTCTAGCTGATGCACAACAATCCCAGGCCAATGATGAATGGGGCCTATTATTTTAAAATTACAATTTCTCCTGAAAAACAACGGCTTCAGTTAAGGCAAAAATATTTTTGCAAATCTCAAATAAGTTTCCCCAAAACAAATATATTTGTAGAGATTTAATGAGCCCCTGACACTTCCAGCCTCTCCTGACCCTAATCTTTTCACCCGGATGGGTGCCCTAGAGCACAGAGAGGGTGTCGGCACTCTTCCCATTAGCTGATTCATGAAGGTAGTTTTTCCAGACCTGCATTACAGGCTTCTGCTGTAGAACATAACATTATTCTGTTTTAATACATTTGTAAAGCCTTTTATGTATCTCCAGTTTCAGAGTCCACCAAAGAGATAGTTTGTCCTCTTCATGTGTGAGTTATTTCTGTTCACATAGGTTTCTAGCAATTCCCCCTGCCACCATCCTGTGTAAGAGTTATCCAGACCATTACCAAGTACTCATTTACACTTATTATAAAGCTAACCATAAAATTCTGGCCATGAAGCAATCAATATTTGATGCAGTTAACATTTCATAAAGATGAAATATCACCTTCTATAGTGACAATCTGTGAGGTTATACAGATCTTTATGGCTTCATAAAATATTTTGTCTTGGTTGTTTTCCTCATTTCTAACTCTTTTTTTTTAAAGGCTTCTTTAATTTTCATCTTGGAAAACACCCCATCATGGGTTTAAAAAACGTGAAGAAAGAAGTGTGGGGGGGAACCTTTCAAGCTTGTGGCTTAATTAAAACTGATGTAGAAATTGCCCAGGGGGAAAAAAAGAAAGCAATTAACTGCAATTTAGGGGTTCAGCACATGTCGCCAATTCCCATTCTCTTTTTATTTCTTTTTGGTACCAGTCAGTCCCTAGGGGTTCCTTGAAAGAGCAAAACCTTCCAACTCAAACCAAAAGCTTGACACTGATTCTTCTGAATATTATATTACAAAAGCTTGAGGGGGCCTCTTCTCCTGAAGCAGTATGAATTTCCTGTTGGCCTGTGGCGGGGTGTGATTCCTCACAGGATTTTTTTCTGCTCACCCAGCGTTTCAGCTTTGTAAGGGAGAGTGAGCCAAAATCACATATGGGATACACTTGGAAACTGAGGGTCTAATCCAGGTTGTAATGAAGTTAATGGGAGTCCTTTTATTGACTCGAATAGGACCTGTATGAGGTCTTAGTAGTCTTGAGCTTTGAAGTATGTTGTCTTCGCTGAGAAACCCCAGTAAACTCCTTATTGGTCCTGTCAGTTCTCCGCATTGGCCAATTGCTATGATTTTTCTCCTCCATGCTCTCCTTTTCTTTCTTTCTTTTTTTTTTAAATTTTCTTGCCACTTGCATAACCAGTGCCAGATGGTGATTTGAAGGCATCATGGCAGAGATAGATTGTAAGGGGAAATTCCTTCCTCTTTATTGCATGTGGCATAGGTACTGAATGCTAATTAGACATGTAGCATCAAGTAATCATTTGTAGTTAATTGTTTTCAGTTGTAGTACCTTTCTGGTGGGTTAAATAGTGCATATTATAAATACTACAAGCTTGCCTTTGTGTTAGCTGCAGCCCCAGCTGTAGTAACAGTGTTTTGGAGAACATACATTCTGAAGTCATGTCCAAGGATGAATTTCTGCATATCAGCAGAAAGTCAGAGAGCTTTGTGGCACATCGGGTTTATTGAAATAAGAATTTCTTGTCTCATTGCTAAGGCTTTGGCTTATGAAACTTCAGCAAGTCATTGTATAGATTTATCTACAGCTCTATTAGCACCATTACTTAATCCACCTACATTTTGCTTCTGCCTTAAGCCAAAATGTCATTCATTGGCAACTAAAGGACTTTAATTGGAAGACAGCCTGTTAGATTAGTCTCTTATAAGGAATTTTTTCCACAAGAATAATTATCTCCACCCACCTTTCAGGGGCTGATAACTTATTTTCCTGTTTGTCTTGCAGTTTTATATCAATCACCTTAACCGAGTGCATTCATCAGCTGAACTAGCGTGATTAATTAACTCCACATACTGTAAGTCTGAACCAGGAGCATCTGGTGAAGAATAGGCATTTTACTCTTCAAACTTATAAATATAGACTGGTATTTTGAACTACAAGATTTGTCCAATCTCTCTCTCTCTCTCTCTCAGTAGGGTGCCTAGGTGGATGGAAAAAACCTAGATGGGAACTGTTTTCTGTCACAACATGCAGCTCTGTGAAAACCGAAACACTTCATGAAATCATGTTGATTTTGCCAATATTTTGTTTGGAAAAAACAAAGTTCCACAATGTTGAAACGTCCTGCCTTGACAGTTTTGGACCAAAATGTTTTAATGTTTTGTTTTGAAATGACTTTTCATTTGGAATTTTTAAAATTATGTATTATATATTATAAAAGACAAAATCAAAACAAAACATTTAAATACCCCCCCCCTTGTTTCCTGACTTTTCCTTTGTAGAGAATATAAAAAAAATGCAGGTTTTGTTCTGATCCTAAACTAAACTGTATTTTGTAATCTCAATTTTTTTAGTGTAACACAACTTCTGCTCTCCAGATAGCTTTAGTGTCTACTCCTGACAGAGGAATCAAAGCATGTTGAGCATGGATTGTTAACATTTCACTAACTCTCTAGCTGTCACTTCAGTTTCAGTATTTACATTTCTTGGCCTGAATTTCTGCAGTAATTAATTAAATACTTGCACTTAGTGCTGTTTACATGGCCATTCCAGAGGATATTATTTACAGGGGTGAGGTGTGTGTTTGTGTTCAGACTGTCTATATTTTTCCCTACAAATTGTCACTGAATAATTTACTGAAGTAGTGAGCAAGAGGCAAAGTTCCAGGATGGATGAGTCAGAAGTTTATGATAGAGATTCTGTGGCTACCTCTAAATGAGTACTAATTTACATGCTTATAGGCCCCAGTTTAGGAAGGTAGTTGAGTATAAATTTAGGGGGACTTCTCACATGTCTATGTATCTTGCTGAACTGGGACCTCAGAGAGGATTTTTTTTTTAATCTGAACTGGTTCTTACCACTGAGACCCATTAACATATGTCCCCCATTGTATTGAACTATTTGGGATTATTTACCAAAGTACTACCTCAGCCCCCACAAACTGGCATTTCTACTGCTGAGTTAGTACAATGAGACAGAATGTTTTGAGCTATTTAGGTAGGGAAATACATTTACAGTATCTACAGAGGAGTACATTAAGTGAAATGTGAAAACAAACAAATAGCCCAAAGAAAACCAGTATCAATATTAAATATAGAGATACTAAAATAAATGAATACATTGCTGCATGACAGCATGATGTGGAAATACTTTTTGCTCATTATTGGTAATCCAGAAGTCCACTGACTTATTGAATTGAAAGAGTAATTTCTGTTACCTCTCTTTTTCAACTTGTTGGCTTAAAGAGCTAATATCTACTATGGAGAATCCTCTTTTGTACCACTAGCTTTAATTATTTTTTTTCTTTTTTGCTCTTTTCCTGCAGCAGAAAAACTTGGTTTCCTTGTAAAGAACAGTAATGGTTGCCAGTTGATTCTTCATTCACAAACAACAAAGCTATAGCACATGAATGAATCACTGAAGGAAGTCTAAGGGCTTTAGGGCATTTTGCTCTATACAGGAGACTTTTATAGCATCCAAAAGATGAAAAATACCTTCTCGGTAGACGTGATATGATGTAGCGATAGACAGAGATTTGCTGCTGCTCTGTGGCTTATCAATAAATAGAGACATTCCAAATGCAGAGGTCTTATTACCTTCCTGTGATTATGGCAAGGCTTTGATGTGGATTACAAAATGAAGATAGGGAGTAGGCATGCATACTTTAAGATATACATATTAAAAATACATCAGTGCACTGAGATTCTACATGATTAAGATAGCAAGGAACCTAGTGTTTTCATATAACTTTCTTGAATTTATTTATAATACCTTCACACTCTAATCACAGGAAACTAGATTTTAAAAAGTTGCTGTTCCAAAGAAAAGATTGATGCCAGAGCTTCCTGTTACGGTTAATCTAGGTGTTTATGGTGCCTGCCATTCACTGCACATTTGTTTTCACATGGTCCATGGGGACCAGAATATATTACTTAATGCACTGCCCAAAAATCTGTATTGATCTGAAGAATAAAGACTGTTGAGGCATTCATTTCTGTAGCAAGGGAGTCAAACTCATTTTGTGGAGAGGGCCGAATTACATTTTAAATTATTGTCTCTGGGTTAAGTATCAGAGGGGTAGCCGTGTTAGTCTGGATTTGTAAAAGCAGCAAAGAATCCTGTGGTACCTTATAGACTAACAGACGTTTTGCAGCATGAGCTTTCGTGGGTGAATACCCACTTCGTCGGATGCAAGTAGTGGAAATTTCCAGGGGCAGGTATATATATGCAAGCAAGAAGCAAGCTAGAGATAACGAGGTTAGTTCAATCAGGGAAGATGAGGCCCTGTTCTAGCAGTTGAGGTGTGAAAACCAAGGGAGGAGAAACTGGTTCTGTAGTTGGCAAGCCATTCACAGTCTTTGTTTAATCCTGAGCTGATGGTGTCAAATTTGCAGATGAACTGAAGCTCAGCAGTTTCTCTTTGAAGTCTGATCCTGAAGTTTTTTTGCTGCAGATCCCTAACCAGATCAGCCATACCATCACCGGTTCATTCACCTGCACGTCCACCAATGTAATATATGCCATCATATGCCAGCAATGCCCCTCTGCTATGTACATCGGCCAAACTGGACAGTCTCTACGGAAAAGGATAAATGGCCACAAATCAGATATTAGGAATGGCAATATACAAAAACCTGTAGGAGAACACTTCAACCTCCCTGGCCACACAATAGCAGATCTTAAGGTGGCCATCCTGCAGCAAAAAAACTTCAGGACCAGACTTCAAAGAGAAACTGCTGAGCATCAGCTCAGGATTAAACAAAGACTGTGAATGGCTTGCCAACTACAGAACCAGTTTCTCCTCCCTTGGTTTTCACACCTCAACTGCTAGAACAGGGCCTCATCCTCCCCGATTGAACTAACCTCGTTATCTCTAGCTTGCTTCTTGCTTGCATATATATACCTGCCCCTGGAAATTTCCACTACTTGCATCCGACGAAGTGGGTATTCACCCATGAAAGCTCATGCTGCAAAACGTCTGTTAGTCTATAAGGTGCCACAGGATTCTTTGCTGTCTCTGGGTTGTGGCTATAAAGTTGGGGCATTTAACACTGAAGATGTTTAAAAGAGTTTGTTATAGCACTTGCTCCAGAGAGGGCTGAAATCTCCCTTAAAATGCATTAGCTCTGCCACGTCTGCTTTAGCAAGGTAAAGTCATTGGTGGTGGTACTATCCTTCATCCACCCTGGATCTCCAACAGATGACAATGGGAGATTTGCACAGTATACTAAACATCTGAGTGTCACATATCTGTGGTTAACTAATTAAACAATCAGGAATCCTTTTTGGAGGGGGTGAGGGAGTGTCCGGAGAAGAAAAAAGAAGTTTACTGAGACCCAGCAAACTGGTTCAGAGAAAATAACATATCCCCATCCATATTTTTTTACCCAGCCTTGAATTTTATCATTATAGGCATTCTAAAATGTTTTGGCCAGAAAAACCTTGCTTAAGCCATTTATCCTGAAATTTCTAGATTATTTTGTATTGTGAGGAGGTTTGGGTAATTATGATGAGCTTTGTATCAGCATCCAAACTGTTGGATGCTGACCTGACCCAACCTCTGAATTCACCCTCAAATAGAGCACACAAGAGTGTAACATTACATCTACTTTTATCATCACATCTTCACTCCATCAGTGTCATTTTTGAGGCTCAGAATAAGAGGGACAGATGTCTATTTTGAGAAGTTTTCAAAAATGCTTTTTGACAAGTTGTGTCTGGACCCTGATTGTCACTCAAATTGATGCACTTGGAACAGTGGTGCCACTAAACAATGTTTTACTAATCTGAACAGAATAGATAAATGTCATTCCTTATATATTTTAATACCAAAGTTACACTGTGCTGGAAGTAGTTGAAAACTTTTAAGAACTGTGTAATACCACCTTTCACAGAATGGACTACAAAAGTGGGCTGTAAATTGTACAGCCAAAAGCTAAATTAAAGTTTCTTTATAGATACTTTTTGGGAGGCTCTCGTCTTAACATTCAAATACAATTTTAATTACTCTAGGTTATGTCCACATGCAGTAAAGTATTCCAGGTATTGTATGCTGTGTTCTACTTTATTATTACTATTTAGATAATTAGATACAAAAGATGAAGAGTTAATGATTATAGTTCAGCGTCTACAAAAATTGATACATTGCACACGTAAAAATAACCAACCCCCATTACTTGTCAAAGGTCAGAACTCTGCTCAGCAGAATGATGCGGGGAGGCAACAGAGAGCCAATTATGGTGTGGCAAGTATGCAAGTGCAGAGTAAAAGCTGCACTAATCTGTCTCTGAAATATTGTCCCTTAGTGGACCTTACACCAGTGGTATATTGGCAGAGTTCAGTGGCTGTTCTTCATGCTCTGCCTCCAACTTTTCCCTGCTCCTTCCCTGCTCCCATCACATTTCCTTACACCAGAGAGGGCTGGCAAGGAGTCACCCCTGTTGGCTTTGCCCCAGCAGAGAGTTCCTGTCTGCCAAGAGAATTCTCTCCTGGGGAATTACAGCCAGAATTCTTCCCTTTTTCGCTGCCTGAGCAGTGTAAAAGAGTTGGAGTATAAGGCAGGATTTGGCCCTACATCTCCATCACCAATAAAACATGAGGCCAAAGTTAACGGATAAATACAACCTAAGCAATCATATATCGATATAATGAAATAGTTACTGTAACAAATGGGTGCATACCAGGAAATATATGGAGCTCACTTTAGTTTAACTAATAACCTTCTATGGATATTTTATATCTTAATATTAACTTCTTGTATTTGGACAAACCAATTTCAGAGAGACAGATCAAATTACATCATCTCTAATACTAGTATCTTAAATCTTGGCTGCTCTTTTATTCAGTTATGAGTATTACTTGTATGCTTGTGAGTGTAAGGGAATGAGGGAATTCCTATCTCTAACTTCTGCGTACAAGTCTTTGGTACCAGCAGGATATCTTGGGCAATGGTGATGTCTGACCTTGTGGCTTCTTGATTGTCATTCTGTTTCACATCTGGCCGTGCCCTGTGGCAGTGCCAAAATAATGCATAAATAAAATAACGTGACTTACTGTCACCACTGCCTCATCATTTGCCATGTATCTTAGGGGTCCTGTGGAAGCCATCCCTGAATTTAAAAGGATTCCTCAAGATATTCCAAGATGAGTAAGGGAGATCGTTTACCACATCCTGCCTGAACTTAAATGATATTAATACAATAACCAAACTAGAAGTGTACATGGAATCTCCTGAGTCCATAGTAAACGAAAGTGCATGGGAAGCTTGTATAGTTTTACCGTAAGTATGAGATACGTATGTTAAACAGGATGCATAAAATTAGAAAGATAGGCCTGTTTGAGAATTCACATTATTAAGTGTGCAACTTCCTAAAGTCATACTATAGGGAGGTCAGAATCAAAGGAGAGCTGAAGTTAAAAGGATACAGACAGAGGGAAACTAATAAAAGGAGGAAGGTGAACATTTCAGGAAGAAAGCAAGAGCTTTTGAAACTTCACAATGCAGCCTGATTTTATGTAATTATCTAACATTTAGGAGAGCCTGCCAGAAATGAAAAGGCTTCATGTATTGTATTGTATTGTATTGTATTACTGTTTGTGAATCCTAAATTATATGATTTCAGCATGCACACTGGCCCTCTCTAATCATCACAATCACTTAATTTCATGTGCATGTAGTTTCAAAACAATGCATTCTTTTAGAAAAACACCTCTGGTCAGAATGGGAACTCTCTGCACCCAGCTACACTACTGAGTGGGGAAGGTGGGAAAGCTTTCAGCCTAGCTCACAGCAGCAGGGCATGTACGTGGAAGCCACTGCCTCAGTGCAGCTCCCTAAAACATTCTGCATGAGCCTCCACTTTGGAACACTTAGTCAGGCTGGGCTCAGTCTAGAGCCTTCTGTGTCTTGAATTGGACATGTAAATGTAATCATAAGACATTGGATCTCGTTCCATGACTGTAATAACCATACAAACTTTGAACAGAATATGTGTACACAGGCTGACAAGATCTACCACTTCTGTTAAGAATGGACAGTATTGAGGGGGAAAACCCACTTTTAGAAATATCTTGTTCATGAAAACAGCCCCTCAATAATGTGACTATTAACTTCCCTCCAGGCACCATTCCCTTCAACCTGTACTACTGCTGCCCCCCTTCCTGCCTTCTCATTTTTAGTACTGTTCATTCACCATGAGGGTCATATTCTTTTTTCTTCTCTTTAATCAATTCTGTTGCTGGTCAAATACTATTAATTGACTGTGTTAAAGCACACTATGGAGATGGGGTGCTGGAACAATTTGTATAGTGGGGGTGCTGACAGCCATTGAACCAAACTGTAAACCCTGGATATAATGGAAACCACTTCAAGCAAGGGGGTGCTACAGCATCCCTAGTTCCAGCACCTATGCTATAGAGGTGGACACTCTTCAAAATGTTGAGAGACAAATTCATCAGATAACAGATGAATATCCTTTTCTACTCCAGGACTAGCTCCATTATCTAGTCTGATGCCTTCAGGCCCCGTACATGTTCCTTTCTAAAAGGATTTAGAGAGCACAAAGAAGGAAAGACACTTTCAGTTTACACTACAATCAAAGGGGTCAATAAGACTCTTTTTTTTTTTTCCAGTGCAGGATTTTTTTTAGTGGAAAAGAAGTGAAATGAATGGGAGCATATATTTTCTGTGAGAATTTTGGCTTTTTAAGCTTCAGAAAATAGTTTGAAATGTGTTATGCAGGTGGCAAAATACTCTGTTCAGCCCCAGGCCCTCAGAACATTCCCAGGTTCAGAAGTTTAATATCGCAAAAGGTTTAGTTTCCCTGAAAGAAATGTTACATTTACTTGAGTTCATTTTTTGTTGCTCACACTCGATTAATCAAAAGGTTTGCCAAAAAAGAAAAAAATCCCCAAACTTTTCAAGCAAACTTAGACCTGTTTTGACTGAATGTGAGAATATGTAAGATATAATTCAATATCATGGGACATGAATTATAACCAATAAATATATGCTTGAGCCCCTGCAAAATGAAACCAAATTGTATGTAGCTCCATAAGCAAATACAAGCAAAGATTGTGGCAGTGTGCTTTTCTTTTGCATTTATATGCAAATAAGGTGTGGCCTTGGACTCTTTGCATGAAGACAAATGTGACTTAAAAACCTAACTTAAAGAATGACATATGAGAGATGTCTGCTTATGAAGAGTTGCAGAGTCTGTATTTGGAGTGTTCGTTGCTTCTTGGGGAGTTAATTCATGGTACTTTCAAATATTGCTGCTTATAATTTCAGTCAGAAAAAAATTAGTTGATGAAACCATTAACAATTAACCAAGTGAATTAACTGGGAACTGAAAATAGATTTTACAGCCCACACTCTGCAGTTAAAAGTGTTCGGTGCATCCAAACAGTTTCCCAAATATTTCTGTCTTGATTAGCATTCAGTCAACTAAAAGTAAACGAAAGAGAGAGCAGCATCAAAGTGAAGGTCAGTCTGTTTTAAGCACTCCTGGGTGCATGGTTAGAGTACTGCAGCATCCTCTGCACTAAGAGATTCACTCTTCAGTGCACAGCTTCACTGAAGGATTTGATTTGACACAGATAAAGGAAAAGTTTTGAATTTATTAAAGGAACCGAACATGTTTAAGAGCTGAAAAGGTGATATTTGTGGTGATAGTTTACCTACAATGGACCTGATTCTACCACTCTGATTCACATAGGGTAGTTAGTATCTTATGGAATCTGGCGCAGTGACTTTACAATAAATTCAGAATTGGGTAGGGAAAGAAGGCATTTTTTCTTTCACAGGAAGCTAAGTTGTATTTATTGTACATTTATTAGAACTGTGATGTATGCTAAATGTTTGACAAAGAGGATTTTAACAGCATGAATTTGGAATGGGCATATTACTCAGGACTGGCTAAACCCCAAGTGAATTATGTAGGTCATCCCAAATAAATGTCAATAAAAACTTTAATAGCATACCACATTATCATGGATTCTATATATGAAAAACCTCTCCTATTTTAAAGAGAAATGGTAACCATTATATTGGTACTATATTTTTTGCATGCTTGCTTCTGTAATATCAGGTTCTCTTTGTACAATAGATCCAGGTGTAAAGGCACAGTACAGAGAGGAAAACAACTAATATGTTTTCTCAAAATTTCCCTAAAATAGATTTTCTATACATACTGATCCTTTACATTGGGTGCTTTTAGGTCTGGGAGCAACTGCTGTTGTACTATCAAGTGGCATTCAGCTTTTGTTTCTAGCCCTTCAAGGTTGCAAGACACCATCCTTGAATTAGTCACGATTTCAGGTCTAATGCCCTAGAGTTGAACAGCTCCTGAACAAAAAGCATAAGAGGTCTTGTAACTTCTGCACCCCCTTTGCATGCATGCAGCAGAGGAGCCAAGTTGCAGATGTCAGCTACAATACGTTAGATTAGGTTTAAGAGTAATTTCTTCAGGGTATCTCAGAAGCCCTTAAATTTAGGCAGTTTCAATCTAAGCTCATGAAAAATAAGTCCAGTCCAGCCTTTACCCTAAAGGTGTCTACAGATAAAAGAGGGGGCCTACTTGAACACTGAGTTAGTGCATGTGTCTTTTTATTGCTGGAGGTTTGAGTCCTAAACGAGGATTAGCAAGGTAACAGCTAATAGCATCATCTGACTCCAAAGTAAATACTCTGCTTTTGACACAGCCTACCATCAATGGCAGTTTGTGCTCAATGGTATCTCACTTCTGAGTAGAGGCGGGTGCAGAGTGAGAAAATTATTCACATTTTGTCCAACTAATAACTGGATTTGACTTTGCATGTTTATAGTCCCTTTTTGTGACCCCTTGTGTGAGCAAAGTTTTGTTCCCATGAATGTCTGTGAGAAATGAATTTGGGGCATACTTCCTGCTTTCCCACTTCATTTGTCCAAACAAGTCTACTGTTTCTATGTAGCCAGTCCTCATATGTTGCCACTTTCAGAAGTGCCTGGTTGTTGCAATGAAGCTGTTCTCGTGGTACCCATGTAATATAGACAATACTCTGGCTACATCTTTTGCTGCCAGGATTGTACATGCACAAACTACATTATTCTGTATGAAAATTAATTCGAAATCTCACTTCATCTCAAAATACCACAATGGGCTAATTTTCCTGCTCATTTAATGGGCCTGGAAAGCTAGCAGTTTAAAGTATCTTTAAAATTCTTTAATCCATAATTCTGAGGCACTCCTAAACTGCTCCCGTCTCTCCCCGGGGAATCAAGGCTGGGATTCTCATAAAGGGGCCTAACAACTTTGGGCCAATGGAATTGGGCCCCTAATTCCCGTTGAATCCCTTAAGAATCCTTTGAAAGCCCATTTTCTTGATCATACCCTCTTTATTTACTGTATCAGGAACAGAAAAGTACCATCTGAATAAGGTGACTAAACATTCAGCAGTAGAAATGAATGTTCACCTGGTGAGCAGAGGTCATGAGGCTTCATGGATTGGCATTTGTTTGTACAGAACTTTCACCAAACAATTTCAAATAATAAATTCTGTTTTTTGTTTTGTTTCTGACTGATTAAAAACAAAGTATGTTGTGAATGACTCAGAAAAAGCAAGTTTTGAATAAATTCTTCTTTATGAGTAATTCAATAAGAGCTAAAATGTTGCTATCAACTCAAAAGACACAAAATTAATTGTCTACCTTTTATTCAGATTTTGGAGGTGTTAAAAGTATGAAACGCTTAAGCAATGATATATAAACACCAATACATTTCTGAGGGGAGTCTAAATAGATCGCTTTTAAAAGAGAAAAACAAGTGAGAAGTGTGACTTTGTTTGGTGTAATTGAGAATTTGTGGAAAGCCTTGATCAGTCTTTCCTCACTCATGGAATGACTGCAGAAGAAATAATGTAAGACAATATTTTTTATCTTACTTTTGAGGATTGACAAGCTTAACAGCTGCACTAAAACAGAGTGAAAAAGAGGTTAGAGATTTAATTGAAATTTTAAAGGGATATTATAATATGGTCACAAAAGAAACTTACTGCAGAAGGTTACAAGCTATGATTGTAAAGCCAATTAAAAGAGGGGCACTCTTTAAAGCTGTGGCAATTTTGAAAAAAATGGCAAGAATGTATCATTTCAGGTTGTATCTTGATGAAATTTAGGATGATAAATTCGTTTCTGTGGTGTGGATGCCTGAACTAAGTGGATGGGTTTTGCAAATCACAGATGCTAAAGCTTTCAGTTTAACCTTGGCTGCAGAGATTGACCAAATGTTTATAACTGACTTGCAGTTTGAATTGAGGGGGTTGCCAATGAAGTGTCAAAATTACAAAAGACCAAAACTGTACAATAGGCTATAAAAGAAGCTATTGGCCTAACTATTTAGCCAAGGTATCATGCAACCTGGATTTCCAAGCAGAGGAGATCTCTTTAGGGCTAAATTCACCACTATTCCTGGGGGAATTCTGTGCCACTACGCAATGCAGAATTTTGCAGAAATTAATGTTGGGTGCACAGAATTTCCTTCCCCTTCCTGAAGTAGGCTGCAGAGATGTTGGCCATCACTATGGGCGGCTGGACTCAGCAGAGTCCAGCTTGCAAATAGAAGACAAGGCTGGGTTCTGGGGAAGAGGGGCTGTGAGTGTCTGGGCTTGGGGGTGGGGCGTGGCTGGGTTCTGGGGAAGAGGGGCTGTGAGTGTCTGGGCTTGGGGGGGCCATGGTTGGGCTCTGGAGGAGAGGGAGTGTGAGTGTCTGGGCTTAGGGGTGGGGCGTGGCTGGGGTAGGGGGTGTGAGTGTTTGGGATTGAGGGGACAGTGGCTGGGCTCTGGGGGAAAGAGGCTGTGAGTGTCTGGGCCTGGGGAGGTCACAGCTGGGCTCTGGGGGAGAAGGGTATGAGTGCCTGGGCTGGAGGGGGGCAGAGGGGCATGGCTGGGCTCTGGGGAGGAGGCGGTGTGAGTATCTAGGCTGGGGGGGGCATGGCTGCACTCTGGGGAGGAGGCGGTGTGAGTATCTAGGCCGGGGGTGGGGCACGGCTGCACTCTGGGGAGGAGGCGGTGTGAGTATCTAGGCCGGGGGGTGGGGCACGGCTGCACTCTGGGGAGGAGGCGGTGTGAGTATCTAGGCCGGGGGGTGGGGCACGGCTGCACTCTGGGGAGGAGGCGGTGTGAGTATCTAGGCCGGGGGGTGGGGCACGGCTGCACTCTGGGGAGGAGGCGGTGTGAGTATCTAGGCCGGGGGATGGGGCACGGCTGCACTCTGGGGAGGAGGCGGTGTGAGTATCTGGGCTGGGGGTAGGCACGACTGGGCTCTGTGGGAGAGGGTGTGTGAGTGTCTGGGTTTGGGTGGGGGGTGCGTGGCTGGGCTCGGGCAGAGGTGGGGGTGAGCGTCTGGGCTCTGAGGAGTGGGGGTGTTAGGGTGACCACATGTCTGGTTTTTGACTGGAACACCTGGTCAAAAAGGGACCCTGGTGGCTGTGGTCAGTACTGCCAACCGGGCTGTTAAAAGTCTGATTGGCGGTGCTGCGGAGCTAAGACAGGCTAGTCCCTACCTGGTTTCATGCTGTGCCTTGGAAATGGCCAGCAGGTCCGACTCCTGCTGCACCTCCGCCTAGGAGCCGGACCTCCTGGCCGATTCCGGGGCGCAGCGTGGAGTCAGGAGAGGCAGGAAGCCTACCTTATTGCCTCAGTGCCGCTGACTGGGAGCCGCCGGAGGTAAGCCCGTACCCCAGCCCTGAGCCCACATCCCCTCCCCCAGCCCTGAGCCCCTTCCCCAAACCCAGAGCCCTCTCCTGCACCTGAAACCCCTCCTTTCCAGCCACACCCCAGAGTCTGCACCCCCTGATGGAGCCCTCACTTTCCCTGCACCCCACCCCACTACCTTAAGATGCAGCCCCAACCCCTCATTCCCAGCCCCATCCTAGAGCCCACACCCCCAGATGGAGCCCTCACCCTCTCCTGCACCCCAACCTCCTGCCCCAGCCCTGAGCCCCCTCCTACAGCCCTGAGCCCCCTCCTACAGCCAAATCCCTCTGCCCCACCCACCAGCCTGGAGCACCCTCCTGCACCCCTGCCCCAGCCCAGAGCCCCTTCCCATACGCTGAATCCCTCTGCCCCACCCCCAGCCTGGTGCCCTCTCTGGCACCCCAAATTCCTCATTCCTGGCCACACCCCAGAGCCTGCACCCCCAGCCAGAGCCTCACCCCCTTCTGCACCCGAACCCTCAGCCCAGAGCCCCCTTCCACACCCTGTACCACTCACTTCTGGTCCCACCCTGGAGCCCGCACCCCCAGTTAGAGCCCTCATTCCCTTCCGCACTCCAACCCCCCGCTCCAGTCCAGTGAAACTGAGTGAAGGTGGGGAAGAGAGAGGCACCTAGGGAGGGGGAATGTAGTGAGTGGGGAGCAGGGCCTCAAAAGAGGCAGGGCAGGGGGCATGGCCTCATGGAAGGGGCAGGGCTAGGGTGCTTGGTTTTGTGGGATTAGAAAGTTGTCAACCCTAAGGGGTGTGAGTGTCTGAGCTGGGGTGGGGGGGGGGCAAGGCTGGGCTCTAGGGGAGAGGAGGTGTGAGTGCCTGATCTGGGGGGGAGCCATGGTGGGCTCTGGGGGAGGGTGTGTGAGAGTGTCTAGGCCAGGGGGGTCGTCACTTGCCTCTGCGGGAGTGGGGATGTGAGTGTCTGGGTTGGGGGGGCATGGCTGGGCTCTGAGGGAGGAGGCGTGTGAGTGTCTGGGCTGGGGGGGCGCGTCTGGGCTCTAGGGGAGAAGGGGTGTGAGTATCTGGGCCGGAGTGGGGTGTGCGGCTGGGCTCTAGAGGAGAGGGTATGTGAGTGCCTGAGCCAGAGGGGGCTGTGGTTGGGCTCTGGAGAGCAGGGGGTGTGAGTTTCTCACCCCCCAGCTGGGCTCTGGGAGGGAGGGGGTAGAGAACCGGAAACTGGATTGTTGTAAGTGTTTCTTTAACTCTCTACTCCTGGGGGAATTTTTGCTTGTGTCTGCATTGTTATCGACATACTTGCTGACAGGTGTTTTGAAATAAATTACCAAAATAATTGAAACTGGCATGATTATATAGTGTTATTTCGACAAACAAATTTTGCAGAATTTTTGATTTTTGGTGCAGCCTGCCCCCAGTAGTATTCTGCACCAATGTAAGTAGGTAAAAATACCATTTATTTCAATGGGATTCACAGCCACTTACACCAAGGCTGGATATGGACTAAATTACATAGAATATCAGAGTTGGAAGGGACCTCAGGAGGTCATCTAGTCCAACCCCCTGCTCAAAGCAGGACTAATTCCCAACTAAATCATCCCAGCCAGGGCTTTGTCAAGCCTGACCTTAAAAACCTCTAAGGAAGGAGATTCTACCACCTCCCTAGGTAATGCATTCCTGTGCTTTACCACCCTCCTAGTGAAAAAGTTTTTCCCAATATCCAACCTAAACCTCCCTCACTGCAACTTGAGACCTTTACTCCTTGTTCTGTCATCTGCTACCACTGAGAACAATCTAGATCCATCCTCTTTGGAACCCCCTTCAGGTAGTTGAAAGCAGCTATCAAATTCCCCCTCATTCTTCTCATCTGCAGACTAAACAATCCCAGTTCCCTCAGCTTCTCCTCATTAGTCATGTGTTCCAGCCCCCTAATAATTTTTGTTGCCCTCCGCTGGACTCTTTCCAATTTTTCCACCTCCTTTTTGTACTGTGGGGCCCAAAACTGGACACAGTGCTCCAGATGAGGCCTCGCCAATATCGAATAGAGGGGAATGATCACATCCCTCGATCTGCTGGCAATGCCCCTACTTATACAGCCCAAAATACCATTAGCCGCCTTGGCAACAAGAGCACACAGTCAACTCATATCCAGCTTCTCGTCCACTGTAACCCCTAGGTCCTTTTCTGCAGAACTGCTGCCTAGCCATTCAGTCCCTAATCTGTAGCAATGCATGGGATTCTTCTGTCCTAAATGCAGGACTCTGCACTTGTCCTTGTTGAACCTCATCAGGTTTCTTTTGGCCCAATCCTCTAATTTGTCTAGGTCCCTCTGTATCCTATCCCTACCGTCCAGCATATCTACCACTCCTTCCAGTTTAATGTCATCTGCAAACTTGCTGAGAGTGCAGTCCACGCCATCCTCCAGATCATTAATGAAGATATTGAATAAAACTGGCCCCTGGACCGACCCTTGGTGCACTCCACTTGATACTGGCTGCCAACTAGACATGGAGCCATTGATCACTACCCGATGAGCCCGATGATCTAGCCAGCTATCTATTCACCTTATAGTCCATTCATCCAGCGCATACTTCTTTAACTTGCCGGTAAGAATATCAAAAGCTTTGCTAAAGTCAAAGAATAATACATCCAGTGCTTTCCCCTCATCCACAGAGCCAGTTATCTCCTCATAGAAGGGAATTAGGTTAGTCAGGCATGATTTGCCCTTGGTGAATCCATGTTGACTGTTCCTGATCACTTTCCTCTCCTCTAAGTGCTTCAGAATTGATTCCTTGAGGACCTGCTCCATGATTTTTCCAGGGACTGAGATGAGGCTGACTGGCCTGTAGTTCCCCAGATCCTCCTCCTTCCCCTTTTTAAAGATGGGCACTACATTAGCCTTTTTCCAGTCATCCAGGACCTCCCGCAATCGCCATGAGTTTTTTAAAGATAATGGCCAATGGCTCTGCAATCACATCCGCCAACTCCTTTAGCACCCTTGGATGCAGTGCATCCGGCCCCATGGATTTGTGTTTATCCAGCTTTTCTAAATAGTCCCGAACCACTTTCTTGTTTGTGAAGACAGAGACAAAAAAGCATTGAGTACATTAGCTTTTTCCACATCCTCTGTCAATAGGTTGTCTCCCTCATTCAGTAAGGGGCCCACATTTTCCTTGACTTTCTTCTTGTTGCTAATATACCTGAAGAAACCCTTTTTGTTATTCTTAACATCTCTTGCTAGCTGCAACTCCAAGTGTGATTTGGCCTTCCTAATTTCACTCCTGCATGCCTGAGCAATATTGTTATACTCCTCCCTGGTCATTTATCCTATCTTCCACTTCTTGTAAGCTTCTTTTTTGTGTTTAAGATCAGCAAGGATTTCACTGTTAAGCCAAGCTGCTCGCCTGCCATATTTATTATTCTTTCTAGACAAAGGAATGGTTTGTTCCTGCAACCTCAATAAGGATTCTTTAAAATACAGCCAGCTCTCCTGGACTCCTTTGCCCCTTATGTTATTCTCCCAGGAGACCCTGCCCATCAGTTCCCTGAGGGAGTCAAAGTCTGCTTTTCTGAAGTCCAGGGTCTCTGTTCTACTGTTCTCCTTTCTTCCTTATGTCAGGATCCTGAACTCGACCATCTCATGGTCACTGCCTCCCAGGTTCCCATCCACTTTTGCTTCCCCTACTAATTCTTCCTGGTTTGTGAGCAGCAGGACAAGAAGAGGTCTGCCCCTAGCTGGTTCCTCCAGCACTTGCACCAGGAAATTGTCCCCTACATTTTCCAAAACTTCCTGGATTGTCTGTGCACTGCTGTATTGCTCTCCCAGCAGATATCAAGGTGATTAAAATCTCCTATGAGAACCACAGCCTATGATCTAGCAACTTCTGTTAGTTGGTGGAAGAAAGCCTCGTCCGCCTCATCCCCCTGGTCTGGTGGTCTATAGCAGACCCCCACCATGACATCACCCTTGTTGCTCACACTTCTAAACTTAATCCAGAGACTCTCAGGTTTTTCTGCAGTTTCATACCAGAGTTCTGAGCAGTCATACTGCTCTCTTAGATACAGTGCAACTCCTCCACCTTTTCTGCCCTGCCTGTCCTTCCTGAACAGTTTATATCCATCCATGACAGTACTCCAATCATGGGAGTTATCCCACCAAGTCTCTCTTATTCCAATCACAACATAGTTCTTTGACTGTGCCAGGGCTTCCAATTCTTCCATTGTTCATATCTGCAGAGGGAGTAAGGCAACTGTTAACGTCTAACTGATTGTGGATCAGTTATTATTTAAAACATGGAATGTTATAACTAAGCAAAGCAATGTTTTGAAATGCAATGGCTTATTGGGCACCAAGGCTTGCAAGATGATGTGGTATGCGCCATTTATGTCAGTGAAGTGCAAGGCATATAACATACGTGAGTCCCAGGTCTATGCACAGCACTGTTGTATACAAAGCACTGTTATATATAAAAGCACCAAACATCCCCAAAAGCATGCAAGTGGCATACCTCATGCTTCTCTAACATTCAAGGAAGTCAGTGAGGCTATTTAGTTACTGCATTTAACTTTTTAAAAACCTCACCATCTCTGTTTCACCAGGTTGTTATTTAGCCTTTGATGGGTAACCATGTAAACTCATTGTTGAGACCCCTTTTCCTTCTTTCCCTGCTCTTCTCTCATTTTTGTTGCACTCTTCATTCTGATAGTTTATTAAATTAAATTGTGTGCGCTTCTGCTCAGGAACTATAGGTGAAAACCTGGCCCCAGTGCAGTTAATGGGTGTTTTTTCATTGACTTCAATGAGGCCAGATTTTCTCTACATTTGTTCTTTTCTATATAGTGAGATGCCCAGTACACACCTGAGCATTATACAACAATAAATAACAAGGACAATGCCTGACGCATGATGAAAAATACCAAAAATCCAGCCTTCCATTCTAAATAAGTTCTGGAAGACACTGGAAAAACTATGCTGAATTTTATATCCACATTTCAGTTTTAAAAGCTAAACTGTGTGTGTGTGTGTGTGTGTGTGTGTGTGTGTGAGAAAATATGAAGTTCAGCATATTCTCTCTCTCTCTCCCCCCTTGTGTGTGTGTGTATATATATTTATGCACACAGAGAATTTGTGCAATACAATACATTTTAATCCAAATTTTGAGATTTTTATAATTTATCATTTAATCCTATATTAAATTTTCATTATGAATGGGGAGAGAAAATTGGAAAATATAATGTTACTGTCTAGATCTTTTTTGGGGAAAAAAAAACAGAATGAAGGCCACAATGCATAATACACTTTAAATGAGTTTGAAGCCACAGTACTACAGGCTTATTCTGAAGAGATTTTAAAAGTAGAGGCACTGCATTTCCTGTCAGAGGCCTTTGAAAGGATAATTGATTGCTAAGGCAAAGTGTTTTTGGACAGAAGAATAAAAGCAGTGTATACTAGAATGGAGCTTTCCATAGGAGACTTTTCATATGAACCTCTGCAACCAAACTGGTATCACTGTTCAGAATGAAATTAAAATTTACATCTGGCCTTGTGGCAGAAGGCAGAGTTATACTTTTCAGAGGAAAATATTGAGAAGGTCTTTAGGTGAGAGAGAGAGAGTCTAAGGAAAAATTCTGTGCTGTATCAAAACATGCTACTGGTTTGCCTATTTTCAACCCCAAAATGTCATTTAAAAACATTCCTCCAGGGCTACCTTGAGAGGGCTAAATCTGTTCAATATGAGAAACAAAGGTTTTGATTTAGTGATAATCAAGTGAATTTCAGATACCATGGTTAAGTTATCTTTGTTCTTGAGATTTTTGACCCATGTTGCAAATTTGAAAGACACAACATATATGTATAATTTTTATGGGTTTTAATGAAGATCAATAAACAAGGAAACTTGAAATCAAACTTATCACTAAGACTAACTACTATAAAGTTTTACTAATGAACCAAGAATTAGCCAATACAGTAATTGTGACACCAAGGTTTTAATTGGAATTGAGTAAAAAATTAAAAATAAGTGGATTAACCATGATACTGAATTGAATCACAAACTACTGTATATACTCGTTCAGCAGCCTGTTCGTTTATAAGTCAACCCCCAAGATGGTTAGGTAAAAATAGCAAAAACTGTATGATCCTTTCATAAGCCAACCCTATATTTCAGGGGTTGGCAAACTTTGGCTCCTGGCCCGTCAGGGTAAGCCTCTGGTGGGTCGAGATTTTTGTTTACTTGGAGCGTCTGCAGGCATGGGGCCGCTCAGCTCCCTGTGGCTGCGGTTCACTGTTCCCAGCCAATGCCACTTCCCACAGCTCCCATTGGCTGGGAACAGCAAACCACGGCCACAGGGAGCAGAGGGGCTCCATGCCTGCAGACACTCCAGGTAAACAAAATGACAGTGTATTAGATATTCAATTCAATGATTCCATAGAGTTTAAAATCATCAAATTTTGGTGTAGACCCATTTATAAGCTGACCCCCTCTTTGATGCGTCACTTTTTTACCAAAAATATTTGGCCTATGAACGAGTAAATATGGTAATCAAATTAATCCAGACAATCATCAGATCATGAGGCTAATACCACACATAGTTAATTCTTACAAATATTAACTCCTGGAACATAAGGAGGCAATTTTCTGTTTAGTTCTAAATACCCATTCCCGGATCTTATTCATGGCAAGATAGTCAACTGAACTAGATTTTCGAATAAAAAACAAACTGATTTATATCTCAGCCCTCAATACAAATTTAAGCTCCTGCTGGAGTTCACTTATGCTGAGTGATTATCCTGTTTGCTCCCCACCAGTCTGATTACCTGGCTTTTAATACATTAGTAATCAGCAGTTGTCACTTCCTTTTGTATATTACATCTTAGTTTTGCTGACACTTTTCACTAAACCCAGGAAGATGCTCAGTGATTGTAAAAGCAGGGCTTGCTTAGAATATAAGTTTGGGAATTATTACTAGTGCCTTCCTAATATAAATTTACATGCACATGCTAACTTAGAACACATTCACACCTCAAAAGAATTATAGAAAAATGTGATGCTAAGGAATGTCTCCACCGAATACAAGAGGAAAAAAGAAGATAGTTAAGGTAAAAAGGAAAGATTCACTCCTCGGCTTGTGTGGTCTTTGGAGTCACATGGCATTAGAGTCAACACTGCCCTTCAGAAGACCAGGTGATAGTGTCGCTGGTCAGTTCCTCACACTGAAGAAGTATTTGGAGCACAAATTTTGAGATTTTTATAATTTATCATTTAATCCTATATTAAATTTTCATTATGAGTGGGGAGAGAAAATTGAAGCACGTTAGCTGGTCAGGCTGGCATATACTGTAGTTTTTTTAATCTCCTCTTTCCGTAGGACCAGCGTTAGAAAGTATGAGTATTAGCATTTCTTGGTGGTGTGGTGACCTGAGAAGAACACCCACTTCTGCATTCACCTGGGCCTTTATGGTTGGGATTCTAGTTTACTCCCCCTTGTGGCACTTTCCTGGATATCTCCTCAGTGCATCAGGAGCCTTGCATGTCTCAAATTCTAACAGCGAGATCCAATCCTTGTTGCTGTGGTCATGTGTGACCCTTGGTCAGATTGGAAAGTGGCCCTTAAACTAGACCTGCTTCTACAATATCTGCTGCTACATCTGCAAGTCACATGTGGTCCAAAAATACAAAAAGAGTGTGAAGAGCAGGAGGTAACTTTATGGAAACTGCCTCATCCCCTCATTTCTGGATATTGACTGGAGAGTACAAGATGGCTCCATCGTTCATTAGAAGGTCTTCACTCTTTCATGAATTTAACTCATGGCCCAACAGTCAGTCATTGTCCTTTAACAACACTTGTACATTGTAAATATCCTTGTAGCATTTCTTAAAATAAATGTAGGTGTCTTATGGCAACTGTCACATCACCCCTTTGCCAGACAAGGATTAGGAACTGTTTGTCGCATTAACTGGGTGAAAAGTCACAGATTCAGTTCTAGTGATTTATAACCTAGAGCTAGAGAGCTAATTTGGATCTTGTTAATACAATTTTCAATTAAGGTAAAGAAAGTTCAAATTTATACCAGGCTAACTCACATTTGGGCTATTTCTCTCACATCATGCACAAACTACTGAAAACAAATGCATGTGTACTTAAAGGCATCAGAGTAACAATAAATTGATCGCCTAGCAGCAGCATGTACTTCAACTTCAATGCATGACTGATTAGAGCAATCCAAACCCAAAAGTGTTTACATATCTTAGACATACTTGCTTGTGACTCAGTAAGCAGAATGTATGTCTCTTAGGGGTGGCATTCATGAAATGAAAGGTCTTTGACTTGGGTGAATATGAAATCAAAGGGCAATATATTCAATTATATAATTCATTTTTAAAACTTGAATAGAATAAAGAGGAACAGTGGGAAGACTTGGGTCATTTTATGGCTGTTTTGATTTTTTGAAACACTGATTACTCTGGTTTGTTTGTTTGTTTTTTTATTTATGTTGTTACTTTTAAATTAATCCAGTTACACCTCTGGTGGGGTGAGGGGTTGAACCCACGGCCTCAAGCTCCAAAGCACAGGCTATTTGAGCTAAAGTGATACTAGAAGGGTGACAGATACACTTGGTGAGTATTTCTCTTGCAATATCTGCTCATCATACCTTAGGTACAGTCACTATAACACACCGATTCGTTAGGCACACAATGGATAAGACCTCCCTTGAGTCTGTAAATTAATCTCCACCCACTAATGCTACCATCCTTAGGCAAAAGGCTGAGTAAATAGTTGTCCTGAAGGGTAACACCATGAGGTAATGAATTCCAAAGAGTGAAGCTATTCCCTGCTTAGTGCTTGCCTGTAACTCAAGGTGTGAATTCAAACCAATATAGTTTAAACTGTTACAAAAGAGTGTGTGGATGATCTGATTTTGGTATAAGAGTGGATGTTTCAGTTTAGTGAAATATGTTCCCAATTGACTATGGCCACTTTTAAATCAAAATAAGAGTGTCCACACAATCTTTTGCACCAATTTAGCTGTATTGGTTTGAATGCACACCTTGAGTTATACCAATGCTGTATTCTCATGCAGACAAACTTTCATCCAGCTCTGCTTCCTGCTGCCCATCATTCATATCTGGAGACTCTTGTTGTGTTTCAGAAGGGAAAGAGGCAGTCCCATAGCCTGTTTCTGCTCCCACTGAGTTTTGCTGTTATCTTCAGCTGGAGCAGGACTGGGTGATAACACAGCAAAGACTCGGCTTGTTTTAATTCTATATGCAGTTATTTTCCATGTAATATACACAAAAGATAAGAATATTCCCTCACATAGAAAAATCTGTGGAAGGGAAGCAGAGGGGCTAGAAAATGCTGCCAAACTCATCTCACCGTTTTCTGGCAATTTTGCCCTCAGATAAGAATTGTTTCTGGAGGATTCATAGTGAGGGGAAGGGGTGAGCAGTCTCCCAATCCTGTGGGTCCCAGGGACCCCTAGATGTGCAGAAAAAGGTTGGCCACATGGAGGGTTACCTACCTGTGCTGATGCTTCATCTTCCTTTCACTGAATTGCCTGCTGCTGCACAGCAGAAGCCACAGAGGAGACTGTACAGGAGTTAATGCTGCAAACCAGAGCCTGGCTTGGGTGCAGTTAGGAGGAGCTCAGAAGGGCTTACTGGTCTCCAACTGAAGAATAGGGAAAAGCCTGGGGAGAGTTACCATTGGTAATGTAACAGTCACTGAAAATTTCTGATTTTTTTTTCTGTTGAGATTCTGAACTCCAATGGTCTATTAATTCTTTTTTGTTCAGTAATAGTAAATGTGCAATTTAAATTGGGAATTAACATTTCTTTGCTGTAGGAAGAACATTGTGATTTGAGACATGTAAATCTGGAGCGGAGGTTCATTACTTTCTCTGGAACAGTGGGTGGATGCTTGGCTAAATTCTGAAATATACAAGTGCATTTGTTTTTTGTACAAATACCTTGGGAAACCAAGGAGAGGAATATAGAGATTATGTGTAACAGTGGGAGAGTCTGACTTGCAGGGATGCACAGCAGAAGCAATCAGAAAGTAGGTTGTCAGGCAGTTAGTTGCAGTCTGAGCATGTATGTAGCCATGGGGGAAGAAATTTGAAGGAGAAATGCCTCTGTGCAGAAGCTCTGTACAAATGACCTTAGATATCTGACCAACTCTTATTTCTACTCTAAGGCTGAGTGAAGCAGGAAAGCGTTTGCCTCAGTACCTTGCAGACTGTCTGAAAGGCATTTAGAACATAAAAAGAGCATAGGAATCATAGAGGGTAATGACTGGGGGACTAAGATGGCTAAGAAGGAACAACTCTAGCTCCTGGCAACCAAAAGAGATGCAGGTCTCGTAACTGGCATTATCTATATTTGTTTGGTGCTGACTGGAGAGCCGTCCAAGCCACAACATTTGGATCTGGATTCTGAACTTCCTAAAATGATGGGACTATTTGAGCTTGGATTTTGTTTTGGGTTCCTCTTCAGTGCCAAGAAGTCTAACATATGAAAGCATACACTGCAATATGGTTCACAGTAAAATGCTACACCTGTTGGTTTTTACACAATATGGTTAATTATACTCACGTTCAGTTGCAGGGCTACAAACACTTAGGTACACCATATAATCTCACATGTTTCATAACACCAATGCAAATGAATGATTTCAATTATGTTAAGAAACAGTATTCTTCTACATTGGTACATCCCACTGTGAGAGAACCAGTAGAACTCTGACACAACTTAATGTATACTGGGACTATAGCCTTTCAAAATCTATACTATCCATTTAGTAAACAATATATTAAGCCAACAGTGGACATACTGCCACATCTTTCCAAGACTCAACCAAAAAAGGAGTCAAAGTGAGGACTGGTGAACAGTGTGAATCAGGTATATGATAGGGAGGGCTGAAGGATAATAAAGCAGTGGAACACTGGATGAATCCCTTAATTGGTCATTTCCAGGGTTTCTAATGAATGACTATTTTTTTAAACTTAAGGTGCAGAATTTTAGTAAAGAATGTATCAAATTGATTTGGGGTATTAGCTGAACTCTGCTGAAGCACACTTGTGACAGCTGCTTTTTTAATGTAGCTTTATATATGGAAGCGATCAATGACTATTTGGGGGATTTGGGGGATTGCTGAGATTGGTACCATGTGTTCAATGGTATAAATTGGATTGACTAAATGCTCATATGTTCAGAAGCCCACACAGAAAACAAAGGACCTGCTCCAGCTTCTATGGAAGTAAATTCTGCGACCAATGAACTACTACTAGTCTGACACAGTGATCATGAAGCATAGTTTCGGGCTACATAATGGTTTTGAAACTTGACTTGTGTCCTGTTGTTACTCAATTTTTCAATGATAATCTGGCATTTTATTGTGCACTGTTAAAATATATTTTTCAAATGATTTTTAAAGTATATTTAAGATTTCTAGTATATGTTTAAATAGAAAGAAGATGCTGAAAATAATGAACTTGGAGGTAAAGGATTATACTGAATCTCACAATCTCTGACATTTTTATCTCTGCTCCTCGTATCTAGCCGCTGTCTTTGTGAGGGCTCCCCTAATTAATTTCACATTAGGCAGTAGTACAGTAACTTAAAAATCCCTAGAAAATTGGGGTTTTTTACTTTATATTATCTGCCCAAAATTACTGACCAAAACTGATGATCCAATTCATATGTGAATGCAAAATTATTCAGAGTTCTTTTTGTTATGAATTCCTTTTTCTGTCCTCTGTTATCTACACACAGGAGTAATAGGATATTTCATTATAAATTGTTTAGTTATTATATTACAACCAAAAGACTATTTAGATCAGAAACTCTCTGGCAATGATATGAAAAGCAATTATTCTACCCATCATTTATGCCCTAACAAAATTAAACATCGTTTTGGAAGGGGGGGAGGGAGAGGGAGAGGAAGATATGATAGCTGGTGAGAAATTCTAGTACAGTAAGGGCCCTGAGTATTGCAAACCTCATTATCTTCATATAGTGCCCCTTTATTCTCATATGGTGTGTCTAATTATGTAGAACTGTCAATTATTCATACTGTGTATCCAATCCCCACTCTTCTAATTTCCTATCCTACATTATAGTGTTTCATGTTTAGCACATTTTGCTCACCCTTTTTACCTTATCAAATCCCTCCATCAGCACATCAGTGTTGTATAATAATTTACATGCACAAATAGTTTTTCAGTAAAATATTGGAAAACAAGAGTCGTATTAAAAGTATTTTGTCCACAAAACAATAGGAAAAAATACCACACATATATCCCAAATCACATAATTAAAATGTAGGGCTAAGAAACCTAACCGGGTACAAGAGTATGACCATAAAAATTTATTTTATAAAGCCTCTTTCAATCCAACTAGAGGTGCTAGGAGGCAGATTCAAATGATGGGTGTGCACATGCTTACCTGCTGTGAAGTTGCTAAGGGCAGTGCACTGCCAAAGTGCTGCCATGAGCTGGGAAGGTGCTGAGCACCCTCAACTCTATGGGTGTCAGTGGGAACTGATGACACTCAATACCTCACAGGTGTTCAGCACTATGCTGAATTGTGCTCTGTGCCTGCAACGACAAGCAAGAGGTAAAATGCCTCATGAGATTCTAGGGAGAGGGTGTTCACTCACTTCCCTTGACACATTGGTGTAACAGATGCTCCCCCCATGATATCCCTGCAGCCATGGCCACACCCTCTACATATGCCCGTGTGGGACTTCAAGCACTGCTAGCAGACTCCTTCCTCCTTGTACTCAGGGTAAAGTTTCCTCCATGTGATCACTGAAGGTGTGGAAAGCGCTCGCCTATGCTTGGAGCTGGGAGTGTAATTCCCCAGATGGGGTAGATATCATTGAGCTAGCATGCTAAAAGTAGTCATGTAGCCTCAGTAGCACGGGCAGCAGCAAATGATGGTATGGGCTAGCCACCAGATACAAACCCGCTTGGACCCCGTGGATATGTACACAGCATGGCTAGCCTGTGACATTGCTCACCACTGCCCATGCTACTGCTGCTATACAACTAATTTTTAGTGCACAAGCTCAATGAGAGCTATCATGAGTAGGTCTCTCTGAGCTGGGAATCTCACACCCAGATCCAAGTGTAGATACAGTCTATGGGCATCTATAATTTGCTCCTAGCTCTCAAGCCATTGCAAATAGACAAGTTACGATGCTGAATTAATGTTAACAACTGTATTAAAAAAACCTACTGAAAATAGCATAGTTTGTCAAGGGCTAACAAACTAAAGACAGTATTGACTAGGATTTGTAGCTTTGTCCTCAGGGTTGGAGTGTGGGGGAGAGAGAGAGATCTTCCCAATGGAAGAATGCAGGGAAAACAGCAGTTTCCTGGCTCTCTGTGGATATTCCTGTGCATACGCAGGATGATTGCAGCATTCAGGGTTAAGGAATAAACCTCACAAATATCATCCCAAAGAGTTATATGCACCATTTTTGCTACTGGTATTTAAAAATTCAGTGTTAAATTAAACTTACTGAATATCTAAATGATGCCCATCAGTTTACAGTATCTTGACAAATAGGAACACTTAAACTGGGTTTAAGTAAATACAGTAGAAATGAATTGCTTGCCCTGATACTTATATTTTACATAGCCAATTCAGTGCCAAAACTCTTTGGCCAGAAATGGAAAGAACATGCTCACAACAAAATAGAATGGGGTGGCCTTGACTTGCATTTGTGGAGGGATGGACGAGGACAAGTCGGACAAAGGTAAATTCACTGCCAAATCCTTTGTCACAACAATAAATAAATTGCTTATATAAAATAATTTGGGAAATAGGAAGAAAGTTAAAATATGATTCTATCCAAATATCGTTCTTCCAGCAGAAAAAAGATTTAGGTTTAGGTCTTTGCAATTATCATGAAACTAACACTTTTAGAGGTTTAAATAATTAAAAAGAAAACTATCTACTCTGTTACTCTTCTCACCAGCTGTCTGTAGGGTTGGAAAACTCAACCAAAATTCGATAGTATAAAACAAATGGAGGAAGTATGGCAAATACTATCAAAACAAATTATTCAAACCATTCTCAAATGATGTGGTGGACAAGTGGATTGTGCCATGGTTAAAACTGATGGACAAAAAAAAAAAAAGGGGATAAACAACTAACCTGTGTAAACAAGTGTTTTTAGAACAAAGTATTTCTTTCCTTTTCCAATCAAGAGAGAAAGATCAAACTTTGAAATAGCCACTAGTAATAATGATGTTCCACTAGTCCTAAATATCTGGAATTCTGACTTTGCTAAAGCTATTATTGCCCAAAATAAAAGCTTGGTCTCAAACCAGTAACAAGTATCTTTAGACATTAACAGCATTCACAGTAATTACCGTGTAGATTGAGTATTTGTCCTAAAGGTTTCTGGGACATCGGGGCTGTACTATGGAGCTCTTACTCACATGATTAGTCTTGTTGTCTTCAATGTGTTTACTCATATAAGTAAGTACTCAAAGAGGGTGAATATTAGCAGTCCAAAATCTTGCCCCATGAGGATTTTGTATTCCATTTGCCAATCCTTCCTTCCCTCCACCCCTTCTTCTTGAAATGAAAGTGTGCAATTGCAGGTATTTGTATGTTCTGGTTAATGCTGGCCATTGATTTTTATGCAAAATTGTCTCAGACTATGGTGGAATTTTGCAAAGTGAAATGATGGTGGAATGTATTTGGCTGCTATTAACAGGTTAAACAGGATAAAGAGTTAATACAATTTCTAGAGTTAGTATTAATAATAGCTTAAATTAAAGTCTTGATGCATGTTACAGAGAATTCAACCTTCAAAATTTACTGATAGATGAAGAGAAATGTAAGGCTGGAGGGTACTATGGTTCAGCATCCATTGAGTAGAAAAAGAATTCATAAATATTTAAGAGTGTAAATTTTTAGGCTAGTGAACTTCATGGCTACACATTTGCAGCTAGTGAAAATCAATATCTGAACATTTGCATCTGGAGTAGATTGGATCTTTGGAGAATTATGTTGCTGGTGTTTTTGACCTTTATTTTTGGAAGTGAACAACCGAGTAACACCCCTTATCACTATATGAAGTAGCTAGATGTGGCCACTGTTAATTTGTTTAATATATAAAATGTGGAACTGTCAGGTGTCCCAGTCCTGGTTGAGTCTCCCCCTTCCCCTTGGCCTCACTGGACACTCACCAGGCTGCTGTGTTTGGATCCATGTGTTTTATAGCTATGCTTGGTCGGGGCAGGTTTCCGGCACTGTCTCTTTCTCTGATTACTAGGCTCGCTCCCCGGGCACAGACTGTCTGTCTTGTACCCACTTCAGAAGTGGGACCCCATGATCTATCTACCCCAAACCCCAAGAATTTCCAGTAGTTGAAGCACACCTTTTCCAGAGTCCACCCTCATAGGTACTCTGGTTTGCAATGTAACCCTTCAGGGACCCATGATTGTTGAAGCCAAGGATTTCTAAACTAACCACACTTTATTTTTACACAAGAGAAATACATATCCAAGCAAAATAAGAAAAACCTGTATGCCATTCCTTGCATCAGTTTTCTAACCTCTCTTGAGCATTTTTGGGATTCAGTCAGTATCCTTTCAGAGTGCCAGGTTTCCTCTCCTGGACTTCTCTTTTCCAGATCAGCATTCCCTGATCATGAAGTCTCCTCT
Organism: Mauremys mutica; assembly: GCF_020497125.1. Taxonomy (NCBI): domain Eukaryota; kingdom Metazoa; phylum Chordata; order Testudines; family Geoemydidae; genus Mauremys; species Mauremys mutica. Next base: position 32,496,082 of record NC_059080.1, on the reverse strand, counting down.
TTGACTCCTATGGATAGCTTCCTTCAGCTTTGGTTGGGCCAGTAGTCAAAAGGTTCCTCTTGCCAAAGAAGCATGCCTCTTCAGTCCTCTCCAAGAACTTATTAACCTCTCAGGATTTTGAAGGCCTGCGCCAAAACGTCTCTTTGTTTCCCTTTTGGGAATTCTTCACTCTCTTCCCATCTAGAGATCTGAAGGGACCTGATTTACCTAGGTTGCAGCTAACCCAGGTTCTGCTAGAGCAAGGTGTATTCATTTGTTGATGGTCCTTAAAAACTGTCCAATTTAGAGGTAGACACATAATTGCCACTCCCTTCTCCTTACCATGTGCAGTGTAATGGAAATATACAATAATGACAGCCATTAGGCATAAATGTACTGAGTTCAGAATATCGGAGTGCATACGTTGTATCTAGGCAGGTCCCCCAAATCATAATTTCTTAGGAGTGCTACTTTTTAGGCATATAAACACATCTGTTAGAATTAGTAATTAACTGTGGGTCCAGTCATAGCATAGTTAAAGTTACAAGAGAGTGTAAACGTTACCCTGAAGAAACAATGTGTGTAAGATACAGGTGATAAAAGGAAAAATGTTGCCCTTTCAATACTGCTGCAAAGCAAACTCATGGCCTGACCTCAGTAAAATGAAGAACTTCCCACAAAGGTTATTAGAGAGAGAAGGTGGATGAGATATCTTTTATTTGACCAACTTCTCTTCTTCGCCTCTGTGTAGCTCGAAAGCTTGTCTATCTCACCAAAAGAAGTTGGTCCAATAAAAGAGATTACCTCACCCACCTTGTCAGACCCAGGATATTAGAGACTCATGGCTGCCACAGTACTGCATACCACAAAGGTTATGATCTCAGAGTTTGGGAAAGTCAATGGGAGTCCTTCCATTGATTTCAGTTGGCTTTGGATCAGGTCTGAAGGGCAGATATCAGCAGGCTGCTAAGAAATGCAAACCTAAGCGACCAACAAAGTCATAGAATGGAGGCTTCATGAAGCAGACAAGAGTAGCTGTGATAAGTGGAAGGATTGGTTGGAGGGTTGGGAGGCAGACAGTGAGTTATGACACTGACACACCCTTCCTACTATTCTGAGCTTTATCTGGCTGTGATTAAATAGAGCACACCTGACAGCTGCACTCTCACAGCATGATGCCACCGTGACTATACTATTGTTTTGGGATTGCATTAACACTCTGGCTACTGGCTGTGTGTGACTCAGCCACCCGTTTTAGCTGTAATGGGACTTCTGAGCCAGCACCATGCACTGACATCTAATGTCAGGTCACTAATGCTAGCAGGATCAGCTAGGTTCAGCAATGATTGTGTTCATTGATCTGACCAAAGATGTGGCTCGTGGTTGCCTCTAATGTTCTATATTAGGTGTTCAGTGTGTGTGTGTAACAAACATAAGGGCAGCATTATGGCTGCATGAGGAATGGATGTCTGGTTTTATGGTTTTTTTTTTTAGTTTTTCAAGCTTGCATGTACTATTGTATCTGTTCTTAGTCTGATTCATAGTGTACATCTGTGTTGCAAACAGCCACCATTTTGCAGTGTGTCTCTGTGCTGGGTTCAAATGTTTTGTTGTGTTCCATATGTTTTGCTTTTACTAATGCATACAAGTTATGTAACCGGGGACCAATTCCCCTAGTCTCTGGCATTAGCTCAGACTTCAATCAGCCTAAGTTTCAGACATTATCTGAGGTCTTGTGCCATGAAATGGATTTCATGACACACTGATGGGACAGCAGTGGACAGGTTTATCGCTGTCATTTCTTACTGCTGCTGGACTTTGGCCTCTAAACAGTATCTTTTCAAAAGTCTGGTTTCCCCTTGGTGCCAACCATTTCCCCATTGGGCAATACCTTCAATATTCAGAGTATATGTCATTCAGGCAGATTTCCTGTGCATATGCTTTCTATACTCATGTAAGCCCTAGCATGCTTATACATAACCCTGCACTTCAGATTTCTATTAAGTTGGCTCTATTTCCTTTTACTATTAATTTAAACTGTAACTAATGGGGCTGCATATCCCAAGCTATGATGTAGCATTATCCTGAGACAAAAGATATATACATATATTTTCCCAATGTGAATATATAAATATTCACTTAATTAAGATGAAGGATGTAAAAATAGTTGTATGTAATTTAATTCTTTTAAAAATACATTTTCTAGTTGCATGATGCTGTTTGATTTATGACTTAAGGCCAGAAATGTAGTAATTTAATTCACCTATTTTTTTGTTCATTCATTATATCATTGCAATTCATTAGTGAGTACACAGATGAAACATAATAAGGAACAATATGCATCAGCTGGAGTAATTTTAACTCTCTTCTTTGATGAAACAGTAAGCAAAGGACATAACTTTCTAAATCATCATTGGCAGATAATCACGTTTATTTTCCAAGAACGCAGTTTAATTGTAAATAGGAAAAGTTTTTTTCCTCTACATATATTACATATTTTTACAAGTTTGGGCATCACATTTATGTAAGTTTGAAACAATGTTGTCTGGTGGTTGGGATAGAGAATGGAGTCAGAACTCCTGGGTTCCATTTTCATGTTTTCCAGTGACTCACTGAGAGAGTTTGGGGAAGTCATATAAGCTGGCAAAGTTTAACCTGCTGGAAAATGAGTATAGCGATACTTACCTAATGGGCCTCATTATTGTGTTGTCAGACTTCAAATATAAATAGTCATTATTTCTTCTATTCATAAAGATTTAAGGATGAACTATTTTGGATATCTGGCTAGGGGAGGTCTCCAAAAGCTGGGTTTAGGTGACTTTAATCAGTGATAGGCATAATGCCATATTTCTCACTCTTAATTTGTATTATGTTAGCAATTAGAGGCCCCACATGAGATCAGGACCCTATTGCTGAACATTGTACAAGCACAGAATAAGAAAGAATCTGTATGATAGACACGAACAAAGCTACTTTGAAATCAATAGGACAGCAAAGTAGCTACCACCATTGTTTATTTCTTTACATATTATTTTATATTCCAATTTCTTACATGTTTTCATTTCCCCAAGTTCTAGTCACAGTTGGGTGAGATTGCAGCTCTGATGCCTCTGGCTGGCAGGGCAGATGAATGACTCCCTCCAGAGTCCCTGACAATGAGACAAACAGAGTACAGTGCAGTCAGCATTCAAGCCCCGAGAGTCAGTATGTCAGTGCTGTGATGGCCTGCAATGGCCGGAGAATTGGGAACATTTACTCCTTTTTGAACTAGGGTCATTTGACTGGCAGTTCTCTTAGCCTCTTGGGTGCCCCAGAGTTGGCTGGGGCCTTCTTTCAGAAACATGACACCATTTAACAATTGTCAGCAGAAATTACAAAATATATATCCCCAATCACACTTTTGTGAAAGTAAACTACTTCTGGCTTCCTGTCTGGACTCTTCTGTTTTCTGGTCATATCACAGTTGGACAAGTGGCTTAGTCAGTGATTCAGTCTGTTGCAGGATAAAGCATATGGTTATATTTAAGGTCAGTGCATTCATTTACAAGACATATCACACAGCTATGGGGGGCTGCTAATTCTTAAAATATGGCTTGACTCTTAATCTTGACTCCCTGGCAGCCTGTGAGAACAGACAGCATGTGAGTTAGCCCACCTTTCTTACCTTGCTCATATCAGGAGGCTGAATTACAGAAACAGAACTCTGCACATTTTAATGGGATGTGAGTGGTTGCCACTAGTAACTTAATACAGTAGCAAATGTAAAATACCTGGGTGAAAAGGATCAGATCCTCAGTCATGGTTTCTGATTCCAGTTCTGATGTTGTAATGATTAAGGCCACATTTTTTTTGTGTGTGTCATGGATTCCATTTATTTATTAATATAGAAAATATCCACAACTTTTGACATATTTTTGTGAGGATCATCGGATGTGGTGATAACAGCTGAATGAATTTAATTGAGAACCTTGATAGCTGCCAAGTTAGCACCTGTACTGAATGAGAGACTAAAAGAGAATACGTTAACACTTATTTAGCGCTAGTGGCTACTCAGGGATTCTGTGGTTTCCCTGGCATTTAGGGTGGGGGAAGCCATGGAGCTCACACATATAGCTTCAGAAGTGTGAGGCTCCATGAGGCTAGACCCTGGATCTGCTGGTCACTGAGCAACTGCCACATCCAGGCCACCACCTGATGGTTCTGGCAGAGCAGCAACTGACAGGCTTGTAAGCCTTGTGGGGCCTTGAGGCCCCGATTGGCAATGGTCCCAAAGTCTCTACGTAAGCCTGGAGAGGACACCAGGAAGTTGTTTGTGCAGGTAGGTGGACCCCAGCTGGCTGCTGTGACAGGTCCTGCTTTTTTACCTTGCTTTGGTTCCTGGTTTCCAACTCAGCTCTGATCCTCAGCCCTGGTTTCTGATTCTAGCTCTGATATTCGGCTCTGGCCACTAGGCATGACTGCCCATGTCTCAGATATGACGAGATATCTTTGTAGTGCTGCCTTTGAAAACGATGAAGATGCAAAGGAGGGCTAAAAAAGTGGTGGTAACAGTGACTATCTTCAACCCAGCTGTGGGGCTGATTTGGTAGGCAGGGGACAAGTGTTTAAAATGGTTCTAAACTTTTATTCTGTCTTCTCAAATTATTTAAAATGTTTTCATTTCAAAATAATGTGGGGTTTAGTGTTCCAGCAATCTCCAGCTTGAGGCCATCAGCAATTTGGAGTAGCCCTAAAGATACTCTAACAGCTTTTCTGCATTACAGTTTTAGCCCTTGGTGTAGTTCCACTGGTGCAAAAGTGAAAATGTGCTATACAAGTGTTTAAAAAAAATGATTGGCACTGGTGCAGTTTGCTCCATGTGGTAAGCTGCTTTGGTGCAAGCCACTTTTTATGCTAGAGTAACTCTCTTATACTGTAGTAGAGGGTTTGCACCAGTAGGGATTTGCACCCACATAGCTATGGAGTGGCTAAAAATCCAAGATAGACAATCCTAAACTGCATAAGGACCCAAACTGGTCCCAAGCCTGGAATCCCAGGATCAGGGAAACTCAAGACAAAATGACTCCACCTTTACCATCTTCCCTTAGGATTCTATACTTAGCTGAACTTGGTCAGTCTCAAGGACTGGGTGCAATAATGTCATAACTTTTTCTTAAACTACATATGAAACACTGTTCTCAAAATACAGCAATTAATATTTTAACAAAAACTCAACTCTTATCTGCTCAATTAATTGATATTTCTCATTTAACAGTATTCCATAAAGGAAAATGTTTAGATACTGAAAGCAAATTAATGAAAATGACTCACAAACAGCAATCCTTGGGTCAGCGTTAAGTTTGCTGTCTTGTGATGGAATATGATTTTTGTTACATTTGATAACATAATAGAAATTTTCAAAGCTGAGTGTCTATAGGCTAACCAGGAGGCCTAATTTTCAAATATGTCAAGCACCTACCAGATTCCATTACAGCAAATCTTGGCCAACGTGTTTGTTCATGATGTGACCTGTATAAGATTTACACTGTTCTTAACTTGTCACGTCCTCGCCGTTATGTGCTTGGGTTTAGTAAATGATGTGATTGGTAAGTATGTCATTGATCACTCAGCAGTTGTAAGTGGTATTTGAAATTAAGTTGTAAGTGGCAATTTCAAGTGGTATTTGAAATTAAGTTGTTTTGTTTTTGGAAAATATCTAGTCTGAGTTTTTTGGGATAAATGCGTTTATTTAAAATTAGTCACCAAAAGCAGTGTAAGAAAGTGAGGTTCACTTGAAAAAATGGAGATAAACATAGAATAAATCCATGCTTGCATTTGGTCTAATGGTCTTGAGGGACACTGAGATATAGCCTAACTTCTGGTACCTTGCAGATTTGTAACTAACTACTATTTGTTTGTTTATTGGAGTGTTTGTTGAATGAATTTAAAAAAACCTTGGAGAAAAGGGAGTTTGTGCCTTGATTATTTCTTTGGAATTCTAAAACAGACTCCAGAGGCTCGATTGGCTGCTTAATGACAATACCATCAAACCGTAGATATGTTTCCTGTTTGCCATAGGTAAAAACCTGCTTTTCCATCTGAGCACATTTCTAATATAATTTTTGTACTCTTCATCCTTCAAATCAAGTAGTGATTAAATAATTGGAACAGCCTGAAATAAGGTGACTGACAGTTTTCTTTTTCATTCCTGGCTAGCATAAGTGGATATTATAGAAGAGAGAGCATAGGATTTGTTAGACTGTGGGCCATAGTCCCTGCTTCTGTAGTACTTTAATAAAGACACTACTATGCTAAAGGGAGAACTTCTCTTATCAGTGTAGTTAATCCACCCTTCAAGCGGTGGTAGCTGTGTCAATGGAAGAAGCTCTCCTGTTGACATAGTGCTGTCTATACCGGGGGTTAGGTTGGTATAACTACGTCGCTCAGGGGTGTGGTTTTTTCACACCACTGAGAGACATAGTTATACCAATGGTTAGATGCCCTGCCACCAAGTGCAATTCACGGGCCCAAATTAGGCACCCAGGCACAATGCATAGGGAGAGTTAGGTGACTGAAAAGTATCAGAGGGGTAGCCGTGTTAGTCTGGATCTGTAAAAGCAGCAAAGAGTCCTGTGGCACCTTATAGACTAACAAACATATTGGAGCATGAGCTTTTGTGGGTGCATACCCACTTCGTCGGATGCAATGACTTGTGACTGAAAAGGGGATTCACAAAAGTCAGCAGCTAGAGTGGGGAGCAACCTAAATTAGCTAGTTAGAAATGCTAAGGGGAGGGTGTGGCCTAAACCCCACCCTTCAGAAAAACTTTTGGTGCCTTAGTTTGGGCTGGAGGGAAGCAGAGGGTGAAAGTAAGCCAGTCCGGTCTGGCAAGAGCCAGTACACAGTCGACCATACTAGCAGGGGGCAGCTTCCCAAGGCTGGCAATTTAAAGGGCCCTGGGCTCTAGCAGGAGCTGGAGCCCCTGGCCCTTTAAATCACCGCCATAGCCCTGGGGCTCCTGGCTGCCACTACCGCTACCATGGGGCTCCAGTGGTGATTTAAAGGGCCCAGGGTAGCGGCAGTGGCCGGGAGCCCCAGGGCTCCAGCAGTGATTTAAAGGGCCCAGGTCTTCCAGGCACCACTACCACAGCCGGAGCCCTGGGTCCTTTAAATCACCCTCCGTGTGAGGTCCCACCCCTCCTGCTTAGGACCCCAGCCCTGCGTACTGGTAAGTCCCTTAAGTTACTTTCATGCCTGGAGGGAGGTGACTCCCTCTGCCTGGAATTCACAGCTATGAACCAGCTGCTGGAGTTAGCCCTTTGCTATATTTTATTATGTCTCCTGTTTAAGTGACATGCTCTGAAAATATGTATTTCTAGTATTTATTGCATGCTTGGACCTATCAACATGTATATGTTGTATATCAAATACCTTGGGTGAAATCCTGGCTCTAATTAAGTTAGTGGGAGTTTTGCCATTAACACCAATGGAGCCAGAATTTCACCATTGAATTACTGCCTGATGTCTCAATTCTTGGACTTTAGAAGTCAATGTCTACATGTTGCAATAAGGCACTAAAAGTTGAGGGAACTGGATTCTCTTCCTATCTCTGCTACTAACTAGCTTGGAGAGACTTCACAAGCATTTAACTTTCTGGTGTCTTAGTATCAGCAGCTGTAAAATGGAGCTTAAAAATGCTTAATGCATGAATACTTGTGACTCCTTGGATTGTGCAACAGAATGACTATCGAATATCTCCGGTCCCAGACATAGCCCTAGGAACCTTGGTCTTGCAGTGTCCAGTTATGCCTGATATGATTGATATGTACCAGGCTTGTTATCCCAAGAGGAGTCTCTGACACACTTCAAACCAAACACCTGCTTCAGGTAGAATAAACAAACAAATTTATTAACTACTAAGTGATTATAAGTCAAAGCACAAGTCAGATTTGGTCAAATGAAATAAAAGCAAAGTGCATTCTAAGCTGATCTTAAAACTTTCAATGCCCTTACAAACTTAGATGCTTCTTACCACAGGCTGGCTGGCTGGCTGTCCTTCAGCCAGGCTCTCCCCTTTGATCAGTGCATGGTGGTGATGTCTGCAGATGGGGGTGGAAGGGAGAGGAAGAGCATGGCAAACGTCTTTCCCTTTTATCATGTTCTTTCTTCCCTCTTGGTTTTGCTCCCCCCCCCTTCAGAGTCAGGTGAGCATTACCTCATCGCAGTCGCAAACTGACCAAAGGAAAGAGGGTGACTCACTTGAGAGTCCAACAGATCCTTTGTTGCTGCCTAGACCAGTGTCCTTTGTTCCTGTGAGGCTGGGCTGGGTTTGTCCCATACATGCCCTGATGAGGTGTGAACTGCCTCTCTGCTCTTGAAGAGTTTTTGCCTGGGCTTGTTTTAAGCCATGAGGACACATTTTCAGCCTCACAACTATATACATGAAATTACAACCTATAACATTACTACAACAACAATTACTATAACATCACTATAACAACAATGCTCAGTGCATCATGAGCCTTCCAAAGACACCCGACATGACAAACTTTGCATTGGATACCACACAATCATATTATAAGGATGAATATGGGAGTGTAGGGTGTTTCCCCAAGGTACAGAGCATCACAATACTTAGCCAAGCATACAAGTGCTTTGTAAAGCCCTTTAGGAAAGGGGCTACCCTCCACAGAATAGATAGTAGTAGTGCTACCTAATGTTGGCATAAAAACTAAATGCACCCGCCCCACACACACTAAAATCAATATTCACCATTTCTTCTGTTTATCATGATTCTAATATTCTATTTCCATACAGTTACTCATCCATCATCTGTTTATCCTACCATTTATTTTTCTGTGGATGTATGTTCAATGATGTATTGTATCCTTATTAAATAAATATGCAATAATTGAGGATATTTTTATATATACAGTCTCCTGTAAATCTTGATAAACTGCTGCAAGCAGTTAGAAGAAGAAGAAACTTAGAAGAAAAAGAATATATAAAAGAATAAAAATATTTTTTTCTTAAAATACAAAAACATTTTCAAAAACTGGGGTTCATGCAATTTAATATGGAGATTGAGAGGGAGGGTTGTAGTAATTGGCCCAACAGTGGTGGTTCTAAAAACTTTATTTTTAAACTAAGACATTGAATGTTTGGGTTTTTATACCTGGGAAGGAAGGAATAAAAGAGTCCAGAGGGTCCTGAGGTCCACTCCACGTGGCCCATCACAGTAAAAGCACAATCCTTCCATATGTCTATTTTTTCTTTCAAACTGCACATAGCACTTTCATTTTTCCATTCTAATCGTCATTTCATTTAATCTTTATTCCATTCCATAAGTAGGGGCATTGCAGCAGATCGAGGGACGTGATTATTCCCCTCTATTCGAGATTGGTGAGGCCTCATCTGGAGTACTGTGTCCAGTTTTGGGTCCCACACTACAAGAAGGATGTGGAAAAATTGGAAAGAGTCCAGCGGAGGGCAACAAAAATGATTAGGGGGCTGGAACACATGACTTATGAGGAGAGGCTGAGGGAACTGGGATTGTTTAGTCTGCAGAAGAGAAGAATGAGGGGGGATTTGATAGCTGCTTTCAACTACCTGAAGGGGGTTCCAAAGAGGATGGATCTAGACTGTTCTCAGTGGTAGCAGATGACAGAACAAGGAGTAAAGGTCTCAAGTTGCAGTGGGAGAGGTTTAGGTTGGATATTCAGAAAAACTTTTTCACAAGGAGGGTAGTGAGGCACTGGCATGGATTACCTAGGGAGGTGGTGGAATCTCCTCCTTTAGAGGTTTTTAAGGTCAGGCTTGACAAAGCTCTGGCTGGTATGATTTAGTTGGGAATTGGTCCTGCTTTGAGCAGGGGGTTGGACTAGATGACCTCCTGATGTCCTTTCCAACCCTGATATTCTATGATTCTGTGATCTATGATTCATCAACTCTTTATAAAATCAGACTTTAAGCTTTCCCAGATTTGTACTTTTAGATATAGCACACGGTATATACAGGGGATAAATTAACTGAAATAGTAATAGCTAAAAATTGTCTGAACTGCCTATTTGCCTACAGACTAGGAAAGACAGAGTTGCAGTTGCTAAAAGCATTAAGGGCTCTCACTGTTACCACTTTAGCAATTTGCACCTTAGACAAATGATTTGCAGCACTCAGATTGAATCATGGAAGAATGGTGACCTCAGACATGTTCATGCCATTTTGGTGCTGCATTTATCTTTCGGATGAGCAGATTTTACTTGTGGAGTGTTAAAATCTATTTTGTGTAAAGGAATTGTAAAAACGTACTTCTCAGAATGGGGACAGTTTCAATTTCAAGTATGTCCAACTCCTTTTTTAAATTAATGACTAAATTTAATTGAAAGAAATGACAAACTTAATAGCTTAACTAGAAACACTCATAATATTATTACTTTCTAGAATCTAGTGCTGTAATGAAGTAGCCTTAAATAACCTTGAGTGGATGGACTGGGAATCTTGTTCCTTTTAATAGCTGAGTAGTAATAGCCTAACTTTAGCTGGTTGGCAGCACATACTGCAGTCTGTCTGAACACTGCAAAGTAAAACTTTTTGCATTAAGAGTGAGGTGGTCTCATGGGCAGCTAACCCCTGCTGTTTGATACTTTTGACATGTAACTGGCAGAAAGATTTCAATCATGGAAAACCTATCAGGATCAGTACTCAGACTGGGAGGAAAAATGGTGATATGATCTAATTATTGCTCAGCTGTTAACTCTTTCTCTCCTCCTGCCCTTCCATCTCCCTAAGAAGGAAGTAGTAAGAAGCATGGGCACTTACCTGGATCACATTCTAATCTGAACTCACACACTGGGCAGAACTTTGTGTAATCTTAGTACTTTAAAAGCCTTTCATCTTGTACCAGGAGCCAAATCCTGCAGTTCTCACTTCAGCAAAACTCCCATTGGATATTCAGGATTTAATTCTTCTCTTACTTCCACCTGTGTAATTCTGGACCCTTGTTTAGAGTTACTCCTGGCTTATCTTGAGGTTAGACCAGAATCAGGCCATGGGAAAGAATGTGGGTGAACTTCAGAGATAATTTAAAATATAGTGAATATATAAAATATTTGAAGTATGGAAAAATTCCTACCCTACTCATGGAATTCCAGATTTGTCAAGGTGGAGATTATCCAAACGTAACTGGATCCTTTGTGGCATAAACTGAACATTTCTTGCCATTGTTACAATGATACATTGTTATGGTTTCCTTCAAAATCCCCTATTTCATTAAAAGTTAAAATGAAAAGGGCATCCATTCTTGGTGGCCTGTTCCTTCATATTGTTCTTTACTGCTGAGATCCTGCTATGATTGAGGCCTTGAGAGACGAAGGAATTCAGAGAAAAGAGTAGTCATTTCTAGTAAAGTGACAAAGAAACCTAATATGAGCCACTCTCTGAAGTCTTTGCTGAGATTACAAATATGTATATATTCTTTAGTTACCAAGATCTTAGAAAGGATAACAAAAATCCTTTTAGATGATTCTCTACTCTTATACCACTTTTCCTCCAGTATAACTCATTGATAACTCAATGAGTTTCAATGGAGTTACACTGGTGTAAAACTGGTGTAATGCAGTAGAGAATCATACCCTTACTCACTATTTACTCAGTATTTGGTAACTATATACAGTCATTTCAGGCATTATAATCATGCTACTGTGCACATCTTCTTTCTACATGGACATTTGCCCTTTCCCTTCAAGATGGTGGCCATTGCAGCTCATTTGACTGAGAGGCAAAAAGGCAGTCTCCACTAAATCTGCCATTATCTCTGCTGTGTACTAGGGGGCTAGGAAATATGGCTGGAGGAGGATTGAGGAGGGTGACAAATATCCTTCTCTTAGAGAGTACTCATAGCCCTGCACTAAGGAGGATGAGGAGGAAAGATGATCTCATTTTTTAAACCTTCCATGCAGCTGTCCAGTGAGCTGCCTCAGTGTCATTCTCCACCCCAGGGGGGGCTGAGAGTCCCCGTGGCTGGGTTTGATTTTCTGGTGATATTTGCCACAGTCATGGCACTGCAGTAGGTTTCTCACAACAGGGGTAATTGCCTACATTTTTAAAAGCTTCACCATTTGTCTTTCACTCTCACATCCGCCCACAGTAGCTTCATCTTCTTATCTTCTTCCCCAGTGTTTATTTTTTGTTTGTTTGCACATCTTTTTCCGTACTTCATGACTCATTTTTTCCTTGCAGCTCCTGTACAATAAATAGCTTTGTGACACATGGGCACCCAGCGCAAATCATTGTGGAAATTCAGGGGGAAGACTTGGCGCTTGGTAAAGGGATGCTGAGCTGCCAACTCTCCTTTCAGAACTTCTGTAAGCTCCGCCAGCTAACGGTGGCGCATTGAGAGCTGCTTTGTGTGAATCTCACAACCATTTGTTCTGTGGTGTTACAGATGTGAGTGACTTACTCAGTGGGATGTATGTACATAACATACAAAATATGCACAGAATGTTAAAAGTCATGCTGTGGGGAGACTTATCTTTGATTTGGAAGAGAATCAGTTCACCTCCTCAGAATCTTGATACGAATAAACAACCATGCCCCTCAATTCTCATGTGTATTCTTACATAATACCCTTTGTTTCCAGTGGATGCAGCTGTAGCTTCTCAGCAGCAGCCTTAAAAACTGCTACACTGAGTCTGGTGAATGTCCACCCACAGGCCCTGATTCAGCATAGCACTAAAGCCCATATTAAGTCCACCTCCATTAAATGCTAATGAAGCATTTAATAATGTGCTAAAGTGCTTTGTTGAATGAGGGCCATAGAGTCTAATCTTGTGGTTCTTATTTAAGGAAGTCATTGGGATTCTTACCTGAGGGAGGACAGGAGCCCAGGAGGACAGAGTATAAGGATCTCTCTCTGCATATGCTTAAGGTCTTGTGTGGTCACACTGACTTCAATAGAAGTCCTCATAATGTGTGAATTAAGATGTGCCTAAGTCTTTACAGGATCCAGTACCTAAGTGAGGCAGCACAATTGTAACTGTGCCTGTTACATAGCAGCAGCTAGCACAGTGATATTTTCCCATGTTTTCAGTGTCTCATCCTGGTGTCACTGGATAGACAATATACACGTCAGTCTCACTGTATGGGGAATTGTGTTGTTAAAAAAAGGATAATAATCTATTAATAGGATCTGCATAAAAAGTATGCTGCAAAGCTAAGTAGTGGGTGTGGATAATAGTGCCTTACGTGCCTGCTGACTATGCTACAAAGAAGTATCCCTGCAAAGTAGGAAAGAAAACCCTAACATTTGTGTGTGATTATGCGCTTTCTCCCTTGCATCAACATTCTTCTTTCATCTCATGCCAGATTAACTGGCTGTCAACAACTGTGACTTTCTCTGTGTTCTAGATAGGAAAAATTAAAATAAAGCCAAAGCAAACCAGCATTTTGAAGTGTGAGTCATTAAAATGTTAGATGAGTCCTGTGTGATTCTTTAACCATCCCATCCCCCATTTTCTTTTTTATGATATGAACAGCTCTCTTTCTCTATGCTTCTGTGGGGCAACTAGTTCCAAATATGGGGCACATGGATCTATGAGATGGAGATGTATTTTAATTTCTGAAGACCAGTGTCAGTGGGCTCCAGAATGAATGCTTAACAATGAACATTGACACTCCTGTGCGAAATCTTTAAGGCTATGTCTACACTTGGAGCTAGGGATGTGATTCCCAGCTTGCATAGACACACTCACGCTAGCTGTCCTTGATCTAGCACTCTAAAAACAGCAGTGCAGCTTCGGAAGCACTGGCAGCAACAAGCAGTAGCACAGGCTAGCCAACTCGAGTACAAACCTGTCTGGACCCCATGTGTAGGTAGTTGAAGCAAGTAGCCTGTTCTGTCCATCCTGCTGCCTGTTCTACCATGGCTCCACTTCTGTTTTTAGTGTGCTAACTCAATGAGTAATAGTGTGAATACATCTACACAAGATGGGAATCATACCCTAGCTCCAGGGAGGGTGTGCACAAGGTGAGAGCAAGCTCTCCCCAATAATTGGCGGGGACACAGAACTGCTCCAGCCCCAACGCCGTGGCAGGGAGAGTGAGCTCCTCCAAAAGCCTAAATTTTTTATTCCTGTCAACGCCCCTGACTTTAAGCATAGAGGTGTAGCCATTTGGTAGAAGAACACTCTGCTGAATGCTCATCTGGACTGGATAAACTTTATGGCAATTTCCTTTGACTCCTGAACTTTCAGTATCAGTTAGTGATTGGTTAATGTCAGTGCTTTGGATATTAGCAAATTACTATCACAGGAGAATTGTAAGGCCATGTCTTGCTGTGCAACATCCTAACATGTCTCAGATTCTTGCTAGTCACAGAGCCCCTTGTCCTGAGACCCTTTTAGGAGGCACTGTACCAGGAGCATGAGCTAAATGTGGCCTTCAGGGAAACATAAAGTAGCCTGATTGATGAAAGGAGAGCAAAGCCTATGGTTGGCAACTTTAATTAGATGTAGAATCAAAGGAATTGGTTTTGGAAGGATTTTTAATATTTATGAAGATGTTGGTACTATAACTGTAGTGCCTAAGAATCTGTGGCAAATGTGACCAGGAAGAATAGCGAATATTTATAGGTCCTTGCCCTATAAATATTGATCCCAGATTCCTATAAGGAAAGAGTGGTACCTGAATTCTCCTTTCTATAGAATGGGCATTTAACAGAGGCTGGTCCCTTTACAAAATCAGATCAAGGTGGGAGGAGTTAACTATATCTTAACCCCTTTTATCCTTGTCCAAAGACAGAGTTAGCATATTCTGAAGCAAAGGCTCCTATTTCTCCCCACCTGCTTATTGACTTTGCATTTGGAAGAAAGGGAGATGTTTCTATTCCAGTCTCCTTGCCAATAAAAGCTGTAAGGATTTGTGCTGGGACATGCCTACAGCATATGTGTCATCCACTCTTAACAAATATATACTGTGAAAGTTCTCAGGATACTATGACTGTAAGTCATCTTGCTGCCCCCTGTCTTCAGTGAGAGGTAAGCTTGCCTATGGTGGCTGGGTATTAGCTCCCTAACACTACTAGTCTCTTAGCCATTCAAACACTTTCTGAGCTATGCCGGCCCCAGTAGGCTAAGAAGAGATGCATCCCAGCCCCTGAGTCCCCTGGAAGCGTTCCCCTGTGATGTGCAGCCCCTGATACTGGTACTCACAAAAATTCCAGATTCTGTGCCCCCAAAGGAACAGTGTACCCTAGATTACCAGTTTAATGGTTACAATACAAAACAAAATCATAAAATGTAAACTAGGGCCTATGCTTATTGATGTTAGGGCTTCCCCTCGCCCTCCCTCGGTTCTTGTGACACAGACAGAAAGTAGAAGACCAGAGTGTGAAGTGCAGGCAATGCAACGTTTATTGGGGTTAACAAGAAAGCATATTCACAGCTCTGTACACCAGCAGAGCTTTTCCTCCTCCTTTCCCTTTAGCAGGCTTAATTATACTTGTAGTGCACACCCCTGATACCACCCCTTACAATTTATGGTCATGTTCTGTTTTAGAGGGTCTTGAGTCTGGGGTCTTCGGTACCACTCTTTTGTACCGCATAGGAGGGGTAGGGAGTGAGGTTGTGTACAGGCCAAGGCCACCTTTTCTTTGGGTTTTCGTGTTTCTTATACCGCTCCCCTTGCCCCTCCTAACTGGTTGCTTAACCTTGTCTTGAGATAGGAGTCAAGGCAGTCGTATATTATGCTCCCAACATATCCAGAAACACTTTAGCTCTATTTCTTATTTTTTCTCATTGTGCTATAAACCCCATCTGATTGTGGACAGATGCAACACGCAGAGTCTTTGTTCTTTGTTCACACATGGTAGTAAGGATATAAGACAAATGATTATATTTGGAAAAACCTCAAAATTGTGTATCATGCTAATACACAGGCCTAAATACTATATTACCATCACTAACAATTAATAGCTACCTTTCTTATCTAATAGAGTAGGTTCTTCCCCTCCCCCTGCCCCCCCGCCCCCAGTTCAGTCTGTGGCAGAGCTGATTGGTTTCACAGAAAAGAGGATTCAAACTTTCATGAAAAACACCCCTGCTCCACAAGATGTTTCCTCGGTGAACGGATACAGAGTACCTCTTCCCACTTTGTGCTATACTGAAACAGTATTGTGCTTCTGTGCATAGACAGGGTGATCGGTTATAATGTTCCTTTTTTGTTTCCAAGTAGTTTTGATCGTTTACAGTTATCTCTGATGGTTTCCCATAGAGAGTCTTGGTATGGAGCAAGGCTCGATAATGTAGCTTTAGATAATATCACTGGCTTACTGAAAAGGGATAGCAACTTCCTCCTGTGTGAATGGACCATCACTGAGACATTTCTCCTGGAGACTAACTTTTACTCCAAGACCATAAAGCGTGCTTTCAACAGTTACATTATTCCTTTAATATTACCCATACATACATCTCACAATGATTATGAATCTTAATAAGTTAAGAGCTTTCTGTAGATACCTGACATGTTACCGCTTACGGATAAATACCCTGCAAGACTTAGTTTGGTGAAGTGAGTTTGTCAGCTCTGACATGAGAGTTGTTTGCACAGAAAATGGGACCCTTTGACAAGGGCTCTGTGTGTCACAGATATGAACTGTGTTAAATAGTAAATCAACAGAACCTCACAGAGTAGGCCCCAAGCTCTAGTCGGGCAGGATCCTTTCCTCTTCCCTTGATAGCCCCAGGATGGAAAAAGTCTCCCCAGATAAATTCTTCCTTTGAGCTATAGGGAAAGGGGAATGCAAGCCCTGTCAAAGCTGTGGGTCAGACAGTACAGTGCTTACTGACTGAGTTCTCTCATCACAGACTCTCAAGTGAAGGTTATTTACAGAGATTAGTCTCCTCATCTGGCGACACTTTAGTATAGGATCTGAGTGAACATTAAAACTATGCCCCATTTACTGTGCACAAGGAAGCCTTTGATGTAAAACCACATTTAGGCAGAACAATAGCTTAGAGTTATCAGCCATTATTTTCCAGTGTTCATAAAATTTCATTTGGCCAACATTCAACTGGATAGCATGGGAGCTTGCATGTGTTTAAGTATGCTAGACCAGTAGGTCAGTGAATATAAGTGGTTTCTAATTTTACTTATCCCACTCCCTTTTTTTAATTAAATCTCTTTTAAGCTTAATCAGTTGTTTTGGCAAGTTAATATAAAACATTGTGAGACAGCTGCAGTCACAGATCACACACACACACAAAAAGAAAGAAAGAGCGAAAAAGAATAGTGAGATAGAGACAGCACAAACAGCAGTGAGCCTTGTTTTTCAGGAACTGCCCAGTTAAAGCAATTGATTGCAAACTTCTTGGAGCAGAAAGGAGGCACATCTATGTTAAAATGTACTGATGGGGAGAGGGAATGTCTATCACTTTCTAATGTTGGCTACCCCTCTTCTGTTAGTCATAAACACTTTCATTTACAAGCAAGGGAAAACGTCAATATTTTCTTTTTGTACTGAAAAAACTTCACATATAGAGACATGATTTTCACACCAGTCAGGCATTTGGTGTCACCCTTCCTTTATTCTTAAGAGATCAGAATGTGTTTGAAGTTGATTGGCTGGTGTGCAAAATTTAATTCACCCCTCCACACACCCCAAAAGGAGAATAGTTTAAACCTACAGCAGCATAGCTAGACTATGGCCTGTGGGTCCTGGCCTAGATTTTTTTACTCTACAGGGCATGAAATATATTGCTGTATGTGATGCAAAATGAGTATGTGATTAGAAATTATACTTAAAATGCACAGTTCCGGTACTGTGGCTTGGTAAAGGGAGTTAACCTCTGGTTTGCAAATGGACATAATTCATCACTGTAGTGAGTAAAGAACTGACGTCTTGTAGAAGAAAGTTATTCTTTAAAATATACTCTGGCTCTTTTTTGCTCATTAGTTTCTAGATTTGTTACACTGTTAGATACTTCCCTAATAAATGTGGGACAGCTGTATCTTCAGTAGGCTTCATTCTTCATTGCCTTGCACCCGCGGGGTGTGTGTGTGTGTAAGTAAAAGTTATATATAATAACCCCCCACCCTTCTGATTTGGTAGTGTTTGATACTCACTTTGAACAGGTATAGATGACTCCAGGAGGTGCAGAAGAAGTGGAGACTCAAGACCCATGTGCCTATTTATCACATGGCTGTTGATGAACCCATTCCAGTGCAAAGACCTGATCCCTTCTCTGTGACACCAGTTTGACACTTGTGATTCCAATAGACTTACACCTCCTGGTGAATGAGGGTGCCACACTTTTTCTTTCAGTAATTTTTCTCTCCCTTTCTAGCTGGGTTCAATCACTGTCTCTATTGCAATTTTCACTTTATATGAAGTCCCTGTGCCTAGGTCATGAAATGTACAAACTATTAAGGAGTAGAGACTGATGAGCTCAACTTCTGAATTTTAGACCCTCCCTTATCTCTATGACCTGCTTTCCAAAATGGGAGACATGTTATCCATTCTTTGACACAGGGTTAGGAATGCAAGTTGTTCCCCTCTCCCTTGATCTATTTCTTTTCTCAGAGTTTGTGAGTTTTGATCAGTCATATAAATTGATACTGAATGCTTGCCATTTCCCACCTTTAAATTGATACAAACATTTGAAAGTGTGGGAGTATGAATCCACTCATGCAACAAGTGACTAGGAACACACCACCACCTGATATTTACTAATTCAAATGGTAGAATGGTCTATAGCCACCTGTCTATGTGCATCAGCCATAGTTGAACATATAAGTATTAAAAAGAAAATGTAAAAAGTAAGCTCCTGACCCTATTAAAAAAAGAAGGGAAACACACACATGCCCTATTCACACTATTGAAAAAGTAGGGTAGATAGATGAATGCTGCAAGGGGTACTAATGGCCAACAAACTTAGGCTCTGTTGGACTTTAAAATGAAAGCTGAGCAGTTCGCATATTCACAGGATTCCAGGAGCTGAGACTTTAAGAAAAACACTAAATAACGTGACACTTTTAATAAAGTCACAGGAGTTGGCAACACTGTTAAATAACAATAACTATACAATAAAGAAAGCTCAGAAGACAAAATATAGTAATCGCCCCATCATGTTTTGAAACATAATGTTCTCTTCTGAATGGAATATGGTTGCAACTAGAACTGTGGGAAACGTCTATAATGAAGCCTGAAATGAGAATTTAAAGATAGAAGAGAAAACTCATGTAGTTTCTTCTATTACCTGTAACCCAGCACCGTTCTCTAAAGGGGTTGCCAAAGTTCAATGAACTTCTCAACAAACCTTGAGTAGGCCTGAAACCAGGCCAAGGTTTGCCTATATTGTGTGGAGTTTGCTTTGGCCTGTCCAGAATCCTACCCCAGAGAACTCAGCAGCCCTTAAGAACATACCCTTACCTTTAGCAGTTTTCTGGGTGAGAAGGATAACCCACCTTGCCTTTTACCAAATTCCCATATCTATAGTCTTCAGCTGGCACACGGACACTTCCTCGCTGGTGATTGCATCTAGCTCACTTCCTCTTCTCTGATAGCTAGGGGGTGCTGATGGCAGGACCTTTCTGCATCAAAAATACCCAATGTGCATCTTCTAAGACATTTCTACCCATAGGCATACTTCTAGAGCAACAGGACTAGAATGGCTCCTGCTATTGCTTGACTGGCTCTTTAGCTACACCCTAAACAAGAATTTTGCATGTGTTAAAGAGGGACTTGTTTCATTCACAAAGAGTGAAGCTAAATGCAATTAACCTGAAAAAGTAGGACTTTATTAAACCCTTTGGACTGCTCTGTCCATGTGCCTGTGTTGCTTCCTGCCTTATTTCATTCATTCCTTGTTCCGCTGGTGTCAGTCACTCCAGGGACTACGGGCCCTCTGACTCCAGCTTCACTGATCAAGATAGAGGATTGAAATTATTATGGCAGGTTTGTAGATTAGTAGTTTCTAAGACTCCAGGTGAAATTCTGTTGATATAGTCTGGGATTTTAAAAAGATCCTAAGGAGGTTAGGCACCCAGCTCTCATTGAAATTAAGTGCTTGAAAATCCCAGCCATAGTAAGTAGGGTCCTACCAAATTCACAGTCCATTTTGGTCAATTTCGCGGTCATAGAAATTAAAAAATCATAAATTTCATGATTTCAGCTATTTAAATCTGAAATTTCAGTCATGTAAGTGTAGGGGTCCTGACCCAAAAAGGAGTTGGGGGAAGGGTGTCCACAAGGTTATTGTGGGGGGGAGTTGTGGTACTGCTGCCCTTACTTCTGTATTGCTGCTTGCGGTGGCGTTGCCTTCAGGGCTATGCAGCTGGAGAGCAGGGGCTGCTGGCAGGTAGCCTAACTCTGAAGGCAGAGCTGCCACCAGCAGCAGTGCAGAGGTAAGGATGGCATGATATGGTATTGCCACACTTACTTCTGCACTGCTGCCTACAAAGTGGGCCCTCATCAGCAGCAGCTGCCACTCTCTTACCCCCCAGGTCTGAAGACAGCAATGCAGAAGCAAGTGGGGCATGGTATCATATTGCCACCTTTACTTCTGCGCTGCTGCTGGCTGGGCGCTGCCAACAGCCGCCACTCTCCAGTGACCCAATTCTGAAGGCAGCACTGAAGTGAGGGTGGCAATACTGCGACACCCCCCCCAATAACCTTGTGACCTCCCTGCAACTCCCTTTTGAGAAATGCTGGTCTCCCCTGTGAAATCTGTATAGTATTAGGATAAAAGAACACAAAAGATCAGATTTCACGGGGAGTGGGGGGAGAGGGGTGACCAGATTTCATGGTCTGTGACATGTTTTTCAGCTGTGAATTTGGTAGAGCCCTAATAATAAGTAAATAGTAGAGTTAAATGTTGAGCACTCAACAATTTACAATTACTTGAACTCTTCAAAGTTTTCGGTGGGAACTCTGAACAGAGTGGTCTGTCTGGAGTTACTGGAAATATCCTTTAAATTTAATAGTTTCAATCTGGCTTCATTTTAGAATGCCCAGAAATCTGTCCTCATTTGCAGATCAATAACTTTCTTGCAAATATGAAACATGCATTGTGGGAGCAGCCTGAAATTAGTGGAGTAGTTCATATTTTCTGTACACTTCCGTTTCAAAATAAATAAGGTTTAAAAACAAATTTCATGTACAGGGAGTTAGAGTGGCATGTACTTCAAATGTTTTATTAGCATTTAAATTTGGAAGTAAGTCAGGGAGACCTCTAACAGAAAGACCTGTTAATTGATTTATAGTTTTAACATCAGAAAACTGAGAATTCTTCCAGTAATACAAAATATAATATAGTTCTAAGAAGTGAAAGATGAGCAATTGTAACCCATTCTTTAGTGTGTTTATGTATCATCCTTTGTGCCTGATTCTCAGGCAATATGAGTTTGCTACAGCTGCCAGTTAGAGGAATTAGGGACAGATTTCCAAAGGTAGTTTGGCATCTAAGATGCAGATAGGTGCCTAGAGGGATATTCAAAGGGGCCAGATACCAAACTCCCATTGGCCCAAATGAACAGCAGTTAGATGCTTATACTGCTTAGGGGCTTTTGAAAGTCCCAGTAGGTACCTATCTGCCTCTTTAGGAGTCTAAATACTTCTACTACTCTGGCCCTTAATTCTTTAACCAAACTTATGGTGGCTTGTGCTGTTACCTCTGGTGATCCTGGGTTTACTCCATTATGACAACCATATTATGGGGGTTGCACAGTCAAGAATCAGGAGCAGCTACTTTTTTTTTTAAAAAAGATATAGCCTCTAACACATGATTAAATGTGATCCCTGAGAGAATGTGAAAAGAAAAAGGACGTAAAGAGTTGACTCCTATTGATTTCAGTGAGGCCAGGATTTGACCACCCTTTCCCTTTTCCCTCTTTAATGGCTACCTTTGCATTTAAAGAGTTTATGGCTGCTGAAAACTAAGGGTGGGGAGGCACCTTAAGTCAGGTGAGCTAGACTGCTGCAAAGAAGAGTGGGTATTGCATCCTCTTTAAGGGTATGTTTACCTTGCAAGTGAAGTGGGATTGTAGCCTTGGTAGTTTTAATTTAGCTAGCACAGGTAACAACAGTGGTGAAAATGTGGCAGCATTGGTTTATACTCTGTCTAGCCACCTGATTACAAGCCTTCCAGGGACACGCTCACGGTATTACAATCACACTTTAACTTAGAGTATAGATATACCTACAGGTCCAGCAGCGTCTGCTCTCCCAGTAGGTGCCTTAGACCTTGGACGGCATTGGGGAAGGGAGGGAGGTGTAGCTACATGCTAACCTCCTGTGGGGCTTTGCCTTAGGGTTCTGAGAGCCCTTATGAAATTTTTTTAGCATAACATGAATGGAGGATTAAATCGTCTGAAACTAGCAAAACATATGAAGCATCTCCTTCAGTATTACAGGGATCTGAAATTCTTAACAGGCAATATTCATTGACAGGTTTAAGGCCTAGTATCTCATGATCCATCAGAATTGTAAGCAACACTTTTATACCAGTGAAAGCCAGGCATCCTTCCCTTTGCAATGATATAAGTCCTTTGTTCATAAACCACAGAGATCACAAGATACTGGATGGTAAAATCATGACATTATGATGTATGAGAAAGCTATTGTTAGACCCTTTTGGAGGGTATATTGAGTCAGATCCTTAGCTAGTATAAATTGTCATTGCTCCATTGATTGTATTAAAGCTACTTCAATTCACGCCAGCTGAAGATATGGCCCATTAGCTATAATTTTCTTCTCTTTGGAGATTTTTACTGAAGGATTCAGTACTAAGGGAGTCTTATTTGATAGGGATGTAAAAATGGTACCAATGGATGGGATTTTTCAAAAGCATTTCAGCGACTTAGGTGCATAGGTCTCATTCAGGTTAGTTAGGCACTGCTGAAAGCCCCAGCCCTTTGAAATAACAATCAAAAGCATTCATAAATCCTTTTTTCCCCTGAAACACATATGGCAGACTACATTACAGTGTGTTGGGGATACCCAAGACAGCTCTTCCATTCAGTTCCCCAACAATTCAGAATTTGGATGGCACTATATTTACTGGTGGGTTTTTTTGTGTTGGCTTGGATTTTGCTTCTAAAGCACACAGCTATCTGAAAAAGAAAATACAATTTATTGTGGCTTGGATTTTTTTAGCTTTTATAGGATTTTAAGTAAATAGCTGGTTTATTTATTTACTTTTTTACAGTATATACTGCATGTTTTATAGGATTATACACTTCTTTATAATTTACTTTTTACTTTTTATTTGTTATAAAACTCTCTATATTAATGTAATTCGATATTATATTTTGCAGCTTTTTTAGCTGTTTTATTACTGAAAAATGGATTCAGGGTCTCAACCTACTATTTTGGTTTTGGCAGCCCTTTTAGTCCCTAATTTTATTTATTAATTTATGTTTAGCATTTATAACTTTTTTTTTTAAATTAAACATGTAGAAGCATTGAAACCCAAAGGATTAACTCACAGGTTAAGACTGCCAGGAGATGTTGGCTGCCACTTAAAGAATATTTGTGTCAGTTTTGAAATCTTGAATGAAAGACTTGGATAGATATTTAGTGGATTCTTTTTAAAAGATCATTTATTTTACACATACATTTTACTTTCGTTTTTTAAATAGGTGGTTTTTTTGGGGAAAAAAAAAAGATGGTTCCTTGCTGTGTTGTAAACAGTTTATTATGAGAGGCAAAATAAATATTTTAAACTTACTTGGCTTAGTCTTGCCAGCTGAGCCTTTGAACTTTCTTGTCTCCTAACATGGTTTTATGATCCTGAAATTTTTCTTTTGTAAGTTGCAAGTTATGAACAGATAATACATTTAAGTCACTTACATTTTTAAACTGCAATTTTTATTTGTATTTTTAAGGTTTGAATAAGTGCTTTACAGGCAAGATAACTTTTTTTTGGCATGGGCTTTAATAATTGCTGTATTTTAGCAACATGCTGTTTTTACTCTTTTCATATATATATATATTTTAGCTATTTGAGATTTTAGTAAGCTTACTGTTACTTAACTTTTTTTTGAAAGGCAATTTTAGCTGCTGTTTACATTTTTTTTAAACATAGTGGTACAATTTATTACTTTTTGTGTGCCTAAGTTACATTTTTATTAGTACATTTGGAAGCAGTTAAACCATATGGAAATGTTTATGGGTTTTTTTTAGTAATTTTAATTAAATTGTTTATAGTTAAACATTTTTAAGTAGATTTTTTTATATACCTGCCGCAGCCAGCACAATAGATTATTTACAGACATATTGATTGGAAAGAACCCATTCTCTTCAGAATGGCTATAAAGGCCTTTTTGTTTGGGGGAGGGGAGGCAGCATAGTGATTGTAGTTGTCACCACTTGACCTTCCCTTTACAAAACTTGTTTGATTGCTAAAGATTTCACCAGGCATAACTGTACCAAGTTACACTGCCATAACTGGGGTTTATTATTAAACCAAACATTCTTTGTTTTTTAACACTTTAACATCCTTTCTAGCACTTTTATTACTTCCATTCTTCTGACTATTTATCCCCCTCTGAGCTCTGCAGTGTTAATTTGTGCAAAAGCTTCCTTTAACTGTACTTATTTTAATTTACTATTGTTTTTTAAGACACTTTTTAAGTCCTCACCAGCTACTAAATTTTGGTACCATAACTTGGTCTATTTTATTTTCCAGAATAACACATTTTTTTAGCTGACTTTTCCTCAGATTCTATCCAAGCTTATTTTTTGTTTTTTGCACTTATTTCTTAACTTAGTACACTTTGCCTGCAAAGAGGTACTCACTAAATATTGTCCTTGAAGGATGGCTGCTTTCTGCTCTGGATTTATGTAAACATGTAACAGACATTGTCCCCACCCCCACTCTTGACCTTTCAGGATTTTTTCCATTTAATTTGTTTCCTCCTCTACAACTTTGCTTTGCTCTTTATGCTTTTAGCATTTATCCTCCAAGGTTGCACATTTTATTTGTAAAGTTTTAGCTACAAGAAACAATCCCTTGTAAAACTGCTGCTTTAATTTGGGGTTTCTTTGCATTAGGATAAAAAAAAAAAACACCCTAGACAATATTTTTAAATGGCTGCCAATGGGTCCTATTTTTTGAAAATTGCAGTGGCATTCAACAGACCTTTGTTGTGCTTTGCCAACAATTAATTAATGACATTTAATGGACCTTGGCTGTGCTTTGCCAAGCATTTTTAAAAATCTAATACCGCTTTTTGAAGTGCCTTTTTCATCTGGTTTCAGTCTCCCCACAATAGTTCTTTGGGGAGTCCATAGGTTCCATCCTTTAACCCATTTCTTGAGCACAGTACTAACTTCCTTGTATTTAAACTCTTCCAATGTCATGTACCTTAATGTTAGATTGCAACTGTCACACTAAGGTGTGCATATATTACCTGCTCCGGAGGAGAGGATCCAAGTCATGGCACCACAGTATTGGGATTCCACCAAGACCTTTTCTACTTGGTTCCCCTGAATTCAGTTCGACTCCAGTCTTGTTCCTCAGGTTCCTTTATTTGACATGCACCAAAGCTATGCTGAGTTGATCAAACTCAAGTGTAGTGGGTGGGTATAGGGCATACTATACATGCAGTTACACAGCAAACCTTTTCCTTTATATACACTTACACATTACATTGCACTTACTATACATTGCATTACACATTTTGGGATTAGCTTGTTTACTTTGTAGGAGCCAATCCCTACAGAGCATGCTCTGTCTATACACAATTTACTCTTTACCTCACCTTTACATTTCTGACTTAATTTATCCTGTGTTATCTCATCCATTGTAAATAATTCACTGGATGTTCCCCTTTATGTTAGCTAGTACAGACATTTAGTTTCCTGCCTGCTGATCCATTTACCTCCCTATCCTATCTCCCAAGAAAAAAGACTTCACTCATGTCTGGTTACTCATCTCAAGCCAGACCTACATGCTATAGTACAAAGATTTGGTTGGTACTTGCTTGGAATGACCTGTTATAGCTTGCCCATGACTTTGGAATTTGAGAATAATATGAACATCTTAGCCTCATACTGGTAAATACATATGTTTAATTATACTTTGCAGTTCTTTCAGTGTCAACAGTAAGCTGTATCTACTATAGTTTGGGCTAATGGAAGAGCAATATAAAAATATCAAGACATTCAGCTACAGCTCCAACAATTGAATAATAATTTTGGAAACTAAGTAAGATACATACAGAGATGATATGCTTATGCCAACAAAGATAAAATGCTATAGACATAAATAAAAGCCATTAGATTCCTTACAAATGTTGTTTGCAGATGTTTTAATTTCCCTATATAATCATTTTTTAAAATATTTCTTCCATATTTATCCCCATTACCATAATAAAACCATAGAGAAAATATTTCTGAGCTGTCTTGAGCAGCCACAATGATGGACTGATGAGTGAACAGAATGCAGTTATATTCCATTTTGCAGTTTCTCCCTCATTGGGAGCAAATTTTCTCCTTCCACTAAAGTGACAAAGCCTTTTGAAATCTCTGTAATGTGATTTCAGGTGTGGTTTTCTTCCTGAGTCAAAATTATGGCATACAAATCCAAGTCTAAGAGAAAGAGACCTAACTTAGGCACCTAACTCAGATATTTTGAAAATCTAACACGGCGACTATCTTCAGGCACCTAAATACCTCTGTAAATCTGTCCACTTGCCTTTATGCTTATCTGTTAGCCAGCTAGCACACCTTTGATGTGATATACATATTAACAATTGTCATAATAGTAATGATTAAGTATCTTGTCAAGAATATGTAGTAATAAAGACTCAATGGAGTATAGGAGGAAGGCTATTTCTGAGATGTCTAGAAACATTAAATTGCCATGCAAGTGGAGATTTTAGGACCCAATCCTGCAAGATACAGAGCTCCCTCTGCTGTTGTTGACGTAGAGTGGATGGTGCTCCTAAAAGGCATGAAGCACCTCTCAGGATAAGACTTTAAAAACACCCATTTTAAAATGTGGATTAATCCTCAAGGAAACATTTTCATTTGCAAATTACATCTGAAGAAAAGATCTGAAAGTAACCAAAGATGTTTTGTTGACAGAATGGTTTGGATCACTTGACAGAATTATTTTATCAACAGAATCAAATTAGAGATTCAACCAAATTAATTTTGTTTTATATTTAAGTCGTGCCTGACAGGATATGTTCAAAGAAAGAGAAGAACACTCTGGGTAGGAAAATGTGTCAATTAGAAGGTAGGAGAATGAAGTCTTTGCAACAAATTGTTCACTAAAGGGTAAGAAGTGAGTTTCCAATGTAGATAGCTTCATTAAAGGCGCTTTTTTGTTTTGATAAAATGATTTCCTCTTTTTATTAAGAAATGTTGACAGATCTGTCAACAGCAGAGATTCTTCACTATGCTGTTAAGTCTCTATGCTTCATTTCATAGTGAGAGGCAGCACTAGGCATAAGCAGACTAAGCAATTGCTTAGGGCCCCATTAACTTTTTATTATGTGTTGTGTGGGGGGGGGATAAAAATATTCCTGCGTAGGGCCCCCAGTTGGCTAGCACCACCTCTGCTCATTGTGTTCATAGCTATAAGGCAAAAGTCTGGGGGGAAATGAGAAGGCAAAGGAAGTTTTGATCACTTGCATTCAGTTGCAAGTTATGTTCCTTCAGTGTTTCCTTTTTCCTTTCTTATTAGATATTCAGAAAAGAGAAAAAAAACCTAAATGATGCCTTTTTGTAGACAAATAAGTATTGAGTCAAATAACTAAAACCAATAAAATTGATATTACCCAGCAAGTTAAAGTACTTTGGAAAGAACATGCACTTTGCCAGATAACTTAAATCACCCTCCCAATAACAAGAAGAGATTCATTGGCCAAATGGTGTGGAGTTTGCATCCATAAAGAAACCCAATTAGTGTAGGAAACAATCTTTGCGAACATACAGATCCTGATTATTAAATAAATTGAGTTTGGATTAAGCCAATGCCTGCAATGGAATTATGCCTGAGTTACACTTTGTCAGAGATGTCAGAATCAGGCTTATGGGCTTTTGTTTAAGTGAGATGTCTAAGTAATTTTGATTAGTAATTTACGATTATTTTAGACTATTTTTAGAAGGAAGAATGAATCCTTAAAAGTGCTGTTTTTAAGGAATTTCCTTTGCCTTCTAAATGCCCCCTACCATCCCTGGCAGACTCCCCCTTTTCCTTAGACATGTGGACTGCTCACCTGGGTGTCCAAGATCCATGCAAGTAGAATGGGTTGGAGAATGGCTGTTGTCTCACCAGCCCCTCTGAAATTACTCAGAAAAGCCAATGCTGATCCAGGTAGATTAAATGCTAGCTGAGCCCCCCAGACCTTTTGCTGACATGGCCATAGCAAAAGCTACAGATACTAAATGCAGTATCTTGGGATAGCATAATTCATTTGCCTTCTGCTTATATAATGAATTACATCTGTTCTGTATTTTCTTTCCATGGAAGCAAATCAACATTTTGGCACTGTGGCATTGAAGTCTATCAATATTTTGCAGTAGTATTTTACTGGCATTGCCTTTTATTTCTGCAGAATAAAATATAGAGTACTGTGATGGATGGTTGCTGTCCATCAACTGCCTCTACAAAATTAATTTTCTGAACAAATGTTTCACTCCACCAGTCCCAGAAATGAGCAGGTAGATTGCATCTGTGAGAACCAATTGGTGTCTTGATCATGGAGGATGTCACACATCCTGTCTACCACAGATCACTAAAGACAAGTCATCCTGATGTAGTATAGAGTGGTCAACGGTAGTTCCTAGGGAGGTTGGAATCCCGGGGCCTCACTAAACATTCACTAAAGATTGTGACATGTAGTGCCAGATTCTGACTTCGGTTATACTTGTGTAAATGAATTCAGAACTGGAACCCCTGTGTGTGAGACTGGAAAATAGCAGAAACAAGAGTCCTGGGGAGAAGCTGTTGATACAGGGCCAACATTTCAGACAAGGGAAGTGCAGTAAGGGAAGGTCCAAGTGATCAAGAAATAGTCATTTTGCAGGGAAAAAGATGAAAATAGTTATTCCATAGGGATTAGCCATTTATGAAAACTTGCTGTTGAAGAAATAGAGGTTACAAGCAGCCCTCACCAAAGGGATTAGCTCATCATTTAGTCACATGGCATTTCAACAGGGATGTTTGTCATATTATCATGTGAATATTTCGGATTGGATTGCACTGGAACGGAGGTGAAACTTTCTCTGATGAAATGTCCCATGACAAAATGTCACCATGCTGCAATGATGAGGACTGATAGGTTTACAGCAAAATCACTGGGATTCACCACTTGAGTGGTCATATCAAAAGGCCTCAGTCTGGTAAGACTAAGATTCTACTGAATAGATACACATGCAATATGTATTCCCTTTTCCTTTGAGCACGGGCAGGGAATGAGATGTTTTTTCTTTCCTGGTAACCTCACCCCAAGAGATCACTGTCAGAGACAGAAGGTGAGTTTCGGGAAGAGGGAGGACTTACAAAATACTTAAAAGTTCCTAAAAGAGAGAGAAAGCGGGTGAGGTAATATCTTTTATTCAACCAACTTCTGTTGGTGAAAGAGACAAGGTTCTTTAGCACCTGAAGAAGAGCTATGTGGAGCTTGAAAGCTTGTCTCTTTCACCAGTAGAAGTTGGTCCAATAAAAGATATTACCTCATGCACCTATCTCTCTCATATCCTAGGTCCAACACAACTACAACAACACTGTGAACAAATTCCTAAAAATAATTTTCTCCAGAAACATGTTCCCCTGAAAACTTCCTTGCGTTTGGTTCTCTGATTACTGGGGTGATACTTCTTCAGTAATAGTTTATATGACTTGAGGGGCATCCTCTTGCTGTTTTGCAGCAGATACATCTTTGGGATACCTCACTGGTTTCATTCCTTCCTGTCTCAGATTTCAGAATATGGTGTATACTCATCCTGAAGGTTTACTCATGTGAAGGCCCTTTTGGTTTTATTCTGTCTCCTGTCATGCACTCTGTTTAGATGAGCCTACTAGAGGAGATTGAGGTGTGCTACAGAGCAGTGCTATCAGCATATAGATGAGCCCCAGCTGCATTTCTCATTTTCATGAGATCTGGAAGCAACAGCTTTCCCGCTTCCACAGTGTCTGGCTGAGATAGGAACCTGGATGAGAATAAGCTGGCTGATACTCAGCCCTAAAAGAGGGAAATTATGCTGGTTGGCAGGAGAAAAAACTTGAAGAACTGATGAAAGCTGTGACTGCTTATTCTGTTAATGGAGCGTATCCTCTCTCTTGCCAAAAGAGGTTCACAATGTTAGGAAACTTTTTGACATTTGATGGCTAATGAATTCCTAGGTAGCAGTATAATTGCCATAGCTCATGATCTATCATTGTGCTATCATTACACCCCAACACTAGTTGTTTGTCAATGCTTGCTAATCTAGAATGTGAGATCCTTGGGGCAAGGACTTAGAGCAGTCTAAATAAATAATAATGGATTTTATTTCTCATTTGGGTCTGAAATAAATAATAAATATATGTAATGAATTGAGAGAATGTATCATTAGTTTGACAGAACTAGGGAGTATTTTTCCTCTTTATCCACACTACAGGCATTGGCAACACAAATTTCTCTACTTAGTCCATACTTAACTGCCACAGACGGGCTGCAAGGTGTTGGGGCCTATACAGGGTCAGTAACCCTTAGGCTATGTCTACACTACACACTTAACTCAAGTGATTGGTATCTATGTTTGAGCCCCTGAGTTAGCCTACCAACTGTGAGCATGTAAAGACTTATCCCTACTGTGTCCTTGCTGTTTCTGCACTCACCCATGTGCATCTGGGGGCATATTCCATGGTTCTTTGTGCTAAGACACGCTGGGATTCTTTCACAGTCAATTGTGTCAAATGCAGAAGAACTTGTCTTTCCTTTCAGAGGAATTGTGGGAAGGGATTGGAGAACTATCAGCTACTGAATGATTTACACTGAATCCACATCGCAAAGTGGGCAGGTTCCAGCCTTAGTTAAACTGAAGTCCAGGTTCTAATGCACCCCCCACCCCGCCTCACACACATACACACACACACACACAACTGGGTATGCTGGCTGGGCTTAAACTGAGTCCAAACCTGAGTCTGAGGTTTTTATTTGTGAATATAAGAACGGCCATAGTGGGTCAGACCAAAGGTCAATCTAGCCCAGTATCCTGTCTTCTGACAATAGCAAATGCCAGGTGCTTCAGAGGGAATGAACACAACAGGTAATCATCAAGTGGATGGTAGAGGGGTTAAGGCTAAGACCTGACCATAAGCCTGGGTTAACTGTATAGTGCAGATAAACCCTTAGACTACTAGCAGAAGTGTCAGTTAGTATAATCTGTGATGTTTTTTGTCTGTCTGCTGAAAAATGGATTGAATCCATCAGTCATTTCTTAAAGATTGTTTTTTAAATTTGTGCCTGCACCCTTTCTTGTAATATCCAATGTGGCTGAGTTGGTGACCATGTGGGGATAGTGACTGGCACCATATAATGCAGCAGATTGTAGTTCAAATGTGAATCTTCATATCCTTTTCCACTCAGATGAATATTTTATGTTGGTAGATGAATAATATTTGACTGGAAAAAAACTTGGCTTTTCCCATATGACAAAATGTATGAAACTGGCGTACATACATATTTACGATTCTTTCTTTCTGTCTTTCTTTCTTTCATGAATGGTGAAAAAGTCTATTATAAGTGTGAATATTTTAGGGATAGGCCTCGGTCTGTATCTGAATTTTGAAACTTCAAAGTCTGGGGTGTTTGGATCTGGGTTTCTGATTCAGAATATAATAGAGTAGAGGCCTGATGCAAAATTTAGATACAGATCAGAGTTCAGCTTCTGAACTTCACAAGTTACTCAATATACAGGAATGCTTGAATTCAGGATTATTCTCCCTCCCATCTTGAGAGTTAATTTTTT
Organism: Mauremys mutica; assembly: GCF_020497125.1. Classification (NCBI taxonomy): domain Eukaryota; kingdom Metazoa; phylum Chordata; order Testudines; family Geoemydidae; genus Mauremys; species Mauremys mutica. The sequence goes on along the minus strand of NC_059080.1, from coordinate 32,464,164 downwards.
TTTCCATTGTCTGAAATATGACCCAGGCCCCACTCACCTCATTTTTTTTCAATTGTGTTAGATGTGATCTAGCAGATGGCTTTGGCAGTTTTACCCATGCCTCCGACCAGTAGTAATTAACCTTTCTACCTGACAGATGAAGTGCTATTAATGGCTTCATTTGACATGTCATGCAAAACAGCAGCCTGGTTAATTAAGAAAATATTCATTTTGGGGAACCAGTCTGGAAGCAGGCACTGGCTATGAGAGACATTTCTATAGCATTATGGATGATAGAGAAGTTTTCCCCTTAACATGTACCCAACTTCAGTTAATTACAGTCTGCCACAGTCCCTTGGTCTCTAGAGTTTGAAGTAAATAGATGGTGACATATATATCTCTATATCTAGATATGTGTTTAAATTCATATAGCTACATGTATATATATGAGGTTGTTTCATATGGGAAGCAATGACAAAAGAAGCAGTAATTAGATATTTTGGATGCCTATTTTTATTATTTACTGAGCATTGATTACCATTGGTTCATAGCTGTACTCAAACCTGTTTTGTATGAATATTTCTATGCATGCTAATGAGACAAATAATACTTTACAAGACAGCAGACATACATAGTCATTTGATACCCAGCATAGAAGCAATTTTAATTAAGCAACACTAGTAAAAATGTGAACATTAATTTTAAATTTAATCTGATACTAGTAGGGTGGTTTTTTTGCATTCTAAACTCAACGTTTAGGTGCTGATTTATGATGTTTCTGCATGAGACTTAATGAGAAATTCCTAAAGAAGGGCACTTCATATTTATTTCTCACTGGTGCTATTCTTTTGCACCAGAGAACAACATAGCTGGATGTTTAATCTTTTGCCCCCTGATGACCTTAATGAACAGTTAGATTTATGAGTCATTGTAAACTTTCCTCATTACCATTTAATACGCAACTGCACAAGAAGAAATCCAGAAGTAATCTCAGCATGTACCACCAGAGTCAATTAAAAGAAAAAAAATTGGCGGGGGGACCCCCCCCAAAGCTCTTGGACTTATAAAGAGTCTTTCTGCCAGAAGGATTCTAAAGTTCTTTACACAATGTGAACCTGATCCAAAGCTCCCTGAAGTCAATGTAAAGAATTAGGTATCTCTCTCTCTCTCTCTGTATGTCAATTTCTAACAGACATGAACTCACTAGTAGCAGAGTTTCATAACCTCCAAGTGCTACTTTTCCTCTCTTGATTTTCAGGTTGTTTCTCCATGAACTCAACTGAAGCATATTGTGGACCAAACTATATACCAGTGTTTGTCATAATGGCATCTCTATTATGCAATTCTGATTTAAACATGTAAATACTATTGCTGGTGGATTCACACAGCCATAATTATTAACAAGTGACTAATTACTGTGATTAGACATGATCCACAGAATACGGTGTCAGAACCAAATGTTTTATATTGTAATATTTTCCTGAATTAGGTAAAGCTCCATATATAATGGTGAGACAAAAAAGGAAAATAACTAGAAAGAGATAATTTACATCCAGAAAAAAACTGAACATATTCACAACTATGGTACTGAATAAGTAATGAATGATATCATGCTAAAAGGGATTTTTATGAATATAAGTTGTCTTTATAAAAAGCTGGATACATAAATTAATATTTCCCTTGAGCCGTGTTGCTTATCTACTCTCACTTGCTCTTTCTCTGTTCCTACTTCTTATATGTGAATGTGACATTATTTCACTGATTTATTTTTATGTATTCACTTGATGATTTGGGAGGTGATAAAAACCCACTGAAGTCCCTGAAAAGAGTGGGCTTTGAATCAGGCCTATAGATGGTAGTGTGCAAACACTCTCACTCTGAATATTACTCTACCGTTGTGCTTTGGTTTCTGTAAAAGGTACAACTGGTTGAAATATCTTCATTGGAACATTTTTTTGAGGAGAAATGGATTTTTGACCCAAATATTTTTTTGGAAAATATTTTTGGTGGTCAAAAATTTCCAGGTTTATTGGAAACTGAATATTTTACCAAAAATGTTTTTCAACTACCATTTCCTCAGCCCCCAAACAAGTCTTTGAAAAGATTCTTGGTTTTAGTTTCCATTTTTCACTGAAAAATGTTTTTTGGGAAGTAAAAATAAAAATTAAAAAAATGTCTATAAAAAAAGTTTTACATTTTTGAAAAGTTATAATAAATATACTGATTCAGAAACTGTGTTCAGTTTCTCATTTGCCTCTGCAGTCTACACTCTCTCTCACTTTTACCATTCTTGAATAGCAAGCTTTTTCCATATTTACAGAATGTCTACTAGCATGGGACGAGATACATCATAAGATTTGCATTGTTGACTCACTCTTCCAGTTGACACCAAAGCTTAAAACATTTTCTTTCCAGTCACTTTTCTTCTTCATTTACTTTATTTCTTAATGTCAATTTGCTTGTGAAGGTGTTTTACTCTGCAGTAAAGTAAAAATTTAATCTCCATCTTTGGACATCAGCCCTGCATGGTGACTCGTGGAGCATCATGCTAATCTTTGCAGCATTTCTGGACTCCAATTTGTCCAGTCTGCTGAAATATTGACTGAATTTATTTTAACATGGTATGTGCATTAGAATATCAATAAGGGCAGAACTAATGGAGACTGATAAACTAACCCGACCTCAATGTCCAGAATGTCTAAGGTCATTCCTTGCTGAGCCAGAAAGAAATCGAGTCAGTAATGGACAAAATGTTATGGTATGGATAAGGATATTATTTTGGAAAACAATGAAGCAATTCTCATGTTACATTTATTTCCAGTAACATGATCAATAGTATAGTAGAGCTGTGTGTCTATTATGCTGTAATGCCAAACAGCTCTCCTTGCCTGATGAAGGTCCTGGTAGGAAGGTTACTTGTCCCTTACTGTCAGACGTTGTTTATTATTTACTAGGTATCATTCTGGTTTGACAATGAATGACCTTATTCTTAACATTCTGGTCATGGAGCTCACACCAATAGATTGGCCTTCATTACTTCTGCCTTTATTGATTTTTCTAATGGGTAAACCATGTTAAATAAATAAAGCCAATACTTTAGCAGAGCAGACAAAGCTGAGTTCACAGATATTTTTGGAGAACATGAGAATGCCTCAATCTTCAGGACTGGTGTCCAAATCTGGGTAGAATAACACAGAAAACGAGTGAGGGGAAAAATACTGTAAAAGGGTGCAAATATAGACTTTAGGGAAAAGAAGAACAGAGGAAATCACAAGTCATAAGGGGTCAGCAGGGCTTCTTGGGCTAGGGTTAGAGTTACTTAGGGTATGGGTGGCTGGGTTAGAGTTGGGTTTGGGATCAGTAGGGCTCCCTGGGCTAGGGCTAGGCTTAGGCTCAGGTCTCCCTGAGCTAGGGTTATGGTTACTAAAGGTAGGATTCCTCCGCTAGGGTTAGGCTTGATGTCAGTATGGCTCCCCTGGCTTGGCTTAGGGTTACCAAGGGTAGTGAACCCCAGAGTAAAGGTAGGCTAGGTGTCAGTAGGGCTCCCTTGACTAGGGTTAGTTTTGGGGTTGGTAGGGCTCCATGGACTAGGGTTGATCTTGTGGACAATGGAGTAGGGCTCCCCAGGCTAGGGTTAGAGTTACTAAGGGTATGGAACACTTGATGATTACCTGTTCTGTTCATTCCCTCTGGGGCACTTGGCATTGGCCACTGTCAGAAGACAGGATACTGGCCTAGATGGACCTTTGGTCTGACCCAGTATGGCCATTCTTATAGGTCCCCTGGTTAGAGACTTAGATAGGGCTCCCTGGGCAAGGGTTAGGCTTTGGGTCATTAGGGCTCCCCAGGGTAGCATTAGGTTCACTAAAGTAGGGGTACCCTGGCTAGGGTCCATGATTATTAGGGTTAGGCTTGGAGTCAGCAGGGCTCCCCAGGCTATGGTAAGGGTAACTAAATATAAAGTTCCCCAGGCAAGGGTTAGGCTTGGGGTCAATAGAGGTTCCTGAGCTAGAGTTAGAATTACTAAGGGTAGGGCTTCCCAGGCTAAGGTTAGGTTTGTTGTCACTGTCAATCTCTTGGCTTGGGTTAGGGTTACTAAGGGCAGGGTTCCTAGGGCTCAGGTAGGGCTTAATGTGAACAGAGCTCCCAGCGTTAGAGTTACTAAGGGTAGGGCTCCCCAGGTTAGGATTAGGATTGGAGTCAGTAGGGCATGCCAGGCTAGGGTTAGGGTTACTAACGGGAGGGCTCCCAGGACTGGGGATATGATGATGAACGATAGATCTCCCTGGGCTAGGGTTAAGCTTGGGGTCAGAAGGGGTCCCTGGGCTAGAGTTAGGGTTACTAAGGGTAGGGATCCCTGGACTAGTTTTAAAGTTACAAAGAGCAGAGGTCTCACTCATATAGGGATCCTCTGACTAGGGATAGGGATGCAAAGGGTAGGGCTCCCCATTCTAGATTTAGGCTTGGAGTCAGAAGGGCTCCCCTGGTTCAGGTTAGGCTTACTAGGGATAGAACTCTCTGGGCTAAGGTTAGGTTACTAAGGGTAGGAGTCCTTGGGCTAGGGTTAGGCTTGAGGTCAGTATGGCTCTGCTGACATGGCTTAGGGTCCCAGTGATAGGGTAAGGCTTAAGGTCAGTAGGACTCAGGCTAGGGTAAGGATTACTAGGGGTAGGTATCCTTAGGCTATGTTTAGGGTTAATAGGGGTAGATCTCCTCAGCCTAATTTTAGGGTTATGTTGTTGTGTCAGTGGAGACACAACCTACTCTGACTGGAGGGATATTCCATTGGCGTAAGTAATCCACCTCCACAAGAGGCAGTAGCTAAGTTGATGGAAGCATTCTTCTGTCAAACTAGTGCTGTCCACACAGGATTTATGTTGTCTTAATTACGTCTTAATTACGTCACTCAGGTTTTTGCATCCCTGAGCGACATAGTTATGGTGCTATAATTTTCTAGTGTAGACCAGGCCTGAGTGCAATATATTTGTTTAAAATGATGGTACAGTAGCATCTTACTGAGGGACCATGGCTTTTCTTTAAACTCTTTGAGAAATGTTATTTAATAATATATACTAAGTCTATTGCTGCTCTGCGTAGTGACAATAATAATAAACATGAATAAGACATTGATATTGAACTAGTTAATAATATAATCTAATTAGAATTTGTGTTAAAAACCAATTACATTAGTTTAATGGGAAAATGTAATATAACTCCAGATTTTTCCTGTTAAGTTAACATTATAGACTTTAATGAATACCTTAATTAGTCATCAATATGGATACAAACATTTTATAAGTAAAATTCAGTTCCGTGTTCTCCTCTACACAGCCAGACCTATTAAAATAATCTTATTATGATGACTAAAGGACAAATTATTTTAAAAACCTCCTGGTTCTGCTGTAGAGAATATGGTGAAGGACAATTCTTCAAAAGTAATCAAAGCGTGTGTGCAGGTGGTGGGGGCAGGTTAGTCTTGCGCTAGAAATGAATTTCTAATGCTAACCATTAAATGTACAATGGACTTTGTTACCTATGTGCCTTGTAGTTACATACATTTTATTAACTAATACTTTTTACCTGCAACACTCTCTGGGCACCCTTGACTGGAAAGCCAGAGGACATAATCAACCTTGAATCTATCTTCCTCTATCCTGGGTCCTTAGATGGAAAATAGGAAAATACTATAATCCCCATTTTACAGATGTGGGGAACTGAGGTACAGAGAGGCTAAGTGACTGGCTCACGATCACACAGGAAGTCTGTGGGAGATCAAGAACCTGGATTCCGGTTTCCCAAGTCCTAGGCTACTGTCCTAAACACTTGCCCATACTTTCTCAATCTTGCAGTTGTGCTGTCCCAAGAGCATACTAGCAGACAAATTATGACTCCGAGTATCACAATTCAGTCCCTAGATTCCCCCTTGCACTAGGGAGGAAGTAACTGCACTGAACTGGTTGGCACAGTGGAGGAGGAGCAGAATCAAGGCTCCACTCATTCCCCCATCCCTGGCTACCCACTCTTCATCCATAGGAGTGTCAAAGAAGCTGTCTCTTGTGCTGTAATCTAGGAAGCCTCCTTACTGCCCTGTACGGGCATGTAGAAGAGCTTTGTTCTTGTCAATAGAGCCAGGCTGCTTCTGATCTCACTCACATTGGTTTTACACTCTTTTATTGTCATTTACTTCAGTGGAATGACTCCTGATTTACACCAGTTTAAATGAGAGAAGAACCAAACTGCCGATCCTCTGACAACCTCTGACAATCCTCTGCCGATTCTCTGACAACAGAAGCTCAAATCCCAGTAGGAATGACTAAACCATTCCTTGTTCTAAGGTAGATAAACTGGGGTTCTCAGACAGTTTTCTCTGTGTGGATTTTTCAGAAGAGACCTCAAAAACCAAGGTCATGCAGAGGTTATTATTTAAGAGACGAGATTTGCTTGGTCAGCCTATGACAGAGTTTCCTCACCCTTCCACCCCAGACATGGCTGCATTTCAGTGGTGCTGCTTGAACTGGGCTTAGGTTCTTGTTCAGTATTAAAGAGCATTATTCCTGCTCCCCTGTATGAGTGTGCAAAAGAGAGAAAGGGCAGAAGGAGCCTCTCCCCACCTTGCTCCATTTATGCAGAGGGCCAAATATAATAGGATTCCTTGTATTTAGGGAGCTGTTGGTTCTAGCATCTCCAAAGAGGGAAAAGCCAACTGCCCTTCCTGCCTTGCAGTGGCCAGTGGAATTGGCTGGGTTCAGAGGGGAAAGGATGCTTTCCCTCTCTGGAGACAGTTCAGTGGTAAACACCCACACCCTGTGCACTCTAAAGCTCTCTGAGGCATTGGCTGTTTCAGGCATGATGCCTCCACAGCACCTCTGCCTGGTCCCAGTGAAACCCTACGCACATTATTCTCCAATGGAATTTTGACATCTTTTCTATTCTAAAAGACAGTTGAGTTTATTACTAGCAGCTGAATGACTCTACAGTCTTTCTTAAGCACACAGCTATGTCACTAATTGGATTGTTATCAGCAGGGGCGGCTCCAGGCACCAGCATGCCAAGCGTGTGCCTGGGGTGGCAAGCCATGGGGGGGCGCTCTGCCGGTCGCTGTGAGGGCGGCAGGCAGGTTGCCTTCGGCGGCATGCCTGCGGAGGGTCTGCTGGTCCTGCGGCTTCGGCGGACCTCCCACAGGCTGCCGCTGAATCCACGAGACCGGGGACCTCCCTCAGGCAAGCCACCGAAGGCAGCCTGCCTGCCGTGCTTGGGGCGGCAAAATACTTAGAGCCGCCCCTGGTTAGCAGTGTGACTGGAAGCTCTGTTAGGGCACTGCCAATGTTCCACTATACTAATATACAGTGGGTGGGAAATACTCAGGTTTCTTGATTATTTTTTTCCCTGAAGAAATGTTTGCCACATTAAATCTAGCTCATTCTGATACAAAGTGATTACAATCTGAGCATTATGAAGGGGAAACTCTGATGGGATGACTGGTTATCTGGGATGACTGAATGGGTTTGAACTCTGTGGCCAAGTGTTAGAAAAATATAGCCAAGACAGTCTATAGAAACAAGAAACACTACGCTATCAATGCAATTTGAAGGCATTTAGTGTTCTTGTGCTTCACTATATACAAAGTTGAGCTGGTATCCATTACAGTACCCATACACTTTGATATGACTTAATATAGACAATTCTTAATAAGCAGGTTAATTTGCTTTTCTCTCTGACTTGTGTGTGTGTGTGTATGTGTGTATATATATATATATAATAAATATGACATGCTGAAATACAAAGAGCTTAAGTCAAAATTAATGCAAGGGCAACAGAAAGTTGTGCAGAAGAAAGCAGTTGAAAACAGCCTAACAAGAGACCAACACTAAATATTTTTCACGTATATTGTGATTTTGTGTCTTTTATCCTGTTGTTGTTGTTGTTGCCTGATGGTATGCATTAAGTTCATAAAGAGAACATTTCAACTTTTGCTTTGCCTTCTTGTGAGCTACTTTATTGAGGTAATGCTTGTATAAAAGTGGGCATATGCTATTACATCAGAAGATTTATTTCCAGAGCCATATTCAAATTTTAACTCAGTTGTTTTGCTGATCATACTGTTTTCTTTCTTTTTAATATAAGAACAATGTTGCTAATTTGGGGACTGGCATAGCATATATCATGCTTTATCCGTTGTCATGGGTGCATGTGCTTCAATTTATTTCAGTCTAATGAGGAATATTGCAACCTCCTTAGATTTGAGTAGAGCTAGGCTTGATTGTTTGAAATGCCTTGATTTTTACACAGTATAAAGCAGTATTAATTTTCACAATGTATTCACAGAAATGATATTAAAATAAATTTAGACACTACACTTCACAGTATATTTGTCATGCACTCAAGCTAAGGTTTAATTGCCTGACTTCCAACTAGAGGAAGTCTGTGAAAAAGTCATAAACTCGTCAGTTGGCCTGAGAAAATTGTTTTGCTCTACCGTTGCCCTGTTAACATATTGAAAGAGGTGTTGATTTGAGTCCTTTAAAAGACGTCTCTACACTATTTTGCTCAGCACAGCAGTTGGAAAGTTCCCCTGATGACAAGCACTTCTCACTATGTGTAAACTGTTCAGTAAATAAAAGTTTTGCTTAAAATTGGGACTTTTGATCCACATCTGACAAGAATCTTTTCAGAATCACTTATGTTATCACTTCAGGAGATGACTTAGAGCTACATAGGGAATAAATCTCTCTCATTATAAATGATAATATGGATAATAACATTGTGATCTACAATTTAACATTAATTTAGCTATTTTGTCAAGGTCCTTGTTTCATTAGGAATTTTTTCAAAGGCAAAATCTGCTTTTCATATTCGCTAATTCACCACTCCCATTTTTGCTAATGCAAAAAGTTCTTTACTGCTAACATATCCCATCAAAACTTATTTTTCAGTAAAATGTTCAAAATTCATGAGACTCATGGGAAACTAAACAGAATCTTGTGAAATTCCTGTGAAATGACATAACATATCTCATAAGCCAAAATATTAATGCAAACATTTTGTAACTCAAACTTGGTGATTAAAATATGGCTCTGAACCTAAATACTGGGTTTGATTTCATAGAATATCGGGGTTGGAAGGGACCTCAGGAGGTCATCTAGTCCAACCCCCTGCTCAAAGCAGGACCAATCCCCAGACAGATTTTTTTTTAACTGTACGGAAGTCTGGATTTGGATCCAGATAAAAAATATACCTTTTCCTGTAGAAATTCTTACAGTCATTATCATAGAAAAAAGTCCCTATGATTTTTTTTATTAACTATGTTCACACACAGTCACTCCTGTGGTAGTTATGACCCAAACCCAACATGGGTTCCTGTTGTAGTTCTGACTCTCCATGTTTCAGCTGTAATTTTTCCTAAAGATTCTTGGAGCCCTCAGCTGTGTACTAATCTTTAGTAGAATATACCAGCCTGGCTTCAGTTTGTGGAGTTGACAAATTTTTCACAGGTTTGAATACAAAATATTAAATGCAAAAATGAAAGCATTTTCTAAAAATAATCCATCCTCATAAAGGCCAGCTGAACAAAATACATTTGAAAAGTCTGAGGTGGCACAGAATAACTACAAAACTTTTGGTATGGAATCACCTGGATGTCAGAATGTCTTGGATTTGTTCCCAGCCCTGTCACAGACTTAAGTACTAGAGCACCTTGGGCAAGTCATCGAGATTCTCTGAGCTGCAGTTTCCCAGTCTGTGAAATAGGCAGAATAATGCTTACTGCCTCCCCCCTTCATAAAGCATTTAATATCCTGGGCTGAGAAGTGCTAGATATGTGCTAAGTATTATAATATCATTAATAATAATACTACTAATAATATTTTTATTGAATTCTTCTAAATCCCTTGAAACCTAGAACACACACACACACACATTCACACACACAATTGAAAAATACACTAGTGACATTTCAGCTGAATTGGGTTAACTCTGCCAAAGATCCAAGTGACAGAATCTTGTTTTAAACTGAATCTTAGTCACGACCGTAATTATGGCCAGATGACTCTCTCCATAATGAAGCTGTGTGAACAAAGGTAGTTTGCCCTGAAGCAACCTGAGATTGACAGTCTAACTCTAACATTGCTAAAGGAAATAAGTAGAATGATAGAGATGGATAATACTAAGAGTATAGAACCTGTTGAGCTATGATTTGCTAAAAGAATAGCACAGAATTGAAAAAAAATGAAGAAATTCTATTCCATTCATAGAATCATAGAATTGTAGGACTGAAAGGGACCTTGATAGGTCATCTGGTCCAGTCTCCTGCACTCAAGGCAGGGCTAAGTATTATCTAGACCATCCCTGACAGTGTTTTTCCAACCTGCTCTTAAAAATCTCCAGTGATGGTGATTCCACAGCTTCCCTAGGCAATTTATTCAAGTGCTTAACAACCCTTACAGCTGGGAAGTTTTTCCTAATGTGTAACCTATATCTCCCTTACTGCATCTTAAGCCTATTACAGCTTGTCCTGTCCTCAGTGGATAAAGAGAACAATTTATCACCTTCCTCTATATAACAGCCTTTTATGTGCTTGAAGACTGTTATTGTGTCTCGGATTAGTCGTCTCTTCTCAAGATTAAACAAGCCCATTTTTGTCCATTTTTCTTTGTAGCTCATATTTTCTAGACCTTTAATAATTTTTGTTGCTCTCCTCTGGACTTTCTCCAGTTTGTCCACAACTTTCCCGAAGTGTGGTGTCCAGAACTGGACACAGTACTCCAATTGAACCCTTATCAGTGCTGAGTAGAGTGGAAGAATTGCCTTTTGTGTCGTTCTTACAACACTCCTGCTATACATCCCAGAACGATGTTCCCTTTTTTCGCAACAGTATTACATTGTTGATTAACGTTTAGCTTGTGATTCACTGTAAACCCAGATCCTTTTATACAATACTCCTTCCTAGGCACTCATTTCCCATTTTGTGCAATTGATTATTACTTTGTAAGTGTAGCACTTTGCATTTGTCCATATTGCATTTAATCCTATTTATTTCAGACCATTTCTCCATTTTGTCACAAACATTTTGAATTGAATTGAGCAGAACCAGACCCAGAACAGATCTCTCTGTGAACCCCACTCGATATACCCTTCCAACTTGACTGTGAACCGTTGATAACTACTCTCTCTAACCAGTTGTGCACTTTATAGTAGATTTGTCTAAGTTATATTTCCCTAGTTTGCTTATGAGAATGGCACGTGCTACTAGGATGACCAGAAAGCAACCATGAAAAATCGGCACAGGGGGTGAGGGATAAGACAAAGCCCCAATATCGGGACTGTCCCTATAAATTGGGACATCTGGTCACCCTATGTGAGACAGTATCAAAAGTCTTACTAAAGTAAATAAAAGTCACAACTACTGCTTCCCCCCATTCACAAGGCTTGTTACCCTGACTATGCAGGATATTAGGTTGGTTTTACCTGATTTGTTCTTGTATGTGAATAATGTAGCTGGAGTCAACCTAGCTTAGGTCGACTTATTGCAGTGTCTACACCATGCTGGGTCAACGGGAAGCATTCTGCCATTGACTTACCTTATGCTTCTCATTTCAGTGGAGTACCAGAGTCGATGGGAGAGCGATCTGCAGTCAATTTATTGGGTCTTCACTAGACCCGCTAAATCGACCACTGGTGGATTGATCACCACAGCATTGATCCACTTATCACATTTTCTTCTAGGTGCTTACAAATTCCATTCAGGTTTTATCTTATGTGTCTTTACCCTCACCACTGTAGTATCTGAGCAGGTGTCATGTGTGGTTCATCCTCGCCCCTTGGTTAATTGTATACAGTGTGCAGTTTTTCGTTTTGGCACATTGTTCTTGTTATTTATTTATTTTTAACATGTACAAAACAAGGTTAAAAATAAGGTCTAATTCTCCTCTGTGGAGAGGTTGCTTTGCATGACCCTGTGGGCCAGTCCGGGCCCTGAAGTTGGCATAGCTGGTCATGGAAGGATCATCTTTTTTCACGGACTCCTCCAGTGCCATGTAACCCTGTTTTAGTTTAGGGGGGAAATTGAGTCACATTATTTTGTCTGGGCTTTGTCTGCCCTTTTGAAGTGCTGACATAATAATGTTTTGTTTGGCTAGAATTATGTTTTGCCAGACAGGACTAATTTTAATTACGCTGGACATGGAAATAAAGAGGTGAATATCAGTAAGAACAAGGACATAAGCAGGTGTCCTGAGAAAACTGGTATAATTCTATATTAACTGACATTAATTAATGTTCTTACTGTCATGGAAGTAACAAGTATGTGCTGTAAATGTAGCTAAATTTATTTTTTACATTCTTTTCAACACTATTCCTATAGAGATGTAGACATCTGCTACACAGATAGGAGGATAAAATATTTAATTACTTTGTAAAAGAAACTGCATTTAATTTCTTATGCTAAAGAATATTTGAAGCTCTGAAAAGCTTCAAATGCAGATTACCTTGTGAAACAGTAACTGTTACATCTCTTATGAACAAAAATTAAAACATGGACTTCAGAGCTGTATACACTTGGTTCCAGTGATATGCCTATGCAATAACAGGAGATTGTGCTTACCTATTTAGAGTTGTGAAAAGCTTTCTGAATAAAACTTAGAACCAGATGAAACTCACCTAATCTTGAGTTATATTACAAACTAAAAACTCATGTCAGGTTTTTAGAGTATGTTGGCTGTTTTGCAGGAGCTTCAGAAAAGCTGAGCAAACCTAGGCTGATTTGAGGTTTCAGATGAAATGTGACATGTTGAGTTATCATGGTTTTGACTTGAAACTAGGTAAAATGTGATAATTTTTGCTGAGTTTCTTTTAGGGTTTTGAAGGGGTTTTGAACTTATGTAAATCTAATGGACTAGTGTGGCACTTGGCAATCCAGGGCCAAGTATGGTTCAACACAGAATTATGCTGGTCCATGGGGCAGGGGCTGACTTTCAACTCTGAGAACCTTTTTCCTGGCTGTGCTCACTCCCTGTCCACCTGCGTGAGCAATGGAGTAACAGTCTGATGATTTCATGGCTTTTCGTGATTGAGCCCCAAATCAGTAAAAATTAACCAAAACTGCCCAATTCCATGTAGGTCTAGTGCAGTAGCTCTCAAACTTTTTTACTGGTGACCCCTTTCACAAAGCAAGTGTCTGAGTGAGACCCCCCTTATAAATTAAAAACACTTTTTTATACATTTAACCCCATTATAAATGCTTGAGGCAAAGCAGGATTTGGGGTGGAGGTTGACAGCTCACGACCTCCTATGTAATAACCTCGTGACCCCCTTGAAAACCACTAGTCTTGTGCCTAAATGATTCCAAAAATATAAATGTGAAGAATGGGTGCTTTCTGAAATACGGTTTATGCTAAACAGCTCCACTGAATTGAACTAACGATCAACTGAGTAGATGAGCAGATAATATTTCTAGGGCTATACTCAATAAATAAAATGCAGCCATAGCCTTGTCTACCTCACAGAGTGTTATGAGCATGGATTGCTTAATATTTGTAAAGGGCTTCAAAGATAAAAAAGGATGATACAAATGCTGGGCTGAATTCCGGATTCTTTGGAAACTTTGGAAAATTTGAGGAGGGACAGTCCAGTGGTTAGGGACTCAGGAGAGAAGTTTCAGTTCCCTTCTCTGTCACAACTTGCTGTGTGACCCTGGGCAAGTCACTTAGTCTCTCTGTGACTTAGTTCCTCATCTCTAAAATGAAGATAATAGCCCTATCCTACCCCACAGGAGTGTTGCAAGGGTAAATACATTAACGATTGTTAGGCACTCAGTTACTAGGGTGACAGCCCATCTTCCATGGAAAAGTTTGAAAAAATTCACCTCTCTCAATTATTTTTTGCAATCTGCAGCCCATCTTTTGGGCAGGCTTCCGACCTTCAAATTGAAAATTAGGAAGTGCCCAAGAAAACATATTTTAAACATGACAAGACACAACTATGGCTTCTGTCCCTGAAATGGGGAGTCATTAGAAAGAAGGTTCTCATGCATGGCTCCTGACATGACTGTAGTGAATGAGGCTCTCTTTTTGTGTGCTACCCATGACTCACTGCATATTTATCAGGACAATTAAACTAATGAGCAAAGCCTTGAAGAAGCAGCAAAACATCACCAAAGGCCTGGAAGGCTGGGCATGGTCAGCGGGATATTGAAAAGAAACACTAGATCACAAGTGACTACCCAGTCAAATAAATGAGACTTAATGAAGTTGAATATGATAAAAAAAATTGTTCCTAAGTTGCAATATGAGGTTCTGTTTCTGGAAAGCATGTAAGTGCGTGCTTGAATCTATGTCTATTCAAGACAGCATTGTATCACATATGTAATTATAAGCATTTGCTTACTACCATTGACTTCATGTGCTTAAGTGTTGTCCTGAATAGGGTTGCTTGTCCAGAATCATGGCCTGAGATTTGGGATCCCTGGGGGAAAAAAAAAAAAGGTGTGAGAAAATAAACTCAGACCAGAGTTGTACCAATAGTAAGAGAGGATAGAGTTATACAAATTGGAGATCCCAACTGTGAGCCTATCTGAAAATTGACAATATGCCCTGACAGTGAGTTAGGCTCTAGTTGGGTAGGGTACTAAACATGTTATACCAGTGAAGCTCAGTTAGTGTGATTTTGAACTAGTTGTAAGGGTAGAATGATTTTATTGTGTCTACTGTGGTTGTAGGTAAGTTGGTTAGGGTGGGATCTCTCTCGCTAGAATTAAAAAGGAGAAAAACGTAGGAGGAACCACTCATGCAAAACCTTGTAAAAACACAACAGCATTTTATAGTAAGAGCCCCAAAACAATGTAGTGACATTATTATAACTGGAGCATTACTGCAGAATACTGTGACATTGGTGTAAGGGTATTTATCTGCCAATTCCAAACCAACACCAATTTCAGGTTAAATCTAAAAAAACATTTATTCTCAATTTTTTTTCAAAAGCCACAATAGTTTAGTAACTATGTTATTATCCTTTTACTTAGTTCTTAATTTATACCAATGCTGCTTGACATTAAACTGTTAAAGCCATTGATTATAAGTTCAAAATAACTTTTTACATTCTGGCACTGAACTAAAGCTCTTGCTTTGTCTACTAATGCTGAATAATGGAAAATAATTAACTTTAAATTAAGCGTTGCATTTTATTATGTAACAGTATTAGTTATAATGAGAATTGCAAAAGGCATTTTTAAGTGCAGGCACAAATCAATTATAGACAAAGAATAAATTATATCTACTGAAGAAAGTAATATATTTATTGGATGAAATGCCTGCTCATAAAGTTGAGCTTCATTACTATCCATGGTTTGCATAACATATATTATACCGAAAATGAAGAGAATCCCTGCCCCGTGATAAATTCCCAATTCCCATTTCTACAGGTACATTTCTATAGTGACTAGTTAATTGCATCACTGTCATGTGTAAGTTTGTCACTGACAAGAACAGCAGTGAAAATGACATTGTTACAAACTGGTTGTTAGCTGTAGTAGATGAATGAACTGAAATTCTCCATAATTCTATGTACCCACAGCCAGTTTTTACATTGCTCACCTTCAGACAATTACCCAGAACATCCAATATCACGAGAAAGGTTGTTTGTTCTTTTACTACTGGTATTTCCAGCCCAATTGGGGAAAAGGAAATACCAGTAATCTCCCAGAAATGCTTGCTCTTCCTAGGTTTTCAGCTTAATTTTCCAGACGAAATATGACAACAAAGTTTAGATAAGCAGCTTCAATTTGAAGTGCTAACCCATGCTGGACTTTCAAACTACACCTCTACCGCAATATAACACGACCTGATATAACACGAATTCAGATATAATGTAGTAAAGCAGCGCTCCGGGGGGTGGGGCTGCAAGCTCTGGTGGATCAAAGCAAGTTATATATATATATATAAAACGCAGTTTCACCTATAACACGGTAAGATTTTTGGCTCCCAAGAACAGCGTTACATGGGGGTAGAGGTGTATTAGAGATTTGCCTTTTTGTACCAGCTATCCGCTAAACCTTGGAGTTCATCTTCACATAATAAACACCTGGAAAATTCTCATTGAAATGACTGGAATTATGCTTTGAGGACTGATTGGATCTGTAGTAATTGTCTAGGTGCTCACTTTCTTTGACTTAAGAATCATGCGTGGTCTGCCTTCTACCAGTGAGTGGTATCTAGTTTGTTGAAAGGATCCCTGTTAAGTCAAAATCTGCACCCATCTGCCCCTACTGAAACTCATTGGAAGGCATATGTTTGTAATATACTAACCTGAGCTATTGCATGTGAGAAAATAAATGGAGGAATTTTTAAGCACACTGGGTAAAATGTATATCTTCTGCAACAGTTCTGTGCCCATATCTGCTTCCAGTTAGATATTCTTTACAGGATGATGCAGCCTTAAGCGTCAGTTTGAGCTGGGCTGTTGGTTTTGATTGAAAGGCTGCCAACACTTAAGGAACTCTAAGGAATCCTCAAAATAGTTGACCCAAATGAGCAAAGTACTTACGTACATGCTTAACTTGACACATATGCTTAAATGCATCCCTGTTTCAGCTAAGCATTCATGTAACCCCATGCTTAAGTAAAGCAGATGCTTAAGTGGTTTGCAGAGGTGGGGGCCAAATTCTGAATGCTGAAGAGAAAGCATGGTTCCGTGGTTAAGACCTACATTAGGATTTGCAGTATTTAGGCTTTGTACCAGACTTTGCCACAGACTTCATGTGTGACCTTGGGCAAATCTCTTAATCACTTTGTGCCTCAGTTCCCTAATGGTAAAGTGGGAATAATACCTTCTTTCTCCCACGCTTTGTCTTCTTTGTTTATATTGAGGGCAAGGTCTGTCTCTTACTATGTATATATACAAGGCCTACCACAATGTGGCTCTGATCTTGATTTGGGCCTCTAAGTGCTACTGTAAAAGTAATACATAATAATAATAATAATAATAATTAATTAATAATACACTTTAAAAGGGGTTTGGTGTAGATTGTATAGTAATTGCAGTGAATTTAAATATTAACCCTTTGGTTCTAAGAAGCTGTAGATTATCCCAATAAGTGTTCCACTTCATTGAATAAAGGGGTCTGAATGCTTTGTACCTTTTCATAACAGTTTAAAGAGGGAGGAGCAAAATTACAGCTGTAATAAATCATAGGTTCAAAATGACTGTGTACGCACCCATCCACTGGACTTTATCTGCAAATGGGGTAATTGGCTGCTTGCATTTATGTCCACTTGTGGAAACAAAATTAGAGACCCAAAGGCTAAATAGTGAAAAATCTCATAAGGTTATTGAATTCCTTCATTTTTTAAGTTGCACCATGACCTAAGTTCACATAAATGTGTCTGAACTGCAAAATAATACAGAAAGGTATGCTCGAGCAGCAAAGTATGTATTGGAGGTAACTAAAATCTCATACGGAGAATGAGAGTTGCATATGCTTAATCCTTCTGAGGTTCAGGCCCTTGCTCAATTTGAATGTTGATAACTGTTCCTTTTTTTCCTGCCTTACTTATAGCCTTCACCTATAATTATTCTAAACTTATCGGAGGGACAGGAGCAGAGCCAATGCACTATTGTACCCTGGACCAAATTAACCACTACTCACAATAGGTCTGTGTCTAGGGCCCCCAGCTCTGAGGTCACATGATGTACATTATGATGTCACTTGTAACATCATCACTGTCATGGAGACAATGGACTTCCTGCAATGTGAATCCATCTTCTCCAGGATTAGGAAGATGCATGATGGCAGTCTGTGACACAGAGCCCCAGTGGCAGGAGCACCGCCAGCTTTTTTGCCGCCCTAGGCGGCGGAAGGTCCCACCCTCGAAATGTCACCCCCAACAGAGGCGGTGGAAGGTCCAGGTGCCGCGGTCTCCGCCCCCCAAATGTTAGCGCTCTAGGCAACCGCCTAGGTCGCCTAATGGGTTGTGCCAGCCCTGCCCATTGGTAGTTCACCACTCTGTGTCAGCAACTTTTGCCGGGCCTGATGTCCGTCCTCACTTACCTAACACACTGTTGTCATGCTCTATACACAAGAGGTGGCATATATCAGTGGAGAATTCATAACTCACTGATCATTAATATTCTTGTGTGATGTGTATATATGTAGTATGTACAATGAGTTACAAATATGTGCTAGAATTGTGTACTTAAAATATGTTAAGCCCAGACTGCCTTAGACAAAGGAATGTATATTTGCTATTCTGACCAATCTGGTTGCCAGGCAGAGACAATGAAAGTATATTTACATATAAGGTAAATAAAGCTATCAAGCTTACAAGAATGGAAAAAGAGAGCATCCCAGTAGGGGAGGGAAACTTTATCTGGGGATACACTTCAGAAGAATACATTTCAAAGGTTTACTGAGCTATAAAGACAGAGGGATGTAACCTCAAATGAAAAGCAATAGAATCAATGGATTGTACACAATGTTACTGTATTATAAAAGTGTCTTGAGTAAGGTCTTTTATAAAAGTCTGACACAGCAGTGATTAATGTAATTGTGAAACGTATGCATTAATGCTATATGAGGAATGATGGATACTCACTGATATTGTGCTTTAAAGTCTATGACCAAACACAAAGAGAAACAGGTTTTCTCCCAGATAGGAGAGATGGGAAGTTGACAGGAAGGGAAGAACAGCAGGAAGCCTTTCTGCCTCTTCTGACAGGGTCAAAGAACTTTGGGAGATATAAGTGGAAACAGAATGGCATGTTGCTATCCATCACTTTGGGGGAGGGATTAAAGGTGCCAGAGCTGTTGAAGTCAAAGAATGTTGGGTCCTTCAACCAGCGGGATTGAAGTTTCTGGGAACTGAGTTTAGGTGAGAAACCTGCTGAGGCAAAGATTGTAATTTGCTGAAATTAAGTTTTAGTCTTAGAAGCGTATTTTTACTTGTGTTTGCTTGTAACCCTTTGTATCTTAGTCCTTATATATGATATTACCTAAGCCTCCGACTTTTTGTTTAATAACCTTGTTTTACTGTAAACCAATTTACCCCAGCTAAACTAACAGACTGCAGCGTATTGTCTCTTTAAAGGAACAATTAATTTAATAACTTCTGTGAGTGTTCCAGGAGAGGGCTGGACATTGTAGGGCAGATGGTTTGGGGAAAATTCAGGACTGGGAGGGTGTTGGAATCACCCTGCAAGGAGTAACTGGGTGGTGGAAGCTAGAGTTTGACCTGCAGGCTTGTAGGGTGGTTGTTGTCAGGGCTGTCAGCCACAGCAACATACCATTTAAGGCACTCAGAGTTGCTGGGCATGCAGTGACTCAATTCCTTACTGGTCTGGGTTAAACCTCCAAGTGTCACAGACTCCCCTCCCTGACTGGAGATCTGCACTCAATCTTGCTGTGAGTGCTTGGTATAGTGGGCCCCCAGCATTTATGGTCTCCAGCGGGGAGGTAGATGTTAATTAGCTTGCAGCTTCTCCACTCTGGTAGTTTTCCCCAGGGTTTGGAAAACTTGAGCCCCTAGAAAGGCATCAGAATTTGTCATTTATTAAGCTCAATACATTTTAAAATCATTTTTCAGTTTTCATGTTAATTTATTGCTTGTGAAAGGTGGCAGATTGTCAGCCTTGAAGAATGATGTCCTCAAGTGTATGTTCAATACAATACATGTGTTGCCTATTGCTATATTTATGGCTGTATATCAGGAACTGTATATTAAAATCCTTAAAAGCTTGGTCATATTAGTCTGCTCTGGGGATACTTTTTGGTGAAATCTAGAGGCTCCAACAATAGCTATTAGAAGTTCAGTGTTTGCAACTATCACATCTGAATGCCATTTATTAGACTGAAACTCTCTATGGATGCAAATTATTGAACCATAGCACCAGCCTAATCACTGCCTGTAGAGAGATTTGAATAGGAGAATTTCATTAACAAATAGGAGAGGATTTAAAAATAATAACTGAACATACAGTTGATTTTCTTTTATGTGTTCACTTTCCAAAACAGAGTAAAACACAAAGATCAAATTATGTGCTTGAATTACCTTGGTGGTTCTATATGTTCCCCCTTTCCTCCCCCTGTGTGACATTGTTTAATGCTCAGTGATTGTGTAGTAAGAGCAGTACAACAATGCAAGGCTTGTTTGCAAGCCTATCTAGGCTTGACATAGGATGGGCGTGGATCAGTTGCTTGGTCTTTTGTGTCTCTACACTAGCACTTTTGTCAGTAAAACTTGTCAGTCGGGGTGTAAAAAACCACCTCCCTGACTGATATAAGGTTCACCGACAAAAGCACCGGTGTGGACAGCACTATGTCGGCAGGAGATGCTCTTCCACTGACATAGGTATGGCTGCTCATTAGGGGTGGTTTAATCATTGCCTGTGGGAGAACTCACTCACATTGCATGGAGCAGCTATATGGGAGACCATACAGTGGTGCAGGTGTGCTGCTGTAAGGTCTGTAGCACAGACATAGCCTAATTTTACATGCTTACTTGTGGGAAAAGGAGATCCCATCCCGACACTTCTACTTAAAGTAATTATTGGCCTCTTTGTAAAGCATCTGTGGAATATTCAGCTATGAAACTCACTGCTGTGAGTCTGAGATTTGATCTAATCAATGAAACAGGTCACTCCAGTCTGAACTCTCACCCTTTGGGGTTTCCGTAGCGAGCATATTATATATTGTATGTCACCATTCCAGTTGCATCAAATCAGTAAAGAACATTGTGTACCATACAGCTAGAGAACATTGTTTTCATATAAATCACATGTTGCTGAAATATAGGGTCATGGCATATTGCTTAAGCGTGTGTGTCTTAACACTAATGCAGAGTGCTATGAAATGCAGACCTTTCTGAAGACAATCAACATCCCACACCTAACCTCAAAGCTTTGTTGACAGTAGACACTTTTGCTAAAATTTCCTATGATTATTGGTACTGATGCAGGTTTGCTGGTGGTTACAATGATGGTTAGGATTGCCACCTCTGAGGTACAACAAATGGGACATCTGCCATGATCCTGAGCCCATAGAACTGGATAGCTGGCAGTGTGTCCTGAACACCCTTACAGATTTCCCAGGACAGCTACCTCAAAAAAGGGGGACGATCCTGGGAAAACTTGGACAGCTGAGAACCTAATGGTGGCAGAGGTAGTGCAGAAAAGGCCCTGTCAGTGTGTTCACCACTTTGTGTAGACCTGCTCTGAGCAGACAGATGGATGAACCTGTGGCTAAAATGCCAGCATTCAGGTGAAACCTGCTCCTCATTGGCATTAGTGGCCTTGCACTAGTGCTAACAACACGGGGAAATTTTAGAAAAAAGGCTTATGTAGGCACAGTGATGGAACAGGGTAGTTTCCTTGTGCTGCTCGAATCAGATGAAAAAAATGAAATGACACTAAAACACATGAAAATAGAAAAGCCACATTATTGAGGGAAAAGTGTGAAATGCGGGCTAATGCTGTGGAGTGTGTTTTCGGCGAGATCTAGGGGAATGGAAATGAGGATCAGCTAGTTAGCACCACGACCTTAAGTGACCGCCATGGGAATAGCTGCATGACTAAACTTTTATGCGATATGGATAAATTTTCCCTCTGCGTGTTTATCTTCATAATTGTATCAAACATGCAGGTCAATATGTGTACTTCCACTGCTTCTGTTTAGGCAGTAGCAACAGCTAATTTGCATTTTTATTGAGCTCTCAAACGATAGACTCTTTATGTGCATGTGTGTTTTATCCATATTTATGTACATAATATTTATCCAGACTATTCGATCTCAGGTGTCTCATGTCAGAAAGGTAGGATATAAGAGATTGTGATCCAAAAGCAGAACTTGTGAACTGTGGCAGCTATGAAAGAACTTTATTGTGTGCTAGGCATTGGTTATTTGGCAGTTTGTTTCAGATATTAAGAATGCTGTACACTTCACTCTCTGAGTAATGTACAATGGGTGGTAGAGACCAGTTAATTTATTAACTCATGTTGCCTCACAAGCTGCCAGAAGGTTTACGTTTCTTGGCAAATCTTTTTGACAATGGGGAGGATGAATTGAGTCACACACCATGATTGAGATAGTGCTGTGCATGAATCCACTGGTAATGGAGAGGGCCAGATTGTGGCATTTGCCCACTGGCCTGCGGATGGGGTGGTGTAGTGCTGTGTGGGCCCATGGGGAGCTCATGAAGGGAGCCCTTTGCACAGGGACACTGCTCAGGCTGTGCCACCTGTCAGGATGATGCTCTCACCACCCACTTTAGCAGGCTGATGCTGGCCTGCTCTGCAGACTGGTGTAGAGTGAGGATAGCCCCTGGCCTGCCTTTTCACCAGTTCCCTCCCTCATGTTACAGTGATGTCTGCTTCGGGATGCACCAAGGGGAAGAGTCCATTGATTGTAACAGTCATAGGGCATTTTACAGAATGGGATGTCCCTTTGTATAATCTCCCCTACTCTCCATGTCACAATCTGTTGCAATCTGGCTGCAAATTATTTTCTTCGATATATATATACGGAATATTGGTCCCTTACTATAATAAAGTGCAGGACATTCATGAAACATGAGGGGTCTGATTATCTGCTGCCCTGCACTGTGTATAGACATTTAAAACTATGCACTTGAAGATCAAAGTTGGTGTTATACATTCTTGGATCAAAAGGGTAGTTTCTACAGCGGCAAAAGCCTAAAAAAGGGTAAGACTGTAAAGAATCAGGCCCAGCAAATGTAGCCTTCTCTGGATGGATGTATCTTTTGTTTTAAGATACACTAGCACATTAAACATCTTCAGTAAAGAGATGCTGCATCTGGAAATATCACAAAAAGACTGAAAACAAGTTTGGTTTTATATAACTGCTGTCCAGCTCTGCAGTTAAATCAATATTTTTTTGTTATTCCTGGTTTAATTATCAGAAATATACAACATGTTGTTAAGACTCTCCATTAAATTAGGCAAGTCAAGCTTCTACATTTTTTTTTGACTGCGACTACAATATGTCTATGCTCTGAGCTGGGGATATTATTTCCCACTCGAGGAGATATACTCATGGTAGCTCTTGTGGAACTAGCTCACTAAAAACAGAATGTAGCTGCCTTGAATACCTGCCCACCAGAGACCCCAGGCACGTATTTTGGCCATCTAGCCTGTCCTGAAGCTTGCACTGCCATGGCAGCTACATTCTGTTTTTAGCACATGAGCTCAAAGAGAGCTAGAGTGGGATGTCTCCTCAAGCTGGGAATCATACCCCCAGCTCTAACTGTAGATATACCTAGGACTATGCATTTTTCAAATAATTGTGTGTATGTGTGTGTAAATGCAGTAATCCTGGGACATGCCAGTTTCAAGTCTTTACAGAGTGGAGTCCTCTAGCTTTCTGGAAGAGATATATTAGGGAACTGAGGATATAGCTACACTGAAAAAAAAAGTTATCTTAATTCAGGTTAGCTAACCAGCTAACTCTGGTGCTAGTTGCTGCTGGTAGGGCACTGATCTGTTGCTAGAATAGGAGCCTGGAGGGAGACACAGTTCAGTTCCTGGGGACGGGCAGTCATCAGGAGAGAAGAGTGGAGGCAGCCATTGAAGAGATAAGATGGCGGATGAGGGAAGGAGGAGCCATCAATGGGCAACCATGGGTGGGAAGATAAGGGTGAGAGGAACCAGAGCCATGAGGAGGAAAGGGCAGAAGCAGCCACTGGGGCCAGGGAGAATGTGGGGTGAGGAGGGAGGTATGTGGGGTAAAGCAGAAGTAGGAGGCAGCCACGAATAGGGAACCATGAGGGAAGAAGGAGCCATGGGAGTGAAGAAGGGGAAAGAAGCAGCTATTGTGGCAGAAGAGGGGAGGCCATGAGTGCAGGAGGACTACAGGGGTAGCTCTAGAGACAATCAGGGCAGGGGTGGAAGTGGTAGAAATAATTGGAAACGGCAAAGTTTTTCAATAGCTGGTGAGCAAGCAGAAACTGGATTTTGTTATATTCATTCTGTTGATTCCATGCCTTGTTTGTTCAGCCTTTTAAGAAGAAAACCTAAAAATCACCAGGATGTGGTAATGACGCTGGAGCAGGATCATGTTGTGTATTTGGTTGTCATGGTTTTTGGTTCCTATGGTAACTGAGATTATTAGGGGATAGCTCAGCCAGCTTCAGCCGGCTGGGTGAGTTCTCTGAGTCTGTAAATAAAATGGTGGTTTTGTTAGCTGTCTGCTGTCTGGCCTCAAGTGATTTCTTCCTAAACCGCTGCCCCCAAGGATACAACAAGTGGCGACGATGGATGGGATCCTGGTGCTGCTCCAGTAACAGAAGGAAGTAGAAGTCAAGGTACAAAACAAACAAATAAAAATACTACTTGTTTGCACTGACTGTGAAAGTGAAACTAAAATCATGGCTACTCTGACCAGGCCACTGGAACCTTTTGATGAGAATATAGAGCAGTGGCATGTGTATACTGAGCGTTTTGAGCTTTTTGGTATTGCAAATGACATTACAGAAACAAAGAAGGTGCCAATATTCTTAAGTGTTGTAGGGGCTAAAACCTACTCCCTGCTACGCAGCTTACTACACCCTGTTAAGCCTGAGACTAAATCTTACAGTGACATTGTGGAAATCTTGGGGTCCCATTTCTCCCCAAAACCACTGGTAATTGCTGAAAGATATAGGTTCCACAAAAGAGACCAAAAGGAAGATGAAACAGTTGTACAATTTGTAGCCATTTTAAAAAAGCTAGCAGAACACTGTGAATTTAAAGAGATGTTAAATGATGCCCTGCGTGACAGGTTAGTGTGTGGCCTGTACAGTGAAGCTATACGGAAGCGCCTACTGACAGAGGCTCAGCTTACCTTACAGAAGGCTGTTGATATTGCTGTCTCCATGGAACTGGCTACAAGGGAGGCACAATACATCGGTGCATCCCCTAGGGTGCAAAAAGTGTCACAAGAACTGACCCACAAAACGGTGCAGAGTCAAGAATGTTACCGCTGTGGTAAGCCGGGTCACCAGGCATCGGAATGCTGGTGTAAGGACCTGGTGTGTTGACACTGTGGCAAAAAGGGACACATTGAGTGTGCCTGTAAACAAAAGAAAAGGAGGCCTGTGGTCTGGCCGACAAAAAGAGGAACCTTGCATACCCTAGAGCAGACCCAGGATGATCAAGGTGACACCTCAGCGCAAGAGAAAGTGCCACTGCATGTTTTGTCTTTGGCAGTGGGCTCACATGAATACTGGGTAACCCCGTTATTGGATGGCAAACGTATACGCATGGAACTGGACACCGGTGCAGCCGTCTCACTGATCTCCAAGACTGTGTATAAAGAAAAGCTACAACATCTTTCACTTAAGGCAACAAAAACTGTTCTGAAGATGTATATGGGAGAAGCTGTGCACATGTTGGGCACCACTGATGTTAAGGTGGAGCTGAATGGACAGGTGGCTAAATTGCCACTGTTTGTGGTGAGAGGTAACTACCCAGCCTTAATGGCAGGGGTGAGCTGGAGCCGGTTCGCACGGGTTCCCGCGAACCCGTTGTTAAATTTAGAAGCAGTTTTAGAACCACTTGTTAACTAGCTTCCCTGCGAGGGAAGCTTTGATGGGCTCTGCCTGGGAAGCCTGTAATTCCTCCTCCCGGCCGCCGGGGGGCGCTGCGCTGTGCTGCGAGAGCCATGTGAGCTGCCTCCTGGCCCTGTTGCTGCTCCTGCTCTTTGGACCTCTGGCCCTGGGGCTCCTGCTGCTGCCGGTGAGTCCCCGGCTGCGTCCTGCTGCTCCCAGCCCCCCCCCCGCGTGAGTATCTGCGCCCCTCCCCCGCCTTCCCTGCCCCCAGCCAGCCCCTGCCCCCAGCCACCCCCCTGCCCACAGCTACCCCCAGCCACCCCCCTGCCCGCAGCCGCCCCCAGCCAGCCCCAGCCACCCCCCTGCCCACAGCTACCCCCAGCCACCCCCCTGCCCGCAGCCACCCCCAGCCACCCCCTGCCCGCAGCCACCCCCAGCCCCCAGCCAGCCCCAGCCACCCCCTGCCCACAGCTACCCCCAGCCACGCCCCTGCCCCCAGCCAGCCCCCTGCCCAAGCTACCCCCAGCCAGCCCCCAGCCAGCCCCAGCCACCCCCTACCCCCAGCCACCCCCCTGCCCCCAGCCTGCCCCCAGCCACCCCCCTGCCCACAGCCACCCGCAGCCGCCCTCTGCCCACAGCCGCCCTCTGCCCCCAGCCAGCCCCTGCCCACAGCCACCCGCAGCCACCCCCTGCCCACAGCCGCCCTCTGCCCCAACCCCTGCCCACAGCCGCCCTCTGCCCACAGCCAGCCCTTGCCACAGCCACCCTCTGCCCGCAGCCAGCCTCTGCCTGCAGCCCCTGCCACAGCCACCCCCTGCCTGCAGCCAGCCTCTGCCCACAGCCGCCCGCAGCCACCCCCCGCCCACAGCCACCCGCAGCCCGCCTGTCTGCATCACCTGCCCACAGCCAGCCCGTGTCACTCCCGGCCTCCAGCTAGCCCTGCCCCACGCCCCTATCTGCAGCCAGCACCACATCCACTGGTGCCCTGCAGTTCCCAGGGCAGTAACCCTGCACACCTGCTTTAATGAGGGGGGGGGCAGGGAGCAGCTGGGACCCACACATGTGCACACCCTAGAGTGACCAGACAGCAAGTGTGAAAAATCGGGACGGGGGTGAGGGGTAATAGGAGCCTATATAAGAAAAAGACCCAAAAATTGAGACTGTCCCTGATCACCACCCACACATGTGAAACGGAGCTCATTTCTAGTTCAGCCCCATCGTTTTAAAAAAGAATTTAGGTAGGGTTAAAATACATCTGTATTTTCCTGGACATGATGTCAGGCTTTTCGGTTCTTAATCACCTCCTGGGAAAATATGGACGTATGGTAACCCTATTGGTACAAAAAATACATGCTGTCGCACATCCCTTAAATCAGAACTTTTTATAGGGAACCCGTTGTTAAATCAGAACTTTTTATAGGGAACCCGTTGTTAAGATTTTGGCAGCTCATCACTGTTTAATGGGTAGGTCTTGGCTTGGGAAGATTCAACTGAACTGGGCAGAAGTGCACCGGATGACTAAAGAAGAAACCAGTCTAACCCCTATACTAAGGAAACATGCTGCTGTTTTTGGAGATGATTTGGGAAGTATGAAGGGAATCACTGTGACATTGAACATTAAACCTGACAGTCCACCAAAATATCTGAAAGCCCGAACTGTGCCATATGCCATCAGGCCAAAAGTTGAAGCAGACCTGGAGCGCCTGGTCACCAATGGAGTCCTAATACCAGTTACCCATAGCTCATGGGCCACTCCTATCGTTCCAATAGTGAAGAAAGATGGCTCTCTCCGGATTTGCGGTGATTTTAAAGTCACTGTCAACCCAGTGTTGTATGCAGAGCAATACCTGCTTCCCCGCATCGATGACCTCTTCGCAGGCCTGGCTGGGGGACAAAAGTTCAGTAAGATTGATCTGAGTCAAGCATATTTACAGATGCACGTTGATGAAAAGTCCCAAGAGCTGTTGACTATTGTGACTCATAAGGGGCTTTATCGATACTGCCGCCTACCCTTCGGAATAACATCTGCTCCCGCCCTGTTCCAGAGGGCTATGGACCAGATCTTGTGTGGCTTGTCAGGAGTTCAGTGCTATCTGGATGATATCCTGGTCACTGGAAGAAATGAAGAGGATCACTTAAAGAATGTAGAGGCTACCCTACAAAGACTGGAAGAGTACGAGTTCGCAAAGACAAGTGTGAATTCTTCAAGCCCTCTGTTGAATATTTGGGACACATCATTGATTCTGCAGGTCTTCATAAGGCCCCTGCAAAAGTTAAAGCTATTGTGGAGGCTCCCCCACCTCGAAATGTAAGCCAGCTGCGCTCGTTTCTAGGACTACTGAACTACTATGGAAAGTTCATCTCACAGTTAGCCACACTGCTAAAACCACTTCATGAGCTCCTTGGGCAGAACAAGGCCTGGAAGTGGACTGAAGCCTGTGATGTTGCATTTAACAAAGCTAAGGATGCATTGCTAAATTCTGAAGTTCTAACGCACTTTGATCCATCCTTACCCCTACAATTGGCCTGCGATGCCTCCCCTTATGGAGTGGGAGCAGTCGTGTCACACATTATGCCTTCGGGAGAAGAGAGACCTATTGCTTTTGCTTCACGCACTCTAAGCAAAGCAGAAACTAACTACGCCCAAATCGAACGTGAGGCATTAGGAATTGTTTTTGGAATTCGGAAGTTTCATCAGTACCTGTTTGGGCGAAAGTTTACTCTTCTCACAGACCATCGACCTCTGACGTCAATTTTTGGACCCTGCACAGGCATTCCCCCATTAGCTGCTAGTCGTATGCAACGTTGGGCATTGTTACTTTCAGCACACACATATGAAATCAAATATCGGAAATCCACTCTGCACGGCAATGCAGATGGCCTCTCAAGGTTGCCTTTGCCGGTCAAACATCAAGATAGTGCCCAAAAGGAAATCTTCTACTTTGAACAGGTAGAGAATACACCCATCACTGCTACTCAGATAAAGAAGGCAACCCGCGTTGACCCAGTATTGTCCCAAGTTATGGATCTGGTGATGCATGGAAAATCTCGACAAACCTCTCCGGTCTCATCTGACCTTGTTCCCTACATGTCCAGAAGGACGGAGTTATCGGTCCAATCTGGTTGTTTGTTGTGGGGAAGACGTGTCATTATTCCACCACCACTGAGATCACAGATGTTAGAACAGCTACATTCTGGTCACTGTGGAATAGTGCGCATGAAGGAAATTGCACGAAGCTATTTTTGGTGGCCTGGATTGGACAGTGCTATTGAAGAGAAGGCAAAAGCTTGTATGTCATGTCAGGGTGTGAGGAATGCACCCCAGTGGGCACCCTTACACCCATGGGACTGGCCTGAAAACCTGTGGCAACGTATTCACGTTGACTTCGCTGGCCCCCTTGAAGGAAGCATGTTCTTGGTGGCAATAGATGCCCATTCTAAATGGCCAGAAGTCTCTATAATGCAGTCCACTACTGCAGAGAGTACTATCCAAAAACTATGAGGACTCTTTAGTCGTTTTGGTCTGCCAGAACAACTTGTGAGCGACAACGGACCGCAGTTTGTCTCTCAGGAGTTTCAAAATTTTATGAAGGCAAATGGGATACACCACATCATGTCAGCACCATATCATCCATCCACCAATGGATTAGCTGAAAGATTTGTGCAGACAATGAAAAATGCTTTGAAATCAGCAAGGGGACAACACTCCATTCAAAAGCGTCTGGATACCTTCTTACTTTCCTACCGAAACACACCTCATGCTACGACCCAGGCATCTCCGGCCTTTCTAATGATGGGACGACAGCTGCGCACTTGCTTTGATCTGCTGAAACCTTCTGAACCCAGACAAACTGTGCAACATCAGCAGCAATATCAAGTCATCAGACGGGCACCCAGAGCAAAAGACTGAACCTTTAGCCCGGGACAGCCAGTTTTGGCTCGGAATTATACTTGCAGAGCTAAATGGGTCCCGGCCACAGTCATCACTCAAACAGGACCTGTTTCCTACACAGTTCGGACTGCAGAGAATCTTACCTGGCGGCGACATGTAGATCAGCTGTTGCCAGGTCATGCCAGTCCTCAGGACACATCTGCAGTTGAGGGGTCTGACTTCACCTCTTCTGGTGAGACACCGAATCACGAATCACCTATTCCTGACTGTCCTCCTCCATTACTGCCGGCGGCTGAGATGCCCCTTTGCCCAGCACGAGCTGATACCACCTCCTCACCCGTTCGTGCTGCGGACCCTGAGCCCATGGTACTTTCGGGTGCAACAACACCAGAAGTTTGCCGTAATCCACCTAGAGACAGAAGGCCTCCTCATCGGCTGGATCTTTAGCTAGGGCGAACCAATGGTTATGGGGCAAAATAATCCCCAGGGTTTAGCCGGGAATGGAGGCAGTCTACCCTCCTTCTCTAGTTTAGTGTGTGTTTTATTTAGGGGATGTTCTTATTGGGGGGGAGGAATATGTTGTGTATTTGGTTGTCATGGTTTTTGGTTCCTATGGTAACTGAGTTAGATTATTAGGGGATAGCTCAGCCAGCTTCAGCCGGCTGGGTGAGTTCTCTGAGTCTGTAAATAAAATGGTGGTTTTGTTAGCTGTCTGCTGTCTGGCCTCAAGTGATTTCTTCCTAAACCGGCTGCCCCCAAGGATATAACAGATCATGGCTTATTTGGGACAATATTCCTGGCATATTTTACAATATTGGCAGTTATGTTGTTAATTTAAAAGAATATAAGTGGTATTTATTTCTCTTGGCAGGATTTGCATTGGCTTGAAAGGCAGTTCCATGCAGAGAGAGAGAGAGCGAGCAGTATATGACCCCAGGACTCAAATGTATACACCAAGTTTGACAGAGGCACTGTAGGTTTTTATTTTAAATGACTGATGTTTTAGTCTGAGGTAATGTTTACAATAACCAGACTGCTCCATCTCCCACTTACACACTCTAGGAAACCTGAGACCAGTAATTCTATGCCAGAGCATTTTCAAAACTGATAGCAACTGTGGGGGTTGGAGTTTAGGTGGGATGGAGGCATTTTTACTACAGTGTCAAATAACCCTACTCAGTGAGGTGAATTATGGGCCCTCATTTTTTTTTTAGTATAGACAAGCCTGCTGAAGTACACATTCAAAGCCTTGTTACATGACTTTAGCTTCCATGAGATTTAGTGGGAATTGGCTAAAATATCAGGTCAAATCTTTGAAATTTAACTCCATTCGTGCTACTCTGGCTGAGACTTGAGCCAAGACGCTTGTGATTCATTGGTACCAGCTCCAAAAAACTAAAAGAAAGAGCTTTCACCATCTGCAAATTGCTGTAATATATGGTGTATGTCACAGATTAGAAGTGAAGTGTCAAAGAAACCTTAACTTCAGCAGTGATGCTAAGCACAGCTATAATCTGTCCTCCAGGTTCAAAAATTGATCCTGAAAAGTGATTCTCAGAAACTATATATAATGTAATTGCTATTATTAGACAGCATTTTGTTCTCTTTCTCCTTTACCAGCAGAACAATATTAACTGCATGTACAACTCAGGAAATATATGCAAATTATTCCCTTTCAGCCTTTGACTCAGAATGTGTGAAACATCTTGAGATATCATAATTACAATACAAATTACAGCGGTGGTCACTAAAATAAATACCTGTTAAAGCAATAGACCTTATATGGAATTTCCTGTGGACTAAGCAAAAATGTATACATAAGATCAAGTGACTGACTACATGACAATGGAATAAAGTACTAAAAAGAATAATCCAATACACACAAGAATGTAAAATAGAGTTTTTACCTGGCTTCATGGACAGAGGTCCTGGAAGTGGTTAGGAACGTGGCATGACCGGTGAGATGGAGTCACACTCTGCATGGCTAGTGAAAACCATCGCTGAAATGTTCAGTCCATTCTTGATGGGCAATGTTATAAGATATAAACCAACCTTAAATGCATTTAGATCGTTACTGCCATTCCTTGACATATATGATCTTGACCTTGCTGTTTCTCAAACTTTCCCATTTTGGGGAAAAGTATATTGAGATGGTTGTGTATTTGGTTGTCGTGGTAATAGAATTTTGTTGTTGCTATGGCAACTGAGTTAGATTATTAGGGGATAGCCAAACCAGTTTTGGCTGGTTTTTAGTTAGTTCAGTGTGTGGCAATAAATGGCTGCTTTTAAGGTTAACAGCTCTGTGTTTCATGTGATTTCTTCCTAAAACTGTTGCCCCCAAGGATATAACAATGTGGCAACAAAGGTGGGATTCCTGTGCTGCCCCAGCAACAAAAGGAAGTAGAAGTCAAGGTACAAAAAAAAAGAAAAGCCCTTTTGCTGTTGGAAGGGGGTGAGAACTGGCTTCTTTGCACTGAGTGTGCAAACTGAAACTAAAACCATGGCTACACTTACGGGGCGGCTGGAAGCTTTTGAGGAGACCATAGTGCAATGGCATGTATATACTGAGCGTTTTGAGCTTTTTGTTATTGCAAATGACATTACAG
Organism: Mauremys mutica; assembly: GCF_020497125.1. Taxonomy (NCBI): domain Eukaryota; kingdom Metazoa; phylum Chordata; order Testudines; family Geoemydidae; genus Mauremys; species Mauremys mutica. Next base: position 32,432,164 of record NC_059080.1, on the reverse strand, counting down.
AAGAGAAGGTGCCAATATTCTTAAGTGTTGTAGGGGCTAAGACCTACTCCCTTCTACGACGCTTACTACAGCCTGTTAAGCCAGAGACCAAATCTTACAGTGACATTGTGGAAATCCTGGAGTCCTATTTTTCTCCAAAACCATTGATAATTGCTGAAAGATATAGGTTCCACAAAAGAGACCAAAAAGAAGATGAAACAGTTGTACAATTTGTAGCAACTTTGAAAAAGCTTTCAGAACACTGAATTTAAGGAGATATTAAATGACGCCCTACGTGACAGGTTAGTGTGTGGCCTGCACAATGAAGCTATATGGAAGTGCCTATTGACAGAGGCTCAGCTTACCTTAGAGAAGGCTGTTGATATTGCGGTCTCCATGGAACTGGCTACAAAGGAGGCGCAATACATCACTGCATCCCCTAGGGTGCATAAGGTGTCACAAGAACCTACCCACAAAACTGTGGGGAATCAGGAATGTTACTGCTGTAGTAATCTGGGTCACCATGCATCAGAATGCCGGTGTAAAGACCTGGTGTGTTGACACTGTGGCAAAAAGGGAAACATTGAGTGTGCCTGTAAACAAAAGAAAAAGAGGCCTGTGATCTGGCTGACCAAAAAGGGAAATCTGTACACTCTAGAGCAGACCCAGGATGACCAAGGAGACATCTCGTCAATAGATGAAGTGCCACTCCACGTTTTGTCTTTGGCAGTGGGCTCACATGAATACTGGGTAACCCCATTGCTGGATGGCAAACCTATATGCATGGAACTGGACACTGGTGCAGCCATCTCACTGGTCTCTGAGACTATGTATAAAGAAAAGCTACAACATCTTTCACTTAAGGCAACAAAAACTGTTCTGAAGATGTATATGGGAGAAGCTGTGCACATGTTGGGCACCACTGATGTTAAGGTGGAGCTGAATGGACAGGCTGCTAAATTGTCACTGTTTGTGGTGGGAGATAATTACCAAGCCTTAATGGGTAGGTCTTGGGTTAGAAAGATTCAGCTGAACTGGGCAGAAGTGCACCGAATGATTAAAGAAGAAACCAGTCTGACCACTATACTATGGAAACATGCTGCTGTTTTTGGAGAAGACCTGGGAAGTATGAAGGGAATCACTGTGACATTGAACATTAAACCTGACAGTCATCCAAAATATCTGAAAGCCAGAGCTGTGCCATATGCCATCAGGCCGAAAATTGAAGCGGACCTGGAGCACCTGGTCACAAACGGAGTCCTGATATCAGTTACCCATAACCCACGGGCAACTCCTATTGTTCCAATAGTGAAGAAAGATGGCTCCCTCTAGATTTGTGGTGATTTTAAAGTCACTGCCAACCTGGTGTTGTGTGCCGAGCAATACCCGCTTCCCTGCATCAATGACTTCTTTGTGGGCCTGACTGGGGGACAAAAGTTCAGTAAGACTGATCTGAGTCAAGTGTATTTACAGATGCACGTCGATGAAAAGTCCCAAGAGCTGTTGACTATTGTGACACATAAAGGGCTTTATTGATACTGTCACCTACCCTTTAGAATAACGTCTGCTCCTGCCCTGTTCCAGAGGGCTATGGACCAGATCTTGTGTGGCTTGACAAGAGTCCAGTGCTACCTGGACAACATCCTGGTCACTGGAAGGAATGAGGAGGATCACCTAAAGAATTTAGAGGCTACTCTACAAAGACTGGAAGAGTATGGCATATGAGTCCACAAAGACAAGTGTGAATTCTTACAGCCCTCTGTTGAATATTTGGGACACATCATTGATGCTACAGGTCTTCGTAAGGCCCCTGCAAAAGTTAAGGCTATTATGGAGGCTCCCCCCTCCTTGAAATGTTAGCCAGCTTTGCTCATTCTAGGACTATTAAACTATTATGGAAAGTTCATCTCACAGTTAGCCACACTGCTAAAACCACTTCAATGTTTGGACCCCACACAGGCATTCCCCCATTAGCTGCTAGTCGTATACAGCATTGGGCATTGTTGCTTTCCACGCACACATATGAAATCAAATATTGGAAATCCACTCTGCATGGCAATGTGGATGGTCCCTCAAGGCTGCCTTTGCCAGTCAAACATCAAGATATTCCCCAGAAGGAAATATTTTACTTTGAACAGGTAGAGAATACACCCATCACCGCGACTCAGGATAAAGAAAGCAACTTGCATTGACCCAGTATTGTCCCAAGTTACGGACTTGGTAATGCATGGAACATCTCGATGAACCTTTCCGGTCTCACCCTACCTTGTTACCTACATGTCCAGGAGGATGGAGTTATCGATCCAATCTGGTTGTCTGTTGTGGGGGAGACATGTCATTATCCCGCCCCCACTGAGATCACAGATGTTAGAACAGCTACATTCCGGTCACTGTGGAATAGTGTGCATGAATGAAATTGCACAAAGCTATTTTTGGTGGCCTGGATTGGACAGTGCTATTGAGGAAAAGGCGAGAGCTTGTATGTCATATCAGGGTGTGAGGAATTCATCCCAGTAGGCACCCCTACCCCCATGAGACTGGCCTGAAAACCCGTGGCAATGTATTCACGTTGACTTCGCTGGCCTACTTGCATGTTCTTGGTGGTAGATGTTCATTCTAAATGGACAGAAGTCTCTATAATGCAGTCCACTACTGCAGAGAGTACTCTCCAGAAACTATGGGGACTCTTTAGTCATTTCAGTCTGCCAGAACAACTTGCGAGTGACAATGGACCGCAGTTTGTCTCTTAGGAGTTTCAAAAATTTTTAAAGGCAAATGGGATACACCACATCACTTCAGCACTTTATCATCCATCCACCAATGGATTAGCTGAAAGATTTGTGCAGACAATGAAACAAATTTTGAAATTGGCAAGGGGACAATTGTCCATTCAAAAGTGTCTGGGCACCTTTTTACTATCCTACAGAAACACACCTCATACTACCACCAAAGCATTCACGGCTTTTTTAATGATGGGATGACAGCTGCACACTTGCTTTGATCTGCGGAAACCTTCTGAACCCCAACAAATTGTGCAATGTTAGCAGCAAGATGAACTTATCAAGTATGCACCCAGAGCAAAAGACCTAACCTTTAGCCTGGGACAGCTGGTTTTGGCTCGGAATTATACTTCTGGAGTTAAATGGGTCCCTGCCACTATCATCACTCAAACAGGACCTGTTTCCTACACAGTCCAGACTGCAGAGGATCTCACCAGGTGGCAACATGTAGATCAGCTGTTTCCAGGTCATACCAGTCCTCAGGACACATCTTCAGTTGAGTTGCCTGAGTTCATCACTTCCGGGGTGATACTGAATCAAAAGTCACCTGTTCCTGACTTTCCCCTTCCATTACTGCTGGTGGCAGAAAAAACCCACTGCCCGGAACGAGTTGATACCACATCCTCACCCACTTGCTCTACAAACCCTGAGCCCACTGTCAGGCCTGTGCCCAAGACACTTTCGGGTGCAACAACATCAGATGTCTGCCGTAATCCACATAGAGACAGAAGGCCTCCTCAATGGCTGGATCTTTAGCTAGGGTGAACCCATGGTTACAGGGCAAAATAATCCTCGGGGTTTAGCCGGGAATGGAGGCAGTCTACCCTCCTTCTCTAGTTTAGTGTTCGTTTTATTTAGGGGATGTTCTCATTAAGGGGGGAGGAATATATTGCATATTTGGTTGTCGTGATAATAGAATCTTGTTGTTGCTATGGCAACTGAATTAGATTATTAGGGGAGAGCCCAGCCAGTTTTGGCTGTTTTTTGGTTAGTTCAGTGTGTGGCAATAAATGGTTGCTTTTAAGGTTTACAGCTCTGTGTGTCTCAAGTCCTAAAATTGCTGACCCCAAGCAGGGCCGGCTCCAGACCCCAACGTGCCAAGCGCGCGCTTGGGGCGGCGTCCCGCGGGAGGGCAGCAGGCTGCTCTGGTGGACTTCCCGCAGGCATGCCTGCGGAGGGTCTGCTGGTCCCGCGGCTCCGGTGGAGCATCCGCAGGCGTGCATGCGGGAGGTCCACCGGAGCCGTGGGACCAGCGACCGCCAGAGCGCCCCCCGTGGCGTGCCGCCCTGCTTGGGGCGCCGCAAATCCTAGAGCCGCCCCTGACCCCAAGGATATAACAATGGTCATGCCAATGTTCCCTGTAATTTTTGACAGGCTGTGTGCACAAAAAATTTCTTCTGTGCAAATTGTTGTGCTTCTGTGCACATTTTTGTGCGTGCAGTGTTTCGCCATGTGCACAGGGTTTAGGATCTGTGTACACGCACACATGCACACAGCTTAGAGGGAACAGTGGTCATGGCAGGGGAAACCTGTGTTAATGTAAATTCCTCTGATTGCTGTTGTTGCTAGAGATGACAATTATGGGATTCAGACATCTGATGTCAGTACCATGAAGGAGAAAGTGCAAACACTGGTTGATGATTCTTCTGTAGATGAGATCAGCAGCATTAATGCTTAATCAATTTCTGAATGTGAAAATCCGTGTTCATCCTGAATAGAAGCCAGACAGGGGGACCTGAAGTTACTCTTGCTAAAATCAAAAGTGGCAGTACGGTAATAAATAAGATCTAACATTTCAAACAAAAATAGTTCTATTACTACTAATCCTTGTGTTAACAAAAAATAAAATAAAATACAAATCATTTAACTTCTCCAACTACCACCATCATATTAGATTTCAACCAAAGGGTAGGAAGTAGAACAAGTTCTGCCCGCACATACAGTGTTTCCAGCTCATGGTGAGGCCCCTGAAGAATGAATCCACTGCTAATATCTACTGCCACTAGAAGGAGCAGCACATCATTAACATGATATGGCTTAGAAGCCGGGATTTTCAACATGTGAGATGCAATTTGCAACAAATGTCTCAAATGTGCAAACAGAGGTAGGGAGCTTAGTTCCGATTCTTTACTAATACTGGTGTTATGCTGGTTACTACAGTGGAATGATACCTGATTTGCATTGGTGCAATTAGCAGTAGAATCTGGCTTGTTCAGTTTACTAAAATTTAGTTTTAAAATAGTCATTCAACATGGTTTTTAGATAGTGAGAAAAGGTGAACATTACCGGTTATAAATAGTGATGATTTTGAAGCAAGACACACTGTTGTTACTATTTTCTTTGCTGTTACCATTGCATGTTTGCCTACCTTTGCCTGCCACAAACACTAGCAGCCCACACATAAAAATAGTGCAACTTTGTATGAGATAGCCATGAATGGCTAAAAAGAAGGACTCAGATTCACGCAATCTAACATTGTTGATTTAAATGGAGTTGCAACTAATGATGAATTGGGCCCCAACAGTAAACACTTGTAAAAAATGCTTCCTATAGCCATGAGAGCTCTTATCCTCATTTGAAAAATATTTGTAAAAATAGCTGTAGAATTTACACTATTTTCAAGGGTACAAAATACTGATTTCCAGTCACTCCTTCAATACTAGTATAGCATACTAGTATAGTATTTCTTCAGGATTGTACGTCTCTACTGTTGAAATTCCAATAATGAAAGTCTTGGTTCGAAAGTTGCTTAGAGACACTGATGAAAATTGTTCTTTTCACCACTGATGTGGGCAAGCAATAGTAAAAGCACTCAATTAGATGATAATGGAAGTCATTGAAAGATACCACCTCTAGTAATCATGGTAGCATCCTAGGAAAGCAAACAATGTCTTCTGATTGTCACAGGCTAATATGGCACATCCTATCACGTAGCAGTGCATTCTTTATCCAACCAGCTAAAGAATAATGTGATTCTCTGCTGTCCTGGCTGAACATCAGACTTCCTGCAGTAAAATGGTGGGGAGAGAGGAGAAGAAAAGAATTACATTAAAATTATTTTAACACCAATATTTACCCTAAATTTAAAGGTCTGCATATTGAAAGTCAAAATTCAGAAAGTTATTACTTATTTATGTCAGATTATATAGCCTGAATGTTGGTCTCTGTGACCAGGTGTTTGCCCCACACCAGCCCGAAAAAAGTTAATGTGACTCAGAAGGGGCTAAGTTACTTGATAGGCCATACCAGAAGGAGAGTTAGGCTTGACAGGGTGCAATGATAGAGGATGGACCCCAGCTGGGCAGAAGCAGGTAAGGCTAGTATAAGGTCAGGAAGTGAGGGCATAAGGAAGCTGTAGTTGTGGACGCTTGCAGTCACACTCTGGGCTTAGCAAGGGAAAGGAGGAACTCCAGGGAAGAATAGAAACCTGGGATGAAGGCCCTGAAGAAAGGGTTCACCCAGAGAAGTGGTGGAGAAAGAAGCCTGATAGAGGTGCACAGCTATAATCTGTCCTCCAAGTTCAAACATTCATGGCTGGTTCAAGGATCCCTGGGCTGGAACCCAGAGTCGTGATGGGCACCAGTTCCCCTACCAGCCACTGGGGAAGTGGCTTAGCCTTGAAATGGAGGACTGCTGGGAATAATGCCTTTTGTGAAAGGATCACCTATAGAAGCTCATTCTCCATGTCCGTTCGCTATACTTTCGCCTCTCTGCTAATTTAGGCCCCAATCTAGCAGATCACTTAACATATGATCGCAGCGGCCCAGGAGCCAGCCAACAGGGCGGCTAACAGGGGAGTTTGAGTGGGAGTTCCCATTGGAGGAGCCAGGTATTTTGTGTTTTGCGTCTGTCTTTGGGGTGCTTGTGTCTCTCTCTGTCGGGGCAGACTGCTGAGCCCTGATTAGGGGGCGGAGCTAGGCGGAGGAGGGGGCCTATAAAAGCGGCCGCCCAGCCAGGCAGCGGCACAGCTGATCGCAGCGGCCCAGGAGCCGGCCAACAGGGCGGCTAACAGAGGAGTTTGAGTGGGAGTTCCCATTGGAGGAGCCAGGTATTTTGTGTTTTGCGTCTGTCTTTGGGGTGCTTGTGTCTCTCTCTGTCGGGGCAGACTGCTGAGCCCTGATTAGGGGGCGGAGCTAGGCGGAGGAGGGGGCCTATAAAAGCGGCCGCCCAGCCAGGCAGCGGCACAGCTGATCGCAGCGGCCCAGGAGCCGGCCAACAGGGCGGCTAACGGGGGAGTTTCAGTGGGAGTTTACAGGGGGAGGTGGAAGGGGGCGGCGCCGTGTCCCCTGTGTTCCCCAGGTAAGAACGCCGAGCAATGCTGAGGCAGCAGCCATGAGCCCAGCTGTGGAGGATACACCGAGGATGAGAGCATGCAGCAGCTGCGGTATGTACATGGTTCTAGCGGGGGACCCAGAACAGTACTATGTATGCATGAAGTGCCGCCTAATAGAGCTGCTGGAGGAAAAGATCCAAGGCCTAGAGCTGCAGGTAGAAACCCTGGTAGAGCATAGAAGGGGGTTCGAGCAGCTGATGGAGCAATGGCAAGCAGTGACCGAAGGGGAATGTCCAGGGGTACAGGGGGAAGCAGGGGCTAAGGCCAGTGAGGGGGGACCGCCGGATGAGGAAGATGGGCGGTGGAAGCATGTGACCGTGAGAAGCAGGCCGAGAAAAAGGAGAGCCAGTGAGGGAGAAATAGAGCTAAGGAACAGGTTCGAAGGTCTGGAGAATGAGGAAGGGGTAAAGCAGGTGGTAGCTGATAGTGGGAGGCCAAGGAAAAAGAGAAGAGCGGCTACTCCGATAGAAAGAGGGGAGGAGTCCATGGAGGCAGCACCAAGTGTGGGCCAAGGGAGGATACAGGATGGCTTAATGGGAACCACAAGGAATGATAGGAATGAAAGGAGCTTGCAACCAGGGGGGATGGAGGATAGGTTAGAGGACCGCACTGTCCCCAGGCAAAGGCAGGTCTACGTGATTGGGGATTCCATACTGAGAAGGTTGGACAGGCCTGTGACCAGGGCTGATCCGGAGAACAGAAGGGTGTGCTGTCTACCGGGCGCTAAAATACGGGATGTGGACCTGAGGTTGAAAAGGATCCTAAGAGGAGCAGGTAAGAACCCTTTGATCATCCTTCATGTAGGAACGAATGACACGGCTAGATTCTCGCTAGAGAGGATCAAGGGAGACTATGCCAGGTTGGGCAAGACGCTCAAGGAAATTGAGGCTCAGGTGATCTTCAGTGGGATCCTACCTGTCCCTAGGGAAGGGCGCCAAAGGGGTGACAGGATCGTGATGATTAATAGTTGGCTGAGGGAGTGGTGTTACAAGGAGGGCTTTGGGATGTATGGGCACTGGGAGGCTTTTGGGGACAGACAACTGTTCTCACGGGATGGGCTCCACCTAAGTAGGGAAGGAAGTAGACTTCTAGGAGGGAGGCTGGCTCATCTGATTAAAAGAGCTTTAAACTAGTCACTGTGGGGAGACGGTTGGGAGAGGTCCAGGTGCTCTCCACGCCAAATTTATACATTGGGAGTGAGAACAACAGGATAACAACAGATATAGCCAGAGGGGGACGGTTAGGTGTAAGGAAGAGTGGGGGGACGGATACTAGATCAACAGGTCATACTGGTAGCACTGTGTCCCTACCAAGTTGGGTGAAAAGGGTAAGAGGAGCCAAACAGCAAAAATTAGGATGTTTGTTCACCAATGCGAGAAGCTTAGGTAACAAAATGGAGGAACTGGAGCTCCTGGTCCGGGAATTGAAACCGGATATCGTAGGAATAACCGAAACATGGTGGAACGGTAGCCATGACTGGAGTACAGGTATGGAAGGGTATGTGCTGTTTAGGAAAGACCGATGCAAAGGTAAAGGTGGGGGAGTAGCATTGTATGTCAATAGTGAGGTGAAATGTAACGAAATAACTAGCAATGCAATGGATAATACGGAGTCTGTTTGGGCAATGGTCACATTGGGGAAGAAAACTACTAGAGCCTCCCCTGGGATAGTGATTGGGGTGTGCTATAGACCACCGGGATCTAGCCTGGATATGGATAGAGAGCTCTTTAATGTTTTTAAGGAGGTAAATACTAATAGGAACTGTTTGATCATGGGGGATTTTAACTTCCCGGATATAGATTGGGAAACAAATGCTAGTAATAATAATAGGGCTCAGCTTTTCCTAGACGTGATAGCTGATGAATTCCTTCATCAAGTAGTTGCTGAACCGACGAGGGGGGATGCCATTTTAGATCTGATTTTGGTGAGTAACGAGGACCTTATTGAGGAAATAGTTGTAGGGGACAACCTTGGCTCGAGTGATCATGAGCTAATTCGTTTCAAAATAAATGGGAGGACAATCAAAATTGCATCTGAGACTAAGGTATACAATTTCAAAAGGGCTAACTTTACTAAATTAAGGCGACTAGTTAGGGAAGTGGATTGGACTAACATATTTAGGGATCTAAAGGCAGATGATGCCTGGGGTTACTTCAGGTTGAAGTTGCAGGAGTTGTCAGAGGCATGTATCCCGAGAAAGGGAAAACGGCTCGTAGGTAGCAGTTTTAGACCGAGCTGGATGAGCAAGCGTCTTAGAGGGGTGATTAAGAGAAAACAGAAAGCGTACAAGGAGTGGAAAATGGGAGGGATCAGCAAAGAAACCTACCTTATTGAGGTCAGAGGGTGTAGGGAAGCAGTGAGAAAAGCAAAGAGCCGGGTGGAGATGGACCTAGCGAAGGGGATTAAAACCAATAGCAAAAGGTTTTTTAGCCATATAAATAGGAAGAAAACCAAGAAGGAAGAAGTGGGACCGCTTAAAACTTTAAACGGAGTGGAGATTAGGGATAATCTTGGAATGGCACAATATCTGAACGAATATTTTGCCTCGGTCTTTAATGAGGCTAATGAAGGGCTAAGGAATAGTGATAGAGGGACTGATGGGAATGAAGATATGGGGGTAGACATTATGGTATCTGAGGTAGAAGCCAAACTTGAACAGCTAAACGGAAGTAAATCGGGGGGCCTGGACAATCTTCATCCTAGAATATTAAGGGAATTGGCAAGTGAAATTGCAAGCCCATTAGCGATGATTTTTAATAAATCTCTAAACTCGGGGGTTGTACCGTTTGACTGGAGATTAGCTAATATAGTTCCTATATTCAAGAAGGGGAAAAAAAGTGACCCGGGTAACTATAGGCCTGTTAGTTTAACATCTATAGTATGCAAAGTCATGGAAAAAATTTTAAAGGAGAGAGTGGTTACGGACCTTGAGGCCGATGGCAACTGGGACAAATTACAGCATGGATTTACGAAAGGTAGATCGTGCCAAACCAACCTGATCTCCTTCTTTGAGAAAGTAACAGATTTTTTAGACAAGGGAAATGCGGTGGATCTAATATATCTTGATTTCAGTAAGGCGTTTGATACGGTACCGCATGAGGAATTACTGGTTAAATTGGAAAAGATGGGGATCGAAATGAAAATCCAGAGGTGGATAAGGAGCTGGTTAAAGGGGAGACTGCAGAGGGTCGTATTGAAGGGGGAACTGTCGGGTTGGAGGGGGGTTACCAGTGGAGTTCCTCAAGGTTCGGTTTTGGGTCCGATTTTATTCAATCTATTTATCGCTGACCTGGGAACCAAGAGTAGGAGTGGGCTGATAAAGTTTGTGGATGACACCAAGTTGGGAGATATTGCAAATTCGGAAAAGGATCGGGATATCCTCCAGGGAGATTTGGATGACCTTGTAAACTGGAGTATTAGTAACAGGATGAAATTCAATAGTGAGAAGTGTAAGGTTATGCATTTAGGGATGACTAACAAGAACTTTAGTTATAAGCTGGGGACGCACCAGTTGGAAGTAACGGAGGAGGAGAAGGACCTAGGAGTCCTGGTTGATCGTAGGATGACTATGAGTAGGCAATGTGATGTGGCCGTTAAAAAAGCTAATGCGGTCTTGGGATGCATTAGGCGAGGTATTTCTAGTAGGGATAAGGAGGTGCTAGTCCCGTTATATAAGGCGTTGGTGAGACCTCATTTGGAGTATTGTGTGCAGTTTTGGTCTCCCATGTTTAAGAAGGATGAATTCAAACTGGAACGGGTACAAAGAAGGGCCACTAGAATGATCCGAGGAATGGAAAGCCTGTCGTATGAAAGGAGACTTAGGAGCTCGGTTTGTTTTCCTTAACCAAAAGAAGGATAAGAGGAGATATGATTGCACTCTTTAAATATATCAGAGGGATAAATACCAGGGAAGGAGAGGAATTATTTCAGCTCAGTGCTAATGTGGACACGAGGACAAACGGATATAAATTGTCAGTCAGGAAATTTAGGCTTGAAATTAGACGAAGGTTTCTAACCATCAGAGGAGTGCAATTCTGGAACAGCCTACCAAAGGAAACAGTGGGGGCGAAGGACCTCCATGACTTTAAGATTAAGCTAGATAAGTTTATGGAGGGTATGGTATGATAGGATAACTGGCTTAGTCAATAGGTCAATAAAGTGCCACACTGGTAATTAGTACAATGGGTCAATGATAGGATATTGTTAGCCTTTTTCCAGAGGGTCTGGCTGGAGAGTCTTGCCCGCATGCTCGGGGTTCAGCTGACCGCCATATTTGGGGTCGGGAAGGAATTTTCCTCCAGGGTAGATTGGCAGTGGCCCTGGAGGTTTTTCGCCTTCCTCCAAAGCATGGGGCAGGGGCATAGGCGGCAGGTTTGTATAATTTTTGGTGGGGCCCAAAATGGTGGTGCCCCCCCGCTCCCGCCCTGTAAGCCGATATAAAATGAAGCTACAACGCGTCAGCGCCACAAGATTACAAGGGTCAATTAAAAGTGGAAAGTCAGAAGCAGCACTTGCCTACTTCAATATACGGTATTATATTTTGTTGCATCTGTTGTGATGAAGTGGGAATGTTCTTAATATTTTCTCTGAATACTGTGTGGGTGCCTCAGTTTCCCCTGCAAGATGCCAACTGAAGGTGTTGGGGACAAAGAGATCAGGTGGCCTCCTTGTCCAGAAGAGATACAGAGGCCAGAGGAGGGAGTGTCAGTTTGGAGCTGGCTGGGGAAATTGGGAGAGACCCAGAACTTGGTTCTGGGCTCCCCACCCCCCAAGATGGACCTGACAGAGGGGTTCTGTTTTCTGTACCAACAAGCTCTGTTTTAAACTGTGTTCCCGTCATCTAATAAACCTTCTGTTTTACTGTCTGGCTGAGAGTCACATCTGACTGCAGAGTTGGGGTGCAGCGACCTCTGGTTGCCCCAGGACCAGCCTGGGCAGACTCACTTTGGAAAGTGCATGACGTGGAAGGGCATGCTGAATGCTCCGAGGTCAGACCCAGGAAGGTGTAAGCTTCTTGCCCTGGAGACAGTATGCTCCGAGAGAGGAGGCTCCCCCAGAGTCCTGACTGGCTTTGTATGGAGATGTTCCAAAGCATCACAGCATCCCCTTCCACACCGTGCACTTCCCAGAAGTCCGCACAGGCACTGACACTCCCTCCTCTGGCCTTTGTCTCTTTTCCAGGCATTAGGAGGCCACCTGATCTCTCTGTTCTCCAACACCTTCAGTTGGCACCTTGCAGGGGAAACTGATTTGGGAGAAATGAAGTAAAAGCTGCCCAAACCGAGCTTGAGCACTCCTGAATTTTGAGGTGTTCAAATCTGGAAGGCAGGTGCTGGGGGTGGGAGAGGGCTGTGGGCTCCATGGGGGAGCATGGCAGCAACTGTCTGGAGCTGCATGGAGCCAGATACGCTGGTCTGAGTGGCACAGTAAGCAGTTTGGGGGTTGGAGAAGAGGTAGGGAGTTCCGGGGGGCAGTCAAGGGACAAGGAGCATGGGGAGTTGGATGGGGCAGAGGTTCGAAGGGGCAGTCAGGGGACAGGCAGCAATTGGATAGGCATGGGAGTCTAAGAGGTTTATCAGGGGACAGGTAGGGGGTGCGGTCCTGGGGGGGGGGAAGTTGGGTGGGGTCTCAGGAGGGGGCAGTTGGGGACAAGGAGAAGGGAGGCTTAGATAGGGGCTGAGGTCCCAAGGGGCAGTTAGGGGCAGGGGTCTCGGGAGGGGGTAATTGGGGAACAAGGACCAGTGGGGCTTAGATAGGGGGTGGAGGTTCTGGGGGGCAGTTGGGGCAGGGGTCTGGGGAGGGGGCAATCAGCGGACAGAGGCTGGGATTCAAAGGGCTCTGGGCTGCCTGCAACCGCGGGGAGCCCGCAGCCCTTAAAAACTCAGCCGCGGCAGGGATTTAAAGGGCTCTGGGCTGCCTGCAACCGGGGGGAGCTGAGACCCTTTTAAATACCACGACGCAGCCGGGAATCAGAGGGCTCTGCGCTGCCCGCTGCGGCGGGGAGCCCAGAGCCCTTTATATCTCAGCCGCGGCTGGGATTTATAGGGCTCTGGGCTGCCTGCACCCGCGGGGAGCACAGAGCTTTTAAAATCCCAGCCGCGGCCGGGAATCAGAGGGCTCTGGGCTCCCCGCCGCAGCAGGCAGCCCAGAGCCCTCTGATTCCCGGCCGCGGCTGGGATTTAAAAGGCTCTGGGCTGCCCGCCGCGGCAGACAGCCCAGAGCCCTCTGATTCCCGGCCGCGGCTGGGATTTAAAGGGCTCTGGGCTCCCCGCCGCAGCGGGAAGCCCAGAGCCCTCTGATTCCCGGCTGCGGCTGGGATTTAAAAGGCTCTGGGCTCCCCGCGTTTGCAGGCAGCCCAGAGCCCTTTAAATCCCAGCCGCGGCTGGGATTTAAAAGGCTCTGCGCTCCCCGCGGTTGCAGGCAGCCCAGAGCCCTTTAAATCCCAGCCGCGGCCGGGAATCAGAGGGCTCTGCGCTGCCCGCTGCGGCGGGGAGCCCAGAGCCCTCTGATTCCCGGCCGCGGCTGGGATTTAAAAGGCTCTGGGCTCCCCGCCGCAGCAGACAGCCCAGAGCCCTCTGATTCCCGGCCGCGGCTGGGATTTAAAGGGCTCTGGGCTCCCCGCCGCAGCGGGAAGCCCAGAGCCCTCTGATTCCCGGCTGCGGCTGGGATTTAAAAGGCTCTGGGCTCCCCGCGTTTGCAGGCAGCCCAGAGCCCTTTAAATCCGAGCCGCCGCCGGGCATCAGAGGGCGCTGGGCTGCCAGCTGCGGCGGGGAGCCCAGAGCCCTCTGATTCCCGGCCGCGGCTCGGATTTAAAAGGCTCTGGGCTCCCCGTGGTTGCAGGCAGCCCAGAGCCCTTTAAATCCCAGCCGCCGCCGGGAATCAGTGGGCTGTGGGCGGCCTGCGGCGGCGGGGAGCCCAGAGCCCTCTGATTCCCGGCCGCGGCTGGGATTTAAAAGGCTCTGGGCTCCCCGCGTTTGCAGGCAGCCCAGAGCCCTTTAAAGCCCAGCCGCGGCTGGGATTTAAAAGGTTCTGCGCTCCCCGCGGTTGCAGGCAGCCCAGAGCCCTTTAAATCCCAGCCGCGGCCGGGAATCAGAGGGCTCTGCGCTGCCCGCTGCGGCGGGGAGCCAGAGCCCTTTAAATCTCAGCCGCGGCTGGGATTTAAAGGGCTCTGGGCTGCCTGCACCCGCGGGGAGCACAGAGCTTTTAAAATCCCAGCCGCGGCCGGGAATCAGAGGGCTCGGGGCTCCCCGCCGCACCCGCCAGCCCAGAGCCCTCTGATTCCCGGCCGCGGCTGGGATTTAAAAGGCTCTGGGCTGCCCGCCGCAGCAGGCAGCCCAGAGCCCTCTGATTCCCGGCCGCGGCTGGGATTTAAAAGGCTCTGGGCTGCCCGCCGCGGCGGGGAGCCCAGAGCCCTCTGATTCCCGGCCGCGGCGGGGAGTTAAAAGGCGCTGGGCGCCCCGCGGTTGCAGGCCGCCCCGAGCCCTTAAAAGCCCAGCCGCGGCGGTGAATCAGAGGGCTCTGGGCTCCCAGCTGGCGTGGCAAGCCCAGAGCCCTCTGATTCCCGGCTGCGGCTGGGATTTAAAAGGCTCTGGGCTCCCCGCGTTTGCAGGCAGCCCAGAGCCCTTTAAATCCCAGCCGCCGCCGGGAATCAGAGGGCTCTGGGCTGTCTGCTGCGGCGGGCAGCCCAGAGCCTTTTAAATCCCAGCCGCCGCCGGGAATCAGAGGGCTCTGGGCTCCCCGCCGCGGCGGGCAGCCCAGAGCCTTTTTAATCCCAGCCGCGGCCGGGAATCAGAGGGCTCTGGGCTTCCCGCTGCAGCAGGCAGCCCAGAGCCCTCTGATTCCCGGCGGCGGCTGGGATTTAAAGGGCTCTGGGCAGCCCTGGCGGCGGCGGCGGCAGCGGCGGGGGGGGCGCTCCAAGCAGGGGAGAAAAAACATTGGTGGGGCAGAGCCCCTGCTTGGGATTTATTCATGGGGCTAAAGCCCCAGAGCCCCATATAAGTCGGCGCCTATGGGCAGGGGTCGCTTGCTTAAGGAGTGGGTGGATCGGCTTATGTGGCCTGCATCTTGCAGGAGGTCAGACTAGATGATCATAATGGTCCCTTCTGATCTTGAATTCTATGATTCTATGATATGGTTAACTTTAAGCATATACCTAACCCCAAAACTGAACATGTGCTAAAGTGCTTTGCCGGATTGAGACCTTAGTGACAACTGTGGTGGTGATTTGTTTTTATGATGTGAACATCTGTCTAGTAGGAAATAGACTGAGACCATCAACTCATTTAACAAAGGCCACCCAACAGCTGTCAGATGGTAATGATGTAAACTTTACAACATTAATCACAATTCTTGTAAAATTCCCAGAAATGATGGTGTTGAAGAAAAGAGAGAGTTCTTTAAGCAGCAATGTTGAAAAAGGAGCAGCTATGTCAGTAAAATCCAGTGTATTGAGTATGAAGTATTTGGGCAACAAGGTGATGGCATACAAACAGTATGATTTTAAAAGGGAATTAACAAAAACCTCTTCATCGGACGTGGTATTGGTGTTGGCGCGTGTAGAGAATAGCTTTTATCTTAGCAGTTATCAAGGTTCATTGTTGCATAAATCTGAATACTGGGAACTCTTAATGTTATGGTTTATAGAGAAATAAGGAGGAAATGTGCTGCTACAGCAATGTTAGCTTAAAACCTTCCTTTAATTTAACATAGAGCATTCTTCCTGTCTCTTTGAATATTGGGAAGATAAAATCCCTCAAAGGAACAATAAAGAAGAAAATGGAATAAAAATAATAGCAGACAGACAATATCTTTACTGTGAGTATGTCCTTCTTGACAGCAAATTAATTCATGATCAGTTGTTAAGGTAAAAATCATTGATACTGTTTGAAAAGAAAAGTGACTGTACTCTCTAGCTACACTTTGTTCTGTTTCACAGGTCTATATCATGCATTGTAATATTACCATCAGAGAAAGTCTTTTACTATTGTATGTATCTGACAATTTCAAATGTGACATAATGTAGTCAAAGTTACTTAAAAAGAGAGAGGGAGAGAGGGAAAAGGTAATAAGCTCTAGCTGCAACAAGGGTGCCCTCTACAGAATGTGATACTGTGAGTCTGCAAGGATGATTGTGTTGCTGAACTGGTCTTCTGCGCACTTTATATGTACAGAGATTTTTAATACAGTATTTGGCTTAAATGATAATATATGTATGTATGCACCTGTATACATGTTGTATTTACATATATATGGATGTGACATATTTCTATATAAAGAGAAAAGTGAGAGAGAGAATGAGAGAAAAGGAAAGCAAGTGAAATTATGAATAGATGCATACTAATCTCATAACAGATAAATGATTAAGCTGAAGATGAAAATATGAACGTCTGATTCACTGTCTCTCAAAAAGGCATCACTCAGTATTAATCAGTGGGTGTGCTGTATAATTATAATGTATGGAATTACAAGTTTTTCTATTTTATAATCTGGCAATCTAAAGGGAATAAAACAATATTTTTTACATTTACATTCAGTAAATGTAACTGAATGTAAATGTATGATATGATAATAAAATTGGCTCTAATGCTGTGGATAAGCCATACAGCATTTTTTGTTCATCTCTCTCTTCTCATTTCTGCAAAAGTGGAATATGATGGGCTTTAAAATTGGACATCCAGAGGAGCCATTTTTGGAAGTGTCTTCACTTGTCTTTTACTCATCCCTGGAAGTAGAATACATTACAGCAACACATTCCTATAGTAGCGTCATTGCTGGTTTTGGTCCTGGAACTGCTAATGTTACACTGCATGAACATTATTTACTTCTCATTTTTGTATAAGCATTTTCATTTATTTAACTTTATAATTTCAAAACTATGTAGAATCAAAGCTTCTGAATTCCTTTCTGGAAGTGTTACATGTTTTGTGTGTGTGCATGCAGGCATTTGTGCATGCAAATCAGTTAGCCATCCAACTTCCTGATTGGCCTGCTTATATATGGAGTTTTTCATGTGGAAGATGTGTGTGTATGTGAAAATCAGAAGCTATTTGTTGTGGGCCATTTTTTAAATCTCCTCCATAGAATGTTTGCTAATGGGTTGACAGCTGCCTCCTCTCTTCTCCACTCTGGAGTATATAGCAAGATAGGAGAATTAACTGACCAATAAAAATAATTATGTGCCTTATATTACTGAAACTAATATGGGTGGAACTAGTGAAAACATATTTAACATGTCTTTGTTCCTTTAGCCCAGTGGATTTTTACAAGTGCTACATTTCCTTCATTTTTTCCCCTGATGTAACCACATTGTAGTTAGTGGAGTTACATCAGGGATGGATTCGGCCCATTGTTACTATGTGTTTTACTATAGATTAGAAGAGGTGTTAGAATTTCAGACATTTTTGCAAGTACCACTTTTATTTCAAACTGTTTCATGCTATGGAAGGCAGAAAAAATGAAAAGTTTATTACTGGTGTTTGTCCCCCATGCAGAAAGGAAAACACAACAACTTTATTCTCCAGTGCTCATATAACCATAAAATAATTATGTAACTATATCATCATTAATGACCAAATGATAATTACCTTTCATCATAGGATAATTGTGCATATCTCTTCTAAAATAGATCATCATCACTACAGCTTTACAAACCTTTTAAAATAATCAGGCAAGTTTCCTTGGTCTCAGGTTTTGTTAGCATCCAAAAATTCAAACTAGCAAAAAAGTTCACATTGTCTTCAGTGAATTTGTACTAACTCTAAAGCAAATGTAAATCAAGTTGCAAGTGACCAGGGGCAGGTTTATGGTTTTGGGTGGAAATCATGTAGCTGATGGTTTTCAGCTTGAAGATAGGCAATGTTTTATGGTTTTGGTTGAGTTCTGCTTTCATCTAACAGGTCTCATGATTAAACTGTAATTAGCCCAGTAATTACAGTATCTTTGGTATTTTTCATCATTTAAAGGATACTGTCATTTCAAAGTAATTGCAATATATGTGGTCTACAAATCAAGTAGTATTAAAAACATTGCTTCCATCAGACAAGTATGCTGTGCAAAACTTTGTGAAATAAACTTGAAAATGCAGACTCAGAAAAATAATTATGGACAAAGGAATGCCAAGACATGGAGCAGTTTTGTAGCTTCTGGTGGGCCAAATAGTTTCTTCTCTCCCTAAATCCTTCCTTATGACATCTCTTGTTCATGATGCCTTCTAACTGTACATTCATATACATAATCTCCAGAATTTGCACTAATTCTTTCTCTGTGTTTGTTTTTATCTCAGCTTCTTAGAACAGGGACCATGGATTTGTATTCTGTCACAAGTCACATAAACCACACTATACTATTACTTATAATAATTAGTAATGTAAAAGTACTTCCATATGCTCTGTACTTGCTAAAATTGTCAACATGAAACACGTCTGGTGATTAGAGGTGTTTACAGATAGACTCACAGGGTTATGGACCATATGGGAAAATATATATTCTCAAATGTATGCACATTAAAATGGTCAGTAAGAAGTCTTCAAATTATTATAACATGAAGTGCCATTTCTCACCATGATGCATGTTTGTACATAATTTAAAGGAGAGCACTAGCTTGTGCAAGGTGCTGTGTAAAACAATTCTTTACACATACAGGGCCAAATCCTCAGCACAGTCCAGTGGAGCTATGGAGATCAGTGGAGTCAATGGAGATGCACTGATTTACCCAGGTGAAGAATTTAGCCCAATATAAAGATCTAAACAAGAAATCAGTAGGCCAAAACAAAACAAAACAACCCCCCCTAATTTTAGAGCCAACCAATCACACACAAGTACATTTTGTCTGGGATTTTCAAAGAAACCTAAGGGAGATAGGAGCTACGTCCTTGTTCAAATTTAGGGGTAGATGAACACCTAATTCCCTTAGATCCAGGTGAAAATCTCAGCCTGGAAATATAATTGACATCATTAGTATATCTGATCAGTGTCCCCATAGGAACACCAAATACTGAAAAGGGTATAGTGACCCTTGTTCATGACAGCTAGGCTTTCCATCTATTGTTGGTAGATCTCCCATGTCATAAAACTTCAGACCTCCTCACTTGAACTACATCCAAAACAGGGTGGGCTCCACATTGTGGGATGAAGAACAATACATAACTCATCCTTTACAGCACTGCAGATGGAATTGCATGGAATTTAGGCCCTGGAAAAACCCCCACTAGAGTCAATAGGAGTCTTTCCTTTGACTTCAAAGGGGTTTAGATCAGGCCCTTAGAGAGGAGGTGAATTTTAAGTGCAGATAGAAATCTGCAGATGGGATTCACAATGCTCTCCCCCACCCCCACGCTGTTCATAGGTTGGCAGTTAATTCTATATTAGAAGGTGCCCATGTTACCAGTGTATTTTCTAGATTAGTACTGCATATTTTGATGGTTTATTTAGCTAGGCTTCTCATAGACGAAAGCAAATCCTCAAAGCAAAGGAACAGTAGAGTAGTAATTACTCTTTTCTTTAATCACTATATACTGTTTTTTGGATTGCTGTATTTACATTAGTAGCCTACTAGTGAGGCCATTTGAAATTTTCTGTTTTGTTTCATTCTCCAATTTATATCTCAATGCTTTCCTGATTGTTTCACTGTCTCAGTGTTCTCCAGCTGGTGATTTTTCAATTAAAATATGGAAGATTTCTCTTTTCTCTCCTATTATTTAGAATTAATTAAAATTCTTTGAAATATAATACTTTTGCATGTATCTGTTACAATTGAGGGAAATTAAACTGTTGCTGCTTTTTCTATTTGTTTGCATAAATATGTGATTATTGTATGTAACACATGGTAAGTGATGCCTTAAGAGGCTGAGAAATAAAATTTCTGGGATTGGGGGAATTTATGCATTTTTGGGTAGCCTTTCAATTTCATTGGCATTTGTGCATATATTTTGTAACCCATAAGAATGTGCATCAAGCTAATTATTTACTTCATCTTTAATATGAAAATGCAATGATTTTGCTTTTTTGTGAAATGTTTAGATTTTTTTTCTTTTTATTTGGCATTTCATAATGGCCAGGCAATAACTAAGCTAGCAAGAAACAGGACAGTGTAACTATTTCCAGCTCCCAATGGCCTTGAAGGAAACTTGAATCTAAAGGTTTCATGTCCAAAATAGCTGGAAACAAAACATATCCACCATAAATGTTCAGCATCTATTAAGGAACAACCCCCTCTTCTCCTATAAAGAAAATTCTCCAACATTGTGGAAGAAATTCGTACATAGAAACCGAATCTAAAAAATGCAAAAAATTGAAAATAATGGAAATAATTCACTATCCTCACAAAGGGTTGTGAGACTTAATTAACATTTCCAAAATGCTTTGTGGTCCTGAAATGTAAAGCACTACATAAGAGCTAAGTATTAGTATTTTATTATAATGGCATATTGAGCTCTTGTTCACATCTCTATGATCAGTTCATGTCTAATTCAAGTTGAAAAGAAGAATGATATGTCAGTTTTTGTTGAATATTGAATAATCAGAAAGACCCTGCTTGGATATCCCTGACAAAATGGTTAGCTCTTGTTAAATAAAGAAAAAGTTCCCAGGGAGTGAAAGAGATCAAAACATCAAACAATAGTCAAATCCGTTAACAAACCAACACATTTCTTACTAGCAAATTTCAAACTGCTCTTGTAAGCAGTTCTGTTAATGACAAAAGTACAAGCTAGAACATTATTTGAAACAAATGTTTAATCTTTTACTTTCCCAGGCACTGTTGGCCAGTAGGAACTCAATAAGTTACATAGATTCCAGTTTTATTACATGTGCATACAATGAAATAATTAACCCTTTAGTAACTTAGTTAACACATTGTGTAAAGTACATTTTATTTCTAACATTTATTTCTAATTAATATTTCTTATTTAATTTGTTTCTATATTAGAAATATTTTCATAAAGGATGTAGCTAGTTAGTCAAATATACATCTATTGTGATAAGAATGATTCTCTGCCCCTACATAATACATATTAAGATAAAAATAATAATTGTAAAGGAATCGCATAATGTGAAGAAGAATATTGTCCTCTTCTTTGCTAATGCACTGAATTGCATTCAGTTCAGAAGATCTCATTTTTCAAAGCATAGTAAAACACTTGCCACATATCCATTTTAGTGTGTTCAACTGCCTGGCTCATCCAGTGTTTTTAAATTACAGATATTAAGAAAAAGTTTTAAAATGCCTATTATTATGAATAGCATTTTCCTATTTATAGAAGTCAATGCATTCCCTGTTCTGGAAATTTCAGTTATGTAAAATTGGAAAAAAAAATCCTCTTAAAAATAAATGAAGTGATATAACTACAATGTTAATTTCAATTAATGACCTGTTCTGTAAAAGCTGAAATTTACTGATTAAGCTCTTTGCTTAATTAGCACGTGTATATGCGTGTGTCAGGCTTGGAGAAGAGATCTGTCAGATAATATAATAGCCATTGGGTCACATCTGAGACTATTGGGCACTGGCACATGTAGCAGTGCTACCCTGCCCCAGGAAAAGCACAATGCTTTCTAAGTTTTTAACAGTGTCCATTGAAACGAATTACCGAAAATAGTGCGTTCACAAATTTTTGGGTCAATAGGGGAAGGAGATCTAATAGGGAACTGCAGGAGGTCTATGGAGAACCAAATATGGTAAATATAGTGATATCCCAACAACTTCAATGGGCAGGATGAAGAAAGATGGACCAAGTGTGCATCTCTTGGAAGGACATCTTTGTGGTGTCTGACCTTGTGGCCCACAGAAGAAGTTGGAGGATGACTGAGCAAGAGCTAGAAGGTCTTAATGTAAATTACCATCAGTAGGAAAAATATGCCCTTCACAGAAGTGGCAGCAAATTGTAAGAGCAGCTAAGTACCTACACAGTCTATAGAGTCAAGGAGTAATGGTATTAACAAATTACCAAGGGTTGTGGGGATTGTGTACTACTGGAAATCTTTAAGCTTGGATGTTTTCTAAAATATCTGCTTTAGTTTAAAGAGTAAGTAATTCAGGGATCCTATGGCCTGTATTATGCAGGAGATCAGATGATCAGAATGGTCCCTTCTGGCCTTATCATCTATGAATCTAGCATGTCTGTAATGTCCATCTCAATCTCAGCAGTTGGTTCCTGAACACGTGTCTGTGCTGAGACAGTGCATCTGTGAGACTCAAAATGTAGTATGCTGTAGGATACGTGGTAACCTTAAGTTTACAGTTAAACAACTCTTTATAGCACAGTTAACAGATTTAGTTGCCATAAGAGATTGCACAGGAGCTCTGCTGACAGACGCTGAGGTGGGGTTAGCTGAATCAGTGCCTCCCCTAATTGTCTCTGCTACACCATTCCCCATTCCAGTTTTGCTGCTCGTAACCCAAACAGTGAACAACTTGTTGCAGACCTTTTGTGCTGCCACAATGCTAGTAATCATTTACTGAAAAGAAATATTGTAAGTTACATCTTTTGGCGATGACAACGAAGTTTGACTGATCCTGGCTTCTCTTTCCATACTATCATTTAAGCCTTTGTAATAAAAATGATAACTTGAGGGGTTAAATTTCCTTTCCCCCTTCCTTTTTGCAAGAAACTCTGTGGCTAAATCCTGCAGCACATGCTCTGTTGTCCTAAGTATATAGTTGTCCTAAATATACAATGGTAGGAAACCTGCGGCCTGCAGGCCGCATGTGGCCCATCAGGGTAATTTGCTGGCAGGCCATGAGACAGTTTGTTTGCATTGACAGTCCGCAGGTATGGCCGCCTGCAGCTCCCAGTGGCCGCGGTTCATACAGGTTGCCCACCACTGATAAAGCACCAACCTCTTGGATTATTTAATGAAAAATTTCAAATGAAATAATAAACTAACCATTTAAAATGAATCTGCATTACCTCATTACAATATTTGAGGAGTAAAAAGCCTGTTTGAAAGAAAAATACATTTATTTTGGTTTACTTAGCTGACAAGGTTAATAAAATAAAATAAAAAAATAAATATGAGGAATAACAATTAAAGGAAATTCTTTCCATATTTCATTAACTTTTAACCTTTACTCTCTTTCTTTTTCTTCCAAATTGCTCTGCAGCTTTCCCCCTTTCCGCCTGCCCCCTCCCTTCCTTTGGGAGATCAGAAATGTTACAATGAAGTTGGAATCTGAGAATCCCTAATGAAAGCAATAACTATCTCAGATGGGTCTTCATTTGCAGACAGCAAACATTTCTTTGCTATGCAGTCTGCTCTCTAATTTAGAGCCTTTATTTGAAGTCTAGCAGGAAACTTTTGTATTCAAGCCATAAACGTTCTTGTTGTTCTTTCTCTGGAATCCTAATAAGTTAGAAAAGGTTAAAGTAGCCAAAGGGAGTGTTTATTTGTGTATGGATGTAGATGTCTGTTATCTCCATCTTTTGTTGGGAAGGTTTTAAAAAAAACACTAAAGAGAAATGACTGCATTGACCTGATATCATGTGTGACAAAATAACGTACTGACTGAAATGTTTAAAAGCCTTTTTCCAAATGCCCCCCACTGCTCCCGTCATGATTCTCATAAAACTGCAGAGAGAGAAACAACAGTTCTGAAAATTGCAAGAATAAGCTACAATATCTTAACATGCAGCTTTAAAATGTGAGAGCAAAGGCAGCAACAGGCAGTGTACAAAAACAGTGTGGCATAAGCACGTTAGAGGAAAATCTTTGAGAAAATCTTTGTGAAATCCCCAAACTCAAAAGTCACCCAGAGGCTAATGAGTTTTAAGGGCCCATTTATCCTGCCATTTTTCTTCATTGATGCATCCTGGACCCTGATTTTTAATGTGCTTTGCTGAGCAAGAAGTGAAGCACTAGAGGACTGATTGTCTGTCCATCCAATCTTCTCTAATCTATGTCACCATCTAGCACAAACATAGGAATAGGAGCAAATATACTGGTAGTTACTGATTGTTAAAGGCCCCAGGGCCTATTATTCTGTTCCATGTGCAATAGCTATATTAAGAACCGTGTAATCTTAAGTGTAGCAGACAAAGGTATAACATGATTTAATGGCTGGAAGTTGAAGCTAGACAAATTCAGACTGGAAATAAGGTGCACATTTCTAACAGTGAGTGTAATTAACCATTGGAACAGTTTACCAAGGCTCATGGTGGATTCTCCATCACGGACAATTTTTAAATCAAGAGTGGAAGTTTTTCTAAAAGATCTGCTCTAGGAATTATTATTTGGAAGTTCTATGGCCTGTGTTATAAAGGAGGTCAGAATCACTGGTCCTTTCTGGCCTTGGTATCTATGAAAACACAGTGAGCCTGACTGACCTCCAAATGGAGAGTTGGAATGGGGTCCAACAAGAACGTTGCTAAAATGTTAATGACGCTGCAAGTCCCCAGCATCTTTCTTTGACAATAGGGCCTCATGCAAATCCAGCTGAAGCTTTCCCACTCACTTCAGTGAGCTTTGGATCAGGCACTTAAAGAGCAGGAAATGTATAAAATGATCTATACAGTTAGAGCCTTTTATACAACATATCCCACCCATACATTTTTATACCTTTTCAAGGCTACATAGTTTACTCATGGCGATCCGCACCACCCAATCAAAGCCGCTTACCTCCTTAATTATTGCATGCATTTTTACATGTAAACAAAGTCCACCTTTTCCACAGCTAAGAGCAAAAATACAAAACTCGTAGTATCTGACACGGTTCTCATGTGCATTGTGGCATGAATACATTGTGTATGGTTAATAGAATAAATGTGCGTGAGAGAGTCATTAAAAAATTAAACAAGCCTGGGACATGCAGTGGATTTCTCTACTCTAGGTTTTCCAACTCGTCTTTTTACTTAATTTTCTGCTGACACCCCATATTAGTCTTTTTCCGGTAATAAACTCAAAAGGTAAACATCAAACCTAAATGTCTATGTAAAATTAGTGGCTGGTCACCTGTTCAAAGCAGATACATTTTTTAGCATCTGTGAGTATAACAGCTACTGTCTATTAACTCCTCTACATGCCTAATAAATGTCATATTTCAACATAGATGCCTTGTCCATTCCTCCTAAATATTAAAATATCTCAAATCTTAATTTGGTAGCTTTAAGTGATAAAGGGTTATAATTATATCCTGCTTTGCAGTAACAGTCATTAGAAAGGATTTGTTTTCATTTGTATTCCTCCCACCCCACCATTGAAATAAGGCTATACATTTCACAGAGGTACATGGTAGCCTGAAGAGTGAACAGTGCACCCAGTGGTTTTGAGATGCACTGTTTAGAAATGTGAGCAGTATTTAAGTTTGGGAGGTTTGCACTGTCTGTAAGCAGTGATTTCTAAAATATTGTAATTTCATCAGTGGAGCATTTGCCCTGGAAATCAAGGAAAAAGACAACCGTGTCACCTTATAAAAACACAATATTACCACAGAATTATTGATGAAGCTTCTGCTACCATCTTTTCCCACAGGTCTACTTGTGAGTGGCCTACTTGCAGGAAAAAGTAGAGAGAGAGACTCAGAGGTGGAAAAGAACTGTATTATTATATCTTTATTTACAAGACCTTGTTTCCACTGATAAATTATGGTGGCTAGTAGAACAGTAGTTACAGCTTTCTCTTTGCCTCATGAACTAAGCAGCATCTTCCAGCTCGACCACTCCAGAAGTGATTATATGGTTCTCAGCAAATCTGCACTGTACACAAAATTTGCAAAGCTGTCATCTGCAAAAGTCCCGCTCAAACAGAGCAGCTTGTAACAAGAAACAAAGCAAGTTTCTGGTTTAATTAGGGCTTCTGGGGAGCACAAAGGGGGGTTCTGGGGTATAACTATGAAACATATTTACTTCATGCCTTCCAAAGGATTTAAATGGACCTAAGCTCATTTACAGAAGCAGAGGATCTGAGCTGCAGAGTGAGAATAAAATATATTGGTCTTTCAGATTTGGATCATATTGAAGACACAAAATACCGAGGGCTGTGTTGGTCAAAACAACATATCTGTACCATGGAGTAATGGAATTTCAGTCCTCCTCCCCTTAGAATTTTATTGCCCACTACCCCAAAAGCGCAAACCACTTTATTTAATTTCCTCTTTGCCCGTTCTGATAGTTGTTATTCTGTCCTGGGGGCTCTCCAAGCTGATGAAATGAATAATATAATACAGTATATTCCACAAAAAGATTTAATAACAATGATAAGGATTTCCAATTTATGTTTTGTCTATGCTGCTTTTGTTTATAAAATCCAGAATCATTCCTTCATGCCCTTGAGTGTGTTTTCCTAAACAAGATTATGCAGGATGGGATTAAATGGATTCCTTCAATTCCAGGATAATACCTTTCTGGACAAATTGTACATTCCTCTATATACCTGAATCTGGAATAACCTCTTAAGTAATGGACCAGATCTTGAATCCTAATAACCTCCTTACTCAGGCATTAACCTCAATGGAAGATTTTGCTGAAGTAAAGACTGAATCTGGACTTCAGAATTTGGCCAATCCATTAAAGCATTTAGAAAGAATATGTTAATTGGAATTGAGGCATTAATGAAGAAATCCCCATGTAATAGTGCCTGCCTAATACACTGTGTTACTCATTCCCCATTAAAAATGTGGATCATTTTATTTAAAAAACAGCTTTTTAAATAACAATACTTATCAATTTTTATTATAGAAGCACAATTTCATTAAAGACCTACATTACCCTCCACTAATGCAGCCAGCTCTTTAAGATACTTATGCTACATCTACCCACATATTAATGTTTCACATAACAAGAACATTAATAAAGTGGCAATATTGATGATATATAAAGTGGATTTCCCGTCAGAGCACCAATACACATCCAAAAATTTACACTAGCTGGGAGTATGTGGTTAGATGTAATCTAAAATATTTGTAGCTTCCCAAGTATCTTTCATAATTTTTTCTATCACTATTTGAACTGTAACGAAACATAAAATACAGTACAATTTACATAATAAGAAAATAAATTATAGAAATTAGCTCACATAATGGGGCAAAATTTTCCAAGCAACACTACGTAAACATCTCACAGGACTTTTTTTTCCTATTATTCAGCTTAAATTTTCCTTTTCTTAATGCTTCAGAACTTCAGTGTATACTTCCACATATCACACTACATATTTTCACTACTTTCCTTGTAGTTACACTTTTTAAACAGTTGTGGGTTTACCATGTCCTCCCCCCTCATTTGTCTTTAGCTGCTAATTCCTTACCATTGTGAAGTCAAATTGTCCCACTCTCCATGATCAGATATGTGTGCGTGTATATCACTTGAGGAGTTTGTGCAGGAATTTTGATCTTATTTCAGAAATCACTCTTTTTAAAGGAACTTTTTATATTAAAAATAGTTTCTGTGTGAAATGTTTTAAAAACAGGACCTATACTTCGCCAGCACATTCAACACCCAAGGCTTGTCTTCACTACAGGGGTAAGTCAACCTAAATTGCACTACTCCAGCTATGTTATTCACATAGCTGGAGTTGACGTAGCTTAGGTTGACTTACCCCAGTGTCTTCACTGCACTGTGTCGACAGGAGACACTCTCTGGTCAACTTCCCTTACTCTTCTCAGAGAGCTGGAGTACCTGGGTTGAGCGGAGAACACTCTGCTGTTGATTTAACGGGTCTTCACTAGACCCACTAAATCGATCCCTGCTGCATCGATTACAGCAGCATTGATCTCCCCATAGTAAAGACCAGCTGCAAGTTTTGCTGCTCATTCCCAGGCTGTTTATTTACTCTTGTGCCTGATAATTACTTGTTTCTTGCAGGCAAAATGTTATAACAATTTTAGCCTCATTGTTCCACAACAATGGAAATACAATTGGCAGAGTGTCCTTTAGCAGGGCCCAGAAATTCAGTAGTTTGGGGGAAGGGAATGGGAAGGTTTCTGTAGGAAGTGGCAGATTAGGGGCTCAATCCTGCATGATGCTGAGCATTCGAGCCCGGATCCAGCAAATCACTTTAAAAAGTGCTTAACTTTAAGCATGCTGGCTCAGGACCCAGAGCACACAACATCTTGCAAGGTCAAGTCCTACTTAAATATGGGACTCCTTCAGTTGCCAGTGCTGCCAGTCTAGCAGCTTTCATGAGTAGTGGAGTAAAATGAGGAATGAACATAGATATACCTGCCAACATGTGACCATTAATATTGCTCATTGTGTAGACTGAGGACAGTATATGGCTCTTCACCAATTAACACCCTCACAGTCACTGTGTAATTGAAGTAACTTAATGAGCATATGAAACACGTTGGGATTTGAACATAAACCCATGTGAGCTGCATCAGGAAGAATTTCTACCTGATGGGCCTTCCCTATAGCCGCACCTATGGGAGATGTGCTAAAATATTCTCAGTGGTAAGTCATAATTATATATATCACAAATAATTGAGTGATTATTGTAGCCTGTAATTATAACAGTTATATGAGCTTTCATTAATCCTTTGAGTTTTACACCTGGCTTTTTGTGTCTTGTGAAATTTCAGCAGAATGAAAGGTTGTATGGCATACATCCCTAAGGAAAATAGGGTTAACAAATATCTATAGGTCAGTAACAGGCTTAATTTGCAAATCTATGAGGCACTGTGTCTATATCCAGAACTCAAAGGAAGACTATAACATGTAAGGCCAATATAGCATCTCCACTTAACTGTTTTTACCTTTGTCAGTTTATATCCTTCAAATCTATGCCAAAGATTTTAAACCCTGTTGAAATTTATTGGCTTTTATTGCAACCTCAGAATAGGCTAAGTACTTTCCAGAAATATATCAAAATGAATAGACATTCTTTTAGATAAATTAACATCAATCTTGAGCAATAAGCTGAAACTAACTATGTATGACTTTGGGCTAGCACTGTCTATCATTTACAGGCTTTAGACAGGACTGACAGGACTTTAGGAAAAGAACTGAATGTTCTCCACTAATTCTTAACTTGTAAAAACAATGTACATTAAATATCATCATCATATTTGAGGTTGATAAATGTTGTTTGTTAGTTATCTCTACTCTTTCCCCTGGTTGAATTAGCCATAGAGTTAGTTCTTAGCATTCATTTTTTATTGTGGTAGAAATTATTAGACTAATGTTATAAGACATGTTTACGCGATGGAAATGGAATATTATTTATTATTTTGTTTGATTTATGATATTATAAAATTATCTGCTCTGGACTCATTTGACATTATTTAAAATAGTAATGCAACCAAAACCAAAGCAGCAAAACACTCCTCAAGAGAAACTCCAGCAAAACTCCACCCCCAACTCAACCCAGTAAGGTATAGGTTGCCCACCAAAATTCTATCCTCAAGAAATTATCACTCCTTGTAGTCCCTGTTTTTTTTTTTCAGATACCCAGGCAAAAAGATGGACCCTGCAGAATGTCCCAAAGGTCAGCAACCCCAGACTATTTTGAAACAATGAAATAAATGAGTTCCACAGATAAGAGCCCCCTCACAGAGAGCACTCTACCATCTGCTCCTCTTTGTTAAATCAAGGGGACTCCAATTCAAGTACCTCCACTGACTGCAACTGCAGCATGGGGAGGGAGGCAAATATCAAGACATTTAAGACCTTATTTTCCACCTGGAAAGCAATAGGCAGCCAGTGCAGACCACAAAACTCTGGTATCACATGCTCCAAGGAAGATATAGTGCTTACCAAATGGCCCCTTCTAACACCATCTTAAATGTCTGGGTTAACTCAAGAATTCTTGTATTCTTAGAACTGTAACTTACTTTGCTTAGATCTGCACCTTTCATGTACTTCCTTTGTCTTGGTAAAAGGAGAATCAGGAATAGAACCCATGTCTCCTGACTCCTCCTCCAGTGCCCTATGCTTTGAGACTAGTTAATCATAGTGGGAATTGAATATCCAGATCCCTGAGGCAACTTAGAAACTCTCAACATGTCAATAGAAAAATACTTTCTTCTCCCCCCAACTTATTTTTGGCATAAACAATATCTTACTAAAGTGGGTACAATGATCTCATTGTACCTAGCACCCTATTAGCAGTCCGTAAATAATAAATAACATTAAATAGGAGGAGCCAGCAGTAGATCCCTGCTCTGTGGCCAATGCAATCGTGATGCTGCATTTGTATCTGTGAAGTGTGAATGCTGCAACAGCATTTGCCCTGGCTGAGATCAATTTCTAAGAGAGGTAAGGCTGATGTATTGGAAGGATGGATATGGGGAACCTAACCAGGAAGTTCTGAAACCAAACATTCTGGGCCACCTTTGGAGGCTCACACTCATTTCCATGTCTCTTGGCCCAAGCTGCCGCCACCTCCTGGACCTGGCAGTAAGTATTGCCTCAGTGGAGCCATGTCAAGGGAAACAGAGCAGATGCTGTTGTAATTTCCTCCAGCAGAGGAATCTTCACCTTTTCCCCTGTTGGGGTAGTCCCTCTAAGTGTTGGCCTGTGAGGGACAGCTGACAACAGTACAGGTATTCTTTAGCAGGAGTTAGTCACAGTGAAAGCAGAATGGAGCTCCACACACTCTTTCTGCCTCTGCTGAGCAGTACTCCATCACAGTCCTCCCTCCTCCTTGACTGAGGCAGTGAGAGCTCCTTCTCCTGTTTCAGTCTGCTGTAACCCCTGGTCTTTAGCCTCCCGCATGGAAAGGTGGGCTGCCTCAGAATTGTGGTGCCCCTCCCTTGCTGTGGAATTTCCCCCTCAAAAGGGACATCTCCCCCTGCATTGTGGTAACACTCTGAATCCATATTACAGATGGTTAAACTCATTCACAAGCAGGTTAAATAAGTAACTTGCCCAGGATCAGAAAGGCAGGGTCAGGAATAAAACCCATTTCCATGACTGGCAGGCTATGGTTTAGTTATAGACTATGCTCCCTTCTTGAAAGAGAGAGTAAGTAACAAGTGCATCCAATCAGCCTGCTGAAAATACATAAGTGTTTTGCAGCATGAAGCCTTTCAATGAATTATAAATACATTAAAAGAATCAATTGATATGTTCACTGAAAAAGACAGAAAACAAATTGACATTTTCTGTTGCTATCTATAAATGCTACAGAATTATCAACAAACTCCTCCATTCCCCGCCACTGTAACAGCAGGAAATAGGATGATGAAATTACTGTTGTAAATATTAAACAGGAATATGTAAGTGCACAGGCTTCTGATTTCTGAGCATTACCCTACACAGCATATTAGTGTTTGTAGTTGTTTCCATCATGCCACATTTATCATGTTTGAGACTTGACTTTTAAAAACTCCTCAGGTAGAAATCTGATTTGTTCTTTGTCGCCTGCACCTTACACTAACCTCTCATTATTTATAAAATACTATAGGGTCTCTCTTCAAAAACATTATTGATCTCTCATTAGAGTGTGCCAAGGCTTGATTCATGATCTGAGGCACAGAAGTCTCAAAATACTAGTAGGTGACCCCCCAAACACTGTCATTAATTTATCAGGTGTGCAAGGTGTCAAGTTAAAAGATCATCAGACAAAGAAAACTTATTGTGGATTTTAAAATTCTCCTTTTGTTGAATGTATTGCAACAGATTGTATCACAAATTGCCTTTTTTCTTGTAGCTAAACAGAAACTAACATTAATGAGTGAATGACTCTCAAGATAAATTGGGATAAATACCCAAAAGTTTGGCTGATTGTTTGAAGTTGATCCTAGCAGCCCAAACCTTTTAGTTCTGTAAAACAGTTCTTTCAAATCTCATAAGAGTAGGGGTTAGTTGTGAAATATCCAGTACTACTTGCTTCTGACAAAAAAAAAAAAGACCACAGTAACAGACTTATGGTGTTACAAAGCCCAGACTCACAAAGATGCATGAACATAAAAATGAGAGAAAAGTCAACTGTGACTTTACAAATTTCAAAAGAGCAACAGTTTAGGCTTGGTTAGAATTTGAGGCATAAGTTATGAAGAGGGCGTTCTTGCTTTAGCTAACACAGCTCACCAACCTTTAAGTAAACTATGCATTTTGTGTTTTGGGGTCAGCTATTGCAATTGTGGCTGGTAGAAAAATGGAACTTTTGTTGATGAAGAAATGAATTTTTGACAAAATGAAGAAATTTTGTGGAAGGTATCTGGTCTTCTCCAAAACTTCTGAGCCAAAAAACCAAAAGAAGGCCAATCAAAATGTTCTTGGTTTTTTGGCAATTTTTTGCTGCAAAATGTTTGGTTTTTCAATGAAAAGTTGAAATTTTACATGGGAAAATAACCCCCCATTTTCTAACCAGCCCTAATTGCAAGATTGTGTGTCCTTGTTGGAAAATTATGAATGTAAGGCTGTGGAGGGAGATAGTAATGCAACATAATCACCATAATGATTTATCATGTTTATTATGGTAGTGACTAGGGGCTAACTGAGAATAGGATCCCATTATGCTAGGTGCTGTACACATATAAAATAAGATACAGTCCCTGCCCTAAAGAGATTACAATATAATTAGACAAAACAGATGAAGGGTTGGGGAAGGGGATAGAATATATAAGCAGAATGAATAATACGATGTTGGCAAATATAATAGTATGATTTTTTGGTTTTGTTTGCCCTTTCATCGGGGGTCATGTTAGGAGAAAATTAGTTAGATGAAAAGACAAACAAAGGGAAGGGGCTAGAGACAGTGAGGGAGGGGAGGGCGGGGTTGGAACAAACAGCCAATCAGCACAGGGGAAAATGAAAGTGATAACTGCGAAAAAACCCAGCCTGATATCAAAATCTCTTGGTCCCTGCTTAAACTGCTTTTTGTAGCTGCTGTGCCAGCGAGAGTCTCTGGCTAACTCTACCTGCAGTTTCTTTCCCAAAGGCCTCATAGCTGGATGGAGAGTGGAAAGGCGGGAGGGAGGATTGCATGGGTTCTGGTTCACCCAGAGGATGGTCTCCTGCACAGTCCTGGGTGCTGGGGAATGGGAGGAGCAGCCCCTATTGAGCCTCACTTTACCCTGTTCCCATCATGGTGCAGCAGTACCATGCTTTCACCATGTTTCAGCTATTAAAATTAAGTTACATGATCCTACTCAGCCCCTGAGACAGGAAGGGAATTGTTTTGTGTCACAAAACCCAGCCCTTCTCTCCTGCCATTTAATGGGGAAGTGGGACTAACAAAATAGAAAAGTGTATCTTTTGAAAGTAAGGAGGGTCCTTAGTGTGAAAAGTGCCACTTGCTTCCTTAGCCACACCCACATAATGGAGAGGGAGCTTGGTTTATTCATGCTTCCCTGATTTCACCTCCTCCAATATTCACTTTGTCAATCCCCATTTCTGGCTTTTACTCTCTGTGCTTTGCTGAAACCGCTTTCCTTGAAGTTCTTAATAATGGCATTCTGTTCAAGAGTAATGATTTCTTTTCGAACTTCATTCTCTTTATCTCTCTTCTGCTTTTGAAACTGTTAATCACTTCTCCCCTTCAAGAAGGTTTTGCCTTACCTTGCTGACTGCTTCATCAGAGTGTCTTTTGCATTCACTTAGAGCTACTCACAGTACTGCCAAGTCAACGCATTCAAAAATGAGTGAGGCCCCCAGAATCATGAAACTGGCTTAAAAGAATCATGCTTGGGGTTTGGTTTATTTGCTGTCTGATCTTGGAGCCTTTACAGTACAGTTGTCAAGCCTTGCTGTGCAACCATGAGGGCTAGAAAGTAAATTTTAAAACGAAACCTGAGATTCTCACATACTCACAAGAGTCCAGGAGCTGGGGACTTAAGAAAAAAATCAGATATCACAAGAGGTATGATATAATTGCAAGATTGGCAACACATTTTCATTTTGAGGATAAGGCACAGTACCCCATCTCTAAGTGTAGGTCTCTTATAAGCTGCTACACTTTTCCCTACCTCTCCCATGTTTTGCCCAAATTTTCTGTCCTCTAATCTCTCAGCCTTGTGGATTCTTTTGTGCTTTCCCTTATGCTTGCAGCATACTCCTAACTAGAGATCACTATGACCCTTCTAGTCATGAACTTACCCCCCAAAATTCACTTGTTCCATACAGCATTCCTGCTATAAAGCCAACACTGTACTCTGTTTGTTCTGTGTTGTAGTGAATCATGATGACAATATACTACACGCTCTTTAGTATTGGGACATTGTTATTTGTTCTATAGATTTTCCCTTTGCGTAACATCATGTATCTTTATTAAGCTGTATAAAAACTAAATAATACCTAAATAATTAATAGTAATAATATCTTTGCTAGTCCCATACTAAATTTGTTAGCACTGTTAGCACAAAGAAGTAGCCTAGTAGTTGGCACTCACATTTAGGCAACACAAGGCTGGAAAAATCCTAGGTTTTGCACATTACGATTCAGGAACATTATCACTCTGTTGTGCTTTTCAACTTTTTTCTTGACTGATAAAGTCATGGAAGTTTCTCGTTGAGTTACACAACTGAACATGTCTGGCAAAGCATTCTATCTCACTTAAGACCTTCAAAAAATTGTGTTTCATTCATCTGACCTTGATTCTAGTCAGTTTTAATAAAACCATATGTTAAATATCAGAGGTAGGATAGTCTCTGTGTGTATGTACTATAAGTAGAGTTGGTAGCTCTTCCTATCGTTAAGTTTGCCTAACACTTTCTATTATAAGATCCTGTTTACAGTTATTTATAACTATGCTAAACTTTAACCATTCAGATATAAATTGTTTATGTTTGGAAACTGTCTCAGGATGATTTTTTTAAATGTTTTGAGTAAAATGGTTCTACCTTTTCCAAGGACAATATTAGGAACACACATGTTTTCTCCATGCTAAAAAATTCCATTGAGAAGCATCTCCGTGCTTTGGAGCCGGGACATGAAATTTGACAGCGGTGTTGTTTTAGTGTCAAGGATACCTTTTGCTTGTCCCTATCAAAAAACACCCAATTTTGGTCAAGTTGCAAACCTTTGAAAAATCACAGTTCACACATGAAATTTGTCAGAGTTTGGCAGCTAAACTCTCTGAAGAGTCCATAGGTGGTGAATATGTTCCATTCACACACAGCTCCTACAAGCTGACTGGACTGAGCACGTACCAGCATCTGGGCATGACTTGCCCCTCTTGGCTGCTGGGAACCTCCATGGTGTCAGGTGCCAAAACTGAGAGCAGGGAACAGGGGCGGCTCTAGCCATTTCGCCACCCCCAAGCACGGTGGCACACCGGGGGGGCGCTCTGCCGGTAGCCGGTCCCATGGCTCCGGTGGAGTTCCCGCAGGCGTGCCTGTGGATGCTCCATTGGAGCTGCGGGACCAGTGGACCTTCCACAGACACGCCTGCGGGAGGTCCACTGGAGCCGCCTGCCACCCTCCCGGCGACCAGCAGAGCGCCCCCCGCGGCATGCCGCCCCAAGCACGCACTTGGCGTGCTGGGGCCTGGAGCCGCCCCTGGCAGGGAAGCTATCTCTCCTTTGCTCTTGTGGCTGCTGCTGGTGTCCAGGTATCACAGAGGAAGCAGCCTGACCTGAAGGCAGAGGACTGAGGCATGGGGAGAGGGATGTCATCAGTTACTCTATTAGTTCAGGTGGTAGTGGTCTCTTCTGTGCATCTAAGGGTTCCAACCTTTTTGATAACCTATGTGGCTGTTAATATGTTGCCACATGATGGAATTCTATTTACTAAGTTTTAAATCTATGTTAGAAGTACATTTAGTCAAGCATTCAAAGGTTAGGAAATTCCAGAATTAATGTTGCAGGTATGTCATATATCATTGCCTTGTATGTATATATTATGATACAGCCTTTAATGACAAGATCACATGCTGATTTTTTCCCCATGGAAACCCTGCCTCATTCTGTGTAAAAAATGTACATGCCCGGGTAACTGTGCACTGAATGAGGCTGTCCCATTTGCTGCAGAATTTGAAGGTGTATACTGAATGAGGCAGGGGGTTGTAGGAACAAAATCATTGGTGTTGTGGTTAAGGAGGTTGAATGCTATCCTGGAGAAGTGGATTGTATTCCTGCCTCAGCTATAAAGTTCCAATTTGATGACAGCAAGTCACTTAAACCAAACTTTTCACAAGTGGCCATTAATTGTGTTTTCCTCATTTTCTCAGTGTCCAACATGAAAGAGTTTTCACCAGTTTTGTGTAAATACTGAACTGTGCTTTGAACATGCACTGTGCTAGCTGATGCTAAGTATTCTGAAAAGATCAGGGCCTAGTTGTCCAAAGTTGGGCACCTAAAATTAGTGGACACTTTTCATCTTTCTCCTTCTGTGTAATGCTCCCCTCTCTGTAAAAAAAAAAGGGAGAACACCCTTCCTCTCGCAGGGTTGTGGTAAAGCTGAATTCATCAATGCCTGTGAAACATGCAGATACTATGATGATGAGTATCATAGAAGAGCTCAAGAGGAAATTAATGACTTCATATTCAGTGGAGAGTTTGGATAGTGTGCAGTCACTCAGGCATAGGGCCATACAATGAAAGAGGAGGATAAAAAGAAATACTGAATAGCTGCTCATTCAATGAGAGCCATCCATCCTGTGCACTGAATGAGGCAGGGGGTCTTGTTGAAAAACTAGCATGTGATCATGCAATGAAAAGCTGTATCACAATACATACTCTCAGTGGGGCTGAATTAAGGCTACACAGGAAGCCTTAGTTATGGCATATCCTAATTTTTGAGTTCTTGACTTAGCAACCTTAGCATATCTTTGTGTGTAACACATATATGATATACATGCACTGTATATCTTTAGGAAATTATGGTATGAGAACTGAATATTAGAAATACAGCTGACACTCTTATATTAGCTATGTAAAATGAACTATGCACAGCAGCGGACAATTATTTCCTATTAATTTGGAAAGCTACAGTTTCCCTGTTAGGGATTATTTTGAATAATTTAAATTAAAAATTGGCTATGCAGGTTAAGAAGTCTCATAGGGAATTTTCGCAGTAGCAACTGTATAGGAAACATTTTCTGCTTAAATCAACAACTAGTACAATTGGGTCAGAACATTTTAGAGTATATTGCATTCTAAAACAGAAGAGACGTCTAGTATATTTTGCTTTTAGAATACTTCCCTTAGCCTCTTTCTTGTTAATTTATTTTCTGGTTTGGCTTGCTGTTTCTACTGAGGAGAGGTCTTGTTTTTATACACAGATTAAACAATACAATAACATCTACAATACAATGCATGATATGATTAAGTTCCATGAAACCCATTTTATATTGCAGTCCTGTCATTTTTAAAAAATAAATCCAGTGTTTAATCCTATTTTGCCCTCACAGAAAGAAATTCTATTGAAAGTCACAAATGGGTGAACAGTGCTGCATTTCATATTGACCTACTTTCCTACTAACATTAGTATGGTCACACATTCTACCTGTCCTTTATAAGCTGATGTGAAGCCCATTGAAGCCAATGGGGGCTATTATTCTATTGGGCTTTGGATAAGACCCCCTCTTTGGTGATAATTTAAACAACAATTGTATTTGTAATTAATGAAGACACTAATAGCTTTATCCAAAGGGTCATTTGAATAAAAATGGTAACTCTATAATTAACTTTAATGAGTTTAGGAGCCAGTCCAATGTGTATATGTTTTAAAGGCCATAGACATCCACACCTTGTAAGGAAAGAGAAAGATGGGCTTTAGCATATGCAGATGTGATATTTTTTGGTGTCTGTGCGGGGTTGCTTTGCTGGCTTCCAGTACTATCATTTTAAAAGACTAGTCCAGAAGGAGGTGAGGAGAAGCTAATGACTCATTTCTCATCCTGGGTAATCTAACAGACATTGAACCTGTTTGGGACATCTTTTGTAGCAGTGTTCTGGAGATAAGACAGTCACTTAGTATCTGTACTCTTAATTTCAGTGGACCTATATCCCCATCGTAGCTGCTGCTGTTTAAGTTAATTTTTACTTGTCGGAGGTGAAATCCAGGTCCCATTGAAATCAATGGTGTTTTGCCATTGACATCAGTGCCACTGCTAGGATTTTACTCTAGATTGTTCTCAGTATTCTTCTTATAAGAGCCTTAGCTTTAAGAAAATGTTCTTTGCAAATACAATTTATAGCCAGATCCAAAATATTTTGTGATCATCTATGCAATACTATACAATTGGATTATCTTCTCTCTTTCTAACTTCATTTTTGACTTTGCAATAAACTACTGGATAGGATTAAATTGGCAACAGTTGTTATTAATTCTTTCTTTTAAATCCCCTGCCATCATCTCTTACCCCCTTTAATAAAAGCTGCAGTACTTGAATGGTAAATATTGTGTCAAAATCTCATATTGGAAATGAATTTCCTTCAGGCAAATAACAAAAGTAAGATGATATTTTGCAACATCGTATATTAAAATAAACATTCTGCCAGTGAGAATGGACACATTTCCTTGGAAGTAGTTCCAAGGAGTCTGCTGCAGAAGCTTTAATTTGATTAAAAAGTATGTGCTTTGGTATACCTCACATTTACCTAACCCTACAAACATTGAAAGTTTGTGCATATTGGGAGAAGTGAAGGGAGATATCTTCTGCCTCTGTAGGTTTCAGTAATTTAAAATTTTATTTTCAAAATGGAGCCCATTGACTGCATAATCATTTGGAAGGATCATATGCAAGAACTGGCATACACTGAAAAAACCAGATAAACAATAGCGTAGAGAAAGAGAAACCTGTAGGAGAGAAGCAAGAGAAAAGAACTGTTAGCAGCAGCTTCCCAAGAAGGAATGAAGAGAAAATGCATGTGGGAAAATGTGTGAGAGACAGAAATGACTTTTGAAGTGACAAAGCAGTTTTACCACAGAGACCTTTTTGCTTAATCCCGTAAAATGGTGCTACATCACTGCAAAGGAGGATCAAACCCTCTGACTTAACCTATATCCTCTGTAATACAATCTTGTGCCAATGTCATGTTGTGTTATAGAAAAGACTACACAGAATGGTGACTATGAAAACTCCCTCTTCCTGTAGAAGCCACTTTCTTTGGCATGCCATCCTGTGCTTTTACCTTGTCAGCTCTCACAATATAAGCATCAGGCTTAGTGAGGCAATCAGGGTCCAGACACCTTGGGGAGAATAGGTTTAAATCCCTTAAATGAGCAGTTGAACAAACTGATTGCATACTATAATATTGAGCTATAAAAGTATCCCGAGTAAGGTCTTTTATGAAAGCTTTTAATGTTCTGAACTTGATAATCATTATGAGATATTGTATACATATTGTGGTTATGAATCTATGTATACGGAAAACTATGTTAAAACCCTGTCCTACAACTTGAATTACACCTCACAGCAGGAAGGGGCACCTCCCAAGCAAGCTGGCTACATGAAACCAGCTTGCAGTACCCATCCACTGTCCAGCCCATGAAAAGACAATGATGGACCATTAGAAGGGGAAGACGTTCAGACATCCCTAGGTTATCGAATCGAAAGAGAATTCCCCCCACTATGTATAACCATGAGTCACCATGCGGAGGTGGTGGTGGGGAGAAGGAAGTCTTTTAAAAAGGAGGCTTGGAAAAACTGAGGGTTTTCACCGTCCAGAACTGGAGAACCTCTACGTTGGAAGCTGGCCCTAAATGCTGGATCTGCCCTCTAGCTAGGCAATAGGTAACTTGTATTTGAAAAGGGGTTTTGTCTAACATGGAAACATAAAGCCTGCGGTTGTGTATGTGCTCTTCCTTACTGTTTCACATTTCAATCTGTGATTTTTCTATTAAATAAGCTGTGTTTATATTTACCCCAAGCAGGATTCTGTTGTGCAAACTGTGTGGAGTATGTGTGCCAAAGTGAACTGATAGCTGAGGAGCTGGTTTCACTCCTTCAGGGGTGATGAACCCAAGGGGAACGGTCTGAATGTCTGGCAATTAAAAACTCAGGGTGTACAGATTTGGAGAAACTTGGGACTGCAGGGGTAACTATGCTGGTGAGAGCTAGGATGAGACCTTGTGCTTGTGGGCAGGCTTCTGATGTCAGGGATCTGAACCAAAGCTGCACAGCACCCTGAAGTAACAAGGCAGGGGGTGACAGAACCCCTTCCCAGTCTAGGTGGTCTCCAAAACGTCTCACTTAGGAAGGAGATCTCAGAGCTAATGCAAGTAACTGCGGCGCCACCAGTGTCAATAGTGGTGATGCTGATGGTTCAGTCAGTGGCACTTCTCTCACTGAGTCCGAACCAATATCTGGTGTTGGAGAGAGTGCTGATGTAGGTTCTCCCTTTCAGATAAGATCTGAAACTGAAAATCTGACCAGCTGTGGTCACCAAAAAATCCTTATAATTTTTTCCTAAACTAAATCAAATTGGGAGTTCTGCATTGTTAAGGTTTCAATTGGATAATAACTATAGGTGGTGTAGATAATGATGCCTATATTTAAGGTTGCTGGACACTTACAATAGTGAGACATTATTGTCAGTTGCTCATAGTCTTGCCAAATTTTAATTGTTCAGACTGAAATTTTCCATGCTGGGTGTCTACTTCAGGCTGAATTTTTTTGAAAATTTCAGGAAAAATATGTTCAGCAATATCTGAGAATTAGATTAGGAACATATATAGTTTTGCACATGCATATGAAACTAAGCAAAAGTAATAAATTAATGCTTTGCCTTTCCACCCCTGCAGACTCAGGCCACAGCACAAGCTGTATAGCATCATTGACATACAGGTGGAAGACAGCAGTTAGATGGACTACATGACTTCATAAAACTGTACATCATGGGGTGGGGGGTGGGGAAGAAGATGGAGAAACTGTGACCCATGACACCAAGGAAAACCATATCTCCACCTTGTGAGGAGACCCGAATCTCCTATCCTACACTTTGTCCTGTTGTTTACCTCAGCGCAAAGTGGATGTAAAATGCTACCATTGTGATCTGGTAACATTTTGCATTTACATATTGATGTAAGAGGATATTTTTATCATGTATTTGTACTCTGAGAATAGGCCTCTGTGTTAATTTTGGCATGTTAGTACCAAAACAACTTGGTTTGGCCTCCTCATCTGGGGCCTAATCCAAAATTTATTGAAGTTAATAGAAAGGCTCCCATTCAGTTCAGTGAGCTTTGGGTCAGGCCTCTCATGACAGCTCCTACTGACAGTGTATATAGCCTCACACAGTAAATCCTATGCTCCTGGGAAAATACTGAATGTCTCTACCTATCCACAGTGATCCCCCCTTCCCCATTATAAACTGCATTTAATCTCTCTCTTCAATATATTGTAGCAATGACTCAGCAGAAAAAAAATAATTTCAGCAGCAAGGCTTTTTCCTCAAGAAATAAGGTTATTATAATCAGAAAGTACAGTAAACTGTAATGCAATAGAAAACCTCCCCAATCCTCCCAAACATTCTCTCCCTCTCCATCCATCCTACACTTTGTTTCCTCAGCAGTGGCTCTGATCGGCATTCCCAACAGCATTTGTGCAAGGTGAGAGGTAAGCAGAGCAGGAGTTAACCCCTTGCTGATAGTGGACCAGGGAGTTCCTTGTACTCCCTGCCTCATTCCTCTCTCTCTCACTCTCTCTCTCTCACACACAGGCCCACTCTCAAAAATTCAATAAACACCAGATTTTTAAAAAGTCATTTCCTGTATATCAAAGTGAAGTTTGCAATTGAGCAATCTAAACTTTGTTATAGAAATAGGCTTGTTAAAAGAAGACCCTTATCTGCTCACAAATGCATGCATTTAACAGGTTTCCATTGTACTTCAGAAATAGTTTTATAATCCTTTCAATTACTAGTGAGATTGTTCAAGAATCCTTGAGAGATTCTTTGGAAATACCTGTAGTGGAGAAATATTTTATCTATGTTATAACATACTATTTAAATCCTTCATGAGTCTGGACATAATTCTTTACAAATAACTATCAAATACTTTCAATTTCCTTTTGCACAGTTACAAAATCTCTTTGGAACACAAAGGTTATTTTTCAGAATATTTTTTTTCAGCTGCCAAGACTGTGAATCTTAAAAATGTATTGCTTGGCAAAGATTTTCATATCTTTTCAAAATATTTTGAAATGATTCAAAAAACACAAACACAGCTGCTAACATGTCATAAAAATTTATATGAACCTGAGCTATGTAAATACCATCATTCACTTGGTATAAGGTTTCCTCCTCCTCTCTCCATCTGCGAGTTCCACAATAAGGCACATCAGGAGAAAGCTCCAGCACCAATTTTTAAAATCTCAATAGCAGAATAGACAGCCCTACATTACTTGATCTTATAGCTTGTGGACTGAGATATAGTCTGCAAACCAGAAATACAGGGAGAGAAAAGTCTGTATTTAGGTTAAATGTTGTAAGCAAAATTCTGAAGTCTGTGTAGTAAGAACTAGTCACAAGAGACAAGTGAACCAGTTCCAATCAATGGGACCTTCTCTCCCCATGCCCCATACTCCCAACCCAATGCCCATTTCTAGAACCAAGCCTGGACCACGTATTATGATTCTAAATTGTTCATTTAATTGTTATCCCCACTTCCGTTTTCTGGCTAGCATCAGAATAGAAAGTGCCAGAAAACTCATATTTGTGATATTAAAACAGCATAAATTTTGGAGAAGCCAACATGATCACAAACATTACAGATGGAAAAGATTATCCGCTTATCTGGCCCATCTCCTTGAGAGTGCAAAATTGTTGAGGGCATCATCCAATCTAGTTTCTAGAAATGAGTGAGCTGCAGCTCACGAAAGCTCATGCTAAAATAAATTTGTTAGTCTTTAAGGTGCCACAAGTACTCCTGTTCTTTTTGCAGATTATTTGGATAATCTTTAAAAGTTCGGATGCCTCTTCCTACTGACCTCAAAGTCTAGTCCTTGTGATGCTCCTACATCATTATTGCTATCAACCATACAGACTCTGTAAATATTGGGACACTGGATAGCAATATCTATATTAAAGTCGCCTAACACTTCCCTTGTAATAATCCCTTGTTTTCAGGTATTTATAACTTTGCTTCACTGTAACTGTACACTGAAATTTTCCATTCTTGGTCCCTGCGTCAGGTTTGTGTGTATGTGAAAGTTTCAGCAAAAATAGTGTAACTATATTTGAGAAGGAGATTAGTGAGAAATCGGTAGTTTTGCAATGCTAACAAAATACTAGTTGTACTATTTTCAAATCTAATCTACAAATATTGTTTTAGTAATGACATCATGTACAAGCCTTGTTATATCGCAGCTGCATAATGTATCCATGTGACACATTTAATGTATTCTTCTCTATTTTGTCACTGATGCTCCTTAATTTTCTGGACATTTTATCTTCACTGTGCATAATCCAGAGCCCCACTGAAACATACTGCTTTGATTTGTGGGAAGGTGCACTGGGATGGGAG
Organism: Mauremys mutica; assembly: GCF_020497125.1. Taxonomy (NCBI): domain Eukaryota; kingdom Metazoa; phylum Chordata; order Testudines; family Geoemydidae; genus Mauremys; species Mauremys mutica. Next base: position 32,388,795 of record NC_059080.1, on the reverse strand, counting down.
CCATGAGACCAGGATCTCTAATCTCATCTCTTTTACCAGATGGTGTTAATTACTCTATGCACTTCATAATCCTTATAACTGAATAAGGCATCATACTGCTGCCCTAGGAGATAAGCAAATATCAGCCCTCCACCGTTTACTGAAATAACAGACATTGCACAAGGCCACCGTTGGCAGAATTGTAGATGGCATCCAGGTCTCTCTAGCAAACTCTTGTCTCAGCCACTTCACCATATTGCTAGAATCCGGGAAAGAAGGAAGGCAGTGAAGCAGAGAGTGCTGTTCTCTTGGGTTTCATCCCCTCTTTGCCAGTGAAATCCTGCTCAATGTAAACCACATTTGAGGGGCTTCTGTAGAATCTGGGGACGTGGAGGAAGATACTACAAAGGCAGGAGTTCCTGTCTGTGCTCCAGCCAGCTGGCTTTTCAAAGGTTTTGTCTCTTTTTGAGAGGACCATTTGGTTTTGTGTCCTGTTGCTAACAAACTGATGCATATGTCCGGTCCCTGTAAACTGGGATAATTGTGAGGTAAAGTTACCCAATAGAATTATTTTTAGAGTATAAAGGAATTTCTTCTACTTCTGTAATACTTCATATATTAATAACACTGTGTACCTCCCTTTAGAAACCACAGGTATTCCACGAGAAAGTCCCTTCTCTTGAATCTGCAGCAGTCTTTAGGAGTAAGCAGGATTGAGAAAAACAAAAAACATTACCCATTCTGATCTCAGTGAGTACACTGGTTTAAACCCAGAGTAATGCCACTGATTTGAAAGAATTATAGCAATGGAATTGAGATCAGAATCTGGCCCACTGTTTTGCCCACATGCCTTGAACTGACACAAAGACCTTTAAAAACAAAGAAGGTTCCTAAGAAAAGAGACTTGTTCCAACTCTGATCGCAGTGACTTGTTTTAGAACCAATATATTTTCAGCAATGACTTGCTTGATATGTAGTAATATCACCTGACATGCGTTTGTTCCCCCTATCTGTTTGTATACTATAGGAGAGGAAGGGGCAGAAATTAAGAATGAATGCTGATCATCTTCTCCCTGAGTTTCTATTGTTCTATAAACACAGGCTGCAGATTCAGCCCATTCTAACAAGTGTGAGCACTTCAGATTCTAATTGCACTGAAGGAAATTAAAGAAAAGATAAATAGCTTTTACTTAGGGTTGTGTTTCACATTAAACATTTATATTAGGAGTGGGGCCTGCAGAGAGCAGCACTGGCATAACACTGAAAAAGGTCACAGGGTCCAAATTCATTTCAAAGGAGTCTGCAGTAAAAAAAACAAAACAAAACACACACACACTAGCAAATCTGCATTGGCAAACTACAAAAATAACCCAGGATGCTTCTTGTGCTTACTCTGTGTTTTCTCCCTCTAATAGCAAAAATTCCGGCATGTAGGTGAAAACCATATCTACAGGTAAACACATAGGGCCATATTGTGCCATTGGTCTGGGAAGCTGTGTTTTAAAAATCAATGGCTTAGAACTTACCCAAATACAAGTGCAATATCTAGGAAGCCAAAACAACATTGATATTTTTCATGCTTCTTCCAAATGTTGCACCTTTACTGAGATTTTCTAACGGTCCAAAAATTTAAAAAGAAGTGTTGGTCTACCTTAACTATAGCCATTCCTACCTGTGCTATCTATAATAATAATAATAAAAAAATCACCCAGGTGGAACTCTATGCTTATATAGAACCCCATTGAAGAAAATGGGGCTCTATGAGGATGCCAGGGTCTGACAATGTGTATTCAGCTGCAGGATGGAAGACCCAGATTGGATGCCAGGGAAAACAGTGAAAGTAGCTCCAAAAGTAGTCCAAATAAAAGGCCTGCAAAGTTGGAGGATTCTGGCTTTACATGAATGCCAATAAATACCCCTATATGGCCATTTTTAGCTTTAAAACATTGTTTAAAAACTTAGTCATTTTAGATTTACCAGTCAGAATACTATTAGCAAATTATTACTTTACCTGAGACCTCAAAATCTAGAACTTTGAGGAGAATATGTGGCAACAATATTCTTAATCATGCACAACTTCAATTATCCATAGTCCATATAATCTTTCTGAACCTCAATGTCCTCTCCATAAAATGGGATAATAATTCTTATCTATAAGACAGGATGTCAAGAAACTTAATTTATTAATATTTTTAAAGAGCTTTGAGATCTGTGGATGAAATTGGCTGTAAAACTGCAGAGCTCTGTTACTGCATCTTAATAAGCTATAGTGTAGAGATACTGTGGTCTAGTGGATAGAGCAGTGGGTGGGGAATCAGAAGACCTGGGTTCTATATCTATCTTAGCTGTGTGATATTGGGTAAGCACTTGGCCTCACTATGCTTTTGTTTCCCTACACACCTTTTTTTTTTGCCTACTTATTTGTAAGCATTTTGGGGTGAGGACTATCTCAGGGTGTGTTTTGTACAGCACCTAGCACTAGGGCTTCCTGATCTCAGTTGGAATGGCTATAACACACATTATAATAATAATGAGGAATGTCTTTAAAAGGATTTCCATTGGGCTAACAAAAGCCTTATAATGAACATTAAGAATTGCTTTCTACTATGAAAAATCATTTTTGTTCATAGTTATAGTCTAAAACTGGGTGTATTAGGAAATCACATTCTAAAGATTCACTTATAGAGACCCTGAAATAGAACTTTAAGTAATTTTTAAGTAATGCAATGAACTGACATGGGAGAACATTTTTGCAAAAAGTGATTTACTGCCAAAATATTATTCCTAGTGTTGATCTGTATAGCTGATTTATGAACAAGTGCTTTTAAATATGTGATTTACATTCCAAGTTTCTGATTTATAGAACATGTGACAGACTTATAAGACAAGTGACTGATTTATTATAGTGAAGCTATTCACGCCGCTCTAGTTAAGGTTGTGTCAGCATTTCCATTATAAACTCTTAATTTCAGGGATTTATAACTTGCCAGTAAAAATTCACTCTAAACTGAAACTTTTTTCCTCAGAATTGTCTGTCCATTTTTAAACTAGAGGCCTGAGGAAGGAGAAAGCAGCATGATTTATGTAGACATCTGTATGTTTACCTGAGATGTAAGGACCTGTTTTTGGTGTGTTTCTTTCCCAATTTTGGGGACGTAGAGGATGGTTCTCAAGGATACTATACACATTTACTAAATTGACCGCATAGGGGTCCAGGGACCAGCTGAACCAAAATCTACCTAATCAGCCAACTTGTAGGCTGCTGTGGCAAGATTCTCTGATTTAGACTTAGGGGTATATGGGTCCAGTGCAGGAATGGAGTGGAGAAGGGGTTGAGGTTTGGTTCAGCAACCCTGGCAACTCTAGGCCTCAGCTTGTGCTGTTGCTGCAGAATCACTGGGGTGCCTGACTGTCCCAGCCACACTCCTCATTGGGACCCTATGCAGCCTGCCCTGATCTGCTCTGTGCCAACCTGTAACTCCCCCTTTGCCAGGACAGCTCCTTCGGAGGGAGCACAGTGCTGGTGGCACAAGCACAATAGTATTCACCCAGATAATTCCTCTCTACCCAGTGGGTGCTTGACCCTTCTCTGCACTGGGACCACCCCCACTCCACCCCATCCCTTCCTCCAAGCCCCCACTCCATCCTGCCTCTGCCTGCCCCCACCCTGCCTTTTCCTACCCCTCCCCCAGGCGTGCCCCATCCCTGTTCCTCTCCCTCCCTCCCAGCTCCTCCTGAACGCTGCAGAACAACAGCTGTTTTGCAGTGTGCAGGAGGTGCTGGGAGGGAGAGGGAGGAGTTGATTAGTGGGGTTGCCCGGGGGTGGGGGGGGGAGGTGCTGGGGGAAGGGGAGAGCTGGCTGCTGATGGGTGCTAAGCACCCGCTAATTTTCTTCCCTGAGTGCTCCAGCCCTGGAGCACTTATGGAGTCAGCACTTATGGAGGATCCTTTATCCTGCCCTATAACTCTCTTGTGCCAGCTGCAGGAGGAGGCCATGAAGCTACTGAGAATCTGGCTCTGGTGTTTGTGTTAAAGGGATTTGTATTTGGCTTAATTTTTTTTACCCACCAGCAAAGCTCTGTTTCTGGAATTTAAAACATGATATTTGGAATTTAGTCCTGTCACAGTATATGGAAAGGCCAGATTGGCCAGCCAACCCCAGGAAAGCAATTTGCACATCTGTCTGGGCCCACAGTAACAGTAACAGAAAAACCTTGCTCTACTGGTCCCCAGGGTAAGTGTGACAGGGCAGTAACACTCCCATACAAGGTATGGCAGGGAATGGAAAAAACTCCTTCCTTGGGGTAGAGGAAGGGAATTTGTCCCTCCCACTGCAATTTGTTTCAGTAGCTTGGAATTGAGACAGGAAAGGTGAACTGTCAGGCTGGAGGGAGGTTACTAGTTGAGTTCCTCAGGGATCAGTTTTGGGACCAATCTTTTTATTACTGACCTTGGCACAAAAAGTGGGAATATGCTAATAAAGTTTGCGGATGACACAAAGCTGGGAGGTATTGCCAATACTGAAAAGGACTGGGATATCATGCAGGAAGATCTGGATGACCTTGTAAACTGGAGTAATAGTAATAGGATGACATTTAATAGTGAAAAGTGCAATATCATGCATTTAGGGATTAATAACAAGAATTTTTGTTATAAACTGGGGACACATCAGTTGGAAGTAACAGAGGAGAAAAAGGACTTTGAAGTATTCGTTGATCACAGGATGACTATGAACTGCCAATGTGATATGGCCGTGAAAAAAGCTAATGTGGTCTTGGGATACATCAGGCAAGGTATTTCTAGTAAAGATAAGGAGGTGTTAGTACCGTTGTACAAGGCACTGGTGAGACCTCATCTGGAATACTGTGTGCAGTTCTGGTCTCCCATGTTTAAGACGGATGAATTCAAACTGGAACAGGCACAGAGAAGGGCTACTAGGATGTTCTGAGGAATGGAAAACCTGTCTTATGAAAGGAGACTCAAAGAGCTTGGCTTCTTTAGCCTAACCAAAAGAAGACTGGGGAGAGATATGATTTCTCTCTATAAATATATCAGAGGAATAAATACCAGGGAGGGAGTGGAATTATTTAAACTCAGTACCAATGTAGACACAAGAACAAATGGATATAAACTGGCCATCAGGAGGTTTAGACATGAAATTAGACGAAGGTTTCTAACCATCAGAGGAGTGAAGTTCTGGAACAGCCTTCCAAGGGGAGCAGTGGGGGCAAGAGAAATATCTGGCTTCAAGACTAAGCTTGATAAGTTTATGGAAGGGATGGTATGATGGGATAGCCTAATTTTGGCAATTAATTGATCTTTGACTATTAGCAGTAAATATGCCCAATGGCCTGTGATGGGATGTTAGATGGGGTGAGATCTGAGTTATTACAGAGAATTCTTTTCTTGGTGTCTGGCTGGTGAGTCTTGCCCACATGCTCAGGGTTTAACTGACTGCTATATTTGGGGTCGGGAAGGAATTTTCCTCCAGGGCAGATTGGCAGAGGCCCTGGGGGGTTTTTCACCTTCCTCTGCAGTGTGGGGCACGGGTCACTTGCTGAAGGATTTTCTGCACCTTGAAGTCGTTAAACCACAATTTGCAGACTTCAATAGCTCAGACATAGGTTAGGGGTTTGATACAGGAGTGGGTGGGTGAGATTCTGTGGCCTGCATTGTGCAGGAGGTCAGACTAGATGATCATAATGGTCCCTTCTGACCTTAAAGTCTATGATTCTATGGCTGATTACGTTATCTCAGTAAGAGACAATTAAATGGCCTATGTATGAAAAAGACAATGTCATTGGAGTTTGCTGCACTTAGTGGTGTTTTGATTGAAAGGGTTGGGTTTGAAGAGTAAGAGCCGTCTTGAACACTGAGGGCTTGTCTATACCACGCAGCTTTTAGCGACAAGGCTGTGATGACACAGCCTTGTCGCTAAAAGTCAGCATGGGTAAACACTCTTTTTCAGTACTTTGTCAACACTTTTGCTGACAAAATACTTCCAGCCCAACGATTGGTGTTAGCTTTGGCAACAATACCACATTCATGCTGCCACTTGCGTCAGCAAAACTTTTGTCTTTCGCAGGGGGGGCTTTTTTAAGTACCTGTGAAAGACAAAAGTTTTGTTGACAACTTTGCAGTGTAGACAAGCCCAAAGAGCATGTTTACACATGCAGCACTGCAGCGGTGCAGCTGCCCTGATGTATCTGTGCCATTGCAGTGCATCTGGTGAAGACGCTCTATGCAGACGGGAGAGCTCTCTACCATCAGCATAATAAAACCATCTCCATGAGTGGTGGTAGCTATGTCAGTGGGAGAACCTCACCTGCCAGCATAGCACTGTCCATGCTGGTGCTTATGTCAGTATAACTTATGGTGCTCAGGGGGGTGGTTTATTCAACCCCCGAGCAACATAGGTTATGCCGACATAAGCTGTAGTGTGCACACAGCCTAAGACTTTTCACATTTTATTTTAGTAAGTTTATTTTATTTTTTAAGTTGTGTGGTTTGTCACTTGAAAGCTGGGTTTAAACAACCACAAAGAGATTTAAACAAGTCACTCACATGCTGTATTTTCTCAGTTGACCTGGCCTGGCCAATTTCCATAGGCAGTGAGACCAACAAACCTGCTTCCATTCTTCTTCTTAGCGGAGGCACAACATGCCTCGAGTGGCATGTGACCAGGATTTATCACTAAATTGGGTCCGCTGGTTGGATCACTAGCTTCCCTGGCCTGGGCCAGGTACTGACTGGGAGTGTGATGTGAATGGTGATCCATGCCCCTCTCTGCTTCCAGTAACATTAGTGATTCTATGTTGCTATGGGGGTTAAAAATCAAGGTTTTGTTGTTGTTGTTAATGAACTTATTAGCACCAGAAAACTGAATTAACTGATAGAGCTGACTGATTAATACAACTTAAATTAATAATACAGGCTATGTACTCTTATTTTTCAAACGTAGCCAGGACAGATATTTTAGCGGGTCAGCAGGAAATAATTTTGTTGACAAGCTGGAATTTTTTTTTAAAGCTTTTCCATGGTATTCAGTGGCATGAGATGATACTGACTAGAGATATTTTCTGATATAGTCTTGCATTTTTATCTGAAATGCACCTATTTAGAATAAAAAATATGCCGATGCAGTATCTGATCTTGTTATGCCATCCGTTTCCAGCAACTGTTCTAAGCAGGCATAATGTGTTTGAGGTGATGAGTTGTCCATGCTGATCCAAGCAGTGGAAGCATTTGAGATACCATTTATGTTTCCTGGATCTCTGTGTGTTCTCTCTCTTATCTGGTAGTCACCTTTTTAGGTGCTGGACCAAGGCAGGAATGCTCTTGCATTGAGCAACTGGTAGGTAAAGCTCTGCTTAGCTAGATTCAAAGACCCCAGGTGTCGGGAACAGCCCAGAGCAGGGGCAAAACTCTCTGAATGTTTGGATTGCCCACTCGCCACTTTGAAAATTCTTTCCATTTTAGGTTTGTCCATTCCCTATTGTGTGTCCAATACCATCATTGAAAAATCACCCTGAAAACCTCCATATCGATTCCCACATATCTGGAAGAGAGTTAATGCTTAGCTTACTCACATGGCTATTGTGAGGATTCATTAGTTAATGTTTGTAAAGAGCTTTGCAGATTAGAAATCGTACATATGGTATCAATGCAGTTGTTTGTTAATATTACAATAGTCAGTTGTCATGTAAAACCCTATAATGACAGCCCTCTGATAGCATGGGGTGATGATGGAATGGAACTGCTTATGGAATTAAGCTTTGCGTTTAAGTTTCCAAGAACCTGTGAAAATAACATACAAAGTGGTTTACTCCAACAGCTATGAGTGAATATGGTTTTGTTAGAATAGGAACTGGCCTCAAACTATCCATGTATTGCTCCGTGGTATTTATTGAATGCCAATTGTATCTGAATGTTTAATAAAAGTTCAAACCAAATCTGAACTTAACCATTTTGAGAGTCTGGGAAAAAAATGAGTAATATAAAGAAATAAAATCTTGAATGGTGTGAGCCACTTGCCATAGTAGATCTAACTCAAGCACCAAAAAGAAAAGCCAGAATCCTCAGGAGAAAGCCTTTTCTTCCAAGATTTAAAGCTTGATTTTGCTGATTCAAGAGATACATAGGTTCAGATGCATAGCTCAAGTTTCTGGGTGCTCATCCAAATCAAATTGCTCAACTTTAAGAGGTTCATCCATCAATCAGTGTCCTAATTTTTTGTCTAACTGAAAATTTGTTTGTTGTTTAATGTTTCTTTTTGTGAAAACCGAAGAATCTGGTATTGTTTATTCATTTTTAAAAACAGGAAATGTTTCCCAAAAATTGAAAAAAAAAAAAAAAAAGATTTTCCTGCAAAAAATATGCATAATTTTTCGACCTCTTCTGTTACTGGCTTATTTCTTGTTGTTGTCGTCCCATAAATTCTTTCTGTTTGTAGAAAGTTTGTTTCAATGTTCAGTAGCATATTGGCATGTGATGCTAGGAGTGGTTAAAAGAACTGCCACCATATGAACTGAAACCACACCAAATTAAAGAATTCTGAAATTTGTCACTAACATATGCACTGAAACAATACTGCATTTCAGTATACTACAAAAAATACAAGACATTATTATAGAGACTATATAAGTGAAGGCACAACAAAGCACATTGCATACGGAGTTTTCATTGCAAAAACACAACATAAAATATCTTTAAACAGTTCAGCATTTTGGCCCAAATTTTCAAAGGTGAGTAGTGATTTTGGGTGCCCAACTGAACACAACTTAATTGAAATTAAACACCCACTTTCAGGACCTCTTAAAGTTGTTTCAAGTCAAAATCACTAGTCACTTTTGAAAATTTAGGCCCCTTTCTTCTCCCAGAAGGATAGCTCAATTATGTCATTAACAACAGCTGGTTTTGTGATATAACATCTATGTGGATAAGACACTAATGGAGATATAAGACCATCAATATTTCCTCAGCAGAATAAATTAATCTATATCTTTACATACCACAGCATTCCAACTTCTTCAATATGCAGGTCTTCAGAACTGAGATGTTAAGTCAATATCCAGTCCTGGATGTGAAACTCATCTTCACAGTCCGTGGTCAAGCAACAAAATTCAAAAGCTACCCTGGACATTTCTAATGGAAAGAAATACAACTCCTCAAATCTGCAAACATTCCCAGAAAGGAATAATTTATTCCATCAACTACTACATACTGTCTCAAAAATAGACATTTCAACAATTGATGGAAACCTTTTATCAATGCTGCTGTATATAGGAAATATTAAAATTAATTACAACAATTGACATCACTTGAAGATGGTAGTTTTGTCAAAACTCCATGAACTTTCCTCCACAGTTCACGCTTACAAGTAACCATCTCTCCCCCTTTTATTGTTCATTAAAAATTCTGGAATTTAAGAAAAACAATAATCTATCATTTCCCACCTCTTGGCAAAAATCAACTGAAATCATTTAAACTTTAACAAAAGATGCTATTTCAGTGCTTGGATAACCATTACGGCACCAAAATAAATAAATACATTTCAAATACGTTTGGCATTCTCAAAAACTTCATATGGTATGAGTGCTTTGTTATGTTTTTAGCTTTACCTTGATACTGCTTTAGCGTCATAGAGTTTAAGACTAGAAGACACCATCAGACCATCTAGTCTGACCTCCTATATTTCACAGGCCATCAACATACATACACTAAACCCAACAACCAAAATTAGATGAAAGTATTACAGCCCATTAGGCCCCAATCCTGGAAATACTTATATATGAGCTTATCGTTATGCACATCAGTAATCACACTGAAGTTGATGAAAATACTCATATACATAAGTATTTGTAGAACTGAGACCTTAATGTCCAAAGCTGTCAAAGCTAGCAGAAATCTTCCCACTTCTGTGACTTCTTTCTAGACTGTATGAATTCGTAGTGCCATCGTGTGTGTAGGAGGAGGAGTGAAGACAGTTTTCTTGCACTAAAGGAAAATCTGAGGAAGATCCTACAAAGCTTCTAAAGCTTTCAGGGGTAATTATGCTTCTTCTTCTGAGCCTCTGCCTTTTTTGCCTGCTGTCTTTTCTTCCTGTGATCTTTCTTGATTTGCAGCCCCAAAGTGGCCATGTGCTGTAATGCAACTTCTCTCCAGTGCTGTCCCGCAACTCTCCAGTAACCTCCTCCCCAGAAGCCCTGATATGTCCTGATCCTTTCCATATTCTCCAAGTCTCTCTCTGTGACTCATCTTCACCTTCCCTCTATAAACCTGTAAACCCTGTCTGACTCCCTTTGGCATGGACTTTCTACATCTCTGTCTATGGGGAGGTTCTTTCTCTATGTTGGCTATTTCTAAAGTGCACAAACTGCAGAGTAGTCAATGAGGAATTTCAGTTTGAGCCTCTTAACTCTGGTCCCCTGGAATGATGCCACTGACTCCGCTATCTTTTTTTCAGTCCTTGAGACAGCCTTTGAGCTTCCCAGGACAATTCTGAAAATATTGAACCTATCCCTTGACCATCCCCCAGCTTTACAGAGTGTTCAAGTCATGGACTGCTCGCACAACCTAAGCATGACGGAGCACTAGCTTTCACATTTCTCATAATGCCCAGCTCTCACCTGAACCCTTACAGAGACACACAAATGGTTTTTTCCCCCTGAAATCACTTGTTTAAACTTATAGCTTGCCTGAATAAAAAACTTAGCTGAAAAAAGTCTGAGGAACGGAAGGTGAAAAGTTTACTCTGACATAACACTATTAAGGGAATATCTTCTTCCTAAAGACCTTTTGTAAAGCTAAATATTGGACTCCTGGATGGGATAATATCAGTGCACATACAGCTCTTCTAGTTCTTATATCTCCTGATTTATAGTCTGCCATAATATAACTTGGAATATATTGCTGTATACCTAGTCAATATTATTTGCTAATATACAAAGACACCAATTTTATCAAATTCCCCTTCTTGCTTGCCAGCCACCATGTGGATATAAATCTTAATACTATTGATGCTAAGCCAATTCCACAACTTAGCATCTTTTGGGAGAGGTATCTCAGAGAGAAGATAGTTACTTGAGTCAAATCATTATTGACAAGAATTCCATGAGGCTAGCATGAACATCTATCATCTCACAGAGCTATTCCTGATCTTAAGAATCACAGAATTGTATTCATTAGTGGTGAGAAGGCTTCTTAAGCAGAGCCAGTTAAAAAACTGAAAAATGAATGTAGTGACAATTTTTGACATAATGGTTTCTTGTTTTACAGTATTCAAAATTGACTCATTTTTGGTTCTTAGGTGTTAAATTTGTTCATGAATAATTTAAAATAAAAAATCATATAGAACGTGTTTTTGAAACCATTATTGAAATGGTTATTGATTTTTTTTGTTTTGATAATATTTTTGATAAATTGTCACAAAAATTTTGCCCTGCCCTGAAAGCAGGGCTATACCTAAATGGCACAACTGAGTGAGTATGTTCTTGGACATCCCATACAGAATTGCTATTGTGGGTTGGATCTGAAAGTATCAGACAAATTAACACAGTCCTGGCCTCATCCTTTAAAACAACATAACATCCTTGGAATTCCTCATTGTTGTTGTTTTTTATTACTTTTCTTATCCAGATAGAAGTTAAATCTGTCACTCTGTTCATTTCTACAGGGATTCAATAGCACTCTAAAGGGGGTATTTAATGCAGGAGCAACACTATATATTGATTTGATGACATGGGTACTTCATTCAGAGAAATGTGGGCTGTAATTCGAAGGGTCAATCAATCAAGAAAGTTGAAAAGATTGTTGCAAGATGGAAGGAAATCGACGCATAGAAACATTTTATGTTTCATATGTTAAACTGATCATGTTGCACCTCACTGAATTGTGCTTGCTGTTGTGGAATTCTTTCTCCTCCAGAGTGTGACACCAGGACAAGTAGTCACTTCTCAGTATAGGGATGTGGGAATGCTTTCTCCAGTAATAATTTGTACTGAACTCAGTGGGACTACTCCTGTGAGTAACAGCTCCACGGTGTGGGTTAAGGGGTTTACAATCTTCCCCAAAGTATACAAACCAAAGTACAAAAGGATCCTCCCTCCATGAAGCAACTTTCTAGAAGTTTTAGTATTATCACATTCAAAGCAATACCAAAAGTAAAATGAAAAGACACGTAAACTCACAAAGAGTCAGATCACCAAATTTTCCCCATTCGATAACAATCATGAAAAATACTGTACAAAATTGATTTCCATAAACTTTATATTGAAGGTCACATCAATGACCTGCAACACAAAAGATCTTAATGGAACTAAGCATATGATGATGACTGTTTGTCACCCCTTCTGCACTCTTGATTTGACATGCAACTTGTAATAAAGTTAAAAGTTTGGCCATCTGTCAGCCAATTAGACTTGGAATTCTGACTAGCTGTAATTTCATTTATCAGTGACATCAAAGCCCTGTCTCTCTATGATAATAAACATAACAAATGTGTTGAGTGCAGAGCCCTCTGCAGTCTGTTGTTATTAGATTGGTGAAAATACAAATTCATTTCACAGTTGGCTGATTCCACTTTCTGATGCAGTAGGGACACTTTGGTAATACTTATATACTTTAGCAACTTAGCTCTAGGCATTTCAAAGAGTGAGTCTATATGCTCTGAGAAAGTAATAGAAGACAGGATCTCAATGATGCATAACTGGTTCCTTACCTGCTGTTGAGAATGGCACCTTATCAATATTCATAACATAGAAGCCGAAAGGCTGAACTCAGAGTAGCCTTTGTTCAAATTCTATGGGATAAAATATGTGGGTTAGGATGGACTGAATGCAGTTTTCTCTCTTTTAATTTACAACTGAGTGTAGTCTTATGAGAGTGCTGGACTATCATAGCAATGGCTTAAGCCGGGCATCATGAGGGCAGGCCTTGTGCCAGCTTTACCACTCTGCTCTTTCAGGACACCTAAATCCTGATATTCAAAACTCCCTGCTTTCAAAGGTCTGGGTCCTTATGCAGCTCTGCCAATTCACCTCACCCCTGAGTTGCAACTTTCACACCCCATCACCCTTTCTGTTCCAGTCTTGAAGTCCTGTATATCTCTGCCAATGTTCTTCATGCTGATCTGTTATTCCTGTCATTTATATTCATGTGGCAGAGACTGCCAAGCATTCTGAACCATTCATTAAATGGCAAGTTGGTTATGTGATATGCAATGAAGGGAGTGGGGTAAGACCAAAAAACTCATTTACATTTAGGAGTTATAATAGGATTTGAACTCTGTTCTCCAGAGGAGAACATAATAAACCACTATACAGTTAGCTCCCCCTACAGAAGGAGGAAAATGTAAACTGTTATAGCTATCAAATTCTATACCTATTACCATTACTCTTATTAGCTCACGTTAGTTTTCTGTGATGTCTGTAATACCTGAATATAATAAAAAATGTAGATGGTCTTGCAGTCTGCTGGTTAGCATAGAGGAGTTGGCGTCACCACTTCTAGTCTGATTCTCCTCTTTCAGGACATCACATTCTTGCATTGACTTTGGTGGAAGTTACTTACATCACTAGGCAGGAGCAAGAGGTAGAAGAAGCCCATGTAGTCTATTTCAATCTTTCTGTGTGAGTCTGGGGTAGACCCTTGCCGTCTATATAGCTTCATTGTTAAGATGTGTATTATATCTCTTACCTGCACACGGAGGCGCTAGAGGGTTTATTTAGTGGGGTAGGGATGGGGGGGGGAGAGGGAAATAGCACTAACAATTACAGAGAAATAAGACAAATACAGAGGTGCTAACTGCACCATAAAGTCATATTCATCATGTCATAAAATAGTAGTTTACATTAGCTCTAACATACTTTAATATCCTTGTATTTCAAAGTCTATCTAAGTGCAAACTATGCAGGCTCAGTTGTGACTTTAATATGACTGTGGTCGGGCAGCAAGTTGTTCTGACTTGGAAACAGACTGGGAAGTATATTGAGATGCAGAGAGAGAGAGAGAGAGAGAGTCACAATTTGTCTCCTGGTCCCTGCTTGCCCCCCACTGGGGACAAGCACCAGACCTATACCTGTGTGATGAGTTACCTCTGAGCCTGAGTCTGTGTTAGCCTGGTGAGTCACCCCTGAGTTTCCTCTGACCCTAAGATGTCTTAAGCCTAACAATTCATCTCTGAGCCAGAAAGTGTGATAAGTCATCCCAGGCAATTACCTGCAGGTCTTGTGGTAGGCCCCACACCATTCAACCAGGGGTCAGCCAATCCACATGCAAGGACCCACCTCGGTGATCCTGAAGTAGATATATAGGCGTCTAAGAGATGCAGTCTCTCTCCAGTCTGCTCAATATCACTACATGACCAGAAGCACACCCATTGACTGGTAGTTTTAATAGGCTGCCCTTCCTGCTCCTGCTTTACCTTGTGCCTGTTTCCATGTTAGCCTCCCCTGTTCCACCTTGCATCTGCTCCTGCCTCAGCTGGCTGCCTGGCAGTTCTGACAATCCGGCTCTGGTTATTTCCCCCACGTGCATGAGTGTAGCTGCACTGGCCAGTGAGTTCCCTTCCCTTGCTTCCCACTGGTACCCACGTGTCATGTGTGGGCTGTGTAGCCCTTCAGAAGCAGCTTTCTTTCACATGGAGCTACTTACAGTATAGATAATTGGCACAGGGAAATAAAGGGGCACTGGACCTCTTTGCAGGTGTGCAGTATGAGGCTAAAATCTGGTCTTAAAGTATTCATTGATGTTATTGATTCAGTTTCATAAGTGTGAGGTAAAAACTTCTGGGATGTAGTATTAAAGGGAATCATCTCCCTCTCAGTCACCCCCACACACAAAAAAAAGATAAAAAGATTATATCAAAAGAGGATGAAAGGACAAAGTGGAAATTAATGGATCAAAGAATAAAAACTAAGGTACTGCAACAAAGAGATGATAATTTGTATGATCTGACTGGCCATTTATATCTTAATTTATCCCATGATCATGTAAAGGCTCCTTTGCTTCATTATATTGCAAAATATAGCGTGAGTATAGTCACTCATTATCAGACTTCTGCAATTAAAAAAATAATAGTGAGGACATTTATAAAATAAAGACAGCTGTATTTTCAGTGGTTAGCCAGCAGTGTACTAGTATCATGTAACTCTGTTCTGAATTCATTCATATTCCATTAAAAGCGCTGCCTATGTCCTCTTTCACTTCAGCCTAGAGTTTGAAAACAATCATTGAATATTTGCATCTTGGTTCTATTTGAGCACAAAAGCATTTTTTACATATCCCTGCCTCGTTGCACCCTGTCATGATTAAAAGAGAATGCATTATCTTGTAATTATATATTTTAAAATAATGACATAAAATCAACTTTTGTGGCGTTTACTCATAGGGAAAAATCCTGGCTCCATTGCTATAAATGGCAACTCCTATTGACTTCAGTGGGGCCTAAATGTCATAGAATCATAGAAGATTAGGATTGGAAGAGTCCTCAGGAGGTCATCTACTCCAACTCCCTGCTCAAAGCAGGACCAACTCCAACTAAATCATCCCACGGCTTTGTTAGGATATATATTCAGGCCTGTCTGCAAAGGCCTAAACTTTAAGAATGTAGGTGTATTCTTATCACTTAGCTAGTTATAGAGGTATAAAAGAAAGAATCAAAATCACTGTCTGTCTGTGTAAGGGCCTTCTCTTACTGTAACAGTCTGAGGCCTTGTTCTTAGGCTAAGCCTTTGGCTAAACAGCAAAGGCAGCCATAAACTGGGAAGTGTATGGTCACATCCTTACATTCCAAACTAGTCACATTGAAATAAGATGCTATTGGGCTGTTAGAAATACAATCCTGTCCTGATATTCCTATCACCTCCAGAAAAAGGGAAGAACCTAGAAGATGTAAAAGGAAACTTAGTTTGATAGCATCCTATCTGGCAAGAACTCACTTATCAATAGCTGGGATGTGAAATCCTCATTTCCATATTGTTCTATCACTGTAGTCTCCACTTCCCTATTTTTTGTCTGTATAATCTGTCTGGTTCTGCGATTGTTTCTGTCTGCTGTATAATTAATTTTGTTGGGTGTAAACCAGTTAAAGCGGTGGGATATAATTGGTTAAATAATAATGTTACACTATGTTAGGATTGGTTAGTTAAATTTCAGTAAAATGATTGGTTTAGGTATAGCTAAGCAGAACTCAAGTTTTACTATATAGTCTGCAGTCAGTCAGGAAGCAAGAGGGGGGGAATTGGAATCATGTTTCACTAGGGGGGGAATGGGAACAGGGACACAGGCAAGGCTCTGTGGTGTCAGAGCTGGGAAGGGGGACACTGAGGAAGGAAACTGGAATCATGCTTGCCAGAAGTTCACCCCAAAAGACACCAAATTGTTTGCACCTTTGGACTTTGGGTATTGTTGCTCTCTGTTCATGCAAGAAGTACCAGGGAAGTGAGAAGGTGAAGGAATAAGCTCTCTTACAGGCATTGTCAAGCCAGGCCTTAAAAACTTCTAAGGATGGAGATTCCACCACCTCCCTAGATAACCCCTTCCAGTGCTTCACCACCCTGCTAGTGAAATAGTTTTTCCTAATATCCAACCTCGACCTCCCCCACTGCAACTTGAGACCATTGCTCTTTGTTCTGTCATGTGCCACCACTGAGAACAGCCAAGCTCCATCCAATTTGGAACCCCCCTTCAGGTAGTTGAAGGCTGCTATCGAATCTCCCCTCACTCTTCTTTTCTGCAGACTAAATAACCCCAGTTCCCTCAGCCTCTCCTCATAAGTCATGTGCCCCAGCCCCCTAATCATTTTTGTTGTTTTCCGCTGGATTCTTTCCACATCCTTTCTGTAGTGGGGAGCCCAAAACTGGTCATAATACTCCAGATATGGCCTCACCAGTGCCGAATAAAGGGGAATAATCGCTTCCCTCGATCTGCTTGCAGTGCTCCTACTAATGCAGCCCAATATGTCATTAGCCTTCTTGGCAACAAGGGCACACTGTTGACTCATATCCAGCTTCTCAATCACTGTAATCCCCAAGTCCTTTTCTGCAGAACTGCCGCTTAGCCAGTTGATCCCCAGCTTTAGATTTCAACACTTTAGGATAATGGGTAGTTTAAATGTGTGTGTGCGGGGGGGGGGGAGGACTCAGTATTATTTGCATCCTTTATGACCTAGTCATTAGCACTGGGAAAATCAGGAACAATTGTGGTTGATAGGTTAAAAGAATACTGTGCTACAATTTAAAGAATGATTATTCTAAATCCTTGGTTTCCCACTTCACTATATATAAGTTATGACCTCTCTGTCTTTCTTTTTTTAAGTCCCAAAGTCCCTGAACATGCACGCCTCCAGAGTTGAAAAAGGATGGCATCAAGGTATATTTTAAAAAAATAATTCCCATTATCAATTATTTTTAAAATTGAGCAGCCAAGAAACACTGACTTTATCTTGCTGTGGAATTTTTAAAAAAGTGTTTTAGTAGAGGGGCTGGCTGGCTGACTGAAGAAAGCAGTAATGGAATGTAGAACATTCCACTGTAAGGGCCCGATCCAGAACCCATTGAAATCCAGTACGTGTCTTCACACTGACTTCAGTGGCCTTTGGATCAGACTCTGAGTCCCTGAGCCTTCAAAGAACCCTGCGTAGGAGGATCCTGGCCACCATACAACCCCAATGGATTCAGTGGGACACTTTCCACAATTGCACTTGGCACCACTGTTGACAGCTGCAAGAGGGAAGCCTCTATTGGTAGAGGCAATGAAGACTGAACTGTGGGTGTTTCACCATTTGATGTTGTCCTAACAAGTTATATTTAGCAAGACTAGTGGGAAAACTTGGGTAGCTGCCTGTACGGTGAATGGGGGGATTCCATCTCTAGACCTGCCAATCCAGGACAAAAAGCACCTTTTTTGTTCTCCATTGTCAACTGGGAGTCAGTAGCAAATTGATCAAAGTTCTGGAGTGAAAGACTGCTGGAAATGTTATTCTGTTAATATCCTGTGTTTATCCCCATATTCTTCTAAAATAGACTAGAATCAAAACGTAGCATGGGCTTTAGTATACAGGCTACACTCACCAGTACCCCAAAAGGAGAAAAGGGCAAGAAGAACTCTAAATCTAGAAAGTAGAAACATTGCTGATTTATTCTCTGATGCAAGTGTACAGTATACATATCTAGGGTTGCATGGTTTATGCTTTTACTTGAGTCATTTTCTTCTCATAAGAACACTTTATTGGTGAGCTTGGATCGGTCTTGTAGCATTTGAGATTAGTTGTCATGGAAACGCAAAGCTCAGTGATTTTTTTCAATAGTGCTGATTGGTTAGAAAAAATATTTTGACACCATGTTATTTTCATCTTGGAAACTTGGTTAAAAAACATCTTAACATTGTTGTATAAAGTCAAAAGCATAACACAGGAGAGGCAGTCATTTAACACAGCTGTCATGATAATATACCGTATTACCTACTTACTGCAGTTTTAAAAATAGATTATTGGTGCTATGAAATCAGATAACTGAGTAACATCTACCACTGCCATTGGTGCACTTTCAACAAAATAAAATGATGTCCTTATTGTGAGCAAAGAACTATCTGCACCATTTTTGTAGCCTGCATTTTCTACAATATTCATCTTCCACGTTCCAAGTTAAAACAGATTTAAGAGAAATGTTCTTTTTCAATTTCCTTTTTTCTGAGATTCACTAATCTAAACCTTTGTTTCCTTACTACCTTTGCTTTATTGTTACATGTTAGAAATATAAAATAATTATTTTATTTACTCGCTTCTTGTCAAAATGTAGCCAGGCTTTATAACATGAATGTGTCACTGGATTTGCATATTTACTATGAGTGATTGTGCATATTATTCCATTTTCTTCTTTTGCTCTTTAATATTTAATGTAAATAAGCATATCTCCATTGACTTCAGTGGAGTCATACTGACTTACAGTAGCTGGAGATTTGGGGACCAGACCTTACTTGGTATAAATTGTCCTAACTCCATTGAAGTCAAGGTCTTTAGTCTTTGGGCTGTATGTTTTTGTGCTATCTTTGGAGGGAGTGAAGAGAAAGTGAAATTTGTGGAAAGGTATGAGGGAGTGGTTGGAGTTCATTTCAATATATTCTTGATAGCAACAATGGCCTTAATCCTGCCTACCTTAATCATGGAAATAGATATAAAATACAAAGCTTTGATATAGTGTTTTCCCCCCTGTTGATCTTATAGCACTTTACAAAGTAAGGTCATTGTACGGATGGGAACAACTGAAACACAGCATCTGTGAAGTGACTTGCCCAAGGTTGGGGTAGAGCTGGTAACAGAGCTCCAATGCCTTATCCACTTGACCACAAAGCCTCCTATGCTGAAATCAATGGAACAATTGACATAAGGGTTATAGGATTTTTCACATTCTGTTTATCTGGAACCTTGATTCTTCCCAGGAAACAACAGCAGGACGCTCAGATACTGTGGCATTGAGGACCATATGGTAATCGTCCATTGTACAGCAGCCTCCTCACTGCTGCCTAAGGGTTATTTTGCAGTCTACAATAACTATAGTACAAAGTTCTATGCCCACAGCCCTCTCACCCTTGGCATGCACCTGCTCTGTAGGCTTTTAGGGGAGCAGCATAGATCCACTAGTTGTATGTTACTTGTGCACCAGGGAAATTCTCCCTGGGGCTGTTGAGGCTTCTTTACAGACTTTATATGCTGCTAGAGCAGTATGTGGGAGACTGAAGTGGAGGATCAGAATCTAGCCCTGAATATGAAAAATACAGACACATTATTAAGGACGTGGCCCTATACAAGTAAACTTCTTAGTTATATTGGTAGTGAGAGAGATTGAGAAGGTGAATGGTTGCCTGCATGTTTGTACCCTCATGATACCCCAAAGGATCTACTTTAGGAGGTGTTCCCTGATGTGGAAAGCCAAGTTAGTATTAGATAGGAGTCCATCAATTTTCTTGTTAAAGAGTTTCCATTTATAGGAGGAAAGGGCAATATTTTAGGTATGGATACAAATTTGCTTAATTATCTGTAAAACTGGTATAACTGAAAAATACACATCACTTGCTATATTAGCCCATCTCAGGTTGATCATTATGTTGATCTGATATCATACCCCTCACAATCTGCCTTTCACCTATGGCATGTTATTAATGCACTGGGTGTAACATAAAGGATTGCCAAGTTTAGAAATCTTTGTTCCATCATAAGAAGATCTTTGAGGTTTTCTGCTGATTTTTATGTGATTTTTGGCATGCTCTGGTATATAATTATATGTCTAACATTTTGAAAGCAACAATATTTGGCTCTTTGTTAAATTTAGTTAAACAATGCAGAAGTTCAGATGATGTAATAAAAGCCCTTAGAAGGTCCTGATCTAGCCAAATAATATACATTACTTACCATTTATACAGTGCCAAATATGTACACGGTACTCTACAGAAAAGTGATAGATGTGATCCTTACCCAGAAAACCTTAGTCTCAGTTTAAACAACGGACAAATGATATGAGTGGACGGAGGGATGAATGAGGGTTATGATGTAGCATATGCAACTTGGGTTGGGAGTGAGGGTGTTAATAGAAAAACTAACTACCAGCAAGGTGTCTGGTGAACCAGCTTAATCTTCATCCCCTTTCTCCTGACACAAGCACAGAGACATGCACACTTGAACTTTTACCTATATAAGTAGCATGTCCACTGTTTTGGGATTCAGATTCAGCCCTCATGTAAATAGCTGCAAATCCCGTTCATTTTCAGAGGTGCTGCACCTGCTTCTTACCCAAGGTCTGTATTTTGTCCCATAAGGAAACAGTGCTTCTGGCTGCTAAATATGTATAAATGGACTGTTCATTGCTAAAGGTCATGAAAGCTCTTGCATGAGAGACCTGTTCCATTTTCTAATAAAGTATGTGTGTGAGTGTAGTTATAATAAAGCATGAATACTGTGCTCAAGAAAACTGCTCTGATAGATGAAATCCTCTATTTATCCACAGACCAGGCAGTGAGTTGCAGTTCAAGCTTTCCTCAACTCTATCTTGGAGGGAGCATGTGTAGGGTCAGAGTGAGGGCTAGTTATCACAGCTGCTAAGTCTGATACATTATGATTCCCACTGATATGTGAACGATCTAAGAAGGACAGAAAACAATGGTCATTTTGTTCATTTTGAATAATATATGAGAGGGAAAAGGGATTTTATGAAAAACTAGGATTTGATAATCTTCTAATGAGAAAAACAGAAGATAGCAACCAGCCCTTTTATTGCACAAATATAGCAGTAATAATACTTAGATGCATAAGCCACTGGTTTTAAAAAGAAAGAAAGGTTTGTTTACCTGCTGTGTCTGCAGATTCAGCCACTCCAGGCCAATGAGGGCTGTGGGATCCCTCAGTCTGGCCTGCTTCCCACAGCCCCCTTTGGCGTGGAACGGTGAACCGCAGCCAGTGAGAGCTGTGATCAGCCGAACCTGCGGACGCGGCAGGTAAACAAACCAGCTCGGACTGCCAGGGGCTTTCCCTGAACAAGTGGTGGACCAGCTTTGAGAAGCACTGTGCTACATTATATGAATGCTTGAGTCTACAAATTCAAGTGATCAAAAAAATTGAGGCACCTTTTAAAGTTTGAATGAGTAATAAGGAAATATCCTACTTCTAGGGAGCTTTATGGTGCTTGATAACATGTTTGATGAGTTAGTAAATCATTAGACATTATGGTTGTAATGTGTTTGAAAGGACATGGAAAAAGAAAGAAAGCATCATAGCTGAACTAACAATTATGTAGGTCTAATAACTGAAGCAGTGACAGTGGTGGAGCAATGCTATGGGAAATAGCCAATGCAGAAAAAGGGGAAAGTTTGTTATTTGTTAAAGAAAATACCTCTTAATAGTTGATTATAGGCTTCGACACTAAACCATCTGGAAAGCGTATCTCCCACAGAAGCGATAATCATTTGTGCAACGTTTGACTTTATAACTTCTCTTTTTGCTCCATTTTAATTATTTTTCTCCTTGTCTTTATTGCGTTCTCTGCCTGCGGTTTGTAATCTGCTGTGAAATTTTCTGCTCAACATCATGGAGATCTCCCTGGAAATTGTCTCCAGTCTAAAATAAAGTAGATTTTTCTGTGTCTAAAAGCCTTTTTTGAGTGAAAATTGAGTGCATGGTCATGCAAAAACAACTATTTTTGGAGCAACAACAAAATTTCATGAGGTTTCCCAAAATGTGACTTCTTCACAAAACTGAAATGAAGTCAAGTATCTAAAATATTAAGGTACAGCCCTAAAGAAAAACTTGTATCATCCTAAAAATTTTCATGGCAACAAAGTATGAAGTGGCATGCTAGGAATATTGTCATGCAGTCCTGGATTTCTGTCACAGCTAAAACCCCAGTTAAATTCAGAGGGAATTGTGGATGCACAAGGAATGCAGGATCAAGCAGAATTAGAATTTGGATGCTGGGGGAGAAATATTCAAATGCGAATATATGTAGTAATAGCATGGAACACACTAATACTTCTAGCAAAGTGATCTGGCTCCTCTCTAAATGTGCTCTCTCTGAGGAATGCCACAGTATGACAGTTTCTCTCTAATGGATACCTTTAATAGCAAAACATAGGCCAATGTTTTCTAGAGAGCCACATATCTAATCTTTGGGGCTAGATGTTCAGATGGTTTAAATTAGCCTTGCTCCAAAAGCGCTACAGATTTACATCAGCTGAGGACCTAACCCTGGATGTTTTTAGTCTCCAATCCATGCCACAAAGTGAAGCCCTTGGCACTAAGAGTTAAAAGTGAGCCAGATTTATTATAATTTAGCTGGCATTTTAGAATGCCTGGTTTTCAAGGTTCCACCTTTTAAAGTCTCAACTGCCAGTTTTGACAGTCTCATATGTCATTATGGCAAACAGCATAGATATGAATATATTTTTTCTGCCACACTGTATGTGGCTAATTCACTTTCCCACTAATTTTGATGATTAAAGCACAGCAATTAGAATTCACATCCGTGCTTTCCTGCTTGGTTTCCTCTTCCCTCAAATTCAAAAATTGTGTGTAATTCTTATCATTAAAAACCAAGCAAGCAAACAACCCCCTCTCCCCAAAAACAAACAGCAAGAATGTAATTAGAGCTTGGTGTCATAATTGAAAGGTGTAATGGAATCACAGTAGATGGCATAGTGTTTCTGCTCTGCAGGCTGACATACTAGACTGCCAAATCAGAAAGTTTAAGTAAGGGCTCTGTAGATAGCCTCTGAAACAATAAATAGTAGATAATAAGACTACCTTGATTCATTGTGTTTGAAGTTAACCCTTCTGCAGAGGACCAGGACAAGGCCTATGCACTGCTTAAATTCAAGTCTTCAAAATAACATACAAGTGGGACTTAATCTGAGTGGCATGTGGCCTTTGTGATGGCTATCTGCACAGGTGTGAATCTTGCCTTCTGTAACTAGAATGCCTTAGGTAAATCACTGTGTTCCTTTCATAATGAGCATCGGGGTGGCAATTATTTGCTATGAATAAATATGTCTGAGGTTGCATGAATGTTACAGTGAATAATAAGGAACAATGGCAATAATCACTCCCAGTATGGTATTTAGAAACAAGCCAAGCTGTTTCATCAAAATTCATGTTGCTTGAGAAGCTCGGCTTGCTATGGGAGTCACAGATCAGTCATTAACTTAGTACACTCAAAAAGCAGTCAGTGCTGTGAAGAAGGATGGTCTAATGGCAGGGTGCTAGGCTGGGGCTCAGGATCCTTGGGTTCAATTTTTGGCTCCATCAGAGACCCTCTGTGTGACCTAGGGCAAGCTGTTTAGGGCTTGTCCACACACAGAGTTATTCCACATGGTCAGTTGGTGAATGGCATCCTGGAGCACTGTAGATTTACACCCCAGCTGGCCACTCCCTCACTCCTTGTTTGGCTATGCCCCTAGTCTTTCTGTGCCTCATTTCCTCACCTGTAAAATGGGGATACTAATATTTTCCTGCCTCTCAGAGACATTGTGAAGTAATAAGGTAAAGAGAGCTATATAAATACCACAGATAGCTAAGCAGGTGAACATTTCCACAAGTAACATTCTTTAAACGTGATATGTTGGGAGTGGCATTGCAAAATTATTTAATGTTCATACTTCAACATCATTGTAGATGGTCTTAGACTCAACACATGTTGGATGCTGTGTGAGGTGACCCATGAATTGCTTACTGGCCAGTTGGCATCCTTGTGTGTCATGAGAAATAACACAAGTCCAGTGTTTACAGCCCCTCTGCTTTTATCTTACTTTTAAGTGTGTAGGTTATTTGGGGGATTTAAATGGACACATGCAATTAACAAGTATTTCAGCACCACCACAAAGTCAGGTGATATTTTCCAATGCTCCTTTTCATTTAGCTGGGAAGCATAATAATAAAAACAATTAATAAATGCCTATCTCTTAGGCCCTGTCTACATTGGTGGTGGTATGCGTAGCTCCATGCCACAATGAAACGCAAGCTGCATCCATACTGCAGTGTGTAGCTACATGTGACAGTGAAAAGCTCTGGCAGAAGTGAGGCAGTGGGGAAGGCTCCAGCAGCTCCCTGGAGCCAGAGCCCTTCCCTATCGCCTCTCCCCGCCAGAGCCTTTCCTTGCTGCTGGAGTCGTCCACTATGGCAGGGAAAGGCTCCAGCAGCAGGACACTACACAGCTAAAAATAGCAGTGTAGATGGGGGAGGCAGTGCTTGGCTGTATAGGGAGCTATGTAGGGTATATACCTTAGAGTTCTGGCACGTCTCTAATCACCTAAGGAGCCTCACCATCTACACTGCTATTTTTAGCTGTGTAGTGTCCTGCTGCTGGAGCCTTTCCCTGCCATAGTGGAAGACTCCAGCAGCAAGGATCTATGCACAGGCATAGCTGAGTATGGAAAATACGAGGTTCTGTTCTCTTGTCACTTTAGGAAAAAAAACATCTGAAAATCAGTGTGGGTGGGCCATACTGATATCTTTGTACTCTGTAGACATTTGTATTGGGAAATCTGACATTAATGAGGTTTTCAATATTTTTTTAGATTCACTATTGGCCAGGACTAGTTATATGTACTATATTCTCCCTTACGTGGGATATTCCTTTGTATGAGACAGGAAATCCTTTGAGTTCCAGCTCATGGTATTTTCCACATAATATTTTCCATTGGAGGAGGCATCTGGAGAATGACTGTCTCCCAGTAGAACAGGCAGGGGTTTGGCCCATTAGACCAATGGAATTTGGGAGTCCTAGAAGCCCAATGTCTCTCCATGGAAATCCTGTTGATCCTCCACTTTCTCTGGCAACGCACTCCTTCAGGAATCATAGTGACATATCCATGTGCCCTTAGTGGATGCAGAGTAGCAGCCACAGAAGGGATGACCCAAGTGTTAATACTTCCAACATAACTGCCAAGGATTCAGCAGAGGAATATCCCTTTGGTGTGTCTGCTCTTTCTCTCCCCACAGCAATCCAGTGGATCCTCTACTCCCTGTAATGGAAGAGCTGCCTTGGGACTCCAAAGACAGTGGTACTCTGAGGGTCTCCTGTCCTCTACACAAGAATTCCCTCTTCTACTACTCCCAGCTCTAGGATTGTGTTGGCACCTCATTACCCAGGACACACCTGTTCATTAATGGTTGTTAATAAATGTCTGTCTCTCTACAGGCCCACATGGATTTTTAAAAGGAGGGTGAAAGAGGACAATAGGGACCTTAGTTTGTGATGCATTTCCAGCTGCCACCTAAGATGTATTGAACTGTCTGTTATACGCTTCTGAGCCCTTCCTTTCCATCAGATACAGGCCTGCTTATTATTTTTAAACAACTCTCTGTATTGATAGGGTGCTTTTCCTCCAAGAATCTCAAGGTCCTTTACAAACAATGGTTACTTCCGACTCCCAATTAGTACATGCGTCCCTCACAGTGGGATTGGGAGAATTAACTAAAATGCTTTGAGATTCTTCTGTGCAGATAAGGGGCTATGTAAGTGCAAAGTATGATCATTCTTAATTAAAAAAAAAATACAGATGGAAAAAATGAGTCAGGATTTGCCCAGGTCTATGCAGCGATTCATTGGCAAGGCAAGAAACAACATATAGGGGCTGGATTCTCATTCTCTTTCCTTCCCCTTAAAGCTGCTTTTGAACTCTCTATTCTGAGACTGTGCAGATTCATGTCAGGCCCCTCATGTAAGTTAGAGCAGTTTCAGTGTTCTAATCACTCTGTGGGAAACGAAGAATAGTCATAATGCAGCACACACCCCTAGTGTAGAACCTTATTCCATCTATATGTTAGCCAGGGAGAACCCATGTTCAGAGGGTATTCTCAAGTGGATGTTTCTGTCCACTTTAAGGCCTCTTTTACCCTGCCAAAGTAGTAAAAGAATCTTGGTGTAGTTGAGAATCAAGCCCCAGAAATCTTCACCCTAAAGCCCTAGTCTGACTACCACATACAGTTATATTTGTTCAGAAAGCACTGTCTGCTGCAGGGCAAACCATATCAATAGCTTTATGCTGCAGACTGGATCTTGCAGTACTCCTGATAACACAGAATGTCTGACAATACTGCAAAGTACCTGCAATTAAATAAAATGTAAAATCCAAATTGACCTATTCCTGCCTCCCTTATCACAACAGTCCATCAAAACATAGTAAATACAATGGAGTAATGGAAAATCCACTTACCTTTTTCTGTGCTGTCTCTTTTAGAAGTGCAGTAATGTGTGTGAAATACTTAAGGAAGGCTTTTAGAGTATAGTCACTTGGTTGCCTTTATGCAAGCAATTTGCAAAGCTCATCTCAGAAATCAAACTTTCTAGGCAGAAGCTCTCTGAATGTGATACTGAAAAGAAGAAGAAAAAATAATCTAAGTTTTGCAAATGTTCCAAATTGTCTTTTTGTAAAAGCCACTTTAAAAAAAAATCTCTCCCCAATAAATGTTTTCAGCTGTCAAGGAACAGTGACATCCAGTGGCAGGTTAGATTAATCACAAGTGTATATATCTGGAAACTCTATAATACTTTCCCCCCCTCTCTTACTGAGAGATAAAATAGGTTTAGTCCCACACATTGCTGTGAATTATTACTGCCATCCACCAATGTTTCTTATGGTATGCAGCTACTAAAGGTCAGAGGAACATGGTGCATAAAATTGCCTACTCCCATAAAATAATATGCACCACCAGCATGACTGGCAATCTTACCTGAATCAAATCATGGATGGGTATTGAGCAGTCAGTTGTTTTCAATTCACCTGCAGTTGTAATTAACCTGTGTGATCTCTACTGAGCATAATGCCAGTAATGACAAAACAGATTAAAATGCCTTCTAGATTTTGTTAGGATTACTTGCATCTTCGGTGTATAAGAGGTTTGGCCATACATGGGGAGCCTTGTTTTTAGTGCCTTAGAATATATTGTGCTAGAATTTCAAAAGGGTTGGCAGCTGCACAGTATTTTGTACATTGCTTCTGATTAACATGCAGGCCACATCCTGAGCACTGCAATTCCCCTTGACTCTGATGGAATCGCTTTGAACCTCTCGGGACTTAGCCCAAAAATAATACTTGATACTGATGGTATGTTTTTTAATTGAATATGAGTACATTGAATATGAGCATTGTGTAACTAATTCAACTCATCCATCTCCCTCAATTTCTTTCTGCCACCGTCAACCCTATAGCCCCTCCATCCATGCTTCTATCCTATTCACTTCCCAATTCTTCTCTTCCACATTAATATTCTCCCGTTTCCACCTCCTTTTCCTATTAGCCTATTATCTCCTACTTTCCCTTCACCCTACCCTAGCCCCCAGAATATATTTAAAATTAGAACAGAAAAATATGGACTTAGCTGCCCTTCACTCAGGTCATTCTGCTTCTGTGTTGTATTCCTTACCCTCCCATCTTTTGTCTGTTTTGTCTATTTTGACTAGAAGCTGTTTAGGGCAGGAGTCTGCATCCATCTCTGTTTGTTCTGCACCTAGTTCAATGGGGCTGCAATCCTCACTGGGGCCTTAGTGCAAATAATAAAATCATCATTAATAATAACATCACCTTGATGAGACAGGCAAGTTTATACCCATTTTACAACTGGATAAACTGCATCACAGAGAAGATAAAGCCCATTTTTTTATACCTGGCCACTGATTTGCAGTGCTTAAGAGGAAGCAGGTTCGGCCTGATTTTTTTAAGGGCTACGGCACCCGTAACTTCAAATGAAATGAAAAAGAATGTGGGTGCTCAACAGTTTTGATCATCAGGCTCAAGGCATCTCAAGTTACCCCAAATCATCAGCCTCCTATGAAGATTTGCCCAAAGCTATGCAGTAACGTATGATTATGTATTGCAATAGCAAGTAGTGACACCAGTCAGGATCAGAGTCCCAGTCTGCTAGGTGCTGAACAAACATATATGGCTGATAGGGATTTTACAAGTAAGGGGCAGCAGATAGTTATGCTGCCCCCGGGAAAGATCATAGACCACATTGGACTCAGAGAATCACAACTGAATCAGAGTACACTTAAATGTATACAGGTACAAAGCAAAATAATTAGAGATGCAGTTCTCATCGAAGCCAGGAGTTTATGCATTCAGGTTCTTCCCCCTTTTCTACTTTTGCAACAGAACACAAGGAGGAAAATAAGATCAAAAGCTAAGCAAGTTTTCCAAGAAGCTATGTTAGTCCACAAGACCAAAGAACAAAGTAATGCTACTTCCTAAGTTCATGTGGCCTTAAGTGTCTTGAATATGCCTCAAGCATGCTGGAAGCAAAACATTACTAACAAGCTCTCCAGACCATCCTCCTTCTCATGTCCTCCTCCTCCTCCTCCCATCTCACCCTTTGTTCTCCACTTCCTTTTTGTTAATTCATTAGAAGTTTTCCATGTCATATCTACCTACTCCAGTCTCTACTAGATTCTGAAAATGTTTCTTTAGTTAGCTAGATGAGCCCTCAAAAATGGTGCGTTAATTTAGATTTCACATGTGTGACAACATGCACGCACATACCCAGTTTCTTAGCATAAAATTCATATATGTTTAATCTTTCCTTTAAAACAGTGTTCTCATAGATGTCCTTTGCCTGTAGGTTTGTTATGTTTACCAGCATTACCAGCTGTCACTAAATTCATGTGCTGTTCATAAATGTAACAGATTTTTTTGGACAGCTGTTGATCTGGGCATAAACACGTTCATTCTACTGGCTACATTAGTTCTACATGTTTATTTGGTGGGTTGTTTTTTAAACTTTCATTTCATCTAATTATCTCTGGCATTCACCCATTGAATAATGAGTTTCTTGTGTAGAGAGTTACCTTTACCTCCATTTGTATTACGTTTGCACACAATCAACTGGTGTGTGTGTTTGTGTGTGTTGTCATGGAAAATGTATGAAGTGATAGATTCTCTGTCTGTCTGTCATGAACAGATCTGGACCTGGTGTATTCACAGGGAATGCACCCATTACAAATCCATAGCTGATCTCTTGGGAGTCAAAATGATTGTGTTCCCTATTTCTCAGTTAGTATTCCACAAACCACTTAGGTGAAAATAATTCTGTGGGTGTGAACTCAAGCTCATACATACATAATTAAAGAACATACAGGAAACAGCAGCAATATTTTACCAAGGTGCAGAAATCACCCTGACCCTGCTCACACACTTACATAAAGTAACATGATGTGGGACAGAGCAGGAGACTGGCAACTAGGGCATTTAGCTAGTCCCCATACTACCACAAACTGTACTATAAGTTCTTCAGGGCAAGAATTGTGTCTTGCTATGGACAAGATTGTGGCTTGCCCTATGTGTCCTCAAAAGGGAGTAAGGAGATTAAGGTACCTGCATAATTTCATACATGAGCTAGCTGCATCATAGGTGACAGCAGTTTCTACATGGAGTGGGCAGGGAAATGAGTGAAGATGGGTAATGGACAGGGAAGGTTTAGCATTTGTTGGGAGTGTTGATGGAGTCTTGCTTCCTATTTGCCCTTCCTTCCTACCAACATGCACTGTCCAGCACAGTTGAGCCAGCATGGAGGGGGAAATAATATGCACCAGATAAAGAATGGTACAAAGGACTTCCTCCACAGCAAGATGGGAGGGAAGAGAAGGATTCCTATTGGAGTGAGTTCGAGGACTAGCCTTCCAAATGTAAATGCAGTGTAAGGCTACAACTTGGAGTGGAGTAACCTAAGAGTCCATGAAGGCTATATAATGCAATCTCGGCAATATACCAACTATATTACTCTCTTTACTAGAAGTTATATTGTTTCCATAAGGGGGACTATCTTGCTACATAGCTAAATTTTACGAAAGGAAATCTCATCATGAGATCATTTTGATTGATGTACCAGAAAAAGCAAGAGAAATGTAACACAACATATACACGATCACAACATATACAATAGTCATAACACATTTACTTATAAAGCTTTATTGTATGTCAATATAATAAGTCACAAACTGACCAAATAAAGACTTTCAGTTAGAAAGCCATTTAGATGGTGTCAGGACAGCACATAGAATTGTCTTAATTTCAGAAGTTATTTTGTTTAGGTGAGTTGCTATATATTGAAATGTATCTAAGAGTTGGGTGGAAAGTCATCAACAAATAAAGGTCTCCTGTAGAAACAGAAATCTATTATGTTGAATGTCCAACTAATATGTCTGTCTACAGTATCACACTTACAACATACAGGTTAGAGTCAGAGCTGGTCACAAATTTTCAGCTGGAGTCATTTTCATCCAAAAAGGATACTAAGTTGAAACCAAAACTGTTCATGAAACAGGGTATTTTTCAACGAATGTCCAGACTTGAAAAAACATCAAGATTTGTTTTTTGAATTGTCAGTGTTTCATTTTGAAATATTTGAAACAAAAAATACAATTTTTTGTTTCAAAACAACTTTTCATTTTGAAATTCAGGCAAATTAGACTAAGAACTTTTTTTAAAAAGGTCAAAATTAAAACAATATTTCAAACTTATCTAAACCAAATATTTGAATTGACCCTGAACCAAAAAGTGTTTTAGTTTGTTCTGGGTTTTTTTTTTTTGAGATGCCAACTTTTTGTCCAGATTTGAGATGGGAAAAGAATTTTGCACTCTAAAATTTTCACAGACTCGCCTAGGTTTAGTTGGTTTCAGACTCCATTACAAAGAACAATTTTTTTTAAAACATATTTTGAGTGAAAGTATGATTAAATCAATAACTAGAAGCAATGTTAAAAGTATGAAATTCCTTCTTTTGTTTGTTTGCTTTGGGTAGTCTAATTAGCACAATTTGTTTTAAGATTGGTGTAATTTTCTCTGAATCAGGGTAGATACTGAGAATCCAGATTCTTCTTGTTTTGATCTATTCATCATAGACACAAACTGAGCTTGCTTTCTGCCAGTGGTCTTCAGACATTTTCTGTTACAGACATTAATGTATTGAGCCTCATGACACCAATGTGAGGTTAGATGAACTATAGTATATCATTCTTACAGATTGGAAACTGTCAGTGCTCATGAAATGAAACCACACTGTTGTTCACCTCTAAGATAAGGTTTCCAATGCAATAACAGTTGTTTAATTACAGCAGCCAAAATCCATCCAGTGGGAACTGAGAATCATTTACTTTTTCCGCTTTTGCTCAAAAATGCATAAAAATTTGGGACAAGGGAAAGTTTTGGTTAGTGGTTAGAGATCACAATAGGGGATCCAGAAAACCTCAGTACTGCTCAGATGTAATATCTATCTCTGATTTAACTTCTATGTTTAGGTCTTTGAGTTTCTTTGACTGATATGTATTGCTATGACTCAGCACAATAAATTAACAACAGCACATGACTGATGCAACAGAATGTGACACATCAAAACAATATCTGAGACCAAGGAATTTGGTAGGACTCCAATTTTAATACTGCTGCAAAAAAAGCTGTTAATTTGTTCTGAGGGTCCCCCCTCAAAGGCCAGGTATACTGAAGGAATTTTAGTTCTTTATATCAAATTCCAAATAGTTTTCAGAGATGAGCCTGAATCAAACTCTGTATCTAGAGAACTTACTATTTCTATAGCAGGCAGAACATAAACGAAAGGAATTAGGACCTGAGTGCAAATTTTTCCCAAATTTCAATGTTCTGATTTGGCTCATAATTGAAATTGGTTTGACATATGACCTGGATCCAGGGTTCACTTTCAGGATTTCAGTTCAGGCCCCTCTTTATGAATAAAATAAATACAGAAAAATAGTGTCTGTGGGTAAAATCCTGTCAAAACTCCCATTGACTTTCATGGGTCTAGGATTTTGCCCCATATTTACCTCTGATATTTTGACTTCTGGTTTTCATCTGGGGTCAGAAGTGAAAGTACGAGCTTCATAATAAAAACAACAAGGAGTCCGGTGGCACCTTAAAAACTAACAGATTTATTTGGGCCTAAGCTTTCGTGGGTAAAAAACCTCACTTCTTCAGATGCACCCCTTGATACTTAGTTTCTAATATTATTATTTATTATTTGTGTTGTGGTAGCACCTAGAAGTAGCAGTCATGGACCAGAACTCCATCGTTCTAGGCACGGTGCAAATGCAAACCAAAAAAGATGGTTCCTGCCTGAGAGAGTTCACAGTCTAAGTAATATCCCACAAGACTCCTTTGCAAACTCAATAACCTTTGAGTTGAACTTTCAAGATCACAGTGTCTGGTCTCCTTTAAAATATTTGTCATATTTTTCTTATCTGAATGTTAACACAGTAGTTTTCTGTCCTATGTTTTGAGTTTCTTTTGAAACATGTCAAAGTGGAGAGTTATGCCACTACACAGTTGTTCACAGCAGCTTCAAAACTATATAGGGCCCAAATGTGCAGGTCTGAATTCTCCACTGTTGGGTAATGAGTTTAGGTAACTCATTGATGTTAACCCCAAGTAATTACTGAAAAACTGAATAGCAGTGCCTATTTTGCCTGAAAAATATCAGGTCTGTTAACTATAGCAATTTGTTTATGGGCATCCCTCCACTGAACAAAGGACTGGGCCCAGTATTGACAACAGTAATTTCCTTCTTTAAATAAAAGCAGATGGAAGGGATGAGAATAACAGGAGTCTCATTGGGTCCCTGCCGTAAGAAGGGAGGAGATAAACTGCCAAAAGTGACGCTTTCTCCCAATCATTGCTTGCAATTTCTCTTGAAATACACAAGGCTGCTTTGAGGACATGTGTATAAATCTGTAGCAGCTAGCTAAGCCAAAGCTGGAAGTGCAGGTTGGGAAGGTTTCAGACAGAGGGTAGAGTATCTTTAGGACCATTGTTTCCTTATTCTAATACATTTCTTGATCAGTGTTAAGGGAAAGTAGCCCTCTGTGATTCTTTGCTGTTGCTAACTTGGGACCCAGAATAGAGGACAGCAGACTCCTGTTCCATCTTCCTAAAATTGTGCATGCCATATCCCCAAATTTTAGCTTAGCTTGTGGGAGAGTGGTGAAAAAATGCTTGATTTCTTCTTAGAAAGGAAATATACTGATAGTAGGAGAAAGGAGATAAGGACATAAAAGGAAGAGAGAACTGAGAATATGTAAATGTAAAGAGAGACGAAGGAGGGAACGTTAGGGAAAAGACCAGAGGGAAACCCTCTCCTTTATGTCACCTCCATGGGCCAGAACTTCTAGTGCAAAACAGCAGTTTTACATTGTACTGCGGGCAATTTTTGGCCACAGACCCAGTGTACTCAGTTCCAGTATGACCATCCCAGTCCAAAAGGATCCTCCAGTGTTACTGAGCTGCTATAGAGAATCCTGTTCCAGCATCATTACCACTCCTGGTTGGCGGTGTAGGGAGATAGCTACCAGAAATAGGTGTGATCACTGGATTCCTGTATGATGTGCTGATTCCTTTAAACAATTTTGGCTTCAAAGGCCTGTGTGCAGGACAGGTTAGTATAAGTGTGAAGTAAGGTGGCTCAACTTAACACCCGGGTGACTGGTCTGAACAAAATGGCCTTAGGACCTAGGAAGTGAAAAAGAAAAGCTAGATGTCACCTGTTCATCTTTCCTGATTGGCACACCCTTGATCCAGACTTCTGGATTTGGCCCCATATGTTTTGAGACATTTTTCACAGAGAGTTTTTAAGAGACTCTTACTACTGCTGGTGTTTTTCAATGAGTGCATACTCCAGTGGAAAGAGTGCTTGACTGGTAAATGCCAATTAATTGACTTGTGGCTAGTGATAGGAGGATGAAAGTTAGGTATCTAAATCAGTATTAACAATTGACTTTTTAGAAGTTGCCAGCACTCTGAAAATCAGGTCACTTATTTACGTATCTAAATTTAAGCTGACAAATTTGAAAATTTTGACCATATCCTCTTAGAAATATTTTACATGGGCAAGAGTGCTAATCACATGAAACCATTTTGTCTCTCAGCAGCACAGTTGAGGTAGGTGATTTAATTTGCCATTCACCACCCTTCTACCATTTTACAATAATTTATATTTCATAAGAATATAAGTGTAGACCTTTACATTCTCCTGCTTATAGCATTTACATTTCATAGAATCATAGAATCTCAGGGTTGGAAGGGACCTCAGGAGGTCATCTAGTCCAAACCCCTGCTCAAAGCAGAACCAATCCCCAACTAAATCATCCCAGCCAGGGCTTTGTCAAGCCTGACCTTAAAAACCTCTAAGGAAGGAGATTCCACCACCTCCCTAGGTAACCCATTCCAGTGCTAAGTATGTCTACCAAAACCTAAGTATGTCTACCAGTATGTATGTCTACCAAAACCTTCAAAGAGCCTCCTGATAATTAATATGACTTTATCCATCTTTCCGTAATGTTAGTAGGTTTTGATCATTATTTTTTCAGACCCTTGGTGGAAATAAAAATGGTGTCAGGATTATATGATTTTCCTGGATTTCAAAAATTGACAAGCTAGTTCCCCTTCTACTTAATTGTAGATTCTGAGGTGCCTTCTCCAAGGCCATTTTCCAAGGCTCCCTCTTGCCAAGGATCTACCTTATAATTTAGAGCACACAGCCCTTTCAGTAAACACACAAATACATATGTGTATGAATAGTTTGTCACTCATACCTTATCTTTGTCAATTGTATTAGGGCTTGAACCTCCACAGCAGAATCCTGTATGCTCCTACAATCAAGATGTCAATTATTCTTTTTTTTTCTGGCACTCACTTTTAAGGGGCCATATTTTTAAACCAGCTTTCTTTTCGCACACACAATTCTGTGACCACAACCAATTACAGATGCAAATGACAGCATTCAGATGTTTGTGCCCACAATTAGACACCTATTGGCCACATTTCCACCAGAAGATAATGGTGCCTGCAATTTTTCACTCATAGTTCATTGAGGGTGCATACCTATAAGCTCACTATTCCAGATTCGGA
This sequence comes from Mauremys mutica, assembly GCF_020497125.1. Taxonomy (NCBI): domain Eukaryota; kingdom Metazoa; phylum Chordata; order Testudines; family Geoemydidae; genus Mauremys; species Mauremys mutica. Next base: position 32,353,428 of record NC_059080.1, on the reverse strand, counting down.
ATAACTGTTTTTCCCCCAACCCATCACTCTGTCACAGATAATTAAAAAATCTGATATGATAAATGAAAAAAAAAACTATTTTACGTTCTTCTAGTGCTGTTTAGTAGCAATTAACTAACAAACCCTATTCCCAGAGTGACCCTATTTGTGATGCAGGCACACAGAGAAGAAGGCAGCCGTATTAGCTCCTGCAGCACTAGAAACAAAGCAAAATGGAGAACAGAATGAAGTGGAAAGTCCATTCTATTTCCAAGCTCTTCAGAGTGTGAAAAAAGTAATAAGAAAAAAAATGGATTGTTTTATAAAGTTGTATTTTTTTTAAACATCTTGAATTTGGATGGATTTCTGTTTGCAAAGCTGCCTTCCACATCCCAAACTTGGTGCAGATTTATGTGGTGACTTGTTCTTTCTTTCATCAGTGGGGATTTAATTGAATTTAGAGAGGTAATTTTTAAAAATAAATGCCTGAATTAATCTTTCTCCCTACTCCCCATCATTTATATATTTGTCGTGCTCTTATGCAGACACCCATTGACTTCACAGGGCTTTGGAAATGAGCCTCAGAGCCAAATCCAATCCTCATTAGTTAATGAAAAGTCAATGGGCATGGAAAAACATAAGGGTTTACTCCTGTGGATCGAGCTGCAAGATCGGACCCTTGGCATATTTGGCAGAATACATACATGGGTGTCCATATTGGTTGCACACTGGGAAATATTTACATGCATACATACATAAATATTATACATCCACTCCATTCCAGTAACAGCCTAAACCTGGCCAAAAGATCAGGTTCAAAAGCACACAGTAGTCTGTATGTTAAACGTTAGCTTTGGAGAATTCAGACATTTTCCAAAACAATGAATGAAAGCAAAAATATGCATTTTTGTGTGTCTCATATGTAATTTAAATACTTTTCTGTATCAAATGGGTAAATCAGGAGCACATTTCTTGAATGTAGATGGGATGCAATATATTAGCAACCTTCCCAGATCTGATGTTAATAGTGTGGTGTCGAAGTGTGTTTTTACATATTTCCAGGCTAAGTCAGACACAAATGCAGACATTTGCATTCAGAGCAGTCCTAGGGGTTTATGACATTCCCTAGGGGATTTCATAGCTATAAACCGATGACTAGATTATACTCATCCATGTAGGTTGTTATTTTATTTGTGAGAGAACAGAGACAATATTTTCAATTTCAGATAATCTCCTCCAAGCACAATTCAAAAGAAATTCAATATAAATAGAAATATTCTTCATTGAAAAAAATATTTCAGATCATTATGACAAGAGAACTTTGGAGAATAGAAAGTGCTTATTCAAGATACGGGAAAGAGATATGCCCTTTTGTTGTATGTACCATACTTCTGAATGAAGTGAAAGGTATATCTAATGCCACCTTTCCATGTGTGGTGCCATGGCATTGGTGACTGTAATATTTTTCACATATGTTTATCATGGGTCAGGATTCTGTTGCACATTATCCAATAAGGCACTGGTATTTTTGCAGAAGCATAATTTTGCTCCATATTATGTTTTTCCTCCCTTCACTGAAATTTTGATAAGGGTGGCAGAGAGACAGACATTTTAGAACAATATATGGAAAGAAGGACAAGACCTATTGTAGATGGAAATTTCATATGAGGACACCATTTAATGGGTGGTCACATAAATCATATTGAGCATATATAGGTAGATCTGATAGATAAAAAGATAAACTCTAAATAACCACCTCCCCTGTACATGCTTCCCCAATTCCCCACACAGACTGTCTTGAGTTACCACCATCATTCTAGGCAAAACAAGACAAAAACTTAACAAAAACACCCCACCCAACAACTCAGAATCCACTAATAATATAAATTTATAAGTTTATACATTTGAATGACAGAAGGGTTATGATTATCTAGTCTGACCTCCTGTATAACACAGGCCAGAGAACGTCGCCCAGTAATTCTTTTATTAAGCCCATAACTTCTTCTGAGTTATAATATATCTGATAGGGAGATGTACTGGCTTGATTTAAATATAAATACATAAATATTTCACTCCTGCCTCTGGATGGTCATATTTTCAGAGATGCCAGGCTGTTGGAGAAAAGTGGTGGAGGAGTATTTGAGTGGATACATTTATTTAAGGTCTCTAATATGTTTTTAAAACTAAAATAAGTGCACACCTATTAGGAAAAGATCATTTAAATACTAATAGTAATTAATGTTATATAGTTAATAAAACAATTACCACTCAGCTCTTAGGATTTGAACTGTTCAAGAAATTTACAATTAAATGTTTTTGTTGTAAAATGTCAGTTCATTGAAACAAACTGTGGGAAAAGGTCAGTTTCAATAAATCTCCTGATTCAGTTTTTTTTAAAAAAATGCTTCAGAACTCTACAATGTTCTATTTTTTTATGCAGTGCAGTTGTAGTTTTGTCAGTCCCAGTATATTAGAGAAACGAGGTGGGTGAGGTAATATCTTTTATTGGGTCAACTTCTGTTGGTGAGAGAGAGAAGGTTTTTAGCCACACAGGGTATGTCTACACTGCAATGTAACTCTGGGCTTGCCCAGCTCAAAACTAATCCCTAATTGTATCTACACTGCAATTGCACTAGAAGGGTCAGAGCTTGAGTCAAGCCGGGGTCTGAGCCCTATTGCTTTGTAGTATGCCACAGCCCCACTAGACTCAGGTCCTGGGAGTCATCTGGAAATATCCCACAAATCCATGGGACAACTTCCTTGTCCTCTCTATCCCAAAAATCTGCAATCAACTTTATTGAAAACAGAAGCTCGTCCCTCCCCGCCCCCCAGGGCAAACAGCATTAACCCATTCTGTTCTGATCATTACAAGTATGCCATCAGTGAGCTTCCTGGGTTTGCAATGAAGAGTGAACTGATCAGGACTTTTGCAAAGCAAGCTGCTTTGCTGGTAATGTGCAGGGCGGACACCTGTTTTCCTACAGTGCACCACAGTCCTATGGCTAAAGCTGCCACATTTCAGGGGCGGGGCAGGCGGTGCTCTGGACTCTGGGATATGATTACTTTGACTCAGGTCTGTGCATTGCAGTGTGGATGCCACAGCCCTATGTTTGAGCACAAGTTAGAAAAGTCTTAATGTACAGTTTAAATACAATGTAGATGCTAAAGCCCAGGGTTTCTTAGCTGACTTGAGTCCTGCTAATCCTAACCTGAGCTCACACTGCAGTATAGACATACTCACAGACAGGGCCGGCTCCAGACCCCAGCGCGCCAAGCGCGCGCTTGGGGCGGCATGCCGCGGGGGGCGCTCTGCCTGTCGCCGGGAGGGCGGCAGGCGGCTCCGGTGGACCTCCCGCAGGCGTGCCTGCGGAGGGTCCGCTGGTCCCGTGGCTCCGGTGGAGACCAGCGGACCCTCCGCAGGCACGTCTGCAGGAGGTCCACCGGAGCCGCGGGACCGACGACCGCCAGAGCGCCCCCCGCGGCGTGCCGCCGTGCTTGGGGCGGCGAAATTCCTAGAGCCGCCCCTGCTCACAGAGCTCGTCTTGAGGTCTGGGAAAGGTACTCTAAGTGTCACAGCTGAAAGCAATGTGAAACAGATTGTTTAGCATAAGAAGTTAGCACACATTCTTATGGACCATTCAAGGTAGAATGGCCCATTAACACCTCTGCCTTTAGCTGTGATGCTCAGAGAACCTTTCCCACACCTGAAGAGAGCTTTGTGTGGCTTGAAAGATTGTCTCTCACCAACAGAAATTGGGCCAATAAAAAAAAATTATCTCATCCATCTTGTCTCTCTAATGTTCTATTTTGACATTTTTAAATGGAAAGTTTCATTTTCTGTTCAAAATGACTTTTCATTTCTAAATTTTAATGTATAATAAAAGGATAAAAATGTTAAAAGGTCAAAATCACAGTGAAACATTTCAATCTACCCGATCTGAATTTTTTTGTGATTATCAGTTTGCAAAAAAAAATTGAGATTTTGACTTTTTGCCCTGATTCACGGCTGGAGAAAGATTTGAATCTGAAAAACTGTCACAAGACAGGGAACCTGTTTCCTGCCTAGCTGTGCTTATTATGGACCACCAACTGCTTCTTTCAGAAACTACAGCCCTAAAGCAAATACATACTTCTTAAGAAAATAGAACATATACTTCCTTTAAATATTTCAGAAAGGCTGCTAGATTTCTAACTTTCCCTTTCTTTACCAGAGAATCATTATCCTCTGCTACAACATTTATATTGTCAGAAATGTGTACAGTAAATCATAGTCTTTATCCATAGAGGATAAGGAAAGGGAAAGTGGATGTGTGTTTTAGACAAGGTGAAATATGTCTGTCTTTGCACTTAGTTTTGAATTTTTTATGTGTATTCTGGTTACATCGCATTAGAGCATTTGCATATTATCCATATGTCTCATCTTATTAAAGATTATATGACCTGGCACTGTACTAAAGCAGAAATGCGAAAGGCAATACATTTGCTTCAAATATCTTATTTTCTATTCACCAGTACAATGAGTTTGTAGGTTTTTCTTCTGGACTAGGTTTCTCCTGTTTTCATTCCCATTCTCACCTCCCTGCTTTGATGATCTTTCCCTAACCAGTAATATGTTATATATATAAATTATCATATCAGATTAGACTAGGGATCTGTCTAATCCACTTTCTTATTTGTGACAGTGATCAATATCAGATACTTTAAAAGAAGGTACAAACCCCCCTGAAGTGGATTGTGGAATAAACTGCCCAAAAGTGAAGTTTTTTTCATGACCTATGTTGGTGATTGGATTATGCTCTGAAGCATGAGGGTTGATTTATTTTCCAAACTCCTGTTTGTTTTTTTTTGTTTTTTTTTGTTTTTTTTTTGTTTTTTTTTGTTTTTGAAAAAAAATCACTAATTATCTCTTAGGGTACATCTACATTAGCGTAAATGGCCATGGCTGGCCCAGGTCCACTGACTGAGGCTCATGGGGCTCAGGCATTGGGGCTAAAATTTGCTATGTATACAATGGGGCTCATGCTGGAACCCAAGCTCTTGGACCCTCCATCTTTGCAGGGTCCCAGAGCCAAACATCTACAGAGCCCCAGAGCCTAAGCCCCGTGAGTCTGAGTCAGCTGACATGCGCCAGCTGTGGGTTTTTTATCCCCATGTATACATAGCCCTAAAGATCAAGACAGGTGAGGTAATATATTTTATTGGACCAACTAGCTTTTCTTAAGGTCTGGCAAAGGTACTCAGAATGTCACAGCTAAATACAAGGTGGAACAGATTGTTTAGCATAAGTAGTAACATGTATTCTAAGAAAAAAAAAACAGGAGTACTTGTGGCACCTTAAAGACTAACAAATTTATTGTAGCATGAGCTTTCGTGAGCTAAAGCTCACTTCTTCAGATGCATAGAATGGAACACACAGACAGGAGATATTTATACATACAGAGAACATGAAAAGGTGGAAGTATGCATACCAACAGGCAGAGTCTAATCAATTGAGATGAGCTATCGTTAGCAGGAGGAAAAAAAACTTTTTGAAGTGATAATTAAGATGGCCCATAGAAGGTGTGAGGAGAACTTAACATAGGGAAATAGATTCAATTGGTGTAATGACCCAACCATTCCCAGTCTTTATTTAGACCACAGTTAATGGTATCTAGTTTGCATATTAATTCAAGTTCAGCAGTCTCTCTTTGGAGTCTGTTTTTGAAGTTTTTTTGTTGCAAAATTGCCACCTTCAAGTCTGTCACTGAGTGGTTAGGAAGGTTGAAGTGTTCTCCCACTGGTTTTTGAATGTTATGATTCCTGATGTCAGATTTGTGTCCATTTATTCTTTTGCGTAGAGACTGTCCGGTTTGGCCAATGTACATGGCAGAGGGGCATTGCTGGCACATGATGGCATATATCACGTTGGTAGATGTGCAGGTGTACGAGCCCCTGATGGTGTGTCTGATGTGATTAGGTCCTGTGATGGTGTCACTTGAATGGATATGTGGACAGAGCTGGCATCGGACTTTATTGCAAGGATAGGTTCCTGGGTTAGTGTTTATGTTGTATGGTGTGCGGTTGCTGGTGAGTATTTGCTTCAGGTTGGGAGGCTGTCTATAAGCAAGGACTGGCCTGTCTCCCAAGATCTGTGAGAGTGAGGGATCATCTTTAAGGATAGGTTGTAAATCTTTGATGATGCGCTGGAGAGGTTTTAGTTGGGGGCTGTAGGTGATGGCTAGTGGTGTTCTGTTATTTTCTTTTTTAGGCCTGTCCTGTAGTAGGTGGCTTCTGGGTACTCTTCTGGCTCTGTCAATCTGTTTTTTCACTTCAGCAGGTGGGTATTGTAGGTTTAAGAATGCTTGATAGAGATCTTGTAGGTGTTTATCTCTGTCCGAGGGATTGGAGCAAATACGGTTGTATCTTAGAGCTTGGCTGTAGACAATGGATCGTGTGGTGTGTCCGGGATGGAAGCTGGAGGCATGTAAGTAAGTATAGCGGTCAGTAGGTTTCCGGTATAGGGTGGTATTTATGTGACCATCGTTTATTAGCACAGTAGTGTCTAGGAAATGGACCGCTTGTGTGGATTGGTCTAGGCTGAGGTTGATGGTGGGATGGAAATTGTTAAAATCTCGGTGGAATTCCTCGAGGGCTTCTTTTCCATGAGTCCAGATGATGAAGATGTCATCAATGTAGCGCAAGTAGAGTAGGGGTGTTAGGGAACGAGAGTTAAGGAAGCGTTGTTCTAAGTCAGCCATAAAGATGTTGGCATACTGAGGGGCCATGCGGGTACCCATAGCAGTGCCACTGACTTGAAGATATATATTGTCCCCAAATGTGAAATAGTTGTGGGTGAGGACAAAGTCACAAAGTTCAGCCACCAGGTTAGCCGTGATATTATCGGGGATACTGTTCCTGATGGCTTGTAGTCCATCTTCGTGTGGAATGTTAGTGTAGAGGGCTTCCACATCCATAGTGGCCAGAATGGTGTTTTCTGGAAGATCATTGATGGATTGTAGTTTCCTCAGGAAGTCAGTGGTGTCTCGAAGATAGCTGGGAGTGCTGGTAGCATAGGGCCTGAGGAGAGAGTCCACATAGCCAGACAATCCTGCTGTTTTGCGGTGACCTAGAATCCTACTTTCGCCGTCTCCGACTCAAAGAATACTTCCAACACACCTCTGAACTACATACTAACCCACAGAATCCTTCCTACCACCGCTATAATAAAAAGGATTCTGCATGGACTCCTCCAGAGGGTCGGAACAACAGACTAGACTTCTACATAGATTGCTTCCGTCACCGTGCACGGGCTGAAATTGTGGAAAAGCAACATCACTTGTCCCATAACCTAAGCCGTGCTGAACACAATGCCATCAACAACCTCAAGAACAACTCTGACATCATAATCAAACAGGCTGACAAAGGAGGTGCTGTCGTCATCATGAATAGGTCGGAATATGAACAAGAGGCTGCCAGACAACTCTCTAACTCCACATTCTACAAGCCATTACCCTCTGATCCCACTGATGATTACCAAAAGAAACTACACCATCTGCTCAAAAAACTCCCTGAGAAAGCACAGGAACAGATCTATACAGACACATGCCTGGAACCCCGACCAGGTGTATTCTATTTGCTACCCAAGATCCATAAACCTGGAAATCCTGGACGCCCCATCATCTCAAGCATTGGTACTTTAACAGCAGGATTGTCTGGCTATGTGGACTCTCTCCTCAGGCCCTATGCTACCAGCACTCCCAGCTATCTTCGAGACACCACTGACTTCCTGAGGAAACTACAATCCATCAATGATCTTCCAGAAAACACCATTCTGGCCACTATGGATGTGGAAGCCCTCTACACTAACATTCCACACGAAGATGGACTACAAGCCATCAGGAACAGTATCCCCGATAATATCACGGCTAACCTGGTGGCTGAACTTTGTGACTTTGTCCTCACCCACAACTATTTCACATTTGGGGACAATATATATCTTCAAGTCAGTGGCACTGCTATGGGTACCCGCATGGCCCCTCAGTATGCCAACATCTTTATGGCTGACTTAGAACAACGCTTCCTTAACTCTCGTTCCCTAACACCCCTACTCTACTTGCGCTACATTGATGACATCTTCATCATCTGGACTCATGGAAAAGAAGCCCTCGAGGAATTCCACCGAGATTTTAACAATTTCCATCCCACCATCAACCTCAGCCTAGACCAATCCACACAAGCGGTCCATTTCCTAGACACTACTGTGCTAATAAACGATGGTCACATAAATACCACCCTATACCGGAAACCTACTGACCGCTATACTTACTTACATGCCTCCAGCTTCCATCCCGGACACACCACACGATCCATTGTCTACAGCCAAGCTCTAAGATACAACCGTATTTGCTCCAATCCCTCGGACAGAGATAAACACCTACAAGATCTCTATCAAGCATTCTTAAACCTACAATACCCACCTGCTGAAGTGAAAAAACAGATTGACAGAGCCAGAAGAGTACCCAGAAGCCACCTACTACAGGACAGGCCTAAAAAAGAAAATAACAGAACACCACTAGCCATCACCTACAGCCCCCAACTAAAACCTCTCCAGCGCATCATCAAAGATTTACAACCTATCCTTAAAGATGATCCCTCACTCTCACAGATCTTGGGAGACAGGCCAGTCCTTGCTTATAGACAGCCTCCCAACCTGAAGCAAATACTCACCAGCAACCGCACACCATACAACATAAACACTAACCCAGGAACCTATCCTTGCAATAAAGTCCGATGCCAGCTCTGTCCACATATCCATTCAAGTGACACCATCACAGGACCTAATCACATCAGACACACCATCAGGGGCTCGTACACCTGCACATCTACCAACGTGATATATGCCATCATGTGCCAGCAATGCCCCTCTGCCATGTACATTGGCCAAACCGGACAGTCTCTACGCAAAAGAATAAATGGACACAAATCTGACATCAGGAATCATAACATTCAAAAACCAGTGGGAGAACACTTCAACCTTCCTAACCACTCAGTGACAGACTTGAAGGTGGCAATTTTGCAACAAAAAAACTTCAAAAACAGACTCCAAAGAGAGACTGCTGAACTTGAATTAATATGCAAACTAGATACCATTAACTGTGGTCTAAATAAAGACTGGGAATGGTTGGGTCATTACACCAATTGAATCTATTTCCCTATGTTAAGTTCTCCTCACACCTTCTATGGGCCATCTTAATTATCACTTCAAAAAGTTTTTTTTCCTCCTGCTAACGATAGCTCATCTCAATTGATTAGACTCTGCCTGTTGGTATGCATACTTCCACCTTTTCATGTTCTCTGTATGTATAAATATCTCCTGTCTGTGTGTTCCATTCTATGCATCTGAAGAAGTGAGCTTTAGCTCACGAAAGCTCATGCTACAATAAATTTGTTAGTCTTTAAGGTGCCACAAGTACTCCTGTTTTTTTTGCGGATACAGACTAACACGGCTGCTACTCTGAAACCATGTATTCTAAGGGTATGTCTACACTACAAGAGTAGTTCGATTTAACTTAGGTCGAATTTGTGGATTCGACCTTATGAATTCGAATTTGTGTATCCACACTAAGGACACTAATTCGACTTTGTGAGTCCACACTAACGGGGCAAGCGTCGACATTGGAAGCGGTGCACTGTGGGGAGCTATCCCACAGTTCTCACAGTCCCCGCTGCCCATTGGAATTCTGGGTTAGCCCCCAATGCCTGCTGGGGGAAAAATGTGTTGAGGGTGGTCTTGGGTAACTGTCATCATTCAACCGTCACTCCCACCCTCCCTCCCTGAAAGCGCCGGCGGGAAATCTGTTCGCGCACTTTTCTGGTCAGTGACAGCGCGGACGCCACAGCACTGTGAGCATGGAGCCCGCTGCGATCATCGCTGCACTTATGGCCGTTGTCAACTCCTCGCACCTTATCGTCCACCTCTTCCACAGTCAGATGCTGAGAAATCGGGCGAGGAGGCTCCGGCAGCACGGTGAGGACATGAAGGCTCAGAGTGGCACAGACCTCTCAGAAAGCACGGGATCCCACGCCGTGGAGATCATGGTGGCAATGGGTCATGTTCATGCTGCGGAACGGTGATTCTGGGCCCGGGAAACAAGCATGGACTGGTGGGACCGCATAGTGCTGCAGGTCTGGGATGAATCACAGTGGCTGCGAAACTTCAGGATGCGTAAGGGCACTTTCCTTGAACTGTGTGACTTGCTGTCCCCTGCCCTGAAGCACAAGGACACCCAGATGCGAGCAGCCCTGACTGTGCAGAAGCGAGTGGCCATAGCCCTCTGGAAACTTGCCACGCCAGACAGCTACCGGTCAGTAGCGAACCACTTTGGCGTGGGCAAATCTACCGTGGGGGTTGCTGTGATGCAAGTAGCCCACGCAATCGTTGAGCTCCTGCTCTCAAAGGTAGTGACCCTGGGAAACGTCCAGGTTGTCATAGATGGCTTCGCCGTGATGGGATTCCCAAACTGCGGTGGGGCTATAGATGGAACTCACACCCCTATCCTGGCACCCGACCACCAGGCCAGCCAGTATATTAACCGAAAGGGCTACTTTTCAATGGTGCTGCAAGCACTGGTGGACCATAGGGGACGCTTTACCAACATCAACGTCGGGTGGCCGGGCAAGGTTCATGACGCGCGTGTTTTCAGGAACTCTGGTCTGTTTAGACGCCTGCAGGAAGGTAGTTTCTTCCCGGACCACAAAATAACTGTTGAGGTAGTGCAGATGCCTATAGTGATCCTCGGGGACCCAGCCTACCCGCTAATGCCCTGGCTCATGAAGCCCTATACAGGCGCCTTGGACAGTGACAAGGAACTCTTCAACTACTGGCTGAGCAAGTGCAGAATGGTGGTGGAGTGTGCTTTCGGACGTCTCAAGGGGAGATGGCGATGCTTACTGACTCGCTCGGATCTCAGCGAAACCAATATCCCCATTGTTATTGCAGCTTGCTGTGTGCTCCACAATCTCTGTGAGAGCAAGGGGGAGACCTTTATGGCAGGATGGGAGGTTGAGGCAAATCGCCTGGCTGCTGATTACGCTCAGCCAGACACCCGTGCGATTAGAAGAGCCCAGCGGGAAGCGCTGTGCATCCAGGAGGCTTTGAAAGCTAGGTTCCTCAGCGAGCAGCGTGACCTGTGACTGTTCAGTTTCTTTACAGAGAAGCTGAACCTGCCCCTGTTTCTTTACCCAGTTACTGTTGACTATCCTCTGCAGTTGCATACCCCGTTCGCCTCGTTTCCCCCCTTCCAACACACGTGTAAAAATAAAATACATGTTCCATTGTTACGTAACAAAGGTTTCTTTATTAATGACTTTGCGTTAAAGGGTTGAAACTGGGACACAGACTGTGCTGGGTAGGGTGTGCAGTGATGTAAAGACCGCCTCTAAACTCGAGGAATGACAGGCTCCTGCTCCTAGAGCGGTCCACAGTGCCGGACTGGTTGTTTCAATGGAGCCTGCCATCCCTCCTTCTTGGGACTCTGTGTGCGGGGGCTATGTGACCTTGTTGCGGAGGAGGACGGTTACAGATTCCCCTGCTGCGTGGATCTGTGGTCCAGGACAAGGACCGCTGCATAAGATCTGTAACCACCCTCCCCCGCTACAAAGTCACGTACCCCCCCCCCACCCACACAGAACATGGAAACCACCTCCCATACCGACCAGGGTGCCTACTGACTGCACTGTGTGTGTGACCTGCTGCTGATCCTGCCCCCGTGTCTGTACCCTGGTAAAGGTGACTGTCCTATGCAATTACTAACCCCCTTCCCCGCACCCCTTCAAACACAGTCTTCTGTAAAAAAACATGACGGAAACAGTAATTAACAGCAAAGTATTTTTAATAATCAACTAGACAGTTAGGGGATGAAACTGGGATTGGGGCTTGGGTGAGTCAGGAAGGGAAGGACTTCTCAAAATTTAGGGAATGGGAGCTTTTGGGTACTTGAGCACTCTGCTGGGGTGCGGTGACAGTTTTCACGGCCCCTGGCGCCCCTCCTTCTGCTGGGCTCCGGAGCGTCCGTTTGCCGCTTTGATTTTTTGGTAGCCTTGTCTCAGGTCCTTGATTTTCATGCGGCACTGCGTTGTATCCCGGCTGTATCCTCTGTCTCTCATGGCTTTGGAGACCTTATCGTAGGTCTTTGCATTCCTTTTTTTGGAGCGCAGCTCCGAAAGCACAGACTCATCGCCCCACACAGCGATCAGATCCAAGACTTCCCGGTCAGTCCATGCTGGGGCCCTCTACTCTGAGATTGCATGGACTCCTCTGCTGGAGAGCTCTGCATCGTTGCCGGTGCTGCTGAGCTCGCCACGATGTCCAAACAGGAAATGAGATTCAAACTGGCCAGACAGGAAAAGGAATTCAAATTTTCCTGGGGCTTTTCCTGTGTGGCTGGTCAGAACATCCAAGCTCGGACTGCTGTCCAGAGTGTCAACAGAGTGGTGCACTGTGGGATAGCTCCCGGAGCTACAAAGGTCGATTTCCGTCCACACATAGGCTAATTCGACATAGCCATGTTGAATTTAGCGCTACTCCCCTCGTCAGGGAGGAGTACAGAATTCGAACTAAAGAGCCCTCTAGGTCGAACTAATTAGCTTCCTGGTGTGGACGGGTGCACGGTTAAGTCAAATTAACGCTGCTAAATTCGACATAAACTCCTAGTGTAGACCAACTGTAAGAGACCATGTAGGAGCTGGATTTTATAATGTACTATGAGAATTAATGTATGATTTGATTTCATCCTGTCAGCCACCCTTTTTGAATAGCAGAAAGGAATGACGGACCAGAACAATCCTTATGAGTGATTATGGTCACCCTTTTGTTTTAGGATGTGTTATAATGTCTACTATGGTTTCCTATATGTATTACAAATTAGGCACTCTAGTTAAATAAACATTTCTTTGTTTTAAGGTTTAGCAAGTAAGAGATAGGATTCTCTGTTGTGTCTATGTTAAGTAGATTAGAGGAACATTAAAGACCTGGTCTTGGTTATTGATTGTAAAATTTAGCAAGGTTTAATTTGCAATGCCTTTTTTGCTCAATATAAAATACTACTGTTTGTATTCTCAATCTGTTTGTGTGAATGAGGATGTATGCATCAGGAAAAGATAAGGTCTAAAGGCCATTGTTATAGCCAGAGTCAAGGAAGAAGAAGTAAAGAAACTTAAAGGACATCAAAGAATCAACACGCATCCATAATGAAGAGCAGATTGATGACCCTAAGGTGGAGGCTGGCACCCCTGAGGACAATTGATTAAATCAGAACAAAGGACAGGATGACCCTCTCCGATGTGTATTGGAATGTTTACACCAATTAAGAAGTAACTGTTCCATAGACTTCAACAAAGGAAAAAAAACTATAAGAACCAGGGCGCTTGGCCATGGGTTTTGGATTCGTCTTGCCACACTCCAGGAGCATCGGATCGCAACTGACATGAGCCCAGCTCCACACTCATGCTCAATCTAACTGGCCATTAGATTGACTCGAGCTACAACAGACTGGTAACTATGAACATGTCTTTATTATGAGCATGATTTTTAGTATCTAAAAGATATGAATTTAAGCTCCCAGGTTCGTCTTTTGAAGGCATTGTGCAGATTTCCTTTGACGATGAGGACTGAGATGTCAGATATGGAGTTATTCTTTTGTGAATGGATGATATGGTGTTTTTGACCTTTATCATTTTTCTGTGTGAGTTCATTTGAGAGTGTAGTGACTGTCCCACGTAGTTGTTATTGGGGCATTTAGTGCACTGGATGAGGTACCCAACATGTTGTGATAGGCATATGTAAGACCCATGGATCTTGAAAGGTGCATTGTAGGAGGGTATTGATCTTCGTAGCAGTGGAGATATGTCTGCATGTTTTGCATCTGTTTTTCTCACAGAGTCAAGTGCAGCTTTGAATTGGTGTGTCCTGGTCTGTGGGAATCTAGTTTCTGATGATAAGCTTGGTGAAGTTGGGCAGTTGTTTGAAGACCAGAAGATGGGGTTCAGAAAAGATTTCTTTCAGGATGTGGTTCCCATCGAGTATGGGTTGTAGTTTAATGATACTGTCACGCTGTCTGGAATGGCTCACAACCATGAGTGCCAATCTCAGGGTAGACTGTCAAAAATGTGGGAGGAAGTTGGGAAGAAAAATGAAGACTTTAAATTAAACAAATAAGTTACAAATAAGGATCTGGAGCCAGATTTACTTCATAGGTTTCCCCAACACAAGCCAGTGAAATGCAGCCTCCTGAACCCATGCTGCAGAAAATCCTCCATAAACAGAGGCTCAACAACACACAGTATTCTTGATCCCTGATTTTTAAGGGAGCCAAAGTCAGCCCACAAAACATCAAGTTGCATAGGGTAGTTAAATGAAAATTAAAAGGAAGAAAACTGCATGGAATTTTTTCAAAAACACCACAATAGAGGCTCAAACTATATGTATGCCCCCAAATTAAAAAAAAAAGAAGTAAGAGGAACAACAACAAAAAAATGTAACTCTGTCTAAACACCAGAGTAAAAGCTGTGGTTAGAGACAGAAAGACATCTTTTAAAAATTGGAAGTTAAATCCTGCTGAAGGACACAGGAAGAAACATAAACTCTGAGAAGTCAAGTGTAACAGTATAATTAAGTAGGCCAAAAAAGAATTTGAAGAGCAACTAGTAAAAGACACAAAAACTAGCAGCAATTTTTTTTAAGTACATCAGAAGCAAGAAGCCTGCCAAACAATCAGGTGGATTACCAAGGTGCTAAAGGCACACTCAAGGAAGACAAGGCCATTGCGCAGATGCTAAGGCTAGGGCTTCCCCAGAGAGCTTACAGTGGCACAGTTGCATGAATACAGGCACGCTGCTATGAGCTCTCTAGTGTAGCCACTCTCCTGTTGACTTAATTAATCTGCTCCGAACTAGTGGCGGCAGCTGTGTCGGTGGGAAAAGTTCTCTCACTGACATAGCACTGTCCACACCAGTGCTTAGGTGAGTATAACGTATGTTGCTCAGAGGGGTGGCTTATTCACACCCCTGAGTGACATAAGTTATACTGACAAGTGGTAGTGTAGACATAGCCTAAGTGAATACCTGCTGAGGATGTAAGGGAGAGTCCCACACCTGAACCATTCTTTTTAGGTGATGAACTGAGGAACTGTCCCAGATTGAGGAGTCAACAGAGGAGGTTTTGGAACAAACTGATAAAATAAACAGTAATAAATCACCAGGACCCAACAGTTCTCAGGAGACTCAAATACAAAACTGCAGAACAACTATCTGTGGTATGTAACCTATTGCTTGAATCATTTTCTGTACCAAATGACTGGAGGATAGCTAATACTTCAGTGTGCCCTCTAATTTTTTCCATCCATGTGCGGAACGAATATTGTTAAGTGCACCATATCGAGGTAATGTGTGGATGTGCACCACCAGTAGAAACAAAAAACCTAGATATAATATATATTTTTGAAAAGTTGCCGTAGGGATAATTACTCCAGCCAAGACAGGTTAGGCATTTTAGAACTCACTACTCAAAGAATTAAATTTAAGTGTAAGAGAAAAATAAAAATTATGAAATGCATAGACTAGTCAATAAACTAAAACACCACACTTTGAAAGAAGTATCAAGTAACAACAACAATAATACAAGTATGTGTTGGGAGGTGAGTGTGAAAGACTCTGTGTGTGTGTGTGTGTGTGCGCGCACGCGCATGCATGCACGAGACAGACACTGTGTGTGTGCGTGTGAGAGAGAGAGACATTCTGTATGTATGAGAGACAGACACACGTGCTGCCCATTTAAGTATGCGGCCTTTTAAGTAGATTGGCACTCAGCAGTCTGAAGTCTGCTTGTTCTCACACAGCAACAGCTGCCAGCAAGCTCCCTCCGTCCTGAGCCCTGTCATGTCCCCCTCCCCCCACTCTGTGGAGATGGGGTACAGGGGCAGTGGAACACCCTGACCTCAGTGCCTCCCCTTCCCCCACCACTCTGCACAGCAAGCAGGAGGCTCCCGGGAGCAGCTGGCTAGGGTCTTCAAGGCAGAGGGCAGGAGCAGTGGGAGGAGGGATACCTGAAGTGCGCGGCACTTGATAACCTGCAGGGCGGCTGCCTCGCCGTGCATCTTAGAGGGAACTTAGGCTAATATAACAATGATTTTTCTTTTAAAGGCTTAAGAGGCAAACCTGGCAATTATAGGCTGGTAAGTCTAACTTCAGTACCAGGCAAATTGGTTGAAACTATAGTAAAGAACAGAACTACCAGACTCATAGATGAACACAGTATGTTGGGGAAGGGTCAAATGACATTTGTAAAGGGAAATTATCTCTCACCAATCTATTAGAATTCTTTGAGGGAGAGGTCAACAAACATGTGGACAAGGGTGATCCAGTGGAGATAGTGTACTTTGACAAGGTCCTTCATCACAGGCTCTTAAGCAAAATAAGGAGTTAAGGGATAAGAGGAAAAGTCCTCTCATGGGCCAGTAACTGGTTATAAGATAGGAAACAAAGAATAGGCATACATGGTCAGTTTAATAGTGGAGGGGGTAAATAACAGTCTCCCCAAGGATCTGTATTGGGTGTTGTGATGCAGGTGGTCCAGTTCAACAGGGGGTAGGGCAGAAGCAGCCAGAGAGACTGTGGAAACCTGTAGCTAATTAGGGCGAGGCTTGTTATGAGCCAGACAGGAGGCAGCTGCTGGGGCAGCCCAGATATAAGGAGTGGCCCAGTAGAGCAGAGGGTAGTCTCTCCCTAACAAGCAAGGGAGGAGGACTGGCTCCTAGGGGTAGCACCTTAGATAGAGCTGGTGCTGGGCAGGCTCAGGGGAGCGGAGAGTGAGCTCTGGCCTGTTACTTGCTAGGATACAGGGCCTTTCCAGAAAGGACCAAGAAGGTACAAGGGCCAAGGGGAAGTGGCCCAGGGATGATAGGCAGACAAGGGGAAAGAGGCTGCTGCTAGAGGGTCCTTGGGTCGGGACCCAGAGTAGCAGGCAGGCCTGGGTCCCCTCTCCCCCTTGCACTGCACTGGGCCATGGAGGAGCATGGCCAATACAGACTGCAACTTGCCCCTGAAGTAAGGGGCTAGACTTTGGTTGGTGAGTTCACACCATTACACGGGACTAGTGCTATTTAACATATTCATAAATGATCTGTAAAAAGGGGTGATCAGTGAGGTGGTGAAGTTTGCAGATAATACTAAATTACACAAGATAGCTAATCCAAACCTGGCTGTGAAGAGTAACAAAGGGATCTCACAAAACTGGGTGACTGGGCAAGAAAATGGCAGATGAAATTCAATGTTGATAAATGCAAAGTAATATACACTGGAAAAAATCATCCCAACCATACATACAAAATGATGGGGTCTAAATTAGTTGTTACCACTCAACGATAAGATCTTGGAATCATCATGGATAGTTCTCTGAAAACATCTGCTCAGTGTTCAGCAGCTGTCAAAAAAGCTAACAGAATGTTAGGAAGCACTGGGCAAGAGATAGATAAGAAGACAGATAATATCATAATGCTAATATATAAATGCATGGTATGCCTACATCTTGAATACTACGCGTAGTTCTGGTTCCCTTCCCCTGTCCCCATCTCAAGAAAGATATATTATAATTTGAAAAAGTCCAGAGAAGGGCATCAAAAATTATTAGGGATATGGAACAGCTTCCATATGAGGAGAGATTAAAAAACTGGGATTGTTCATTTTAGAAAAGAGATATCTAGGGGGTATATGATAGAGGTCTATAAAATCATGAACAGTGTGGAGAAAGTGAATAAGGAACTGTTATTCATCCCTTCACATAACAGAAAAACCATGAGTCACCCAATGTTATTAATAGGCATGGGATATACAACAAACAAAATAAAGTACTTGTTCACACAATATACAATCAGCTTGTGGAACTCATTGCCAGGGGATGTTGTGAAGGCCAAAAGTATAACTGGTTTCAAAAAAGAATTAAATGAGTTCATGGAGGATAGGTTCATCAGTGTTTGTTAACCAAGGCAGTCAGGAATACAACCCCAAGCGCTGGGTGTCCCTAAATCTTTTGACTGACTGAAGCTGGGGCTGGAGGACAGGAGATGGATCACTCAATAAATTGCCCTGTTCTGTTCATTCACTCTGAAGCATCTGGCACAGGTCACTGTTGCAAGACAGGATACTGGGCTAGATAGACCATTGGTCTGAGTCAGTATTGCCATTCTTACATTCTTATGTAGAGCCAGCAATAGAAAGGAAGGCAAGGTCAGCCAAGGCATGAAAGAACCTTCACCAAAAGTGTTCTTATGGTGCCCTGACAAGAAGCGGAAGCTGGCTGTACCTGTGGTGGAATTCTGCAGGGAGAGTGATAGCAGTAAATGCTCTCCTCTCCCACCTTCTTCCTCTTTATTATGGCTTTGCTGCAGCATCAAGCAGAAGAAGACAAGATGAGACCAACGTTGTTTTTTTTCCCATTGACCTAAAATAGGCTAAAAATGTTGCTGATTGCCCACTCATTTGTTCCCAGTAGGGATGGAAAGTAAAACATTTCCTGTGTTATTTTTCACTTGTCCTAACCTTTATTTATTAAACAAAGTTGTTAATAATCATGCACTTGTACCCCAGGATTCCATGTGAGCATCTCACACAACTCTTGAGTGGCAATGTCCATTTATCTTAAAATAGTACAGACTGATATTTAAAGATTGATATTGGCTTAAATCATTTGTGGTTTGAGTGTTTAAAAACAAAGGCATTAATTTACGCACATTCTCACAGAAAATCCCTGGTCAATTGCTGTATACCTCCACAATTGCAGTTATCAAAGAGAAGACATATCTTTTGGGAACTAATATTTCCTATTTTCTGCAGGCAGAAAATGTTTCCATGTGAGGGAGAGATGTGATTTAGAATTTTTCTGAAAAACCCTGACATACATTTGTGAGTAATTTGTTCATATTAGATCTCAAGGAATGTAGCTAGAAGTTCTATTTATTTATTTTTAAATGTTCTTTTAAGGCTCTACTACTCCTCAGGTGAAAGAGAAAATACCTATCCACCCTGAAATGGTTGGGAAAATAATATACTTTCTTTTCTTAAAGATTTTTATCCTTAAAATAAAATAATCAGAAGGCAGAGTCGAAGCACACACAACTAGTTTCAACAGAGCATATTCCAATATTTTGCATTGCATCACATATGCGAGTTTTGTGCTTGCCAAAACATGGTGAAAATATAGGCTATCCATGTCCTAGACTAAGAGTTCTTAAAGGTGTAAATCACTGCATATTGATTATACTTTGTTATATTGATGGGGCTCAGGTCTGTGTACCTCTATACTACAAGTTCTGTGTCTTTCAAGCTCAAGGCCATAGCAAGTGGTTTCTTATTTAACTCTTCCCAATATGTTAAAGAGTTATTTTTTGCAGCCCAGAAGGTAAATCCTGTAATTAAAGGTTTAAACTTTCATTTTTTCATCGCCTCTATCATTGAGCCAGGGGAGGATTAAGACTTTCTAATAAAGACAAGAATTAAAAAAAAATAATGAGTTGCATTTCTTTTTCACACCGTCTAAACTATTCATTATCAACTTAGACTATATGACTATATGGGTCAGGTCCTATCTCATAGAGCATCTTAAGCTTGTTAGTACATGTCTAACATACTTCTGAGTGTTATCTAAATAAAATACTAATAATACTACATAAAAATTAATGTGATATATAGTGTTCTTTGTCCAAGAATAAGCGGTTATAAGAATTTATTCCTTATATTTTGCAACACTCCTGAGAGTTAGCTAAGTGTTATTCAGCCCAAGATAAGACTGTGAGCCAGTGGTTGAGGTGGGAGCAGAATCCAAGGAAGCTGGCTCCATTTCCCAATGATTGGCAATGTTCCGCTAAAGGCAGAGAAGTCATATGTCCAAAACTCTGCTGATCTTTGTAGCAACCCAATGTGTAAACAAAGCTTTTTTTCATGTAATCTATAGAATGAGATTCATCAGTTTTTGTTGTGGCTCTTGAGTGCCTTTGTCACCCTGTAATCTCGCATGTATTCCTTTTATTGTTAGACTCCAAGGAGAGCCGAGTCTGCCAACTGGAGCCAATGGAAATTTCTACTTTTCTAAGTTTCTGGCAGGAGTGGAGCCCTTGGTGAGATATCCTTCCTATTTAGCCTAGAAAATTAGGATGAAAGGTTTTTGAGTTTCTTGGTTTCTGAATAAATGTTTCAAGCCTTTGAACTGTAATTTTAGTGATCACATCTTCCCAGTTTTTCCTAAGTAAATGTACACCTATCAATATCTATCATAGACATTTGGAATTTGGCCATCACCATCGTATCTAAACATTAGTGTCCCAATTAGGGAACAAAACTAGCAATGATTATACTAGCTGCTACACTGGATCGTATAAGTGTGTACACGTTTCATCTTGTACGGGGAGATTTTGGCAAACCGGTAAAGTGTCTAAAACCACTATGGATTATTGCTAAAAGCAGCCAAGTCAGGAGCCTGTAAAGTGGCCATGCAGCAGCCTCAGCTTGACCAAGGCAGGAGAGGAGCGGGTTGTGGGTGCCACAGAAAGGGCAGCTTGACTCAGTGTCCTTTCTGATAAGAATTGTGTTGAAGTTGTTGATACATGCATTTTAGAAGAGCAGGATATGTCCCCAGGAGTGTCTATTAGGGCCTTAAGGCTGCAAACTCTGGAAAAACCCACACCTGGTTAATCAATAATCAGAAGGAACCTCGTGCTTGACTATTGAAACTACTTGCTTAACAAGTTTTCTTTAAGGGACATGTCATTCTATTACTAATGTAAAAATAAGGGGAAAAGTTTGAGGTAGTTGGACTCTTCTGGACTCTCCCTCTGGATACATCTTGTGGTCCCCACTGGCAGATGGAAGATTTGGCCACCGGAGAGCCACTCGAGAGCCACACTCAGCTTTGGTAAATATCAAGGGATAGGGGTGTTTTACTAACCTGTTGCAGGCGTGTGTAAGTGCTTGCGACTAAGTAAAGTTTAGCTTTAAGTGAAAGCACTCTTGTGTTGTCCTGTTTGTGCCAGCCATCTATCGGTTGGACGGCCGTGTCTCCCCTGATTTATTTCCTGACACCACCTCACACAGAGTAAAAGTTACCAAGAGCTTTGGGTTGAAAGAACCCCAGGTAACAATCTGATGGCTTGATCTACAGAATCATGGGGGCAAGGTTACAATTTTAGCAAGAGGGACTGCAATTCTTATTGCTATATTCTGTATGTCAGGTATTTTAAATGAACTGTGCAGGATGTGTTAGGTGCATTGTTTTGATTTTGACATCACTGCTAATTTTCTTCAAGCTGTCAGACTTAATAAATAATCACAGGTAGTGAAATAATAGCAGATCTTATTAGTCAGGATGTAATACTAGTAGCATCAACTCCTGAGCAAAGATTGCATGCCAATTCTACCATCACTTAACAGCATTGTATATTTCTCGGGGTGGCTTTTTATGCAATGTAATAAACTGTAATAATCTATGTAAAGAACAAGGGATGAAAAACAGTTAAAATGGGACAGCTCCTTATTTGGTATAAACCAGCATAGGTCCATGGAAGTCAGTAAAGCTATGCAAGCCTCAAGATCTGGCCTATAATTCTAAGCAGCTTTACTTAATAGAAACTTTTCAAGGTTTTCTAAATGATTTCATCAGTGAAAAGGGATCTGTGAAAGAAATGTAGCAGTAGCAGAATGTGCTATCCTTTAAATAAGGGCTTGTCCCAGTAACATGTGATGGGTGTTTATCTTGTCAGAAAGATAAAGTAAAATTGGGAAGGTGACTCCTATACAGCGTGGGAGTGGGGCAGCTGCTTACTTTTTAGAAATGTGGCACTATGTGCACAAAAAGTAATTTTTGCCAGTGAATTATATATACCTAATAACAGTTACAGATTGACTGTGTCAAAAAGACTGCTGAGCTGCAGCTTAGTACGTTTAACAGAGAGGATCAATGGACAGAGAGAGAGAGATACACCTGGAGGGGAGGTTCAAGAGAGTCATGTGCTCTCCCCCACTCACTCGCTGACCTCACACAGAAAACAGGCAAGCATGAAAGGAAAAAGAAGGCAAGCTTTAAAGAGAATATAGAAATGTAGGAATAGCCAGACTGCATCAGACCCTAAGTCCATCTAGTCCGGTTTCTTGTCTGTGGCAGTGGCCAGCCCCAGATGCTTCAGAAGAAGGTACAAGAACCCTGCAGTAGGCTCATGTGGGATAATTGATTCCAACATTACAGGTGAAATCCTGGCCGTATTGAAGACAGTGGAGCCAGAATTTCACCCTTCGTTTCATCCTAATCTCTAATACTTAAAGATTGGCTTAAACCATGAAGCCTGAGATTTAATAAAAATAGTCAAGGTGATTTGTTTCTTTGTTTGTTTTTATTGATTCAATAACTGAACATGAGTAGGCAGCTCTGCTGCAGTTTGAGATTAGTCTACGTAGACCTCATCCAAAGCCCACTGCAGTCAGAGGAGTCTTTCTGTTGACTTCAGTGGGCTTTCATTTAGGATCCTATATTTTTATAAAAGGAACTAGCAAAACAAGTGCCAATGCTTTCCCTGATCACTTTGGGCCAGATTCTGCCACCTTTATTTATGCTGAGTAGTACCTGCATTCATGTGAATTTCAATGGGACTATTCATGAAATAAGTAGCTACTCCACATGAGTAATCATGACAGAATCTCTCCTTTTGCTTTTGTATTCCATCACTTTCCTACATCTTTCATCTGTTCATTTTTCTTTTAAATTGTAAGCGCCTCTTTACAGAGATTGTCTCACCCTATAGGTCTGTAATGAGTTCAGCACAATTTGGACACCACTGCAATATATAATAATTAATACTGCTGATGGTGTGTGGATTTAACATGCTTTATGCAGCTCAAAGTCAGGAGAGAATGTTTTCAATAAACCATGTCTTGGGTAAGTGCTCACAGCACAATTTAAGATTTAGCTTTCTTTTCCTTATGTTTTCAGCTTGGATTATTAAATTCTGGTTTGTATTTTATCTCTAAGGCATGGGAAGGGAGTCAAGAAAACTTTTCCCCATTGGTTTTCATCCTGCTATTTTATTCGGCTTGTTCATTTTTGGTTACTAATATGTAATTTGCTCTCTCTGGCAATGCGATTGATGATTACAATGTCTACCTCCCCTTACTTTGTTGGAGGATCAGAGTTCTCTACTTCAAAATGACAAAGATGAGAAGCAGGTGCTGTCATTTTTCATTATTTATCAGCAGCAGATTTTTTTTAAGTGGAATGACTCTGTTCTTCTGACTTTGGAATTTTGGATGATAATTCTGTTGCATTTTCTGTCTGCAATGACACTTGATTGGCTTATAGTTGGGACATCAAACATTTTAATTTGAAATGCTGTCTGGAGAGATGGTAGCATCTTTCTCTTGAAGATACTTTTAAGGATTGTGGGCCTTGGATTCTCATCATTAGTTTAAAAATCACTGTATATGTTGTGTTTTTAGTTATTTATCTTTTATTCTTTTAGGGGTACAAAGAGGGAAAAGGCTTATGTGTACAACTAGATGAAAAATTTATGTTTTATTATTGGCTTTGCTTGGGCAATGGAGCTGATCCCATTGGAATTAATTGAAGAAAAGAAATGTTTTGAAATATTTTCTTATTCTTGGCAGATGTAATTTTACTTGCTAAAGATGGCTTCGTGTTTTCTGCTTTCAGATACTTAGATGGGAATTTGGGACCCTAGATAATGCTTTACACCTGCTAAGGATCTGGTCCATTTTCTTTCTTTGTAATAGGCCTATGCATGAAAGACTCCCACATCATCTCATATTGCAAGACTGATTTAAATAATTAGGACAGAAATGGGAGATCTCTTGGCAGGGGGTTTCATTAATGAATTGAAAGCGTAGAATTTACTTCACTTCAAAGAAAAGAGACAAAAGACACTCTCTACTTACCGAATAAGGAGTCAGAGACATTATCATCATTGCTGTTAAATCACAGGAGGCTGGAAGCAAGACACAAACCTCCATGTAGTTAAATATACATCCGTGCAATGAGAGGCATGAAGCAGTGGCTTCATACATTTTAAAGAGGACAACGGTGAGTGCTGATTTTCTTTCCACAATAGGAAGTGGGCCCAAAGCAAGTGCAAGTGACCCTTCCAGGTTGATGCCCCAAAAGACTACTTGTTTCAAGTGCCCCTAAATCTAGGTTCATGTTTGAATGATTATTCTTGACCTTTCCTTTGTTATATAATGGGGACTAGAGCTGATTAGAGGACAACCATTCTGTTCTGCAGAAACTTTAGAGGTTTCAGAATTGATTTTCATTCTGCATTGGAATCAGAAACAAAATCTTTTGAACATTTTGGTGAAAATGGAATTGAATTGTGTTGAAATGTATATTTTGGGAGTAAAACTTGAGCTTTTGATTTAGAGTAGTGTTTTTAATTGCAGAGTGGGGACCTGAACCTGAGTTTCCTACATCCTAGACCTCTAACCACCAAGAATGTAAGAGAATCTTGCTCACTCACTCTCCTGCTTCCTGATACATTTCTGTGCAACTGCATTTTGCTGAAATTGTTCCAACAGGATGGATTGGGGACATTTATTTTCCATTATCAATGTTAATTTCCTGTTTGAATTCCTGGGACTAATTTTGTCCTTGATCTTTTGATTATGCCACCAGAAGAAGACACATCATAGACTGTGCTGAGTGTTTAGTTCTAGACTGAATTTCAACACATCAGGACTCCTGAGGCAAAATATGCTGGGTTTTAACTTATCAGAGACGATGGCTGAGTTGGACTGGACTCTGTGTTCTATTCTCCTGGTCTAGTTATTATTGGTTCTTAATCAACTTGATAGCCTCAGACTAGTATCAGTCTCACGTGCTTTATTTTCATTTTGATTCACTTGTATAATTACCATTTCGGGTTAAGATTAGACTAAAGAAGAAAAACTGTTTGCTGCTTTGTCTTGTTTTATGTTCTCATATGAAGTTCCAATAAAGCGTAAAAATTTGGGGCCAGATGCTCTGTTAGTGGAAATCAGTGTGGCTGCACGGGAACCTCGGTTGACCAGCTGAGGTCTTTGGTCCTTTGTTTCTTTTTAAAAAACTATCACTATACTGAGAGCCTTGTTTTTTTTCTGGCTTTCACAAAACTTCCAACCCCTGTTGGTTGCTTCTCTTGCACATTTGTGTGAAGGAATGTTTGTTCACAACTGTGTTTGCAGAAGGAGAGAGGGCGGTGAATACTTGAGTCTTTAGGTTGCTTTGTTCATGTGAACATGTTGCATGTTCTTCGTGGACTTGAGAGTAATTCACTCAGGGAGTGTTAAAATGCTATGTGACTTGGGTGACTGATCATTAGGCAAAAAGAGAAAATGATGATTAGTGAGTACCAGAAGCAACAGTCACAATGACTAGTTAGCTAGCAATCCCTAGGCTAATATATGTTTGCATGATCTGCTTCTTGAATAATTCTGAATAACACATCTGTAAAAACGAAAGTTATTTGCAGCTAGTTCATGAAGAGAAATAGGGCAAATTTCATCCAATAAAGTATTCACGGTGACTAGTTAATCCAGCTATAATCTCTATATTATGCCTATATTATCTTTGTTCCGTATCATTATATTTAAAGAGGAGTAATAATGAAGCTTTAGAAAGGCCCCAGGAGCCATGCTCTGATGTATTTTGCTAAATCTACCAGCAATATTTTACATTTTATTTGAGAAATTCGGTATATTGCAATAAAAACTGAATGTAACATCATGACTCATTGATGTTGAAAACAAATTTGCCATTGACCTCCATGTGACCCCACTGACAGCAATGGGGCTGCAAGTCAGCAGATAATTTGGCTCCTAGTGACTAGCTCCATTTGTAGGGGGGGTGGGGGAAGAAAGGGGGTTACATTTGAGGGGTTTTTTTTTGTTTTTTTTCCCCCACAGATCATTGGCTGCCAAACTGAGAATACATTTTGGTAGGCAGAATAGAAAGGTTTATGAAGGAGTTCCCAGATTAACTGTATTTCAAATCTGCTCCCTGGCAGGCTACTCTTCCCTATTAACAGCAATGTTGTGTCTGGTCATGCACTTCTCCAACCCTGTGCAAAATGCTGGTGCAACATGCATTTCCCAGAGTATAATGACTATGCAAGGATCAGGCCACAGTTGGCACTAAACTGTCCAAAGTGGACGGAAAATGCATAAATGGGATGGAACCATTGTCTCTCTAGTGCCCCCTGTGTCAGCCAGTGGAGCTGGTCTTGCCTGGGTGCAATGTGTATTCCATCTTGAAAAGGTGGGTACAAAGGCAACACTCCCTGGGCTCTTCAGGCATTGTACTTCACCAGGACTTAAAGGCACAACAGAGTCTGGGATTTTCAAAGAGTAGGACAAAGTCAGGCACCCAAAACTCACTGAATTTCTATGAGAGCTGAGTGCCTAATTTCCTTAGGTTCCCTTGAAAAACCCAGACATTCTGTGCAATATGACTTCCACTGACATCAGTGCCTTCTGGATAAGGCCCTTGAGAGGGAAACTAATCCAACATTCGATACATTAAGTCCTAATTGTCAAATAATATTTACTTTTTTGAAAAGAAAATATTCTGTGATCACTCAAACTGCTCCAGTCAATAATACTTATAAATCTTGTTTGCTTGTTGGAAGAAACCTCCTTGTAATTCCTGAGGTCCATATAGAACACACACATGGTTTGGCAACTTGGCTGCTGGTGACATCAGTGAGAGTGCCAGGCTTGCTTGGAGAACAGCATAGCAAGTAGTGCCCTGAATTTTTAAATACTGTCTGTACTGAATATAGGCTATGATCCTCTGATATGCAATGATACCCTGAATTTGGAGGGTGCAAATATGACACAATATTTGTGGAGGGGAATGGAGTTTGGTAGATCTAGTTTCTTGTCTGCCGCTTCTATCGTTGTTTTTCCATTGATAACTTATCGTGTCATTTGAAAAGTCACTTAAGAATCTGTAACTATTAATGGGTATGTCACTTTAACAGACTAGAAAGCATATTTAAAGAGACAGCTTTATTAGCTGTGTTCTGCCTTAACACCTCAGCACTAGTGCTTCCTTATACTCCTCATTAATCAAATCCTCTGGTACCTGTGTCGTGTGTGATGGAAGTTGACAGATAAATGTACGCCCAAGAAGTTGATTTTGATTATGCCAGGCAAGTGAGTTCCCTTTATTTAGTGATAAAGACACTGGTTGTTTCTTGAAGGAAGACATGCTGTAGATTAGACACACTAGCTGGATATAGAACTGGCACGGCAAGTTATTCCCAAGAGAAAGCTAGTGGTTGACTGCTTCCGTCTAGCATCAAATTATTGCAGATAACAGAGATGAAAAAAGTGAGAGAACCTGCATCATCTATACAAAAATATAAAGCTAGATTTTTCTAGTGAACAGCCTGTACCAGAATCTGACAGTCTTTATATTAGAATTATTATTTTTATACATATGAAAGGGTCAGAGTTTTAGAAGGAAAGTATAATTGCCAGGAATAAACAGATCAATTCTATGTTTGAACCATATCACAAAAAAGGTAATGATTAATCTGCTTTTGCAGCTTGTTCCCAGATGTCCAGTGCCTGCTGGGTTTTGCACACAGAAAACATGATGGGATGCTAATGAGGTTTACAGCTTTTAAGAAACAAGGCAAAAATATGCCAGATTCCAGCTACATCTATCACTTACCACCTCCTAAAAAAACAATAGAATTGCCCTTTGTCCCATCTGCAGAAATAATTTGTTAGAATTTCTAATCAGGAGAGATGTTATTAGATGAACCCCTTTTTATGGAATCCAGCTGACTAAATAGCATTTCTTTATATTATATCATCAAATGACATGATTAAGAATACTCAATTTCTTCAGAGTGGCTACTTCAGGTGCATACACTTTGTTCTACAATGAAGAGGTCAATGTTATCTGAAGAATGTCAGTAATGGGGAAAAAACCAAATATTGCCCAGTGCACTTGCAAAGAATTCAAATAAACATGTTAATCCATTTGATATGTTCTTTCTTCAGTAGCACCCCTCGAGAAGTAAAACTCTGAAAGCAGGGAAGTGCCTAGAACTATCCTTCAAATACCTGGCCAATCCATAAGCATGGGAATCTATGAATTTTATGTTGTGTGTTTGTTTTTGTATTAAGAAAATGTTAGTACTTGTGAGAAGTGACAACCAGACAAGCCACAAAACAGCCATGGTTATGAGATTGTCATTAATTACCCCAGCCACAGTAGGGGTTATTAGGATTTTGGAGTATGGCCTCTGAAGGGTACCATGTCTATGTATGTCTTTCTCTATTAGCGAACTCACGTTGGCTGAAGATCTTGGTTGGAAGGACAGTGAATTACTTGGGGAACAGTAAATAAGTGTCAGGTTCTGTCTTGCAGGATGGGAGGCGTGTGGGGTATAATGAACTTCCTCCCTCTTACCCCTTGAGCAAGGGCAACACGCAATAGTAGTCCCTGCATTCAAATGATAGGCAAATGATCTGCTCCCCCTTAGGACATATGGGGCACAAATCATCCCAAAGACGCATAGAATGGGATGTAACACCCAAACAAAAGATGCTGTTTGTTGTCATGAGGATCTCACCCCCACTTTGAGCTTGTGGGTTCAAAGATGGGGACCCGCATGTATTCTGCCACCATGTCCTATGGGATCTCACCCCCACTTTGAGCTTGTGGGTTCAAAGATGGGGACCCGCAGGTATTCTGCCACCACCCTAACCCTTAGGGTGGGGTTCCTTCTCGCTGCCACCACTCAATCAAGAAATGTGGATTGAGACACAGTCCTTCCCCAAAATCCTAGGGGATTCCAAGAGCCCCAAATCCATGGAGTTCTTACACCCAGGAGAAACAAACCATTCCCCCTGCTTCCTCCCCCCTCCCTTTTCCTAGGAGAGATACCGGGATCCAACTACAGAGGGATACCTCCCCCTCCCCTTTCCCTGAGAATCCACCCAAGGAAAGACCAACAAGTCCTTAATAGAAAAGAATTTATTAAGAGAACAAAAAGAAAGTACAGAATCTCTATGAGCCCAAGCTGGACACTCATAGGGTATAACCTTATCAATCTCTGGAGAGAATCCCCTCTCCCCCTTTTCTCAGTAAAAGCAATATCAGCAAACAGGAATAAAGCATTTCCTTTAGCAAACACACAATTGCAAATATAGAAATCAAATCATAAGTCTAATTCGCCTTTCTAATTAATACTCACTATTAATTAGTAGAAACTACTCCAGGAGAACTTGGAGACATGACTGTCCTCTGTTAGATCCAAAAACAGTTCTCACTCAGACAAAGGCTTCCCTCCACAGAGATTTGAAAAAATCTTATCTCTGATTGGTCCTCTGGTCAGGTGGTCACCAGGTACTACATGTTAACCCTTTACAGGTAAAACAGACCTTAACCCTGATCTGTTTATTTATGACACGCCCCCCAAATCGCAGACAGTGGGGGAACCACACTGGCGGTGATTTCCTTCTAGAACTTTAAAATAAACAGATTAACAAAACACATGCACTATTACATATACTACTAAGTATGTAAACAACAAGATATTTGACACTGAAGAACACTTTGTATGCATTTGAGCGGACATACTTGGCAACGTCCTTGCCCATCCCCTCCCAGTGGAAGGACTTTTCCAACCTGTCTTTGGTTTGTTGACCCCAGAATGCCCACTGGGATGTCAGGGCCCAAGCTTAAGAGCTTGTCCCAGTACTTAGTTGGAACTACCAACTGTCTTTGAGGATGCTGGCCTTCCTGGTGTTTACCAGAAAGAATGTCCTTATATAAAAGTCCTTGTTTTACAACAAACTGGATTGGTTAGAAGAGCTGAGAGGCGGTGGGTTGCTTCGTGCCGCCGCCCCAGCTTTGTTAAGGCTGTCCTCGGCTTCCTGCTGTATCTGGAACTGTTCCCTTGAGGCGGGAGACACCAGTTCCTCTGGGAGTGGTGTAGGTGATGAGGTTGTTTCCGTTGACTGTGAACCGCTCTTCGCTGGTGCACAAGGTGATATTTTAGGCTCTGGCTGAGCCTCTTGGGTAGAGTTGTCTGCTGCTTCTGCCAGTTTAGGCCCGTTGGCGCCCCCTGGCGGTGGAGTTGCAAGCGCTGGCGTCAGTGCTGGCGCTGGTTCTGCCGCTGGTTGCTTTTCCAGTTCCGGTCCTGGGACTGGATGTACTATGGCTGCTGTAGTTGTTGGCATGAGATCCGGTTCCACCACCTCTGTCTGGGTCTCTGGTAACACAGACAGGGTCCTGGTGGATGGCTCAGGAACAGGGATGGGAGTGCCTGCTTGTTTGGCCTGGCTGCGGGTGACCACTCCCCCACTCTTGGCCAGCTGCACATGGTTGGCCAAGTCTTCCCCCAGTAGCATGGGGATGGAATAATTGTTATAGACAGCAAAAGTCTACTTTCCTGACCAGTCCTTGTACTGGTCTTCAGGGATGCTGTACCCATGGCAGGTCCTTTTAACCTTTTTGAAGAAGGCCTTAGTGTCCTCACCTGCCATGTAGGTGGGAAATTTCTTGGGATGGGGAACAGTGCCTTCTGGTGTTGGCCACACCCCTCTGCAGTCAGTGAATTTTATGTGTGGCTTGCTGGTGTTGCTTTTTGGTGCTGGCCACACCCCTCTGCAGTCAGTGAACTGGTTTTCCCAATTCCTAACCCTTTCTATTCCCGAGAGACTGAATAGAAAAGAAACAAAACCTTTTCATTTGCAAATGTGTAGTTGCTGTTTGCTGATATACTGAGAAGACCAAAAAAACTGGTTTGTCCTGTTTCTAGCACTTGCTAAGTACCTCACAGTAGGGGTCCTTCTAACAAAGCCTGTTAGAAAAACTTGCACCTCTTGCCTAGCTGTTTTCAAGCAGACAAAGAAAAAAGAAAAAAAAAGAAAAGAAGAAAAAAAAATCCTTTCCTAACACAGCCCGTTAGAAAACCTTATTTCCCCCAGCTAAACCCAGCTGAAAATTTGTTTGAAAGAAAAAGAAAAAACAATCTTCCTCTCCTGGCTCCCAAGAAGGTGGAAACCTGCCCTGCAACTCTCCCTTGCAATTGCTAAGTACTCTCTGAGCAGGGAGTTCCTTGCCTCCAGAGGATTTTAAAAGACACAGGGAAAAAAAAACCTGGCTGGAGGGTTTCTCTCTCCAACCCCCAAACCTGTTTTCCCTGTTGGACGGGATGAGCTTCGAGGAGCACCTCCCCCCACCCAAGGAATCCTGATCACACAAAGGAGGGACACACCTCCTTGCAACCAGAGCTAAAAATGTTTCGCTCTGAACTGTTAAAAACCTCTGGCTTGAGAATCGTTATCTCCCCAGCAAACCTGTGAGGGCACTTCCCCCCACCTAAGGAATGCACACACCTCCTAGGGAAGAGTTTTTCCTCAGCATAGCCAGCAGAGAAAAAAAAAACTCCTAACCCTGAAAACTGCTTCAAACTGCCTTTTCCTCAAGCTGCCTGTCCAAGCAACAAGAAAGAAAATCTGCTTCCAACAAAGCCTGCTGGAAACTTAATTCCCTCCAGCCAACCTGGCTGAAACTGTAAACTCCCTCTTCTCTCAGGTTGCTTTCCTGCTCTAGAAGAAGAGAATAGCTCCCTTCAGCGTAGCCCAGCTGAAAAAAACTCCTTGTAACAATGGGTTCGAAACTCCGCTGCCACCATGTCAAAGGTCTCACCCCCACTTGGAACTGTTGGGCTCCAATGTGGGGACCTGACTTGGTTTCCCTCTAAACTAAAATCCTAGTTTAGATCTAGTAAGCTGCCACCATGTCATGGGGATCTCACCCCCACTTTGAGCTTGTGGGTTCAAAGATGGGGACCCGCAGGTATTCTGCCACCACCCTAACCCTTAGGGTGGGGTTCCTTCTCGCTGCCACCACTCAATCAAGAAATGTGGATTGAGACACAGTCCTTCCCCAAAATCCTAGGGGATTCCAAGAGCCCCAAATCCATGGAGTTCTTACACCCAGGAGAAACAAACCATTCCCTCTGCTTCCTTCCCCCTCCCTTTTCCTAGGAGAGATACCGGGATCCAACTACAGAGGGATACCTCCCCCTCCCCTTTCCCTGAGAATCCACCCAAGGAAAGACCAACAAGTCCTTAATAGAAAAGAATTTATTAAGAGAACAAAAAGAAAGTACAGAATCTCTATGAGCCCAAGCTGGACACTCATAGGGTATAACCTTATCAATCTCTGGAGAGAATCCCCTCTCCCCCTTTTCTCAGTAAAAGCAATATCAGCAAACAGGAATAAAGCATTTCCTTTAGCAAACACACAATTGCAAATATAGAAATCAAATCATAAGACTAATTCGCCTTTCTAATTAATACTCACTATTAATTAGTAGAAACTACTCCAGAAGAACTTGGAGACATGACTGTCCTCTGTTAGATCCAAAAACAGTTCTCACTCAGACAAAGGCTTCCCTCCACAGAGATTTGAAAAAATCTTATCTCTGATTGGTCCTCTGGTCAGGTGGTCACCAGGTACTACATGTTAACCCTTTACAGGTAAAACAGACCTTAACCCTGATCTGTTTATTTATGACACAGGTTCTGTCTTGCAGGATGGGAGGCGTGTGGGGTATAATGAACTTCCTCCCTCTTACCCCTTGAGCAAGGGCAACACGCAATAGTAGTCCCTGCATTCAAATGATAGGCAAATGATCTGCTCCCCCTTAGGACATATGGGGCACAAATCATCCCAAAGACGCATAGAATGGGATGTAACACCCAAACAAAAGATGCTGTTTGTGTGCACTCCCTGCATAGCCAGGAGCTAGGGAGGGGTTGTTCCAGGGCAGCACTGTTTGGCCTGAACTGGAATACCTATGGATTTGTACTACAGTATGTACAGTACCTGGATTAAACACAGGCTTGTGAATACAGGAGTGTTCAAATGTATCTACATGGGGCAGATTCTTTTTGGCCTAGCTTTTAAATGCCTAGCTACTGAAATGAGTCAGAAAACCCAATTATTTATTTAGCCAGAATCTTAATCTAGTGTACAAATGTTTCATTTAGGGTCCAATTTATTTAAAAATGAATCAATTGATAGCTAGTGGTCAGGGACTTCTTTCTACATCATACAAAATTGTTCTCCTTCACTGTTCCCATTTTTTTTTAATATCCATCCAGAAAAATGTTCCCCTTTTCTCCTCAAGCGCAGAATTTACCTCCACATTACACTTTCTCAAAGCCCAGGACAGGTAACATTCAGTCCTGCACTAGAGACAGGCTTAAGGTACAGTATCTTGAAAAAAACAGAGGGTTACAAACAGCAGGGCTTAGCCTCAGCTGGTGTGAAATTTCACAGCTCCATTAAAGTCAGAGGAGCTATGATAATTTATACCAACTGAGGATCTGCCCCAGTATATTTAAAAGGGGAGAATCCCAGCTTCCCAATGGAATAGATATTCATCCTTCAGCTCTAGAAAGTCCTGAGATAGTGGACCTAAAAATTGCAACACTACTATTTATAGAAATGCTGTTTTAGGTCATTTTTGAGAAGTTTCCTGAATTGTATTCGTTAAAATTTTCTTTCTTGATGCAGCCTTTGCAGGTTGTCTCAAGGTACTAAGGGAAGTCTGGCTTTGCATGTATAGTGTGTGTGTGTGCACGCGTGGGGGTTAACACCACCTCCTCCAAAACAAATACAATTTTTAAAAAATTCCTGAAATATTTCTACAACCTAGTTCTTTCTGTGAACTGCATGGGATATATAGAATACGTGAAAGTGTGGGAAATTTTGGTTTTATCATCACTCATTTGGGCTTGCATAACCAATTAATAAATTGTACCATGATGATAAAGCCTTTATACAACACTTCTCTATTTCCTATATCTCTACTTCATATTTATCTGTCTATAGCTATATACAGTTTGTGTATTATGGATCATTTGCTTTTGTGAACTTAATGCCATATTATTCATGCGGCTCTCCATTTTAAAAAAAAATTTTTTTTTAAGAAAACAAACACACTGATATTTCTATTAATTATTGGTGGGCTGAAGAGAAAGATTCAGAAACTTTCAGATGCAAGCTGCTGGTACAGTCGGAAGTTTTCCTTTCCAAAAATGCCTCATCGTCAAACCACCAAATGAAGGTATTTCTGTAATACTGCTGAAAATTGGCTCTGTTGATTGACTGTCTGTGATGTTATTCCCCCCAAAGCACCTTGGGAATGGCATTACACTACTGTAGTCTGTCACACCTGCGGCCACACATGATGAGTATTACAAATTGATTTTAATTGTGGTTTTAAGTGGTGGTGAATCAACATGCAGCAGACATACAAATTAAAACATTCTAGGTGTTTAGTACCATATAGGTTTAAAGAAGATCCAATTATGAGTGGTTTAGTTGAAGGCTCTCAGCAACTCATATACTTGAACCTCTAGGTGGGAAATTGATACAATAGCACTTCCTTTATTGTAGAGTATTAACATGGACATACAGTTCACTAAAAGTCCAATCCTGACAGATGGTGGTAAACAATAACAAGTCCCACTGGCTTCAGCCAGAGTTGCAGGTAGATTTTAATTCTCAGGATCCGATACCAATGTACTAAACTAATTTGCCTAAACAGTTGGCAGTCATATCTGGTGGTGCATGATATGAGGGCCTTTCCCACCTTCCAAGTCAAGTAGACAGACAGATGGCACTAGTATTAAATTTCTGATGTGTTCCTGTTCTTAATTCCTTGAGCCACCTTATCTGAAAGAAGATATAGATATTAGTGGTGAGTCTCTCTACAAACGAGGATTTGATTATGCTGCTCCCTTAGCTTGCTAGGTCTGGCTATCTCCATATTTTTGAAAAACGATCACATTAAATCTTGTTTAGCAGTGTAGTATTCTGTTTCCTAAACATTACACTTACCAGTTATACAGAGCACACCCAGCACTGCTTTGTTGAACTTAGGGCTCCCACCCAATGTCTGTTCTTTTCTGGCCAAATCTTCATAGGCCGAGTATAGTACAGGTCATTGTGTGTCTTCAGCACAAATATCACTCTAACCTGACTGCACCATTCCCTCTATACAAACAAGCATAGCTAGCTCAATGCAGAAGTATTTTGTACCTCCACCTCTGGCACTTCCACTCAACCCTTCACTGCTGGCAGTGGCTCAGTACAAATAATTCCATAATATTTTGCTCCAGTGTTTTACAACATTTTTTTTAGTGGAAACTGAGGGTACTCAGTAGGTCACAGGATCAGACCCATTTATTGTATGTTTCTAATAACTAGACAACTTTTACAATCAAGCAAATAATTGTGAAGATAAAGTTGGCTCTGTTATAGCAACTCTTTAAAAGTTAGCCACTATGTTCTAAAATGTTTGTCTTCTTAATTTGGAAATGCAGAAACATCTCTGCAGCTACAGACCAGGGTCCGTCCTGTGAAAACGTATGAATATGTTTAACATTATACATGAAAGTATTCCCATTGACTTCCATAGGACTACTCGTAAGAATAATTTAAGCATGGTCTGGATTGGTCCCAAATATGAAATTTCAGGTGGGAAGAGTGTGTGTGTGCGCGCATGTGTGTGTGAGAGAGAGGTGTGTGAGAAAGCATTATTATATGGTGGAGAGTTTCAAAAGCATGTAAGTGACTTGAAAGTGCAAATCCCATTGACTTTCAATGGGATTTAAGTGCCTAAATCCCTTACTTCTAAAGTCACTTCAGTGTGCCATAATCAACAAGCAAAAACAAAAAAAAAGTATCTTGATAGGAACTAGTAAGGCAAAGCAGAATTAGTCAGTAATATTTGCTCAGATTCTACCATTCAGAAATCAACCATGCATAATGTGTGGATGTTTTGTAATGTAACACATTGAGGCCTGATTTTTCAGAAGGGCAGAAGCCAAGAGTTATATGCAAAGATACACACTCACATGCCTAATTTATGGTGGCAGGTGATCTGACTCTGAGCACAAATTAAATATGTGTTCATATGCAGGTAAATACTGCATTTGTGCATGAAATTATAGTCATGGGATGCACAAATAAAGCATGTAATTGCACACTGTCATAAACAGATAGTTAAGGGTTAAGGTCTCTTTTACCTGTAAAGGGTTAACAAGCTCAGTAGACCTGGCTGACACCTGACCAGAGGACCAATAAGGGGACAAGATACTTTCAAATCTCGGTGGAGGGAAGTTTTTGTTTTGTGTTCTTTGTTTTGGGGGTTGTAATCTCTTTGGATCTAAGAGGGGCCAAACGTACATCCAGGCTCTCCAAGCTTCCTAAAATAGTCTCTTCTATTCAATATAATGAGTATTAATTAAAAAGGCGGATTAGTCTTTTATTTGTTTTCTGTATTTGCAAATGTGTATTTTTGCTGGAAGGATATTTTATCTCTGTTGCTGTAACTTGTACTTAAGCTGGGGGGAGGGAGTTTCTTTAGTTTTATAAGCTGTATACCCTGTAAGCATTTCCATCCTGATTTTACAGAGATAGTTTTTACTTTTTTCTTTCTTTAATTAAAAGCTTTTCTTTTTAAGAACCTGATTGATTTTTCCCTTGTTTGAGACCCCAGGGGATTAGTCTAACTCATCAGGGACAGGTGGGGGGAAGAGAGGATGGGGGAAGCTGAATCCCTCTTTGTTTAGATTCAAGGAGTTTGAATCAAGGTAATCTCTCCCAACGACTAAGGGAGGGGAGAAGATGGGGGAATGGTTTATTTCCCTTTGTGTTAAGACCCAAGAGGTTTGGGTCTTGGATTTCCCAGGGAAGGTTTGGGAGGAATGGAAAGTGTACCAAAACACTATATTTTTGGTTGGTGGCAGCGCTATCAGATCTAAGCTAGGATTTAAGTTTAGAAGGATACATGCAGGATACTTTTGGACGCTAAAGTTCAAAGTGGGGAATAAACCTATGACACATACATTTTTTAAAATTTGGCTCTGCACTTGTGCCCTTTGGAAAGTCAGGCCCTGTAAGTCAACTACTTGAAATTTCAAGATTTTTGAAAAGTAAAGTATTTGTAATTTTTTAAATAAAATCCAATCCATTTGAGCTTTTCTCCACATAATCAGGGCTTTTTTTGGAGCTATGCTTATTTATGAAATTATCCTCATATTTAATCTAATAAAAATTAATATCCAAGTATTAAATATAAATACAAAAGGAAGTTTATTTTCTACTTATATTTAAAACAATTGATTCTTTATCTGATGGCATCTTTCAATTCACCATACATTACTTGGTCATAGGAAAAATATTTTTATATTGTAAATGTTTGTATAGTAAGTCTTTGTCAAAAACTGGTGAGGATAACAACACTTCTTTTGTATTTGGTATTCTTAATCTTGAAGTTGAAAAGCAATATACTGAGTCCCATCAGATGTAGTAACACTTACATAAAAGAGCCCCATCATGACAGGTATTGTATTCCTGTAGTATCTGTAATAGCAATGCAACGATCTTGGAATATAATCCAGAGA
Source organism: Mauremys mutica (assembly GCF_020497125.1). Lineage (NCBI taxonomy): Eukaryota > Metazoa > Chordata > Testudines > Geoemydidae > Mauremys > Mauremys mutica. The sequence continues at coordinate 32,315,937 of NC_059080.1, read as the reverse complement.
AAGCAATGCTGGACAAGCTCACTTTGGCAACTAAATCTGGACTGGTTCCAGAGCAGCTCATCTTTTATTCCAAGAAAATTTGAAAAGGGATTTGGCTTGGCATAGTGTCTCATTTGGAGAATAATGAAAGCAAAAAATAAAAACAAATAAATACAACAATAAAGGCATGTCAAACAGCAAGCCACTCTTAAAAAAAGAAAATGGCATAAAATTGACAGAGAGAAAAGAATATGAAAAAAATAAATAGAATAAATGAAATAAAATCAAGTAGGAAATTAAATGTCAGGAAAAGAAGTACAATGGTAAGAAGAAACAGAGGAAATCATATGGAAAGAACAAATAAAGCAGAACAATATTGAAAATTGAGTTAAAGCTGAAAAAATACACGATTTGGTGTTTTTACTCCCTCAAAAGAATTTAATATATGGAATTATGAACAGTTTCAGATTTACGTGAAAGCATTATCTATTCTAACATAAGTAGCCTAGGCTTATTCAGCAATATATAGATTCTCTTTATCTAAGTAGTGAGGAAAAGATAAAGGTAACTCTGGCCTCTAATAACTCATTGCAGTTAAAAACTGAGATGATCAAAATATCTAGTGAATCACTGGCTAATTTCAGTAACATTTGTGTCTTTGAAATCAAGGCAACTAAGCATTTACAAAAGAGATGTGTGTGTTTTTTTTTTGCAGTCATCTAAGTGCAGACCATTAGTTATTAAAATATTGTAAATGAGGTGTGAATTAACGAATGAACTAACAAATGAACAAAATCTGAAGATCTGCTTTAGCATTCCAAATGTGGATGCTTTCAATCTGAATACCAAACTTTCACTCTCTGCCCTTCACCTTTTAAATGCTATTTGCAGTGCATCTCTCTCTCTCTCTCAACTATGTTAGACATGTAGGTCCTGATACTGCAAAAACTTACATATCTGTTAATCTTCTGATTAGTTCCATTGACTTAAGTGGGACCACTGACGTACTTCAAGTTAAGCATGCATAAAGTTTCTGGCCTTTGGATTTCTGCTCCAGCATGCCCTGACTATAGGCTAGTGGGCAATATAGACCTTTAATGCTAAGGACTGAAATAATCATTTATAAGAAGCTTTTTTGCCACACCTGTGTCCAAGACATGTCTGACCTTTGCCTCGCTATCCCATGGTTTACGTGTTCCTACCTCAGTGGAAGCTTTTAACTGTCACTTCAATGAGTGTAGGATCAAACCCTATAACAGTGTTACAATGTTATTTAGAATCCAGATATGATTCCGCAAAGCCATGTTATGATTGGTCACTTTGCCCGTTTCCTTAGTGTCATAGCCATAGCAAACTCCCAGCATATATGGTAAAGGCTCTCTGTTCCAAAAGAATAGGAAAATCTATATACGCGTTGCCCCATGTCATCCTCCTACACAAAACCCAAGTAGCTGGGATGGATGCAGATCAATCACACAGGGCCTGAGGAACAAGAGGAATCACTGAAGCCATAGAGCAGTAGTGAGAATTGCTCTGCAGCTGGCTCTGCAGCCCTGAATCTGCAGTAGCCCATACTACTCCATTTAGTAACTGGTAGTTGAGTAAATCATTCTTGGAGACATATCTCACTTTCACTCATAAGTTTTGCTGTTGTTGAATCCAGAGACTGATTTTTTAAAAATGTTGATCTAACACAGTTGATGTCCCAATAGTCCAGATGTTATCGGGTTGACTAAATAAATATGATTTTCCCATCTTGTGAAAATGTAGGAGTTTTCACAAAGTTTTGCCATCCCAAATCAGGACAAAAAGTTGAAATCACAACATTTTTCATGAACTGAGAATCCTCCAAAATTTTTGGTTCGAGTCAGTCAAAATGTTTCATTGTGATTTTGATCTTTTTATATTCATGTATTTATTTGTACTAGAATTAGGTTAAATTTCAAAGAGAAATGTCATTTCAAACTGAAAAAAAAATAGAATTTTTCAATTAGAAAATGTTGAAATGAGACATGATGATTTTTAAATTATTTCAAAAAACAAACAAACAGAGAAATTCATTGAAATTGACTCTTTCCTGTGAACAGTTCCAGTTTAATGAATTGGCATTTTCCCAGAACAAAAGTCTTGTAAAAAAAATCCCCCACCAGCTTTTGTACATGTCTCTGCCACTGGCAGCTGAATTCATGGAAGGAAATGAAGTTTGAAAATAGCATCTCAGTTTAGGGTATTATAAAGAAGAGAGAGAAGAATGGTATGTAATATATTTTTGCTATTATTTTCTCATATACCATAAGCTGTTTTCATAGTGGAAGAATATGTGTCTTCCCTTGTTTCTGTTATCTCTTGGTAAATTGATTTGTAAACTATGTCTAGTGCTTTATAGCTAGATTATAGTAATTTGAACATTTTGCGTGAGTTTGTTTTCTTTTCAAAACTAATACAGTGGGTAGGAGGTCCCTAGTTGTTTTGCTGGCCAGTCAACAGAGAAAAAATGGCCGCCCATCAGACCTCAAACGCCCCTTCGAATAGCACAGTGGTATGGCACCCCCTGGAAGTTGGCGCGTAGGGCGAATGCCCTGTTTGCCTGTGCCTAGCAGGGGCGGCTCCAGGCCCCAGCACGCCAAGCGCGTGCTTGGGGCGGCATGCTGCGGGGGGGCGCTCTGCCAGTCGCCGGGAGGGCGGCAGACGGCTCCGGTGGACTGCCTGCGGGAGGTCCACCGGAGCCGCGGGACCAGCGGACCCTCCGCAGGCACGTCTGCTGGAGGTCCACCGGAGCTGCGGGACCGGCGACCGGCACAGCGCCCCCTGCAGCGTGCCGCCGTGCTTGGGGTGGCAAAATAGCTAGAGCCACCCCTGGTGCCTAAAACCAGACTTTGACAGTAAGTTGTCTAAATTGACTGATATTGAGTGCATACTGTGGTGTTGATGGCTTTGTCCCTCTCATCGCAGCATGTTAATTTTGCGGCACAGGCATGCTGTCTATAACTACATAAACAATGAACAACCTCATTAATGATAGCAAAAAAACAACAAGGAGTCCAGTGGCACCTTAAAGACTAACTGATTTATTTGGGCATAAGCTTTCGTGGGTAAAAAACCTCACTTCTTCAGATGCAAACTAAGGGTACGTCTACACTACGGGACTATTCCGAATTTGCATAAACCGGTTTTGTAAAACAGATTTTATAAAATCGAGTGCGCGCGGCCACACTAAACACATTAAATCGGTGGTTTGCGTCCACGGTCCGAGGCTAGCGTCGATTTCTGAAGCGTTGCACTGTGGGTAGCTATCCCGTAGCTATCCCACAGTTCCCGCAGCCTCCCCCGCCCCTTGGCATTTCCGGGTTGAGATCCCAGTGCCTGATGGGGCAAAAATCATTGTCGCGGGTGGTTCTGGGTAAATGTCGTCAGTCACTCCTTCCTCTGGGAAAGCAACGGCAGACAAGCATTTCGCGCCTTTTTTCCCTGGATTGCCCTGGCAGATGCCATAGCATGGCAATCATGGAGCTTGTTTTGCCTTTTGTGACTGTCACCGTATGTGTACTAGATGCCGCTGACAGAGGCGATTCAGCAGCGCTACACAGCAGCATGCTTTTGCTTTTGCATGACAGCAGAGATGGTTATCAGCCATACTGAACCATCTACCAATCCATAAATTGGTAATAAGATGATCATGGCTACCAGTCCTTTTGCACTGTTCCATTTGCTGCTGTCATAAGTGCCCCTGGCTGCTCTTAGCCAGGGGCGCAAAAGCCAAAATTGGGAATGACTCCCTGAGTCAATCCCTCCTTTTTGGTATCTAAAAATAGAATCAGTCCTGCCTAGAATATGGGCAAGTGTACTAGAGAACCACTGTATCAGAGAACCAGAGAGCACAGCTGCTCTGTGTCAGATCCTGCAGAAATTATGAGCTGTATGCTATTCACAGGGGGTGCTCCTGCAACAACCCCTCCTGTTCATTTCATTCTTCCCCCAACCTTCATGGGCTACCGTAGCATTGTCCCCCCACTTGTGTGATGAAGTAATAAAGAATGCAGGAATAAGACACAGTGACTTGTTAGTGAAGGCAGCCTCCAGCTGCTATGATAGTCCAGACAGGACAGTAAGGAGTGCATCCCTCTGCTAGTTCAGGGGCACTTGAATCTTTTCTTTACACATGAAGGGTGGGGGCTGATGGAGCTCAGCCCCCTGTTGCTATGACGATGATGGATATCAGCCATACTGCACCATCTACCAGGAAAAATTAGGACCAGGCGACCTTGATCGACCTGTCCCAAGCAAGTTGGTATGGTATGGTTATCAGTCCTTTTGCACTGCCCCATGTGCCAATAGGCTGATGATGAGGACGGGTAGCAGTCCTATTGTACCATCAGCCACCCATGGCGGGGTGGGAGGAAGGATGTTGTTGTTGAGTGCTGCACCATCCCATCTATCTGCAGCATTCAGTAAAGATAGGGTGACATGTAAAAGAGTCAAGACAGGATTGTTTTCCCTTTCACTTCTGGGGGTGGGTGGGGGGGGGTGCGTAAATTGCCTAGCTATGCCCTGACCCACTGCGGACACTGTTTTTGACCCTAGAAGCATTTGGAGCTCAGCCAAGAATGCAAATGCTTTTCAGAGACTGCAGGAACTGTGGGATAGCTTCAGTCCTCCAGTCCATGAGCGTCCATTTGATTCTTTGGCTTTCTGTTACGCTTGCCACGCAGCAGTGCGCTGAGTCCCTGCTATGGCGTCTATCTGGAGATATTTAAAACATGATTTTGAATTTCGTCTTCTGTAACGGAGCGCTGATAGAACAGATTTGCCTGCCCTTACAGCGATCACGTCCGCATCGTCCATGCTGGAGCTCTTTCTTTATTTTGATTTTTAACTGCATCACCACCCGTGGTGATCGGAGCTCCACGCTGGGCAAACAGGAAATATTCAAAAGTTCGCGGGGCTTTTCCTGTCTACCTGTCCACTGCATCCGAGTTCAGATTGCTGTCCAGAGCGGTCAGTGGTGCACTGTGGGATACCGCCCGGAGGCCAATACCGTCGATCAGCGGCCACACTAACCCTAATCCGATATGGTAATACCGATACTAGCGCTACTCCTCTCGTTAGGGAGGAGTACAGAAACCGGTTTAAAGAGCCATTAAAATCGATATAAGGTGCCTCCTAGTGTGGACTGTTGTGGCGTTAAATTGGTTTTACGCTCCTAAAACCGGTTTAAACGCGTAGTGTAGACCAGGCTTGACACGGCTACCCCTTGATTAATGATAGAGTGTATATTATTTCCATAACAGATGAATCTTCCCCATCCCCACGTCCTCCAACTATCAGTGGGAACAATGCATTGTGGTGTTTGGTAAATCAACAGTCATTTAATATGTTGAGATTGAGGCTGCAGATTGATTTAAAGTGACATTTCACCTTAGCTATAATGTCAGTCGGCGTTACTCCCTCTTCCTCCCATTTCAAAAGGAGTCCATTATGCTGTGATGTAGAACATGAGTACAGTTCCCTTTATGAGATTATTATTAAACCCTTTTACAGTTAAAATAGCCATCTTCTGTTGTATTGCTGTTGTTTACAAGGGAGCAAAAAAACCTCAGTGCTAGGGGAATGAGTGTAAAGTACATAGCTTCTTTGGAACGAGCATCCTTCCTCATCTCTTATGGAGCACCAGTGATCCCTGATCGTGTATTATTAATCCTTATTTTTAGTTATATCACGGTAGTGCTTTGAGACCCCAGTCAGGTATCCAAGAACCATGGTGCTAGGTGCTGAAAATACACAATAAAATGAAAAGACGGTCCCTGCCAGTTTACAATTTGAATACAAAGTTACAATCTAAGGGTACGTTTATACTTACCGCGCGGGTCGACGCGGCGAGTTCGACTTCTCAGAGTTCGAACTATCGCGTCTGATCTAGACGCGATAGTTCGAACTCCGGAAGCGCCGCGGTCGACTCCGGTACTCCACCGCGGCAGGAGGAGTTGGCGGAGTCGACCTTGGAGCCGCGGAGTTCGCTTCCGCGGCGTCTGGACGGGTAAGTCATTCGAACTAGGGTAGTTCGAATTCAGCTACGTTATTCACGTAGCTGAATTCGCGTACCCTAGTTCGACCCTGGGGCTGTGTGTAGACCAGGGCTAAGGGAGTAAGTAATTCCCTTCTGCAGTCCTTACTGAGGCAAAATTCCCATTCAAAGTTCATCAGCTCCATTCTTTAACTGGGCACAGACATCCACAGTGAGCAATTACAGCGTCAGTTCAACTATAATGATTACATTGCACTGCACATGTTTTTAAAAAAGAGAGGAAACCTCACTGTTCCATGGGAAAGATACTGTCTGAATGCTGTCAATCACTGTAGCAATTCCTGATGGCATCACATACACTGAAATATAAACAGCACAACTCTGGACTTCACTTATCACACAGCATATCAAAGAAGATCCCTGAAGGTAGTTCAGATAATTGCTTTCTGCCTCGGGGGCTCTCTCATGTGGGCCTTCACAAGGTTCCACAATGTATATATGGAGAAATTGAGAGATTTAGGAAGAGGGCTTGGATTAAAGTATTTTCAGTATGTTGGTGGCACTTAGCTCCCTCTCTCTCTTTCTCTTTTCTTTTCATCTGACCCAGAAGGACAATGGGGTGATTTTTTTTTCAGTATATGCTAATGAGTGGGATGAGAACGAAAGCAAGCAACCTGGCTGAGGCTGAATCCAGAGAAGTCGGGGGTGATATTGGTAGATTGTGGTGTTTCTTGTGCAGGCATCAGTACCAATTCCAGCACTGATCAATGCTTTTTATCAATTGCCTACAGAAAAAAATATAAAATAATTGTTGATAACTTTGCAGATGACCCAAAGATCAGTGGGTCAGTAGTTACATGAACAGTTGTCTGGATTGAAAGAGATCTGGATCACTTGGGAAACTAGATGCGAACAACATACGTTTCAGCAGAGCCAAACACATGGTCATGTATTAAGGAACAAAGGACATAGGTCACACTTATGGGATGTGGAACATTGATTCTAAAATGGACTTGGAAACCTTTTGGATAACCACTGGATTTGAACTCCCAGTATGAAACGGTCTTGAAAAGAGCAGCTATGACCTTTCACTATATTAAGAGAAGGAATATTGGGTAAGAGTAAGATGATATTACTTCTGAATGACTTTGCATTTAGTGAGACCACTGCTGGAATACTAGGTTAATTCATTGTCACCGTGCATAGTCATTTAAACCAATGCAACGTGAATGTGAAGTACATACAAAACATTGCCATTCTGATGTCCATCTTCATCTTGCTTTATCCAACTCTTCATTTTTGCATTCACATTTTTGTGTTAGCTACTGATACCACTGAGAAGTCTAAGAAGCTGGCCATTCCTATAAATCAGGTATTTAAATGGATAAATTACCCTCACTTGGGCACAACGTTCCATCCAAAGTAATCTGTACTGGTAATGTGTGGGTGGAAAAGTGGAAGCCGGCCTCAGTACAGAAATGCACTCTTGTGTACTGTCTAATTCTGCAATTTGGCTACTATGCAAAAACATAAAATGCAAATACTTTAAAATGCACAGTAAATAAATATCATTAATAGAATGTTCAGGCTGCATTTATCTATACGAACAGATGCCTTGCACATTGTACAGAGTAACAGATGCACTTTAGTCCAGCATTAATTAAACTGTGACATTAAGATGATGACTAAAAATGAATTATTTCCTGACCATCGTATGAAAAAATTCCACTATATCAAAGCTTTTAAAGCTTCTAAGGCTGTTAATTTATAAAGTTAGGAGGTGATTCCTATGAAAGGTTCTTTTTATGGCTTTATAAAATATTGTGTGTAGCAATAGCCATAAATAGAAGGAAATGTTTACGGGTGGAACGACATGTTAGTGCAAAGAATCAAAATCTGAGGCAGGATTAGAAATGAGATGCATTCCTCTTTAAAGATGGACATCATAACATACAAGTACAAGACCAGTTAGTGGGAATAACTTTTATATATACTCTTTTTTACAGTTAATTTTTAAGTATGTATGAGGCAGACAGCCCTAAGCATTGAAATCTTCCCTGGCCAGCAAGGACTATGCCAATGTCAATTTTTTTTTGCACTGTCTGGTCAAATGTATCTGAGCTATGATCTAAAGGAGACCATTTCTAAGGAGGAGAAGGTCATTAGGTTTCCAGGGTTTCCAGATGTCAATTATGGCTTTTCTGATATAGCTACTTATTCCCTTGGAACTAGACTGAGTTTGTCCTACTTCACATAGGTCACTGAATTGCTACGAGAAGGTAATGACTTTCAATCGCTACCATCCTTGGACAGATTTGTAATGGTGATCTACGAGAGAGAGCCACTCACCGCTCTTGTCAATCCCCTTCCCTATCAATAGCAGCACCCTAAATAGAACTTAAATGTAAATTAAAATATTGACAGAAAATGTTTCTGTGTTCCCAGTATCAGTTTGCTATAAATTGTCAATTGTTACATTACTAGTGCCACCATCAATCTCTATCCTTGGGTTAGCCTTACAGAAATGCTAATTGATGTAATACACTCTTCATTTTCACAAACTGCTACTTTCATTTGCTATTTTTATTTGTTTTGGGTGTAAATGAGCATGTTTGCCACCAGTAGTAACACTGGGTAATGAATTGGAGATGTATTATAACACAGGAATACTTCAGTTTGAAGTGCATAGAGTAATACCATATCAATAAAATTGCATTGGTCTCTTGTGGCCATAATTCCTGTTACTAATCTCTTACATAATACATTGTGTTTTCTTGTTTATTTCCTGCTATCCTTTGTTGGCCTATGTGTACTTCTCGACAGATCATTTGCATTATGAGATTGAATTACAGTATGGAATAAGTAAATTATTATCTCACACACCCACACACAAATATAATACACAGACAAGTCACATGTATTTTTCCTAGATATTATTTGGATCTGAATATATTCTACAGAGTTCTCTCTGTACGTCTGCTATGTATTAGTATTGTTTTTTCTCTGCTTTTTCTATATACAAATATGATCAACTTAAAAATAGTTTAAATGATGCAATTTATTCTCTAATACTGATCATTATACAGCATAGAAATGTGTCTGTTATAATATAGGATGTCCTTGGGCAGCTGTGTTTTGATTTTGGAAAAATCTTAATGTATTTTGGGTTTCCAAGTAAAATCATAACTATCCATTTCTAGTTTTGGGTTCAGTTCATCATAGCCTATAGCAGCAGTTCTCAAACTTTTTTACTGGTGACCCCTTTCCCAAAGCAAGCCTCTGAGTGCGCCCCCCGCCCCCCTTATAAATTAAAAACACTTTTTAATATATTTAACACCATTATAAATGCTGGAGGCAGAGCAGGGTTTGTGGTGGAGGTTGACAGCTCGCAAACTCCCTGTAACAACCTTGTGACCCCCTGAGGGGTCCTGACCCCCAGTTTGAGAACCTCTGGCCTATAGGAATATAGAGTATTTAACTTTTTCCCTGTTTCCTTTGCTTACTTGCACTATGCTAAAGCTAAAATACTAAACTTATTTTACTTTTAAATCCATCTTCCACTATGGCTTTGAGTCACACAAAATCCCAACTACAACAATGCCAAAATACACAAAAGAAATTTTATGATGGTCCCTAAGGGATTGGACCATTTAGCATACCCCACAACCCAGGAGGAAAATGATCCACCTCATTTCCCCTGCAAAAACATTGAAGGGTTGCGGTGCTGGGATGTCCAGATTTGTAAAGGTTGGTGGGAGATGGAGCCTGGGAACCACCAGATGTGAATAGGCCTGTATAAGATGAAGGGTTTGAATGGAGAGTGAAGGACTGAGAGATGTGGTGGCCCTGTGGCAGGGACAGGGGTGTGAATAGATCCAAAGTTATGCATAGAGGAGATGCAGTAATAATAATGTTCTCACAGTACTTCCTCCCCACTGAAATCATAAGCAAAAATAATTCCTGCGTAGTTCTGTTTCTGCATTTGCCCCACCATCACTGGAACTGGTATGGATCCATGTTCCCAAATAAAACCCTTCCTCCAGCTCTGTGTTTCTCATCAAAATTAAAGTTTTGTAACTTTGTTTTCAAATGTGGGGTTTTGTCCCTGCCCTACCTGCTTGTAGCCTCATTCTGTGTTAATACTCTCAGGCAAGCACATAGTTAACTTAGGCTTGCTGAGCAATGTTTTGTAATTATATCACGGTTAATTAGCTGGGTGCCGCAGTTGCAGAATAGAAGTGAAATGCCATGTAGTTAACAAAGTGCCATGATTGTTTGTGACTTCTAAGTTAAAGTGTTATCATGAGATGTAAAAAAGGAAATGTCACTTGCATGGTAATTTGACTCTGAGTGAAATGTAAGCTCCAGGCATTTTTACCATATAATAGGCAGAGCAGAAATACTTAAGGAATTGTTATAGATTCTCTTCATGTCAATCTTTGATTTGCAAGGTTTTGGCTATGGCGCCTCCACAGGTCTATGCTGATTTAGTTACTGCAGAGTCTAATCTTGGTTATATGTATCAAAACTTCTCTATATTTACCTGTAGGACGTAGGCTCAGAGCTTTGGTAACATTCCCCTGACGATTCCTGGGAAATGCTTCACTTTCCTGCATGCCATGTGTATTCTGGCCCATCTGAAGACATGTACTTTATGTTAATTCCAGCTCCTGCAAAGGAGAGAGGGATCCAATGTTGGGCTTTTCTGACTCGAGGCAAAATTCAGTTTATCTTGCATGGTTGTTCAAGGGGCAGAAATAGACTAAGGGCATGTTATATATCAGAGTACCTCCGTGGACAGGAAGCTCACCTGGATACTTAGCAAGGGGGTGGGCTGATGCACCCATCCATGGGCCATAGCCCTAAGGTGCTTTTGGTTGTAATCCCTGCTGGCAGGCACTATCGGGGGGAGGGGGGAGAAGGAGCAAGGAGAGGAGAGCACACACTGTTCCTTTCTGAAGCAGGGCTATGGACCAATACTGAGTGCATTTCCCCCCAGCCCACTTGAAAGCAGAAGATACCCAGAATACCCAGCTGTGGGACCCTCCACTCATCTGCCACATCTCCAAGAGTGACGTATTATTTTAAGGGCATTGTGCTCATTGTTTAGTAGAAAGATGTTATGCCTTATGTGCACCCACTGAGGTTTTTGCTATGTTCTACACAATGAAGGTGTTTCTAAGGCTATGGCTACACTTGCACTTCAAAGCGCTGCCGCGGCAGCGCTTTGAAGTGCTAAGTGTAGTCAAAGCGCCAGCGCTGGGAGAGAGCTCTCCCAGCGCTGTCCGTACTCCACCTCCCTGTGGGGAATAACGTACAGCGCTGGGAGCCGCGGTCCCAGCACTGGGGCTTTGACCACACTGGCGCTTTGCAGCGCCGCAATTTGCAGCGCTGGAGAGGGTGTGTTTTCACACCCTGCTGCAGTGCTGCAAATTTGCAAGTGTAGCCATGGCCTAAGGAAAAACAAATGAACACCAACACTCTTCTTTCTCTTTGCCTTTTAGTGCAGTACGAAGAAATGTTTCACTCTGTGCAACATTTTGGGGCATATCTGTAAAGAAAGTGTCACACGCTGCCATTATGGCCCTTCCCATGCTATGTAAACTGTGATGTTCTACTGCCAGTGGCCTCGTCAACAGGCTACAACTGGTGTGTGTGACATGCTCTTCACTTTACTGAAGTAACTGTGACTAAATTTAACAACTAGCACTGTTCAGAAAACAGACTTCATCCCATGGGAAATACTGATATTTTGACATTTGTTTTAATCTAGAAATAGGACAAAATGTTGAAATACTTAATAGTCTGGGGGAATGAAAACTCCCAAAAATTTAAGTTAAAAAAAGTCAAAATGTAGAAATTCAACATTTTCCATCAAAATGACATTTCATTTCAAAATGTTAACTTTTTTAAGTTGAAAAAGTTTGATATATCAATTAAAAACTATTTTTTGTTTAACTTTCCCATCAAAAATTAAACATTTAAAAAAAATCAATATTTTCTTGGGAAAAAAATCAAATTTGATGAACTCCCATATTTCACCAGGAAAACTTTTCCGTTCAAAAATTAAAACCAGTTCTAGCACCAAACCGGAAAATAACATTAGGATTTGCAGTAAGACTGTAAACAGAGGCACAAGCTAATTGGAGAGGCATCAAAATAATGCTTCTGTCATGTTAGTATTCAAGTTCAATTCACATATATGTATGGATCAGTTCACATGTCTGTCCTTACCAAGATAATACACACCTATACTCCTGCTGCTTGCATGAGGCAAGGCATAATATGACTTTATTTTGTAGATACTCACAAAGCTCCCTATACATAGTTTCATAGACTCTAGAGCCTGAACTGTTCCTTGTTATGTCTTCTGACAAAATAGCCAAAGATCCATGTTTTGAGTTGATCAGTATTTGCAAAAGTTATGCTGTTGGCCTCAAGCATCTCTAAGGTATGACCCAATCCAAGACTTGCAAACACATAAACACTGGTAGACTGAGAAAGGAGAATCCATGCTGATTGCAGCCTGGGAAGATATGGCCTGGCCACATCATTTGTTTGGCACAGAAGGTGCTGTCACTCCTGAGATCATGCCATTTCCTGATATCTGCTCTATCATTTTCAGACTATAAATTGGCCTATAGAAAGAAGAGATGAATTAAAAGGGAAAGCCTACGACTAAGGCTTTATGAATACTGTAGCTATTACATTCTTAACATGCAAAAAATAATAAAGTGAAGACTTTAATTACCTCTCTTTGGGGTGTGCTTGACTTTAACCCTCTACTGCAGCATGCTGTTGCTTGTTTACTAGGCAAGAGACTGCCCTCCCTCTGCTTTCAACCATGCAATTTCCAGTGAAACTGACTGAGAAGAACCAGTGTGTCTTTAAAATTAGTGTCTTCTGATTTGCCTTTTCAGGTTCATTTATGTCAGATGCCACCAGAGCCAGAGTGCAATCTCTTTTTAATCATTTCTTCATTCCCTCTTGAATGGTCTCAGTATAGCCTGCTTGAAACTGAGATGAAAAATTCCACTTAATTTGGTTGCCTTTCATCAGCAACTTCACTTACTATGGAGTCACTCTATTAGACCACAGATGTGGAGGCAGCTCAAGACATTAGCTGTCAAAGTAACTCTCCCTAACCACCTGCTATTTACATGCAAAACATGCCTCCCTGTTGTGACTAAAACTGTAAACAATTTTGGGGGAGAAAACTGCTGGCTTAGGTTTTGAGGGAAACATTTTCTTTTGTTGCTTTCCTATAATTTGCAAATAATAATAATTAATAATTAATAATCCTCCCTGTCAAAATGAATGCAGCATTCCTCTTTTGGGGAGTAATCTTCCAGTTTAAGCACTGCCAGAAAATGACTTAGACTTTACTTTTACAAATACTTTAAATTTTGTCCATCTCCTTACTCCCCCCCCCCCCCCCCAGCAACTGTTAATCACATGCAAATCACAAAGCCTATTTGGCTTCATGTCTTGCCCTGAGGAGAGAAGCAGTCACAATTTCTTCCCTAGTAGCACCCTTGCTTCAGGAAGGAAGTAATTGGCTAGGCAGGGGTTCTCAAACTGGGAGTCATGACCCCTCAGGGGGTCACAAAAGGGTTACATGGGGGTCACGAACTGTCAACTCCATGGGGCTGACATGCCCAAGTCCCCATTAAATTAAATCAAATTACCCCCCCCCCTTTTAATCTATAATCTGTCAAAGGGATTATCAATACAAAAAGTTTGAGAACCACTGGGCTACTGCCTTTTACTAGCAGCAGATTCCTTCTACCTCTGTGCTAGGTCAGCTGTGCTGGATGGTGCTTGGAAATGTGGGACCAAGGCTCTGGCAACTCCTCACCCTTCTTCACCCAGCCGTCAGGAAACTGGGCCCCAGAGCAGCAGTGCAGGTAAGGGTTGGTGTGCTAATTGGGCCTACAAATTTACTCTGCTTGTAAGCTCAGATGCAAAAAGTATATAAGATTCATACAATGTTACAACCTATAATGACAAATGTTAATAGAAAATAAGTCAAGTTGCTTTCAATAATAAATGTTATAAACAGGTGCAAAAGAACCAGACAGAGAGACTAAATTAGTCCAAACCAAAAGGCCATGTTGATATAATTCAAGGACTATACTGAAATCATGCTTGGTAAAAACAGAAGATACGGAACCAGAATTAATGAAATTAATGAACCAAAAATGGTGTGTAGGATATTAGGCCCAACTGGTGAATGAAATAATGAGGGGATGGGCTATTCCACCCACCATTCCCTTTGTGGGTCTTTAAAAAAGATACTTTGGAAGGAACAGAAGGAAGAACAGATGGAGGCTGCTGGAGTGAGTTTCACATCAAGGCTTCCACCCCCACCATTTCCTGGGACTCTAGGCCTTTGTCCTAATTCTGAGAAATGGCTTGGTCTCCATCTAAGAACTGGCAATTAGACATTCAGGAAAATGGCAGTAAGTTAAAACACATAGTGGTGCCCAAATGGAAAAATAAATGAGATAAGCATCAAAATATTGTGTCGACCTACAAAGTACTCATATTCGAAGTTAGCAGGGATGTCTAATTTTTTGTAACTTCATGCTATCTTGTATATCCTCTTCCCCAGTGCATATAAGAATGGATTGAGCAGAAAATGTGAGCTACTAAATCAAAATGAGGAAATAATATAAAAAGACAGTCAGTAATTTAAAATCATTAATTTAGAAATTGGAATGTTGTGCATATCTTTTGAAGATTTCTTCCCTGCTACCCACACCTACCTCATTACACAGAAACAAATGTTACATTTTGCTGTGAATTGCTCTGCGTTGTGCAAGGCCGACTGTAGTGAACTTGAAGATGCACAGACACTCATGTCCTTCTGCTGACAATCTGATAACGCCTGAGAGTGACTGTAACAATAGAGTGTGAACATGGGGCTGCCCACCAGGAAATTAAATTAAAAAAAACAAACAAAAAAACAACAACTCCTGCCCATGAAGACAGCAATGAAAACAGTACAGAGTAAGTGCTTTGAAATATCAAAAAGACCTACAATGGCTTAAATTCTTCCTTTAACTTCTTTGGTGCCTGCAACAACAACGGTATGGTCATACTTTATATTAAGTATCGGGGGAAGCCGTGTGTCATAAACAGATAATGAAGGGTTAAAGTCTCTTTTACCTGTAAAGGGTTAACAAGCTCAGTAACCTGATGAACACCTGACCAAAGGACCAATCAAGGGACAAGATCATTTCAAATCTCTGAGGAGGGAGGTCTTTGTCTGTGTCCTTTGTTTGGATTGCCGTTCTCTCTTTGGATTTAAGAGAGGCCAGACATATTCTTCAAGTTCTCCAAAGTTTCCTGAAGTATTTTCTTCTATTCAGTATAGTGAGTATTAGAAAGGCGAATTAGTCTTATAATTAATTTCTGCATTTGCAATTGTGTGTTTGCTGAAGAAATATCTTTATTTCTGTTTGCTGTTACTTTGATTATTCTGAGGAGGAGGGAGGGGCAGTCTCTCCAGTTAGACCCTGTAAATTTTTCCATCCTGGTATTACAGAGATAGTGTACTTTTTTTCTTTCTTTAATAAAATCTTTTCTTTTAGAACCTGAGTGATTTCTTCCCTTGTTTGGATTTTCAGGGGAAGGAGGGGGAAAAGTGAATCCCTCTTTGTTTGATTCAAGGAGTTTGAATCAAGGTATCTCTCCCAAGGACAAGGGGAGGGGGAAGGAGGGGGGGGGGAATGGATTATTTCCCTTTGTGTTAAGATCCAAGGAAGTTGGGATCTGTGTTCCCCAGGGAAAGTTTGGGGGAACAGGGAGTGTACTAGACACTGGAATTTCTAGTTGGTGGCAGCTTTTACCAGATCTAAACTAGGATTTAGGTTAGAGGATTCCATGCAGGTCCCCATCTTGTGAACGCTAAAGTTCAAAGTGGGGAATAAACCTATGACACCGTGTTAGCCTGTATTCACAAAAACAACAAGGAGTCCGGTGGCCATCTGAAGAAGTGTTTTTTTTACCCACAAAAGCTTATGCCCAAATAAATCTGTCTTTAAGGTGCCACCGGACTCCTTGTTGTCTTTATATTAAGGTTCTCTGCGTAAATAAAAGGCTACAAAGGGCTAATAAATGATTAATAGATGTTTTAATAAATGGTTAATCCATTGCTATAGATTACTGTAGAGTCCAACAGGTGAATAAATTTCTTATAGCCATGATTTATAACCATCTATATAACACCTTTCATTTATGTGCTTATAACTATCTCTAACACATACTACTTAGGTGTGTAACATATTTAAAAACTTCTATTAACCATTCATTAACTGTTTATAAATTATCTGAAAATGGAACCTCAAGTATAAGGTGTAGCCAAAGGAATATTAATCCAGTACTGTTTGGATTTGTAATTTTTGTTTAGTGTTAAACATAAATCCACCGAAAAATTGGTTCAGATAATTTTTATGTAACTTGACATTCGGAGGCTCACCATAGGTGAGTCATGTATGTTGCCATTTCTGTCCCATTTCTTTTAAAGCACATTTGCTTGAAGATGTTACTAACCAATAATTAGCCCTGTGGAAGCCAGTAAATAATTAACAAGGTATTTGAAGAGATCTTAATGAATGTTAGTTAGCAAGAGTCAGGCCATACTGTAACCTTAATGACGTAAGACTTGTAGGAGCAAAGATAGTGCGAGGCGACAGGACAGGAACTGTGTACAAAGTTATTACGACCTTGCAATCACTAACCAAAATGCAGGCTTGCTTTCTCTAGGATTGAGACAAATAAGATAAGCCTTTTTGCTATGTATAAACAAAATGTAGTTGTTGCTTTTTACTGTCTGTATTATTGTTAGAAATTGTCTGTAAAAGGTATAAAGGCTTGCTGTGATTGTTTACCAGTTGAGAGACCTGTCCAGGACTGGGGTGACCCTGTGTCCTATGGCACTCTCTCCCTCCATGGTAATTACTGGAGAAATTAAAGAATTTGATTTTGCTGCACCCAAACAATAAAAGCGAGAACTTAGTTTTTCTTCGACAGCCCCATGCTTGTTACCTTTTCACTCATTTACCTTTCTATTTCTTTGATGGTGCTTAGATTGCTGAAGAGGAATGATCTCTGCTGCTATCCTCCTCCTTGCACTACTGACTTCCAAGACATTTGTAATGGAACATTTTTTCTACTTTGCAATAATTCCCACTAGAAATAATTGAGCAGGGACAATTATTTGCCATAATCACTTTTTTTTTTTGCCAGAGCCCTGTGAACCTGAATAATTGAGACATCATTGCTGGAGGACATACATTATTTTTTGCCTCATAAATAATCCCCTGTTGAATTTTGCCCTGGTTACAAACATTGCAACCTTACTGAAAGCTGAATACACCATCACCTATGTAAGCTTATGCCAATGCTTACTATCAGACTCATTACATTGTAACACTATCCTCCAATGTGAAATATCCTTTGTTAGCACATGAAGTGGCACCTTTCCCCCATCTTGAGACACTGTAGGTAGCAGATAAGGTTTTTTCAATTTTTGAAAAAAGAAGTGTTAACCTAGAGCTTGTTGGATAAAATAAGGAAACTAATTATTCATATATAAAGTATCTGATGAATGACAGATTTTGTTGTATAAATTATTCACAATAAATAATTCATTCAGTTCTACCACCTATATCCTTATTCTCTGTTTACATCAATCAATGTAAATCAGGATTATCCTCACTGAAGTCAATGGAGATGCATAGGTGAAAACTGATTTAAATGAGAGAATTACACCCTGTGGTGTGAAACATACATGGGCTGATCCTGCATCATTGAAATCCATGGGAGTTTTGTCATTGACGTCAATGGTAATAGGAATAGTCCTGTTGGGAACACACAGCTTGGTATCCCATATACATATGTATAAAAACTGCTATTGCAACAATTGAACATTTTTGGATGGTCCATGAAACACAAACCCTACTGCTTTGCTCTTTTTTCTTTTAGGAAAACAGTTCCATTTTCATCAGTCTCATAGCCAGTGGGACCAGATATGTACTTGAAGAAGGTAGAAGCCAAACTGCACTGTGAATTTCTACTTTGATGATTTCTCTGATTTGATTATGAAATTTGGATCTCTCTAGCTAATTTCCAGCTCTCATTCTAACCAATTTTGCAGTGGCTTAAAATGTTGTTAGACGATGTGACTTTGAGCTCAGTGTTTTTAGTAATTCATGTATACACTTAGGCATGATTTTCAAAGATATTTGGGTACCTAAAGATGCAGATAGTGTAACCTAATGGAATTTTCAAAAGTACATAAGAAGGCCAGGTACCTAGCCCCCATTGATTTCAGTGGTTGATAGGTGTCTAGCATAGTTTCCAAAGCACCTGTTCTAACCTAAGTATCAGGGGGTAGCCGTGTTAGTCTGTATCCACAAAAACAACAAGGAGTCCAGTGGCACTGTAAAGACTAACAGATTTATTTGGGCATAAGCTTTTGTGGGTAAAAAAACTCACTTCTTCAGATGCATGGGAGTGAAAGTTACAGATGCAGGCCTTATATAATGACACGTATACCTCACGAGGGGAGAACCAGTGTTGACAAGGCCAATTAGATCAGGGTGGATATAGTCCACTCCCAATAATAGATGAGGAGGTGTCAATTCCAGGAGAGGCAAAGCTGCTTTTGTAATGAGCCAGCCACTGCCAGTCCCTGTTCAAGCCCAAATTAATGGTGTTAAATTTGCAAATGAATTTTAGTTCTGCTGTTTCTCTTTGAAGTCTGTTTCTGAAGTTTTTTTGTTCAATAATTGTTACTTTTAAGTCTGTTACAGAATGTCCAGGGAGGTTGAAATGTTCTCCTACTGGCTTTTGTATGTTACCATTCCTGATGTCTGATTTGTGTCCATTTATTCTTTATGTAGGGACTGTCCGGTTTGGCCAATGTACATGGCAGAGGGGCATTGCTGGCACATGATGGCATATATAACATTAGTAGACATGCAGGTGAATGAGCCCTTGATGGTGTGGCTGATGTGGTTGGGTCCTCTGATGGTGTAGCTAGAGTGGATATGGGGACAGAGTAGGCAACGAGGTTTGCTACAGGGATTGGTTCCTGGGTTGGTGTTTCTGTGGTGTGGTGTGTAGTTGCTGGTGAGTATTTGCTTCAGGTTGGGGGGTTGTCTGTAAGTGAGGACTGGCCTGCCTCCCAAGGTCTGTGAGAGTGAGGGATCATTTTCCAGGATAGGTTGTAGATCACTGATAATGTGCTGGAGAGGTTCTAGCTGGGGGCTGTACATGATGGCCAATGGAGTTCTGTTATTTTCCTTGTTGGGCCTATCCTGTAGTAGGTGACTTCTGGGTACCTGTCTCGCTCTGTCAGTCTGTTTCCTCACTTCCCTAGGTGGTCTGACCTAAGTGTTTTTTAAAATCCCAGTAGGTGCCTATTTGGATCTATAGGTGTCTAAATACTATTGAAAATCTGGCCTTTGGAAGTCTAAGTGAGGTTGTTGCAGGTTTTCTCTTGAGGTCCATATTTAGGTTTTTACTCAAACCATACCTAAGCCAACACCCATTGAAATACACATCCAATTAAAAGCTAAGTAAGGATTGCAAGATTTAGCCCTTTATTTGCTGGCCAGAATACAGAAACCCATACTTAAATTTGCATGGAAATAACTAATTTGTTTGCAACCATATTCTTCTTTTAGAAAGCAAAAGCTGTGGGATGCATTTGTTGATTTACAAATGGAGAAAGGAAAAGCAAATACATGTGTTAGAGCTGACACTGGGTGGGAGGCTTCCTTGAAACAACTCTTAGCGGGGGAGAATTTAAATGCAGTCAGTTTAATGTTAGAAATACTGGAGATTGTGTTTAGGTGAAAATTTGAAGGCGGGAAAGGTGTTTCTTTGTGGAAAAGCTTTGTGAAGTATGACTGACTGTGGATATACTTTTAGGGTGACCAGACAGCAAGTGTGAAAAATCAGGACAGGGGTGAGGGGTAATAAGAGCCTATATAAGAAAAAGACTCAATAATTGGGACTATCCATATAAAATTGAGACATCTGGTCACCCTTTCTACTTTTTGCCTTGTAGTAACCATGACTATCCCTAGAATAACCATAATAATATGTGCCATACAACTGCAATACATGTGGAAATATGGGTCTGATTCATTTCTGTGTTACTACAGTTTTATGATGAAATCATTGATGTGATGAAGTTACATTGCCGTAAAACTGGGAGGAATGCAGTGGACTCAGATCCATAGTGTATAGCCCTTACATGTGAAAATAATGGAAGGTAATAGAGCAATGCTGATTTAAATATCTGAGGACCTAGTCCTCAAAGTCTTGACATTCCTCTTTAGCTCCCCAATTCAGCAAAGTATTTAGGCACATGCTTAATCCCACTGGAGTCCATCTTTCCTGAATGGGGATGGACTGTTGAATTGGGGCCTAGCTTAGAAGAAACTTTTATTAACTTTGATAGAGTCTTCTCTGGAATTTAAAAATTATAGTGTCTGTGCTGCACTGATTGGGACCAATTCTCTCACACTTGTTTCATGCTATTGTAATGTATTTTACTGAGTTCAATAGATTTCCTCCTGATTTACACCGTTTTGAGTAAGAAGAGAAAATAGGCCTATAATGTCTTACAATATGAAGTTGAAAAACACGGTTGGCTCAAAAACAATTTCTTCATCATTCAGTGAATTCTGTTTGAGTTAACATGTACATAGTAGGCTTATTTCTGCATGATTGACAGAGGGGCAAACACACATAAAAGCAACACTACTCACATTCACGGCCCAAAGTATGAGGACTGAATGTATTCTGTAAATTTGGAGACATGGAGTGTAGCAGCACTTGTGTGGCTTTGCTGAGCAGCCAGTTATGGAGTTGGAAAAAGAGGCGTGGTGATGCGGAAAATGGACAGATTCCGCAGAAAATCAGGAGGTTCCATTGGGCTGTGGCAAAAGTGGGAAATCAGGTGGAAGTGAAGAAGGTAATTGAAAAGTGCACCCAGACTTGCACTCTTTCTGAACTAGAGGATTCCTGCATGGCTATTAGGTGCATTTACATTTCACTGCCACCATTCAAACCTTTATTTGCAGAGAGACTGTGCTCCTCCCCATCTCGCTGAGAAGTCTGATAGGAGCCATACATCACATTGTTTAAAATAATTTTCTAAATATTGCTTTAAGTGCAGGGGACATTTCCAGTGATGATGATCTCTTTAGCAGAGACCTTCCTTAAACTGTAATCCCTCCTGCCTAACACTGCTGGTGAATATCCAATTATTCATAGTGGCACACCCCCTCTGTTGCAAGACTTGCAGGAGATGTCTTTTTTTCTTTTCTTTTCTTTTTTTTTTCTTTTTTTTTGTTTAAAGCCAGTTTCTAGAACCCTGCTGCTAAATAGGCTTTATTGTCAGTATAGTGAAAGGCAACTTCATCTCCTCAGCACTACAGCTACTGGGCTCCATCAAAACCTGAAACCAGACTTTGGTTTTGCCCCAAGGCAATTTTGCCCCCATTTTAAAATTTTATTTTATTCTCTGTGTCTTACATTGTAGGTTTGGTGTTTGAGCATGACAGTGTCTGTGCTATTGAGAATTTGCTGACAGAGATGATCTTTTTTTATACTATTTTTGTATGCGTCTTGATGTTAAAATTATGTAGTATTTGTCTAATATTCTTTGCTATTTAATTAAGCAAGGTATTTCCCTCTTTCTTACAGCAGTGTAAATCACAAAAGTGATCTCAATCTGCATAATTGTTTTACTGGTAATCTTTTTCTCCTAATTTGGATGACTGGTGTAATCCTAGTATTCCAGTGTTTGTATTGCCCTAAGTATGATCAGAACTATTTGTCTAATATTTTCCTGACTCCCTTTGGTTTAATATTTTTTGTGTTTGCTATGTCACTTTACAGTAGCACGTAGAGGCCACAAATCAAGATTGGGATAAAATTGTCAAAAAGCACCTAAGTGATTTAGCAGCCTGTCTCATTTTCAGAAATAACTTTGGCACTAAGTTCAACCAGTGGGGCTTTGGTGCAAAAGTCAGTTTTGGAAATGGGACTTGTGACAGTCTGTAGCCTGTGCCATGATATAACTGACTGATCCAATAAAATTCAAATTTGTAACTAAAAAAACAAACTCAAGTAAGTGTGTGTGTGTGTAGTGTCACAGTCCTCACAGATTAAAGTACAGAGATCTTGCTGGGGAGTGGAGATGTAGAGAGGAGTTGAATTGCCAGATAACACTTCACCGGTTGCTTTGCTTGAGGAGTCCTATAGACAAAAAACAATGGCTGCATGCATCTTGTAGATGATGACAGAGTGGCCCAAGGAGTAGGGGAAGCACTGGCCAGTGAACATCTCAAACATAACCTGACAGTGATCCAAGTGAGAACAGACACACCCGGCGCTTACGCCCTATTTCAGGGATCGGCAACCTTTGGCACGTGGCCCGCCAGGGTTAGCCCCCTGGCGGGCCGGGCCGGTTTGTTTACCTGCCACATCCACAGGTTCAGCCGATCGCGGCTCCCACTGGCCGCAGTTCGCCACTCCAGGCCAATGGGGGATGCAGGAAGTGGCGTCCAGCACATCCCTTGACCCGTGCTGCTTCCCGCAGCACCTGTTGGCCTGGAGTAGTGAACTGCGGCCAGTGGGAGCCGTGATCGGCCGAACCTGTGGATGTGGCAGGTAAACAAACTGGCCCGGCCTGCCAGGGGGCTTACGCTGGCAGACTGCGTGCCAAAGGTTGCTGATCCCTGCCCTATTTCTTCCTTCATCACAGGCTGGGTTAAACACAAGACTGTGGGTAAAATTTTAGCCAACATGTTGAGGGGCATATGTATATCAAAGGAATATGGGAAGGATGGCTTAGTTAGGAATTGTGGTGGTATTCTACCACTCAGACAGGTTGTGATATATTGATCTTATACTGTATTTGAGATGAAGCTGGTGATGCTTCTGTTTTGGTTATGTAACCCCCTTGGGCTTCAGAGAGCATGGTCCCTTTTTCCTGAGGGGGGGAGTGCTGATTGTTCCAGAAGGAGGAGGTGCTGTAGAGGGAAGGGGGAGCAGAGAGAGGGGAGAGTGACAGGATGTGTGTCTGGAGCTCCAGACAGAAGGGCTGTTGCAAGCAGGCCCTCACAGAGTGAAGCAGCCAAGAACCTGCCTGAAGCCTGGGAGGGACGGAGCGGCCAATCAGGGACATCCCAGGACAGGAGCCAGGAGGAGCACTGTGCCAGGAAGGAATCGCCCGAGAAGGACATACTGGAACTGGACCCAGTATCACTGTTGCCCAGAGTTGCGTGGGGCTGTGGCAGTGTTCCCTCTAATTTTTTTCATGCACGTGCAGAATGAATTTTGTTATTTGCAGCAATATGGAGGTGACGTGTGACACATCACCTCCATATTGGTGCATGTAATGAAATTCATGTGGTGGGGGTGGGACCGAAGGGTTCAGAATGTGGGAGGGGGCTCAGGGCTGGGGCAGAGGGTTGAGGTGCAGGGGTGTGAAGGCTCTGGCTGGGGTGCGGGGTCTGGGGTGGGGTCGTGGATGATGGGTTGCCCTGGGGCTATGGTGGGGAGAGAGGACTCCCCCCAGCTCTCTCTCCCTGCAGCAGCACCTGGACTGGGAGGGAGAGGCACCTCCCCCACTGTGGCAGCTCCGGGGCTGGGGCTGCGGGATAGGTGCCTCTCCCCTGACCGCAGCAGGTCCAAGTCAGGCCTGCATTGGGGCCAGGGGAGGTGCACCTCTTCCCCGGCTGCAGCAGGTCCAGGCTGGGCCTGGCTTGGGGCCAGAGGAGGGGCGCCTCTCCCCGGGCCATGGCACTTAATAGGCTGCTGCACGGCCACACAGCTGCTGTGCAGCTTAGAGGAAACGTAGGCTGTGAGTACTGGGGCGTGTGACTTTGCATTGGGAACAAGGAGGGAGGCTGTTAGCTAGCTAATTGGGGAGGTTGATGCTCTGTGTGGCTTTGCAGAGAGTGGCAGAAGAGGGCACTGGTGGGGTTTGTTGGGGAAAATTCACTGTTGCCGAAGATGACCTGGAGCACCCAAGACTCACCACTGGACTGAACTTTGCCCAGAACTCCTGAACTCTGTATGCAGACATATTGCTGGGTGTCTGTCCTTTCAGACTGTGGTACCACTGGACCTCTGAGTCCTTGTGTTGAATGCAACCCTGTTTTACTGCTCCCCCTATATTCCCCCCTGTTTCTTTTCTCCTTTCATCCCTCTATAAATAAATATTTCCCTGTCTATATTCATTGTACTCTTCTGATGTGTGCATGGTCCCACCGATATTTTTTAGAACAGGTGCCTCTGGGGTGGAAGGGATTTTCCCTGCTGCATTCTTGCGCGCGCTTTCTCTTGGCCAGAGCTGCCAGCAAAGCAGACTCCATCTTGGCCATGAAGGCTCTAAAGTTAATTTACATTGCTAGATAATATTTAAGGGCCTAAAAATGTGGATGGGTATTTTGGAAAATACTCAGGAAAGATGAAACAGAAAAGATGGCTCAAGAGTAAATCTGACAATGTACCTGCATGTTCTGTACATCAGACTTGATATAGTAGTGAGTCTCAATTTGTCCCTGGTATAATTCCGTTGACTTTAGTGGAATGATTCACCAAAGATGATTCAACAGAGTTAAATATAGCATGGAAACACAGACAGGCAATGTCAGAGCAAAAGTAAACACTGAAAAGTTAAAGTGGAATGTCTGGCACATACATACCATGAACCAGAAGCTGTACATTGACCAACGGAGCTATGCCAATGATCACCAGTTGTGGATCGGGTCATTGTCCAGTTAATTTTGCCGGCAAACTGTAAACATCCGAGCTCTTATTCTCTGCTGACTTACACCATTGTAAATATGGAATAGTCCAGTGAAATCAATGGATCCACAGTATTGCAAAATGTAAGTCAGAGCAGAAGCAGACTCCAAGTTTTTAAGTTTTAATTTATCATCTACCATATTGACAATATTTCTAGCAATGGCAACATTTTCTGTTGAATCATTTATTTAAATCTTTGTTGGCAAACCCATTAGCACTCATTGGTTACAAATTCTGCATTGTTGTACCAAGATATTTCTAAACAAGAACTCAATGAGAACCTCCTAATAGCATCCTCATCACTTTATCTGAAAGCCTTCTTACACAGATGCCATGGAATTAACCAGCCAGTGGATTGTGTGATGATAATTTGCAAATAGAAAATGGACCTTGTTCTTGCCCTCTGCACCTCAGTGGTCTTCATCCAAAAGGACTAAGCCTATGCAACTGACTGTTTTGGGGTGATGTTAAGATATACCCCCATGTAATGAGCTATGTCTGACAAAGTGACATTTTCAAAAGTGCGTGGTCCATATTGCTCAGGCATTTTTCCAAACTTGTGCATGTGCAAATCTCAACATGCAGACAAAATGAGATATGTGCATGAAAGCAACTGAATGTGAGTGCCCCTCAGTGCTTGTGCGTGTGTGATGTTTGCATGTGCACAAGTTAGGTGCACACAAAAATGCACGTTTGAAAATGTGGCCCTAAATGCCTTTGTTTTGTTTTATTGTAGGGAAGGAACAAGTTCTTTTTTATCTTTTGATTTGACAGGTAGTAGATATTAGCTGTTTCCTTCAGATAGTAAATATGAATCTGGACAGCCAATGATGTTATGATCTTGTATTACCTACTAACAGATCATTAGATGGTTGACAGAGAGCATAAGATCTGCTGCCATGAGGCCACCAGACCACAACAGATAGTAGACAGAGATTTCACATGACTCCTGTTGGGATGTAATTCACTTATTCTTTATGAGTGTGGCCTCCATCAAACAGCTCATTTTTCTTCTCTTCTAGTTTTGGATAGATTTGTTACTTGCCCATTATGCCTATGCTGGGGAGTACAGAGACAGCTCACCCCTCTCTGACCTACATCACAGGACAAAGCGTGGCAGGGAAAACAGCCTCTGCAGGGTCACTTCTCCTCCTTCCTGCCTGTGCAGGTGCATGTCCAGCACTTTGGCTCTGCCCTTTGGTGCATTAGCCGGCACAGCTGAGGAGTGGTGGTAGGGATAGTAATCTACACAGGGCTGCACTTTTCTAGGAGTAGGTGAGGGAGGGACTTGTGAATCAGAGAGTCGCAGTTCCCTCTCTGGTCTGTCCTTCCCCCTGTAGTAAGGGGAGAACCAGGGAAGGAGTTATGAGTCTCTGAGTAAAAATTCCCTCCCCATCATCTCCCTGACAAGTTCTAAAGAAAGTGCAGCCCCTTGAGTGTAAAGATGCAATCGATCCCTGAGGTTTAAATGCTAAATGGGCATCAATTTAAGTGCTGCACCTTCAAAATCATATGGGAAATTGGGAGCCTGACCACAACTTTTACATTCCATTCTATGTGTGTCTTCTAAAGTCATTACAATATTTCCAAATACTGTACATTTAAAACATACCATTTGGAATGCCATTCTTACTGACTGCTACTGCACCATCTTAAAATAGTTATTGTCTGCTGATAACATGCACTTTTGGTTTCTGAACTAATTTGGAACAATATTTATAACTAGAAGAGAATTCAGACATAAATGTAGCTTTAAAATATCCCACTTTGCACATTGATGATTTAATTGATGTCATACAAGGAATGCAGTATAATGAATATATTTGGAGCCATAAGCCAGGTTTTGCTTCATGTACATGACATGACTCTGGCCCTTTAACTTTTAAAACACTTCCCCAATTAAGCTGTTCAGGGCCCGAAGGCTGTCCAAGCCGCTGCAAATTGATTTCTCCCATGATGATATTTAGAGCTGCTCACCAAAACATATGAGGAAAAATAACAGCTTTTTCTTTAAATCTGGTTTTAATCTCTTTTGACTTTCTCTCCATGTTTTAAAGGTAATCTAAAAGTTGCATTTCCCTTTCCTATACACCCTTCCTCCTCCAATTGGTTGAAAATGTTTCTTTTTAAAGGCCATCTTATCCAAGGTTAATCCTTACAAATATCCCATGCAAGACCTGAGGTTAGGAGAAATCTAAAGCATAAACAAGAAGGCCTGACAAATTATGGGGCAATATAGTTAAGCTCCAGGAATGCAGCAATGTTAGCTGATAAGTTACTTATGTTCAGATAGTTGTACATTTCTGTAGCTTGGGTATTAGTAAGCAGGAGAGCTAGTAAAAGTATTCATTATGGGAGAAATTGGCTACTACTCATATACACCACTTAAATCCTATTAACTGCAAATCCCATTTAGATTTAACTGATGCACAGACTGGCCCTCTGCAAAGGTATCATTTTCACCCTAAAAATAATATTTCTTATTAATTTTGCCCAGGTCTTGGGATGGATCATTCTTGAGGTTTTTTTGTATGCATGTATTCTAAAGTACTTGCCAAATTATTTAGACAAATAATTTTCAATCTATTTGGGATTTGCTAAATGAGTGCTTTGACCATGGCTATCTGGTGTCCATTATTTGTGTGGCATAGATGGTCACTTAAATCACATGGTTAGGTTTTAGTTCTCTCATTGTTTGACTAACATTTTTTTAAATAGTAGAATACAACAATGATGGCAAATAAATAATAATGCACTTTCTGTATGGATATTTGGAGGAATAATCATTCATGCAAATGAAAGTATTCCTGAGCATTTTCCCAGTTAGGGTTATCTAAATAACCCTTAAATAAATAACATTTATCCAAATACCTGTGAAATTAATAACATGACTTAATGAATTATAGTGAACTTTTATTGATTGAAATATTCACAAATCACAATTTTGTTTTAGGGTTGTTTTTCGTTTTTGTTTTTACACTGTTTGACCAGTGCTCGTACATAGTTTTCTCCTTATCTCTTAGGACTCTGATTCACAGAAATAATCTCATCCATGTAAATATAGTCAATGAAATCCACTTACCATACAGAATGTTTCAAAATTAATTGCACTTGGACCTTCTTAGAAGAAGGCTTTAGCTGTGTTTGAGCACTTTTTTCTACCCCTCTAGTCTTTTTTGAATACTAACCCTGATTCATCACAGCTTAAAGCTTGACTTATGAGGCTGGGGAAGCAACTGTGTTTTTTCAAACATGTTGCAGTTCTGAGCAGGGTTAGGCATAAGCATTTCTTCAGAGCAATGTAAATACAGGACCGACAGACATTTTGATTTTTCTGACTGGAAATCTCTTCAACAAAGATGTTTGGTGCTTTTACAAAATCTTTTGGCTGCATATAGTCAAGGCCATCTGTTTGGATGGTTTTCCTCCATTTCAAAATAGCCCATTTTCATTAGGATATGGGTAATAGCCTGTTTTAAGTAAGGATATGGCCAGAATGATTCTGCACTTCATTTGAAAGCCTTTTTGTGCCACATTCCTCCTTATGTTTCACATGCTGAATGGTAGAGGATGACAAAAGGTCTGTGGATATGTCTAGCTGCCCCAAAAGCAGCTGTACTGAAGAGGTCCTAGTGTGACACATGAAAACTTAGTGCTGGGGAGCTTCAGGACAAATTCAAAATACCCTGAAGTCTTATGTGAGCAAAGAAGTGGGACAAAGTGTATTACGTAGTTTTCATGCATGTGTTAGAAATATAAATAGTGACATAAACCTGGAAAGATGGAGGAAGGAAGACTCACAAACAACAGCAGCTGACAAAATCTAGTGGAATGATGGGCTTTTCTGTGAACACAGCCATATTTAGGCCCTGATTCAGGAGAGCACATAAGCATGGGCTTAAATCACAGTGGGATTCAAGGATATGCTTAAAGTTAAGCAATTGCTTATGCACCCTTCCCTGAATAGATCTGCTTCCCTGAATTGGGGTCTTAGTGAGTTATCATGAGAGAGACTGATGTTTTACATGACACATACAGATACATCCAAAGTGCAAATATAATTATACTGCTTCAGACAGAAAGCACAAATCCCACACTTCATAAATATATAATCATGCAACAAAGTTTACAAGTATCTTATCCACACATAATCATTGCAACAATCTCTGTGAAAATTCCTGAATTCCTAATTTAAAAGCAAACCAGAATAAATGTTAGCGCAATTTATTCATTACAAAACAGGCAAGAGACCCCAAAATAGCTACCCCAAATATCTCTAATTCCTGAATTATTTGCAATAGTTCATTTTTACCCGAAACATTGAATTTGTCAAGGCTTCTCCCTAATATGTTTTAAAATCCCTTTTGTTTTTCTTGGCAAAATTTCAAATTCTACTGGTTTGGACAATATAACTCATTTTAGCCTTCCTTCAAATAAATAGTGTCAGGACTACTGCCACAAAACTATGCAAATCTAGTGAGGTTCCATCCATCCATCCATTTTCTTGTAGCAACATAGATCTGAGAACTGTTACAATATCCACTACAGCATCCATTCAGAACATGTTATTTACTGAAAAACGTATTAATTCAAAAGTTACATGATCAGACCATCAAATAACTGATTTGCTCTCCAGTATTCAAAAGGGCATCTCACAATGGGCCAAATCTTCATTTATGCCAATTTACACCAGCTGGGAAACTGTCCCATTGGTTCACTGAAGTGCAGTAGTTGCCATTAAAGCAATTACCATTTCCGGAGGACCACATTTGCCCAGCTATCCTGCCACTATGTGTTTGTCTTGACAAATCATGTGGTGGCTGTGAATCCTTAAACTGAGAATCCATTCTTATGATAAGCCTAGAAAGTGTAGATCTGATTGTCCTATTTAGCTTGGCATCTAGTCCTGACTCTAAGTCCTCTGGTTCCTCCATTAAAACTTCCCCCCCCTTTAATTCTGGGAAGCCTCCACCTTTCGCTATCCAGGGTATTTGAAAGACTGTCTAACTTCCAAATCATAGTTTTATCCAGGCTCATGAGGCTGATGTTAAATCAGTTCAGTTACATGATCACTACACTTTTATTGAAGTACATTTAATTCAAATTTTGAAATTGGAGTGAAATTGAATTGGATTTAACACTAGCCAAAAGGGTGACTAGATAACACAATGATTTATATCTGTTATCAGTAGCACCATTACTCTTTTTAAACAGTGCATGTTTTAATTTATCTCATTTAATTGTCAGCATTGAGCTGCCATTGGTTCGTTAAAAGTCTTGCCAACTGAAATAGCAACAACATAATGACTTATAGAGGGACTTTGTTGTGCCTGGTGGCCATGAATAAGAATATATTAGTCTTGGAATCTTTATCAGTTAGTATATTTTATCATAGAAGTTAGGTAGTTGAACAGAAGCATGGTAGAACATGAGTTTCATCCTGGTTTCTAAACTCAGGGTTTCAGGGTCAAACTGAGCAGAACAGAATCAAATGATAGCTATGACAGCCAGGGTTTAGACCTTCTCACAGGATGAACTGCACCTACTGCAAATGGCTGACACAAAGTACTTAAGCCCCATCTTGTTAACTGTATTTTCAAATGTGGGCTTTAATTTTGCGTGCCTTTGTTTCCCAGTGACCAGCTTTAGATTCTCTGGGCCTGAAAGGTGCTAAGCTTTGGAATTTTGGGGCCTGATCTCTTTTGAAAACCAGACTCAAGATGTCTCCAGGTGGATACCCAGAAATTGAGGCACCCAAAATTAGAGGCCACTTTGGGCCTTAAACCCAAGGGATGAACTAGTTCATCTGCTTCTGTGACTTCACTTTCTCAGCAGATCTTCACTTCCTTAGTGCCTGGAAGGAAAAGTTGCCTGTGAGGTTGAAGTTACAGCTATAACTACAAATATATATGATGGAGAAATAATAATATTAAAAAGCCAATTTAGAATAGAATACTTAGAGAAACTATTCTCTTAAATAATGCCAGGGACCATAAGAACATTTTACAAAAGGAAAGAAGCCTCCCATACATGCTTCACATAACATCAGTCAGAATCTCTGCCTTAAAACACCTGCCTGTGGCCAAACATCAGAAATGAATGGCGTCAATTAAAATGAGCTTCAAAAGCTCATTTGGCCAGAATTTCAAGGATAGCTTTCTCCAGAAGCCATTTCTCTTAAAGCCTGCAAACAGCGGCCAATATATTGACTGACACTCTGTGATACACCAAGTGTCTTGGACCCACTCCAGTAAGTGAGGGGCAAGGACAGTGGGCATATCACAGAATAGCAGTAAGCACCTTAGCTGCTGTTTGTCCATGTGTAACTTTTAATAAATCAGGCCAGCACAATGTCAGCTGTCACATTGGCTGCTGTGAACGCTCTGCTGTTCTGGGGTCCCTACAAAACAATTTTTTCTATTAATAAAAGTGTTTGGAGAAATCACATTTAAACATCTAGAAGCCAGTTATTAAACCCAGTTGCTGTTTTTCCAAGAGCTGAAACAAAACTGCATATACTGGAGAGACTGTCATTGGCTTCCACTGAATGTCACACCTAAGCCACCCAAGTGGTACATCAATTGACAAAAACTTAAATCAGTTGAAATTGATACATCGGTTATTTGTACTTGCACCCACACAGCCTCCCATTAGAGACAGTTACTACACAGTTCATTCAAATATTTCTAACATTTGCTTTTGAAAAATGCCTTTTTTTTTCACCCTCCAAAACTTAAGTTTTGGGCTAAACTACTTGATTGGGTCCCATTGAGAGTGACCGCTCTAGGAGGAAGTGAGAGTGAAAAAGACAAGGAAGGTAGAGTTCCTTTCCTTTTGGATCAGAAACTGATATTGTAGTGCTGGAAAGTAGGTATCCCAATGATACATTTTGCTGGGCCTAGTGGGTAATGTGTTTGGAAGACTATGATAGCTATGCTGATGATTTATTAATTTATTATTTTCTATGATGATTAGTGCAGTGTTGCCAATTACACATTACTCATATAAACAATACTGACACTGCATCACTAGGATACTAATCAATGTGGGAAATGTTAAATATTTACATTTGGATACTACTCCAAGAAAGCAGGTGGCCAATAAAATAAGGTTTCTGGCCATCAGTCTGTGGCCAGCTGGACTGTAGAGCTTTTGGGCTGCATTTGTATTTACACTAAGATCTGTTTATCTGACTCTGGCAGTGTAAAGTGACCTGGAAGTGGGAGGATGTTCTCACTTTATGGCCCTTTTACATGATCAGATGGTATAAGGGGCCTATGTGGAAAAAAATTCTGACCATTAAAAAAAAACAAAAAACATAAGTCAAGTCATCCCAGTACTGAGCCTGAGCAAGTTGGCAAATGTGTGGGGAAGAAAGGGAATTGCCTGCTATATGGTACTGATTGGCTTTGCAGCTGCTTTGCAGACTATTGTACCCCTTGTGCATTCCTGTCCGGGTGGAGAACCAGAAGACCTGCATAGTGAGGGAGGCTGCACACTATCTCATATGGACTCTTGAGAAGTCAGCTAAATGCCACAGATTAATGTGCTCCTGCTTCTCACTCAGCAGTTCAGTGGGACCTAAAGAACCACCTACAGAGTAAAAGAGTTCAGTTCCTTGGGGGTTGGCATGTGGAGGAGGACAGGGGCGGCTCTAGCTTTTTTGCTGCCCCAAGCACGGCAGGCAGGCTGCCTTTGGCGGCTTGCCTGTGGGAGGTCCCCGATCCCGTGGATTCTGCAGCTTGCCTGCGGGAGGTCCGCCGGCCCTGCGGCTTCACCGTACCCACCGCTGAATCCACGGGACCAGCGGACCTTCCGCAGGCAAGCCGCCGAATCTGACTGCCGCCCTTGCAGGGACCGGCAGGGGGTCCCCCGCGGCTTGCCGCCCCAGACACGCGCTTGGCAGGGCTGGCTCCAGGGGTTGTGCTGACCCAAGCAGTCCCCCCCAAAAAAGTCGTGATCGCAACGCGATCTGTGGCAATTCAGCGGGAGGTCCTTCGCTCCTAGCGGGAGTGAGGGACCCTCCCCCGAATTGCCGCCGAATACCTGGACTTGCCACTCCTCTCTGGAGTGGCCGCCCCAAGCACCTGCTTGCTAAGTTGGTGCTTGGAGCCGGCCCTGGTGCTTGGAGCACTGGTGCCTGGATCTGCTGCTGGGGGAGGGTGGGCAAGTGGAGGCTGCCAATATGGAAAGTAAGAAGCAATGATGTACAGTTGAGTCTTCCTACCTGTCCCATGATTCTAGGGGAGATAAATATTAAACCCCCTTCCATCCCAGAAGCTGGAAGAAGCTGGAGAGGAAGGAAGGAGGAAGTAGGTGTGAGGAAGAGCCATTCAGCTAACATCCCATGCCAGCAATCAGTAGGCAGCACAGTCCCTATCCCCCTTCACCCCATCCCATAATGCAGCAGGGAGTTCTTTCATGGGAGCCTTACTGGGGAGGAGTGTGAGTAGCTGAGAAGTGCTGCAGTGTGTCCTTTGTGCCTTTTTTTTTTATTGAGAGGTGGCAGGGTCATGTGTGAATTTCTGTTCTACTGGAACCTGCCATGTGAAGGAAGCTATGATTATACACTATTGTGCTCCCCAGTACTTACAACATTGTCTGAAACCTCTGGAATCCTTGAGCGGTAGCATTTCTCCTCTTTCATTATTTTGCAGTGTATGACATTCAAAACCTTCTAATTGGTACAGTAAAAGGAAGTGTGTCTTGTATCTATGTAATTTTAAAGGGTTAAAGAAAGCGGCAATTTTATTGTTTTATCCTACTTGAAACTCTCTGTATGTCAATAGCAGGCATTTTACATAACACATTGTTAAGTGGAAAGCAGAACATAACTAGGCTTCAAACCTGTTTCATTGTGTGCAGGATCCTTAAGACACAATGGGTGAGTCAAAATCATGAATTTGCCTTAGAAGGATTTATAGTCTATAAGGCTGCAACTGTACTTTTCAGGTCCAGTGCAAGGTAGGTTTCAGCTACACAATATTAAAACCTGGTGAAAACTGGTATTCATTGTTATTGGTGTTGATAAGACGTGATTGTTAGGCTATCCTTACTACCTGGCAATTTAAGGGGATGCAAAATGAAACATACAACCTGCTCTCATTTGAAGAAAATATAAACAACAGAAAATGCAGAAATAAAATGGTGCCTGTTGGGAATGGCACACTCAGATTGCAGAGGTTCATTTTTGTTACTTTTGTGACACTGTATCAAAAAGGAAATTGACCATCTACATTAGTATTATCACCACTGTTACACAGTTGCACTAAATCTCGTACAAAATATACCATGTAAGATATCAATGGAAAAGTTGTGATCTGTTGAAAAGTGCAATCTTGTTGAAATGTGTTTATCATCATTGGGTATGAAATTTTGAAATATTTACTATATGTTTGTTACTAAGCATGAGTTCCTGGGTAACACCCAAAATACAGATTTATATTAAGCTAGCCAGCCATGTGTTGATGCGCCATTAAGGAGAATTAACTTTTCCAGTAGGCCCCTCCCAAAGATGCCTCAAAGAGCACAGGCACAGTGGATACCGATGACTTAGTAAGGCACACAAGACGTGAACCATGACTCCATGTTTGAGCCAGTGTTTTTCCATGCACATGGACTGGGGATATAAAATAGGAGACAGTGACATCACCTCCTTGACTCATTCCTACCCCACATCTCTGGACTGATTTCTAACACACAGGAGTTTTGAATAATGGACTGAGGACCCCAATATTTGGGATGAGCCAGAGAGCCTTATTGCAAGCTAGCAGATTTAACATCACTGCTATTACTCTGATCTACAAACTCTGAAATCAACTGTAATGTATATGATTCATTTTAGCCTTTTAAGAACTCTCTTCTTTTTTTAATATATTAATAAATATGTAGTTAGTTTATTTAAGGATTGGCTACCAGCATGGTTTATGGTTGATATTCTGAAGTATATTTTGACTTGGGTTAAATGGCTAGTTCTTTGGAGCTGCCAGAACCTAATATATGTGATTTCTGGTTTTAATGATCATTTATTACAGAAGTCTGGTTTGTAGGGGTGGTGCATGCGGGGCTAGAGAGCCTGAAGGGGGCTTCATAATATGTGTGCTTCCAAAATATTATGAAGCCATATCTGTTACTGGCTTGGTAAAATCTTATGATAGAGTATAACACCAGCTAGGGTATATGCCCTGTATTCTGGCAGTCTGACCAGAGACTGACACTCTTAGGGTAGGTGTATACTTACCTACCGGGTCGACGCGTAGAGTTCGACTTCTCGGAGTTCGAACTATCGCATCTAATCTAGACGCGATAGTTCGAACTCCGAACGTGCTCCCGTCTACTCTGGAACTCCACCACCGCGAACGGCGGTGGCGGAGTCGACGTGGGAGCCGCGGACTTCGATCCCGCGGCGTCTGGACGGGTGAGTAGTTCGAACTAAGGTAGTTGGAGTTCAGCTACGCTATTCGCGTAGCTGAACTTGCGTACCTTAGTTCGACAACCCCCCCAGTGTAGACCAGGCCTTAGCTGTGTTCCATACCAGGCAGCATGATAACTTTTTTATCATTCTTGAAATGCAATAAAGTATAAGCCATCATGGCAGAGATTAGGATATCAGGAAGCCATGCAGTAATTTCCTCACATGTTTGTTTAAAACAATTATGGAAAATGATTTCTCATTAGCAAAAAGTAAAAATGCAACTTTACAACTTGGGCATTCCATAATTTATTTGCTTTCACTGTGGGATTGGGTTCTAACCTGGAATGTATGGCAAGTGGTCCTATGTAGATTTTCCAGAGCAAAACTAGTGTAAAGATGAGGCAACAGGTTTCTGAAAGACGCACATGGTCTCCATTTTCAGAGTTTTGCTTAGCACTCACAACTCCCCCAAAATGATGAATAGTTTATTTAAAAAGTATTTTATCAATTAATAAAGCAGTTATTAAAAAGTAGAGTGATTTTTAAAAGGCCTGATCCAAAGGTATATGGGATTAGATTGTAGTCTGGAATGTATGGCACATGGTTCTAGGTAGATGGGACATTTTGGTGAATGTGGTCCTTGTGAAAGACACCAAATAGATGACCCTGGAGAATGAAAGCGTCTGGTTATCCATCAGTCACTTACAACATGGTCAGTGCTAATGTAAGGTTGCACATTGTGCTCTTGTCTGCTTCCATGCTGTCTTGATGGCTCTGTCTCAGGGGGTTGAAAGAGAGGCGAAAGAATTGATCACTTTCCTCACCATGCCTATTCAGACCTTGCACCACCACTGAAACTACCAAACAAGACAGCCAATGAGTGCTACAGGTGATGTGGGCACTTGTCAAGCAGGAGCTAGACTGAAATGACTGACTCATTTCATGTAGTCTAATGAGCAGATATAAGATGGCAATAGTGAGATGGAAAACTGTAAATCAAATTACCACTCACCTAAACTGTTTTCTTTATTTGTTTCTTGAGTCACAGGTTTTGATTAGAATCTGGCCCAATTCACTTTCTGTGTCTTTCTGTGTAGATATGTTACTGTTTTATTTATTTATTTTCCCCCAGCACTCCAACAACGCACCACATACTTTAAATTTTCAAATAGAACTTTACCACTTTCTCTTTTCTCGAGAGCTTTTTTCATTTTGGAAACACCTTCTAGACATCTGTCCTGCTGCCCCTGCTCTTGTCAGAATGTTTAAACAAATTGTAACATACTTTCTCAGGCTATTGACATGTAGGCAATAAATAAATGAATAGCTATCAGCCGGTATCCTGGCACTGCAGTGACAATTATCTGAAAGTGAGATTGTAATTAAATTACAAGAGCCCTTACAAATAATGAGCGGACGATCTCTCATTCTCCAGCAACATGGTTGGATGCTTTTCAGAACAACGATTTGTTTCCTGTTTTTCAGCCTTTCTCCAAAACAAAAATAAAACCACTGTTATATGCTAGGGTTTATTTATGTCTAATTTGTGTGTTTCTTTCAGGACATCTCCTGGGCTGGTTATGCTATCTGCCCTATGGACTTCATTTCAAAAAGGAATGTCAGACACATGAACTTTCTATTTAGGTTCTTACATGGCTCTCATCACTGTAGCATCTGAGCACCTCACAGTCATCATCAATGGATTTTTGAGATAGGGAACCTTTACCTTCATTTTGCAGATCAGGAATTGATGTTCAGGGCACATTAAATGCCTTAGATCATGCAGGAATCATGGATAAGCTGGTAATTTAACCCAGGCTTTGTGACTCGTAGACCAGTGTCTTACCCACTAGACCAGTCTTGCTGCACTCTCTTAAACACCACTGGTGGAAGGGCATAAAGTTTAAGAAAAATTTGGGAAAAAAGAATGAAAAAAATTGGAATGGACTTGAGTGACTCTAAATGACAAGATACAGTGTGTACATTTGATTGTCTAGTCAATTTTATCTCGGTTGGGCTATATCAACCAAAGGTCAATCTGCCTGGTCAATGTCAAATGTCAACTTGTCAAATGCCAAAGACAAGTTCCCCATCTGAACCATTCAGAAATATTCTAGGTTTTTTTGTACTACATCCATCATACTCGTTTCACAGACTTAAAAGTTGCTTCTCCCTGCTTAGATTTAAAAAGATACTTTCTTCAAAGTTTTCATCTCAGCTGCTGTCAAAGGAAATGCACTCTTGAATTTCTAGTTACAAACAATTTTTAAAAGCAATAGATTTTGCTTTCCTAAAAGTTTTACCAGGTATGCTACATAATGTATCTTCTTTCTTATCCTTCAGCTCTCATTCCCCCAAATAAGCTGATCACAAGTACACCTTAGAGAAATGGGTCTACCTATTTCACTCAAGAAATATCAAACACCCTAAGCTGTTTTCTTTCTGAGTCTTGCTGATGCCTAGTAAATAATTACTCACTCATGATTAGTGATAAATATAAAGCCTTGCCCTCAGCTAAAAACTTGTTCTGGTGAAAAAGAGAATACAATTTTAATCAAGATAAGAGGATGGATGAAACATTTTTGGGAAAATAAAATACTAAATTTCCTAAAAAAACTTCAGGAGAGTTTGAAATGATACTACCCCCTGCTATTGTTTTGATTGTTATAGTTATTTTGAGATTCATACATGTTTAATTACTTTTTTTTTAATTCACACATGCCAGCAATCCTAGCTTTCATGTAGAATCAAATGAGATAGAGAGTTCTTGAAGTATCTCTGTTTCTAAAGCAAGCTGGAAGCACCAGAGGTCTCACAAGAAGAGCTGTTTTACAAATGCAAGGGGTGACATTTAAGTGCTTTTCCAAACCAAACTAAAGCTTCTGAGGGTTCTCTCATTTCAAATTTAAGTCTGGAAATTCTTATAACCTGACATCCATGCTGAAAATGGGCCAGAACCAATCCCCTAGGATGAAATCTAAATAACGTTCTAGATCCAAATTTCATAGATAAGATGGTGAAGGAGATTGGGAACAGATTGGTACTAGATTTGTAAGGATGGCATGGTATTACAAATAAATGCAATATGTATCTAATCTCAAATAATAGTCCATAACAGTCTCACAGAACCGATACTGTAGTGTTGGGATCCTCACTAATGTTTGTTCCTTTTTATAAGGGTGTTCAGTACATTTTTAACATAGCAACACAGACTACAAAGTTTAGTTAAAACAATAGACAGTTCTATGCAGAATCAGAAAATGGTGTCTTCTTTCCTTGCAGTTTGTGAGCACTCCTTTTCCTTTACAAAGATAGTTTTGGTCTGA
Organism: Mauremys mutica; assembly: GCF_020497125.1. NCBI lineage: Eukaryota > Metazoa > Chordata > Testudines > Geoemydidae > Mauremys > Mauremys mutica. Next base: position 32,277,353 of record NC_059080.1, on the reverse strand, counting down.
CAGTCTGAAGTGCCTAATGTGCTTGGCTACACATACTAACACTGAACTACTTGTGGGTTATTATATAATGTGCCCCATGTGTTATGTGAAAAACTGCAGGTCAGGGGTTCAATACTCCAGCTAATTTATCTGGGAGGAAGACAGGAGATCAGCTGTGCGGGGAGCTGATTTACAAAAGAAAGGCTGGAGAGTGCAACATTTACGTTGGGGAGGACAATAAGAGGCAAAGGTCCTTCTCATATGGCGTTTGCAAGAAACTGCAAGCCAAAACTCCCACTGAAACCACATTCTCCTTGCCCTCTTTCTCTGAACTCCTCCTGCAACTTTTTTCACACACTGTTCTGAAGCCTCTCCTCTGCGTGAGAGATTTGGGGATGGTGACAGGCAGAATTGTCAGGTGTCTCTTCAGAGACCTGTCCTAACCAAACTACAGTATTGCCAACTCTTGCGTGAGTATTGTGATATTTGGTGTTCTTATTAAAGCCCCAGCCCCTGGTGGTGTGATTATGTCAGAAAGTCAGCTTTCATTAAAAAAAAAAAGTATGTTTCTAATCCTTGGTTGGTTGTGGAGAAAAGCTTTAAAATGTGACCAGAGTGTACACTACATGCTTAAAAACCAGAAGGCAAGCAAAAAGAATCCAAAATGTATTATTTACTTTAAAATCTTGTGGATTTTTAAGTCCCTCTCAGAATTTTTTTTGGGGGGGGGGGAGGAGGGAGCGGGGACACACCTAACCTGTGATTTTTGAATGGTTCAGATTGGCAGTACTAAAACTGAGATTATTTTTTCCCATACTTTCATGGAGGGGTAAGGAACACTTCCCCCCCCCCACTTCACTAATCACAGGACGAAGCTGTCCCTTTTCTCCACTTCCATCATGCCCTTACCAGAGGAGGCTGACACCATGGGTATGCTAGGGGGAAGTGTACCAGCATAGCCTTGGCACCATAGCTATGCCAGCACAACTCCATGTTATAGGTGCAGCTTACTGTGATGGAAAAGGCTTTTCCATCACTGTAGGAACACCACCTCCCTGAGTGACTGTAGCTAGTTTCATGGAAACATTCTTCCATTGACCGAGCTGTGTCTACACTGGGGGCTAGGTTAGCATAGCTACAGCGCTAAAGAGTGTGGATTTTTCACACCCCTGAGCAATATAGTTTTGTTAACCTATGTTTTAAGTGTAAACCCAGACCTCAGTGCTGTTGCTCTTAAGCCAACACCAGAAGCCCATGAGGGTTAATCACCTGAGCTGCTAAAGGTATCAGGAAGGCATCTGAATCCTGTGGAAGAGACTGGAGTGTCAGAGTGCTGCATCCATGTAAGATTGGACAGGGAGAAGATCCAATAGGAAGATGGGAGAGAGAATGCTCTGTTCGGGGGAGGGGAGAGGGAAGCACAGGGAAGTGGCATTGATGTAAATCACAAAATATATTTTAGGTGATGTTTTAAAAGTGCTGTGCAGTAAAGACAGGTTTAAAATAGTATGTTGTTGCCACCCGAAGGCTAAATCCTACAATATGGGAAATCTGTCAATGTAGGTTAGTTTTAAGGCCTAACAACCATGATAATATCCCTTTAGATGATTATAATTAAATGAGATACAACATTCTGAAAGCAGCTTTAGGGCCTAATTGTGTGTGTGTGTGGGGGGGGGGTTCTCAGGTCAATGAGTTTGACAGATTTAACAATGTTTGCTTAAAGGCAAATATAATCGGAATTAACCCCTAATTTCAGTAGACTGTTTTTCTTTTGGATGAGAAAGCAGGAAATTACCATTTTACTGTCTCAAACTGTAGTAAGCCATCATTGATTTTTTTTTAAATTAAAGAATATGTTAATGTTCTGGGAAAGTAGAAGCATTTCTTCTGGGATCTCAAACCCTAAACCATATGGGAATACTTGTTCCTCACTGTACTCAACATGGCAGTGCATTACACATAAGATATGCTCTAATTCTTACTGGAAACCCCAACAAAAAACTATGGCTGGCTGTTACGCTGCAAAAATCACAGGTTTTTACGCTGCAAAAAAAAAAGACAGGTGTTTGCTTAGACAATGAACCTTCTGAAGGGTTGGAATAGATGTTCTGCAGCTTCCCTATTTTTTCAGTAGAATGAAGAGGCAGTTGAAATGCAGTGTTGTTGTTTTCTGTTTCCCCACTTAGGAACTTGAGATGATTAAAAAAACATAAAGTGAGATGCTTGTACTTTGTCGGCAATATCAATGTACAGCAAAATTATCTGATAATGCAGCCCCATTAATGTGTCCCAACATGCATTAACTGTGCTCTGGCCAAGGAAATAATGACTTGTGGTTATGTGACCCAGTCCCAGATTTTCTGAGGAATGCACAATGCTAATGTGTCTCTTTCCTACTGTTTCCTGGGCAAAATATGTTCATTGATCTATTTTCCAAAAGATCGCTTTATTTCAAAAAGTGAACATTGGTAACCAATACTAATTGAATACTGCAGTGTAATCAACACAACAGCCCAGTATCTATACAATGGAATCTCTGGAAATGTCAGTGCCAAGTCATTCATTGTTCATTCACTTAAGAACATAAGAGTGGCCATACTGGGTCAGACCAAAGGTCCATCAAGCCCAGTATCCTGTCCTCTGACAGTGGCCGATGGCAGGTGCCCCAAAGGAAATGAACAGACAGGTTGTCATCAAGGGATCCATGTCCTGTCACCCAATCCCAGCTTCTGGCAAACAGAGGCTAGGGACATCATTCCTGCCCATCCTGGCTAATAGCCATTGATGGACCTTTCTTCCATGAATCTATCTAGCTCCCTTTTGAACCCCGTTATAGTATTGGCCTTCACAACACCTTCTGTCAAGGAGTTCCAGAGGTTGACAGTGCGTTGCATGAAAAAATACTTTCTTGTGTTTGTTTTAAACCTGCTACCTATTAATTTAAGTTGGTGGCCCCTTGTTCTTGATTATGAGAGGAGTAAATAACACTTCCTTATTTACTTTCTCTATACCATTCATGATTTTATAGACCTCTATCATATCTCCCCTTAGTCACCTCTTTTCCAAGCTGAAAAGTCCCAATCTTATTAATCTCTCCTCATACGGAAGCCGTTCTATACCCTTAATACTTTTTGTTGCCCTTTTTCTGAACCTTTTCCAAATCCAATATATCTTTTTTGAGATGGGGCAACTACATCTGCACACAGTATTCAAGGTGTGGGCATACCATGGATTTATATAGAGGCAATATGATATTTTCTGTCTTATTATCTATCCCTTTCTTGATGATTCCCAACATTCTGTTAACTTTTTTGACTGCCGCTGCACATTGAGTGGATGATTTCAGAGAACTATCCACAATGACTCCAAAATCTCTTTTCTTGAGTGGTAACAGCTAATTTAGACCCCATCATTGTATATGTATAGTTAGGATTATGTTTTCTTAAAGTATATTCTTGTGCTATAAATGTTCTGTACTATTTTTTCATTTGATTTATTATAAAAACATTGTCTCCTTTATATTATAATCATATTCCCATTGACCTTCACTATTGTTTTGTAGTAAACATCTGAGTTCAGTTATAACATAATTCCAGTTAACTGTATGTGTACATCATAATGATGTTCTAATTTACCTTGATTGTCATCTCACAAACATTGAGATCAAATAATCCCTGTAGTTTTTCATTGATTTTTCTAATGGAATCAGGATCTTTCACTTTACACAGAATTTTCCAGTATGTTAATTTTCTTGATGAACATAATAGTCTCACTTAATCATGGAGGGATTTATGCATGTGCTTAGCTCTGTGTGCATGTGTAATTTAACTGATGTCAATGGGGCTACTAAGGTTCACAAAGTGTGACACGTGCTTTGCAAGGCCAAAGACTGGAACTTAATCCCACAAGTCTCCCCTAATGGAAAAATCCTTTAGAATATAATAGGGTTCTATAGAAATTAAGTAGGATCCTATAAAACTTACTCTAAAAACTTTTGTGTCAGGAATGAGGGCCTTTATCTGGGTCTGCCATCAGCTAGCTAAGTACAGCTGAAATCCCTAATTGGCCGGATCCCCTAATTGGCTGAGCAGCATTGTCAGGAATGGTCTGAAGCCCAGCGGTATACATTTGGCCAGTGGCTTTTCAATGCTTCACCTGTAGTTGCAATTGCTCCTGTGCCTGCCTCATTCCCCACCTTGTTCCCAGCCTTGCTCCTACCCTGCTTGGTTCCTGACTCTGACTACTAGGCCTGACCACCTCTGCTTCAACCACTAGGGCTGACTGCCCACACCCCAGTCCATGATGCTGTGGAACTTATTAGAGAATTATATTCCTCCTCTAGAATTCTTTAGGGTGCATTAGAAATTCTGTAGAAAAAATTAGAATTCTCTAATAGATTCTATAGGATTCTTCCACAGAGGAGAGATTTTGTGTTAATACTGTAAGTCAAAAACTAAAATAAGATCCCTAACTTTGCTCTTACGTAGAGGAACTGAGCAGTTGTCTTCAGTAGTGAAGAACACAAACAAAAAATGTCTGTCTCACAGATGGGCCCTTATGGATCAATCTATACATAGAATTTAATATGGTTAAAGTCAGTCTTCCCAAGAATATTATTTCGGGTGAGTTTGTTCTGAGGAGAGGCTTATGTTGTATGTCTCTAGTTGATTCCCTAGATTCTGGTGAGGCAGTTTGTTACCTGATTTATAGGATGCACCTGTGGGATGCAGATGCTTCTCCCTGCCTTGAAAAGGGTCAGACTAGAAAAGGAGTCATAATCGTCATGCTGAATATTCAAGAGAGCAAGCATGCCCATAAGCAAGCTCTATCAAAAGAGAGTAAGTGCACTATATAGAAGCTCTCCATTGCTATCATGGTACCTCAGAATGCTGAAAAGGGAAAGCTCCACACAGAGAGAACTACCAGTGAAACCTATTACAAGCTGTTAATCCACTTAACTGTATGCTAGGTTCTTGGGGATAGAGAGAGAGACATATACATCTCTCAGAAATCTTGTTTGCTCTCGAGAGCCCCAAAATATCTGCTCATAGCCTTCTTCAAAGACTACTCTTGCTAAGCCTATTTATTAAGGTTTGGATGATGTTTCTGTATGATTTTTTTCCCTGTTGGGGATAGTAAAGTTAGCTTTGTGCTGTAGGCTCTGTGGTTGGCAAGAGTTATAAAGAGAAATTGGACTGAGACACTGCAGACTTCACTCCTGTGCAATATATAGTATAGTCTGCTACAAAATCTCACAATTAAATTTGCTCACATGGGTACACAAGGCAGAGGCTGTAGACAGCTGGTAGAAACAACTTTACTTGTTGAATTGTGACCCAGATCTAACAGCTGACATGGAAGCCAAGTTCCTGGTTAGCTCATCCTTCCTAAAGGGATCATGCCAATAACTAGAAACCAGATTAGAACAGATAAGGGACTATACTATACACTTGGGATGTGCCGAGCAAAGTGCAGGGCACCAGCTGAGTAGTTGTACCCCATTGATTTGTGTAGGGCACTCAGGTGCATCAGCACTGATGGTTGTACAGATGCTCAGAAGACAGAATAGATGGATAAAATTGGCATTTTCATTCCACTCTTATTTTAAGTAAATCATTTTGGTAACTGTAGAGCAGGTGGGATTCTGCACTGGCAGCTGTTGTGTGCAAAGGGAGAAAAGCATATGGGGTGGGTCAGCTTGTTTTCCCAACACAATCCTTTCAAAAACTGCCTGTGACACTGATACTGTACCTAAAAAGAATTGTCAAAAAACATCTTCATAATAGGGCTAGCAGACATTTAAAGCAAACAGCAGTGTATCAGTGGAAGCTGGTGAGACATGCAAGGGGGAAGGTAAAACAGACAAAGGTGTGCTCCGAGCCCATTTACAGCAGCATGTACCTGATGTAGGGTAGTGTACACACTGCTTACCCTTGAAACCCGCCATGGGCTTCAGTGACTCTTATTTGGTCTTTGATTGTGCAAACTTGAGTCTTCCTGGTCTGCAAACCTTCCACGAGTAGATGCCTTGAAGTGCAGAGTTCGAAGGTCAGAGTGAAAAGGCACTTTCAAGATGAGATTTTTCAAGTTTCACAAGCTCTGTTACACAGATAAAATACTTTTTTGTTCTTCAGTAAAGGTTTTTTGATATATACAGTAATACACAATGGGGAAACCAACACACTGAGAATGCTGAGAAACTAAAGTTTAAACCTGGTCTCCTGAGTGCCATAGGCTCTGCATGACAGCTAAGCCCCTAAGCAAGTTGATCTATTGCTCCAACTTATTCATTAAAACATCTCCCCTCGTGACTCCACCCATTCTAATTAAATTGTGCCTATGGCTGCTTTCATTCAGGACTGTTAATAAATTCTGCTTTCCTTTTTCTCCTTCACTGTTCTAATTTCTAGTGGAGAAAACCAGGACTCCACGGGCCAATTAATATTAAGTACAAGCATAATGGTAATTATCAAGTACATTTAATTACATCTGTTTTAGTGAATCTCATGATCTTCAAAACAGCAATTTGCACATAATTGCTGACTCTGCTCCTACAAAACACGATGACAATTAATTCATCAGAGGAGTCACAATGAGCCTTGTGTAACTTTTTCATACACATCAGCTTTGTATATATAGTGTTAATTAGCCTACTTGACAAAGTAACAAATTAAAATAAAGCACTGATGATAAAATACATTGTAACATTTGCACCAGAAAGTGTTGAGATGCCCCTTCTCATTTCATTGTAGCTACAAGGGAAAAAATGCCATAGATAGGGAATGTCATCCAGTCTGACTGCAGAATGGTTTGCATTAGCTTTAGATTAATAGGTTAAAAATGGAAACCTGCAGCATTGTCTGCTCCAGTTTGTTAGAGCAGTTCTTGCACTTCTAGAGCACATGTATAGTATGTGTGAGGAACCGCTGTGTTAGATAAAACCCTCTGGTTCAAGGTCGGGGCACAGACTGGTATTCCAGCCCATTGGCTGTAGTGTTGGTTGCATCTCCTGTGTAGTGTATTGAGAATGGTGAGTTAATGTAAATGCAGAATAATGTCCTTCCACTATTTTGCTCCCACTACAGCTTTCCAGTCTGTTCTAAGGAATGGCAGAGACTGCCTCCCCATCTAGGACCTGCTGAGACAGTAACACTCTTCTGGAACAATATAGCCAGTGAAGCTTACGACAAAGGCATTAGAATTGGGCCATTCAGAGAATCATTTGTGCAGGGTATAGGTGTGCCGAGACACTCATGAAAGGCAGACCATGAGCAAAGCAGCCAATGAAACTCAGATCTTAAATGACACATAGGTCCATGGATAGTCCCTTCACACCACTGGTGAATTTAAACCCTCAGTGAGTGATGTATGGGGCACTATCACTGAAATATATTCTAGTACCCATATGGAGAGTGAAAATGACATTTGGTTCAAATTAATTTGATACTGATCATTGGATAACCAAGTTACAAAGGGTTCTCACACAACTGGGTTATTTGACAAGAAAACGGCAAATGAAATTCAGTGCTGATAAATGCAAAGTAATGCACACTTGAAACCTCAATTATACATACAAAATAATGGGGTCTAAATTAGCTGTTACCACTCAAGAAAGAGAACTTGGAGTCATCATGGATAGTTCTCTGAAAACATCTGCTCAATGTGCAGTGGCAGTCAAAAAAGTTAACAGTAACCATTAGGAAAGAGATAGATAATAAGACAGAAAATATCATCATGCCACTACATAAATCCATGGTATGCCCGTACTTTGAATAATGAGTGCAGTTCTGGTCACCATGTCTCAAGAAAGATATTTTAGAATTGGAAAAAGTATAGAGAAGGGCAACAAAAATGATTAAAGAGTATGGAACATCTTCCATATAAAGAGAGATTAAAAACACTGGGACTGTTCAGTTTAGAAAAGAGACAACTCAGAGGGGAATGTGATAGTGGACTAAAAATCATGAAGAAAGAAAATGCATAGCGAAGTGTTATTTACCCCTTCTCATAACACAAGAACTAGGGGTCACCCAATGAAATTAATAGTCAGCAGGTTTAAAACACACATAAGGAAGTACTTCTTCACACAAAACACAGTCAACCTGTGGAACTTGTTGCTGGGATATTGTTAAGGCCAAAAGTACATCTAGTTTAGAAAAACAATTAGATAGGTTCATGGGGGATAAGTCCATCAATGGCTATTAGCCAAGATGGTCAGGAATGCAACCCCATTCTCTGGGTATCCCTAAACCTCCAACTGCCAGAAGATGGTACTAGATGTCATGGGATGGATCAGTTGCCCTGTTCTATTAATTCCCTCTGAAGCATTTTGCAATCACCACTGTCATAAGACAGGATACTGGATGGGCTAGATGGACCATGGATGTTCATTCTTATGTTCTTTTAATATAATAATAGCACCACTAAGCACTTATAAACACCAGGTAAATTTACCCCTTTGGTTCTGTCAGTGGAAGGCAGTGGGACTCAGGTTGTGAGCTGCTGGTTATTCAGTGCACAGGATGCAACCCCTTCTTTCTTAGAGAGTCAGAAACTACCTGGCACAGCCTCTGGGTGGAGCCTGGCTAATAGCTAGTTGGGAATTTTATGACTAGATATGTTTTGGTCAAAAAATGTTGATTGCTTAAAACCAAAACTTTTCATGAGAAAGGGTCAGTTTCGTTGAATTTACTGTTTAGAAATTTTTTGAGGAAAAAAGTTTGGAAATTAGTAAAACATATTTCAAAACAAAAGTTCCAGGTTTCTGATCAAAATGACATTTCATTTAGAAATGTAAGTGAATTTATAGGGGGGAGGAGGAAAACACCCCAAACACCCTTATAATAAAAAGTCAAAATTGAAACAAAATGTTTTAATTAAAAAAAAAAAGTCAAGTTGTATTGAAGTTTGGTTCATGAATGTTTTTGAGATTTTAACCTTATGCCATGATTTGGGATGGGGGAAAAAATCTCAAAAATGTTCATGGCACAGGAGAACCATTTTCCACTTAGCTCCCTGAGCTGAGAAATTCAGTGCTGGTATGTCCTGAAAAAAGTCAAGCTGTAGAACTTCCAGGGGAAAAGTTTAGTAGTAATGTCCCCCACCTTTCCTCACAAATAAGTGCTTGCTCTGATACAACTGTCACCATAGCTTGAAATTTGCCCCACTATCTAGTCTTTATAAGATAAGATAAGTCCTCGCTGGATGAACTAGGAATTCAGATAGAAGAATTAAAACAATATATTATCAGACCTATTTACAGTGCCAGTTGTATGTAGTGATGGGTCTGAATTCTAATGAAGGGGTTTTGAACATCAGAATGTTGGCACTATTAAGCTCCACTGGATCTGGATCTAACTCCTGGCTTTTGGAACTGATTTCTGAAAAGGCAAATGTATGTTTGTGTGATTCAGAGACAGGAATTAGACCCTGTACTCTCCCATGCTCCCACTTGACATTGCTGTCTTCTGGAAGAAGGGCCTCAAAGACCTCTGTCTTCATGCTAGGGATGTTCATTGGGCTAATGACTGGCCACTATCCATCATTGCCTCTTTACGAAGGCTGTCAGGTCTCCCTAAAGCTGCTGCTAATTCCAGGGGGGGTCTTGCAAGGGTTGATAAGTGGCTCACCCATTCCATTCCCAGTGGGGCACAAGGCAGGGGCACAGTCTGGTCTCTGCCTTCACTGTCCCTGGAATCTGCAGAGCCTTGCTCAGAGAAAAATTCTAATCATCTAATAAAAGGAAGCTGTAAAGATTAGAAATGTAAGTAGAAAATAAGATGGGTTGTGAGTATTGTTCCCACAAACAACAAGCTGAGATGGTGTCTCTATTTGGGAAGTGTCTTTTTAAAAAGTGCCCAGTGAGATACCAAAAGGGCATGGCAAAGGGAAGGTTTAATTAAGTATGAATTGATTGTTGGAAGAGTTTTTGAGGGTTAATAATTATGCAAGAGGAAAATCAATGTACAATGTAATTAATTTGAAATTACTCAACAAATGCTTTTACATTCCAGCAGCACAAATATAAAATTCTAAGTTTTAAGTAGTGGCAAAGAAACACCAATGAACTGAATGCATCCAGCACATCCAAACCTTTGTGTGACTTCCCAGATTTCCTACAACCAAACTGCTTACAAAGAGCTGCTAAACTGGGATATCATCCTAGGTTTTGAACTAGAGAAATTAGGATCCTAGCTCCTGCCTGTTTGCTTCAGAATTCCTACTTCCTATCCCTTCAATACTCTTCTGTTTTGGTGCAGTTCTGTTCTCTGTGATCTGGGAACCACGCGGAAGGGTCTGGGCCTTACATGTTGTATTGAAGCAATGCGCTTTAAAAAAAAAAAGAAGGCACACCTATGAAAAACTTTCCCCACCTTTGGCCTTAATTACAACCTTGTAGAGAGCCCTGATTACTCATGCTTTACATTGATGTGGAAAGAGGCACTGCTTACTTGAAATGTACACCACTACAACAACACTATAAACAACACTTGAAATGTAGCCAGTTTAATAAAGAAAAGAGGAAAAAGAAGCTTTATAGTGTACCTGCCCCAAAGTCCCCATGAAAATTATTGAGATTTTATAACCAAAGTTTCTTAGGTTTAAAAATACTTTCCCCTCTCCTGTGGCTCTGTGGAAAATGCAGACAAACATAGGGGAAACTGACTAATGGACAATGTAGGGTAAAAGGGTGAAAATGGCTCAATTTTAACGCAAGTCGCACAATATTTTCTGGTTTTTTTTAAGTTCCAGCTCCCAGAGTCAGATCATTATGTTAGACACTTAGCTATCCTTTAAAATAACAATAAATACAAAATTCTAGTCCTCATTGTGGAGAAAAGTTTGACAAAATGGACCATACATTTAAAAACCTGAAGTTAAGTATAAAGAACCAGTATTTATCATTTTAAAAAAAAAAAACTTACGATTTTTAAACCAGTCTCATGAATTTGGGGGAGCTTGATTCATAGTTTTTGAATGCTTGATATTGGCAATACTAAACTAGGGAAAACTGCCACAAAGCAAAACAACTGAAACAATGGAGATTCCCACCCAACAAATTCTACCATAGATTTATTATACTGATTATATGGATTTTTATAGTTTAATAAAAGAACACTTCAGATACAAAGAATCAGATTATATAAGAAGTCTAAATTTTGCACGTGTCATTTTTCACGTGGAAAAAGGTATCTGCACACACAACTCCACTGTTTGTGCACCAATCCCTGAAGTTACATGTGCAAATCGATGCACATGAAGTTTTGTAGAACATATTTGAAAATGTGCCCCTACAATTTTTAGCATTCTTAGGTAAAAAATTCGTGTAAACTAGATTTTATGCAAAATGATATAGCTGCCAACATATTCCCTTTTACCTTTGGGAAAGTTCAAATTCTTTTTTGTAATTCTCAAAAGATAGCTTTTAAGAAAACTGTTTAATCAAATATCCCTTGGTCCGATTTAATCTATAAACTGACTTGTTGTAAGTGGAAGAAGCACCTCCCCTTGCAAAGTATTTAGTATCACAAGGGACAATGATCTTTAATCGCCACTCACAAACAATCACACATTTTCCCCCAACACTTATTCCCTTTGTCTTGGTGCCAAGGATACCTGATATGAGATGATTCACAGGATAACTACGCTTTCTGTCAGAAATTAAATCCCTTCAGCATTTGGAGGCTTCTAATTGGCATCTAATTGCCTTATAATACAGCTCTTTTCTTTATTTAATTATATTTGTAAGAAGAATGAGCATGCAGTTTAATATCAATGTGTTTGCACAAATACAGATGCATGGCTCAGTCATGGCTAGTAGGCCTATCTCTGTGTTAGGAGCTGTTCAGAGGCACACCAGTCCCAGGAAAACACCTACTTTCTGTCAGTCCTTAGATTCTGGGCTCCCTGAGGCAAGAGCCATTCTTTCATTTCTTTCTGGAAGTACCTAGCATATGTTGGGCGTTAAGATAATCTAATGGCAATCTTGTCTTTTTCCTGGAGTTCAGAATTTCCCTCTCATGCATTGTTGACAGGAAGTTACTGGCACTCTCACAAGATAACCTGGCCTCATGAAACTTCTTGCCTCCTTTTCTGGCCAAAATACTTTAGCTGAGGTTCAAAGGTGTAGCCATTAAAACTGAAAACAAGCTTTTGAGATTCATCACTGACTGCATCCCATTTGGGGGAAACAAGATGAGTAAGGAAATATCTTTTTTGAACCAAATTCTGTTGGTGGGAGAGACAGGCTTTTGAATTTACACAGAGTTCTTCTTCAGGTCTGGGAAACTAACTCAAACTAACACTCCATTTGGGGAGACTCACTGAACTGTTTTTTTTTTTCAGTCCATGAATTTTAATGATAGTACCAAACAGAGGAATGAGCTGATTATATTAAAAATGCCACCTTTGGTTTAACAGCATTTGTGATAAATAGAGTGGGGGAATAGCTCCCTTTGATGGACACCCAGCCAGCCAGTTAGCTGTAAAATCCCTCTTGGTAGATGTTCTTTATTTGCTTTACCTATAAAGGGTTAAAAAGTTCCCCAGGTAAAGAAAAACAAAAAGTGGGCACCTGACCAAAAGAGCCAATGGGAAGGCTAGAACTTTCAAATTTGGGAAAGAAACTTTCCCTTTGTCTGTTCTCTCTGGGCTGCAGGGACAGAGCAGCCATGCTGTAAGCAGCTTAAGCAAGGTATAATCATAAATCATCAGATCATGCCCAGAACTACTTAGCTGAACTCCAAAAGTGTAAGTAGATCAGAATGCTTAGCTAGATGTGATTAGGTTTATTTCTGTTTATTTTTTAAGGCTTTTGAATCTCCTCTGTGCTAACCCCTAATGCTTTTGTTTGCTTGTAACCTTTAAGCTGAACCCCCAAGCAAGCTATTTTGGATGCTTAATTTTTGTAGTTATTTCTTTTAAGATCTAGCAAAAAGCCTAAATTCCAGATGTATTTTTTCCCTTTTTGTTTTTAATAAAATTTACATTTCTTAAGAACAGGATTGGATTTTTGGTGTCCTAAGAGGTTTGTGCATGTTGTTTGATTAGCTGATAGCCACACCTAATTTCCTTTGTTTTCTTTCTTAGCTTTTCCCTAAAGGCAGGGAGGGGTGAAAGAGCTTCAGGGTACCCCACAGGGAGGAATTCCTAAGTGCTCCTTCCTGGGTTCAAAGAGGGATTTTTTCATTTGAGTGGTGGCAGTGTTTACCAAGCCAAGGTCAGAGAGAAGCTGTAACCTTGGGAGTTTAATACAAGCCAGGAGTGGCAAGTATTAATTTTTTAAATCCTTGCGGGCCCTCACTTCTGCACTCAGAGTGACAGAGTGGCGATTCAGCATTGAAAGCATTCATCTTAATTTTTAATCAAATCCTAACTTGGCATCCTCCATCCAGAGTCAGATCAGAATATTTTATATTAGTTTTGGTTTGTTTCCATGTAGCAAACTCATTAGTTGCTGTTATCAGGAAAAAGGAATCTGCCATTGATTCCCCTCCCCCAGCATTCACAGGTGACAGAAAGTGACCCAATTCTTGGGTCTTAAAATACTCTGTATACCCTCTTCTACCCCCGTGTTGCTAATCTTTCCTTTGGCTGCATTGATCAAGAACAAAATACAGCCAAATAAGAGAAGAAAAGCAAAACACAGACTCCAGTTTTCTTTGCACCACTTACCTCCACCCTGCTACTTCTTCCTTTTATTCTTTTCTCTGGTTTATTTAATGTATAGTATAAAAGGGCATTTTCTATGTTTAGGGCCATTATTCCCCATTGCAAGTTTATTGGGGGGAGAAAGCCACTTCTTCCCGCCAAAGTTCCTTTGCATAATACAGTTTTCAACTCCTACTCCTGTTCTTTTGTGTTAGGAGAGCTAGACCATTGGGGCCCTTTTCTCCTCTCACCTGCACCCACTCTCATCTTAGCTCTTGACATAATTCAAACAAGAGGTTGTGTAATGCTGCTGTTTCATTCAGAAGAGGAAATTAGTGTTCTGTCAAAGAAATCCCGCTCAAGCTAAATTAGAAGAAAAAGTCCAAAAGGCTGAGATGCATACATTTGAGGTTTCCATTTAATTTCTTCACTAAACTTTCACTCTTCTTTGTAAAAATTGGTGTTGACTTCTTTTTGTCACATTCCTTTCTATAGGCCTACTGCATCAATAAAGAGATATAGCATTCCATTACGTATCTCCTAAGTGCTGAGTTACATTGTCTCCATAATTGAAGTAAGGAGGATTCACCAGAATATTTATCTTTATAACTGAACTTTGGGTCCTATGCTGTATTTTGCAATCTTCATTTTTTTTCTGTATTTTTATGGATCCTAAATATAAACCTATGATTTACACAGGCTCCACAGCTGTCTGGTTAAGTTTCCTTTTAGAACACAGAAAAAAGCCAACCTTTAACACATGAATTTTGAAACCATTGTCAGAAAATTTATGTGCACAGAATAATTGTGCTTAGAAAATTTAATTCTTTGTGTGCTCTGACTTCCATCCATTATCTACTAGTTTACGTTTGTTTTCAATAGCCATGCAGTGCTCTTCATTTGTTCTGGTCTCTGTGTTGTGATACAGTACTTGTTGTGAGGTATTGTTTTGTACTATATAGTATGTATTTGCCTGGAGCTCCCTTATCAACAAGGCAATATATTTTAGGAAACAGGTATTGTAAAGTGTGGTGCACCTCCTAAAAAGTACTGAGAACATTTGATTGCCATTGGCTTCAGTGGTGCAATGGGTATCAAATGTGCTCAGCATCTTGTAGGATTGGGGTCTTACTATATATTATTGTGGATGTCAAATGAACTGTCCAAATAAAACCTTTGCCCAGTTTACTCTTATAGTACTAAAACAGATACATGGACAGTCAACAGTGAAAGCCCAGAATACTACTCAAATCAATTAGCAATACATACTGTATTTTAATTTTTTTTAAATCACATGTGTTTTATATGCAGGGCATGAGTGACATTTAAAGTCAAAGTAAAAGAAAGTATTTGTCGTTTTTGGTTTTTTGTTTTTAATGGTGCAGTTTGGGAAATAATATGTGCATGCTCAATGAGATGCAAGTGAGTAGTCTCATGACTTCTCACAATGTATAAAGTTGGCACATGTAGGTTAATGCACTGGGTTCATTTCCCAGATTATATACAAGCTTCCTGTGCTACCCTAGGAAAGTCATTTAAGTTCTCTATGCCTCTGCTCCTCTCTGTAAAATGAAGAGAATACTATGTCCTTTCTCTATCTTCTATACTTAGATTGAAAACTCTTTGTAATAGAGAGACTCTCTCTTGAAAATTGGGATTAGGTTTCCAAACCTGACCCCCTAAAGAGCTGGGAAGTTGTGCACTGAGATTTGGTTTGGGTCTGTTTCTCTCAGTGTTGATTATACATTATTATACAGTATTATACAAGCAGGAGGATACTAGCACTGCTAGCTTCTTTTCAGATTTTGGTAATAAATGTAATAGGTTTGTAACAATGAAATCAGATCAAGCTACTCCACCCTACTCCAGTGGGAATATTCTGGGATGGGTGGCTGCCACCTCTCCTTTTTTTTTCTCTCCTATGACATTCACAGAGGAGTGGGAAATAGCACAGTCCATGGCTAGCAGCACCCACTGAAGGTACAAATTGCAGAAGCTCTTGCACATTTGCTCCATGCCTAGTTTGCAAAGCAAATTGGGATCCTTCAGGGCAAAGACACATTACAAATGTGAGATTATTATTAGTTCTTGTTAACTGTGTCACTGACTCTCTGTTCAACAGAGGTGATATTCCGTTGCTGTATTCTGAATACCCATGATAAGAAATACACATACATAGCAAGTAACTGCTTGCATACTGCTTAAAATATTATATTTTGACGTGCATCAGGTCAGAAGGAGAGTCACTAGCAGCTTCCTACTGAAATGTGGAATAGATTCCATGCACACTTGCTGAACTTGTTTACACCTGCTGACTGTACTTACAAATTCTTGTGGACATGGTCATCTCTTTTGCAAAGCACAAATGTATAAGAATTTCTAGCTCCTGCAATTAAATTTCTGGATGGTGCATAAAGTCACAATGTGTTTTTATATATATATATATATGAAAGACAACCAAAACCAATAACTATATTAACAGCATTCCTCCACAATTAACAGAATTCCAAATTCAGGACATTTCAATAGCTTCAGTAAACTCCACAACCCTGTATTCTAATTCCACATCCAGAAGAAGTCTTACAAACAAGAAGACCTCAGGTAATAGAGTCCACTCGCAGTTCATAAGCATTTTGTTTACTGTTGTCAAAAGTAGTTTTGTTTTTTCTCTTGTTTTTAGTCTGACATTTGATTCTTAAAAGGCTTTTTCCTGGACAAGTATGAAACATTTGAATATGAAATTTAGGTATGAAATAAATGTGAGAAGGCTGTAAGGGGACCTGCAGATATATATCCACTGCTATGGCAATCAATACCCCCCACAACACACCTTTCAAGTTCTATGTGTCCTATACATGCCTATCACAACATGTGCTGTGCCTCATTCAGTGCATCAGATGTCCCCAACCACAAGTGTGTGGGTGAAACCAGAGAAGCACTATGCTCTCCAATGAACTCACAGAGAAAAAATGATAAAAGACAAAAAGCACCATACCACCTATGGGTGAACACTTATTACTTATCCTCAGGGAAACCTGCACCACACTTTCAAAAGACGAGCTGGAACTTAAATTCATAGCTCTGGACACTAAAAACCATAGACTTAGCAGTTTTGTGGCTCATTACAACAATTTGCAAGCGGGGTGCTGGAACAATTTGTATAATGGGGGTTACTGAGAGCCATTGAACCAAATTGTAAACCCTGTATATGATGGTAACCACTTCAAGTCAGTATCCCCAGCTCCAGCACCGATGTTTGTAATGCATCCTGATACCTACTAACCCTCCTTTGTCCTGTGACTGCAGAGGTGTTCCTTTCCCACTTCATTTTAAGTGTCTCCTGCAACAAGTGAGAACCCCTTATGCTTAACAATCTTTACTACCTTATATTTAGTTTGGACACTCTAGTTACCCTCCCCAGACCTGAGGAAGAACTCTTTGAAGCTTGAAATCTTGCCCTTCCACGGACATAAGTTGGTCCAATAAAAGATGTTAGTTCACCCACCTTGTCATTTTACAATATAGTTGTACTATCTTTTGCCTTCTAAACAGGTTTAATTCTTTTCTGGCTTTCTGAGTACCTAAGTTTTGACAGCCCTTTAAAGCACAAACCTGTGATTGGGGCTGAATTGCTTACATTGGCCCAGTCTAAAAGCTGGTTATCTGATTTGCATAGCTTTCACAAATGAATAAAATCTGCATGCTGATTGCTACTACTGCATCTTTGTTTTTCAACCTTACCCCTTTATCTCGTCTTCTTTTTCCTTGAGGTCCATTTCCTTCATGCTAAAAGCTAGCGACTCTGTAACTGTGGTTGGATGCAATGTGAAGATGCACTACTTCAATGGGAACACCAGGAGTACTCAAGGTTATTTCAGCCTTGAGATATTGTTGCATCTGCTCTCCTCTGAGCTCTTCCAGACCTACTGGCTGGGCAGAGCAGGGGATGTGGCCATGAATCGTTCTCTGCACATTTCCTCAGCTGTCTCCTCTCACTCCCTCCTCCACCCCATTTGGAAAGGCTAGCAGCAGTCACAGCACTAACTTTGCACAGTGTTACACTCACAGGCTATGCTATGCCTGGCCACTGCATTGGGGAATAAGAGGGAAGCTCTTTGTAGTCTTGCCTGCTCTCTTTCTACTTTCCCGGGTTGGGAAGAAGCTTGCACTGAGTCATTGCTCTAAATATTTGGTGTTGTAGCCTGCAGATTTCTTCTGACATGGTAAGTTTGACTGTTCTATTTGCTCACATACATTTTATCAGAGATCTCTGTTTTCATGAGTTGTTTTTGAATGAAATGACACTTTTTGTATATTAAAAATATATATGCAATCACATCTTGAACGTATTGTCATTATCCGTATGTACTTGCAATTAGATGGAACCGTTTTGGTTAGATGGAAAGGTCATCTGCTTATTTGCTTTTGTATTTGAGAAACAAGCATAAAAGTATAAATAAGTGTGAGCAAAGGTGTTTAACTTGTATGTTTAGTTTGCCCAAACTAAAAATGTGCTCCTGTCAAATTATGCCTTGGACAATATAATAGACAGTCTTGTTAGAAATGGTTGAGCTAATTAATTCAGTCCACATTCAGACCTACCCTTATCCAAAATGAAAACCTCTTTCTGCATCTCCATTGCCCAAAGAGACCATCTTTTCTAGGCGTCCCAGTTCGTTCCTTTGTGCCACTCCTCCTCTAACAGGCTTTCCTCACCTCCCTGGTCCAATTGCCCTTGCACCTCATACTGGTCCTTACTCTAGTTTTTAGTTTTATCTATGAAGGTGCCTAAATAAATAATAATAAATATAATAATAATTATTATTATTATTATTTAATATATGGAGATATACCCATCTCATAGAACTGGAAGGGACCCCAAAAGGTCATTGAGTCCAGCCCCCTGCCTTCACTAGCAGGACCAAGTACTGATTTTGCCCCAGATACCTAAGTGGCCCACTCAAGGATTAAACTCACAACAGTGGGTTTAGCTGGCCAATGCTCAAACCACTGAGCTATCCCTCCCCCCCATATTATGGACACTATTTTACATAATAATAAATATTAAAATATAATATCATACAAAGCATTGAATCCAGGCACTTTTACCCCAACTAAAGCCACACAATTATACAAGGAAAGGGTTTATCATAGAATAAATAAAAGTTTCAATTAAAATTTCAAGGATGAGTCAAAGGGATTACTCACCAAAAGTAGGTGTGAGGGAGCAGAGAAACTTGTAGGCTTGGAAGGGGGAGAAAAGTAGGGAGCCTGGCTCAGACAGAGGCTGAGTGGTGAGGAGGCAGGAGCTCTCTGCCTTCCTGCCTGAAAAGATGGATAAGTGAGCTGCCAGCCAGTGCAGCCACTTGAGGCAAGTAAGGGCTCCCCTGCAAAAGGCAACTGGCCTAGCAGGGCCATGTCCCAATCTGAAGATACTTGTAGGAAGTAGCCTAGGGAAGTGAATCGTTATTCCCTGCTAGGAAGAAAACCCATCTCTTCTGTTTAGGGGTTGATCTACACAAAGCCCTGGCTGGGACCTGTTAGAGAGAGAGGGTCCAGTCCCTCTCATCCCTGGCCCTACAGACTGAAAGGCTAGTGATCTAGCTACTAGACTTCCTGGTCATGGAAGACCCTATCACATTGGGATGGAAAGGTACCTAGCTTCTTGGAAGAAGGAAAGATTCCCAGGGCAGGAAGGCAGAGGACCGGAGAAATGATATAAAAGATTGGAGAATGGGCTTGGTTTGTATCTGAAAGATTATGGCTTCTTCAGTCAAAACTACTGCTTTTTGGAGATGCAGAGATGATTATTAACTCAGACTATACTCTAGCTAACAAAGGGATCTATGTGAGATCCCCAGAAAAAACAGCCAATCATTGGTGGTCAATGATAAAAGTGAACTGAAATATAATTTGTGTAGAAAAATCTGCCTGTGATACCAAGGGACTGAAACACCTAATTTTTCAATGAGTTTTATGGGATTTAGCAGCCAAAACCTTTTAAAGGTAATATGGTTAATTCCCCTAAAGCTAATGGAAAAAATAAGTGTCCTTAAGTAACTGAATGTGTTGTGAAGCATATACATTAGCAAATCAACCACTGACCAGTTTGGAATTACCACTGGCCGCCTATATGTAGATAACTTCAAATAAAAGGGTAGTGTGGATCAAACTAGTTCAGCATCAGCAACATTTTCCCCAAGAGTTTTCCTTTATTAATCTCTTCAATTTTAGGGATCCAGGTTGCAACAGAATAATGGAGGAAAGGGGATTTTACATAAACAGACAAT
Organism: Mauremys mutica; assembly: GCF_020497125.1. Classification (NCBI taxonomy): domain Eukaryota; kingdom Metazoa; phylum Chordata; order Testudines; family Geoemydidae; genus Mauremys; species Mauremys mutica. Next base: position 32,257,431 of record NC_059080.1, on the reverse strand, counting down.
TACACTCAGGTTCCCGGTTACATCTCAGTCCTTTAATTAGTAGCCAAAAAACTCTGCCTCCTTAGAGACTGACTCCATTTTGACTGGAAAAGAGCTGTATTGATAGAGCTCCCCAGCTTAATTCTAAATCCTGACTGCACCAAGAGTCATCAACCTTCCTGCTTATCCCGCCTTACACCTGAAAGGGGGGATGTCAGGCTAATTTAACTCCTTGTTTTCTGTGCTTGAGTAAAGATTCCATACCCTGTCAGTCTTCATTATTACTCCATGCTCTGTTGAATCTAATATAATATTTTTTTATGTTTTTATTTTGTGTTCCTAATAAAAAAAATGTGGGTAAGCAGAATATAATGACAGGTTTGGTTAAAAAAAATCAAATCTAAATTATATACCAGAAGTTTTGCATAATGGGATCCAGTAATGATTCTTTATAGTTGAAGCAGAACTTTCCTGAGTTAATAAGTGAAGAGGAAATAATAGCATTATAAAAGCTCCCATTGATGTGTAAATGATTGTCTGATTAAAAAGAAAAAAAAATTAGGAACTGCAGCTTTATAAAGAAATATATTTTTATTAAAAGCATCCATGGAGTTATCGTACCATATTTTCTAAGGGTGATCTGATGCTTAGTCTATAAGTAGAAGTATTTGACAAAATGGAATGTGGATGAATTTTATTATTGATCTGAAAGGGAGGCCTGGGGTGAGGAGAGCAAATAAAACAAAAAGGTTAAACATGAATGGTCCTCATCCCTCCCTATTTATACTAGAGTAACTCAATTTAAGTAAATAGTTACCCTTGTATAATAGGAGACTGACGCAGTGGTGGATCACATCCATTGACATAATTAGAGTTACAGTGGAGTGGAACAGAATGGTAAGTCAGGTGAATTCAGTGGTGAATGAGCCCTTTCACTTGGTGTGGTCAGCTTTAGAATTTCTCCTGCAAAGTTGTAACAAACTTTACAGGGGTTGTAGCAGATCCTCAGTGCTATTTACACCATCCCAGGGTGTGCTTTTAAATAAATATAACCAGAACTCCTCTTAGGCCTGGTCTACACTAGGGCGGGGGTTCGATCTAAGGTACGCAACTTCAGCTACGCGAATAGCATAGCTGAAGTCGAAGTACCTTAGTTCGAATTACTTACCCGTCCTCACGGCACGGGATCGACGTCCGCGGCTCCCCCGTCGACTCCGCCACCGCCGTTCGCGGTGGTGGAGTTCCGGAGTCGACGGGAGCGCGTTCGGAGTTCGATATATCGCGTCTAGATGAGACGCGATATATCGAACTCCGAGAAATCGATTGCTACCTGCTGATATGACGGGTAGTGAAGACGTACCCTTATTTATTTTTGCTATCCAAAGTATTTGTGGATAGCAATTTATCCCTAGCCTTCCACTCTCCACCAAAACACCCCTTATTTATGGCGAGTACCGGTAACTGAGTTCCTCTTTGTCTCTTTATCTTATCAGTAAAGTTTTATAGAACACAAGAATTTGATCAAAACTCATGTTGAGCTTGAAAAATACATTTATATACTTTCCTTTGATGCTTAAATGACAAAAAGCAATTGCTAGTTTTTAATGATCTTCTACACCAGCAGCCCTATCTTTGGGGTATGAAATTGATTTTTCTTATCTTAGCATTTGAAGATTCAGAATGCGCCCCTTGACCAGTCACCCATGAGAGTGTCCCAGGGAATCAACACAAAGGATAGGAAGTCATCTTCTCATAAAGCATTGGAAGAGATCATCTGTATGAGCAGACTGTACTGAGGCAGTTCCTTCTGTTCTATGCTATAAAATTTGTCTGCCCACATTTGTTATGTTGTACAGATCAGGGTTATGTCTTTGGTGAATAAGATGTTGAGTCAGAGCCTCAGCTGGTATAAATTTACACCTGCTAAGGATCTGGTCCATATGTTTACCCTAAGGAGGGGGGTTCCAATATTATAGAAAGGGGGATTTATTTTGCATATCTGAAATCGGGATAAGTAAAATGTATTTGAAATAATAAAAAGCTGTCCCCTACCCCTTTCCCGCTCCCTATTCTCATACAATAAAAAAATAGCCTTTGCCCATTTCTGGAAACAAACTGGAATTGTTTGATAATTTTATTGTTTCAATTTTAACTCCATTATCAAAAGTGTGAAAACACTGCAAGAAAAACTGTTCTCCCAATGACCTGACTAGGCATCTGGTGAGAAATATCTTTCATGTGAGATTTCCAGCCTAATTTTCCAAACTAAAGTGATTTGAATAGTTCCAGTAATCTTTGTATGAGGGCCCTGAAGGTTAGATGCTTGTCTGCATGGAATCCAAACTGTGAACATGTCATGATTTCACCCATTACCAATCATGTGGAAGGACAAAATCTTCTGGAAGCTCATGTAACATGAGCATAACATAAGTAAAACTCCTCCCAGGACAGACACACACATACACACACATGTTGGTTTAAATAACTCATAAAATAAAGAAGTACTTGCAAAAGAACAACATTTATGATCACGCTACCATCACTTGGCTATAATTTAAAATAAGGTCTCTAATTTTCAAGGTCACTTCCTTGCCCAAAGAGTTGCATAATATGCTGTGCATTGTTATATATAATATAAACTTCTCTGTTTCTGAAAGTACCTGATATTCCCCAATACGGTGTGTAGCCACCTGCATGGAACTTGGTGGGAAGAACACACAGGTTGCAAGAGGGAAGCGTTTGAAGGAGGCAACAGGAAGCCAGTCTGTATTCACATGGCTTGAATGCTAGCTGCAGTTGCAGCACGGTGTAGTATTTTAAAACATTTAGTTTAGTTTTACATGCATGGAGTCATCTCGTTATTACACAGCATGCAATATACAAAACCGGATATATAGGTGGTATATCAATTCAGCATGGAAGTATGCAGTTTGAGTCTAGCTGCTAAGGAGGTTGATATGGAAAGACTGGGAAAACTGTTCAGAAATTCTAACTGGAATATAATATCTCTATCTGTCTTACCTAGTTTTGCTTATAAAATAGGCAGGCTAAATGGTATCTGTTCTGTAGGAAAGAGAAAGTATTTGACATGACACATTTATGTTTTGGTTGTCAGGCAAAACAGCTTTCACTATTATTCACTGCCCTTTGCATATTGAAGAACATATCTAAAGTAAGCTGAACACTCTTGTGTTTTATGATAGTGTGTTACTGGGAAAATAAAACAGTTACAATTATCTGCACAACAAATAGAACTTGTCAGATGGCAGACATGCAGAACTAATGCAGATGGCCAGCTCAGAAAAGCTGTCAGATAGAAAGACTGAAAGAAAATACCTTGTCTTTAGCGTTTGTAGACTCTGTCAAATAAACATGCAGCTCACTATGCAGCGTGGCACCGTGGTGCTTCGGTGTCTAGATTTTGGTCCCCAGTGCTGAAGGAAATGGGGAGCATTTCTTGAAGAGGGAGCTCTATGTTGCATCTGCCGTATAGCACTTGCTGCTGCAGCTTCTATCTCCTTTAAGTGTGGTCAAGTAACAGTTAGAAATATATCTTCCCCTCTTTCGGGATTATGTGAATTTTATAACCATATTCACAATTGATTCATAGCTTCAGGATCTGCATTTGCTACTGTTGGTTTGGGCCATAAAGCCCTGAATGGCTTAGGAGTCTGGACCTGTCTTCTAGAGTGACCACATCTCACCCTATGTGATTCTGCCACAGCTATTTAAATGGGTTACTCTGGATTTCCCTATAAGGTGTCCTATGGAACTAATGCCTGCATTCTTGGTGTAAAGACTGTTTATCCAAAAACTGGTGGGTGGCCAGGAGGAAGGAATTATACTTGCTTCATGTTTGAAAACTTTTCAGTTCTTAAACTGTTTGTAGCATAAGTTTCTGGGTGGCAAGACAGCAGCCACCAGGTCAAATTACCATCTCACCTTTTGAATAATAATGTTGTAAAGGCAACCATCCGTGACTTCTGAGAGTTACTAGAACAGGCTTTCCAGATACAATGAATGAATTGTGGGAATGGTGGTTCCTCAATAGATCCCAGAAGCTATGGACACTGACTTCAATGGAACAAAGGAATTTGCCTATGGAATCGTCAATCTCTGCCATTTGGAGCTGGAAGGTTATTTCCTCCCTCCATCCCTCCCCAATGCAGGATATAGGCATTCCTTCTCTGAGGCTGTGACGGAGCAGGGAGCGGGGCGGATTTGACCTGGGAATGTTGCCGGGGAGTTACATTGGGGATGAGAAGGAATCTACCTGAGCTGTAACCTGAGCCAGGAGGGGGGTGGGGAGAAATCACACCTTCTGCCTGGGAGACTGAACAAAGGAGAGGGGAGGAGGGAGAAAGCGGCTGGAAGGATTTTTAGAGTCAGTTTGGGCTGGGTGGGGCAATGCTGGGAACCCCAAGCTGGGGTCTAAGCTCCCTGAACCCTCCAGAAGGACTTGATTGAGGGGTTCTGGTTGTACCTACATGCTCTGCTTGGGACTGCGTTCCCGTTTTCTAATAAACCTTCTGTTTTGCTGGCTGGCTGAGAGTCACAGTGAATCTCAGGAAGTGGGGTGCAGGGCCCTGACTCCCTCACACTCCGTGACAGAGGCTAAGCAGTAAGAACATAAGAACAGCCATACTGGGTCAGACCAAAGGTGGTTCTTAACCTGGGGTGCACGCACCCCCTAGGGGTGCAAGATGCCCTTTCTGGGGGTGCAAGACGTGCCAGATTTTCTTTTGAAGGTAAATAATCGAAAACACAAATTAAGCACAGGCACGTACAACTACTTTGTTTCATCAAACCTATGTATTTATTAACATTATACATTTTTTAACAATTACTGTAATATACAAACAAAAATATATCTAGGTTTAAGGGGCACGAGAACATATTTTGAGAACCAAAGGGGTGCAGGCTGCAGTAAAGGTTAAAAACCACTAGATTCTAGCCCATATTCTGGCTTCCGACAGTGGCTAATGCCAGGTACCCCAGGGGGAATGAGCAGAACAGGTAATCATTGAATGATCTATCCCGTCACCCATTCCCAGGTTCTGGTAAACAGAGGCTAGGGACACCATGCCTGCCCATCCTGGCTAATAGCTATTGATGTACCTATCCTCCATTAATTTATCTAGTTCTTTTTTGAACCCTGTTATAGTCTTGGCCTTCACAACATCCTCTGGCAAAGAGTTCTGCAGGTTGACTGTGTGTTGTTTGAATAAATACTTCCTTTTGTTTGTTTTAAACCTGCCTATTCCAGTCATAGCATTGATGGTACCGCTGGGAATTTGGAGAGGTAAATGCACATATTTCAGAAATTGTATTTATCTGCAAGCTTTAGGACAGATCTGTGGGATACAAGCATGGAAAATGTGCCTCAAACATTGTTGTTACTTATTTTTCTCACTAGGATTCAGCACTAGCGCTGCTCTTCTCCTGGGTGTAAAGAATGATCCACAGAGATGATTTGCTCTTTGGGTGAAAGGTCATATGTAGTCATACTTAAGCAGCTGAGCCAACTCTGCTCCTATGTCTTTCCAGTGATTTGGCAATGTCTTTTTGTCTGCTATCTTAAAGAATCCTCTCATCTCTTGTGAATGCCTTGTGAATATGGAGAAAGGAACACGATTTCCCACCTGTGAAAAGGTTGGAGATTTTTTTCCATCCAGGACAGATGAATATCTTGGCAGGTGGGATGAATGTGGTATTATCCACACTTTCCCAGTTGAAATTTTGTTGTTAATCTTGATGAATAACTCTGGACTAACATTAAATTGCAGGAATTAATTTATTCCAGTTAATAATATTTTACATTTTTTATTTTCTAGACGTAATGAAAATATTCATGTAGGTCTACTCCACCTTGCTAAATGTTTCTCCACTACTGGAAATGCAGTAGACTAGTGTAATCATGATATGGATACTAAATATCTGATTGGAACAAAAAAATCCATGACATCGCCCTTAGCAGCACAAGCATTAAATCTGTGCTGCTAGCACATCACAGGATCTTCCCAGAAATTCCCCCTAATCTGAAAATGCATGAATCTGGCCTACCCAGCAGAGTTCTGGCATAGCTAGAGACTGAATGTAGTGGTCATGCCCATCGTTTGATCCGCCTGACTAGTATTACAGAGTTCTATAGATCAAGCTGACTGGAAATTTAATCCATGCTATATGATACACAATTACTTGCTGACTTTTGTAAAACTTCTGCTAATATTGCTCAATAATGTTAGCAGAAACAGTTTAATAGCAGAGAGCCTTATGACATAATGTGAAATCAAGGGGACGTGCAATGATGTAAAGGTAACACGTTTAGAACAATAAAAGGAAACACAGAAGTGCTACTTTATTGGACTTTTCAAAGGGCCTCTATACAGCATCACATGATTGGTTAGATGCATATTATATGGGAATGTCAGCCCTCTTTGGAAAATCAGATTGCTGGACTATATGAACCAATGCTCTGATCTGGTAAGGCACATCCTTTGATTCTGACAGATAAGCCATCCATGCTCCAGTATAAACTTATTTGATTGCACTAGCTCATGTTGTTTTCCTTTGCTCTGTGGCATATCCTGGTACAAAGCTAAAATGAAAGATTAATATTCGCTTTTGTGCCTGCATCCTTTGTTGTTTTCTCAGAAGGTAAAAATGTTGAGAAGCCTTTATTTATTTTTAATAGAGATCCTAATGTGCACTGCAGCTTGCTGTAATCTAACCCACTCTACATCCTAGATGGGTATGTGGCAGGTTTTACACCATTCTTTGCTTAACTTCTTACATTAAAAGTAGCTGTAGGCTGTGTCAAAGATTAACCTACTCACGGGATTCATGAGATACACAGATGTAGATGGAAAAAGAGCAGCTAGTAAAGTGTTTCTTTTTTATGTCTCTAACATCTTATATATTAAAAGCTTCTAGCACCTGCTATTCTTTAAAAGGTCTTTTGATCTGAGATTCTTGGATCCTTGGGGCTTTTAAAAACATTGGCTGTTGAAGTGCCACTTATGGTCCCTCAAGGGAATTTTACAAGCGCTGAAAATTGGCACAGAAGCCTAGTACTCTGCTTCAGCATTTATTTCTTTAATATTTTAACATGTTTCAAAATATTTTGATAACAATGTTATAAATCTATTCATAGAAAAAACCAAACCCAAACCCTCAACCCCACACAACTCTTAATTCTGCCAGATGTCATAGACTTTATGAAGGAATAGTGTAAAACATGCTTTTATTGCATTCACAATTCATCAGGTCTTTTTGCCTTTATGCAAATGAACAATGTATCCATAGGACAACCAATGTCAAAAGGAATCAGGAAGCCATGAAAAGGGCTTTTCTGTTGCATCAAATACGATGTATGTGTATGGCAGCCTTTTTTTTTTTTTTAAACTTTTAGTGTGGTTAGCAGTTCAGTGAATTTGCCCTGCAGCATAGGTGCTAATGAGAAATAAGGCTTTAGGGGTGAATTTCTCTAGCCAGTGGAGAGCCCTTCACATTCATTTTGGTATCCTTTCCTTCAGGCAGCCTTTATAAAATGAACCCTAGACACTGTGGGCAGCCTCAGAAGAGAGTTCAGGACGTGACCTAGGTATTAGAAATGATGGGCCAGATTTTTTTGTTTTGTAAATACAGGGTAGCTCCATTGAAGTCAATGACCTGAGTAACTGAGATCAATTGTCAGATTACACAGCTTTAGGCTGGAATTATAAATGGAGCCTAAAGGAATTAGGCACCAAACTCTAATTACATTTCATTGAGATTTCTGTACCTAACTTCCTTGAGTTCCTGTGAATATCCCATCCCTAATCAATAACAAAGAGGGAGGTTTACTGTAAAATTAATGGTTACAAAACGGGCAGCTAGCAATAAAGAGGGTAGAAGGATCCCAGATGTGCTCTTGCTCCCATTACATTGAATGGGAACGTGAGAAGGCTTCCTAAGTTAAATATGATTGAAAAACAGAAAAAATAGTAATTCTTCGGTTTTATTATATGAGCTTTCTGTGTCTCTCTATTGTACAGTCTACCAAGGCTTGCCTGCCCTAGAATTCACTGTCTTGTGCAGAGTAAATCTGTGTGAGAAATTTCACACAGGAAACAACCACATTTCATTTTTGACAATACCACCAAAGGTTTTGTTTTGGTTTTGTTTTTTGTGGGAGGGAGGAACCACTTTTCACTGTGAGACAGTTTTACTGGCTTTGCTCTGAGTGAAGATGTAAATTCTGCCTGACACTGAAAGGATGAGCTGGGTTTGCTACAGTATGTTTTCAGGAGCTGGCTCTCTGCAACCAGCTGTGCACAAAGCTAGAATACCATGTGGAGTAGGGGTAGGGTGACCAGATAGCAAGTATGAAAAATCGGGACAGGGGGTTGGGGGTAATAGGAGCCTATGTAAGAAAAAGCCCCAAATATCGGGACTGTCCCTATGAAATCGGGACATCTGGTCACCCTAAGCAGGGGTGTACTATGTGTGTGAAAGAGTCTGCATGGGTAAAAAGGAAAGTGTGGAAAATGGTTAGAATTGCTTTTCTTAAACCAACAAATGATCAATTTTTGAAAGTTAATCTTTGGAAGGCAGTCAGAGAAGAGAGAGCCATTAGTAGAGTTGCAGGCAGGGGCACAGAAGGAAGAGGAGTTGGCTTAGCTGTGGTTTTACCCCCTGCTATGCACTAGACAGCAGACTTAGCTTATAAGGAGCTCATGCAACACTCATCCCTCTTGCCCCTACAGAAAAGTGTCCTTTCAGAAGAGTGTTCCTGAGACCAAATTCTTTCTAAGTTCTCCTCTTCCACCCTGCAGCTAGTGCCCTACCCCACACCCAGGGCTGAGTCTGAATGCTGGGCCTTTGTAAATTGACTTACAAACAGTTTGGCCCATGGGGCTTAAAATCAGGCCCAATATTTGCATTTTAAAGAACAGACCCGACTGCTCTTCTCCTTTCTCTACTCAGCAAAGTTTGTTTAGGTTTTAGTAGCCTTTGTTTATTCCCATCTTTAGTTTCTCTTCTGACTTTAATGAGGTGTGCAGTGGGATGAGGAGTAACTTGGTGAATTTTCAATTTAATTTTTTTCCAAGTTGACACTGCTCCTGTTGTTTCTGGCTGGGTTCCCTTAAAGTCTGACCACTGCAGTCTTGACACCCTGACATGTCAAAAGGTAATTTGTGTGGTGATTTCCCCCTCAATTTGTGACTAGCACAGAAGTGCATGTTAAAGAGATGTGCTTTAATCAAATGGTTTTCTTAGATTAAGGGTGAGGCTTTTCAATGTCATAAAGTACATAAATGCCTAACAGCCTTTTAAAATGAGAATGTTGGCTATTATTGAAAAGTTCTTCAGTAAAATAATTCTAACCACAGCATTTTGTTCCATCTATACTGGACTCCTTGGCAATAATGTCAGAAGTCACCATCACTTTATGTTCATGCTGTCTGTGTATTGTGTGCTGTCTGCATGCTACTAACACATATTTTGATCTTCTGTATTATCAAGTGGTCCAATTATTTCTGTAGGATGATATAACTATAATGAGAGAGTCTTACAGGTAATGCTGGCATACCTGAAGCTTTAATTATGTTTGAATGTTTTCTTCTCTCAGGGCAGTTACAAATAATTGAAAATGTACTGCATGTACAATATTATTGTGTGCACAGTTAAAGATGAGTCAATGGAACAATATTGATGATGATGATGATGATAGTAACCAACATTGTTCCTTGGTGAGTTTTCTCTTTCTTTTTCCCCCTTTCACTCCTTCCCCCCATGTTCTCCCTCCAAGACCAGAAAGAACATTTATGGTATTGACATACAAAATAGCCTGGCCTAAGATCCATCCACATTTTTTTTCTGTCTTGTGGCCAGCAAAACCACTAGAAAGAAAACTAAACAAGAGAATGTTGAAGAGATAAAGAGCACCCAGTTTGCATATGAAATTACTACAGATAACTAGCAATGTGTGTGTGCAAACACCCAAATTGCACATACATACAAGGTAACACCCCTCAGAGAATAGTGCACACGTGTTTCTGAAAATGTGGTTCCGAACATCTTATTTGCTATTTATGGAGTTTTGTGCTGTGTCTAAACTTTGTGTTGGTACTATCAGTAATACCTTTGGTCAGAAAGTACCTATTTATATGTTATCAAGTGATAGGCTTTTGTAAGGTAATTAAACCAAAATGTAATAGAAAAGTCCCTAGGCCCTGGATACTGTAACAAGTGCCAGATGAGAACAATGAAGGAACAAAATGGACACCATTTAGAATCAAACAGTGGGTTTATTACATACAGCGCTGGTGGAGTGTCACTTTGCTCATTAGGCTCAGAGACTCTGCCAAGCAATTGATTACAGTAGATTACATAGGCTATTCATGGGCGGAGGGAAGCGACGGGGTTGGAGGTCCCAAGCCCCTGGATAGTTCTAGCAGCAAGATATAAGATAAGCACAGTAAGCCAATAGTCTAAAAGGTTGTATAATGGCTCCGCCCAAGGTTTCAGGTTAACATATAACATACTGTTAGTACACAGGTGTTTTCCATTACACAATGTATAAAGTGTATAATTATAAAATATATATGTTGAATTCTGATTTGAGGTCCATAGGAATGAGGTAGCTCTTCTGGTTGTCCAACAGGTACAATCCTGGGGGTTAAAGCAAAAAGACATTGACATAAAATAGAATAGAATAGAAATAGACAATATAAATTGTTTTTCAGGTTGCCCCATTGTGTTCCTAAAGGCTAACACTGGCATCTGGGGGAGAGGGGGTACACCAGTTTGAAGGGAGTAGGTCACTGACATGCTTGAGCCTCTCCATGAACTCAAGGTTGGTATGTGGGGCAGGTATTGGTTATCTTTTCCTGCAGAAGGAGTGGACATTGAGCCCCTTTTCAATACTTTGGTATGTCTATAGATTCTGATAAAGACTCCAGCTGGGGAGCGGTAATTGGTGTTTTGCTGACCATGCTTATCTTAGTAAAAATCAAAGTTTTGTTTGTCTCTTGTTTGTTCAGCTTCTCTCAGCTAATATTGTTCTCGTGGGCTAGGCTCCCAGTTCAAACCAAGCTTTGGACTTTGGGTCTATGTAATAAGTTGCTGACAAGGCCTGTGGTCAGGGTTTTACAAACACAGCGATGGATTCTGGCCCTTCAACAAGATGGTCCAATGGGGTCTGATCTAGAGCCATAAAAGTGATTGGAAAGAATCCCATTGACATCATTTGGGCTTTGGATCAGGTCTGTGCAGAACCTATTGAAGAACTGGGACCTTAGGCAAAAACTAAAAAATGGTTTCAACTAGGGCTGTCGATTAATCACAGTTAACTCTCACAATTAATTCAAAAAATTAATCACAATTAAAAAATTCATTGCCATTAATCGCAGTTTTAATCACACTGTTAAACAATAGAATACCAATTGAAATTTATTACATATTTTGGATGTTTTTCTACATTTTCATATATATTTTATTCTGGGTTGTAATTGAAATCAAAGTGTATATTATTTTTTATTACAAATATTTGCACTGTAAAAATGGTAAAATAAATAGTATTTTTCAATGCACCTCATATAAGCACTGTAGTGAAAGCTATTTGTTGTGAAAGTGAAATTTACAAATGTAGATTATTTTTTGTTACATAACTGCACTCGAAAACAAAACAATGTAAAACTTCAGCGCCTACAAGTCCAGTCAGTCCTACTTCTTGTTCAGCCAATCACTAAGACATGTTGCCCTCTTCTTATTTACAATGTCATGAGAGAGTGAGAACAGGCATTTGGATGGCACTTTTGTAGCTGGCATTGCAAGGTATCTATGTGCCAGATATGCTAAACATTCATATGTCCCTTCATGCTTCAGCCACCATTTCAGAGGACATGCTGATGATGCTCATTTTAAAAAAAAAAGCGTTAATTAAATTTGTGACTGAACTCCTTGGGGGAGAATTGTGTCTCTGGCTCTGTTTTACCCACATTCTGCCATATAGTTCATGTTATAGCAATCTCGGATGATGACCCAGCACATGTTCTTCATTTTAAGAACACTTTCACTGCAAAACACAGTGATGGTAAACGCAAAGAAGGTACCAATGTGAGATTTCTAAATATACCTACAGCAGTCGACCCAAGGTTTTAAGAATCTGAAGTGCCTTTCAAAATCTGGGTTGGACGAGGTGTGGCGCATGCTTTCAAAAGTCTTAAAAGAGCAACGCTCTAATGTGGAAACTACAGAACCCAACCACCAAAAAAAGAAAATCAGCCTTCTACTAGTGGCATCTGACTCGGATAATGAAAATGAATAATGCCTCTGTGTCCAGCCGCCCTGCACCTGTTTTTTTTTTTTGCTTGGGGCAGCAAAAAAGTCAGAGCCAGCCCTGCCCCTAGAATGGTGGTTGAAGTATGGAGGGACATGTGACTCTTTAGCACATCTTGCACGTAAATAGCTTGTGACGCAGCTACAACAGTGCCATGTGAATGCCTGTTCTCACTTTCAGGTGACTTTGTAAACAAGAAGCGGGCAGCATTATCTCCTGCAAATGTAAACAAACTTGTTTCTCTGAACGATTGGCTGAACAAGAAGTAGGACTGAGTGGACTTGCAGGCTCTAAAATTTTACATTGTTTTAGTTTTGAATGCAGGTTTTTGTGTGCATAATTCTACATTTGTAAATTCAACTTTCATAATAAAGAGCTTGCACTACAGTACTTGTATTAGGTGAATTGAAAAATACAATTTCTTTTGTTTTTTTACAAATACTTGTAATAAAAATAAATCTAAAGTGAGCACTGTACACTTTGTATTCTGTGTTGTAATTAAAATCAATAGACTTGAAAATGTAGAAAACATACAAAAATATTTAAATAAATGGTATTCTATTATTGTTTAACAGCACAATTAATCACGATTAATTTTTTAGTTGCACGATTAATTGTGATGAATTTCTTAATCACTTGACAGCCCTAGTTTCAACGTGTGGCCAGTGAGAACTGTATGCTTAATATGAAGAATAAGAGTGGGACGGAAGGAGAAAAGTTAATATCTTATGACACGTAATAGATATATTGCAGAGAGAGAATTTTGAAGTGTTTTGATGGTGAGCACAAAGGGAGACAGCAGCACCAATTGTCCCTGGTGCTGACTAGTATTATTACGGTAGATATAGTTGGAAAGCTCATTTATAAAGATATTGGAAAAAGACAGGAAAGTGCTTAAAAAAAAAAGAGGGAATGTTTCAAGTGAGTCAACTACAATAACAATCTGTATGGCCTGCAATTTGATCTTTCACTGCCTGAAATTCATAAGAAGGAGTAAGTAGGGCAGTTTGCCTTGGCCCCCCTGTTTGAGAGAGCCCCCAAACTAAGTGGCATTGTGACCAGGTATGTGGGATCACAACACCGCCAAAGTTCTGAGCGTCCGCCTCTCTATCTTGACAATGATCCCATGCCGAAATTGAGTGAGTGGCATTGTGACCCTGTGCACCAGGTCACAATGCCACTCCATTTGAGGGCCCTTTCATAAACCTATAGGAGATCCAGAAGCACAAATTTCAGCCAAATTATAGATGGAGACTGCTGTTCATTGCAAAGAAATAGTACTGTAAAGAATGCCCTTTCTTTTTCTTTTCCTTCTTGTTAGCTTCCTTGCAGTGCTGATTATATCAAAGACCTCTTGTACTAGTGTCTATAACTTATCCCCATCTGACGTTGATCCAAAAGTGATGACATGAACAAAATATTTAAATCTCACAGTTGATTTAGAGGTTTATGATGGATGGTTTTAATACCAGAATTCACTGACTGGGAAAGTACCTTCAATAAAAACTGCTGAGACTAGAAACTTGCTGCAGATGGAGTCTGACTCTTTGGGGGGGTTTTTTTGTTTGTTTTTTGTTTTCCCCTTGATTTGTTCCAACAAATGATCATTAGATCAATAGTACCACTGATTGAGTCAGGTAGCTTAGCTGGTGTGGAGGATTCTTAGGTCTCAATCCTGTAAATAATTTTGCGTGAGGAGACCTGTGCCTCATTGGGCATAGGATTTTTCATAAGTATAGGATCAACCATCATAAAGCAACTTCCAGGATCAGTATTTTATTTTGTAAATCTCCTTGCCTTCAAGAATCTTTCTGAACAATGTTGGGATATTTCCACTATACTTTCTATCCTCTTCATGAACCTATTCTTTGATGCTGCCCTTGGTGTTTGCTGATGCACTCTTTTCTATAGTGTGCCATTTTTCTCTGTAGGAGCTCCCCCATGCTTAAAATTTGTCTTAATGCAATACAGTAGTTCAGTGCATAAGATCATGTCTCCATCTAGTGGGCGACCCAGGAACTGCTACTTTGTGAAAGCTAAGGAAGTTCGTTATTTAGTTCAAGTGGTGGAGGCTTGTGCTTTTGGTGCTGAGAACCTGAGTTCAATCCCTGCTGATGACTCTGGTGTCTGTACATAAGTTACCATGGCTCATTACATGAAGAGATTAGAAAGGTTGCTAGACTTTGGCTTTTGACTTTGACATCTGAAGGGGAAATATGCATATGCTGTTGAAGAGTTACTTCAGCTTTGTGCACGCAACTTTAGTTTTTATGCTTGAGAAGAAAGCTCAAACCCTTCAGTGGTTGAAACATATTATTTTGTCAAGTCCTTACTTTGTCTTGTTGACAGAATACATTTTCTCAAAAGCTGAAATCATTCTGTCAAGAAAACTTATTTTGTTCAATAATCCTGCTTGTTGACAAATGTTCAAAAGGGAAAAAAATCTTCAATTATTCTGGGAATGTTCTATCTGGTATCTCCAGGTCTATTTATTTTGCCAAGGGAAAGAATGGTTATTGCCTTGTGGGTGAACTATTCAGATCTGGGTGTAATGAAAAATATAACTCTGAATCCTATTTTAGATGTATGTGTCCATGTTATTGGAGTGGGTTTTATTTTTTGGCCAGAAATTAGAGAGATCCAGTGAGGTCACATATTAAAGGACACATTAGTAAACGAATGCAAATAGCACACATGTCAAATGAATAGAAAAAGGAAGTGTGAAACAGAGGACATCTGCTGAAAAACTGGCAGATGTCTCATAACTTCTATTTATATCAAGAAGCCACTTCAGTGAAATGAAGACAATTGTTCAAATAGAACTGTGTGAAAAATTGTGCATGTAATAGCCAAACCAGTGCTTATTGTTTTTCTGGATAGTTTTTGAGGAAAAAAATACTGTTCCGATAGGGCAAGTTTTGCTCATTCACGCAAAAAGTGGAAGTCATTTTTCACCAGACAAAACTGATTCTAACTTTTGCAAAATTCATTTTTCACAATTGGTTGGAAACTGAAATAACTCTAAGTCAGGGGTAGGCAACCTATGGCACATGTGCCGAAGGCGGCACACAAGCTGATTTTCAGTGGCACTCACACTGCGTGGGTCCTGGCCACTGGTCCGAGAGGCTCTGCATTTTAATTTAATTTTAAATAAAGCTTCTTAAACATTTAAAAAACCTTATTTACTTTACATACAACAATAGTTTAGTTATATATTATAGGCTTATAGAAAGAGACCTTCTAAAAACGTTAAGGTGTATTACTGGCACGCGAAACCAGTGAATAAATGAAGACTCGGCACACCACTTCTGAAAGGTTGCCCAACCCCTGCTCTAAGTGGTACTGCCACTTAGCTCCAGGAAAGGTGTGGCATCCCAGTTACCAGTCCTGAGCATCTTAATGTCCAAATCCCATATGTGGGCACCTTTACACAAACTTGCTTATATGAGCAAAACTCCCACTGACTTCAATGGGAGCAGGGATAGACCTAAGAAAACTGGATCCTGGGTGACATTTTATAAATCATCTAAGTCACATTTACTCTTAATGGAATTTAGGCTTCTAGGTCACTTTAGGCACTTCTGAAAATGTTTCCTCCTATTTGTATACACATTCAAGGATAAGAGGGAGAGTTTCAAATTCAATGTTCGGGGTGTTTTCGGAGCACTGAAGAGCCTCCATTTGTGTGCTCAAATGAGTCTTGTGATTACCCTTATGTGATTTTAAAGATCAGGTCCATAAGCAGTGATTGCCAGTGATTAGGTATCCCTTGAATAGCATATATGTAAGTGGGGGATCTGATGCCCATGTGATATGTTTCCTCTTTCATCCATTTTGACAAATGTGCCTTTACTCAGTTTATTCTAACATTCTGACTCTCCCAAGCATATTCCAATGATTGTTTCAAACAAAATTGTATAGACATGTCCTCTCTAGAACAAAAGTAAAATATAAATATTTATATGGTTTAGCGTAACGATCCTATTCCAGCAACTGATGCACCCAACCATCCTGAATTTTTAATAGTACAGACATCATTTTATTCTTCTATCATTTATATTATTCTTTCTTATTCTATTTTTTCAGCATTTGTCTAAGCAGAATAGTGATTTTTTTTCCTTTTCATATATTTCACACATATTGTATTGATTTGCTGTGTTATTATCAATTGTCTTGATTCTTTTAATTTCCAAAAATACAGTATTTATTTGAGGCACATTATTAAAAAAAATTGCATTTTGCGTCATATTCTGCTCAAAGGAAATGTAATTTTTTTAACAATAAGCACTTTATTATAAAACATGTTTGTTTTACACTTTAAGATAAGCAACAGGTTTTGTATTGTTATTTTTGGATGTTAATGATGCTGGAATACAAAGCAAAAATGAAATAATCAGGAATTCTTTTTAGCATAAATGGTAAAAGAACCCTTGTATATATGCCTGCTGACCACAGGTCCTTGATTCCACCCCTTGAAAACCTGAACCTGTTCAACAGAAGGTCAGTCGTGCAAATTTTCTTTACCTGATGTTCTCAGGGAAAGGTAAAAAGTTTGAAGAATCTATCTATTTCTATTGTACCCATCACCACAGGATCCTCTGGAATGTTTTGTTCCAACATCCATGCAATATTGCAACATAAAGACAGCAAAGTTATGAACACAATGTCTGAGTTCTGAAAATTAATTAAACTAGGACCTAGAATATTACTATAGAGCAATGTGTCCTTAGCTCTACCCACGTAACCTCAACATTACCAACAAATTTGGACACTTCCAGCTGGGATGCCACTATAAATACATTTCATATGCATGCTATATCTGCCCATACTGACAACCATTAATTAAAATGGCATCAAGACCTCTCGTATATTTATCAGAACCATTCACCATTATTAATTTAGATTACTATCTTGAACAATAGTGCAAGTACCATCGTTTTTGCAAGAGGCGTCTTTTCTGAGACAATCCTTAAAACATTGCTATCAAGCACCTCCTGCCATGGGATTAACTTTCTAATTCTTCTGTACCATGCAAAATGATAACTAAACAATTGAGGAAAGAAAAATGGGGGTGTGATTAATGAAGGGAGGGGGGAGCTCCCTTTTATGGACACCCAGCCAGCAAGTAGCTATAAAATCCCTCTTAGGAGCTGTTCTCTAATTGCTCTACCTGTAAAGGGTAAAAAATCTCACTGCTATGCATAGGTAAAAGTACGAGTGGGCACCTGGCCAAAAGAACCAATGGAAAGCTAGAACTTTTTAAAATTGAAACAAGACTCCCCTTTTGTCTGTCTGTCTGTTGTTCTCCCGGGGAGAAGCGGACAGGGCTGTAAGAGCTTGGGCCAGGTATGAAAAAATCATCAGTATCATACCTAGAAACTACTAATTTTAAACCCCAGATATATAAGTAGATCAGGAAAATGTCTAGGAAGACGCAATTAGGTTTATTCCTCTTATTTCGTTATGGCTTGTGAATTCTTCTGTGCTAACCCCAGGTGCATTTGTTTTGCTTGTAACCTTTAAGCTGGACCTCAAGAAAACTATTCTTGGTGCCTAATCCTTGTAATTGCTCTTTTAAAATCTAGCAATAGCCTGAGTTCCCAGATGTATTTTCCTTCTTTTTTTAATTAATAATATTTACCTTTTTTTAGAACAGAATTGGATTTTTGTGTCTTAAGAGGTTTGTGCACATGTTGTTTAATTACCTTGTGAAAACAGCTGATTTCCTTTTTTTTTCTTTCTCAGCTCTTCCTGTGTGTGTGTGTGTGTGTGTGTGAGAGAGAGAGAGAGAGAGAAAGGGCTTTTAGAATCCTTGTGAGTCCCCACCTTCTGCACTCAAAGTGTCAGAGTGGGGAATTAGCCTTGACAGGGGGTTAAAGTCATTCACTGATGCCTCAAATATATATTCCAGCCAGGGCTGAATGAAGTCAATCTGGGGCTATAAGCACTCCCCACACTGTGCAGTTATAGCTATCTCCCCACTCCATAAAACCACCCCCCCTTGGATGGGCAGCAGGTCTCAGAGTGAAAGGGAAAAGAGCAGTTCACATATCTTAGAGCTATTGTTTCTGGCTGTTTAAAGACTCAGAAGTCAGCTGATAAACTCAGTTCACATTTTCAACCTTTTCATTCCATCCATGATTGCTAGAAACTTAACTTTTGTTTAAAATGAGATGAGATTCTGACTTCAGCAATCCAGCTTTGCACTGTGTGCTTCACGGGCCTATCTTAAAACCCATTGAAGTCAAGGCAGAGATTCAAATGGCTCAAAATATGTCAACAGGGTATTATAGCACTAAAATTATATATAGCAGCAAACCCACAGGACTTAATTCTCATCTCATTTACACACTAGATTCACACCAGGACAACTCCATTCTTCTCAGTAAGAAATATGCAAGAATAAAGAGCTTGAACAACTCTAGCCATAACCTTAACTATAAAAAACCTGAGTCCGCTTGCAGGACAGGGCACAAGAGTTTTGGTTATTGCTACTAAAAAATAGTGCTGAACTCCATTGTGGGACATAAGCAAAGCTCACGGGTGTTAAGAGCTGATGTTTAGAGCTGCACAAAGGAAGTCAGCTGCAGTGTACAACAAGAAGTGTGACTGGTCCTATGAAACTCACAAATTATGCTACATATTCACAAGCACCATCAACTGGCACCTTATCTGTTAACTATTTACGGGTATGCAAACATCACTAGTATATGCAAAGATATATAGGGTCTGATTGCTTGTAATCAAAATCTAAAATGGTGTAATAGAGAATCAGATTAAGGCCCATCGTTAGTGAACATAGATCACAGGTTCATTCCATGAGTCACCAGTGTCTGTAAATACTTATTAACAGAACACTAGCACACAAGCAACTAACATGAGGGATTGGGCGTAGTGGCATTGACTGTCAATCTACTCCTGAGAAGCTGCTGGTTTGGAATGATAGCACTGTTCTAGCTGAGTACATTTCCTTTAATTAATATAGCATCTGTGTGAAGATCACTTTCTATAGATAATAGCAGGGGAGGTGTCCTTCTCTCTGTTAGCACAGGGGCAGCAGACAGATCCCACAAAAGTCAGGGTAATGAATTGTGCAGGCATATTTGGAAAAAGTCTTATAGGGTGTACATTGTAGTTAATCTTAATTGCAGCCAGGCTATGGACACCAGACATTTTGTGAACAGTGCCCTGTATATAATGGTAAATTCTCCAGCTACATAAATTTCATCTGAAGTCTTCCAGCGCCAGTAACATTTTGATGCATTTTTCCCCTGACGACATTTCCAATTATATCATTCTGGAAGCTGATTGCATCTTGTCTGAACATTTGGTTGCTAGGCTCTTTGTAACATAACCACTTTTTAGTTTAAATTTTTTCAGGTCATACGTTGTTAGCGAAGAGGCAAGTTGCTGTTCCTTTTTCCTCTCAAGGTATTCCTGGCAAGAAAGAGAAAAAAATGATTTTACTGGTAACAGCATAAACACATATTGTGTGTCCTTTAGAGGGTCATCTAATAAGCTGGAACCATTCTAGTGCTACCTAGTTCTCCAAAATAATGAAACATATTAAGACCAAATAAATTATTTAAAGTAATTGCTGTTGGCTCATCTAACTGATTGAGTGTCTACTAAATAAGTAGAGGCAGCTTTTCATTACATCCTTATCTCACAAGAAAACAGAACATCCTTGAATAATAGGTATTTGAATAGTAAAAACTGATAAGAACATTTTCTGAAGTCTTCCCATTTTATAAGGTCACTAAAGTATAAAATTGTAATTCTATCACAATGTGGAGAAACCTATAGATGTAAGTTTCTCTGCTTGATGGTTATACAGTTCTTTTAGTCCTGCTATGCAGTACAATGCTATGTTTTACTCTCTCTACCACTTCATTCCCCAGGAACTATTCATTATCATTTGATACTAACAGATCACCCAAAAACATCTTATAGAAGCCGAACATGACAATATTGCTATGAGGTTACTCACCATGCTGCTCTGATGAGAGGGCTCTGATACTCCTAACTCTTATTTTTCCTATTGTTCTCATAAATGCAATCTCTCTTTGATAAATTTGCCTTTTCTTACCCCTGTGCAGCTTAAAGTTTGCTCCTGTTCAGTACCATATTGATTATGTTGTAGAAACCAAGAGTGCTTGACTGTCATATGATTTGGAAATTAAGTAGGGCAAAATCGTATTGTTGACATGATGTCCCATGTGACAATGCCCCATGTGAAGCAGAGGATACTATTAATTAAAATCCTATAAAAATTAGTTCCAGTCCATCCCTGTCTTCAGTTCTGCAGTAGGGGCAGGGCTCAACAGCCCTGGGGCTTGCCTCCAGTTTGTCTTATGTTTCCAAAGCTCTTGCTTCAGGGCTTCAGCAATTGGCAGGGCTTAATAAGGGATTTCTTCTGCTTCCTCTCACCAATGTATCATGGGAGGGTTTTTTTTAATCTCCTTCTTCTGAAGCATTTCTGGTGGCTGTAGCTGGAGACGGGACTTTGGGCAATCTGGTCCCGGACTCTCAATTGGCACAGAGTGTTCTCAGGTGCTTGGCTGGCTGGTTTTTGCTCACAAGTTCAGGGCCTAACTGATCATGGTATGTGGGGTTGGGAAGGAATTTTCCCGCAGATCAGACTGGCACTGATCTTGGGTTTGTTTTTTTCCATCCTCTGCAATGTGTGAATACAGGTCACTTGCCAGGATTATCTGAATATATCTCACTTAATCATTTCCGTGCTACTGTGAGGGCCTCGAGCACTGGTGCACCTCGGTCCCTCCTATTCTCTGCTTGTGGCACATAATAGTCTAGTCTCCTGTGGGCTGCAATACTTTGTTCTCATTTCAGTTTTTAGTGTGTGGGTGCTGCATGATGGTTGTGGCCTGTGATATACAGGAGATCAGACTGGATGATCTGATGATCCCTTCTGGCTTTAGACTCTATGACAATGTAGAACCATTGAAGTCAATGAAGTAACACAATGGGGAAACTGGCCTATTAATCATATCATTTAATAACATTTGGGTGCATTTGGGTTCTGTGTTCAAAGCCTCATTTTAGAGAGAAATTGCTGAGTAGGGGAGATGGTTCTCATAACAGCCAACAATAATAATTTGAATGTCTTGTTCATTGGAATGGAAGGCTTATTTTCTAACTAAAAATAATTAAATACTGCTGCAGATTATGGCATGTCCACTCCCTCCAGAACCAAAAAGGGCCCAAGAGGCTAAACAAGTCTAATTTATTATGAGGCAGATTCTGATACCCTTGTTTATATTTAGTGGAATTATTGATTTCAGTGAGACTTCCTGTGGTGTATGGTATGTGGATAAGGGTGTAAGATCTGGCCCTATGTCTTTTTTTTTTCTTTACCCCGCCATCCTATTTTTGTTAATTCTAACATAAAAACTGCTCCCCTCTGGATAAAAAAAGCAAATGATAAAATTGGCACAATTTCTATCTATCCATCTATCTATATCTCAAAGCAGACAGCTCTCTATATTCTTCTGAAACATCAAATCAATACATATTTCATTGGCCACCTAAAGCTGGATGAAAGACAATTTATTCCCCCTCTACACATTGCTTGGAGCTGCCAAGATAAAGAAGTACATTGCTTTGTTCTGTAATCCTTTCTTAACCTCTTGATCTACAGCATGTCATTCAGCATTTCTACTATCTACTTTGCAAAAACAGGTACAGTATTTAACTAAGGAGTCAATTAATGCAATCTGATTATTGCCCTTGACTGAAATACAACTCCATTTGGTGCTGTCTAATTATGTGTAGACATATTGGCACATAATTGTCATTTAATTAGACAATTGCTCTAAAGGCGGCAAGTGATCATATAACAGCTAAGTTAATTTTCCTGTGTGTGGGGGGAGGGGGGAGGGAAGATAACTGCTAAGAAATGATATCCCAAAGGTTCTGTGCCCAGTCTTTTAAAAAGATGGTCCAGATTCTTAGGTGTTATGAATTGGCTCCATTGAAGTCAATGCCAGTTTAAACCTGCTGAGAATGTGGCTGGGAAAGTTTTAATTAGAGTCTTGAGAAAGTTGAAAAGCTCTGATGGCCTATAACTTGGAAACCATGTGAAACAAGAGACAGTAAATTATTCTTAATTACTCTGATGTTGTTGCAATAGTATTCTGTTATTTTTCATGCAATGACAACCAAAGTAGTAAGCACAGAGTCCAATTTTCTTGGTTGCTTGGACCCCTTTGTAGAAATACTGTGCAGCTAGCACAACTGATCATACCCATTGCTTTAAAATATACTTAAGCGTATAGGACCCACTGACAGGAAAAAGATAAATGGATCTCAAAGAAGGCATAAGCCAGGTCTTTAAATATAAGAACTGATAAAACCTTGGTGAGGGAGGAAGTCACAAAATTGTGGACGCAAAATGCCTGTCGATAGCT
Organism: Mauremys mutica; assembly: GCF_020497125.1. Lineage (NCBI taxonomy): Eukaryota > Metazoa > Chordata > Testudines > Geoemydidae > Mauremys > Mauremys mutica. The sequence goes on along the minus strand of NC_059080.1, from coordinate 32,234,697 downwards.
TTCAAAAGACCTGTCGGCTAGATCTACAGAAAAATGTTCTCCAGAGATTGAAGCTAAAAGCCTGATTAGGCTTGTCTCAGAAATTGAAACTCACATCTCTGAAGGGGCCCCATCTGGGCTGGAGTTTGCCACAGCTCTATACATCTTTTGATTAGGAGGAAGGTGTGGGGAAGAGCAGATTAAATGGTGTGCTGCTATCACTAACACTGGCTGCAGAAAATCCAGTAGTGTATTCTGTTCTGTTCGGATTGATAGTCTGCACCTATTGTTGCAGGGATGACATGAGTCTGACGTATAACACTGTCCTGAGGTATTAACAGTACTAACTCAAGTAGAAGATGAACTCACCTAAAGTCAGCTCATCTAGCAGAACATTGTCCCTTATATTATCCTGAGGTATTAGCATACTGTGTGAAAGGGAGAGAGCCAAATTCTAAATCACCAACACTGAGGCAGTCTGTGGAAGTCTCTTATTGAACTAGACTGACCCTCTCTTAGCTTGATAGATCTTACAGTATCACAGAACATGGTAGCAGGGCTGAAGACTAAGGCCTGGTCTACACTAGGACTTTAATTCGAATTTAGCAGCGTTAATTCGAATTAACCATGCACCCGTCCACACCAGGAAGCCATTTAATTCGACATAGAGGGCTCTTTAGTTCGAATTCTGTACTCCTCCCCGACGAGGGGAGTAGCGCTAAATTCGACATGGCTATGTTGAATTAGGCTAGGTGTGGATGGAAATCGACCTTAGTAGCTCCGGGAGCTATCCCACAGAGCACCACTCTGTTGACGCTCTGGACAGCAGTCCGAGCTCGGATGCTCTGACCAGCCACACAGGAAATGCCCTGGGAAAATTTGAATTCCTTTTCCTGTCTGGCCAATTTGAATCTCAGTTCCTGGTTGGACATCGGGGCGAGCTCAGCAGCACTGGCAACGATGCAGAGCTCTCCAGCAGAGGAGTCCAGGCAATCTCAGAATAGAAAAAGGGCCCCAGCATGGACTGACCGGGAAGTCTTGGATCTGATCGCTGTGTGGGGCGATGAGTCTGTGCTTTCGGAGCTGCGCTCCAACAAACGGAATGCAAAGACCTACGAGAAGGTCTCCAAAGCCATGGCACTCAGAGGATACAGCCGGGATGCAATGCAGTGCTGCGTGAAAGTCAAGGAGCTGAGACAAGGCTACCAAAAAATCAAAGTGGCAAATGGACGCTCCGGAGCCCAGCCCCAGACATGCCACTTCTACGAGGCACTGCATGCCATTCTCGGTGGGTCTGCCACAACCGCCCCACCAGTGTCCGTGGACTCTGACGATGGGATAGTGTCGACGGCCAGTTCCTCGGCGATGTTCTTGGACGGGGAAGATGAGGAAGGGTTTGAGGAGGACGAGGCAGGCGACAGTGCTTACAACGCTGATTTCCCCGACAGCCAGGATCTCTTCATCACCCTCACTGAGATCCCCTACCAACCCTCCCCAGCCGTTACCACGGACCCTGAATCAGGAGAAGGATCAGTCGGTAAGTAATTTAAACATGTTAACATTTATTTTTTAACAAAACAGGAATATAAGCTAGGCGAAAAGAAGGTCTATATATAGGGGGACGGAACAGGCATCTTCTTCGGAGATCTCCAGGAAGCTGTCCTGGAGGTAATCAAAAAGCCTCCGCAGGAGGTTCCTGGGGAGAGCTGGCTTATTGGGTGCTCCGTGGTAGCACACTTTTCCGCGCCAGGCTCTCATCTGGTACTCTGGGACCATTGCCTTCACGAGCATGGCAGCAAAGGCCCCTGGTTTGTGCTGGCTTTCATGCAGCATGCGCTCTCTGTCTGCCTCACTGACCCTCCTCAGGGTGATCTCGCGCGCAGACTCCTGCATTTAAGTAGAGTGATTTGTGTACTATTAGTACAGGTAGTGCTTCACTGTTCCTTTGCACAACAAGAAGCATCACTTTACAGCCACGTGGTGGAGGCTGCAGAGTGGCAGCATACAGGGATCTTTCCCAGGGAAGAGCCGCGAGGGGGTGGAACAGGGGCAGAGTTTATGCTTTCAGGATTGCCTACAGCAAGAGGACAGAGCTATACATTCACTTTTAAGCAGCCAAAAGTCTTTGGCTTACCATGCCTGGCTGCTCCATGGATTCTGCTGTCCTGCCCCACTTCTCTGATCTGCAGTGCGATACCCCAGGCAATGAAAGCGAATTCAGAAAAATCAAACTTTCCCTGAGTGAGTTCGCATGAGATAGGTGCTGTGCATGGTCTTGTTAACAGACACTGATTAGACTATGTACCTTGTTTGCAAACATGTATCTTTGTAAGGAATTCACTCCCTTTTTCCCATCACACAGCTGCAACTGTATCCCGACCTGCTCCAGCATGCCCCTCACAGAGGCTGGCGCAAATTAGGCGGCGCAAGAAAAGGACACGGGACGAGATGTTTGCTGAACTTATGGGCTGCTCCCAAGCCGAGGCGGACCAGCAGAGCCAGTGGAGGGAGATTGTGGAGCACACAGCAAGCTGCAATAGCAATGGGGATATTGGTTTCGCTGAGATCCGAACGAGTCAGTAAGCTCCTCCATCTCCCCTTCAGACGTCCGAAAGCACACTCCACCACCATTCTGCACTTGCTCAGCCGGTAGTTGAAGAGCTCCTTGTCAGTGTCCAAGGCGCCAGTATAGGGCTTCATGAGCCAGGGCATTAGCGGGTAGGCTGGGTCCCCGAGGATCACTGTAGGCATCTGCACATCCCCAACATTTATTTTGTAGTCCGGGAAGAAACTGCCTTCCTGCAGGTGTTTAAACAGACCAGAGTTCCTGAACACACGCGCGTCATGAACCTTGCCCGGCCAACCGACGTTGATGTTGGTAAAGCGTCCCCTGTGGTCCACCAGTGCTTGCAGCACCATTGAAAAGTGCCCTTTCGGTTAATATACTGGCTGGCCTGGTGGGCCGGTCCCAGGATAGGGATGTGAATCCCATCTATAGCCCCACCGCAGTTTGGGAATCCCATCGCGGCGAAGCCATCTATGACGACCTGGACATTTCCCAGGGTCACTACCTTTGAGAGCAGGAGCTCCACGATTGCGTTGGCAACTTGCATCACAGCTACCCCCACGGTAGATTTGCCCACGCCAAAGTGGTTCGCTACTGACCGGTAGCTGTCTGGCATTGCAAGTTTCCACAGGGCTATGGCCACTCGCTTCTGCACAGTCAGGGCTGCTCGCATCCTGGTGTCCTTGCGCTTCAGGGCAGGGGACAGCAAGTCACACAGTTCAAGAAAAGTGCCCTTACGCATCCTGAAGTTTCACAGCCACTGTGATTCATCCCAGACCTGCAGCACTATGCGGTCCCACCAGTCCGTGCTTGTTTCCCGGGCCCAGAATCGCCGTCCCATAGCATGAACATGACCCATTGCCACCATGATCTCCACGGCGCGGCATACCGTGCTTTGTGAGAGGTCTGAGCCACTCTGTGACTTCCTGTCCTCACCGCGCTGCCGGAGCCTCCTCGCCCGATTTCTCAGCATCTGACTGTGGAAGAGGTGGATGATAAGGTGCGAGGAGTTGACAACGGCCATAAATGCAGCGATGATCGCAGCGGGCTCCATGGTCACACTGCAGTGCTGTGGCGTCCGCGCTGTCACTGACCAGAAAAAGTGCGCGAACTGATTTCCCGCCGGCGGGAGGGACTGTTGAATTCTGACAGTTACCCAAGACCACCCTCGACACAGTTTTCCCCCCAGCATGCATTGGGGGGAAATCCCAGAATTCAAATGGGCAGCGGGGAGTGCAGGAACTGTGGGATAGCTTAGTGTGGACTCACAAAGTCGAATTAGTGCCCTTAGTGTGGACACACAAATTCGACTTTGTAATGTCGATTTCAAAAATTTGATTTAACTTAAATCGAACTAATCTGGTAGTGTAGACATACCCTAAGTAAAGGAGACACTAAACTCTAATCCTGCATTATCGTGTGCATGTATATATATTGCCAATTCCAAAGAACTACAGTGCATGCAAGTGCAGTAGTGAGTCTTGCAAGATACATTACCAAATGCAGCTATGGGGCTTGAAAAGATAAAGACAAGATCCAATACACAAGCCTAATACTTTGCAGAAAATAAATGTTTGGCCATTATTATGGAAGTGAATAGATATTGACTTGTTAAAAATATTCCTCAATCAATATTATGATGACATTATAGAGGTGCACTTTTGGTTAATACTAACAGTCCTGCTTCTATTTTCAGTCTAGTGTCTCATCTTTAATTATTTGCTGCATGCTTGACAGCTTAAATTCAGTGATTTAAGAAATTGAGAATTCCCCCCTCCCCACCTACTCCCATTTTGGTAAGGTAAGCTCTATTTTTCTTTTTTTCATGAAACTTGAAGATTTGAGGTAATCAGAATCCCATGGGAGTATTCATAAGAGGTGGGATATTAATCCTGGTGTGTATATTATTATGTATTATATTAGTTCATCTTTGTATTATGGTAGCGTTCAGAGGCCAATTCAGATTTGGGCCCAGTTGTGCTATGTGTTGTAGAAACATAAAAGTAAACTCAATCCCTTATTATTTCCCCCTTCAATTTCAACTGGATATGGTATTCTTCACCAGCTTATTTTTTATCTATTATGTGATATTTCTGTGTATACTATTAAAGAGTTACTGCATTTCAGAAGTGGCTCTATTTTCATAGTGACCAAAATTATCCTGGTATATTTTGTACATTTGTAAAATGTTCTGACTAATCTGCTGAAAGACAATAAGATGTTTTAATGATTTACCAAGCTGTTTTGAATACAGACATATTGCAAAATTTGATTTAGAATTGTTTCAGTCATGTCGGGCTGCAACATATACATTTCATCCCTCTGCTAATACTGCCCACTATATGTACTTGGATCCTGGCTAAGCCTGCTCCTTACAAATAAATGTACCTAGCAAGGCATTTCTTAATGGCTGGTGGTTCTTCTGCTTCTTTCCTAAGTGTGAATGCTACTACTGTTCCCTTATATAGAGAAACAGCTTGCAAGGCTTTATATCTTGAGAGACCTCTTTCAAAGGGTCCCATAGTCTTTCACTGTCAACATGCTCTCCAGGTCTTATATTCACTCTGGACAATCTACTATATGAAGAACTACCCTAGCGTTGTATGATGTTTATTGCCTGATAGTACTGTTAAGCTATAGCTACATCATATCTCATCTTCCCTTGCTGGTTAGATCACTGTCAGGCCCCACTCTTACACAAAATCTCACTACAAGCTTAGAAGCCACCTTCACTAAATTAACTTCATCATTTTGGCAGGAAACTTCTTTGCCCATTTGACCAAACAAGGTGATATTTTAAAATTTCTGACCAATGGTATTGCAGACTTCTTTGGAGTTTTGTCTGGAAAACATTCAGTTGTTCATCCATTGTTTCAGTGGTGACTATTTCAGTGCTAAGTTCACAGGACCTGAAGTGTCCAGTCTTTCCATACTCTAAGTTCTTTGTATTTCTGAGAAATCTTCAGTTTAGTAGCTTGCATAATGTACTTCCTTGATATAATGAAACGAACAGTCCCAACATACGTTTTATAGGGCCAGATCCTACAGAGTGCTGGAATGCTTAATGCCTATAATCAGATTTGAAACACTGAATAGTTGGAAGAATTTAGCAAGAAAAAGCAAAAATTATTGATCAGATTGACTAGTAGCGTAATGAAGTAACATCATAATGAACAAATATATCAGTAACCATAATTGGCTTTATCATTATTAGCAAATACAAAAGGCACTTCATCTGACATCCATCTTCTTAACTTTAAAGAGCAGTTCTAGTAAGGTTTTATTCAATGTTCTGAGTTTTTCTGTGGAGTTTATTTGAGAAAGCAGGAGAAGCCAAGTATACATCTCTGAATAAGGTGTTAAATCAGGCAATTTGTTAAACCACTTTTTCTTTCCAGACAAATGGTGATCTTTTTTCCCCACATCATAAAATTGCATTGAAAATTGTGTTAAGGGTTTGATGTTTGAGCAAGATCAAGAGAATTCACTGCTAAGAATTATATTTCCACTACCAAACCACAGTGGTGCAGAGCAGAATATTAGTAGAGTTGCACCTTCTCTTATCCTTGTAGTCAGGTTTAACCCTTATTGTAGCAAGCTGTGAATTCTTTTGCTTGTGAAAAGTTCTCACAACTTTTACATTATTATATTACATTATATCATTATTGTATTATTTTTTTCTTAATTTGTAGGTTACAAAACTGTGCTGCTTCTAAATCTTTACTTTGGTTTATTTTCTGTAATTTTTTGAAAAGATGTAATTAGAAAAGCATGCAACTTGCATGAGCTGATACTGTTAGTGAAGCTTTGTAATCTTCGTAAATGCCCCAAAACTTTGGTAATGCAGAATTAAGGTTACCTGGTCGTCCCTCGTGCCTCTCCAGAACATTTTGAGTTCAGCTACACTCAGAACTCTGAAAACCAGGAAATACAGAGTTAAGGTACATGCCCCTCGGTATATGGCTCTTGCATGCCACATGTGGCCATTCCCAGCTATGTGTCTGTGCTATGTAATGAACATGCTCATTCCCAGCTTCTCATCCCAATCTCAGTACTATGGAGGCACATTTTGTAGGGGGAACAGAAATGAGATGTGTGTGGATGTGGGGAGATTTTGGGGGGACAATGCCATAATCCCCTGTAAATCCCTCAGTGCACAGCTCTGAACCCCTCCTACACTGCTCTGACTCCCCTTTCCCTTAGAGCTAGCAGCATGAATGGGAAGAGTGAACCTGGAGCCCCTTTCTCATGGCTGGAGGCAGCAAAGGGAAGGTGGGGGGAGTTCTGGCTTCCTTCCCTTGATTGGGCTGCTCCCTAGTGCTTTGTTGAGCAGATATAGAAATCCTGCCCTACAGCAGTGTGTGTGTATTCAGGAGTGCTGAGCCAAAGCCTATTTCAATCAATGAGCATCTTTCCATTGACTTTAGTGGATTTTGGATCAGGCCTGGCTGTAGAGAGGGAAAGGAGTCTCCTTACAACTTCTCCCAGTGTCACATAACACAGCTAGATTTCCTGAATTGGGCAGGAGTGTCCTCTAAGGGTATGTCTCCACTGCAATTAAAAAACCCCGGCTGGCCTGTGCCAGCTAACTCAGGCTACAGTGGCTTAAGCTAAGGGGCTGTTTAATTGGGGGGGGGGGCATCTTGATTGGGGAGCAGTGGAGGGAAGGAGAGCTCTGGAACCCCCTCCCTGTGCCTGATGAAGTAGTGATGGGGAACAATTGTGAGGCTGGAGGGTAGATGTAGGAGGGAGAGGGGCGAGGGCCCAGATGTTTCCCTCCACAGCCATTTCCCCAAGTATGTCACCAGAGGAGAAGGTGTCCAACTTCCCTGCCTTATGATTCTGCTCTGTCAGCGCTTCTGAGCAAACACAGATCAAAGGTCTTTTTGAGGATGATCCCTTATTCACAGAGGGATCATAAAAATGCTACATATTTGGAAACGCAGAGCTTTGTCAATTCTCTAGCCTTCAAACTGGGTTGTCAAAGACATAAGAGTCATTGTCCAGGGGTATGCTGGCCCCTCAGCTGCTGTGCCAGATCACATACATAAGGGGCAAAGTTTGCCAAAGGGGCAAAGCCCCTGCACCCTCAGAACACCCATTCCCCTGCCCTGCTCCAACATCCCCCAATTCTTCCTCACTGCTCAGACCAGCGATATTCTGTAGCTCAGCATCAAAAACATTATAAAATTCTGATTTTTAGAGCAGTTTAAAAAATCTCTTAAACCAGAAATTTTGTCATGAAAGTAGCCCCCACAGAATGCAGGAAAAGAGCAAGGAATATGCACAATGCACATTCTCTGACACGTACCAACATTAGGATGCTAATTCAAGGTCCATGGGTTCAGCTCAGGTGAAATGACCACGGAATGTCACCTTCAGCCACCCTGCTTCTGTGATGATAAACTTTTTTGTCTTGGTCCTCACAGACAAGGTCAGCTCCCACCCTGCTGCACTGCGGTACAAGTGAACATTTGCCCAATTATACCACCAACTCTACAAGGAGACAGTGCCTTCTTTCAGAGGAAATTAGATGTAGTAGTTGCAAAAGTTATGTTTCACCAGGCCAATATGTAACAGTAGAGGGGCCCTGGCCTTAAACGGGTTTTAGATTAGGCCCACATGGGTAAACACTAGTACTGGGAAATTTTGATGCTATAACATAAAACAACTAAAAAAAGGCAGGATGGTCTTGAGGTGAAGGCACTGGGTAGGGTTTCAGGAGATCTGGTGTCAGTTCTCAGCTCTGCTCATGACTTCCTGTGTGAAGCAAATCACTTAGATGCTAATTCAGCAAGGTACCTAAGCAGGGGTCGGCAACTGCAGGTCTGGGGTCCCGGCCGCTGGCCCCACTCAGCCCGCTGCCAAACTAGGTGAACAGAACCCCAGGCCGGTAGCGGGCTGAGTGGGCCGAAGGCATAAGATCAGCATTTTAATTTAATTTTAATTTTAAATGAAGTTTCTTAAACATTTTGAAAACCTTGTTTACTTTACATACAACAATAGTTTAGTTACATAATATAGACTTATAGAGAGAGACCTTCTAAAAAAACATTAAAAAGTATTACCGGCATGCAAAACCTTAAGTTAAAATGAATAAGTGAAGACTCGGCACATCACTTCTGAAAGGTTGCCGACCCCTGTACTTAAGCATATGTCTAACATTAATCAAGTGAGTAGTCAATTATTTACATGCTTAACATCGGGCATATATTTAAGTACCTTGCAGAATTGGGGACTTAATCAATCTGTGCCTTCCAGGGCTTGGAACTCCCACTGACTGCTAGGTCAGCGTGAATGGCCCATTGTGTCTATGCTTTTGACTAATCATGTGTCTAAACGCCTCCTCCTTTTTCTTTCTCCCTCCTGACAAATCCGTAAATATGGTCTCAATCTTTTAAAACATGAAAATCTACAGAAACTCCTTGAAGAAGAGAGTTCACCCTTAGTGCAGGAGGGGAGAGGAATTTAGTAGAAAAATGAAAAATTACCCTATCAAGTTTAATAATTATATCCATGCTGTAGAATTTTGTAAGATGATAAAGCTATAGTACAATCATAATTCTCTGTTAATTTCTATAGGGTTTTAGGTTAATTTCTATCGATTGCATCTCTTATAAATTCTATAGGACCACAAAGGAACCCAATTTCTGCCAATTTATTATTTGGAAATATATATTTATGATTTATAAGAAAGCTTAATGATTTATGCTATAATAAAATCCTTCTAAGAATTTATTCTTTTCAACCTAACTATGAAAGCGGTTTAAAAATAAATTATAAGCATATTTGTTATTCCCTCCCGAGTGATTTTCAGGATAAAGTTGTCCAAAGTGAGGCTTGCATGGAAGACTTTAATGAGTGGCTAGATTTTCCCAACATTTACATAACACATATGTCATTCCAATGCCTTTGGAAAACAGTTTTCATCACAGGTATGTATTTTTTCTATTTTATAACAAGAAAACAAACGTTTATAAATTAAGAAATCCTTTACCTAAAACATTACATATCAGATGTAATTTGGGCGATTCTGAGGAAGGTAAGATTCAATTTGGTCTAACATCTGGATCTTGTTATTTCAATAGCTTTCCCTCAGTGGCAGAAACATGGTCTAATAGGCACCTTCTGTCATTTTTATTAGTTTGGTTGTTTATTGGGAAAATACCTTTTTCTGGTATTATACTTCTATGGCACGAATCTTCAAGATGTTCCAGCAGTGCATAGACTTGGAAGGTTACATGGTATTAAAGTCCTGAGAAACAATTAGTTATCTGCACATCCATCTTTAAAGCAATATGCTTCCTGCCTCAATTTAGGCCAAATGCAACTATTTATGTTTGATGTTGCACAAGAAATTCACACAAAAGTTGGAACGACATATACAAGTGAGAATAAAATATTTCTCAAAGAATATTGTTAACATGTGGATGTGTGATCATTAATTTGTTTCCCCAGAAGTTTGTCTAGTTGCCTTTTTAGCCAGCCTTTGGATGATTCACTTCCCAAATTAGGAAGGCTTCTTCAGATTTTACCTTCAGTAGTATCCCTTTTTGGCTTTATTTGTTTCAAGGAATTTTACACCACCTGATACTGTATATAGCATGTTACAGATATGATATTAGACTGCCAGAAAGATGATCAGCAATTGTTTGTGCTCTTTTTGCTACCATAACAACGTTGACACCTTTTTGAGATTATCAGTATAACTACATGGAGGATTATTATTATTATTATTTTATTTATTTATTAATAGTAGAGATAAACATGGAAGATCAGAACCTCAGCTGGTTTAAATTGATGTAGCTCTATTCAGATATGGGTCACAATTTTAAAACAAAGATTTAATTTTTTTTACTATTAAATTGAATTCTAATTAATCCTAAATATTGGTGAGGTTTATTTTCATGTAAGGAACATTTTGGATTGGGGAGTGGGCACAGGATGTTTTAGGGATATGGCAATTGAATTTGGAACGTTTTGCTTCTAGGTTCCCAGTTTGAAAGCAGGTCATTTCAGCAATTAACCAAAACTGCTGCCAGCTGATGGCAATTTGACATGTATCTGCAACATGGAAACCAACAGAGCAATTGGAATCCTTGATTGCAGTTGTCATAGGTTTATTCCCCACTTTGAACTTTAGCGTCCACAAGACGGGGACCTGCATGGACTCCTCTAAACTAAAATCCTAGTTCAGATCTGGTACACTGCCACCAACTAGAAATTCCAGTGTCTAGTACACTCCCTGTTCCCCCAAACTTTCACTGGGGAACACAGATCCAAACTCCTTGAATCTCAACACAAGGGGAAATAAACCATTTCCCCCACCTTCTTCCCCCCTCCCCTAGTCGTTGGGAGAGATACCTTGATTCAAACTCCTTGAATCAAACAAAGAGGGATTCCCTTTCCCCCCTCCCTTCCCCTGAGATTCCAAACAAGGGAAGAAATCAATCAAGTTCTAAAAAGAAAAGGATTTTATTAAAAGAAAGAAAGTACACTATCTCTGTAACACCAGGATGGAAAAAATATACAGGGTCTAGCTTATAAACCTGGAAAGACTCCCCCCCCCTTTTTCTCAGAATAATCAAAGTAACAGCAAACAGAAATAAAGATATTTCTCCAGCAACACACAATTGCAAATGCAGAAATTAATTATAAGACTAATCCGTCTTTCTAATGCTCACTATACTGAATAGAAGAAAATACTTCAGGAAACTTGGATAGCCTGGAAATGCATCTGGCCACTCTTAGATCCAAAGAGAGAACAAAGACCCCAACAAAGAACACAGACAAAGACTTTCCTCCACAGAGATTTGAAATTATCTTGTCCCTTGATTGGTCCTCTGGTCAGGTGTTCGTCAGGTTACTGCTTGTTAACCCTTTACAGGTAAAAGAGACCTTAACCCTTAACTATCTGTTTATGACAGCAATCCTAGTAGAAAGTCCAAAGATTGAAAGGGGATGGAAAAAGAGCAGATTCTCACACATCTAAGTTGTATCTCCAATTCAGGGTAGAGGCGCGATGATGGAGGAAGTAGTAGGATTACCTTGCACCTACACTTGTCCTATTCAGGTGAAATTCAGCCATCAGAGAGAGAATTCTGGAAAGTCATACTGTCATTGAGTTGCCATAGTTCTGCTACACAGGAGGAGGAGGAGGGATTTAGTGTGTCTACATGACAGTCAGAAGGTATGATATAAACTAGCTTTGATCTAGCCAGTGGCAGCAGCAAAGACTTGCTTTCTGAGTACAATCCTGCCCTGGGTATGTACTCAAGTGATACTAGCTTGGGTATACCTTCACATTCTGCAACCACACCTCCTTATTGCAGTATAGACAAAACCTTGGTGGACATAGAATCATAAAATGTAGGAGTGAAAGGGACCTTGAGGGTATGTCTACACACTAATGTAAGATAAACCCACCAATTGTGCTTGCTTGGCTTTCCTTCCCTGCTAAGCAGAGGACCTACACTTTCCTTTGACTTTCTCTTGCTCCTTATGTATTTAATGAGCCTCTTTTTGTTGAGCCTCTATTTAATGAGCATATTTTTATGTCTCTTGTTAGGTGTAACTCATCATGTGCCTTAGCCTTTCCAATTTTGTCCCTACATGCTTGTGCTATTCCTTTGTATTTCTCCTTAACAATTCATCCATGTTCCCACTTTTTTGTAGGATTTATTTTATGATTTTCAAGTCTCTAAATTGTTCCTGATGGAGCCATATAGACTCTTACTATTCTTCCTATCATGCACTCCTGGGATGGCTTGTGTGTTAGCTCCACATAGCTCAGCATAGGAGGGGTGAGGACTTTAGTAATGCACAGCAGGCCACTAAATCCGTTGTGATGTTTATTAAGAAAGCACAGCCAACCTACTCTTCAACTGACTCACAGGTTGATAGGTCAGATCTTTCCCTGCTCTCCTCAGAAAAGCTTGTTTATTCTGGTATGGGGGAAATGATGGGTATGATGATGATTTTCACCCTGGCTGAATAGAAGACTTTGATCTCTAGGTCCAGAGGAAGGACGGCCCAGTAGTTAGGATTCTGGATGTGGAAGAACCAGGTTGAATTCACTGCTCTGCCACAGATTTATTGTGTAACTTTGGGCAAGTCACCTCATCTCTCTGTTCCCTACCTCTGAAATTGGGATAATAGTACTTCCCTAGCTCATGGAGGTTGTGTGAGTATAGCTACATTAAAAATGGTGAGGTGTTCAGATACTATGGAAGTGGAGGGGGGCTTATAAATACCTTAGATAGACAGGGTTGGATATTAAAGTACTAAGTATTAAAATGAGTATTAAAAATTCACTAACAAAATTTAAAGAAATACTTTGGAGAGGCCCCTAATCTTAGGTATATTCCCTACCCCACATACCAATAGCAGACTTTTCTGAAGAGATGCAACAAAGGATGTTGCCTTCTTAAGAGTATTATCTAGCCCTTTGTAATCTTTGCTACACATGATAATTATTAGTAGTCATTTATTTATATAACACCTTTTGTCAGTCTCAAAGCACTTTACATAATTACAAACTCTCTCTTTTGCTGTCTCTAGGGGTCACTTCACTTCACTCAACACTGAAATACAGGCACTTCAGGGGAGGCACGCATCAGTCACAACAGCCCCAGCAATGCTACAAAATAGTTTCGGTAAGAGGAAGTAAAAAAACAAAAACAAAAAAACATTAGCCAGCTAAAGCAGCAGGGGAGTTTAGATAGGCAGAAATGTTACATTTATTACTATGTGTTTAAGTGCCAACAATTGACTGCATAAGGCTTGTAATCTGAAAGACTGACATATTACAGACAAGAGGCCCTTGGGAACCCAAAGGAGATCTCTTTCATGGCTAGGATTCCAGGAAAGGTTTTCTAACTCCAGTGAAAAGTGCCAGAGGATGTTTATCACATTTATCTCTCTCCCCAAAAATGACAACCGCACTCCCCTCCTAACATGCTGCAGCAGCATCAATTCAGCTCTCCTTCTGAAAGAAGCTAGCCCTAGGCTGAATCACAACGTCCTACAACAGGGTGCCATTGCTTGGAGCACTTCCATCTAAGTACTGACCAGACCTGGCCCTCATCTTGTGATATTTAATGTCCCTGTTCAGCGAGATACTGAAGCACATGCCTAACTTGAAGCACATGTGCATCCCCAATGAGGTCTGTAGGGCCTCACACACTGAATGGAATAGCTGAAGTCAATGTAGTCATTAGATGTTCCATCAAACAAAGATGTAGATATATTTACTACTTATACGGAAAGGTTTTCTGATTCAGAATGTATGTCAGTCTATAGTAACTCACACGAGAACAGTACCAGAACCAAAGGCTGCTGGTTAGTTTAATCTTTAAACTTCTTCCACTCAAAGAGAAAGCTGATCCTTTAATGTTAATAGTGGCATATAACAAATGGGAACGTTGAAGCAGCAGAATATGCGAATGTAACATGGAGGAACACTGGTTATAATTAAGTATAAGAATGTTGTGATCAAACTAACACTGCCAGAAAGATGCCTTTTTTAAACTTAGCGTTGAAAAAAAAAAAAGATTTTTCATTTTAAGAAACTGGCTTCAAGAAAGACATCTTTCATTACTGGTATTTTATCTGCCATGTCAACAAAAGGATAGGTGACAATTTTAATGAAAGAAAAAAAACATAAGCCTTACTGAAGAGATTGTTTTAGCAGTACAAATAAGTTCAGAAAGTATTAAACTTATAATACCAGGTACTTATTTATCTTTTTAAGTTGGAATAAAGGAAACATAACTAAAGATTTTTTAAATAAATTATTACACATAGAGACGTAGAGATTCATTTTATAAAAGGAAAGCAAATATGTGTAAAGTTATTTTTTCTAATCTAGCTATCAGTTTTATTTGGTTTCCTTATTAAATTAAATAAATGCTCATGGAAGAAGCTGGGACTGATGGCTGTGAAGACTTAGGTAATATCTTTATGGATATGAAATACATAATACACGTTGCAGTTTTCACCCCAACAAAGAGCCTGCTTGAAGGGATTATCTCTGCAGTGTGAGGGTAATAATAAAGTTTCCAAGCCTATCCAGTGCTTGGGTTCTTTGTAGAAGTACCAAAAGGAGACCAAATTACTGCCAGTTCTGGTGCAGGTTTTGGGGAAGTGGGCATGTGTCTACTAGAAATGAGATCACAAACTCAGCTTGGATAGGCCTGCATTGCCTCACATCAACTGTCCAATGTTCTGCAGATCCAAGCCTGAGAGAGCCAATACTGAATGAAGTTCAGTCAGGGGTATGTTTGGCCCACAAACTTTTGGATATTGTAAGACAGTCACTTTTCTGAAGTACTGGATAGACTTGGTGTGTACATAGTCAGGAAGTTTGATGCTGAATTCTCCATTAATGAGGCTGTGTATGGGATGTGTGCGAGAGGTTCCATACAGATATCAGCCTTAAGAATCCTTTGTGTTCGTTTTTCTTTTTATTAACGCATCCTGACACTTGTTGTTTTCTAATACCTAGCACAAAATGTAGTCTGTGACATCACTGAGACCATGACTGATACCATAATACTGTAACATCGCTAAGACCTCTGTAACTGATATTGTGATTTGCAAGATACTTGCGAGAGAAGACCATTATCATAAGTGGCTTAAAGTATCAAATCTATCACAGAATGATGCAAAAACTGATGAGCACATAATGGGCTTCACTCAATTTTCATTTTAGCTTTGCATTTCCCCTTTACATTTTTTAAACAATGGTATTTATTACATTTTAGGAAAAGTGACCCGGTTAGCTATTGTATGTTAAATGTTACCATGTAAAACATCAGGATAAATCTTAGTGTACAAATGAAAAGTTTTAGTAACTTTTTAAAACCAATGTTAGAGTCTATTGTTTATCTTGGTTTTATTTTTCCCAAGCCAAATTGTTAGTGACTTCTTTTCAGATGAAATCCCCAGCCATCAGAGTGCACACATGTGTAAATTATCTGTACAGTAAGAGGAAATATTCTAGACCAAACCTCCAACTTTCCATGTGAATGCACACACAAAATAATACTTATTGCACACATAGTTCTCTTCCCCTTGTTCCTAGGAAGCATGTCTTCATGGACCTATAATGTATGATGTCTACCTAAGATCTACCATGTATAAGCAAGATGTACTGTACTGTCTGACTGAATGTTAGTGAGCAGGAAACTGCCATCCAAGGACAGGATTTAGGCACCTGTAGCTGAGCATTTTAAACAACTTCACTATAACATCTCTCTCTATTGAACTTAACTAAAACTGACAGATTATCACCACAGGTGCGAGACAATCACAGAAAGACATTTTTACTCAGGAAAGAAGTAGTTTGGATCTTACATATGCTACAGTACATAGTGTGATTCCTAGCGGACTAAATAATAAATAGCTCTTAAAACTATTCTTCGGCTGATGCTCTTCTCATTTTCCAGTTGCCTGTCAAATTAGATGAGGCCTTTTTTTTAGATCATTGACTCCCTTTTTAAAACACTTTATAGTATTCATATATTGCCTATTAACTTTCTAGTTTAGAATTATACATTGGTAGCTTATTTCTCGCACTTCAAATTCTTCAAGTGTAAAACTGCAAATAAAATCACTGAGAGAATTCAGCTAAAAAAATCACTACTTCTACTACAGAAGTGAATCTATAGCTTTGTGTGGGATTGTATGTTCTGTGCAATGACTGCAGGAGAGATATTTTCTCTCTCCTGTAGATTCTTGTTCATAATGAGGACTTACTTTTACACCTTAATAATATACACTTTAATAAAAACCGCATTCAACATTTAAAATATCATTTTAAAATAGCTTAACTGAAGGCCAGGCAATCTGCCCATATGGTAGTGAATTATATCTGCAGTTGTTAAATACAGAGCATTCTCTTCTTGAATTTCAGCCACTGACATTCACTGAAGTTTTGGAAGCTTCAGGCTATGACTTGCAAATTGTTTCCATGTTGTTCTTGGCTAGTGAAGTCCTGTGAGGCAGAACTGGCACTATTTTTACAGAATATTGCCAATGTCTACCTTCATTCACTTCTTTGAAAGAAGCTGTGACTCCTGATCAGCCCCTGCTTAAGAACCCATTGCTTGAAAAGCAACGAGGAGTCCGGTGGCACCTTAAAGACTAACAGATTTATTTGGGCATAAGCTTTTGTGGGTAAAACATCCACTTCTCCATGCATTTGAAGAAGTGGGTTTTTTACCCATGAAAGCTTATGCCCAAATAAATGTTAGTCTTTAAGGTATCACTGGACTCATTGTTTTTGTGGACACAGACTAACACGGCTACCCCTCTGATACTTGCTTGAAAAGGACCATCTCATCCTCACTGCTCTGTCTCAGAAATCCCTCTCCTATTTGGGCAATTAGTGGAGCCTTCTGAATGACCTCAGCAAATCTGGCTTTAGGCCTGGACATGATACAAAGGCTGGTACTGTGCTGTACCTCAGGTTTGCAAGTGGGCAACCTGGGGTCTCATTGATCCTTGACTGGTTCTCTGTGTCCAGACAGCAGAATAGATAATCTCTCTTTAATCTGTGCTTGGTATTTTTTTCTTTCAAAAGCAGATCTCACCACAGTGACCCAGGTTCTTGTGCATCACTGCAGGGTGTCCTACAAGATGCTATAACTGCAGTGTGAACCTCTGTGTTGAGCTGTGTCTTTTTCCAAAATGCAGCCTGCAACAATTTGGGGGATTTATTTGTATAATTTATGAATTCTGAGTGTGATTATGAACTCTGTGTATCTTTGTTAGACTGCATACTTCCTTTAGGATGTGCGGTTCTCTAACTTCCCTGTTGTCCTGCTACTTCCAGGTTGGGCTGGAATGCCAAAGACTCATGGCAAAGAGATAACAATAGAGGTAATTGACTTAAGTGCTCTCCCATTGAAATGGAAAAGCTCTAAACAATAAGATGGCTGCTACCCAGGAGGATTGGTTTATCAGAGGAGAGGTCTCCTAGTAATGAAGTCAACTGGTAGGAGTCTGGAATCATCTGACAGATACTGGAAGGTTATAGAAAGGGTAGAATCTAATCTATTTGGGGTCTTCAGTCATTTTCACCAGCTCAAGCAGAAAGAAGCTGCTGCATGATCCTGATGAGGTAGGAGATAAAGTTGCCTACCTGAAGTCAGATGTTCCCCCAAGGAAAGGATGAGCTGTGAAGGGCATTGTGCGTAGGGTGTTTTTAGTTCCTACATGGTCTGTACTCTCTGTCCTTTATCTCTAATTTATAATTTATAATTCTGTGCATTATGTGTTACACCTACCATGTGACCCTTGAGAAGGTAAATCTGAAAGCTCACACCTTTGGGTGGAGTTCTGGGAGAGGGTGTGTTATGGCTATGGAGGAGTCTGAGGAGTCAGCACTGTGCTGGGCAGGGGACAGTGCAGTCAAAGCTCTCTGGCCAGGGTGCTAGATAGATGATTTGAACCTCCAGAGTGAGCCTATGGACACTGTGATGGGATATACAAACCCCACACTGGGTGTGAAGGGGTTAAAAGGCCCAGGTAATCCCACCGCTCCAGGTCTGTGAAGCATGCTTTGACTGGAGGAGCAGATAAAAAGGAGCTCAGAAACCCAGGCAAAGGGTGGTGGACAGGCTATAGGCGAGAGGAATCCTCAATCCATTTGGCTCCCTTGCTAAACTACATTAAATGATTGTGGTGCATCATGGGAGTTGCATGGTCACTGTCCAGCATGGGAAAAATAGTATGGCTAGGGTGCCCAAGTCAAGGGGAAATTTCCTATTGGAATTTCCTATGAGACAAAAATTCCCATTTTTGACCAGTTCTACCTAACATCCCCATTAAAAAATAATAAAAATAACCTTGTTTCATTGGAAGCAAACAATGCAAACTGAGGGCCAGCTTCTCCCAACCTTACTTATATTGAACTGTACCCTTCCTCAATGAATAGGAGCATTTCAGCCAACAGGAGTACATATGGAGTAAGGTGAAGTATATACAATAGATACCAGCTCTGCATGACTATTTTTTAAATAAATCTGAGACAGGACATGACATAAAGAAGAACAATTTCCTCGTCTGACGCTTCCCTTGTGTCAGTTCACTTTTTTTAAAGTTAATGTCTAGACAAATAGAAAGAATCAAGAGTGATTCTGTAAGAAATCATAGTATTTTGTGCCTGGATTGAAAGTCGTAGAGGACACCATAACTGTGACTTTCTTTCAAACACAGCAGGAGCCCAGATTTGAAGATGATGAAAAGAAGAAATGAAACATGTAAACATGTAGAATAATGCTTATTAGAGAATTGAATATAGGCCTAAATTTCAGTCAGGGCATTCTGTGGATGTGCAACTCATCACAGAGGGACCAAATAGTGTATTAATAATAGCAGAAACGAATTACAACTTAACCGTTCAATTGCACCACTTATGTTTTTATCTGTTGTTGCTTGTACATACACAGTGCGAACATTCAGGCAATGTAAGGATGGAAAGGAAGTTGAAATATCTAGGAAATCATGCCATGTTTAAAAAATCACTTTGAAGTAGTTTAAGGTCTGCTTTTTCTATATATATAAAATCTCCAGATGTATGAGTTATCATACAAGGAGGCTGTTTGAGTTTTAACTTTCGACAATATGACTGTGTAGCTGAGAATAATGGTAACAATGTTATGACCATCTGGTTTTGGAACTAAGCAAAGGGAGTTAGAAATAGCTTCCAAAATGTTGAAGAATTTTGCAATCTGGCCCCTGTTTTCTGATTTCTTACTGTATCTGATCCATGCAGAGCATCGTGGTGGTGATGCCGCGCAAAAAGTCAAATTTCAGGGGGTTATTGATTTATTTTAAAAAGCTTTTTGGTTGAAATTTGACACACTTTTGAATTTCCAAATATGGTTTGCATAAGTGGGATATCCAAATCCATCATTTAGATACATAGCCACGCTCATTTGCGTTGCGGAGTGATGATTTGGGCTATACAGTTCTGGGCTACATCAGCTATTTACTTTCTTTGGCCTAGTCTACACTACGCATTTAAACCAGTTTTAGGAGCATTAAACCGATTTAACGCCACACCCATCCACACTAAGAGGCCCCTTATATCGATTTTAATGGCTCTTTAAATCGGTTTCTGTACTCCTCCCCGACGAGAGGAGTAGCGCTAATATCGGGATTAACATATCAGAATAGGGTTAGTGTGGCCGCAAATCGACGGTATTGGCCTCCGGGCGGTATCCCACAGTGCACCACTGACGGCTCTGGACAGCAATCTGAACTCTGATGCACTGGCCAGGTAGACAGGAAAAGCCCCGCGAACTTTTGAAATTCATTTCCTGCTTCCCCAGCATGGAGAGCTCATCAGCACAGGTGACCACGCACAGCTCATCTGCACAGGTAACAATGCAGTCTCCTGAGAATCAAAAAAGAGCCCCAGCATGGACTGCACGGGAGGTACTGGATCTGATCGCTATCTGGGGAGAGGATTCAGTGCTTACAGAACTGCGTTCCAAAAGACGAAATGAAAAAGTATTTGAAAGAATTGCAAGGTCTATGACGGATAAAGGCCACACCAGGGACTCACTGCAGTGCAGAGTGAAAGTCAAGGAGCTCAGACAAGCCTACCAGAAAACCAAAGAAGCAAACGGAAGGTCCGGGGCAGGTCGAAAAACATGCCGCTTCTACGCTGAGCTGCATGCAATTTTAGGGGGCTGCGCCACAAGTACCCCACCCCTGTCCGTGGATTCCGAGATGGGGGTGGTAATCTCTGCCATGGCTGAGGATTATGTGGACGGGGAAGATGACGATGAAGAAGAGGAGGACGAGCTAGCAGACAGCACACAGAACTCCGTGAGCCCCAACAGCCAGGAGCTTTTTCTCACCCTGACGGAATTACCCTCCCAAGCCCTACCCCAGACAATGAAGCCATGGAAGGGACCTCTGGTGAGTGTACCTTTGCAAATATCAAACTTTGTTTTTTAAGCAAGTGTTTTTTAATGATTGATTAGCCCTGAGGACTTGGGATGCATTCGCAGACAGTATAGTTACTTAGAAAAGTTTGTTAACATGTCTGGGGATTGAGCGGAAATCCTCCAGGGACATCTCGATGAAGCGCTCCTGTAGGTACTCCAGAAGCCTTTGCAGAAGGTTTCTGGGCAAGGCAGCCTTGTTCCGTCCACCATGGTAGGACACTTTACCACGCCATGCATGTAGCAAGTAATCAGGTATCATTGCATGGCAAAGCATAGCTGCGTATGGTCCCGATGATAGCTGGCATTCAAGAAGCATCCGTTCTTTATCTCGCTGTGTTATCCTCAGCAAAGTGATATCGTTCAGGGTAACCTGGTTGAAAATCAGGAATTTAAGTAAGGGGGATGGCCATTTTCCTACTGGGTTCGTGGACTGCAGCAGCTTAAAAAAAATCCTTTCCTGCACGTAGCCAAGCGGGGGGAGGGGAGGAGTGAAATGCCGATGATCTTTTTCGTGTTTGGTCAGCGGGGATCTTCCCCAAGCTACCAGCCACGCAGTGGGCGGGGGGAAGGGTGTTGATTAGCAGGGAGCTAGCATGGTATTAGCCATGCGTTGGGAGAGGGGTAAATCACTGCAGAAGCCGAAAGACAGTGGCTTACCATGGCCGCATGCAAGCTGAATTCTGATGCCCGGACCTGTGTCTGTGAGATCTGTAACCCCAGAGCTGCAGGCACTCAGTATTAAGATGAAAAATGCGACCTTGTAGTGAAATCACATGTGCTATGTAAGGTGAATAGTGCTGTTCACTGAGAAAGAGTATAATCATTGTTCTGTAAAATGTATCTTTTTAAATACTTCTCTCCCTCATGCAGCTGCAAATATTTCAAGCCTCCCTGCTCCATCCCAAAGGCTAGCCCAGATAAGGCGGAGGAAAAAGAAGATGCGAGATGAAATGTTCTCGGATATTATGGAAGTTACACGCAAGGAAAGAGCTCATCTGAATGAGTGGAAGGACGTGGTATCAAATTACAGGAAAGATGCCAGTGAACGTGAGGACAGGAGGGACACCCGAGATGAGAGGTGGCGGCAGGAAGACCAGCAGGAAAATCAGCGGTGGCGGGATGCAACTCTGGGGCTGCTGCGTGATCAAACTGACATGCTCCGGCATCTGGTGGAGCTTCAGGAACGGCAGCAGGATCACAGAGTGCCGCTGCAGCCCCTGTATAACCACCCTCAACTCTCACCATGTTCCACATCCTCCTCACCCAGACGTGTAAGAACGCGTGGGGGGAGGCTCCGTGCACCCGCCCACTCCACCCCCATGGACAGCCCAACCAGAAGGCTGTCATTACTGTGAAATTTTTTAAGTGGCCTTCTCCATCCCTCCTATCCTCCTTCCAAACCACACCCTTACTTCTCTCCCTCTTTTTATAATGAATTAATAAAGAATACATGATTTTTAAACTATAGTGACTTTATTTGCATAAGTAAGCTGTACTCAAAGGGGGAGGGTGGGTTGCTTACAGGGAATGAGTCAATCAAGGGGGGTGGGGGTTCATCAAGGGGAAACAAACACAGCAGTCACACCCTACCCTGGCCAGTGATGAAGCTCGTTTTCAAAGCTTCTCTGATGCGCACCGCTTCCTGGTGTGATCTTCTAATCTCCCTGGTGTCTGGCTGCGCGTAATCAGCGGCCAGGTGATTTGCCTCAGCCTCCCACCCCGCCATAAAGGTCTCCCCCTTACTCTCACAGAGATTGTGGAGAATACAGCAAGCAGCAATAACATAGGGGACATTGGTTTGGCTGAGGTCTGAGCGAGTCAGTAATGTGCGCCAGCGCGCCTTTAAACGGCCAAATGCACATTCTACCACCATTCTGCACTTGCTCAGCCTGTAGTTGAACAGATCCTGACCACTGTCCAGGCTGCCTGTGTATGGCTTCATAAACCATGGCATCAAGGGGTAGGCTGGGTCCCCCAGGATAACGACAGGCATTTCAACATCCCCAACTGTTATTTTCTGGTCTGGGAAGTAATTCCCTTGCTGCAGCCGTTTAAACAGAGTAGTGCTTCTGAAGACGCAAGCGTCATGAACCCTCCCTGGCCATCCCACGTGGATGTTGGTGAAACGTCCCTTGTGATCCACCAGTGCTTGCAGCACCATTGAAAAGTACCCCTTCCGGTTTACGTACTGGGTGCCCTGGCGCTGCGGTGCCAAGATAGGGATATGGGTTCCATCTATCACCCCCCCCCCCCACAGTTAGGGAATCCCAGTGCAGCAAAGCCATCCACTATGGCCTGCACATTTCCCAGAGTCACAACCTTTCGTAGCAGCAGCTTAGTGATTGCTTTGGCTACTTGCATCACAGCAGCCCCCACAGTAGATTTTCCAACTCCAAATTGATTCCCGACTGACCGGTAGCTGTCTGGCATTGCAAGCTTCCACAGGGCTATCGCCACTCGCTTCTCTACTATGAGGGCTGCTCTGATCTTGATATTATGGCGTTTCAGGGCAGGGGCAAGCAAGTCACAAAGTTCCATGAAAGTGCCCTTACGCATGCGAAAGTTTCGCAGCCAGTGGGAATCG
Organism: Mauremys mutica; assembly: GCF_020497125.1. Lineage (NCBI taxonomy): Eukaryota > Metazoa > Chordata > Testudines > Geoemydidae > Mauremys > Mauremys mutica. The sequence continues at coordinate 32,211,605 of NC_059080.1, read as the reverse complement.
TCCCAAACCTGCAACACAATGCGGTCCCACCAGTCAGTGCTTGTTTCCCGGGCCCAAAATCGGCATTCAAAGGATAGAATCTGCCCCATTACCATCAGGATCTCCAAAGCGCAGGGGCCCGCGGTTTGAGAGAATTCTGTGTCCACGTCCTCATCACTGTCATCGCCGTGCTGCCGTATCCGCCTCCTCCTCGCCTCGGTTTGAAGGTCCTGGTTCACCATATACTGCACGAGAGTGCGCGAGGTGTTTAAAACATCCACGATTGCAGTATTGAGCTGAGCAGGGTCCATGCTTGCTGTGTTATGGCGTCTGCACAGTTCACCCAGGAAAAAAGGCGCGAAACGGTTGTCTGCTGCTTTCAGGGAGGGAGGAGTGTGGCTGTACCCAGAACCACCCGTGGCAATGATTTTTTCCCCATCAACCACTGGGAACTCAACCCAGAATTCCAAGGGGCGGGGGAGGCTGCGGGAACTATGGGATAGCTACGGAATAGCTACCCACAGTGCAACGCTCCAGAAATCGACGCTAGCCTCGGACCGTGGATGCACACCACCGAATTAATGTGCTTAGTGTGGCCGCGTGCACTCGATTTTATACAATCTGTTTTACTAAACCGGTTTCTGTAAATTCGGAATAATCCCGTAGTGTAGACGTACCCTTTGTCTTTCTTTCCATCTTTCTTTTATTTAGATTAAAATGCATCCAGAAAGGTCTGGCCCAATGTACATAATGTATCAGTAAAAATTATGCAATAAACAAAGTGTAAAATCTTCCTGACCCCTTTGACCCTCTTTTTACTTCAAGAATCCCATCTCAAATTCTTGCTGCCTTACCAGAAAAAGCAAGTAAAATATGTTTCCGTGCAGTTTACTTAATTCGTTGGACTGACCTGACTGGCACAGTAGCTAGCAAAGTACTGTTTTAATATTTAATAATTAGAGGAGTTGTACAACTGGAAAAACAACAATTTAAAATATATATTTAATGCTTGGAACTGCTCTGAAGCTTCTTGTAAAGTATATTTATGGCTGGAGCATGGTAGTTGCTATAGCAGAATAATAAAGCTACTGGAATAATATAAACATCATTGTCTGAATAATATACGCTTCTCAGTGGGTAAGAAAAAGCTTTGCTCTTCCTTATCCTACTGCAACAATTCTGTGGCAAAACATAATTAGATTGTAAACTCAAGAGAGGTAGAATGAAAATATACATCACTTCAGAAATTATTATTTAGTAAAAGGGTAAGGTATCAAGGTAATTGTCAGATTGTTGAATACTGGCATATTTTTCCTCAGTCACAAAACCTGCTTACAATTAGTTGATATTTCTGCTGAAATGATTGCCAGTGAAGTAGCAAGTAACAATTACATTGTAATCATTAGAAGTCAGAGTTAACATGTCATTGAGATGGATGAAGACAGCTCATGCATCACAAAGCTATTTCTATAGTTTGCCTGACTGCAGACTCATGAAGACAGGCCTGCATCAGCTCATGTTTGGAAGGCTTTCTTTGCAACTTGACATGCAGCAGTGCAACTCCAGCCTAGGATATGAAAGTCAAACTATGTTCTTTCTCCCTCTTATATCATGGTGTGCAATAAAAAAGATTCTGTGATGTAATGAAGCCGAATTGAATCTGGATCATTCTTCTGCAGCTCTATGGGCTTTAATTTGGCTAATGGTATTGAAACTTACTTTGTTACCGAAGTAAGCAGATGTGACTCAGGCATGTCAGAGAAAATATATTCAGTAAGGTAGCATCATTTTTACATAGTCACTTGTCTTGACCACAATTATACTTTAATTCTTTATAGTTGCCATGTGCTTAGCATTGTTCATAAAAACATTTGACCTGTATTATTTTTTTGTCTCCATTTCCTTTCCATCTTAAAATAACAATAATATTCATGCTTCAGGTAGGGCATGTCCTGGATATTAATACCCAACTGGGCTTAATGGCCCAAGATGCTTTTCTTCCAGCCAGCCATCAATCCCTATAGGATATCTTGCTTTTCTATGAATTTGTCTTTAAATGAATTATTCCATATCTAAATACAATGTGCAATATTCAAACATACTGTAGGTCAGCACCAAAGTAATAAAGGGGTTATAAAGCTGCTGGTTGTCCTACTGCCCTGGGTTGGAGTCTGGTGGAATGGGCAGACTCAGGCTCTCCTCTCACTACCCCACAATGGGATGCTAACCACTAAGCCCTCCAGGCCTCTGAGGACTGTACATAGGAACATAATAATGGCCATACTAGGTCACACCAAAGATCCATCCAGCCCAGTATCCTGTCTGCTGACAGTGGCCAATGCCAGGTGTCCCAGAGGGACTGAGCTTAATAGATAACGATCAAGTGATCTCTCGCCTGCCATCCATCTCCACCTTCTGGCAAACAGAGGCTAGCCATTCCTTACCCATCCTGGCTAATAGCCATTAATGAACTTAACCTCCATGAATTTACCTAGTTCTCTTTTAAACCCTGTTATAGTCCTAGCCTTCACAACCTCCTCAGGCAAGGAGTTCCGCAGATTGACTGTGCACTGTGTAAAGAAGAACTTCCTTTTATTTGTTTTAAACCTGCTGCCCATCAATTGCATTTGGTGGCCCCTAGTTGTTATATTATGGGAACAAGTAAATAACTTGTCATTCACTTTCTCCACCCCACTCATGATTCTGTATACCTCTATCATATTCCCCCTTTAGTCTCCTCTTTTCCAAGCTGAAAAGTCCTAGCCTCTTTAATCTCTTCTCATATGGGACCCATTCCAAACCCCTAATCATTTTAGTTGCCCTTCTCCGAACCTTTTCCAATGCCAGTACAATAGATAGTCAATGAATTTCCTGCTTATTGGGCTACTGGAGAGACTGGGTTTGTGTGTCTCAGAATGAGAAGGGGATCCAATCTTCTAAATTACTGGTTATCCTGTGATCTGCAGTCATCTAGTTTCTCTACACGGGGGTCTGCTTTCCCTCCCCTCCCTCTTCCCACTCATGGGCTGACTCATCCAATAGCTGTACAGTAATAGTTATGGAGGTGTCCACTGGGTGTTAATTCTGACTTGAGCAGTGTTAACCCAATTGGCTTTTAGGGTGATGTGGTCTTGTTTGCATTTAATTTTTCATTTAGTTTCATGCAGTTTTTATACTGCTGCGTAATTCCCAATGGGGGCGGGCTTCATAAGCAAGAACTAAAGAGGCCCAGCTTGATTTTCTTTTCTTTATATATTAGAACTTTGAACTTTTGGGGTGATTATTCTGTGTGTCTCAGATTGAAATGTAATATCGCAAACACTGGTTTATGAATCACTTAACAAAACCCTACCTGACTAAACTTTAGATCAGAAAACGGTCAGCTCAGCCCAGAAGCATACCCCTGAAAGTGGCTGCTTCTCCGCCTCCTTTTCTACAAGCTATACCCTGCAGAACTCCAGAGAAGTAACTTTGTGATGCTACTGAATGCTGCAATCCAGCCATCGAGATTCAGTCACAAGGAGCTGCTTGTTTGCTCTCCCTTCTGTTCATGGAATCAATGGGGAAATTACTGTCATAAGAACCCAATTCAGAAATCAGAGTATGAACAAGTGTCTTGGAGTTTGTCACAGATCTTTTGTGTGTCTAAAAGTCTTTTTACATGAATTTATCTTGTTTCCCAATGACTGCAATAAACTGCTTCCAGGAAGGATTCTGAGGGATTTCAATTATTTTTCACAGAGCAGAACTACTTTGTATTATTATTTATTATATATTAAATAATTGATTTAAAGTGCTTATTGTATATGATTCCTTATGCATTATCCAAGAATGGCACACAAGTCTATGGGAATACTGACTTTGGATTTGCATCGTCATTTGCACAAATGTGGATCCTGCTGTTAAAAGTAACATATAACATCAGTCTTCAGCAAATGGTTTTTCATTTGTAAGTGTTTCCTTGTTGGAAATATCACAAGACTGTTCAGCTAGGAAAAATACCAGTCTCCTGAGCTTTTGCTGATTTGTATTCAGAATTAGATGGTATTTGGAAAAGAATGCAAATTCTCCCACCGCTATGTATTTCAGAGGAAGAATTTACAAGTTTGGTTGATAATAGTGTTGATGTAATACACTTAGACTATTGTAAAGCATTTGACTTGGCATCACAAGACATTTTGATTAAAAAATTAGAAAGACATAAAATTAACATGGCCCGTTAAATTGATTAAAGTCTGGCTAACTAATAGGTCTCAAAATATAATTATAGTTAGGGAATCATCATTGAATTTCTAGTTCAAAATCAGTGTATTTCTAGTGAGGTCACTCAGGGATTGGTTCTTGGCCCTATGATATTTAACATTTTTATTAATGACCTGGAAGAAAAACATAAAATCATTGCTGATAAAGTTTGCAGGTGACACAAACTGGGTGGGAAGGGGGTAGTAAATACTCAAGAGGACCGGTTACTGACACAGAGCAATCTGGGTTGCATGGTAAACTGGGCATAATGGACAGTACATCTAATTGTTAATGTGTACATCTAGGAATGAAGAATGTAGCCGTACTAATAGGATGGGGAACTGTATCCTGGGAAGCAGTAACTCTGAAAAAGATTTGGGGGTGGTGATGAATAATCAGCTGAACTTGAGCTCCCAGTGCAACAGTGTGGCCAAAAGAACTAATGCAATCATGGGATGCACAAACGGGAATCTTGAGTAGGAGTAGAGAAGTTTTTTTTCCCTCTGTACTTGGCATTGGTGTGCCTGCTGCTGGAATACTGTGTCCCATTCTGGTGTCTGAAATTCAAGTAGGATGTTGATAAAATGGAGAGGGTTCAGAAAAGAGCCACAAGAATGATTAAAGGATTGGAAAATATACTTTATAGTAATATACGCAAAGAGCTCAATCTAGTTATCTTAACAAAGAGAAGATTAGGGATGACTTGATTACAATGTATAAGTACCTACGTGGGGAACAATACTTAATAATGGGCTCTTCAGTATAGCAGAAAAAGGTAGATGCGATCCAATGGCTGGAAGTTGAAGCCTGGAAAATTCAGATTTGGAAAAAAGCGTACATTTTTAGCAGTGAGAGTAATTTGCCATTGGACCAATTGACCATGAGTTGTGGTGGATTCTCCATCAGTGACAATTTTTAAATTAAGATTGGATGTTTTTCTGAAAGATTTGCTCTAGGAAATATTTTGGGGAAGATCTATGACTGGTGTTATACAGAAGGTCAGGTTAAATGATCACAATGGTCCCTTCTGCCCTTGGAATTGATACGTCTTTTAGGGTGTAGTCTTGTATGAACTCACATAAGAAACAGCCTGAAAGAGAACTAACTTTTCATATTATATATGTCAGCTTCTTGCTTCTAGTAGTTGATATTTCTGAGAGAGATACCACCATGCTGAAGCATCAGATATAATATGCTAGTGATTCCCTCATCTCTTGTCGCCTAAAAGCAGGCCTATGAATAAGCTTCCTATTTTTTCCTGGTCAGAGCAAGGTCCAGATCAAAGTCCAACCAAGTATGAATGTAATTTTAGCTTGCAATATAATTTTACCTAATAAAGGGAGAGCCAAAACTCAATGATTAATTGCTATTAAACATTTCTCAATTTCCTCCTCATCAGTTACTGACCACAGAGTAGCAAAACAGTTTCCCAAACAGATGGCTGGATTTGCCAGACTGCTCTGCAGAGATCCTTGCTGTAGACAGACATACACAGGCAATGTTACCATTAAGGCCCAAATACATCTACCATGCAAAAAAGATTTGTACTTGATGTTAAAAAATTCTTAAGGGTGGAAGTGCTCCTTTCCCAAGTTGCATGGTGAACGTCCTCTAGTGAAAAGAACAAGGAGTACCTGTGGCACCTTAGAGACAGTGAGGCATCTAGGTTTCTGTGTATTCCCTGATTTCTTTGCAATGCCAGAAGTACAACCACAATGTGATTGATACGAATAGGAGAAAAGGCTAAAGAAAGAATGAGGGAATGAAATGGAGAGGAACAGAAAATAAGAAAAATATGTTTTCAATTAGGAGGAGAAAGGGAAAGATACATTATTCATAGTAGAAGAAAAAAATAATCACAGGTATAGCCCATGTTGCATATCCAACACAATAACTTTTCTTCTAGGTCATTTATTGTCGTAAGGATCATAGATATTACCTGTGTGACGGATATATGGATGTGATATGGGTGATATCTGTGCTTTAAGTGACCTCGAAGAAAAGAAATATGAGTGTGTTTTATCACAGAACTCTGGGCAAGCAGCATGACAGAATTCTTTCAGGTGCAACTCTGCATACAACAAAAGTCAGCTTCCTGACAAAAACCTCTCAAACTGCATCTATAAACTTGGTTTAAAATATAATATAACAAATGCACAATCATCAGTTAATTATTTGGAAATGACATAAGTAAAGGATGCAGGAATACCAAGGAGAGGAACATAGGAAGGCCTTGGTTTTTCTATTACACTAGCAATTAGTGGCCTCAGCTGAGATTAAGGTCCCATTGTGCTAGGCACAATGCAAACACGTGGTAAGGGACTGTTCATCAGCATAAATAGACCAGGAAGACTGAAAGGCAGTATTATTAATTCTTATTTTTTTTTCAGATGGGGAGCTGAGGGGAGAGAGATTGTTATTTGCCCAAGTTGTGAGGAAACCTACACCAAACCTAGGTCACCTGAGTCCTAGTCCAGTACTTTAACCACAAGAGCATCCTGATACTCAGTCATCTCAGCTCTGATCAGAGACAGTATTGTTGGGGATTTTTCTTCCTTTCATCTAGAAGGGAATTCTGTAAGTGAGAGTCAGTACCTCCAAATTCACTCACATTTGTAGTTCCAAGTTCACACATGTAGCAATTGGGGAAAGTTGTTCCATGGGATCATGAAGGACCATAAAAGGTTGTTTCATTCTATACAAAACTCATCATTCATTGTTGCATCTAGCAAGAGCCCACAATCTGCACCATAGCATTCCAACATGCTTTAGTTGACACTGTCATTTGTGACAGAAGTCTTGAAAAAGGTGAAAAACAGCAAAACATAGCAAAGTTTAGATCCAGCTCCACCTCTGAACCTAACCAGATTTAAGGGCTTTCATATCTTCAGTTCCACTTCAGAGCCATTTCTAGACTAAATATTGTAATGTATGCAAAAGGATTTACTGGATAGGGGCTGTCATGAGTTCCTGAAAAATAAACTCTTGCATATCTGTTACCAAATTATTGGATGTCTTCACATTCTACAGCACAACCTTGTGATTCTAATAGGACTTAAGCAAATGCTTAATTTTAAGCATGTGTCTATAGTCCACTTTTTTCCAGCAAACACGTGAGCAATTTCTCAATTTGAAGCATGCTCTTAAGAGATTTACTGAATTGGGTGCTATAGGCCCAATAACCTGCTCTTTTGCTATATTCTTGCCCAAAATGAGAGTGTACTATTTCATTTTTGTGACTAATTCCTGATACGTTTATAATATTCTGCAAAAATTAGTCATGTGGTTATTAGTGACTTTACAGAGCACCATGGAACCTGTGGATAAGTTGCATTTGTGAATTCTGCTCTTGTGTGGGTCAAATGTTGCAGGATTTCGGGGGTTCACCTTTCTTTATATTTCATTACAACTAAGCCAACCCACTTAGCAAAGTAAAAACACTGTGAAGCTTCACTGAAAATTCAAATGAAACGTTTTTAAAAATATGAATGGTTGGTGATTTTTTTAATCCTCCCCCACCCCTTGCACCTTTGAATTTCCTAGTTCTGGAGGGAACTAGAAGTGAATGTGCAGAAATACATCTTTCTGAGCCAGCCAGAAATCTTGAGACAGAACTTATCATGAAATTTTCAACCCACAGTTGAAAGTATCATTCAAAGTTCTTGGTAACCCTTCTCCTAAGCATTCAAATGGTGGATTATCAATCCAAACTGCAAAGACCCTTGGAACTTTTCATACCTGCCCATAAGTAATTAGGTCACAGTGCATAATTAAACCACAATTAATGCAAGCTGAATTCCTTCAGGAAAGGATAGGAATGATCTGCCAGGAAATATAAAAGATTAGGCTGCATATTAGACCAACACAAGTTCAAATACAGAGAGCATGAAATGTGCAAGGTCTTATCATAAGCTCAGAAAAATACTGTCGACTTAAATAATGGATTCTTCTAAAAAACAAATGTAACACATTAAAAAGGACTGACAAAAAGGAATTGTACTGGTGCCTCTAGCATCACTATATTTAAAAGTCTGTCTCTGTCAGCATTTCCATTATAGACTCCATTGTAAGTCAGGCAGATAAATTCACCTTGGGTTAAAACTTGCCAAAAAAATGTTTCAGGCCAGAAATAATTTATTTTAACACAGTTTAAAAAAATTCTGCTCAGTCATTTTGAAGTTAAAGGAATATTTTAAAATGTTGGGTTTTGTTTTGTTTCTTCCTTGCTATTAGAAGAGATACGTTAATCTAAAAAAACTCAGCTTGGATGAGAAGCCAAAACCCACAGAAATCTTTTTCTTCCATATTTAAACCCATATAACCATCCCTCCCCTTTTAGAAATGTATTACAAAGTCCATCTTCCAGACCCCTACACTGTCATAGTCTGAATTGTCATTACTGTAACTCTGATTTTAGTGTGAAAACAAATTTTATTCTTTAAACAGAGGAAACTGTGGTAGCTGCATTTTAGACTTTCCTCTTTTTTTGGCTTGCTATTTTTCTCCTTTGTATAGATTTTTTCAGGCACATTAAGGATTGCAGGGGAATGGATTAGAAAACTCACTTACTTTCTCTGTCAGAAATGCCACATCATAGTTTCCAGATTGTAGTCTTGATCTTCCTCATGTCACAGAAAATTGGCCACAGATAAAAGCTGTGCTTTAGAAGGAGGCACTCAGTTTCCAGCTTACTTTCCCATGTAAGAGGGTGCATTTCCCAAATGCAGAAGCAATAATGTGGGTGGATTATAGATGCTCTCCAAGGCCAAAAGAAGGCAAAAGGGAAGTGATACTAATGTCGGTAAAAACATGTCTCTTGATTGCTTCTGCCAGCTACTGAGCGGCAGAAGTGATTTCAGGTTGTAACCAGGCCAGGGTTTGGATCAACCCATAATGGTTTGCAAGTTCTTTTGGCCTGCAATCTAATGTAATGCAGGTAAAGTAATGAGTCAAACTCAGTAGGCCTTTCAGTGGGCCAAGTGATCAAGGGCTGTTGCAGTGACTAGCTGCTGCTACTTAAAATGAGGATGAAGCAGGAGTCCCAGCACAGTCACTAGCAGGCCTTCTGAAATACTGCTACATAAGTTGCCAGCCTTAAAATGTTGATGGCCTAACCCATAGGTTAAATAAGTGTGTGACAGTTGTGAAAAACAGCAAAGCTGGAATAAATTGCTCAAGTTGGGGAAAGATGATCTTGCACAGTGCAGCAATAAACAATGCAAACTCAATGTTTTCATTATAAGCCTTTGAGAACAATACCCACCAGATGAATGATCGAGTAGCTAGGTGGACCCTGGGACAATGTGGCCATGGTAAGGTATACCACATCCAGTTGTGAAGGAATGCTTGAAAGCAGTACTGTAGCATCTCTCAATAATAGTCATGGTTCTGCAAACACTGTATTACTGTTATAGCCACTGATCCCCAGGTCAGTTGGAAGCAAAATAGTTGGCATTGCTCCATGACAGCACAAGAATTGTTTGCTCCAGTTGTCATACTGCTTGGCTGGATGGCTATCTTTTGGCTTGAGAGTAGTGATGCATGTTGAAAGAGGCAATTTATAGCAGTTGAAGGCAGCTTTACTTTGTGTTTATCATAGGCCAGTGATACTCAGACTGAGGCTCTCAAGCTGCAAGTGGCTCTTTAGTGTCTCCCCTGTGGCTCTTTGCAGCACATGATATTAAAACACTGCAATTGAATGTATAGTACTACAGTAAATGAAACAATGAATTCACACTATTGTGTCTGGTTAGGAAAATGTCGATTGCTAATTTGGCTCCTGAACCACTGAGGTGTGAGTATCACTGCCCTAGGTCCATTTATTAGGCATATACAAGAGAGGAAAATGGGATGCAGACTCCTTGCATTTGACCATGCCTCCTTTACAATGGCCTTCACTCAGGTAACAACTGTGCAGTGGGGATCCCTCTACACAACTTTCACTGAGAGCATGACAACAGTGCCTACTGTCAGTGTACCATAATCTGTGTAGCTCTTATATCTGTTAGGTGTAACTGGCTCTCATCTTCTCAGCACATAGTGTGTTCAGTGGACCACAATTCTAGGGCACTGAAATTCCCTCTCTCAGCACAGAAAAAAAATGAATAAGAAACTTTTTAAGACTTTGTTTCGGAAGAAGAAAAAAGAATTAAACCTGAGGCATTTTTTGCCAAACATACTGTGAGTCCTTTTGATTATTGCTCCGAGGTTCTACTCACAATCTCCCTACGCTATGCACATGGTGCTGCTGAGCATGGTTGCAACTCTCACTTATACAGTTGCTTCTTAAGGTAAGTGAAAATGAATCACTCATTACACAGGTATCAGGTATTCCAAAAGCCTGTGTTGAATGCTATTCCTGAAGGTGTATTCAGTTTACTTGTATTATGTAGAGAACCCTAATGTTAGGGTGTGATATGCATTATGTAGAACACTTATATCATCTGCGGAGTGATGGCATTTTGTAGTGTGAGACTTTCCTATATTTTGGCTTGATGATTAAAAAATTGATATAAATCAGAAAATGTATACCATGACCCATTCACCAGTAGCTTAGTGGTGGCTGGTCTTCAGCCAGAAGTTCTCATAAACATCACATCTCCTTCAAGTCTGCTATTCATGTATTCTTACAAGATTCGGTTAAAACAGCATCAGCGGGTAAATTATATTTAAAGAGCTCTATGGTGTACACATGGGGAGGAATTTACACTATTCTGTAAGCTGCTTTAGCTACTAGCTCATATTTTCTTGATGTGTATGGCCCAGTGTTTGTGTATGGCCCATCCAATGTGAGTGGGCACTAAGCCATCCTAACAAGTGGATACCAGTGTGGGCAGACAAGAGCCTGTGTATCTGTACTACTCGTTTTTGTTGAGGGCAAAAATCCAAGCCAGGAATGTCATAACATCTGGCCCCCCTAAGGTTAGGCATCTGCATGTATGAGTAAGGGGTCAAGCCATGAGTGATTTATAACTCTATAGCCATAACTATAAGCCTCTTCTGACTCAGGCACTGTTTTCACTTTTCATTTCTGCTCCCAAAATCACTTTGGGAGGGCTAAGTCAGCAGGGTGCAGTGTCGTGTTCTTCACAGCATCTGAACTTTGCTCCTGGATGAGTGTTGCAATTTTTAAAAATTAGATTTAGTACACTTATTATGGTCATTAAACATGCCAATCTGGCAGCCCTGGAGACTGAAGCCTTGAACAGGGTTGTAATTACTGCAGTACTGATTCTGGTGGTGGTGCTCTTCTGTGCTCTTCTCCAGGCTTTCATAGCTAATAATAATACCTACCTCTTATATAGCACTTTTCTTTCATAGAGCTTAAGAGTGCTTTAAAAGCAGTGCTTCTCAAGCTATCTGATGTGGGGGACCGACAATTTTTTTTTCCAATGTGCCAGGGATCGGTGCCATATTATTATCCTATTCGACGCTCTTATGAGGAAACTCGTCGCGGACCAGCAGCCGATGGCTCGCGGACAGGCACTGGTCTACAGACCACCACTTTGAGAAGCGCTGCTTTAAAAGGATGTCAATATCATTATCCCCATTTTACAGCTGGGGAAACTGAGGCACAGAGCAGGGACATAACTAGCTCGAGATCACCAAGCAGGCCAGTGGCAGAGCTAGAAATAGAACCCAGGTCCACTGAGGCCTGACTTAGTGGTCTATCTACCAGGCAATTCATCCTCCCACTGCTAAACTCATATTTTCTTCAGAGGCCCACCCTAATGTGGGTGAGCAGCAGGATGGTTCCTGAGATCTGCCGGGTGTAGGAGAGGAGATGTGGGGTCAGGGAAGATGAAAGTAGCAATGCCACAGGGGCAGTGGTCTTTGTCTTATCATGAGAAATACACTGAAATCATTGCCATTTCTTCAGTCAACAGTCTTAAACTGTCAATCACACATCTCAAGGTTTACTCAAATTAGTAACCAAAAATTACTGATCATATTGACAACAGGGGAGGCAACTCTGAGGCAGTGAAAAAACTGCTAATGATTCATCAGATGCTCCACCCTAAAGCAGAAACCCAGTCTTCAACTGAGAAAACCCAGTAAATTCAAAAGAGAGTTTTCTCATCACAAAGAGATTTTCCAGAAACAAGAGACCTCTTTGAAAGCTTAACCTATCTTCTTCCCAGAGTGTTTCTTCTTCCCAGGACACTGTTAAACAAATTCACTAGAAAAGTATATGGTTAATATGTATAAATAAACCTGAAATTTACCAACCCCCTGAAATCAAATTGCTTGATAGAATAACAATAGTGTTTCTCAGAGATATGTTTCAGAGTGGTAGCCGTGTTAGTCTGTATCAGCCAAAACAATGAGGAGTACTTGTGGCACCTTAGGGCTTGGCTACACTTACAAATTTGCAGCGCTGCAGCAGGGTGTGAAAACACACCCTCTCCAGCGCTGCAAATTGCGGAGCTGCAAAGCGCCAGTGTAGTCAAAGCCCCAGCGCTGGGAGCGCGGCTCCCAGCGCTGTCCGTTATTCCCCACAGGGAGGTGGAGTACAGACAGCGCTGGGAGAGCTTTCTCCCAGCGCTGGTGCTTTGACTACACTTAGCGCTTCAAAGCGCTGCCGCGGCAGCGCTTTGAAGTGTAAGTGTAGCCAAAGCCTTAGAGACTAACAAATTTATTTGGGCATAAGCTTTTGTGGGCTAAAACCCACTTCATCAGATGCATGGAATGAAAAATTCAGTGGGTCACTACAAAACCTAATTTCCTCCTAATGTTACTCACACCTTCTTGTCAACTGTTTGAAATGGGCCACCCTGATTACATTGGCCTCATTACCACTACAAAAGTGATATTTCCTCCCTTGGTATTCTACTGTTATGAATAGCCCACTTCCACCTTAATTGAATCATCTTGTTAGCACTGATCCCTCCCCCACTCCCACTTGATAAGGCAGCTCCCATCTTTTCATGTACTCTGTATTCAGACCTGCCTACTCTATTTTCCACTCCATCCATCTGATGAAGTGGGTTTGAGACCATGAAAGCTTATGCCCAAATAAATTTGTTAGTCTCTAAGGTGCCACAAGTACTCCTCATTGTTTTTTCTCAGGGATATGTTTTTCTTTGCTTGCTTGTTTGCTGGTTGGAGTGACTTGAGAGGGACAGGATTTCTCTCTAAAAGCATTAGATACATGGATGGATGGCTGCAATAGATACATGGATGGATACATTAGATACATGGATGGATGGATAAGGCTATAGACCTAAGTATTAGGGCCTGGTCCAAATCCCACTGAAATCAGTCTTTCTATTGACTTTGATGTGCTTTTAACCAGGCCATTAGCACCGATGATTTTAGGCAGTATCACATTATCCCTGTTGTCAATAGTTTTATTGTTGATGATGACATATTGCTACTTCTCAGCATAGATGGGTGAATTCAGACCCGATCAGTCTGTGAATTGATGTCAGAGGAGTCTCAGGCATACCTGTGAAAATATAAGCAGGCAATGCTGTACCTGCCTAAATAAGTCTCTTCATGCTTTGAGAAATTCTCTCCTTCAGCTACTGGAGAGCCAATTTGTTTGTTATTTCTAACTGGCTAAATATAACCTTTGCCATATAATCACACAAATCTGGTGCATTAAGAAATATATGGTTTTGGTCAACAGTGACCTTTTATCTTGCTGGGTTTAAGAATGCATTCATTAATCCCATTCTTCTGTTGACATATTTGTGCTTTAAGTAAGGTACATAATTAATCCGGATACCTAGTTACCAGCTAAAAACAAAAAACTGCATCAAACACTCCCTCATTAGTATTCATTCTAAGTGAATTGCGTCTTTCAGTTCCCACTCATGATTATTTAACCATTAAACCAAAAAGTTTATAGGCTCATGTTATGATGATGATGATGATGATTTTTTTTTGGTTGGTGTCCAAAGGGTCATTTTGAAAGAGACTTATTTCAGAAGTGTTGCAGAGTATGTAGATTTGTAGGCGCATTTAATGTATTTTGCTTCCAGTCTCTCTCTCACTGGGCAGTGAGCCAGGAGCTATTGGAGGTTTGCTTTGTAAGTACTGAATCACTAATGCAAAGGCAGCAAAAGTACATAGCTATCATATCCATCTGTCCAATATTATTGCACACGGAACTGACCATATTGAACATATTGAATTAATTCCACTGCAGTGTTGCCCATCAAATTACTCGACTCCTTATATCACCCTTCCTTTTGCTCCCTAATGCAAAACATCTATTTTCTTTTACAAGCTCCTTTTTTTTGGCTTTGGCCTAAACAGAGAATAGGATGATATTGGCTCAATTCACTCTAAATAATTGTTCTTTAATTACACCAGAGGTGGTATCATCTGCAGTAATTACTGAAAAGATGTCAGCTTTCAGATAATGGAGAAAAACATTAGTGGAACTGAACTGGCCTGGATTTTTGCTCACAGAAACCAGCCACTTGTTATGCAGTGGTTTGGCATTATTCTTAACACTGTGCCAGCTGCTGCTACAGTTTGTTGTACATGCCTTTGGGTCTTTTTAAACATTTAATGTATTGTTCGGCTCACGTGTATTGACTGACTGATTTTGTTTGAAAAATCATCTTTTCTTCCTCTTGAACACACAACACTCAATTTTTTTAAGGCTTTATGTGCCAGATTTTCAAAGGCAAGCACCTAGTTTGTGCCTCCAGAATCTCTTCATGAACTTATTCACCCAAATCTCTCAGAATTCTCCAAGCTTATTAACAGCAGCAGTAAAAAGCATGCTATAGTCGGGTGTTAAGAGTCAGCAAAGTCTGTCCTTCCTGTTCTTAATAGAAATCTCTGCATCCCAAATTTGTGAATGCTAACAGCATATTTATTTGCATATAAAATCAAGTAATTTCACATGCAGATGATTTAGGCTTGTTATTGCCCAGTATGAATGCACAAATAATATATGCAACATAAACATTCACCTTTCAAAACATGGGCCTAAAGGAATCTCATTGTAGGTTCTTAAGTAAGAAGCATTGTCATTCATTTCAGAATAGGTCACAAGAATTTGCTGTTGAGTATCCAACAACTACATTTAATTAAAGTGATAATGTGCCCTCTTGATTCTATAATGTTAGTATCCATCTGCCACTTAGGTAAATGGACTGTTCTCACCCCATTTATATTCCCCCGCTGTTGTTGTTCTTGTGGGAAAGCCCAGTCAGGATCATGGCCCCAATATTTTATGCACTATACATAATACTAGATCTGGTAGAAAAATTTCACAGATTATTTTATTTTATTTTATTTGTTTTATTTGTTTTATTTATCATGAACACCTTTTCAGTTTTTCAATAAAACAATCTAAACCGAATAGCTGGTTTTAAAAAATTGCAGTCTAGATGTGAAGTTTTTGGTAAAAATGTTCCGTTTTTGAAAACCCAGAAAGCAAAAATATTTACCAAAAATATGTTCTGATCACCAACCCCCATAGAAGTTTATCAAACAAACAACCCTCCCTGGTTTCTATTTTTCAATGAAAAACTGGTGAATTTTGACCAAAATGAATTTTTTTCACCAACATTCATTTGTGCTGAATAGAGATTTTTTGGTGAAACATAAGTAAGCCCCTTCCAAAAGAGCTCACAATCTCCTTTAAGAAAATATGCAACAAGAGACTGTAATGGAGGGAAGATGGATGAGAGTAATACTTAAAGGGTTAAGCACTTATGTAGTCTAACAATGTGTCTAACATTCTACCACACATTGAAATGTTTTATTTATGAATGTATGTCTATTTATCTTTCTGAATATGCATTGCCTAGTTACATATTTATTTAGTTTATATTATTTATATTTCAGACTCTACCTTTCCCCCCCGCTTTCTTTTGTTTCCTTTCAGTCTGGTGCTTTTCTGTTTTTCTTGATTTGTTTTTTTCCTCTTTGAGACTAGCTTTCTGCATGTTGTTGATTCTCATAGTGAAAAATGGAGCTCATCTTCTCTGTTCTCCCCACAGTGGGTGAACATCTGGCCCCTCTGAAGTCAATGAGAGTTTTGCTATTGTCTTAACTGAGGCTATATATATATATAATATATATATATATATATATATATATATATATATATATATATATATATAACCCCATGCTTTTTAATTGCGTTCTAAGATCCATCCAGACTTTATCTCAGCTGTACACTAAAAGTCCTTCTCAATGACTAGATATATAGAACTGCACAGATCATCCCATAAATTATGTCCAAATTTTATAAAAGTGTATAGTGATTTAGAGTGCCTCAGGTTTTGAGAACTTACAATGGGGCACCTTAAAATGTCCTTATTTGCTATACATTTATGAGAGTTGGTTGCACTATAATTGTCAGATATCCATAGGGCATGGTCTGGGGTTTAAAAAATCAGAGGCAGACAAAAATAATCTTTTTTATATCTCAAAATATTTTGGCCAAAATCATAATTTCAGAAAGTGCTATGCAGCCATCTAACTTGATAACAACACTTACTGGAGCAATAGCACTTGGTTGCAGAGGTTGTGATATAGGAAATCTGATATTAGTGTAATTAAAAATTAGGCAGATGAGATGTACAGAAATCACTTTTCAAGTGTTCTCCTCACATATGCTTCCTTATTGATAAAAAAAGCAACATATGTGAGAAACTCTTTGATACATATGATATGTTCCCCTTGCTATTTTTTTCCTATTAAAAATCTCCACACAGTGCAACTAAGTTATCCTTTTGATAATAAACTGGCCTTGTCATCTGAGTGTAATGTAGAAGTACATGGTGGTCTTTCTTTTCCGATCCATAATTCCATTTTTAATGTCAGGGTGCATTTCTTAATGTAATGATAAATTTCAGAATCTCTGATAAAAGGATGGTGGAAACTGCATTTGAGTGAAGAGAATGAAATTTCTCCCTTTAATCTACAAAGGTGGTCATGAAACTTGAGATAGTGATGATCTCTGAAGGATCTTGAGCTGAGGTTTCTTTTTTCTTAAGGAAAGCAAGATGCTAAAACTATGGTAATGGACCAGGAGGGACTTAAAAAGGCACTTCAGTTATCTATTCAGTAGATGCAACACTTTCTTATCTTCTAAAATCCCTGTTTAAATGTTGCTTAGGTCACATATAGGCCTTGAATTCTTAAAGCAAAAGGTTGCTGTAGGTCACCAATGCAGATCATGTACAACTCAGCAAGAATTAACAGTTGTTCCCATCTGATGGAAGTTTGATAGCGCCTACAGGAGATGAGTCCAAGTTCCAGCTCCCATGTCACAAATTTACCACCATGCTTTTCACTATATTGTAAGTTCTTCACAGCGGGGACTATCACTAACTATGTGTCTGTATAGTGCCTAGTGCAATGGGGCTCCAGTCTCAGATGGGTCCTGTAGCAAGTGTTACTTCAATGGAGGCCAAAATTGCCTTATTTGCTATACATTTGAGAGTTGGTTGCACTGTAATTGTCAGATATCCATAGGTCATGGTCTGGGGTTTAAAAAATCAGAGGCAGACAAAATAATCTTTTTTATATCTCAAAATATTTTGGCCAAAATCATAATTTTTTGGTAGTCTGACTTATGATTTTTGTGATTTTGGGATTGGAAAAATTGGTGTCAGCTAACAGAGAGACAACCCAGGAGTTTCCAACAGGCAGACCATTTCTTGCAATTTCCTTACAGATCATGCACGAAACCTAGATGTAGCCAGTTGTACTACCTGGTGTGTGTCATTACAGAGTTTCTCAAAGGTAAAGTCCATTACAATAGTGTTATGAGCTTTGCCTGTTACTTTGGGGTATGCTCATTTATTAGAGTTACTCTTCGGGGGCGTGTACTGTACTTCTATCAATGTACTGCTTGTGTCACTTGTGTCATATGGAGCTCTACTTCTCCCTGCTGCAAGTTTCTTCCCAATGGAGCTGTCCTGCAGGACCTAGGTTCCCCAGAGCTGGGTTCCTCCAGCCCCAGAATCAGAAGAGCACACACCCACACACATTAACAGAGCGCATCTGAGAGGACCGAGTTAATCAGCACTCCCAAGTTAACCTCTTATATGTCACTGGACTCAGCAGGCTGGGTCGAGCAGCATTTCCAAGCTGTCACCCTCATAGGCCATTGGACTCAGCGGGCTGGGTTGAACAACACCTCCAAGATGTCACCCTCATATGCCATGGGCACTGCACCAGAATAGAGTATGTCTGAGCAGGCTGAGTCGAGCAGCACTTTCAATCTGCCACCCTCATATGTCCCTAGACTCAGCAGGCTGGGTTGAGCAGCATTTCCAAGCTGCCACCTTCATATGTCCCAGGTTCAGTAAGTCCCTATCCTCACTTTCACATTGCAGTTGTTCTGGTAGTAACCCACTGGATGAGCAAACCCCGCAGGATTTTTGGATGCTGCAGGGATCTTTTAGCTTAGGTACAAGGAGTGTTGCTGCAGAGCGAATGAGGAAACCAAAAAAACACCCATGAGGGGGAGAGAGAGAGAGAAGCAACCAACTTAATCATTAAAGTTATTTATTGCCAGGCAATAATCATAGGGGAGCCAAACAAACAAAACAGTTATATTAAATCTAACTTAAATTTGATTATAAAAGTCGGGTTTAGAAAACTGTAACTGAATACAGAAGTCAGGGTCAGAAGGCTATAGCTAGAGAGCGAGAGAAAGACAGAGAGAGAGAGAGAGAGAGAGAGAGAGAGATGGATTCTTAACACTCCGTGAAGCTTGAATCAATCAGAGATCCTGGGTGGTGCTGGTGGTAGCTGAGGGTCCGGAGTGCTGGAGACAGGCAGAGCCCCCAGGACAATCAGTCAGGAGAAGATGAAGTCCCAGTGCAACTGATACAGATTTTGGATCCAGGCATCAGAACTCTTACTTGAGCATGGGTAGGGTTTTTGTAGAGAAACACTGGTTCAAGGGAGAACACTAGATGTGTTTATGTATAAACTGATGGCTCAAGGGAATATACCAAAGTTGTTTTGTTCACGCTAGACAATGGGAGCTGATCATTCCTCACTATGGGTGGTGTTCCTTGGAGGGAGCTTACAATGCAACTAGGGAGCTTCAGTATTTTGGATACCAATAAAGGATTTATTACTAGATTTAGTAGTTATCAGACTGGGTGTGTGCAGGCGTGGGTTCATTAACATCTGGAGCAGAGATCCCCCATCATGCAGTGCTTTTCTTCATTTCTGGTCCCAGAGTTCTGTGCGGTTCTTGCCTTGGAATCTCTGTTCTCCATTCTGTATGCTAATGGAGATGCCTCCTTGTCCCATCTTGGATGCAAATGAGTCTAGGGAAGTTTCCTTAATCCTGTCACCCTTATCCCAGGGGTTTAGGTGTGTCTCCCACTGCCTTTTCATTGCCTTTTAAGTCTTTTTTTTCTGATTGGTTTTGGGTCAAGCAGAGACTGGGGGTGGGGAAGGTCTTTCGTGAGTCAGATAGACTCAGTACTGTGCCCTGGTTCCCCAGGGACACAGAGCTGCTAGGTAACAATAGATGTACAATGACTGGAGTACAATACAGCAGATTCCTTTTCTTTTAAATATAGGATACTCTAATTAAAAATAACCTCTTCATTCAAGTAATGGAGTAGCCAGTCCATGTGCAATATGGTATAAGATTGATAAGTAGCAGATATCCAAAAATTCTGACTTAATAAGGTATATGGGGATAAGTAAATAAAGATGTAGAAAGCAGTCCTTTTTATGAAGCAAGGGGTATCTGTCAATTGAAATGAACTCTGTACATGTAGCAAGCTGATAATAAAGGGGCATTCTTTGAAAGGACTCTGTGTGGAAGCGTTTTGGGTGTAGTAAACTTCTATAGAAAAAAACATCCTGTCTGGATAAAAAAAAAATCCCACTGTTTTCACACAATGCTGTGTTCATTGCAAATTTGGGGACGTATTGTGCCATCAGTTTATAAACAGACTATAACCTGTGGTTTTTATACAGTATAGATCAAAAGATAGCAATCAGGAAATAAACAAGGGAATTTATTAACAAAAGACTTTTAAGTGCAGAGATCAATACAATGTTTTCTAGAGATGGCTCCTGGAATTCTACTTATGTACTTACATTGTACTTACAATTATACTTCTGCTTTGTAGCCAACCCTTGACAATGTAAGATCAGGACACTGAAGACCACAAATCTGCATACTGTTTTTAGTGAATGAGTAATCCCTAGCATCTGTTCACATTTAACTAGCAATGCTAGCAATGTGCTATGCTGAATTTATTATATATGTATTATTTTATACAATTTGATTATAATTAATATAATATATAAAGTCTGTGTAAGATATAGTTAGCTCAGCCAATGATGTTATATCCTTTTAGTATCATAGAAAATATTACTTTTAACAACTGTTCGAGTGACATTGTAGTATTGCTTCTTCTCTGAGTATCCAGCACAAAAGGGTTAAGTATGCTAAGAGAACACAGTAATCTGTTACACAAATCATGACGTCCTGAATTATGGGAAGCCAAGCATTTGACAATTCTCTGGCTGCAACTACTAGTAAGAGATTCTGTCTTTCTGCATTTTCTTCGTCTTGCCAAGTATTAGTCAACTTCTGGACTTTATCCTTTGGTTCTGTTTTCTGTCTATTTATATGTTATGAGTCTTATTCTCATATCTAAGTGGGTGTGTATTGATCTCATACTACCTCCAAAAAGATAAATCCGCTGGGAGATTGGCCCCAAAGGTTAACTTAATGTTACAGTTAAATCTGGAAAACTTTACAGAGACACTTAAATCTTTTGTAGTAAAAAAAAACAAAACAAAAAAACCCAAACACACTTTTTAATGAATTTGTTATTCATAAATGTTCAGCAAACATTTGGAAGTTGTCAGATTGTGCTATTCTAGTTAGCTTTAGAAGTTCTGTTTAACTGATGAGATAAGCAGTCAGATCTTGGTGAAATATGTGTTCATTGTGACAAAGGAAGTATCACCAGTGAAGACTTGTCACTGCCTGAGTCCATCTCTGACTAAAAATATCTTCTTAAATATAGAGATGCTGTCTTCAGCAAACAAATAAAAATATTATATTGTGTGAATGTCACAGTGATGATCTGTGTGCCTACAGATGGTTCACAAGCTATTTGCCTTGGCTGTTTACTATTTGCTATTTGTGGGGTATGACTGGTCACTTTGTTCACATGATGTTGTTTCTGCTCCTTGATTGTAAGCCTGACACTTTATAGGCAGGAGGTGAGAACTTCTGATGCAAATAGCAGATACTTGCCTTTGCATGTTCCAGCATATGAAAATGCATATTTGCATGAAGAACAGTCATTCTCCAAAACTTCATGTGAAAAAATATTTGGCATGAATATTTAAAGCAAGTGAAAAATGGGTATGAGCATGGCTGATTCAAAAACCAATTCAAATTAGCAAAAATATTCCTGAGTAATTTTTCTGACTATTCACCCTGCTCTAGTTATGTTAAGACATGATGTTAGCAATGTAATGTTAATTATATACAGTCCATTTTATTTTTTAATAACTGCTTTGCTTATATGTCCTATTTAGCTACTGGTAATTTTTTGGTTTAGGTTGTAATTGTTTCAAAGCTGTCTAGATATTAGATTTGTGATTTAACAGCACTCACTTAAATCTTTAATGTGGTTTGTGTGTCATAAAACAAGTTAATACAAAAGGCTTTAAATTTTTGTTTTTTTGGGAGGAAAAAAAAGTTGTGCACTTAAAAACCCAACATAACTGCGTAATTGTATTGAACATAATTTACAAAACTGAAATGAAAAGGTGCATAATCCTAACAAAAAAGAAAGCAATAAAAATGTAGATGGAAGAACTTGTTCTCATTTAATGAGAACATTGTTTTAAAATGGCATTTTGCTTAAATTTACAGGATTTTTTTTTTTTTTACAGACATGGAGTTTAACTCTAATGAGTTGAAATGATGAAAAACAAAAATAAACCAGCCCAAATTTTATTAAGGAAATTAAGTCTGTATATGACTTTTTTTTTAACCTAATTCTAAGGATTCATGTGTATTAGAAACAATTGCATTAGGTGCTGGATATTGGTATAACGTCACATCATTTTGTGAAAACTAAATATGGTCATATTTTTATCTTGAATAAATCCCAGTTTCTAAAAAAGCTGTTTGCAATGACAGCCAGACGCACTCAGTGTTGCTTACCATCCTATAGATCAGTATTTATGCATTATGTCAGTGTTATCTTAATATGATATGCATGATATGGCATTACATGCTAAAAAGAAACATGTTAATCAGTAATGGCCAGCAGGTGTTGGTTGTTCATTACCATTCAAAAAAGAGAATGGTCACTGTGGATCATGAAGGCAAAAAGCCATTTTGTGAAAGTGGATTTGTTCTGAGTATCAAAATAGACCTAGCTGCATTCAAGTCAATTGGAGTTTTTTCATTGACTTGAAAGGGGCCAGGATTTCACACCAGACCACTCTAAGGTCTTACCAAACAACCTTATTGAATATAGATGTCTATGTTACAGGTAGCAGACATGATGTGCAGGAAGATCACAAAGGGGAAATGTGTTGGAAGCCAGAAGGGGTGGTAAAAAGGAGAGGCAATTGAAATACAAGCCAGGTGGTGAGAAGAGTTGGGAAATAGCACAGGTTGTCACAGGGTATGCTGCTGTCTCACTCTATGGCATGGTGCTGGGACACTGCTACATTTACACTCCCCTTCCCTACACTTATTTCCCAGGATAACTATCTCCATATCACAGTGCTGAATGTAGGCAGAACTCAGGTGACAGGACTTGTGGAGTGATGGCTCCTGGGTGTTTGATGTGCCCTAGAAACTCATTGTACCCCCACCTGGAGGCTAATCTTGTCTCTGAAGCCTGGACTCAGGTGTATTATGGCACTCATTTTCATAAAGGTGGAGTTCTCCCACAGAAATGATAAAAGCCACCCTGTGTCCTTCCTTTTTAGTCATATTGGATTGAATAATTGTTTAAGCCCATGTTCAAGTGATATGAATTTAGTACTCTTCTGCATTTGCTGTAGAGCGTAAATAACTCATCTTGCCTCATGCTTTTTTCAAACATCTATTTTGCAAACAGGAGAAACTTCAAACAAGGGATCAGATAATATGGCTGGAAATAGAGCAGTTAGCCCATCCTGGGATTTAATTGATGTGGTAATTCAAAACATTGTTGTTCCAAACAGGTTAATGTTCTTCTCTTAGAAGTCTTCTGTTTCTGTACATATTGTAGGTATTTTGTATTTCTAAATATGTATGGATTTTCAAAGGTCTGAAAACCTGGGGCATGGAAAGGCCATGGTGAGAGAAGCTAGAGATTAATGAAGAGCACTTAGAGTTGGTGCACTGGAGAATTAAGTACAGGCTATTAGACAGGATTGTGGTTTAGTATGTGTAGCACAGACGATATAGACATACAGGCTCAAATCCATCTCAGGCACCAAAACTAAGGTGACCTGAAATCAATGGGAGTTTCAAATGGTGAGCACCTCTGAAACACAGGACTCAGCTATGACTAACTTGAGCCTTGAGTAGGAGGTTGCTTAGCTGCAGGAAGAATAGCTGCAGGAGCTTCAGGAGGAATAGCAACTAGAAGATTTCTAACTCTACTCTACTCCTTTTCTGGTCCCGGGGAAAGTCATCTAAAGCAGACGTAAAAAGTGTGCAGCATACTTCCCCTTCCGTGCTGGTCATCTCCTCTAGCAAGCAATGTAGGGGATTGAACCAAGGCTCTGCCCATTCTTTGCCTCTCTCTACCCCCCTTCCTACCCTTTTGCTCTGGGGAAGGAGTAGTGGTTGTGCTTCACACAGAACTTGGAGCTGTAACATGAGCAGACCTAATGCAGCCATGGTTGGGGAAAGAGCAGCACTTCACTGCATTACAGTCAGATAAAATGTAGCCCTTATTAGGCACTAAATACAGGTGAAGGTGCCTGACTTGAAGCAGAGTTGGAAAATTTTAGACTTTCTTTTCTTGATTGTAAGGGGCTACAAGAAGCTTGAGGCTCTTGCTGTGGCAGTACGGAGGAACAACACTAGAAATGGTATGCTAATAGTACAAATTTGGACACAAAAGGAATTTGTTCAGAATTTTAAAAGAGCAGATTTCATCCTGCAAAAAATAAAATTAGGAGACCAGTTTCAGAGACTTATGCACATTGGTAATGGAAAGTTATAAAACATCTTGATAATGAACACAGCCCCAGTTCATGATCCTGAAAGGATGATTAGACACCCTCTTTACTGCTCTCTTTCATGCTTCATGTCTTAACTTGAAATTCAAAAAAGTTTAATGTGTGGAAATATTCCAAAAACATCTCTAGGACATTTTCCTCTTATTAAACATAAGTCTCACTTCTTTTAAGACAGTGGAAGCAAAATGCAGACTACACAAAGTCATTGGCAGTTTATGACACAGTTTTACAGTTTGATGCTGATTATTGTCACTTAGGTATATTTTGTCACAAGGTGATTGGAAAGCTATTTGGGACCTGAATATGTGGGACCCTGAAAAGCCCCCAAGCTTCTGATTTCAGCTGGCCATTTGGAGGATATGTGAGAAAGCAAAAGGTCTCACCTTCCCTGTGGCAACTCTGGCTGTAAGAAAGTACACAGGAAGCACACCTGCTCAGTGGGAGCTCCTCAAGGCATTGTACCATTGAGGAGCACTCACCAGGATAAACCCTTTCTACGTACTTTGAAAAATGATAGCAGATGTTCTTGTCTTCACTGGCTTGCTTCACTGGGCAGTGTAGTGAGATGCAGGAGTGTGATCCCATTGTTTCCCCCTCTCTTTCAGGAGTCCAACCCTGCTGTCAGTGCTAGCCTCTTGTAGGCTTGACACTTGAGAAGCCTAAGGAGTATAATAGTGACTAGCTTTTATACAGGGGTGGGGTCCTTGTGCCCTATCCCCTCTCCACCCTGCTATCAGCTTATGAATTACTCATGTCTGGTTGAAATCTGGCCCAAAGGGAGTTGCTGAAACGCACCAGAACACCGAGAGGAGAAACAATAAACACAAACATCTCTGCCTCTCTGACCTCACTGGTGATCCTTGCACTGTTTCACTTACAATACAGCACTTTAGGAAAGACTCTTCTGTCTCCCAGCACATATGTCTTGCCCCTTGCACTGAGGATGCTAAATTCCTGGTTACTCTAAAGACTCCTGCCTGTGTCTGCTTTTTCTCTAACATTCCTTTTGCCCTTGTTCTCGGTCCCCTCTCGTCCTCACACACACTACTGATTCACATTGCACTTTATTCATCATAGCAGGGTCTCCCAGGGGACAGACACTCCCAGGCCATTCAGCTATGTACAGTTTCCTCTTCAGTAATCCTTTTAAATGTGCCTCACATAATAAACAGGGTGAGAAGAGTTTATTGCTGCAGAGCTGCTATTCCTAACAGCAGGAACTGTACGCATTTAGCACTCAGAGTCCCTCTGCAGCAGCATAAGTCAGGCCCAAATATGTACATGGAAAGGAAGGAAATTCAGGTGAAGCTGCCATTCCTTAGCCAATTCCGTTTCAGTCTCCAAAAAGAAGATGATTTTACATATTTTCTACATTATTATTTAACTTCTGACAGTACCTGTGTTTAACTTCACTCTGATTTTCCTTGCTTTCCCCCTCTCCGCCCCCTGGTTTAAATTAATTAGATTCTCAGACACAAATGATGTCCTCAGTTACCCTACTCCATTGGATTCAATGGAGTGGCACATCCATAACTGCAGGCACAGTTTCATAGAAAAGACTAGAAATTGGCTAAAGCATAAAAAAAATCCAGAAATGTTACTCCAAATGTTACAGGCATTTGGAACTTGTATTCTGGATAATATCTTGGTAGAAATATCAGACTCAGACAATATATGCAGAGTTAGATCTGGGGTCTATCTCAGCTTAATATTTTAACATTTAAAAATATATTTATGTATAGATTCACAAAAACCTCAAAGGAAATTGTATAATATACTTCAGAAAACAGTTCTAAAGTAACAGACTGCAACAGTAACTTTGGTAGAGCTATAAACAAGGGTAGGCTTGAAGGAAGAAATTCTAGTAAAACCAGGATGTTTCATAAATAACTCAGTTTCTCATTAATCCATTCCAAAGAAAACCAGAACAACATAGTCCTTAACTTCACTCTGCCTCTGCTGAAATCTTTCTTTCTGCCTTAATTAATTCCATCTCAATTACTGCAATTCCCTCTTTTATAGTCTTCTTAAATTCCTGCTCATAAACTACAGGATGTTCTTGTGGCCAGATTACTTTCTCAGATCAGGAAGTGAAACCTCCATCTTCTGTCAGCTTCTCTGACTCCTTATCCATCACAGTAAATTGTTCTCCTAGTTTTCCTCCTACGCTACCTAACCTCATCCATCCCATCTATTTTACCAGTCCTGACCTTCTCCTCTCTCACTTCTTCATGCCTCCTTAGGGGATAATGCTTTTAAATATTTTAAAGTGAATTTGGTGCTTGTGAAAGATTCATGCTTGACAACCCTGTAGACTGAAGTTGACGTTTAGCCACCGAATAGGAACATATGGTCAACAGCAGTCCAGCTTTCCTTACAATGCCCCTCCAGCGTGTCTCCATGCTAATCTGGAGGGATTGCCTCTAGGAGAGAGAGGGTAATTCAGTTGCCATTCCATAAAACACTTTCCGTAGGGTGGCCTCCCTTTTTCTTTCACAGATTGTGAGTGCACCCATATTTCATTCTGCCAGTGCAAAATGCTGGGCTGAAAATTGCACCTGGGAACAGGGAAGCTGGGCCCAAATCTGAAAAGAAATTTTGTCCTCTCTGCTGAAGCTGACAATAATAATGCCGGCTCTAGTGATCATTTCTCTGTGTTGACACTTCTATACTAAGAAGTGTTGACTGAGACTAATGATTCATTTCACAAAGCCTTCAGATGGTAATGACTTCTGGTCACTGTTGACCGGGATCAGATTTAAATTAGTGACCTACTGGTGAAAGAAGGTACTCTTCTACTTGTTCTGCCTAATTATCTTTAATAATTTCTGCGCTGTTGAGTAACTGAATGACTTCTCAAAACTTAAGAGAAAACATTTTAAGTTTTGCTTTATTAATGACTCTCAGTGTATACCATTGCCTGGGAAGACGCTACATAAAAACAACTATGAAAGGTATTTATGGAAACAACATGGAGATATCTAGATATGATATGCAATAATTCATACACAGTAATAGATGGAAAGTGTCTGGGCTTTTTCAGGTTTTAACTCAAACTATTTTCTTTACTAAATACAATTCAAAGGCAATATCAAAAATTCAGACATGCATGACTTGGCCAGACTTTCTAACTGAATGCGCTAAAGTTATTATGATAACAATTAATATTAATAATCAAATGTACACATATGAGTACAAGCTTTCTGGAAACAGAAAAGCAATAAAGTAATCCTTATATTGTGTGTTTGGGCTTAAAAATTGTTGAAATTAGCCATTTGTTTAGTTCAGTGAAAGGGCAGAGATGTGACTGAATTTTAAAAGGAGAGATTTTGGAGGAGAGTATAAGGCATTTGTAGATTCTAACTGGCACAGACCACACTATTGATTACATTTTGCACAGATCGCTTTACTTAGCTATTTGCATATTATTACTGGATTTATTTCTATGAAATGTTTAATGGTATATCCTGGTGTTTTAAATGTTCTTGGTTCTCTGAAAATCCCTCATAATAGTTTCTGGTACAGAATTTTCTTCTGTGAAATGGATTTGTCATAATAGGTGTATTTACAAATTATTCTTTTGTGTTCTTTTTTAACTCCACTTACAGCTTGGATGAAGATGTTCTATTTTCCTATTGTGTTGTGTCCTTTTTTTATCATTAATGCTTGGTGGTAGATGGATTGAAACCTTGTGCAATAGACAGAAGAAAATGAAGTGTGTGCTTTATTTTCCCTGTCATTTTCTTAATGATAATTACGGAAATCCATTAAAATATGGGGAAAATGCATGTAGGACATTGGTATGAACACATTGATCTCCACTATCATGTAACTTTAGGTTTAAAAAAGAAAATAACTTTTACAAAGCAATCCTTGTAGGCCATGTAAATCATACACATGTTGGGGCCAGTTTCTCAGTGGGTATGAATCAGCTTAACTTCACTGATTATATGGGAGCTGCACCATGTTACACCATTTGAGAATCTGGCTTGTTGTTTATTAGGACTTGCTATCTTTTCCCCCCAAGGTAATTACTTATTTGAATGGTTTGAGACGTGAAAAGAAAATCTTGCAGTGACAGACCTAGAGAGCTGTAAATATAAACTCTTTATTTTGTTCTTGTTAACAACCACTAAAATGACTTTCTCTCTCAGCAAAGAACCTACAACTGAATGAACTAGTATCTCATGCATGCCCTCTGATGATCTGCATTGGTCACTAGCCCCACTGCCTGGCTTGGTTCTTCTCTGTGCCAAGAAACCAATTAAGTGAGGTTATGCTTTAAAGGGAGTGACTCTGTAAAAATAGCATCACTGGGTTCCATGTTTATTGTCTTATGATGATTTCCAGATTGGATTTGCTCAGCTGATGAATAAAAACGTGTGTGTGTGTGTGTATTTAAGTGGTAGCCCTGCAAGCTGAAAGTCAGTCTAGGTGTTTTCTGTCTTACACTTCATCAGTGATGAAAATTCTGCAGTTAGAGCATAATTAACAATTCAACAATCTCTGAGCCAAAATAGAATCCAGGTCTTTCTCCCATTTATGTCTTGCAGTACTAACAGGAGTAAAAATCTGTTGCTCCAGCAATGTAAGAAGACAGGACACAAAGGGATCTGTGAGTAAGAGTGTGCCATTTGTACACAGTCATTTTTAGAATAGAGCCATAGTTCATACTCAAGCATTCTTAACCTGACAAGTTTCATCAGCACAGCATTCCTTTTAAAATAAATAAATAAACAATTAACTAAAATGTGTTATTTCAAAAACTCTGATTGAATTAACATGTTCCTGATGTGTGGACAGTGCCTTTCACGCTGTGATGGCGTGTCCACCCCACACAGGATGGGAAGGGCTTGAGGTGTCAAGGCAGGCCAATTAAATCCACAACGTGCACCTGCAGGAGCCAGGGAGCAGGGAACTAAGTGATTGCAAGCAGGCACACCTGTGCAGGAACAGGCAGGGCCTATAAAGCCAGTTAGCAGGCTACAGGCTGAGCTACTTCAAAGAAAGGGC
The DNA here is from genome assembly GCF_020497125.1 of Mauremys mutica. Lineage (NCBI taxonomy): Eukaryota > Metazoa > Chordata > Testudines > Geoemydidae > Mauremys > Mauremys mutica. The sequence continues at coordinate 32,182,202 of NC_059080.1, read as the reverse complement.
AGTCACTCTCTCCCAGGGACGAGGGAGGAGTGTTGGGGGCTGCTAGAAAGGCTGCAAGAAGGCAATAAGTCACTTCCTGTGAAGAGGGCTCTTGGAGCTTGTACACCCAGAGAAAGAAGGGGAACCAGAGTTGTAGGAAGCAGTCCAGGGAAGTGTCAGTGAGAGCAGAGAGAGGAAACCCAGGACTGGAACCCAGAATAGAGAGTGGGCCTGGATTCCCTTACTAGCCATTGAGGGAGTAGCACCTTGGCAGTGAATGGGAAGACTGCTTAGTATTGTTGATGGACTGTCCCCTGGAAGGGGAAATGCTGAGTGACTTAGCTGGAGGGCTAAGTCACGAAGCAGATACTGCAGATCCTGGAGTGAGAGGGGTCGCAGAGCAGGAGAGGATGGGGGAAGACACCACTGGAGGAGGAGCACAGGCCTTGCAGAGCTAATTCACAGGACAGCCAGTAGGAGGCGCCACTGCAGAGAATGGACCCTGTGACACATGCCAGCTTTCCAGAGAATTGTGTATATCTCAGATATCAAGTTGCTTAGAAAATGTTTTGCAAAGTGAGCAGTTTGCCCCCAAAGTGACAAATATGTACTGGGAAGAGTCAACACACTGTTCCCCTCATCCCCAGAAATGCTAATGCAGAAGCAAACATGATCACAGGCACTTGTGTAGCAAACTGTAGTTCAGCCCAACGTCTTGTTAGGATTGGCACAAAAATAGACATAAGGGTACAGGTTCATTGCTCAAAGGTCAACACAGCAGTGCCAGTTATAAGAAATTGAGGAAAACGCTGCATAATTTCTGAGCATTATTTTCTCTGGATCCCCTATTGTACTGAGGCACACAGGCCTTCTACTGCCTTCAATTGTTGTGTGATCTTTAGATAAGTCCTGGTAACTGTCAGGCTCTTGTTATCATTGTTGTGCCATGACCATCTCTGGCCCCCATATCTGGTTTTGGTTTGAGATTTCTTGTGTATCCCTTAAAATTTAGAGAGCTATAGATCAGCGTGTTTCAAAGTTCGGGTCCCAGAATGTAAGGCACTGGGCCGCTCTAGTAAGCACTGCCGACCGGGACATTAAAAGTCCCATCGGGGGTGCTGCCGAGCTAAAGCAGGCTAGTGCCTACCTGTTCCAACATCGCGCTGTGCCCTGGAAGTAGCCAGCAGCAGGTCCGGCTTCTAGGCAGGGGGCCACAGGGCTCTGTGCGCTGCCCCTGCCCTGAGCACCAGCTCCGCCGGTCAATGGGAGCTGGGGGAGGGCGGTGGCTGTGGGCGAGAGCTGCGCGTAGCCACTTATGTGCCTCCACCTAGGAGCCAGACCTGCTGCTGGAGCTTCAGCTGCAGCGTGATCCAAGGGGCCAGGACAGGCGGGAAGGCTGCCTCTGCACCCCGGCTGCACCGCTGACTGGGAGCTGCCGGAGGTAAGTCTGCTCCCCAACCCTGTGCCCTAATCCTCTGCCCCAGCTCTGAGCCCCCCCAACCCAGAACCTCTTCCTACACCCCAAACCCCTCATCCCTGGTCCTATCCCAGAGCCTTGACCCCCTCCTGCACCCCAACCCCCTGACCCAGCCCAGAGCCCCTCCCACTCCCCAAACCCCTCTGCCCCAGCAAAATTGGGTCACGGGCATCAAAAATTTTCTTCAACTGGGTCCCCAGAAAAAAAGTGAAAATCACTGCTATAGATCATTCAAGCTAAATAGTGTAGGCCAGGTCTTCAGCTGGTATAATCCATTGAGAAAGCATTGAAGTCAATAGAGCTATGCCAATTTACACTAGCTAAGGATTCTGGCCCTTTATCAATAGGAAGATAATTCCATACACTGAGAGCTTTACTACTTCTACTAATGTATAAAAGGCTTTACATATTAATAAAAGTAGGTTTTGAATATTCCTAGACCAGGGAGGGGCGGGATAGCTCAGTGGTTTGTGCATTTGCCTGCTAAACCCAGGGTTCTGAGCTCAATCCCTGAGGGGACCATTTAGGGATCTGGGGCAAAAATCTGTCTGGGGATTGGTCTTGCTTTGAGCAGGGGGTTGAACTAGATGACCTCCTGAGGTCCCCTCCAACCCTCATATTCTATGATCTCAACATCACACTATTAGTAATTAAAAAAACAAGATTCATATGGTGTGGTTATATAGTCCTTACATAGTCAAAAACACCAGGATCAGACCTTAATCAGTAATAATAACAATGACTACTAGACTCTCTTATGAAAACCCTAATATCCACAGCCTCATAATAAATCCATCTCATACCTTATTTAACAATCAGAGGAATATGATGATGAAGTCCTACATAGAGTATGAGGAAGTCACTTGACAGGATTTTATATTATCAAGAATATTCATTACAGAATTGTGGTAATCTATTAATTTTTCCATTGCCAAAAATGAAGAAAATCATAATAATCAAATCAGCTCTGTAGTTTGCTAAGGCATTAAGGTACTAACATCTTTAAAAATTGTGTCAGAGAGATGTTTAAGGATGTTCCTGAGGTGGCAGAATGCAATATATTTGATAAGATAAAGATAAACTGAGACCAAAAAGCACCACACATTTACAGAGAGAGGTATTATAAAATGTGATATCAACAATAAGAAATATAAATAGGAGAGAAGGAAACAGACTTGAATAGCTGAGGAAAGCTGATCAACTGGGTTTTAGTTTTATTAATTTTAAGTAAAACAAACCAACAAAATCAACACCACCACCAAAAACCCCATGCCTCACATGAAACCAGGATGGTAAAGCATTAAAGCAATAAGTGAGAGCACGGATAGCTTTTGAGTGATCAGAGGAAATGTCAAATAAATTTGCACATCATCTGCATGACAATGAAAACTGAAGCAAAGTTGACAGAAAATAATACCCATGGTATGTTTGTAAATGTACAAAAGCGTAGAACTCAAAACCAAACCTTGGGGAACTTCAGAATGCACAGAAAAGAGAATCAAAATAACATTATTATGGTCATTAATTGAGAGCATTGACAGTCAGGGGACTGGAGGAACCCAGAAAAATCCTAACAGGCAACACAGTATTACATATGATTATGTTAAATTCTACAAAAAGACCAAGCATAAGGATATAAATGAGTCCCCTGTCAGAGTGGACATGGAAGTCATTATGGGGGAAAGGATTTTCATGCAGCAACATGTTCTGAGGGAGCTAGAATCAATATGGAAATATATGATGCCTCTCAGAAGCCTTTGAAACCACTTGTCTAGCCTTTTTCATTAATCATGAGAAATTATGAAAGCTAAAAAGGCCAAATTCTGGCACCCTTATTCCAGTTGAATAATACAATATTTGAGTAATCTCACTGAAGTCATGGAGTATGGCACTACCGATAATGAGAAATAGTAGCAGGATACATGCTAAGTGGACTGATTGAAATGTCAGGATGGGAAGTCACCGGGGTGAAATTCATCCAAATGCATGGTGTGAGCCAAGGTCTATGTATAGTAGCATTTAAATCACACATAGGCTTTGTGCTGGGCCTCAACACAGAGGATTTCATCCTCTCAGAAACAGTTGATCTTGTTCTTCAGGATCAATGTTCATTAATCAACTATTTTTATATGCTACTAGTACGTCTTCTCCATTAAACATCACTTTCTTTGATCGTGCATCATTCCTGTCCCAGCAACTTCAACCTGTCACTTGTCGCTGCATCTAACTTGCAGCCCCCTTCCATTTTTATGCAAACTATATGACAGCATTATAAAATGTTCTCAGACTACTTTTGTATGTCCTTCTCATTAGGTGGCCCGCAAACTGCCATTTTCTTTTCTTTTTGTACATAATATTAGCTATCTTTGTCTTTACTGAATCTATAAATTTGTTCTTTTGTTCTTCAGAGAGACACTCATCATCACACACTCCACTCTAATTTAATTTTCATTTTCTTTGTCAGTGTCCAAGTTTCAGCACTGTAGTGGACAACAGGCAGAATGCTCATGTTGTACAAATTATGCTTCAGGCAAAGTAGCATCCTACCTGTAAAAAGGTATCCATTTAATACATGCATTATAGTTAGGCAAAAAAAGAACATGAAACTTATAGGTCAAACACAACCATAAATTATGTGTAGAAGTGTGAAGAAATTCTCATGCCATTTCTCACCTGTAATCTCAATATACAACTAATATTCCTAGTTCTGTTTCTAACTGGGAGAAGGCATGACTTTAGCAGGGTTTCATAGGTTCAGTTGAAGCCATAGAAATCAAGGGTGCAAAATCACTGACCACCTCCCCTCATCTGAAACCCCCCCACCACTATTGCCCTCCCAGGGACACTGGATCTTAAACAGCCCCTCCATTTGCCTGTTTATAGTCCTGACACCCGGGTCCCACCTCTGCCCCCTCCCCATTGGCTGAGAAGTCCTGTGTCCTTCCTGATTGGAGGCCTGTGCTTGACTCCCTCTTGGCTACTGGGGAAGGGTGGAACAGGGGCGTGACTTGAATCTGCATGTCCCCTGTGTACTGCATATCCTACATCTCTCCTCTAAGAGGCGGGAGCTTTGTAAGCAGGGATCCATTACATAGTGAGGTGGAGGCTGCACGCTTGGGCCTATCTTGTTTCCTGTCTTCCTCATCAGGTGTCAGTTCTGGCTGCTGCTATGGACCTGGGGCTCCTGAGGAAAAGCTACTGAGGGGATGAGGAGGGGAGAGAAGAAGGGTCATCTGGGGGAACTGGAGGGAAAGGGAGATTGGGGAGGAGGCAAGAGAGAGGGTGAGGAGGGAGATGAGCACAAACAAGGGTTGCACTGGGCACTGTTTAGTATAGTGCATTCATTGAATTGGGAGGCCACATCTGCACCTGACTGGGAAGTATAGCATTTCTGCAAAAATCAACCAAATGTAGCACCTTGCTAACCCAGATATTTCTCACAGATTCTTCCAATCTTGAAGCTGTAAGGTAGACTAGCAGAGAACTTGCTTGCTTCAGTTTACATAGGGTTTCACTTTCTGGAGTTTTGGGCCATTTTTGGTTTGTATGGTTTGTGACTTCCAGGTTTTATAAATCTAGGTGTGATACTGGCAGACCAGGGGTCACTTCATGGCAAGGCCCCTAGGCCACACTGACAAATACATAGCTGGAAACCAGTCTGGCTCTCCTGTGTGTTAGCATTGTTTAAATAGATGTTAAGTTTATAAGAATGCATTTAGTGTTTAAACTTGATGAAATGCTTGTAGGATCCTGCAAGTATTGATCTTATTTATAACATCTGTATCCCATGGAATAAAGTTATGTTGAGTGTTTGCACTGACAACCTCTGTATCTGTGTAATTCTCCAAACAGAAAAGAAGGCCCATTGAAACCAAATGAGCCACTGTGAAACATCAAAGGACAAAGGTGTTGATTGCCCCCTCCGACTCTTCATGAAGGGGTGACAGGCTCAAATATTTGCCCCATCAGTTTGAATACTGGGGGGAGGGAATTAAAAATCTCTGTTGAGAAGGAACTGTACCACTATGCTGCTTGGAATTTGGAGAGGGCAATATTTCTAAGCCTAAGCAAGGGATCCCCAAGCTACTTGTCTTGGATTAGCTCTAGCAGGACATAGAAAGCTTGCACATCACAGCAGTTTCTATTACCTTTTGGAACCTAAGGCTGTAACTTGAGTGTGTGTGTGGGGGGCATGTGTTTACCCACTTTCACCTTGTAACTAATTCTCTCATTTATTTTTCTTAGTTAATAAATCTTTAGTTAGTTTATTATAGGATTGGCTACAAACATTAGACTTCACACCAAAGACAATGTGCAACTGATATGAAGTATTCAGAGTAGCAGCCGTGTTAGTCTGTATCTGCAAGTAAGTGACTGGTCCTTTGGGACTGGGAGTAACCTGAATATTGTTGTGATTTTTGGTGTAAGGGACCGTCTATCACAAAGGCAAGTTTGTCTGGGTGGCAAGCTAGACCGGAGCACCCAAAGGGAATGTCTGCGGCTCCATGGTTAGGCTGCTATAACGTTTCACTTGTTACGTAGTTGGTGAAATCTAAATGTAGGACTCACAACCAGTTTGGAGGTTGTGCCCTGCTTCTTGCCAGTCTTCCCTGAACTTGGTACTCACTCTCATGATAGCTTGACTGAAAAGGTGGAACTGAGACAAAACAAGTGAGTTTTGTTGGGCACTGTTTGTTGCATAAGGATGCAGGAAGATTTGCAAAAATTAGGGGTACACTCAATCCAAAAGTCTGACCTTGTCACAAGTTTTTTAACAGAACTAGTATCAACATGCAACACACAGACACTTAATAATAATAATACTTGCAACACGTTTCACTTTGTTTCAACATGTGGCTCATGACAGTTCGCAATAAACTGAAAAAAATCAATAAAATTATCTGATCTTTCCAGTATGTCCGGTTCCCACAAAGATATATTATAGGTGCCTTGTTCAGCTCACATGTTTGACTAACTGTTCAGATCCTGAGAGATGCTGAGCAGTCAGAGTTCCCGTTGCATTCATGCATATGGAATACATAATGTGTACTAAAGAATAATCTCACCTCATTCCCTGACCCTTCTCTTCACTGATGCTCACGTCTGTCAGTTTTTGATGCAGCCCAAACCCATGTGGCAGGCTCCTTGCACCATTCAATGCTCTGGGGTTTTTGATTAGTTGCTCTTCAAAGAGTTACTATAACTCCAATTGATAGCTCCAGATGATACAGGATTTCCAGCTAGTGGGCATAGTAGTTAATTTAATTTTGATTAATATCTTCTTTAAAATGTCATGTTGTTGCTCCAAAAACTCTGCCGATTAAATTAATTATAACAGGTTATAAAAAGATACGTGTTTTAGCAATGTTTTCCAACAACAGAGAGAGTAGAGGGTCACACAGGTCATAATATAAAAAAAGTAAAAACAGTCAACAGTGTGTCACAAATAAAATGCCACATCACTTTCTGAAAGACACCAACACTTGGCCTTTAAAACAGAAATGAATAAAAGAACCGTTCATATTACATAATGCAGTGTTTACTCTGTCTATAACTTTATTTCTCACGCTGACCCACCCCATGCAAGTGAAGTCCTGGTTTCTTTTATGTAACAGAAAAAGAGAAAACACATTACTCACTAAATAGCATTCCATTACTGGAAATTCATACACATACAGTAAATGACCTTCTCTGGGCAGACTTTCCTTGCCAGGATTAATTAAGATACCTAGTTACTCTGTTTCTTACATCCTTCCTTAAGTGTGTGGTTTATATCTAGACAATAAAAACATTCTAAAAGCTAAGGTCAAAAAGCTAACAAATTGAGCTTCATTACTTAAAATCAGTTTCAGGGTATTGTGTGAGTTGAGTTTGTGTTACTAGAGAAGTCTTTTCTAGTAGAATATACTAATGCCAGAGTCCCCAAAGCTGAAAGCAAGAGGACCCATGTGCTGTCATCAGTATTTAGTCTTCAGTGGGGCTCCACACAGGAATCTGCTTACTCAGAACAGCTTCTGGAATCAGGGCCCGTTCAAAGGAATGGAAGAACAAGTTTGATCACATTGACCAATCCTTTAAAGTTCCATTGGGATATTACTGCAGCCCTTTTAAACCATTCAGCAACAGCTTCACAATTTTAATGGAGCCTATGAAAATTATATGATAGTCTTTGCGTCCCTGCATCCCAGTAAAATATCATCTTTAAATATTTTATATTCATTTTCTGTACATTTCAACAGATGCCCAACTATACAAAACCAGGTGTTGGGCAGTATTCATACAAAATGACTGTATACAATATATTCATGAGCAAGAGTGGGAGAGGAAAATGGTCATGAAAGTAAAGTGCACTCTAGATTGATGTTACAACAAAATATTAATATACCATCTTATCAGCATGAGAATACATCTTATCCCAGTGTCTCTTATGGGAGCTGAAAGGAGAGAATGAAGCAGAGGAAAGAAAAGAAAGGTATGAGAGATGGGAAGGTATGTTAATATATTGCAGTCTGCTGCATTAGAGGTGAGGAAGAAATACCAACCAAGGACTCAGAGGTTTGGTTATACCTATTTCATTTTATGTTGTTGGTTTTTTAGTTGTGCATATCTGAGCTGAAGAGGACTAGGAGCAGTTTCAAGGACTCCGAGAACAGGTCTATTGATGGTCTCCATCACCATAATACCTGAGCATATCAGGCACATCAATGTACTGACCTTCAGGAACCTTGTGCAAAAGAGGAATTATTATAATCACTGTTTTACAGATAAGTATCTAAGATAGGGCATGATTATGAGCCAGACTATATCAACTAAACAGTATTGGCATTCAGAAATCATGAAATAGTCCTCTTCAAAAATAGCAGATTATTTTAGCATTCGGGATTGGAAAATATAATAAATATTCATTCTTTTTATTAGCCTTTTGGTTTTGAGCCCTGAGGGTTTATGTTCTCAAGCTTTTCTCCACATCCAAGAGATTTAGAAACTTTCTTTCTTGTTAAATATAAACTGAGATTCTCATATGACTCCAGGAGCTGAGGCTTTAAGAAAACAGATATTGTGAGACTTTAAAATTCTGAGAGTTACACTGCCTGCATGGCACACAAGTAGTCTATGGCAGAGTTAGGGATGGAACCTGAATCTCCTAAGTAGCTGCCTTAACCACAAAGCCATCCTTGTTAATGTCTCTGAAGAAGGTGTGTTTCTCCATCACCAGTGTTGATGCACATACTGTTTTTATTTATTCCACTAGTAGTGGTGGTGGGATGTGGTTTGTGTCTCTTAAGTTGCTTCCTACAATTATTTGTACAAGGTAAGCTGTTTTTTTGAGAACAGCTGCTTGTTAAGGTAAGACACGAGCACTTGTTGTTCAGAATGAATGGAAAAATGTGTCCAATAGCCTAGCAGTGCATGGTTCAAGATGAAAAAAGGGCCAAAGGAGAGAAAAATATAGTATTTCAACAAGAGGCAAAGAATTGTGAGGCCTTATCTTTTCCCCACAGAATACAAATCACTCCAATTGAACCCTGTGGGAGTTGCATATATCCTGCAGGAGGAGAATCAAGTCTCTGGAGAGGAGAGAGAGCCTATCCAAAGCTGAGTTTGGAGGAGGAGAGGATCCGATTCTCCATAGCTCTGAATTTTGTGTAGCCATTACCCCTGCATAAACTATGTGTAAAACATTTCCACCAGTGTGAATAAATGGAGAGTTTTGATTTAGTAGTTTTTTTTCATCCATGTTACATTCACTTTTTGCAGGTGTAATGGATACACAAAATGCAGAGCAGTGGAGAATCTGGCTCCTAGCCTCAAACTAGTATGTTAAGGGGTAGACGGTATTATCTGAGCAGTTACATGAGCAGGAGAAATACTACATGACAGCCAAGATGTAATCTACATATTACTCCTGAAAGGAAAAGGGATTGGGAGTATATGAAGCAACACAAGGAAATGGGTTGGAGCTTTGAAAATAGAGAAAGTGAGGACCTAGAAAGCAGAGAGTTGTGTAGTACTTCCTTCCTGGTGTTGTCAACCCCAATCATTCAAAAATGATGTATCAAGCCAGGGTAAATCAAGAGAGTCTTAAAAATCATGTTGTGTGGGGTTTTTTTTTGTTTGTTTGTTCATTTTTTTAAATAAAGCCTTTAGGTTCTTTTTCCTTGCCTTCTGGTTTTTTGGGTTACATTTGGGTCAAGTTTTTGCTTTTCTCTACAACTATGAGGAGTAGAAACTTACCTTTATAAAAGTACTTATCTGTAAAACAGTGATTGAAATTGAGATTCTCATGACTCCAGGAGCTGGGGCTGTAAGAAAAACACAAAACAGTCTGAGTCTCACAAACCACAGCTTCCCTCCCACCCACACAGTCTGCTGAGTTCATATAGACATTGACATTTCAAATAGAGTTGTTATAAGATATGGCTTTGTCTTGAAGAAGGAGGAATGGAAGTTTGCTTGTTATCCACTAGTAGCACTTTCATATTAGAGAAGAGGTTACTTCTCCTCCCTTTGTGAACAAAGGATGTATCAGAGCTTGCTACATGGAAAAAGTAGGGAATTGCCAGGGTGAAATGTAAGTAGTCAGTACTGAGGAATAAGTAACTTCAAACAGCAACTGGCTACCGGGTCTGCTGAGCCACATAAAGAGCGAGATTGAGAATTGGAGGAAGATGTTGCTCCGAGAATTGGGAATGAAAACTTAAGTGAATAGGCTTGTTCTCGTTATCAGATCAGTTAAGGCAGGAGTTTTACCTGTCCAAGGGGGTAGAAACCAGGGAACATCAGAGTTAGTGATCTCTGAAAAACACTTTTTGTCCTTTAGAAAAAAAATCTGTAAGGTGAATATCCCAGTCTGAATAAGCAGCCTTTGTAATCACCTCCATTGATATCCAGTGATGGATAATTTAATATCGGTACCAGATACAATGGTACATTTTATAGCATGCACACCTGTTCACTAGAAATCTCCGTGACCCCCAAACCATATCACATGGAGCACTGTAAAAGGTCTAGCCATTGCCAATCCTGGTACAGCTCACCAAATTATTCTAATTATCCAGTTAAAGTAGGTTTTTTTTCCCCTCAAATGTATATTTGTCATAAAAACTCAATGAATTTTATGGTAATTTTTTTAGAAATCCAGATTAATCTCTCTGTATATTTGATACTCAAGCTGGGTTAGTTAGTTGGGAGAAGTCACAGAAGCATGTATGGCAGGGAGCAGAAACCTCTGGCATGCGGCCCGCCAAGGTAAGCACCCTGGCGGGCCCGGCCGGTTTGTTTACCTGCCACGTCCACAGGTTTGGCTGATTGCGGCTACCACTGGCTGCGGTTTGCCGTCCCAGGCCAATGGGGGCTGCAGGAAGCGGCGCGGGCTGAGGGATGTGCTGGCCGCGGCTTCCCGCCACCCCCATTGGCCTGGAGCGGTGAACCACGGCCAGTGGGAGCCGCCACTGGCTGAACCTGCGGACGTGGCAGGTAAACAAACCGGCCTGGCCTGCCAGGGTGCTTACTCTGGCAGGCCGCGGGCCAGAGGTTGCCAATCCTTGATGTATGGCATTGTTTCTGTTCACTGATAGGATAAAATATGCTGACATTTGTGATGCAAATATATGGATGAATTTATAATTCCGTTTGTGGATGCTCATCTAGTCATAGAGTCCACGGCCAGATGGAACTATTGTTATCATCTAGTGTGAGCTCCTGTATTACACAGGTCATAGAACTTTCCCAAAATAATTCCTGGAGCGGATCTTTTAGAAAAACATCCAATACTGATTTTAAAATGGTCAGTGATAGAGAATTCACCAAAACACGTAGTAAATTGTTCCAATGGTTAATTATCCTCTCAGTCAAAAATTTAAACTTTATTTCCAGTCTGAATTTGTCTAGCTTCAACTTCCTGCTAGATTGAAAAGCACATTATTAAATATTTGTTTGTATATACTTAGAGACTGTAATCAAGTCACCACTTAACGTTCTCTTTGTTAAGCTAAATAGATTGAGCTCTTTGAGCCTGTCACTATACGGCATGTTTTCTGAAGCCTCAATAGTTCTCTCATTTGCATGCTCTTCTAAGAACCCTCTCCAATTTATCAACGTCCTTCTTGAATTGTGGGCACTGGAACTGGATGCAGTATTCCAGCAGTGGTCGCACCAGTGCCACGTACAGAGGTAAAATAATATTTCTACTTCAACTCAAGCATCTCCTGTTTATGCATCCCAGGATCACATTAGCTCTTTTGGCCACAGTATCACAGTTGGAACTCAGGTTCAGTGATTAAAAAAGATATGGGGGTTGTGGTACACAGAGTCACTGTTTCCCAGGATAGAGTCCCCCATCTTCAAATTGGGCTGAGCTGCCATTCACATGTGTCCCTTACATCTCTCAATTCCGTTGGGCCCACTGGATCTTGAGAAGTATCTTCTAAAGTTTCCACATTGTGGACCAGGTTTGAAACTTCTAGTTGTGTGGAATACCTCTCAGTTCTCTTCTCTCTGGTAGCCACAGCCTGCCCATCTTTATCTGTCTCCAGCCACATAGAATGGTGCTGCATCTGGTGATTATGAACCACCTGGTCTGCTCTCTGACTTCCTCTATCTCTGATTCCTTGTTAGTCAGCTCCATTCTTCCTTGAACCTGGGATACTGGTATTTCCAAGACCTGGCTATCTAGGAACTCCTCAGCTTCTGTGATTCTCAGTAGTGTCTCAACTTGCCCCTCCAATTCAAGACACTTTTCCTCCAGCACAGCCACCAACTTGCACTTCATGCAAATGAAATCCAATTTGTCTTTGTTGTGTATTTGGTTGTCATGGTTTTTGTTCCTATGGCAACTGAGTTAGATTATTAGGGGATAGCCCAGCCAGCTTCTGCCAGTTGGGTGAGCTCTGTGTCTGTAAATAAAATGGTAGTTTTGTTAGCTGTCTGCTGTCCGCTGTCCGGCCTCAAGTGATTTCTTCCTAAACCGGCTGCCCCCAAGGATATAACAAGTGGCGATGATGGATGGGATTCCGGTGCTGCTCCAGTAACAGAAGGAAGTAGAAGTCAAGGTAAAGAACAAACAAACAAAAAAAACCTGCTTGTTTGCACTCACTGTGAAAGTGAAACTAAAAATCATGGCTACTCTGACCAGGCCACTGGAACCTTTTGATGAGAATATAGAGCAGTGGCATGTGTATACTGAGCGTTTTGAGCTTTTTGTTATTGCAAATGACATTACAGAAGCGAAGAAGGTGCCAATATTCTTAAGTGTTGTAGGGGCTAAAACCTACTCCCTGCTCCGCAAACTTACTACACCCTGTTAAGCCTGAGACTAAATCTTACAGTGACATTGTGGAAATCCTGGGGTCCCATTTTTCCCCAAAACCACTGGTAATTGCTGAAAGATATAGGTTCCACAAAAGAGACCAAAAGGAAGATGAAACTGTTGTACAATTTGTAGCCATTTTAAAAAAGCTAGCAGAACACTGTGAATTTAAAGAGATGTTAAATGATGCCCTGCGTGACAGGTTAGTATGTGGCCTCTACAGTGAAGCTATACGGAAGCGCCTACTGACAGAGGCTCAGCTTACATTACAGAAGGCTGTTGATATTGCTGTCTCCGTGGAACTGGCTACAAGGGAGGCGCAATACATCGGTGCATCCCCTAGGGTGCAAAAAGTGTCAGAAGAGCCGACCCACAAAACTGTGCAGAGTCAAGAATGTTACCGCTGTGGTAAGCTGGGTCACCAGGCATCAGAATGCTGGTGTAAGGACCTGGTGTGTCGACACTGTGGCAAAAAGGGACACACTGAGTGTGCCTGTAAACAAAAGAAAATGAGGCCTGTGGTCTGGCCGACAAAAAGAGGAACCCTGCATACCCTAGAGCAGACCCAGGATGATCAAGGTGACACCTCATCGCAAGAGGAAGTGCCACTGCATGTTTTGTCTTTGGCAATGGGCTCACATGAATACTGGGTAACCCCATTGTTGGATGGCAAACCTATACGCATGGAACTGGACACCGGTGCAGCCGTCTTGCTGGTCTCCGAGACTGTGTATAAAGAAAAGCTACAGCATCTTCTGCTTAAGGCAACAAAAACTGTTCTGAAGACATATACGGGAGAAGCTGTGCCCATGTTGGGCACTATTGATGTTAGGGTGGAGATTAATGGACAGGCTGCTAAACTGCCACTGTTTGTGGTGAGAGGTAACTACCCAGCCTTAATGGGTAGGTCTTGGCTTGGGAAGATTCAACTGAACTGGGCAGAAGTGTACCGGATGACTAAAGAAGAAACCAGTCTAACCCCTATACTAAGGAAACATGCTGCTGTTTTTGGAAATGACTTGGGAAGTATGAAGGGAATCACTGTGACATTGAACATTAAACCTGACAGTCCACCAAAATATCTGAAAGCCCGAACTGTGCCATATGCCATCAGGCCAAAAGTTAAAGCAGACCTGGAGCGCCTGGTCACCAATGGAGTCCTAATACCAGTTACCCATAGCTCATGGGCCACTCCTATTGTTCCAATAGTGAAGAAAGATGGCTCTCTCCGGATTTGCGGTGATTTTAAAGTCACTGTCAACCCAGTGTTGTGTGCAGAGCAATATCCGCTTCCCCGCATCGATGACCTCTTCGCAGGCCTGGCTGGGGGACAAAAGTTCAGTAAGATTGATCTGAGTCAAGCATATTTACAGATACACGTCGATGAAAAGTCCCAAGAGCTGTTGACTATTGTGACTCATAAGGGGCTTTATCGATACTGTCGCCTACCCTTCGGAATAACGTATGCTCCCGCCTTGTTCCAGAGGGCTATGGACCAGATCTTGTGTGGCTTGTCAGGAGTTCAGTGCTATCTGGATGATATCCTGGTCACTGGAAGAAATGAAGAGGATCACTTAAAGAATTTAGAGGCTACCCTACAAAGACTGGAAGAGTATGGACTACGAGTTCGCAAAGACAAGTGTGAATTCTTCAAGCCCTCTGTTGAATATTTGGGACACATCATTGATTCTGCAGGTCTTCATAAGGCCTCTGCAAAAGTTAAAGCTATTGTGGAAGCTCCCCCACCTCGAAAAGTAAGCCAGCTGCACTCGTTTCTAGGACTACTGAACTATTATGGAAAGTTCATCTCACAGTTAGCCACACTGCTAAAACCACTTCAGAGCTCCTTGGGCAGAACAAGGCCTGGAAGTGGACTGAAGCCTGTGATGTTGCATTTAACAAAGCTAAGGATGCATTGCTAAATTCTGAAGTTCTAACGCACTTTGATCCATCCTTACCCCTACAATTGGCCTGCGATGCCTCCCCTTATGGAGTGGGAGCAGTCGTGTCACACATTATGCCTTAGGGAGAAGAGAGACCTATTGCTTTTGCTTCACGCACTCTAAGCAAAGCAGAAACAAACTACGCCCAAATCGAACGTGAGGCATTAGGAATTGTTTTTGGAATTCGGAAGTTTCATCAGTACCTGTTTGGGCGAAAGTTTACTCTTCTCACAGACCATCGACCTCTGACGTCAATTTTTGGACCCTACACAGGCATTCCCCCATTAGCTGCTAGACGTATGCAACGTTGGGCATTGTTACTTTCAGCACACACATATGAAATAAAATATCGGAAATCCACTCTACACGGCAATGCAGATGGCCTCTCAAGGTTGCCTTTGCCGGTCAAACATCAAGATAGTGCCCAAAAGGAAATCTTCTACTTTGAACATGTAGAGAATACACCCATCTCTGCTACTCAGATAAAGAAGGCAACTTGTGTTGACCCAGTATTGTCCCAAGTTATGGACCTGGCGATGCATGGAAAATCTCGACAAACCTCTCCGGTCTCACCTGACCTTGTTACCTACATATCCAGGAGGATGGAGTTATCAGTCCGATCTGGTTGTTTGTTGTGGGGGAGACGTGTCATTATTCCACCACCACTGAGATCACAGATGTTAGAACAGCTACATTCCGGTCACTGTGGAATAGTGCGCATGAAGGAAATTGCACGAAGCTATTTTTGGTGGCCTGGATTGGACAGTGCTATTGAAGAGAAGGCAAAAGCTTGTATGTCATGTCAGGGTGTGAGGAATGCACCCCTACACCCATGGGGCTGGCCTTAAAACCCGTGGCAACGTATTCACATTGACTTCGCTGGCGCCCTTGAAGGAAGCATGTTCTTGGTGGCAGTAGATGCCCATTCTAAATGGCCAGAAGTCTCTATAATGCAGTCCACTACTGCAGATAGTACTATCCAAAAACTACAAGGACTCTTTAGTCATTTTGGTCTGCCAGAACAACTTGTGAGCGACAACGGACCGCAGTTCGTCTCTCAGGAGTTTCAAAATTTTATGAAGGCAAATGGGATACACCACATCACATCAGCACCATATCATCCATCCACCAACGGATTAGCTGAAAGATTTGTGCAGACAATGAAACACGCTTTGAAATCAGCAAGGGGACAACACTCCATTCAAAAGCGTCTGGATACCTTCTTACTTTCCTACAGAAACACACCTCATGCTACCACCCAGGCATCCCCGGCCTTTCTAATGATGGGACGACAGCTGCACACTTGCTTTGATCTGCTGAAACCTTCTGAACCCCGACAAATTGTGCAACATCAGCAGCAATATCAAGTCATCAGATGGGCACCCAGAGCAAAAGACCGAACCTTTAGCCCAGGACAGCCAGTTTTGGCTCGGAATTATACTTCCAGAGCTAAATGGGTCCCTGCCACAATCATCACTCAAACAGGACCTGTTTCCTACACAGTCCGGACTGCAGAGAATCTTACCTGGCGGCGACATGTAGATCAGCTGTTGCCAGGTCATGCCAGTCCTCAGGACACATCTGCAGTTGAGGGGTCTGACTTCACCTCTTCTGGTGAGACACCGAATCACCTGTTCCTGACTGTTCTCCTCCATTACTGCCATCAGCTGAGATACCCCTTTGCCCAGCATAAGCTGATACCACCTTCTCACCCGTTCGTGCTGCGGACCCTGAGCCCATGGTACTTTCGGGTGCAACAACACCAGAAGTTCACCGTAATCCACCTAGAGACAAAGGGCCTCCTCATCGGCTGGATCTTTAGCTAGGGCGAACCCACGGTTATGGGGCAAAATAATCCCCAGGGTTTAGCTGGGAATGGAGGCAGTCTACCCTCCTTCTCTAGTCTAGTGTGTGTTTTTTTTAGGGGATGTTCTTATTGGGGGGGGGATATGTTGTGTATTTGGTTGTCATGGTTTTTGTTCCTATGGCAACTGAGTTAGATTATTAGGGGATAGCCCAGCCAGCTTCGGCCGATTGGGTGAGCTCTGTGTCTGTAAATAAAATGGTAGTTTTGTTAGCTGTCTGCTCTCTGGCCTCAAGTGATTTCTTCCTAAACCGGCTGCCCCCAAGGATATAACAGTCTTTAGTCAGGAAAGAGATCGTGGCACACCTGCTGGAGGTTTCACCACTGTTCCATTGCTGGCCATCTTGATATTACATGAAATGCTACAGCTGGAAGGAAAGCCTCTCACACGCCTCTGAAATTGCCCTGTTAGTCATTCTTAAGTTTGCTTAGCGAACTTTTTATACCAAATCTTCCCTGCTTAGCACTGCTCAGCTCTGGCCCTCACCACCAGGGAGCGATTAACCATGTAGGTTATGTCTGCACAGTAACTAGACACCCGTGGCTTCATTGCTGTGTAGATGTCTGGGCTCGGGCTGGAACCCCGGGCCCTAGAACCCTGCAGGCTGGCTGAGTCTCAGAGCTCAGGTTCCTGCCTAAGCCTGGAAGTCTACACAGCAATGAAACAGCCCTGCAGCCCACGCCCTGCGAGCCAGAGTCGGCTGGTATGGGACAGCCTTGGATTTTCTTTGATGTATAAACATACTCTCAGAGATGTCAAACAGCTGGGCTGATCGATGCTCCAAGGGTTACAGCCACACAGACTTTAACAAGGGATGCTGCTTACTCTGGGGTCCACAACTCAGCTGTGCAACCGTACATGGAGAACACTCAGCCAAACAATCCACAGACCAGCCAGATTCACCACTCACCATGTCCCACTACCTCCAAACACAAAGTCTGCAGTTACTCCCTTCAAAACCCCTCTCTGTGCTGTCTGTTCATTACATGCCATTTTGTTCACTATGTAACATTGCAGTTCACTTCATTGGGAAATTTAGAAAAGATGAATGTTTATGGAAAATTAATGTAAAAGAGGCTTGGCAAAAGCAGGTTCTCATGAAAATGTGAGCAAATTTCTGAGAAATCTTGGGAGAATATTTGCTCAGCACTAATGGTGACATTAAAAGGGATAGCTGTCCATCTTCTGAGCTGTGCAGTGCACGTAGAGTACCATTTAAAAACATTCTTTATCCTCCAGAATCACAGAATATAATATTAAAAACCCCACTGCCCAGTTATTTGCATTGAATATGCATAGAGATTGAACAGTTCCTTGCACAGATGCATACAGATTGCAGTACAGACTTGGGGCTTGATCCTGATCCTATTCAAGTCAGCAGAAAAACTCCCTTAACTATAGTGGAACAGAATCAAGTGTTTAGTCAAGCTCCCTTCGGCTCCCATTGATAGGACTCTAAGGAGACAGTCATGACACTAGCAACCTTTATAACATAACTATAGTACCATTTGCAAATAGGAAAAAAGTCCAGATGAACTTCCATTGCAAAATTTCCAGAACAATTTATGATGAGTGCTAAATTCTTCTCACAAAGATGGAGGCACAGTTTGACAATCATGAGATTTTTAATGTTTTGGGATAGAATGACTTCAGCTCACTTTCCTTTATAATTCCTCTATAATTTCCCTTCTTTTCCCAGTTTCTTTTCCCTAGCCATTTTTAAAAAAAAACAAAGCATTATGCGACGTGACAAGAAAAATAAACTAAACTTTTTACTTAAAGACTGAAGTCCAGAGCCAGTTTGGGCTTCCAAAGCAGAATATGTTAAATGGTATGGGTTTTTTTTTTAATTTATTTTTATTGTTCTTATTTAGAGCCACAGTTTGTCCTAGATGGGGAAAACCTGCACAAAGGCTAAGGAACTTGATAAGTGTCCAGAGGCATTTTCCTCCAAACTGATCCATACAGAGGAAGAATCACTCAGCACCCCAAGCCTGTGCAACTATGTTAGCCACCATCCCAATGAGCATGCAGTCCCCACTGATGGCTGTAACAAAACCCCTCGCAAGGCAGAGATTGCAGCTGCTACTGGAAGTTATTGTTGGCTCCTACCAAGGAAAATATGGTGTTCATTATGCTTGCTCTCTGATGCTGTTCCTTACCCTACCAAGCACAGTATCTGGCAGCCAAAGGGTGAGAGGAAGAATGGTCCAGTGGGTAGTGCACTAATCTGAATTCAACTCCCTGCTATGCCACTGAATTCCTGTGACTGCGGGCAAGTCTCTTGCCTCTTTGTGCCTCAGTGCCCCTTCTGTCAAGTAGGGCTAATAGCCCAGAGGGACCTTATGAGGATAAATACTAACTATAAAGATTGTGGTGTGCTCACATACCATGGTAATAAGACAGCAAGATTGTTTGTCCCCTTAATGTCAGTTTGGTAATGTTGTTTGCTACTTTTTGCACTGTGTAGCAGATTGTTGCGTATAGTCCAGAGGGCTTAATGGATAAAAGTTCTGTGAAGTATAGTGATCCACCTTGTCTTTGTGAAAACCTTAGTTTCTCTTCCTTTTCTTTATCACCCCATAACCACCTATGTTGTTTGAAGTCATCAATAGATTGATGCCCACTGTGGCTGTTTTCTTTGCTACAAACTTTTTAATTAACTCTTATCCTGAGTTCACACAACGATGTTTCACAGTGCAAACTCTGTGCGTGTAGAAGGCAGGTCTGATATTTATCACTTACAGTTCATGGCACTTGATAAGTTAATCAAACAATCGGGACCTGCAAACCTGTTAGTTTTCCAATGCTGGCAACATGTTTTCCAAGCACACAGTATGCAGTAAAGTATAACTCTATATAAGAGCAACCGCCAACACCAGAGACCCCATTTTGTACCGTACAAGTGATCAAAAATATGTGTTTGTTTAGAGTGTAATTTTAACTCTGGCTATTTGTCTGATTAAAAGTCAGTGAAAAATAACCTCTTTGATTGCCCATTCTGTTTAGAGTTTGTGATCCTCCTCACTCTGCCATTAGCTGTGTTCCCAAGAGCAAGCAGTTTTCTGTTTGGGGGGTTATGTAATGAGACAATCCCATAAATTCAGCTCCCTGTTTTGCTTTGCAAACAAATGTCTAACATGTTGGAAAAGTGAGCAAGTACAGGACCGGAATTCATATGACACTTTCCCTCAAGAAAAGAACAAGTGAGCTGGAGGCCAGACTGACAAACATTATAAATGTGACATTTTTTTGTTTGCACTGTCCTTTTTATGCAGTAGCCACTCCAGGTGACAATGGTATGGAAAACTCCTGCAGCAGCTAAGTGATACTCCTGATATGGCATAAGCCAGCCTCAGAGAAAGCATTATTCATATGCATAGATGACATATCTTCCGCCATCCATGTAAGAGTCCCAAGGTGTATTCCTGAACTGTTGTCACCCCACTTGGGAGCTCACTGTAGTACTGGCTAAGACATAAGGCCAGCCATAAACAAGAAGCTTTTTGAAAGTTTTTGTTTTCAACTTTTATATCTTAGTAGAATAAGATACCCCTGGGATGAAGCTATGGTTTATACTGGAGCTAAACCAAGAATTCAGATTGAATAATTTGTTTGGTGAGTTTCACCTTTCCTAAGTTCACAAACTGATTTTAAAGTTCTCAGATAGATTTCTAATTTGAACGTATTCCAAAGTGTCTGTAATGATCATTCTTCCTCTGCAGATATTTCACAGGAAGTTTCTTGTCAATATATATACTTTGCAATATATTCTATATTGGCTAGTGTGATACATCATTTGGTATTGTTTCTGTTCCTTGACTAAGTGAATTAGGAAACTTACTGACACAGCATGAATTACAAATATTATAATTGCATAAACAATTCAAAATTCACTTTTAATGAAGACCAAGCCTTTGACAATGTTTCACAAATATTTGCACTAGTAGAGCTAAAGTGCTCTTTTTTTTTAAAGTAAACACCAAAGATCCAGAATGCAGTAAATAAAAATTAACTTTGGATTGAATTCAAAAGAATTTTTGCAGTCATTTCTCTCACTATTGACTTTGCTCTAGTTCATAGAATATTCCTATAATATGTTTCATATATTTTACTTCATATCATCCTTTGATAGTGCCTAAAGATCATAGTGATTTAGGAAGAATATGAATTATCTTAATTGTAAAGATGAGGAACTAATGCACAGATATATTAAATTACTTGTCCATGATGTAATTCATAGGCAGAGCTGGATGTAAAATTGATTCTCAATGCTTGGTTTAAACACAAAACCATACCCCATCTACCAAAACCTCCTGCTCTGCAAGTGATGGAAGACTTTTAAAAATAGCATTAACGTCCACTTATTTGTGACAGAAGTCATACCAAATTGAAGGTACAATATCGCTCTACCTAAGCCAGGTACAGCTGATACGTGACAAATTCTAGCTTCCAAAGTTTCAAGAGGATACAGAAAATCTAGAAAAAAATACAAAGGACAACCAAAATAATATGAGGACTGGAGAATAATAAATGTATGGGTAGACTAAAAATGTCTTTAATCATGCCAGAATGAGTCTGGGACAGGATGCGATATGCATGGCAGTTTTACCATTGACTTAATGTGGAGCAGAATTAGGCCAATGCTGGACAGCTATTGAATTCCCCAGACTACTTGTCTCAAAAAGTGGCAGAATAAAGGTTTGTAGGTAAGGAAAATTAAAGTTAAAATTTAGTCAGAAGGTCTTACAAGTGAACTAATTAGATTAGTGGAATAAACCTGAATACTGTAGTCATAGGTGATGGCGTGCAAATATTTAAATACAGGGTAGAAAAGGGGATAGTGAGAAGTCCTGCAAAATGCAGCCATGGCTATATATTATCACAGGGAATAAATTGTGATAAGTCATCCACAAAGAAATAATCTGAAAATAAATGATATTTCTGAACAAACAGAAAAACAAAGCAGTATCACAGTTTCTAAACACCGCTATATCTAAGAGGGAATCACTATATACAGATGGGAATAATTAACATGGGGCAAAGCCTCAGCTGGTGTAAGTACTTACATTGAGCATGCCAATATGCACCAGCTAAAGCTCTGTTCCCACCTTCTCAAATGCAAATTGCCACATTCTAAATCTTTTAAAATAAAAATGGCAATTTGCCTTTGATCCTGTTGAGGTTTTCTGTAGGGTATTTCTATCCACTCTGAGTCCTTACCATATAAAAATTCTGCTGGAGGATTCAAGAACTCCTAGATTTTAAGGAGTCCTCCTAAACACATCTTAATTCCCAGATTCCTCTTGAGAGCCTTGTGCACTTTTCAGCAATAAAGCTTCTGCCTCTGTTATTACTGTTTATTTTTGTGGAAGAAGCCACTAACATCAGGAAACAAATGGTGATCTCTCTCAGCAGTCTTATTCTATTAAGGACAGCCACTATTGTGTCTGCAGCAGTGTACAAAGTGTAGGGTATAATTTTTGTGCTGTAGTCTCCTGATTGCTTTGTTGATCTCTGCTTGTGACAGATTAACTTTGCTGCACATCCATAGGTCACCAAACACCCTTTCTGTGTTTGCACTGGTCGTCAATGCTGTGAAGGAAGATTTTAAATTGAAAATAACACTTGCTTTTGTTGTCTCTTATTTGAGAAGCCCAGAATTCAATAGCAGAGGTGTTGTAGGGTCGTGCTTGAGGTGCATTTGCAGGGCTAGGTGGGAAAGCTTCCATGATAATGCCCATCCCTCATTGTACCTGCCTCTCGCTAGTGCTGTAATTCCCTGACATTTATGGGAACTCTTTTCATAAAAAATTTAAAGATGAAAAATGTTAAGAAAAGAGACTCAATGCACCACCCAAGGGTAATGAAGAGAAAAGGAAAGGTTATTTTATTATCAAAGATACAAAAGAAGTCACTTCTCCCACCCCCACTCCCCCAGCAACTGATTTTCCTACTCAGATAAAGCAGAAACCTTCATCCTTTATATTTAATTTTGATCAGCTTTTCCTTGAAAGTTGAGCTAGTTCTGACTTAATACATTTTTAATCATTTATGAGAATGCTCTTTTAAAAAAAAAATCCTATCCATATTTTCAAAGAGAAGGTTGGCATGCAGTGGCAGGGATTAGGAAAGTGAAATAAAGGTGCTGGTGCGGGCTCCATGGAATACAGGAACTCGTCCAGGAAAGAGAAGTGAGTCCAATATTGTCAATCCTTTCCTCCTCTCATCAAAATGACAGTGTTACAGGAGTGGAGAAGAACAGTGGGCTACTTCATTTTGATTCACAGACTGTGTGCTTCTTCATGAGACAGAGACCCCCAAACTAACAACATGATCTCAGGATTGATTCCCTCCTATGCTAATGCAGAATTCTTCCTTATAGTCTCTTCTTGTAGCTTCCAAATGAAGTCTTTGTTTTTCTGCTAGTAAACAGGGTGATGAATAACACAGTACCCCAGATTCCATTCATTCTTGGGGGCACCTTTTAAAACAGCAAAGGAGGAAACCATTAATGAAGCTTTTCTGAAAATGGGACTGAAATGAAATGCAAAGGCAATTTATAAACATTTTACATACAGTTCCAGACAGACTATCCACCTTTCACAAGCAAAATAAACCATGTTCTGCCTTGCTTTTTCCATAAATGGCAAGACAGGAGGGGCAGTGTGTTCTGCTGGATAGGGCACTGAGTTAGGATGTGGGACATCCACATTCTAGTCCTTGCTCTTCCACTGGCATGCTGCGTAAACGTATGCAAGTCATTTTCTCTCTTCTTAGCTGTAGCTTGCAAATTCTTTAGGCCAAGGGAACAATATTACTATGTGTATATGCAACATCTAGCACTGGGGATGCTTGTCTCACTGGGGTGTCTGGTCACTACTGTAATACAAATAAGTTAAATGTGTGTGGAATGGGGTGTCCACCCCATACAGGTTTGGAAGGGGTTGAGGTAGCCAGGCAGGCCAATTAACTTAACAGGGTACACCTGGAGGAGCCAGGGAACTAAGTGATTGTGAGCAGGCCCACCTGTGCAGGAACAGGCAGGGCCTATAAAGCTAGGTAGTGGGCTACTGCTGAGAAAGGACAGTCACTCTCTAGGAAGAGGGAGGAGCATCTGATAGACCCAGAGAGAAAAGAGGAAGCAGCCCAGGGAAGAGGCAATGAGGGCAGAGTGAAGAAGCCCAGAACTGTGAAGCTGAGGGCCCCTGAACTGGAAGTTGGAGTAGCTGGCAGGCCCAGGTTCCTCTACCAGACACTGAGGGAGAGGCACCGGGGCAGTGAATGGGAAGACGGCCTAGGACTGTTGATGGATTGAACCCTGGAAGGGGGAACACTGAGTGACTTAGCCAGAGGGCTAAGTCACAAAGAGGACGCTGGAAGTCCTGGAGCTAGAGGAGCTACAGACCAGACTCAGTGACTGTGTACAAACTGCAGATGAGGGCATTGGCCTCTAAAGCTAATCCCCGGAGTGACTAGGAGGAGGTGCCAGATCAGCAGTGAGTGGAGCACCCTGTGACAGTGTGCGTTGTTTTTGATTATCACAGAGCAGTTTCCTTCAAAATGAGATTTACAGAACTGACTATTTTGTATGTGTGTAAATAAGACAAATAACATTAGGCCAAATTGTGTGCCTTGTTACACAGGTCTGTAAATGGGGACTTTTCCCACTGAGTTCTTGACTCCAAGGTGCTCTGGTACCACAGTGACTGGTTCAGTATAAGAAACAGAATGAATAGAGTAAATAGAACTGAGGTTTTTACCTGTGTAATTGAGATTGCCAAATTCTGCAGTCTCACATTGTGTGTTAAATAGACATAAATGCTAACAACGTACAAAGTAACAAAAGTAGCTTGAAAACAGCTGAAGAACAATAAGGCATTACCCTTTAGACTTGACTGGCCTTCTTCCAAAACAGCATGCACACTTAGCACCTGAAAAGCCATTCAAACCCTGGTAGTGATATTCCCTTCCAGCCATTCTCTCCGATGTGCGGTACCTTGGAATGATCTTCCCCCTCCATCAATAGCTGATAATAACAGTGGGTTCCCCATGTTCTTATTTTGAGATTTTTCCCCAACAATTCTCCTCCCCCAATTCCAGAGATGGACCTCTGCTTATATGTAGGTGAACTTGATCTGTTTCCTGGAATGTCCTCCTTGCTATAGGCAAGCAACACATTGTCTGCCACATCTGTATTTAATATGCCTGTCTCAGTGACAGACCACTGAACTCTGAAAGTGTCTAGGAGAATTGCAGGTTATTAGTTTGGCTTTATAAATGGGATGCTTAAAATTGACAAAAATTCTATCCCTCGGCTAATTTCTTTCCATGCTCATATACTTTCTAACCTTTTTTTGGCAACAACATGAGCCTACATCTCTTGCCAAATCTATCTCCATATTAATAATAAATTCTGGTTTTGGAGCCAGACCAAATTGTTCATGCTCAGGTATGTTTGAAATTAATGAGCATCCTGATAAGTCTTGTGCCCTTTTTTTGCCAAAAATCCCACAAGAATTTTGATGGGGAATCAGAAACAGGCGTCATTCTTTGTCTTCCTCCAGAGCAAAAAAGGAGGCTGTGTCATGGGAAATAGGATAATTTATCAGCAATATCATTCAGCTTCCTTGCCTCATACTTCACCCAGGATAGATGTTATTAAATAAAGACTTCTGCCAAAAATTAACAGCTTTGTATGGATGTTGCCAGCTGCCTGTTACCTCATCAATTTATTCTGCCTTGTTATCTGAATTAAAAAGAGCCTTCTTGTTTCCCTGATCCTGTCCCTGTACTGATATGGTGCCTGGTGGTGAGGGTTCCTTAAGCCATTATATTCTTGATGGCAGTTAACTCACAGGGAGGCAGCCGTGCATCCTCGGAATGCACACCAGACACATCAGACCCATAAATCACTAGGCAGTCATGCAGTCCAAGATTGCTGCCAGCCAGTTTGCCAGAGAACATGTAAATTGCCAAATATTTTGTCCTTATTTGTGATCACTGTTGCACTAAAAGAACACTCATAGGGAAATAGTACAGCATTTTGCCAACTCCCAGAGGTGGTGCATTTTTTTTCTATTGTCTTTTCTTTCTTCCCTTTTCTTGCATCTCCTCCTCCTAACTGCAACTGTCAAATAATAATTTAGACTCTATTTGTAGGAAGCTAATATTTAGGAAAAGCATGGTCTTATGGTAAAGATGTTAGACAGGAGACCTAGGGTCTATTCTCAGCCATGCCACAGATTCCCTGTATGACTTGGGCCAAGGCACTTTTCTGAAGGGCTGAAGCACTTTCAGTTGGGGCCAGATATTGATAGCTTCCATTAAGTACTGCCAGTTATTTAGGCAATTAGATAAGAGATTAGCTCTTTTGAAAATCTGGCCGTGTGTGTGTGTGTGGCACTGGATGCCACTTCCCTGTGTGGCTGCAGCTTTCTTCTCCCTCCATGCAGCTTGCCTGCTTTCCCGGCTATGGCTCCTTATCTTCCCCATACCTCCTTTGGTATGTCATGTTCCTCTGGGGTAGTACGGAGGGAGCAGTCCCTGTAATTCTCTAGAACTCTGCCCGGTCCTTAAACAGGGGGTAAGGATCCTTGCACATCTGTGTAATGGCTAGGCCTGTAATCTGATCGTGCCTCAGTTCCTATCTGTAAAATGGGGACAGCCATACTAACTAACTGAGGTGGGCTGTCAACAGGGATTCATTAATATGTGTGATATGCTCATGTACCACATTACTGAGTGCCATAGGAACACCTAGAGATATAAAGTGTAAATTAATATAGGATATCAAGATGTTAATAAATAACAGATGTACGTAGTGCATCGCATCCTGAATGGACCCAAAGCACCTTACAAACTGATATTGAATCTAATCATTTTTTTTCATGGGTATTCCTTTGAATTTATGAACAATTTCACTGTAGATTTAGCTTGTATCCATTATACATACATCTCATGTGACTAGCTATTGGTGAGCAGTCAAATGTGAAGCTTGCACATTTGAGCACTCATGAGTCTTTTAACACTAATGGACATGTTATATCCTTGGGGCAGCCGGTGTAGGAAGCAATCACTTGAGGCCAGAGAGCAGACAGCTAACCAAAACCTCCATTTTATTTACAGACACAGAGAGCTCACTCAGCCGGTTGAAACCGGCTGAGCTATCCCTTAATAGTCTAACTCAGTTGCCATAGTAACAAAACCCATGACAACCAAATACACAACAGGACACATCATATGGGCCTGGCACAGAGGAAATTAAGTGAACCACACAAGGATCTTCTCTGATCCTATTTGAGAATGGTGATACTGGCACACACAATTATTTTGTGTAGCTGTGTGTTGGAGTGTTCACCCCACACTTGCCCTGAAAGGGTTAATGTAGGCTCCAAGGGGGTCGATTAACCAGATAGGCTGCAGCTGAGGGGAATCAGGTAGCTTAAGGAATGCCCTGACTGAATGAGGGAGCCCAGCTGAGGAGGAAGGAGCTGGGTGCAGTTCATGAAGGCAGGAAGCTGAGAGAGGAGGCCTTAGGGAAGTGTTCTGTAGTTAACTCCCTGCGAGAGTTTGAGGCTATAGAGACAATTATTCCCTGGGAGAAGGGAAGTGTGTTTTGGGGCTATAGAGCCAGAGAATTTACAGTTACTCACTGGGAGGAGGGAATAATGAGGCTGACAAACCCAGAGAAGTGGGGAGAGTCAGGAGGTAAGGAAAGACATAGGGAAAAGACAGTAAGGTCTAGGCAGGAAGAGACCTTGGCTGCTGGCTAGAAGGTCTCTGAGTTATTTATCCCTTTATATAACACAAGAACTAGGGGTCATCTAATTACATTACTAGTCAGTGGGTTTAAAACAAACAAAAGGAAGTACATCTTCACACAATGCACAATCAGTCTGTGGAACTGGTTGCCATGGTGGCTGTGAAGGCCAAAAGTATAATTGGGTTCAAACAAGAATTAGATAAATTCTTGGAGGATAGCTCCATCAGTGGCTATTAGTCCAGATGGTCAGGGACTCAACCCCATATTCTGTGTGTTTCTAAACCTCCAACTGCCAGAAGCTGGGACTGGATGATTGGGATGGATTACCCAAAATTGACCTGTTCTTGTCATTTCCTCATTCAGCACTGGGCAGTGTGCGAATACAAGATACTGGGCTAGGTGGACCTTTGGTCTGACCCAGTATGGCCATTCTTATGACTAAGGGCTCCAGGATTTCACCATTTGTAATATATCTTTTATAAGGTCAGATAGTGTTTGATATGTAGTAGTAATGGATCATAAACAGTATTATCCAAGAATTGGAGGAAATCTTTGTTCACTGAATTCTCAGGAGTCTTGGCACACCTTGACTCTGTCTTTCATGCATCTGATTTAGAAGCTGCTGTAGATCAGAATCACAGGAAGTATATCAGACTTTCACCATTGACAATATAAGGAGAAGTGAAATAACTATAACAAATTCTGGCTTGTCCTATAGGGGCTCTTCACCAGTGAAATGTATAAGCCTTTCAAATAAGGGTTTTATATATATATATAATAAAAGCTTGTAGAGCTCATGAAAGTTAATCACAAAAAAGTGGTATCTTCACAGGAGTGGGAAACAAAAGTCATTGATAGCAGTATATTGCTGAAACAAAATGAATGAAAAGAGTATTTCATGTAAATATATTTCAAAGATTAAAAAAATACTGCTTTGATATAGTTCCATTAAATGTACCTCTTACTGAAGGAGAATGTTTGGCAGAAAAACTCTTTTACTGTTCGCACAATGGACCAATACATTACTTTTCCACATTTCTACAGCCATTATGAGTTCTGCTTACAAGTGAAAAGGCAAAGCGTAGCTGCAAAGTGTCCTAATTTACTGCCTTAATGCCCCATGCACTTACACACAAACATCTCTCCAAAATACCTCTAAGTTTACCCCAATACATATAATTTGTATAAACTTATGGGTATTTTGAAGATGTTTATATGAGTATGCAGATGACTAGATCACTGCATTAATGTTTATGTCTATTTATAATTGGTTCATCCTGGTCTGCATTGTAACTTATATTTTATTAAAAAAAACTTTGGTGCAATGTATTAATGTACTAAACAGCACCATGAAGTAAGAAAAGGAATTATAGCACACTGCATTTTAATGATTAAATTATTCGCACTGCATGAATGTTGTAAAGGAACTGAGGGTCTGGCCCTCAATGTATGTGTCTTGGGATATTTAGCTGCAGTGTAAAGTAATGTTTGATTTTAATTAAGCACAGTAATCTGGGAAGATGATACCATCAGGTTCCATTGGCATGGCTTGGAAATCAGTTGGGTATGTTGCATTGAGAGAACCACAAGCAACAGCCTGACACTACCACCACACCCCCAAGGCAACAAGAGCTGGAAAATAGAGCATTACCAGCTTTCTTTGTCAATTCACTAAAGTTTAAAGGGTGTCTACGCTCCTAAATTCAGAGTAGTAGCCAAATGAGAGGTAGTTTTACCTTGAACCTGGTTCCCATTCATGTATTGGCAGAAAAGAAAAGGTCAGGCTTCTTTCTATCCAGTAAAGATGCCTTGGGATTTGAGTGGGAAAGAGTAGTCAACTGAATATCCTCCAGGTGAAAATGTCTATGTGGCAGCCTGGAAGGGCCTCCATGAGGGAGACTCAGCCCCCAGAATATCACTGGTATTGAGGGGAGTGGCCAGGATTTTTATATCTTAAAGGCACCAACACTGAAAATAGCATTTCTCTACATTGGGCTGCAACCCTGCTAGGAGCTAAATTTCAGGGAATCTGGGACCATGCGTTCAGGGTAATTCATACCATGATACTGGTGCAAAGCAACCTTAAGTACAATGTAATCAGCCAAGACCCACTGTGGTCCAAGGATGTTAATGGGATTTTGCTGCATCCTGACAATCCCAGGCTGCTGTGATGTGATATATTACAAAGGACCTTACAAAACTGGGTGCCTGGGCAACAAATTGGCAGATGAAATTCAGTGGATGTTGATAAATGCCAAGTAATGCACATGGGAAAACATCATCCCAACTATACATATAAAATGATGGGGTCTAAATTAGTTGTTACCACTCAAGAAAGAGACCCTGGAGTCA
The DNA here is from genome assembly GCF_020497125.1 of Mauremys mutica. Classification (NCBI taxonomy): domain Eukaryota; kingdom Metazoa; phylum Chordata; order Testudines; family Geoemydidae; genus Mauremys; species Mauremys mutica. Next base: position 32,152,513 of record NC_059080.1, on the reverse strand, counting down.
TTGTGGATAGTTCTCTGAGTAGATGTTTTCAATGTGCAGCGACAGTCCAAAAAGCTAACAGAATGTTGGAAATCATTAAGAAAGGGATAGATGATAAGACAGAAAACATCATATTGCCTCTACATAAATCTGTGGTATGCCCACATCTTGAATACTGCGTGCAGATCTGATCTCAAGAAAGATATATTGGAATTTGGAAAAGGTACAGAAAAGGGCAACAAAAATGATTAGGGGTATAGAACAGCTTCCATATGAGGAGAGATTAAAAAGACTGTGACTTTTCAGCTTGGATAAGAGATCACTTGTAGGGGATATGATAGAGGTCTATAAAATCATGAGTGGTGTGGAGAAAGTAAATAAGGAAGTGTTATTTACTCCTCATAACACAAAAACTAGGGGGTCACCAAATGAAATTAATAGGCAGCAGATTTAAAGCAAACAAAAGGAAGTATTTCTTCACACAACACAGTCAATCTGGAACTCTTTTTGACAGAGGATGTTGTGAAGGCCAGGACTATAATAGGATTCAAAAAAGGAACTAGATAAGTTCATGGAGGATAGGTCGAACAATGGCTATTTGCCGGGATGGGCAGGGATGGTGTCCTTAGCCTCTGTTTGCCAGAAGCTGGGAATGGGCGACAGGGGATGGATCACTTGATGATTACCTGTTCTGTTCATTCCCTATGGGGCACCTGGCACTGGCCACTGTCAGAAGACAGGATATTGGGATAGATGGACCTCGGTCTGACCCAGTATGGCTGTTAAGTTCTTATCAGCTTGGGGATATTGGAAGCCATAGGCTGCTCTAGTTGATACCATGATGCCAACCTGGTGCATGCCCAGCCCAGGATTTGGGGGGTGGTGAGCAAAAAGGTGGCTTTAATACTTCCCTAAATTACACCAATTATCAATAATCACAAGGCAACTTGTGGTAACTGGGATTCAGGGACACTCAAACACATGCCATCATGAGTTTTCTGTGCACTGCTTAGCTGCATCTGGGTATCTCAGTCTGGGTGTTCAGAGCCTGATACTTAGGGCAAAAACCCATCCCCTGAGTTACACTCTCTTCCTGGCACCTAGACCACTTGTCTTGACGCTAAATTATGGCTTTGCCACAAACCTTGTTTGAGAATCAGAGCCTAGTTGTATTGCCCTAAGAGCAGGCAGGGATCTGTTCCCATTTCCTGTTTGGTTCTTTGTATTTGCATTGCGGGGTGGGGTGGAAAGCAAATAATCTGTGCCAGCCCTATGCCTGGCACAAATTACTTCCCCAGCACAGCTGCATTAACTAATTTAATGGGGGCAAGCTCAATGTTCCACTCACATGTGCAGGAGGCGATGTAACAGTCGGGTCTCTGTCTCTCACTGCTGCCCATAATACAGGTATCTAAGGTAGATTACAATCTGGCCCCTTTTTTGGAGAATTTCGGCAGCACAGAGGTGCTACTAGAACTAAAATAGCATAACTAATACTGAATTATCCATGGACTACAGCAAGAATTACAGCAGATTATATGTCATAAACTGTGTTATAAGAGAACTCCTTTCTGGGCTGTTTCCTGTACTTCTGCCGCATAGACTTCATTAAACACATAGCTAAAATGACTGCTATGCAGAGGCCGTTGTTGCATTGCTGGTTGTTACTATGGAAGCATGGTTAACATTCTCATCCCTCCTCTCTTGGCAATAGATTAAAAAGTCAGAGGCAAGACATTCCAAGAGAGAGCGAGTTAAACCTTTTTAACAACAACCCCCCAATGATTGTATGTGTCCTCCACCGTGATCCCACTATTCCACAATAGTCTATTTTAAAAAATGAATATTCTTTAAGGTGCTCAAATAATACTTTAAAACAGTCACAACATACACTTATTTCAAGTAAAAAGAGTTGGTGAATTCAGAGCTCTTAAATTACCTGGTTGGCTGAAGATGACCCAGGCATAATCTCATCAGCATTCAGTGCACTGGGATTGGAAGAAAAACACAAAAGCAGGATGATGAGATGAAATAAAAGGGAGTGCAGTGAGAAGAATAAAATATTGTTTTTAATTGCACTGTTCATTTTCTCTCTTTAATGGTTCTCTTTCCTAAAACACCCAATGTCAAACAACCAGCATGTGGCATATATTGCACAATAGATCAGTAGCAGGAAACAGTATAATGTATATATACACACAGTGTTGGATTTTTAAATTACTACTGAGTACTGGATGTGCTGTCAGTTAAATCTGAATTGCAGATAACTCAGGTAAAGAATAGCAATATATGGTGGTGTTGGGGCTAATAAAATAAGTAATAAGATATTTAGGAATAGTGTTTTTTATTGTATTTTTACTTCTTTGTAACAATGGAGAAGGTAACTTCTATGGACATTGAAATCACTACACATGAAATCTGGCTGATGAGCATAAAAATTACATAATATACTGTACTATAAAAATAGGAAAAGTCAGTCACACTTAATAAGATTCTGCAATTAAGTGCCTAGACTTCCATTGACTTTAATGGGATTTGGATCAGACCCTAGTTTTAGAGTTTTCCCTGATACCAGGAACTTTTTAGAGTCAGGATACAGTGGACCAGATTGTGAATGGCCCCATATAGTTGTTGGAGAGAGAGATGGGGAAGGTAAAAGGAGCTAAAATTGCTTTCTCTCTTCCTTCAAGCACAAGGACTTTCACCTGCTAACATCCCCTAGGATGCACAAAAATGCAATATGGGAGGGGAGAACTGGCCAGCTAAGGAGGCAAGTGTACAGAGCACACTCTTAGGGCTGGTCTACACTCGGGGGGGGGGGGGTGTCGATCTAAGATACGCAACTTCAGCTACGTGAATAGCGTAGCTGAAGTCGAAGTATCTTAGATCGATTTACCTCGGGTCCTCACGGCGCGGGATTGATGTCCGCGGCTCCCCTGTCGACTCCGCTACCGCCGCTTGCTCCGGTGGAGTTCCGGAGTCGATGGGGAGCGTGTTCGGGGATCGATCGCTACCCACCGATAGGGTGGGTAGTCTGGATGTACCCTTACAATGTGATGTGACTTCTACACTGCTCAAAAGCTCTGAGAAGTGCACAGTGCCTCTGATACACAATGCTTCCTGGAGCTCCCCTTAGGGAGATGTGGGTAAACACTGCCCAACTTGGGTCAGTGCCTTCTGTTGCAATAACCCTGTAGTACCTTGCTGGATCACTTTTAATCTCCAGAAGTGATTCAAGCAAGTGTCAGATTCCAGTTACCATCCCAAACTCACTGTTACCCTCTTCCTTTAACTACATTATTTTATAATTTTCTCTGTACAATACTGGACTGGCTCCTCAGATGGTGTAAATTAACTTAGCTCCATTGAAATCAGCTGAGGATCTGGCCCACAGTCTTGAACCAGTGTAACAGGATGATTTCACACTATGAAGATCAGTTTCATATTGTCACATTGTGCCCTAAGGGTATTTCTACACTGCAATTTGACACCTATGGCTGGCCTGTGCCAACTGACTTGGGCTCACACAGGGTTCAGGCCAAAGGCCTATTTAATTGCAATGTAGATGTTCAGGCCAAGGCTGCAGCCTGGACTCTGGACTCTCCCACCTCATAGAGTCCTAGAGCTCACATGCCACCCCAAGCCTGAACGTCTACACTGCAGTTAAACAATCCCTCCTTAGCCCAAGCCATAGCCAGCTGGGATGGACCAGCCATGAGTTCTTAATTGCAGTGTGGACATGCCCTAAGACTACAAGATTCCCATTCATTTGTTCCAAATTTCTCTCCAATTTAGAGACTCAAAGGTTTAATCCAAACTGATCCATTTACTTTATAATCCGAAATAATGATTTACTTTACCTAGTGAATTACATATATGCAAAACATATTAGTTATGTATATATTGGAAGAGTTTGTCAGTGTGTCTTGTTAAGGCTGTTATTGGACTGGTCAAGATGAATTTTTGTGTCAGCATTTTCATTGACCCATTGTGTGACCGGTATAAACTCAACATTTTCTTTTCTTGCAAAATGGTTTGATTTTTTTTTAAAAAAAAAGAAACTATACAATATTTCTTGCATTTTGAATAGTTTGTTTTGTTTTTTTTAAAAGGTGAAAAACATTTTCCAGTGGGTAAAAAAAAGGGTGGAGATAATGTGGAGGGGAAAAAAGAAAGGGGAGGGGGCAGAAACAAACAAAATTCAATTTGAAATCAAACAATTTCTTTTTCAAAAAGCAGAATTTTATTTTCAGCAAAACCTTATTTTTCAGCAGCAACATTTTTCAGTTGAAAAATTTTGACCAGCTCTTATATTTTTGCCACAGCTACTCATTTCCATTCATTTTAATGCTTGTTTTTGTGTTTAATTTCAGTATTCTTTTGGTCTCTTTTGAGGTAAGAGAGTATTTTAGTACTGTAATCTGAATTATAAATCAACAGATTTATTTTCCTGTGGAACTATCCTTTGCCACCATTTTTTAATCCACACAATATGAAAATTGCTGTATTTTCCATGTAACTCCAAATCCATGTTACAGCTCCTATAGTAAGTCAGCTTCAATCTATTCTCTTTCCATGACACTCACCCTTGCCCACTGCTCTATGCTTTCTTACATCATTTACTTAGGAGCAGAGCACAGATCATATGTCATAATGAATGACTGAGCCCAATGTATCATGTATTGAATCATTTGTTCACTGATCCACATAAGTGGAGCTATGTAAACCTGAAGCCTTTCAGTTTTCTTGAGATCACCAGTAATTTCACAAAGCTGTGGAAGACCCTTAATAGCTATGAGTGTCCAGATAGTAACATGATCATCTTATTGAATTCCAGTCATGATTTTAATTAAATGGTGCCTAAAGACCACTGTAAAAGGCAACCTGAATCTGTTTATCAGTTTTGTAGTGTTTTTAATAATACTATCCACTTATATATTGCCTTTCATCTAAGGATTGTCAAGTGCTTGGCAAATATTAATTAAGCCTCACAACATCCCTGTGAGGTAGATATGTAGTATTGAGTGGAAGTCTATTAAAAATGTGTATATATACCCTGTATTTTCTGGGTAGCAGTTTTTACCTTTATAAAATAATTTTGCATGATTTCAATGGAAGTTAGCCACCTAACCTGCTTAGCTATTTTAAAAAATTCCACAAGACACCTATCTGCATCTAAACACTTTTGAAAATGGGACTTGGGCTCCTAAATCACTTAAGCATGTTTGCTATATAGTGGCATTATAAAGAATAACCAAGTCTGCTTCTTCCAGTCCAGCGGTCCCACTTTGGAGGCTGATGTTGAGTGGATTGTCGACTCTGCCTCTTTCCCACTCCCCTCCTGAGGCACCCTGGGGCTTCTGGGGTCACACCCAGGGAGCACACCCTGTGTTCCTCTGAGTTCAAGAACTGCAACCTTGACAGACCTTGTGTGGAGTACAGAAATGTGTGTTTGTACTCTTCCACATCACATCTGTGTAAGGGCCAATGTGTAATCTGATGAGAATCACTGTACAAAGTAGTATGAGTGCAGGTTGTCAGAATGTTATCCTGCCAGTTCAAACAGCTACTCTGAAAAATATGAAGTCACTGTATTTTATTTGTATTTTATAGTGGGAGTCTTTTGGTAACTCTCTAACAGGGCTATAAGAAGTATGCTCTACTGCACCTGAAGGTTAGGAATGGAGGGTAATGTGCATTGGGTCAGGTAACTCTATTATTGTAACTAGGAGAGTGGTGTATTAAATAATATTTGCAGTAAATCAGCATAATGTTGCTGTCATAGGTCTCACCCCACTTAGAGCTGTTGGGTTCTAAAATGGGGACCTGCACTGGTTTCCCTCTAAACTAAAATTCTAGTTTAGATCTAGTAAAAGCTGCTACCACCCAATCAGGAACGTGGATTGGGACACAGTCCTTCCCCAAAATCCTTGGGGATCCCAAGAGCCCCAAATCCATGGAGTTTTTACACCCAGGAGAAATAAACCATTCCCCCCTGCTTCTTCCCTCCTCCCTTTTCCTAGGAGAGACACCGGGATCTAACTACAGAGGGATACCTCCCTCCTCCTCTTTCCCTGAGAATCTACCCAAAAAAAAGACCAACCAAGTCCTTAAAAGAAAAAAAATTATTAAAAATTTTTAAAAAAAGTTACTGTCTCTGTCCCCAAGATAGAACAATATACAGAGTCTAAACTTATCAATTTCTAAAGAGAATTCCCCCTCCTTTTTTTTTCAGTAAAAGCAATACAGTACAAACTTAAAGAAATTTTATAGCAAAACACAGAACTGCAAATACAGAAATAAAAGTATAAAAATATTAGTTCCTTGCTAATACTCACTAGCTTAAATAAAAAAATTTATTGCAAAAACCTGAGAGGACTTAATTAAAATGTTTGGACTCTCTTAATTCCCAAGAGAAACTCTCCAAAAAACAAAAAACAAGAAAAAAACTTCCCTCCACACGGATTTGAAAATAATCTTGTCCCTCATTGGTCTTCTAGTCAGGTGTCCACAGGTACTGCTTGTTAACCCTTTACAGGTAGACAAAAATTTTAACCCTTAACTAACTGTTTATGACAGTTGCTAACAGATATCAGAGTAAAATAAAGATCAGAGTCACAAGAAGATTCTTGTTTTATAAATAGCTAATATGAATTTCCCTGCTTGCATCCTCAGTAGCTGAGTTGACTACACTAGTGAACTTCCCCCTGCACTATAAACTCAAAATACTAGCACACATCTTAAGAACCACTTCCAAGAAATATGCTAGTATTTAATCACTCTGTTAGAGATTGGACCATGAGCAGAGCATCTTGGATTTCAGATTGGTGGCTTATGGTACCCTGTATCATGCATGTGTGTTCTCAAGTCAGCAAATACCGCTCTGAAATCCAGATGTCCACATAATCATCCATGCACTTTTCATCTATAGGTAAAGATGCCTGACAAACAACTTATTCATCAAATTATTTTTTATGTTTCAAAATTATCCTCAAACTAATTTTGATTTTTTTATGGGTTTTTTTATGATGGTTTTTTATGGTTTATATAGCGCTGTAGTGTAGATGCTTCCTACATGACAGAAGGGATTTTTCCATTAATTTAGTTAATCCACCTCTCTGACAGATGTTAACTAGGTTTACAGAAAAGTTCTTCCGTCACCTTGCATCTAAAGTGGGGGTTAGTCAACCTAACTGTGTCACACAGGGTGCAGAATTTTTCACAGCCCTGAGCAATGTAGGTAGGCCAATCTAATGTTTAGGTGTAGATCAAGGCTTAGTTTCTCTTTCACAAATTGAAACCCTATCTGAACCTAGATATAACATATTTACTCACCAGAAACCACTAATTAATGGCAAGTTATTTCCCTTTCTGCTCACAGATCCTCTCTGTTGAAATCAGTCAAATAAAATGCCACTCCATATGCAGGCATCTCTTGCCAAACTAAATGGAGTAGGAACTACTCAAAGATTTAAAAGACTCATTGGAATAATATTTTAATGGCCAATCTAAAACCCGTTGAACTGAATGGGAGTCTTTCTATTGACTTCCATTAGCATTGGATCTGGCCTTTAAAGTATGAAAGGAATCCAACAAAGAAACTAACAGGGCTCAGTCAAAGGACCTATGGTACCCAACACTGACTTTCAATAGCAGTTGGGCACCTAATTCCCTTAGGCTACTTTGAAAATCCCAGCCAAAAATCTAATTGTTGAAACTCAGTCAAAAATAAGATGTTGAGAAGGATATTCTAGCCCCTTTCAGAATCTTCACTAACTTTTATTCCTTGTAGAACTATCCATAGGCTATATAAAGCTTTCAACATGTCTAAATGAACTTACTGTTAGAAGCCAGTGTATGTAGGAGACTGACTGATGACTACTCCTTCTCACTGTTTATCATGCTTAAAGGGTCAAATTCATCCTTTATGTACACTGATGCCAGTGGCATTACAGGAGGGATGAATTTGGTCCAAAATCTCAGATCAAAGCCATCAATCATTATCTGACTTATAAAGAAAAACAAATCTTTCATGCAGATTTCAGTGGTTAAACCAAGTGAACATTTAAAGATGAAACCAGCTTTTGAGCTGCACTTTTCCTACAGTTGAAAGTTTTTCTAACAAGACAGCAATGCTTCAGAACCACTGCAAGGTACCTACAAACATATGCTACTAAAGAAAAGAGAATACAATATAAAACAAGGACTGCTGGGTGCTCATAGATATGTGAAGAATTTGCTGACTTTTAGAAGCTTTGTAATATACTATCCTAATTTAGGAGACTAAATACCTAATACCTTGTTTTTATCACAGCTATGGCACTTTAGAAGAAAGTTAATGGATTTCTTTGCTTGCCTTTCTAGCAAAACTAGCTAATAACATACCCTGTCAATGTCATCAGTCAGATATTGCAGCAAGCTGTTCCTAAAAGTTCACCCAGTCAGACTACAAAAAAGGAAAAAGCTGTGATATAAAGGAAACATATTTATTAAAAGTTTTGTCTATTTAATGGTACAATAATGTTGTAACTCTAATAGTACTCTATTTACTGTTACACTAGTATATTCCAGAGTACAATGTAAGGGGAAAAAAGCAGTAAATGACTTGAAATCTATGCACATTTTAATGTTTTTATAATTGTCAGTCAATACTTCCGGGAGGAAAATGTGTGTTTTTGTCCAGGGAATTTTGTCTCAGAACAATAATTAATAACAATCAAATACCTTATGCTGTAATGCCCCTTTACCCAGCATGTAATAATTTCCATATTACTTCACAGACATAGGGCTAAGACAGTGTAACATCCTTACCCTTGTGAAAAATGCCATGATATCTTTACTGACCATGTGTTTAGGACCTCCGAGACAGCGCTTGCAGTTACAGAATACTCTTTAAGCACATTAATTACTCTGGAGTATATTCCCCTCTGCAGTCTACTTAGTGAATATTTGGGTAGATCTCTTTCACCATACCTCCCCCCCACCCCATTTTAAAATATATTGGGTCAGATTTTGAGCTGGTGGAAATCACTGGAGCTCCATTGACTTCTGTTCCATTATCTATTGCTATGAATTTGAGGGGGAAATATATCATTTACAACAGGTCTGAACTGTGATCTAGGAAACTGAATAGGGACTAGGGAGGCCTGTTTTCTATTCCTGGCTCTGACACTAACTTGCTGTTACCTTGGGCAAGTGGCCTTTCTGTGCCTCACTTTCTCCTCCCTCCATGTACCCATCTCGATACATTGGAATATAAGTCCTTTGAGGCAGAAAATGATTCTTACTATGTGTTTGTAACAGCCTGTAAATAACAGTCAGTTGCAGCCTGTAAATAATAATAACCTATACGATACATAAATAGGCATCACATCTAAAGACATTGTAAAGGACCAATAGTTAAATGTCTTTGTTACGGACATGTGGGAACCAGTAGATTTCCCCCTTAATCCGAATGCTAGACTGATTCCATGATTTACAAATAAATTATTTATCTATTAGTCTAGCATAGTGTGGACAATTCTGACTGCTATAATTTATTCTCATACTATGAAAAAATAAAACACCTGGATATCGACAACTAGTGAGGCAAGTACCAAGTCCTAGTCACAAAATTCTCAAAATTTTCCAAATACTGTGTATGTTACAGATAGTGGAATGGCCGCACAGTCCAAGATGAAGATTTCCTGGCTCATTATTCCATCTCCAACATGATTTTCAAGTGTAAGTTCAATTTAGCCAATTTCTGAGGTGAAAAGTGTAACTCGTACAATATACAGAAGTGCATTAGTTTTAATTTGGGTTTAATAGTAATGGAGTTAGTATGTTCGCAGTTCTCTGTCCATTCATCAATAAAGAGAAATTGGACAAACCACCATCTCTCATTTTTCTTCCACAGGGATGTTATGGGTTGATTTTAGACAAAGTGTAATTGATTGCATTTGAGCAAGACATCTTGTAAGATTAGTTACTTTTTTAGTCATACCCCACTGATGTTTTGATTATAGGAAGAGTATGGAAGCACCTACGATGGAAGGAATCCATTGTTTATGCAGAGCCACTGGTATAAGATGATGCACTATATTTTCTCATGTAATTACTGGAGTGATAGGATACACATATAAAGCTTGCTTGTGGAATAGAATCTCTATACAGGCAATGTCCTAAGCTTGCAAGTCCCTGCCATCAGTATCCGGTCTATTAAGTTCTTGGGGAACTCTGTGATTCCTCCATAGAGGAATAGAATACAGAAATTCTCAGCGACATGCAACCCTTCAACTCTGTGTGTCCAATCCTGCAGTCTTTACTCAGGCAAAACTCCCATTGGCTAAGGATTAAGGACTGCAGGTTTTAGTTCTGGGAATACAATCAAAGGTAATTAAGAAGCACACACACTGTATGTTACACTAAGTGTTTCAGGAGCTTATCTTGAAATTTTCTTTCTTTGGTCATTTTCTTTCGGACCCTAAGGGAGAGAGTTTCAGAAATGAACTTCCATTTTTGCAGGCACAGAAATAATAATTGCATGAACATTTCTGGGCTCATAATTAATTTTTGGTACAAATAGTAGTAGTGAAATGCCTTGTTGCTTATGCTTAATAATTGCCCCCACATAAGTCAGAGATGGGTTAAGGTTTGGCTGAAAATCTGGCCCTAAACAACATTTCAAGACACCTCCCAAGGCTCAGTGGATCACAGAGCATGGCTACTTGCACATTTTAGAGGATCTTATGCCTGCATTCCCTTGTATAGGGCTAGCTCTTCTTGCTGGTGTGACAAGGATAAGCAATTTGCAGAGGCTAACACCAATATAAGTAGTGAAGCACTGCCTGACCTTAAATTAATTATTTCCTACCTCACCATCTGTGCATATATTCTGCTGCTTCAATGCATTTTCTATTGAATAATTGAATAATATTTTCTATTGGCTGATTACACTTAAAAGACCCATGTATGGCATTCTGGGGTTCAATCCACACCAGTGAAGGGCTTGTCTTGGGTGCCTTGTAATGCTTTGCTGCTGTAGCTCCCATCTGGGCCCTTCGTAAACAGCCTTCAGGTAATACCTTGTGTGTCTATGTACTGCTGCAGCCTGCCAGTTCACTCCAATCACACTCTGGATTCCATCAGCCTTGGTTACCACTTGCAGGATGACCCCCAACACACTCCCAGTTCTGGATTTTCCCCCAAAAAAACATGTGTTTTGCACTCTCCATCCCTCTCCTGGACAGTCCAGATATATTGGGTTCTTTGCCCCTGTAAGAGATTCAATATGCAACAGTTTACTACCCCAAATGGAGTTACCCACACAGTTTACAACACTGCGTGAGTTTTGATGAAAGAATAAAAAAGATTATATAACTTCACTGAGAGAGGTTTTAAGTGAGTACAAATAGAAGGCATTAAAGTTTGAAACGGTTAAAAAATGAATAAAAACAAAATTCTTTCTTAATTTAACAAACTAGCCTTGGTTCAAAGTGAAGTTTTTTCCAGTAACATTGCTGACCAAGTTTTAGGTTAGGATCTGCTCCCCAAGTCCATAGGCTGTTTCTTTTGTCATCTTAGGTGGGAAAGAGAGAGATGGAGGTTGGGAGAGAACTTGGGATATGTTTGTCCCTCACTTTTATAGTCCAGTCCTCTTTTGAGATGCATTTTCTTGAAGGTTACTCCTCAAAGTAAGTTTATTCAAACAGTAAAGTAGGCAACATAATGTCTAGTAGTGAAAGAAATTCCATGCTGTTTCTTCTCATCTCTGTTTGCTGAAATGTAGATTTCCTTTGTCTCCTATCTCTCCCCCCTCCCCCGCCCCTCGCTTGCTGTCTGAAGACACTGTTTACAACAAAGGGTACGTCTACACTACGGGACTATTCCGAATTTGCATAAACCGGTTTTGTAAAACAGATTTTATAAAATCGAGTGTGCGCGGCCACACTAAACACATTAAATCGGTGGTGTGCGTCCATGGTCCGAGGCTAGCGTCGATTTCTGGAGCGTTGCACTGTGGGTAGCTATCCCGTAGCTATCCCATAGTTCCCGCAGCCTCCCCCGCCCCTTGGCATTTCCGGGTTGAGATCCCAGTGCCTGATGGGGCAAAAATCATTTTCGCGGGTGGTTCTGGGTACAGCCTCACCCCTCCCTCCCTCCCTGACAGCGGCAGACAACCGTTTCGCGCCTTTTTTGCTTGGTGAACCGTGCAGACGCCATAGCACAGCAAGCATGGACCCTGCTCAGCTCCATACCGCAATCGTGGATGTTTTAAACACCTCGCGCACTCTCGTGCAGTATATGCTGAACCAGGACCTTCGAACCGAGGCGAGTAAGAGGCGGATACGGCAGCGCGGCGATGACAGTGATGAGGACGTGGACACAGAATTATCTCAAACCGCGGGCCCCGGCGCTTTGGAGATCCTGATGGTAATGGGGCAGATTCTATCCATTGAACGCCGATTTTGGGCCCGGGAAACAAGCACTGACTGGTGGGACCGCATTGTGTTGCAGGTGTGGGACGATTCCCAGTGGCTGCGAAACTTTCGCATGCGTAAGGGCACTTTCATGGAACTTTGTGACTTGCTTGCCCCTGCCCTGAAACGCCATAATACCAAGATGAGAGCAGCCCTCACAGTAGAGAAGCGAGTGGCGATAGCCCTGTGGAAGCTTGCAACGCCAGACAGCTACCGGTCAGTCGGGAATCAATTTGGAGTTGGAAAATCTACTGTGGGGGCTGCTGTGATGCAAGTAGCCAAAGCAATCACTAAGCTGCTGCTACGAAAGGTTGTGACTCTGGGAAACGTGCAGGCCATAGTGGATGGCTTTGCTGCAATGGGATTCCCTAACTGTGGGGGGGCGATAGATGGAACCCATATCCCTATCTTGGCACCGCAGCACCAGGGCACCCAGTACGTAAACCGGAAGGGGTACTTTTCAATGGTGCTGCAAGCACTGGTGGATCACAAGGGACGTTTCACAAACATCCACGCGGGATGGCCAGGGAGGGTTCATGACGCTCGCGTATTCAGAAGCACTACTCTGTTTAAACGGCTGCAACAAGGGACTTACTTCCCAGACCAGAAAATAACAGTTGGGGATGTTGAAATGCCTGTCGTTATCCTGGGGGACCCAGCCTACCCCTTGATGCCATGGCTCATGAAGCCATACACAGGCAGCCTGGACAGTGGTCAGGATCTGTTCAATTACAGGCTGAGCAAGTGCAGAATGGTGGTGGAATGTGCATTTGGCCGTTTAAAGGCGCGCTGGCGCACATTACTGACTCGCTCAGACCTCAGCCAAACCAATGTCCCCTATGTTATTGCTGCTTGCTGTATTCTCCACAATCTCTGTGAGAGTAAGGGGGAGACCTTTATGGCGGGGTGGGAGGCTGAGGCAAATCACCTGGCCGCTGATTACGCGCAGCCAGACACCAGGGAGATTAGAAGAGCACACCAGGAAGCGGTGCGCATCAGAGAAGCTTTGAAAACGAGCTTCATCAATGGCCAGGGTACAGTGTGACTGCTGTGTTTGTTGATGAACACCCAACCCCCTTGATTGACTCAGTCCCTGTAAGCAACTCCCCCTCCCCCTTCGAGTACAGCTTACTTATGCAAATAAAGTCACTCATTTAAAAAGCATGAATTCTTTATTGATTCATTATAAAAAGAGGGAGAGAAGTAAGGGTGTGCTTTGGGAGGAGGAAAGGAGGGATGGAGAAGGCCATTAAAAAAATAAAATTCAGAGTAACGACATCCTTCTGGTTGGGCTGTCCACGGGGGTGGAGTGGGCGGGTGCACGGAGCCTCCCCCCACGCGTTCTTACACGTCTGGGTGAGGAGGCTAAGGAACATGGTGAGGGGGGAGGGTGGTTATACAGGGGCTGCAGCGGCACTCTGTGATCCTGCTGCCGTTCCTGAAGCTCCACAAGACGCCGGAGCATGTCAGTTTGATCACGCAGCAGCCCCAGAGTTGCATCCCGCCACCGCTGATCTTCCTGCCGCCACCGCTGATTTTCCTGCCGGTCTTCCTGCCGCCACCTCTCATCTCGGTTGTCCCTCCTGTCCTCACGTTCATCCCTCCTGTCCTCACGTTCACTGGCCTCTTTCCTGTAATTTGAAACCACGTCCTTCCACTCATTCAGATGAGCTCTTTCATTGCGTGTAACTTCCATAATATCCGAGAACATCTCATCTCGCGTCTTCTTTTTCCTCCGCCTTATCTGTGCTAGCCTTTGGGATGGAGGAGGGACGCTTGAAATATTTGCAGCTGCATGAGGGAGATAAATATTTAGAAAGATACATTTTACAGAACAATGGTTATACTCTTTCACAGTGAAAAGCACTATTCACCTTACATAGCACATGTGATTTCCCTACAAGGTCGCATTTTTCATCTTAATAGTGCCTGCTTGCAACTCTTGGGTTACAGATCTCAGACACAGGTCCAGGCATCAGGATTCAGCTTGCATGCGGCCATGGTAAGCCACTGTCTCAGTGATTTACCCCTCCCCCCCCAACGCATGGCTAATACCACGCTAGCTCCCTGCTAATCAACAACCTTCCCCCTCCCCCCCACCCACTGCTTGTCCGGTAGCTTGGGGAAGATCGCCTCGCCGGTGACCAAACAGAAAAGATCATCGGCATTTCACTCCTCCCCTCCCCCCGCTTCGCTACGTGCAGGAAAGTGTTTTTTTTAAGCTGCTGCATTCCACGAACCCAGTAGAAAAATGGCCACCCCCCCTTACTTAAATTCCTGATTTCTAACCAGGTTATCCTGAACGATATCACTTTGCTGAGGATAACAGAACAAGATAAAGAGCGCATGCTTCTTGAATGCCAGCAGTCACCGGGACCATACGCCGCTATGCTTTGCCACGCAATGATACCTGATTACTTGCTACATGCATGGCATGGTAAAGTGTCCTACCATGGTGGGCGGAACAAGGATGCTTTGCCCAGAAACCTTCTGCAAAGGCTTCTGGAGTACCTACAGGAGCGCTTCATCGAGATGTCCCTGGAGGATTTCCTCTCAATCCCCGGACATGTTAACAAACTTTTCTAAGTAACTATACTGTCTGCGAATGCGTCCCAAGTCCTCAGGGCAAATCAATCATTAAAAAAGGCTTGCTTAAAAAACACTGTTTGCTATTTGCAAAGGTACACTCACCAGAGCTCCCTTCCATGGCGTCATTCTCTGGAATAGTTGCTTGTGAGGGCTGGGAGCAGGGTAATTCCGTCAGGGTGATAAAAAGCTCCTGGCTGCTGGGGGTCACGGAGTGCTGTGTGCTCTCTGCGAGGTCTTCCTCCTCTTCTTCATCTTCATCTTCCCCGTCTGACATGGCAGAGATTACAACCCCCACCTCGGAATCCACGGTCAGGGGTGGGGTACTTGTGGCGCAGCCCCCTAAAATTGCATGCAGCTCAGCATAGAAGCGGCATGTTTTTCGACCTGCCCCGGACCTTCCGTTTGCTTCTTTGGTTTTCTGGTAGGCTTGTCTGAGCTCCTTAACTTTCACTCTGCACTGCACGGAGTCCCTGCTGTGGCCTTTATCCGTCATAGACTTAGAAATTCTTTCAAATACTTTTTCATTTCGTCTTTTGGAACGCAGTTCTGTTAGCACTGAATCCTCTCCCCATATAGCGATCAGATCCATTACCTCCCGAGCGGTCCATGCTGGGGCTCTTTTTCGATTCTCAGGAGACTGCATTGTTAACTGTGCTGATGAGCTGTGCGTGGTCACCTGTGATGATGAGCTCTCCACGCTGGGGAAGCAGGAAATGAATTTCAAAAGTTCGCGGGGCTTTTCCTGTCTACCTGGCCAGTGCATCCGAGTTGAGAATGCTGTCCAGAGCGGTCAGTGGTGCACTGTGGGATAGCTCCCGGAGGCCAATACCGTCGATTGCGGCCACACTAACCCTATTCCGATATGTTAATACCGATATTAGCGCTACTCCTCTCGTCGGGCAGGAGTACAGAAACCGATTTAAAGAGCCATTAAAATCGATATAAGGTGCCTCCTAGTGTGGACGGTTGTGGCGTTAAATCGGTTTTAGGCTCCTAAAACCGATTTAAACGCCTAGTGTAGACCAGGCCTTAGAATCATAGACTTTAAGGTCAGAAGGGACCATTATGATCGTCTAGTCCGACCTCCTGCACACTGCAGGCCACAGAATCTCACCCACCCAATCCTGTATCAAACCCCTAACCTATGTCTGAGATATTGAAGTCCTCAAATCGTGGTTTAACAACTTCAAGGTGCAGAAAATCCTCCAGCAAGTGACCCATGCCCCACTCTGCAGAGGAAGGTGAAAATCCCCCAGGGCCTTTGCCAATCTGCCCTGGAGGAAAGTTCCTTCCCAACCCCAAATATGGTGATCAGCTAAACCCTGATCACATGGGCAAGACTCACTAGCCAGACACCCAAGAAAGAATTCTCTGTAGTAACTCAGATCCCACCCCATCT
Source organism: Mauremys mutica (assembly GCF_020497125.1). Lineage (NCBI taxonomy): Eukaryota > Metazoa > Chordata > Testudines > Geoemydidae > Mauremys > Mauremys mutica. The sequence continues at coordinate 32,136,085 of NC_059080.1, read as the reverse complement.
AACATCCCATTGAGCATATTTACTGCTAACAGTCAAAGATCAATTAATTTCCAAAATTAGGCTATCCCATCATACCATCCCTTCCATAAACTTATCAAGCTTAGTCTTGAAGCCAGGTATGTCTTTTGCCCCCACTGCTCCCCCTTGGAAGGCTGTTCCAGAACTTCACTCCTCTGATGGTTAGAAACCTTCGTCTAATTTCAAGTCTAAACTTCCTGATGGCCAGTTTATATCCATTTGTTCTTCTGTCCACATTGGTACTGAGTTTAAATAATTCCACTCCCTCCCTGGTATTTATTCCTCTGATATATTTATAGAGAGCAATCATATCTCCCCTCAGCCTTCTTTTGGTTAGGCTAACAAGCCAAGCTCTTTGAGTCTCCTTTCATAAGACAGGTTTTCTATTCCTTGGATCACCTAGTAGCCCTTCTCTGTACCTGTTCCTGTTTGAAATCATCCTTCTTAAACACGGGAGACTAGAACGGCACACAGTATTCCAGATGAGGTCTTACCAGTGCTTTCTATAATGGTATTAACACCTCTTTATCTTTGCTGGAAATACCTCGCCTGATGCATCCCAAGACCGCATTAGCTTTTTTCATGGCCATATCACATTGGTCGTCCATAGTCATCCTGTCATCAACCAATACTCCATGGTCCTCCTCCTCTGTTACTTCCAACTGATGTGTCCCCAGCTTATAACAAAAATTATTATTAATCCCTAAATGCATGACCTTGTACTTTTCACTATTAAATTTCATCCTATTACTATTACTCCAGTTTACAAGGTCATCCAGATCTTCCTGCATGATATCCTGGTCCTTCTCTGTATTGGCAATACCTCCCAGCTTTGTGTCATCCATAAACTTTATTAGCACATTCCCACTTTTTGTGCCAAGGTCAGTAATAAAAAGATTAAATAAGATTGATCCCAAAACCGATCTCTGAGGAACTCCACTAGTAACCTCCCTCCAGCCTGACAGTTCACCTTTCAGTACGACCTGTTGTAGTCTCCTCTTTAACCAGTTCCTTATCCACCTTTCAATTTTCATATTGATCCCCATCTTTTCCAATTTAGCTAATAATTTCCCATATGGAACCGTATCAAATGCCTTACTGAAATCGAGGTAAATTAGATCCACTCTGTTTCCTTTGTCTAAAAAATCTGTTACCTTCTCAAAAAAGATCAGGTTGGTTTGGCACGATCTACCTTTTCTAAAACCATGTTGTATTTTGTCCCAATTACCATTGACCTCCTTTTCCTTAACTGCTTTCTCCTTCAAATTTTTTTCCAAGACCTTGCATACTACAGATGTCAAACTAACTGGCTTGTAGTTATCTGGATCACTTTTTTTTTCCTTTCTTAAAAATAAGAACTATGTTAGCAATTCTCCAGTTGTACGGTACAACCCCTGAGTTTACAGATTCATTAAAAATTCTTGCTAATGGGCTTGCAATTTCATGTGTTAGTTCCTTTAATACTCTTGGATGAAGATTATTTTGGCCCCCCTGATTTAGTCCCATTAAGATGTTCGAGTTTGGCTTCTACCTCGGATGTGGTAATATCTACCTCCATATCCTCATTCCCATTTGTCATCCTACCATTATCGCTAAGTTCCTCATTAGCCTCACTAAAGACTGAGGCAAAGTATTTGTTTAGATATTGGGCCATGCCTAGATTATCCTTAACGTCCACTCCGTCCTCGGTGTTTAGCGGTACCACTTCTTCTTTCTTTGTTTTCTTCTTATTTATATGGCTATAGAACCTTTTACTTTTGGTTTTAATTCCCTTTGCAAGGTCCAACTCTACATGGCTTTTGGTCTTTCTCATCTTATCCCTACATGTTCTGACCTCAATAAGGTAGCTTTCTTTGCTGATTACTCCCATCTTCCACTCCTTGTAGGCTTTCTGCTTTTTCTTAATCACCTCTTTGAGATGCTTGCTCATCCAGCTTGGTCTATAATTCCTGCCTATGATTTTTCCCCCTTTCTTGGGATGCAGGCTTCTGGTAGTTTCTGCAACTTTGACTTGAAGTAATTCCAGGCCTCCTCTGCCTTTAGATCCACAAGTTCTTCAGTCCAATCCACTTCCCTAACTAATTTCCTTAATTTTTTAAAGTTAGCCCTTTTGAAATAAAAAACCCTAGTCACAGATCTAGTTTTTGTTTATCCTTCTGTTTAGTTTAAACTGAATTAGCTCATGAGAGCTCCAACCAAGGTTGTACCTTACAACCATTTCTTCTATGAGGTCTTCACTACCCACTAAAACCAAATCTAAAATGGCATCCCCTCTTGTTGGTTAAGCAACTACCTGGTGAAGGAATCTATCAGCTATCGCATCCAGGAAAATCTGAGCTCTATTATTGTTACTAGCCATGTGTTGATCATCATAAATTTGTCACACCTTTGTTGCCCTTCTCTAGGAATCAGGCAGAATCCCACTGAAGATCACTTGAGCCTCGATTTCCTTAAGCGTCTTCCCCAGCCTGGCACAGTCTCCCTTGATACGTTTCAGCGAGAATCTAGCTGTATCATTTGTTCCCACATGAAGGACAATCAGTGGATTCTTTCTTGCTCCTGTTAGGATCCTCTTCAGCCTCAGGTCCACATCCCTTATCTTAGCACCCAACAGACAGCACACCCTTCTGTGCGTTGGATCAGCTCTGGTTACAGGCCTGTCTATTCTTTTCAGTAAGGAGTCCCTAATCACATAGACCTGCCTTTTCCTGGTGATGGTGCGATTCTCTGGTCTATCCCCTGTTTCTTCTGGCTGCAAGTCCTCTCGATTCCTATTCTCCCTTGAAATCCTCCGCAACCCATCCCGTATCCTCCTGGGGCTCATATTTGGTGGTGTTATCTCCATTGACTCTTCCCCTCTTCCTATAGGACTAGCTGCTCTTCTCTTCTTCCTTGCCCTCTCATCTTCAGCTACCACCTGCTGTGCCCCTTCTTCATTTTCCAACTCCGCAAACCTGTTCCTGAGCTCTGTTTCTCCTTCAGTAGCCCATCTTTTCCTCTGCCTGGTTCTTTTAGTCACATGCTTCCACTGTCCACTTTCCTTACCCAGCAGTCTCCCCTCAGAGTTCTTTGGTACTGCTTCCAGCTGCAAGTCTGAGCTTTTCCCTTCAGACTCCTCATGTCTTTGCTCCATCATCTGCTTGAACCCCTTTCTAAACTCAACCAGAGTTTCCACCTGCATCTCCAATCCTTGGATCTTTTCTTTCATCAGCTTTATCAGGCAGTACTTCATGCAGGCGAAACTCTTTTCAGGTACCCCCTCCAGGATCATGTACATACCGCAGCTTCCACTGCTTGGGTCAGTACACTGCTGCCTCTGTATCAGTCATAGGCTTCCCACCTAAATCCTTCTCTTCCAACAGAAGTCCCACTCAAACTCCCCTGTTTACAGCTCTGTTTGCTGGCTCCTGTGCCTCTGTAAATTGAGGTAAACACACATTCCTTTGTTTAAGACCAGCTTGACCAGTTCAACCTAATCAGGGCTACATGTGTTTGAACATGTGCTATTGTCATCATTCAGGGGGTATTCATAACTTTACATATAATGTTTCTGCACACATTTCACCAGGATATTATTGACCACTGAGTTACTAGTTTTTCAAATGATACCTCACAAGGCATATTTTTACAAAGATGGTCACAATAGTGTGTACGACATGAATACAGGGGTGCATTCCATCACTGCATGTGAATTCCAGTCTAGAATTCAGCAATTGGTTACTGCCTCATCTCTAAATGCTCCATCTTGCAAGTTGTGGGCACTGTGGCTCATGTAAGAATTTATCTTTATTGCACAGTGGCATGTTTCAGGATCTCCTCTGTGCTTTGGAGTGCCATGCTGTACTGCTGATTAGTTAATTATTCACCTGGGCCTCCCCCTGCTGAGTAGCCTGATAAAAATGAATACAAACAAAATAGTTTGCTCCAGGTGTCAGCCCCTCAGAATAATGAGACCAGATTAAGGTGGTGTTTGTTTTTGAAAAGAATACAGGAATATATATATATATATAATATATGTAAAAATTATTCTGTTAACAATGGTATTCAAATAAGTTGAGTCTATTGAGGGCTTTGCAATTTAGAAAGATTATATAAAAAGAATGAGACTGTTTATTTCTGTGAATTGGAACAGGGCTCTGGATTAGGTAATCAATCCTCTGCCGAACAACCCTTTTTATTTCCCTGTCTCTTTTTAATTACTTTAAAGTTGTGGTTCGTCTATTTGGAAGTGTGGTCTTGTAAAACAGATTCATTTTGCAAGTGTTATCCATAATTAACAAAAAAAAATAAATAATTTGAGGTATGTTGACTTCAGTGAAAGTTTGTCTGCATACTAGGATGTAATTTACCTATTATGTATGTTTGAAGTTAGCTCTAAATGTGGTCCATCATAACCACCTTCCATTTAATCAAAACACTATTCCAATAGGGGATTTCATCCTAAGTCAAAATGGACCTTTACAAGCAAATAGCTCAAGGTGTAAAAACAAACAGTAGATTTTTTTTTAAGTATATCAGATGCAGGAAGCCTGCAAAAGAATTGGTGGATCTGCTGCATCCTCGGGGTTAATAGGAAAAAAATAAGGAAAATAAGGACATCACAGTGAACTGAAATTATTTCTTTGCATCAGTCTTCATTACTGACAATATTGGGGAGATTCCTACCATGGACCTGCTGTTTTTATGATGGTAAAGATTGAGACTGAGGTGTTGGAAGAAGAGTTGTGGAGCAAATTCGTAATTAAAAAACACCAAAAACCATAAGGTTCAAATGGTACATCCAAGAGTTCTAAAGGAGCCTAAGTATGAAGTGATTGAACTGCTAATAGAAATACACAACTGCTTACTAAAAACAGGTACTATTCCAAAGGTCAGAGGGTAGCAAATATATATCTCTGTTTAAAAAAGGCTTTGGGGTGATTTTTAGAATTATAGACCTTATGTCTGTCCCTGGAAAATTGGTTAAAATGATAATTTTAAAACAGAATAACAAACACCTGGAAGATCATGGTATGACAGGGTCAAACAAACACAGGTTCTGCAATGAAAAGTCATGTTTCACTAATTTGCTAGAATTCTTTGAACATGTCAGTAAAGTAGTAGATAAAGAGACGATTGACATAATTGATGAAGTCTTTCAAAAGGCCTTTGTTAAGTTCCTGCACAAGAAGCTGCAAAGGAAGCTAAGTTGTCATGACTTAGAGGCAAAGTATTGTCATGGATCAAAAAACTGGTTAAGAGACAGAAAGCAAAAAACAGGATTAAATGGTGAATTTGCTTCATGGCAAAAGTTTAACAGTGGAGACTTCAAGGTTCTATGCAAGGTCCTGTATTGTGTAATGTATTTATTCATGATATGGAAAGGAGGGTGAATAGAGAAGCAATATTTGCAGATGACAAATGTTGTTCAGATAAGTCAGAACTGAGAGGAACTTAAGGCAAAACTTCTGGGCTTAAACAGGTCTCATCTCATCCTAACAGAGACTGATGTTGGGAGCATATTATCTTAGATGGGCTTACTGTGGGGTTTGTACACCATCCTCCAAAACATCTTGTACTAACAACTGTTAGAGACAGGATACTGCACTTATATGGATCTCAGTCTGATCCAGTATAGAAATTCCTGTGTTCACATTGGGCATTGTTCCTGGTAAGTCTTTTAGATCCCCTTTTTTGTGAATGGTTAACCGCTGCTGCACCTCCTTGCTTGACAGAGGCAGTGCTATAAATGCCAGTGCTGGCAAATACTCAGGGCTGGGGGATTCTATTTATTATTATTATTATAATTAATAATAATTAATAATAATCCTGAGCAGGTTCACAAAGACCTTCTCAGGAAATGTTAGAAGCAGGCTCTACAGCTGACATTTTACTTTGGTCTCAATATCTGTATCTTCATTTTTATTTTATTTCTTTAAGAGACAGGGAGCTACTGAAGAGGCATGGGCTGTCATTTTTGTAAAGTGTGTGTGTGTGTGTGTTTTATGAGAATAGCTCTATCGGGGGACTATAGCTTGTCTTACTCTTTCAAGGTCATGCTTTCCCTACACTGCATTTATAGTGGTGCTGCAGGTGATGGATAATGTCAAGGGATTAGGGTTTGCTTTTAGTTTTGAAAGCCACTTTCTGTATTACTTACATAAAGAATGCATGACACTTAGCATCCTGGCTTTCTTTTTTGAAAAAGACTGTGAATCTATGATCAATAGTGCTGAAGGTGCGGACAGGATGGCAAGGAATGTTTATTTAGATTCTTACCATCTGATGAAGTATGCTCTGGAGGAGCTGTACACATGAGAAATAAAGTAGGACAATCCTGTGTCTAGATCCATTCATTTTTTTCCTGTGAAGTGAATGGTTTTCTCTTTGAGTCATTAGCTTCCTCACAAATTAAAAATCTGGACAATACTTCTACAGCATGTCTTTATCCTCTTTATTTAGATACCACCATATCCCATAGTATAGGCAACAAGTACAATAAAGAGAAAAATCCTTTCTGAATTACTTCAGCAGAGAGTGGGAGATCTTGTTGGATTGAGAAATTCTGAAACAATACATATAAAGTAATCAATTCTGGAAACCTGAATATCACTGGTGCTTGTAGCCCCATTAACTTCAATGGAAGAGCATAAGGAGGTGAATGATATTTGCCTTTAATGGTGGAATTGCTCAAAAAATGCTTTTTTCAAGCTTATTGCATTCTCACCAGGATCATGAATAAAACCAACAGCAAAAGATCCAGCTGTATTCTAACAGTAGGGCCCAAAACCGGAGGAGAAATTCATCCCTCTGCAGACAGCCAGCATAAGGCAAATGCCTCAGTTAAGTCGCCAGGCTAAAGAGTGATTTAAATGGTCCATAAACCTTGAACTGTGAATTTCACCCTCAGAGAAAGATTGCTATATGGTCCAGTACTGGATTCGAAAATACTTAAATCAGTTGTAAGTTTTGCTATGACAACAGGTTCCAGCTTCTGGAGACATGTTGTTTGTCTCTTGTTTGTAAATACATATTTTTAAATATATTTAAATGGTATTTTTCAGTTGAGAGTATAAGGAAGAGGCATTGCCATCTCACCCTGTGACTTTAGAGAACTGTTTATTTTGGGTTCTGTTGAGTATGTTTCTCATCCCTTCCAGCTGTAGATTTAATGATCTGTATTTCCATTGTAAAACGTTACACAGAAGTTGAATATACCAGCACAAGACATGAGGATGGGTAGGAACAACAAATAAAGGCTTTTGTGTCAACAATGTTGAAAGGATGAATGACACTAAGAAGAAAGATTTTGCACTTTCATCTGGTTCTCCTTTCCTTTTAGTCAGCATTTGAGACTTTTATAGTTCAGTGTCTGGGTACAGAATACCAGGTAACTTGTCAGCTCTTATGAAAAGTAGCATTCCCAAAATGTGCAAAAGAAGCATTCCCAAGACTCTCTTTGTGGGGTTTTCAAAACACCTGTCTAGATTATTTATTTATTTTGGTATCCGACTACCTATAGGCTTTGCTTGATAATGAGATTCAGGAGTTATGTTTGCTCAGAAAAGATACTTTTTTCCATAATGTAATAGTTATCTGAACTGAATGCCTTAGTCTGACTTTTTGTTAGTCTCGTTCAAATGGATAAAATAAATTGTTAAACTATTCTTTTCTGTACTACTAAAGATATTTAGTGGCTTAATGGAAACTGAAACTGTTCTTTGCTGAATTTGTAATAATGTTCTGATGGTGAAATCAAGCAGAGTAGGCTGTGATTATAGTTCTGCCTTCTTTGCTTTATTTCTACCATTATCTATAAGGTACAATGGACTCCAATTAGATGACATTAATAAGGGCCACCTTTGTTGAGGATGTTCCACAAAGATTTCCGAAATATTTCACCCAGTAATAACTTAGTGATACAGCACTTTAATTTAGAAAGGTGCCAAAGCATTTTACAATACAACGATCCAATGACACAATATACAAACTATGGGGTGGATCAACAACAGGATGTAGGTATCTGACTTGCCATTTTAGGCACTTAAATCCCAGAATCAGGTGCCATTGGGATTCACAAAAGCCTTGCTCAACTGGCCCCAAACTCTCTAAGCATCTAAAAATCACTCAGATCTTATGTTTTTGCAATAAAAGTTCCCTAAGTGCCTATGTTTCTGCCTCTGAGCATGCACAGTGCAGCCCCATGCCAAGTGTCCAGAAACCTACCCTCCCACCCCTCAGAGCAATTTGCAAACTGGAAGAAAATAGGCGTTTTTCTGCCTAACATGCCTGTGGGGCCTGATCCAGTAAGCATGCTCAGACCTCACTTCTGAGGCCTTATGAGAAAGCTTACACAAAATGGATGGGGAGAAGAGGAAGATCTCCAACATAATTTTTACCCCCAGTGGTTAGGATATGGGAGACCCAAGATCCAATCCCCCTGCTCCAATGACTTTTTAAATTATTTATCTACAGTAGACCAGCTTCAACAGGAGCCCTTGAGGAAGCCCCACACTTGAGAATATCCCATAGCCCAAAAGCTAAGGTGCTCAGATTCCAGTTAAACTGTCTTCTTGCTATCTGGTGGAGGAGTGACTTGACCTGAGGATCTCTGATATCCTAGGTGACTACCCTAGCCACTGAGCCAAAAGTATGAGGGAAATCCTCCTTCCCACCCCACCTTTCTTGCTAGTGACATAGGCACCTGACTCTGAGAGAGCACTTGCAGTTTGAATCCCACGCAGAAAGAGGTATCTCCTTGCAGCCCAGACTTAGGTGCCTATCTCCAAGAGAGGGGCAGAACTTATTGCACAGCTTGGCATCTCCCATTGGCTACCATAGTGAAGAATTTGTGAATCCCATTCTAAGGCGCCTCTCTCTCTTCATTCATTTATTGGGAGCCGAGGCACTGAACTTAGGCTTTGTGAATCCCAGTAATTTTTCTCAGTGCCTAAAAGTTTCTTTGTGTATCTAGCACTATGTGCCTAATCCTTTTCTCTCTTACTATGTGAGTAGTCCAGTTGACTCCGGTGGATGTAAAGATGACTTGATACATTTTCAAGAGAGCGGTATTTTGTCCTTTAGGTAGAAAATGTGTCACTCACTACTCAAATAGTAATTTCTTGTGCGTATTTCCAGATGTTTAAAATGTCAGCAAATGATATGTCTATAAATATACTACATCTCCTAATAAATAGGATAATAAGCTATGTCTATGGAAATAGAAATACAGTGTTTAAAAGAGAATCCAACTAGAAATTCTCAATAAGTGAGACCACGGGCAGTAATAGTATAGAAGGAGAAAATGCACAGATAAAATCACATACTGTGCAAAGCATACTAAATTAAGCACATATGGCCAAAAACTTGAGAATATTATACTTGTAAGTGAATGGTAAATAAATTAAGATCACTTGAAAATGCTGAGTTTAATATTTAGGGTATGTTAGACTCCTTACAGACAATCTCAAGGGAAAATTCTACCAAACCTGCCCCAACTTCATGACCATGTTGATGGGGACAAGATGTCAGGAACCCTTATAGGAAGTGCATGCTGAAGTGCAGGCTGGAGCGTCCTTGATTTAAATATGCCTGGGGGAATTCTGTGCCACTGCACAGAATTTATGTCCCCTGCAGAGTTATTTGCTTCCCCACAGATAAATGACTTTCTGACAGGGAAGCAAAGGGAAGCTGCAAGAGCAGTCAGAAACCACTCCCTTGCAGCAGAGATACATTGTTTCAGAGACCTGGAACAGCTGGTGGAGAGATAAATCACCACGTTGATGGGGACACCCCAGGCAGTGGCTTCTACCCTGAGCCAGGATCAGCTGGTAATCCTGGCTGGGCTGGAGGCAGAAGAGGATGGGACTTCATCTTCCCCTGAAAGGAGTGGCCTGAGCTGTCAGACCCACCCCCAGACACCTCCCCCAGCTGCAGGAAGCTCAGCATCATTTCCTTCCTCCTGCCTCCATCACTCCTCAGCTGTGAGGGGGAGGAGTCACTGTATGGGAAGCTGCTCCCCCATCCTCCCAACCCCCATGCATCTCGATCTTCCATACCCAGACACCCCTGCCAAGCCTCACTCTATACACCCATAACCCCGTATCACTCCATACCTGAACCCCACCTCACTGCACCTCAACCCCTGCATCTGGAGACCTCCTGCACCCAGACCCCCTGCCTCTGGACCCTCACCCTTGCATGCTAGACCACACCCACTGAGCTCCCTTCAAATCCCAATCTTGATGATCCCCACCCCCTTGCATCACCCTGAGCCCCCACATCCAGACACCCACACCATTGACCCCCAACTAGCTGCACCCAGACCCCCACCCACCAATCCCACTCCCTCAGTACCCAAAGTCCCCTGTTGAGATTCCCACACCCAGATCCCTCCACTAAGCCCCAACTTCACCTGGAAGCCCCTGCAAAGTCACATTGCCCCTGCACCAGGAACCCCCCCGCTCCCAATGAGCCTCTGTTCATCCAGATCCCCCACACATAGACCCCCCCACTAAGCTGCCTGAACTCAGATTGTCCCTCACAGAACCCTCTCACCCCACACCTGGACCCCGCACACTAAGCCCCTTCACACATAGTTCCTGCCTGGTTGAACCTGCTTTCCCCACACCTGGTGCACCTGGCACAGAGGGGCAGGGTGACAGGGTGTTTCTGGGGCAGACCCAGGCCTTGTGCTGTGTCAGGGTTGGGTGCAGCCTCACCACTAAGTCCATGTCCCAGGGGTGGGGAGGCTGCAGGGTGATTTCCCACCTTTGTGCAGCCAGAGGCCCATGCTGCCCACTGCCATGGGAGCCTCCATATTTATTTATTGATAAATAAAACTTGCAGAATTTTAAAATATTGCTTGCGGAATTTTTATTTTTTTGGCACAGAATACCCTCAGGAGTAATTTAAATGAGTGGGGCTGCTAGCAAGGCTCACCAGGGCCCCTTGACTCTAGGATTTGCTTTCCCCTTACTCCGCAGGAACCAGGTTTGTTAATCTTCCAGATATGCTGCAAAACCCAGCTATTTTTCCAAGGCATTTTTGTGGACCAGATGGGCTGATAGAAGGGATACAGATGATTATGAGGTTACAAGGGGCAATCTGTAATAGCTGTTAGATTAATTTTAATTATACTTGATATAGTGAGATTTCAAATTTATGTACAAGCACCCAAAGTATGGGATGTGCATTTTGTTTTTTTTTATAAACCAGAAATAACTAACTACCTTCACAATAATACAGATATGCAGCACAAGATAAGTTAAGGTCCTATAATTGTAATATAAGATGTAAATGATTGAATTTGCATGCAGTTACGCCCTGGTTCAGCAAAGCACTTATGGATGGTCTTAAGCACATGTTTATTCAGCAAACCACTTAAGATAAGCATATGCTTAAGTGCTTAAAATAGAGTTTGGTCAAACATAATTTGAAGGAGCAATCTTTCTTGAGCCATGTGTGTTGTCAGAGGAATTGTCCATGATGAAAATGCAGTTTCGTACTGGAGGGGACCAAGAAGAATTCTAGGTTGTTAACGTTTAGTTTTAGGAAATTTGAAGACACCCAAGCCCCAGTGTCTTAAGAATTCATAGAGCATGGAGAGTGCTTTGGGATGACTTTAAGGATACCACTTAATGGGAATTAAATTTAAAATGTGACTGAAAGCCTATGGTTGAGGAGCACCATGAACAATATTGTGAATATTGGAAACACATGGATCACTGACATATAGTGGGAGGGAAGGAAGGTGCGGTCAGTATGGAACCCATTCGGGGTAGCGTCCCATAAACTAGCACAGTGAGTTAAGAGTTGACAGTGGAGTTTCTTTAACTGTAGAATGTTCAGGTTGTCTTTTGTTTAACAAATCATATGCTAGATGAGACGGTCAGCAAATATATACGGAGCCAACTTCAAATCAACACCTCTCAGCCGGATCCAAAGCCTATTAGGATAATAGATTTTAAGGCTAGAAGGGACCACCAGGTCATCTTGTCTGATCTCCTGTATATCATAGGTCTCAACACCAGCCAGCACCTGCATACTAAATCCAACAACTGAAATGAGACCAAAATAAATGAGACCCACAGAAGACTAGACTATTGTGTGACACAGGCAGAGACTAGGAGGACGGAAATGCACCAGTGTGCAGCAGCAGGGAAATGATTAAATGAGATAAACCCAGATAATCCTAGCAAGTGAACCACACCCGTGTGCTGCGGAGGAAGGTGAAACCTTCCCAAGGTCACAGCCTATCTGACCTATAGGAAATTTCCCCACTGATGGTGATCAGTTAGACCCTGCACAGGTGAACAAAAACTAGCCAGGTGAGCACATGCGAGAGAGAATGCTCAGTGCCACCTCAGTGCCCAAGCCCACCTTACTCAGTGTCCTATCTCCAGCCATGGCCACCCCTGATGCTTCAGAGGAAGAACCTTTTTTTTTTTTTAAAGTAAAAGTAAATGGGAGTTTTCCCACTGAATTCAGTGGACTTTACATCAAACCCCATGGGCTCAGTCTTGTGAGGGGTGAGTACTTTGGCCCTTATTTTAGGATTTATAACACTAATCTATACAGAAAACTTGATGTGGTTATAACTGTGTCTTAAGAAGTAACAAAAAAGAAAAAATTGTAAGCAAAGACATATGTTCTAATGGAACAGTTCTCTTCCACCTTCCCCCAGCAAGAGAATTGCTCTTTCTTCCATAGACTTTTACTCTGATTTGCAATTAAAAGAAAAAACAAAGAAAGAGCCACATAATATGCCAATGAGACAGAGCACAGTGTGTGTGACTTTCACCGTGTCAGCAGTTACCTTTTACTAGTGCCCATACTTGGGACCATGCTACTCTTATGGTGGCAGTGCACAGAATGCAGCATGCAGCTGCATAGCGAATTATCCCACAGGAATTTAAAATATTTTAGATATAATGTAGCATCTTAATTTCTTTTTGTTTACCATCCTCATATTTGAACTTCTTGTCATAAGATGACATAAGGGAACAGGAAAGTATGCTTGCTTTAAGACATAATTAGGAATTGGGCATTTAAACTCTGTGAACATATGGAAATACTGGTGTAGGTTCAATAGTTAAATATGTAATTCCTCTTTCCAAGGACTCACTTTTTAATAATCCTCGGTGGAACAGGTACCATTTCAGAAAAGCACATTAATCATAAGTGACCTATAATTACAAGCACAAGTATACTGGATGAATTAATGAGCTACTGACATTTAATGGAGTTTGTATTCAGTAAAAACACAGTGATATGAAAAGTCAAAAACAAAAACATTTTTTTCCCTTTTTAAAAAAAAGTCTAAGCTGCATTTCACACTGTGCTCTTACGGCAGTCGTCTTCTTCTCTGTTTTGAATTAAACATTAGAGGAGGTCAATACAAGGCAATTGTTCAGAATATCAGTTCAATTGAGACTACAAGGTTGAAAAGAAAGTAACAGCCCATCTTATTGTCTCTCTTACCCTTTCTGTATGGGTTTATATTGCTGTAACTTTATCCAGAGTTTTTCTTTTCCTGAAGGACCACTGAGTATGTCCATTTAATATATACTCTAGTGGGAGCAATCTACGTATATTTGGCTATGAAGATGAAATTAAGGATGGGTGAGCCTGATCATTTCTCCAGCTGAGCTTTACATTGGCTTAGCTTGGTAGCCAGGCAAGTCAAGCATGTAAGTACTTGGTTAAATTGGGCTCTATTCAACAAACCACTTAAACATGTGCTTACGTCAATTATGTCAATGGGACTTAAGTGTGTGCTTAAGTGCTTTGCCCGATAGGGATGGACTGCTAAATTGGGATTCCAAAGGTTAGCCAAACTTGTATAGTCTGCAAAACTGAATGGTGCAGCTCCAATTAATTTCAGTTGATTTTCACCAGTTTAAAACTGGAGTAACGGAGGGGAGAATCAGAACCTTTCAAATGCTACTTATTAATATGTAGTAGGCAGCTGATCGTTTCTCAGCTAAAGATGTAATGCCTACAAAATAAAACAATTCTGTATTATCTGACACATGATAAAATATACAATATTTGCAATATAATCTTTGTGTCTAATGCATTCCGCTTCAGATTGTATATAGGATTCTTTATCATTTTATTCTTAATGTAAAACTCTAGTTAACATCTGAAACTAACCCAATAAAGTAATGGGGATGGAACTTGAACGTAACTCTTTTTATTTCCCTCTCCCCTAATTTTTGATGTAAAACATTTGTTTTTCTGTTCTGAAGAGGAAGCCAATGGATGGATTAAATTCTGACTGTCACATAAAGTGAGTACAAAACAAACCAGGGAAGTGATGATGTTATATAGTTCTGTAGTTTAATTGAGGCACTTGGCAGCAGAGTATGACTGCTCTATGCTACTTTGGTCATCATCCAAACCAAAGGCACAGAGCAAGAGATGAAAAGGATAATAAAAGAGGACCTAATAGAACTTTGAGGAGTCCAGTGGCACCTTAAAGACTAACAGATTTATTTCGGCACGAGCTTTCATGGGTAAAAAAACACTTTTTCAGATGCATGGAGTAAAAATTACAGATACAAACATAAATATACTTGCACATGAATATATCACTAATATGATATATGCTATCATGTGCCAGCAATGCCCCTCTGCCATGTACATTGGCCAAACTGAACAGACTCTATGTAAAGGAATAAATGGACACAAATCAGACATCAGGAATGGTAACATACAAAAGCCAGTAGGAGAACACTTTAATGTCCCTGAACATTCTATAATTGATTTAAAAGTAGCCACCCTTCAACAAAGAAACTTCAAAAACAGACTTCAAAGAGAAACTGCAGCACTACAATTAATATGCAAACTTAACACTATTAATTTGGGCTTGAAGAGGGACTGGGAGTGGCTGTCTCACTACAAAAGCAATTTTCCCTCTCTTGGGTATTGACACCTCCTCATCAGTTATTGGAAGTGGACCACATCCACCCTAACTGAATTGGCCTTGTTAACACTGCTTCTCCACTTGCAAGGTAACTCCCTTCTCTTCATGTGCCAGTATATTTATGCTTGTATCTGTAATTTTTATCCATGCATCTGAAGAAGTGTTTTTTTTACCCACAAAAGCTTATGCCCAAATAAATCTGTTAGTCTTTAAGGTGCCACCGGATTCCTAGTTGTTTATGTAGATACAGACTAACACGGCTACTCCTCTGATACCTAGTAGAACATTGTCAGCCCACGCTTGCCAGCCCATGTGACTTCCTGAGATTCACATGTCTGACTACATTTACAGTGCAACTGGTGTTATAATCTGAAATTTGTGTAGACATACATGTGCTAGCTTTAATCTAGCTAGCTCTTTAAAAATAGCAGCGAGGACACAGCAACACAAGCTTCAGTACAGGCTATACAAAATCACCTTGCTCGCCTGAGTATACACTCACATTTCTAGCTTGTACTGAAGCCCACACTGCTGCATCTTCACTGCTATTTTTAGCGAGCTAGCTGGATTAAAGGTAGTACAGGTATGTCTCCATGAGCTGCAAATTATAGCTCTGGTTGCAATGTAAATGCTGAGTCCCAAAGAAGTTGGGCACTTTTTAATCTGGATATGCTTTTCCTACATCCCCATGTTTGCCCAGATTTTTTCTTTGTAAAGTATTGATCGTTTTTTAATTTATGAATGTTTGCACCTCCCAGTTCATTAACATAGAGTTCATCCAGATTCTCAGATACGGATCTCTACTAATGCCATCAGAGGCCTCTCTCCTTTCCACATTGTACATGCTCGAGGTTCCATTAATGTCAATGGGATGTATGTGTGCATATGGAGGGAAGAATAGACCTCTAAGAAACAAACACCTGAAATTAATATTTTGTACTGAAAAAACAAGCCATCTTAATTTCATGACAGGATTATACAGATGCATAGTTTCTTTTAAAGGGCAACGTCATCACTGCATAACAAACAATTAGCATGCAGAACCTTCATTATGTAGTATCTGATAGTAAAGTGCACTTAGCATTATTAGCAAATCATAGCACTTTATGAATAGCACATGGCTTATTCACCTGCCTTTTTTTTAATAAGTGCAGCCTTTCCAATGCTAATAAAGTTAACTCTGATATAGGAGACCAACATGAAAACAGAAGCATTTCATTATGAGTACATTAAAAAGAAAGTAGAGTGATGAAAGTATATATGTAATGAAGCTCCACAATTAAAGGTCCAATTACTGAAGATCACTCTATTCAGCGGGAAAATAAATGTTCCTAGAAAACTTGTTCATAGAAACCCAGCCTTCAGTGTCAGAAAAGGGAGAATTACTTTATGTTCTTTTTAGTGGGATTAAGGGTTATTTGGCACAATTTGTAAAGTTCTTTCTTCTCTGTCATTCTCACACATTTATTTACAATCAGACATGCATGCTGGGAAGCTATGATGGGAAGTAGCTAGTGTGGGGGATAATGCATACATTATTCCTGATTCTAGTATAAGTATCCTGTGCACCTGCAGTTCTAGATCATTTTGGAATAGGAATAAGTGCTTGGAAATACATAGCAATACTTTTTCAGGCATTTTATAGGGATCTTTACAATGCCCAGCATGTTTTCAGTATGTACCTGTATGCCATAGACTGAAATGGTTCCTTTATGAAAATGCATTTGTTTTATATTATACATGAGTAAACTTTACCATTTGAATAAATTTTAGGTTATATTAAACCAGGAAATTAAATACAAGACAATGTATCATTTAAAAAATGCAGCATCTAACTTATGCTGCTGGGAAATATGATGATCATTCTACTCTGGTAACAGCATTTTTTTGGATTTGTCAGAGTGCTTGTTAGGACTAGGTTTTCTGTTCAAACTTTGAATTTCTTTTATTTGCTACTTCAGTCAAATTTTTGTTTGAATTTAAGGCCAAAATCTAGCAGCCTATATATGTTTTACATCTAGACATATATTGAGTGTATGGTCAGCTATGGCCTGCGTATAAGTCATTTCTTCTGATTTTTGTCATCCCTATCTGTTTGTCTGTCTAATCTTTCATATGTTAAGTATAAGGGCAAGGAATGTGTTTCACTATATATTTGTAGAGCACCTAGCACAATAGGGCACCAAGCTCGACTGAGGCCTTTGAGTGCCACCATAATACAAATTCAGAATAATACCTGAGTAGAAACAGTACTTGGAGCAGAAACCTCTAGGTGCTGCAGGAAATGGTACTGTTAATTCAGTGGCTGATGCCCTTTCATCAGAGTTAGTAGTATAATCTAATATGGTATTAGTGGACACTGCTGCTATACTTGCTCTTTTTTCAGATGACCCAGAAACCGAAAGTTCTGATCTCTTACGATCATTGAAGGTTACTTACTACTTTTTGTAAGAGCAGTAGTGTTAACACTGGTGTCCTTGTGAAATTCCAAATTTGATATTTCTTCCAATTCAGTTTTAGCTGTGTATATAGTATTCTTATCAACTGTTGTAAAGTGTTACTGTGGGCTATTAAATCACAGCCCTATTTCACTTCAGAGATGGCTGCATCTCAATGGTGTGGAACTCCTTTTGAAGACAAAACTTGGTACTCTCACTGTAAAACAAAACTTTTATTCCTAGCTTCCTTCTTCCTGTTTATAGATGTACACACTCTTTGCAGTAGCAAACATTGGCACATGCAGTTGAAAAAATGTTAAAACCTATGAAAAAGAATGATCCATACAGGGTCATACCAAAGGTCCACCTAGCCCAATATCCTGTCTTCCAACAGTGGCCAATGCCAGGTGCTTCAGAGAGAATGAACAGAACATGTAATCATCAAGTGATCCATTCCCTGTAGGCCATTCCCAGCTTCTGGTAAACAATGCAATATTGTATGCACAGAAGTGAAGCCTATGCTGAGGTCCAGCTGATAATGTAGACTAATTTATTAAATGGTATTAAAGCACTTTTAAATCTATTTTAGTGGATGATATAACAAAAATATAAGGAAATTATCACAAAATATACTGAACAATCTGCTTTTCCAGTTATAAGCATGACACATGCTAACTGTTGGGGATCAGTACTGAATGAATTTAGGAGTTTCTTTCAGTCTCATGGGGTTTACAAACTCCTGAGTAAGACTGAGGCCAGGGAAAGGCTGGCGTAGTTCTGGGCCAGGAAAGTTCTGCCCCTTAGACCATGCACTGAGCATGCTACTGGGGAAAGGAGCAGTATAAAAGAGCTCCAGCAGCCCAGGCAGTTGGGAGGAAAGAAGACATTTTCAGGAAGAGCACTGTTTGGTAAGGGTAGGGGAGATGGAGGAGCAGCAGCAGAACCTCCTTCTCCTCTTACTGAGGAGGTCTGGCTGTGAGTCTTTCCCCCCCTCCTTTGAAACATCACCTCAGAGGTAGGGAGACCCATGTGTAGGGGCAGCAGAAATTCAACTGTATCAGCCCTGACACACTCGGGATTTGGATCAAAGGACTATAATCAAACAGCAGCTGGACCCCAAACTGAGGCATCAGATGTGGTAGGAGGTGGGCGAGGAGAAGGTGAACAGGAGGTTGGTCAAATGTAGGCCTGCCTGTGCTGTCACACTTTCATGGCCCTGTGCGGAAACCCAGTGGAGTGGGAGGGTCTGGGTCCCCTTACCCCCACCTCCCAGATTCACCTGTACCTAACCCTGGGATGGGCAGGACCAGAGGTTTAGCAACAAGGAGGCTGACCCAGCTGAACCCCGTTCAAGGGTCCCAGACACATTGGATGAAAAGAGAGACTGGGGCACTAGGTCTGCTGACCAAACTGACAACCTCACTACACAGCCCTTCTAAGTGCTAGATAATTGTAATGACTTAGAGACTTACGTGGAAAGAAGGGAGAGATTGTTAGAGGGGAAAACAAGGCCTTCATAAATTATCAGGTTCTTTCCCACGATTCCCATTTTATTAAGAGGCATGGGGCAGAATGGTTTTGTCACATGGTTACTTTCCAGATGACAGTAATATGGAATTGAAAATATCTGCTCTGTGTAGACTCCTTGAATAGCAGTGAATAGTGGATGGATGGGTGAGGGCATAGCATAGCTAAAATGGGCCAATGAATACACTACTATGCAAATATTGTACTTTAGGCTTTCCCGCCTGTGATGGAGAGAATCCGCAAAGGGACATCCACTCATCCCAGCCATTCTGTAGCCTAAACAGGATTCCTCACCATATCCACTCAGCATCTGGTCTGACTACTTTGTAAGGGCACTGGGTTTAGGATCTAGGATTAGCTAATTCCCATCATCACCACCACACTTTGAGATTAACACCTATGTTCTCTATGCCAACATATTCCTGGATGTACTAGTGATTTTGTTTCACTTGTCTAGAATTTTTGATATCTGACTTGTTCCCCTAACAGCAGGCACCACATCCCTGAGACTATGTGCCAAACATGTTTCAGAAATATACATTTGATAAAATTCCCTTATCTCATTGCAGTTTCTGTAGTTGAAATGCCCCAAATGACCTATTTTCTGTCCTTGCTGTGTTTTCAGATGCTTGTGAGAATGAACTAGTTCTATTTTCCTCTGCATAGCATGGTCTTTATCGTGAAAATGTATTTTTGTGTTCTTCTTATTCTAGAAATACCAGGAAAGACTGTGTTCAGCCAATGTTAAGAGACTAACTTAACACTCATAAGCAAAAACATATGGCCTGAAGAATTTTGCTTGAATAAAAAGTTTAAGATCTGGCCCAGAACTCCATCTGAATCTCTGCCCATGTTGTTTAGCATTTGCTGCACATGGCTTTTATTTTTGAACTGAACTGTCATATTATACACAGAACTGGTAGCTCAGCCTGGTATAAATGTTGCCTGACATGTCCCATTGAGAGACCCTGTTTTTAGTTTTTTATAAACTCTGCTGCAATTTAACTGGTTGGGCTGAAATTTCCCATGTCAATTGTCTACCTTAAGCTGATTTCTCTGTGTGTGCAATTTTCCGCCAGAACAGTTCTGCCATTTCTGAGAACAAGGTTAGGGAAAAATGTTTTATATGTTAAAAAATTCTGGTGATCTTTTCTTTCAGAAGTCCAGTGTCCCTGTGCTTTGGAGTAGGACCTCAGAATTTGGCCTTTGTGTCAGGGATATGTGCCTTTTGCTGTTCCCATGAAAGTCCACCCAACTTTGAAAAATTCATTTGTGACACGCACAGTAGAGACTCCTTACATCTTAGCAGGGAAATTCTATGAAGATTATGTCCACACTAAGCAAGCTCCAGCCCCTCAAAGTTCCTATATACTGACAAAAATGTGCATGTGCAATCCCCAGAGTGACTGAGCATGGTCCTTCCAGGCCGGGGCTGCCAGGGCTCAGCTGGACTTTCTGTGCATCTTGTACTCCAGGCTGCTGCAGACCAGGGTGGGGCTGAGCACTGGAACTTAGATCAAGGAACCTGTCTCTTCTGTGCTCTTAGTGACTGTCCCCTGCTTGACAGAGGCAGCTGGTGAAGGAAGCTGTCTGAATCAAATTAAAAAGGGACAAGAACCAGATCATGGAGCGTAGCTTGGGACAAGCGGGTGAAAGTAAGATGAAAGACTTACCAGTACGGGGCCCTGGCTCCAGGCCTCGGTTGAATGGGCGGAGCAGAGGGTGGTCAGTCTCCCCCCGCCAGTCCTTCCACACTGCCTGGCCTGCGCCGCCCTAAACCTAAGCAATTTAAAGGGCCCAGGGCTCCGGCTGCTGCTGCGGTAGCAACGGCCGGGAGCCCCAGGCCCTTTTAAATCACTGGGCCCTGGCGCAGCTGCCTTTTGCCACCTTCCCCTCCATCAGTGGCCATGGGGGGGTGTTTGTCAAAAGGGGCAGTGTCATTAAAGCGCTTTAATGTCAGCTGTGTACGGGCTGGTACCGGTGGCCACTTCTTACTGGTACGCCGTACTGCCCCACTTTCACCTCTGGGGACAAGGATCTTGGAGAGGGGAAGATTGGGCCTGAGTCTTGCAGAGGGTGATGGGAGAAGACTGGGGCTGGGAACTGGTTGAGGGAGAGACTGGAGTTGGCTGACCAAAGAATGGAACTGGGAGCCACGTAGGGAGACTGGAATTGGCTGGGTGAGGAGACTAATGAGGGGCTGGGACAGGTACACCGCAGCAGGCTACTGCAGGGTAAATTCACAGTCCAGCTTGCAATGGTCTGATTGTGTGTATAGACAATCCCTTAGAGTTTAAGGATGGAACTTTCAGAAGGGTTCAGTACCACAATGGGGGCCACAGCTCAGCTCCCATGTATGTATTTCAATAAGCGCCCAATGTGATGAGCTCTAATTTTAAATCTAGCCCCAAGTGTCACAATGAGAGCTGCTAGGTGCTGAATGCTTTTGAAAATCTGAATCTTATTTAGGAGCTTTGGGAAATCTGGCCCCTATCATGCCTGTTGAGCACTTGAATATCAGGCCTTGAGTTCTTTTGAAAAGCTGGCCCCAAGTGATTTAGTTAACAGAGCTCAGAGCTGAGTTCAGATTTTTTAAGTCCCTTAGTCACAAGACCATCCTTCTCTCTTGAGGTCTTTTGTTACGGACAGAGGTAGGACTGACATATGTAAGGATGTGTTGTAGCCATGTTGGTCCCAAGCTATGAGAGAAATAAGGTAGGTGCGAGAATATCCTTTATTGGCCCAAATGGATGACATATGATATTGATGACATGTTGGTCATAAATATTCTACACATCGCTCGAAATATAATCAGCACTGTACTGTACTAGTAAACACATACCTCACAGAAAGACTAGCTATAGATAGTGTCTGGTTGCTTTTCCATCTCCACTGGCTTTTTTTTTTTTATGATCAACAATTGTACATCTCAGCAACAAATTCCAAAAATGAGACAATTATAGATGGCCAGGGGTCTTTGGAAGCAGCTCTGGAAAAATAAGTTTATATTTCAAGAAAAGATCCTCAAGTTTCTCTTCTTTCCCTGGCCTTAGTGTCCTGGGCGTTTTGCTGTGTTGTAGTGACTCCCTGTGAAAGTGATCAGAGCACATCATCTCTGGGATAAATAAGCAAAATTCCAACTGTGTCAGGAGTCACTACTTGAAATCACTTGGGTTGCACCATCTTACACAATAGCTGAATTTAACTTCTTTGAGGGGAATTGTCTCTGATAAGTGTCTAGTACATGTATGCGAGTGCAGGCGCTCCTTTTAAAGTGCTTTATTTTAATTGTCTTTTCATTCTCAGTTGATTAAACAAGGCACAGCATAGTAAAATCACTGCTGCATCAGTGTAGCCCTACTGACCGAAGATGTCAACCTTGAAAGTGCAATTCATGTCAATGAGAAGTTGCCACTCAAGAGGAAAAATCCTGGGGTAGTGGGGGAAAAAATGGGGAGGAAATCTCTATTTTTAATTACCTTGAAATC
Source organism: Mauremys mutica (assembly GCF_020497125.1). Taxonomy (NCBI): domain Eukaryota; kingdom Metazoa; phylum Chordata; order Testudines; family Geoemydidae; genus Mauremys; species Mauremys mutica. Next base: position 32,113,706 of record NC_059080.1, on the reverse strand, counting down.
AGGCTGCCCAAAGCTTCAGTTTTACAACTGTCTGAAGTTCCAAAGAACAGCAGAGGCAAATAGACAAGTTAGCTTGTTCTGTCTGAACTCTCTATGATCAAAACAATTGCTAGCCAGACTTGAACAATACCCTAATGCAAACAAGTATAGCTTGTCCCAGTGGTATATCCTTTGCATCTACACCAAAACCACTGTAAGATGCAGAAATGATGCATAGAAATATGACAAATAAAAGTGGATTTTGTCTGAGGCAGCAGACTCACATGACTTTCCTCCTCTGTTATAAGCATACCAGTGGATCTGGCTGCAGCGAACAACAAAGGAAAAGGGCCAAGGGAACTTTTTAATGTTGTTATAAATGGATGCTGATTTAGCCTGAATGCCTTTGTTTTGAAAATTAAAGTGACTACAAACTCCAGAAGCCCTTTTGTGAATTTGGAATCTCTAATGGTAATACAAAAGTTTCTCTGGGATTTTCAACTAGCTACTCTAATTAAACCAGTTCAGTGGGGAGTTCAACATATAGTCATATCCTGTGCCAGAGGATGTAACAATTCTTAACATTTTATTGACAGGGGCGGCTCTAGCCATTTCGCCGCCCCAAGCACAGTGGCACGCCGCAGGGGGCGCTCTGCCGGTCAACGGTCCCGTGGCTCCGGTGGACCTCCCGCAGGCGTGCCTACGGATGCTCCACCGAAGCTGCGGGACCAGCGGACCCTCCGCAGGCACGCCTGCGGGAGGTCCACCAGAGCCGCCTGCCGCCCTTCTGGCGACCGGCAGAGCGCCCCCCGCGGCATGCTGCCCCAAGCACGCGCTTGGCATGCTGGGGCCTGGAGCCGCCCCTGTTTATTGATCTTTCCTTAGATTTTGATGGCGGGAAACAAATAATCATTTTATTGAGGTTTTGTTGTATTTCAGGAGGTTTTAGATCAGAATTTTAGAATGTATGTGAGGTCAAGGATGCTGTGAGAGAGCATCAGCCCTAACAGACATCCTGAATGCAACCACCCTAGGGCTTGGAGAAAGTTCAAATCTGGACTCTGAGCTAAACATCGCAGCTTGTCTTATCTCTATTTTGCACTGACCTAAAATTCCAGATTTGAATATACTTCACTTCACTCTGAACTTTCTGAAACATAGAAGGTGAATCCAAATCCAATCCACACTTTGCATGCTGGACCACCTCAATGGTCACCTGCGATAGATGACCCTAAAAAGCTCTGGCATTTTGGTTAAAATAAACAGTCAAAGAGCTGAGTTGATAATTGCTCTTTCCAAACTCTTTGCATCAATTTCTGAGGCCAACTATTGACCCTAGACTATTTCCGCTCCTCCTGTCATTTGCCTTCAACATCCTTAATTTCCTTCTCTGATAGATTCCTGGCCCTTCAGATTGGACACTGGGCCAAAGCTCACTTCTATATCTGAAGTTTCTGTAGAGATCAGAAGCTCTAACTACTTCTACATGACTAATTCCTGAGCATGGCTGGACTGAAATTGTACATGCTCTGGGGCTATGCACCCCCACAGTGAACAACATACCCTAGAGTCTTGCTGGCTTGCCAACCACTTGCTGAAGATCTGCAGAGAGTTGGCTAGTCACATTGTACTGATTGCTCTTCCTTGTCTACAGCTGTTTTGCCTTAAATAGACAGTAGATATTTTTCCTAATATTTACTTTTCCATGTAAGCAATTGTTGTAGTTGCCATTGGAATATTGTACTATCTTGAATGTTTAGGGAGGTGGTCCAAATGATTGTGAATGGGAGTGGCAGTGTCCATGAGACAATCTCTTGAGATATAGTCCACATTATATATAAAGTTCAGTATCCCTGCTCAAGAGCAAATATGCAACAGCCACCTCTCTGCTGAGCCCAGCAACGGGATCTTTAAAGATAATGATGTCTACGGAGAGAAAAAGAAGTGGTATCTGGGATTGCTAGAGAATTTCAGGGAAATTCAGAGCAAAATAAGAGTGCAAGATGGCTAAGAACCTTCTGAAGGTTCACAGGGAAGAAATGGGAGAGAGTTCTTATTCAAACATGAAAAATGGTTCTGGATCCACTGGGACCAATTTACAATGGTTCTTATTTTTTTTCATAATTGGTTCATCTATCCTTTCTTGGCCTATGAAAATCTATCTTGTGTTGTGATTAGCTGTCCCACAAACTAGGGGAGTTCAGGCCTTGTCACAATTTGCATGAGACACATCAAAAAAAGAGAGATGATATCTGTCTGTACTTGTGCAAGTTTCTTCATGAGGGTGATGGATTTCCACTCCATACGGCTAAATGCAGTGCCTTGCATGGTGTCAAGTATCAGAGGGATAGCCGTGTTAGTCTGGATCTGTAAAAGCAGCAAAGAGTCCTGTGGCACCTTATAGACTAACAGACATATTGGAGCATGAGCTTTCGTGGGTGACTACCCACTTCGTCAGATCTGCTTTTACAGATCCAGACTAACACGGTTACCCCTCTGATATCAAAAAAAGATTGTATTGAGACATCACTCGATGCCACTGAGTCATGGTGGTGGTGTTTCTTTTGTTTGTTTGTTTGTCTGTTTTTTTCCAAAGTGGATGGGACAGTGCTTTCTCCAATAATCAGGTTGACTATGGTAAACTAGTGGAAACTTGGATTATATCATGGGGGATAGAGTATTCTTTAATAGCTGTATTTTAGGGTATGCTTAAATGGCAGTCAGTGTGATTGCTGCTTATGTAGACATACTCAGCTAGATTTAATCTAGCTAGCAGTGCTAAAAATACAGTGTGAGCTGTACAAACCTTCCTGGAAGCCTGGGTATGTACTGCCGTTCCTAGCCTGTGCAGGAGTCTGTGCTGTCATGTCTTCATGCTAGTTTTAGCCATGCCAGCTAGATCAAAGCTAGCATGGATATGCCTACACAAGCTGCAATCACCGCTCAAATTGCAGCATAGGCATACACAAAATGTCATTTTCCCCCTATGCAACGCTAATGCCAGATGGACTTTTCACAGATTAGTGAGGTATGCTTTCTTTGGAAGAAAATAGAGGAATGTCTGTTAATTGTTGTACACAACCAAGTATATATCTGGGAACAATACAAAAAGGAATATACCCATTTTATGTCAATTAGAAATTCTCATTTGTGTTCAAGCTGTTTCTTCAGACATACTGTGAATTTTTTTGAAACAATTCTATGTTTTTATTTATTGTTCTGAATGTTCAGTAGGTTCAAATAGAATGCATCCTTCAAAGGTTAAATTAAAATTACCTCAGATAGCCTTAAGGCTATCAGGGCCACTGTAATATTTGATTATTTGGGTTACACGCTGCCAAGGCAGCATAACTACAGATTTCCAGAACACTTGAACACTAGAAGAGAGAAATATACTTCTAAGACAAGGTTAATTTTTATGCTGCTCATTCCATATATCTTCCTGTTTCTCTGCTGCTGCTTGCCCCCTGCTGCTTCTGCTACTGCTCTGTGAAAGAATCAACAGCCGTCGAATCTCTTTGATTATATATGAATTCTCTTTTCAGATGTTAACTCTTTTTCTGAGAAGGTGAGGAGTTTAGACAAAAATGAACAGGAAATATTTGGTTTCAGCTTGAAATTAAGTAAGAATGTTTGTTTAAAAATGACATGGAAGCTTGAGCCAGTTAGATTAACCCAAACACTTTAGTATATCAGTGCTGTGGGACAAGATGATTAAACTCAGCCTAGAGAGAGAACCCCAGACAGGGAAACCTGTTACAACAGAGCACACGTGGAAGAGGGAGAGAGGCCTAATTGACGTCTTAAAAGTTTTGACAATATAGCATAGATATATCAGTGAAACCCTCCTAGTGTAGACACACTTATACTGGCCAAAAAAAAAAGTGTTTTTGCCTATATAGCTTACACTGGTTTGATAGCAATACATGCAAGACAGGAAAAAGCTCTGTTTCCCAAGAATAACTGTGTCTAAATGGGCCTTTGCTGGCATAGACCTGTTGTGGGGAGGGGAATCACGCACCTTCCTGACAAGGGTATGCAGGGCTGGCTCCAGACCCCAGCGCGCCAAGCGCGTGCTTAGGGCGGCATGCTGCGGGGGGCGCTCTGCCTGTCGCCGGGAGGGCGGCAGGCGGCTCCGGTGGACTTCCCGCAGACGTGCCTGCGGAGGGTCCGCTGGTCCCGCGGCTCTGGTGGACCTCCCACAGGCATGCCTGCGGATGCTCCACTGGAGCCACGGGACCGGCGACTGTCAGAGCGTCCCCCATGGCGTGCCGCCGTGCTTGGGGCAGCGAAATTTCTAGAGCCGCTCCTGAGGGTATGCCAACAACAGTTGTTAGTAAAGACCTGCTCAGTGTTTTACATTTGTTCTGGGCTGATAAGCAGCTCTGCATTGTGCCTCCAAGTCTGCAAAGCTACTTTATTCTAACATTATGGGCTCCAGGCTCCTCAGGACAGGAGGAGTCATGTTCAGGACAGGAAGGCTGGGTATGCTTCCTTCATAGCCTGCAGTCAGAGGCCACTCTAGCTATAGGCAAGCTAGGAGGGAGCTGCCTAGGTCAGCAGATTTCTGGGCAGCTGCCTAGGGTGGCTGGGCCAAACCTGAGTGGCACAGCCACCCATCCATCATGGCAGAGGGGCATCCAAGCCAAGTTTGGTTGGCACAGGGGGGCAGCACCCCAAAGTGTTGCCTAGGGGGCAGATTGCCTCGAGTAGCCTGTGCCTGCAGTCATCTGTATGAAGGTACCCTCACATACAATAGAGCAGTAATAACTTCTCCAGGGTTTTTCTCTCTCCCTCCCCCAGCCCTACCAATATAGTCTTCCTGCAAGTCATTGGAGGGGCAGCCAATGCCCCCATGACTCTTGATGGAGTTGTGCAGATAGGGGGCAGCACCCTCCTGCCATAATGGAAAGCTCTGGGATCAATGGGGTTGTTTCCCCAAGACCCCAAAGATCCTTGAACTCAACTAGTTTGGAGGCCCGTGTGCTCTGCCCTTTCCCTACCAACTGTAAGGGAAGCATTCAACCCAGAGTTCAGTTGCCTAAGCCTCCTTTCTACCGCTTACAGATTTGGCTGTGTAAAGGTAAAATATGGGCCAGAGTTAGGACAGGGAATAGGATTCTTCTTGAATCGTAAGAGTCTGTACATAAGTCACTCTTCTGATGTACCATGTATCTGTACAGGAATCCGACTAAGGGAATCAATACAATTTCTGCTGCATCTAGCCTCAATGCAGGAATCCCTCTACTCCCATCCATTACTACTCCCTCTGCCAGCTTATTTTATCCCCAACACATCCTACACTCCTGTTGCTATTTGGTTCCCTTCCACTGCCTTCTGTGGGCACAGAGACTTTCCTTGCTCACTTCACCATTGTTCACATTCTTACACACAAAATAAGAGATTACTGAAGGTTTAAAAATATTTGAATTATTTGTGTATATGTGTGATTATACACCTAGAAATGATCATAGAATAAGAATTTATTTACATATATATCTTTGTCTTTACATGTATGTATGAACACATGGGCTTCCATATCGGATTTATACTCATGAACCATGCAGAGTTTTGTATATGTGTGCAAACAGGAGTGAATATCTCTTCAGGTGTCCATTAAATCTGCAAATAATAAGTGAAAGGAAATACACTTACTGGAGGTAAATTAAGTGACGTAGGAGGACAAGTCCTTTCAAAAAGGATATGATCATTCTGGAGTTGGTAGATAAAGGAATATGTGAAGCGGCGGAAACAAACAAAAGTAGTAGAAGAATCTTTAGTAAATCAAGCCACTTAGTTTTGTACTCTCTCCTATTTTCTAATTCCTAATGGCTCTCCCATTTGTCCCAAACTTTCCAAGAAAACTGCATTTTCTAATGCGATGTGGCATGACAAATTTTTAAGTGCAGTAGTTTAATATTAGAAAAGTCAACAGTGTGGTGAAAATTGGTCTTGGAATGTGAAGTTAATTTCAAACATAACTATGGAGACAGGATGCCTCTGTCTCTATTATACATGTCTGCTGGTCCAAAAAAAGGTAAGCAATAAACAGATAATGAAAAATCTGTATAAAGATTTGAAAAAAATAAGTTCTTTTTAGCAATAGTTTACACCTAGCATGGGATGTTAATATTTTGGACAAAACAATCAACTCTTGGTGTCTGTGAGATTTTATTGTTCACCTTGAAGACAGCTTTCCTATTAGCAATCACATCTGTTAAAAGACTGAGAGAACTACAAGCTGGTTACTGGTGTGATACACAAAAAATGCATTAAGGATTAGACATAAACTCACAAGAGGCAGGAAATTCAGCATTAAAGGTCATCATTTCATCCTTTACTCACCCTGTTGTGAATTTAGGCCAGGGACATACAGTGGAAGTAAGAGCTTTTAACTCTGGATTTCCTGTCTTTTGTGGGTTTAAGTCTGACCATTGACATTATTTTAATGGAGTCTTTAGAAAAAAATCCTTTTGTTTTATTTTAACCATTTAAAAACAGATTTGAAAAGGCTGCTATTAATATTGTATAATGCCTGAGACTCCTTCAAACTTAATCAAAGTTAATGGCATCATTCAAACTCTTCTCTAGAGATCAGAATGACTCTTTAGAGCTGTTACAGATCAGTCTTTTCCTGACTGTTGAGTATCAGGCACAGAGCACTATAATGGTTCCTTTGTATCATCCATGTCAATGACACTTCAATATGCAGATCATTGAAGCTATAGACCAGGCACTTGAACTTCAGCTTTTTTCTTATTAAATAATAATAAAAACCCTATTGACATTTTAACAGATAATATCATAGGTGGTAGATGTTAGTGGAATGCAGGGCTACTGCTTTAAAAGCAATATGAAATTCAAAAGCTCCAATAAGGCTTAATTTCCTTTCAGTGATCCGACAAAGCCCATGCAATTTCAGTTCACACATTTCCAAGATGTGTCAGGCAAGTGCACACCAGTCATATCAGGTGTTTGCCCTTCTGCTTACAGCACAATCTATTAGGATGGTGGGTGGGGTGGATCACATGCACCTTGGGGCACAGATTGTCATTCTTAGTTTGCTATGAAGCACCATGAATACCTAATGCACTCTAAAAGTGTCTGCCAAATCCTGAGAAGTGCTGAGTGTCTAAAAATCCCATCAAAAGCCAATGTAGGGGTGCAGGAGATGTTCTGAGTATTTGACTTAAGAGCCTGAATGGTAGTTCCTGCTGCCCAACTCCACTGCTGGATCCATGTGATCATCAGCACGTGGATTTTCCCCTTCTCATATGCTGCCTCCATATCAATGCTCCCCCTCCTCCAACCCCACAGAGGACATTCCATGGATCCATGCAAAGGAAAGGGGACTTGGTGAATCAGAGAAGTAGTGAATAGGTCTGAAGGAGGCACATCGGCTCCTTCTGGCCTTATGCGACTTATCCAGAAAACTTAACACAGCCCCAGACAGTATTATCTTTTCCACTCACCACTTTTTCCTCCTCCTCCAACCCCAATCCCATGGAGATCCCAAGGGCTGTTGCAGCTAGGAGGACTCTCCTGTGGATGGCTGCAATGGAACTATGCTACCAGGCAGCCGATAGCAGGGCTGCCAAAAGCCACAGTCTATACGGAGCTGCAAGCCTCATGCTGGTGCACCAGGTCAGAGATTTGCTCCTGTTTACTCAGCACAGATCTACACTTTTCATGCCAGCACATTTGAATTATAGAGATGGGCCAGTTCAGGGGAATTTTGATGCTGAGTCTTGTTTCATGCTCATCTCTATTAATTAGGGGGCACTTTGTTGTCAGGATTGGGCTAGTTGAGCTCTGACAGCTGAGCTGAACAGTTTCCTTTTGCAATGAGGCTGTTGACAAAAGTTTAAGGGAACTGAACTGAAGTTTTAAACATCCTTCCTGCCTCCAAGAAGGATGTTGGAAGCCCTGGGGTGTTACAGACTGTGAAAGATTAGTAATTAGACGCTCACCTTCTGTATACTAATGAAAGCTGAGAATTGGAGCTTTTAAAGTTGAAGGAATTGCTACATCCTGCATTCTTACTTGGAGGTTTTTTAAAACAATAAATTAACTGTGTCAGAGGGCATCACTGGCAAGTGACATACTGAAAAAGTGACAACGTTCTCCTAAGCAGAGTCTGAACATATGCTGCACAAAGCATTTCCAAAGCACCTCTGTATCGATATGCAATGGAACTGCTGTGCTAGTGCTGGAGCATTTCCCAAGATCCTGCCAATCATGTCAAATTGATGATGGTTCCTATGGAGGGCTGTCATCCCCTTCTCAAACTAGACACCCCCTTCTACAGGGACGCAGAATCAGGAGAGGTTTAGGCAACATTTGTTTGAACACTAACGGGTGTAATTCTGTGTGCTAATTCTTTTCTTGGAATTTCTGGCTCCATTACCTTCTGCTGAGTCTTGGGACTCTCTTTGGAAGGTTTAGAAACATCCAGAGAGTCATATACAGCATCTTTATTTTTTATTTATCAAAGATTTGTTTTCAGTATTATTTTAAATTGACTTCTGCTTTACTTCAACCTCCTTTCATGTAAGAAAAAAACAACAACAAGTACTTGAGCTGGTTTAAAAAACAGATCAGCCAGGTGTCAGTCAACTTTATTTTCTGTGAACTGCGAGCATCCATTAGGGACTGCCGTAAAACCTCCAAACTCATTTCACTTGTGACATACAATCTGCAGTTCTCCAATACTCCACAGCTGATATGCAAGTGTTTGAAACATATGCGACACTCAGTTCTTCCCTGATTTCAGATGTTTTTCTTTTTTTATCCACAAATACAGTAAACAGATGTTAGAAGGTAAATTAATTAATAATTCTGCAAATATTCTAAATTCCCATATTAAGTATTTCTTTGAGGAGTGCCAATTAAAGAGAAGCAGTTTCTGAACTTCAGATATTGTTTTTAGAAAAAAATTATTCTGGGAAATATGTCTCCCCCTTATTCATGCCCACTTGCCTTCTTCACAGCAATATTGTGAGGCTTTAGATATTTGGCAAGAGCTTTGAGATCCACAGACAGAAGGCACTATACAAATGCAAAGTATTTGTGTATTACAAGGGAAGCGGGGGTCAGATCAAAGGTCCATCCAGCTCAGCATCCTGTCTACCGACAGTGATCAATGCCAGGTGTCCTAGAAGGAGTGAACCTAACAGGCAATGATCAAGTGATCTCTCTCATGCCATCCATCTCCACCCTCTGACAAACACAGGCTAGGGACACCATTCCTTACCTATCCTGGCTAATAGCCATTAATGGACTTAACCTCCATTCATTTATCTAGTTCTCTTTTAAACCCTGTTATACTCCTAGCCTTCATAACCTCCTCAGGGAAGGAGTTCCACAGGTTGACTGTGCACTGTGTGAAGAAGAACTTCCTTTTATTTGCCCATTGATTTCATTTTGTGGCCCCTAGTTCTTATTTTATGGGAACAAGTAAATAACTTTTCCTTATTCACCTTCTCCACACCACTCATGATTTTATATACCTCTATCATATCCCCCCCTAGTCTCCTCTTTTCCAAGCTGAAAAGTCCTAGCCTCTTTAATCTCTTCTCATATGGGATCCGTTCCAAACCCCTAATCATTTTAGTTGCCCTTCTCTAAACCTTTTCTAATGCCAGTATATCTTTTTTGAGATGAGGAGACCACATCTGTACGCAGTATTCAAGATGTGGGCGTACCATGGATTAATATAAGGGCAATAAGATATTCTCTGTCTTATTCTCTATCCCCTTTTTTAATGATTCTTAACATCCTGTTTGCTTTTTTGACTGCCACTGCACACTGCATGGACGTCTTCAGAGAACTATCCATGATAACTCCAAGATCTCTTTCCTGATTAGTTGTAGCTAAATTAGCCCCCATCATATTGTATATATAGTTGGGGTTATTTTTTCCAATGTGCATTACTTTACATTTATCCACATTAAATTTCATTTGCCATTTTGTTGCCCAATCACTTAGTTTTGTGCAATCTTTTTGAAGTTCTTCACAGTCTGCTTTGGTCTTAACTATCTTGAGCCATTTAGTATCATCTGCAAACTTTGCCACCTCACTCTTTACCCCTTTCTCCAAATCATTTATGAATAAGTTGAATAGTATTGGTCCTAGGACTGACCCTTGGGGAACACTACTAGTTACCCCTCTCCATTCTGAAAATTTACCATTTATTCCTACCCTTTGTTTGCTATCTTTTAACCAGTTCTCAATCCATGAAAGGACCTTCCTTCTTATCCCATGACAACTTAATTTACATAAGAGCCTTTGGTGAGGAACCTTGTCAAAGGCTTTCTGGAAACCTAAGTACACTATGTCCATTGGATCCCCCTTGTCCACATGTTTGTTGACCCCTTCAAATAGATTAGTAAGACATGATTTCCCTTTACAGAAACCATCTTCACTTTTGCCCAATAAGTTATATTCTTCTATGTGTCTCACAATTTTATTCTTTACTATTATTTCAACTAATTTGCCTGGTACTGATGTTAGACTTACCAATCTGTAATTGCAGGGATCACATCTAGAGCCCTTTCTAAATATTGGAATTACATTAGCTATCTTCCAGTCATTGGGTACAGAAGCTGATTTAAAGGACAGGTTACAAACCATAGTTAATAGTTCCGCAATTTCACATTTTAGTTCTTTCAGAACTCTTGGGTGAATGCCATCTGGTCCTGGTGACTTGTTACTGTTAAGTTTATCAATTAATTCCAAAACCACCTCTAGTGACACTTGAATCTGTGACAATTCCTCAGATTTGTCACCTACAAAGGACGGCTCAGGTTTGGGAATCTCCCTAACATCCTCAGCTGTGAAGACTGAAGCAAAGAATTCATTCATTTAGTTTCTCTGCAAAGACTTTATCGTCTTTAGGTGTTCCTTTTGTATCTCAATCGTCCAGGGGCCCCACTGGTTGTTTAGCAGGCTTCCTGCTTCTGATGTACTTAAAAACATGTTGTTATTACCTTTTGAATTTTTGGCTAGCTGTTCTTCAAACTCCTCTTTGGCTTTTCTTGTTACATTTTTACACTTAATTTGGTAGTGTTTATGCTCCTTTCTATTTACCTCACTAGGATTTGATATCCACTTTTTAAAAGATGCCTTTTTATCTCTCACTTCTTCTTTTTACATGGTTGTTAAGCCATGGTGGCTCTTTTTTAGTTCTTTTACTGTATTTTTTTAATTTGGGGTATACATTTAAGTTGGGCCTCTATTATGGTGTCTTTGAAAAGTGTCCATGCAGCTTGCAGGGATTTCACTCTAGTCACTGTACCTTTTAATTTCTGTTTAACTAACCTCATTTTTGCACTTTCTGAAATTAAATGCCACAGTGTTGAGCTGTTCTTCCGACCACAGGAATGTTAAATGTTATTATATAATGGTCACTATTTCCAAGCGGTCCTGTTATAGTTACCTCTTGGACGAGATCCTGCACTCCACTCAGGACTAAATCGAGAATTGCCTCTCCCCTTGTGGGTTCCCGTACCAGCAGCTCCAAAAAGCAGTCATTTAAAGTATCGAGAAATTTTGTCTCTGCATTTCGTCCTGAGGTGACATGTACCTAGTCAATATGGGGATAATTGAAATCCCCCACTATTATCAAGTTCTTTATTTTGATAGCCTCTCTAATCTCCCTTAGCATTTCATTGTCACTATCAAGGTTTCCTCCCACACTTTGAACTTTAGAGTACAACTGTGGGGACCTGCATGAACACTTCTAAGCTTAATTACTAGCTTAGATTTGGTAATGCTGCCACCAGCCAGAAATCCGTGTCTGGCACACTTTCTGTCCCCCCCAAAACCTTCCCTGGGGAACACAGATCCAAACCCCTTGGATCTTAAAACAAGGAGAAATTAACCATCCCCCCTCACCAATCCCTGGTGAGTTCAGACCCAATCCCCTTGGATCTTAAAACAAGGAAAAATCAATCAGGTTCTTAAAAAAGAAAGCTTTTAATTAAAGGAAAAAAAGGTAAAAATTATCTCTGTAAAATCAGGATGGAAAATACTTTACAGGGTAATCAGATTCTTATGACCCAGAGGAACTCCCCCTCTAGCCTTAGGTTCAAAGTTACAGCAAACAGAGGTAAAATCCTCTCAGCAAAAAAGGACATTTACAGGTTGAGAAAACAAACATAAGACTAACACGCCTTGCCTGTGCTACTTACAAGTTTGAAACATGAAAGACTGATTCAGAAAGATTTGGAGAGCCTGGATTGACGTTTGGTCCCTCTCAGTCCCGAGAACGAACAACCCCCAAAACAAAGAGTACAAACAAAAGACTTCCCTCCACCAAGATTTGAAAGTATCTTGTCCCCTTATTGGTCCTCTGGTCAGGTGTCAGCCAGGTTTACTGAGCTTCTTAACCCTTTACAGGTTAAAGAGACATTAACCCTTAACTATCTGTTTATGACACTCACTATCACTGTCCTGGTCAGGTGGTCGATAATAGATCCCTACTGTTATATTCTTATTACAGCATGAAAGTACTATCCATAGAGATTCTATGGAACATGTGGATTCATTTAAGATTTTTACTTCATTTGATTCTACATTTTCTTTCACATAAAGTGCCACTCCCCCTGCACACACCACCCCTGCATGACCTGTTCTGTCCTTCCAGTATATTTTGTACCCCGGAATGATTGTGTCCCATTGATTATCTCCACTCCACCAGGTTTCTGTGATGCCTATTATATCAATAGCCTCCTTTAACATGAGGCCCTCTAGTTTACCCATCTTATTATTTAGACTTCTAGCATTTGTGTACAAGCACTTTAAAAACTTGTCACTGTTTATTTGTCTGCCCTTTTCTGATGTGTCAGATTCTTTTTTATGTGAATGTTTCTCATCTGATCTGGCCCATACTTTATCCTCTTTCATCCGCTCCTCCTGACTAAAACCTAGAGAATCTTTAGCAATAGGCTCTCCTCTAAGAGAAGTCTCTGTCTGATCCACGTGCTCCGCTGCAGCAATCGGCATTCCCCCATCTCTTAATTTAAAAACTGCTTTGCAACCTTTTTAATGTTAAGTGCCAGCAGTCTGGATCCACTTTGGTTTAGGTGGAGCCCATCCTTCCTGTATAGGCTCCCCCTATCCCAAAAGTTTCCCCAGTGCCTAATAAATATAAATCCCTCCTCTCTACACCATTTTCTCATCCATACATTGAGACTCTGAAGCTTTGCCTGCCTACCTGGCCCTGCACGTGGAACTGGAAGCATTTCTGAGAATGCTACCATAGAGGTCCTGGATTTCAGTCTCTTCCCTAGCAGCCTAAATTTGGCCTCCAGGATGTCTCTTCTACCCTTCCCTAAGTCATTGGTAACTACATGTCCCATGACCACCGGCTCCACCCCAGCACTACATATAAGTCTGTCTAGATGCCTTGAGAGATCCGCAACCTTTGCACCAGGCAGGCAAGTCACCATACGGTTCTCCCGGTCTTCGCAAACCCAGATATATATCAGAGGGATAGCCGTGTTAGTCTGGATCTGTAAAAGCAGCAAAGAATCCTGTGGCACCTTATAGACTAACAGACGTTTTGCAGCATGAGCTTTCGTGGGTGAATACCCACTTCTTCAGATGCAAGTCTGAAGAAGTGGGTATTCACCCACGAAAGCTCATGCTGCAAAACGTCTGTTAGTCTATAAGGTGCCATAGGATTCCAGATATATATGTTTCTAATGATTGACTCTTCCATTACTAACACCTGCCTTTTCCTAATGACTGGAGTTCCCTCACCCAGAGAGGTAACCTCAGTGCAAGAGGATACCCCAACATAATCTGGAAGGAGGGGCCCAACTATGGGATGGTTTCCCTCTGCTCCCGTTGACTGCTCTCCTTCCCTGAGCCTTTCATCCTCCTTAACTGTGCAGGGGCTGTCTGACCGGAGGTGGGACAAATCTACAGTGTACCGGAAAGCCTCATCAACATACCTCTCTGCCTCCCTTAGCTTCTCCAGTTCCGCCACCCTGGCCTCCAAAGCCCGTACGCGGTCTCTGAGGGCCAGGAGCTCCTTGCACCAAATGCACATTTATGTCACCTGCCCTGTGGGCAGGTAATCATACATGCTGCACTCGGCGCAATAAACTGGATAGTCCACACTCTGCAGCTGGGCTTCTGCCTGCATTGTCTCCTACAGCTATCTAGGTTAATGATAGGGTTTTTGTTTAAATCAAAAAGATCTGATTATAGTTTAGGTTACACATTTTAAAGAATGGCAAGTGTACCTCATCCCCTTCCCAACTCCTTCTTGAAACTCCCTGTTAGCAGCCCCTGGTCACTTGCAAAGCTCCCTGGTCTCTTGCTCACTGCTTTATAAAGCCTTGGCCTTCCTGATAGCCCCACCCTCTGACTAAGGCTCAGCCAATGAACAGAGGTTTCTAGTTTTCAAACCTTGGTTAGAAGCTCACGAGCTTCCAACTGCTGGCCACAGCACATGGTCCTACAAACAAACAAACAAACGCACACAGCAAGTAACCCCCAAACACAATCACACACTACAGACAGACAGTTACCACAAGGGTCCCGTATTTGCTCCTCCTTCACCTGGAGAACTCCCTCTCGAAACTCTCTTTTAGCAGCCCCTGTTTGCGAACCTCCCTGGTCGCTTGCTCACTGCTTTATTCTCACATGTCACATGTCTAAGTTTTCCCAGGGTCACTCCTTCCCAGAGTAAAGAGGGGTGAGAGGGATGAGGTCTGAGTGCCACTACATCCCACTGCTTATTCAGAATTGATCATAAGGTTACAATCTGGCCCAGGGTTAACAGGCACCTCAAGGACACATAGAACAATTTGCTCAATGTGAGAGAAGAGCAGTGATCCACCTGAAAGTGGTGAATCTATGAGTCGTGACACATATTGAAAAAGACTAAGTACGGAATCACATTTTTATTCCACTCTGTTTCCTTGTAGGTCATGAGAGGCAGCTCCATTCATTCTCTTGGTACATCACTGAGTTAAATGTATGCACAACCACTTCCAGAGTGAGTTTTCTCCCCTCTTTAATTTTATGTCAAGCAATGATAATGGTGATATTTTGACTCATTCCAGACCCCACTGTTAGCCCAAAATTCAGATTTAGGCTGCACTGTCTATTCTAGAGGTTAGACAATACAGAGACCCTTGTGGTGATGCATGCTGTCATTTTAATACAAATTTCTGCTTGATATGTGTAGTCACTGGGTTTTTTGCACCTCATTATGTGGAGTAAAAACTCCAGAAGACAGTGGGCCTGGATCTCTTCTGACTTATACTGGTGTGAATAAAAATTATTTTCCCTAAAGCCAGTAGAGTTACACTGATATTAGACTGCTGTACAGGAGTGGAGAATCAGTTCTAGTGCTTTCTGAATGGCAAAACAATATAGAAAATTCAGACAGTGACGCTGGCAGGCCAGGTGCCACCTCTTGCCAAGGTCACAGGCACTAGTTAAGAACTGACAGACTCATAGCTGGAGACCAGACAGTTCACCTATGTGTTAGTGTTGCTCAAAAGAGGTATTAGTTTTATAAGAATGTATTTAGTGTTTAAATTCTATAGAATGTTTGTAAGTTGCTGCATGCGCTAATCTTATTTATGGTGTCTGTATTCCATGCTATAAAGAAATAGGTAAGTTCAAAGTTATAAAGTAAAACATATTTGCTCCAAACTTGTGAACTCAGATGGGAAGTGTGTTTTGCCCTGCCCATCCAGAAGGACTTTCAAAATCAGATGGGCCATCAAGGAAAATGCTATGTGCTAGGAAATTCCTTCTATGAACCTGGAAGCTGAATGAAGGAAATAAAACAGAGACAAGGGAAAATTTTAAATTTCTTTGCTGTTTGAACTCTCATGGGGTCAGAGCCACAAAACTGAATTCGGAGTTCCCCAGGGGCTACTTCCTGGGTCCAATCTGAAAGACACTTTGAATTGACAGATCACTACAACTCTGTTGCTCTTATGATTTAGATTGCAATTCACTTATGTATATGTTTGCTTGCTTTAACTTGTAAATAACTCTTATTTCGTTTTCCTAGTTAACAAACCTTTGGATAGTTTATTGCAGGATTGGCTACAGGCATCTTTGGTGTAAGATCTAGGGTACCAGTTAAGTGACTCATCTCTTGGGGCTTGGAAGAAACTTGAATATTGTGTGATTTTTAGTGTAACTGACTACTTATTACTAAGTCCAGCTTGTCTGGGTGGCAAGATAGACTACAGAATGTAAGGGGACTGTCTGTGGCTCTCTGGTGAGACTGTTATAATGACCCAGGAGTTAATATTTGTTACTGGCTTGGTGAAATCTAATTGCAGAACATACCACCAATTTGGGGAGACTGCCCTGTTTTTGACAGTCTGCCATGAGGTAGGCACCATGGTCGTGAGCCACTCCAGACAGTGTGACACAGACTCAACTTTCAGAGACAGCACAAAGGGCATCACAGCATGGCAGAATGGTGAATATTGCAAGGATATGGTCAGGGTGTTACCTAAAAATGGCATAGGTGTGCGACAGCCTCCAGACACAAAACAGGAGGCCTTCAGTGTCATTTGATAGTCATACTAAGCTTACTTTCCTGGCCTCAGTCACATGATCTGGGTCAAAGTTTAATACCGCATCATATTGCAAGAGTCAGTATCCAAAGTGAATTGAGGTCCATCAATGGCTATTAGCTAGCAAGGGCAGGGATGGTGTCCCTAGCCTCTGTTTGCCAGAAGCTGGGAATGGGCGACAGGGGATGAATCACTTGATGACTACTTGTTCTGTTCATTCCCTCTGAGGCACCTGGCATTGGCCACTGTCAGAAGACAGGATACTGGACTAGATGGACCATTGGTCTGACCCAGTATGGACATTCTTATGTTCTTAATATTAAGTTATATACATGAATTGGAAGACGTGTTATATGGTATCTCATTCCTGAGCTTCCATCTTCTCCATATTATCCCTATGGCTTTATTAATCCTTGTGATGCTCTGTACCTTGGAGGAACACCCAACATACCCCCATATTCATCCTTGTAATAAGATTGTGTGGTATCCAATGCAAAGTCTGTCATGTTGGGTGTCTTCGGAAGGCTCATGATGCACTGAGCATGGTTGTTATAGTGATGTTATAGTAATTGTTACAGTAATGTTATAGTAATATTATAGGTTATAATTTCATGTATATAGTTATGAGGCTGAAAATGTGTCCTCATGGCTTAAAATAAGCCCAGGCAAAAACTTTCCAAGAGCAGAGGGGCAGCTCACACCTCATAAGGGCATATATGGGACAAACCCAGCCCAGCCTCACAGGAACAAAGGACGCTGGTCTAGGCAGCAACAAATGGATCTGTTGGACTCTCGAATGAGTCACCCTCCTTCCTTTGGTCAGTTTGGGACTGAGATGAGGTAATGCTCACCTGACTCTGAAGGGAGGGAGGGCAAAGCCAAGAGGGAAGAAAGAACATGATACAAGGGAGAGATGTTTGCTATGCTCTTCCTCTCTCTTCCACCTATATCTACAGACACCACACCAAGCGACTGAAGCGCTGATCAAAGGGGAGAGCCTGGCTGAAGGGCAACCAGCCAGCCTGTGGTGAGAAGCATCTAAGTTTGTAAGGGAATTGAAAGTGTTAAAAGCAAAACACATTCTAAGCTGATCTTATTTCATTTGACCAAATCTGACTTGTTATGCTTTGATTTATAATCACTTACAATCCATCTTTATAGTTAATAAATCTGTTTGTTTATTCTACCTGAAGCAGTGGGTTTGGTTTGAAGCGTGTCAGAGACTCCTCTTGGGCTAACAAGCCTGGTACATATCAATTTCTTTGTTAAATTGACAAACTCATATAGGCTTGCAGTGTCCAGTGGGCATAACTGGACACTGCAAGACGGAGGTTTCCAGGGTTGTGTCTGGGACCAGGGATATTGGCTAGTGTCATTCTTACTAGCCAGTGGCTGTGCGTGAACAGCCCAGGAGTGGGGGTTCTCACAGCAGAGCAGGGTAACACTGGCTCCCAGAGTCAAGGACTGGAGTGCCCTAGCGGATCACTGGTCCAGATAATACCAGGGGAACGTCACAATCCTACTCAAAGTTTGGGAAACCAAGCAAACCATAAAAAGTTTCACTTTCAGATTAAAAGTGAGGAAACCCCAGAGGCTTAAAAATGAATCCCTAGACAGTGTAATAGGAGCCCCTGAGAAGCTCAGGTAAGACGTTATCCCTCAAGTACCCCAGACAGCCAGAGCCATCTTGCCCCCAGCTCTGAAGCCATAGTGGAGTCATGTAAATCAAAATGTAAGAAGAGAATAAGTTACTATCGTAGAATGCTACCGTATATGATATGTAATAAATTGCCCTAAGACTATCAATTATATCAAATATTATCACCTCAGAATACAGTTCATGTAGAACTTTTCAATAAGAATCAAAACTGATCCATAAAATCTAATTAAAATGATGAGTATTAAATCATTGCTTTGGGGTCCTATATGATTGCATTATCCTTACCTGACATTTTTGTATAATATGCAAATTACTCCTTCCTTAAATATGGCTGTCCAAATGGGGAAAAAAATCAATTTGATTAATTTCTGCTTTGCATCTGCCCTCATCTTTTTCTTTTGATGTGGACTTTGAAATCAGGGGATCCTGCCAATCTGTCCCCTTTTTATTAACCAAAAAAAAATCAGAGTGTGATTATAAAGGGGAAATCTATCAAAGAGCTAGCACTTTATATTACATGTATCTTAAATATTTCATATAAATAGAAATGATTATTCATTTTTTAATTTATTATCTGTATAGGGAGGGAGCATAGGCTGCTGATTAGAACTTTCAGTGCTGTCTCTGGTACTGCCTCTGACTCACTAACCTAAGACAAATCATTTCCTGGCCCAGTGCCTCAGTTTCCCCATGTGCAAAATAAAGTGTGTGTTATAATTCTTTACTGGAAAATGAGAAACCCTTTCAGGAGAGGTTCTATAGAAGTGCACATTATTCTTATTTTGATGACAATTTGATATGTAAAGTGTCAGCAATATCTTCTCCAAGACTTTCGATTACATTTAAAGTTCTGGCTATTTCCAAGTCTTTGATTAGTTACTGTCCAGAGAACTTGACCAAGCTTCTATATTTGTTGATGCCTAGCCATTCATTATGATGCATCAGCTGGTTATATAATAAATAATGTACTGTATGGACTACGTAGTGACTTCAAGGGAACTAACAGGATACCGTTTTCTAAAGATGGCCCTAAACTGGAATATTTTAAATCAACTTCCTGCTATCCCTCCCTGCAATTTCCAGGAACCTCTCCTGGTTTTTTTTATAATGAAACTCCAAATCCATACTCCCATATACCTATTATAGGGATAAGATAAACACACACCCTTTTTTCTCTGAATCCCATTTCCTCTCAACCCACATTTCATTGCTTTGGAAAAAATAGAATCTGAATCCAAACAATGTCTGGGTCTGAAAAATAGACTCTCACTCGTTATTCATTTTTGCTAACCTCACAGGTGCCACTCCTGCCTGTGATTTGTCATTGATTGAGGTCAGTACATTGGAGAAAATTGTGCAGCACCCTCTTACATAAAAGCTGCTGCATAAAGCATAAATTGCTCTTGCTGTTGTTTCTGTATATAATTCACTATTTGTATGTTTTTCTCCTTTATCTCCCACAGGCAGCCAAAGCTACTTGAATGTGGCTAAGCTGATGCAAGTGGTATTTTGTGGCTATCAGTTTTACCACATGAATGATTCAACCATTAAGGAATGTTAATGCATTTAACACTTGGCAGACCCCCCTCCATCAAAGATTGAGTCATTCAACACCGTAGGCCCAGCAGCTGTCTGAGAGGTTGCCTAAACTGCTAAATCTAGGACTTCCTATTGGCATTGTGAACTATTGCCACTGGCCAGCAGTGTGTATGAGTAATTTGTATATACCAGACTTTATAAGCCTGAGATAACTTATGGTGCTGCAAAATTAGAATAGTTGAATAGAGCTCTGACTAAAAGTCAATGTTAATATATTTTCAAAAATATCCAGAGTGTGCATACAAGTAAAATAGGCCAGAAAAATCATATTGCCAGACAATTCTTTACCTTATTTTAGAAACTTACTGATTCTGAGGCTAATAGAAAAAAAGGGAGTCACAGAGCTAATTAAATAAATGAAGCTTAGAAATTACTTTAAAGCAGCAATTCTGACTAAATTTTATAATCTCGTGAAATCCATTTTTAGTATAGAATGTTTTTTTAAATATGCCCATGTACAAGGAACTGCATATCTAACTGTAGAAGCAGCAAAGAATCCTGTGGCACCTTATAGACTAACAGACGTTTTGCAGCATGAGCTTTCGTGGGTGAATACCCACTTCTTCGGATGCAAGACGGATTCACCCACGAAAGCTCATGCTGCAAAACGTCTGTTAGTCTATAAGGTGCCACAGGATTCTTTGCTGCTTCTACAGAACCAGACTAACACGGCTACCCCTCTGATACTTCATATCTAACTGGTCTCTTTTGCTTTTATCTTTTCTATCTGTCTATTATTCTGTGCAAGGTGTGAATGTCTCTAGGTGTTTCAGAGACAGATAGAATATATGTTAAGAAAACAGGCTTTGCCAGAGTAGATCAGCATCAGTGCTCCATCTAGTCCAGTGTCTGTATGGTAACTAGTACTGGATGATTCCAATTTAGGGGCAGGAAACCCTTAAATCAGCAGTTATGCATTAGGTCACCATTAAAATATGGGGTCTAATCCTTCACTCCTTACTTCAACCATTTCCCATGTATTCCAGTGAGTGTGTGGCAAGGAATACTACCCTTTTAAGGGCAATCTGGAGCTTATTGTCAAAACAGCCTGGGCACAATCAAGGAGCACCCTGCCCCCACTCTAGAGCTCGGGTTATATATAAATAGGAAGAGGGAGGGGTGATGTCATCAAAGTGATTACTATTAGTTGTAGGCTCCAGGACTCTGGCCTGACTTAAGTTTCAGATACTTTGCTTTTCTGAGGATAAGATTGATTGCTCTGACTCTCGGCTTTGAGGTAAGGTAAGGCTATGAATTTGTTTACGCTGCTACTTTCCTGATCTAATGTGTAAGGGGAAAAGAGAGCACCTCCTAGAACAATAAGAGAACTAGGACCTCTGGCCTGGATGCACAAACAGAGTGAAGTGATGTGAAGCTGAGTGTTGCCATGCCTAATTTTTAGGTGTCTAGAAAGTCCATGAGGTTCACAAAGCTTGAGTAAGGTGCCTAGGCTCCCTCTACAATGAATGGAGAGAGGTAGGAGCCTTAGGCTGTGATTCATATAAGCCAGCAAGCTAGGTGAGAAGCTCCTAAACTAAGCCAGTGGGAGATGCTGACCAGAAGGGTGTATATTAAACCCACCCCTTGCATAGAAATAGGTGCCTTAAATCCTGGCTGCAGGCATGTGCCTATCTTTGCTAGAGATTCCGAAAGGAGCCCTCTTTGCTGTTCATGCTGTTTTTTGTAAGGTGGTGTGAAGGGCCGGTTCCAGTGTTTTTGCCGCCCCAAGTGGCAAAAACAAAACAAAAACCGCCGCAATCGGCGGCACTTCAGCGGCAGCTCTACCGCTGCCACTTCATTCTTTAGTGGCAATTTGGCAGCAGGTCCTTCCAAATGAGGGACCCGCTGCCGAAGAGCCTGACGTGCCGCCCCTTTCCGTTGGCCTCCCCAAGCACCTGCTTGCTGCGCTGGTGCCTGGAGCCGGCCCTGGTGGTGGGGGATAATGATAAGGTCCCTCAACTTTTAGCTCAATGGTTAGGATACTAATCTTTGATGTAGGAGATCCCAGCCCAAGTCTTCTCCCTCCTTGGAAGGGAGAAGGGACTTCAGTGGGGATATACCACTGCTCAGGTGAGTGCTCTAACCATTGGGCTATGGAATATTCTGATGTGGGGCTCTCTATTTCGTCTGTTGAAGCTGTTGCACTTTGGATAAATAGAATCATGTGGGCCAGCAAAAGTGTAACCAGCATGAGAAGTGGTTACAGCAGTCCCTTGGGATATGGGAGAGCTGGGTTCCAGTCCCTCTGCTCCAGCGACTCTTGGTTATTCTGAGTGCAACAACATACAGCTAGATAGAGCGTACTTCAATTCATGTGTCAGGAGGTGCCGGAGAGCACTGGGGTAAGTTTTATATTTTTTTAAATCTTTTATAACCAGTTCAAATATGCAGACACTCCTCTGGGCACACATCATTTTGAAGGACTAATGTTCACTAATTTCTGTTCTTGCAGCACTGCAACGTGTCCTTCCACTCAGTCACTATTCTAGTCTTGTTCTACAATCTAGTTATTCAAACAAGATATAGTTACATTCCTATACTTGCCCTAATTTACAGTATGCAACCATTCACTTGTGCACATTCACAAAACAAATTAAAAAATCCGATCCCTAATTCTGACTGCTGAGCCGGGACAAGTATTTGCTGTACCAACTAGATAGTTTATTGTAATATGTTTTAGGCTATTCTGTACGTAGGTTCTAGCCCTGCAATCTGGTTCATGTGGGTGGAGCCTTGGACTTTTATGGACCCCTGTTGACTTCAGTGGGACTCTAAGAAGCTTGCAGGATAGGATCATTTTTCAGCAAGAGTAAAGTATGTTGGATGTGACAGTAGTTCCTGTTTAAACTCTTTGCTAAATAAATCCAGTGATCTTTTTTCAACTAAGAAAAAAAGATGTATATATGTTTTAATCTGTATGGGAGAGGTTTGAAATAAGAATGTGGGTTAACAGTAAAAAGTGGATGAGTAAATTGCTGAGAAAATAAGTAGCAAGATGAGTTCTAATTACTCCCTTGTCCAATAAAATAAATATTGCCTTCAGAAAGAAAAAAGTATCGGTTATTTTTAATGTAATCTAACCCATCCCCCAGCATGTCCACAATGGTGTGCTGAATGGAGAACCTTGGCAATGCTGGATTCTCCTTTCAATGAGTCTAAATTTGACCTAATCCTCTCTAGAATGAGTGCATGTCAGTACCAAATAATAAACAGGAATAGATGCCAGGCTCATGTTAACGAAACTGTGAGCCTTCAGAGTTCGGTTTTGCAGTGAACTAATTCTGAGGGCAATGTGTTGAGACATTTCTGTTGATCTCTTTGACAGGTGTATTTTTGATGTTGGAGAAATCTTTAGTGCAACTTGATTGTGTACTGAGGAAGTGATTTTTCTGAAAAAGAAAACAGTGATGGAAGTATCAAGAAGTATGAGAGGGGAAGCCAAGTTGTTTCAATGTTCTCATTTTCTAAGAAGCTAAGAGAACAGAATATCTGGCCTTTAAAATGAAACAAGCAAGCTATGGAACTTAACAAACCACCCAAGCCTAGAAAGTAGCACAGTGCTACTAAATACATTTTGCTACAGCATTATAAGCTTGTCAAGACATTAAGTAAATGAGAGCCTACAAACAAGTCAGTAAGTACAAACCTGTAAGGACACAAGAGAATATTACGGGCTTTTAGGGAAGGAAAGATCTTAAAAGCAAGTAGTGACTATTCTCTGAAATACATTCAAGTAAACTAAAATATTTCTTCATTATCTTTTGTCCAAAAAGAAAAAGCAATAATGTTAAAAGAATCAATATCTCATGTAAACCTAGTATTGCAGTGATAGGCAAATTGTTTTGACGCACAAACATTGATACTGTACTTTTCCTCGGGGAGACAGGACAACATGCAAACCTGAGATGTTTGTAGCATCTTGCACAGTGGTCACTCTTTAAAATAGTGACAACAGCTGCTATTCTCCCTTAGTATGGAGGAAACCTGTAGTATCTCAGGTATTCACTGAATGGTGGTTATTGCCAAATGCTATTTTTTCCCAGTTATTTAAACTGAAGCACAGAGAAGTTAAGTTACATCCCCAAGGTGAATCAACTGGGGTATGAACTCATTATGGCTTCTAGGATCTAAGGTGTGATGATTAATTAAGCTTGTGTATCCTGCAAAATGAAAATATCTTCACAAGTGATTGACTATATTGCCTGATAAGTGAAAAGGAATGCAATGACAAATGTGCAAAGCATTAGATATATCACATAATTTTGGCAATCCTATCCTCACTGCTGCTTGTCATTCTGCTGTTTGCACCTATACTTTTCTTTGAAATAAAGAAAATCATAGAATATGCAGTACAGTAAAGTACAGAATAATCAAAATTTAAGGAAAATGCTGTTTACTATTACAATTATTTTAAGGCAGTGATGAAAACCTCAGCCTTTGAATATTGCATGCTTAACACACAAAATGGGTTCATTGTGGATTTTTGGAGGTTCAGTAAATTCCATGATTAACTAAAAGAAAATTCCTGAATAAACTATAGGTAACAGATATTGAAGTAAATATCTATTTGCCACTAATGTAGAATACATACAAAAATATATAGTGTACTTGTTAAGAAGGAGTGATCTAGTATGTGTCCTAAGATATCAAACTATTTAAATACTAAAATTAATAAACATATTGTAATTTATTTTAAGGCTTGAGTCCTGCTAACGTTCATTTGAATGGGACTACTCCCATGAGTGAAGGGAGCAAGATTTGTCTGAAAATCTAAAAGGAACTGATAAGTTAGGTCTGGAACATGACCTTATTTAATAGAACAGGAAAACTAAAACCATTCAAGTTGTTTTCTGCTGTTCTCTACAATTCAAATGTATCTGTGAGAGGTATGCAACACATCTAAAGTGATTCCAAAATCAGGAGGAAAATCTAACCCAACACACTGCATGATTGTCTCACTTAGTACTTGTACTGACCCCATTGTCTTTCTGTGTTAAATTAAGAAACAGATGAATAAGAATTGCAACAACGGTGGACTGCTACAAACCATCACAAGTGCAGTCTCAATATATGACAGTCTCAGGAGTGAATACATGTTATGATAAAGTATCTTGCTGATGTTTATAATACAGATCAAATGCAACCTGAAGTGTTCTCTAAAACACTTTAAATTAACAGAAGATTATTAATGGGACAGTAATTTTTCAGAATATATGTCAAACAGTGATATTTCAAGAGGGTAATAGTGACCATTTTGAGAAAAATTGGAAGGCGACCAGCTATTGGAGAAGTTTTTGAGTGTTGGAGACCAGATGTGAGGAATAAGCAGGAAACAAGTACTTGGTCTAATTCAAAGTTTACCAGATCATCAGAAAGTATGGGGAATGGTAGCATGGTATGCTCTTACTAAATAAAAAATGGAATGGTACTATAGACTTCAGGTCCTTCTTATATAATGTGAAGTAGTAGCTCAGAATTGTTGATAGTCTAGTCTTTGACCCCTGTCTTCATTATTCAATGCTTGTCCATGTACTGTGAAGAACTACAATCTTCATTTTGATGCTGGGTGATCAATAATATTGAGGTGTGAGTAATAAACTTCAGGGGCAACATATCAGCAAAAACAGGTTTTTCCCCTATTCCCTTTGCTGTAATATCTAGTTACACATAATTCACTTACTTATACTGAAGCAAAAGGAAACTACCACTCTATAGTCTGCAAAATGATTGCTGAGCATTTAAGGCATGAGCCAAAGTGCACTGAAGACAGTGAAAAGATTCTCATTGACAATTGCACTGTATGTAAGAGAGCAGTATGATTGGTCAGAGCTCCAGTATGAAACTGGAGAAAAGCCTGTTGAGAGTCTTTGGGTTAAGTTTAGAAGCGAGAGCAACAAGGGTGATGTTGTGATGGGCGTATGCTATAGATCACTGGACCAGAAGGATGTTGTGGACAAGGCTTTTTTCAGACAATTAACTAAAGTTTCCAGAACACATGCCTTGGTTCTAATGGGGGACTTCAATCACCCTGACATCTGCTGGGAGAGCAACACAGCAGTGCACAGACAATCCAGGAAGTTTTTGGAAAGTGTTGGGGACAACTTCCTTGTGTAACTACTGCAGGAACCAACCAGGGGCTGTTCTCCTCTTGACCTGCTGCTTACAGACAGGGAAGAACTGATAGGGAAAGAAGAAGTGGGTGGCAACCTGGGCAGCATTGACCATGAGATGGTTGAGTTCAGGATCCTCAAAAAAGGAAGAAAGGAGTGTAGCCAAATATGGACCCTGGACTTCAGAAATGCAGACTTTGACTCCCTTAGGGAACTGTGATGGGCAGGATCCCCTGGGAGGCTAATATGAGGGGGAAAGAAGTCCAGGAAAGCTGGCTGTATTTTAAAGAAACCTTATTGAGGGTGCAGGAACAAACCATCCTGATGTGCAGAAAGAATAGCAAATATGGCAGGCGAATAGCTTGACTTAACAGTGAAATCTTCAATGAGCTTAAACACAAAAAGGAAGCTTACAAGAAGTGGAAACTTGGACAGATGACTAGGGAGGAAGATAAAAATATTGCTCAAGCATGCAGGGGTGTAATCAGGAAGGCCAAAACACAACTGGAGTTGCAGCTAGCAAGGGATGTGGAGGGTAACAAGAAGGGTATGTTAGCAACAAGAAAAAGGTCAGGGAAAGTGTGGGGCCCTTAATGAATGGGTGAGGCAAACTAGTGTCAGATGATGTGGAAAAACTTGAAGTACCCAATGCTTTTTTTGCTCTGGTCTTCACAGAAAAGGTCAACTCCCACACTGCTGTCCTGGGCAACACAGTATGGGGAGGAGATGAGGAGCCCTCAGTGGTGAAAGAACAGGTTAAGGACTATTTAGAAAAGCTGGACATACAGAAGTCCATGGGTCCAGATCTAATGCATCTGAGGGTGCTGAGGGAATTGACTGATGTGATTGCAGAGCCATTGGCCTTTATCTTTGAAAACTCATGGTGATTGAGGGAGGTCCCGGACAACTGAAAAAAGGCAAATATAGTGCCCATCTTTGAAAAAGGGACGAAGGAGAACCCAGGGAACTACAGACTGGTCAGTCTCACCTCAGTTCCTGGAAAACTCATGGAGCAGGTCCTCAAGGAAACTATTTTGAACCACTTGGAGGAGAGGAAGGTGATTAGGAACAGTCAGCATGGATTCGCCAATGGCAAGTCATGCCGGACCAACCTGATTACCTTCTATGATGAAATAACTGGCTCTGTGGATATAGGGAAAGCAGTGGATGTGATATATCTTGACTTTACCAAAGCTTTTGATACGGGTTCCCACAGTATACTTGTCAGCAAGCTAAAGAAGTATGAATTGGATGAATAGACAATAAGGTGGATAGAAAGCTGGCTAGATTGTCGAGCTCAATGGGTAGTGATCAACAGCTCCATGTCCAGTTGGCAGCCAATATCAAGCAGACTGCCCCAGGGGTCGGTCCTGGGGCTGGTTTTGTTCAACAACTTTATTAATGATTTGGATGATGGGATGGATTGCACCCTAAGCAAGTTCACAGATACACTAAGCTGCGGGGAGAGGTAGATATGCTGGAGAATGGGGATAGAGTCCAGAGTGACCTAGACAAATTGGAGGATTGGGCCAAAAGAAATCTGATGCGTTTCAACAAGGACAAGTGCAGAGTCCTGCACTTAGGATGGAAGACTCCCAAGTACTGCTACAGGCTGGGGACCGACTGGCTAAGCAGTAGTTCTGCAGAAAAGGACCTGGGGATTACAGTGGATGAGAAGCTGGATATGAGTCAGCAGTGTGCCCTTGTTGCCAAGAAGGCTAACGGCATATTGGCTGCATTAGTAGGAGCATTGCCAGCAGATCAAGGGAAGTGATTATTCCCCTCTATTCGGCACTGGTGAGGCCACATCTGGAATATTGCATACAGTTTTGGGCCCCCTCCACTGCAGAAAGGATGTGGACAAATTGGAGAGAATCCAGCGGAGGGCAACAAAAATGATTAGGAGGCTGGGGCACATGACTTACGAGGAGAGACTGAGGGAACAGAGCTTGTTTAGTCTGCAGAAGAGAAGAGTGAGGGGGGATTTGATAGCAGCCTTCAACTACCTGAAGGGAGGTTCCAAAGAGGATAGAGCTCAGCTGTTCTCAGTGGTGGCAGAAGACAGAACAAGGAGCAGTGGTCTCAAGTTGCAGTGGGGGTGGTCTAGGTTGGATATTAGGAAACAGTATTTCACTAGGACGGTGGTGAAGCACTGGAATGGGTTACCTAGGGAGGTGGTGAAATCTCCATCCTTAGAGGTTTTTAAGGCCTGGCTTGACAATGCCTTGGCTGGGATGATTTAGTTGGGAATTGGTCCTGCTTTGAGCAGGGGGTTGGACTAGATAACTTCCTAAGGTCTTTTCCAACCCTAATCTTCTATGATTCTATGACAGCTATGGGTTTTAGATCAGACCCTGTCATCTGATTTCTAAGGGTGCTAGGAAATGACACTTTCTCCAAATTATTTAGGACAATATTATTTAGTGTCAGTGTTCAGTGTGCCCCAGATTCTCAGTAAACAAAATATAGAGGTCACAGAAGGTAGTGGATTGATGATATGGATTAGGTACAATGAATATATTGGTTTAGTTTTAAAAAATCCATTTAATAGATTGGAAAGACTAAGTAAAAACAACAGAAGTATTTATCATTGTAACTTCTACCATGAGTTTTTATTTTTAACTTTCATATTCTGGAAATGTCAACTAACTGAAAGACAAATGCTCAGAAGCTACCAGTTAATGAATACAAATCTTGCCATCTCAGTTCTGACATTAAATTATCAATTTATCATATTAGGATTTATTAGCCAGATCAAGTAAGGGGCTTATTTGATATAGTGCCAATTTGATGCAAACATAACACATAATAGAGCTTGTAAAACACTTCTTAGTTTTATTTCTTATCATTTTGAAACTTTATAAAACTTTATGAAAAGAATTAGGAACTATTACACAAATCTGCCAATATTGGATGAACATTTGACTTTGTCTGCCCTTTCTCTGGGTGTGAGAATAAAATAGAATTTATGCGAGTGATAAATATGTGCTGTTTGCTTCTGTTTATTAAGTATTAATCTATGGCTCTCTTTTCTTTTACCTCTGATAACCTGTGTGGAAAAAAATATATTTTTTTAATTTCATTATCAGCTGAGTTTCAAAATCAAAGTTTGATGCAGCAGTTACTTTTATAGGTTTAACGTACATGTATAGCTTACAAAAGACACCAGATTTACAAACATTTATGCTTAAATTTACATATGTGGGTTGTCTCTGTGATTGAAATGATGGCAACTCCCCATTATCAACATGTTCACCCATCTTGGTCATGTTCTTCTTAACTTGAGTCATACTTGTGGCCCATGAAACTGAAGTTGGCCCAGAATATAGTATTAGACCAGCTGATTGATGGCAGAAGCCAGGTAGATAGAAGGAAGGAGGATTGAGTGAGTGGGACTGTTTTGGTGCATAAATTATGCATCAATGCAGGTGTGTGTAGGATCAGGGCTTTGGAGAATAAAGTCCCTTTTTTATCCCGCATGGGGAGCAACAATGTGAGCTACTCTGACTGCATTTTCAACTCTTGCCTGAAGGGCTTGCTTCTAGGGACAATGGTTTCTGTTCCCATCCAGTCTGAGCCTTTTTCCTGACATGGCTATATGGGATAACGGTGATGGTTTGTTGAGGGGAGTCATATTAAAACTGTGTTTCTGGAGCATGATATACCTAATAACAACCAAATCTAGAGAGAGAGAGTAAAGATAAATCTATAATACAGAGGTACATAAGTATAACAAATAGTAAAAAGCAAAGCAAGAATTAATTTGTGAATAGATGTCAGTTATGTAGAAAGAGGAAATTAACTTTATCAAGGTGAACTAGTTTCCTAGGCCTATTCCAAAGGCAATGCAGAGTTATCTAATGCACAGAGCACTGGACTGGAATTTAGGAGACTTGGATTCTATTCCTGGCTCTGCTATTGGATGACCTGGTGCAGGTCATTAAAAAGAAATCTGAGCCTCAGTTTCACCATCTGTAAAATAGATGATGACTTCCTTTGTAAACTGTTTTGAGGTCTACCAATGGGAAAAAAACATGAAAGAAGAAAACTCCACCTATATTAAGATGATATAGATCTCATTTGGTGTAAATACATGTACATTTTTATTTAAACCTGAGAAAAGATCACAAGGAATGTAGTGAGAAAAGTAGGTCTGAGCATGAGGAAATTGTTAGACGTTTTGACATAGAACAGGAATCCTTCCAGCTAGTACCTATAACCTTCAGTTCTAGCCATAACTAGAGCAGGTATGCTTGTCTGTGAGCAATTCTTCATGAGAAAGGTCTTGTTTTCAGTATTGAGTACACTTTATTCCAAACATGTAAAAATGTCAGTGTATTCACTAAAGATAAAGTGTAATCATTAAAGATAAAGATTGGAAAATTTAGTGGTTACTTTCCATGGCAAATTTGTAGCATTCTCACAGCAGCAAAAGAAATATAACATTGAAAGGACTCCATTATGGAAATACATGAAGGTAAGAGATAGTCAATTAAATTCTGGTGTTTAGTGGAGCCAGCACAGTAAGTAAATCTGAGAATCTCAATTATGTGGTTTGACTCGACACACTGTAAGGAAACCTTGTTACGTACACATATGAATGGTTGATTCATCAATAACTACTTCAAAAGAGTAAAGATCTGACTGTCACAAGAAACTAGGAGGGTTTGCAAAGAATTATATCTATGTTAAGTATTTTGAAGAACCCTCTCACTGTGCTGAACACAACAGTTTAAACCTTGATCCTGCAGTTGCACATGAGTAACTTTGTGAATCTGAGTAGTTCTTGAGAGTTAAATGGGACTATGACTGTGACTAAAGTTATACACCGAGTTAAGTATTTTCAGGGCCTTAGTCTCTATCTATCTGAGATAATTATACTGCCTCCATAGTATCTCAGCACCTCACCATCTTTAATGTAGTTATCTTCACAAAGCCCTGGTTTGTAGGAAAGTGCTAATCTTCATTTTACAGATGGGAATTGAGGCACATAAGCTGTGCTTTGCTCAGGGTCATATAGGATGTCTGAGACAGAACAAGGAATTGAACCTGGTTCTGCCACAGCCCAATCCTGTAGCCATTGGACAACCCATTGGACTTAGCTCCTTTTCTCTGCAGGATCCTGGACTTCTGGGTGATCTGCATTGGCTCAAATTTAATTCAAAGTAGTTGGTAGGGTGTGATTGGGTCAAAAAGTTTTTTTTCTGGGTAGATATCACTCCTAGATTGTTGAGTTTAAATATGTTTAAGAAAGATGGTTAAATGAATAGTTCCCTCAGAGAGATGCTCTGGGGTTGCCAGGTTATTTTAAGTTCCTGGCAATACATTCTTGCCTTGGTGAATTTGATTTTGTGTGCTGATCTATCTCATAATCCTTAGTTCTTTGTTCATAACTATGATGGAAATAAGGGCTCTATCTGCCCCTTGGAGAGAGAAAATATACTCAGAGCACCAAAATGGCCAAAAATATTATCTTGCAAAAAATGGAAAGAACAAACAGTAATTTCTCTCCAGTACAAGCTGAATAATACAGCAACTCTGGAGAATTTCCTTTTCTTTGTAAATCAGAGCTTTGTTGCCTTTGAGGAAATAGCATTCATAGGCATAGATGATTAAAATACTGTACAGGAGTGATAACCAAGAACTGTCATGGGCTATATGAAGACTCTACATGGTGTCTTTTTTTCTGATCCTCTTTCCTTTTTCTCCCCATCATTTTCTTGCTACTTAGTTTCAATTCTTGAATACAGCTGATGAAAATGGATTTTGTTTGTAATATGGGAATAATTGTCTCTGATTCATTAATACAGTATGGACCTGCCTTTCTGAAGTACTTAGCACTTCAGAACTCCATTTGAAGTCAGTGGGAACTGTTTGGATAGGTACCTCTGAAAATCAGGCTCAATATGTGTCTCAAACTTATTTTCACAAAATGTATATTTTTATTTAAATACATGTTTATGAATGGGAGGAACTGAGAGAGCAGCTGGGTACCATTTTACAAGGGATCATGATGGGCCAAATGGGTCAAGCAATAGGCTGAGTTCACCTGTGGGCTGTTTAGATCTTGTAAAAACATTATTTGAAGGATGCAGGAAAGTTGTCAAATGAAACATTCCCTGCAAGCATTTTACCAAAAACAAACCCCCTGAGCATTTTCCTTACAGGGCATTTCTCTCTAGAGAGAGAGAGTCCTCAGAGGGGTTTTCTTTTTTCCAGTAGCAGAGGAATTTATTTATGGTTTAGTATTATTGAGTCTTAATGGTACATTGCATTTTTGTCTGATTTGTGCCCTGCTTTGCATAGACAGCCCAGCATACATCAGCATGGAACAGTTATAGACTTCACTATCTGTTTTACCCCATGACACAGGTATGTGTGCTGGGGCACGGTGCTCTGTATATGGCAGTCTTTAGAACTGCATCCTTCTCACTTGTTTTCTCTGGTTTACCTTCCAACTTGTTAGGTCTGGAAAGTATGTTCTTTGGGGCTTCTAAGTTGTTCCATAATATATTAATAAAAAAGTGAGGACATGGTCATCCTTTTAAGCTTTGAATCTCTCCCTTTGAAAAGATGTGTGTGTGCATGCACATGTGTATGCTTCTGAATGTTTATGAGCATGTACCCAGAGCCAGGAAGTTGGGGTATTTATAAATATATTAAAACATATTTATGTCCTCCAGTAGATACACTGGGGCTGATTCTCTTTAAGACCTAAGGCATAGATGAAGCTACATTTAAGAATATGTGGAGTGTTCAGCTAATCAGTTTAACTTTGGTGTAAAGCTATCTGACTTCAGTGGAGTCATTTCTGATTTATACTGATGCAAGTAAAGGAACATTAGGCCCAAGGTGTCTGGGATTTGATCAGATTTTGCTGTCAGAAATTAAAATATTCCTTCCATTTTTTCCAGGCGTTATCCAGTTGTTGAGAATGTTTCAGAGCTTCTCTACATGGTGGGAAAAAGTACTCTTTTGGGGGAGAGGGTGATTTCTAAAGCACACTGTGTTGCATATTAATTGGTCTGTGTAAACCCTGCTGGTGCACTTTAGCATAGTATTGTTTCAAACAGCACTGTCTTAAAGCACACTAGGGAACCCTTAGTGTGCACCAGCAGGGTCTATGTGGACCAATTAATGTTCAACACATTAGTGCTCTTTATAAATCATGCCCCATACATCATTTTACCCCCACCATGTAGACAAGCCTTCGGAGACAAAAGGGTCCTTCTCAGAGGGAAGCTGAGGTTTGACGAAATTACATCATGGATTTAAGCAACCAGAAGGTATTTCAGGTGGCTTTTCAATAGGGCTTAATAATGCAGCTTTTTATCAAACAAAACAAATCAGGACTTTTTCTTGTAAACAATGGGCTGATCTGCTTATAAAAGGATGGCACAATATGGCAATTCTCCTTCTCAGACAAACACTCATCTTGCACTCTTTCCTCCCCAATAAATATGTGCACACATACATACCTTTCTGCCTTGTCTTGTGTTCCAAAGTAATGACTCATACTTAATAGTCTAAATCCTTTCCATGCTGTCAGATGTTGTTTAGGGCACAGGCCAGGCTCCGCCATTCATGTGTACCCTGCTATTTGTCAGTATAGCTACCTTGTTGTGTTTTTATAACCTAACTTTATTTTTGAGGAACGGTTGTTGGCATATCTCTACCTCCAGCTTGGAGGTGCAGCACACTGCTTTTTTTTGTCTGGCCCCTACACTTTGGCCTTGTCTACACTACAGAGTTTTGTATACACAAATTAAACTGATTATCAAAAACCGGTATAATTACATCACTTATGCATGTTCACACTACACTCTGTCAGCAGAGTGCATCCATTCTTGGTGCTCTGGCATAGACAGTGAGAGCTGTCCTTGTGGCATAAGGACACCAAAATGAGAGCTGTCCTTTCGGTGGGGAGGTGCGTGGCATATCACATTGTGGAATCTGGTGACTCCAGACTGCTATTGGTGGAAGCAATGCACTCTGGGTAGCTATCCCTCTGTGCTACTCACCACCTTCTGCAGCTAGGAGTTGTGGGAAGGTGGAGTGGATCGCAGTGCATCATGGGTGTGGAGTCAACATCCATGATGCAGTTCTTTCTGTCCCATGATTCCATGGTCTTCCAACTGCAGTTCATGGCATTTTTCAACAGCCCATGTTTACTGCGCATCCACCATCTCTGTATGAAAGGATGAATCTGGCACTGCTGTCTACACATCACAGATGGTCATGTAGTATCTTATGAGTTCCCAATCTGAACAGGATTTAGAATTGCCTGACCTTCATGTGTGCCATGGAAAGAAACAACATCAGATTACTTTTGGCATTCATGGAGCAGCTGAATATGGTGGATCATCACTTTTGAGCTCAGGAAAACAAGCACAGAGTGGTGGGATTGCATCATTATGCAGGTCTGGGACGATGAGCAGTGACTTCAGAACTTTTGGATGCAGAAAGCTGCTTCCCTGGAACTGTGTGTGAAGCTCACCTGTCACCTCAGCATTGTGGCACAATGACACCAAAATGAGAGCTGTCCTTTCGGTGGGGAGGTGCATGGAAGTAGGGGCGGCTCCAGGCCCCAGCACGCCAAGCGCGTGCTTGGGGCGGCATGCTGCGGGTGGGGGGCACTCTGCCGGTCGCCGGGAGGGCGGCAGGTGGCTCCGGTGGACCTCCCACAGGCGTGCCTGTGGAGGGTCTGCTGGTCCCACGGCTCCGGTGGACCTCCCACAGGCGTGCCTGTGGAGGGTCCGCTGGTCCCACGGCTCCGGTGGACCTCCCGCTGGCGTGCCTGCAAAGGGTCCGCTGGTCCTGTGGCTCTGGTGGACCTCCTGCAGGCATGCCTGCGGGAGGTCCACCAAAGCCACAGGACCAGCGGACCGCGGGACCAGCGGACCCTCCGCAGGCACGCCTGCGGGAGGTCCACTGGAGCCGCCTGCCACCTTCCCGGTGACCGACAGAGCGCCCTCTGTGGCATGCCGCTGTGCTTGGGGCGGCAAAATGTCTAGAGCCGCCCCTGCATGGAAGATCACATTGTGGAATCTGGTGACTCCAGACTGCTATTGGTGGGTCACGAATCAGTTTGAAATCCGGAAGTGGGCTGTTGGGGCTGCATTAATGCAAGTGTGCAGGGCCATTAATGACATCCTGCTATGAATAACTGTGACTCTTGGAAATGTATGTGAAATAGTGGATGGCACACATCTTCAGGAACACTGGCCTGTACAGAAAGCTCTAAGCAAGGACATTCTTTCCAGACCAGAAGATTCCAGTGGGAGATGATGAAATGCCCAAATTACTTACTCTCATGGCTCATGAAGCCTTACATTGGAAACCTGGACAGCAGCAAGCAGCAGTTCAACAATAGGCTGAGTACGTGCAGGATGACATGGAATGTGCCTTTGGCAGATTAAAGGTGCATTGGACCTGCCTTTATGGCAGGTTAGATCTAAATGAGGAAAACATTCCCATGGTCATAGCATCCTGATGCACGTTCCATAATATGTGTGAGGCTATGGGTGAAAAGTTTCCCCCCGGGGTAGAGCATGGAGGCAGATCACCTGGTGGGTGAATTGAGCAGCCAGATACCAGGGCTTTTAGGGGGCACAACGGGGGCTATTTGAATCTGGGAGGCTTTGAGGCACCATTTTGATAATGAGCATCAATAATGTGTCTTTCTGTACAGGACTCTGCCGTGCTTTGTTAACTTGCTGCCTTGCATGAAAATTGTAATGATTCTTGACCAGGATTTGTAGTCAGCAAATGATCAAATGACCACTGTGTGTTACTACCAGCAGCAACCACCACATGTAGGAGACAAAGAAAGATTTGTTCTTTCTGAGAGGTTTTTTTTTTTTATTAAATACCAACTTACAACACACATAAAAGGCTTGTTGGGAAGGGAGACAACAGTGCAGGGCAGTGTAGGATCTCAGAGTTGTGTGCAAGTCCAGCTATCATTTTGGAAGCTGTCCAAAGGGTGGAGTGAACGGGCTACCAGGATATTCCAGGAACCTGCAAGGAATGTGTGGGATGAGTTTGGGGAGGACATGGAAAGCACTTCATATCAGCTGCAGGGGGAAAGAGGGGGCAGCAACATTTCTGTTTGCTCCTCCATCACTTTTATCATCCACTTTTGGCCCTTTACAATGTGGTCCTCCCTCTCCTTTCATCTTGCCTTTCTATTTCAAATGTTTCCTTCAGGATCTCTCTCCACTCGCTGCATTCTCTTTTTTCGGCCTCTGAGGATTGGAGCACCTCTCAGAACACATCCTCATTTCTCCACCTTGGTCACTTCATTATCTGGCAGAGGCACTCTACCGCTATGTAGGGGATTCCCCTGAAAGCCACATCTTCAGAAGCACAAGAAACAATACACAGAAGTCTGATTGTTAGTTCACACACAGCATTGAATCATTATAGTAAAATACACCTCTTTTAACATACCAATCACTTGCTCACTGTCCCTTGGTCAGGGCCAGCTCCAGGCACCAGAACAGGAAGCAGGTGCTTGGGGCGGCCAATACAAGGAGCGGCACATCCGGGCCTTCGGCAGGAATTCAGCGGCGGGTCCCTCTGTCCCTCTCTTTCTCTTTGAGCTGCTGCTTAAGTGCCGCCGAAGAGGAAGAGAGGGAGTGAAGGACCCGCTGCCAAATTCCCGCCGAAGAATGACGCGGCTTGATACAGCTAATGCCAAAGTGCCGCTGATCACCCCTTTTATTTATTTATTTTTTTTCCCGCCTGGGGCGGCAGAAAAGCTGGAGCTGGCCCTGCCCTTGGTAAGCATACATCTCAGTGAACACCCTAAACATGGTGAGCTTGGCCTCAGTGGAGGTCGGATGTTCAAGGGTCTAGGGCAAAGAGTCTAGGTGGTTCTTTAAGGGGATCAGTGCAGGCAACCAGGGACAATATTGTAAATTCAGCACAATTTCCTATGGGCAGGGGTCATTGAAGCTTCTATCTCACTCCTGAGGGTAAGCAAGGATGCAAGGGCTCATGTCCCGCACGCGGGCAGTTTCAGACCCATTCCAATGCTGCTCATCTGTGTGCCGCTTTTGTCCCTTCACAAGTTATTGCTGCGTGGCATGGGAAAGTTTCCTACAATTGGGGAAGGAACAAAGTAGCTCTGCCAAGGAACCTTTGGCAGAGGATTGGCGAGTACCTCCAGGAAAGTTTCCTATAGATCTCTCCGAAGGATTCCTGTGAAATCTCAGTGTGCATCAACACACCGTTCTGCCGCACTGCTTAGCTGCACAGGGGAATGTGGAGCACACTCAAACACAGCTAGTCTTGTACATTTCTATCTCTTCAACCACTTCTAGTATATACAGAGCAAAGGACAGCTCTACCTTACATAACTGAGCAACATCAACTCAAAAAGATCACTTACCAGAGCTCTCCTCTCCTGCATCATGCACACCAGAGCCGGACTGCTGGGACTGGTAAACCCCTCTGGAGTGGAACAGTGGTCCTGACTCACCACATCACTGGACAACCCTGCCGTCATCTTCCAACTTGACCTCCTCATACACGACTTCATCCTTGGGGTTAGGTGCACTGTCCGCTGCCTCCAGCCTCACCAAAGTATCCACGGGGCTCTTGATGGTGCAGGTGGGGTTGCTGCCATGGAGCCCAGCTTCTAATAGAAGTGGCAGGTCTTCTTTGGCACAGCACCAGAGCGACCTTTTGCCTCCCTTGCTTTCTGGTACATCTGCCTCAGCTGCCTTATTTTTGTACACCCTCAGTGCTGTAGCCCTTATCCAACAAGCCACAAGAAATCTGTCTGTAGGTATTGTAGTTCCTACAGCTGGAGTGGAGCTGGGACTGCACAGACTCCTCCTTCCACAGTGCCAGCAGATCTAACTACTCAGGTGTTCTCCAAGCAGGAGAGCATTTTCTGCATGGACTTGCTGTGGTCAGCTGAGAAGATGCCCTGGAAACAGGGCAGTGGAGTTTGAACTGCTGAGCAGAGTGGTCAGGATGGCCATTTACAGTGACATAACCAAGTGCGGTGTCTACATCGACACTTTGTTGATATAACTTTGCTGCAAAAAGCTCTATACCTCTTGTTGAGGTGGTTTTATTTTGTTGGCAAAGCAGGAGAGTTTTGCTGGCAGAAGTAGCATTGTAGTAATGTACACCACCACTGTTTTGTTGATGAAACAAAACTGGGTAGTGTAGACAAAGCCTTTGACCTGTCTGGATTGGGTCTACCAGGAGTTAAAACTCCCATCAACATCACTCTCAGATTCATTGGAACACAAAAACATGTTCACCACATCACAGTGCAGTTCCCCAGGGAAGGCTACATAAAACTGAGTAATTTTTCCCTATCAGATAAACCTGATTCATTGCCACAGTAATTGCCCACAAATAGATCAACAGAGAAAAGAGCAACCCATTACTCTGTGTGTTTTTAGCAACACAAACCCTTGTTTAATTAAATTAGTTTTTCCAGACTAAATAGAAGATTTAGAGGAATTCTCTATCTGGCTCCAGGTATAGATTATTGGTGGTTGCAAAGAGGGTTTCCACAATTTGTAGAACTGTAAGGGTGAGGTTTCAAAAAGTCTCAGCATGACAAATTGCTGAAGGTTCTTAACATAATTCCTCTCTGCTGCTGTCTTAATGTGTTTGTCTCCTTTTGTATCTTACACTTATATGTTCCTTTCTACCATATAAACCTGATTCTTACCTCATTCACTGGGGTATGACTTCATTAGCTTCAGGGGAACTATTCCTGATCTGCACCGCAATAGGGGAGATCAGATTCAGGCTCTACATGTGTCTTTTGACACTATGCTCTGTCCTTTCCAGTGGCTAAGCTCTTTCTTTTGTCAGTGGTGACTCTGCTCCTACTGTTTTCTACTCCCTTAGAAACGTTTCTGTTTTTAATTTGCTAATTCTCATCACTTTAGATGGGATTCATGAAGTAATTAAGCATTGTAACAAGAGCCTAACTTTTAGGTGCTTGGAAAATCCTAGGAACAACTCTGTGTTCCACAAAGCTGAGTTTGCTGCCTAGGCTCCTATATAATGAATGGGGAGAGAGAGGTGCATAAGAATGCAATCCATAAAAGCCAGCATGCTAAGCAGGGAGTCACCTAAACTAGCCAATGGGAGATGCCCATTTGAGAAGTATGTGATAAGCCCCACCCCTTTCTCAGAAATAGGCGTCTTAAATCAGGCATCTCCCAGCAGTCCAAACTCTGCTTAGTGATCTGCAAATGGGAATCAGGAGTCAAGTGGCTTAGGTTCATAAGGTGTTTCTTGTGGAGATGAGTCAGGTGCCACCAATGATGGTGCTACCGTATAATTTTTAGTCCAGTTGTTAGACCACTTGCCTGGGCTATGAGAGACCCAGGTTCAATTACCCTCTTTCTGCCATAGGGGGAGAAAGGATTTGAAGAAGATTTACCCTTCTGAGTGCTTTAAAGCCTGAGCTTTGGGATATTCTGATCTGGGGCTCCCTTAATTGCTCCTGTTGAAGTTGTTTCATTTGGATCCTCCATTAAACACACCTTAGCTTTCACATAGAAACTTGAATATCAGACATGGTCTGGATAAGAGAAGTAACAAGAACTCCTGAAAAGGGAATGATTATGTCATCGCCTTGTGTCTGCTAGATTCCCACAGGCCTTTTCTCAGCCAATATAGCACCTTTAAAGCTTTCCAATATTTTGTTTAGCAGAAGACACTGGACCAGTTCAATGAAATAAAAGAAAAATGTCCCAGTCTACCACAGTACCGTAATTCTTAACTACATCTAAAGATAACTAATGCTGCTGAAGGCAAGGAATAACCTACTGTAGAACAGAGATTAGCTTAGTTGGTTTGAAAAATGTTGTTGTCTTTAAATGCAGGAGCATTCAGGGACATGTAGGGAAAGTATTGGTTTTGCCTAGGTCTGCACCAAGTATTCCCCAGTGAGAGTGGTGGTTTCTAAACCTGATACACACAAAACTGACAAAGCTCCAATTGAATTGAGTGTGTATGTGCCCTAATACACATCCCAAACCCTAATCCTTTCATCAATCTTTATTTTAGAAAGAAGCTCCCTTTCTAAAATAAAGGAAATTTCATAAGTACTGAAAAGGCTAAATGAGAACATGTATTATCACACAATATATGGAATCTTTAATTAGTAACAGGGCTGGATTGTAACAGGACATCATGTGGGTGGGAACCAGCAAGAAGCCTCCCCTGGTGCGTGCCCCAATCAGAATTCTAGTCTGTGTGTTTTTGGGAGAAATTTCTTTCATGTTCCCCAAGGATGCATGTGACTCTGCCCGCTCCCCACAGAGCAGACCAGCATACAGAGGAACAAAAGCCATGCTCACTTTAGGTGGCAGAGAGCTTTCAGAGAAATTCTTCCTCCCTTTACTTCTTTGTATGACTCCCCTCCATCATTCGATAGGGGGATGTGTCTTAAGGGTACAATTCAGCCATTACAAGTGAAAGTGAAATGGGGTTAAGAAATTTTAGATTTAAAGTGATCTGGCATATTGAATTAATGTTGCTGTAATTTAACCATATAATGCTGAAAGTTAGTGACCTTGCATATTATGGTAAAAGTATCTAGATAGATTATTGGGTATAGGTTATAAGACATTAAGTATCTTTTGTTCAATGAGAAATACTATCACTATTGTAAGTGCCCTTCGGAAAATTCTTAGCTTGTTTAGCACTGTAGGGTTTGCAGTGAGTACACAGCTACTTTTAATGCTGCAGATAACACATCTACCAACCGAAGAATTCCACTTGAGATGAGAGGCTTTCTTTTCTAAACATTAATCTGAACAGGAGATGTAGCAACTTCCTACTGTTTGAGTTTCCTTTAGGGACACTAACCTGTATTTTGTAGGTAATAAAAATGCCACAGAAAGAGAGTAGACAAAATGCCATCCAATTCCTTAAAAACTTTTTAACATGTTTAATAAGGAGAGTTGGGTTTATCTGTTTTCTCAATTAGCAGCTGGTCCCATATAGGCAACCCTAGAAATTTCTTCACAATCACTTTTCAATTCAAGCTTCCCTGTGTCCTTCATTCTCTTAATTCATTCATGGTTTAGTCTCTCTCTCATTGAAATCAATGGGAATAGGTGCGAGCCTTCAGTCTTTTGTTTTCTCTACTTTATAATCTCTGGGGCTGATTCTCAGTTAGCCTATTCCTGCATTTGAGGTCTTCAGACATGGTGTGCTTAATGTTGCTTTAAGTCATTTTTGCAATCCTGCATATTCTGAGAGCAGGTAGAGGCCTGCCTCATAGCTGTTTTAAATCACACTTTGTTTCCCATTGCCCACTACGGAACCTGGGAAGCAGCAAACAAGCATACTGCAGTGCACCCTGGCTTGCTCCCAATAGGGCCATGACCTCTTATCTATGCTGGGGGCTGGGACCAGTGCCAACATAGAGCATAATCTGGTTCTATATGGGTCAAGGAGACTCCCTCTACTAGGCCCTGTTTATGTCTGCTTTAAGGCATCCTTATATTGACAGCATGGCAGGAAAATGACCTTAGCATGACCTTAGCATGATGGAGAATCAGGCCTTGTATAGTGGTGACAGTTACTGATCTGGTAGTGACAGGTATTGTGATGTGGACACCTATCTGCTAGACACTAGACTGAGGCCTATGTACAGGATAGGCCACCAAAAACACATTTTAACAAATTTCAGTTGCTACCACACCTAGCATAAATTGATCTGTTTCTTTAGACTTAAGACTCCATGACCACCTAGCAATCACCTAGCAATATTTCTTTTAAAATTTAATTATTTAACAGATTTTATTTCTTTTTCTTTTTATTTCGGTATAATTTTTTTTACCCCTAATTGCTTGATTTCATTTAACAATTGAATTTTATTTTTTTCCAGCTCCTGCTTTTACGCTCTGGAGAAGCCTGTCAATGGCTTTGGTGACAGATTTCCAGGGATCTCACCTAATACAGGAGAAGATTTCAGGTAAGAAATGAGTTTCTAAATAAACTTTAATTGTGTTCTGTGGGGGAAGAAGGGTGTATTAAATTGTGCACTGCTAACTCTCTGTGATGCTGTCATTTTAATATTGTCAATTATAAAGTGTTTAAGTGTTTTCATGATAGGATATGGCCTAAGATTTTCATACTCTATCTTCTGTGAGTACTCAAACTTCCATTCGATTTTGGGCATTCCAGGAAAGCAGGATGAGCCTTCTACTATTGTTGATGTGCATGTAATGGTCCTAGTGCTTATGAGCTTTGTGTGAAGGACGAACAAAAGGGATTTTCTTTTTTACCTGAAACCTCAGATAACAAGAAAATACATATTTAATGTTTCATGTACACATTTTCCCTTGCCCCTATTTTTATGCTAAGAATGTTGCGAGATATTGTGTTAGAGGTGTCATCGCAAAACTAAGCTATGAGCCGTAACAGTGTGAACAATATTCTAAGAATATTGTACGAGGAGTATCAAAGCTGATTGGGTTATTATTGCATATTAACTGAATTAGCCAAGAAAAATACTTTTTTTTTCCTTAGAAGATAATGCGTTTTTCAGAAGCAACTACTTACAGCTCCTATAACCATTTGTGTTAATTGTTCAGTGGTCAGGCAGCTAGCCCTGCAGCACAGTTGCTACACTAATTACTTATTTGTACAACAACAGACCTTAGAGAGAAAAGGGTCTGATTCTCCTCTCACTGGCATTGGTTTTAAACCAGCAGAATGCTATTGCTATCAATGGAATCACTGCTGATTTGCACCAGCATGAGAGGAGAATCAGTCCAAGGATTTATTCATATGAATGTTGTTCTCAGGATGCATCTTCCTATTTTGCACACAGTTTACGATGCATCCACTCACTATGAGAGAGAGAGAAAGGTGTTCAAAGCCAAGCAACTGACACAATAAAGAAAGGTACATTTTATGAAGAATATTTGTACAGGGCTTTAAGAAGCTGGGATAGGCACTTATATAAGTCTTTTCATTAAATAATCACCAAGGAAACCCAACTTTCACTAAAGCTTTCTGCAGAATCAATTTAATAAACTACCTTGCAAAAAAGCATTCTACTCTGGCTAAGAGGTAAAATTCCCTGCAGGAAGAGACTTGAAGATTGTCTAGGGTCATGCAGGAAAATCAAACAAATAGAAAATTAAATGCAAAATAATAATAAACATGTACATAGATACAGAACACCTTGAATCCAAGGTTCTCAAAGTGCTTTTCAAATATTAAGGGCCTGATTCTTATACCTTTATTCACCCTGAGGGCATGTTTTCACTAGCACTAGCATGTAGCAGCGCTTTAAGGTGGCTGTGTAGTTGCGGCATAGTGCTGGGAGAGAGCTCTTCCAGCGCTATAAGAAAACCACCTCCATGAGGGGAATAGCTACCAGGAGTGTGTCTACCAGCACTGGTGCACTGTCTACACTGGCACTTCACAGTGCTGAAACTTGCAGTGCTGAGGGGGGTGTTTTTTCACACTGCTGAGCGAGAAAGTTGCAGTGCTGTAAAGTGCCAGTGTAGACAAGTCCTGAGTAATACTTTATTCCATTAGCTGTCCCATTGATATCATTGGGACTATTCATGCACTGAAAATTAAGCACATTCTTAAGTGCTCTCCTTGCCTGGGCACTGAATAAGACATTGTGTAACATAAACGTATTAAAATCTGCCCTTAATGACTAAGTCTAAGATATCTGTAGAATATAATAATAATATAATCCCAGATTTGCAGCTAGGTGAACTGCAGTGCAAAGATTGTGACTTGCCCAAATTCACAAAGTGAGTCATTAACAAAGCTGGAAATGGCGTGCTGAAGACTAAGGTCCTGATTTTGTGGCATGCCTCACAGGGCATATTTCCTTTTACAGCACAGAAGGCAGAACCAAGGTGGTTAAAGATGCCCCCTTTGTACCTTCTGGATTCACAGTTGCACTATACAATAGTCAATACATTGATTAAGTTGCTCTATATGTTCTCTGTGTGTTCAATTTCTTGTTCACTCAAATTAGGGTGTATGTGGTTCATAGGCTTTGTGCTGATACTCTGCAACGGGGTGCATTTCACCTTGCAGTGATCATACTGCCATATTCCTTTTGATTGGTATTCTCTTCCCTTCACCATACTGCAAGGAATCAGCAGAACCAGCATATGAGACTGCTTGAAAATGAGTCATAATCATTGAGATGGGGAGAATATAAAGGAACAGAATGAATGAACGAAAGGAAAGAGAA
The DNA here is from genome assembly GCF_020497125.1 of Mauremys mutica. NCBI lineage: Eukaryota > Metazoa > Chordata > Testudines > Geoemydidae > Mauremys > Mauremys mutica. The sequence goes on along the minus strand of NC_059080.1, from coordinate 32,069,573 downwards.
GAACCAAAGCCAAAAGGATAGAGAAAGAAAACAAAGACTGAATGAGGAAAAAGTGGGGGAAGACAGAGGAAAGAGCAATAATGGGGGAGGAGGAGCCAGAGAAAGAGGACCAAGTGACTGGGCATAGGGAGATAGAGAGACAGAGGTTAAGGAGGAAGAAACATAAGATTATCTATCCATCATCTGTCTGTATAGGCTCTTATACAGGACACAAATAGCATGGAAGTGGGAAGGACTGAAAAAGAAATGAGCAATGATGGGACAGGGAAAAGAAAATAGTGTGTCCCAAAGTTTCTTTCCAAGCAAAATCCCATCTCTCACAAGGAGCAACGTATTTGTATCTCTAAGTCATTTTATCTCATCTTGCAGGTGTTAATTTGATTTTTTTTTCTTTCTATCTGAAGCAAGCCCCTCTGCCTCTTTTGTCCTTTTTCTGCTGCGTATAATGTAACGCGGGCATAGCAAAGCTTTCTGAAATCTAAATTCATTGCTCATTTGTGACAATCTTCCATTAATATAGGATTATTTACATAAGGCAAAAAAGGGTTTTGTAAAACAATCTTTGAACAGCGACATGGTGTATTTTGAATGCATACGATTTTAGCAATGCATGACTGTACATTCTATATGAACAAGACCTTTCATCCTATGAAGATTTTCTGCTTGCCTGGCAAAGCTTGGAGTAAAGCTGAAATCAAAGCAGCCTTACTTAGTGAAGCAATTTCATTCTACCTGAAACACTGGGGCTTAAATTATAAGCTTCAGGATGACTCAGGAGAAGTAATGCATGCATATAAACTACATAATTTTCTTAGTGTATTTTCACAATCAATATAACTGTGTGTTTAAAGTAGGGACCTTGGGTCAATCTTCTAAGCAGTGAATGAATAACATAATTTTTTATCAGAGAAAAGCTGCACTATGCAAATAATATCTGACATGAATATTTAATAGCTGTACAGTAGGAAGTAATTGCCAACTAGTGGGGCACGCTAAAATGAGAGAGGAAAAAAATACTGAAATAACAAATCCTATCAGACTTTTGCTTAGAACATTTTCCTAACACTGGGCAGTATGCTAGCAGTTGGTAGCCTATGTGAAATTAGTTCAGCAATCTCAGTCCAGGTCCCATATAGCAAATTATCCTATTAAATGGCTAGATGATTTTTAGGATTATCTAATCTATCTATTGTTAAGTATGTGCACAGCAAGCCCATGTTACCACATATTCCCTTTACTGTATTATCATCTTTGCTCCCCAGTTAGCTCCATTTCTTAGCTATACTCACTTGTTGTATCTTGTCCTCACGAGATCGTAAACTTGTCAGGTGAAGGACTATCTGTAAGGGTTCATACAGTGCATTGAGCAATGGGGCCCTAATTCCATTTGGTACTTCTAGGTAATACAAGTGATAAATAGTAAATTATTATGATTATAATAGCAAATGGAAGATCCCAGCATGTTGAGGATTAATTAGTGTGCTTTGCTGTCAGTCTTTCACCATTCCTAAGGCAATGTGGGGAGGGTGTTACAGAAATGGTGATATATCCAAATGCTTTATTCCTTTTTTCCAGGTAAGCTCCTCAGGGCTGAAGGGGGACAATAAGCATTATCTCAACCCTAATCCAACCACTCCTTCCAAGAGCTCTGTCCCATAGCCACTCCTCTCTTTTGTGGACTTCAGTCTACATGGAATGGCCTTTGCAAAATTAGGAATTTGAAAAAAAATTGGAAAGCATCCTTACTCTTTCACAGTTTCTTCACATGATAAGACCAGCTCCGATCCTTGGCTGAGCAACTCATTGGGGGTAAGGTGGAGGTGTCATGCCTCCTATGAAGTCTGCAATAGATCTGGGTAGGAAACAGTTTTCTCTTCCTGTGAGAATTTTTGAAATTTCTAAAATTTTCCTGTTCAGAAACAGGACAAAAAATTGAAAGTATTTGAAAATTTTCACAAGTGAAATGGGGATGGGGTGAATTGAAATGTATAATTTGATCCTTTTGAAACATTTGATTTTCAATCTTTTATTTCATTTCATTTTACTTTTATGATAAATAAACTTACATTTCTAAAGGAAAAGTCAATTTAACCTTTTTTCTTGTTTTTTTGGTTTAAAAATTGTTGAAATGGGGCATTTTGACAATTTCAAAAGTCTTTTCCAAAAAAAGGTTTGAAATGGGGAATTTGCTGAAACCGACTTCTTCCCACGCATCTCAGTTCTGATGAATCAGGATTTTCTGAGGGAAAAAAAAACACATTTTGTTAAAGAATTCCTGACCCGCTCCTCTCTGCAGAGAGAGGCAATGCTGCAAAGGTGTTACACAGGGCCCCAGCCATTACATGGTCTTCCTACATTGGAGCGATAGTACTGTGGCCAAGTCTACGCTGACATTTGAGCCACTTTGCACCACCACTGTGTCCTAAAGCACCCTCAGTGCAGAGGAGCATCAGGACCACAAATTGTGCATGAGGGCAGGAAAAGGGAATGCCAATGATGGCTTTTATAGCAAGCTTCAATATTTCAGGTTGTGATTAGAAAGCCCTGGCTTTCTTTTACTTCATGCCCAATTTTCAGTGAAATAAGCTTGTGTTAATTAGAGGTCAATGGATGCTGAAATTCATTCCATCTTTGTTACACCACTACCACCCATGGGAGCCAAGCATTCTAGGTTCTATAATGAGGATAATTACAGTGGCCTATAGTTTATCTTAAGGCAAAAGCCTTAAATCAGACGGAGCGTGTTAGCAGTAGCCTGGTAATTGAGGTGAAGATTATAGACTGCCAACTGGTATGTACAACTTCAAACCTTCCTGTAAAAGTTCACTTGGTGGCAAGGTATATGGCTCATATTCGGTGGGGGCAGGGAAAGTGTAGATTCCTTCACTGAAGGCAGCAAGACTTCCTGACGTGGTGGATCTGCAGGGGTAGGGTTCACACCTCTACACATAATTTCCTGCCAGTGTATCTCAAACTTTCTCTGGAGGGTAAAATCCATGAGAGGATAATGCAGCCATTTCCCTCCACACCTCCTCACATTACAGAGGCCACTGAAGATTTATCAGATAGTAACAACTTCTGATCATTGCTGAGCTGAGCTGGATACTAATGGATGAAATCTTCTCTGTGCCATGATCAGCTCCTTGAACGACCTAATTTCCCTAAATGTAAAACTCAATAGTAAATTAAATTAACCCACAAATGATTAAATGTGGGGGGTTTTAGGGTACAGTCCACAATCCCTATCTTTCCTTTTTCCTTCTTGGAATATCTCTTTTGTTCATGCTTCAACTCACACAGATCTCAGGATAGAAAAATACCCTGTTCAAAGTATGATCAAGAGGCAGTCTGAACTCAGTTACTATGTTCCTCTGTTAACTAACTAACATGATAGAATCTGGGCTTTGAATTTCCCTGATGCTGTGTGGTGGAATTGTGTATGTGTAAGAATTAAGCAAATTCTTCCCACTGCCAGAAGCATAGGAGAAAGAGCAGTAACCTGAAGAATTTGGAGGAAGCTTCATTTTGGGTGTTTTAATCAGAATTTGAGTCTCCAGCAAACAGTTCACTGAAGTTTTTGGTTTTTTTTAGATTGTTTAGCACCTTTGGGGGGGTGAGATTTCTGTAGATGAGGAAGAAAATGGGCACCACATAGACAAGCATCATCTGTAATGTACCCTGTCACAGCATGAACTCTTTGGCACAACATATGGCAACAGAATTACCTTTGTACTACCCAACTGTGGGATATAATTTATCCAGTCCAAGGGACTGTGGTGACAGGTAATAGATTTGATGATGCACATGTTCAGCATTCTAAAAACGCAGGGTTGGCTGCTCACAAACTCAGATCTCCATAGTACTGCTGTGCGGTTTGAGCATTCCTTGGCAAATCCTCATCTTTTCCCTATGATGTCACTTACATAATGACACCCTGTGGTAGTAATAAATGGGGTGTGGTGATGCCGCTATTGAAAGACAGCTAAAGGAGATTGTAAAAAGTTCCAGTCTGTGTCTACAGTCAGCTCAAGAATGAATCAGTTCTGGTCTTGAGCATTGAGGATCCAGAAAGTACTTAGAGATTGACTCCACGCCAGTACCCTAGACCTATTGGAATGTTGTTCTAAATGCAAGAGATTAAAACTAAAGCAGCATTGCAATATTTACACTAGGGAAAGTAATTTCTTTTTTACTGAAGAGTGAAATATCATCATCATGGTTAAAGATGGACAAATATACCTGGATTTTGCATTTTTAAGACTCTTTCATTTAAAGTCAGTTTACTTGGCTTTTTTTTTGTCCACTTTTAGAGTTTTACATATTCAGGTCAAATTGGCCTTAAATACATTTATTGACATCAAATAAAGAGAGGACACCTTTCTGTCTCTTGTTGCAGATGCATTTAAAGGAAACTAAATTCTGATATGCAGTCTCTGTAGAAAAACAACACATGATATTGATAAATGCCCCTTGGGCTTTGTGGGTAATAGCTTTAGAACTTTTCAGTGGAAAAGTTTAACGCTATATATTAGATTTCATCTAGCACAAATTAGTAATAATGGATCATTTATCCATTTGAAAATGGTGGGAAAAAGTACATCTGCTTTTTCCCTTCCAAACAGTGGCCTTCTGTATGAGCTTGAATTATTTAAATACAAATGATTGCATATGGTCTTTTTAGCTACGTGAAAATGACACTTAAAGGTACATAGTAAAATTTCAGCTGAATCCATTGTTATAAAATGATTTTCAGCATTATTTTTTTTTCCTAGTCAATTTTGGGTGTTAGCTAAATTTTTGTTGGTGAGGTGAGAAGAAAATAAATGAGTATGATACACAGATTCTAAACATTAATTTATTCTGCTAGCTAGGGGTGTGTGTATGTGTGTATATATTTTATAAGACCCATATGGATGTACATGATATATATTCAAAATTTATAAACATAAAAGGGCACTGAAGAGATATGATGCTGGCCCGTTACTAGATTCTCCTAGTCTTAAAGAAAAAGCGAGCTAAATAGACATCAGATATAGTTCTTGATTTTTATCCAAGTTATACAATAACTATGATGCATTAGGTGTGTGTGTATGTGTTAATTCATTATTTGAAATGAGTAGATCAGTAGTGTTCTTAGGAAGTCCTAACCTTGTGACTGAATACACATATGCATAAGTAGTTAACCAACCAACCAATAGTAGATTCCTCATGTTATTAAGCTACTAGCCTTTTCCTGGATATGCTTCATTGTTTTAAGCCTCTCTCACCCAGAGCCGTAACAAGGAATTTTTGCGCCCGAGGCAAGGGCCGGCTCTGGGCTCTTTGGTGGCAATTCGGTGGCAGGTCCCTGAGTCCCTGTCAGAGAGAAGGATCCACCGTCAAATTACCGTCGAAGAATGAATGAAGTTGCGGTGGCAATTCGGTGGCAGGTCCTTCCCTCTGAGAGGAACTCAGGGACCCGCTGCTGAATTGCCGCCGAAGAATTGGCGGTGGTAGAGCTGCCGCCGAAGCGCTGCCGATCGCGGTAGAACTGTGCCCCTCCGCATTGCACACCTGAGGCAAGTGCCTCGCTCACCTCGCCCTTGTTACGGCACTGCTCTCACCTTTTAAATTATGGAAATATTTCAAGACAAAAATGGTGACTTAATGACACTCCAAGATGATTCCTAGAAAATATAATATCACCCAGTAAGGTGGAAAACACAGAATTCAAAGAAAGGATACTAAACGTTAAAATAACTATGTATCTTTATTTCTAATTAACTTGGAAATGCAACATTTTGTATGCATGGTGTCCAGGACATAATTCTTCCTAAACATTCTTCCTAAAAGAGCAAAAATTAATATATTCTTCTACTTAGAAAGTAAAATGGTGATCATTCGTCTGCTTTCCTGGCCATGTTCTCTCTGATTTCTTTAAGAGACAAGCTAATGGTCCAATCTTGCGAAATGCAGAATAGCTCTTGGAATGGCTGGTTGAAACATTGTCCCACCAGGCAATACAGTTTTATTAATTTTTTCCACTGGAAAAGATCAATTTCAGCAGAATGTTCCATAGGAAAAATCTAAATAAAGCATTTCATTTTGGGTTGAGACAGAGATCATGGTACATCATGGAAGATGTAGTCCAGTTGGAGAGCAGAGCCCATAAGAGAGAATGGAGCCATGAGGGACCAGGAGCTACAACTTCCATGAGACACTGCAGTGGCTTATGCCAATACAAAGATTAATATCATTTTGAGCTGAAGTGAAATGTCTTATTTCAGGAATGTTTAAATGGTCCATTTCAATGGGAAGCATCAAAATATTAAAGGTTTTGACAGTTCCAAATCTAATTTTTTTTGAGAATTTTCTTTCCATTGAATTTTTGTCCCAATTTGGGATGAAAACTAATGTCATACTATCAAAAGTTGCAGTGGGATGGAAATTCCATTTTTTATTTAGCTCGAGTACTGAACTACCTCATCCCCTTTCACTTCAGTAACTATTGAGTGTATTTGGCCTCGCTCCTGATCAGACCTTGTGTTACAACTTCAGAGGTAGATATTCAAATATAAAGATTTTATTGCTGAGAGAAAGCCTAATATTGTTTTCAGTTATGCTGGTTGTGCTGTGATCAATTCCATTAACTGCAGTGGAGTTACTCCTGATACACACTGGTATAAGTGAGAGCACATTCGGGCCCAAAATCTTCACTAAGGGGGAAATTCAAAAGTGGTTTTAGGTACTAAGGCATTATGTTGTGCAAGCAGGACTTCAGATGGGCTAGCAGCCCAGGAAAGTCTTCGTATCTCCAGCTTACTGCAGCAGGGGATCAGAGGTGCCACACAGGGGGGAAGAGGCATGGAGGGGGGCCTCATCCCCCCCACCTCCAGATTTGCTGCTTGGCTTGGACTGAGCATGCTCAGTGACATTTTCTGAAGCCGCTATCCTTGCTCTGCCCCTCTACTATCAGCAGGTATGGGTCATCTCTGGTGGGTATCCATGCCAACCTCAAACTAACCAAAGCACTGAGGCCTTAGGGTTGCAGGGAAGTCACAGGGTCTACAGTTATGTGAATCCAGTGGTAACAAATCCCTGTGTATGGATGTGGAGGGGCAATGAACATAGGGAGTCTGTAGGCTGAAGCAGTAGCCAAGGAAAGATTATATTGCAACCCTAATGCTTGAATTTCATCTACCCTAATCACCAAGTGAAACATCCAAAACCCAGTTATTCTGGCTGAGGATAGCAGGGGAAAATGCTCCTGGGTGCTGGCCCTGATCCAGCAAAGCATTTGTTCCCAGTTTAGCAACGCACTTAAGCATGTGCTTAAAAAAGCACATTTAAGCTTCATTGACTTCAATGGGACTTCAACACATGTACTTCAGTGTTTTCTTAAATAGGGATGCTTTCCTGAATCAGAGTCTTAAGCATGTAGTTATCGTTGAACATGTGAGTAGTCCCATTGAAGCTAATGGGTGAGTAGACAACAGGATTATTTATGATCTTAGTCTTAAGTATGTTCTTAAGTGCTTTCCTGCATCAGCAGCTTGACGGATTGAGCCCTAAATTAATACAGTTCAAGCATGCAAGGTGGTAATTAGCAAGGATGGTAGGGATGGGAGAAAGAACAGGATGAGCTGATAGGAGTTAAAACCTGAAAGTAATGTTAGCAATTTTGTGAACACAGTGTCTCAGCATCCTGCAGGCTGTGTGCAATTCTGGATAGGCAGCAACAGGGGGGGTCGCGTGTTGCTGACACTACCTTAAATTAATGCCACTGTTACTGCAGGTTCTGTCACTGGGGCATGAGGAAGATGTTTCTTGATAAAACACCTAGAGGAATCTCAGTAGTTTTCTGCATATTGGATTTTTAACAGAAAGAAAATAAACTTTAACCTTGAATTTCAAGTTAGCAGAGATTTTGATAATGTGTTTTTTGACTTTTTTTCACCTTTTGTCATGAAGAACAGCCTGAAAGGACAGGTAGGATTAGTCTAGGGGCACAACAATTTACCACATTCTAAATTTCCATAAGAGACAACAAAATGCTGTCTGAGAATCAATACTGCTCTGGCTTGAACTAGCATTTGCATAAAAAATCATGTTTGTCATGGAAATGGGATGACTCTTTTTTTCTTTACTTAAATCAATCTGTTCCTTAAGCAGAGAAGCTTTTTGCTTCCTGAGTGAGGTGAATATATTTCTGATATATTGCAGATATTTTCCCTTTCTGTAGCAATAATCATATGTTACACATACAATACACCTTTCATCTGGGGATAGAAAAGTGCTTTGCAAACTGGATTTTTGTTTTTCCTTTTTTACAGGAATTATCATTATGGGCTAGACACTCAGCTGGTGTAAATTAATGTAGAGCTCCATTGACTGAGGACCTGTGGCTCTTGTCTCTTAGAAAAAAGAATGCACATTTAGAGACAATCACTCTTCACAGCCTAATAAACTAGGAATCTCATTTGGAGTTATCTCACCCCTACCAGCGGAACTGCTTAGAAGATGATATTTCAGCCCAGTCAGTGGAGTAGTGACGCTGTCCATGGTGCTGACCCAAACCATTTTTGCCATCTATTTCATTATATGCAGTGTAGTTGTAGCTGTGTTGGTCCCAGGATATTAGAGAGACAAGGTGAGTGAGTCAATATCTTTTATTGGACCAACTTCTGTTGGTGAGAGAGACAAAGTGTGGCTCAAAATCGTGTCTCTCTTACCAACAGAGATTACCTACGTTGTCTGTCTATTTCATTACCGATTCAGGGTTTCACCCGTTAAAGCCTGGGTAAAGTCTGGAGCCATCACCTTATTGTGGACCAAAGTTATGGCAGATAATTTCATATTATATCTCCTCTTCTTTATGCACTGTGCTTTCTCAGAGGTTATACGGGACTTCAATGTGCCAACGAATGGATGACAGCCATGAGTAAACCCATAAAGCCTACAAGTAAGTCCAGACCCAGGGTTTTTACTTGATTTGTGATGGAGAAGTCTGAGGTACCAGATTCAAAGGCACATGTAGTCCAACTTGAAGGAGCTATTAGTGGCAGCGCCCAAATATTAATCACCATGTGTTGTGTACCAAAGAGACTAAGTGGGACTGAGATTGAGCTGGTGTCATAAAATAAAATAGTGAATTTCAGTTCCCCCTCAGAGAAATCCACCCAAAGAAGAAAACTATTCACACTCTAATCCAGCCTATCACATTCCTGGCACCTGTAAAACACATAGCACAGTTCATTAGGGAATATTTGGGACAGTGAATTAACAAATATAAACTCATTGCATTTGAATCTGCCCTACCTCTCATTGTCTCAATATGTGGCTTATTGTTTTTAAATGAACAATAAAGTCATGGTTGTACGTACTTAACATAAGAACATAAGAACATAAGAAAGGCCGTACCGGGTCAGACCAAAGGTCCATCTAGCCCAGTATCTGTCTAAGAACATAAGAACATAAGAACATAAGAAAGGCCGTACCGGGTCAGACCAAAGGTCCATCTAGCCCAGTATCTGTCTACCGACAGTGGCCAATGCCAGGTGCCCCTGAGGGAGTGAACCTAACAGGCAATGATCAAGTGATCTCTCTCCTGCCATCCATCTCCATCCTCTGACGAACAGAGGCTAGGGACACCATTCTTACCCATCCTGGCTAATAGCCATTTATGGACTTAGCCACCATGAATTTATCCAGTCCCCTTTTAAACATTGTTATAGTCCTAGCCTTCACAACCTCCTCAGGTAAGGAGTTCCACAAGTTGACTTGCGCTGCGTGAAGAAGAACTTCCTTTTATTTGTTTTAAACCTGCTGCCTATTAATTTCATTTGGTGACCCCTAGTTCTTGTATTATGGGAATAAGTAAATATCTTTTCCTTATCCACTTTCTCAACATCACTCATGATTTTATATACCTCTATCATGTCCCCCCTTAGTCTCCTCTTTTCCAAACTGAAGAGTCCTAGCCTCTTTAATCTTTCCTCATATGGGACCCTCTCTAAACCCCTAATCATTTTAGTTGCTCTTTTCTGAACCTTTTCTAGTGCTAGAATATCTTTTTTGAGGTGAGGAGACCACATCTGTACACAGTATTCGAGATGTGGGCGTACCATGGATTTATATAAGGGCAATAATATATTCTCAGTCTTATTCTCTATCCCCTTTTTAATGATTCCTAACATCCTGTTTGCTTTTTTGACCGCCTCTGCACACTGCGTGGACATCTTCAGAGAACTATCCACGATAACTCCAAGATCTTTTTCCTGACTCGTTGTAGCTAAATTAGCCCCCATCATGTTGTATGTATAGTTGGGGTTATTTTTTCCAATGTGCATTACTTTACATTTATCCACATTAAATTTCATTTGCCATTTTGTTGCCCAATCACTTAGTTTTGTGAGATCTTTTTGAAGTTCTTCACAATCTGCTTTGGTCTTAACTATCTTGAGTAGTTTAGTGTCATCTGCAAACTTTGCCACCTCACTGTTTACCCCTTTCTCCAGATCATTTATGAATAAATTGAATAGGATTGGTCCTAGGACTGACCCTTGGGGAACACCACTAGTTACCCTTCTCCATTCTGAGAATTTACCATTAATTCCTACCCTTTGTTCCCTGTCCTTTAACCAGTTCTCAATCCATGAAAGGACCTTTCCTTTTATCCCATGACAGCTTAATTTACGTAAGAGCCTTTGGTGAGGGACCTTGTCAAAGGCTTTCTGGAAATCTAAGTACACTATGTCCACCGGATCCCCCTTGTCCACATGTTTGTTGACCCCTTCAAAGAACTCTAATAGATTAGTAAGACACGATTTCCCTTTACAGAAACCATGTTGACTATTGCTCAAGAGTTTATGTTTTTCTATGTGTCTGACAATTTTATTCTTTACTATTGTTTCAACTAATTTGCCCGGTACCGACGTTAGACTTACCGGTCTGTAATTGCCAGGATCACCCCTAGAGCCCTTTTTAAATATTGGCGTTACATTAGCTAACTTCCAGTCATTGGGTACCGAAGCCGATTTAAAGGACAGGTTACAAACCTTGGTTAATAGTTCCGCAACTTCACATTTGAGTTCTTTCAGAACTCTTGGGTGAATGCCATCTGGTCCCGGTGACTTGTTAATGTTGAGTTTATCAATTAATTCCAAAACCTCCTCTAGTGACACTTCAATCTGTGACAGTTCCTCAGATTTGTCACCTACAAAAGCCAGCTCAGGTCTGGGAATCTCCCTAACATCCTCAGCCGTGAAGACTGAAGCAAAGAATCCATTTAGTTTCTCCGCAATGACTTTATCATCTTTAAGCGCTCCTTTTGTATTTTCATCGTCAAGGGGCCCCACTGGTTGTTTAGCAGGCTTCCTGCTTCTGATGTACTTAAAAAACATTTTGTTATTACCTTTGGAGTTTATGGCTAGCCGTTCTTCAAACTCCTCTTTGGCTTTTCTTATTACACTCTTGCACTTAAGTTGGCAGTGTTTGTGCTCCTTTCTATTTGCCTCACTGGGATTTGACTTCCACTTTTTAAAGGAAGTCTTTTTATCTCTCACTGCTTCTTTTACATGGTTGTTAAGCCACGGTGGCTCTTTTTTAGTTCTTTTACTGTTTTTCTTAATTTGGGGTATACATTGAAGTTGGGCCTCTATTATGGTGTCTTTAAAAAGGGCCCACGCAACTTGCAGGGATTTCACTTTAGTCACTGTACCTTTTAACTTTTGTCTAACTAACCCCCTCATTTTTGTATAGTTCCCCCTTTTGAAATTAAAGGCCACAGTGTTGGGCAGTTGAGATGTTCTTCCCACCACAGGGATGTTGAATGCTATTGTATTATGGTCACTATTTCCAAGCGGTCCTGCTATAGTTACCTCTTGGACCAGCTCCTGCGCTCCACTCAGGATTAAATCTAGAGTCGCCTCTCCCCTTGTGGGTTCCCGTACCAGCTGCTCCATGAAGCAGTCATTTAAAGTATCGAGAAATTTTATCTCTGCATTTCGTCCTGAAGTGAAATGTTCCCAGTCAATATGGGGATAATTGAAATCCCCCACTATTATTGGGTTCTTAATTTTGATAGCCTCTCTAATTTCCCTTAGCATTTCATCATCACTATTACTGTCCTGGTCAGGTGGTCGATAATAGATCCCTACTGTTATATTTTTACTAGAGCATGAAATTTCTATCCAGAGAGACTCTATGGAACCTGTGGATTCGCTTAAGATTTTTACTTCATTTGAATCTACACTTTCTTTAACATATAGTGCCACTCCTCCCCCTGCATGGCCTGTTCTGTCCTTCCGATATATTTTGTACCCCGGAATGATTGTGTCCCATTGATTGGTCTCAGTCCACCAGGTTTCTGTGATGCCTATTATATCTATATCCTCCTTTATCACAAGGCACTCTAGTTCACCCATCTTATTATTTAGACTTCTGGCATTTGTGTACAAGCACTTTAAAAACTTGTCCCTGTTTATTAGCCTGCCTTTTTCTGATGTGCCAGATTCTTTTTTATGTGACTGTTTGTCATCTGATCCGGCCCTTACATTATACTTCTCATTCCTCTGCTCCTGACTATAACCTGGAGATTCTCTATCATCAGACTCTCCCCTAAGAGAAGTCTGTGTCTGATCCACACGCACCTCTGCAGCAGTCGGCTTTCCCCCATCTCCTAGTTTAAAAACTGCTCTACAACCTTTTTAATGTTTAGTGCCAGCAGTCTGGTTCCACTTTGGTTTAGGTGGAGCCCATCTCTCCTGTATAGGCTCCTCCCATCCCAGAAGTTTCCCCAGTTCCTAATGAATGTGAACCCCTCCTCTCTACACCATCGTCTCATCCACGCATTGAGACTCTGAAGCTCTGCCTGCCTACCTGGCCCTGCGCGTGGAACTGGGAGCATTTCTGAAAATGCCACCATAGAGGTCCTGGATTTCAGTCTCTTCCCTAGCAGCCTAAATTTGGCTTCCAGGACATCTCTCCTACCCTTCCCTATGTCATTGGTACCTACATGTACCACGACCACCGGCTCCTCCCCAGCACTACACATAAGTCTATCTAGATGCCTCGAGAGATCCGCAACCCTCGCACCAGGCAGGCAAGTCACCATACGGTTCTCCCGGTCATCACAGACCCAGCTATCTACATTTCTAATAATCGAATCTCCCATTACTAACACCTGCCTTTTCCTAGAAACTGGAGTTCCCTCCCCCGGAGAGGTAACCTCAGTGCGAGAGGCAACCCCAGCACCATCTGGAAGGAGGGTCCCAACTACGGGAAGGTTTCCCTCTGCTCCCATCGACTGCTCTACTTCCCTGGGCCCTTCTTCCTCCTCAACAGCACAGGAGCTGTCTAAGCGGAGGTGGGACAATTCTACAGTGTCCCGGAAAGCCTCATCAACATACCTCTCTGCCTCTCTTAGCTCCTCCAGTTCCGCCACCCTGGCCTCCAAAGTCCGTACATGGTCTCTGAGGGTCAGGAGCTCCTTGCACCGACTGCACACATACGCCACCCGCCCACAGGGCAGGTAATCATACATGCGACAGTCAGTGCAATAAACTGGATAGCCCCCACCCTGCTGCTGGGCTTCTGCCTCCATTGTCTCCTAGTTAGTGAAAGGGTGGTTTACGGAAAGTAGTTTTGGAATGTGGTTCGGTTTATAGGTTTTAGGGGGGGGCCACGGGGAAGGGGTTAGGGCTGGCGAGGGGCTCCCACTCCCTTCCCACTCCCCTGCCAAACTCCCTTGCGAAACTCCCGGTTAGCAGCCCCTGGTCGCTTGTGCGCGGCTTTATAAAGCCCTGGCCTGGCCTGAGTGAATGCCCCGCCCACTGATTAAGGCTCAGCCAATTACCAGAGGCTTCGAGCTTTCAAACCTGCCTCCAACTGCCAGACAGAGCACACGGTCCCTCAAACAACCAAACAACCAAACAGACTGACAAACACAAGCTCAGCACACAGCAAGTAACCCCCAAACACAAACAAACACACACTACAGACAGTCACTTACCCCACAGATGCTGTATTAGCTCCTCCTTCACCTGGAGAACTCCCTTGCGAAACTCCCTGTTAGCAGCCCCTGTTCGCAAAGCTCCCTGGCCGACAGTGGCCAATGCCAGGTGCCCCTGAGGGAGTGAACCTAACAGGCAATGATCAAGTGATCTCTCTCCTGCCATCCATCTCCATCCTCTGACGAACAGAGGCTAGGGACACCATTCTTACCCATCCTGGCTAATAGCCATTTATGGACTTAGCCACCATGAATTTATCCAGTCCCCTTTTAAACATTGTTATAGTCCTAGCCTTCACAACCTCCTCAGGTAAGGAGTTCCATAAGTTGACTGTGCGCTGCGTGAAGAAGAACTTCCTTTTATTTGTTTTAAACCTGCTGCCTATTAATTTCATTTGGTGACCCCTAGTTCTTGTATTATGGGAATAAGTAAATAACTTTTCCTTATCCACTTTCTCAACATCACTCATGATTTTATATACCTCTATCATGTCCCCCCTTAGTCTTCTCTTTTCCAAACTGAAGAGTCCTAGCCTCTTTAATCTTTCCTCATATGGGACCCTCTCTAAACCCCTAATCATTTTAGTTGCTCTTTTCTGAACCTTTTCTAGTGCTAGAATAACTTTTTTGAGGTGAGGAGACCACATCTGTACACAGTATTCGAGATGTGGGCGTACCATGGATTTATATAAGGGCAATAATATACTCTCAGTCTTATTCTCTATCCCCTTTTTAATGATTCCTAACATCCTGTTTGCTTTTTTGACCGCCTCTGCACACTGCGTGGACATCTTCAGAGAACTATCCACGATGACTCCAAGATCTTTTTCCTGACTCGTTGTAGCTAAATTAGCCCCCATCATGTTGTATGTATAGTTGGGGTTATTTTTTCCAATGTGCATTACTTTACATTTATCCACATTAAATTTCATTTGCCATTTTGTTGCCCAATCACTTAGTTTTGTGAGATCTTTTTGAAGTTCTTCACAATCTGCTTTGGTCTTAACTATCTTGAGTAGTTTAGTATCATCTGCAAACTTTGCCACCTCACTGTTTACTCCTTTCTCCAGATCATTTATGAATAAATTGAATAGGATTGGTCCTAGGACTGACCCTTGGGGCACACCACTAGTTACCCCTCTCCATTCTGAGAATTTACCATTAATTCCTACCCTTTGTTCCCTGTCCTTTAACCAGTTCTCAATCCATGAAAGGACCTTTCCTTTTATCCCATGACAGCTTAATTTACGTAAGAGCCTTTGGTGAGGGACCTTGTCAAAGGCTTTCTGGAAATCTAAGTACACTATGTCCACCGGATCCCCCTTGTCCACATGTTTGTTGACCCCTTCAAAGAACTCTAATAGATTAGTAAGACACGATTTCCCTTTACAGAAACCATGTTGACTATTGCTCAAGAGTTTATGTTTTTCTATGTGTCTGACAATTTTATTCTTTACTATTGTTTCAACTAATTTGCCCGGTACCGACGTTAGACTTACCGGTCTGTAATTGCCGGGATCACCCCTAGAGCCCTTTTTAAATATTGGCGTTACATTAGCTAACTTCCAGTCATTGGGTACCGAAGCCGATTTAAAGGACAGGTTACAAACCTTAGTTAATAGTTCCGCAACTTCACATTTGAGTTCTTTCAGAACTCTTGGGTGAATGCCATCTGGTCCCGGTGACTTGTTAATGTTGAGTTTATCAATTAATTCCAAAACCTCCTCTAGTGACACTTCAATCTGTGACAGTTCCTCAGATTTGTCACCTACAAAAGCCAGCTCAGGTTTGGGAATCTCCCTAACATCCTCAGCCGTGAAGACTGAAGCAAAGAACCCATTTAGTTTCTCCGCAATGACTTTATCATCTTTAAGCGCTCCTTTTGTATTTTCATCGTCAAGGGGCCCCACTGGTTGTTTAGCAGGCTTCCTGCTTCTGATGTACTTAAAAAACATTTTGTTATTACCTTTGGAGTTTTTGGCTAGCCGTTCTTCAAACTCCTCTTTGGCTTTTCTTATTACACTCTTGCACTTAAGTTGGCAGTGTTTGTGCTCCTTTCTATTTGCCTCACTAGGATTTGACTTCCACTTTTTAAAGGAAGTCTTTTTATCTCTCACTGCTTCTTTTACATGGTTGTTAAGCCACGGTGGCTCTTTTTTAGTTCTTTTTACTGTTTTTCTTAATTTGGGGTATACATTGAAGTTGGGCCTCTATTATGGTGTCTTTAAAAAGGGCCCACGCAACTTGCAGGGATTTCACTTTAGTCACTGTACCTTTTAACTTTTGTCTAACTAACCCCCTCATTTTTGTATAGTTCCCCCTTTTGAAATTAAATGCCACAGTGTTGGGCAGTTGAGATGTTCTTCCCACCACGGGGATGTTGAATGCTATTGTATTATGGTCACTATTTCCAAGCGGTCCTGCTATAGTTACCTCTTGGACCAGCTCCTGCGCTCCACTCAGGATTAAATCTAGAGTCGCCTCTCCCCTTGTGGGTTCCCGTACCAGCTGCTCCATGAAGCAGTCATTTAAAGTATCGAGAAATTTTATCTCTGCATTTCGTCCTGAAGTGAAATGTTCCCAGTCAATATGGGGATAATTGAAATCCCCCACTATTATTGGGTTCTCTAATTTCCCTTAGCATTTCATCATCACTATTACTGTCCTGGTCAGCTGGTCGATAATAGATCCCTACTGTTATATTTTTACTAGAGCATGAAATTTCTATCCATAGAGACTCTATGGAACCTGTGGATTCGCTTAAGATTTTTACTTCATTTGAATCTACACTTTCTTTAACATATAGTGCCACTCCTCCCCCTGCACGGCCTGTTCTGTCCTTCCAATATATTTTGTACCCCGGAATGATTGTGTCCCATTGATTGCTCTCAGTCCACCAGGTTTCTGTGATGCCTATTATATCTATATCCTCCTTTATCACAAGGCACTCTAGTTCACCCATCTTATTATTTAGACTTCTGGCATTTGTGTACAAGCACTTTAAAAACTTGTCCCTGTTTATTAGCCTGCCTTTTTCTGATGTGCCAGATTCTTTTTTATGTGACTGTTTATCATCTGATCCGGCCCTTACATTATACTTCTCATTCCTCTGCTCCTGACTATAACCTGGAGATTCTCTATCATCAGACTCTCCCCTAAGAGAAGTCTGTGTCCGATCCACACGCTCCTCTGCAGCGGTCGGCTTTCCCCCATTTCCTAGTTTAAAAACTGCTCTACAACCTTTTTAATGTTTAGTGCCAGCAGTCTGGTTCCACTTTGGTTTAGGTGGAGCCCATCTCTCCTGTATAGGCTCCTCCCATCCCAGAAGTTTCCCCAGTTCCTAATGAACGTGAACCCCTCCTCTCTACACCATCATCTCATCCACACATTGAGACTCTGAAGCTCTGCCTGCCTACCTGGCCCTGCGCGTGGAACTGGGAGCATTTCTGAAAATGCCACCATAGAGGCCCTGGATTTCAGTCTCTTCCCTAGCAGCCTAAATTTGGCTTCCAGGACATCTCTCCTACCCTTCCCTATGTCATTGGTACCTACATGTACCACGACCACCGGCTCCTCCCCAGCACTACACATAAGTCTATCTAGATGCCTCGAGAGATCCGCAACCTTCGCATCAGGCAGGCAAGTCACCATAGCTTGTTCAGACCCTGGTAGGCAAGAGTTACATAAAGGGGGAATGAAGTGATTTTCCATTTGGGATTCACAGCTGGGTAACGAGAACTGCTAGTGTGGCATCATTAACATATGAGTGTGTGAAGTTTGTAAACTGACTGCCCCTACTCCCTAGTCTATATTCAGATCTTGTGTTCAGTACTCCATAAAAATTGTCTCTTCAATTACATCACATTCAGCAGTGCCACCAGTTGTGCTGCTGGGTCACCCTTCCTGACCATGCTGTTCATCCTCTTTTTTTGTAGTGGTGTGTGTTTTTCTTTCTGTCTCTTTTTAAAGTCAGGTTCCAAAGATAGTGGCCATGATATGTCACATTTCGCCAGTATAAGAATACTCATATTTCCAGGGCAGCACAAGCTCTAAGATGTCAATTCCTGTTGTATAAACAGGAGATAATAGACCTCAGAGCTGAACTCTTGTATGTACTTGTTACTATTTGATAAAATACCATGGGCATACTTATATATTACTGACAATGATCATTAAAGGAAAGTGTAGTAGGAACAGCTTGAATTCTCTGCTGTCTCATCCAAGATACAAGAGCAAAATACCTAATGTGGAAATTGTACCTCTTGATCTATTTGCTCAAAGTAAAATACTTCATGTCAAGCACTGCTTGGAAAAGGTGGGTCCCTTTTTCAAATTCTAGGTGAAAAATAAAAAAGCAAACTTTTGTGTGAAAACTGGAAAAATCTCAATTCAGATGTGCTGCCATGGTGCCTCCTGGGGATTGAAGCATGCGTGCTTCATGTCACCATTCTCATTTATGGGCTAGGCTTCCTGGTCTGGCAATATCTTTTGTGACATATTTTGATCTTCTCTTTTGCTGAGGTGTTGTGGGTAGAATGGGTGTCTCTGGACGTGCTACAGTGTGAGAATGTTCTTTGGCTGAGGACACTCACTGACTTTCCAGTTTTTGGATGAAAATAGAAAACTTTTTGGTTTTCAGCTTTTTGGCTTTTTAGTAAAAAGTTCAAATTTTCCACTGAAAGTCAATATTTAAAACAAAAAATTGTGTTTAGTTGTAAACCCAAAATTTTGTTGAAAAATCATTTCCATGTAAAATTGTAAACAGCACACAACACACATCTCCAGCCTTTCCCAGCAAGACTCTCAAAAAGCCAGGCTTCATGCAAAGAGCTTCTTTGTTTAGTGTGAAGGGATTTAGTTAAAAAGTTATGCTAGTAAATGTTCACTTCAGATATTAAGTAGCCGTCAGTGTGTTACACTTGTATTAAAGGACAATTTGTTTCATGCCTCCTGATTGATTCTACTGATGCCTTTTAGTGGAGCAATCAGTTATTATTAAATGTTCCCTGTACTAATCTCAATACACTCCAGAGCCAATCAAGGAACAGTAGCATTGTTAGCGAGCAAGGGATAGAAAAAAAGATACATACCAGATGATGATCACTTAAGGACATTGATCTATGTATAGAAATGATCTTGGAGCCTGAGACTTTACTGTGTCAGGCATGCTATGTAAGTGTAGAAAATGACTGGTTTGGGTTCAGATGTTGTGTGCACACAGGGGATCTCTCCTATTATATATGTAAGCCTGTAAAAGGATGATTACCAATGGTTGTTTGCATGTTATGTTCTTTTTCTGATGTTAGAAAAAATATATAATAAAACCGAAATGTCACCAAAGTCATCAGGGGCGAGGGAGTGAGGAAATGGAGAACAGCAGAGAACGCACTATGAAAATGACAAGGCTTTAAACTGCCGCAAGTGTCTCCATAGAATTCTAGTGAACCTATTATCTTGGCTCCAAGACAGGCAATTATCCCCATGTTTGGTGTTATAGTACAGTTTAAGTGTATCTAAATTAAGGTGATAATTTTATCTTGAAGTTCAGGTAATATTAACCAACTGCTTGAATTTTGCCCTTCTGTCACCATGATCTATTGATTGAATTACATCCACATTATGTTCTATATTAGTAGTACATTAGGCATAACTTTGTGAACTTGGATGCTTGAAGTTAGGCATCTAAATTCATTATTTAGGTGTATAAGAATGAATGATTTTTTTCAGAGCTGCTGAGCACCCTTAACTCCACATGAACTCCAGGAGGCAGTGTGGTCTAGGGGGAATAGGTTGGACTGGGACTTGGGAGACCTGAGTTTTAGTCTTCATTTAGCTATTAACCTACTCTGTGACCTTGTGCAAGTCACTTCATCCCTCTGTGTATCTGTATCTCCTCCCTCACTTTATCTGTCTTGCCTACCTAGACTCTAGGTAAATGGTGGGCAACCTGCAGCCCGCAGGCCGCACATGGCCCATCAGGGTAATTCACTGTTGCACCGCGAGACAGTTTCTTTACATTGACCATCCGCAGGCATGGCCTCCTGCAGCTCCCAGTGGCCACGGTCTGCGCTTCCCAGCCAATGGGAGCTGCGGGAAGCGGTCGCCAGCCCTCACTACTTCCTGCAGCTCCGATTGGCCAGGAACAGTGAACTGCAGCCACTGGGAGCTGTGGGTGGCTGTGCCTGCGGATTGTCAATGTAAACAAATTGCCTTGTGGCCTGCCAGCGGATTACCCTTATGGGCCACGTGAGGCCCGTGGGCTTGCAGGTTGCCCACCACTGCTCTAGGTCCTTCAGGACAGAGACTGTTTGTTACTGTGTGTTTGTACGGTGCTTAGTAGAATGGGTCCAGGAATTTGGTTGAAGCCTCTGAGGATATGTCTACATTGCGGAAAAAAGACCTATGGCAGCAAGCCTAAGATGCCCAGTCAACTGACTTTGGGCTCACAGAGCTT
The DNA here is from genome assembly GCF_020497125.1 of Mauremys mutica. NCBI lineage: Eukaryota > Metazoa > Chordata > Testudines > Geoemydidae > Mauremys > Mauremys mutica. Next base: position 32,049,129 of record NC_059080.1, on the reverse strand, counting down.
GTGCTAAGCAGTTAAAAATAAGCAGTATAGATATGCTCACTTGGGCTGGCTCCTGGACTCTGAGAACCACCTCCTTCTCTGTGGGAGCCTGAGCTCGAATGCCTATGTTGCTATTTTTAGCCCCTCAGAGTGAACCCCATAAACACAAGTCAGTTGACTAGGGTGCTGAGACTTGCTGCAGTGGGTTGTTTTTGCAGTGTAGACATACCCCAGTTCTACTGTAATCTAAATAAGTAATGATAATGGAGTCAGTGGGAGTTGTGGGTGTTAAACACCATGGAAAACCAGACTACTTTTATTTCAATGTCTAATTATGGATTTGGAGCACTAACTTCGGGCACCAAAGTTTAGAGACTCTGGGCCATTTTACCTTATGTTTTCTCTACCTATGAGGTGACAATTTTGTAAATTGTTTTGAAGAAGGCAGCTGTTCCCCTTCAATTTCCTGCTTTTTAGTCAAAGCAACTCTTTTCAGTGCCTGCTTTTTATTTTAGTTGTATTGCTTGTAGAAGTTACCCCCTTTCATATTAACCACCTGTTTGTGGGGGGAAATAGCAGCCTGAAGGGCTGAGCATCAATCAGGACAAACAAAGATGTTAGAAAAAGGCATAAAAAAGGATGAGACCCCATTATGACAGACAGTTGTGACAGTACACTGAATCCATCTCACAGTCAAGCAAACTGACAAATATGCATACATTACTACAAACCAATACTACTACTAATCTAGTCTAGACACAGAATAACCTACCAGTACAATATGTTTAAAAACAAAACAAAACCCTGCATTTTACCCATGGATGTTATTCCTTTGTATTGATGTCTGATATGTGTATGTCACTGAATCAAACTAAAACAACAAATAAGTTTAAAATTGATGATTACAGCTCTGGAAATTGCTGTTTAATTCCTTCAAAGCCTATTTACAGTCTACATTTCTCCAGCACTGTTCTCAGTAGAGATATATTTGTAGATCCTTGAACTGGAACTACGGGCAAGTTCAAAAGAAGGCAGCTGTATCAGTGAAATCTGAATGCAATATTGCTCCATTTTGTTCTGAAGTTATATCCCTTCATTTTCAAATCATTGCATGGGGTTGTAAATGTTTACATCAATGAGAGTCATGTGGCTAAATCCAGGTGCACGGCTTTGAAATTGTAGGGGTGTAAATCCATTACTCATCCTACACTATACTGAAATATTCAGGCCAGAGTGGTGGTTATTTTTTCTGTGTTCTTTCATAGTCTTAGAATTCTGAAGGAATTTGAGTCCTTCTGTGTAGATTAAATTTCTGCAATTAATGCCTTTATCAGGTTAGGCTATGACAGTTGTGAGTATTCCATATAGTTTGCCCCCCAATAAAGGGATTAGTGAAAATGGTGTTAGTGAATAAATACAAACGTGGTGTGATTAAACTGGTAGTTTCATAGAATGGGAACATAATCTCTTTGACAGGTGAGTTCCTTGAATAATTTCCATAAAGGTTATTGGTTCAGAATTTATACTTAGTTATTAGTGGCAGGAAACCCCCCCCAATGATTTGTTTGGGGCCAGATTGTGATCCCCTTACTCAGACAGAGTAGTACCTTACTCCAAAAGAAGTCTCATTGACTTCAATGTAGTATTCAATGTGAGAAAGGGTTATACAATCTGGCCTGTACAATCTTCCTCTTAGTTCAGCAATAAGGCTGGATTTATAAGCATTATCAGTTTCTTTGCTGGATATTAGAGATGGGTCCAAAATACAAAGTTCAAATCCAACATTCTCCAAAGTCTGGGCTTTTTGGATGTTAGACTTTGGTTTGACCCATATTCCTCCTGTGAACTAATATTCTTTTCCAATCTAAAGTATACTTTATTAGTCTTTTTCACCTAGATCCTCAAAACACAGAGGGTGATTTTTTTTCTCAGTTACAATTGTATAAAAACAGTAAATCTACTGGAATTGCTTCAGATTTACACAGGTATTACTGTGATCAGAATTTGACTTTGGGACTGAATAGTGTTTAAAAAAACTTCAAAGAGTCCTGTGGCACCTTATAGACTAACAGATATATTGGAGCATGAGCTTTTGTGGCTGAATATCCACTTCGTTGGATGCATTTCACCCACAAAAGCTCATGCTCCAATATGTCTGTTAGTCTATAAGGTGCCACAGGACTCTTTGCTGCTTTTACAGATCCAGACTAACATGGCTACCCCTCTGATACTTAAAAAAAACTTCATGGCCTTTACTGATTTATACCATAGATGTGCTTTAAAATGGGCCATCTACATCTTAGCTGTGGTTTGATATATCTGCTCTACTTAGAATGCCTTAATAATGGGTTAGACTATTTAATAGGGATTGGCCCTCTTCGGTAAGCCACAGCCTTCTAGGTGTAGTTCATAGGCAGATTGTGCCCAAGAAGGCATAACATTTCCCAGTGCTCCTTGAAGCACAGTGGAGCTTGCTCCCTCCTTGGTGTCTGGCCTGTTCTGCCAAGTCCATATCTCCTCTCCAGCCCTGTTTGCCCCCATTGAGGTGGCTAGCCCCTTGGGAAGGGAGCCGCAGATCCTTGGCCCCTGCATGGAAAATAAAGGTGTGTGAAATTTAATTGTGCCTTCCCCACCAATGTGAACTTTTGACAGTGTCAGCCAAAATTTAACCTAATATTTCTGACTAAGATGTTATATTAGGTGCTGGATCTGGGGCAAGGAGGTACCCTATCAGATGCCAACAGTGGACCTTGACTCCAGTGTTCTGTTTTTCTAATCTCTGTGAAAAGTGTGTGTGTGTGTGGGGGGGTGGAATTGGGATCTGTGATGAATTTCTGATCTGAAAATTTTGTCCTTTAAAAGCTTTTTTTTTAATTATTATTATTTTTTATTGTCTAGAACAGGGATCGGCAACCTTTCAGAAGTGGTGTGCCGAGTCTTTATTTATTCATTCTAATGTAAGGTTTTGCGTGCCAGTCATACATTTTAATGTTTTTAGAAGGTCTCTTTCTATAAGTCTATAATATATAACTAAACTATTGTATGTATGTATGTATTGTTGTATGTAAAGTAAAAAAGGTTTTTAAAATGTTTAAGAAGCTTAATTTAAAATTAAATTAAAATGCAGAGCCCCCGGACTGGTGGCCAGGATCCGGGCAGTGTGAGTGCCACTGAAAATCAGCTCATGTGCCGCCTTCGGCACGCGTGCCATAGGTTGCCTACCCCTGGTCTAGAAAGACTTTGGTCAATTAGAACTGAAGTCACACTGAGCCAAATTCATGTCTGGTGTAACACTATTGATTTCAGTTGAATTAGACCTGGGATAGATTTTGTCCCTTTGCTTTAACAATTAAGTTCACACCACAAACGTTCCATTTTCCACAATTTAAAGAAGCACTATGATGTTAAAAATAGGAATTAAAAAAATCATTATTTTAAGCATCAGAAAATACATGTTAAGTCCATGTAAGACATATAGAGAACGTGCTTGCTTGCTAAACTCTTTTCAGCAACCTTAGCTAAATCAAAACACAAGCAGCAACAACTCAGTGTTTTTGTTTTTAAATTACTCTAGGCAAATCTGAGATAGAGGGCACCCAGCAATTTGTCAGTATCCCTGAGCAAGCCTAATTGTTCACCACACCTAGGAACATCAGGGCAAGGACAAAAAGCATCTACTCAGAGGACCCCAAATAGCTTTTCCATGTACTCCCAAGCTATAGTGCTGCCCACTGAATGTTGCTTAGCTCTGAGATGCTGTATGTTTTAATAAACATCTTCTATACAAAGGCTAGAGGTCACAGCCATTACCACAGCTAAACAAAAATTAACTTCATTGTACACCATATTTCCCAGTGGCTTAATATAAGCTGTGCAGAAATGTACTAAGAAGCACCTGAGTCTCTGCTCCATCTCATTAGGTAGGGTCAGCACTGAGGTCAGTCCAGCCACATGAGGCCATACAGCTGTACCTTAGGCTTGGTCTACACTGCGGGGGGTTCGAACTAAGGTATGCAAGTTCAGCTACGCGAATAGCGTAGCTGAACTCGAAGTACCTTAGTTCAAAGTATTTACCCGTCCTCATGGCACGGGATCGAAGTCCGCAGCTCCCCCGTCGACTCTGCCACCGCCGTTCACGGTGGTGGAGTTCCGGAGTCGATGGGAGTGCGTTCGGAGTTCAATATATCGCGTCCAGATGAGACGCGATATATCGAACTCCGAGAAGTCGATCGCTACCGCTGACCCGGGCGGGTAGTATGGACGTACCCTTAGTTCCATAGAAAACTCCCTGTGTGGTGAGAATAGAATCATAGGACTGGAAGAGACCTCAAGAGGTCATCTAGTCCAGTCCCCCACACTAAAGGCAGGACTAAGTATTATCTAGAATAGGGTAGAGGGATACTGGTGAATAGGAAGCACCTGAGATATCCTACTGTTACAAGGTAGGTGTCAAAGTTCTGGCACAACACAAGATGGAGCACTTATTGCTACTCCTTCCAGCAGGAGCAGTGTTCTGTCCTAGCTACTGCCAGCAACAAACAATCTGTCTGGCAGGGGACCAAGATACTTATTCCTTCTTAGTGAATATATGTTTACAGCACTGGCACACTACTCGAGCATAGAGTCCTGGTCTTTTCAAATTCCACTTGGATTCTAAGGAGTTCATTTTGCAGGGCAGGAAATCCCCTGCATGACTGGTGAAATGCTAAGGATTTACTGCATGCTTATCTTTGCACAATGTGGGGTAGGACTTGGCTCTTAACTGAGTTTCACCTTAAACTGACATTTTAACTGAATCGTATACACAAATAAAATTATGCTGCTGCTAATTATAAGCAATGGATGTAAATTTACTCTCAATGTAATCTGTCATTGAAATAAAGAGCAATTGGAATGATTAAATCTGTATACTGGCAATGCTGGGAAGAGAATTGTTTACACATGGTGGACAATTTCTCTCACTCGTGGTTTTTAATGCTTTAGAATGGAAATCATTTGAAAGGTTGGGCATCCTCATTTCTTCTGATATTTGAAACCTACAATGTTTGCAACAGAAATGGGCCTAATTCTCCTCTCTCTCATGCTGATGTAGATCAAGAGTAACTCCACTGAGTTAAACGAAGGGAAATCTGTGAGGAGAATCAAACCTTTCTGGGTCTCTGACGGGATGTACCAGGCAGGTTCAGAGGGCCCCCACTGGAGGCCTAGGGGTCCTACCAAACCTGTCCCAGAAAGGAGCAGTAGAAAAGTCCTCCAGGCTGCCTAGAGTGGCTGCAGGTGAAGCAGCCAATCAGGGCCCATCAGGTTCACATAAAAGGAGTAGTTTGGCTACAGTCATTTAATTGTTGCCTGGAGTTGGAGAAATGAGGACCGTGTTCCTCCTGGTTGGCTGAAGGAGCATCAGGACTATGGACAGATCAGTTTCTGGATCAGAGGGAGATCCTGGCTCACTGCTGGGACTGAAGCTAGAAGAAAGGCTGGGGCCAGAAAGGGTGAAGAGTCTCCAGGGAGGAAACCCTGCAGGCATGGCCCCATAGCAGGGCTGGGACTATATAAAGGCTGAGCCTCAGGAGGGCTATAGAGGTACCAACAGAGGGGTACTGGGATAGGCCCCGGTTGACTGTATACTCTGGCAGGGGTCTGTTTGTTTCACCTACAGACTGTATGGGTGACTTGGCCGGAGAGCTGTGTTGTTGAAAACCCACCTAAGAAATCACCAACACAGAGATCTTTGTTCATGGCGTGGTGTAGGAAAACTTGACTGTCCACCAAACTTGACAGCCCAGAGGGCAAAGACAGTTGGTACATGGGATTGTGGGATACCCTTGGTGGAAAAAACCATCCCGATGTGTAGGAAGAATAGTAAATGTGGCAGGCGACCAGCTTGGCTTAACAGTGAAATCCTTGCTGATCTTAAATGCAAAAAAGATGCTTACAAGAAGTGGAAGATAGGATAAATGACCAGGGAGGAGTATAAAAATATTGCTCAGGCATGCAGGAGTGAAATCAGGAAGGCCAAATCACACTTGGAGTTGCAGCTAGCAAGAGATGTTAAGAGTAACAAGAACGGTGTCTTCAGGTATGTTAGCAACAAGAAGAAGAAAGTCAAGGAAAGTGTGGGCTCCTTACTGAATGAGGGAGGCAACCTAGTGACAGAGGATGTGGAAAAAGCTAATGTACTCAATGCTTTTTTTGCCTCTGTCTTCACAGACAAGGTCAGCTTCCAGACTGCTGCATTGGGCAGCACAGTATAGGGAGAAGGTGACCAGCTCTCTGTGGAGAAAGAAGTGGTTCGGGACTATTTAGAAAAACTGGATGAGCACAAGTCCATGGGGCCGGATGCGCTGCATCCGAGGGTGCTAAAGGAGTTGGCGGATGTGATTGCAGAGCCATTGGCCATTATCTTTGAAAATTCATGCCGAACAGGGGAGGTCCCGGATGACTGGAAAAAGGCTACTGTAGTGCCCATCTTTAAAAAAGGGAAGAAGGAGGATCCAGGGAACTACAGGCCAGTCAGCCTCACCTCAGTCCCTGGAAAAATCATTGAGCGGATCCTCAAGGAATCAGTTCTGAAGCACTTAGAGGAGAGGAAAGTGATCAGGAACAGTCAGCATGGATTCACCGAGGGCAAGTCATGCCTGACTAACCTAATTGCCTTCTATGAGGAGATAACTGGGTCTGTGGATGAGGGGAAAGCAGTGGATGTGTTATTCCTTGACTTTAGCAAAGCTTTTGATACGGTCTCCCACAGTATTCTTGCCAGCAAGTTAAAGAAGTATGGGCTGGATGAATGGACTATAAGGTGGATAGAAAGCTGGCTAGATCGTCGGGCTCAAGGGGTAGTGATCAATGGCTCCATCTCTAGTTGGCAGCTGGTTTCAAGTGGAGTGCACCAAGGGTCGGTCCTGGGGCCGGTTTTGTTCAATATCTTCATTAATGATCTGGAGGATGGCGTGGACTGCACTCTCAGCAAGTTTGCAGATGACACTAAACTTGGAGGAGTGGTAGATATGCTGGAGGGTAGGGATAGGATACAGAGGGACCTAGACAAATTAGAGGACTGGGCAAAAAGAAACCTGATGAGGTTCAACAAGGACAAGTGCAGAGTCCTGCACTTAGGACGGAAGAATCCCATTCACTGTTACAGACTAGGGACCGAATGGCAAGGAAGCAGTTCTGCAGAAAAGGACCTAGGGGTTACAGTGAACAAGAAGCTGGATATGAGTCAACAGTGTACCCTTGTTGCCAAGAAGGCTAACGGCATTTTGGGCTGTTTAAGTAGGGGCATTGCCAGCAGATCGAGAGATGTGATTATTCCCCTCTATTTGACATTGGTGAGGCCTCATCTGGAGTACTGTGTCCAGTTTGGGGCCCCACACTACAAGAAGGATGTGGAAAAATTGGAAAGAGTCCAGCGGAGGGCAACAAAAATGATTAGAGGACTGGAGCACATGACTTATGAGGAGAGGCTGAGGGAACTGGGATTGTTTAGTCTGCAGACGAGAAGAATGAGGGGGGATTTGATAGCTGTTTTCAACTACCTGAAAGGGGGTTCCAAAGAAGATGGATCTAGATTGTTCTCAGTGGTACCTGATGACAGAACAAGGAGTAATGGTCTCAAGTTGAGGTGGGGGAGGTTTAGGTTGGATATTAGGAAAAACTTTTTCACTCAGAGAGTGGTGAAGCACTGGAATGGGTTACATAGGGAGGTGGTGGAATCTCCTTCCTGAGAGGTTTTTAAGGTCAGGCTTGACAAAGCCCTGGCTGGGATGATTTAGTTGGGAATTGGTCCTGCTTTGAGCAGGGGGTTGGACTAGATGAGCTCCTGAGGTCCCTTCCAACCCTGATATTCTATGATTCTATGACTCCCAGAGCTCGAGTACAGTAGGGCAGCATCTATATTGCAAAGCAATAGAGTTTGAACCCCAGGTGCCAGACTGACTCAGACTTGGACCCGCTAACCCCAAGGGGTCCTGGGTCCCTGGGTTAGAACAAGTAGTGTGTAGATGGAAAGGGGGATTAGGTTGGAGCCTGAATTTCAACCCCAGGTTTATATTGCAGTGTAGATGTACCCTGTGAGGCCAGGCACTTTTTGTGTGAGGGCCTGGCTATGTTAAATTGTTGTTGGATATTTTAAGGACAATATGTTCCCACCTCATTCATTGTTATACCCTTGATCCTACAATATGAAGTCTCTTCTAGTCTGAGAATCTGGATTCATAGCCATTGTGATCCTCTACTCTGACCTTTTCCAAGATATTCCACAGACATGCTGTGTAAGGTTGGGGAAGTCACTGTAAGGCTAATTTTTCATCTCATATTAGTTTTACATTATTAAAATATCAGTGGGTTTATTCCTGATTCCTGATTCATGTAAGTAAAAGCAGAGTCAGCCATTAACCTCTGGGCCTCAGTTTCCCCATCTTTAAAGAATGGATAATAATTATTATGGTACCTACCTCCCAGATGTGTGTGAGGCTTAAGGGGTGATCCTGCAAAGTGCTTTAGCATGCTGAACACCCTGAATGGAGGTTGTTCAGTATCTTATTAATTTATTTTGTTCAGAACATTGAGCTCTCTAGCTAGAAGGCTCAATAGATGCCAAAATAATATCAAAAGATTTTGGATCATGATGTTGGATGAGTCTGACATTTTCTCAATTCATATATCAAATGAAAACTTTTATTATCAACTCACTAAGGTTTATGTATTGCTTTTGTCACTTTATTTTGAAGCAATTTCTTTATAAACACCAGCAGTTTTCATCAGCTGGGGCTCATATAACATTAAATAATTATAGTATTATCTATGTCTACAGCAAAATATGAGATCTTTCTCTTAATTTGGAAAAAAATGATTGTAGAACATATGCATGCTTTTTATTCAACTCCTTATGGAAGAGTATGAGAAAATCATTCTGATTTGCAAACACCAATAATTTGGTATATCCTATGCATTGAATAGAAGCATAGTATTCCTTGAAATGCATTCACCCCTCAAGAATATAAACTTCTCTGTACAGATTTTTCAATGCAACTAGACAAAAGATTTTTTTTGCATGTGTTTAATAATTATGGAAATGTAAAAGGGACGAAATTACACAACACTATATCTAGGCCAAATTTCTTTGTTTTCCTCCTGTACTTAGGAAGCAGAGTTCTTAAGCTACATGAAGCAGTGGATTCCTGCCTGAATATTATCAACACAATCTTTTGGCCCACATCCTCAGCCAGTGTAAGTCAGCATAGCTCCATTGACTTTAATGGAATGCCATGGATTTATACCAGCTGTGCATCGGACCCAGTGTTTTTGGAGCACCATTGCAATAAAAGTTAACATTATTTATTAATACTCAAGTGCTCACCGTATTTCAGTTCAATTCAACAGTGCTGGGCTGAAAAAAACAACTCAGTACCCTGTCAAAAAGTATCACATCTTCATTAGTATGACTAAGTGAACCGCTAAAAGAAATGGCAAACCAATATGACTTCATAATTCATTACACAATGTACACTGGACTTCTAGTGTATGTTTTATTCAATGCAATCATTCTTTGTCTAGGCATAATTTTTACAGTGGGTGAAAAGAGTATGCGTATATATATGGATGTTCACAGTCACACATTTAAACAAAAAATTGGCTAATAACTAGTTATATAGATATATTTGTTGACATATCAGTCCAAAATGTGTGTTGACTTACTCTTTCTTTGGCTGGCAGAAGACATATTGGTCCAGATCCTCAGATGGGGTAAAATGGGGCAGCAAATCAGTGGAGCTACCCAAGCGGCTAAGAGTCTTGCCCATTAAATTTAAAGAATAACATATACTGTATTTAATATGATAACACCCCAACTTTTTCAGTTGACTTCTTGCTGACTGAATGCCTTGTCTTTCTCAAAGGTAAGTTAACTTATTAATTGGGGAGTAAGTGACCAAAATTCAGAATATTAAAATGGTCAGAGTAGCACAGTAAGATAATTAAAAGTATATGAGGCATTATATTTTGACATCTCATTCTTATTATTTCGGGGGGAATTCTGCACCACTTTGCATGCACAGAATTTATGTCCTCCACAGATTTATTTGCTTCCCCATAGAAAAATGACTTTCTGATAGGAAAGCAAAGGGAAGTCACAAAAGCAGTCATGCGACCCTCCCCAGCAGTATGTTCTGGGTGCCCAGGGCAACCGTCAGAGAAGTAAATCACTGTGGAGGAGGTGGACTGGGGAAGACCCGGCTGGTGACTCCTACCCTGCTTTGGGCTCAGCTGCTAGTCCTGGCTGGGTTGGGGAGGACGGAACTTCCTCTTCCCCTGCATGGCATCTGGGGCTGGGTCAGACCCACCACCATATTTTCCCCCCAGCAGCATAAAGCTCTGCAAACTCCCCACCCTACCCCTCCAATTTCTGCACCCCATTGCTCCTCAGCTACAGGAGGAGGGACCCCTGTACAGGGAGCTGCTCTCCCATCCGCCCAACTCCCATGCATTCAAACCCCCTCATACCCAGGCTTTCCTGCCTCCCCTCCCCTCCCGCCCCCCAGCCCGATAAGCATCACTCCCCCTGCACCTGGACAACCCCAAAGAGCCACCCACACTCAGATCCCCACCCCACTGCACCCCAACAAGCTGCACCAGGATCCCCACCCAACTGAACCCCACTTTCCCAGCATCTGGATCCCACACTGAGGTCCCCACATCCAGACCCCCCTGCTGAGCTCTATCCCCCCCCCCGCATGCCCAGGACCCCCCCCCGCGAGCCAAAACCACCTTTATCTGGGCCCCGCTGCAGAGTCCCATTACTGTTGCATCCAGAACCCCCCAACAAGCCCCTGTGCATCCAGATCCCCCCTGCACTCGGATCCCCTACTGAGCCACCTGCACCCAGATTGCCCCACACAGAACTCTCTCAACCCACACCTGGACCCCACACATACAGTAAAGCCCCTCCACACTTGGATCCTGCCTTGCTGAGCCTGCCCGCCCACATGGAAGCGTGTTTCTGGGGCAGGCCCAGTCCTTGTGACCTGTGACAGGGTTGGGTGCAGCCTTACTGCTGAGTCCATGTCTCGGGGGGGGAGGGGCAAGTGAGCTGCACAGTGATCTCCCAGCTCTGTGCAGCCAGTGGCCTGTGCTCCCCAATGCATTGCTGAAGCTTCCATGTTTATTAGACAAATAAAAATTGAAGAATTTTAAAATATTGTGCACAGAATTTTTAATTTTTTGGCACAGAATGCCCTCAGGATGATGATTTGTGAAGTAAGCAAAGAACATGGCCCAACCCTTATGCATACTCATGATAATATTACACCTTTACCCATTCTTGTTATAACCTTCTGCTCCTCCCTAGATAAATATTTCTCCTTTGTGCACTCTTATTTCTTCTTCAAAACATTGATTATCCTGAAATTCACTCTTTGCAGTCTATGTTGTTTGCTATGTTGTTAGCAACAGAGAGGCATGGCTATTAAACGGCCTATTCACTTTGGACAGCTATCAATTGTTTAACTTACAATGGGATCATAAAAAAACAATCTTGAATGGCATCTTAAATTTCAACCTTTTCCCCCTCAGATTTAAAACACTTGAATGTCTTCTCCCGCTAGTGTCATTGTGGATTTTTCTTCCTTTTCTTTCTACTCACCATTTTAAAATATATAGTAGCATTTTCAGCATATGTTGAAGAGTGAGCTTAAGAAAAATAACAGGAAATTTTGCTTTAAAGGGTTGGTTTGCTAGAGTGAGTAACTGTGGTTAATTCACCTTGGGCAAAAGATACATCATTGTTAAAGAAAGTGATACAATTGCCTTAAAATAACATACCCTAACCTAGTAACCTGCCTGCCTTGGAATTGTTGTTCTTGGTGAATTCATTCAGACCTTAATAGAACATCTTCCGTGCTATAGTGTTGGCCGCTAGAAAGAGTTTGCTTGAGTAATGTGAACATTCTTTCCAGAAATGGAGGGTCTTAGTCTAACTTTATTTACACCAAGAAAGGGAAAGCAATCCTACTCAGGAAAGCTCTTAAGCACATGCTTAACTCCCACAGAAGCTAATGGGATTAAGCACATGCTTAAAGTTAATCATATGTTTGAATGCTTTCCTGAATCAGGGTCCAAATCAGAAGTAAGACCATTAGTGTCACAGAGTCTTTGTAAAATTGACATGTAGTATGTGAAAGCTCAATGTGCACTACTTGTAGAGTTCATCCAATGCAGGAGGCAAAGGTTCCAACACTGCTGATGAACCAGTGTCTTTTGTAATAAGTACATTGCTATATACACCAAATCAAATTAGTGGACTGCTTAAGTTGAAAGGGCAAAATATCCTCTATTGACATTTTCCCCGTTAAAAACCCGAGCCACTACTTTCAAAAGTTTGATACTGATCAGAAGTGCAAAAAAAAAATCTTTAATTATCACTCTGCTACATCATGGAAAACTACATCACCTTATCTCTCTCTACCCAATAAGTTTTCACCCATCTTAGGAGACATGTTGCTCACTTCTTCAGAATCAAGTATGAACATTATTCTGGGAAATAAGTACACAGTTTTCATTTTGAAAGAGGCTCAGAAAAAGGTAATAAAAGTAATAAAAATTATTAATTCACAGGAGACAAACAATCTGTTCCCTAAAAGACTGAGAGAATGGTATCATTTTGAAAAATCAATCCTGTCTAATATGTACAGGAAAGCAGAGGTTCATTTGAAAAGGAAACAGCAGTTGTGATCAACTTCAGCAAAATGTTTGCTCTGAAGTCTCCATGTGAGCCTTTACCATACAATATGTACTTAGTTACACGTTTAGCGTTGTAGATGTTATTATTGTTTATGATTTGTACTGTGGTAATGGCTACTAGTCCATTACCCCTTTGTACTAGTTGCTATACAAATACAGAACAAACATACAGTCCATTTATTACTGATTGAAGTCTTGCCACTTACTTTAAAGTCTATTAAGAACTTAAAAAAAACTGACTACAGTTTTTCTTCTTTAATGTGTTGTTTAGATAATAAGCAAGACAGCAATACTGGATATAAATTAAAATATTAATTATGACATTGAAAGCCATGTTAAAATGATATCTGGGTACAAATTAAGAGTAACCTTGCTATTTAGTCTCAAAAAGAACATTTTTCATCTTGTTGTCTGTGCCTCTTAATCCTATTCATTTCATGGACTCTTTCTGTTGTGGAAAACTGCAGAGTACAAGACCAGACCAAAATAGAGTAAAAGTAAAATTATCAAAATTGGCTTCTGATTTTGGGTACCTTAAAGTGTCTCAGGTTGGGGACCCAAGATCAGTGGCCACTTATGAACAATTTGACCTAGATGTATAAAGTTGGGAACCTGAAAATTGAAGGATCCAAAATCTGATGCCATTTTTGAAAATTTGGGTTTATGGAAGGTGAAAAAGGTGATGTTGTACAAGGACAGTCTACAAAGTCAAACACCAGGAAAAGGCTAAGTAGTGGGTAATGAGTTTTGCAGACTAAAATGACAAAGATAATCAAATGTCATCTTTCAGGATATGAACTGATGGGCTAGGTGCATTACATTTTATTTCCACCTTGCTGTGAGGTGTCGGTAGTGGCTATTGCAAGACGGATAATGCTAGATTAAGTTTTACTTTTGATTTGATGTGACACAATTTTTATGTTGCTATGAGTTCTGGGGATAATCAAGGATTTGGTTTATATTTTCATTAAGGATTCTTTTTATCCCAGTGTTATTTGGCTATTGAGGTAAGACTATTGTTATCCCTTTGACCCAAGTGGTTAGCCAATATCAGAGTTTTGAGGTTTTTTTCTGATGAAGAGAAATTGGGAGTCAGGTATTTCTGCAATCCTGTTTATTTACAAATTGTCCACAAAGTCCTGATTTCTTGTACACAGAAGGAATAAAACAGGAGATGGTTTCTTTGCTCAATATTCAAAGTCTCTTTTCCCAACCAACCTATTACCTAAAAAGTTCTCTCAGCCTTCTGTGACAAATATGGCAACATCCTGAATATTTGGGATACCTTATTTTATTAAGTTTAAGTATCTTTGGGGTGCATTGTAGTAAAAACAAAGTTTAGTATTCTTGTTGGCCAGGATTGCAAGTAACCTCTCTAGGGAAGAGATGTGATGTCAGACCTAGGAGTTCAAAGGACTATATTGAAAGTGTGCCAGAGCAGAATGGACATTTTGGGAAATACACTGTGGGAGGTTAATGCAAATTCTCCATCTCTGATTATGCAAAAACCCATCCTTTTGAAGCTATTCCCTGAGGATATGGTGATTGTTTGCTGATTACCTATTTCCAGTGGTTGGAGATGAAAAGCCTCAGCTCTGTAAAGGAATAGGCTGATCTGCCCAATCTGTGTTCTGGTTCTGAATCTGAGACAGTTATGAGCTTGTAACCACAAGGAAAAAACCCAGTCATAGGTATGGAAGAACTGACACCTACCAGAGCTGAAGGTTGGAGTTGGGGTGTCCTCTGGAAAGCTTTTTAGTTTGTGTGTAGTTTATTTTACTGTTTTTGATATGTTTTCTTTGTAATGGTTTCACCTTAAGAATAATATACATGCTTAGAAAGAGTTGTGTGGTAACTTGTAACTATGGGCAATACAGTGGATATAGTTTCTGAAGAGAAATTAAAGTGCAGATGCTGGCCTTTTTAGACAGACTGCCTTGCTGGGAGTATCACAGTGTAGGCAGGGGACTGTGCAGCCTGAGAGAAAATCCCAGTCAGGAGGGAGCCTAGAGAAGGTGCCCTTGGTGGACCATGGTGTGAGAATACAAGTGATATTGTCCTGAACTCTGACACGTTCTCTCAGGGTCATGCTAGAGTGCTCCTTTGGCTTTCCTCGGCTTCCTGCTGATTTTTTTGCCTCTTTCTATCCTCTCTCTCACTGTGTCTGTTCACTGTCACCCACAGCCCCACCAAAAACAATACCCAGTGACTGTGTTTGCATTCAGCTCTCCTAACCAGTACTGCATGTGGCCTGCATGATGACCCTATTGTTTCAGCTATCTTAGTCCAAAAGAGCTACATTTATCCTCAATGAAGGGTAGCTGTTGCACCTACCAGCTTCAACTCTAACCCTAACTCAACCCCCAGCATAACAGTATTATCCCTTCTGAATGAGGGACTCTGTGCCCCACATTGTACTAATGAGTAAGTAGTTGAACAATTCCCTACACCAGTGATCTATTTATACACTGGTGTAACCTTATTGATTTTCTGTGGAATTACTGTGACGTAAAACCGATGCATTGAATCTGTCCCTTTGTAAATGTGATTATGAAAAAATTGGTGGAATTCAGATAAAAGGCAGCATAATATTTTACAATTTTATGTGTGAAAATTACAAAGCAGTGGTCTCTGATATACAGTTTTCTCAATGAACCTCAATATCAACCTCTTTTCTCATTTTTGACGTTTCTTCCTTTATCCGACTACACTTACCTAATGAAACGACAACTTTGACACCCAAATGGCTTTTTCTTGTCTCTTCACTTCATATGTTTTTTGAGCTTTTGCATCTCTTTTTATGCCAGCAGCAACTTCTTCCAACAGAGCTGTCAACAATCTTTCTTCGGTCATAAACTTATCTGAGTAAAGAAATAGTCCAGCTGAATTTCTGTGGGCAATTAATAGGTTGGTTTTCCGTCAAAAAGCTATATACTAAAAAATGGTTAAAAAATAATTTAGCTACTTTCCAAGAAAAATGTGACAAACTTTTAATTATTTTTTTTTATTTTTATTTTTTTGATGAAGAAGAAGGTAATCATTTGCAAAAACTTTCACATTTTTTCTGCTATTTACTTGGGGCTGGATTCAGATCCTTTTACTCATGTTGCCTATTCTACAAATAGTCCCATTAACTGTGACTACCTATGTAATAAATTGTGACCCAATGTGAGCTGGAACGGTGCTGACTCTATGTGGATATGTTGGTGGTATCTCAGACTATCAGTAGCTCTAATCTGAGAATTGATACTGATGCTAATTGATATGAGAAATTGACATTAAGTGAGTGTTTTAAAAAAGGATGAGTAAGGACTATCTTGCTCGACCCACATGTTCAGGGGAAAAAGGACTCTTCAGAAACCACCTTAACTCCCCTCCTCCCCTCCACAAGCTACCCACATTGGAGGCCACAGAGGAATCCTTATGGGGCCACTATGCCTTCTTCCTCTCAGGTGGGCAGAGAATGGGTAGAGGTGAAATATGGATAGACTTTAACTATCCCTCCCCCCCGCCACAACATGCCGCTCAGTAGGACTGCACAGACATCTTTGGGGTCCTGGGGCAAAATCTGAAACTGAAGATCCCCATCCTCCCACCCTGAAACTCAGGCCTGGGGGAGATGTGGAGATGGATTAGAGAGTGAGCCTGCTCTGCACTCGCCCCTGTACCAGTAGCTCATGTTTCATGGATCGGGGCTTGGCTTCCCACTCTGGACACCATAATCTGCTACACAGGGTCCCAGTGCCACTGAGGTTTGTCATGGTCTCCATTCTGTCATGATGGAGGGGTGGGGGCGACCAAATTTGAGTGAGTGGCATTATGACCTGGCATATGGGGTTGCAGCACCACTCGGTGCCCACAGAAACTAGGTCAAACCTGAGTGGTGTTCTGACCCTGTGCTCCAGGTTGCAACACCGCTCCCTAAAATTTAGGGACCCTCTCAAATAGGGGGATGAGGGGCAACTGCCCTGCCAGTTAGCCCAGGTGACCTAGCATGGAGGGGGTAATTAGGTGCTACTGTTATATCTTCCCTCTGGAGGCAAGAAGGAGACATAGAGGGAATTGAGATGGCGGCAAAAGGTATGGCTAGACTAGAATAAAAGGTATTATTCTGAAATGGGATAATCTAAGATTTTTCAACTAGTATATTTTAAAACCCTAGTGTTCTCAGGGAGGTGGGTTTCTCCTCTAGTAACAAAACCTGAAACTGTGTGGATTTTTCATGGCCTAGGACTTTGTCAATAATGCCATACAGAGCCCTATTAAGGAAACAAAGATATCGTTTACTCACAGGCCACCAGAGAATTCTGGTATTTCAGTGTCTCTATAAACCTTTTCCAAGTTATCCTCAAGCTGTGAGGGTACACAAGGCATAGTTGAGAGGATGAGGGAGATCTGGGTAACAGAAGTCTTCAAGATTAAAATAAAATTAGTAGCTATAAAGATCAGTGGAAATTTATGAAATATATATATTTTGAATTTTATAACCTATAAATTCTTAATGATGATATTGTTCTATGCTCCTCAGTTTAATAATTTGCCATAAATTTTACAGTTCATTACAATAGAAACTAATTACTCTGTTCACACATTTGTCTTCAAATATATGATGGGAAAAAATGAAAGTGGACAGACAATTCAATGGCATAAATTTACTTTAAGTTTTAACAAGAAACTTCACAGATGTTTTTACACATATTGAAATGCAAAAGAATATCCAGGAAGATATTTCCTTATTGCTACCAAGTACAGTCATATCTAACAGTGAGTTTGTCATATATAACTATGTTGGTAATTCTTAGTAACCTAAAAACAAACAATGACTATTCAATTATTATTATGTATTATTTGTATTATCATCGTGACTAGGAGCCCTACTCCATTCCTTGTTTGCTAAGGATGATAACAGTAAGTGGGGAGACCAAAGGGGAGACTTGTTGGGGGAAGGGGAGTATTAAAACCGGTTGAGAGGAGTGCCTTGTAGAGACAGAAGACACATTCCTGTGGATGTCTGGGTTCATGAATTACAACCTCAAGCAACTATTGAAAAATTGGCTCCCAGCCATCCATTTGAAACTGGTAATTCTAAAATTCAGTTTGTGACTATGATCAGAAACTAGATCTTGCAGCATATACATTTCACAAAACACATCATTGCAATTGCTATCTCAATTAAATTAAATTAAGAAATCATACGGCACAGTTACCAAAACTCTCATCAGGAAATCACACTACAGATCTATGTCATTCTTCAGGCAAAATTCCTAAGGTCCATTTTCATCAACCGCTCATTTACCAAATCTCCCTGTAGTTGCAAAGTGTCATGAGGTTGTAGTTTCTTGACAGTTATTGCTCTTTATTTATATTTGTTGAATAGCAGCAGCTACTATTTGGTAGTAGGACAGATAATTAGTGCTATTTATCATATGCACAGTTGTATCATAATCATGATGTAAGCTGCTGGTGTGTACAGTATTGCCAACCCTACACATTCAAAAATAATGAACTAGGCCCCCAAAATTCACAAGATTTGTTTCAAATCATGAGACACTGATAAATATTTGTGTGTGCTTTTGTCTTCTGTCTGGTTTCTACACCTTTAGGCTGCACTTGTTTTCATGTCAAGATTTCTGCTGCAACCATAAGGATTAAAAATCTACTTTTCCTTAATGAAAGCTGAGCTCAAGTAATTACTTGTCTCTAATAGCTGTGGTTTTATGAAAAACTCCAAATATTACCAGACTAGAAACAAAAGCATGACAGCTGGCAACGTTGGTTTTATGTTTATTACCAGTGATTGTACAGGTATGCTTTACCTGCTTTATGCTGGTAAACTATAAAGCAAAGGCTCTGACCACTCCTCATCCTTCTCTACCTTTTTCAGAGTTTTCCTATATTAAACATACATAGCTCATTGACAATGAGGAATTTAGTTCTCTCTTGCCCTTTCCCTGCCCCAACATTCCCCTTATACCAAGGTTGGAAAGAGTGGGTGAAGAAGCAGGAAGAGGGCCTACATTAGATCTACTTCCATCAATAGTATCAGAGAGGTAGCCGTGTTAGTCTGGTTCTGTAAAAGCAGCAAAGAATCCTGTGGCACCTTATAGACTAACAGACGTTTTGCAGCATGAGCTTTCGTGGGTGATGCTCTCTTGCATCCGACGAAGTGGGCATTCACCCACGAAAGCTCATGCTGCAAAACGTCTGTTAGTCTATAAGGTGCCACAGGATTCTTTGCTGCTTCCATCAATAGGGAGTTCTCTGTCTGAGAAGTTCTACAGCCAGTTTGAATCACGTTAGAGGTGTAAAGGGGCTAGGAAATGCCAGATCTCAGTACAGAATCCATAACTAAATCTTCAGTCCACATTTTATCCTTTAAACCTTATAATATGCATGTTCTAGCAATAAATAAGTAGCCATTGGCATAATTTCTACACTGCAGAGAATTTATGGTGAATGAAGGAAATCCACACTGAAGTGTGTTGTTTCATGTCATGAGGGACCCCAGAATTCAGGGAAGAAAACAGCACTAACCAACTTTTTTTTAATGAAATGAAATCCTCTTGATGACTTTGTCATTATCAGCTTTAATGCCAACAATTTTTTTCCCATTGATGACTTTAACAATCACAAAATTAACATTAATGACTGCATACTAATTGAATGTCTGTCACTCTTCAGATTAATTTAATCTCCAGTAGTATTTTCAGCTCCTTAGTCACTTTCTCAATCTCAGAGATATCCTAAAACAGTTTTCCAATAAACTGAATAGTTACCTAATCCCTCTTTGATCATTTTATAGTAAACTGTGACGCTTATTTCCAAAAAGCTCATTGTTAACTCTGAAAATCTATACATTATTTATCTTCTAGAAGCTATTTTAATGCTGATTTATTTGACAGGTCTGTTTTTTATGCGATAGTTTTAATTACGTTTTTCCTAACAGCACCAAAAATACAACTTTTTCTCTCACACATACTCAAGTAAAATAAATGATGCTAAACCAGGGTTGTTAGGTCTGGTAACATCCCCATCTCCTAATGAATCTTCCATTTATATGTATTGTATATTATCCTATTTGGCAGGTTACTAGGCTAGTTGCTGTGGGAGACAGTAGGAGGTGCTACTTCCATGCTTTCACTTCATACCTAGCCATCTAGGCCCAGCTGTGAGCAATTATTTTTAAACACAACACTGCTCCTTTGGCCTTCTTCCAGCGAAGAGCACTATGACACAACTTTTATTGCAGCCTGTGGATGCTTCTTCCTCCCCCAGCTCTGTGCACATGACTGCAGAACAAAGCAGGAGACAGGGGCTAGGGGGATGAGAGGTGTTGTGGTAAAGGGGTCACTGGGAGACATGATGAAGGGGCAGAAGGTTTGGAAGCAGAGGGGACAGAAGAGTTGCTGGGGCAGACAGGGGAGGGGTTGGGAAATGATGAGGTGCTATGACAGGCAGGATTGATGGGAAAAGGTGAGATGCTGAGGCAGAGGGTGTGGGGTTACTGGGACTGAGAGTGGACAGTTTGTGGAGGAAGGCTGAGTGAGGGTTCTGGGGGCAGAAAGGAAAGCGTTGAATGAGCCAGCAGAAACAATTAAGAGTTCCCAAGCACATGGTTGGGGTGGGGGGCGAGACCAAAGGGAGAAACAGAGAGAGGCATCATAGGGAAAGATAGGAAGAGCAGAGAGAGAGCCCTGTGAGGAGAAGTAGAGACCATTGTGGGGGGTGGGGACGGGATTAAAAATATGAATGAGTCCCAAGGCAGAGGTCTATGATAGCATGGGGAGGTCCATGAGAAAGGGAAGTGGGGGGAGGAAGAGATGCCAGAGGAAGGAGGTGTGACGAAGTGGGAATGTTCTTAATGTTTTCTCTGAATACTGTGTATGTGCCTCAGTTTCCCCTATGCCTTTCTTAAGTATCTAGGTGGTGGGATAAGGGTGTGTGATTGTTGCAGAGCCCTAGAGGGCTGGTGTGATGGTGTCTTCACAGAGAATGGCCGACACCCTGTCTCCTGGCAACTGATGGCCTGGGCCCCTCCCCTGCAAAGGTGCCAACTGAAGTGCAAGGTGGATATGATCAGAGATTGGCCCATTCCCCAGGCCTTTATTGGGATGGCGGGGTACTACCGGGGGTTTGTACCCCACTTTAGCTCCCTAGCTGCTCCCATCACTGAGCTATGTGAGAAGGGGAAGCCAGACGAGGTGGTCTGGACTGAGCAGTGCCAGAGGGCTCTCTGTGCACTGCAGGAGGCTCTAATCCAGGGCCCGGTAAATCTGGTAAACCTGGACTTTGTCAAGCCCTTTACAGTGTTCACCGATGCCTCAGATGCAGGGTTGGGCATGGTGCTGATGCAAGCCAGTGCTATGGGGGAGAGACACTCCATCAGGTACCTGAGCAAGAAACTGCTGCCCCGGGAGCAGAACTATGTGTCCATAGAAAAGAAATGCCTGGCCATGGTGAAGGCCTTTAAAAAGCTGCAGCTGTATCTTTTTGGGTGGCTCTTTACTGCGTATATTGACCACTCTCCTCCGATGTGGCTGCATCAAATGAAAGGGCCTGATGCCGAGCTGCTGGTGACAGAGACACCTGGTCAGAGGGTGGCCAAAGTCAAGATGGAGGCTCTTAACCAAAAGAGCCCGAATCACAGCACTCCAGACTGGAGCCCTGGGAGAAGACTCATTCTCAGTTTCAACCTCAGGGGTATTGGGGTGGAAAAAGGGCCTGGGCCACATAAACCTTCCCACATGGGGCATGCGAGTGCCATCAAACACACCCGACCTATGGGAGGGCGTGAAACTGGAAGGGCCTGATGTAACTCCCACCAAGGAATGGGAGAGATGCTGGGGCATCCATGGGAATGTTGGTGGGTTCGAACTTCCCCAGGTCACTGGCTAAAGTGACCCCACTCAGTTCGGTCTCTAAGGGGGGGGGAAGATGTGACAAAGTGGGAATTTTCTCTGAATACTGTGTGGGTGCCTCAGTTTCCCCTATGCCTTTCTTAAGTATCTAGTGTTATATCCTTGGGGGCAGCCGGTTTAGGAAGAAATCACTTGAGGCCAGACAGCAGACAGCTAACAAAACTACCATTTTATTTACAGACTCAGAGAACTCACTCAGCCGGCTGAAGCTGGCTGAGCTAACCCATAATAATCTAACTCAGTTGCCATAGCAACAAAAACCATGACAACCAAATACACAACATATTCCTCCCTCTCTAATAAGAACATCCCCTAAATAAAACACACACTAGACTAGAGAAGGAGGGTAGACTGCCTCCATTCCCGGCTAAACCCTGGGGATTATTTTGCCCCATAACCGTGGGTTCGCCCTAGCTAAAGATCCAGCCGATGAGGAGGCCTTCTGTCTCTAGGTGGATTACGGCGAACTTCTGGTGTTATTGCACCCGAAAGCACTAGGGGCTCAGGGTCCGCAGCACGAACGGGTGAGGAGGTGGTATCAGCTCGTGCTGGGCAAAGGGGTATCTCAGCCGCCGGCAGTAATGGAGGAGAACAGTCAGGAACAGGTGACTCACGATTCGGTGCCTCACCAGAAGAGGTGAAGTCAGACCCCTCAACTGCAGATGCGTCCTGAGGACTGGCATGACCTGGCAACAGCTGATCTACATGTCGCCGCCAGGTAAGATGCTCTGCAGTCTGGACTGTGTAGGAAACAGGTCCTGTTTGAGTGATGACTGTGGCCGGGACCCATTTAGCTCTGGAAGTATAATTCCGAGCCAAAACTGGCTGTCCCGGGCTAAAGGTTCGGTCTTTTGCTCTGGGTGCCCGTCTGATGACTTGATATTGCTGCTGATGTTGCACAATTTGTCGGGGTTCAGAAGGTTTCAGCAGATCAAAGCAAGTGCGCAGCTGTCGTCCCATCATTAGAAAGGCTGGAGATGCGTGGGTCGTAGCATGAGGTGTGTTTCTGTAGGAAAGTAAAAAGGTATTCAGACGCTTTTGAATGGAGTGTTGTCCCCTTGCTGATTTCAAAGCGTTTTTCATTGTCTGCACAAATCTTTCAGCTAATCCGTTGGTGGACGGATGATATGGTGCTGACGTGATGTGGTGTATCCCATTTGCCTTCATAAAATTTTGAAACTCCTGAGAAACGAACTGCGGTCCGTTGTCGCTCACAAGTTGTTCTGGCAGACCAAAATGACTAAAGAGTCCTCGTAGTTTTTATATAGTACTCTCTGCAGAAGTGGACTGCATTAGAGAGACTTCTGGCCATTTAGAGTGGGCATCTATTGCCACCAAGAACATGCTTCCTTTAAGGGGGCCAGCAAAGTCAACGTGAATACGTTGCCACGGGTTTTCAGGCCAGTCCCATGGGTGTAGGGGTGCCCACTGGGGTGCATTCCTCACACCCTGACATGACATACAAGCTTTTGCCTTCTCTTCAATAGCGCTGTCCAATCCAGGCCACCAAAAATAGCTTCGTGCAATTTCCTTCATGCGCACTATTCCACAGTGACCAGAATGTAGCTGTTCTAACATCTGTGATCTCAGTGGTGGTGGAATAATGACACGTCTTCCCCACAACAAACAACCAGATTGGACCGATAACTCCGTCCACTTGGACATGTAGGGAACAAGGTCGGATGAGACCAGAGAGGTTTGTCGAGATTTTCCATGCATCACCAGGTCCATAACTTGGGACATTACTGGGTCAACGCGAGTTACCTTCTTTATCTGAGTAGCAGTGATGGGTGTATTCTCTACCTGTTCAAAGTAGAAGATTTCCTTTTGGGCACTATCTTGATGTTTGACCGGCAAAGGCAACCTTGAGAGGCCATCTGCATTGCCGTGTAGAGTGGATTTCCGATATTTGATTTCATATGTGTGTGCTGAAAGTAACAATGCCCAACGTTGCATACGACTAGCAGCTAATGGGGGAATGCCTGTGTAGGGTCCAAAAATTGACGTCAGAGGTCGATGGTCTGTAAGAAGAGTAAACTTTCGCCCAAACAGGTACTGATGAAACTTCCGAATTCCAAAAACAATTCCTAATGCCTCACGTTCGATTTGGGCGTAGTTAGTTTCTGCTTTGCTTAGAGTGCGTGAAGCAAAAGCAATAGGTCTCTCTTCTCCTGACACGACTGCTCCCACTCCATAAGGGGAGGCGTCGCAGGCCAATTGCAGTGGTAAGGATGGATCAAAGTGCGTTAGAACTTCAGAATTTAGCAATGCATCCTTAGCTTTGTTAAATGCAACATCACAGGCTTCAGTCCACTTCCAGGCCTTTTTCTGCCCAAGGAGCTCATGAAGTGATTTTAGCAGTGTGGCTAACTGTGAGATGAACTTTCCATAATAGTTCAGGAGTCCTAGAAACGAGCGCAGCTGGCGTACATTTCGAGGTGGGGGAGCCTCCACAATAGCTTTAACTTTTGAAGGGGCCTTATGAAGACCTGCAGAATCAATGATGTGTCCCAAATATTCAACAGAGGGCTTGAAGAATTCACACTTGTCTTTGCGAACTCGTAGGCCATACTCTTCCAGTCTTTGTAGGGTAGCCTCTAAATTCTTTAAGTGATCCTCTTCATTTCTTCCAGTGACCAGGATATCATCCAGATAGCACTGAACTCCTGACAACCCACACAAGATCTGGTCCATAGCCCTCTGAAACAGGGCGGGAGCCGATGTGATTCCGAAGGGTAGGCGACAGTATCGATAAAGCCCCTTATGAGTCACAATAGTCAACAGCTCTTGGGACTTTTCATCGACGTGCATCTGTAAATATGCTTGACTCAGATCAATCTTACTGAACTTTTGTCCCCCAGCCAGGCCTGCGAAGAGGTCATCGATGCGGGGAAGCGGGTATTGCTCTGCACACAACACTGGGTTGACAGTGACTTTAAAATCACTGCAAATCCGGAGAGAGCCATCTTTCTTCACGATTGGAACAATAGGAGTGGCCCATGAGCTATGGGTAACTGGTATTAGGACTCCATTGGTGACCAGGCGCTCCAGGTCTGCTTCAACTTTTGGCCTGATGGCATATGGCACAGTTCGGGCTTTCAGATATTTTGGTGGACTGCCAGGTTTAATGTTCAATGTCACAGTGATTCCCTTCATACTTCCCAAATCATCTCCAAAAACAGCAGCATGTTTCCTTAGTATAGGGGTTAGACTGGTTTCTTCTTTAGTCATCCGGTGCACTTCTGCCCAGTTCAGCTGAATCTTCCCAAGCCAAGACCTACCCATTAAGGCTGGGTAGTTACCTCTCACCACAAACAGTGGCAATTTAGCCGCCTGTCCATTGAGCTCCACCTTAACATCAATAGTGCCCAACATGGGCACAGCTTCACCTGTATACGTCTTCAGAACAGTTTTTGTTGCCTTAAGCGGAAGATGCTGTAGCTTTTCCTTATACACAGTCTCAGGAACCAGCGAGACAGCTGCACCGGTGTCTAGTTCCATGCGTATAGGTTTGCCCTCCAATAAGGGGGTTACCCAGTATTCATGTGAGCCCGCTGCCAAAGACAAAACATGCAGTGGCACTTCCTCTTGTGAGGAGGTGTCACCTTGATCATCCTGGGTCTGCTCTAGGGTATGCAAGGTTCCTCTTTTTGTCGGCCAGACCACAGGCCTCTTTTTCTTTTGTTTACAGGCATACTCAATGTGTCCCTTTTTGCCACAGTGTCGACACACCAGGTCCTTACACCAGCATTCTGATGCCTGGTGACCCAGCTTACCACAGCGGTAACATTCTTGACTCTGCACCGTTTTGTGGGTCAGTTCTTGTGACACTTTTTGCACCCTAGGGGATGCACCGATGTATTGTGCCTCCCTTGTAGCCAGTTCCATGGAGACAGCAATATCAACAGCCTTCTGTAATGTAAGCTGAGCCTCTGTCAGTAGGCGCTTCCGTATAGCTTCTCTGCAGAGGCCACACACTAACCTGTCACGCAGGGCATCATTTAACATCTCTTTAAATTCACAGTGTTCTGCTAGCTTTTTTAAAATGGCTACAAATTGTACAACTGTTTCATCTTCCTTTTGGTCTCTTTGGAACCTATATCTTTCAACAATTACCAGTTGTTTTGGGGAGAAATGAGACCCCAGGATTTCCACAATGTCACTGTAAGATTTAGTCTCAGGCTTAACAGGGTGTAGTAAGCTGCGTAGCAGAGAGTAGGTTTTAGCCCCTACAACAGTTAAGAATATTGGCACCTTCTTCGCTTCTGTAATGTCATTTGCAATACCAAAAAGATCAAAACGCTCAGTATAAATATGCCACTGCTCAGTATTCTCATCAAAAGGCTCCAGGGGCCTGGTCAGAGTAGCCATGATTTTTAGTTTCACTTTCACAGTCAGTGCAAACAAGCAGCTTTTTTTCTTTGTTTGGTCTTTACCTTGACTTCTACTTCCTTCTGTTACTGGAGCAGCACCAGGATCCCATCCTCGTCGCCAGTTTTTATGTCCTAGGGGCAGCCGGTGTAGGAAGTAATCACTTGAGGCCAGAGAGCAGACAGCTAACCAAAACCTCCATTTTATTTACAGACACAGAGAGCTCACTCAGCCGGTTGAAACCGGCTGAGCTATCCCTTAATAGTCTAACTCAGTTGCCATAGTAACAAAACCCATGACAACCAAATACACAACACCACTGACAAATAGACTCTAGGAGAAGGGAGATGTTCTAAGGGGATGCAAAAAAGGGTGTTGTGTAGGGGGTGAGGAAATTAGTTCAGGGAGAGTTGGAGTCAGGAGGGAGAAATTTATTCCCATTTTGACGTGGGGCCAGGTTTTTTAATGCAAACTTGTCAGAGGCAGACTTGGGGCCAGATCCGCAGCTAGCGTAAATCCACACCGCATATTTGAAATAAGTGAAGCTAGGGAAGTTTACACCAAGTTATATTCTGTCCCTTTGTGTTTTTCATGTTCTCTTTCAGACAGTGGCTCCTGGTGGGGATAGTGTGTGTATGTAGATGCTGATAGTATTTTTCATCTAGCTTTGAATCTTTGAAGATAGACTGGCATTACAGCTGATGCTGGAGGGATGTTGACAACAGTTTCACTGTTTGCAGTTTTGCATGCTGGGATGTTGGCCTTAGAGGTTTGAGAGATCCTTGGAGAGGAGCCAAAACTGGGGCTCACAATTTCTGATTGATTTTATGTCATTCATCATTGAGTGCTAAACAGTTGATAAAGATGCTGAATATTTTATGTTCAGAAATAAACATTATCTGGGTTGGGAGGGTAGAGGGAGAATAAGAGAATATCAGTGCCACTAAATGTTTGGCTCAAACATTTTTCTAGCACCCTGAGATTTTACAATATATAAAATATTATATAATGTTGCAACTTGCTCTCCCGATTCATGCTTATTTTGTAATACTTAAGCAGTCAACTTTTACCCATGTTGGTTGTCTGTGCCCATGCTGAGCAGATGATTAATTGGTAGATAACAGAGAACTCCTTGATCTCAGAGAATCTTATGCCTTTGGTCCATTGAAGTAATCACCAAATCATCATACCACTATCAAAACACACAAACACACCAGTATTATCTTATCTTCATTAGCTGGAGCAGAGAAAAACCCGATGGTTATGAGCTACAGTTCAAAGGGCTGACAAAGGTCACACTAAATAGCAAAGCAGCATTAGGTGGTATCATATCCTATTAGTATACAGTTATAAACAGCTACCTTCCACCCCACATAAACACTACTGGACATAGGGAAAAGTGGTATAACAGTTTCAATTTAGTGCTGACAAACCTGGAGAAGTCATGCACGTGGGAGTTGTGCAAACTGTGTTCAGCAAACTGAGCAGTTCCAGATAGCTTGGGATTTTTAAAGGAACCTTGGGGATTTAGGTGCCCAAATTCCACTGGGTTTCAACTGCAGTTCAGCAACTAACTTCCTCAACTTCTTTGAAGATTTCAGCTCTACCAGGCCAAGCTATTGCCATTGTTTGTGTCAGCCTGTAAATTTGGGTTAGGAAGGGTCCTGCTAATATGGGCATATGACTCAGCCTCCTTCATGCTAGCAGCACATGTCTGTGTCAGACACATACCTCCATGAGTTGCCTACAAAGTACACCTTAGAGAATTTAAGGCCAGAAGGGGCCATCATGATCATCTAGTCCAGCCTCCTGCATTTTGCAGGCCACAGCACCTCACCCACCCCTTTATGTAATAGACCCATAACCTCAGGCTGAGTTATTGAAATACTCAAATCTTGATTTAAAGACCTGAGGTCAAAGAGAATCCTCTAGTTCAAACCAGCAAGTGACCTGTGCACTCCCACTCTGCAGTGGAAGATGAAAAATCCTCAGGATCTCTGCCAATCTGACCTGGTGGGAAATTCCTTCCTGGACCCAAATATGGTAAACAATTAGACCCTGAGCATGTGGCTGAGACCCACCACCTAGACACCTTGGAAAGAATTCTCTGTAGTAACTCAGAGTCCTTCCCCTCTTCAGCTGTTGGAGATATTTGCTAATAGCAGTTGCAGATGTGCCATATGCCATTGTACCTCACCTACCATCTCCTCCATAAACTTATGAAGTTTAGTCTTGAAACAAGTTGTTTTTTTCCTCCTCACTACTCCCCTTGGAAGGCTGTTCCAGAACTTCACTTTTCTGAAGGTTAGAAACCTTCATCTAATTTCAGGCCTAAACTTGTTGATGGCCAGTTTATATCCATTTGTTCTTGTGCCAACATTGGCCTCAGCTTAAATAACTCCTCTCCCTCCCTGTTCTTTATTCCTCTGATGTATTTATAGAGTGCAATCATATTTTCCCTCAGCCTTCCTTTGGTTAGGTTAAACAAGGCAAGCTCCTTACATCTTCTCTTGTAAGGTAGGTTCTCCATTCCTCTGACCATCCTAGTAGCCCTTCTCTGCACATGTTCCAGTTTGAATTTATCTTTTCTAAATGTGGGAGACGAGAATATACATAGTGTTACAGACGAGGTTTCACTAGTGCCTTGTACAATGGTAATAATACTTCCCTATCTCTGCTGGAAATATCCTTGCCTGATGCATCCTAGGGTTGCCTTAGCCTTTTTCATAGTCACATCACATAGTCATCTCATAGTCATCCTGTAATCAATCATCCACATCTTTCTCCTCCTCCTGTCATTTTCAACTAAATCTCCTTTTACTATTGGTTTTAATTTCCTTTGCAAGGTTCAGCTCTGCTTGGCTTTTGGTCGTTCTCACTTTTTGCCTGCAGTTTCTGACCTCCAAGCTTTCCTTGATGATCCATTCCTTCTTCTATTCCTTGTAGACTTTCTGCTTTTTGTTAATAACCTCAAATTACTGCCTGACTTCTTCAGAGGGTTTCTTGTGCTTCTCTGAACTTTTCAGACTTCTTCACACACACAAATAAATAGCATGCATAATATTTTTCAATACTGCTCTGTCCTTAGCTAGGTTTGAGCAGAAACTTATGTTAAGTCTAATTTTTAATAATTTATTTACTTTAAAAAATGTTGACCTGCTTTTTAAACAAGTGAAGTATGGAATTGTGTATGCAAATCCCATTTGCATGTGCAATTATTGTGAAGGGATTCACAACAAAGATAAATATATAAGCCAGTGTCCATAATTAGTGATTTGTACAGACAATTATCCAATTTTCTTCTCCAGTCATGGAGATTGTGCACATTTGTAACATAAAAAGCAGGCCCCATTTTAACAGATGCTAGATACATGACAAAACTCATTATAATCACATATTTCAAAGATGCAGATACAAAAATCAAAGATGACCTTGAATTATTCACCAGCAGAACCTTTCCCAGGTAACACACAGTCTGAGTGCCAAAAATCTGTTTCACCACAAATTTCTCCTAAATCAAAAAAACACAAAAAAAAAACCCTCAATTTTTGAGCCTGCATATTATATAAAAAAAGAAAAAGACATTTTCCTACTGATCTCAGTGCCATTGTTATGTTGATGTTTGATACTATGTGCTTGTTCTGAGAAGTTATAGTATGCAAAGTATTAAGACACGGTATTATGAAGACCAGTATATAATCTTACTGAATCCAAGATTTGCAATTGCATATGTTTTTTACTAGAGGCTAAAGTTTAAGTTCTTATCATTTTGTTCTTAATATTGTGTTTTAAATATCTCAATGTGTTTTGTCAGGGACAATTTATTTTTCAAGGAGCCTATGTGCAGGTTCTAAGAATAGCTTTTGCTTAGGATCCATTTGCTCAGGTTTTACTCATTGTGGTGAGCACTTATGCACACCAGTATATCTGCTTAACTGAGTAAGTGATCACAAGTGTGGCTAAGGTCTGCATGATCAGGACTTGACCCATTATGATAAAATAATTAAATACGTTTAACATTTGTTTGTGAAATAAAAGAGCTCTTGCTGTGCTAGATTCTAGCTGGTACTTCTCTGAAGGGAGGACAGAGATTGGGTGCTTCTGTTGATGCATAAGGTTTTAAATGAGTTTTCTAGCTAAATTTCTTGTGTCTGTACCTTTTGTTTTACCTCTCCCTATTTAAATCTCTGCTGTAAAATCCTGATTCCAACTGGACGCGGTATCTGAGCTTTTAATTTTGTAGTAAACTTTTCAGGAAGAAATTAATTATTATTATTACTGAGCATTATTGTCATGTTGGTCTACACTAAGCTGATAATTGTTTGGAACTGATTAAGCCCCAACTGCACCCAGAAAGTAACCGGCTGCTGATAGTTGTCAGCAATATCCCCAAAACAAGTATAAAGGTCACTTTCTCTATTAATGCTGAAAATGGTTTTGTTCCATATGTATTTGAAGTGAATCCTTTTTCAGAACCAGTTTAGGAAAGCCTGTTGCTGACAAGCATTATAAACATCAGCTCAAATTGCTAGAAGGAAATTCTGGCATCACTCAAGTCAATGGGAGTTCACAGTATATTCCCTCTCTAACATCCTGGTTTGTTGATATGGACTGTGTTCTCAGATTTGGTAAAATCAGAGCACTCTTATTCAAAATGTTAAGAAAAGGACAAGTAAGTTAGCTTGAAAGTACATCAAAGGCAGTGTCAATACAAGCATGACAAAGTCAGTAATTGCTAAGCTAAGTTCATTATCCAATAGAATGTTCAAAAGAGTCAGAATTGTAATAGAATATTGTTTGATACAAAAAATATTAGAAGCACAGATAGTCCTTAATTTAATACTTACTGAGTGTATTCCATGACAGGGATGACAATGATCCAGGGTCCAATCCCCGAGGACCAAACAGTATATGTATCTAAATCAGACACAGCAAGGCAATACTATGAAGATTTTCTCTGTGGCTGTATTTCTATTTCTCCCTACAGTGACACAAGAGCATAAGTATCAACCTCTCTGGGAAGACTGTTTGAAACCCAGGGCACAAACCTCAAGTTGGCTGTGAGTTTTAAATTTAGATTTCACCAACCACCCGCACACAGTGCAAACTCCATAAGCATTTCAACATCCTTAATACAGAGTCATAAATAGTTACCCAGGGTACTCCAGTCATGAGTGTATTTCTGATAGATGGCCCTTTAAACCAAGAATCACAGCAATAATCAGGTTACTCCTAATCCCAAAGGAACAGTCACTTACGCCAGGTCAGTTGTGCTTGGGGTCTCAGACCAATGCCAATGCTTGTAGTCAATCCTATAGTAAACTTTATGGGGATTCATTAAATAGGAAAAAGAAATTAGAGAGTTATTTATGAGGTTAAAGTAAACAAACAGATACATAAATGAGTTAGTCTTAGGTTTCAAAAGGTAATATAGGCTTCCGTAATCAGCAAGTTGTATTTGACTTGCAGGGTTAATCCAGGCTAAGCAGCTGGGGATTTTGTGCTTATGCTTAGAAACACTTTACCCCTCCCCCCAGAATCCAAGCAGCATAGAGATGCTTATTTACTTTGGTTTTGGGTTTTTATCCCCCTCCTGCAATGTGCTTTGAGGTGCGAACTGAGCTGATGGGTGGCAACCACTTGCAAGACATCTTCACAGGGAGGAAAGCAGAACAATAAGAGTGTTTAGTCTTTTGTTGATGGTTTCTTAGTCCAAATATAGGGAGTTTCCAGTTGTAAGATCCAATCAGAACCCATCATGGGTCTCCTCTTTCAGGAGGGGCATATCAATTTTCTGTAAGAGAGCAGTTTTTCACACTAATTAATATCCCTCTCCTGTATGGCAATTCATATAGTCACAGAGGCTCACAATACAACTGCTCAAATATATTACAATATGGAACACAGATATTAAAAATAAGATTAAATGCATGCAGCAACTCACAAGCATTCAATACACCACACACTTTCTTATAATTCTAACACCTATTGTATCAATATTAACCCACAAGTGAACCAGACAGATTGTGTTCAACTAAGACATGGGGACCTTGGCATGAGCTGGTGAGTGGTCTGCTAATGTCACAGTATTGTTTTATGAAAATGTGAACTATCCCTTGCAATAAGTGTTCTGTACTCTCTATCTTGTTTCCTTCAGCAACAATTTTTAGCTAAGAAATCCATGCCCATCTCCAGTAACAGGAAAATATGGCAATAAAGAAATGAAGCTCTCTTCATGAACTATAATCTCTTTTGCTTGCATAGATGGCAGGTGCTGGAGTACTAATGAGAATTCCTGTACTCCTAAGACTAAATGTAAGCATCATGGAGAGGAAAGATGGGCTTGTAGTTAAAGAACTGGACTTGGCTCCAGACATCTGAGTTCATGTTCTTACGCTGCTGTAGACTTCATATTTGACTATGGCATAACCTTTGGAATTCCTTGATAGAGGATAGTGTGAATGCCAAGACTATAACAGGGTTCAAAAAATAACTAGATAAATTCACGGAGGATAAGTCCATCACTGGTTATTAGCCAGATGGACAGGGATGGTGTCCCTAGCTTCGGTTTTGCCAGAAGCTGGGAAAGGGCAATGGGATGGATCACTTGATGATTCTGTTAATTCCCTTTGTGGCACCTGACATTGGCCACTGTCGGAAGACAGGATACTGGACTAGATGGACCTTTTTTTGACCCAGTATGGCCATTCTTATGTTATTAGCGCCTAATCTTCAGTGAGTCATCTGTAAAAATGCAGATTATTATATTTATCTCTTTGTGAATCCAGTAGTAGCTAGTCTTTGGAAACACACTAGAAAGGGAAAAGCACCCATAATTATTGCTTTAGAATTCTAGCCCCTGCTGAGGTGCTCACATTAATGGTCTTTACTGAGGGACTGGAGCACAGAATATACTGATCTCTAGTTACTCCATTGTTCTTATTACCCACTGCCTGTCTCACTTACACTCCCTCTTCTCATACCTCCCATATCCCAGCAGGGCCGACTTTAGGAAGTGTGGGGCCCAATTCAAACAGTTTTGACGGGGCCCCGGCCAGGATGACTAAAAAAAAACACATGTAAAAAAACATGGTGCTCCAAGTCCTCGGCCGCACTTTGCCGGCGGGTCCTTCACTCGCTCCAGGTCTTCGGTGGCACTGAAGGACCTGCCGCCGAAGTGCGGCCAAAGACCCGGAGCGCCAGGTGAGTAAAAATTAAAAAGGCACCTCTAGCCAGGGAAGGGATTCTCACTGGGCGTGGGGCCCTCTTAGGCGTGGGGCCCGATTTGAGGGAATTGGTGGAATAGGCCTAAAGCCGGCCCTATCCCAGGAACTAAATTTTCTGAGAACAATCTTGCTCTATGCACTGCTTTTAAATCAGATTGGGGGGGGGAATAAAAAGAAATACAAAATCTCCATGGGAGATATGGTAGAGTATGTTACTCCCTTGGTATTAGCCATTTTGAATTGATGGATTCAGTGTTGTAAGCATGTTGGTCCTAGGATATTAGAGATACAAGGTGGGTGAGGTAATATATTTTACTCGACCAATTTCTGTTGGTGAGAGAGACAAACTTTCGAGTTTAAACAGAGGGTTGCTTGTTCTTTTTCAATATTGCTGGAATTTTTCAATATTGCTGGAAGTGTAGAAGCAAACTGTCCCAGGAAACATGACCCTGGTTTTGTGGCAGCACAGATATTTTTAGTCTCATTTAATAGTGTTTTGTCTCAGGCAAGTATATTTTGGGGAAAAAATTCAGCCATGCTCCTCACTCTTTGTGAAGACCACAGAGTAGATAAATGAGCAAGTTGTATCTCATGAACAAAGAGACTCAATTCATACTCCGAGCACAGACTGGATGTACATTTTTAGTTGGTTGGGGCTGGAAGGGATGGAGAGTTAGTTTATTGCTTTGGAGTCTTTATATTGGTTTGAGTAACTCATCCTATCTTTTACTGGGCAGCATGAAGGCTTATTCCTTGGTAGAAAATAGTCCATTGTTTTCTCAAATCCTTCTGAAATTCCATCAGTTCCTTTTACTTGTTACTTTCTTCCTCTCAAATTCTCCTTCTTCTTTCTCCACCCTATCCTCCAATGTAATGTCTGATCCTTCATTATTTGTACTTGTTGGCACTGATTTGTTTTGATTTTACTGCGTATTAAGATCAGATAAACTTTTTCTTTGCATGCTCATGCTTTCAATATAATTTTCTTCCAGCTACTCTCAGAGAAAAGAAATGTGCCCTTTAATGGTGAAATGATTCACTAAATGTCATAAAATTATTTGGGAATGTCTACTGAATGTTCTCCTCATGAATAAAAGGGCAGTAAGGGTCAGCAAAATGCTGATAATACATGTTTCAACTATGTAAGGCTCTTATGATAGAAAACTTGGATTTCAATCAAAAATAGATTGCAGATAATACTCTTATTACATGAAGTACAAAGTTAAAAAGAGGTTACTGTGCTTTCAATAATCCAACTTACTTGTGAAGTTTAGGAGTATTATAAACCCTTAATTTTATGATAGATGTGACATTTTGGTGGCTTGGTACATGATGGAAGCTTTAATTTTTCTCTCTTCTTTTCTGCTACTGAATGAAATATGTGATACTCTTTGTTCCCTAAAGTTCTATTTCAGGTGTGTCTACACTACAGAGACTATGCAGGCTTAGCTACTTCTGCATAGCTATGCCAGCATAACCGCCTAGCCTACACTGAAGGAGGGTTGTTGTTTTTTTGTTGGTGTAGGAGCACCACCTCCCCAAATATAAGTATCATTCTTCTGTCAACATAGTTGCATCTATACTGAGGGTTACCTCGTCATAGCTATGTTGGTCAGGGATATGGCGTCCAGTGTCTATGTTGATCTAATTTTTAAGTGTAGACAAAGCCTCAGCTCATCATTTAAGTTGGTTCTAAATTCTTGAGTGTAATTCAAAGATTGCTTTAGCCCAGAAATGTGATTATGTAAAATCAAATGTTGCACATTATAAAATTAGTCTCTATTCCTCTTGGTTTGGCAGATGTGTGAATTATTTTTGTAATGTACTTTTATACAATAGTTACTCTTTGTACAAATTTTGGATATTACCCAAACCCAGTGCAACATAACATAAGAACATAAGAATGGCCATACTTGGCAGACAAAAGGTCCATCCAGCCCAGTATCCTCCTGTCTGCCAACAGTGGCCAGTGCCAAGTGCCCCAGAGGGAGTGAACCTAACAGGCAATGATCAAGTGATCTCTCTCCTGCCATCCATCTCCACCCTCTGACAAACAGAGGCTAGCCATTCCTTACCCATTCTGGCTAAGAGCCATTAATGGACTTAACCTCCCTGAATTTATCTAGTTCTCTTTTAAACCCTGTTATAGTCCTAGCCTGCAAGGTTTACAAACCTCTTTGTTTCAGTATCTCTTTGTTTTGGGCTTTCTGATTAAAGTATAGGAATAGAAACTGCTGTGTCAGATATGTTTTACTTTTTGTGATGCTGCAAATTTTTCAGGACACTGGCTAATCTTTTAGTGCTATATTGTACAAATAGTGCAGGGTCTGTAGTAAGAGGCAGTGAGGCACTACAATATCACATAGGGAAGGACTGGAATTCTGGCTGGCTATTGTGTACATATAAGAGGATGGGGTGGGGTCATTGTCCTGTTTCCTCCTACTGGCATGAGACCCCAGTTATCTTATCTTTATCCGTGCTTTTGTGAGTAGAGGGATATTTACCTTAATGGGGCTCTCCTGGAAGGTGAGAGACTCAGTTCTGTGGTGGCATATCCATACATGGGATGCCATAGAAGCTCGCTGGATGGATCTCAAAGGTTTTTCACAGTTTTGAGGGAAGAGATGGAGGTAGGTGAGGTTGGAATGGGGAATAGCTAATCTTAATGGCTGTATCTTCTATTGAGTTATTGGACTTAAAATTGAAGTAGCACTAATTCCCAAAGGGTCAATGCTGATAATATTTTGAACTATGATAAAGGCTGTTAATGGTTAGACCATTCTCTACTTGGGAAAAACTCTTCTTGATTTCAGTGATGAGTCCTTAGAGCAAGATTGGGCTCTAAAGCATCAAACTGTAAAAATATCCAATATTTTATTTAGAAGATTGCTTACATAGAAGGAAACCAGCACCAGTGCTGTATAACAAGAAGGCAACCTAAAGGACTGAATTTACTGCATTTGAGTACAGGCTACATCCAGTTCCTATTAAATAGATTGTCTTGTAGTGGATAAATGAGATACCATCAGTGTATCAACTCTTTTCCCTCTAGAAATGGCAGCTCAAACAGGCAGACTGGTGCTCAGAAGACTGATAATCCATTACTGACCTTGAAACGGGTAATATTTCCCAAAGATTAACTGTTCTTGGGCAATGTTTC
Organism: Mauremys mutica; assembly: GCF_020497125.1. Taxonomy (NCBI): domain Eukaryota; kingdom Metazoa; phylum Chordata; order Testudines; family Geoemydidae; genus Mauremys; species Mauremys mutica. Next base: position 32,012,734 of record NC_059080.1, on the reverse strand, counting down.
CAATGTATTAAGGACAAAAAGCTTCTCTCTTATCAGATGTGTATGTCTTCCTGTTGTACCTGTTTTATTCTTGAATACACTTCTTTGGTGGCCATTGCAACACAAATCACTCCTTCTGTTTAAGTCTTTGTTGCATGTGTCTCTCTCTTATAATATTCATGACTGTGTCTGGGAGCTGTTCTGTACTGAAAGGGTTTCCCATTTGGCCTGTGTTGCCGTTCTGCAAGAAGAGGACAAACACCTCCCATATCTGGAAGGTAAACCCTGGTACGGCGCTAAGGCTCATCAGAGCCAAAGGACAGGATTTTTTCACTCCTGTATTAAGGCCTTTGCTATTGTTACCGCAGTTCTCCATGGAGTCTGTTTTACCACACATTCATTTTATCTGACAGCTGGTTGTTGGCACCGTATGTTGTATATTGGATTCAGTCACAAGTAAAGACATATTAGCAGTGGAAATTTATATATGTAGAGCAGAGCAAATAATTCTTAACAAATACAGCAAAACATTAATCTAATATTGATTCTTTTTCTGTTGGCAAAATGTTTGCTAATAGAACACAAAAATTTCAAAAATCATTTGAAATTATGCATTAATTCTTTGTGACATTTCCCCCCTCTTGGTGGCAGGGACTGGACAAGAATATACATATATATTATATATTTATTTTATATATATATTATATATATATATATATATATATATATATATATATATATATATATATATATATATACACTAGCACAATGTTCAAAGCACAATTTAGACTTAATTGCTTGAATTATATATATTATTATATATATAATTCAAGCAATTAAGTCTAAATTGTGCTTTGAACAAACATTGTGCTAGTGTAGCCCAGGTGGTCCAATGTTCATTGAATATATAGATGATATGGCTGACTTGAAATTTGCTTTCTAATTTAAATGAAAATTCACACAAAAGGGCTTTTCCACCACTGTTTTTTGGCTCTAGATGCTTGTTTAATAAGCATCATTACAGGAAAGGAAAGAGAAGAATAACTTTATCCCTCAAATCCTTGTAATTCAATATTTTGCTTTCTCTTAGTTTCATTCTTCATGTAGCACTACTGAGAACCTACTACTGTTGAATGACTTCCAGCACCAATAGTTCCAGTTTTGCAGATTGAAATTATTTCCTTCATTTTAGCATGAAAATACGTGTAGCTTGCACTTTGTCCCTTTACCTAAGAATGTTCAGTGGCACCAAGGAAGCAGATGAGGCAGAGGCAGAAGAAGAGATTGCCCTGTTAGCATCAGAATGAGCAGACTCTAAAGCAGAGCTGCCTTGTTGACCTGTCAAACAGCAATGTTTTCCTATGGTCATTCTTGATATGCAAGAAGAAATAAAGAATTAGCCAAAACAAGCTCAGGTTCTAGTATGACCATTTCCAGTGAATTTAATGAAAACCACATAGGTCCCATCTACAGAGTATTTTGCATGCAAAAGAGTGATGAATAGAGATTAAAGAATGTTCACAACAATGTGAAACCCTTTCAGTAATATGCTAAAGATAACGTTTAAAAAAAAATAATATATAAAAAAATCCTGTTTGACATTATTACCTTTATCAACCAATGTAACATTCTTAGACTCATGGATGGTATTTGACTTGGTACTACATGACATAGTTTCTTAATCAAAATCAACATGGCACCTAGCCTGTTTTTAATCCATTCAATATCAGGTCTTAAAATGTAACTGTAAAGGGGGAATGACCTGGAAGAACGTAAAATAATTACTGATAACATTTGCCGATGACAAACAAATGGAAGGAGTGGTAAATAATGAAGAAGACAGGACACCCATTCAGAGCAATCTGCATTACTTGGTAAGCTTGGCACAAGTAAATAATATGTAAAGTCATCCATCTACAACAAAGAAGGCAGGCCCTACTTACTGGAGGGAGACTCTGTCTTGGGAAACAGTAATTGTGAAAAGGGCTTGAGGGTCCTGATGGTTACTGAGCTGACCACAAGCATCCATTGTGATGTGGTGGAGTCAATGTGATCCTTGGGTGTATAAAACGGGAATATCAGGTAGGTGTAGGGTGGTTGTATTTAAAGCTGGCCAAAACTTTTTGGGCAAATAGTTTTGGTCAACCCCAAACTGTTTCCTAATTTTGTGTTGAGTTTGCTGAATAGTTTTGACCAAACTACAGTTGTAACAATTTTTCATTTAGAATCAAAATATTTCAATTGGGGCATATTGATAAAAGCATAGGAAGACAAGATTCATAAAACCCTTGGGGTCAGGGGAAGGAGGGGAAACTCTTGTGACAAGCATGAGCAATGTCTCTATTATTTCTTAGGAATGTAATGAAATACTTTGTTTCCCTGTTCAATTTTATATGGCTGCATAACTTAAAGCATATAGTCAAATCAAAGGAGGCTGTAAGGAGAAGCTGTTAAGGTACCCAAGAAGGCTAAAACAAAGAGACAGGTAAGACAGCCTCTCTGGTACTCGCTTCATAGGAATTAAGACAACAATGGCTGGAACCATCAGTTGGGGAAAGAACCTACCTGTCTGGCACCATCTACATTAGGATATTTTTCTTTTCCCAAGGCTAGGGCTGAGATCAAAAGATGCTGAGGAGTTAAAAAGGTGCCTCTAGCAGAAAGGGAGGGGGAAAGGGTCAAGTTAGCAAGACGCTGACAGGGACTACAGAGAATTTGCAGCATGGCTCACACACAGACTGACTGCTGTAAGAGTAAGGATCTGCAGCACACAAGCTGGTGCCCAGAAAGAACAGAGCACAGGAAAGCTAAGGTATATCTATCTGGGGCTTGAAGGGAATGCTAAGCATAGATAAAACAATATGCAGATAGACCTCTCTGTTATTTTTAAATTGACTTCTCTCAGCTCTGCGTAACATTTGGTCAAATACATCATACTTCATTACAGAGAAACTGCTTCTATATCACTGCAGACTATTACTGGCCACAGGCTTCCAAAAGATAACTTTCCCAGTGTCCAAGCCCACTTAGACCTGCTAGGTAACAGTTCACACTGAAGAAAGTTTAACCTGGACACCCAGCCAGGGAGAGGTTGGAGTGCATAATCCTGTCACAAAAAGAAGTGGTGGCATGGGCCTGCCTCTTGAAAGGGGGACTGGAAAAGGATCTCAGAAGTGGTAGACTTCCCAGGGACCAGGATACCTCCTTTATAAACATGATCCCAGTGGTAAGGGTGCTCTGCTATGATATGGGATACTCAGGTTTAATTCCCCACTCTGGCTGTTGTGGAAAGGGTCTTGGTCCTTCATAGTAGAGGACAGTGCCCCAGTTACTGGGCTTTCTAAATCTCTCCTGTCAAAACTCCTCCACTTTGTACAAATAATGAAATAGTAATTGGAGCAGCGTCAAGACCTTGAACATCCTACAACAGGGGTGGGCAAACTTTTTGGCCTGAGGGCCACATTGGGGTTCCGAAACTGTATGGAGGGCTGGGTAGGGAAGGTTGTGCCTCCCCAAACAGCCTGGCCCCTGCTCCCTATCCACCCCTTCCCACTTCCCGTCCCCTGACTGCCCCCCTCAGAACCTCCAACCCATCCAACCCCCACTGCTCCTTGTCCTCTGACTGCCCCCTCCCCGGATCTCCTGCCCCTAACTGCCCTCTTGAGACCCCACTCGCTCTCTAACCCCCCTGATCCCTATCCCCTGACTGCCCTAACCCCTATCCACACCCCTGCCCCATGACAGGCCCCCTGGGACTCCCATGCCCCCGCCCCCACAGAACCTCCGCCCCATCCAACCGCCCCCTGCTCCCTGTCTCCTGACTGCCCCCTGGGACCTCCTGACCCTTATCCAATCCCCCCACTCCCTGCCCCCTTACCATGCTGCTCAGAGCACCAGGACTGGCAGCCATAAGTAGTACACTGTAAGTAGCACATTCCTATGGGGAGCAATTTAATACACTACACCTGCGGCTCTCACAGCCACTCTGCCCATCAGGAGCTTGTAGCTCTACCACCCAGAGTGCTGGCGGCATGGTGAGTTGAGGCTATGGGGGAGGGGCTGGGGGCTAGCCTCCCTGGCCGGGAGCTCAAGGGCCAGGCAGGACGGTCCCGCGGGCCGTAGTTTGCCCACCTCTGTCCTACAGCCTGGGTGAGTACCCTAACCAGCCGCCTATAGAGTCATTCCCAGTCTCTCTCACTGGCCCAATGGCTATATATTGTCATTATAAATACTATGAATTGCCACTGTGAATGACAGTGAATAGTCATTGGGCAGAGAAAGTGAATGTGAATGGCTTTATAGTCTGCTGGTTAGGGTACTTGCTGCCAGTGGGGGAGATTCAAAATTAAAAACATTCTCCCGTGAGTATTTAATTATTTACTCAAAGTGGAAGAACTTCAAAGGGGAGGTTGAGAAAACACTGCAGCAGAGCATCACATAGCCCAGGGGCAAAGCTACTTTCCTATAATATGGAAAACCAAGTTCGACTACTTTCAGAATTGGGAATTGTACATGGGCCTCCCACATCCCAGGGAAGTACACTAACCACTGGACTAAAGCTAATAAAGGTGGGCTGATGCCACCTACCACTTTGTGAATCTAGTACTCCTTTGCTTTTATCAAAATGTCTGAAATTTAAAAAAATATATATATTTATATTTATATTTATATATATATATTTATATTTATATATATATTTATATTTATATATATATATTTAACAAACAATCACCTTTGTTTTAACAATTACCTTTTGTTTTAACCTGACTCAAAAAACTTCAGGTTTTTGAGTCACTGAATATTTTGAAAAAGTGTCATCTTTGGTTTGACCTGAAACAAAACTGCTTAGATTTTTCAGAATTGTTAGTGAACCTAAAAATCCGTTATTTGCCCAGATCCAGTTATGGTGCCTGTATTTGGAACTGTGCATCTACTATTGCAATACTAGGTCCAACTCTGGTATCCAAAATTCAAGAAGGGCATTGATGAATTGGAGAGAATTTAGAGAAAAGCCACAAGAAAGATTAAAGGATTGGAAAACATGCCTTAGAGAAAGAGACTCAAGGAGCTCAAGCTGTTTAATTTAACACATATTTGATAATAGAGGGCTCTTCACTCTAGCACACAATGGTATTAACAAGCTCCAATGGTTGGAAGGTAAAACTAGACAAACTCAGACTAGAAATAAGACACAAATTTTTAACAGTGAGGGTAATTAAACATTGGAACAACTTACCAAATGTTGTGATGGATTCTCCATAAATAGAAATTTTAAAATCATGATTGGATACTTTCCTAAAAGATCTGCTCTTGTTCAAAGAGGAGGCTATGCAGGGAAGTCAAATGGTCTGTGTCAGGGATAGTCAACTGGCGGACAATGAGCCAAATCTGGACCACCAGATGCTTTTGAATGGACCACAAAATATTTTTCTTTACCTATTATTATTGCCATGTGACAAATGTTTCTCTGGACTATAGACTATACCTTGATCAAGAAATGTGGACCTTGACAAAAAATAATTGACTAGCCCCAGACTATATGATCACAATGATGCCTTCTGTTTTTATAACTTATTTTGGACTTAAACTAGTACAATTCTACTCTTCAAAATGACATTAATATTAATAAAAATAAATTTTAAGCAGAAGGATGGAAAAGGCTGCAAGACAATGGATTTTATTCTTTTGAACACTGTTGGCAAAGTTTCTAGTTCTACCATTTACAGATAATTAGGAGGAGACACGGCAGTACTAGTAAACCCCACTTCACTGTGAGCTTTAGTTGCTGGTTTGACATGCTACAGCTCATCACTGCAACAATTACTTTTCCATCTCTGACTAATAGTTTTAATTTAGATTTGCTGCATTTTGTACATCATTACCCTGGACATGTCATTACTCTGGACAAATGGTGTCTCCTCCACTTGTCTAAGAGAGTTTAATATTCAGCCTGACATATATCCAGCCAGCAATGGTGTGGGGGGAATCATTGTCTTGTAAGGAAAGAACAGTCAGAGACTTTCTCACTACATTGGACAGAATTCCCACTATAACAATTTAGCCCTCCTTAGAGTCAGCCAGTTTAGCATGGCAAAGTTATACCAAATTAATTTATTTTGAACAGAAACCTGAATTGTTTTAAAATGAAAATTCCACATAGAAGAGCTCCAGATGTCAAATATTCCATTGATGTTGCCTCATGTTAAAGTATTGCATTGGGTGTTAGTCTTTTAATTCTAGTCTGGTTTAATCTACTTACATTTCTGCACACCAGATACTGTAATTTTACATCTGATTTCAACGGGGTAGAACTAGATACTCCCTTGGGTAGTATCTTGGAGAAACTGCCAAGGTTGTCATCGTGGAGGCAATAAACCTTCTCTCATGTGCAATAGGGAATGACCTGGCTGCTGACTGACTAACCCTGTGAGTTATGCTTCACTGAGGAGTAACTTATCAAATGTCATTTTGGAATCAGAGAACCAGATTTCCTTAATCCTCTTTAGGCTGAGTAGCTGCTTCAAGGAAATTTGTTCCCCTCAGTAAGAAGTCTGCTGGCAATCACAGGCAAGAAAAGTAATTGGGTTGCATGAGGGTCCTAATGTTATATTCAGTTTTTGAGTAGGGATACACTTGCCCAATTAACCAAGCTGCTGGTGTAAGGCGGTTGAAGCATGAATGAGAAACCAGTGACAGAGAATCAGCACACTCTACGGGTATGTCTACATTACGGCATTATTCCGATTTTACAGAAACCGGTTTTTGGAAACAGATTGTATAAAGTAGAGGGCCCGCGGCCACACTAAGCACATTAATTCAGCGGTTTGCGTCCATGTACTGAGGCTAGTGTCAATTTCTGGAGCGTTGCACTGTGGGTAGCTATCCCATAGCTATCCCATAGTTCCCACAGTCTCCCCCGCCCATTGGAATTCTGGGTTGAGATCCCAATGCATGATGGGGCAAAAACAGTGTCGCGGGTGATTCTGGGTAAATGTCGTCACTCAATCCTCTCTCCGTGAAAGCAACGGCAGACAATCATTTTGCGCCCTTTTCCCTGGATTGCCCGGGCAAACTCCATAGCACGGCACCCATGGAGCCCGTTCAGCCTTTTTTCACTGTCACCGTATGTCTACTGGATGTTGATAACACACGCGGTACTGCAGTGCTACACAGCAGCATCCCCTTGCCTTTTGCAAGTTAGCAAAGATGGTTACCAGCCAAACTGTACTGTCTGCTGCTTTGCAAGTTGACAATGATGGTTACCAGTTATACTGTACCGTCTGCTGCTGTCATGGGTGCTCCTGGCCAGCCTCGGTGAGGTTGGCTGGGGGCGCATTGACAAAAATGGGAATGACTTCCCAGGTCATTCCCTTCTTTAAGTTTTGTCTTAAGGGAGAGTCAGTCCTGCCTAGACTATCAGGCAAGCCTACTAAAGAACCAGAGAGGCTAATGGCTGCTCCAGGTCAGAGCCCCAGACATCCCGCAGAAATGATGAGCTGCATGCCATTCTAGGGGGTGCCCCTGCAACAACGCCACCCGTTGCTTCCCTCCTCCCACACCCCTCCTGGGCTACCATGGCAGTTATACAAATTGGGGATAATGAAGTAATAAAGAATGCATGAATTTGAAACAACACTGATTTTATTGCCTCTGCAAGCAGAGATCAAATGGGGGAGGAGAGGGCAGCCTCCAGTTGCTATGATATTCCAGGCAGGGCTGAATCTCCATTAGACAAAGCTTAAAGAAGAGAATGACCTGGGAGTCACTCCCATTTTTGCCCAGGGTCCCCCCAGCCGACCTCACCAAGGCCAGCCAGGAGCACTCACGGGACGACAATGACGGATATCAGTCATACTGTACCATCTGCCATCCGCAAAGGGAAGGCAAGGCAAGGGGATGCTGCTATGTAGTGCTGCAGCACCGTGTCTGCCAGCAGCATCCAGTGGACATATGGTGACATTGAAAAAAGGTGAGAGAGGATTTTTTTCCTTTTGCTTTCACGGAGGGGGTGGGGTGGCACAACATATACCCTGAACCACCTGCAACAATGTTTTTGATCCTTCAGGCTTTGGGAGCTCAGACAAAAATTCAAATGGTTTTCGGAGAGTGTGGGAACTGTGGGATAGTTACAGTAGTCAGTTGCCCCTCCTTCAGTGAGCATCCATTTCATTCTTTGGCTTTCTGGTACGCTTGTCTCAGCTCTTTAAGTTTCACGCCACACTATGTTGAGTCCCTGTTGTGGCCTCTGTCCATCATAGCCTTGGAGATTTTTTTCAAATGTTTTGGCATTTCGTCTATTGGAACGGAGTTCTGATAGAACAGATTCATCTCCCCATACAGAGATCAGAATCAGTATCTCCCATACGGTCCATGCTGGAGCTCTTTTTTGATTCTGGGACTGCATGGTCACCTGGGCTGATCAGCGCTCCACGCTGGGCAAACAGGAAATGAAATTCAAAAGTTTGCAGGGCTTTTCCTGTCTACCTGGCCAGTGCATCTAAGTTCAGATTGATGTCCACAGCGGTCACAATGGTGCACTGTGGGATAGCTCCCGGAGGCCAATACCATTGAATTGTGGCCACACTAACCCTAATTCAAAATGGAAATACTGATTTCAGCGCCACCCCCGCGTCAAGGAGGAGTACAGATATCAATATTACAAGCCCTTTATATCAAAATAAAGGGCTTCGTTGTGTGGATGGGTGCAGCATTAATTCGGTTTAACGCTGCTAAATTCGAAATAAACTCGTAGTGTAGACCAGGCCTTAGTCTTTCATAATAATATATCTACAAAGACACACAAACTCACAGCAAAACACAGGATCTCGGCAAGTGCAGTCTCTTCTGCTGCATCCCACACAATAGTTTTATCCCAGCTCTCTGTGTTTGAAATATAGGAAACTCTGTTAAGCTCCATGCTCCTCTCTGAGGTGCATAGTCTCACCAGGTAGATCCAGGAATCAGGCTCCTCCTTTTTAAGCAGCTGTTTTTACTATTCAAAGGAGTGCCATTTGAGTGCCTACCACTCATTTATTTTAATAAGGTCTATGATCATCTTGGCTTCTAAGACCCTTAATGATATTTAGCCCATTAGCCCCTCTTTCATAACAATATGTCTGCTAAACTCTTTGCATAGTAATTATCAAATAGTACATATCAGCCATTGGATTACTGGCTTCATAAGACAACAGAACTATTGAATTTGTCACCACTATTCTCAAGTTCTCTTGGCCTAATGGAAGAGAATGCTCCTGAACTACATGCAAAGGGTGTATGCAGATAAACACAAGGGAGAGTGAATACACAATAGTGTACTGTGAGCATGTTTTGTTGGCATGGGTCTGGGAGCTGTATTTAGTAATGACTGATAAAGCCACACATAAGCTTTCTAGTCTTCCTAAATGAGCATCCGTGAAGCCACCTTTCCTCACCAGCAGGAAGTTCAGATTACAGTGGTGACTTCATAACGTGAGGGGGAAGGTCAGGATTCAGGGGGTCATTTAATAAGCATAGATCTCATCTTCCTCTGCAGCCTGTAGCTGGCTATAGATCTTGTGGGGTTCAATGGTATTTGTGGACCTATGTTGCCTAGCACAAAGGAACTCTGATTCTTATTGGGAGGCTCTGGGTGCTACTGTAATAAAATATTAAATACATTGTCAATAACAATAATAATCAATGTTAGTTCTTGGCTCCCTTTGTGGCTGAGGCTGACTGTCACCTCTCATTACTGCTCTTTGGGGCATGTGTGGGAGTGTTGCTTTTCCTGAGTTTTGCATTGCTTAAGCGATGGAGGGCTTGTGACTAACCCCACTCCAGGCTGGCTGTAAACGTCCATGTATGCCCTCTAGCCTAAGGGATGGATAGCCCAGAGTCCAAGGGCATCTTTGCACAGACAGCTGTTCACTGCTTTGCAATGGGGATCCAATTATAGGAAATTACATACAGATTAGCTTCAGATTTCAATGATGTGGGAGGGAGGGTTTCTTTCTGACAAAACAGAAAAGAAGACAAGCCTTCATGAGGCACAAAATGTGATCTCAAATAATCTTTTAAATATGTCAGTCTATAACTTATCCTGACTGTCACTTTTTTAGATGGTGTCAGGGAGAAACAGAATCCCCATGTGCTTTAAATGTGTATTGTGAAGTGTATGAATTGTTATGCTGGAAGGTGTTACAGTGAACATTTGATACAAAGACAATCACAGACCTGGTTAAAGCTGAGTCATGTGCTAAGCACTCTTCTTTCAGGGTAAATGGTAGGGAAATTAATCTCCTCCCTCTAGTGAGATATTTGGAAGAAACAGAAGCTACTACCCAAGGCAATTAGCCACTTGTCAAGGCTTGAAAGAAAGCTAAGTCACATAGATAAATAAGGGTTTCCCTGGTTGCAAAGGCAGGGGCTGAGTTTTGAGTTGGTGTGTATGGTAGATGAGAAAGCCACAGAACCCAGCAGAGAGTGAAAGAAGCAGCAGTGAGAGTCACCCTGAGCAGAACAGAGCCAGAGTTTCTTGGTCACCAACTCAAGGGAGAGGTACCCTTGGGTATTTATGAGCAAGGAAGCTGCCTGCTGTTGTTTCTACTGGATTTCAGGGGTACAGGACTTTGTGTACATTCTGACTCAAATAATTAATTTTTCCTCCAAAGGCAAACAACCCTGCAAGGCCCCAATACTGGCTAACTGCTTGTGTCAAAGGGGCAACAGGACCATGGCCCAGTTACCTTAGCTATGGAACAATGTTCATTTTGTAGATTTATTTTTATGGGTTTTTCTCCCCAAAGATGGATTATGATTTTGATGGGTGATAGGTCAATTCCTTTAGGGCAGGGGTTCTCAACCTTTTTCTTTCTGAGGCACCCCCCCATCCCCCAACATGCTACAAAAGCTCCATGGCTCATCTGTCCCACAATAACTGTTCTTTTGCATATAAAAGCCAGGGCTGGTGTTAGGGGGTACCAAGCAGGGCAACTGCTTGGGGCCTTGCCACAGGAGCCCCCATGAAGCCACATTGCTCAGGGTTGCGGGGTTCAGGGCTCTGGGCTTCAGCCCCATGCAGTGGGACTTCAGCTTTCTGCTGAGGGCCCCAGTGAGTCTAATGCTGGCCCTACTTGGCGTACCGCCTGCTCATGGCCCCTAGGGGGCCCTAGACCCCTGGTTGACAACTACTGCTTTAGTGGAAGGGCTGCTTCCCCACACTCTGCCAAGAAAGAGTTAATGCCTTTATTAGAAAGTCTGCTTCACAACTCCCTGACAGGGACAGCGGGGGATTGGCCAGAACCTGCTAATTGTCAAGTTAGAAGTTCTTGGGAGCTGCAAGAGCAACAGGTGAAGGAGTGATAATTGCAGGTTAATTATTATAAAAGATACAATCAAATAGCATATTCATTTTCCAAGGAGTGGGGGTGTGAGAACTAAGAGCTCTATGACTCATAAAATGCAGAAGCATGTTTGTTATTTTTTCTGGCAAGTTTGTTTAAGAGAATGGTTGAGATTCAGTACAACAGAGAGAATGAGATTTGAGAAAACTCCTTTTGTTCACCTTATTGGTTAGATTTTTTTTTCAAGTGAATTAGTCAGGTAGAATAGGAGCAGTTGTTCTCTCATTTGTCTTGCATTGGCTAACCTGGCATGTTAAAATCCTACATCAGCAACTGAAGGGGTAAGACTTAACAATTAAATACATTCTGAAACAAAATAGCTGAAAATCAATTGATACTTCAAATTTTGTGCAATTTCTAACATTACTTTTCTGATACATTGGTGTGTAATATGCTCCCTCAGACCTTGGTCTCTTTCACTTTCCTAGTACTTGCTCATATGCTTTATAATTTTAGAAAAGCTTTTTGTTTCATCTCTATTAATTCTCAGTGGTTTCGTAGAGGAATAAGCAAACATGCCTACAAAAACCCAGGGATCAAAGCTAGGGGCAGTCTTTCATTCGGGAGTAATGAAGACTTAAAGCAGAAAATGTGAGGAGTCTTGAATAAAGGAAAAACGCTTAGCTGCTATTTGAAAATGTGCCCTATATTTTCCCAAACTTTTTTCATTCTGATCCCAAACAAGAGGCAACATTGAAAAGGAAGAATTTCAAAAATAGAGAGTGTCTCTGAAAATGCACGCCAGTTGAGCTATATGCACACATGGCTTTGTGCTGTTGTGTCAGGTTAGGTCACATCACATGCTATGACTTGACCTAAAGTAACCCTGTGCAGCTTGATGCATATGCTTCATTGCCTTGCCAGTTTAAAGCACCACTGCCTTTTATAAGGGACAGTTCAAAGTTAAAATTGCCTTCCAGTGGAATGTATTTTGAGGGTTCCAACAAGTACGTGCTGCTCTTAGAAATTCTACGGTTTTGATCAGAACCTCTGAGAGCAGAATTATGTGTGGGAGAAAAAGGTAAATTAGCAAGCAAAGAAAAAGCTAAAGTAATTAAAAATGTGTTTATACATGTGGTGTACATTTAGCTCTCTAGCTGTATTCTATACATTAGTTGTAATTAAATCATTTAATCTAACTTCTGTGATTGTTAAAAATACAAGAGCTGGGTCTCTGTTTGTGAAAGAGTTAAGTGGCAGGACTTATTTCAAGCACATACATAGAGCAGTATAGCACAATGTGATGGGGTGCATGAATCCCATGGTGGCGGTGACAGGGTTATGGGCATCTGGAGTGCCCAATCAGCCCATTCTGTGGCATCTGAGGGGAGAAGGATTAGACCCAGCTAGGGAGAATAAGAGTGGGTGGCTCCCATAAGTGGAGGAGAGCTGCAGTAGGGAGTTTATAGTCAGAGTGGCTGTGAAAGGGAGAGAGTGTCAGGGGTTCTAGGTGGCTGCCAGAGCAGCTCCCTAGCAACAGATTGGCTGGAAGCTGTACAAAGAGTCAGACTTTGAGAGAGATACATGCATGACAACTGGAGGAAGTAGTCTTGCAAAAGCTGTCTGTGGACAAATTGAGGTAGGCAGCAGCAGCAAGGGCTTGTAAGGAGCAGGTTTTAGTTGCTTAAATACAGGGTCTCAGAGGAGCCAGTGGGCCTGAGTTCCCCTACCATCCCCAGAAAGGGTGGTGAAAGAGCCTATCTGAGAAAGAGGGGACAAGAACTATAGATCCCAGACTGATGTCAGGGCTGACAACCCAATTACAGTACAGTAACCTGTGTTACTTTGTTCCCCTTGAAAAGGTGATATTATAAATGACCTGACTGGAGTTGTGAGAAATGACCAATTGTCAGAGAGCCAAACAGCTGTTTGGGGAGAGGGGGAGAACTGAGGTGGAGTCACTGCAAGGCCATACAGGGCATAAGTGGTGAGCTGGCTGGTGAGTTCACTCCATTGAATGTACTTGCTAGCATCAGGCAAGAACCTTATCCTGGGAGAAGGTTGTTTTCACTTGGTTGCATTCTGTAGGACTAGTCATAATGGTAAGTAGAGTGCTCGGTAGCAAGTTTCTGTGAGATTGAGCCTAAAAGCAGAAATAAAACTGGCCCTTTGGAAACAGAATCAAGTAGTTGGATATCTTTAGGAATTGCTTCCCTTTCTCATCACACAGAAAGCTTCTCTTCTCTGATGTTTCATGAACATTTCTGTTTTCATTATTCTCAGTGGTATGTTGGGGAATAAGGTTGGTGCATAGAGGAAGAATGATTACTGTGTGTGAATAACCCCCTGTGATGTTGCACTCCATAGGTATTATGCAAATATGCTTATGAGTGTGAATATAATGGAACTGGAATATGCTTTATGCAAAGGTCTCTCGTAAGGTATCATTACGAAGTTTATAATCTACTGAGTGTTCATCCTATTTGTATGTATGTATCATTCTTGTATCTGAAGCTAGAAATATGAAGTATAACTCTGAAGTCCTATTGTAATTATGCAAAGTGTGGGCCATTAATAGTGGTTTGGAAGCTTGATGGTTCCCATTGACTAGTACAATTGGTTGTAAATGGCTCTGTTTACTTGCAAATCTCCTTGGGTACCTGCGGGCCAGCCCTGGAAGAAAGAGGTGTCACAGGACATGTGACTATGTAACCTGGTACAGGAATACATCTTAAACCTGGTGCTTTTCCATTTAGAAGGCGGGGTGGGAATCCAGAGAGACAAAGGGTTCCTGCCTTGGGCCAAAGCTATAAAAGGGGGTTGAGCAGAACAAGGGGGGCTGCCAGTCATGAGAATCCCCTAGTTTCCACCAGAGCTGGAACTAACAAGGACTGTACCTGGGAAAGGATTGGGCCCAGACTAGGAAGGAGTCTAATCTGTGAAAGAAGTTTATTGGAACATCTCTTAGGGTGAGAGATTACCTGCATCAGTTTCTTAATGTATTAGGCTTAAACTTGTTTTTGTTTTATTTTGCTTGGTGACTTACTTTGTTCTGTCTGTAACTACTTGAAACCACTTAAATGCTACTTGTTATACTTTTGTTTATTAGTAAACCTAGAGTAAGTGATTAATACTTGGGGGAGAAAACAGCTGTGCATATCTCTCTATCAGTGTTATAGTGAGTTTACCCTGTATAAGCTTTATACAGAGTAAAATGGATTTATTTGGGGTTTGAATCCCATTGGGACCTGGGTGCTGGAGATAAGTGACCTGCTGAGTAGTCTTTGGTTAAAGTCTGCAGCTTTGGGGGCATGGACCAGATCTGGGTCTGTGTTGTAGCAGGCTAGCGTGTCTGGCTCAACAAGGCAGGGTTCTGGAGTCCCAAGCTGGCAGGGAAAATGGGCTCAGAGGTAATTTCAGCACATCAGGTGACAGTCCCAAGGGGGTCTCTGACTGAACCTGTCACACCCCCTCCCCCACAATGATCAATGTTGTGTTGCAGCCTATGTGAGCATGACAAATTATATAAAATTACTTGTTCTTCCCCCAACAACCTCTTCAGTTATCTAGGCTATGTTGAAGGAAAGAGCTTGCTAGTTCAAAGGGAAGAGTAATATAGGAGCATTAGAGTCTGTGGTTACTACTTTGTAGCAGTAGAGAACAAATAACTCATTGACTTACTTTGAAGCATAATGCTTACTACCTAAGTGTTTTGAGCGATTGGGTCTAAAGTTCTATCCGTCATCAGAAAAGGTCTTTTTCTGCTGTTAATCAGAGGATTGCTTACATCTCCACTTGAGCACAAGATTTGTATTGGTGTTTAGGTGCCTAAAGATGCAGATATGTATCTACCTGGATTTTCAAAAGCTCTTGGGTGCCTAAGTCCTATTGAAATTGATAGTGACGGTTGGGATGAACATTCATTCTTTATATTGTTTATAATGTATTGACTTTTTTTAGAATGGTGTTCTGGACAACTTTGTTGAAAAACACTTACTAAAATCTTTCCAAAATGGTCTTTAAAATATGAATAATTTTATCTAATATGAACAGCTAGCTGGATTTAAATGGAATTTTGAAATTTACATTGTGAGTGAAAGTTCTATGTTTTATGGTATAGTTCTGCAAAATAAGAAAGCCTCTGATCCTGATGGATCGAAAGCTGCTGTGAATGCTATAAACATCTCCATTTGAAAGCTTTCCAATTATAATGTGCTTACCGGGTTAGGATGAAATCTAGACCCAGAGAAGGAAATACTGTGGAATGCCAAATACTTTATTTTACAGCTGCTGAAGAGGGGGAACTTATTATTTTTTCCTCACTGGTGATTAAAATTATCCTCTACAGATAATCTTGGCTCAGGAGGTTGTTTCTGTAGTGCATGAGCAATGGAAACATTTTTAATAATCAGGACCTCTGTCTAAAGGCCAATGCTATGGTTTCTGTAGGGTTAGGTCCTCTGTCTTCCAAAAGGCATCTCTTTTCCCCCCATTCCAATAGAAGGTAAAAACTAGATGAATGATCAAACATTATCACTCTGCAATGCTCATAGAATGCAGATTTATTTTACAAATTACAGAAGTTAATGCTGCAAACATAGGTATGTCACCGTCTCTTTTTGAATGGTACAAGGAAAGAATGTATACATCTCCCTGAATTCAGCATGAATATTAGTTCTTAGAAGAGTGGAGATTTATAACCTTAATAGATTAGAGAAAAATGTAAACACTTGATATTGAACACATTTTAATTTCTGAAGGTTTGCAGTGGGAAAACAACACCAAAACATGAGTTTTGTGCAAAATAAATCAATCAAAAAAAAGCTGAACACTATCAAATATTTTTTGTAAAACAGATGTCTGGTGGATGAAAAGACATTTTTCTTTGAAGAGAGAAATACATTGACTGATCTTGATCACCTGTACACTAGTTGTACACTATTTTACATTACACTGCAATAGGAGATCTATTTCAGGCTAATTCTTAATAAAATTTCAAATCCATGTATCTATTCCTTTTATGAATTTTCTGTGAATTTGGACTTCTACCATACTTTTTTTTTTCAGGCAAACCATCTCAGTGCTTCAGGTTTTACTACCACTCACCTACCAAACTCTATGTTCTCTTTAAATGGACCTCCCATTGGGTGCCCTTACGTCTCTTGCTTTTCTTGTATTTAAAGATAAAATGGCAATGGAAATGTGTGGAAATAATGGTTGGTTTTATATGGCTACCTACAGTGATGCTATATGTTAGAGAAGGACTTGAGACTGAACATTTGATCTATTCTTAAACTTTGGATATGAAAGCTAGGACACTTCATACCTTTTTTACAGTCTCTATACATGGCTGATGGAGCTAGTTGATGGTGTGACCCCATATAAAACAAAATCCCATCTTCCATTCCCCTCCCCAAAGTTTAGTAAAAGGAAAAACTTTGGCCAGTTCTGTGCTTAGTCAAAAATGGGAAAGCTTTCACAAAAAAGACAACAATTTTGCCAATATATTGAAAAATATTGAGTCGTTCTAATGGCTATGTGCATTTTAGTATATGTGGCACCTTAGAAACAAGTACAAACCTTGATATTTTTCTTGCCAATATATTCTCGGGAGACAAACCTATCCTGAACTTGATTGGAGTCATGGAAGCATTTATGACAAATGAAAGGGATTCAGTGCTCCACTAAGCTTCTGCTAGGGTGAAAGGTAGGGCCAGCAGAGTCCTGTGCCACAGCCTTCTTTGAAGATTGAAATGCTACACAGGTCTTGTGATGGCTTCTTCCACAATGACGACTTTCACCCTAGGGGAGCACAGAAAAAGCTATGTGGCTACCATTAGCCCTGTTCTATTAGGATGATTAATAACAGAGGCAGAGAGGTATGTCTACTTTGAAGATGTATGGAAAATGTGCCTGAACAAATCCTATCTAAAACCACTAGACACAGGTTCACCCATTTAAAATACATTCCTAGATTAATTGTAGACTGCATATAATGAATACTGTAAAAAAATTATGAAAGCAGTGAAAAGCTGGTGCTGCTCCAGAGAAGCAATTCAGAAAGCCGATATTGGAAAGTTCCACAGCACACCTGGGGTGCACAAGGTCAGACTGTGGACAGCGGGTTCCTGTAAGGAGCTCCAGTGCCTCCAGGCAGAGAAATGTCTCTCAGCATTCCCTGAAAGAACTATCACGGCCACCAACTGTGCTGTGATCTCACCCTCCCCTTGCTAGCTGTAGCACTTTTCAAGATTGGATTTATGGAGGCTTTTTTGGGTTATTTTCTTTTATATTGCATGGATGGTAAGTAGTTTGCAGCACTTATCACAGGGAGAGCAATAGTGTGTGTGTGGGAGGGGGTGGTACAGTGGGAGACTTTTAATTTCAGATACTCTGGAGCATGCTGCATCTGAAATTAACTGGGAACTTGAAGCTTAATGGACTTAATTCCCTGTCTCCAAAGTCTTGAATCCCAGCAAGTTTCAACAAGAGCAAATTCAATCTTCAAGCTTTTTGTTAATGTTAGAGAGCTGTCCTTTCTATGATATGGATTTTGGTTATGGTCATCAAGGCATTGACCCCATATGACTGGGCTAATTCTTAGTATCAAATAAGTCATAGAATATCAGGGTTGGGGGGAACTCAGGAGGTCATCTAGTCCAAGCCCCTGCTCAAAGCAGGACCAATACCCAACTAAATCATCCCAGCCAGGGCTTTGTCAAGCCTGACCTTAAAAACCTTAAGGAAGGAGATTCCACCACCTCCCTAGCTAACCCATTCCAGTGCTTCACCGCCCTACTAGTGAAAAAGTTTTTCCTAATATTTAAACTAAGCCTCCCCCACGGTAACTTGAGACCATTACTCCTTGTTCTGTCATCTGGTACCACTGAGAACAGTCTAGATCCATCCTCTTTGGAACCCTCTTTCAGGTAGTTGAAAGCAGCTCTCAAATCCCCCCTCATTGTTCTCTTCTGCAGACTAAACAATCCCAATTCCTTCAGCCTCTCCTCATAAATCATGTGCTGCAGCCCTCTAATCATTTTTGTTGCCCTCCGTTGTACTCTTTCCAATTTTTGCACATCCTTCTTGTAGTGTGGGGCCCAAAACTGGACACACTACTCCAAATGAGGCCTCACCAATGTCGAATAGAGGAGAATGATCACGTCTACACATTTGGCTCTCTGAAGGAACCTATGGCGCACACAGTGAAAGATTCTGCCTTGGTGAAATTCACCCCAGTGATACAGCATGAGGCCTACATATTTCATAGGTCCCATTGTGAAGGCCAACCACTTAAGTTCCACTTGGAGCATAGGCTGTGTGTCTGTCTCTAAGGGGTGAATTTCATTCTGTGTATTTATAATGATCTGCATACTCTCCAGTGAATTATTGTTATTCCTGTTCATTGTTTTTAATGCATTTCTGTTTTGCTTTTTCTAGATTTTTGCTTTGAGACTGGCTTGCTTTTGTCAATTGGCATTTTTATCAACTTTTTCCCCCTCCCTGCATCTCTCCAAAATGCAAATTCCATATGTCCATGCATTTGCGCACACATGCATTTGCAGTTATCACAGTTCACGGCAACTGTATCTGTATTCCACCTCTATGATCTAGCAAGGGCACACACTCCAGGTTTCCAGCTCCCCAGCCATTGCTTCTCTTGGCTGAAGTGTCTGTGTTTCTCCCTTATGACAGAGGTATCTCTATACTGTGATCCCTAAGCAGGCTTCTTTTGCCATCTCTTTAGAGACAGTATACAGTATAATTGCCACTGTTACAAGTTACCTCTCTCTCTCTTTTTTTTTTTTAAAGTAAGCACACTTTATTCTTTAGGTTCTGTGTATGGTTTTACCTTTTTAAAAACAGTAAAAGAACCTACATGCATACTAATAAGCTTACCAGAGATTACTCCAACACCAACGTGGGCATTGGCAGGTGAGCAGTCCTTCAAAACGCTACTGGGGGAGGGGATTCAAATTCACTACACCCTTTGTCCAGAACAAGAACCCAGTCTTATGGAGCCGCATTAGGCCAACATCCTTCCAATCTTTCACTAAGTATTGGGGCCCTGCATCGACCAGGGGTTCTGTCAGTTTACTGGATCCGGAAGAAGGCCCTCAGTCAGTTTTTAAGTCAGGCAGTTTAAGCTGGGTGTGAGAAAGGCAGGGGAAATAGGGGGAGGGACATAACCCCCCCAAATCTGAAACCTTTGTTTGTTTAATTTCAGTTTTTGAAAAACAAACGATGTCCTTGTCAAGGCTGATTTCCCAACTCTGGCACTTTGAGTGCGGAAGGTCAGGACCTTCAAGGACTCTAAAAATTAACTGACCACTCCAGGCTTGTATTAAACTTCTAAGGTTACAGCTTTTCTCTGACCTTGGATTGGTAGATGCTGCCACCACCCAAGTGCAAAACCCCTTTGAAAACCCAGGAAGGTGCACTTGGGAATTCCTTCCTGTGGGGTATCCTCAAGCCCTTTCACTCCCTGTGGCAGACTCGTACCTCGTCAACCTCTTAAGTTGGGGAGCGGGAGGTACGCCTACGTCCATTTTCTAACCCCTCGCCCCACCCCTGGTAGTCAGCACAGCATGGCCCAATGGCCAGAGCCCACCTACTGCCTCTTCCCAAATGGGGTAGTGTGGCCTAGTGGCCAGAGTTCATTTAACATGCCCCTAGGGCAATGCCGTCCAATGGACAGAGTCCACCTAACTTTCCTCCTCTAATGGGATAGCGCAGCCTAGCGGCCAGAGTCAATACACCCACGGGAAGAGCTGAGAAAGAAATGGGGGGGAAGCTAATTAAACAATGTGCACAAACCTCTTAAGACACAAAAATCCAATTCTGTTCTTTAAAAAGGTAAATTTTAATAATAAAAAGAAAATACATCTGTGAATTGAGGCTTTTGCTAGATTTTAAAAAATAAACTACAGGGATTAAGCATCAAGTATCTTGAGGTCCAGCTTAAAGGTTCCAAGCAAAACAAAAGCACCTGGGGTTAGCACAGAGGAATTCAAAAGCCATAAAGAAATAAAAGGGATAAACCTAATCATGTCTTCCTAGACATTTCCTGATCCACTTACATATCTGGGGTTTAAAATGAGTTGTTTCTAGGTATGATACCGATGATTTTTCATATCTGGCCCAAGCTTCTCACAGCTTAACTGCTCCCTGTCTGCCTCTCCCTGAGAACAACAGACAAAAGGGGAGTCTTGGTTCAATTTTAAAATGTTCTAGCCTTCCCATTGGCTCTTTTGGCCAGGTGCCCACTCACTTCCCTTTACCAATACATAGCAGTGAGACTTTTTAGCCCTTTACAGGTAGTAGCTGTTCTCTAATTGCTCTAAGAGGGATTTTATACCAACTGGCTGGGTGGGTGTCAATAAAAGGGAGCTTCCCCCCCCCTTCATCTATCACAGTCCTTTTGAAACTAAACAAAACAAATTGTTTGAAAATGTTAATCGAAAGTCAAAATTTTCCTGTGACACAGGCAGTCCCCTTGGGTACTCGGATCTATCTTGCTACCCCGGTTAGTATACCTTTCACGATGATGGTGTCTTACACCAAGAATCACAACAGTATCCAGGTTACTTCCCAGGTCAGTTGCACCTAAGATCTTACAGCAAAGACACTTGTAGCCAATTGCATAATATACATTTATTAAGTAGAAAAAAGAAACAAGTGTTTTTTTTATAAAGTTAAAGCTTGTAAACATGTATACACATGAGTTACAATCTTAAATTAAAAAAAAAATAGAAGCTTATATAATAAGCAAGCTCTATATGTCCTTTAAGGCTAACCTAGGCAAAGCACCTCCTGCCATGTACTCTGGGTTGCAAACTCAGCTGATGGGAGGAATCCACTTGCATGACTCCTGTTCTCTGGGCAGGAAGAGCAGAACAACAAAGTGTTTTGTCCTCTTTAATGTCTTACAATAGTCGGTCTTCAGTGGATCCTTTTGGTTAGGTAGGGGGAGGGATAGCTCAGTGGTTTGAGCATTGGCCTGCTGAACGCAGGGTTGTGAATTCAGTCCTTGAGGGGGCCATTTAGGGAACTGGGGTAAAAATCTGTCTGGGGATTGGTCCTGCTTTGAGCAGGGGGTTGGACTAGATGACCTTCTGAGGTCCCGTCCAATCCTAATCTTCAATGACATAACATCTTATGTTGAAAATTAACTAGTGTGAAGTGACTTAGGCCTTGGCTACACTGGCAAGTTACAGCGTAATAAAGCGGCCCTGGGTGCCCTAGCTCACTCCCCGTCCACACTGGCGAGGCACATAGAGCACTCTGACTCCACAGCTACAGTGCTGCTGGTACTTCACCTCGGCAAGTGGAATAATGTTTGCTGCACCCCAGCTGGAGCACTGCGGCGCCAGTGTGAACAAGGTGTTGGGTTACTGTGCTGTGTTCAGCCTCTGGAAACATCCCATAATCCCTGTAATTCAAGTGGCTACTCTTGTCGTGAAATTGGCTGCAGGAATGCAGAAATACCCTTTCAAAGCTCTGTTTCAGAGAAGCCGCCTGCTTATCAGCTCCGAGAAAAAGCAAACATTTACAGTTTGCTTTGAGTGAGTGAGAGAGAGGTGGCGGGGGAAGAGAGAGGTCTGCACTTACAAGACAGCATGCTGACACACTTTCTGCACCCCAAAAACCCACTCTCTCTCCCCCCACATACACACAACACACTCCCTGTCACACTCCGCCTCCCCCTCCCCATTTGAAAAGCATGTTGCAGTCACTTGCATGCTGGGATAGCTGCCCATAATGCACAGCTCCTAATGCTACTGCAAGTGCCGCAAATGTGGCCACGCCAGAGCATTTGAAGCTGTCAGTGTGGACAGACTGCAGCGTTTTCCCTACTGCACTTTATGAAGGCAGGTTTAACTTACAGCGCTCTACACCTGCAAGTGTAGCCATGCCCTTACATAGCCTTGTAAGTCACTACACTACAGAGTTAGGTTGATGCAAGGCAGCTTATGTTGACTGAACTCTCTAAGCATCTACACTAAAATTTAGCTCCAGATGATGTAACTTGCCCTCTACACAGACTTAACTCCATTTCCATGAGAAGCATAGAGTTAGTCGATGTAGCGTAGATGCTAAATTGCTTACATTGACTTTTGCTGGCTTTCAGAAACCATACCACAGTGCCTCAACCAGTGCAAGTGATCTTCTTGAGAATGTGCACCGCTGACACGAGAAGTATAGACACACACAAGGGATGTAATTACTGTGACAGCAGTATGCCAACCTAAGTTAGGTCAACTTAATTTATTATGTAAGCATGCCTGTAGTCAGAGGCTCCCCCTAAAACCTCTTAAATATTATCTTACAACATGGGATACAGAAGTTATAAGTGAGATTAATGTATGCAGCAACTCACAAGCATTCAATAAAGTCTAAATACATTCTTATAATTGTAATATTTATTTTAACAATACTAACACACAGATGAGCCAGACTGATTCCAGGTACATATTTGTCAGTGTTCCACTGATGCATGAGGACCTTGCTATGAGTTGGCACCTGGTCTGCCAGGGTCACAGATAGGGTATGCAGAAGCAGATGCAGAATAATATTGATAGCCTCTGGAGAGCTTGTGAAATGCCCTTTCTTTTTAACCCTAAAATCCCCACATAATTAGGTCCTCCAAGAATGGAGTTTTAGAACCACTTTTTATTTCAGAAGGTCTTCTGCACAACCCACCAGTTTGATGTGATTAGTTACCTTATAAATTCCTGTAATAAAATTATTATATGCTTTTATACCTTATAAAACAGAGAAATATTTTGAATTGCTTTATAAGGCACTGTGCATATTTATTGTAGATGTGTGCCTGACACGCTCAAGTATTCTCATGGTTATTATCAATTGTATATTTGCTTATTTTGACAAAAATCATGGTAACTGGGGAGGATTTCTTTCTTATTTTCCCTTTTATGTGCAAGGAGATTGGCAGCTAATCAAACAGAAAGTTGATGTTTCAGTTCCTTGTTATCTTTAGTAACCTGATGCTTGTAGTATTTGGGGAGTTGGAACAAGCCTACAATCCCAACCTCTTCTGTAACTTCTTGTTAATTGACTGAAACAGTTCCAGGATGAAAATATGACAGGTGTTTTGGAAAATTTCAGAAAAACCTATATCTGAATTGTTAATTTGCCATTCTTATGATTAGTCATACCTAGGTATAGTCTTTATAAGACAATATCTTTAAGTTCCTTCACACAGTGAAAATCAGTCAATTCTAATAATTAAAGAACCATTATTACTTATATCTGAAATGCAGGCAGAAAGGAATGCAAACATAGAGGAAAAACAAATCTCTTTTTGTGTGGGGGGAGGGAGGACAAGAATGGAAAAGAGCAGTAGAGCAACAACATACCTTCCACATATTCTCTTTATGCATTTGCTTGATTGTCACCTGATATTCTATGTACCCAGTTCTACATTCCTTGTGAAACACCTAAGTTTGTTCCCCTGAATATCTAGTATTTTGGTTCATCTCTCATGGCAAATAAGTCCATTTTTAACTCTCTTCCAACATTAATCTCACTCCATTTAGCTTTAGGAAGGAGCCATCTAATTTAAGAATGTAGGGAATACAATTGTGGAAATATAAAAACCATTTCAATTGACTTCTGGGCTATAATAAACTGTTATTGAAGAAAATATCTGCCACATACCAGAGAAGTAGCATAGGCCTGGAACCCAAGACCTGTTAGGGTTGATTCTCATTTCTGG
Organism: Mauremys mutica; assembly: GCF_020497125.1. NCBI lineage: Eukaryota > Metazoa > Chordata > Testudines > Geoemydidae > Mauremys > Mauremys mutica. The sequence goes on along the minus strand of NC_059080.1, from coordinate 31,988,695 downwards.
ACATACATGGGACAAGACCCAAGGTGAGGGTTAAAGTGACTCACCAATTTTGAGGTTCACCTGAGGCTGCTTCAGCCACTGGAATAAGTTAAAGCAACTTCAGAGATGCTTTTACCTACACTTGATTGCCCAATAGCCCTTTATAGCAACATCCACTTTTCCCAGCAATACCAAGTCATTCAAGAGGGGTGGGAGAAAATTAATCATTATATCAGTTCTGCTATCCCTGGGTGTTCCCCCTACTCTGGGAGAATACACAGGTGGGTAGATCAAGTGTCTTTGATACCTTGTTCTTGTGGAACAGCACAAAGATGCCCTGGCACAGTGAGATTCAATATGGCCTGCCAAGGCTTTGTGTGTGGCCCAACTGCTCACCTTAAAACAAGTTTATAATTAAATTCATGAAGAGAGATGCACTGCCTATCATTTGCCTCAGACTTCCTCTTTAGTAAGTAATTTACTGGCGGTATTTAATTTGTAATGAAAGTGGTGCTGCGGCTCAGCCCCGGCAAGCCATGGCATAAATTAAGCACTGCTTCCTGGATCTTAAGTTCTTGAGATGGCATCAGCTATGATTGAGCTAGGATGCTTCCCATTATTTCATTAGTGATAGAAATGGGGCCAAAAATGAATGTGAGTAGGAGTAAACGTCGCAAAGTTCACAGTGAAAACCAAGCTCTTAACCCAAACTGGACAGCAGATTTTCTTTTTATTATGCCACCTCATTTAAATGCAAAACCTTTGTGTTTAATATGCTAAAGATTGTCAAAGTGAGGTGCCACTTTGAATCAAAGTACAGTAATTTCAGTTCGGCCCATCATTCTGGCAGTGACAGAATTAAAAATCTGAAGTTTTCATACCACACTTCAAAGGTCCTTCTCACAATATCAGCGACTATATATGAAAAAGCAATAGCTGCTTCTCTTCAGATAATGTTGGTACTATCTAAAAAGAAAAAAAACCTTTCCTGGGTACCAAGCTTGTGAAGGAATGCATGTTGGAAATGCTGAAGGAGCTTTTTGCTGGGGATAAAAACCAAGATGACATCGTGAACCATGTGGAGCAAGTACCCCTGTCTGATTCCATGGTGGTGCAAAGATTGGTGATAATTTACAAAGATTGTTTGTCAGCACTGCTTTCCGATTTAAAAAACATGCCAAATACTTGTCTCTTGTAGTGGTCAAATAAAGTGATGCTGCCCAGCTCTCTCTCTTTCTTGGATTTCATGATGGTGAAATTTTCAAGGAAGAATTTTTATGCTTAATACCATTAGAAACCTACACCACAGGAGAGATTATTTTTGAAAATGTAGAAGGCTTTTTTGAAAAAGAAAATGGTTTAGATCTGCAGAATGTAGACTGTTGCTTTTTACAGACGGAAGTCGCTCCATGACAGGGAAAGAGACAGGCTTTGCTTCACATTTGGCAGTGATATACACTTCACTGCATCATTCACCAGATTGTCATATGTGGTAAATTGTCTGGGTACTTGGAAAAAAAAAGGGTATGGTGATGAGATTAGCAAACTACATACACTCAGTTTGTTCTAGCTTGCACCATCATCCTTTTTAAAGCTCTTTTACAAAACATTTCTGCCAAATACAGTGACCTGTTGAAGCACAATGACATTCCCCCCCCCCCCGCACCAAAACTCTCTCTTGGAGCCCACCTCCCCTCCTGACCCCCCCAACCCATGCCTTAGCCCTGAACTTCCTCTCACACCGACACTCCCTCCTGGAGCCTGCACCTTCTCCTGCACCTCAATCCCTGCCTCAACCTGGAGCACCCTCCCACACTCCTAATCCCTCAGCCCCATCTCCCAGTCTGGAGCCTCCTCCTGCACCCTGAACTGCTCATCCCTGGTCCCACCCCAGAGCCCACATCCCCAGCTGGAGCCCTCACCCTCTGCCCCAGCCTGGTGAAAATGAGCATGTGAGGGTTGGGTAGAGTGAGCAACGGAGGGAGGGGGGATGGGGCAGGGTCTTGGGTAGGGGTGAGGCCTCAGGGCAGGGGTGGAGCAACAGTTTTGTGCAATTAGAAAGTTGGCAACCCTATTAAGAGGAAAGATGTTGCACTTTCCCACATTGTGTGTTGTTGCTACAGATGAAACTTCAATGAAAACGATGCAAGAATTCCTAAACAATCTCATTGAAAATTTTAAAATAATTTGAGAATTTTAAAATTCCAGAGGATTTGCTTTTATTTGTTCATGATCCATTTGTTGTCTCTGCCAATGGACCTTGCCCTTCTGAAGCAAAGAACATTCTTGAGTTAGTTGATGAAGGTGCCTTTTCAATTAGAAATTGTAAGACTCCAGAGCTCAGATGTCTAGAAGGCAAAATTCAGAGAAGTGAGATTTAGTGATTTCTGGACTCAATGTGCAGACCAGTTTCAGAATAGCCAGAATCTAGCCATCTGTCTTTTAATGATGTTTGGATCACTGTAGCTCCGTGAATCTGGGTTTTCCTACCATGAACATTATAAAAAAACCAACACTGCAATGGCCTGACAAATAAGTATCTTCACCAGTGCATACCCCTTCCCCCTGACCTCCTCCAAACCACTTTTCACAAAGCTTGACAGAGATTGTTGATCTCACCTTTCCCATTAGAGATTTGCCATAAACATGTAATGTTGATTTATAAACTTTGTTTAAAAAAACCCCCAATACTTAGTCTTTATTTATTGGCAGCAGAAGTTTTTTTTGGGTGCGTGGTGTTGGTTTTTTTTATTTTATTTTATTTGTCAGCCTTCTTTGGAAATTGCCTTTTTACATAAAATTCTCATATTGGCCGCAGGTAGATCTAATTGAGTATCATTGCTCTAACAGATCTGAGATTGGACCTATTGTTTTCTATTCCTGGCTCTATCCGTGATTTACTGTGTGGTGACTCCATAGTTAAACTTATGCTAAGGCTTGAAAAACATAATTTTGTTTCACAGCTGACCATGGTTCACTGTGGAAAATAATGGAAAACTGTTCAGACCCCCAGAAGACAGGGTCATTTTCATTTTTAAATGATTTCCATTATGGTCTTGCTATGTAATGTGCTGTGCAGGTTTTTAATTTAATGGACCTTGTTCCGCTCTTTTTTCTCTCGATGTAACTCCATGGACATCAATCCAGATACTCTTTGATTTGCACCAGTCTAGGTCAGATCAGAATGAGACCCTCAGTACTTCAGAGTGTAAAGGCAGGAGTATATCATATAAGTACGTACTGCTCATGCTGATGCAGTCACTTCTGCTGTCCCAGAGATGCTACTTCCATAACTGTCCTGTTGGTATTATGGCAAGCCAGAGAGAGGACTAAAGGATATGGTTTTGTTCCTTACATATTGAAACTTAAACCACTTATTTCCATCTCTTAATGGTGTTGGCAAGGATGGTCTTCTGGTCACCATTTCAGTCACTTGCATCTTGAAGGCCTTTGTAATGGTGTAGTGCTGATGATGTGATGTAAACCAGAAAGAGAAAACTACACATTTGTAGGCAGCCAGAATTTTCAGGTGTTTGCCACATAGTGTAAATCATAAAGAATATGAAAGCAAATGTGTTGAAAATCATAGAAATACATAGAAAATACACAGAAACTCTCCCATCTCCCTAAGTTATTTTATAGATACAGAGTTCAGCAAATAGTGGGAAAATTGCTTTTCAAATACTTAATACTAAATTGCTTTTCAAATACTCATTTGAATTCAGAAGGAAACTTTGATTTGTCTGTTTCTATATACTGGCTTTCCTCAAACATATGACTGCTTGAGTTTTTACTAAGGTGAATTTTTTAACTTCAAATTCAGAAAAACATTTCCCAAAGCAAATTTTAAATTTAGTATTTCGCTTGGAATATTAAAATTTCATTATTTGTGCAAAGTTTAATTACATGAGGCATACAAAACAAAACAAAACAAAAAAACCCTGTAAGCAATACCACATGACTCAATTAATCAATACTATGAATTCTGAATCATGTGAAGTGTTGGTCGGCATTTTTCAAACACTGTCATTTAGATGAGAACTTTTTAAAATCACATCCAATTGTGAATATTTGTTTACCAGTTGTCATTAGCTGAAGAAATTATCCAATAATACACACACAAAATTCACAATGTCATAGAAGACAATTTCTAACTGGAAGATATATTAAATGGATTTATTCTTTTGGGTCTGTATATCTTGGCTCTAGTTAGATCTCATGTTTGTACTTCACATACAGAAAAAAAATGTTCATTTGTAGTCCATGCTAAAAAAATGTTGCACTAAATGTTGCCAATGTCAGTTTTGGCTTGAGTAGCCGCACAGCCTGGAACTGCTCAAGGACTAGTCTAATTATAGCATGTAACTTTTCTTTTCTTCAGAAAAAGATTTTGGTATTTTCAATAAATTGCTATTCTTTACAAATCTGCAGAATTTCTATTTCTGTGTCCTCACTCTGCCCCAGAGATTTTCTCCTTCCTCCTTCCATTCCCACCGCACCACCACCCCCAACCACAACAAGGACTAGGCCCTTACCGGGCAAATCAGTGGAGTAAGGTGCTATCTCTTCCCATACTTACATGGATTGACTAGTTCATGGCTTTATGAAATCACCATGATTCATTTGCAGTCATGTGGAAGAGCTCAGTTGCATGCAATTTAAGGTCATGTAGAAATAACTTTTCATGAATAGCATCTGTACGATATATCTGCTTGTGGGTATTGGTGTATGTATGATGTATACCGTAACAAGACATAATTTCCTAACTGATATATTGACACTTCTAGCTTGAGATCAGACAGAAGGTTTAATCCAAATGAACTACAGTCAACTAAATTCAAGCCCCAATAACTTGAATTTGATGTAGTCACGCTAACTTCTAGTGTTTGCTGTGCTTGCCACTGCAAGTTCATCAGCACAATGAAGGGCCCTAAGGCCACCATGAAATCTAGTTACTTGACACATCAAATGTGCCATTGACTGATGGAGGCCACAATGATAAAGTCATGCTAACTGAAAGTATGAGATACTATGCACTAATAGTGTCAGTAAAAGAGCATGTACACTTTAAAATATCTAAGTTTTTTGTTTATTTTTATTTACACAAGACTAACAGAAGGAACACTTTTTTTTACAAAATAATAATAAAAGCCCCTGCAGTATGTGCTTTTATTTTCATTTGCTTATTTTCACTCAGTGGTAATTTTTTTTCTTTCTAAAGAAAATGTTGACTGAAAGTCCAACTCATTTCTGAGTTTGTTTCATTTGCCCTTTATAAATGAACACCAAATCTGGACATTTCTTTTCTACTAAATCTTTGAGCTGTGAGACAATTAAATTTTACATGGTAGGAGCAGGTGGCAGATTACATTTATAATGACTTTCTGTTTCCTCAAGTGTTTGTTAAAACAGAAGCACTTTGGACACAGCGACAAATGAGGACTTTAAAGAGAAATAACCAGAGCAGAAAAGTGTCACCTTGGCCTTCATTTTTTTCTCCTCATATTTGATAGAATTAATATATGTCAGGGGAGATCTTAGTTTGAAGAGAAAAAAAATGCAGATGGACTGTGTTGAAGCTTTAGAGAAATATGCTGGCCCTGCCCATTTCAGAGCAATTGTTTGTTGCAGGTTTAATAGGATTGTGCAGCATCAAAACTATAGTAACCACTTTTTTGTCCTGGTACTCAGAGATGTAGTTTTAATTGCTGAGCTGTGACTGAATAACCAATTAAAATGTGACTCTTCCACCACCACCACAGAAGATTGTACCTAGAGTTGCATCAAATCTGCACAGAACAAGAAGGTGGCATTGTAGCCTGCATTTTTCAGTATAATTAAAGACCAGTTATTTGCACATGAAAACTTGCCTTTCATCTTATGAACAATTATAGAACATTGCGAGGCACGAAGTTAATTGAGCCTGCATGAAGCACTCATAGCTGCTGTGAATTTCAGCAGCTTCAGATGCCACCGGACAGGCTCTTCGAGAAGTAATGGACTTATAAAATAGGTAAGATAGGACCTGAGATGAAAAGCAAAAAGCTTTCATCTATAGGGCCAGTTACTCAATGAAGCTACCCTGATTCACCCAATTAGAGGATTTGGCCCACAGGGATTCCAGTCCAAGGGAAGGGGCTGCTAATTTAATTAACATCTCAATATTTTATACTAAGTTTTAGCTGTGGAAAATGTTGGAGGTAATGTGGAGGTCTACTGAAATACCAACTGGTTCATCATTTACTGTATTCATGCTGAGGAAAAAGGTACCTGAGCCCTGCACTAGAAGATTTTCTTCACCCTTAAAGATGGGTCTCTTCTCCCCTTGGTGGGTATCCATGGGCTCAATCCTGCAAGGCGCTGAGTGTTCTGACCCTGATCCAGCAAAGCATCCAACTTCACTGGAAGCACATGAGTCGTATATTGATTTAGTTACTCATGTGCCTTAATGCTTTGCTGGATCTGGGTCAGAGTGCTCAGAGCTTTATGCTTTGGAGTCAACAAGAGTAACCCTGATTATGGGAAAATATCTTCCATTATAATGTGAAAAATTGTAAGTGGACTGAGGAAGATTTATATAACTGCATATTAAATGTTAAATACCATTTTCTGAAATGTAAACAACTATATCACAGACATAGGTCCATCAAGACTCTTTTGAATTGCAAAAAAAACCTTTTATACTAGCTGAATGTTCAGAATCCAATGGTCAGCTAGAGTAATTAAGCCTACTTCTTAAATTTTTTCTTTATCGTTCCTCATTCATCAATACTTTGTGCTTAGAATAAGCAATGTCAGTTGTGGACCTTGAAGAGGTAGAAATTTTGAATGTGTGATACAAGCCATAATAGCGCAGTCTACACAGGTGGTTAGTTTGGTATTCAATGTTGCTCAGGGGTGAGGTTCACACGCTTGAGTGCCATAGTTATACTGTTATAGAACGGTAGTGTAGACAAGACCTTTTATCCCTTTCAAAAGACAGAACTACTCCTTTTAAATGCAGTTGTAATTTCTTGCTCAAAAAAGATTTAGAGACAGGATTTTACATCAAGCAAATTTGTTTGGTACAAGTGGAGAAGTAATAGGGGGGAAAATCTTACAGATATTTTATTTTTTAAAATGGTGTGCAATTTGTCTAACAATGTTTGCCATTACTTGAGACCTGTATGCTACTTAGTAGGAAGAACTAAAAGTCCTTTTTAGAATAGTGTCACTCTCCTATTGTGTTAGACAATTAAAATAACAGCTATTGACAGCTGACCAGTAAACATTTTTATACAGCGGAATAAAACTACATTATACATCTTGTCCTCTAAGATTGAATGAGACGAGAACTCACATAGATATATGATATCATTCCAAACAGCTTGAAAATGTTACCCTACAAGTGGAGTTTAACTTTTCATCAGCTGACTCTTTCATCTGAAGTTAGCCGGGTGAAGGATTCACAGCTCCTCTTTGGTGTAGCTTCTGGCATCCTTAACTCCAACCACCACTCTAACATCTTTGACTAGGTAGAAGAAAAGCCTGCATCTCCTTACTGCTATGTGCTTCATCTGATCTCCATATGGAGCTGTTAAAGGCTTGAATGACATGGAAAACTAAGATTCTAATTAGACCTGCTCCTCAAATATCATATGGTATGAATGAAGAAGTTAATATCCTGGCCAAATTCAGTAACGTTAATCTTTATTCCTCATCCTTTAACTCTTGCGCAGCATTGTTGGGTAATTTGGCTCATTTCCTACTAGAGAATCTGGGGCAGATCCTAAGCTGGTATCAATTGTCATTGCAGTCAATCATGCTATGACAATTTACACCAATTTAGGATATTCCCCTTTATATTTTGGAGATGGGTGGGTAATTTGTTTAAAGAATCTTCAGCTATCCAAATGGGGCTGTGTGGTGTCAGTAAACAAGAATAACTTTGATTGCAGTGTGAAATTTGCTACTAAGTCTGACCAGTGGCTTTAACTATCTGTGCAATGTGTAAAGTTTGGAGTGATAAGGTAGATGTGTCCTTTTCCAAATAGAGAGCTCTCCTCCCTGGCAATCTTCTTAGAAATATTGAGAAATGTAACAGGGTTCAGTCACCATGGGGGCACACCTGTTGGCTGTCCTGGGGATTAGCTTGGTTCACCAGAGTGTCATCCTCTGGTGGTGCCTTGCCTGCTCTAGTCTATCCCACGTCTCTCCAAGGATTGCAGCATCCTCTTCAGCGACACAGCTCTCCGGCCATGACACACACTTTATTCCCCCTTTCCAGGGGACCTGCATCCGCTGTTCAGCTACTTCCCTTAGTGGCTACTGCAGCAAATTGTCTGGCCACTTCCTCGTGGCCCTAGCTTCCTCTTTGCCCTTCCCTAAGGGCCTCACCCTGCAAACTCCAGGAGCTGTCTCACGTTGCCCCAGTCTCTGCTAGCAGCACTGCTCGGTCCAAGGTGCTACCAGTTCTCTCACTACTCCAGAGACACAGTCCTTCCTTCTTGGGCTCCCCAGGGCCACCCAAGGGGGGAGCAAGTGGGGCAATTTGCCCCAGTCCCCGCAGGGGCCCCCACGAGAGTTTTTCGGGGCCCCTGGAGCAGAGTCCTTCACTCGCTCCAGGGGTCCCAGAAAACTCTCGCAGGGCCGAGGCCCCCCCCAAGCTTCTTCCACTCTGGGTCTTCAGCAGTGGGGGGCGGAAGGACCCCCTGCCGCCAAATTACCACCAAAGCAGGACCCACCACTGAAGTGCCAGGTCTTTGGTGGTAATTCAGCGGCGGGGGGCCCCCGCTGCAGGTCTTTGGGGCACTTCGGTTGCATGTCCTGGAGCAGAAGGACCCCCCACCGCCAAATTACCACCGAAGCGGGGGTTCCCTCGCCGCCAAAGACCCCAGACCCCCTGAATCCTCTGGGCGGCCCTTGGCCCTCCCAGCAAAGCACTGCCTTCCTTCGCCCTGCAATTCCTTTTTTATATGCTTGGCCCTGATTAGCTGCTCCCTTCAGCCCTTCACTGATTGGCTGCCTACTGTGCAGCCTCCCTAGGGCTCGGTCCTAGGCAGGCGCCCAATCACAACGAACAAATCCAGTTAGAACATACAGCTTCAGAATTATAGCCCTGCCCAAGGGGATGAAAGACAATGACTCCATTTAGATTTTGAGAGTTATGGTTTCTAGAAATATTGCAAATGAGTGAGGAAAAGGACGCCATCTTCATAACTGAGCACATAATTGGATGAACTACTGCCAAATTTTGCAAGACTTTTAATGCTGTTGTCATTAGTCTCAGACTTCTAAGATAAGATTTTAGCCATAACATGCAGTCAAAAGGATATTACTTTTTAAAGATAAATAGATCACTGTATTCTCAGATCTGGATCTAATAAACTAAGAACAAAAGCAGGTGTTTTTCCTGCTTAATTCTGAAATGCTACTTTAGAAGAGAAATTACAGAGCGTATTTTGTTTTCTACAGTATATCCTGCAAAACCTGGTCTTATGAAAAACCATCAGCTCTTTTTTATGGTAGAGGTTTCATCTACGCTTTTGCACTTCCCTGGATGCTTGTCCATATACTTCTAGCACATGTACCTGTGCCGAGTGTCCAAATTTGAGAAGCTGGGCATGGGTACACACTGTACATAGGTATATATCCATGTCCACACTGTCCCTTTTTGGTTCACAACTTTACTGCTACCATTTGAGAAGGGGTATCCCAGAATCCAGTGCATCATAGGAGATACTCTAGGAACTTCCTTGGTGGTACTGTATGCCACCTTCACACACTTGGTGATGTCAGCTTCTGTCAAACTGCTTTGGAGACATGGAGCAAGTGTATGATGATATGGTTCTGCTACCGTTCACTAGCAAATGTTCATGTAGCAAATGTTCAGTACTGGATACTAGATGGAATCAATCCATAAAAATTTGAGACTGCAAAGAAGGCTGACCTAGAGTGGGGAATGAAAATCCATTTGGTCACAAGAAACAGATGTGCTGAGTGCCAGGATTGCAGTGCTTTGAGTGGATCACCACTTCTAGTCCCACGACATGATGTGGTGGGACCACATAGTCTTGGAAAATTGGGAGGATGACCATTGGCTTCAGAATGAGGAAACAGACCTTCATGCAGTTGTGCAAGCTGCTTGCACCAACTCTCCAGTGCCATACTACTCAGGTGTTTTTATAACCCATTCAGTGTAGACACATTGTAAAGCAGAACACACCAGTTGTGCTGATTGGCAACCCTCTGAATTGTTAGAGATTCCAGCGCTATGTGCAAGAGTAGCAGAATGAAGTCCCATATGGAGTCGAAACAAGAGCTTTAATAGCATTTTCACTAATGAAATACAAGCAATTTTTGGATTCCTTACCACTTGAACTTAGGAGATGAATAAAACTGCAGTGTCTCCTTGTTAAACTGGTCATGAGAGATATTGTTAATGCCAATGATTTGTAAGCACAAAAAGCTGGTGGCTAGGTTTCTGCCTCCATGCAATTAAAATAGTAAGTGCTTTGGCTGTGCCAGTGGGCAGTGGCTGTTCGATACTCCTGGGTCGAGAGAAGAGTAGTTACTCTTCAGTGAGAATGAAACAAACAAGCCCCACAGCATGGATCTCTTTAACGTTAGGCAGCCTGTAGCTATTTGTGCCTGCATCAAAAAACAAATCATTTAAAATATATACATATATATATATATATATATATATATGATTTAACATAATAAATATTACTCTTGAGAGCTTGAATACCAAATATTAGTTTGGAGCAAAATTTTCATAGCACGTTTACGAATGCTGAAAATGCCTTATAATAAAAATAAGCACAAGCCCTTCACTAAAAGGGGCCTGATTGAAATACAGTACCATTTTTCAAATGACCTGGGGGACATGTGAAAGTTTTGGATAACTTGAAGTGCTGTTAAGTAACGTAGGGCTACATGGGGGGAAACGTGGATTCAGATAACTAGGATTTTTGGTTAACTGGATATCTGGAATTGTATCTATCTAATCTAGCTTTCATTTTGCAGAAACTTCACCCAAATAGTTTGTGACAAAGCAACCAAACATGTTATTTTGTTGAATCAAGTCAGCCAATGCTAGCGTATGTCATTAGTATGCCTAGCAGTAGTTGAGGCTGTCAGCATAACTTACATCGCTCAGGGGTTTGAATAAACCATGCCCCCGTACGACATGAGTTATGCTGACATAAGCGCTCATGTACACAGCACCATGTCAGCAGGAATACTACTCCTGCCGACATAGCTTCTGTCGTTCACAAAGGTGGGTGGTTTTTTTGGTCTTTTTTGGGTTTTTTTTATGCAGACAGAAGAGCTCTCTCCTGTTGGCAAAGAGTGTCTTTACCAGATGTGCTGCAGGGCTGTATATGTTTAGACATGGAAGCTGCCCATTAGAAATCCCTATTTTCAGAGATTTATCATTTAGCTATAAAAATTTGCTCTAGGCTGAAACTAGGCTTGGCAAATAACAAACATAGAAGAATTTTACATTTTTTTAAAGATATTAAAAAAATATCTAAAAAAGCAAAAATTAATTTTTAATCTTTTAGCTCGATTTTGTGCTACCAAATACGTACAATTTTCTGAATGTGGATTGAAAGCAGCACATGATCATTAGGCTATCTCTGATCTTACTACTTTCTTTTGTTTAAAGGAGTCTATCCCTTCTGTGTTTCTTCCTTAATTTGCCTCCACACTGAATTTAAGGGTTTTATTTCCTCACATTTGGCTTTAGAGTCTCTTCCACTGCTATTCTCCCCATTCCTAAAGCCTAGCATGTGTCAGGGCTAGATGACTCCTCTTCCTGGTCACTCAGACTGCACCTCTACCAGTTTTAAGCTTTTTGCCTTCACCTACCTTGGAGTGGAATCCAACTCTCTGTGCCCAAACTGTGGCCATCTAGGCACCAAATGTGATTCTTCCACAGGTTGACTGGGTTTGAAGCCTTCCCTTCAGGACTTGTGACCAGTGGATAATCCAGTGACCCAAAACTGCCTTTTCAAAACAAGGTATTGTTTAATCTCATCAGTGAGAATAAAGCATAACAAGAGAAAAGAAGAGCTTTGTGGAAAAAGGTTATTTTACTCCATGGAGGATTTTGATATTTTTAAATTGGGTTAATTCTGACTTAGAGCAAAAACAAAACAAAAAAAATCAGAATTCTCTGTGAGTGGAAAAGCCCTGTGGTCCTTGACTCAGAGTCTGTATGGTTGGTTGCCCCGGAGCTGTGGACCTGGGAATCCCAGACTTCCCAGCTGCCTGACGAGCTCCAGCTTTAACACAATCCATGTGCGCCCATCTCTTAACTAAAGCTGAGGCAGGCCTACCTCTTTCGAAACCTCCCCCAGGGTCCATCTTTGTCTCAGTCTGCTCCTTCAGTGCACAGTTCACTGATCTCTGCCTCACTCTCCCTAGTTCTTCGGGGGCTGTATTTTTATCCACCCCAAAGCTCTTTATGTGAGTTTCCCACCTGGTTCTCTTCTTTTCCCCACACCCCTGGGTTGCAAGCTCAAAAGCTAAACCCAGCATGTTCAGAGGTAAAACCCCAAATGAAGACTCCTGCATTGTCTTTAAATACTGATAAATGGGACTCTCTGGTGCTTTCCTGGAAATAGATAAGTGACTCCGGCTTGAATTAACCCCTTATACTCATACTCCCAACAACCCTAACAATCAAAGATACAGATAGAATAAATCCTAATTAGACAGCTTCTGTGATGACCTTCATATTTAGTGTAACACTTTTTTAGTTTTTGACACAGTCCCTCCGACAAGTGTGTTGAGTTTAATTGTGCTGTGGTGGTTATTACTTTCTGCCTGACTTATAGCTACTATCTGAACCAGCTCCTATGTGTAACTTGGAACTCAGAGTCTCTTTTACCTCCAGGTGTTTTAAGTAGTAATCACATAAGATTGTGAGAAATGTGTTCTCTAAATCTTGCTTCAAATTGACATGTGGTACATGTATGGACAGCTGAATTCACTCACTATTAGTACTTAACAAACCTACAATCTTCAAGAAACTGTTACATTTTTAATTGTGAAAATCTAATCTTTTGATCATAGTGGCGAAAAGTTGTCAAATCACTCAACAAATCCAACAAAAACATAATGTTTTTTATTGGCTCACTAGAGGTTCACATTTCTTTTTTCATCCACCTCTAATGTGAAAACTGAAGTACTTTCAGAGGTGCTTAATTAAATACTGTAAGTCAAAGCTTAACTTCAGGTTTCCCGTGACTGGTGAATTAACACTTTATCAGGCATGTGGCCAGACATATTTATGGAAGTCCCGGGACTACTTCTGCAGTGGTTGTGCAGTACCCATAGTTTAAAAAATTCCCATGGTTGTGAAAGAGTCAGTTTTCAGTTCTTCAGGAGCCCACTGAACTAAGGATTCTGTTTGGTAGAATTAATGGCATCCTATCTTACTATCAATCTAACAAACTTTTAGAAAATATATAGAGCTGTGTATTTAAAGTGCTCTCAACCCAGCTTCCAGTTTAAAGGTTGTTGGACATCAAACATTTAGTTGTCCACGTGCCAATATTTGCACCCACAAATAATTGCTCCCCCAAAATTGGAGGCTTTTATTTAAAACTGTGGTACTTCAGGCCAAGTCCTGAAGATTTTACTCATTTCCTGATCAGGCAAAATGGCCTGTCATAGGTTTACAACATTAGGTGCAGAAGTACTGCAGAGTTTATATGTGTGGTGAGAAGTGCTTTTGTGTGTACATGCTTTCTGAGCTGATCAAAAGGAGTGGAGTTTTCCTTCAAGTTATGAGGCATCAAGCACATTTCCTTATTTTCCCCAGTTTGGGCAGATATGGGAAATCCAACCCTTAAGTGTGAATGTCTCTCTCTCTCTCTCATATATATAATATAAAATAAAAAAAGTAGGGCTAACAAGCCAAATCTCTTTTATTGTAAATTCTGATGTGAATTTCTGTTGTTGTGAATGCAGATGGCACATGCTGCAGGTAAGGGAGAGTTCAAACTTTCATTCTAAACTCCCCTTTTTTATTTGTCATAACATTAATCCCAAAAGGAATTGGTTTGTTAAATATGTCAATCCTTTTGTGTTTGAGGTTAATTTTATTTTTCTGTTCTTATTCTTTTTTTTTAAATAAGTTTGAGGAAAAATTAGTTTAGCCATTCCTGAGTTATGTATGTTGAAGTACCTGAAAAAACAACAACATATGGTCCAATCAGAAATTTTTCACCAAGCTACAGTAACCCAACAGCTGAAGGCAGAACTATTAATCTTGGCTCATTTTGTAGATGCCATTGACATCTAAGGCATCACTGAAATCCCCATTTTTGAAGAAAATTGGTTCAGTAGCTTTTAAAGTTATAAGACTGTTGAGTGGGAAATCTACACGTGTAATTGTTTTGCTTACTTTATTTTAATATAACTTTTAAAAAAAATGAACAGCTGAAACAATTTAAACCCTGGGAAACATGCTGCTTTAGTTTTAAAGCAATGAATAATTTCAGCTGGCCTAACATTTGAGAATCCAAATTTTTAAAATGTTCTAGTGTTTGAGTTGGCTGGGAGTTTGAGACTGCATGACAAATGCTGGAGTGTTCACATTTGAAACAGTCTCATTTTGAGGTAGTGCTGGTGAAGTCAAAATAAGCAAAATGTAGACTCTCTCTTTGGGAAAGAAACTTACTGAACATTTGTACAGTGTGGAGCAAAATGGGGCCTTCATCTCTGTTGGGGCCTCTAGATGCTACTGTAATATTGGAAGGAAATGGCTAATGGTAATCATACTTGGCCAGAAGTTTAATGGAACTGTTTTATTGTCTTTCCTATTGAATAAGTTGTCCGGTTATGGTCCTGAAAGCATGAGTCCCTTCTCATAGCATTTCACATTATTATATTTTAGTCTTTCCTATGGTGTGCTACAGTTGTCTTGTGTTATGTGTATAATATATTTGGACTTTCTTTTGCTGTTCCTTTTCTGTTGTTCATGATTTTTCTCTTCTTCCAGCACTCCTGACATTATGTGATATTGTTCTTTCTATAACAATAGAACCCTTTTAAATATTGCTTGATTCTTTTTGTCCCCACAGGAAAAATCCCATGAAGTCATAATAAAAAATACAATAAGTGCATAAAAGCTTTTCTGATTTCCATGTGTTCTAATCACTCTGGATATCTCAAGCACTTTATTTAAGGGGGAAAAAATCCCCATGGGAGCCATTGTGTAAGGCAAGGGCAGTCATATTGTCACAGCAGGAAGTGAAGGTCTGATAGATTTTGATAGAGCTGTATGGGAAGCAGTTAAGCTTTTTTATATAATTGTACTGTATATTACTTTGTGCATAAAGAAAATGTTTGCAGCATACAGGAAAAAAACTCTTTTTTCCGATTAAATGCTTCATTTAATGCCCAACACCTCCCCCTCAAAAAAAAAAGGTACATCTATTGTAAATTAAAGTTTGGAGAATCTTTGACTGGATATAATTTATGCTTCTTTCAGTTTGTAAACTCGGAGAGCAACACCAATGGTGAACTAATCGTTGAACAAAAAGATCTATGGCTGGTGCTGCTGCAGCAGCACGCTTATCTGGGAAGTTATTTAGAGAGGGTTTTGTCTAATAAAGGGCCTGATTCTGCAAACACTTGCATGCATGAGTAACTGTTCATATGAGTGGTCCAACTGAATTCAGTTAGACACCTATGAAAATTATACTTCTTAGGATGAGGGTTCAGTTCTGAAAGGTACTGGGAACTCAGATCCTGATTCAGCAAATACTTTAATAAGTCCCATTGACTTAAAGTTAAGCTCATCCCACAATTTGCAAGTTCAAGCCCTAAGTGAAATGGTCTTTCAGTTTGGCTTGGTTTGTTTAAGTGAGGTGGTGTTAGTAAAATATCTAGGACTTATCCTGCAAACACTCGTGCGTGCGAGTAACTGTCGTCATGTGGAGACTCCTGTAACGGGAAGCTTAGGTACAGAGACTGAGTTTGACTCTCCAGGGAAGTTAAACAGCTGTCAAGCTGGGGCATTAGAATGGCAATAATGCCCGGAATGCCTAGCCTATAATCATACAATGACTCACTGGCAGAGTTCAGTGTAGAACCAACACCTATTAAATCTGTCTTGTGGATGGCTACTTAACTGTGCACTGCTTCCTCAGCAATGATTTTTTTTTAAACTGTAATGGCCCCAATTCAGCCAGCATTTAAGCATGTGCTTAAATTGATCCCTATGGAGCAAAACATTTCAGCACATGCTGAATGGAGCTGGATTGCTAAATCAGGACCTTTTATGAGCCAAAATTATCTAACCTAGACAATTTGGGCACAGGGCTGAAGTCAAAACACTCACTTGATGCTCAAGGGAATAAGGAATAGATAAAGGGAGACCTTTTGAGCCTGAAGTCCTGATCTAGAAGTACTACTACTATTACTTTCCAATTTGGCTGCATTGTGCACCAGGGTAAGCTCTCTGAGCAGTAGCATTACATAGGATACCTAATGTCAGTTAAGAATTGTTCCTGCAGCAGGGACTGAAGTAATACATTTAAAAATTCAGCATTAGAGTTCAATTCAGTCATGCTTGGTTTATTTTATGCACCGATGAAGTGGTTTAAAGTGAGATATCAAAATAGTTTTCTTTATACCATGTAATTATTGGCTGATTAATACCTGGTGTGGGTTGATAGGAAAAAGAGAAATGTTTTTGGTAAGGCAATAAAGACAAATTTTGGATAATGTAGTTTATCTGTTTTTGGTCAATAAAATCCTCCATCTTACTGGGTTATTCAGCTACCCTATTATAGCAATGACAATCTTGTACTGTTTTTCTAATATCTATGTTGCTCAGCAGCAGAAATCACTGTGGGCATCTTGCAATTTATAATCCGCTCTACCCAGTTACTTGTCAATTATTTTTGCTACTAAATGTAGTGCCACTGATAGGGATTTTATCTTTATGCTACATTCCTACAGCCTGTGGGACTGTTGCTTTGAAGAGAGTCTTGAAAGCATTGCTATTAAATGGTACTAGCCAGTGCATCTGCTCTAATCCTTAATTTTGTTCCAAGTCAATCACCTTCTGTTTTTAACATTGCACTTTCATGGCTGTATGGTAAACACAAAAGAACCAACAGAGAACCCCAAATGTCAGTAACTTTAAGAACACTTCCAAAAGTTCTAATGTTAGTGAAACATTTTTAGTCATGTAAACAGCAAAAGAGTTTAACTAAAAATGTGCTATAATGCGAATAAACAATATTTGCCTGAATAGATTAGTTTACAATTTATGGAATTACAATTTTATTTGTATTTTTCCAGGCAAGTTTGTGGTGTTTGCATTCTCAAGTCTCTTCACTGCCCTCCCTTCTCTTCCCCAATACCTCCTTACCCCTCGTCCCTGCCCCAGACCCCTGAAGTCCTTACTCAGAGAAGAGTTCCCTTAAAGTCAATGGAATTACACTAGGTATATATAAGCCTCTCAACATCGTTTTATAAACATTGCATCACACCCTTTTTCTTAGGAAAGACCATCTGATATATTGTAATAAATTAATAAAGTATCTACTGACTACGATATGCTGCTTTATGAATATATTCGAGAAAACTAAAAATAGACTTGGGAGAAAACAATACAAACATAGAAAACATTTCAAATAGTACAAACCTTTGTGGGGCATTATTCAAGTCTGTTCTGCTTCTTCAGTTAGTCTTTTGGGAGTCTGGACTGTGCAATCAGAATGAACTTTCCTTCAGACATAGCAAGTGCCATACTGGTGCGTGTGGTCATGTATAAATTCAGTGACTTTTGATTACAAGAATGAAAGGAGAAATCCCCTTAAGAAAGAGCTGTTTAGTGCAGTCCTTTCCACAACTGTAGTCAAGAGCAGTATTTAGATCCTTTGTGGAGACAGAGGCTGTGTTTTTAGTCTTGAAACGAGAAGGTCAAGGAGAATTGCAAGGTCCATCTGTACCCAGAAGTTCAGTATGGAATCCCCTTTATATTCTTAGTAACTTGTGAATTCTGGTGCTAGACTCTAGCTTGGTCTGCACTACAAAGTTAGGTTAACTTGTATCAACCTAGGTATATATGTGTCCATACCAAAATTTATATCTTGTTGATGTAAGCACCCTGCTACAGCGCAGCAATAACACCACTTCTCTGTGTGACTCAGAACCATATTCAACCTGCTTTTTGCTGACGCAACCTGAGTATAGACACTTCATTAGTTGTGTCGACACAAACAGTCCTCCAGCAGATAATCCCCCCCAATGGCACTGGCCCTGTGATAGTGACCGCTCCTGTCACAGTTTCATAGAATCATAGAATCATAGAATCTCAGGGTTGGAAGGGACCTCAGGAGGTCATCTAGTCCAACCCCCTGCTCAAAGCAGGACCAAACCCAACTAAATCATCCCAGCCAGGGCTTTGTCAAGCCTGACCTTAAAAACCTCTAAGGAAGGAGATTCCACTACCTCCCTAGGTAACCCATTCCAGTTCTTCACCACCCTACTAGTGAAAAAGTTTTTCCTAATATCCAACCTAAACCTCCCCCTCTGCAACTTGAGACCATTACTCCTTGTTCTGTCATCTTCTACCACTGAGAACAGTCTAGATCCATCCTCTTTGGAACCCCCTTTCAGGTAGTTGAAAGCAGCTATCAAATCCCCCCTCATTCTTCTCTTCTGCAGACTAAACAATCCCAGTTCCCTCAGCCTCTCCTCATAAGTCATGTGCTCCAGCCCCCTAATCATTTTTGTTGCCCTCCGCTGGACTCTCTCCAATTTATCCACATCCTTCTTGTAGTGTGGGGCCCAAAACTGGACACAGTACTCCAAATGAGGCCTCACCAGTGCTGAGTAGAGGGGGATGATCACATCCCTTGATCTGCTGGAAATGCCCCTACTTATACAACCCAAAATGCCATTAGCCTTCTTGGCAACAAGGGCACACTGTTGACTCATATTCAGCTTTTCGTCCACCGTAACCCCTAGGTCCTTTTCTGCAGAACTGCTACCCAGCCATTCGGTCCCTAGTCTGTAGCAGTGCATGGGATTCTTCCGTCCTAAGTGCAGGACTCTGCACTTGTCCTTGTTGAACCTCATCATATTTCTTTTGGCCCAATCCTCTAATTTGTCTAGGTCCCTCTGTATCCTATCCCTACCCTCCAGCGTATCAACCACTCCTCCCAGTTTAGTGTCATCTGCAAACTTGCTAAGGGTGCAGTCCACACCATCCTCCAGATCGTTAATGAAGATATTGAACAAAACCGGCCCCAGCACCGACCCTTGGGGCACTCCACTTGATACCGGCTGCCATCTAGACATGGAACCATTGATCACTACCCGTTGAGCCCGACCATCTAGCCAGTTTGAATGCCATCACCCTGGGATTATGTAAACTCACCCTCCTGCTTGTTTTTGAAATGCCTTTTCTTGATTACTCACCTTGGCGAGCACACCTACCAGCTTACCTTGTTTTGTGCATGCACAACTACTAGATGTGCTCCTTCCTGGAACGGGAAAGCAATCCTGGATCTCCTCATCATGTTAGGAGAAGAGGCTTTGCAAGTACTGCTACAGAACTGCTGAAGAAATATCTGCATCTATATGCAGAACTGCGGAAGAAATATCTGCATCTATATGCAGATTACACAGGATGTTGCAAAAAGGGCATGACCTGGGTAAGCAGCAGTGCTGCAGGAAAGTGAAGGAACTTTTTGGTGAAGGAGGGCAACAAGAAATCTTGTGCTGCCCCATAGATGTGCTTCTTTTACAATGAACTGCAGGCCATACTTGACAGCGCCCTGTCTATGACTTTGGCCACTTGGCAGGAGGCTATGAACAGAGAAGAGGGGAGAGATGTGGTGGGGGACTCAAACCATTCTGAGAACCAGGAACTATTTGACACTCTGTAGCATTCAAGCCAGTCCCCGCAGGCAAGCACAGACGAGCCTACTGATGAAGGGGAATGGCGTACGTGGATACCTGCATTATTTCTTTTTGCTTTTTGTTTCCCTGAAAGCTTATCTGTCCCATCCAATCTGTAAACTCAAAGAAAAAAGGTATTGAGTCTTGATTTGTCTTAGGTTTACTGGTATAATGTTATAAAATAAAATAGTAGAGACTAAATTGACAAACAGTAGTATAGCAGTCTGATCACACAATCCACATCATATCAGTGTCCTGTACTCTGGTGCAGGTACCAGAAACAGAGTTAGATTTAGCATCTGCTTTTGATTTCTTTGTTGGGCTAAGCAGGGAGAGCACACGCAAAATATTTTGTTTATTTGAATGCGGGGTGTTCCTTTTACCCTCTGTGGTATCACGGACACTTTTTCATGGAGATGTTATATGACTGTCTCTGGAATGTTTCGAGGGATGGCAGCTTTCTTTCACCACATTTGGAGACTTTACCATGCCACTCTGAATTTGGCTGTTGCTATTGCAGTAAACAGACAAGTAGCATATAACCCCTGGCCTCTTCTGGGCCCCAGAAGCAGCTGGATTCTCTGTTCCTTTGTTGCCCTCAGGACTGAGATATTAACCAAGATTAGCATTGCCTCCATCAGCAGCATAGCTTCACAGCTGGCTCTTCTAATAGCTCTTGGGTCTAGCTATTCAAATTCAGGAGATAGATGGTCCGCCTTATCTCTCTGCTTTGGCATCAGTTTTCTCCCCTTTAGCCCACAGATAATATGCAGCATATAATATGCAGCTATAACCACATGGATGTTTGTCTTGCTGAGATCCAAACTAGTGCTTAAACAATGTCACATCCCTTCACTCAACCAAAAGCACATTCAACAGTGGCAGGATTCTTGTATTGATCCATCATGTTAGCAGATGATGGAACTTTGCAAGGAGATGCTGACTTATACCTTTGGAAAGGGCTGTACATTAACTGCATCCTTCCTAAAAGGAACATGGGAGTGGCTCTTTGGGCAGAGCGAACTAGGGTCTGGAGCAGAAAAAAAGAGAGATCATTAGGGAACTCCTAGGAACAGCCAAGCTTTGGGAGAATACATAGGCTGAGGTCTATGTTTTTTGTTTTGAAATTCCAGAAAAACCAACGCCATGAACGGGTTTAGCCAAATGCTCTGTGGGAAGATTCAGCTCATGGAAGACTTGGAATACCACCTGCTTCCAGTACAGTACTCTATATTACAATGATATACAAATGGAAAGTCACATTTCCTTAGGAATGGGAGCAGGAATTCCCTGCATTGTAATAGCCCCTCCATTTTCATATAGGCACAGTGCAGAAGAGTACAATTACCCAGCAAGACATAAAAAATCTCTAGGATAATATGCATGAGGCATGTAGTTAATCCACTATGGATTCCATTAAGAATTGAGCCAATATACAGCTAACTAATTAGCCATTCATTAAATAGAACCATAAATGACATTTCCAACATATTACAAAACCTCTCCCTGGTAATATTTTCCCATCTACATCTATTCTGACATTTATATTCTATGTCTATTTCATAATTATTTCAAATAATTTCTTTCACAGATGGGGGGGGGAATAGCTTAAAAAGCAATTACTTACCATCTACCAGTTGCTTGTAGAAAAAGCTGCATGGCAGAGCTACTTATTTTAATATATTAACATAATATTGAAATGCGTATGGTCTCTAAGCATTGCTGTTCTCCCACCTACCATTATACACATGTGCATCATGGTGTGGCACCTCCCTCTCCCCCTACCGCCCCACCCCGCTTCTGATTGTTTGCTTGGGTGCATCTTTTTCTTGGGAGTCAGGTGCCACAGACAAGGAGCCTTATTCTCCTCCCACTTGCACCTCTGTATATCAGGAGTAACTCCAGTAAATCAATGGACATCACAGCCCCATGAGTAACTCAGAGTAGGTTAGAAAAGAACCAGGTCCAATGTCTGTAGTTCCTGATTACGGCTATTATTATTGCAACAGGTGCTGTTGGATATGAAGTAAAGGGGGGAAAGTTAGTGATGCAAATAGAAGCTGGATCCAGAACAAAGATGGGTTCAATCAAAAAAGATTTGAAGTTTAATTCAGTCAGGATACTCCCCTCACGCTGATGAAAGTGTGCACTACATTTCTGACTATGCAAATACTTATCAGGGGAGTGGCAGTACATGGCATTGAACATGGAGTAGAGCCCTGGGTTTTATAGGGCTAATAAGACTATTGGCTGTACGCTATTAAATCTTCATTTAGCAGCTTTTAATATGCCCCACCCTTGTTTCATATCAATATTTAAGCTTTACATTTTTCCCTATGCTCATTCTCTTCCATATTTCATCATTGTACCAGCTTCCTCTCCTTCCCTGCCTAACCAGACACTTCTCTCTTCATCCACCCTGCATCCTTCCTTCAACTATACTAGGCCACATTCCCCATCCCCAAATATCCATTCTTTGGCTAACTCTCTTCCTCCCCTCCTCACCCCCTGATCCTCATCCTTACACTTCCTGCGGGCCCTATCACCACCTCCCCTTTCCCCTATTCTATTGTAATCTCAGGCCTATGTTCTTTTTCTGGTATTCCAAATTCATCAAAGTTTGTACTGGTCCCAGATCTAGTTGCTATTTTCAAATCTCATGCATTTAAAAGGAACCTCATCAAAGCCAGCAATATGCTGTGGGCCTCATCTGACTTGGACCCCATGACATCTGACGAGAGGAAGCAGACTGGGTTTAGCATAGATTTGCCAAACCTGCTGAGATCTGTAGTGGGTTAAGAATATCAGCAATGTGAGGAAGGGCATGATGCCACTCTGTGGTATTGCATGCTACTCGGAGATAAACTAAAGTAGATCTTATCCTGTTGTTACAAAGGGACTGATTTCTAGAAGCAAGAGGAGAGATATCCTTGAATCAGAGCTCTTCACTCTTGCAGATTTATTTCCTGCTAGTTCAAATAAGCATGTGGCACATATCCTGTTATCAAAACACATAAGCCAGAGAGTAGACTGGTCAAGCAATTACAATAGCTGTCATATCCATGGATGGAAAAATAATCCCCTGATGCCACCTTGCCTATGTTTGTTGATACCCAAATGATTTCTAAACTATTTCTCATATTAAGAAACACAAGCAGCTTCAATGGATTAGAAAAAGCTGCCAGATATTGAAACAGTCTGAAGTCCTGAATAAAATCTACTTACTATTGAAGCATGGCCATTGATGCATGATCAGGAGAAGACAGCTGCTAGTATACAAGAAGCTCCGACAAGTGTGTGAAAGACAAACTGCTAACAAGGCCTTAGAGTACAAGAGCAGCAAGGAGTTCTTCCACTTGACTGTATGGAATCTTTCTTAAAGCACTAGCCTTAGATAAAGAGGCTGTGGCATAAGGGGCTGGGGGAAGAGAGATAAATGGGTAGTAGAAGTACCTGTGGAATGATAATAGAATGGAAATCCCTGTATTCCAGTTGATACTGTGAGGATAAAAAATATGGAGCTGGCCAGATGTGAACATGAGTGTAAAACTTTTGAAATCTTAACCTTACCAGCACAATACAAAACCTTCAGGGATGGAGAAATCCACCTGAAGAGCCTGCAAACTGAATGGATGCAACCACAGTCCTTGTCTGAAACTTATGCTTGAAGGAACAGACTTAGCTTAAGACAGTAACAAGCAAACCCATATAGAGCTTTGGAAAAGAACAGTGCATTGCTGACCTCTTTGAGAGTGAAAGAATCAAGGCTAGTAAACAAGCAAGGACTGGCAATTTCCCAGCCCAAGTGGCAAAGCAAGGAAGTGTGTGTGTGGGGGGGGGGGGGGGGGGAGGGGAGTGAAAAAGAGGGTAAATAACTTCAATTGTTTATTTAAATGGTTGCAATTTATGGAGGAGGGGGCGTAGTGCAAGGCCTTAATATGGTATGAATCCTACCTTCAGCTCACATTGCTCATTTGCCTGGTGTCCATGTAGCATAGGCTAAACTGTGTTATGTTAGAATGGCTGCTTGGAATTTTCATTTGGCATTACATTCATTGGAAGAGAATTCCAAATTGTGTTAGCATGCAGTTGCCAAAGTTTGTGTATCACTTGGGCACATGTACGTTTGGTGCAGACCTCACATAAGGGCCCCATCTTCACTGATGCAAGCACTCCTAATGTAAAATACGGCGCACACTGGATAGGTATCCTAGCATGCTCTGTGCTTCCATCTGGTTCAGTGCCTAAGGGAACATTTTCTCAGTGTTCTGAGAGATACCAGTGATTTGTCCAGGGATTTTTGGGAGCTATGGGTCAAGTCCCCATCGTGCCGCTTTCTTCACCTTACAATATCTTCCACATCCCCATAATCTTCACACTATTTATTTTTAAAAAAAACTCTCACAGTCCTGCACAGCTCTTTTTGGTCTCTACATCTCTCTGGCAGAGGCATAAATCCTGCAGAGCTCAGCACAGTTGTCACAGGCATTGCTAATACATGATGCATGATTCACCTGTATTTGCAGAGATTGGAGTACTACTAGGTCTGGGATTATTAAGAGGAAGTGCAGAGATGTTTAAATTCAATAACTGCAAGCTGAGAGATGTAATGTGGGGAACAGGAGAGAAGCGAGGTTGCTGCAGGCATACACGAAGCAGCTCCACACGGTGGATTGCTACTTCTGGGCTCAAGAAAAAAAACACTGATTGGTGGTTCACATTATAATGCAGCTTTGGGGTGACAAGCAGTGACTGCAGAATGTTTGGCTGCAAAAGGCCACATTCCTGGATCTAGACACCAAGCACACCAAACTTTCTGTTCTGGGTGCTGCATTTGAGAGCTGCCATTTGACAATGGAGAAATGAGTGGTGATCATGTTCTGGAAGCTAGCAACACTGGATTGTTATTGGTGAGTGGTCAATCAGTTTGGAGCTGAAAATCTACAGTGAGGGCTGATGTTTGTCATCCAAGTGTGTAAGGCTATTAAGCACTTCTCCAACACAGGACTGACTCAGTAATTTACTGGAAATATCAGATGGATTACCAGCAGTGGGTGGCACAATAGATAAATGGCACACACATTCCTATGTTAATACCAGGTGACATTGCCACTGAGGACATCAGCAGAAAGGGATACTTTTCCATGCAAGTGCTAGTTCATCACTGAAGACATTTAACTGATAACAATGTTGGCTGGTCAGCAAAGGTGCTTGACACTCATTAACTTTTGGGATGTTGAAAGGCCAGTAGTGATTGTGGAGGACCCAGACTACCCATTGCTCCCCTGGATCTTGAAGCCATACACTGGTCACTTCAACAAAACCAAGGAAAGATTGAACTGCTGGCTTAGTAGGTGCAGAATGACTGTTGAATGTGCTGTTGGTAGACTGAAGGGGGTTGGCAGTGTTTGCTCACTAGATTAGATCTCAGTGAGGCAAATATCCCCATACTTATGGTCAGGGCCAGCTCCAGCTTTTTTGCCGCCCCAAGCGGCAAAGCCAAAAAAAGAAAAAAAGATAAAGCCGCGATCCGTGTCATTTCAGTGGCAGCTCTACTGCGCCACTTCATTCTTTGGCGGCGGTTTGGCAGCGGGTCCCTCAGTCCCTCTTGGAGGGAAGGACCTGCCGCCAAATTGCCACTGAAGAATGAAGCGGTGCAGTAGAGCTGCCGCCAAATTGCCGCCGAAGACCCGGACGTGCCGCCCCAAGCACCTGCTTTCTTTGCTGGTGCCTGGAGCCGGCCCTGGTTATGGTTTTATGTTGTACTGCACAGTATCGGTGAGCTAAAGGAGGAAAAGCAACTTAGGGGTAGGGGGAAGAGAGGGGAGGACTGGCTGTCAGCAGAATTTGAACAGCCTGACACATGGGGTAGAAGAGCTCACCATGGAGCTGTATGGCTGAGGAAGGCCTTAAAAGACCATTTTAACAGTGGGGCACATTTATTTTGTCTGACTGAATGGTGTTTTGGGGTGGGCTCCTGCCCCCCGGCTTTGAAATCTCTAATGCTTGGTGTAAAGTATTTAATGTGTGTGGTTGGGATGGTTATTGTGTTGCTATGAATTATGTAATGCTTGTGTGCATTATTTAATATGGGGGGTTATTACCTCCCCTATAATTTCTGTAATGCTTTGTCAAAAGTTTTGAGTATTTGTTTTTAATGCTACCGACTGAATTTGGTAATGTTTGTTGTGCATTAATACAGACACACAATTTCCAAATAATAGAATTTCATTGTGTGCAACGATACAGTAAAGTGCGCCCAAAAAGGGGGTGGTGGTGGTTTAAAACAGTTCATCAGCAGCGTGAGTCCAAAATGGAATGAAATAAGTAGTGTCTGTACAGCCTCTTCTCCCCAAAGATCCAGGAGCGTATCTAGTAGCTCTCTGTGCTTGGAGCCTGCACGTGGCATAGGAGGGCTGCTGGGTGTGCTCACTAAGATGGACAATCAGAAAAAAAGGTATGTCAAAAACATATGGGAAGTTTTTTAAAGGGGTGGGGAGGGACTTTTAGTCTCTGTGACCCCTGGGCAGTGGTCAAAATTGTGACCAGAGCAGCCACTGTCATAGCATCAGGAGATCTGTGGGACAGCTTCTGGAGGACAGTTACGATTGATACAGATTATGCAGTGCCTACACTCAAACTGTGTTAACCCAAGTAAGATGACCATGGCTCAGCATCACTCAGGAAGGTGGTGTTGTTGCATCTGTGTCATGGGGAGCTTTATGTTGGCAGGAGACAAATTTTGGTGTAGACGCATGCATAGCTAGGTTTATACTACATGTCTTAAGTCAACTAAACTTGTAGTGTTGACCAGGTCTAAAAAAATACTAATTTAAAAAAAACAAACAAACATCCTTCCATATAGAGATATAAATAGAAATAAGGAAGAATGGGATTTAAGGCCTGGACAAACCAGTAGAAACCAATGTGTGAGATAAACAGATTTATGCAGCACTTTGGGGAAAAAAATAAATGCAGCCATTTACACAGTTGCATAGTCTAGGCCCCTGGCTAAATACATCTCTCAGCAAAGGCAACTGAGAAGATCAGAGCTAGAGGACACTCTAAGAAAGGCATGGAATTAAGCAGCCTTGAAGGCCCGGAATCAAGTGATGTAGGTGGCACCAATAACAATTTGAGCTAGAGGAAAAAGCGCTCAGGTAATGGAATGGGACAATGGCTCAAGGCCCTGAAGACAACAGTGGTGATGGCCAACTCACATGCTGCTTCAATAAAGTATCTCCTTTATAAAAAAGAAGCATGAAAGGAGACTGAGACAACCAAGTCCGACTGATGTAAAAGGTAAGGTCAAATAATGCTCAACAGAATGAAACAGCAAAGAATCCTGTGGCACCTTATAGACTAACAGACGTTTTGCAGCATGAGCTTTCGTGGGTGAATACCCACTTCTTCAGAACCCCTCTGATACTTAACAGAATGAAAGGCATTGAAAGGAGCAGAAATGCAATGCAGCTGAGCACCCAGACAGTGATACTCACAGGACTAGGCTTCCCAACTGCAGTTGGAAAACAGCAGACACCTCGGACTCTGAATAGTTTGCAGATCACACAGGCGAGGTGCTGGGGCATCCCCTCTTGGAGACCTTGGATTGTAACTGAGACCTGATGCAATTCCCTGCCAAGGCCGGCTCCAGCATTTCTGCCGCTCCAAGCCGCGACTGGCGGCAGCTCCACTGCACCGCTTCATTCTTTGGCGGCAATTTGGCAGCGGGTCAAGGGACCCGCCGCCGAAGAGCTGGACGTGCCGTTCCTTTCCGTTGGCCGCCCCAAGCACCTGCTTCCTGCGCTGGTGCCTGGAGCCGGCCCTTTTCCCTGCATTCCTACGTGCAGGGGCCTGGACACAAGAAGGGGGACATTCTGAGATTTAACTACTAGCAGAAATCCTCATCATCCCCACCTTTGTAACATGGGGATAAAGCCTAACATTCTGGTGTGTGAATTGTCTGACAGAGATGGCAAAGAAAAGAAACAAACCTTACTGAAATACAATATCTGACATTGGCTGAGAAGGGTTAAAAACATTGCAGTTCTAGCTAGCTCATCAGCTTGGGTTAATTGATAAGGACAAATAAAATGCCTTAAAGCATAATGAGCCATTAGTTTAAAAGGGTGAGGATCATTGAATTCAAATGGGTCCCCGTCTTGTGTAGCAAACAACTGTATGTAGAGCAGAGAGTCTCCCTTAAACTTTAGGCCTCGGCTCATCGATTTTTAGAGCAAAAGGGATCATTCTGATGATCTAATCTGACCCGCTGGACCAGATAGGTGTGTCGTTCCTTTAAAATTCTGTCTGACTCTTGAGCAAGTGGCTGGATATTGATATTTTTGGATGACTGCTTCAATCCTAAAATGTTTTATTGTGCACAGGTCATGGGGTCATGCAGTGGGGGTGCTGAGCTGCACCCCTCTTACCTGTGTCTGCGCCCCTCACCGCCCCCTAGAGCTGAGGCTGGGAGCAGTGGCTCCAGGACGGGGGATGTGGACAGGGCTAAGGCGGCGGAGGCTGGGGCTACAGCTAGGGGTGGGTGCAGAGCCCGGCATGCATGGCCGGCAGCCGAGTGGGAACTGGGCTGGTGGTGGAACTGGGGTAAAAAACTGTCTGGGGATTGGTCCTGCTTTGAGCAGGGGGTTGGACTAGATGACCTCCTGAGGTCCCTTCCAACCCTGATATTCTATGATTAGGACACACAGTCACAGCATGGTATATGGGAAGAACAGGGAGACACAGTAGAAAAAGAAGCAATTTGGGAATGTGAACACACAGGGACTGTCTACACTTACAGTGCTGCACTGCGCCATGGTAGCACTTAATGAAGACACTACTTATGCCAATGGGAGAGCTGCTCCCGTCAGCTATGCTGAATGCAGAGGCCCTCCCATCGACATAGCACTATCTACACCAGGAGTTAGGTCAGTATAACTGCATTGCTAAGGGTTGTGGCTTTTCCACACCTCTGAGTGACATACTTATACTGACATAAGTTTGTAGTGTAGACCAGGGCCAAGTTGTATGTCTTCACTGCAGAGTTAATCCAGGTGCTGATTGTGATGGGTTGGATCACAGAAACCCCCCTGGGAGCTGCCACCTGATGTGCAAAGACTACATCTACCCCTGCTTTCCCTGCCAGCTCGGGACCCCAGCACCCTGTCTTGCTGAGCCAGACACTCCCGTCTGCTCCAACACAGACCCAGGGTCTGAATTACTTGTCCCAAAGCTGCAGATTTACCTGAAAGCAGCTCACAGAAGTGTGCTTGTCTTTAACACTCTGATGCCCAACTCCCAATGGGGTCTAAACCCAAATAAATCCGTTTTACCCTGTATAAAGCTTATGCAGGGTAAACGCCATAAATTGTTCGCTCTCTATAACACTGATAGAGGGGTATGCACAGTTGTTTGTTCCCCGAGGTATTAATACATACTCTGAGTTAATTAATAAGTAAAAAGTGATTTTATTAAATACAGAAAGTAGGATTTAAGTGATTCCAAGTAGTAACAGACAGAACAAAGTAAGTCACCAAGCAAAATCAAATAAAATGCGCAAATCCTATGTCTAATCAAACTGAATACAGATAATCTCACCCTCAGAGATGCTTCAATAAGTTTTTCCTCAGACTGGACACCTTCCAGGCCTGGGCACAATTCTTTCCTCCAGTACAGCTCTTGTTCCAGCTCAGGTGGTAGCTAGGAGATTCTTCATGATGGCTCTCTCTCTCTCCCCTTTGTTCTGTTCCACCCCTTTATATATATTTTGCATAAGGCGGAAATCCTTTTGTCCCTCTCTGGGTCCCCTCCGCCCCTTCTCAATGGAAAGACACCAGGTTAAAGATGGATTCCAGTTCAGGTGACATGATCATGTGTCACTGCAAGACTTCAAGACTTCATTCCTCCCAGCCTGACTCACAGGAAGGCCTGCAAGCAAACAGAGCCATCCACAGTCAATTGTCCTGGTTGATGGGAGCCATCAAGATTCCAAACCACCATTAATGGCCCACACTTTGCATAATTACAATAGGCCCTCAGAGTTATATTTCATATTTCTAGATTCAGATACAAGATTGTTACATTTATACAAATAGGATGATCACACTCAGTAGATTATAAGCTTTGTAATGATACCTTACAAGAGAGCTTTTGCAGGAAGCATATTCCAGTTACATTATATTCACTCATTAGCATATTTTTATAAAATCATATAGACTGTAACGTCACACTGATCACCTGGGTTAGCCTAGCACTACTGTGTGCAACCATACTGGAAAGCCAGACCTGAACTAGTGTGTCCTCACTGATGCTGCACTCACTTGTGTGTCACTAGGGTATGTGGGGAGGAACTATGTACATAGCATGAATAAAGTAAACTAGGACAAAAACAACCTGCATCTACAGCCATTTAATTGTGTCTGAATGAACAATTAACCCACCCCAGCAAACCCTTCTTGACCTCTCAGAAGCCAGATCATTATCGAAAGAGAGCCTATGTATGTGTATATCTTGTTTTTGGTCACTAGATGGTAATATTCTTGAATTGAGACTATAACTTCCAGTCACTTTTTGACAGAACTTTGATAGTTCAAAAAAAAAAAAAGCCAGGACACTCATACTTCGAATCAAGAGCTCCTCTTGGTGTCAGACTGTTATGTGAGTGTGTTTCTACAAACATATAACATCTATTGTAACTTTTTAATAGAATTGAAACTAGTACAACGCCTTTGCATTCTATACTGTATCAGGGAATATTACCAGGTATAATGACTCTCCCAGCAAGATTACACACTTAGGCCTGGTCTACACTAGGACTTTAATTCGAATTTAGCAGCGTTAATTCGAATTAACCGTGTACCCATCCACACCAGGAAGCCATTTAGTTCGACCTAGAGGGCTCTTTAGTTCGAATTCGGTACTCCACCCCGACGAGGGGAGTAGCGCTAAATTCAACATGGCTATGTCGAATTAGGCTAGGTGTGGATGCAAATCGAACTTACTAGCTCCGGGAGCTATCCCACAGTGCACCACTCTGTTGACGCTCTGGACAGCAGTCCAAGCTTGGATTCTCTGACCAGCCACACAGGAAACGACCCGGGAAAATTTGAATTCCTTTTCCTGTCTGGGCACTTTGAATCTCATGTCCTGGTTGGACATCGGGGCGAGCTCAGCAGCACCTGCAACGATGCAGAGCTCTCCAGCAGAGGAGTCCATGCAATCCCAGAATAGAAAGAGGTCCCCAGCATGGACAGACCGTGAAGTCCTGGATCTGATCGCTGTGTGGGGCGATGAGTCTGTGCTTTCGGAGCTGCGCTCCAACAAACGGAATGCAAAGACCTACGAGAAGGTCTCCAAAGCAATGAGAGACAGAGGATACAGCCGGGATACAACGCAGTGCTGTGTGAAAATCAAGGACCTGAGACAAGGCTACCAAAAAGTCAGAGCGGCAAACGGACGCTCCGGAGCCCAGCCCCAGACCTGCCGCTTCTACGAGGCACTGCATGCCATTCTAGGTGGGTCTGCCACCACTGCCCCACCAGTGACCGTGGACTCTGAGTATGGGATAGTGTCGAGGGGCAGTTCCTCGGCGATGTTCGCCGATGGGGAAGATGAGGAAGGGTTTGTGGAGGACTACGCAGGCGACAGCGCTTACAATACCGCTTTCCCCGACAGCCAGGATCTCTTCATCACCCTCACAGAGATCCCCTACCAACCCTCCCCGGCCGTTAACCCGGACTCAGAATCAGGGGAAGGATCAGTCGGTAAGTGCTATAAACATGGAAACATTTATTTTTAAAAAAACAGGAATAAAAAATATGTAAAAACTATATAAAACCTTTTGCTTAAAAAACTATATAAAGAGAAGGTCCACACAGATAGGGATGGAACAGAAATCCTCCTGGGACAGTTCCACGAAGCTCTCGGAGAGCAGCTCGAAAAGTCTCCGCAGGAGGTTCCTGGGGAGAGGTGCCTTATTTGGTGCTCCGTGGAAGCACACTCTTCCGCGCCAGGCCATCCTAATGTACAGCGGAATCATTGCCTCCACCAGCATTGCAGCGTACGGTCCTGGTCTGTGCAGGGATTCTCGCAGCATCCTCTCTCTCTCTCTCCGAGTGACCCGCCTCAGGCTAATCTCGTTCGGCGACTGCTGCATCTAATTAGGGCAATTAGTGTACTGTTACTATTGTGAATGCTTGACTTTTACTTTGCATAGCAATGACCTTCGCTTAACAGCCACGTGTTGGAGGCCACAGAGGAAAAGCATACAGTGATCTTTCCCGTGCACAGCCGCGAGGGGCTGGAACAGGGTCAGACTTTATGCTTTACAGATTGCCTTCAGCGGGAGGGCACAGCTATCCATTAACTGTTAAGCAGCCTATAGTGTAGTGCTTACCAGGCCTGGCTGCTACACGGATTCAGCTGTACCGCCCCGCTTGTCCGATCTCCTGTGCAAGACCGCAGCCAATGAAAGCGTATTCCGAAATCTCGAACTTGTCCTGAGAACTCGTGAGACTAGGTGCCCTGTATGGTCTTGTTCACAGAAACTGACTAGACTGTGTTCAGTGTTTGCAAACATGTATCTTTTCAAGGAAATCACTTCCTTTTTCCCATCACACAGCTGCGGCTCTTTCACGAACTGCCTCGGCATCCCCCTCACAGAGGCTGGCGCAGATTAGGCGGCGAAAGAAAAAGACTAGGGACGACATGTTCTCGGAACTGATGGCTTGCTCCAGAGCCGAGGCGGCCGAGCAGAGACAGTGGAGGAGACCCTATGTCAGCACCAGCGCTCACACAGCGAACGGAAGGACAGGTGGCGGCAGGAAGACCAGCAGGTGACTCAAACGCTGCTTGGGCTAATGAGGGAGCAAACGGACACGCTCCGGCGCCTTGTAGATGTTCTGCAGGACCGCAGGCAGGAGCAGAGAGCCCCCCTGAACTGTTTCTGCAACCGCCTTCCCCCGCCACAAAGTCCTGTCCCCCCCTCACCAAAAATCACAAGAAGGAGGGGCGCTAGGGGCCGTGAAAACTGTCACTCCACCCCAGCAGAGCGCTCATGTACCAAACAGCTCTCATTCCCTAAAGTGTGAGAAGTGCTTCCCTTCCTGGATCACCCAGTCCCAAATCCAAGTTTCATCCCCCCACTGTGTAGTTGAGTATTAAAAGTAGTTTGTTGTTATTCACTGTTTCTGTCACGTTTTCCTTGTCAGAAGACTTTGTGTGAAGGGGGGGGGAGGGGTTTTTTAATTGCATAGGACAGCCTCCATTACCAGGGTACAGACTTGGGGGCAGGATCAACAGCAGGACACACACAGACTGCAGTCACTAGGTACTAGGGTCATTCTGGGAGGTGAATGCTGCCCCGGGTCAGTCTGTGAAGTGTATGCTGCCCCAGGGTCCTAGCGCCTGACATCCACAAATGGCAAGGCAGGCTGCCCTTACCATGCCCTTCCCCCCTAGCCACGAGCCTCTCCGATGCCCTGAGCCCCAGCAAGAGCCCTCATCCACGGACACATACTCACCCTTCCCACACACCCCTCACCCCTTCCTACGCCCCAACCCCCAGTCCAGAGCCTGCATCCAAACTCCATCCCAAAGACGGCACCCCTCACCCCTTCCTGCAAACCCACCCCTTCCTGCACACCCACCTGCAACCGTCCTCCCCCCAGAGACCACTGTAGGAGCAGGAGCCTGTCATTCCTCTAGTGTAGAAGCGGTCTGGACATCAGTGCACACCGTACCCACCACAGTCCGCGTCCATGTTTCAACCCTTGAACAGGAATTCATAATTAAAGAAAACTTTATTAATAATCAGTGTTCCATTAAAGTTATTTTAAAACGTGTGTTGGAAGGGGGGAAACCTGGAGAACGGGGTATGTAACCGCAGATCGAAGTCAACAGTCACTGAAACAGGCTCAGGTTCAGCTTCTCTGTAAATCAACTGGAGAGTCATAGGTTACCCTGCTCTCCGAGGAACCTATCTTTCAAAGCCTCCCGGATGCACAGCGCTTCCCGCTGGGATCTTCTATCGGCACGGCTGTCTGGCTGAGCGTAATCAGCAGCCAGGCGATTGGCCTCAACCTCCCATCCAGCCATAAAGGTCTCCCCCTTGCTCTCACAGAGATTGTGGAGCACACAGCAAGCAGCAATAACAACGGGGGTATTTTTTTCGCTGAGGTCCGGGCGAGTCAGTAAGCTCCGCCATCTCCCCTTGAGACGTCCGAAAGCACACTCCACCACCATTCTGCACTTGCTCAGCCGGTAGTTGAAGAGTTCCTTCTCACTGTCCAAGGCGCCTGTATAGGGCTTCATGAGCCAGGGCATTAGCGGGTAGGCTGGGTCCCCGAGGATCACTGTAGGCATCTGCACATCCCCAACCGTTATTTTGTGGTCCGGGAAGAAACTACCTGCCTGGAGGCGTTTAAACAGACCAGAGTTCCTGAACACACGCGCGTCATGAACCTTGCCCGGCCACCCCACGTAGATGTTGGTAAAACGTCCCCTATGGTCCACCAGTGCTTGCAGCACCATTGAAAAGTAGCCCTTTCGGTTAATGTACTCGCTGGCCTGGTGGGCCGGTCCCAGGATAGGGATGTGAGTGCCATCTATAGCCCCACCGCAGTTTGGGAATCCCATCGCGCCGAAGCCATCTATGACGACCTGGACGTTTCCCAGGGTCACTACCTTTGAGAACAGTTGCTCAACGATTGCGTGGGCTACTTGAATCACAGCAAGCCCTACGGTAGATTTGCCCACGCCAAAGTGGTTCGCTACTGACCGGTAGCTGTCTGGCGTTGCAAGTTTCCAGAGGGCTATGGCCACTCGCTTCTGCACAGTCAGGGCTGCTCGCATCCGGGTGTCCTGGCGCTTAAGGGCAGGGGACAGCAAGTCACAGAGTTCAAGGAAAATGCCCTTACGCATCCTGAAGTTCCGCAGCCACTGTGATTCATCCCAGACCTGCAGCACTATGCGGTCCCACCAGTCCGTGCTTGTTTCCCGGGCCCAGAATCGCCGTTCCACACCATGAACTTGACCCATTGCCACCATGATCTCCACTGCGCGGCGTACCCTGCTTTGTGAGAGGTCTGCGCCACTCTGTGACTTCCTGTCCTCACCGCGCTGCCGGAGCCTCCTCGCCCGATTTCTCAGCAGCTGACTGTGGAAGAGGTGGATGATAAGGTGCGAGGAGTTGACAACGGCCATAAGTGCAGCGATGATCGCAGCGGGCTCCATGCTTGCAGTGCTGTGGCGTCCGAGCTGTAACCGACCAGAGAAGGGCGCGAACAGATTTCCCGCCGGCGCTTTCAAGGAGAGAGGGCGGGAGTGACGGTTCAATGATGACAGTTACCCAAAACCACCCTTGACACATTTTTCCCCCCAGCATGCATTGGGGGGAAATCCCAGGTTTCCAATGGGCAGCGGGGAGTGCGGGAACTGTGGGATAGCTTCCCACAGTGCACCGCTTCCAAAGTCGACACTGGCCCCGTTACTGTGGACTCACACAGTCGAACTAGTGTATTTAGTGTGGATACACAACTTCGACTTCATAAGGTTGATTCCACAAATTCGAATTAAGTTGATTCGAAATAGTCTTGTAGTGTAGACGTACCCTTAGACAGAACAAGAAGGTTTCAGTTAAAGTAATTTGGAGTTATAATTCTTTCATTTTATTTTACTTTGTGGCTACTAAGAAGAAATTCACAGACAATCTCGGTATATCAGCTGAACCATTATATTCAGCTGTAATTAGAATAAACTGCCAGTATGAATTACAGTACATTGGTTTTAGAGATCTGTTTTGAGACAACTGCTTCTTACCGATGCAGAGACACAGCAATTTGCTGTCTAACTTTGTACATTTGCAAAAGACACTTGGTGTAAAATTAATTAGGTCATTAGAAACCTATTATCTTGCCTCTAAGGACTGATTTTAAAGGCAAGTGTGTTTCCTGTACAATGTTCCATCTTAGCATTCAAAACTGGTTGTGCTTCATTCTTCAGGTTTTACAGTGCTTTTCTGTATTTGTCAGTTATAATCTGACACACGTTTCTGCATTCTATCTCACAATACATTAGCATGTCCCAGAAAAAGGTTATTTGACTGTTTACTTTATTGCTCAGAAGGGCTGAGTGAACACTTCACAATAAATAATGTATATTCTGTGAATTTAGTCTTTTTTTCTTTTTTAGCATTGTCCACAAACAGATTGATTTTTTTAAATGAATTTCAGCACCTAGTGAATGTTCAATTAATCTTTCATACAGATAGATTTCATCATATGGATTGCTCATAAACTATTCACTGCAACTGTTAATTTGAATAGTTGATGTTCATACTGTGTATGGGTTTCCATTGGTCACCTGGTACTTCACTGGTCACATATGTTCCCTGACTGGATGAACTGAATAAATAATTGGGGCTTCTGTTTAAGGAAAAACTGTATTCCAAAAGAAAAAGCATATTTGGGCATGTACAAGGACAACAGATTTTCTAAAAAAACCAAAAACAAACAAACTAGTCTCTTCCTAGCCGGGGGGCGGGGGGGATATAAGACCTATATATTAGCTGTTCAGCAGGCTTT
Organism: Mauremys mutica; assembly: GCF_020497125.1. Lineage (NCBI taxonomy): Eukaryota > Metazoa > Chordata > Testudines > Geoemydidae > Mauremys > Mauremys mutica. The sequence goes on along the minus strand of NC_059080.1, from coordinate 31,952,216 downwards.
ACATCCCGGGTTTTTTTCCCTCACATACATAGTCACAAAAAGTAACTGCATATAAATGTGAAGTCCTATTTCCATATCTTTAACGCTCTTTAAGTGCCAGGGCTTTTGCCAGAGGGGTTGGGAGGAGAAATGTTGTAGATCTGCTGTATATTCTCCATACCATAAACAGTAATCAGGAGTGGTGGTGTGTATTATATATTTATAGGTATTTCTAAGACACTGAGCATTAAGGATGCAGTGAATACTTTTGACCTGTCACAGAGGGAGGAGGTACAGGAGGTCAGTGTATCTGGAGAGGAAGGATTCATTGTGAATGAGCTATGATAGAAGAAGCAAAGCTGTAAGTATGATGATGACAGAACTGTTGTCACAGGTCAGTTACTCCTGAGGAGTGGAAGGAGCCTGAGGAATCTCTACACTTTACATGTTGGACTGGCTCTGAACACAAACAGGCCCACTTAGCCTTATGAGTACCTGAGACTGAAGTCATAATTTCCAATAACACTTAATTTTTAAGCTTACATTGATCTTTGTCTGCAGCAAAGCTTTCCAGGAGAAAGGGAAAAACCTACAAGATAGTTTCATTAGTCTGTGTATATAAAATGCTGAATGATTTTGATCTTGTAAATACTAGGGCAAGTTAGAAAACAAGAATTGTTTTGTAAAAATATATCAAGGTTTTGACACTTGTTTTGCAAAAAACTAGACTTCTCAACATTTTTCGCAGCCACCCTCACAACAGAATAGCCAATAAGGCAGTGGTTGGGGCAGTATCTTGGGATGTCTGAGACCCAGGATGAAATCTCCACTCTGAGGCAGAGCAGGGACTCGCATGTTCCAGCTGAGTGATTTAACCTCTGCTTACTGGTTATAATGCAATGCGGGGAGTTTCTCTCATTTTGTCCAGAAACTTCCCCAATGAAGATTTTGTCTAAACAGCTGTTGTGCTGTCTAGAGTGGCTCATGACTGTGAGTGCCAGCCTCAGGGCAAACTGTCAAAAACCTGAGACACCCCAAACCGGTGGTATGTTCTATAATTAGATTTCACTCAGCCAGTAACAAATCTGAACTCCTAGATCACTGTAACAGTCTTACCATGGAGCTAGACAGTCCCCTTGGGCTCTGCAGTCTATCTTGCCACCCAGACAAACAGGACATAGTGATAAATGGTCACTGACACCAAAAATCACACAATATTCAGGTTGCTTCCAATTCTAAGAAACCAGTTACTTACCCCACCGATGGCAGATGCTGGGTCTGCGCCACAGCTCCCCACAGCTGCCTGCACGGCTCTTTCCATGGCTGGGCTGCAGCTCCAAGGCCCTGCCCCCCAGTTGGGGTAAGAGCTCCATGGGCAGTTGTGAGGAGCCTGAGTCCCTCCAGCTGCCTTGGACAGGGAACCGGGGGGCTGGGACATGGGCAGGGGGCTGCTTTGGGCCCTTCACCCTGGGTGGGGGCAGGATCCCTGGCCCCACTCTGGCTTGGCCAGGGGTGGGGTCTTGGGGGAGGAGGTGGGGCCTTGGGAGGAAGGGGTAGGAGTGGGGCATCAGGGGTGGGGGCCCTGCCCCTCCCCCGCACTTTTGGGAAGGCACTGCCATCCCTGCCCTGGGGATCTCTAGCTTCAGTTTGGTGACTTTGGCCCTGTGAAAGTTCAAACAGCAAAGACATGGAAAATTTTTCTGGGACTGTTTAATTTTCTTCATTCAGCTTCTAAGTCCACAGATGAGTTTTCTCGCATATAGCATTTCCAAGGTGTGATAGGGCCATTAGTCAGTCCTTTGTATTGAGATTTACTTGATGACACATCTGATTTTGGTAGCCCTTCTGGATGGGGGATGATTCCTGTACCTGGGTTCAAAGCAAACATTTTCAAAGTTATAAAGCAAAACTTAAATATTTTCTTATCACATGGAATATAGACATTACCAGTGAGATTAATGCATGCAGCAATGTACACACATTTTAGAGTCTGAATAAGGAAAAGTTGTTCCCATAATATAAGAACTAGAGGCCACCAAATGAAATTAATGGGCAGCAGGTTTAAAACAAATAAAAGGAAGTTCTTCTTCACACAGCGCACAGTCAACTTGTGGAACTCCTTGCCTGAGGAGGTTGTGAAGACTAAGACTATAACAGGGTTTAAAAGAGAACTGAATAAATTCATGGAGGTTAAGTCCATTAATGGCTATTAGCCAGGATGGGTAAGAAATGGTGTCCCTAGTCTTTGTTTGTCAGAGGGTGGTAATGGATGGCAGGAGAGCAATCACTTGATCATTACCTGTTAGGTTCACTCCCTCTGGGACACCTGGCTTTGGCCACTGTTGGTAGACAGGATACTGGGCTGGATGGACCTTTGGTCTGATCCAGTACATCCATTCTTATGTTCTTAAATTCATTCTTATAAGACTAATACCTATTTCGAACAAAACTAATAGATGGGTGAACTAGTTTGGTTTCCAGCTAGGAGTTTGTCTTGTGATAATACCAGCAGTCTTGGCAACATCTGGCATCTGGTCTGTCAGCGTCACAACTGTACTTTTCTGCACAAAGTTTGTTTTGATAAACTGGCATTTTACAATGAAAAACGTTTTATCAAAATTTAAATAGTGAATGGTGGTATGACGTATCTTTGGTACTGTATCTTATTGCATCTCTCTGTAGATATTTATAGGTCCCCATTGCTGTGGTATCTGAGCACCTAGACTTGTAGTGCTCAGTGCATCCTTTGAATTTGTTGCCCTTGGAAGGAGCTGTTCTGACCATGTTAACAGGGAAGACAGGAAAGTTTTTGAAAAACAGATCCCAGATCACAGTGAAATAAACATTCTCACTGTAAAACAAGTCAGACAGGATGTCCACTGAAGTGCAATTGTATGCATGTGCAATAGAGACTTGGCTGAGACTTTCAAAGCTGCTTCGGGGATTTGGATGCTCAGTCCCCATTCGTTTTAATGCATCATATGGATGAGGACTTGGTGTTGAAGTCCAGGGCCTGGTCTACACTATGAGTTTATTTCGAATTTAGCAGCGTTAAATCGAATTAACCCTGCACCCATCCACACAATGAAGCCCTTTATTTTGATATAAAGGGCTCGTAATATCGATATCTGTACTCCTCCCCGACGAGGGGGTAGCGCTGAAATCGGTATTGCCATTTCGAATAAGGGTTAGTGTGGCTGCAATTCGATGTATTGGCCTCCGGGAGCTATCCCACAGTGCACCATTGTGACCACTCTGGACAGCAATCTGAACTTGGATGCACTGGCCAGGTAGACAGGAAAAGCCTCGTGAACTTTTGAATTTCATTTCCTGTTTGCCCAGCGTGGAGCGCTGATCAGCCCAGGTGACCATGCAGTCCCAGAATCAAAAAAGAGCTCCAGCATGGATCCTACGGGAAATACTGAATCTGATCTCTGTATGGGGAGATGAATCTGTTCTATCAGAACTCCGTTCCAATAGACGAAATGCCAAAACATTTGAAAAAAATCTCCAAGGCCATGATGGACAGAGGCTACAACAGGGACTCAACACAGTGTGGCGTGAAACTTAAAGAGCTGAGACAAGCGTACCAGAAAGCCAAAGAATGAAATGGACACTCATGGAGAGAGGGGCGACTGACGACTGTAGCTATCCCACAGTTCCCGCACTTGAATTCAAAACCATTTGAATTCTTGTCTGAGCTCCCAAAGCCTGAAGGGTCAAAAACATTGTCGTGGGCGGTTCAGGGTATATGTCGTCACTCCTCCCCCCCCCCCCCCCGTGAAAGCAAAGGGAAAAAAATCCTTTCTCGCCTTTTTTCAATGTCACCGTATGTCTACTGGATGCTGCTGGCAGATGCGGTGCTGCAGCGCTACACAGCAGCATCCCCTTCCCTTCCCTTCCCTTGCGGACGGCAGATGGTACAGTATGACTGATATCCGTCATTGTTGTCCCGTGAGTGCTCCTGGCTGGCCTTGGTGAGGTCGGTCGGGGGGACCCTGCGCAAAAATGGGAGTGACTCCCAGGTCATTCTCTTCTTTAAGCTTTGTCTAATGGAGATTCAGTCCTGCCTGGAATATCATAGCAACTGGAGGCTGCCCTCCCCTCCCCCCTTTGATCTCTGCTTGCAGAGGCAATAAGGTCAGTGTTGTTTCAAATTCATGCATTCTTTATTACTTCATTACACAAATTGGGGATAACTGCCACAGTAGCCCAGGAGGGGTGTGGAAGGAGGGAAGCAACGGGTGGCATTGTTGCAGGGGCACCCCCTAGAATGGCATGCAGCTCATCATTTCTGCGGGATGTCTGTGGCTCTGACCCAGAGCAGCTGTTTGCCTCTCTGGTTCTTTAGTAGGATTGCCTGATAATCTAGGCAGGACTGACTCTCCCTTTAGACAAAACTTAAAGAAGGGAATGACCTGGGGAGTATTCCCGTTTTTGTCCAGGCACCCCCGACCGACCTCACCAAGGCCGACCAGAAGCACCCACGACAGCAGCAGACGGTACAGTATAACTGGTAACCGTCGTTGTCAACTTGCAAAGCAGCAGACGGTACAGTATGGCTGGGGATGCTGCTGTGTAGCACTGCAGTACCGCGTCTGTTAGCAACATCCAGTAGACATACGGTGACAGGGAAAAAAGGCTGAACGGGCTCCATGGTTGCCGTGCTATGGCGTCTGCCTGGGCAATCCAGGGAAAAGGGCTCAAAATTATTGTCTGCTGTTGCTTTCACCGGAGGGAGGATTGAGTGACTACATTTACCCAGAATCACCCATGACACTGTTTTTGCCCCATCATGCATTTGGATCTCAACCCAGAATTCCAATGTGCGGGGGAGACTGTGGGAACTATGGGATAGCTAGCCACAGTGCAACGCTCCGGAAATTGACGCTAGCCTCGGTACATGGACACACACCGCCGAATTAATGTGCTTAGTGAGGCCGCGTGCACTCGACTTTATACAATCTGTTTCCAAAAACTGGTTTTTGTAAAATTGGAATAATCCCGTAGTGTAGACATACCCGAGGAGAGAAGTGTGCAACAGATAAACTTTGCAGTGACTGTTGAATTTAGTTCACAGACTGACAGCTGCATTTCAGAATGCATTTTCTGAGTAATTGTTAAGAGCAGCTGTCCTTTTTCTTCTGGAGCTATTTTGATACTCTCCTCCACCCCACTGCCCTCAATAAAATTATTTTGAACCATTATTAAAATGCAAAGTTAATCAGATTTTGAAATGTTTGTAACTTCTATTGACTGGCAATGTTACATCAGGGCTAGACTGAGCTGTTAGGTTGCGATCTGTGAAGAGGGCAGCTCACAGCTGTGCTGTCTCTGGAAAGAACAGTGATTAACTCATAGTTCCTTTCCTGTTTCTCCCCTTGCTTGTAAGCTACCTCACCTTTTCAAAGTGCAGTTTATTTCCCTCCACTCCCGTTCATGTGGCCAGCTCTCTGCTGAGTGGTGGTACATGGTTCTGTCCACTTCTCAACTCTCACACCCCTGTACTTGCTTCAGTCCCCACACTGTAGTGGCCTCCCCAGTCCTCCTGGTATACTCCAGGGCGTCCTCAAGTGACCATTCAGGGAAAGGAGAGTAGGACAGAAGAGCAAAATTTACTCTTCCCCTCCATGGGGATGTCTCAGAGCTCAGTTCAGATTGTAAACTCTTTGAGGTAGGATACATCTCTCACTAAGACCTTGCCTACACTTGTGGCAGCATGTAGGGCAGGTATAGAGCTACATGCTGCCGTGAAAAGCAGGCTGTGTCCATACTTATTGTGGAGCTGCAAGAGCCTTTGCCTGCTGCCTCCCCCATCAGTCTTTTCTGCTGCTGGAATCTTTCACTGTGGCGAGGAAAAGCCACTACAGCAGGGAAGCAGTGGGACACTACCCTGCTAAAAATAGCAGTGGAGATATGGGAGGCCCTGCTTGGGTGTGTTAGAGAGCTGTGTAGAGTATATAAGTTAGGGTTCAGGCATGTTGGGCATTGTACTGTATTTGCCCAAGCTGTGCCTCACTGTCTACATCGCTATTTATACTGGTGCTAGCTGGGGGTGCAGTGCCTGTGCTCTGCATGTCACCATATGTCTAGACATGACCTCAGTCTCTGGATCATGGCTACCATAATAGGGCCCATCTCCGTTGGGGCCTCAAAATGCTCCCATAATACAAATCAGAACTAAATAATGAACAATTTTCCTTTAATGAGGAAAAGTAACATTTAGATGCTTGGTTGCTGCTGCCTCAAATTCTGTTTAGATAAATCTTGCGGACTCCATCAAACTCATTCCATTTGCCCCTTTATGTCTTTTCTTAACTATCTCTCTCTTTCTGTTTCCAAAACAGGAGTTCTGTATAATCACAGTAATTAACAAACATACCCAAGAACCAGTTTGCTTTTCCGGCTCTGCCACACCTTTTTCAGAAAACAAAAAGTACTCTTTTAGATCCCTTTCCCTCCTAAAAACTGCTTTAGGCAATTTAGCCAATTTCACTGTGTGCTTTCTTCAAAGCCACCCGCCAGGTCTCCCTCCCTTTCTGAGACTTCCCTGCAGTGAGCCTGAATGCTGCTGATCATATGGATAGGATTCAGCTCAGAAAAACACAGCAAGCACAATTTACCTTTAACATTCAGCTTCCAGCTTCTGCCTTGTGATGCCCGAGTTTTGTTTTTGATTACAGTGAATGCATGCGGCACTGGATTGCCACAAAGAGGATTGTTTTGACTTTTCAAAACTTAGAAAATTTTCTTTTCACCTTTACGTTCAAAAACTTTTACCGTAAAAAAAGAAACCAAAAAACAAAAAACACACAAACAAACAAGCAGAGTGGCACAGCTGGCAATGGGAGTGTGACAAACAAAGCATTAGTTTACAATTAAAATGACTCTGTCAGGAGACTAGATCAGACAAAAGAGGCGGGATATTGCTGCACCATGACCTCCAACATCTATTGTCTCTGATCTTGAGCCAATAAACTAGAAAGGCTCGCAGAACCAAAAAGTGTTGGGTTTAATATCAGCAGTCCTGAAAGCACTGCCTCAAACACCAATTGCAATATGATCTAAAGTGGACTGGCCAATGCTGTGATAACAATGGCTTTTGAACAGTGTTGCTCTGGGGAATGATTACAGGGAGCCAGATCTGTGAATAAACAGACCAGTATTTGAGATGAGCCTGTTAGAATCTGGGTAGGTCAGATAGTTCAGTCTGTAGCTATCTGTGATATGCATTTCAATTGCAGTGCATCTGCATTGTAATACTATTGGCTATGAGGCTACCCCACACGATGGAGCATCATAGTGCACCTTAGCTCCCTCTTCATATATTGAAGTGTTATTAACTTCATCTAGATAACTACTCAACCTCTTTTGGCATCCCTGAACATCCTTAAGGATAGGATGCGGCAGATGGACAGTGACTTCACCTTTTTCCAATTCAAGTGTAGTTGACTCTAATATTCATCTCGTACTTCACAAACTAAAATATCATTTCTGCAGAATAGTGAGAATGCAGTTAATTATCAAAGCGCTGAGCAGGCACAAAAAATAGATCTCTCTGAAATGTTAAGACGACAGTAAGCTGATCTTGCAAGTTTGCTCAGTTTTAATTGTCTGCTTGTGGCAAGCTTGCCTGGTATTGACGCATCCACATGGTGCAGGCACTCAGTAAGCATGCTAAAAGACTCTTAACAGAAAGCTGCTGCAAACTTCATTTTGGTAAGATTCGTGCTGCAGACAAGTTGCTGCAAAGTTAATTTTGAGCCAATGTTTAATGTCTCTTTCAGATAACCTTGGCAGAAGGTGTTAGACAACTGTGAATTGATCAGGCTAATCCCATGCAGGGTGAAGACGATTGCAGCCTAGTGTTGTCCTTTCAAAATCCACAGGTTTTGCCGACTGTCTGCTGTGAAAAGCTTGCTATAATTTGGTGGCAAACATGAAGGTAATTCCTTATTATACAATAGTTTGGAGTGTTTTATATGTAAACTGCTGAGCAAGTAATAGCAAGCCTGTAACCTTACTCCGAGCAGAGCAGGGATGTGTAGTTCAGGTTAACCAGAACTGCCGTTATCCCTTTATGCTCTTTTATCATGGGAATTGCCTCCCCTATCTAGTTCTGCCATATTTATTCTAGATAGAATTATGCAATGCTAAAAGATTACCTTAAAAAGTTCAACACAGAAAATAGGAATGACCTGATTCTCTAGAGCCTTGCCACCTGTATAGTCATTTAGACCTGTACAAAGTGGCTGTTCAATGCTACCAGTTCAGAACTATAGCTTCTTACATCCTTTTTGCACAGGTCTCAATGATTATACTGAAGAATCAGGCCCCAAATGCCATAGGATGTGACTGGGGGCTTGTCTATATGGGGAAATTGACTGGCACAGCAGCACAATTATTACTGGCACCCCTGTGGATGCTCTTCCTGGGGGAAAAAAGTGACTTTATTATGCTTTGAAATTACTATAATTATTTTGCAATAGCTGTGGTCAATTTCCCACATTCCACATATGCTGCCACAGAGGGTGTTGAATTGAGCCAGACTCAGATATGATCACTATAGAATTGTAAACAATATCCTGGACAAAAAGTTGGGTGACCAGCCTGGATCCGTTGATGCTTTCAGTTTGAAATCTGATAGGGGTAGATTGTATACTAGGTTCTGTCGGGTGCTATGCCTCATTCAGAGTGGTGTTCCTCCCCACCTACCCCAAGAGAAACTCTGGTTGATACAAATAGCACATTGACTCCCACTGCCATGGCACCTGCAACACCAGTGAAAAAACAGAATAGAGTATGTCTTCATTACAATAAAATGCCTTCAATTAGCCTGTGTCAGCTGATTTGGGTTCTCAGGGTGGATTTACTGGGCTATAATTTTGTAGACATCTGGGCTCGGATTGAAGCCTGGGCTCTGAGACCCTGCTAAGTAAGCCCAGAGTTAGTAGAACTCAAGTTATCAGACCCTGGGTTTGTTAATCTAGGGCTTCAATGTCTACACTCATTTCTAACCCCAGATTAGGAATTGTTGAACCACGGGTCCCAACAATTGCATTATGCAAGCCTGAGTCCTACCACCCCGATCTCAGACTTCCTAGCGCCCTCACAAAATGTGGCCACTCTAGCTCTTTGTTCATGGTGCAGCATAGGAAAACTTGACTGTCCACCAAACTTGACTGTCCAAAGTACAAAGAAAGTAAGCCCTGTGGGACTGTAGAATACTTTTGGTGGACTCTCAGAGCACTAGACCAGTGGGGGTGTCTTTTCACAGCAAAGCAATAGGGCTTGAACCCTGGGTTGACTCATGCTCAATTCCTCTATCCCACTGGGTCCTGGGACCCTGGGTCTGAGACCTGGGTTAGGGTGATTTGCACATAGATGGAAGGGAGTTAGGCTTGAGTTTGAGTTTGAACCCTGGATTTATACTGCAGTGTAGATATATCCACAGTTTCCTCTGCCATGGGCAAGCTCTTCTGCGGGTGGAGGAAGAAGGTGAAGCTATGGCTCTAGTCTTATCCCGCCCTTGCCCATGTTTTCTGGCACCACACACTTGTTGGGATGCAAGAAGAAAGCATGATCTGTACTCCCCAATGAGACGTTGGTCAGTCCCTGTGCAGGAGCACTAGGGAACGTAAGAATGGCCCTACTGGGTCAGACCAAATGTCCATCTAGCCCAGTATTCTGTCTTCTGACAGTGGCCAGTGCCAGGTGTCTCAGAGGGAATGAACAGAACAGATAATCATCAAGTGATCCAACCCCTGTCACCCGTTCCCAACTTCTGGCAAAACAGAGGCTAGGGACACCAATCCTGCCCATCCTGGCTAATAGTCATTGATCGACTTACCCTCCATAAATTTATCTAGTTCTTTTTTGAACCCTGGGAAGGGAAGCAACTTGCAACTTGCACCTTCAACCCTTTGTATACTCTCACAGGGCTGAGCAGAATGTGGCCCATGGTCCTTTTCACCATGGATGTAAAAGGAGCATAGAACCTGCTGTAGGCATGAGAACATGGCAAATGTGATTCTTTTCTGGTTTTGTGCAGAAAATCTTTTAAGCTATCACATGTAGCTGGAGCACTTTGGCGAAGCTTTGTCATAGTCAAGACCAGGGGTCGGCAACCTCTGACACAGGGCTCACCAGGGTAAGCACTCTGGAGGGCCGGGCCAATTTGTTTACCTGCCGTGTCCGCAGGTTCGGCTGATCGCAGCTCCCACTGGCTGCGATTCACCACTCCAGGCCAATGGAAGCTGCTGGAAGCCGTGTCCAGCACGTCCCTCGGTCCACGCCACTTCCTGCATCCCCCATTGGCTTGGGACGGCAAACCGTGGCCAGTGGGAGCCGCGATCGGCCGAACCTGTGGACGCGGCAGGTAAACAAACTGGCCTCACCCACCAGGGTGCTTACCCTGGTGGGCTGAATGCCAGAGGTTGCCATCCCTGGGCAAGACTAAGTTTTGTGCCAACAAAACAGCTTTCTGGGCAGTAACTGTGTCACTGAACGAGGGGGAGCTGATGGTGGGATAGGTTGAATCTCCTAGGCTGAATCATGCTTGGTCACCAACTTGAAAGGTTTGAGAAAGCAATGGAAAGCAGCACCTCCGCTCCTGTCACATCAGAAGATGTGTGAAACGACAAGCGTGTGTACGTGTATAATTTGCTGTTGAACAGCAAAAATCAGCATCTGCAATTCAGTTGCAGTTGCTATTCTATCTTTTTTTAAATGTAAAAGCAAAAGAAATCAGTGAATTATTTGTTGCTCTCTGAGAAAGAGGAGGCTTCCAGGATGCTTGGAGATTTGCAGAGATACACTTTGAGTGTGGCAAGTGATAAGGCAAGACAGGACAAAGGGGAGAAGAGATACGAGGAAAGCATTTGTGACCCTGCTAGCAGCACTACCAAAGTCCACTCCACCCCACCTCCCAAAAACCCAAACAATGTAACCATAGCAAGAGTGCAAGCTCTTACAAAATGGGGGCATGCTTGCAGTAGCAGTGGAGAGAGGTTGGGCAGGCATAGAAGCCACTGCGTTTTGCCTTTCTCCCACAAACCAAAATCAGCAAGAGAAATGGCTAATCCTCCTTTTGATTGAACAAAACTGATTTTTTGTCTCAGCAATGCACAGCTATTATGTGAACTTTTATTAAAAATAAGTTTTCAGTGTAGCATACAAATTAGCGGTCACCATTCATGTCAGTGAAAAGTTTAGTTGTAGGTGTGTTGGTCCCAGGATGTTAGAGAGAAGAAAGTGGGTGAGGTAATATCTTTTATTGGACCAACTTCTGCTAGTGAGACAGACAGGATCTCCCACCAACAGAAGCTGGTCCAATAAAAGATATCACTTCACCCACCTTGTCTCAGTAAAAAGTTTGTCAGTTTCAGCAATTATATTTTTATAAGTAGAATCAACCCCTTTCTTCCTGCTGGACAATTGAAGCCGGAGAAGAAGAATGGATTTGAAGTCTGGAGGGGTTCTGAACTATCATCAACAGAGCAAGAGAAGTTGAGTGTATAGGTAGAAGAGGATACTATAATATTAAGCATGTTTCTTCTCTTGAGCCTCATAGATCCTCTTGTCTTAGGTGAAAAACATACATTGGTATAATTATAGAATAAAGACCAAAGTCTTTCATCTGTAGAGCATCAGTTAAATTCCAATCTGAGTATGCAAGGTTTGGGGAAAATACCTAGAGCGGTGCAAATATTGGGGGGGGGGAATAGTCTGCAAATACTTTCAATTTTTTAAATTAATTCACTAGAATCATTAATTATGCTGCTATTCTTGTATATCCATTTACTGGTAATGACTATTAAGTGAATACTATAGAATATTATTGAGCAGGAAATATGATATTTGAAATCATGAATATTTGCACCAGAAACATGATTTTGAGTTATTCAGCCAATCAAAGGACAAAAACATGCCATCTGACCTGGGTGTCCAAAAAGAACCAGCTCAGATATGAAAGTCTGAATGCTCACGATGCTACTGCTCATAAACAACCTAAAGGCCCAGAATTATTCATGGAAATTAGTGGCTGAATGATTTCAAATAATCAATAAACTTGAATTGTTTGCAAATGGATTTTCTCAAGGACATACAAGAAAAGGTGGAATTTATGGAATGAACTCCTTATTATGAATCACATGATCCGCTCTGGTCACTTCCATCTGAGGACCATGTGGTGGGCTAAATGACCTGAACTGGTTTACTCATTCCAGTCTCTAATGGAGAATTGTACAAAAACTAACATCACATCTGAGCACCTTCATTGGCAGTCCCAGCAGAGAGACAATTATTGCAAGAGCCATGGAAGCTGAACTACTCTTTAATACCTAGCTATTGTCAGGGTTGACGAAAATTGATTAGGCAGCACTAGGAGACTAGAATTGCTGCTGTCTGGGCTATGTGTGTTCTGAGGGTAAATATTTCACGCTTCCAGACTGACAATCTGGCACTAAATTTAGTTAAAAACAAAGTTTGCAGAAATAATAGTCAATGGCAGATTGAGTATTGCTAATTTGTTGGCATTTTCTTGGCCATTGGCTGCTTTATTTTTATGTGATCATGTGTGCATTAGTTGAGTTAATAACAATGATAACAAATTAATAGCCTAACCAACACCCTGTAAAGACACTGTCCTTTGAAAAGAAAGAAAAAGAGGCTCAGAACATAAAACTTGGTTATACATGTTTTTGTTACATACCTCACAGGTAGAATTGCATATAGCTGAGTATGGAGAATCCCCAGACAACCTATTGAGAAACCAAGGCCAGTTTTATTATTTAAAAGAAAACTAAGAGAGGCTTGATGGTAATCCGATTTACATTGATAAAGCTTCATTCATTTCAACAGATGTACACTGGTGTAAATAAAATCTGAGTAAGGCTGATTGGTTTAAACTAGATGCATCCACAGTATGGTGCTATGCTGTGGATGTTTGATGTACAATTGTCAGCATGACTGGGTATAAATGTATGGTTATACAGTGTATGAAATGCCACATGAATATTTCTAACCTCTTGGGGCTTGACCCAGATTCATGGCAATGGGAGTTTTCTCACTAACCTTAGTGGGCATTGGATCAGGAACTCTATGCAAAAAAGGGATATGGTGCTTGATGAGTTAATATTTCCAGCTGCCAAGGCACCAGGCTATTTTTGACACTTCTACACCCCCTTGACAAAATTATTGATTGTTGCATTTACAGTTGTAAGGGATTCCCCCCACCCCCTTGTGATCTTCTTTCCCTCATACTGAATTCAGAGGGTGGAACATAAAAACATAAGAATGGTCCTACTGGGTCAGACCAAAGGTCCATCTAGTCCAGTATCCTGTCTTTCGACAGTGGCCAATGCCAGGTGCTCTAGAGGGAATGAACAGAACAGGTAATCATCAAGTGATTCCCAGCTTCTGGCAAACAGAGGCTAGGGACACCATTCCTGTCCATCCTGGCTCATAGCCATTGATGGACCTATCCTCCATGAATTTATCTAGTTCTTTTTTTAACCCTGTTGTGGTCTTGGCCTTCACAACATCCTCTTGTAAAGAGTTCCACAGGTTGACTGTGCATTGTGTGAAGAAATACTTTCTTTTGTTTTAAACCTGCTGCCTATTAATTTCATTTGGTGACCCCTAGTTCTTGTGTTCTGAGAAGTAGTAAACAAGACTTCCTTATCTACTTTCTCTACACCAGTCATGATTTTATAGACCTCAATCATATCTCCCCTTAGTCATCTCTTTTCCAAGCTGAAAAGTCCCAGTCTTATTATCCTCTCCTCATACAGAAGCCGTTCCATACCCCTAATAATTTTTGCTGCCCTTTTCTGAACCTTTTCCAATTCCAATATATCTTTTTTTGAGATGGGGCAACCACATCTGCACACAGTATTCAAGATGTAGGTTATCATGGATTTATATAGAGGCAAGATAATATTGTCTGTCCTATTATCTCTCCCTTTCTTAATTATTCCCAGCAATCTGTTTGCTTTTTTGACTGCTGTTGCACATTGAGTGGATGTTTTCAGAGAACTATCCACAATGACTCCAAGATCTCTTTCTTGAGTGGTAACAGCTAATTTAGACACCATCATTTTATATGTATAGTTGGGAGTATGCTTTCCAATGTGCATTACTTTGCATTTATCAACATTAAATTTCATCTGTCATTTTGTTGATCAGTCACCCAGTTTTGAGATATCCTTTAGTAGCTCTTCGCAGTCTGCCTGGGACTTAACTATCTTTAGTAATTTTGTATCATCTGCAAATTTTGCCACCTCACTGTTTACCCCTTTTTTCCAGATCATTTATGCATATGTTGAATAGGACTGGTCCCAAAGAAGATCTCTGGGGGACACCACTATTTACCTCTCTCCATTCTGAAAACTGACCATTTATACCTACTCTTTGTTTCCTATCTTTTAACCAGTTACCAATCCATGAGAGTACATTCCCTCTTATCCCATGGCAGCTTACTTTGCGTAAGAGCCTTTGGGGAGGAAGCCTTTGGTGGAAGGGGGCTAAGGACTCATGGAGTTAGTTAAGGGTACACTTACCATCCTTGCTATCAAAGTTTGGGATGATTTACACTCAGATCTGTCAACTTGATGTAAAAATTGTTGCTCATAATGGTTCCCTTTGGTGCAGAACCTATTCGAGGTCAGAAGAAGGTTTGTTGTGATGTTTTAAATCTTTCTGACATAATGCTGAGTCTTTGGGCATTTATTACATATCCCATTACAGTTGTGTGACTAGTGTTTGAGTCTGTTAACAGCTCCCTGTGCCATTAACATGCAGTCACAGCCTCTTGCACCTATTGATAATAAGTGCATACACACCTAAGGCTCAGTCCTGCTCCTATTGAAATAAATAAGAAAAAAATTCTTTTGACTTGAGAGGGAGCAGGCTTAAATGGTTACCTTCCAATCACAGGTTCATTTTTGTACTGGTGTGTATGTTCATTTCACATGAGCTTGAATGCTCACTTCACCAGCATTAGGGTTGTGTTATGTGGCCATTTAGGAAACAACTCCTTAAGACCTAAACTGAGCATCCTTAACATCTCAGCACTAGCAATGGAAGAATTTCAAAGGATTTTGTTCAATAGACAGTCAAATCTAGATACTTATCTGAATCTTTAATCTCTCTTGAGTCTGGAAAAACAGGGCAGGATTGTTCTTGTGAAATTGTTGGGATTTTTGGTCTTGGCTCGAAATGCAGAGGCATGAGGGAACTAGCCAATCTTTTTTTAACTTCAGATACCTTTTATTTCTGGCTTAGTACATGTGAAATTTCTGGAGGTGTTTTTCATGACACCCCAGTTGGAAAGCTGGCAATGAAGGAAGGGTAGGAATAGCTTTTATTGGTGGATTAGAGTTAAAAATCCTTTCTGAGGGAGATAAATGGGGCACTTGTCAGCAGTTGTCTCAGCAGACAGGCTGGGACCGACAGGCTCTGTGGAGGAGTTTGAAGGAACTGGGCCTTCCCAAATTCCGGGTATGGTAAACCTTAGGGAAAAGTAGACATGTATAGGATGATTCATTGTTTTTAAGGTATGTTTTCTCTTAAATGCTTTTTTCCTAAATAAATAATACTTTTAATGAGGCTGTCTGCTCACTGATGACCACGGTTATTGCCTTTGTGGGAATAGAGTTGCAGGGTCTGGACATAAGTCAGACTGGTTAATGTGATCACAGTTGATGCACAGAAGATTGCAGCCCAGGGCTGAGTCTGAGCGTGGGAGAATTCCATGATTCTATCCCAAGATGGAAGTGATTCTAGAGGCCTGAGACCTGAGGGGTGCACTTGGGTGCAGGGAGATGGTGGTCAGAGGTGCAATTAGCATGGGGATTTTGGCATCCATATATTGCTATATGCATGGCTAGGAAATCATTCAATTCAAGTTTTCTGATTTCCATCTTATCCCTTCATATAAACATGCACTTGCACCAAAAAGAGAAGATCTGGAATTGGGACTGGTATGTTGGTCTACAGGAGGGTATCTGGCTGAAAAAGTGATTGCTAGTCAGTATCCAAGGAGCACTGTCTCATCCTAATGTTGGATGACCAGATAGAAAATGTGAAAAATAAGAATGGGGCATGGGGAAGGGGTAAGATTTGCCTGTATAAGACAAAGCCCCTAACATTGGGATGGTCATGATAATATCAACATGTTTGGTCATCCTATCCTAATGCACAGACAAATGTTGTATCAACATTTATTATGCTTACTGATATGAGAGGACACATTTTTGCAAAGGAGGATGAGCGTTTCTCATAACAACCTAAAATGTTACTTGCCTAGTGAGCGAATATAAATGTCACTAATCCAGTTAATAAAAATCACCAAAACGTTCACTTTATATTATGACAATATGCTAGCGAATTCCTGTTGTCCAGCCAGATGGGTATAGAGCAGGGGCAGGCAAACTTTTTGGCCTGAGGGCTGCATCGGGTTTCGGAAATTGTACGGAGGGTCAGTTATGGGAGGCTGTGCCTCCGCAAACAGCCAGGTGTGGCCCGGCCCCTGCCCCCCTATTGCCCCCCCGCTTCTTGCAACCTGATGCCCCCCCAGGACCCCTGCCCCATCCAGCCCACCCTGCTCCCTTTTCCCTGACTGCCTCCAGAACCCTCACCTCTGACTCCCCCGCACCGCCCCATCCAATCCCTCCTCTCATTCCTCACTGCCTCCCCCCGGACCCCTGCCCCATCCCCCACCTGTTCTCCCTGCCCCTGACTCCCCTCCAGCTGCCCCATCCGACCCCCCCTCCTTCCTGACTGCCCCCTGGGACCCCTGCACCCATTCAATGCCCCTGTTCCCCACCCTCTGACTGCCCCAACCTCTATCCACACCCCCTGACCACCACCCCGAACTCCCCTGCCCTCTATCGAACCCCCCCTGCTCCCTGCCCCCTTACCTCACTGCCTGAAGCACTGGTGGCTGTCAGTGTGGCTGTGGCTGGAGCCAGCCACGCCACCGCGCAGCACAGAGCACCAGCTCAGGCCGCATCTACGCAGCTGCGCTGCCCGGCCACCTAGAGCACTGCGCCAGCGGCATGGTGCACTGAGGCTGCGGGGGAGGGGGAACAGCTGGGGAGGAGCCGGGGGCGAGCCTCCTGGGCCAGGAGCTCAGGGGCTAGGCCGGATGTGGCCCGCGGGCCGTAGTTTGCCCACCTCTGGTATAGCGG
The DNA here is from genome assembly GCF_020497125.1 of Mauremys mutica. Lineage (NCBI taxonomy): Eukaryota > Metazoa > Chordata > Testudines > Geoemydidae > Mauremys > Mauremys mutica. The sequence continues at coordinate 31,935,045 of NC_059080.1, read as the reverse complement.
AAGTAAGTAAAACTGCATGTGAACCCACCTAGAAAACTTGTTTGAGAGTCCCAGAATCTGCAGTTCTATTTCCTTGTTCTATGATCACATTACTGTGCCTGAGACATACTGGAAATATTTGGAGATAATTTTTTTTCACAAGAAGCACTTACATTAACCATTTTCTGAATCAGATGCTTGATTATATCAGCTGCTTCTTTAGTGAATATAACTCAAGGATGTGTCTAAAGTCAGTTAATTTAAGTTCTTCTAAAGTTTTACTTGTGTAATTCTACTATGAAACTTAAGGCACTTTTCACTGAACAGTGAAGGGGTAGAAGATATACTGTAGTAAAAGAAAAAATCCCCTGGTGTAGAGCACTTCAAAAATTACCCCTGGAAAATGCATTATATGTATGTTATGTTAATTTTTTGATAACTTTTAGGGATAAACATTATCTAGTGTTAAGATAACCACGTCAAGTTTTTGTTAAGACATTTCCAGTCAATATAGGCATGTAGTCAGACAGATTTTCAAATCCATTAATGATTTTTACCCATGTGATCATCAAAGCTCCCATACACAATGCAGAGACAGTGCGTGGGTGGAGTTATTGTTAGAAAACAGATGAACAATCAGAGTTGAAAAATGGGGGTGGGGGGAAGGAGAGAGGGAACAGAAAAAAAAGTATGTTGAATTCTCATAGGGGAAAAATGGGTTTAGAGTAAAAGATGGACTTTTTAAATTTTTAATTCATTTTTTGCTGCTTTACTGATGTCTTGTGAGAAGATAGGAAGAGGGCTTGTAACAAAGAGGTTTCTAACTGAACAGAAAGAAAGAAGAAATCTCAGGAAAAAAGGTAGGGAAAAGGCAAGTAGAAGTAAAAAGCCGAAAAGTTCACTCAATATAAGGCATGCCCCAGAAGCATCTCCTATAATGGAACAACAGATCAAATGTAAAACCACAGAGACCGTAACTGTCACTGAGTCAGTCTTGGCTGCGTCGTTTATTCAGCAGTATATACAGGAGTACCCACACAGCCCTTTACTGATCCATATTTAGCCCCATCTCTGATGCCCTCTCATGAAGGACTCAGGATAACTACACAAACATATAGGCCATCTCCACAGTAGAGAAATGGATGTTCCTATCTAAACAGGTGGAGTAGAACCACGACCGGTTCCAGGGGTTTTGCCGTTCCAAGCAGAAAAAAAAAAAAAAAGCTGCAATCTGCAGCAATTCAGCGGGAGGTCCTTCGCTCCGACCGGGAGTGAGGGACCCTCTGCCGAATTGCTACCAAGTAGCTGGATGTGCCGCCCCTCTCCGGAGTGGCCACCCCAAGCACCTGCTTGCTATGCTGGTGCCTGGAGCCAGCCCTGGGTAGAACTGTTTTAAGAACAAATGATTGTGTATGCCCATGCTGTGAACTGTTGAAATATTATCTTCTCATCCCTACTAGTCCTGTTCCATACAGGCTAGTTAAAATGCCTTCTAGATTCCCGTCCCCCAGTTCCTAGAAACAGTAGATTCTGGGAGATTCCAGAATGGCCCCAGTGCACTGTCAGAGAGTTGTGGATGGAACATCTGAACAGATTCACTCAGAACTGTTTTGGTGATGTTTACACTAGCACTAAACCAATGCAGTCTGAACTGGTGTTGAGACATTTTGGTATTTTGAAATCCTCCAGATTCCAGGAACTAATCCAAAAGGCAGTTGACATGCATGTAATTTTTGAAGTACTGTTATGTGTGTACAAGAGGTGTTTTATAGACATGATGGTGAGACCAAATGGTTCTAGAAATGGTATGTTTCTCTAAAATAGAAAAGGTCATCTTTGAATTCTTCTGGGCTGGGCTCTGAATGTCCCTACAGTGTGGGGCCTCCAACTACTTTATTTGTGGCACCTCTGTGAAAAGGAGATTAAAAATGTATGTGCAATGTATAACCCCTGATAAAATATAATCCTTATAGCCAACTTTAAAAAAATAATTGTAAACAGAGAAATAGACCTCCTTATTCATTTGTAACTGGTACTTCTTTTCTTCTTATGTGAAAACTACCTTTGCAAATACTTTTTCTTTCAGAAAGATTTCTCCTCTTCCACCTTCTTGCACCCTTCCACTGATTGCTGTTTATGATACAGCTTCACCTATTTAGACCTTCAGCAAACAGCCAATTATTTTAGTATTTTTCCCACATTATAAATGGGGGAACTGAGGCACAGGGTTAGTGACTTGCCCAGGATTGCACATGGGTCTCCTGTCTCCTTTTCCCCTGCTCCAACCATCAGATGAAACCATTTCTTATTTCACACTGCTATAAAAACCCACACTCTCTGCCTGTGACGGGGTGCACTTGCCCCACACCAGACTGGAAGGAGTTAACACCACATTGTGGGCTGAGGAATCCACGCCCCCTTCTTCCTACTGGGCATGCTCCAGGTGTACCAGTATAAAAGTAAGTAGCTCAGCTCAGTCAGGGGAAGACACTGGTGGGGAAGGATGTGTGCCTGGAGTGCCTGCTGAGGATGGCCTCCAGCCTGTACTAGAGGGGAGCGACGACGTGGACCACAGCCTCGGATCCCAGCCGACAGAGCCCCAGGGAGTGGCCGGTGCAGGGGAACTAAGAAATCCGAATGCCTCCTGTACTACATTGCCCAAGACTGCAGTAGGAAGTGACCCAGGGGTTGAGTCGGAGTTGTATCTCCCACCAAGGTAAGTTTGGCATATTTTAGTGGGACTCCCTGCTGAGCTGTTAGCTGGTCATTCCACTGCTATTAGGGCTCTGGGTTGGGGCTTGGTGGATTTTAGTGGGCCCAGGCCCCAGAGGAATGGTGGCCCCCAGGAACTCTGGCCATTGGGCCACACTGCCCTGACAGGGGCATGTTTTATGGACTCTGGCTGCTAGGCTGTACTGTTTCATGGGGTCTGGCTGCTAGGCTGTACTACCCTGAATGAGTGGGGCGTTTGCATAGACTCTGGCCATTGGGCCATATTGCCCTGACAGTAGAGGTGTGTTTCATGGACTCTGGCTGCTACCCCAGGGAGCAACGCAGATCCCAGATAGCACAGCAGAGCAGGCAATGGGTGAGACACCACCCACAGAGGGCACTCCACAGCTAGAATGGAGTCAATTCCCAGAGCGACTGGCAGGAGGCGCCATGGTGGTGAGCACAACCCATTACACTGCCCTACAAGTGTGTGGGGAAATCTGACATTATCTAGACTGGTGATGTGACAGGTCACATATTCCAATGGCCTTTAAATTATTCCTCAGTAGAGATGTGAGGATAGAATAATGTCACTTCTCACGTGTACCATCTTGATGTATTGTTAGTATTATTTGGCATTTACACTGTTGTAGTGCCTAAAAGCTATAACCAGGTTTGGCCTCTTTGTGATGGGTGCCATACCAACATATTATGTTACCTGCCTTCAACTGCTTATAATCCAAAAGACAAGCTATAATAAGTGGGCTGGGATGGAGTACAGGAGATCGGGCAAATAAGTTCAATAGGATATGGTAGTTACTAACTGGCTAATAGCATTGATCACAGCTGTCTAGCCATTGCCAGGTTGCATTTTGTATGCATTATGAAAAAGATGAATGGAGGGACAAGGTAATTGCTTTATGGATTTTAATTGGGAGTTTATTCTACTTTTAAGAGATGCAATGGGAGTAGGCATGTCAGTGCATTTTGGAGAAGCAAAGCATTGGATGATTGAGAACAGCATGACTGATGGAGCAAAGGTAGGAGCTGAACTTGTGATAAGATGATAGTCTGGATAGGCAGGAAGAGCTAAATTGCAGAGGGTTTTGAAAGTAAGAACAAGGAAATTTTTGCATTGGAAGAATGGAAGCCAATGGAAGGACTTAAAGCAAAGGTGACATAGGTGGAGTCACCAGCCAAGATGATCTTAGCAGTAGCTTTTTTTTTTTTTCATTTATTTGTGGGGATGCAAGGTTGCAGGTATTGAAGACGGAGAGGAGGAGATTAATCACCAAGATACGAGATGATCATGGATTGAACAAGAGTTTTGGCAGTGTGGTCAGAGAGGCCAGGTTGGATCTTGGACATATGCAGGGAGAAATGGAAGACTTAGGCATGGCCTGTCTTGGTACATGGGTCAAAAAAGAGCCCAGTCAAAGACAAAGCCAAGATTTTGGGATTGTGTGAGGGGGAGGATGGTGGTAGTGTCCATGATAAAGAAATGGAGGATTTAGAGGGAAGACTGACAAATTGATTTCGGCCATGTTAAGTTTCAAGTGTATTGTATCGTGATTCCTGGAAGATGCCTCTAGAACTGACAGTTGAAAGATACAGTGAATTAGATTTTATGGCATAAATATGTCATTTATGAAGGGACCTGATGTTTTGTGAGACATGATAATGCCTAATAAAGAAGTAGAAAGCACCTTTCCTCGTGGGTTTAGAAGGACCTGTAACTTTAGAAGTAGAGGAGTACGTAAGCATAATATCTACTTTATTTTCATTCTTTCTATAGACTTTCAGTCATTGACCAAAAAGCAGACTCACCTGTATCTCTCTACAATGGATTAAATGCAGAAGTGACATAAATGGTTATCAACTTAGATTTTGGTAAATGAGTGTAATTTACATGCTAAAGTGGCAGAAGAGGTGGGGTTGTCTTAAGAAAAGCAAGTAGCAGTACAAGAAGATATAAAGAAAAACTAGCCTCAAATAAAATTGAGTATAACAGCAAAGTATTTTCTTAGTATTGTAATGTATTTTAAGTGTTTATATCTTAAATTACTAAGGAGTGTTGCCTTCTAAAATTAGAAACATACACAGTAATAGGGGATCCAATAGTGTGTGTTCGGTTAAAAATAAAAATATGTATAGTCACAGAAAGCTACCCAGATCTAACCATATAAACTGCAAATATTTACAAAGAAAACCTGAAATAATTCCTAGAATATAGGCATTGGCAAATGTTTGAAATTGGCAGTTTGAGTTATATTGCTACTATTTTCCTCCTATCCTAATTCACTGAGGCAGTCTTATTTGATGTAAGCAAAATCTTCTGTGTAAAAAGAAAGAAATATTGACTCTGGCCTCTTTTAGTGGTAAGGAGATGGGAGGAAGGAAAAAGTCCATTTCAGGAGCTCATTCTATTGAAACTTCAATGATTCAGTGCAAATGGAAACTTGCTTTATTGATTATACTTGTGTTTTCTGGAGGCAGATTCATTGTCAAAGTCTCCAGTATGCCATGTTTTAATTCTACATGTGCTTCTATGAGGCTAAGAAAAGCACTGTTAATTGATTAGTGCAATTCAGGACCAGAACCTGAATGGTTATAAAAATGAATGCTTTAGTGTTCCTTTCTTTAGAACTGTTATACATCATTGCCATGTGAGTTTTGTTATCATTTGGGCATTCTGGGTTGTTTTATTAATCCCAGGATTTGCCATTATGTCAGTTACTTGATAAAGATAACATTTCTGGCTTTCTTTTTTTAAATATAAAAGATGGCTGTTGATAATCTTTGACTCTCCATAAATCACAGCATTGTTTCCCTTTCACTGCCAATGTGACCTCACTGTTTTCCCTCTTGTAGCTTTAATCTTATTTAATTCTCTGTAGAAGAAACTTCATCTCTATTTAAAAAAAACAAAAAAACAGTAGAAAGCTTGGGAGTCTCATGTATCTTTGATTTTGTTCAAAGTACTTTGATATGCTACAGATTGATAATTATGAAGGGTGGTACTCTACTTGCACTCACTTCATTTTTTGTTGTAAAAATAACCCATTAATTGGCCACATGTTCTAAAAGCCATTTGAATTCATTTCTAAAAGATGAAAACTTTGTCTAAAAGGACATGCATATCGGAACTCAGATTTGGAGCTTTGGTTAAAAATGGGTCTTCATTGAATTAATTTAGTTCTCACTGAACTAAGTGACCAACGGTCCTATCTATTTCAATACAAGGAAATTTACTTTAACTGCACGTGGATTAATTCGCAAAAGCCTGGGCTAGAATCAGGCATTAGGTGAGTAAATGTTGCTTTCCACACTGTTATACCAAATTTTATTCCTGGCCTGCAATCCCCATGTTGTAACACTTTCACTAATACTCAGCTGTGTAGTTTTGTGATGGGACTTCAGTTGGAGATACATCACTCTTGTTTTCACTTTTGACAGGTTGGTTGGACTAGATGACCTCCTGAGGTCCCTTCCAACCCTGAGATTCTATGAAGTTTTGAATCCAACTTTCCAAAGGTGAGAGATGAGTGCAAACTATTGCACTGCCTCCCCTGGACTGAGCTAAATCCTGCTGATTTTCTCCCTCTCCCACAGAGCTGGTGCTAGACAAAGCAATTACTTAGGGCCCTGGGTAGATCAAGAGCCCCTGCTATTATTTGTATATGTTGTATGGGGCTTCCCAAAATATTCCTGCTTAGGGCCACCGATGAGCTAGTACTGGCATTGCCCATTTATGTACCAGTAAGAAACTTGTTACAAACTTTTAAGTACCATAGGAACGATAATGCATAGGGCCCAATTTTCAATTACACTGAATCCTCTTTATGCCAGGTCATAATATAAATGAGAATCTGGCTTGTGATCTTTATATTTCTGTGTCATAATTAATCAGAAGGCAGTTTTCTGTCTTACCGACTCTTGACATATGTAACCAGAAAACAGTCTGTAAACTCTTCACTGCTATTTTGGACTAAGAGATACCTTTCCCCGTGTGTTGTTCTTTACTTGTTCCCATGCTGCAGAGCTGGGGATTCTTTTGGCAAGTGGGAGCAAAGAAACCAATTTACAGTGAGCTCAGTGCCTCAACCTGAGAGGTGTGTGTCAGTTGCTGAACCACCTGCAAGTTCTCCTTGCCACCAATGGAAATTGCAGGTTCACAGCACTTCCCAGGATCAGACCCTAGCTTTGTGATTCCGTCAGAGTTCACAATATTACAAGGACAAGTGACAGTGCTATTGTAAGAAAACACTGTGCAGTGCTATTGAAGGCAGTCTTTGGTTCAACATTTTGTGTGATCAGAATTAGAGCTTCAAGATCTTGAATAAAACCTACCTTGCAAGTAACCTCACTTGAGAGGATATTTTTAAGCTCCTGTACCTAGGGAGAGCTAAATTAAAGTCAAAGGAGAACTTAAAGGTAAGAAATAATTAGGGCAGGGAGAAATAATAAAAATGCTAGGGAGAGCTAAATTAAAGTCAATGGAGAAGTTAAAGGTAAGAAATAATTAGGGCAGGGAGAAATAATAAAAATGCTAGGCAGGAGAGTCAGACATCAATGATTCAAGGGTAGGCTATGTCAGGTCTAGAAATGTCATCTATTGTGGGAAATATAAAGAGACGACATACTGTAAGGGCCCCACCTACCCATTCTCAGTTATAGATGTCAAGCATGTATGGTCGCTTGCTGCTTGAAAATCCTGTAGAAATACCCTGAACATTGTCCATGGAGTGTTAGCCTCACTTAGCTTCTCTTCCCCTAGTGTAGTAATAATTATTTCTATTCTCCAACTTTATTTCCTATTTTAAGTAAAGATTTTCTATTTCATTTCCAGCAGCGTGGCAATAATCTATCCAGTGAAGTTCAGTTAGGTATTTCCCAAACTGGAAAATTAGGGATTTGGGGTGAAATCCTGGCTTCATTAAAGTCCATGACACAACTCCCATTTTCTTCCCTGGGGCCTGGATTTCACCCATTAAATCCATTCTTGAAAAGTACTGAGCACTATCGGTTCCCATTATAATTGTCTTTCAGGATCAGGCCCTTTCAGAGAGTTGGGTAATTCATTAGCTATGCTGTTGCCCTGGCTTTGTGAAGGTGGGATTCAATTTTTACCACGCCAAAAAGAAAAAGAAAAAAGCACAGTGTCCGATGATATTGTATATCAGCAACAGTAGCAGAAAGAAAAGACATTAGTATCTTTCCCTAACAAATAAACTTATTTGTGTCTGGATCAGTCATTCTCAGTGTATAGACTTTTTGTCAATCAGTGGCATGAATGCCAGCTGCACTAAAAAGACATTAAGAACACAGCCCTGGGGTTGAGGAGAAGAAATGTTTGCATCTCACACAGCAAAACCCTAAAAAATGTTGGTCCTTTCAGGTTTCAGAAAAGATCAGTCTGACCTCAATGAAAAGTGTGTGTGTGTGTTATCATCAATGAACACAGTCTTCTTTCATTCCACAGGTTCTCCCCCAAGCTGAAGTTTAAATCCCATCTCAAATAAAACTACATGATTTAGGAACAAACTTACAATCTCTCTCTGCCCAAACCATGTTCTGACTCCATTTAGTCTTAACTGTGTAGAGAAAGCTATCTTATAGGAACCATAATAGACAAAAGTTTCCTTATTGTGGGTATTATTGCATGAGTTGGGCTGATTACACAAACAAGTTGTGGTTTTTGTTTGTTTTGTTTGTTTATAAAAACCCTTTTTTTCTCCTAGGCATTTATCCCATGCTTGTCACCATGGCATTTGAACCCCTAGGATGGGGGACAACAGATCTGTAAGTGGGTGCCCCAACCCAGATGTAACTTTAATATACCTAGGAATTTACACCCATGTAATCTGTGCCTCCCACTATAATAACAATGGGTTAAATCCTGACTCAGCTCTGCGGCCCAATTGGGATTTCTACCTGGTTTTCTGATGACGAAGGCTGACCCTTAGCAAAGGTAGCTGAGTCACTCCATGGTCACCCAGCCCTGGCCAAAGAGCTGTCTTCCCTCTGCCATATATCAGCAGTAGTCACCAGGAAGTATCCCTGCATGGAGGTAGGGGGTCTTCCTGGTTGAACTAGAGAGACAGTGAAAGGTCAAGTGGCCACCCACTTCCTGATGTTAACAATGAGCCATTTGACAGCTCTGAAATTGAACAGATGCCTAATGTAACCTTCCATTTTCTCCAAGCAAATTGGGCTCTGTGAAGGGAGGAGCTAAAATCTTCCCAATAGCATTTATAGAAGGGTTCCCACTTGCACTTGTTACCTCATTCTCATATCCTTCCAGACACACACAATGGAGGGGAAGAGGCAGAAAGGAGAACTACTAGCCACCACCAGTTCCTGTTTCGAGTGTTTCTGCCTAAGTCCTCCTCCTATAATTGGGTCCATCTCTCTGTGCTCTAGAGTCTTCTTTCAAGAGGTACATACTGGTCTTGGGTTCTTCTGTGGGAGTAGAAAGGAGAGCAGCATGCCCAGAAGCCTAGTCAAGAGGGGCATGGAGAAGATTTGTTTGTATGAGCTCTTTCCATACATCCCAAATGAGTAGCCACTATAGGCCCTCTCCTGCACTGGTCTGAATGTCCTTAGGATTGGTTCAAGTGGCAATGCACTCCCAATCACAGGACTAGTGGGGCTTCTGCAAACCATAGGATTTGACTCAAAAGAAGTCAAAATAAGGCAAAAGCAGAGAGGCACTAGACAGAAAGCCTTAGATATATTGGTGTTGTGTTTTTCTGGTTTGTTTGTTTGTTTGCGTTTTTTTTTAGCAAATTTTCTCACCAAAGAAAGGTGGTGTACTGCGGAAGTTCCAGCTTCCTCCCATTGCTTAGACAATTCATCTCAAACCTGGCCTGAAGAGACCACCTCTAGCAGTGAAAGGATCATTAGGTCTCCTTGCTCATCCATGAACAGCCTTTCTGCTAAGACTTCCATAAAAGGTGTTAGTTGTGGTGGTGCTTTTCATGATGTGAAGATGTAATTAACAGGACTTGCACTGAGCCCACAAACACATTTATTATAGACCACGAGCGCACAATGATTTTCAGTCATTAGTGGCCTTAGAGGGATTCAAAATGGTGATGTTGAAGGGCAATGTATTTTAATATATTTATTTTGTTTATTATTCTGCTGGAGCAGAGAAGAACAGATGACTGGCACTGCATTGCTGAGAGATTTTGGTTAAAGGTTAATTGAAGAGAGAATCCATCCAACATCTTTTCACCAAACTTCACCCTGAAAAGATAACAGGAATTAACCTATCAACATACTAGATTCCTATGTAAATCAGAGCATATATAGTGGCATCAGACTTGCATAATTTTGATAGAGAGAAAAACAGTCAAAACAAGTCATTGAGGGCTATTCATAGAGCATAGTTGGGCTCAGGATGGGGGTTTGATTAGAACTGACTGAATAATTGACATTTTCACTTTGGGGGCCAAATCAATCAGTTTGTTTTTAAGTCAAACTGATTCAGGTTTTTTCACTGAAATGAAAAATTAAAATAAATGTTTAGGATCAAAAAGAAAAAAAAAAAGAAAAATCCAAATAAAAGAAAAAAATGTTTGTTTGTTTGTTTCATTTAGATTTTGGGTGACTTTCATCCCGCCCCCCATTTAAAAAAACAAAAAAAAAAGCTAAATTTTTAAATGAAACATCATTCCAAAATGAGAAGCATAAATGTTTCATTTTGAAATGGTCAAAATTTTCCTTTTAGACTTTTAAAAAAAATAATTTATCATAAACTAGTTGCTGAAATTGACTGGAATTCACAACTAGTTTTTGATGCACCGAAAATGCATTTTTTTGAGAATTTACTATTAATTAAAAAAAAATCATCCAGCTCTAGTTCTGACCAAATTTTATTTATAGAAGAACATAATCTTAGAGTCATGGCTTATCATAGGGCCAATGTCAAGTCAGAGAGCTCATTTATTTTCTTCCATATTGTTCATGGTTTTTATTCTGACATCTTGTTAAGCTAGTTAGATAATTTTTTTCCGTAGTAACTTCAGATATACTTATGGCTCACATCAAAACACGTTGAACTGAATATTTGTTGATTGCTAGTCATTGTTCAGACTGCCTATTTATGATAACACAGTACTGTGCTGCATACTGTGGGGGGAATTTCTCAACTTGTAACTTTTTCATTTACCTTGGATGTGATGGATACTAATCTCATTCTGATGGTGAAGAGAGGACTGCACACTTTTAATATGGAGCTGAGCTTACTCCAGGAGTCAACCAAGAATGAGCTACCTGCAACATGAGATCACAGATCTGGTGATGAGCAGATTACTTGGGGCAACTGAACTAATCTGGAGAAAATAGGTAGTTTGAATTCTGTTTCATTGCTTCAGTTGAATAGAACCCGAACATGAGCTAAACATGCATTTAAGTTCCCATTTCATTTACCTTCAATTGTTTACTTCCTTTGGTCTGTCAGAAGGTGCTTTTTAATGGAGGGTAGCCAGGTTGTTACCCTCCAATGCTAGGTACTTTTTGTGGGGTGGCCTTCTCCTTCCCCTTTCCTGAAGGAAACAGGATCTTGTGTGCTACACAAATATTCTAAAACAACCACAGAAGACTGCAGTAAGCTTGCAACAGACACCACAATTGTGATTAGAGTATAGAATGGGTGGGAAACAGATTTTCTGTTTCATGGGAAATTCCATGATTTTGAACATTGTTTCCATTACAGAATGTGATGAAAACAAATTTCAAAATTTTTCAAGAAATGAAAATCTGGGGGAAAAATCCACTTCAGGTTGATGAAAATATTTGGTTCTCACACAATTGAAATGTTTTGTTCCAATTTCAACATTTTGTATTATTACATAAAATAAAGGAAATTTCAAAAGGAAAAGTTGTTTTGAAGTGAAATGTGGAAACAGAATGATTCAGCATTATCAAAATCTGTTGTCACGTTTTTTGAATGGAAATTCATCAGAATTGACCTGATTCCAGGAAAAGTTTCACTTTTGATACTTTTTAAATTATTTCTCTGGTGGAAAAATGTTCCATTGAAAAAAAAACCTGACCAGGTCTAGTGCAGAGTTTACTATATTTTGCTATTCCACCTACTGCCACTAGGAGCAGAGTATGTCTAGCATTTTCCAACAACAGATCCTATCATTGGAGCAGGCTGTAGACAATCTCCTGAAGAAGATTCAGTACTTCAGTGCTATTTCACAGTGACCCATAAGAAAGAGCTGTGGCACAGACAGATATAACAGGTTTGCGCAGGTCACATGGAATCGGGAAAGGGGAAAAAAAGGCATCCAATTAAATGTTAATGAAAGGGAATTTTTTTTAGTATAGTATGTGTGTATATGTGTATGTATGTATATACATATATGTTAGTACTGTAAAACAAAAATGTCTTCTCCACTCAATATTTATAACCTACTGTGGTAGTACAGTGAACATGTAAAATAATCTATTCTTGTGAGAGCTTTATTGTATATGTGCACAACTAAATGAAATCAGCACAGAATGAAAGCTCTTAAATCTGAGATTTGAATTTCTTTGCCTTTGTAAGACTCATAACATTACAAAGCTGGCAGACATAGTAATAAAAGCTTCTGTATGTGTTCCAAGTGCAATGTAATCCTTCTGTTCATCTTTTGTCAAGTAATACATAAATGTTTTCAGCTATCAGTTAACACCAGCTGAAGTACAGTGATTTGGTGGTGTCAATTAAACCCTCATAAGGCATCAGCTCAAGTCCAAGAAACTGCTGTACTGTACAACTTTATGCTAAATTATTTACCTTAATCTGACATAAGACATGGATGTTAAGGGAATCCTAACAAGGAATAAGTAACACTAAGGAAGTCAATTTTGTTGGGTGAGCTGGAAGTCTGTAGATGAAGAACAGAAAGTCACTCTTAGCTCTGATAGGTCATTTGAAAGATTTCTAATTTCCCAAACGCTCTCTGTGGTGGCAGAGTGGATCCATGGTATCTTTCAGTGCTTGTCAACTCCACTTCTGTCTTCCTTGTGTGATAGGAGCCAAAGCTGAAGCACTTCAAAAAGATCTCACAAAACTAAGTGATTGGGCAACAAAATGGCAAATGAAATTTAATGTGGATAAATGTAAAGTAATGCACATTGGAAAAAATAACCCCAACTATACATACAATATGACGAGGACTAATTTACCTACAACTAATCAGGAAAGAGATCTTGGAGTTATCGTGGATAGTTCTCTGAAGAAGTCCACGTAGTGTGCAGCGGCAGTCAAAAAAGCAAACAGGATGTTAGGAATCATTAAAAAAGAGAGAGTCTCCATCTTAGTCTCTATCTTATTGCCCTTATATAAATCCATGGTACATCCACACCTTGAATACTGTGTACAGATGTGATCTCCTCATCTCAAAAAAGATATACTGGCATTAAAAAAGGTTCAGAGAAGGGTGACTATAATGATTAGGGGTTTAGAACGGGTCCAATATGAGGAGAGATTAAAGAGGCTAGGACTTTTCAGCTTGGAAAAGAGGAGACTAAGGGGGGATTTGATAGAGGTATATAAAATCATGAGTGGTGTGGAGAAAGTGAATAAGGGAAAAGTTATTTACTTGTTCCCATAATATAACAACTAGAAGCCACCAAATGAAATTAATGGGCAGCGGGTTTAAAACAAATAAAAGGAAGTTCTTTTTCACACAGTGCACAGTCAACCTATGGAACTCCTTGCCTGAGGAGGTTGTGAAGGCTAGGACTATAACGGGGTTTAAAAGAGAACTGGATAAATTAATGGAAGCTAAGTCCATTAATGGCTATTAGCCAGGATGGGTAAGGAATGGTGTCCCTAGCCTCTGTTTGTCAGAAGGTGGAGATGGATGGCATGAGAGAGCTCACTTACCTGTTAGGTTCACTTCCTCTGGGGCACCTGGCATTGGCCACTGTCGGTAGACAGGATACTGGGCTGGATGGACCTTTGGTCTGACCCAGTACGGCCATTCTTATGTTCTGTCTCTTTAAAGGTCTGGGACCAGGCCTCTTGGAGAGTGAGACAGGCAGTGCTGCCATCTTCCCCAGCCAACTGGGATGAGTTCCAAGAAGGGAAACAGCATATATATTGCTTCCTCCCTCATAATAAGGCAGCTATCAGCAAGAGAATTTTTGCCTGCTGAATCCTCCAAACTGGGGTGTGGGTGTAGAGGATAATTGGGAAAAGGGGTCTAGCTGAAGGCAAAACTGGCTAAAGTCTTGTACCACAAGGTGAACCGGGGCCTCCTGCCCTAAGGATTGAGCAGACTGCCTAAACCAACACCCCAGCTCCACAAAGGAGAGCTGAGGGGGAGATTCCTGTTTGAAGGAGGGAGATGCTAACTGCCCTAAGGGGCAGTGGGGGGTGGGATAGACAGAGGGATTGTTTGAAATACAGCCCAGCTGTAGGGAGAGGGTTGGGAGCACTTTTGGGGGATTGCCTCCATTGCTGGCTAAGAAGAAAGTCTGAGGCACCACAAATCCAAGGTGGGCGTAACAGAGTCCACAGACATGCTGAAGATACTGACAAGCAGAGCAAAGGCAGAAGCAGGCCAAGGAAGTGACGGAGGAACAGTCATTAATTACCTAAAACAGGATCCCTGGGCTAGAACCCAGAGAAGAGGGAGAATCTGGGTTCCCCATCTCTTCTCCAGATCATAGGGAAGAAAGGCCAAGAATGAAAGATGTCAAGAACTAAGAGTTCCAGATGGGGGCTGAGGGCCAGGCTTAGAGGCCACTAGAATATGGGTTTCTTATTTTGGGATTTTTCTGTTAATAGCATAAGGGGAATAGACTGAGAAGTGACTTGGCTGGAGGGCTGGGCCACAGAAACAGCAGTGAAGCTGAGATGGGCAAGGGACGTGGTGTTAGAGCGAAAGAATCCCCGCAACACCACATCCTGGCATGAGGGGGAGCTCTATTAGTTAATGCATCAACCAACAGCCTGACTCTAAAGACGGAATAAAGTTTATTTTTTAATTTTCTTCTGATCCTGAATTATCTTTTTTTTTTCCAACACAAAGGGTTCAATGGTGTTAAAAACTCAGATTCACAATCGAGGCACAGAGATTGCTCATTTGTGACCAAAGGCTCACAAAAACTGACCTGAGGAAGAGCTCTGTGTAAGCTCTACAGCTTGTGTCTCGGACCAACAAAAGTTGGTTGAATGAAAAACATTATCTCACCCACCTTGTCTCTCTCATACCCTTGCTGGGGGAAGGCAGGCAAAGAGTTTCTAAAATTTACAAGAATCCTGCTTTTCAGTATGTGCACCTGCAAATCAAAATGAAGTGTTGGTTAGTTGAACTTTGGGCTAGGGACATCTGTGGCAGTTTTCAAGCTCTTTAGATAAAACTCTGGCAGTTTTCCAGTCCTTTAGACAAAATGGGGACTGGAGAGAGAGACAAACAGAAAACAAACTAGTTGAAACTCATATCAGACACCCACGATGTGTGCCATGTATATTTCCTTTTAACTAGTAGGTCTGACCTGACTCCAGCTCATTTGACCTACCTGAGCATGATAATATATGCTGTTGGTATCCTCCATCTTCTTTTGCTTCCAG
Organism: Mauremys mutica; assembly: GCF_020497125.1. Lineage (NCBI taxonomy): Eukaryota > Metazoa > Chordata > Testudines > Geoemydidae > Mauremys > Mauremys mutica. Next base: position 31,919,774 of record NC_059080.1, on the reverse strand, counting down.
GGGAGCAGCCAGCAAATCTAGATGAATGCTGTTGAAGCTAAAGTTACTGTATGTTTGAAAGTATTATATTAGTATTGGGTGGGTAGGTGAGACCCATTAAATGTTGCTGCTTTTAGTAATTTTTGGTCTGAAGTGTGCCTTGCTACTTGTATTATACAGAATTGAATTATTTTATGAAAATGGGAACAGACATCTGTGGGTATGCACATCGTACAGTTATCATAAAACCTGAAGTTATTAAAAAAATCTAGTCTTTGGCGGTATGATTACATAACCATTTTACCAGAAGAAAAATATAAATATTATAGAACTGGATGCAAATTTTTAGAAATAGAACAGCTGGTTCAAATTGCATATAATTATTTTACAAATCATGTTTCCCCATTAGCAGTATATTGCTTTAATTGATTTTCCAATATATGACAACAATGTAAACACATAGTGCATATAAATTGTTAAAATAACTATTTAAAATACTATGTGCACGCTAGCGCTAAGAGGCAAATGCCACTATTGTTCTCCACTGCTATCATCGTAGTAACATGAAGAATAGACTGGGAAAACAAGACTCCAAACATAACCGATGTACACTGTCTGAGTTTCATGTCCCACTTGTGTCAGTTGATCTAATAGTGGAGGGCAGGACACTGAACCTCAGTTGGCTAAGGCATCAGGTAGAGGAAGTGAATTACAGTGTGTCTAGAACTATGTGGAATGTTTCTCTTTCATATTAATTTGATTGAACTCATTCAGAAATATCCTGATCGCTTTGGACGTCATTTAGCAATTCTCTGTTTTGCTCAGAGTGACAGGGTCATATGCAGGGGCGGCTCCAGGCCCCAGCACGTCAAGCGCGTGCTTGGGGCGGCATGCCGCGGGGGGCGCATTGCCAGTTGCTGGGAGGGCGGCAGGCGGCTCCGGTGGACCTCCCGCAGGCATCCCTGCGGAGGGTCCGCTGGTCCCGCAGCTTCGGTGAAGCATCCACAGGCACGTCTGCGGGAGGTCCACCAGAGCCGCGGGACCGGCGACCAGCAGAGCGCCCCTCGCGGCATGCCGCCATGCTTGGGGCGGCGAAATGGCTAGAGCCGCCCCTGATCATATGTACCTAAAATTGTTAAGATTGTAAAGATGCTGCTGAAACTGGCTGGCCCTCACATGTCGCTGATTGATTTTGTAATTATTATTATTACTACTACCAAACATTTATATCATGGTAGTACTGAAAGGCCCCATTGCGGGTTGGGACTTCATTATGTTGGGTGTTGTACAAACATAGGACTGGATTTAGTACAATGCTTAAAGTTAAGCACATGCTTAAGTGCTGTCCTTGATAGGAGTACGTTTAGATATGTACTTAAGGTATTTAGGTGCCTGGCAGGATTTTCAAAGATGCCAGAACCTGACTCATGTTGATTTCACCTGCACTTATCTGCATCTTTAGATACCTAAATATCTTTACAAATTTGGCCCTAAGTGCTTTTCTTGGATCATTGCCATAGAAGAGAGACAGTCTCATAAAGAACCCCTATTGATAGAATACAGTGTTCTGAGCTTGGCAAACCCAATCTTGTTCTGAGTCAGGAAAGAATTCAGTGAACATCTTTCACAAACTTAGTCAAACAATTCAACCAACCTTTTCAGCTCTTCTGGGTTGCCTGATTCTGTGTTGCATTACAAAATTATTGCAGAGCTCTGACATTTGGATTCATAATATTGGTAAATTGTTCTTGTATAAAGATCTGTTTCTAGTAAAAACTTTATCACTAAACATAGAAACACATTAAAACTATATGAACAATCAATGAATATGATGGAAATTTGTAACTGGAGCAAGATGATTTTTTTTTTTAGTCTATGCAATGAAATCTTGAGATGCTCCAACAAAGGAATAAACCTAGCAAATTTTATTTATTTCATGTGTACTTATATAATTTACATGAGATGCAAGAGATTTTAGTTTCCCTACTTATAAACTAAACTAGTTCAATCAGTACAACTCCTAGTGTGGACAAAATTATATTGGTATAAATTACTTTATACTGGTGTAATTTATTACCCTTCCCCAGAGGAAAAAAGCTGAAGTACTCAATGCTTTTTTTGCCTTGGTCTTCACAGACAAGGTCAGCCCCCAGACTTCTGCACTGGGCAACACAGAATGGGGAGGAGGTAAGCTGCCCTCAGTGGTAAAAGAACAGGTTAAGGACTATTTAGAAAAGCTGAACAAGTCCATGGGGCCGGATGCAATGCATCCAAGGGTGCTGAGGGAGATGGCTGATGTGATTGCAGAGCTATTGGCCATTATCTTTGAGAACTTATGGTGATCTGGGGCAGCGGTGCTGGAACAATTTGTAAGGGGTGCTGTGGGGCCATTGAACCAAACTGTAAATCTTGTATATAATGTGACAATAAAGTCAGGGGGTACTGCAGTACCCCCCACACTCACAGTTCCAGCACCTTTGATCTGCGGAGGTCCTGGACGATTGGCAAAAGGCAAATATAGAGCCCATCTTTAAAAAAGGAAAGAAGGAGAATTCGGGGAACTATAGACCGGTCAGCCTCACCTTAGTCCCCAGGAAAAACATGGAGCAGGTCCTCAAGGAATCCATTTTGAAGCACTTGGAGGAGAGGAAGGTGATCAGGAACAGTCAACATGGATTCACAAAGGGCAAGTCATGCCTGACCAACCTTCTATGATGAGATAACTGGCTCTGTGGATATGGGGAAGGCGGTGGACGTGAAATATCTTAACTTTAGCAAAGTTTTTGATATGGTCTCCCTCAGTATTCTTGTCAACAAGCTGAAGAAGTATGGACTGGATCAATGGACAATAAAGTTGATTAAAAAGCTGGCTAGCTTGTCGGGCTCAATGGGTAGTGATCAACAGCTCGATGTCTAGTTGGCAGCTGGTATCAAGTGGAGTGCCCCAGAGGTTGGTCCTGTGGCCAGTTTTGTTCAACTTCTTCATTAATGATCTGGATGATGGGATGGATTGCACCCTCAGCAAGTTCGTGGATGACACTAAGCTGGGGGAGAGGGAGAAACATTGGAGGGTTGGGATAGGGTCCACAGTTGGAGGATTGGGTTCTAGACAAATTGGAGGATTGGGCCAAAAGAAATCTGATGAGGTTCAACAAGGGCAAGTGCAGAGTCCTGAGGACTCCAGAGGACTGACTGGCTAAGCAATAGTTCTGCAAAAAAGGACCTGGGGATTACAGTGACGAGAAGCTGGATATGAGGCAACAGTGTGCCCTTGTTGCCAAGAAGGCTAACAGCATATTGGGCCGTATTAATAGGAGCATTGTCAGCAGATAGAGAAATGTGATTATTCCCCTCTATTTGGCATTGCTGAGGCAACATCTGGAATATTGTGTTCAGTTTTAGGGACCCCCCACTACAGAAAGGATATGGACAAATTGGAGAGAGTCCAGCAGAGGGCAAAAAAAAATGATAAGGGGACTGGGGTGCATGACTTATGAGGAGAGGCTAAGGGGACTGGTCTTATTTATTCTGCAGAAGAGAAGAGTGAGAAGGGATTTGATAGCAGCTTTCAACTACCTGAGGGGGGTTTCAAAGGGGATAGAGCTAAGCTGTTCTCAGTGGTGACAAATGACAGAACAAGGAACAATGATCTCAAGTTGCAGTGGGGGAGGTCTAGGTTGGATACTAGGAAAAACTCTTTCACTAGGAAGATGGTGAAGCATTGGAATGGGTTACCTAGGGAGGTGGTGGAATCTCCATCCTTAGAGGTTTTAAAGGCCCGGTTTGACAAAGCCCTGGCTGGGATGATTTAGTTGGGGATTGGTCCTGCTTTGAGCAGGGGGTTGGACTGGATGACCTCCTGAGGTCTCTTCCAACCCTAATCTTTTATGATTCTTAGGGCTGGTCTACACTGGGGTGGGTGGGTTTCAAACTAAGATATGCAACTTCAGCTATGCTATTTGTGTAGCTGAAGTCGAAGTATCTTAGTTCGACTTACCTGGCCTTCCTCACGGCGGCGATTCGACTGCCGAAGTGGAGTACGGGCATCACTTAGCGGATCGATTTATCGCGTCCAGACGAGATGTGATAACTCGATCCCCGATACATCGAACACTACCCACCGATCCAGTGGGTAGTATAGACGTACCCTAAGGGAATAGTTATACTGCTATGAGGCACTCTGACATCAATATAACTGTACCTCCACTAAGAGGGTTGTAATATTTTAATTATATTGGTGTAGTTCATCCATTCTCAAACTGTAGGTTGGGACCCCAAAATGGGTTGGACCCCATTTTAATGGGGTCGTCAGGGCTGGCTTAGACTTGTTGGGGTCCAGAAATGATACTGAAGCCTGAGAGTTTCAGCCCTGTGTGTTGGGACACAGGTGCAGGGCTGTCTGCCTGGAGCTGAAGCCCTTTTCGCCGGGTTAGTGGGGCTCAGGCTTCGATCCCCCATCCTGGGATCATGTCGTAATTTTTATTGTCAGAAGGGGGTTTCGGTGCAACGAAGTTTGAGAACCCCTGATAGTTAAAATAACTCTAGGCCAGGCCATAGGAAAGTAGTTTCTTTCTACTGAACCCTCTCTCTGTCACTGTGTCAAACCGTGAAAGCTATAGATCATGTTAAAGTACATGGAACCCATTGACAAAACTGCTACAAATATCCTCAGACTAATTTTTTCTCTTTCTTGTGATGGTGAAACAGTGAGAACAGATTCTGTTTCCTGGCTAGCTAATGTGATTTTAATATCTCTGCTGATGAATATTTGCTTACTCGGGAGGATTCTTTTGGTGATTTGGCTTACTCTGCACTGAATTTCCAGCATTAAGCATTAACTCTGCAATGATATTGGGTATTGCTTAGAGTGTATTCACAAATTCTCCTACAGATTACAGTCTCACATGATGGGCTGGATAGAATAAGTCATATTTCTTTATAAAGTAATATACAATGCTATATTCTCAATATCATTGTTATTCTTTACACTGCAGTGTCAGCAGACATAGTTCTGCTATTTTTTTCAGTAGGCATTTGTTATCCTACTGGATAGATTTTTTGTTGTGGAAATCAGGAGGTCTGAGGCCAGGTCTGCACTGTAAACTTACGTTGGTATAAATACATCTCTCAAGAGCGTGAAAAATCCACACCCCTGAGTGACACAGTTATATTGACCTCACCCTCAGTGTAGACAGCGCTATGTTGAAGGAGAGCTTATCCTGTTGCCATAGCTACTGCTTCTCCCATCCACATAGCGGTGTCTTCATTGAAGTGGTGCAGCCACACCATTGTAAGTGTAGACCTGCCCTGATAAATGGAGCACAAGTCCATCCCAAAGACAATTCCAGCCTAGGACTTGATCCTGCAGTGTGCTGTGCACCTCATGAAAGATGCTGAGTGGCTTCAATCCCGTCTGAGTTGAGACACTCAGCATCTCACAAAATTAGGCCCTGAGTTGTAGATGCACATGGACAAGCCACTGGCACGTCAGAAAGAGAAAGAATTAAGCTACTAGTGCATATGTGGAAAAGTTAAGAAGCCTGTAGCTTTCTCTTATTCTGTTCTTAAAATACTAGAAACAGCTTTAGGCCCTTGAGACTCACTCTCCCAATGTATTGTGTCACTTCTTGTTCCATTGCTACAAATACTCCTGTGTAGCCCAAAGAGCCTTAGTGCATAAGGATGCTGCCCTGTTTTTTTATTTTGTAAACTGGAAAATCCAGTGCTAATCTGATTACCTGCTACTGCCACAGCCTAAACTGCCTCTTCTGGTTCTCTTTCACTGGGGTGAACAGAGCAGAAATGCTTCATGGGGCTTTCTTGGTACAAACCATTTTCTCCTCTCCCTGATATCCTCTTTCAGTTGGATAATTTCCACAAGGATCTCCCCGGCCTGTAACCCTTCTCTGTTGTCTCTAGCTGTTATTTTTAAAAGCTTAAACTAAAACTGTATGAATGATTGATTTAAACAGGTTTTCCCTGCATCATGATTCTGTACCCCAAAAGCATTGCTCAATATACTTCTACCCCCCTCTCACGAACCGGCTTCGGAAAACAAATTTATAAACCAAGCAAATATAATATAATAACTTGGACCCAATGCTGAGTCAGATTGGCAAAATAAGTGAAAATTTGTATCTGTCAGATTTGCAAAAATGCCATTTTGTTAGATTCCTCTCTATGGCCAAAGTCACTTTTTTATAAGAGAAAACTAGTTCTCTTGTGTTGAAAGTCTAGCCCAGTACAAAACAAATATGCAAGGCCAAATCTTGTAGGCCTCAAACATGTATCCTAAGGGACCAACAACAAAAATAAATAAAGCCTAAGGGGCTTTTTTATGAAAGCAAGGCCTATCTCTTTGCTCTAAGTTTGAACAGTTTCTACTATGATGAAGCCTTGGACTCTAAGTACCACAATACTTCAAATACTGGTAATGGAAACAAAAAGTTTACTGAAGTTGGAGACAACACTGAAAGCTGCTCAAAATAATACTTTTTACTGGAGAGAAGTTTGTCCTGGACAGACCATCATCAGGAAGGCCCAATATATCAGTGGTTCTCAATCAGGGGCTGGGGCCCCGTGGCAGAGGGGCACAAACAGGTTTCAGGGGGTCTGCCAAGCAGAGCCAGCATTAGACTTGCTGGGGCCGAGGGCAGAAAGCCAAAGTGCTGGCACATGAGGCTGAATGCCAAGGCCCTGAGCCCTGCCACTTGGGACTGAAGCCAAAGCCTGAGCATCTTAGTTTTGTGGGGGCCCCTGTGGTATGGGGCCCCAGGCAATTGCTTGCTACCCACCAAAACTGGTCCTAGCTTTTATATGCAGAAAACCAGTTGTTGTGGCACAGGTGTTTTTATAGCATGTTGAGGGAGTGCCGGGGGAGGTCTCAGGAAGGAAAAACTTGAGAACCCTGCTATATATGACATTCACCAGGGCATCAGGGACCAGCAAAGAAGGTCCAGTGGTGCAAGCTCTCATTATAAGATTTTTCTAGCTGGTAAAAAGTGTACTGTAGACACAGAACAACAGCCTTGCAAGTGCAAATGCAAAATGAACAAAATCAATGAGATTTTTCACATTTTGCAAACTTTTCATGAGCTCTCATGACACTCCAAGTGTTGGATACAAACAATAGATGAATGAAAAAGAGAGAGCAATGCACAACTCTAGCTTCTATTTACCTGTCCATTCTTTTCAACATTTCTCTACTGTTTCACTGAAATGCCCTGGCTAAGTTCCAAATCCGAACTTTTCCAAGCTGTCCAGTGATTTTGGAAAGTAATGATCATATGAGCAAGCTCGAACTCACCAAAATATGTTGCACCTCCTGCTGTTCTAACTCTCTCAGAAACATGGTAGCTCTGTAGTTAACAGTCCTTTGAGATAGCAATCAGGGATGATATTTGGAAACACATTTTTAAAAGAGGACACATGCTGTGTTTAAAAGAATTCTCAATGGTATCAGAACTTTAAAATGGGGCAATACTATACTTTCTCTTAATGAGCAACATCAGATTGGAAAGTGACAAAGGGAATTGTTGATGATATAATAAGGGACAATTAAAAAGAATGTACATAAATACATTTTCATTATTTTGAATATTTTAATACAGGCTTTGGAATATTTTCATAACTTCTTGAAGTACAGTGAGACTTTTGTGCATAATATTAAAAATATACATAACAAAGGCCATCGTAACACTCACTGAGTGTACCAGTGGACTTAATTTTCTAGATTTGAGACTGCTCTAACCATAATGGGAAAGTCTCCCAGTGACTTCAAACAGCATTGTATCAGACCTTTAGTGACTCATTCTCTTAATTGAGATATTCACTCTTGTATTATAGCTAATTCCTATTTGATTTTAAGGGCCCAGACCTACAGCTCTTAGGCCTTGTCTACACTACAGGACTATTTCGAATCTACTTAATTCGAATTTGTGGATTCGACCTTATGAAGTCGAATTTGTGTATCCATACTAAATACACTAATTCGAACTTCTGAGTCCACATTAACGGGGCCGGCGTCGACTTTCGAAGCGGTGCACTGTGGGAAGCTATCCCACAGTTCCCGCAGTCCCCGCTGCCCATTGGAATGCTGGGTAGAGCCCCCAATGCCTGCTGGGGGAAAAAATGTGTCGAGGGTGGTTTTGGGTAACTGTCGTCATTGAACTGTCAATCACGCCCTCACTCCCTCCGTCCCTGAAAGCGCCTGCGGGCAATCTGTTCGTGCACTTTTCTGGTCAGTGACAGCGTGGACGCCACAGCACTGCAAGCATGGAGCCCGCTGCGATCCTCGCCGTTTTCTCCTCCTCGCACTTTATCGTCCACCTCTTCCACATTCAGCTGCTGAGAAATTGGGCTACTTTTCAATGGTTCTGCAAGCACTGGGGGACCATAGGGGACGTTTTACCAACATGAACGTCGTATGGCCGGGCAAGGTTCCTGATGCGTGTGTTCTCAGGAACTGTGGGCTGCTCAGACGCCTGCTGGAAGGTAGTTTCTTCCCGTACCACGAAATAACTGTTGTGGATGTGCATTTGCCTATAGTGATCCTCGGTGACCCAGCCTGCCCGCTAATGCACTTGCTCATGAAGCCCTATACAGGCGCCTGGGACAGCGACAAGGAACTCTTTAAATACCAGCGAGCAGCGTGACCTGTGACTGTTCAGTTTCTTTACAGAGAAGCTGAACCTGCCCCTGTTTCTTTACCCAGTTACTGTTGACTCTCCTCTTCGGTTAAATACCCCGTTCTCCCCGTTTCCTCCACTTCCAAGACACGTGTAAAAATAAAATACATGTCACACTGTTACTGAGGAGAGGTTTCTTTATTCATGACTTTTCGTTAAAGGGTCGAAACTGGAACGCAGACTGCAGTGGGTAGGGTGTGCGCTGATGTAAAGACCGCCTCTAAACTCAAGGAATGACAGGCTCCTGCTCCTACAGCGGTCCGCATTGCCGGACTGCTTGTTTCAACGGAGCCTGCCATCCCTCCTTTTTGGGATTCTGTGTGCGGGGGGCTATGTGGCCTTGTGGCGGAGGAGGACGGATACAGATTCCTCTGCTGCGTGACTCAGCGGTCCACGACAAGGACCGCTGTATAAGATCTGTACCTGCCCTCCCCCGCTAAAAAGTCACATCCCCACCGCCCACACAGAACCTGGAAACCACCTCCCATACCAACCACGGTGCCTGCTGACTGCACTGTGTGTGTTACCCGCTGCTGATCCGGCCCCCGTGTCTGTACCCTGCGAAAGGTGCCTGTCCTATGCAATTAGCAATGCACTTCCCCACGCACCCCATTCAAACACAGTCTTCAGTGAAGAAACATGACGGAAACAGTACTTAACAGCAAAGTATTTTTATTACTTAAGTACACAGTTATGGGATGGGACTGGGATTGGGACTTGTTTGAGTCCGGAAGGGAAGGACTTATGCAAACGTAGGGTAGGAGAGCTTTTGGTTACTTGAGCACTCTGCTGGGGTGCAGTGACAGTATTCACGGCCCAGGGCGGGCATCCTCCTGGTTATTTGAGGTGAGGGGGGAATGTGACTTTGTGGCGGGGGAGGGCAGTTGCAGAGATACTGCCGGGGGCTCTGTCCTGCAGCGGTCCTGCAGAACATACACAAGTCACCGGAGCGTGTCCGTTTGCTCCCTCAGTAGTACAAGCATTGCTTGAGTCGCCTGCTTGTGTTCCTCACGCCACCTCTCCTCCCATTCGCTGTGTGAGCGCTGGTACAGAGAGACTTTCTCCCTCCACTGCCTCTGCTGGTCCGCCTCGGCTAGGTAGCAGCCCACACATTCATCGAAAATCGTGTCCCTTGTCTTTTTCTTTCGCCGCCTAATCTTCGCCAGCCTCTGCGAGGTGGATGCTGTGGCAGGTCTGGAGACAGTGGAAGCTGTGAGATGGGGAAACAGTTAGTTAATTCCTTGCAATGATACTTTTTTGCGAACAATTAACTGAGTCTAGGCTGTCTCTGTGAATTTTTTGTTGAGACCCCTGTGCCTGCTGTTGCACAAATCATTTGCGCGGTGGATTCTGGGTAAATGTCGCCAGTCATTCCTTCCTCCGGGAAAGCAATGGCAGACAATCATTTCGAGCACGTTTTCCATGAAATGCCCTGGCACACGCCATAGCGTGGCAACAATGGACCCTATTTTGCCTTTTGTGTATGTCACCGTATGTGTACTGGATGCCGCTGACAGAGGCGGACCAGCAGCGCTACACAGCAGCATGCTTATGCTTTTGCATGACAGCAGCGATGGTTACCAGGCATACTGCACCGTCTACCATACCATGAACTGGTAAGAAGACGGTAATAAGATGGTCATGGTTACCTGTCCTTTTGCACTGCGCCATTTGGTGCTGTCATAAGTGCCCCTGGTCGATCAGCCAGGGGCGCAAAAGCAAAATTTGGGAATGACTCCCCGAGTCAATCCCTCCTTTTTGGGTATCTAAAAATAGAATCAGTCCTGCCTAGCTTATGGGCAAGTGTACTAGAGAACCACTGTATCATACAACCAGAGACCACAGCTGCTCTCTGTCCAATCCTGCATAAATTTTGAGCTGAACGCTATTCACAGGGTGTGCTCCTGAAACAACCCCACCTGTTCATTCCATTCTTCCCCCAGCCTTCCTGGGTTCCAATACCATTGTCCCCCCACTTGTGTGATGAAGTAATATAGAATGCATGAATAAGACACAGGTAGTCGTTTGTGAGAAATGAGTGGAAGGAAGCCTCCAGCTGCAATGATAGTCCAGAGATGACATTAAGGGGTGTGGAGGAGGGAGCCACTCATCCCTCTGCTAGTCCAGGGGCAATTGAATCTTTTCTTTACAATGAAGGGTGGGGGCTGATGGAGCTCAGCCCCCTGTTGCAATGATGAGGACGGTTACCAGCCATACTGCACCATCTACCATGAAAAATTAGCAACAGGCGGCCTTGACCGACCTGTCCCAAGCAAGTTGGTACGGTCGTTATGGTTACCAGTCCTTTTGCACTGCCCCATGTGCCAATAGGCTGATGATGAGGATGGATTTCCATCTTATTGTACCATCAGCCATCCATAGCGTGGGGGGAGCAAGGATGTTGGTGTTGAGTGCTGCACCATCGCGTCTATCTGCAGCATTCAGTACAGATACGGTGACATGTAAAAGAGTCAACAGAGGATTGTTTTCCCTTTAACTTCTGGGGGTCGGGGGGCTGCGTAAATTGCCGAGCTATGCCCCGACCCACCGCGGACACTGTGTTTGACCCTAAAAGCATTTGGAGATCAGCCAAGAATGCAAATGCTTTTCGGAGACAGCAGGAACTGTGGGATACCTTGCGTCCTCGTTCCCCCCTCCCTCCATGAGCGTCCATTTGATTCTTTGGCTTTCCGTTACGCTCGTCACGCAGCTGCGTTCTGAGTCTGTGCTATGCCGTCTGTCCGTTTATTTATTAAAAATACTTTGGACCAGGCGTAACGTAACATTTCTTCCCCTACTTAGATGCAGGAGTCTCCGAGCGAGATCACCGTGAGGACGGGCACTGAAGGAGATAGAGAGCGCATGCTGCGTGAAATCTAGCACGAACCACGGACCTATGCAGCCGTGCTCTGGGAGGCAGTGCTCCCTGAATACCGCATGAAAGCCTCGCGCGGAAAAGTGTGCTACCACGGAGCACCCAATAAGGCAGCTCTCCCCAGGAACCTCCTGCTGATGCTTATCGATTAACGGCAGGAGAGCTTCGTGGCATTCTCCCAGGAGGATTTCTGTTCTATCACCATATATACAGAGACCTCCTTTTCACACACTTCAGATTCCTGTTATATTAAGAATAAAAGTTAACATGGTTAAAGCACTTACCGACAGATCCTACCCCTGATTCAGGATCCGGGTTCCTGGCCGGGGAGGGTTGGTAGGGGATCTCCGTGACGGTGATGAATAGATCCTGGCTGTCGGGGAAACCAGCGTTGTAAGCGCTATCGCCTGCCTCGTCCTCCACAAACCCTTCCTCATCTTCCCCGTCCGTGAACATCGTCGAGGAACTGTCCGTCGACACTGTCCCATCATCAGAGTCCATGGTCACTGGTGGGGCAGTGGTGGCAGGCTCCGTAGCGTCCGTTGGCCGCTTTGATTTTTTGGTAGGCTTGTCTGGGGTCCTTGATTTTCACGCGGCGCTGCGTTGCATGACGGCTGTATCCTCTGTCTGGATCATGGCTTTGGAGACCTTCTCGTAGGTCTTTGCATTCCGTTCGTTGGAGCGCAGCTCCGAAAGCACAGACTCCTCGCCCCACACACCGATCAGATCGAAGAGTTCCCGGTCAGTCTATGCCGGGTCCCTCTTTCTATTCAGAGATTACATGAACTCCTCTGCTGGAGAGCTCTGCATTGCTGCCGGTGCTGCGGAGCTCGCCCCGATGTGCAACCAGAACGTCAGATTCAAACCGCCCAGACAGGAAAATGAATTCAAATTTTCGCGGGTCATTTCCTGTGTGGCTGGGCAGAGAATCCAAGCTCGGGCTGCTGTCCAGAGCGTCAACAGAGTGGTGCAGTGTGGGATAGCTCCCGGAGCTACTAAGTTCGATTTCCATCCACACCTAGCCTAATTCGAACTAGCCATGTCGAATTTAGCGTTACTCCACCTGCCGGGGTGGAGTACCAAATTCGAACTAAAGAGCCCTCTAGTTCGAATTAAATGGCTTCCTGGTGTGGACGGTTGAGCGGTTAGTTCGAATTAACGCTGCTAAATTCGAATTAAAGTCCTAGTGTAGACCAGGCCTTAGTCACATTGTAGCAAATCCAGAGATGAGTCTAAAGGCTTGTCTACACATGAAAGGTTAATACAGAAAATACAGAATAAGGTAGGCTGTGCATTTAAAGTGGATTAACTATTCTTCATTAACTCCGTCTGTGGATGCTGCTATTTGTAAATAAGAGTACCTTGTTCTGAATTAGCTTAATTCAAGTGGAATAAGGTACTTATTTTATCTATATAAGATTCCAAGATTGTCACTCTGAAGTCTATTATATCTGTAGAGTCAGTATGAAGCAATGGAAAGAGCTACAAGCATGGCTGAGAGCTCTTTTTGTTCAGAATATCACCAGTTATTCACCAGATTAAGAACATAAAAATGGCCATACTGGGTCAGATCAATGGTCCATCTAGCCCAGTATCCTGTCTTCCAACAGTGGCCAATGCCAAGTGCTTCAGAGGAAATGAATAGAACAGCTAATCATCAAGTGAGCCATCCCAGTTTCCGGCAAACAGAGACCAGGGACATCATCCCTGCCCATCCTGGCTGATAGCCATCGATGGATCTATCCTCCATTAACTTACTTAGTTCTTTTTTTAACCCTGTTATAGTCTTGGCCTTCACAACATCCTTTGCAAAGAGTTCCACGGGTTGACTGTGTGTTGTGTGAAGAAATACTTCCTTCTGTTTGTTTTAAACCTGCTGCCTATTAATTTTGATTTGGTGTTCTTGTGTTATGAGGAGTAAATAACATTTCCTTACTTACTTTCTCCACACCAGTTATGATTTTATAGACCTCTATCATATCCCCCCTTAGTGATCTCTTTTCCAAGCTGAAAAGTCCCAGACCTATTAATCTGTCCTCATATGCAAGCTATTCCATACCCCTAATCAATTTTGTTGCCCTTTTCCAATTCTAATATATATTTTTGAGATGAGGCAACCAGAGCTGCATGCAGTGTTCAAGATGTGGGCGAACCATGGATTCAACCATCACTGGGATTCATGGTCTGTTACTGTGGAATTTGTAATTACTCAGACATGTTGTCTTTACCAATTACACCCCTGCAACAGTAAGACATGTAGTTGTGCCATGCCCAGAGTCCTAGGCCATTGTGATATCAAAGTAAACTCAACCACTCACCATTTTTTACTCTAAAGCTAATTTGCCTGCAACAATTTTGTTGATTTGTATGAGGGAGATTGCATAGATGGTGGATTACTTGGCCTCACTGCCACACCTGTCCGACAGCAATAGGTATTTCAGAGTATCTCCCTGTGTAGAGAAGTTCTAAGTGAGTTTCTGTTGGTATAATTTAAGCTTTGCTCTCTACCCCTCAGTGGAGAAATTGCATTAACATAACCTTTTTTAGGCCTGGTCTACATTGGGCCAGGGGAGAGGGGGATCGACCTAAGAGACGCAACTTCAGCTAGGAGAATAGCATAGCTGAAGTCGACGTATCTTAGGTCGACTTACCTTGCGTCCTCACAGCACGGCATCAACTGCCGCCGCTCCCCCATTGACTCCACTTCCGCCTCTCGCCGTGGTGGAGTACAAGAGTCAACGGCAGAGCAATCGGGGCTTGATTTATCATGTCTACACTAGATGTGATAAATCTATCCCCGGTTCGGCGGGTAGTGTACACATACCCTAAGACTCAGATTCAGTGGGCAAAATTAAGAGGTGAAAGAGGGCAAAATTATGTCAATGAGAGTTTTGCCACTGACTGAAATGGAAGTAGGATTTCACTATAGTTTGTGTGGGTATTTTCAGTATAATAGTTTACATTGACTTCACAGAGCTATGTGCTCAACAGCTTAGGAATCCCAATAACTTCCCATCATTTTTGTTGCTGTTGTATTTTCACATTCTGAATGGGCTTTTTCCTTAGCTGTGAACACAGATTGATTTTATCATTTTCCCCCAAGGATATAAATGGGTTCCAAATAATTTTCCATATAAAACTCCTATATTTCTATATTCTGATGGTGATTGTTTCAAGTTGATAAATATCTCTAAAAATTAGCTTCAGTATAAATGGTTTTGCCACTGAAACAGTCAATTCAAAGAAGCCGCACCTTCACTTACATTTGTCTGAACCCCCTAAGGACAGATCCTGTAAATAAATGATTTTAGACTATTTGAGTAAAATTCATAGAGCTAGATTCTCTATTATGATCTGGCCCCTGTGTGGTGGAAAATAGGTAAATCTCAGGTCTCCCCCGATACACTGGAGGAGCTAAGTGATACCATACTCTACTTCTTGGTTAGCATACTGCCCCCTTTGGGCCACATCTTGTCAGTGTGGAACCAGCCCCAGAATCAGCGAATAGCAACAGCCTGTTTGTGTCTCTGTCTCAGCCACACCTAGCAGATATCACAATCAGCTGAGCAACTGTCCTACAACTTTTAAGGCCTTCATCCTTTGAGGGGCTGTGCTTTCTTAAAATTGGGTGTGTCATAAAATAAATGCTCTAGTAAAACCAGCAGTTGTGGCCTTTATTGCAGGAATCACGGGCTGAAATTTTCTGGAGGTTGAACTATGTGATTGTAAAGGTCTTAATATCTATTAATATACGAACTCTTTATAACTTAGGATCAGCTTTTTTTACTCAAGCATCAGGGGGTCTTACCAATGTCAATGAGGGCAGAATTTGGCCCAGTCAGGTTGTTTATGAATGATGTTGTACTGTTTTGGCACAAACAAGCAGTTCTACTTAGGGTATGGCTACACTGGCGATTTGCAGCGCTGGAAAGCCTCCACCAGCGCTGCAATTAGTAAGTGGCCACACCTGCAAGGCACTTCCAGCGCTGCAACTCCCTGGCTGCAGCGCTGGCCGAACACCCCTCTCGGCATGGGGAATAAGGATTCCAGCGCTGGTGCTGCAGCGCTGGTCATCAAGTGTGGCCACACACCAGCGCTGTGATTGGCCTCCAGGGTATAAGGATGTATCCCAGAATGCCTGTTCAGCCACTCTGCTCATCAGGTCAGACTCTACTTCCCTGGCCTCAGGTGACCCGCCCTTTAAATGCCCCGGGAATTTTAAAAATCCCCTTCCTGTTTGCTCAGCCAGGTATGGAATGCAATCAGTGAATCTTTACAGGTGACCATGCCTCCACGTGGCAAACGAGCCCCAGCATGGAGCAATGGCGAGCTGATGGACCTCATCAGTGTTTGGGGGGAGGAATCTGTGCAGGCACAGCTGCGCTCTAGCCGTAAGAATTATGATACCTTTGCCCAGGTATCGAGAGCCATGATGGAAAGGGGCCATGAGCGTGACGCGGTGCAGTGCAGGGTAAAAGTAAAGGAGCTGCGGAGTGCCTATTGCAAAGCACGCGAGGGAAACCGCAGATCCGGCAGTGCCCCCACGACCTGCCGCTTTTACAAGGAGCTGGATGCGATTTATGGGGGTGACCCCTCTGTAAATCCAAGGACCACGATGGACAGTTCAGAGCCGGTAGAGGAGGGGGAGGGGGAGGGGGAGGCAGACAGTGAGGCTACTGTGGTGGGGGAAGCCAGCCCGGAGGAGGCATGCAGTCAGGAGCTCTTCTCAAGCCAGGAGGAAGCTAGCCAGTCGCAGCCCCTGGAACTTGGTGCAGAAGAATCACAGGAGCAGGTCCCAGGTAAGCAGCTTTTATTGCAATGCAAAGGTTTGGGGAGATTCGGGGGGATGGTATGGCTGCATGCCTGCATGCCTAGACATGGAATATCCCATTGATGTGGTCTATCACGTCGCAGTAATCTGCCTCTGTAATCTCTTCAAAAGTTTCTGCAAGAGCATAGGCAATTCGCGTGACCAAGTTTAAAGGGAGAGCCATTGTGGTCCCTGTCCCATTCAGGCTAACGCGTCCGCGCCACTGTTCCAGGACGGGTGGGGGAACCATGCTTGCACAGAGGCACGCTGCATAAGGACCCGGGCGGAATCCGCATTGTTGTAGGAAACCCTCCCTTGCTTCTTTGGTAACCCGCAGAAGGGAGATATCTTCCAGTATTAAGTCCTGTGGGAAATGGAGGGAGTGTTTCAGTGCTGGTTTCCCCAACTGCATAGCGCGGCAGGCAGGAACCCCAGGAACCCCAGGGTTAACAAAGCCCCGAAACAGGCAGTCTAGCCATGAAGCAAGAAGCACCCTGCTCGAGCAGACCGCGGAAGGAAAGCCCAGGGTTAATTCCTGAGGGAGATGGAGGTGCTGCGTTTAAGAAAGCACCCCCCCTGCTCGAGCAGACCGCGGAAGGAAAGCCCAGGGTTAATTCCTGAGGGAGATGGAGGTGCTGCGTTTAAGAAAGCACCCCCCCTGCTCGAGCAGACTGCGGAAGGAAAGCCCAGGGTTAATTCCTGAGGGAGATGGAGGTGCTGCGTTTAAGAAAGCACCCCCCCTGCTCGAGCAGACTGCGGAAGGAAAGCCCAGGGTTAATTCCTGAGGGAGATGGAGGTGCTGCGTTTAAGAAAGCACCCCCCCTGCTCGAGCAGACTGCGGAAGGAAAGCCCAGGGTTAATTCCTGAGGGAGATGGAGGTGCTGCGTTTAAGAAAGCACCCCCCCTGCTCGAGCAGACCGCGGAAGGAAAGCCCAGGGTTAATTCCTGAGGGAGATGGAGGTGCTGCGTTTAAGAAAGCACCCCCCCTGCTCGAGCAGACCGCGGAAGGAAAGCCCAGGGTTAATTCCTGAGGGAGATGGAGGTGCTGCGTTTAAGAAAGCACCCCCCCTGCTCGAGCAGACCGCGGAAGGAAAGCCCAGGGTTAATTCCTGAGGGAGATGGAGGTGCTGCGTTTAAGAAAGCACCCCCCCTGCTCGAGCAGACTGCGGAAGGAAAGCCCAGGGTTAATTCCTGAGGGAGATGGAGGTGCTGCGTTTAAGAAAGCACCCCCCCTGCTCGAGCAGACCGCGGAAGGAAAGCCCAGGGTTAATTTCCATTACCATTTCTGGGAGGCTGTGAATTCTCGAGTAGTTGCTGAAATGTGTGAGGAATGCTTGTGAGACTTTAAAATAACTTCAGATTATACACAATGGAAGCTCTCTTAAATGTATCATTTGCTGTTTTTTTACAGTGACCTTGAGTAGTCCTGGGCCAGTCTTATCAGTGACTGAAAGAAAGCTGCAAAACCTGAGGAGGAAACCGAACAAGAGCAAAGAAGAACTGGTGAAGGCAGTTATGAACCAGTGTGCAACAGAGAATAAAAATGCGCAGGAATGGAGAGAAAAGATGCATCACTGGAGGCAAACAGAAAGCAGGAGAAAGGCGTTGACGCTGAAGAAAACCACGAGGCAGCTTATAAACCTCATTGCGCGCCAAACAGATTGTATGCAGTCAATGGTAGCAATGCAGGCAGAGCACTATCGTGCCAAACCCCCACCCTCCCAAACCTCTTTCCCCTATGCACCAATGTCAGCTCCAAGTCCCGTTCCCCAGCATCCAGGTTCTTACCTACACCATCACCAGCTGCCCCCGACACCTGTACGGTCACCTATGAGCCCAGAGAACTACGACCCTTACCCTCTGCACTCAACCCCCATCACCATGCAACAGTACAATCCTGAAGTGCACAGCACTCCTGGCAGTACATATGAGAAACTATGAATGTACAGTTCAACAACCAACCCCCCTGCCCGTGTACTTCATTTTTTTTAAATAAATGATTTCTTTGATTATGAATCAGTTTTTATTATTGCATAAACTGAAAGATAACAAACCCCAATGAAAACACAGGTAACAAACATCAAGGAAAACACAGGCACTGAAAAGCACTGTAACCAGTGCACGTCACTCCTGGTCAAGGCAAAAAAACATTACTGTTGGCTTTCAGCCTCAAATTTCTCCCTCAAGGCATCCCTAATCCTTGTTGCCCTGTGGTGGGCGTCTCTAGTAGCCCTGCTGTCTGGCTGTGCAAATTCAGCCTCCAGGACTTGCACCTCGTTGGTCCATGCCTGGCTGAATGCTTCACCCTTCCCTTCACAAATATTATGGAGGGTACAGCACGCGGATAGAACCGCGGGGATGCTGCTTTCCCCCAAATCTAGCTTCCCATAGAGACATCTCCAGCGAGCTTTTAAACGGCCAAAAGCACACTCCACAGTCATTCGGCATCGGCTCAGCCTGTAGTTGAAACGGTCCTGGCTCCTGTTCAGCTTCCCTGTATATGGTTTCATGAGCCAAGGCATTAATGGGTAAGCGGGGTCCCCAAGGATCACAATGGGCATTTCAACGTCCCTTACTGTGATCTTTCGGTCTGGGAAAAATGTACCTTCCTGCATCTTCCTGAACAGGCCACTGTTCCGAAAGATGCGTGCATCATGCACTTTTCCAGGCCAGCCTGTGTAAATATCAATGAAACGCCCACGGTGATCCACAAGCGCCTGGAGAACCATAGAGAAATACCCCTTGCGATTAATGTACTCGTAGGCTAGGTGGGGTGGTGCCAGAATAGGAATATGCGTCCCATCTATTGCTCCTCCACAGTTAGGGAAACCCATTTCTGAAAAGCCATCCACAATGTCCTGCACGTTCCCCACAGTCACGGTTCTCCTCAGCAGGATGCGATTAATGGCCCTGCAAACTTGCATCAACACGATTCCAACGGTCGACTTTCCCACCCCAAACTGGTTCCCGACCGACCGGTAGCTGTCTGGAGTTGCCAGCTTCCACATTGCAATAGCCACCCGCTTTTCCACCGTCAGGGCAGCTCTCAATCTTGTGTCCTTGCGCCGCAGGGTGGGGGCGAGCTCAGCACACAGTCCCATGAAAGTGGCTTTTCTCATACGAAAGTTCTGCAGCCACTGCTCGTCATCCCAGACTTCCATGACAATGTGATCCCACCACTCACTGCTTGTCTCACGAGCCCAAAAGCGGCGTTCCACGGTGCTGAGCATTTCCGTTACCGCCACAAGCAATTTCATGTCACCCGCTTTAGGAAAATCCATATCATCATCGGAATCCTCACTGTCACTTTGGAGCTGAAGGAGTAGCTCAACTGCCAAACGTGATGTGCTGGCGACAGTCAGCAGCAAATTCCTCAGCAGCTCAGGCTCCATTTCACAGCGTGCTGAACTCACAATGGCAAGAAACGTGGACGGCGAAACTGAGATTGCTGGGAAGTGAAGCGATGCACCACGGGGCGTTGGAACAGGAAGCGGAATGACCCACACACTTCCTTCCCCTTCCCACAATACTGAGCGCCAAAACGGCGCCAAAACGGGATGAGGTGCTCTGTGGGATAGCTGCCCACAATGCACCTCTCAGTACAGCGCTGGAAATGCTGCCAATGTGGCCACACTGCAGCGCTGGTAGCTGTCAGTGTGGCCACACTGCAGCGCTGGCCCTGCACAGCTGGATGACCAGCGCTGCAAACTACCAGCGCTGCAAACCGTAAGTGTAGCCATACCCTCATTCACATACTTTGTCTGTGTAGTTGAAATAAGGATAGTGTTGCAGGGTCCCTTAATAGACAGCTATGCTTTGCAATGTTTAGTCTTGACTTTGTGCTTGCTTACAGCCTAAACAACTCCACTGATGTCAATAGCATTCTATGAATCACTGCAGAATTTAACTCAAGGGATCATAGCTAAAGGTTTTACCTGGAGCACAAAACCAAAGCAATTCTGAGTTCACTAAATCTTAATGTTGTTTTAAAGTAGTTTTTAATGGGGTTAATTTTTTTAGGTGTTTTTTATCAGGGTAGTATAACTTGATTGATATAATTTCCTTTCATTTTGACATTGTAACTGAGTCTCATTAGGCCTGCAATGAAATTGAAATGCTGTCATAATATACATCATAAAGGCATATTAACAAGATCTCTATAGACTTCTGTTAAAATCATTTTTCATCATAACTTTAATATAATCAAAGCAAGGTCTCACTGACCAGAGAAAATAGGGGCAGAGGGACCAAATTGACTCTGGGACTGGCATTTCTAAGATCTAAATGCTGCTTACAATTCTCGTTAGTTGTAGAAAACTAATTGGCAACCAATAACAAATAAGTCCCATTTCACTTCTCAATTATAACCCAATAGAAGGATACTGCTTGTTGTTTTCCAGTTATTTTATACTGTGCTTCCCACAACCCTCCGTCCTACTGGCTTTTTGACCCCTCTCTTTCATTTTCCTTTTTCCTCCTCCTACACCATGTTTTATTTTGAGGCATGTATTTCTGGCTTGGCTATTCTTTCTCTCTCCTCACCTACTCTTTCCTGACCATTTTTATCTTCCTCCTTTCATCTGTTTTTCTCCTCCACGGAGGAATAACTGGCTATCAAGCCCTAAAAATACAGTTGGACTAGCTAGGTGTTTTTTAAAAAAATAATGAACTGAAGCATCAAAAGATGGTGCTCTTTTGTAAGAGTCCAGAAAATCTGGTAGAGGGCGAAAGAGGAAAATCTGATTCTCTTCAGAGCCAGGAACCCTTCCTTAAGCAGAAATTACTTTATCATAATTATTCCACCTGTCAATGACACCATGAAGGTGTAATTGCTTGATTTGGCCTAACATGCTCTCTCCTGCACTAGTACTTGTGAGAGTGGAGCTTGGGAAAAGGGGGATGAGAAGTGAAACTTGCTGATAGCACTTTCCTAGAGTTTCCCCAAATCAGTCCAAGGAAGGTAGCAGATGGTGTGTGCCCCCTCCACCTTGGAATAAGCAGGACGTAGATCCAAACCCTGCAAAGAGAGTGAGTACTGTGTGAATGCAATTTGGCTGCAGATTATTGAAACTGACAGAATTGTAATAATATTTGCTGCTTATATTTATGCTGTTTTCTTTTTGCATTTGTCTCATTTTGGACAATGCAAACGGACTAGGCATTTTTATTGACTTTATCAAGGCTCAAGCATTAGCACAATGCTATAATATGTGGCTTGGTAACACAACTGAGAATGTTTGCTTAATTTCTGCTGGAAATTTGAAGAGGTATCATGGAATATTTTCTGTCAGTTATAAGTTGTTAAATCTTACAAAATCTACATATGGGGCTAAGTTTGACCTGATGGTGTCCCTCTGAATAGTAAATGCTACTGTAATATGCTGCTGCAAATTCCATCCATTATCATTAAAGGATTAATATGGTAAGGAAATCCATAGAAGAGTGACTTGGAAATAGGTTTACTAATTTGTGTGTGGGTTTTTTTGTTTGTTTTTTGTTTTATTTTTAAAATCATTCTTAACTGATGCTATGTCATGTGGTATGTTCTTCTGGTACAAACTGTTTCACAATATTAGTATTGTATGTGGCTTGGCATATCACTAGTTAATAGAGTCTCCTATTTCCCAGTCACCTGAACTGTCACATTTTGGTGAATTATAAGGAAATAAACCTCAGCAAATGCTTTGGAAAAATGTAGGCTACACATCACAGCTATGCAAATTGAAATATCTAAAAACATTTGCAAGATTGACTCACCTACTATCTTGGAATGATTAGATCTGCGAAAGTCACATGTTTATAGCATTCAGTCAATTTAATCAGCCTGAGAAGGCTTAATTTATTGCCAAGTGTTTAGAGTGATGATGGGTCTGATTCATAAACAAAATGTTTTTTGTTTGTTTTTGTTTTTAAATGTGGGTAGTGTACCATTTGTCTCCAGATCGTTCCATGAATCAGGGAATACAATGATATTGTATGGAGTATTCTAAAAGAAAAATGAGGGACTTATGCAGAATCATTTCAGCTTGGCAACTGAGTGTTTTTGAAGGCCACATAGTAGTTTCATCCTAAAGTCAAATATGTAACAGGAGGAATACCCCTTTTTTACACATTAAAAGGCTGGATGTCATATTCACAGCTGGAATTTTCACAGTTCCTGAGTCACTGGCAATGTCATGTATATTTTGCAGGAAGCTACACGGTGGCTCAGAAGTGATGTGACAGGCCACATAGCTTACTATAATATTCTCCTCCTGTCTCTCTCTCTCTCTCGGGTAATCATTCTGATTCTTTTAAATAAAAAAGAAAATGAATTTAGGTGGCTTTATAATGAGATCTGAAAGCAAAAGAAAATGTCTAATTATAACTTTTTTGTTGTCATTTAAAACAGCACAAATGGCTTGCCTACGTCTGTTGCGGAGGGTACCCTGTATGAAGATGTTTTTTCATCTAAGTACAATAGCGTAATGTATTAACTATGGCTGTGTCATTATAATAGGCCTTAATGTTTTTTGTAGTGATTTGAAAACATAAACTGATTAATACTCACAACAACTCTGTGAGGTAAGTAGGTAAATATTATTATTGGGGCTGGGTGAAATGTGTACACATGAATAATTGTTTTTATTTGTTTCAGAACAAATTATTCAGCTGGTTCTGATGATAGTTCTCATTTTAATGATAAGGAAACAGAGGCAGAGAGAATAAGGAATTTGCTCAAGGCTGCAAACTGAGTCAGTATTTTTTTTTAAAGGCTACAGTCAAGGGGTTCATGGCTTCCACTCCCACATGGTTCCCTTACATCCCATTGCCTCTCATCCTGCAATGAGAGCAAAACAGAGTGTTGTTATATCATACAGTGTGAGCTGTTGGGTGGATTTGTTCTGTTATGTCACAATAGTACTTTTGCAATAGTATGAACCTATTGAACACCTTTATGAAGAGTACAGAGAACCTTTATGAAGTCTGTTTTCTTCTGTGTAAAACTATAAGAAAATGGTTGTCACCTTTTTAAAGAAGGTTTTAAAGTCAGTGGGGTTCCACCCAGAACAAATTGTAGGACTGAGGCCTTAACATTGGTTGGGCTAAACATCCAAACACTTAGGTCTAGTCTGTGCTACTGACCTAGATCATTATAACTACATCATCAGAGGTTTGAAAAATACACACCCCTGCATGACGTAACTATATAGACATACCCCCACCCCCCAATGTACAGCACTATCTTGGCAGGTGAGCTTTTCCCATCAACATAGCTACCATCTTGGGGGGGGGAATTAACTACACTAATAAGACAGATGTCTCCCATGTGCTTTGAGTGTCTTCATTAAGGCATTACAGTGGTGCAGCTGCATTAGAGAAGCTCTGACAATGCAGCATTTTAAGTGTAGAATTGTCCTTACAAAGCTTATTTAAATGGATCTAAACTGCTTTGGTCTCTTCCTAATAATGAGATTTCTACTACTTCCTGCTTTCAGCCATGCTGGAAAGAAAGAGAAGGTTTTGAGAAAAGAGGGTGAGGCCAGATACTTCTCTAGCACCACCAGTCAAGAATGGGTTACAAAATATCTGTGGTTACAATTAGCCCCAACCTGCCACATCTGCAGCTTTTCAGGGAGGGGGTAGGCCCTTAAAAAGAAGGAACTCAGCTGAGTTGGGATGTGACTCTGAAACAAGAAGAGCTCAACCTCACAGGCCAGCTAGGAGAGTTCCTTGATGAGGAGCAGCTTGAGAGTACAGCCAGCCTGCACCCTCTGAGGCAAGAAGATGGGGGATGAATTTTGTTTTGTTGTAAACCCCGGGACTAACACTTGGCCTCTAGCCCCACAGTGTGTGGGAGCTAAAACTTCTTGTAAAGCCCTAAAGGCTGCTTCCTCTCATTTGTATGTGGAAGGGGTCCTGGCACTGTGAGGGGCTTGGAACTATTTGCCTTTTTGTTTGAGTTGTTTTACAACCCATGGAATGGGATAGACTTGCTAAGAGGTACAGCCAGAGGGTAATGCCCCAGGAGCAGGCCACAAGACTGCCACCGCCTGGGGAATGACATGCAAGGTACTTGCCTTCACCCCAACAGGGTGACCTTCACATACAATCTTTGATGGGGATTCAACTTTCTGGTACTCTTCCTGGCTGATACCATTTTGTGCAAATCTTTCTTTTGAAGGACAAGAAACTAACCAAACTTTTTTTAACCTTAGTTCAGTAAACAGTATTGGGCCAGTGGCTGGGTTTATCTGATTTATCCTTATGAGCAGTTTAACATGAATTTAGTGTTTGTGAAAGGAAAGGAATAATAGAAGGGTCTAGATCCAGGCAGGCTGGATACAAAGACTCTTCAAAGTTCTTACTCCATACTTTTGGGAATGGCAGCACCTATTGATTGATAGGCAGATCAAGTAGAAAAAAGTGTTCATTGTATGCTGTTCTGCAGTAATCGCTCTTCAAAAGGTGACAGAATAAATAGTAATATTTCAGTGTTTGGGTATATTCCTGTAGAATACTGTATCTATCTAATTTGGAGGGAACTAGTCCATTCTTCTCTCTCTCCAATTATCTGCAATATTTTGTATACCTGCTGACACAAGGTTGACTTCAGTGACCCTCTTCAATTCTTAATGCTGTGTATGTGGATGCTATATAACAATTTAGCTTTTCGAAAAGCTAACTTATGAGTCTTAATCATGAGACTGACAGTGTCTCTTTAAGCTTTTGATGATCCCAAGAGCTTTGATTAGAATACCTCTTCATATACCATAGGATACATATGTAATATGAAAACTAGACATGTAAACTGGTTCCTGTTTCAGGGCAGCAGTAAAAGGGAACAATTATTAGTCAGATGCTAGGGATGATGGTGGAAGATACACAGGCTGACTTGTATTTCCAGCAGTTGGTAAGGACAGGCCTAGATGGGCCATATGGTCTTCTCTTCGGCCTTAAGTATTCATAATTATATTAAGCAGTTAAACCTGCCATATGGTTTGCTTCCATGCAGAAAGAGGAGCGTCTGCTTCTTGCAGATTTTCTTGGAGTTTTTCTTAGTCTCCCATGGCTCCTAATATTGACTTTAAAATAGTTTTTCAAACCTACATGGACAGTCACAAAGAGAAACAGCATTTCCTGTTACAGAGGTATAAAACTGACATTGTTTTCTAATTCAATTTTGATCTGTTGCAAATGAGAGGTTTTTTTATTTTTTTTGCAATAATTGGTGAAAAATGGATCTCTCTTCTCTTTACAATATGAAAGTGAATGAGAAGTCAGGATGCTTTGAATTCCATTGTTCTAATCTTGACTAAGGTGAGGTTTTTTTGAAGTGTGTTTTGCTATGTGGCTCTTTGCTACAGATCACAAATAGTTACACAAGGTATTAAAAAAATTCGGATCTGTAATCACATTTGATTGATATTGACCTTTTATGGTCCCTTATGTGCGCTTGGTTAGGCTCCAATTGTTCAAGTACCTACTTGATTCAGGGTAGTCTATTAAAGTACGTAACAATTTTGATGGTGGGAGGTATTGTTTTTGGCTTTTGTGGGTCTTTTGTTTGTTTGTTTTGGGGAGGGCGGCAGTCACAAAGCCTTAGTCCAGCATATGTCAGTACAACATGTAATGAAGGACTCTCTAGCTAAAATAGCAGACCACATTGAGCCGTCAAAATGTCAGTTCTTTTTACACTAATCTAAGACAAATTTCTTTCCAATTTTAATGGATTAGGTAGCTCATTCAAGCTATATTTGAAGATATGAGTTACATAAAATGTTGGCCAATTACTCCCCAAAGGTGGTAATTCTTTATCACAATGGATTAAATGAGGATTACCTTGGAATGTTCAGATCATATGTTAGCGTAATGCACTATCTGAGTGAAAGATCCAGGTTCAGCACAGACTTCTTGGGTCTTCCAACCCATGTCAAACAGGAGTGAAAGTTTCTCTACTATTCCTTCAGTGGTCCTGTACTTGTTGATGTTAATTGGATTTTTTTGCCCTTAGCTACTTCATATCATCCTGACACACTTATAGTATTTCAACCCTGGAGACAGATACTTCTTCTGAAATGTGTGCTGTAGTTCTGTAATGTAAATATCTATATACTAGAGTCAAGACTGAAATATTCCAAGGAAATGGACTTAAACACTTTGTTTTCATAATTTTAAAAACAAATACATCAACAACAAAGTCACTGATTATAATCTCCCTTAGGATGTTTAAAACCAAAAACTGTTTCCTTACTCACTTAACCCTTCTCTCCTCCATCACCTAAACATGAATTCTTTTGATGTTGTAGAGATATACCTTGGCTGATGGGCTCTACTGGCCTGGATAAGGGAGTGCAAGCATTTGTTTTCATGGTAATGCAGTTCTCATGTAGGATGCCAGACTAATACTTATGGAAACTAGTAGCCCCCAATGGACTTCATAGACCACCAAGTCATGAGGAAGAGGTGGATGAGGCATTTCTAGAACAAATGACAGAAATATCCAAAACATAAGACCTACTTTTAATGGGAGATTTTAACTACTCAGATATCTGTTGGAAAAGTAATAGGGCAAAACATGAAATGTCCAATAAGTTTCTGGAACGTATTGGGACAACTTGTGTTACAAGATGGTGGAAGTAAACTGGGGCAACAGCCATTTAAAACTTGATTCTGACTAAGAGAGAGGAATTGGTTGTGAATGTGAAGGTTTAAGGCAATTTGGGTGAAAGTGATCATGAAATGTTACATTTCATGATTCTAAAGAAAGGAAGGAGTGAGAACAGCAGAGTACGGACAATGGACTTCAAAAAAGAAGACTTCAACAAACTCAAAGAACTGGTTTGTAAGGTCCACTGGGAAGAAAATCTAAGGGGAATAAGAAGTTCAGCAGAATTGGCAGTTTCTCCAAGAGACGACAATATTAAAGGCACAACAGCAAACTATCATGATGTGAGAGAAAGATGGGTAGAATTGTAATAGACTAATATAGCTATAGCAGAAGCTCTTTAGTGGCCTGAAAACAAAAAGAGGAATCCTACATAAGATGGAAACAAAAACAAACTGCTAAACATGAATAGCATAAGTGTGTAGGGACAAAATCAGAAAGGCTAAGGCACAAAATGTCCCTAGCAAGGGACAATAAAAGCAATAAGAAGGGGGGGGTGTTTTTTGTTTTAAATAAATTAGGAGAAGGAGAAACATGAAGAAAAGTGTAGGTCTTCTATTAACCAGGCCAAGAGAACTAATAAGTGATAAAACAAAGAGGCTTAGGTGTTTAATGCCTGTTTTTTCTCCAGCCTTCACTAAAAAGGTTAACTGTGACCAAATCAACACAATTCATATGAAGGGAGAGAGAACACAAGCCATAATAGGTTAAAGAATATTGTGTAGTGGGGTGTGCACCCGCTCCAGCCCTGAAGGGGTTGGAGAAGCCCTGCAGAGGGCTGGGGAAGGGATCAAAACCCCGGCTGATTGGGGGAAGTGGCTGCAGCTGGGGCCATGCCCCAAACAGACCAACTGGGCCTTATAAGAAGGCCAGGGCAGCCAGAAGCTCAGGACTCTTTCTTTGCTTGTAGAGAGAGAAGGGCCTGGCTGCTAGGGAGCTGAGCAGGCTACTGGGAGTGGAGCAGGGCTGGGGGAAGGCTAGAGGAGCTAGGGAGCTCCAGCCTGGAAAACCCCCAGGCTACAGGCCTAGCTGAGGCCCTAAGACCAGTACTGGGGCTGCAGAGGGGCAGCACAGCTATAGAGAGAGGCAGCAGGTCCAACCCAACCTTGCCTGTGATGAGTGGCGTATGCTGCAGTCTGCCTCAGGGAGTGGGGCTAGATGTGACTGGCAGTAGCCTTACACTGAGGCAAGGTGGGGTTAGTGAGTGGGGGTTCCCCTGGGTGGGGAGACCCAGAGTGTGGGGATACTGCCAGGAGGGCAGCAACCCAGAGAAAGGGGCACCAGAGTCCTGGGAGGGACACGGGGGCCAGCGGTAAGGCAGATCACCAGCCAGCAGGGGGTGCTCCAGGACGCTGGAAGAGCTAATTCCCATGGACGATAAGCAAGAGGCGCTGCAGGGGTGAGTCCACTCGCTTACAGTTTAGATAAGTTAAATGTAATCAAGTTGGCAGGGCCTGATGACATTCACCCTATGGTACTTAAGGAACTAGCTGAAGCAATCTCAGAACCATTAGTAACTGTCTTTGAGAATTCATCGAAGACAGGTTAAGTTCCAGAGGACTGGAGCAGGGCAACCATAGCACCTATCTTTAAAAAGGGAAACAAAGAGAACCCAGGGAATTATAGAGTAGTTAACCTAACTTAGATGCCTGGAAAGATACTGGACCAAATTATTATACCATTATTTTGTAAGCCCTTAGAGGATGATAGGATAATCCATAATAGCTTATGTGGACTTGTTAAGAACAAATTTCCTTATTTGGTAGGGTTACTGGCCTAGTGGATAGGAAGGAAGCTGTAGACATGATTTACCATGATTTAGTGAGGCTTTTGACATAGTCCCACATGATATTCTCATAAGCAAACTAGGGAAATACGGTCTAGATGAATTTACTATAAGATAGATGCACAACTGCAAGTAGTTATCAATGGTTTGCTGTCAGTGTGAAAGGATGTAATGAGATGGTCCTACAGTGGTCTTCCCTGGGCTGGTTTTATTTAATATTTTCATTAATGAATTGGATGGCAGTGTGGAAAGTATGCTTATAAAATTTGAGGATTACACCAAGCTGGGAAGAGTTGCATGCACTTTGGAGTACAGAATTAGAATTCAAAATAACCTTGACACATTGGAGAATTGGTGTGAGATCAGTAAGATGAAATTCAATCAAGACTATTGCATTTAGGAAGGAAAAACTCAAATGCACAAATATAAAATGGTGAATAGCTGGATAGGCACTAGTACTTTAGAAAATTACCTGTGGGTTCTAGTAGATCCTAAATTGAATATGAGCCCCAAAATGGTGCAGTTGCGAAAAAGCTAATATCATTCATGGGCGTAGCAAACAGAGGATTGTATGTAAAACACAGGAGTTAACTGTCCCAATCTTCTCTTCGCTAGCAAGATCTCAGTGAAGTACTCTGTCCAGTTTTGGGTGCCACCCTTTAGGAAAGATGTGGACAAATACAAGAATACAAAGGAAATACAAGGAAAAGTTTAAAAACACCCAAATAACCAGGTATGTTTCTTCTTGAGAAAAGAAGACGTAGGGAGGATCATTGAAAGTAGGACAAGAAGTAATCTGCAGCAAGGGACATGGAGGTTTGGTCTGGTTTTAGCACAGGAGGCTGGATTGGGTGACCCCCTCAAGATCCCTTGTAGCCCTTAATTTCTATGATGATTTATCCACAGACAAGGTATAATGCAGGCTCCAACAGCACAAGCTTCCCTTAAAGCTCCAATAGTACAAGCTGACGATGTTGACTGCTTCTGTGTCTGAGGGTAGTTCAGTCTACATGCGAACTCGTTCATTCCTTAGCCCTTTTGTTGAGAAGGTCAATGACTTTGCTCATCTGTGTTGCTAATGGTTGTGCATTTTTTTTCCTCCTTAGTATATCTGGGAATAGTTGTTGCAAACCTATCTTGTTTCGCATAGGCCACTGAACAGCCAATAGATGATCATGACTGTCAGCTATTGACCAAAATCACATGGACCTCCTAACAGAGAATAAAACTATGCAAAGCAAAGTGAGGTATGACTAAGGCGACGTTTTAGTCATGGGTATTTTTAGTAAAAATCATGGACAGGTCATGGGCTGTAAACACAAATTCACAGCCCAAGACTTGTCCATAACTAAAATTAGGGTGGGGGCAGCTCAGGGGATGCTCTGGGTGCTGGGGGAGGGGAGCGCTGCAGAAGTCACAGAAAATCATAGTATCTGTGACCTCTGTGTCAAACACTGAGCCTTAGGTATGCCTACATGAGCCAGAGTAAGTACTAGTTTAATTCTCTGATCGGTTGCCATGGAATTACCCTTTTATGGAAATTAGTCAATTGGAGGAAATTGATCAATAAGTGGCTTATAACAGAGTAACCACTTGCAGAATTATGGGAATAAAAGTACACAAGATCCTATGGAAAAGTCAAGGCATGGTTGTGTTGGTCTACTGGGTGCATCTCAGTAGCCTACTCTCACCATGCCCATCACAGCCACACTGAAATAAATGTGATCCATGCTCATTTAGTGCAGATGATCAACACACCAGGAGATATGGAGCAAGTCTTCACATACACTTATCTTCATTGTCATGATAATGGAGGGGATGGTATGATGGGATAGTCTAATTTTGGCAGTTAATTGATCTTCACCTATTAGCAGTAAATATGCCCAATGGCCTGTGATGAGATGTTAGATGGGGTGGAATCTGAGTTACTACAGAGAATTCTTTCCTGGGTGTCTGTCTGGTGAGTCTTGCCCACATGCTCAGGGTTTAGCTGATCGCCATATTTGGGGTCGGGAAGGAATTTTCCTCCAGGGCAGATTGGTAGAGGCCCTGGGGGTTTTTCACCTTCCTCTGCAGTGTGGGGCCCGGGTCACTTGCTGGAGGAATCTCTGCCCCTTGAAGTCTTTAAACCACGATTTGAGGACTTCAGTAGCTCAGACATAGGTTAGGGGTTTGATACAGGAGTGGGTGGGTGAGATTCTGTGGCCTGCGTTGTGCAGGAGGTCAGACTAGATGATCATAAGGGTCCTCTCTGACCTTAAAATCTATGATTCTATAAAACATTGCTGTAGTGGCTTATGGCTGTGACTGCAGTCAACAGCACGGGCAAAGAATACCGCTAGATATGTCATCAGGTAGTAGCTATCTACTCCTTCTCCTTTGATTTACCTAGGACCTTCCATGTCCACCTCAGGTTGTAGATGGTGCTACCAATATTTATTTGTTGCAGCTTGTTGTTCCTTCACCTTTGAAGTCAGATAGTTATTCACCCTTATTCAACAAATAAATCCATGTTACCATTTCCGTGCACTTTTCTTGGACTGCACAGCATTATTTGGCCAACAGCTACTAGTGTTTCTCATCTCAAGTACCACAGTAGACCCATCTTTTCAGTGTTTTGTGTATTCTGTGGTACTCGCTTGCATAAGTCATTTTTGCATTGATATATGGATGTCCAAGTAACTTAACTTGCAGTTCCAGTATTAAGTGGAACTTGACAGAAAAATGTAGGGTAGGTTCTGAAGTAGACATTATTCTGTTTAGTTGAGGTTTTTGCAAGAGGACTCCATTTGAGGTTTAGTTCAACTGTGTACAGCATTAGCGGTATTAATCAACTGGGCTCAAGCACCAACATTTGGAAGCCTGTCTCATGAATTAAGGTGTTAGAGTTAGTTTGATTAGTTCATGTTTGATTGTAACTGATTTAGTAGTTATTGGACCGGGATATAAAGAGACCATTTTGGAAGCACCAAGAGTAACAGGTGGCCCTGTATAAACTGCTGCGTGTTTGCTGAAATGTATTGTCTGGCTGTTCTTGCTAAAAGACTTCTCTTTCTAATTACCAGATGTCCTTAAATAAAACATTCATAGGGATGCTAAAAAACAAAAGACTCATTTTCAAGTACTGTGCCCAGAGTAAACAAGTATTTTTCATCCATTGCAGATTTGTATTCCTGATTAAATGAAAATAAACAAAGGACAATGATTTTTTCCCCAACTGCATAAGCTTAGCAGTATCTTTTAAAAAAAATAACCATATTCTCTACAGGGTTATGTATACTTCAGTTTTTACACTGCTTCTCTCTGTGCCAGATTCAATTTGGATTGGCTAACTACAATCTGATATGATAGTAGTTATTGGACCAGGAAAACATTTTTTTCCCGTAGATTTTAACAGTCACCTCACATTATATTACTACTGCTGTGTCATGTCATGTAATATTCTTTCAATTTCTAGGCAAGTTTGATACAATATAACATGATCTGAAACACAGTCAGTGACGTAAAATAATGCATCATGTCACACAGTTCATGCAGTGTCTCAAATACCGGTACTATGTTTAACATGTACAGACAGCCTAACTTTTGTTTCCATTTTACTGCTCTTGATCAATGAGTGGAGTATTAGTAAAGGTTGCATGCATGGAACATGAGGCCAATATATGGTGTTAAGGCCTGATCCAGATGCTACCCTAGTAGATGGAAAGACTCCTATTGGCTTCAATGAGCTTTGATCGAGTCCTTATATTTATAGGATATGTAATTTTGTCCCAAATCGGGCATTTAATGTACTAGATGTGTAAAGTGAGTTTTCTGCTAACACTGCTTAATATGTAATCCATGCATTTTCCTAAATCTCATATACTGAAAGTTCTGCTAGATAGTGCTGTGCAGAATGTTTCACAAAAAACCCTGGTTTAATGCCCTTTGTGAAATGGAAAGGTCAATGAAATCAACTAGGCATTGTTGCTGTACCATATACCAAGCTATAACTATAAGTGATCTAGTTTTTAAATGACTGGGTGGTGTCTCTTCTGCCTCCCTCCCCCCACCCCCCGCACACACAGGCGCCCATCATTGCTATGTCCTGACTGAGATGAGTCCTCATCAGTAAGTCACTGGTTTTGGGTCCACCTGCAAACTTGTGCCTTCTGGAGGTACTGCATAAGAGCTTTCTTGTTGCAGAACTGGGGCTCTGCAAAGCACAGGCACTATGCAGCAGAATTTCTTTGCAAGCAAATTTCAAGGGACATTTAATATTCCTATTATCAAGAATTTTGATTAACCACGTGATAAATAATCATGGTTTGTCTGCAATGAAAACTTGTAGGGAAGTAGAGTGCAGTTCCCAAAATGTCCAAATTCTGTACATGACTATTGCAGTTCAGGTTGTGGGGAATCTCTACTTATTGTGAAGTTGTTCTATGAAAAACGCACCTTCATTCTAAAAAGCTTAAATAGTGTATGGATGGTATGATATCTTGCAGCCATTATATAGTGTGGATAATTCAAAAATTGCTCTGTGTAATAGCAAGAGTCATTAGTTGCCATTCCGCAAAGGTATGGTCACATTACACTTTTATACATTTGTTTTTCAGATGGAGCATGCATTTGTGGAAACAGAAAAAAACATTATTTGTGGTTGTAAGTTACTTTAACAAAACCAAAGCAGGGGTGTATGACTTTTTTTTTCCTGTGTGTGTGTGTGGGGGGGGGGGGAGAGACAAAGCCTGCTCTGCTTTTATTGTAAATTGTTTGTGTCCGTTTATGCTATGTTTTCTTTTTTCCTTCCCTTAAATAATTCTTTCAGTTTTTCATTTTGAGACCAAGTCCAGGCCATCCACACTGTGTGATGGGTAGAGGCTGACAAGATAGATATTTGTACAAAGGGGAAGCACAGAGTGGAACAACACACAGCTGGGTCCAAACAATTTAGCTGTGATTTGGTACTCTAAAAAGCCCACTCAATTCCTAAACAGTGATCTGACAAAATCTTTTATGTCAAAGCCCCCTATGTGGAGATGATGGATGGGGGGCGGGGGAATAACATTTGTTTGATGTGAAGGAGGAAAAATGAGAGTTCAGTACCTTTCTGAAGGTATTTTTATAGCATCCTATTTACTTACAACAAACTGCCATAACTCTTAAGGATAGCATTAAACATCTTCCCCCCTCTTTTAAATTAAGAGGATCACACATTAACATTTTAAGAGGAGATGGTACATTTTTAAAACATGTACCATCGACTCCAGTCTCAGTACATCATACTTCTGTTTTTTGGGTTTTTTTTAAATAACAGAAATAGTAGGTGTGAGAGTCAAAAGAAATTTGCGGGGGGAGGGGGAAGAGACGTTAGCCTTTTTCTTAGTTATAAAGGCAGCCAGTGCACTATTGTTACATTTAACAGTTCTGAGTGGAAAGGTTCTCAAGTACAAAATGAATGGGAAATATTTTTGTAGGTTTTCAATGGGAAAAACCATTACTTACGGTTCTACATGTTCAACTTGTAACTGAAAAGAGCCATGAAACATAAGTCCAGAATCCAGATATTCGAGGACAAATCCAGAAGTAAATGTAAATGCATCCAGAGAAAGGGGTGTGTTGATGTAGCATAGCCCTTCTTGTGGCACCTCTATTGAGACACTTTTATATTTCCTCTTGACTCAATCATGTTTACTTCATCTCCCAGGTCCGAATCCTTGGCTGTGTCCAAGAAGAAGCATACACCACAGTTCAAGAGGGCCCATGTTTGTGGGGTGCAGAGGTGGCTTAATGCCAACCATGCTGTGGCCAGTCCTCTAGAATAAGCATATTTTGCCAATGACCCCAAGAAGTTGATAAGGCAGCTAGGAGACAGCAAGGAGGAGAGATTTCCCCAGCCACATCTGTGTTCCCTGGCCATGCGCCCTATCCAGGCTATCGGAAGGATGAATGATATAACACCACCAGAGGCTCTTCCTACAGTGGGGTGAACCTCCCTTGACCGTCTGTGCTGGATTTCAGGTCACAGCACTGCCCAGGATCTCAGTTGTGATAGTCACTTGACCCTTTGCTCCCACTTACATTTACACACAGAGAAACATGAAAATTTTGTGTCTAGTTTTTTCATCCCTCACATGAGTGGTTTTCCCAACACAAAGGGGAAAACACTTTGCAATAAGAAGATTTTGATTTTGGAGTCTTCAGTATGATCCACAAAAAAGAAAACCAGAGTGGAATGATTCTCCCACTGTATTAAGCAGGCAGTGATTGGCCTTTGGGAAGCTCTCAGTATATCTTCTTAAATGCCAGAGTGCACAGAAGATTACAGGCCAAAAACTGAAGTAAAGGTTCAAGCATTTCTCCATGGGATTGAAATACCTTTTATCCTAGAATTTTTCTTCACATAAAGTTGCCCAAATTACTTTTGGGAATTCACTAAAACTGAAGCTTTCTCTTCTCCTTTGTAGCTTAAGCTAGCACTTGGCTGAATTTCTCCTGACACTTCACCAGTATTTCTCTGGATTTATTGAAATTAACATGATTCTCAGTCACTTGACAGCAGTTGACTTAATTTCTGTAGTGGGCTACAAATATGTAGTGTATCCAGAATCACAGTTTGTATTTTTAGATTTTTATTTTAAAGGCCAAAGATAAAGGTACTTTCTTTCTGGAGTTGGTACCTTAGGTGTAACATGTTTATTATGCTGAAAACAAAACACAAAGGTAACAGTCTCTGAATGAAGCAGGAATTGTATCGGGACTTCAAGGATCACACTACATAGAATGTTTACTCATGGATTAAACATGCAGACCATTTACTAAGGACCCTAGACAGTTAATCAACAATGTTTTGCCCTATTCACTTGAATTATCTGGTTTCAACAAGAAAAATAAAACCCACTCCTGCTTCTTGTATTACTTGATTCATAAAGTAAAATTTAAAAAAAGTAAAATTTGGATAGCTTTTAAATGAAGTTTACATAGCATGACTGCTGGCCAAGTCTCTTAGGCTAAAAATTCAGATTCAGTATTCAGAGAGCTCCCTAATAATGTCTGGAAGTCAGACACATTGTGCTGTCATCTTGTCAGATCTCACAAACCTGAGTAAGGCTAGGCAAATGCTTGAATGGGAGACCAATAGAGAACACATAAGTACTACAGGAAACATTGATTTGCTAGATAGAATTTCCTTCTGAAGTTACTGAACCAATGATCTAATACACTTTGAATTAGACATTAAACTGAGTGTCACTAAGAATCAGAAGGTAGGGATGATAACGCCAAGTTCCTGGCCAATTTCCAGCTCAGCAATTTACATTGTGCCTTCTCAAAATCCCCCCAGAGTTACACATAGGTTTGGTGGTATTCGCTTCTTGTCTTGTTTTAAAAAATAAATAAACAAAAAACCTGGGTTGTTTCTTTGCTGTATGTTATGCTGCACTTCACCCCAGAGGTGGCTGCATTTCAGAGGTGTGAAGTGATCCATGACTACACTTCCTACCTTACCCCCAAAGGAGTTTTGAGGCTCAATTAAGTAAGATACAATCTGACTCCCTTTGGGATCAGTGTGAGTCATTTTCCTCTGACTTCAGTGGAAGTTGGATGGGATTGCTAATGTTTTCAAAGCTCTTTGAGACCCTCAGATGAGAAATCCTATTGAGAGTCAAAGTATTATTAACATGTACTTGCTTTATTATGAAACAGGTTGATAGTGAAGAGAGAATATTTGACTGTGATTGAGTATGGTTCATAAAGATGTTACAATAAACACAGCTACTCTCAACAGCCTTTTCCTTTTAGTATTTTCACTTCTCTAAGTGAATGGAATGTCAATATCTAGCTTTTTCTTTAAATGCATGTGTCATGCTGCAGCAAGTGTCCATTTTTCTTCAAGAAACAATGAAAACAATTCTTTACTCAAAAGAGAACAAGACAGAATAATCCACTGAATATTGGTTGTTTGATACTTTTTTTTGTTCATCCTATAGGTCCAAAGTTCCTGCAAGCTATAGTATTTTATTAGAGAAACAAACTAAAGAAATGAGTTATGACTTTTTGTGCTACTAAATCATATTTTAACACAATGGATTTTTATCACTTTCCTTTTTCATTCTTGATGTATCCTTTTCAGTTTTTTTAATATAATACATTCTTTGGCTGCACTTCACACTGAGACAGCAGATCCACAATTCATAAAAGTTCACTAACGAATCCACTAGAAACAGATATAATTTGATAGTGGATATATACTGATTGTGTACATTGCTGATACAGAAGTATTCAGCATGTTACCATGAATGACAACATGCTTGAAACATGCCATTCTTTGATGGTGATTTGTAAAAATATCAGTGTTGTATTAGATTATCAGAGCACACTACTACACACTTAGAGATCCTGGAATTGAAAAGGTACTACCTAAGTGCTTTATAAACTTAGATGCTTTACAAATGGGAATAGTGATGAACATAATGATTAAGAACATGTTTTTGAAGGTCTTCACTGAAGTCGTGCATGCAGAACAGCTGTTGTGAGATGGGTGAAAAGAGACTTCACCTTTCGCTGAACATCAGGTATTGACCACTGCTGTGGGCAGGACATGAGACTTGATTGACCATTAGTATGATCTGGTATGATATTCTATGTTTATCCCCAGAAGATATCATGCTTTTTTAGCTGACAGCATGACAGTCTTTCCAGGTTCTTTTTGCCACAGTGGCAACTTAAAAACCTTCCCCCAGTGGCATCTGGGTTTCCTATTTCCCTTGGGTTTTATGTTAACTTTTCCCATCTGGTAACTCAGAATTAGTGTTTCTGCTCAGATATTGTCCCACCCAGGATCAAACAGGTCACAAGGTACCTACTGTGAGACTGAAAGTGACTCTGCACACATTTGTTTTCTCCCAAGAGCTCATACAAATGCATTTCTTGGAAGTGTTGCTCACTTGTACACTCTTTGAGCCAATCCATATCCCAGGGAACTTCAGTGGGAGCTGGATGGATCCCTTGCTGTTTTTTAACCATGAGTTCTTATACATGAAAGTAGTATCCTTGCTCTCTCGAGCGGAAAACCTGCAACTCCCTGCTGTGGAACAAGAATGTTTTCTCTCTTGATAGTCCCTCTTTATCACGTATGTATAAGCATTGTCCCTTTAATTAATGGTGGTGGTGGTGTTAGCATTAGAAATTACTCAAGAAAAGGAAGTTCTGCTTTATAATGAACAACGGATGTTGGCTGCTTTTTTTTTTAATAGCATTATTCCCTCTTGTCCCACTCAACATGAAACTTCCATCTCTTAGTGCATTCCTTTTCATCTATGGGACAAGCAAACCAAGGTTTGGCTCTGCTGAATGTAGGAAGAGTGCTGTGCTCTAATAAGTAGTGTGGCTTTTTGCATTTTGTACTTCAATATGCTGCTTGCTGTCTTTTGACACTTGAGAGACTATGGGAAAACTTTTTACAAGAAACTGCAAAGGAATGGCTCCTTTTTGCAAATGTCCTATTTGCAAAGGAATGGCTCCTCCTAGAAAGAAAGTAAAGGGCAGCCAGCAAGAGCAAAAAACAGCCATGTCTCAGTCAGATACCCAGTGCCAGAGAGACTACTTGGTGTCACTAACATGGCTGTATAGGCCCACTAAGCACTTTAAACCCCTAATTTTAACAGTAATTTAGAAGCCTTTTGTAGACTGGATTGAATGTACAAAAGGCTTTTTTACTGGCGGTGGTAAAGGTGAACTGTGGAGTTAATACACTTTTAAGAGGCAGAAAAATATCTACAGTGTAAATAGGAATCTGGCCCAATACTTTTCTAAGTCCCCTTTGTGCTGTTCCAATGGCACAAATGAGACTTAAAGCTGCCCCAAACAAGCACCTGGTGATTTCCCCCCCTCCCCCCAGCTGTTTGAGGAGGGAGGGGACAGGGGCTGGTATAGCTTTATACCACAGACCTCCCCCTGGGTTATAGGGGTCAGGCCTCTAAAGTTATGCTAGTGGTGGAAATGGTCTGTAATCAGAAAAACTGAAACAATTGCCTCCCCCACTTTGCTCACAACTCAGGATCTAGCTGAAGATTTTTAGGGCTACGCTTGTCAATCATGACAATGGTGAAGAATGAGAAGAGCTGGGCACTTCATATAGAAAATCACAAATGGTCTCTGCATTCAAAAGTACAGCTCCAGAGGAGCTCAGCACTTCTGAAAAACGGGCCAACAATTATTTCGAAGCTATAGATTGGAGTAATCTAATTTACCATGAAAAGTCAGCCACTACTGTGGCAGGCAGGTAACATCCCATAGCTGAAGAGACCTAAGTCTCTTAGGCTAAGCAGTAAAGAAGAATCATGTCCAGTTGAAATGTTAGGAAGTAGGGAATCTAATAGTCAACTTGGATTTTTTCTCATGACACCAAAATTATTAAAAATGTTCCCACTCTCATGAAATTTTATCAGGATGGTGGTTTTAATTCTCCACTAGTACAATGTCTTAGCTTGCCGAGGGGCTTGTTCAATACTGTCGCCTCAAGAAGAATACCGTATAATGAATCACCAGTATCTTTTCCTGCAACAAGTTATTCTCTGAATGTCGCCCATGTAAGCACTGAGAAAGCTTAACTCTATTTAGCTTGTAAGACCCAGAAAGATCACAGCTGGAAGTGGTACGGCTACATAAACAATCTGTTCTGTTCCGCTGCTAAATGTGATTTACAACTATCAAACCCAAACCATAGTAAATTCTGAGATTTTATATTGATCAAGAAAGCAAATCTCATTTCAGACGTGAGCTGGCAACAGCTAATTCTTAGGGCCTAAACATTAAATTAAAAATAACATGATTAGTGAAGTAGGCCCAATTTAATGATGCCACAATATAGATTCACAGCTTATCAGGCCAGAATGGACCATTCTGATCTCTTGTGTAACACTGTCCATAGGACTTCCCTGAATTAACTTTTGTTTGAACTAGAGCAGATCTTTTAGAAAAATATCCAGTCTTATCCCTTCCTCCTCCCTCCCCCTGTTTTTTTTCCCCCTTCTAGTTTCTAGTCCCACACAAATCATCACAAGTAGAACTGGTCATAAAATGGAAGTCTTTGCAGAACATTTTCATATTTCTTCTAACTTTTCTATATTATTCATGAAACTTTCTGCCATGCTTTTAGTAAGCAAAAACTACTGTCTTTGAAAATAATTTTGACAAACTGGTTTAAAAAAAAATAGGGCATGACATTTTGTGGGAAAATTGAAGACTTTAATTATGTCAAAACTCTTTCAAGAAACCTTTTGTTTGATAAAAGGTAATTTTTTGATTGGAAAAGCTGTGAAAAATTTTGACCAGCTGTAAAATACATGCTAATTTACTGCAAACAAGAAATTTTTCATAAAATATTTTCACTATGCTATGGAATACTCACCAAGACTTCAGATCTTCATTCATAACCTGATGTACATAACTGAGTCTTCATAGTTCAGATTCTCCAAGTTTCTGAATGAGGCTAATCTCTGAAATCCAATGACCCAGATAGACATGTTGTATTTATTGAATTTTTAGTTTTTGTAGAAAGATTAAAAGTTTCTGTTTGGTCCCCAGATCTGTTGTGTATTTGGTTGTCATGGTTTTTGTTGCTATGGCAACTGAGTTAGATTATTAGGGGATAGCCCAGCCTGTTTCGGCCAGTTGGGTGAGCTCTGAGTCTGTAAATAAAATGGTAGTTTTGTTAGCTGTCTGCTCTCTGGCCTCAAGTGA
This sequence comes from Mauremys mutica, assembly GCF_020497125.1. Taxonomy (NCBI): domain Eukaryota; kingdom Metazoa; phylum Chordata; order Testudines; family Geoemydidae; genus Mauremys; species Mauremys mutica. Next base: position 31,879,265 of record NC_059080.1, on the reverse strand, counting down.
TTTCTTCCTAAACCGGCTGCCCCCAAGGATATAACAAGTGGCGACGAGGGTGGGATTCCGGTGCTGCTCCAGTAACAGAAGGAAGTAGAAGTCAAGGTAAACAACAAACAAACAAAAAAGCTGCTTGTTTGCACTGACTGTGAAAGTGAAACTAAAAATCATGGCTACTCTGACCAGGCCACTGGAATCTTTTGATGAGAACATAGAGCAGTGGCATGTGTATACTGAGCGTTTTGAGCTTTTTTTTATTGCAAATGACATTACAGAAGCGAAGAAGGTGCCAATATTCTTAAGTGTTGTAGGGGCTAAAACCTACTCCCTGCTCCGCAGCTTACTACACCCTGTTAAGCCTGAGACTAAATCTTACAGTGACATTGTGGAAATCCTGGGGTCCCATTTTTCCCCAAAACCACTGGTAATTGCTGAAAGATATAGGTTCCACAAAAGAGACCAAAAGGAAGATGAAACAGTTGTACAATTTGTAGCAATTTTAAAAAAGCTAACAGAACACTGTGAATTTAAAGAGATGTTAAATGATGCCCTGCGTGACAGGTTACGCGGTTCGCGGTCCCAGGCCAATGCGGGAGGCAGGAAGCCGCGGCCAGAACATCCCTCAGCTCGCGCCGCTTCCTGCCTCCCGCATTGGCCTGGGACCGCGAACCGCGGCTAGTGGGAGCCGCGATCGGCCGAACTTGCCAACGCGGCAGATAAACAAACCGGGCCAACCCGCCAGGGTGCTTACCCTGGCGAGCCGCGAGCCACCGGTTGCCGACCCCTGGGTTAGGGTGTGGCCTCTACAGTGAAGCTATACGGAAGCGCCTACTGACAGAGGCTCAGCTTACATTACAGAAGGCTGTTGATATTGCTGTTTCCATGGAACTGGCTACAAAGGAGGCGCAATACATCACTGCATCCCCTAGGGTGCAAAAAGTGTCACAAGAACCTACCCACAAAACTGTGCAGACTCAAGAATGTTACCGCTGTGGTAAGCTGGATCACCAGGCATCAGAATGCTAGTGTAAGGACCTGGTGTGTCGACACTGTGGCAAAAAGGGACACATTGAGTGTGCCTGTAAACAAAAGAAAAAGAGGCCTGTGGTCTGTCCGACAAAAAGAGGAACCCTGCATACCCTAGAGCAGACCCAGGATGATCAAGGTGACACCTCATCGCAAGAGGAAGTGTCACTGCATGTTTTGTCTTTGGCAGTGGGCTCACATGAATACTGGGTAACCCTGTTGTTGGATGGCAAACCTATACACATGGAACTGGACACCGGTGCAGCCGTCTCGCTGGTCTCCGAGACTGTATAAAGAAAAGCTACAGCATCTTCCGCTTAAGGCAACAAAAACTGTTCTGAAGACGTGTACGGGAGAAGCTGTGCCCATGTTGGGCACTATTGATGTTAAGGTGGAGCTCAATGGACAGGCTGCTAAATTGCCACTGTTTGTGGTGAGAGATAACTACCCAGCCTTAATGGGTAGGTCTTGGCTTGGGAAGATTCAACTGAACTGGGCAGAAGTGCACTGGATGACTAAAGAAGAAACCAGTCTAACCCCTATACTAAGGAAACCCCTATACTGCTGTTTTTGGAGATGATTTGGGAAGTATGAAGGGAATCACTGTGACATTGAACATTAAACCTGACAGTCCACGAAAATATCTGAAAGCCCGAACTGTGCCATATGACATCAGGCCAAAAGTTGAAGCAGACCTGGAGCGCCTGGTCACCAATGGAGTCCTAATACCAGTTACCCATAGCTCATGGGCCACTCCTATCATTCCAATAGCGAAGAAAGATGGCTCTCTCCGGATTTGCGGTGATTTTAAAGTCACTGTCAACCCAGTGTTGTGTGCAGAGCAATACCCGCTTCCCCGCATCAATGACCTCTTCGCAGGCCTGGCTGGGGGACAAAAGTTCAGTAAGATTGATCTGAGTCAAGCATATTTACAGATGCACGTCGATGAAAAGTCCCAAGAGCTGTTGACTATTGTGACTCATAAAGGGCTTTATCGATACTGTCGCCTACCCTTCGGAATAACGTCTGCTCCCGCCCTGTTCCAGAGGGCTATGGACCAGATCTTGCGTGACTTGTCAGGAGTTCAGTGCTATCTGGATGATATCCTGGTCACTGGAAGAAATGAAGAGGATCACTTAAAGAATTTAGAGGCTACCCTACAAAGACTGGAAGAGTATGGCCTACGAGTTCGCAAAGACAAGTGTGAATTCTTCAAGCCCTCTGTTGAATATTTGGGACACATCATTGATTCTGCAGGTCTTCATAAGGCCCCTGCAAAAGTTAAAGCTATTGTGGAGGCTCCCCCACCTCGAAATGTAAGCCAGCTGCGCTCGTTTCTAGGACTACTGAACTATTATGGAAAGTTCATCTCACAGTTAGCCACACTGCTAAAACCAGTTCATGAGCTCCTTGGGCAGAACAAGGCCTGGAAGTGGACTGAAGCCTGTGATGTTGCATTTAACAAAGCTAAGGATGCATTGCTAAATTCTGAAGTTCTAACGCACTTTGATCCATCCTTACCCCTGCAATTGGCCTGCGATGCCTCCCCTTATGGAGTGGGAGCAGCTGTGTCACATATTATGCCTTCGGGAGAAGAGAGACCTATTGCTTTTGCTTCATGCACTCTAAGCAAAGCAGAAACTAACTACGCCCAAATCGAACGTGAGGCATTAGGAATTGTTTTTGGAATTCGGAAGTTTCATCAGTACCTGTTTGGGCGAAAGTTTACTCTTTTCATAGACCATCGATCTCTGACGTCAATTTTTGGACCCTACACAGGCATTCCCCGATTAGCTGCTAGTCGTATGCAATGTTGGGCATTGTTACTTTCAGCACACACATATGAAATCAGATATCGGAAAAACACTCTGCATGGCAACGCAGATGGCCTCTCAAGGTTGCCTTTGCCGGTCAAACATCAAGATAGTGCCCAAAAGGAAATCTTCTACTTTGAACAGGTAGAGAATACACCCATCACTGCTACTCAGATAAGAAGGCAACTCGTGTTGACCCAGTATTGTCCCAAGTTATGGACCTGGTGATGCATGGAAAATCTCGACAAACCTCTCCAGTCTCACTCGACCTTGTTACCTACATGTCCAGGAGGACAGAGTTATCGGTCCAATTGGTTGGTTGTTGTGGGGGAGACGTGTCATTATTCCACCACCATTGAGATCACAGATGTTAGAACAGCTACATTCCAGTCACTGTGGAATAGTGCGCATGAAGGAAATTGCACGAAGCTATTTTTGGTGGCCTGGATTGGACAGTGCTTTTGAAGAGAAGGCAAAAGCTTGTATGTCATGTCAGGGTGTGAGAAATGCACCCCAGTGGGCACCCCTACACCTATGGGACTGGCCTGAAAACCCGTGGCAACGTATTCACGTTGACTTTGCTGGCCCCCTTGAAGGAAGCATGTTCTTGGTGGCAGTAGATGCCCATTCTAAATGTCCAGAAGTCTCTATAATGCAGTCCACTACTGCAGAGAGTACTATCCAAAAACTACGAGGACTCTTTAGTCGTTTTGGTCTGCCAGAACAACTTGTGAGCGACAACGGACCACAGTTCGTCTCTCAGGAGTTTCAAAATTTTATGAAGGCAAACGGGATACACCACATCACGTAAGCACCATATCATCCATCCACCAACGGATTAGCTGAAAGATTTGTGCAGACAATGAAAAACGCTTTGAAATCTGCAAGGGGACAACACTCCATTCAAAAGCGTCTGGATACCTTCTTACTTTCCTACAGAAACACACCTCATGCTACGACCCAGGCATCCCCGGCCTTTCTAATGATGGGACGACAGCTGCGCACTTGCTTTGATCTGCTGAAACCTTCTGAACCCCGACAAATTGTGCAACATCAGCAGCAATATCAAGTCATCAGACGTGCACCCAGAGCAAAAGACCGAACCTTTAGCCCGGGACAGACAGTTTTGGCTCAGAATTATACTTCCAGAGCTAAATGGGTCCCTGCCACAATCATCACTCAAACAGGACCTGTTTCCTACACAGTCCGGACTGCAGAGAATCTTACCTGGCGGCGACATGTAGATCAGCTGTTGCCAGGTCATGCCAGGACACATCTGCCAGGACACATCTGCCTCAGGACACATCTGCAGTTGAGGGGTCTGACTTCACCTCTTCTGGTGAGACACCGAATCACGAATCACCTGTTCCTGACCTCCTCCATTACTGCCGGCGGCTGAGATACCCCTTTGCCCGCACGAGCTGATACCACCTCCTCACCTGTTCATGCTGCGGACCCTGAGCCCATGGTACTTTCGGGTGCAACAACACCAGAAGTTCGCCATAATCCACCTAGAGACAGAAGGCCTCCTCATCGGCTGGAACTTTAGCTAGGGCGAACCCACGGTTATGGGGCAAAATAATCCCCAGGGTTTAGCTGGGAATGGAGGCAGTCTACCCTCCTTCTCTAGTCTAGTGTGTGTTTTATTTAGGGGATGTTCTTATTGGGGGGAGGAATATGTTGTGTATTTGGTTGTCATGGTTTTTGTTGCTATGGCAACTGAGTTAGATTATTAGGGGATAGCCCAGCCTGTTTCGGCTGGTTGGGTGAGGTCTGTGTCTGTAAATAAAATGGTAGTTTTGTTAGCTGTCTGCTCTCTGGCCTCAAGTGATTTCTTCCTAAACTGGCTGCCCCCAACATATAACAAGATCCACTAAAAACAAAGCCCTATAGCACTCTATATTTCCTGGCATTGATAGGTTGTCAACTGATTTCCTCCCCCGGCACTCTTTCTCCCTTCCCTCCCACCTAAATCATCTCCTTTTGATCTGTAATTACATAAAACGTTACTAACAACAATGTAGCACCCCAGAGAGTGTGTCCGTGCTCAAAATTCCAGGCCAGAGCCTTGGCACTAACATAGTTAAATACGATGGGGCAGGGTCTGAGACAGCACTCTTTGCAACTAAGCCTCTACAAAATCTCTGGTCAGACCCCTGGTACAAAGGCAATGAAATAAACCAACCAAGAACCCTGCTCTACCTTTTGAGGTTAGGATTATGTTCACACATATTGTGCAGTCATTTTGTGTGAATGCAGTGAGAATAAATTAATTTAAATCTTACACCACTCTCTATTACAATGCTGCCTCAAGATGAAAGGAAAACAGGTTATAATGTCCTAAACAGTCCATAATCCTGGTGGGCCAGCTACTTCTAAATCCATAATCTCTCTCTCTCTCTCTCTAAAAGATTCAAAGTTCTTGATCACACTGTCTCATCTTTATTACAATGACACACATCCAGTTAGGAAAGAGTAACAGTACTATGGGACTAAGGTGAGCAATAAAGGAGGTGATAAAATGCTGAATAACATAAAGACATGGAAGAGCACTTTTCCTAAGATATCTGATGTCTGAAATTAGAATTGGTGACATTTCCAAATTTTGATTTTGTTTTTCAACAAAATGTTAATGACTTTCTTCATGAAAAACGTAACCAAAAAAAGTACTAAACTTTTCACAATATAATTTTGATCAATGAACTATGTCATGAAAAAAACAGACATGAAATCCTGCACCCACTGGAGTCAATGGCAAAAATCCCATTGACTTAAGTGAGGTCAGGATTTCACCCCCAAAACTCAGATCCTTGGGTCTGGCCAAGCTGTGCTTTGTGCAGGATGTGTGAGGTGGGAACAAAGGCATCTTAAAACCATCTTTGCACTCCCCAGGCCTGTTAGAGCAGCTTTATGTCCCATTTCTACTACAGAGTTCCTGAGATGGAGCATATTGGGCGCCAAGGCTCTGGCCCAATGTCCATCTGTGAAGCAATTTTAGATCGGAAAAGATGATGCATCATTGACTAAATTATTAGTCAATCAGTACACTCATCTCTATACCTTTTATAATTCTTGCTCCTATCATTTGTAAGTTTCCATGTTTATTCCCTATAGAGAAAATAACTAAATTGACAGCTTTATACATGATTTGTGCCTGATAAAATTTTATCAGAGCTCACAATGTGCTTATTATCTTTTGGGATGTTGTGTGGCTGCAAAAATCCTTGTATAAAGGATTAAAAGCCTAAAAAAGTCCAAATGTAATAGCTTTAGGAATTATAGTTAATTGAATTAGTCTTTGATCTTGGGTATTAACTTTTTTTAAAAGAGGAGTTTAGCAGGCATGAACAGTTCTTTTTCTGAACAAAGGCCTATTTCTCAACTAATTGCTAAGCATGAGTCAGGAATGCACCTGTACAATCATTTATATAGTGCAATATATATATTAGTAGTGGAGGCTGGAAAAGCAAAGTTTAACAGCAACTTTCTAGTCCCCTTCCTATCAAGGAAACCACATTTGTAGGCAACGACTGCAAGAACTGAACAAGTTAGAACTTACAAATACTGTAGGGGAGTCAGCAGCTATCTCCAATCAATAGACAGCATTGGCAAGACATGTTGTAAGGGAATGGCAAATACTGTGCTGGTCATCAACAGATTATTGCTATGGCCACTATTCAAAACAGCTGACCTTCTGTACAGTGCCGTGTTGGTGTACCTAAAGAAACTGTCAAAGTAGTTCAAGTGAGTGTTAACAAACAGACCAAAAAAAGAGAAGATATTTCTTTAACAAAGGAGTGGAATGAAGAAAGTATAGCTAGCTAGAAGGCTTTTAAAATATGTGAAATTACTGCTAAAGATCTTGCTTAACTGGATGGGAATGGTGAACTTTCTATTGTCAGCAGACGGGGTCTGTGAGCATCGTTATTACACCTCTACCCCGATATAACGTGACCTGATATAATACAAATTCAGATATAATGCAGTAAAGCAGCATTCGGGGGGGAGGTGCGCACTCTGGCGGATCAAAGTAAGTTCAATATAACATGGTTTCACCTATAACGCAGTAAGATTTTTTTTTTTGGCTCCCTAAGACAGAGTTATATCAGGGTAGAGGCAGGGGCTGCTCTAGGCATTTTGCCGCCCCAAGCACGGCAGGCAGGCTGCCTTCGGCGGCTTGCCTGCGGAGGGTCTTCTGGTCCCGCGGCTTCGGCGGACCCTCCACAGGGACGCCTGCAGGAGGTCCGCCAAAGCCGCGGGACCAGCGGACCCTCTTCAGGCAAGCCGCCGAAGGCAGCCTGCCTGCCGCCCTCGTGGCGACCGGCAGAGCGCCCCCAGTGGCTTGCCGCCCCAAGCACGCACTTGGCGTGCTGGTGCCTGGAGCCGCCCCTGGGCAGAGGTGTATTTAGATTACAAAAGCACCTGGAAACCTCAGTTAGGTGAGGTCTGTATTGAGTCCAACTACTCTTAGGTGTAGTACTCCAAGTGTTCATTTGTAACTCTGTTACCATAAAGCTGCATGTCGGGGAGTCAGAGCAGAGAGAACCAGCTTTTCTTTTTCTTTCCCCCTCCCCCCCTCAAGTCCTAATGTTTTAAAACTGTTTTAGTCTATCTCCTTTTCTCACCATTATATTCACCCCAAAAAAGACAACTGTCCTAATTTTCTTCTCATTTATTTACACCAGAAGTATGGAGTTACTCTGCTGTAAAACTGGTGAAATGGAGAGGAGAGAATCAAGCTTTCTATGCTGTCATTTAGTGCATAGGAAGTAATAAACATACAAAAAGGTCTTTCCAGGTGCCTACAAAGCATGTTCTTGCAAATAAATTTGTCCATAATTTTTGTTCTTTGTTGTTCAGGAAGGTTATAAAAAAACATATTCACTGCTGAGTGAATAGAGTGACTCCCAAGCCCAAACATCTCTGACTGTCAGGTGATGACATTTTATCTGAACAAGGTTACAATTACTGCAAAAGCAAGCATGAAAGGAATATTTAAAACTTGTTCTTAGATACTTGTGTTTGTCCAAGATTTGCTAGGATACCTGATGGTATCTTAGCAACTTTGACAACCTATTAAAGCATCCTTAATTATATTTCTCAACCATACACATCTGTCTGTATTGCATCTCCAAGTATGTCTTTGCATGTGTATGTGTCTTTATGTGACAGTGAAATCTGCTAAATTCCTGAGCTGTTTGCCATGATAATTAGAGCAGTGAATAATTCAGACTCAGTAAGTCATCCAATGAATCTAGCCTCTTTATTCGACTTATTTAAAAATAGATCACTATATAACCAGACTAATTATTTTAAAATATTCAGCAATTTTATTTATTGTTTGTGGATTGACTGCAAACAGTTCTTTCTGAAACTGGATGTTTTTATAGTCTCTAAGCTTGCTGATTACTTGTGATTGGCCAGGTAAGTTACATGATGGTATTCTTTGTTCCCCAAATCAACAAAATGTGCCTATTTTTTTTCCAGCAAAGCATGTACATACATTCTTAAAGCTTAGCATATATTTTAAACACACTGCTGAATAGATATGGACTTAAGCATGTACCTTATTTTAATAATTTAAATAGTTCTAATAATCCTTCAATGGGAGTACTCAAATGAATAAAGTTAGACAGATGCCTAAGTACCTTGCTGATTCCAGACTGTAATGTGACTTGTGCATGCAAATTTAACATTTGCTTATTGTAGCTCATGCACAGATACCTTTTTAAGCCCCTGTTCTTTAAAAGTTATGGCAGTAAAACTCTATTCCATGAATATGCTGGAAAGGAGCAAACACCAGGGCATGAGCATTGCTGAAGCAAATTCATTTAAGCAGATATTCATGGCTCTTTTTTTTTTTCTTCCCAATGCTAGCCCAGACTTATTAATTGAAAGTGACAAAATCAGCAGAATTTTAGGCCATTCCTATTATAGGATACCCACTCTGTATTAAGTACAAGTGTTTTGAAACTTAATTTGTAATCTCAATATAAATTGGAATATCAATAAACACACAGGGCTAAATTTAGCCCAGACATAAACAGGTACAACTCCCATTGTCTGGTACCTGCCTACTTAAATGAGGCTGATGTACTTTCTAAATCAAGGGCACATTTGTGGACTGTCACAGGGCAGGCATTACAACTGTGGAAACTACACTGCCTGTTAAAGTAGAGGATTCTCCTTAGAATGGCTTTACTGCTGCACCATGACCTTTGTTGGGAGGACTTTTCTCTCTCTCTTGGCTAGGGTAATTGGGTGTGAATTTGCCCCTTGAATAACTTTGATACAAACCCTCTGGGTTTCAGTCTTTCCATGTGGGGGAGGAAGTGAAATTGAAGGACCGGATCTAAACATGTCTCTGGTCATAGCTGATTTATCCTCCGCTTGATAGAGGTGAAGAGCTCAGGATTGGCAAATGTAACAGGAGTATATTTAGGAGAACAGACTCCCCTGCCCTCCCCCTCCCCCCCCCAAAAAAAGCCCTGAGGTCCACTGTTGATGTTATTCCTTCATGGCCTAATAATAAGGTACAGATTTAGGTCCTGAAAGAAAAATGTGGAAACCATCAATCTAGTCAGTTACCTATTATGTACTAAAGATCATGAAACAGCTGCACAAAACAGTGTGCTTCTGAAACTCCCGCTGGCCCCCTGTGCTGTGTAACCTTTACATTCCTATCATTCAAGAATTAGAAACTCCTATAACAGGAAGCGGAGATGTCTGTATGTCTAGGTCTTGAACAGACCATCCGTTTGTTTTTGTTTTTTGTTTTTGTGTTTTTACCCCCAACAAGGTCAGAGTTCCTGTCTAACCATATATTAATAAAATGGGGGGGAGGGGATAAGCATATTTCAATATCTTGACACACACTAACCACCCAAAAAAAAAGTCTCCATTACAATTTCTAATGCAAAATTAGAAAAGTAAACTAGTGAAACAAGAAGGGCTGTCACTTAGGTTGGTCAAAAACCCTCAGGCTGAAAGGCAGTTCACCAAAACCAGAGAATCTCAATTTCCTACATGACAAGTTACCATCTCATTTATAATGATGTTTTAATCATAAGATATCCATCCTTTTTAAAAGGGTAGGGGTGAGGGGAAGGAACACTCAGTTCTAATGGACAAGATTACTAAAGAATAGTTTTGTCACTTCTTCCAGCTGACAGATATTGCTGTGTATTGCAAAGTTTCATTTTAAGAGAGTTTTATGATAAATGTTTCCAATGTGAACTAGTGAACAGTAGTCAGCTGTGATTATCGTGCAGTTCATTACAATCATACTTCTAACTTACATTGCTGACATCCTATTTCTGAAATGTATTTGAACTGATTAAATTGTTCTTTTCTGATTAGAAGGGCCACATCAAACCAAACCCTTGAATAGATATCTTATAAAAATAGATGGCATGACGTTTTATTAACTTCTTCAGAGGGCAAATATCTTCAGAAATTAAACAAGTGCCAATAATGTTACAAGTCTTTCTTGCTTAGCGGAGTGGGTGCTTAGGTCAGAATTCTATACATGGTTTTTATCCTCGGTATCAGATTGTTGAAAAAATTCCACATGCGGGAGGATGAGCGAATGAAAGAAGTGTGTTATGTGCATGGTTTGAAAAGTTTAAATGTTTCAGTTACATTGGCTGCAGGAAGCAGCCCTGAAATTTTGAGTAATAGAATACTGCAATAAGCAAAATTAATTGTATGCTATCCATGCAGTTCATGTGAGCATTTAACATTCTCCCTAAGCAAATATTTTAACATTAATTAAGCTATTGGATGAGATTTTCAAAAACACCTATGCCATTTAGAAGCACAAGACCCATTGAAAATCCCAACCATCACCTTTACATGTTTTTGATAACCTATTTGAGACAAATATCTAATGTTATATTTCTGCGGCATGTTTAACATATTGCCATATGACTTGTTCCATATATTTTTTTCATATTGTGCTTTTCTTTTTTGCAGACATTGATAGTGTTATCAATCCTGAAATATGTTGATAATCTAAGTACTGGGATTCCCATATGCAGAGAATTCTCAGTGGGCTGGGACTGCAAGATTTAGGGCTGCTATGTCATCACTGGAGTTGTACAAAGGAGTTAGAGTCAAGTCCCAGGCTCACAACTATTCCCTCAATATTTAAAATGAAAAATTCTTGTTCTTCAAATCCTCTGGAAAAGATGTCTTTTAATTTATGATTGAGAAGGGACAGGGGCGGCTCTAGGCATTTTGCTGCCCCAAGCACGGGCAGCAAGCCACGGGGGGCGCTCTGCTGGTGCCGCGAGGACGGCAGGCAGGTTGCCTTCGGTGGCTTGCCTGCGGGAGCCCCGCCGAAGCCGTGGGAACAGCGGACCCTCCGCGGGCAAGCCGCCGAAGGCAACCTGCCTGCCGCCCTCGTGGCGCCGGCAGAGCGCCTCCCGTGGCTTGCCGCCCCAAGCACACGCTTGGCGTGCTGTGCCTGGAGCCGCCCCTGAGAAAGGATGGGTTTCACCATTGATATGTAAGTCTTTGATTCTCCTGTAGAAATGGAGCTGGTTGGAGTGATATGTGGACTGGCATTCAGGTTAACTGCATTGCAAAAGTCATTTCTCGTTCTAAAAGAGTGGAAAAAGTACTCAAAATTCAATGGCTCTTCAGCAAAACAAAATTTGGGAAGTGCTTCCATTAGAGCAAGTAGATGACAGTGCTTTGCTACCTACAGAAGGCCTCAGGTTATTTTTAAGATTTTAAATTAAGTTCTAAATATAACTGAATACTGTAACTTTTTAAATCAATGTCATTTTAACATGCTCCTAAACAACTTTGCTGGAAAAATGTTATGCCAGCCCTAAATACCATCACACTCTTCCCTTAATTAGTTCTGTTTGCAAAATATTTAACAACTAGCTATCTACATGATTTTCAACCCATGACAGCTAATGATACCACCTGAATTCATTTCCAGGCAAACTAATGGACTAACACAGTACTCCCTTCTTAGCCAACTTTCACCTTAAATCATAGGGAATTTCACTGGCGAAGTAATAACATAATATATCAAGTTTTTGCATGTCAATAATACAGCTGATGATTTCAAAGTGCTTCACCAAACATTAAGGTATTCACAGCACCCCATATTAGGTGGGTGGTGTTATCCCCAGTTTAGAAAGTGAGAAGCTGAAGTGACTTGCCCATGATCACAAAGGGACTTGAGGGATAGAAGGGGTGAGATTCTGTGCTTCACCTCTGAGACAAGCGAAACTTGTAGACCACTGATAACAGATGTGCAAACTAATCTGATCTCCAAGCTAATTCTGATCTCTGGCACAATTGTTGGTGCTCTATTAGCAAAACACATAAACCTTCTGGTTATTTTATTTAGCTACATGACACTCGCTAAAAAAAATGGTCTGATTTGAAAATACTTACATCCAGGGATCTGAAAGTACTATACAAACATAGGATAACAAAGCTGAACCACATGGCTGTGAGGCAGAAAACCCTGGATCCTGATCTCTTTGGATATTAGGTAAAAGTCATTTGAAAGGCCCCCCCTTCAAGTATTGAGGGTAAATAAAGGAAGGAAATATGGTCCAGTGATTGATACTGATCTGGGTATGCCGAGGACTGGGTTTAATTCTTTGGTCTGCCACAGACTTCCTGACTTAGTCGAGTCACTTAATTTCTCTGTGCCTCAGTGTCCCATCTGTAAAATGGGTATAATACCATTATCCTACCTCACAGGAGCACTGTGAGGATAAGCACATTAAAGTGCGTAAGCTCTTCAGGTACTGTTGCAATGGGAGGCTATTCATACTATAGATATTTCACCTATTATGGAAATTAAGGCACAAAAAGGTTGACTGGCATTTTCAAAGGACTTTGAATGGGAGTTGAGCACCTAACTTTTTGAGGCCCCTTTGGAAATTCCTCCGAAGTGTGGAGAAGAACCTGAATCAAATCCAGGGATCCAAACATCCCCCAGGCTTTGGGTCTGAATCTCAATCCAAATTTGGCCCTTTGGGCCTTTTGCTACTTCAGTGACTTGCCTGAGATGTCACAGAAAATCACTGGCAGAGTTGGGTATTGGAACCGAGAGTCTCTATTGTTGCCAATAGATCACACTCATTAGTTATTTTTCAGATCAGGTTGATCATGGCTCTAGGACACTACATCTGGCTGAATGAGTTATTACTTTTAAGTTGGCTGAAATCCATAAATGTTGAACACTTCAGCAAACGATTTCCAATCTAGGAAAAACAAATGTCATAAAATAATTTAACCTGTCTTTTCATTGTCTAGAAGCCTAGATTTCATATAATTTTTGTGTTGATCTGGGCCAAGTTTTACTTTTTTTATGTTGAATTTATCTCATGATGAATTCCAAAGAATCCAGGAGTTAGAACAGTTAATCTGGTCAATTTTTGTGAGGGGAATTTTTCATTTTCTTTTTTCTTGTTTTTAAGCGATGTTTGATTAATGACGCGTGATTTATTGGAGTACTGCATGAAAAACCCATTTAGCCATTTCTTTACAGGGAATTTTCCATGTGGGATGTGAAATTGTAAGTAGCTGAAGTCCCTTGGGCCTAGTAGGCATGATGATTTTATTAAAAATGTGCCGATTAGTGATTTTTATTTTCTACCTTTTTACAGCTGCTGAATAAGTGACCTCTTATCTGAAAGGAGCTTTTTGAGTCCACATTATAATGTTACCTAGGGAGGGTGAATAAATCTTTATAATGTTTATTGGTTATTATAAACTAGAATTATGTTATCTTTAGCCAATCTGATTCTAAAATGCAATGACGCACGTTATTTTTGATCCTTAATACAGTTAGGCAGCCAAAACTCATGGGACAGAACAGGGTTTAAAAAAGCCTTGATTCAGATTATCTCTATGCTTGTATCATTGTTAAATGAGAAGCAGTACAAGGATCTGCAGTTTGCAGGCATCTAAGTGAGAAACAAGGAGATTTGTTGTATAGGAACTGTGTGTTTCTAATTGGTGCATTCATTTTCAGTTCATTGTTTATTTATCTACAAGTGTTGATGGACACTGGGCAGCCAAATATGAGTCAGAGGCATACCACTGCTACTCAGCCTGTGGCTTGTTAGCTGTAGGACTCTCTCACTCCAGTGTTTGACTTTTGTTGAGTTCCCCAAATGTGGTACATGTTGCCCTTGTTCTGTGCTGGGCACAGAAGTGAGTCCAATAACACAATCTGAGGAACATTGACCAAATGAGCCAGCAAGGAGGAAGGTAACAGGAACTAGATTCCCTAGAAAGGGGAATAAAAGGAATTAGTGCCCCACATTCTCCAAGAGCCAAGAGGAGGAAAAAATCCCCTTCCTTCCTGGCACCAGGAAGAAACACTTATTTTGCTGGCTCAGAGGAGAGAGACTGAAACTTCCTCCCACCCAGAATGAAGGGAAGTTAGGAAGGGATTGGGTGGAAGGAAAGACACCTCTCTTCCCCTCTGCTGGGTAAGAATGTCATGGTGTGATTATCTTGGGTCTTTCTGCCACTCCATCCTAAAACAAAGTGACTTCCAGCTGTTAAAGGGAGAATGACATTGCACTAAATCTTTCAGGAGTCAGTTTTCAGCAAAAAAGAAAAAAAAATGCTAGACAATGGGAGGAAAAGCTGTAATTTATGTCCATCATCAGTGGCATCTTAACTGCATGTTTGCAAGAAGCCATAGAAAGCTTTAGAAGGATCTGGCTTTTATGCAGCATTCATAGGATTATCTGCAGTCTCCCTGTGACATTCTTTTCTTTTGAACCTTCACACAAGAAGAGATCCTCCAGTCTCAGGCCTCGATGTGCTTTAAGGGATAGTGCAGGCACAGCAGAAGGGTGGCACACCAGCACATACCCAGTTTTGTACGTTACTAGGATAGTGGGGCTAGCAGGCTGATACTTAGCTGGATAATATTTCGGTTTGCATCTGAATACAAACTAAATACAAGGCATCCTACATCCAAATCACCCAAATGCAAACATCAACCCATCCATCCTTCATATTAAACAGAATGGGCCAAATTATTTGGTTGTCAAAGGCAAGTAAAGCACGAGAATGGGATGAATACAGCAAGAAAAGATTTATGACGTTCTTCTGACCCTTTTTATTCATGAGCGTTCAAGTAAGCAAGTTTTTATTCACAAGAATGTTTGTTTTGTGGCAAGAAAAATGTCACAAATACTCCTGTGAATCTGTATTAATATGCAGACGTACTGGTATTCAAACAATTCAGTAAAAATCACAAGCCTTTCACAGGTAATTTGTGAACAGGAAAGAAGCTAAATTTGCTGAATAAATTGTTCTGTGAGAAATGTTTGCCTGGCTCTGTTCTACACTCCGTGTAGGACTATTTACCTGGGGCTAAGTGGGCATTTAGCTAGGCTCATATTAGGTATGGGTTAGGGTATTGGAGGGGGTTCTGAGCTGGGGCAGGGGGTTGGGGTGCAGGTGGGGGTGTGGGGAACAGGATCTTGGAGGGAGTTTGCTATGAGTAGATTCAGTGCAAACTTGTGTCATTGAATTCTTTTTTAATTTTCTGCATTCTGTTAACTTGTGACAAGTTTTGTAACATTCCAATTTCCTTGATTTTATATAATGGAGCACTGGGTGACATGTGCACCCTGATATAACTTGACACAATATTACTGAGCATTACTTAATCCTGCAAACAAGTGTATGTTGGTGCATATAACCTATTGCAGTGGCTCTCAACCTTTCCAGATGACTGTTCCCCTTCCAGAGTCTGATTTGTCTTGCGTACCCCCAAGTTTCACCTCACTTAAAAACTACTTGCTTTCAAAAACAGACATAAAAATTCAAGTGTCACAACCCACTATTACTGAACGATTGCTTACTTGCTCACTTTTACCATATAATTATAAAATAAATCTGTTGGAATATAAATATTGTACTTATATTTCAGTGTATAGTATGTAGAGCAGTATAAACAAGTTGTTGTCTGAATGAAATTTTAGTTGTACTGACGTCGCTAGTATTTTTCATATAGCCTGTTGTAAAACTAGGCAAATATCTCGCTGAGTAGATGTATCTCCTAGAAGTCCTCTGTGTACCCTCAGGGTTGCGTGTACCCCTGTTGAGAACCACTGACCTATCCCATTGAAGTCAATGACACTGCTTACCTGGATCAAGTTAGTGAGGTGAATGTGTGTTTGCAGAGTCAGAAGCAGTGTCAACATTTTTACTTTTTCATGGTGTAAATGCAGAGTAACTGTGTGTTTATGTCAGTAGAATTATAATTTTTACAGCGGTGTTGATCACAGCAGAATTTGCCCCATTGTTTTTAAACCCTTTCCCCTTAACGTTTTGGTTTGGGGGCAGGAGACTGTGGCAGTGAGCAATGAGTCAGGACTGGAAGAACATACTGGATGGGTATAGAAAGAATATTTGCCACATCTGTGTCAAAAATGAAATATCTAAGTGCACCGCACAATAATTCTGTTACACATCCGTTCCAATTTGGAAGGCTGATGCTATGCAATAGTGAAGGTTTGTGGAGGGGTTGTAAACAAAAAATGGCGGGCGGGGGGAGAAGATACAAGGGTTTACATTAATAAATTTAATGAGATGTGCTAGGAAGTGTGTGCAGTCTTTTCCTTAACTGCATTGAAATACAGGCAGGCAAGGTGCAGCAGACTTGAGATCACTTGGATTGTCTATTGCTGAACTTGGTCTTAGACTTGAGATGTAGAAAAGTTGAGATACAGAGCTGACAAAGTTTAATCATTAATTAAATAATCACAAATGGCTACAATAAGTTTTCTACTGCCTATAATGTTAATAGATTGCTATATTGGAAATGTATTAGCACTGATGCTAGGGGGGATAGCTCAGTGGTTTGAGCATTGGCCTGCTTAAACCCAGCGTTGTGAGTTGAATCCTTGAGGAGGCCATTTAGGAATCAGGGCAAAAATCTATTTAGGGATTGGCCCTGCTTTGAGCAGCGGGTTGGACTAGATGACCTCCTGAGGTCCCTTCCAACCCTGATATTCTATGATTCTCCTAATTTTTCTTCTGGTGTAAATCTGAACTAACACCATTGAAGTTAATAAAGTTACAGTTTCTCTCTGTGTCCCAATCTCAATAGCATAGGAAAGCTTTCTTGCTCTCTCCCTTCTCCTTCTGTGAGATTCCACATAAACAGATTTCATTGTAAATGGGTGAAGCTGCATGTTTGTGTTAGAGTTGCCAACTTTTTAATTGCACAAAACTGAACACCCTACCCCCATCCCTTCCCAGAGGCCCTGCCCCCCACTCACTACCTTTCCCCTCCCTCAGTGGCTCACTCTCCTCCACCCTCAATCACTTTCACAGGGGTTGGAGTGCAGGAGAAGGTGAGGGATCTAACTTGGGGGTGCAGGCTACAGGGTGGGGCAGAAATGAGGGGTTCAGGGTAGGGGACAGAACTCCAGGCTGGGGCAGGGGCGGGTACAGGCTCTGGGCTGGGGATGCAGGCTCTGAGGTGGGGCTGGGGATGAAGGGTTTTGGGTGCAGGAGGGGGATCTGGGCTGGAACTGAGGGATTTGAAGTGCAAGTGGGGGCTGCGGGTTGAGGCAGGGGTTGGGGTACAGGCACTAGGATGGGGACAGGGATGAGGGTTTTGGGGAGGTCATGGCTGGGGTGGGGGGGGTGAGGCTCAGAGTTGGGTTTACCTCAGGCGGCTCTCGGTCAGTGGCACAGCGGGGCTAAGACAGGATCTCCGCCTGTCCTGGCTCCACACTGTGCCCTGGAAGTGGCAAGTAGGTCCGGCTCCTAGGTGGGGATGGCCAGAAGGCTCTGTGAGCTGCTCTCACCCGCAGGCACCACCCCTAGATCCCCATTGACTGCGGTTCATGGCCGATGGGACTGTGGAACTGCTGCTTGGGATGGGGGCAGCACGTTGAGCTCTGTGGGGCCCTCCCAAGCCTAGGAGCCAGACCTGCTGGCTGCTCCTGGTGGGCAGTTCCAAGCCAGGACAGGCAGGGAGCCTGCCTAAGATCCGCAACTGGACTTTTAATGGACCCATCAGCGGTGATGGGTGGAGGTATCAGGGTCCCTTTTTGATTGGGTGCTCTGGTCAAAATCTGGATGCCTGGCAACCCTAGTTTATGTACATGTGTGTGAAAAGCTTATTTTGAGAAACCTAAGGCAGTATTTCAATGGGTTTTCAAACAGATCCTTAAGTGTGCAAATGGCAAAGCCCTCATTATTCTTCTGGAATAAGTTGCATAGTCTGAGTCCTGTGTAAATTGTCCCCTTTACAAACAGCCTCCTCTACTGGTTGACAGTTTCATTGTTCCAGTGGTCCTTTGGTCTTCCTTTGGTCTTCATTAATAGAGGGAGAGGTGATATTTCAGGTAGCAGTTATATTCCCATTAAGGATATCGAGTATCAGGACTGAATTGGACTCTGTATTCAATGTGGAGCCAGTGCATAGCACTAAGTACTTGGATGGTGTGTTCATAGGCCCTATGTTTGGGGGGATAGCTCAGTCATTTGCACATTAGCCTTCTAAACCTAGGGTTGTGAGTTCCCTCCTTGAGGGAGCCGTTTAGGGATCTGGAGCAAAAAAAACAAAACAAAACAAAAACCCAACACTGTCAGGGACAGTACTTAGTCCTGCTAGTGAAGGCAGGGGACTGGACTCAATGACCTTTCAAGGTCCCTTCTGTACAAGTGAGTATATAATGAAACTGAATTAGAATCAGGTCCTGTCTATATCCCAAACATTGAAGTTTGTAAAAAACTTTCTTAGCATCCATCTGCAGTTTTCCCAGTCCTCACAGAGGTGGAAGACAGAATTCCCAGGTGGAACACCTTCCACTGTCAGGAAGAACCCCCCAAAAAACCACTCTGCCAAATACCAGCTGGGTGTTCTTCAAGCCAGGGATAGGGCTGCGAGGAGAGAAGCTGTTCTTCACAGAGCCGGGGGAGAGGCACTTCCTTTACTTTACCCTCTGGTTCTATCCTTGGGGCTCTGTAACTTATTAATATACCTTGTCATTAGACATCTTGGAAGCTGGACCTTCAACTGTGCTACTTTGATACCGGATCTTAAATGAGACTAAAGGATTTTGATTAAATGAGTCTTATTTAGTCACCTGTTTAGTTTTATATCAAACACAACTATGTTTTTATACAAAATATCATTCTAATTAAATCCCCACAAAAATCTACACTCAGTAATCTCTCTGGAGCTGTACCATACCAAGTATTCATTTTGAATTACTTGAGCATATCACTGAACAAATAGAAAAGCATTAGATGATTTTGTTTTCCTGATTGTAATTTTATATCTTATATTTTCTGTGCCAAAATAACTGAAGTGGCTAATTCTGACTTACAGAATGATTGACATTGCAGTGAAGTAAAACCAACAATATATTAGAAACCGTTTGGGGAGGACAAACACAATGTCAAACTTCCCCCTCTTGCTGGCTGTTCAGGTAACTCAGTCGATGCTTGCTTCTGATTTACAGATTGCTTAAATGATCCAAGCTAACTCAAAATCTAGTGTCTCCCATATGTGAAGAGAAAATGGACCATGTCGTTTGCATTAGCTTCATCATGCATTTGATTCTTCAATTGTTTCACTGTAGATTTGACAAATGTCCTTGTTTTCTCATTTATTTAAACAGCATCAGTGTGATCACAAAGTCTGAGACCAAAACCTGAGAATATTATTTTTTTAAGCAGAGGTGTATTTCATTTGAAGTCCTTTAAAATCTTTGTCTTGGTAGCACATAACATCAGATTTGAACACAAATATATTTTTATAAGTTACATGAGCTTATGGCTGTGAGAAGTCGTAGCTCTAACTAGAACATTATTTACTAGGTCACAAGTGTAAAAGTTAATGTACCAGTACTTCTCTCTCTCTCTGGAAGGATTGTAACTGTAATGAACCTTAACTGATTTCTAGTCATCTGGCTTTTAACTACTGAAATTCACAAAGAGAATTAAAAATAAGACTATTTATGTTGTCCTTTTTTTCTCCTTTCATTTAATTAATAATATGAATCACGCATTTTTATTTTACTAGATCTTCTGGTCATGAACAACTTCACTAGCAGCAAAAGTGGCTTCACAATTTAGTGCAAACAAAAGAAAAATGAACTACTCTACATTATGCTATGTTAGTAAACATGACACGCATCTCACTGCCATTCCTCTTTTATGCTAGGATGGCTAATTCAGTGAGATGTAGCCAACTACTTGGAATTAAGTAAAATAACCAGTAAATAGGCTGTTTGCTAACCAGTAGCTGTATAAGTGGATGTGTTTTTGCTACTGATTGAGTTAATCCATGTCGTTGGGGAGAATCCATTTATTTAATTTCCTATGAATTTGGACAATACAACCCAACAACATGTTGTAGAAGCCAAATGTCTACATCTTGGTGTATTGACTGCAGAATTAACTCAGGTGATCGGCACCTGAGTCTGAGCATCTGGGCTGGCCTAGCTCAGATGTGAGCAGCCACACTGCAATGCCTTACCCAAATTACTGTGTCCTCACTGGCACTGTACTCACTTGAGTAAAGTATTAGGATTCCTGGGGGGCATATCTCATGGTTTTTAGTTCTGCAATGTGCTGAGATGCTCTGATTCTTTCCCAGAGAATTGCAAGGGAACTCATCTGTCCTTCTGGCCATGTGAGGGGATTTGTGAGAAGGCATTGGAGAACTGTCAGCATTCAGATAGGTTAGCCTGCATCTACACAGCAAAGTGGGTGGCTTATGAGACTGAGTGTAAGCAGCATCTAAACTTTAGCCTGTAGGCCACGATGCACCAGCTAGCCTGGGTGTAAAGAACTGTCACATTGGCTGGACAAGAGCTGGGTTAGGAGCAACCCCAAGTGAAAGCCCAAGTTAGCTTTGCAGTGAAGTCAAACACACTGAGGACCTGAATTTTATTGACTTCAATGGTGTATAACAGTGGTTTTCAAAGCTAGTCCATCGCTTGTTCAGGGAAAACCCCTGGCAGGCTGGGCCAATTTGTTTACCTGCCGCGTCCGAAGGTTCGGATGATTCCAGCTCCCACTGGCCATGGTTCGCTGCTCCAGGCCAATGGGGGCTGCGGGAAGTGGCACGGGCCGAGGGATGCGCTGGCCGCCCTTCCTGCAGTCCCCTTTGACCTGGAGGGGTGAACTGCAGCCAGTGGGAGCCGCGATCGGCCGAACCTGCAGACACGGCAGGTAAACAAACCGGCCAGGCCCACCAGGGGCTTTCCCTGAACAAGCGGCAGACCAGCTTTGAGAACCATTGGTGTATAGGA
This sequence comes from Mauremys mutica, assembly GCF_020497125.1. Taxonomy (NCBI): domain Eukaryota; kingdom Metazoa; phylum Chordata; order Testudines; family Geoemydidae; genus Mauremys; species Mauremys mutica. Next base: position 31,858,150 of record NC_059080.1, on the reverse strand, counting down.
AGATAAATTGAATGAAGTTATGGTTGTTCTCCCTGCAGCCCCCTCCCCCTGCCACACACAGATAGTTGCACCTGTTTTGGTTTGTTGTGTAAGGCCTGGGGAGTGCAGCCCCTAAAAGGTGAAGTCCAACTGGGCTAGGCACAAGAAAGATGTAGGTGTTCTGCCATGACTGTCCCTCTGTACTTTCATGTCCTGCCATGGTTCAACTCATGCATTTGAATGAAATTTGATATTAGATCAGATTTTAAAAATGATTTGAATTAAATCCCCCCCCCGAACAAATATACAATTTCCACTAAGCACTGATTGTTGTTTTTTTGTTTTGTTTTGTTTTGTTTTTTTCTGACTCTGGAAAATAACCTTTACATATGAGAGAGATGCTGAAGTATTCAGAATTTTTTTGACTAGTCAGCAATCTTGTGTATGAACCAGTTCATGACCAGCATGGATAGTTTTTAATCTATATGCAGTGTATAAAATAATAGTGACATCAGATTCCTCTTTTTAAAATGTATGTTCTTATTTTAACTGATTTTTATTGAAACTACTCCCTTCAGCTGTCTTGCTTGGCTAGTTTTTTCCATTTTTTTAAATCCATAATTTGTTTTATTTCATCTTCAGGTGATATTTATAATTGTAATAACTGTTGTAATATCTGTACACATGCAAATACATTTTTCTTTTGCATATAGTGTGAATTCAAACTGACGTTGTTTGATCTGGAATTAGTAAAAATTAGTTAAAGTAATGTTAGTTAAATAATTGTCATACATATAGTTATTTTCAATCTCTTCATATATTGATTTGAAGTAATCTAAATAAATAACACATTAAAATGTTTCATTCCAAAGATGCACATTAAAAATGCCAAGTAACTAGTACAACAGAAATAAACCCAGCAGACACTCTATACCAGAAAGGTGAGAAAAGACCATATTTCACCCCAGAATACCTCTCCCAGCCTTCAGCTCACCCTCACCTGGGGAAAGAGATGAGCATTGCACTATGCCCTGAAGGTCAGCAGCTAGGTGGGATAAGTGACTTCTGAAGTATCTGGGCCCTAATGGAGGAGCACCCTCCTAGCAGCACTCTTTTTGCAGTTGATCGACCTTCACTGATGATAGTATGGGAAGAGAGGAAGTCTTTCAAAGGAGGGTAAACATCCTCCTCCTCATCCCATTTTATAGATGAAGAGACAAAGGCTTAGGGTGATCACCAGGACTAGCACCAATGTCATCCTACTCCAATGTAATGTATATCTGAATTCTGTAAGCAGGGGAGGTGTGTGTGTGCACACTATAATTTACAGACGAGCCATTTGGAAGTTATGTAAATACAGGCAAATCACCTGGTTTGGCCAATCCATGAAGTCTATTTGCCACTAATTAACGGTATATCAGGAAAAAAGTCACTATGTAAAGATATGTTATAGGTATAAGCCTGGGATGTTTCTTGGTTATTTTTACTACATTACGCTGCTGCTCGGTATTAGTGTATGCCATTGTATAGCACTACTCTTTTGAGAAGTTCTGGGGTGCTGCCCTACCAAAGCAATGGCCCACCAATACGTTTCTCTCTCCCTCCCCCGCCTCCTCAAGGAGAAAGAAAAGAGAACCCATGGCCAGTGCTGCACTGTGCACACAGCCTACCTCACACACTCAGCCCCTATTTTTAGCTAGGAGACTGGCTCTTTTGATCAAGCCTCCAACACAATGGTGCAATATTGAAGGGCTATTTCCAGAAGACAAACTGCCTCCTGATATTTCTGAACAAAATGCAAATGCTAATCATGGAAGCCAATAGTCCAACTGTCTATGTTTAAATACCAACAGATAGTGTGCATCCTGGGCATTGCACTACCTGCAGAATTCTGATTCCTGGATCTTTACCTTGATGCATTTTTTAAAAATCAAATACAGAGGCTAGATTGATGCAGTATTTTCTAGTGCTTTTTTGCACTCAGTTATTAAAAGCAGATTTCCTTTGATTTTTAAGAACAGATACAATTCTGTATATTGGGAGAAATAAAGACATTAAGCCAGATCTTCAACTGATATAAATTGTCAGCATTCAAATGAAGTCAAGAGATCTCTGATTTACACCAGCTAGAGGCCTAACACATTATTTACACAAGAGTTTGTTCTTCTCTATTTAAAGCAACTTCAGATGAGGGTAAACAGATCCTTGTGCCATGAAGTTGTTCATCAGAATGTCATATGAATACGGTTAACCTCCCCCTGATTGCTGATTCTGAACCCGTTTCCACTAGATGTCCAGAAAAATAAGAAACTAAATATTCTCAAGGGGAAAATGTTTCTTCTACAAAAGCTGAAAGCGGTGTTGCAAATAAACAGTTATATTGCATACATCTTTAAAGCTGGAGCAGTGATGGCTGAAATAGGTAAGACTGTAATGAAACTGCCATGTACAAACCACAGAATCTCACAGCAGGTCAAAATGTGTTCTAGTGGACCATTTATGGAAGGAGGAATCGGAAGATTTAACTTTTTCTGGATTTCCCAGCTACCAGAGTGGGGAGCTCTTGGCATCAAGGCTCCTCTTGGAGTACTGCTAGGGCATGAGAGAAGGCTGCAGAGGGAGCTGGGAGGCAGTACAGCATTTCTGGGACTTGTGTGGATGGCGTGGGCCTCCAGCAAGAGCCATTCATGTGTGTGTGGAGGGGGCGATATCTATGGATTTTTGGAAGCTCTGTTCCCTATTCATTCTGCAGGGGAGCAGGACAAAAATACACATCAGTCAGTTTCCTGTGTGAGGTTTTCTCGGATATTGTATTTAACAGGTTTGGTATGGTTTTATCATTGTTTTCTCTATGCTATCCTTTTTTACTTGGAGGGCTTTTTGCAATGAGCCATTGTAATATACCTAGACCAGCTTCTATACTACACACACAAGAAGGAAAGGCTATCAAGGAAAAGATAATTAGTAGGCTTAGGTATCTCAATTTCCATGTAGGAAAGAGGACATTCAAAAGTCAGGCTTTCAAGGATCACAGGATATGGACTTGGGAAAAGGAAGAGATAGATGGAAGAAATAGGAGGTAGTAGATTTACAGAAGATCTCTAAGACAAGAAGTGGAACTTCATACTGGATTCAGGGAAAGACAAGAAAGCAGTGAATATATAATTTTTGCAGGTAGGGACATTTTTCAGTTATAAGCGTGAGAGATTAGATAGCATATCTTGAATATGCTGATTTTTATTTGGGGCTCAGGGGTCAAAAGAAAGGCAGCCTCAGATGATGATGATTGATGGTGATGTTTTGTTTCTAGTAGTGCCAACAGTAACGCTTGCATTGTGCAAAAACAGGCATAACTTTGGTGGACAGGCAGATTCACAAGCTTGGGAGACATTGAAAACAAAGCTCCAGACTTATAAAGTGCTTCATGCTATATATGATGTGCTGAGCAACATCAGTTTCCGTGAATGGAGTGAAGAGAACTCAGGACTTCCCAGCAGGCATCCAGCACTTTGCAGGATGAGGCACAGAGTGTATTCTTAAAAGAAATAAGAATAATTATATATGTAACTGGCAGCTTGACTGTATTGTATTTACATACTCACCATGTAACCCAGCAGATTGGCAGGACTGTTGGTTATCTGATCAAGAGATTTGTTATATTTAATTCCTTGTTATTTTTGTTGAAAGCTCAGATGAAGTAACACTAGCCCACACAATCTTTCTCATAGAATGAAATCTTTATTGATTTGTTTTTTTTTCCAAATTTTGTGTAAAACATCAAATAATTTTCTATAACCGGATCTTGATTTGGGACCATGGCCTAGTCCTATAAATTTGGGGTCCATCCCAAGGTACAGTAGATGCCCACATTTTTGCCAACATATTTGCTATATTTTTAATTACTGGATTTTTTTTGGAATAAAGTATTCAACTTTACGTGTTTATAATTCAAAATATAGTCACAATAGTATGTTCAAATCATAGTATGCAAAATGTGTCTCTACTACATGGTAGTTAACCAATGACTTTGAAATATGAAAGCAGGGAGTCTCATTTAGATAGACAGCACAAGAAGTAAGAGGTACCAGTGATGCTGTCTAGTGTAGCCTAATCTTTTGAAAACAAAGCTTCAGTTTGCTTTGTACTCGATTGCATTATTTCCTGACAGATTTTGTGATCTATAGTTATCTTACACTGCTACAACATTGAAACTTTTCACCCTTTAACATGTGCTCTTGAACTAATTGCTTTGAAGTTCCCAGAAGAATTACTCCAATGAAAAATAAATGGTACTAGCAAGACAAGTTCAGCGAAATGAACAGCAAGGGCAATGAGTTGCATATACTGTGATCCTTGTAATATAGCAATCAAACTATTACATGCTAGAGAATTTATGTACAGTTAAGGCCATGCTACAACCTAATCTTTTCATGACGGTTGGGATTTTGCACAAAGATAGGGTAGAATATGATGCTAAATAACTTTAGCTATCAGCTTATATGATTATAGCTGTGTGGTAAAATTGGGATGGTAGAGATGAAAGGCTCCATTTGCCACTTTTAATCCCTAAGCTATCCAGTCTCACCATTTTACTTATTTATATGGGTGCTCACTCTTCCACCACAAGTCAGATTTCTAAGCCTTGTACAAGGTTTATTTAGTATTATGTGACAAGCTGAAATGAGTCTCTGCTCTTTCTGGAATGTTATAAAACCAAACTTTATTTATCAACATATTGAATTACCCTGGTATATACCCAAGTGCCAGTATATACAGATGTAGTGCATTAGAGCATATAGACCAGTTCAGTGAATACAAAAACTGCAATGAAGCGAGAATTAAAATATTGCAGCTTGTTTAGGTGCTGGCTTAACCCCCCAGCCCCAAAAATCCATGTTCTCTCTAGAATTTGTTGCACTACAATAATTCTTCCATGCATATAGGGCTAGTAGACACCTGTATTGTCTTTCAGGCACATTATACATTAGGTATTCCTGTGTTGATTTCTCTTGTGGATGGACATAATTTGGGAAAATTAAATAAAAAACAAAGCACCAAATGTTGCTGTCAAGGTGTCATCCCCACTCTGAACTGTAGGGTACAATTGTGGGGACCTGCATGAGAAACCCCCTAATCTTATTTACCAGCTTAGATCTAGTAGCTGCCACCACCAAATAGTTTAAACAAACATTTATGGGAGAGTCATTTGGAAACTATCTCTTCCCCCCAAATATTTCCCCAGTCTTTACCCCTCCCTTTCCTTGCAGGATTGAGATTGATTCACCTCCCACCAATTCCTGGAGAGCCCAGATCCAAAAAACCCTCGGATCTTAAAACAAGGAAAAATCAATCAGGTTCTTAAAAGAAGACTTTTAATTAAAGAAAAGGGGAGAAAGGAATACCTCTGTGAGATTAACATGCAAGGTACTCTCAGACAACAGATTCAAAACACAGAGGATGTCCCTCTGGGCAAAAACCTTAGTTACACAAAGACACCCAATTTGATTCTCCCTCTAATGCAAAAATGAAGTCACAAAGGAAAATAAACATAATCTAATACATTTCTTCTCTAAACACTTACTACTTTTAAGAAATGTTAGATGGCTGATTCCTGGATCCTTCACTCCAGCACAAACTTTTCTGAACACACAAAAGACTGATTTCCCTCCTCCCTCTTTGAAAACATCTTGTCCCCCCATTAGTTCCTCTGGTCATGTGTCAGCTAGGCTATGTGAACTTCTTAACCCTTTACAGGTAAAAGAGGAATTAACCCTGGACTGTCTGTTTGTTTATGACCATTGCTCTTAGTTATATCAGTTAATTACTCCCTGCAACTTTGTGTCCCATTCAAATTCACCCCCATTGCAAATCCATAGGTGTATTTGCATTCACAATTGGGGTTGTGGAATGTTGAGGAGTTATCTGGTTTCACTTGAGTGCAATGTTGCTCTTTGCATAAAATCTGATACATAATACCCTTTCCCTTTCCAAATAAACTAATCTACCTTTCCCACATCACTCCTGTGTAACCTCAAAGCAATATTTATATAGACATTTACTTTAAAAGACGGTTTGCTTGAAGCATTTCAGCTAGAGAAAATGGAAGGTTATGCAGTGAAGCACACCTCCTGGACAAAGCTCCCTAATTGTTACTTGAGTTTGGAAAACTAGACTTTGCAATATTTCCTAAGGGGGAAATATTTTAAAAAGTGTTTTACTCGGTAAAGAACAGCCTGTGCTAGGTATTAAGCATAGATAAGCCTACATCAGCCCTGGCACAGCACCACTAGGTAACTCTCAGACATTATTAAATTCTGTATTTAAATTTCATTACAACATTTCTCTTTCTTTCTGTTGTCTATTTTCAGACTCCTTTTGTTCATGTTAAGTTCTGTCCAGTTCCTGTTCCATTTTTTTTAACCTCTGTTTGTTTTTTCCATTAGAATTTTTAATTCTGTAACTGTTGTAATTGGAACATGTAAGCTAGTCTGACATTTGAAGCTTCAATGTTGAAGCGCATTATAAATTGGGCAAAACAAGTTTTTTTTTTCCCATCTCTATTCCTGACCATGTACGATTACACAGGGGAACACAACCCGTACAAACTTATGGGAATAGCTAAAACTTGAAGGTTTTCTGACTGTATCTTTAAACCATTTTATCTTTTTTTTATTATGCCAGGAAGCATGGAAAGGCAAGGGAGTGTCAAATGTGTAAATGTATGCTTGTGGTTTAAAGACTGTTAATCTCTAAATACTGATTCATTAAACAGCCACCAACACAATACGAACAGTACAACAATATGATTTGCTAGTCCTTGTGGATGGATATAGATAATAGAGGGCTTAGTCATGAATCAACCTACTCATTGAACTGTGTTCCTATGCATCATACACTGTTATCTCTGAAACAAACATGGTTGAAAGGTTGCTTAGAATGAATGTTAGTTATTGTTGTAATTTAGAAATGAATATGGGGTTTTCTTTTTATTTTAGTGTAAATGTAGTTGCACAAATGACAAGGAATATGTTCTACTAAACCCAGTAGAGAGATCAGGCACAATCTTCATTAAAGTGGGACAAAGACCACGCCATCTGCTACAACTAGTCCCAGCTCTCACTGGGTTTGTTTTCTCAGTAGCTCTTCCTGGTTGGAGCCACCTGTTCAATTTAATTATAAACACTTTCTTAAAATGTTGCACATTATGAGCTCTATTTCTCTCAAGCGGTGGGGAGCTAGGACAAAGAATCTGGTAAAATAAGTTGCATTTATGCTTGGGAGAGACTGTTTAGAAAAATTAAACAAAAGGAGGAACTAAATGAAGTACAGTCTTCAAGAAAATGAAATTTCACCCAGGTTTTTTTTCCCATCACAGATAGGAGACAAAAGGCCTCAGTCTGTTCTCACCATTTACACCAGTCTAACTCCATCCAATCACTCAATGGAGTTATTTCTGAATTACACAAAGTGAGAGGTGATGTAGGCACAAAACATTTTCTATCTGGTCTTAAGCAGGTCACAATTTTTTCAAGTCCAAAATTATGAGCTAAAATATCTGAAAGTGCAACAGGTCACTCAGATCTGAAATGTGCCTGTGTATCAGAGACACTGAGGGAACTAAAGTGCAGGCACAGGTAATTGCAGATGCACAAATTGCATTCAGAGTTTGTGCACTCAGATGAGAGTCTGCAAATCCAGCCTGAAATAGTCTCCGTTCCTAATGGAGCTGGGCAAAACATATTCAGACAGCATATAGTAAATAAGGGAAATTTTCACCCTGAGCCTGATTGTAATGTGCTGCTGTGCTGCTCCTGATTGTAATGTGCTGGCATGGGGAGGAAACTTTGAACTTAGCTCTGTTTGAGACCCCTGGCATTTGTTACTATTGCAAGTATATTTCTGGTTGCATTTTATTGTCTTTATTTGCAACATCATATGTCAAGGCTAATTCCCCACTTTGGCACTTCGAGTGCAGAAGGTGGGGGCCCTCAAGGTTTCTAAAAATTAATACTGACCACTGTACTTTTAATACTGTCCAATTAGATGCTGTCACCACCCAAGTTCAGAACCCCTTTGAGAGCCCTGGAAGGCGCACTTGGGGATTCCTTCCTGTGGGGTACCCTCAAGCCCTTTCACCCCTGCCCCTTGGGGAAGAGCTGAGAAAGAAGGGGGGAAAACAAACAACATGTGCACAAACTCTTATGACACAAAAATCCAATTCTGTTCTTAAAAAAGGTAAATTTTATTTTATTTTTAAAACAGGGAAGAAAATACATCTGGGAACTCAGGCTATTGCTAGATTTTAAAAGAGCAACTACAAGGATTAAGCACCAAGAATAGCTTTCATGAGATCCAGCTTAAAGGTTATAAGCAAAACGAAAGCACTTGGGGTTAGCACAGAGGAATCCACAAACCGTAAAGAAATAAAAGAGATAAACCTAATCGCATCTTCCTAGATGTTTCCTGGTCTACTTACATCTCTGCATTTTTAAATGAGTAGTTACTGGGTATGATATTGATGATTTTTTTCATACCTGGCCCAAGCTTCTTACAGCATAGTTCTGCCCTGTCTGCCTCTCCCCGGGAGAACAACCACAGACAGACAAAAGGGGAGTCATTTTTCAATTTTAAAAAGTTCTAGCCTTTCCATTGGCTCTTTTGGCCAGGTGCCCATTCATGTACTTTACCTATGCATAACAGTGAGACATTTTAACCCTTTACAGGTAGAGCAATTAGAGAACACCTACTAAGAGGGATTTTATAGCTACTAGCTGGCTGGGTGTCCATAAAAGGGAGCTCTTCCCCCCCACCCTTTCATTTAGCACAGCATAGATTAAAAGATTATACTTATCTGGCTGTTCTATGGGACATACATTAAGCCCATATGGTGGCTTTCCCTAAAGAGGAAGGGAACTTCAAGAAAATAAAATAAGAGGAGTTCAGAAACTAATTCACATCTTAATTAAAGCTGGATTTTCAAAGGAGCCTAGAGGAGTTAGGCACCCATATTTAATTGAAATTCCCTTAGTTTCCTTTGCATATATCATCCTATAATAATTCTTATCTTGGCTCGGCAAGAGTCCTATGGGAAAAAGCCAAGAATATCTACTCGGGATGCTGGAGGCTTTAATAAATAGGTAACAAGTTGTCATTCATAGATGGACTGTTTTTTTGTTTTGTTTGTTTTCCAGGTACAACTTTGTGCCTATCTTATGGTACCAGACTGTGCAGTAGAAAAATGTGAGTCTACAACCAACTATTCAAGTAATTATAATTACTTGGTAACAAGATCTAGATGCCGTTATCTCTACGTTGTACCCAGTGCTTACTATTTCCTCCTTGAGATTCATATGAGTTCTGTATATGATATTATGTGATGAAGCTTAGGTGAAACATCTGTTTCACTCTGTATAAACTTTATGAAAAAGCTGAAAGTGAATGCAAAATTTAGAGAATGAACTTTAAGAACTGTGGTGACTGTGATTATTAGGCTTCTAAACCATCTGTGCAGCAGAGTTCAAAAGATTTGTCAGTAGATATAGCTCACGTTAAAATTGGAAGATGATTCCAAGAATTAGGTGGCAGTCCTTTAAAGAAGGACTCCTTCACGGGGATAACTCGATTCACTAGTGTTACTTTTTTTGTTATTCCGGTCCAATTAAAATGACTGGATCTAGGCCACCACAGCAGTTCTGTGATTGCATAACTCCAGTAAAGGAGTAGTCAAACAGGCCCATTTAAGCTAATTAAGAGATATTAGTGTTACTACATTTGGGAAAACATAAGACACCCACTGTGCAATTTTGCCTATTTTCATCAAATTTTATAACTTTACCATAATTTGGTGGATTTTCCTGTCCAGATTTTGACCTCATATATGTACATTCATCTTCTATTGAAATTATATGTGCACATCCCTGTGCAGACTTCACCTTTCCATTTGAAAATTGAGTGGAAATGGAATTGAAACATTTGTCAAGATTCAATGTTTGGGACTGAAATCTGCAGGCCTTTCTTTGAGAAAATGCCAATTGTGCTTGTTTTGCCTGCCTGCAGGATAGGGGCATTATTTAAAAAAAAATGAAAATTGTAGCTGGACTGAGACACTGGAATTCTGGAAATAGAGGGTTGCTCCTGGATAACTTTATTGCTTGCTTCCCTTGATGTTTCTTCCATTGGTGTTCTTAATTGGTTACTTTTTCTAATGTGGCTTGAAGATAAGAAGCCTCCTCTAACATAAGTGTTTGATATTATCAATAATAATATCATTATTAAGAATTATTCATTTGCAACAGGAGGAACTTGTTCAGAGTCCCATGAACAAAGGCCTCAATATCCAATAATGCTTTTCTTACCCTTTTTTCTCTGTACATCATTCATGACAGTTTCATACAGTAATGAAGGACCACTGCAGCTGCAAGAGTGAATGATTCCCTATTGATAACCTAGTGCTGCATATATACTTTGTGAAAAGATTTGCTTCTCTCTCTCCTCTAATCCATTCTGGAACAGTAATCTCAAGATGTTGCTGTCTTGAATCATTCATTGCCTTTTTAAATTACCTCTCCTATTACACTTAATAGCTATTTAGCTTCCTCTCCAGTCATGCTGTAGCTATTGTTCTGTTTAACCCTAACAACTCCCTTTTGGGAACTGCTTTAATTTTCTTAGTATTGGGACTCTGTTCTCCTTCTTCAGATTTCACTAGTAAATCAGATGTCACTGAAGGTTAATGTAACAGGTCAAGCAGAGTTAAGTCACCAGTTACTTACCATTGGTATTTGTATGAGTTGTGAGTTATTTTCCCCTGACTATGGAGAGAGAGTGTGTGTGGTACTACCCCTTACTATTGCCAATATCAGTAAATCTGAAACTGCAGTTGAACAGATATCTCTGATAAAATTTGGTTTTATCTGTTCATTAATATAAAGACTGTATCCCAGTCAGTAAATGTGCTGTGTAAATGGAACAGGGTGTATTCTAAGCTCTATAAGTATTTTCTGCATTGCTACAACTCCCTCAAAAGAATCAGGGGGAAAAACGTGATCTTGGGTATTTCACTCTGAACAGCAAAGGGGTTAGTGGTAGAATCCTCTCAGTGAGGGGCACTCAGCTGTGGAATAAGCTTCCGATATTGGGCTGGAATAGTCCAGGATTGACATTCAGGGCATGTTGTGAGATCAAAATTTCTGGACTGGGATCTGGGCTCTTAAAGAACATGGAATCTTAAAGTGGGGGAGACTGTGTATGGGGAACTGGAGTTTCAGTGAGGAAAGTCCTTTTTATTGTATTGACGTGGCAATTTTTTTGAAGGTTTTGATGATGATTTTTCATAGTACCACTCTTTTTTTTTAAGTACCTTCAAAGCTATAGGTGGGAGGGATAGCTCAGTGGTTTGAGCAGTGGTCTGCTAAACCCAGGGTTGTGAGTTCAATCCTTGAAGAAGCCACTTAGGGATCTGGGGCAAAAAATTGGTCCTGCTAGTGAAGGCAAGGGGCTGGACTCAATGACCTTTCAAGGTCCCTTCCAGTTCTAGGGGATTGGTATATCTCCAATTATTACCTATCTACAGCAGAAGATTGGCACTTTTTAAAAGCACATTGTGACAAATATAAATAAATAACTCTTTGCATAACTCTTGAATACATGAATATTGGAACAGCTAATTGAATAATATTCACAAGTATCCTCTTTGATAAATTTTCTACTTTACTTGCAAATGACTTAATAGACCATTTATTTTCTTCCCTCATTATTAGACCAGCTCTGTAGGTGGCCAAATACTGTTCCTCACATACATTATACATAATTTTCCCCCAGAGAATTGGCAAGTGATTTATTCATATATACTTATTTTAAAAACATTCAAGTAGCTCTAATTGCTTAGTCCTCCAGTCAGCAAAGCACTTAAGCATATGCTTAAGTTTACATATCATTTAAGGCCACCCCTATACAGAAAAGTTCTTAAGCACATGCTTAACTTTAAATGCTTTCCTAAATCACTGCCTAGTGCTTTGATCCCACAACTGGCTTCACACTGGCAAACCCCTGCCACTGTGTAGAGTTCACTGAAATGTCCACAATAGGAAGAAAGCAGACCCATAATCATGTTGAAGTTCAGATTGCATTGTGTGCAGTAAGATTTTAACACCCATTAACTCTCACGTTAACACATTTTAAACCCACTTTTTTCCCTATGATGGCAAAATCTGAATGGGCATAGGGATCTGCCCCTGCAATGTCAGTTGCAGATCATCACCATGATACTATGCCATTCCAAGTAAGCATAAAACTAACCTAGCCTGTTCATCTCAAGTGCCATGGTATTGATCCTGCTTATGTTTTTCATAGAGGCAGATTATTTATTTTGCGAGAGAAAGATGAGACGACAAATATAGCAATACGTCTACATTTAGTAGGGTTTTTTTTTAATTCCCACACATATGATTTGAGGGGAAAATGAATAATTCAGTGCATTGTTTTATTCTTTAAACATTGTACAATGCATACAAATTCAAACAAATTCCCATAAAAGAATGGCAGTAAGCCACCTCCCATTATAAGGGAGAAAGATAACATTTAGAATCCTCAGAGTTTATCACCGCTGTGTGACTCTCATATCTGAGACCATGAGAATTAAAATGGAAAAGCAAGGGCAACCTGAGCTGCAAATCGAGAAGTGTTGATAAGTTAAACCTAATATTTCACCACAAATCATTATAGCCTTCTCAAAACAATAAACTTTGAAGAGTTCTGTGAGCCCCCCAAAGAGAATTTTTAAGTGCTATCCTTTTTTAGATGTTGTTTGGGATTTGTTCCAAGATCAGGCAGGGGGAATAGAGTCAGACTGATGGAAGGAAGAGACAGTTTGGTGCTAAAAATAAATAAAACACATTTTGACACTTTATCATAACATTGTGAAATAGTATACTTTGAAGTTGTTCATGAGCCTCAACAGATTTCTTGTACTGTATGTTCAAATTTGATATTTTTCTGTGTACCAAGACCAGTCAAGGGGATCTAATATTTTGTATCTATCTCGTGTTTTTAACTGTTTTGCTGGTCTAAGATTCTTTTTTTTTCTTCTGTTTTTGTTTCTCTTTATCTCTGCTCCTCCAGACTCTTGTCTTAACACAGTCAAGTTTTTTCCCAAACTTATGCCCCTCTATATACTCCCCACCTAATCTCTAATACAACACAGAATTGTTTTGAATAACAGCTTGAAATTCCTCATTAGAAAGATTGAACCACTTCTGCAGCTGCTGCCCACCAGAACCTGAATTCTGCACTCATAGCTTCCATGGCAATTAAAAAGCCCACTAAAGGGTTTCTGCATGGGTTAATATGTGACACGCCTGTCCATGAGGGAAGTTCAGATATAAATGAAGAGTATTGCTATGCCCCATGTGCTTCAAATTAAGTAATAGTCTATCCTACCATCGTTAACATAATTATGTTTAAAAGGTGACTGAATAGCTCTGTGTGCAGTCACTGAGACCTGGAGTGTTACAGAACTCCTTATTTGCTGTCAATGCAGTGTGGTGTAGATCAAAGGAGTATCACTCATCAGAGCATGTGTAATTTGTTCCAGACTAGTGGGTGTTTGAGTGATATGCTTCAGTCTCCTGCTCAATCTCCAGGGGCCCAGTCATTGAATTGGATATACAGTGACATCGGTTTAAAAAAGGTTTTCTATACAGTGAAGGACCTGCAGCCTGTGTCCATGCCACTGAGGGAAATCATGGACATTTCCATTATAGTACATTAGACCACATAGAGAGGGATAATCCAGCAGGATCAGGATCCTACAGAATCTCAGAGAAAATGCAAAGCTTTTCTGCAGTCAGCAATGAATTTGCAACTATTATGAGTACCTTCTCTTGCTATCTGCCTGAGGTTTTTTTGTTCTTTCAAGGAATTAGAATGCCTCTGCAACTCAGAGCTAGTTGACAAATATCTGTTTGTTATCTTCATTACATTGATATAGCTTTTGCCAGCATGAAATCAGATGAGCAGTTTGTTTGTGTGTGCTCTCTCTGGCATGACAATTATAGTGAAGAAGTAAAAAGGTAGGTTTCCTTTGTTTGTTTCTGTAGTACTGAGAGGAGAAAAAACTGTGGACCAGATCCTCAGCCAGTGTAAATCAGCACAGCTCCATTGACTTCAATTTACCTATGCCTTTTACACTAGCAGAGTGTCTGGTAGTATATTTGCTAGAGAGAAGAGTTAACATGGCTCAGATGGATATGTGGATATGGAGTTTTTAATGTCTATCTTTTCCAAATAGTCTTCTGTAACTCTAGCACTTAGTCATATTTGCTTTCTATGCACTTATCACTCACTATGATGTATTTTCCACCAGTATGGAGCAAATAGAAAGAAAAGAATCAAGCTACACACTCAATAATCTCATAGGCAATACTAAAGAATTATTGCAGTGTTTCTGTAGCATAGTAGAAAGGGTATACCGTTGATTTATTGCAATAGCATTATAATATTCTCAGTGTTTTCTGTGCAGTTTTTATATATCCTAACATTTAGTTGGCTTCTAGAATAGATAGCTACTGAGCTGTACATAGTGTGTCTATGGCCTGGTCTACACAGGAGTGATTTCGGGGTTTAACTTGAGGTCTAAATTTAAACCAATATAGTTTTACAGTATAACCTCCCCACTGTCATGTAGATGCAATTTTACCAAAATAAGAGTGTCCACATAAAGCAATATATTGGTATAGCGATATCTGTATCACTGGCAAAACTTGCCCACGTAGGCAAGGCCAATATTAGATTTATACTGCTATTCATCACCTTAGTATCCGAGTGTCTGCTATGTAAAATTAGTAGTAAATAGTAAAGTCCCTAGTGGACTTCACGTAGTCTCTTGTTCGCCTCCCTTTTTGAGGTTACAAACTCTGCTTTGGGTGGAGTTTATTTTCTGTTTGTTGGATTGGATTGGTTGACTTGTTTACAGATTTTTAACAGTTTTGGGGGACAGGAATATATGTTTTGGATGGATGGGTTTGTCACTGCAGTGAGTGTAATACTTGCTATGGCAGGTCTATTTTGCAGGGGATGGTTTTGCACCATCCCCTAAAAAATGATGTGACTGACTTTCAACTCCTTTGGAAGTTCATTCCACAGCCCTATCACATCAACCAAGAAAGTTTTAATTGTGACCTGGTGTGATGTTGATAGACAAGGTCTCAGCTCATGCTAAGGCTGTAGGTATCAGAACTGAGATAGCTGGAAACCAGACCAGCTCACCTATATGATGACAATATTCAAGATAAGTGTTCGACTTTTAAGGATGTATTTACTGTTTAGACTCTATAAAATGCTTGTAAATTGCTGCATGCATTAATCTTACTTGTAATGTCTGTATCCCATGCTATAAAATAATATGTAATTTTGGCATTATAACTGTAAAAATGCCTGCTCTGACATTGTGAATCAAGGCAGGAGGAGGGATTGTGCTGCCCATCAAGGATGACTGAAAACTAAATGGGCTATTGTGGAACATCATGATACAGAGTCTTGGTTAATGGCCCCCTCACACCCATGAAGGTGCTAAGTGCAAGAAAACCCATCCCATCAGCTTGAATGCTGGAAGAAGGGGATAAAACATGGACACAAGAATATTTTCTATCCCTCTTTGCTCTTTGGACTCTCACAGGGCTGGAGCTAGGAAACAAAAGCAGAGATCCCCAGGGTCAACCTGGGATAACCCTAAAAGACTTTCAATGCTGGCAGATTACTACATCTGTCACCTTTTGGAACCATAGTCCGTCACTCATTTGTATATATATGGAATCTGCTTTACCCTGTAAATAACTCCTTAGTTAGTTTATTATAGGATTGGCTACAAGCATTGTCTTTGGTGTGAGATCTGAGCTACAGATTGATCTATGGTAAGTGACTGGTCTCTTGGGACTGGAAGCAACCTGTATCGTTTGTGATCTTTGGTGTATGGCAACCAACTATCACTCAGTCCAGCTTGCTGATTGGCAAGGTAGACTGGAGTGCCCTGGGGGACTGTCTGTGACTCCATGGGAAAACTATTCTAGTGCTTCAGGAGTTCACGTTTGTTACTGAGTTGGTGAAGTCTATTTATAGAACATATCACCCCTTTGGGGTGTCTGCTCTGCTTCTTGACAGTCTGCCCTGAGGTTGGCACACTCAGTCATGAACCACTGCAGGCGGCATGACTCTCCCGCACTTTGTCCTGGGTTTTCTGATTTGTGTTTTGGCATCCAGTTCTTTTTCCCAAGTGGTTACAGTTTAGTTATAACATAACCATATGTAAGAGTAGTTTTAAATGATTCCTTCAGTGCCGTACTCACTTGCATTTGTCAACACTCCATTTCAAATGCCATCATATTGCCAATTCACCAACCTCTTTTAGGTCTCTGTGGAATTCCTCAGCATTGTCTCTAATCTTGATTAACCAAAATGTGTCATCTAGAAATCATGCAATGTCACTTTTCACCTCCTTTTATAGATCACTGATGAATTTTTCATGCAAGACCACACCAGTATGGACCTTTGTAACACTCAACTGTCAACCTATTGTAAATGTATACTTTATTGTACCACACAATGATTTATTATATTTCCTCCTTCTAGTTCATTTTCCCCACATCAGATGTCAACAACAAGATTCTTAAAATATTGAATTGATTAGAAAGTGCCCTAAGCATAGAACACATGCCCCCAATTCCCAGTAACACTTTATCTTTTGTTAACTTATATGGGGTAAGACAAACTGAGCTCCTGTTACCTCTTGGGCAATGAACAAGAATTTTTACTGACAAAATATGTGCTAGTGTTAATTGGAGATTTCATCCCAAAGGAGTTCAAGGTGACTCATATATGCATATAAAATTATATATTCTTCTAATTTATTCACTTTCAATTGGTTATGAGCTCAATTAACACAGTAATTAATGACTTAAGTACAAGTCTGACAACATCACTAGCTAATTAATGTTTTAATTTGTATCAATGCTTAAAAGATAAATTTTCAATTTCGCCTGGGAAACAGTATTTTTTTATATATATATATTTTTGTGGCTCTCTTTTAAAAACTGGATCTTGTTTAATTAAATCTTTTAATTTTATGTGACCATGGGGTTTTGTCAATAATTAATATTTCATGGCAAGGGAACATTGACAAGGAAAAAGTTGTATATTATCTCTATGGTCAGCAACTGGATGTACTTAGCTGGAGGATGTGATATAACTCTTGTAGTAAAGAACAATAGGTATGCAAATCAGGGTTGGTAGCCGTGTTAGTCCGTATTAGCAAAAACAATGAGGAGTCCTTGTGGCACCTTAGAGGCTAACAAATGTATTTGGGCATAAGTTTGTATGGGCTTTTCATCGCGTGCATGAAATGAAAAATACAGGAGCAGGTATAAATACATGAAAGGATGGGGGTTGCTTTATCAAGTCTGAGATCAGTCCAACAAGATAAATCAATTAACAGCATGATACCAAGGGAGGAAAAATAACTTTTGAAGTGGTAAGTGGCCCATTAGACAGTTGACAAAAAGGTATGAGTAACAGTAGGGAAAAATTAATAGCATGGGGGAGGGATAGCTCAGTGGTTTCCGCATTGGCCTGCTAAACCCAGTGTTGTGAGTTCAATCCTTGAGGGGACTGCTTAGAAATCTGGGGCAAAATCAGTATTTGGCCCTGTTAGTGAAGGCAGGGGGCTGGGCTTGATGATCTGGTCCTTTCCAGTTCTAGGAGATAGGTATATCTTTATTAATTTTTTTTTTACATTACATGATCCATTGTCTACAGCCAAGCTCTAAGATAAAACCACATTTGCGCCGATCCCTCAGACAGAGACAAACAACTACAGAATCTCTGTCATGCATTCTTAAAACTGCAATACCCACCTGGTGAAGTGAAAAAACAGACTGACAGAGCCAGAAGGGTACCGAGAAGTCACCTACTACAAGACAGGCCCAACAAAGAAAGTAACAGTACAC
This sequence comes from Mauremys mutica, assembly GCF_020497125.1. NCBI lineage: Eukaryota > Metazoa > Chordata > Testudines > Geoemydidae > Mauremys > Mauremys mutica. The sequence goes on along the minus strand of NC_059080.1, from coordinate 31,840,175 downwards.
CACTAGCTGTCACCTACAGCCCCCAATTAAAACCTCTCCAGAGCAATATCAAGGATCTACAACCTATCCTGAAGGACGATCCCTCACTCTCACAGACCTTGGGAGACAGTCCAGTTCTCGCCTACCCAACCTGAAGCAAATACTCACCAACAAGTACACACCACACAACAAAAACACCAACCCAGGAACCAAACCCGGCTACAAACCCCGGTGCCAACTCTGTCCACATATATATTCAAGGGACACCATCATAGGACCTAGCCACATCAGCGACACCATCTGGGGCTCGTTCACCTGCACATCTACCAATGTGACATATGCTATCATGTGCTAGCAATGCCTCTCTGCCATGTATGTTGGCCAAACTGGACAGTCTCTACACAAAAGAATAAATGGACACAAATCTAACATCAGGAACCCTAACATTCAAAAACCAGTAGGAGAACACTTCCGTCTTTCTGGTCACTCAATAACAGACCTAAAATTGGCAATTCTTCAACAAAAAAAACTTCAAAAACAGACTCTAATGTGAAGCTGCAGAACCGGAATTAATTTGCAAACTGTATACCATCAGATTAGGCCTGAATAAAGACTGGGAGTGGTTGGGTCATTACAAAACCTAAACTTAATTTCCCCAATACTAATTTCTCCCTACTGTTACTCATACCTTCTTGTCAACTGTCTGTAATGGGCCACTCTCTTACCACTTCAAAAGTTATTTTTCCTCCCTTGGTATCCTGCTGTTAATTGATTTATCTCATTAGACTGACCTCAGACTTGGTAAAGCAACCCCCATCCTTTCATGTATTTATATCTGCTCCTGTATTTTTCACTTCATGCATACGATAAAGTGATTGTAGGCCACAAAAGCTAATGCCCAAATAAATGTGTTAGTCTCTAAGGTGCCACAAGGGCTCCTCATTGTGTTTTCACCTTGATTAGTGAGGAGTATCTAAAGAAGTGGAAGTCAAGAGGGCTTTCTGATGCTTGGCTTGGCAACAGGATGGTGGGGGAACTCACAGAGAAGGAGGAAACATAACCTTTATATCAGAAACAGACTTATACATTTCCTCCAGACTGAACTCCTGAGCAAGCCCTCCTTTGGGGAAATTTCAACATCATCTCACCCTAATATGAAAATGAACTCTAATAATTCAGACTTGATCCCAGTAGGATTTCTGTCTGAGTAAGGAGTTCAGGATTTGATCTTTTAATATTATGATTGTTGTTAGTGTTGAAGTGATTTTATTTACATTTGCAAGGTGTTTGGAGGGTACTGCATTGTCAGTGATGGTCTTTCTGCAGAGATCCAAAACATCTAGCTGTTTGTTAAAAATGGGGCTTACATGTCTTCACTGTGGGTGTTTGGGTAGCAAATTGAACTGAAGTTTTGATGCCTTCACTTAATTCAGACAATCTTAGGGAATAAGAAGTGTTGTTTGTTTGTTTTGTTTGTTTGTTTGTTTTTTTTAAAGGATCTAATTTTTATGTAAGTTTCTGTGGTCTTAGCCAACAACAGTCTCTTCCACCGAGAATGGCATTTCCTTACAACATGATCCTGGAATTAACAAGGGGGAAATTTTCAAAGCTTTGTGAAATTTCAGTCTACTATGGCTATTTTAGATACATTTTATTTGAATATTGCATTACCATTTTTAAATAATGGCATATTTACTATGCTTCTAGCATAAGCAAATGATTTAATATCTGTAATAGTTTCAATATATGCCTTATATATTCTGATGCAGCATACAAAATATGAAAATTAAAAAGCACAAAACTTTAATTAAAAACACACTATTGCTTTCTGAAAAATTACAAGTGTTATAAATTTTACAACTGTTAAAAGGATCATACTTGAATTATTCAATACTAGTACAAGTTTTTATGCTCTGTGTAGAACTGTCTGTTCTGATACAGTATTTTTATAGTTTACACTTTTTTTATGAAAAAGAATAAAAGATGTGAAGCTGATCCATGATGTCAATTTTTATCATGTCCAAACAACTTTCTGGCTGTTCATGTTTTTAGATCAAAGTATTCTTGGTTGTTTATTATTATTTATTTAAAAACCTGACCAGAAATAATTGGTTGAACTCCATTTTACACATGGTTATGTCTGGCAAGAGCGGGTGAAAGGCTTATTGTTGTGTTGAAAATTTTGTTTTGATATGAGCATATCAATGAACAGATCATTTTGTTTTCTTTATTCTGTTTTGTATTAAGTAGAGAGAGATCTACTGCTAAATTCACTTATGAATAACTGCAGTGGTAATTTCAGATACCATGGGCATGAGCATATACTGAGAGACTTGTATACAAGATGTGTGTTTCCGAACATGTCAGTAACACAAAAAGTAGCCATGTGCAATTATGGCAGATAGCAGTGTGAACCAACACTCAATCTGAGGACCTAACAACATACTATAAAATACCCTGAACTGGTGAGTTATCTGTAACCTGATTTTATGGTTATTCTGTTTTGGGTTTCTATTTTTTGGTTGCTAATAATAACATTATTGTGGCTGTAGTTTACAGTATATGCATCATAACTTTGTCGTATATTTCCTGTAACAGTTCCTTGCTGTATTTTACTCTGTTAAATTTCAATAATCTTGTAGCATTTAGATCCACAAAAGCCAGCACACTAGGTGCTGAAGCTAGCTGATGGGAAAAGCTAAGACAGGTATGCTCTAAGCTGTGCCTCCCCACAGCATGGACTTAAGCACCTAGCTCCGTGTAGCAATGCACAAATGGGAACTCCCTGCCTGGAGTCAGGTGGCTTAGGTACCTAAGACATTGCTTGAGGGAATGAGTTGCATTCTTGCCTCACTCAACACAGAGGAGTAGGTACCCCTTTATAACATTTAGCTCAGTGGTTAGAGAACTCTTCTGAGTTGGGAGGCCCCTGTTCAAATCCTTTATCCTCTTCCAGCAAGAGAGAAATTTGAACCTGTGTTTCCCACATCCCAGGCAAGTGCTGTACCACTGGGCTAAAAATTGTAAAGTGGCTCACCACTGCCACCTCTGGATGGGTTTTGAACAGGACCCAATCCAGTAAGTGGACAGAGCACACCTACCAAACTGGGCATTGTACGAAATTTAGGTGGCTGAATGCCTACCTTCCTCTGGTTCATGATTCGATCTGGGGCTTAGGTGTAAGATAGGCATCTGGATGCCTAGAGGGAGGCATCACGTTTGTGCCCAGAGGCAGGAACATGGGCACTTAGAGTCCATTTGTCCTGAAAACAGAAGTGTTGAGTTTGTTTAGGCACCTAAAGGGTTCAGTGGGAGTTTGGTGGATTGCAGTGGAGCCAAAATCTGAGACTTAGGCACCGAAGTACCTTTGTGGATCTGGACCTAGATCCTCAGCTGGTATAAAGAAGGGTAATTCCATTGAAGTCAGAGTTATGCCTGTCTCACTGTCTGGCATGGCTCATGACCTTGATTGCCAACCTCAGGGCTAACTGTCAAGATGCAAGGCAGAGACCCCAATCTGGTTGTATGGTCTAGAATTAGATTTCACCATGTAGTAACAAGTGTGAACTCCTAAAGCAATATAATAATATTCCGATGGAGTCACAGACAGTCCCCTTGGGCATTCCAGTCTGTCTTGCCACACAGGCAACCTGGACTTAATGATGGTTGGTTGCTATAAACCAAAGATAATAAAATATTCAGTTTGCTCCCAGTATCAAGAGACCAGTCACTTACTCCAGGTCAATTTGTACCTTAGATCTCATACCAAAGGCAATGCTCGTAATCAATCCCATATAAACTATCTGAGGATATATTATCTAAGAAAAGAAATGTTTATTACAAAGTTAAAGCAGACAAATACGCGCGTGTGTGTGAGTGTGAGCATATACACACGCGCACACACACACACAGTCTATGGTTTCAAAAAGTGAGAGTTGTAGTAATCTGTCAGGTCTGAATGTTTTTTAGGGCTAGCTGAGGTTGACCAGGGATCTCTACTTCTGCATCGTAGCTCCAGCCCTGTGAGAGTCCAAACAGCAAAAGATGAAAATTTTCTTTGTCAGCTAATTTTATTTCTTCAAGAATTCAAGCTGACGGGACAAGCCCTTTTACATGTAGACTCTTCAAAGCTGTAAGGGGGCAATTAATGAAGTCTTTGTATTGTGATGGCCTATTTCATTTTGATAGGCCTTCTTCATAGGCAGAAGATGATCCCTTCTGACTGGGTTCACAGTTTCAGAGCATACATGTTTGTACAGTTACAGAGCAAAAACTTAAATATTACCTTATAGCATATGATAAAGATATTTATAAATGAGATAAATGCATGCAGCAACTTACAAGAATTTCATAAAGTCTGAACACACTGTTATAATTCCAATACCCATTTTAACCATATTAACACTAACACAGAGGTGAAAGTCTGGTTTCCAGCAATGAATTTGATGCTGGGCTGAGACCTAAAGAGCTGGTACCTGGTCTGCCAGTGTCTCAGTTTAAATCAGTGGAGGACCTGGTTCTATAATTGTGCCATAGCACTTGAAAGCTAGTGTGTATCTATCATGGTAACAATTTTCATATGGGATCTGTGCATCAGACCTTATTTTCATACTATGGATCATATCCTGCTCACCTTAATCATATAAACATTCCCATAGTCTGGGAATTTGACCCCGGATGATGTCTAGAATCATGTCTACTGCATAACTTTCCCCAACTGTTTCCTTAGGTGAATCAATACATTTCTTGCACTGTGAAGGAAGGAATTAAAAAAGTTAATGTTTTAGGTCTTGCTGTCCCTGGAAGTTGTGCTGGCTCTTCCATATTAGAAAGAGTACTTACCCTTTTGTATAATCATACTGCCTCTCAGTGCATCTTGCTCCTTCTTATTTCACAACATGACAACACATGCTCAGTGTTTCATTTGGTATGTGAATATACAGAGATTAAGCCTGTAGTCATTACTCAAGCGAAACACTCTTTATCTTCAGTAAGTAAAATCTGAGACTATGGTCCTTAGATTGCAGCAGATCATGGATTCCCCTTTTTGGTTTATCACATATGACAACTTCTCTAAAATATCTTCTTTATAAGAAAAGTGTACAAGTCTGTTCAGTTAGTGAGGGGGGAAGTCATTCACTTTTAGGTCCAATAGAGCTCTATCCTATTGGGAGTGCAGTAGAAACAATTACAAATAGAATGACAAAATGCACCTGCGAGAGAAATTGGCAAAATAAATGTTAAACTGTACTCTCCTTTCCCTTCGGAAAGACAGAGAACTGACTTGAAAAACACTAAGTCAATATGGTTGCCAGCAAATTCGAGAGATGAATTTTCCAGTTTCTACGACAGTCCTGAAAAATATTTGTGGTTTAATGGTAATGCTTTGAATTAGATTTAGAGTGTTGATTTTTGTCAAGTAGATATTTAAGGGTTTTACAGTTAAGATTGCTAAGGCTTTCTAGATCTTTCAGTCAGCAGAGCTCACCTGTTTTAGGTGAGTGGATGTTCTATTAAGGGTTCTGGGCAATATGTGTCACAAGAGTGGACAATGGCTTTATTATGTCATCTAAAGTTCTCTCTTTCTTCTGTATAACCTAAGGATTTAGCATTTTCAAAAGTGGATGTTGACCTAACTCTCCTTACATTGAAATCAATGATAAAACTCTTGTCTTCAATGGGATCAGTTAAGTCAATGCTGAAATCTTCTGAAAATCCCAATCTTATACCATGTTCATCAGCTTGTCATTTAAAATCCTTAGGGGCGACATGGGAGAGTGGGGCGAATCAGCAGGCTGATTTTTCTCTTCCAGGTATGATGGTTGATTGCTTAGGGTTCATAAAATGTTGATTGCTTGGCGCTCATAAAATGTGAGATTATCAGACACATGTGAAAAGTATTAGAATATGTAAAGAGTATTTGGCAGTAGCATTATCAGGATAGGTTTTTGATAAAGAATATGTTGATATAACAAGATTTTTTTAAAATTATTTTTAATGTTTAAAGTTACTGTACATATTTTGCCCAGATATATGAATACAATATAAACCATATCATGCTGCTGTATAAAAAATTATATTAAACTTAATTGAAATACTAACATGCAGCTATGATCTAAACAATTTCTATATTATTCTTCCTCTCCCCTATTTGCCTCTCATACAAAAATATTATAATAATGTTGGTTGCAACATATGTAAAATATTTCAGCTCTATCATCCTGTGTTGCAGAAGTGCATTGAGGTGTACCATCACATTAATCATGCAGTTCCATAAATCAGATCAGTCCACAACATCAAAGCTGTAATTTTTCTCTCTTGAGGCTTCAAAAAATAAAAATCCCTTCATAAACTACTTTTTCTATATATAAATCTGTAAGGGACCTTACTGATTTGGTGTATTTATCTCTTTGAATGCTGTTGTAAATTGCCACAATATTATTACAATAAAAGCTGTAATTCCATGTAGATATTGTTGATTATATTATAATTGCCTATTTGACTGTCATGTGTGGGTAAAGTAAATTTTTTTTAGAAGTTTTCATAATTCTGGAGTGTCTAAACAAACATTAGTGTCCCCAAGATGTCCTGTTCTGTGTGCAGATGGGTAGCTGTACTCCATACAAGATTGAGCCCTAGGGCCAGCTTCTGATCTCAGCCACACCAGGTGTTGTGTGTGTATGTGCACTGCTGAATCCAGGGCTTATAATCAGGGCTTGTCTAAACAGTAAATTACTGTGTGGCAAGCTAGAGTGTGAATGTACAGCCCACCAAGTTGCTGTGCAGTAACTCACTGTGTGAACACTGCTACAGTGCAAGGAAAGTCCTTCCTGTGCTTTATCAGTGTCCACACACAGTGTTGCCCCTTATATGAGGAAACAGGAGTCTCTGGATTCTACTGTGTTTGAGCTATGCATAGTTGCTGAGGTGGGAGGTTCACTTAGGGAAAGAAGATGGCAGTGGCAGGAGCCTGCTGCAATCTCCTTTCACCAGGAAGCAGAGGCTAGCATGAGCCCTCGAAAAGGTGGGATTGACCAAGACAAGGAACTTGGGCAGGCCTGCTGAGGAATGGTCTGATCTAAGAACCACTGAAATAGAAAGGCTTCCATTGACTTCAATGACCACTCAGCCTGGCCCTCAATGCATTGTTTCAGCAATCTTAGCTAGTTTAGGTCTAGTCACACAGAAGAGCAGACTCCTCAACCTCCAAGCAAAAAACACTGAGTAACACAGCGTTGTCTACCCTCCCTCAAGATGAATTCTTCTGTAGAGTGCTGAGGACTCACTAGATGCAGAGAGATACAATTTACACTCATCTGCACCATCTTCAGTGAATGTTAACCCATTTCTTTAAAGTGAATTTAGAAACTTAGGTTCATTTGCTTTAACACTGGTGTGGCGGGGAAAGTGGAATCTTTGCATCCATGACAAATCTTTCAATAATCATTCTCCTGTAATATTGTTAGTTGATAAGCATTTAAAACTGTGAATTGCTTCCCTTCCTCTTTGAAAGCATAATGTTTATTAAAGTTAGTCACAGTTTTAAGAGTTTTATACTGATGTTTTAGAAACTTAATTTGAACACATTTGTGATAAATGAAGGGGGAGAGGGATAACTCCCTTTTATGGACCCAGCCAGCTAGTTATCTATAAAATCCCTTTTAGTAGCTGTTCTCTACTTGCTTTACCTGTAAAGGATTAAAAGTCTCACTGTGATGCAAGAGTTAAAATAAGTGAGTGGGCATCTGGCCAAAAGAGCCAATCAGGAGGCTAGAACTTGTTAAAATTGAAACAGGACTCCCCTTTTGTTGGTCTGTTTATTTTCGGGGAGAAGCAGACATAGTGCAACTATATTGTAAAAAACTTTGGGCCAGGTATGAAAAAGCATCAGTATCATACCAAGAAACTTCTCATTTGAAATCCCAGATATGTAAGTAGATCAGGAAATGTCTAGGAAGACGTGATTAGGTTTCTCTCTTTATTTCTTTATGGCTTGTGGAGTCTTCTGTGCTAACCTCAAATGCTTTTGTTTTATTTGTAACCTTTAAGCTGGACCTCAAGAACGTTATCTTTGATGCCTAATTCTTGTGGGTTTTTTTTTAATTTAGCAATAGCCTGAGTTTCCAGATGTATTTTCTTTTTGTTTTTAATAAAGTTTACCTTTTTGAAAAACAGGATTGATTTTTGTGTGTGTGCTCTAAGATGTTTGTGCACATGTTTAATTAGCTGATGGCAACAGCTGATTTCCTTTGTTTTGTTTTTTTCTCACCTTTTCCCCAGGAGATGAGTGTGTGTGTGTGTGAAAGGGCTTTAAGGGATCCCACAGGAAGGAATTCCCAAGTGCGCCTTCCTGGGTCATCAAAGGGGTTTTGCACTCGGGTGGTGGCAGCATCTACCCATCCAAGGTCAGAGAAAAGCTGTAACCTTTGGAGTTTAATACAAGCCTGGAGTGGCCAATATTAATTTTTAGAATCCTCACGGCCCCACCCCACCCTCCTTCTGCACTCAAAGTGCCAGAGTGGGGAATCGGCCTTGACAACAGTCAAAGAAAATGGAATCAAATTGAAATTGGTAATTAAGCAAATTAAAAAAAAAACAACCTTTCAGGAATATTTATGGTGAGATAGTATAATTTACATGCAAATGTCACTGTCAATGATGTCAATAAAAGGATTTGCTTTTACAGGATTTATAACTAAAGAGGCTTATTTCCCCAAGACTTATGGTGTCATTGATGTAAGGAGATGTAGTTTTGTTTAGTAATCACCAAATGGTGTACAATTGTACAAGTTTTACTTCATGTTAATTGAATAGTTGCAACATTATTGCATCTGTAGTTACTTAATTCAAACCAAATGACAATGGATAATCTTTTGCTACTGAAGCATGGAGGATTTTTTACAGCATAATTTTATGCATGTCATGACTTCTTTGGAAAGAGTACTTGTTTGGTGCATATGCGATCATTTAGGGTTAGAGTGATCCCCAGAGTGGTTCCCAAAGACACAGTCCACAGTAAGGGACAATGGCCCAAGGACCCATAATTCCCTTCCTGCTTTCCATTTGCTCCAGGAAGCTAGTAATTTACTACTCATACAGAGGAGGTGCAGCATTATTGAACCACTTGGTTCAAATACCATGTCAACTAGCTATTGCATTACTACTGAGCAAATACCTTCTAAACTCTGATTTATAAAATAATTAACCAAAATGATAAACACGTCAGTAAAAAGACTAACACATGGATTTCTTATCTTTAGATTCTAAGTTTACCACATTTCTACTATTAAATTAGAGTCAATTGGGAGAAAACAAAACAAATATATTGCTCCAAGAAAAGCCAAACCCACTGTTCCCCAGGCATTGACTGCAGGGCCTGCTCCTGCTTTTTTGCTGCCCCAAGTGTCGGGGGAAAAAAAAAGAGAGAAAAAAGAAAAAATCTGATTGAGCTGCTGCCGAAGTGCTGCCGAATAGGAAGAGAGGGAGTGAAGGACCCACCGCTGAATTGCCGCCGCAGACCCGGACATGCCGCCCCAATAACAGATGGAGTGCCGCCCCTTTCTATTGGCCGCCCCAGGCACATGCTTCCTTCACTGGTGCCTGGAGCTGGTCCTGATTGACTGCCTGCCAGGAGGAGCTCCCCAAATCTTTCCAATTGCCATCCAGAGTGGGACAATTTGGAGTCATCTTAAGCAATGACAGGAGCAAGGTGGCAGGTCACAAACTGGCAAGACACCTTTTTCATGTACCGCATGATGGATGATGACAGTAAAAAACTCCATACTGGTAAAACTGTGTACAAGCTCTTTGTTAAACAACCATTTACAGCAGAGACTACTAAACAAAACAATCTCCTTGTATCACTGGCACCATTCGTGGGTTTTAGTGGCTGGCAACAAGGGTTGCCAATTTTGGTTGGAGGTATTCCTGAAGGTTTCATCACATAACATAATTTATAATTAAAGATTAATCTGTAATTCCTGGAGGCTCCAGGGCAATCCTGGAGGGTTGGAAACCTTACTGGAAACCTGCATAGCACTTGGAAGGAGAAGTGCCAGAGGGAAGAGTTTGGAGGAAGTACAAGGAAGTCAGCTGGAATTCAAGCCAGGTGCATACAGACTGACTTCCTGGTGCCTCCTCCAAACCCCTTTCTCAGAGCCAATGTCAACTGAAACCTTCACCTCACATATAGATCTGGAGGCTTGCTCTGGCTTTCATTTCCATGAAATCTTGAACCTACTCCACTGAACATGCTCTTCTGCCAGATGCAGTTCAGTGAAGGAACGTGGCTGCAGTTGCTTGTACCAGTGTCACTTGTGGAATATTGAGTCAGTTTTGCTGATTGATATATTCTGTGTCTCTCCCTGCCCAATCCCCACCCAGGTTCTGGGGTGGGGAGACGAGGAAAGTAGACAGGCAGCAGTTTTTGCTCTGTGCATTGCCTGGGTATCCTGCACAGGGAGGTAAGGTGGAAGTGCTTGCTCCTTCTTACACCCCTTCACATACAGTTTAGGTCAGAATCTAGCTCTTACAGAGTATTACAGGCAGACTAAAGACTGCAGACTATCACTGCAGCACATTATTTCCTGTAAGAAACATAACCCTCAGTCAAAGCTGTCAGTCTCCTGCAAGATAAACTACAGCTATTAGGGCAAATAGGGTTGGACGTTGTTTTTACTGCAGTAACTGAATTTAAACTGGAGGCATACTAAAATAAAATGTGTTCTTTGTATATGAATTAAGAGCAGCCTTAAGCGAAAATAACTCCTTTAGACAACATATAACCAATTAATTCTGCTCAACAGTTTAAAGTAGTGCCTGACTGTTGTAAATTTTCCTTTCAAGGCCTATACATTCCACATATGCCTCAGGAATACATGTGGACTAAGATTTTTAAAGGTGCCTATGGGTTGAGATGCACAGCAGTCACTTAAAGAAATGGGTTACACATTTAAATCTCCAAAACACTTTTGAAAAATTTACCCTAGTCTCCTTCCCTGAAATGGTGTTTGTCTGAGTGTTTGTTTTTTTTCTTTACCCATCCCTCTGACTTATTAAAAATATTTTTGTTAATGGAGTTTGGAGGGAAAAAAATCACAATGGTTGTGATTAGCAATGAATTGACTTTGGCCATGAACATTCAAGCAATTGAGTTTACCTTTCATGAAAGCAAGTGACTTAAGTATTTTGCACTGGGAATGGTATTTATATAGGATGGAATGCTACTGGATTCAGTCATGGCAAAAATATCCCCCAAACCTCTCTTCAGTGTTGTGGCATGGACAGTGAGCCACACAATAGTCTAACCCTTTGCAATTCAGATTGCACGTGTGTCTGTGTGTACGTGTACATGTATTACTCAATATCGAGCTCACTTGCTGCCTGCATCAGGGGCAGTGCAGAGATGTATCTCCCAGTGGGAGCGGTGGCTGAATTTCTGCCTTAGTCTGCCATGACTCCAAGCCCACCTTTGGGGTGTCTGGAATTATTAAGCGAGCCTGTGAGGGAATTCTCATGTAGGGAATCCAAGGGCTGCAATTGTGTCTGACCACTGCACAGAGATGAAAGCAGTAGGTATTTCTTGTGGTCTCTCTTCCTCTTACGCTACTTTTGAACAGCCAGGTAAAATCTGGGCCAGAATGAGCCCTTGTTCAATATGGAGCAACTGCTAATGACAAGAATGTAGTGACAATTCTGTTTTACAAGAGAATTCAGTTTTTGAAGAAAAGCTAAGGTTTGCTGCTGCTTTTGCAAGAAAAATCTAAAAGAACAGGTGACTATGTCAACAAGTGCCAAAGGATAAGCAGCTCTGGAGTCATTCATTCCATGCATTCAGTGTACGGAATCAGTAGTTTAAACTTTTGTTCATTTTGTTTTTCATTGCAGTAGTTTTATCATTAGCGACAATATGCCAGACCTTGCTGAACTGAGTAGCACTGAAAGGAACATTGGGTTCATGCAATTCAGCAGAGCAATCTATAGATGCTTCAGTCACGAGGAAATAGTGTGGAAGAGAAAGGAAAGAGGAAAGGAGTGGATCAATTTTAGTACTGGGACAAACATTGTCAAAAGATGATAGACGTGTTGTGTAGGCTTAGGAAAAGAAATGACTTTTTAAATATTTCCCAAAGATCTGTATCAGTTTTCAGTACCACAGTATGTTTCTAAAGGAGAACTGTGTCATCATCATAAGTCAGTTACAGCATGGCTCATATTATATGACTTTTATAGGGTTCTACGTAACTGATATTGTGCAACAAACAATGGGTGCAGATTTGTCACTTATGTTAACAGCCTTCTACAAGAGATTGTTTACAAGAATATTGATATTAATTTCCCTGGAGTGATGGGGGAGTGTGTGTGTGCGTGTGCATGTGTGTGAGAGAGAGAGAGACTGGGTCATGGACATTTGAAAGTTATAAACCTTAATAAATAAATAGACTTTACTATTAAATAAACCTGGATAAAATTTGTCAAAGTCTGTATCAGTTATGATTCAGATCGGATATTATTCTTTCAAAGTTTAGGATTTCCTAAACACCCATGAATTATTGTCCTATAAAACTATGAATTTACTAATACTGATAAAGTTATATCTAGGTAATTGTATTTGGTCCTGAAATACTGTAAAGAATGAAGCTAGCTATTGTAAGCAATGAGTTGAATATACCCCTTATCTTCACTGGACTGCAGGGACAGACACAATTAAATGAACCAGATGAGCTCTCACACCCTTCATGCAATTACTGTGTGTGTATGCACTAAGAAGAAATGACATTAAAACTCTGCATATGGCTCATAGCCACATTTCCCAGGGAAATATGCCTCAGGCAAGGCCTGTTTAGTTCAGGAAAGAGATGTAGAATTTCTAAATATTTGTAATCTTGTTTGTTTGCTACCTCTCCCTAAATTCATGCCCCTCTCTGAGAAATAAAAAGGCCCAGTAACTTCTTCAAACCCTGCTCTTGACTATAACTGTTATTTGGATCAAGTGAATGGAAACAATGTGATATGATTTATGTGAATACTTACAACAAATCAATACACCTAGAATTCCAAATGCTCAAATTCCAATTATGGAGTACTTAGAATTACTCATGAGCAGTACATAGAGCAAACAAACAAACAAAATAAAGTATCACAACTCTGGAAAAATGTTTTCAGTAAACTTGTATAATGAATGCAGGTAAGGAAATCCTCACCTGCATGTTCACAATATTTCCTGTGTGAATTATTCACACAGCTGGTTCTGGTCATTTAAAAGTTCATTTGACCACTGGAAGTGTATTAATGTTCAGTTGTATAGAATTATTGTAGATTAGAAGGGAAGGAGAATGATTACTATATCGATGGTTAATACAGAATGGACTAGAAACCCCAGCTGAGGCCAGTAGGGACGATATGCATGGAGTGATATGGACAAGCAGTTTGTTTGGTCAGTGATGAACCACAGTTGCTCAGCCCCTTAGTGGAAGGGGACAGCCTGATTCAGAAACAGATTAGTTTTAATTTCAGTTTTAATTCTGAGCCGAGGAAGTCCATGATTAACTCCTCCCCACAAAGGGAATCTTTGCATTGCTGTGGGATCTAATACATGGGTAAGGCAGAGATCCAGTCTGGCGCTTACTACTGAGAGCCAGCCAAGACCTCTGCAGGACTCTGGAGCTGGGAGAGGATCCTGCTCTGCTCACAGGTAAAGTTTCAGTAACTTTGGCTTAATCTGTCCAGTATTCCCAGTCCTTGTCGCCAGACTCATTCCCAGAGTACCATGTGCCTGGAAAGGTGCCAGAGAGGGAGCAAGGGATTGGGTTGCCAGGTGTCTGGTTTTTAACTGGAACGCCCAGTTAAAAAGGGACCCTCCCCAGCCTGGTGAAAATGAGCAAGTGAGTGAGGGTGGGAGAAAGCAAGCGACGGAAAAAGGGGGGATGTAGAGAGTGTGGGGAGGGGGAGCCTTGTAGAAGGGGCAGGGCAAGGGTGTTCAGTTTTGTGCAATTAGAAAGTTGGCACCCCTAGTTAGTAGGAGTTGGAAAATGTGTTGATATTTCAGTTCTTCATGCTTAACACTAACCCTTTCCTTCCCAGATCCTGTTTTCCTGCTCCCAATTAAGTTCCCCTTTGTTCTATTGTGTTTTGGGGTGTCTCATTTGCTTGTTGTGGGTCTGTGTAAATGTACTTTGTTTCTTGTGTACTGGGTTTTATAAACCTTGCCTGCAGGAGTAGCATTATTCTTGTGTCTCAGGTACAGTGAGGAGTTGCCTTGAGTGAAGGTACTAGGCATTACAACCACCCCCCCAATAACAAAACAAGACCCACCCACTCAAGTAGCAAGCCTGAAAGAAGGTTTGAGCCACACATCAGGATAGGGGCTACATTTAGAATATTACAAATACTTTCAACACTATTTACTTAAAAATATATATATTAATGAAGGAAGATTATATAAACACAGGTCCCTAAAGATGCTGCTGACTGGTTAGTTGCCTATTGGCAAAAAATAATTAGTTATTAGTGAATGTCTTCTGTTCTTTATTGCAGTGCTGTATAAACATATGATTTTACTCATATGTAATGGCAGAATATATTTCTCTTCTGCTGTTGCATATGATATACAATACTCATTTCTGTCTGACTCCCTCTGCTGATGTATTCTTCTGCACCCAGTTCAGCTAAATTCAGAAAGCAGAAGTTAATGTAAAGCTCTTCTGTAACTCTTCAACCCTAAAAAGTAATAGAAGTTGCATGTGCAAGTGTGAATCATGAGGCATTAATTGGTTCACTGGTTCTCAATCTTTTTACCACAGTCCTTCTTTTATCAAAGGAAATAAACTAGAAGGGGTGAAAGTCAAGACGGGAACTGCCATCCATTTTCTGTTACTATATTAAGAGCAAAGAGAGGCAGCCAGGGAAAAGCATGCATTTCTGTAAACATCAATCTGAAATTATCACCCACACATTGGCAGAGGAGTAGAGGGGAGTTCAAAAGCCAGCCTGAAAAACATGGTTTGATGTTCTTTCAAATCTTATTCTCTGGACCAATCTCATGATTTTTAGGTGACTGACTCATACTGTTTGATCTCTGGGTATTGGTAATACTGCATATACATGTGCGTGTGCCTGTGTAATATGTGCACCATAGCCCGTACAAAGAGCTATGGGGTGCCTAACCTCTCCCAGCTTCCTACAGTGTCAGCTCTTTGTTTTCTTGGTTTTGTAAATCCTGCTTCAATGATGTTGCAGAAATAATCAGAGTGGACTTCAACTGTGCCAAATGTCCAAGTGTGAGGGATCCTGAGGAACTGCACCATGCTGAGGGAGCTCAGGCAGGAGCTTGCTGCTTCTCCATGTCAAGAGGGGCAGCTCACTACCCTGGCCAGTCCTGCCTTTTCAGGACTCAAAGGACAACCTTTTCTCTGACTCCAAGAGAGTAGGGTGTGAGCAGACTCTGTGCTGCCTTGAGCACTGGGTCTACTACAGTGTTAGTCCCTACATGAGCAGCCTGGGCAGGGGAGGTGGTTATAAAGGATCCCGGTGCCTGCTTCTACATTAATATGGTGCAGACATTATTTGTTGGTACTAACCATGCTGCGAATAATTCATTATTGTTAATCAAACAGACTCCAGGTCTTTAAATAAACAGCCCATTTAGATACAGTGAGATATTCCCTTTAGTAGAATTATCTCACTAAGAAGTCCGTTGTAAGGTAAAATAGTTAATTTGAATAACATATTCCAAGGGGACTCTAATACTATATATTTGCCTTGTTAAATTTCAGTTATGGGCTTTCGACAGATGTCTTAAGTAGATGTCCCATTATTAAAGAGATTATTAGATAGATTAAGTCCAGCTCCTCTCTCTGCTTTTAAATTGAACAGGATGAAAAGTGAATGGATTTAGTACATGCAAATTTTCCTATATCTCTATTATAGCAGAAACAGGTTTATTTAGGAAAACAGGTCATAAATAATTATACACAGACACTGTAATCCAAGATGCTTCTGTTTAGTGGATATTTAATCTATTAACATAGTTTCTCAAAATCCAGATGTAATGTTTTCTGTGACACTGAAAATTGGATCCACAATTAAAGGTGTGCTCAGTTCTTAGAATCATCCATACAGTATGTAGGTTGCAGTGTTCTGTACATTTATACAGTAGATGTCCCTGAAGTTACTCTGTTGGAATTAAATGCTGTAATGGAATGTTTTTCTGTGTATCGAAATAACTCTGTAGGCAAAGAGCTCTGGTTAGAGGGGCTGTGTTCTTGGAGGTGATCTTGGCTATACGTACTTAACTGACGATGACTATCTCTTTTCAGCCATACTCTGTAAAGCCTTGAACATTTTTCTGTCAATATAAAACATTCTGCATTATTGGGAGTTGCCAGTGAAATTCTCACACAATAAGTCATTAAACTGGAATTAGATTTATGCATATGGATAATTTAAGAGAAAGAAATCGCTAATGTCAAATATATATTTAATACATTTTATAGATACTTTTTAAAACTTTGGTAAGCTGCAGAATTGCATATTTTTTAGTTAAATTTAAAAAAAGTTGTTAGAGAGGTGCAGTTATAGGTATCCATATACCCTTAACTCTGCCCTTGCCAGACAACCCAAAGAACAGTTAGAAAATCCAAAACTATCTTAAAATTGTCAGAAGCTGCTATAGACTTTATTGTGTTTGCAATCAATGGTCAGAAGTCCAAACCAAATAACCCTGTATTGATATAAAAATGAATAGAATGAAATGCCTGGGACTGTGACAGCCTTCGCAACAGTCCTGGGTTTTATGGGACTGTCTTGTTTTGACCCACAAACTCCTCTGTCCTAGCTGAAGCAGCTCCTATCCCACAGGATTGGCTGTGCTCTGTCTGCTTGCTCTACACCTCCCACACCCTGAGGCCAGGACTCATCCTGCTTAAGTTTAGTTACTTGAAATGTTGCGAGGTATGCAGTGTGCTTGTGGGGGGGATTGCTAGGAAATTCAGAAACACTCAATGCGGTTTCCTCAATTTTGCAAGTTTTAAAGATTTTTCTACACAAGTATCTGTATCGTGTATTTTCTTCTTTCCCCTTTTCCTATGGAAGACAGCTCTTTTAGAGTACACCTCCTTTTCTTCCATCAAGTGTTGCTGCTCCACCTACTGGCAGGATATCTCAGAGCCCCAGAAATTCTTCAGCCAGGCACTTCTGCTTCTCTCATTTCAGATGCTTTCTGGCATCATTTAACCAGGCAGAGAGAAGAGGAGATCTGTGGGAGCAGCATTTATCTAATCCAAGGAGAGGAAGGAGCATTCTTCCCTTGCTTGTAGTAGAGGAAGAAAAGCTGTTCTGCCTTTTGCTTCAAACCATGCAGATATGCTTTCCCATCTATGGAGTGTAACATGTGTGATTCATCTCTAGTTTGGCCACAACTTCAAACCTGAGAGAGGATCACACATGACACATCAGGTGGATTGATTTAATGTTGGCAGTCAAAGCAGTGTGATCACCTGGGAGTTGTTTTAGAAAGAAAGCTAATTACAACTACTTGGCTTTTAAAGTTGCTCTGCTTCCTTCTGTACCTGAGACACTCTGGTGAGATTCTGAAAACAACCAGCAGCTCCACTCACCTGCCAAATGCAACATACCTTTGATGATACTGTCTCTGTGACAGGCAGCCAGCATGGTAAAAACCATGCCAAATTTTTTTATTTTCAATATATATATTGAGCTTTCAGATCAGTCAAGTTCTAGGGCCTTGGCAATAAGTTTCCTCTTAGTTGGTATCTAGTATCAGGCTAGTATTTCTTGTCTGAATTCTGGCATTCAGCCAGCCCTACACACGTTATGGTCTCAAGTGAAAACTACCACAATGGTAATGTCTCTCACTTGTCCCAGTGGATTTTGTGTCCTGACAATGTACTAAATCCTCAAAAGACCCAGCTGAGTTCTCCAATGCTGTAAGCAACAACATACTATTTGTGTGCTAAACTATGTTTTTTATCGTGTTGCCTATACTATACTGTTCAGCCTTCACAGCTGCCAATCTATGACAGGTGCAACCATGTGTGAAAAATAACCAAATCATGGAACACCTGTGTTTTGTTATACATTGCACCATAACTGACAGATTATAATTGTTTTAACTATACCACCTGCTTTTATATATTTTGTTTGAATCGGTTGAAACAGCTGCATAAAAAGAGAAATAGAAAAACAAATTCCCTCATATGGAATCAGAAAGTGTCGCTACATAGGTTAGCAGTAGCATCAACCAAGTAGCTAATGCAGCACAGACCTCTACCATTTCAGCTGAAGAAATAAACATCTTGTATAGTGTGTGGGTAGCCCACTAGTGGGGAATGTGACACACGCTTGGGTGTGGGTTATGCATCTATTTTCTACATCAGTTGAATATTGTGGACCAGGATTCCTGGATTCTATTCTGGCCCCTACAATAGCAGGATCTCCTAGTGCTTACAGTAGTGGTGCCCAAATTTTTCCTGTTGTGCTCCCCCTTACCAGTAATGGAATCTGTCCGCCCCTCCCCGCCTCCATTACTGCACAGCCAAGGCTTCCTCAGCAGCGGAGCTTGGGCTGAAGGTGGAGCTGGGGGCAGAGCTGACCTAGGGGTGGAGAGGGAATAAGGGTAAAGCTGGTCTGGGAACAGAGCAGAGCTGGCTGGTGGTCCCTCCCTGCCCTTCATGGGGGCTTCCCCCATGCCCACCCCAAACATTCCTCTGTGCACCCCACAGTTTGGGGCCACTGGCTTAGAGCAAGCAACTGGGTGTCAAATTTCCTGGGTTCTTTTTCTGTCATTGGGAGAGGAGTCTGGTATAGCAGTTAGAACAACAATTACAGACACAGGATAGCCATATACCTAGATCTAGCATTCTTGTTCTGAAAAGCAGTATGACTGAGTGGGTCTGTCATATTAGACACATTGGTCCTATTCCTACTTCTACAAGAATCATCCGCTCATAGGACTGGACGGGACCTTAAGACGTCTTTTAATCCAGTCCCCTGCACTCACGGCAGGACTAAGTTTTAAGAAGTGATCTTATGCAAACTGTCGAAGTACGGAGAGAAGTACCTGCATCTGTCCTGGGGTATGGAGTATGAGGCCATGCTCAATAGTAAGGCTTTGAAATTCACAGAAATATGAACAGCAGTAAGTGCAAGCCCAATGGTGGGCTTTGTACTGACGCCCAGCTCAGTGTACCTTTCCTTAACCTAAAGGATATTTAGAAAGAGAATATGTGTGTGTCTCTCTCTACTTCCCGCCCACCTTGGTCCAGCTTGTTGATGCAACAGGACAAAGGAGGCTTATGCATCCCAAATGCCAAATGTACTATGAAATCTAGGACATTGAGAGGTCTGATTCATTCTCATATTCTCGATGGTATGAGTCAATCTGACTGACAAAGCCAATGGGCCCAATGACAAAATAAATAAAAGAGAAAATTAGCACCCTTCTGTCAAATACTTGAAGGAACAATGAAAGGCACACCATATTATACAGTACAACTGTCATAAGGTTTTGTACAAAGCAATGCTGTCTTTTAACCAAGAATGGAACTAACATTGTATACTTTTTAAGATGTTGAAATTATAGTTCTTTTCCTTCCTATGAAAATCCTGAAGGGAACATTCCACTGTCAGCATGGAGTGCTTAATGCCCAAATCCCTGCAGTTGCCAATTCACTACTGTATTTACTACTTCTGTGCATAGCCAATTGAGCATCATGGACACAGAAACCTTGCTGACTGTTTGTTGTAAGAGTCAGACAAACCCACTATTATCTTTGGCAAGAGTTTTATATGAAATAATCCTTTAAAGACTCAGCATGTTTGTTTTCTCCTCTCACAACCACCGATTACTGACAAATCAGCATATCTAGGAAGTGATACAGAACGATTCTTTGGGATACACCAGCATGACAAAAGTTATAGTTCCTCACAATCCTCTTTGGGAGTATTCAATCTGCACCCTTATAGGAACTTGGAATAGTTGTAGTACTACGGAAAACCTGTGCCTTGGCCGAAAGGAAATATTTGCTTCTGATCCGATATTATTTGCAACTTTCCAACAGAAGTCACTACTAAATTAGTAGAGTTTTGCATTAACTGCTTCTTAGGAGATATTGTTTGTTGTACTTGCAGTGGACAAAGTTCTTTAAAATTGAATGTGTAAATCTGGCCAGCACTGAGTTATTTCATGTGGTGGAAGAAGTCCTTCCATATATATAATATACTCACTCACACACATATATATAATATACTCACTCACACACGTGGTAGTCTATCAGGGAAAAACCTCTTGGGCTGGATTCACAAAAGGACTTAGGCTCCAGTCCCTCACTGGGATTTACAGAAGACCCACTCAGCTGCCCCCAAACACCCTGTAGGACCTAAAATTGCTTATCACTTAGGCACCTATGTTTCTCCTCTGAGCATGTACACTGCAGCCCCACTTCAGGTGTCTGGATGTCTAAGCTCCAGAGCAATGCACAAACTGAGAGAAGATAGGCAGTCTCCTTCCTGAATCACTTGAGGGGCTCAATCTGGTGAGTATGCTCACAGCAGGGGTGGCTCTAGGGATTTTGCCGCCCCAAGCATGACAGGCAGGCTGCCTCCAGCGGTTTGCCTGCGGAGGGTCCGCTGGTCCTGCGCCTTCGGCGGACCTCCCGCTGTGGGAGGTCCACCGAAGCTGCGGGACCAGCAGACCCTCCGCAGGCAAACCGCCGGAGGCAGCCTGCCCGCCGCCCTCATGGTGCCGGCAGAGTGCCCCCCGCGGCTTGCTGCCCAAGCACGCGCTGGGCATGCTGGGGCCTGGAGCCACCCCTGGCTCAGAGCTTGCCTACTGGATCAAACCTCTGTATATGAGCTTACACAAAATAAATAGTGGGTGGAATAGAGGCAGTCCACCCTCATAGCTTTTAGCCCAGTGGTTGGGGTACTTAACTGGGATGTGGAGAGACCACCAGTTCAAATCCCCTCTATACCAGAAGGTGAGAAGGATTTTGAAATGGGATCTGGTACCCCTTAGGTGAGTGCCCTAGCCATGGGGCTAAAAGGTATTCTGATGTGGATGCTGTTCCACTATATGGATAGTTATTGGTGCAGGAGGACTGGATCTTCGGTCTCCCATCTCCCAAGTGAGTGCTCTAACTAGCAGACTACAGTCATTTACTTGCTTGCTTGCTCTCTCTGGCCCAATGGTAGGCTAGATGCAGGAATCAGGGCAAAATTCTATGGCCTGTATTATGCAGGATGTTAGACTACATGATCATAATGGTTTCTTCTGGCCTTAAAGTCTATGAATTCTTATAGATTCCAATTCTGTTGTGTGAAAGTAGAATGAATTATATTGTAAAAATAAGAATGGATTAAAGAAATGTTGTATGTACCTTTAAGCAGAAATAAGAAATGTTGAAATACAGGTGCCAGGAAAAGAAACATTAGGCATAAACAATGGTGCTAATGGTGAAACATTAACAGAAGATGGGTAATAGTTAGTAAGGAAATAAGATATGCATGCCTAGCCCAGGTAAACGTATCTGATTCTGCTTCCTTTGTTGCCTTGTTAAGTTCTCACCCTTTTATCTGTATAAATAAGATAGTTTGTGTCTTGCATGGGGCTCACATTATCTGGGTGTTATTAGCAGAGCGCTGTGCTAATAAAACAGAGTGGTCTGACAAACTGTGAGTCCTGAGTCTAACTTTGACAATTTGGAGGTTCCACCGAGATGGCAACCGTCTTCACTAGGGCTGTGTGATTCCTGACTGTTTTTGTAGGATGACCGTGGCAGCCGGCACCTGGGCATTTGGCCCGAGCGGTCCTCCACCAGAACGGAAAGGTGCACGACCACAGTGAAGTCTACGCCATTGAACCTGTTGGTTCCCACTCTGTTCTGGTAGGGATCCCGGGATCTGACATCAGGAATCTGGTCAGGTAATTATTTCTGTGTTTTGTCCGGACTGAGGACTGTTCTGTCTCTGTGTCTATCCGTCCTCCTGTGGAGTGTTTGAGTCTGGGTGCCATCTCCGTCTGGGGATCGGCCAACCAAGGGGTTCCTGTCCCTGCGGTCTGAGTGAGTGGAATCTGCACAATTGCAGCCGCACCACACTTTGGGTAAATCCCTGGGTGTGAAAGCAAGGGCAATTGAGGCAGTAGCCTGTGGGCTCCTTTTGTGTGTTGCACCGGGCATTGCTCTCACAAACCTGAATTTCCTTCTTGTGCGATTGGTGTGTGAAGTCCTCCTGTATGGGTAACCAGATGTCTAAGTCGGGACAGTTCCCTAAACGAACGCCGGCTCATTTTATGTATTTAGGATGGGTCCAGACTCCTGTAAGAAGGGTCCGGACTCCTGTAAATTTCTGGAAAAATGGTCTAGGCTAACTCAGGGGGATCCCAAAACTCAGTGGCCACTGTTAAAATCTTGGAACAAGACCGAGTGGACGTCTTAAAGGACAAACTCGGCCAACCTAAAACTAAATTGGCTAAAGAAGAGGTTAATTGTTTCATTCAGTGGTGGGAAGAGGCAAATCGTAGCTGGACAAAATCAAAAACTCGCCTCTCTCAAATATTCAAATAATAAGTTGAAAGCTTTATTAAAAGCCTCCTCTCCCACCACCAGACCGAGTGCTCCCCTTTACCCCGTTCTCAAAAACCCACCCTGGATCGATCCAACCCCCTTAATACTCCCATCTCATTGTAAAAAGGACAAAAAGCCCCTTGTTCTGTTCCCCTTTGTTGTCTGCCTCAAAAACTGATTCTTTAGTGTTCCACTACCAATTCAGCAAAGAAGGTGGGCTCCTCAACTAGCCCCCACCCTTCCTGGTGCCTTTCCTTGAACATTTATTTCAAAATTGTGAAGTGACCACAATATCACTCACAAACGGTTCATTGGAGGAAAAAAAAAAAGAGCAGGATCAGGCCCAGAAAAGCAGGCAAGCAACAGATAAAGAAACTGAAAAACAGGTTGGAAGCCCTAAGGGCATAGTGTAAGGAGTAAGAAAAGCAGTAAGTGCAGGCATGAACCCCTGGAACAATACTTAAAATGGTGAAATCTGAGGTGATAAAGGTGTTATTTTGGGAGATAAACAAGTGATTTATGGAAAGAGAGTGAAAAGTTAACTCTACAAAGGACAAATGTACATGTAATGTAAGTACTGTGTTTACCAATAATCACAATTACTATTTGCTACAACCAAAAAGTCTCAGCTTACTGTAAGCACTGATTTAGCTGAGTTCTCTATCAGTCTTGGCATTAAATGGCAAACAGTTACCAATTATCTGTTTAAAAAGGTTAAAAGGTAACATAGTTCCTAAAAACAAACAAAACAAAACAATATGGGAAACAGAACCATTCATATTATCTGGATGGACTCCCACAACTACTGGCATACTAATGTTACTACCCCTAATTGTTTTTGGTTTTAAATTGTATGTGTTTAGCTGAAATGTTTAAAATATGCTGGTGAATAAAACAAATGTATGCAAAGCTAGAGCCTCAGGCCCAAATCACCTCCCAGTATTTTTACTACATAAGAAGTGACACTGGCGATTGATAATCTTAGTGTCAAAAGGGGGATATGTAGGAGCTGGACTTTATAATGTATAATTTGATTTCATCCTGCTAGCCATCCTTTTTGAATAGCAGAAAGAAATGACCCTCTGGGACTATAAGATTCTGTTTTCCCATATGCATTACAAATTGGGCCCTCTCTAACTTTTTGTTTTAAGATTTAGGTAGTAAGAGACAGGATTCTCTATTGTGTCTATGTTAAGTAAATTAGAGAAACATTGAAGGCCTGGGTCTCAATGTAAATTGTCTTGGTTATTAATTGTAAAACTTAGCAAGGTTTGATTTGCAATGCCTTTTTGCTCGATATAAAATACTACTGTTTGTATTCTCAATCTGTTTGTGTGAATGAGGAATGAATGCATCAGGAAAAGATAAGGTGCAAAGGCCATTGTTATAGCCAGATTCAAGGAAAGAAGCAAAAAGACTTAAAGAGTATCAAAGAATCATCAGGCACTGCTTACTACCCAGACAGCTGTTAAACTGTCTGGCATCCACAGCATGAATACATGCTTTGCCGTGTAAGAATGCACCACCCCCAGTGAACCAATCATCACCTCAGGACCACGCAGAGTCAATTTTGACTCCAGAAGATGACGTAGAGGAACAGCCTGCAATACCTTACAATCTACGTTCTCATAAGGGTTGCCAGAAGCAGACGACTACCTAAAGCAAGGCCCAAGAAAAAGCAGTAGTGAGCCTAGCGCCTGCTGCCTGGTGGACATAAAACTGTGACTACAGTTCCCTCAGTTGAGGTTGTCAGAACCAGAAGGGCCCTGCCTCCAACATGCGCCTCTGGTGGTGCCTGTTCCTCGGCTGTTGGTGTCTGAAGGTCTGGGGAGTCCACAATGACAATTCTTTTATCCAGCAGCAAGTGTGGATAGCTCAGACCCTTAATATTTCTAAATGCTGGGTCTGCAGCCACATCCCAGCCCACTCTCAAACTGATGTTCCTGTCCTGGCTATTCCACTCAATTCCCCAGACCTCACTGGAGGACCTTGTCCGTTTAACACAATATGGAACAGTAATGACACCTGGGAAAAGACTATTGGCAGTTCCTTTAACCCACTTGGGGGAGTAATACACCAGGCAAAAAAAAAAAAAGGCTCCTGAGGTTAAAAGAAGTAGTTAAAATAATGGCAAATAAAACTGGAGAAAGTTTAAGAGCCCTGGCCAAAGAAACAGGGGCAATCTGACAGGTGGCCTCCAAAACCGTCAGGCATTGGACATAGTGCTGGCGGCCAAAGGAGGGACCTGTGCTCTCATTGGAAAACAATGTTGTGTGTTTATACCTGACGATACCAATGAGGTAATAGATCACGCTAGCCACTTAGAACAAATCGCATATCTTCCCCATGAAGAGCCAAGTTCTTTATGGAAGTGGCTAAGTATTCTCTGGCATAGGAAACTGGTTGTTTCAGGGAGCCCTGACTATCCTGTTTGGAATCCTAATAATTTTTGTATGTTTTCAGTTAGTCTCCTGTTGTACCCAAAATTGTGTAAGGCATGCCACTCAGGTGACTGCCCCAGAACAGAGTGCTAATATGATGATTTTGAATATTGCTGATGAACAAAGAGATAAAGAACGGTTAATATGTGGAACCCCGTAAAATTTTGGTCATGGCGTGAGCTTGACCAAAAGGAGGGATTGTGAAAGTAGAATGAATTATATTGTAAAAATAAGAATGGATTAAAGAAATGTTGTATGTACCTTTAAGCAGAAATAAGAAATGTTGAAATACAGGTGCCAGGAAAAGAAACATTAGGCATAAACAATGGTGCTAATGGTGAAACATTAACAGAAGATGGGTAATAGTTAGTAAGGAAATAAGATATGCATGCCTAGCCCAGGTAAACGTATCTGATTCTGCTTCCTTTGTTGCCTTGTTAAGTTCTCACCCTTTTATCTGTATAAATAAGATAGTTTGTGTCTTGCATGGGGCTCACATTATCTGGGTGTTATTAGCAGAGCGCTGTGCTAATAAAACAGAGTGGTCTGACAAACTGTGAGTCCTGAGTCTAACTTTGACAGTTGGAAGTTCATTCTTTCAGAATTTTAGAAAAATTAGGTTCAGTCTTGTATCCTACTTACTAATCATGTAGTTACACACTATTGCAACAATTAAACCAAATTTCAGTTAGCTTAGAATGCTGTTATTTCCATTAGGGTAGAATCATTCTAACATGGTTTGTGGGGCTATGCATACATTTGATAGTTCTGAATTCTTTAGTTAAAGGTTTCAGATTATAGAAATACTAACTCTGAATTGTTCTGAGGTACAACATATAAAAGATTCTCTCAAAACTAAATTGAGTGTTTCAAAATATTGCTTTTTTTGCTGAGACAGTAATTACACACACACACCCAAAGCACTCGGGATTATGACAGTGAAATATGAACACATTTACGTGACTGTTGTGATAGTGACAATTAGAATTGTATTCACTTTTTTTTTAAAAAAAACCTAACTTCCAAGACACACTCCTATTAATTGCTGTAGAAAATACAAAGCAGTTGTACCATGAAGCCTTAAAATGTATGGCCTATAGTAATGTCAACTCCCGGCATTATGCAACCTACCTCAAAATATCATAGCATGTCTGGGCCCTACTGTTATCTATTTAGAACTATACAAATAATGCTCAGAGCACTCAGACTTCATAGAGCAGGAATCAAACTGAAGCTTAAAATGCACAAACTGGAACTTAATATTTTACACTTCTGCAACCCATAAAAGGTCTAAGATAGAACAACTGGTGAAAATACCATTTCCTAATGAGAGACAGTTTTTTGTGATTTACCCATGCTTATTGAAAAACACTATCTTATAAGTATGATTTCAGCCACTGGGAAACAGCTAGGATTAATTATAAGCCCTACTTATAGTTTTAAACCATCATTATTTGTGAAATTAGTGCCCATGGAGCCCCTGTCAAGGATCAGACTTCATTGTGCTGAGAGTCAAGTAACAAAGAAATCAATCCCTTCTCCAATATAATCATAGGAACCAAACCATGATATTTTGTCACTGTATAAAAGAATGGTAGAATACATGTGGTAGAATGGCCATAGGGTGTGATACTTATAAAGTTTCAATGACAAGAATTTGGGATGGGCATATTGCTTTCAGGTGGCAAAGTTATGCTAAATAGAAATTAATAAAAATTCATATACCACACCACACTAATATGAATATGCTACATAATTTTAAACAATTTAAAAATGCTTTATTTAAATGAAAAATCAAATATTTCTTTGTATTCTATATAGACTTAATGGAAACGAGTACCATTAGTACTGAATTTTGTAAGAAGATTAAAAAAAGTCTAGAGAAAGTTATCCTTCTGTATTAAAGTATAAATGTTTTAGAATAATTTCTGAATTACTCCTATGAAATTCTTTCTAGAGGTTTCTTCTGTAAGGAGTAGACTTTCTCAATTCAGTTGTCCAGGTGTTGAGGGGGTAAGATAGCTATTGATGATATAGTTTACAAATCTCTCTATAATTAATAACTAAAATAGTTTTTTTCTATCTATAATATCAGGTCCTTAAAATTGCAACGATATCTTAATCTTCCAGGACTGGAACCAAGTGCCCAAGAGAGAGTATCCCTTCATCTAAAGCTTAAATTTCAAGTCCTAATGGGTTGTAAGATACTAGATATTAAACTCATCATTGGTGCAGCATTGAATACATAGGACTGGAAGGAACTTCCAGAGCCATTAAGTCCAGTCCACTGCTGTTGCAGACAACCCTGTCTTATACTTCCCTTCTTGGCTATAGCTTGGTTAGAGTCATTTTGAGAATGAGGGTAGGCAGCCAGGGAGGTTTACAAGGACCTGCCCACAAACCCCTCCATGCTGTTGTAGGGGAAGTGTTGCTATGAGTGCATCTAGTGTTAAGAATCAGCCTAAGCCAGTGGTCACCAACCAGTATACTGCAATCAACTGGTTGATTGTGGAGCCTGTGACAGTCAGTCAATCTCGGTCTCAGTCCTTGAGACCAAATGTCAGAGGCTCCAAGATCGACCAGTCCATCGCAGTCTAGGGTTGCCAACCCTCGTGCAGCCAGCTATTAACTGTCTGGTGGCATAGCAGGGCTAAGGCAGGCTCCCTGCCTGCCCTGGCCCTGCACCACTCCCGGAAGCAGCTGGCATGTCCCACAGCAGCTCCTGGGGGGGAGGGAGTGGGCAGGGGGTCTCCTGAAGGCACTGCCCCCGCAGCTTCCAATTTACAGGAATGGAGAACCACAGCCAATGGGAGCTGCGGGGGTGGTGCCAGTGCGTGGATCCATTTGACCCCTCTCCCCCCAGCAGCCACAGCTGGACATGCTGGCTGCTTCCAGGAGTGGTGCAGAGCCAGGGCAGGCAGGGAGCCTGTCTTAGCCTCAGTGCACTGCCACCTGAGGTAAGTGGTGCCTGGCTGTAGCCTGCACCCCAACACCCTGCCCCAGGCTTGAACCCCCTCCTGCACCCAAACTCCCTCCCAGAGCCCACACTCTGCACTGCCTCCTGAACCCTCCTCCTGCACCCAGCACCCCAGCCCCCTCCCAGAGCTTGCACCCCACATCCCCTCCTGCACCCCAGCCCCCTGCCAGAGCCTGCACCTTATTCTCCTGCCACAGCCCTGAGCTGCCTCCTGCACCCAAGCTCCCTCCCAGAGCACTCACCTTGAATCCCTGCCTGCATCCCAACCTCCTGCCCCAGGCTCAGCTCAGATCCCCTCCCACTCTCCGAACCCCTCAGGCTCATCCCAGAGCCTGCCCCCACTACTGCACCCAACCCCCGTCCCAGCCCGGTGAAAGTGGAGGAGAGTGAGTGACAGAGGGAGGTGGGATAGTGTGAGCGGGGCGGGGCCTCAGAGAAGGGGCAAGATGGGAGTGTGACCTCAGGGCAGGGGGTGGGGCAAGGGTGTTTGTGTGATTACTGTTATTTCTACATTTTCTTGGAGGTACATCCTGGGTTGCACTTAAATTAAAATCTTGTGCTTAAAAATGTTGGAGACTACTGTCCTAAGCACTTTCCGCATAGGCATGGGGTGAAAGTGGCCTTTCTATTCCAGAAAAGTGGGGAGAATCACCCTGAATGCCCCCCACACACCAGTCTGTTACTTGCTATGAATAATTGAACTGCTGAGCGCTCGCAGTTTATACATGTCTCTCAGGCTCTTGTAGAGCCTATAAACTCCACAGACACAGTGGTCTCTGAAGGCACATTCTGCAGACTACTTGAAGTCTGGAGCCAAACTGGAAGGATTCAGGGACTTTCTGATCCTCTGCAGTTGAGCTCAGCAGTTCCACTCCTGCAATTAGGAGGAGGAAGAGATCAGCACATCTGCTATTCCCCCACCTTCCAAACCATTTGGAAATTCTGGTGTGCACAGTAGTTCGTCTTTATCCTCACTCCACCAGACCTGCTGTGTTCTGATTCACTCCCTTGCAAGCTCAGTGAGCAGCAGTCACAGCAGACACTTCTTACCAATCCTGTGATGTAAGTACTAGTTATATGTGGACTGTGCTAGATACAGTATAGAATCCTTGGATAGCAGCACCGCATTCAATTTAGCGCCACTTAATAATCTTATGAAGAAATTGTATCGGTACCAACAACATTAAAATACAATAGCATGGATAAGAAATTGAGTGACAAAGAAGGATCAGAGTTTAATCATTAATAGAAAGTCCTCCACAGAGAGTCAGCATTGGTACCCATTTTAAATATAATTCATGATGTAGCGGGAAATAACTTGGTTGTACTGACAACACGTACTGAAGCTGTGAAAAGCGAAGCTTACCAAGCCTACAGGATGCTAGACCTGGAATGACAAAAGCAGTAGGCTGTATGTGACGAGGTGCGGGTCAGTACTGTACTCCTCAATAGAAAATACAACTGGAGAGTGAAAATAAACAGCGTATATTGAGATTGGAAGGTGCCCTATTGCAAAGCATTGATTCTGGTAAATAGACACAATATGGGCCCACAGTCCAAAACAATTGAGGAAAAACAGCCAGTGCTTTCATTTTTGGATGTATCATGATTGCAGCTGACAATGACCCTTATCTTTAGGTTGCCAGACACTTCCCCATTATAAAAAATTCTTGTGACTTTTTTTTTTTAAGACGCTCTAACAACTCCATTATTTGGAGAGAGTCTGTAAAATTCAGCGAGGACCTGAGAGATGCATTTTGCTAGTCCCATGAAATTCCATTCAGAGTTGTCCACGTTGTAAACTGCTGAAAACTGCCATTTAATATTGTGCCTTGCATGGTACATCCTGAGTGTGGCAAGACATTCAAACCCATGAACATTTTAAAGCCCTGTGCATGCACTGCACCTGCTGCCTCACTTCAGCATATGCTTATACCACATCAAATGATCATACCCCTAGACTGAGACTGGGGGAAACTGAGTCACAGGTCTAGAGAGGAAATTGATGCAGAGGCACAACAGGTGGAGAGAGGTACACAATCCTTATATAATGTTCAAGAGTATCCTCCCCCAGGAAATGTTTCCAGAATACCGAATACTGGGTTCAAGCTGGTACCTTTTTTAGAGTTGTTTTTTAGAAGTATTTTTATGCACTTAAGGATAAGCTGTCTCTGTTTGAAATGATTTTGCAGTGTCCAGAGGAGAAATGAATTCCCTCCGAGGCAGGAAAATCACCCCCAAAGAGCCCTCCAACTGAATGGTTCAGTTTTAATGAGGGGTTCCCTCAGAGACCTCTGCAGCATATCCCTGGCTCAGTGGGCCTGCAACTTGTGGATCCACTGGCCACAAACCTTGTATGTGTCTCTTCCATTTATTTAAAGAGAGATCCCTACACCTTGGCCAGACCTCAAGTGTGAGTGGTGAATGGGATGGGGGGAGAGAAATAGTGTAGCACAGGAAACATTACATGATGTCCTCTGCTGCCAAAGAATTTCTCTACCCAGGGGACATCTTCCGCTAGCCAGATTAACCAGGAATAATGGCTGTTTTGCCCAATGAACTCATATAAAGCTGCCATAGCACTGTCTAAAATGTAAGCCATAGTCTATATTATTATTTTATGTTACCCTTTAGTACAATGACATAATTGATATCAGTAATAAGCTGTAGTGGGAGACTGTAGTGGTAACTGCAGCCTGTCTTCTTCACTCCCTGTGTTTGTTGGGGAGATTTTTATCCCACTTCTCATTTATCCCAAAACAAAGCCCTTTACTCAGGCTTTTCACAGTCAGTCAATATTTCACCCATAGTGTATAATTGTGCAGTATACAGGACAACTATCTAGATGGCATAGGTGGCCTATTCTGACCTGAATTGTTCAGATTCTTGTTATATAAACACTAATCGGCTATACTAGAATCTTGAAGAACAATGGGTGAGCCCTCCACAAACAAGTGAAACTTTCATTTTCTGTGAAAAAACAAAGAAAAAATGAGAGAATAAATTTGGTAGCACTAGTACTCGAGTACTCAGCAGGGGCCATGGTATCGATGTGCTGTAACTGAAAACAGGAGTATGTTTTTTGGGGATTTTTTATTGTTTTTTTCTGTAATGAATACCTGCACATTCAAATGGAAGAAGTGACCATGTTATATTATTTGAAATAGCTATGCACTGAGATCAGATTTTGTGAATATTTTGTTGCTGTTTACAAGTTTAATATTGTGATGATCATACATTGATTTGACCTAGGTATTTAAACACACATTGAGATATGTATGGGGGGGTGGCAGGGAAGGAATGCACCATGCTGCAACCTCAAAGACTTGAGGTCTTTGGACTGGCAAGAAAAAATGGGTAGTCACTCCTTTAAGGGTCTGTCCCCCTCTCTCGGGTTGACAGAAGGAAAATAGCTGGTAGGGGAAAGAATCACCTGAGCTGGTAGGATGGTAGCTTGTGGGGCTCAGGTGATTCTCACCCAGAACCTGTCCTAACACCTCATATAGTAAGGAAATCATCCCCTTTCCCTCCCAACCCCTTAATGCTCATATGAAGGGAGGGTATCAAGGGGTGAGGATAGTCTGTGGAGGGATGAGGGGCTGATGGTAGCCCTGCACCAGGTGGAAATGGTTAAGGAAGGAATCGTGACCTGCACTGTATGAGGTATTGCCAGTTAGTTCCCTGATGGACAATGTTACCCATACACTTTTGTCAGCTGCTACCAGCGCTTGGCTATTGGTTGCTCTAAAGTGTATTGGGGCTGGGGCTGGGGTAGAACTGGTCCTAGGATCAGGGAGCTGAAACCACCTCTGCCTCTCAGCTTACCCCAGTGGAAACTGGGCACAGCTGAGAATCTAGCCCCATAATTCTGGGTTAGATCAGTTCACTGTCTAATCAATTCACAGAATGGGCTCCCTTTTCCACCTCAGACACATGCCCATTTGGGGATCTATCTGAAAGGGTGTAAAACCAAGCAGCACGCTTTTTTATGATTCCATCATTTTATACTGGCACAATAGACTGAAACAATTCCTTTTAAACTGCAACACCAAGACAGAACAAATTGGGTTAAGGATGGAATTAAGCCTTCCTTTCTGTGGCCTGACAAATATATAATATTTAATACTGACAGCATATGAGTTGAGCATTAATGTAAAATGCTGTATGCAGTATTGACTGCATTAGAGGATCATTCAGAGTGTCTCTTCTGTACAACTTAAGTGTATATCCATCCAAAGAAGCAATTCAAAGCCCATTGTTCCCAATCTCACTCTTTCACTGCTGTATATTTTACCGGCATGGACCCATGAAATTAAACACACTTCTAATATTCTTAAATGAAATAGTAAATCTCTCTGATCTTTACTTGTAGTTACAAAATGGAACCCCTACTGTTCGATATATTTTCACACCCTCTGAATACAGTTAAAGCTGAACTTATTAGCACACTTCACTGTTGAACCACAGTACTAGCACTTGCTCACTCTTTAATAAATGGAAGTACATTCTACATCGCCAAAGTGTCATGCCTATAATTTATCTAACTAGACACACTTTCATTATCCATCAAGATTTGATGGCAGCTTTTAAAATTAGAACCATTAGAATATCTTGCAAGTTTCCTTTCATATATACCTTTTCCTGTTGGCTCATTCATCCTTGTTCATGTCTCAGAAATTAAATGTTCAACTGATTTGTCTTGCCCTTCGCTTTAAATGTGAACCGTCTGCTGTAAAATTAATTTGATATCTTTTCTATTACCCCTGCATACCACAGCAGCTTATTTGTTGGACCTCCCCTAAGCATGTAATAAGTCTGAGGTTGTGGCTATTTTTTAAAAATATATATATTGTGGGAACCAAAGAATGTAGATTGTTATGAGCATTCATGTCAAAAACATTCAAAATCTTTCATTGTTTTATCTTTTAAAAATGTCTATTGATTATAAGCAATCACCTATAGATTTCTTATAGAAAAGAATATGCTAGGACTTTCCATAAGACTTCCCACAGTCTGTTGAACTGGTTTAATAATAATAACTCTCTACACATATCTTTAATATTTTTAGAGGAGTCACTTTAAATGAGTATTAATGAATCAGTATTTAATGATTGTACCTGGAATGATGATTATTAAAGGGATGCTGATATTTTCACTTTTCAAGGTCTGATTCTTTGAATACAGAGCCTCAGGTTGCTGAACAAGTTCAAGTAGTAATTGATTCTCTGGTTGGTTTGTAAATTCACTTAGAAAATTTGGGGCTAAAACAGCCTATTAAATGTATGCCTGCCATTTTATTTTATTTTGTTGTGTCGTCTTGTTTGCTCTGTTTTGCTTCTCTGCCCACAGTCAAAGTGCAGCCAGCCACTTCTGGGCATGGAACACAGCTACGATTCTACATGGCAAGATTTGAAAGGAGGAAGTGAAATGTCCGTGTTAAACAACAAGGACTTTAAGTAGGCTAGTACTAAGGCAGCCAGAACCTTGTCCAGAACCTTGAAATCAACCCCCCACTCCAAAACGAATACACCAATAAAACTTTTGACAATATGCATACAACATAAACCGTATGAGGCATCCCCAGTGTCAAATAAGGGCCAACTTGTGGCTGGCCTTGCTGTGATTGTGTCTTCCAAAACAGCCCCTCCCAGTTGCAGTCCCTGTGGGTATAGGGAATACCTGTAATAAATAATGGGACTAAAGCACATACTTTAATTTGCGCACATGCTAAAGTGTTTTGCTGAACTGGATCCTAAATTAAATAATCCTAATTACACTTTCAATCAGGAAATACCAATAGGGACTACTCTTGGTAGTAAAGTTAGGCGCATACATAAGTATTTGCAGGATAAAGGCATGTGAGTCTGACACTTTCTCAGCATGGTTAGGACTGTGTGACAGTGTGTTACCCCCCTGCCTCAGAGGGAGAGAGACTTGCTGGAGCTAAAATTGTGTGTCACTGCCTGGTTACCTCCTCAAGTGCATGACAAAAGTGGGGTCTGGTGCCTTATTATATCCCAAAGACCCTTGTTCTTGTGTGCAGTGCCAGGATGACTACCAGTGTTTTCCTTTCTGGGGTGCTGGCTTTAAGATGTCTCCCATCAACCTGTCTCTTTCACTTTTCTCCCTCTGCCTAAAGACCTGTTTTTCTGGATGATTTTCACATGTAACTTGGGCTTCCTTTGTTTGGCTCTACAATGCTTAATTTACATCAGAGACCTGGCGGGGAATAAGTGATTCCACATCCCTTTGCCTTGCAAAACCAGCTTGTCAGTGATGCACATTCAATCTAAACATATTTTCAATACTTACATCTTCTTAAATGTCACCTGTACATAGGGTGACCAGATGTCCCGATTTTATAGGGACAGTCCCGATTTTTGGGTCTTTTTCTTGTATAGGCTCCTATTACCCCCCCACCTCCGTCCCGATTTGCTGTCTAGTCACCCTACCTGTACATATCATGCAATGATTAGGAGGATCAATGTGATGTACACCTCCATAAGACACCTCGCATGACCCTTTTTGGCTAAATACCATCAAAGCAGTGTGTTGGATGTAATGAGTTTATCAGGCCTGATACAGAACAGTGAACTTTTTTGCCAGCTGGCAACTAGGGATATTTAGGTAACAGTGTATATATCTCATTCTTCCTTCATTTATACACCTTTAATCCCATTGACTTGAAAGGGATTCTGGGATCCTTGATCCCTAGTCAGTTGCAATTTGAAATGTGCAATATTTATATGAATTATTGCTGGCTTTTTGCAATAGTACAGCTACAGTGTAATGCAGTGCTGTAGATGCCTCTTAATAAAACGGGAATACTGTTTATTTCATTCATATAAGAAATAGAAAAGCCAATCAGAGTTTAAAGAATAAATTTTAATAAAATCTCATAAAATTTAGTGTTGATGACAGCTGCACACAATTAGCTACTTTCAATGAGACTGAGTTATAACAAAATCCATTTGTCAGCTAAAATCCAGTATGGGGATTCTTTCTGCAGTTTGAGGAATAGAGTGAGAAACTCCTTGGAATATTTCCTGAAAATAAAGGGTCATGGGCTAGTCCCAAACGTCCAGTAAGGTTTGCCACACTCTTTTAGAACTAATTTGATTAATACAATCAAAAAGGGAAAGATTATCTAAAAACTTACTCGAACATGTACAAAATCAACTCTGCCTTCATAGACCTCAAATATATGGGTGCCATCCAGAGGGGGTGTGGAGAAGAAAGGGACTTCATATTCATCTCCCAACCCTGAGCTAAGCTGCACAGGCCCTTTGCCCCACGTCTGCAGCCCCTTCATGCCTAGATCTGCATAAATGGGGATATGGAGTTAAAGTCCATCCCTGTTGCAGCCTTCAAATTGGTTTACGGAGGCCCAATGTGGAGATCCTTTTTGACAGTCAGAGCTTCTTTGTAAAAAGAACAGGAGTATTTGTGGCACCTTAGAGACTAACAAATTTATTTGAGCATAAGCTTTCATGGGCTGCAGCCCACTTCTTCCAGATGCATAGGATGGAACATATAGTAAGGAGATATACATATATATAGAACATGAAAAGGTGGAAGTAGCCATATCAACTCTAAGAGTCTAATTAATTAAGATGAGCTATAATCAGCGGGAGGAAAAAAAAACTTTTGTAGTGATAATCAAGATGGGCCATTGCAGATAGTTGACAAGAGGTGTGAAGATACTTAACATAGGGGAATAGATTCAATCTGTGTAATGACTCAGCCATTCCCAGTCTCTATTCAAACCTAAATTAATGGTATCTAGTTTGCATATTAATTCAAGTTCAGCAGTTTCTCATTGGAGTCTGGTTTTGAAGCTTTTCTGTTGCAAATTTGCCACCTGTAAGTCTATTACTGAGTGACCAGAGAGGTTGAAGTGTTCTCCGACCGGTTTTTGAATGTTATCATTCCTGATATCAAATTTGTGTCCATTTATTCTTTTGCATACTGTCCAGTTTGGCCAATGTACATGGCAGAGGGGCATTGCTGGCACAAAATGACAGCTTCTTTGTGGTATCCCAACCAGCAGATCTGTAGCACAGTCCCTACGTGGGGCATAAATGTTTGATCTTGCATCCTTTAAGTAAATATTAGCTTTGCCATTGACTTCACTGAGACCAGGATCAGGCTCTAAGTGAGCACAGAACTTTGCACTGACCCTGTGAACCTTGTGTGGATTTCACCATAAAAGATCAGGGAAGGAAAAGCTAGAACAGCCTTTCTCTGAATGAACTATATTTGACAGACAATGATAAGATGCATGAGACTAATACAGATCACCCAGCAATTGTTGAAGTTGGTATGATTGATAATGGATCCAGAAAGCTGCACAGACATTTCAGAACCAAGATCACCTGTCTAAATTCAAGATGATTGACATTAGCAATAATTATGTTGGTTACCCCTTGTGGGTGTCACATCTCTTATCAGAATGACTCAATGACTTGTCATTTATTTTAAGTTTTAGTGCTAGAAACCCTGTCAAAGGTTTGGGCCTTTTGTCATTTCATTCAAGTTGGGATGCTTGGGAGATTTATTAAGGGCCTTGTTTAATGATGCATGCACAGCTGTTTACAAGAGAGTCACTCAAATGTCAAAAATATGCTGAAGCATAGCTGTAAAACCAATGGGCTGATTTTTTTTCTTCGTAATGGGTTGCTTCACACTAGAGTAAATGAGGTTTTTAGCTGCCTTTTGTTTAAACCAGGACACTCCATACTCAATAGCTTGGCATCGTTAAATAACAATGCATTTCATTTGTATCAATTTGGAAATCGAGGTGGCTCTAATTAGACACTAATATGTGGTCATGACAAATTAGTGCTGTTTATTGTCGTGCTTATTATATGTGATTTATACATGCTGTGCTTTGGAGAGATGAAGAGGTTTGACTGAGCCATTGTTTATTTTATTTCTATTTGTGTCTCTTAAAGATAATTGTGAATGAGTGCAGTGTTCATGAAAGTGAAGGAATAATGATATTGACTGGAGCAAAGAAAGATGGAGTTGGATGTTGTGCAAACTTTCCAGATAATCCTGATGGAGCACTTCAGTCTTTCTCTTTAGCCCTTCTTTTTTTCTTCTCTCCTTTTTGACATGATACTGCCAGTTTAATTATGCTAAACTTTGTATGGTATGTGCTAGGGATAAATATCCATTCAGAGGCAGGATGAGGCCATCATACTTGTTTTCACTTGTAACAAATTGCTTTCTAATTTGCCTTCACTGAGTGAGTGAATTTGATTGCCTTAATTTGATTTGAGCTCTGCAAAATATTCCTTATGGAACCCCAAGCCTTGTGAAACTTACTACTTTGGGGGTTTGTTACAAGTTTAAGTCTTAGATCTTGTTGAAAATACCCCCCGGATAAAGACCCAGTTTTGGATGAACATAGGCTTGTTGCATCATAATAATGAGAAACAGTAAGTTTTTACTGGTTTCAGAGGAAAGAACAAGTGAAACTCCATGATTCTGACTGAGTTTTCGGTTCGTTTGTGTCTGAATCTGAGTTAAACTTGAGCTGTGTGTTGCCACCTGGAGCAGGAATGAAGAAAATGTTCTCATGAACTCCTGCAGAGTGAAAGCACAATGTTCCATGTAACTCTGGTATCTGCCGCACCTCACACAGAAACGTATTTGCTAGAAAATTTATTATTGGCTGTTATTTGGTCCTGTCGTGACAGGTCCTGTGGATGACTTAATCCCCTCAGGGTAACAGAACGCTGTCAGCCATATTTGCTTGACCTTTGTATGTGTGCATGGGAGGGGAGACACAGGCGCCTCTCCCTCATTGTGGCCCTGGGTTGATCTGGGGAATCTATGTACAGTTTATGAATTCTGGCTGGTGCTGTGAAGTTGTTATGAAATTGTTGGACTGCTTCAGTGGCTGTGCTGCAAGGGCTGTAGCACGACTCTCCGAGATTATGGCCAATGGTCGAGAGTTAGACCTTGGTTACCCATTCAGGTGGGCTATAAATACAATATCCTAGTGAGTGTCCAGCAGAGGGGAGCTCTACCAGGGCTGGGTGGGTGTGATAGACCACTATGCAGAGGCAAAGGAGAGTCCCAACTAGCTCCATCTGCATCTTGCATCTGGTGTGCAAGATGTCCCAAAAAGGGCACCGAGGCAGGCATGTTACAGCCTTTCTCCCTGTTCCTATACTGGGTGGCCATGATGGGGAGCTTTGGGAAACTTTTTGCTTCTGTGTCGTTCCTAATGTAGGCAAGTTCCCTAATTAGCAGGCTCAAACTTTGGGATTTTATAAATATTTATTTTATTTTGTTTTTATTTATTTCAGTTTAAATCATAGCTAAAAAGCCTCCCCAAGGCTCGAGGTATCCTAACATCCCATTAGCAATACACGTTAATTTTCAGTAGCCATTAATATGATCAGTGGAACTCAGCCAGCCAACCACCTGCAAAAGTTTCTTTCTGCCACTTTAATATTATGGGAAACATCATCCTCAGCCTTCTCCAAATCCCTATTGAACAGGTGACTTTTGCAGAGTGCCTGGAAGGTCACAAAATTCAGACTGTTTCAGACAAGGGGGAGCAAGTTCCAGATCTCAGAAAAGGCCCTGCACAAACTGTCCTCTCTCCTTTATTGCAAGGAAGCCCCAGCTTGAGTGCCCCTGCTGACCATAATATGGCACAGGGAGAGAGGCCATCCCTCAGATAGGCTAGTACCTGGACATTTAGGGCTTTATGGGTCACCACCTTAAAACCCCCAGGAGACCAGGGCAGCCAGTGCAAATCCTGGATTCTGTCTTGCATCCACTGAGGTATGCCTACACTGCAATGT
This sequence comes from Mauremys mutica, assembly GCF_020497125.1. Taxonomy (NCBI): domain Eukaryota; kingdom Metazoa; phylum Chordata; order Testudines; family Geoemydidae; genus Mauremys; species Mauremys mutica. The sequence goes on along the minus strand of NC_059080.1, from coordinate 31,801,372 downwards.
GCCTTGTGATAAAGGAGGATATTGATATAATAGGCATCACAGAAACCTGGTGGACTGAGAGCAATCAATGGGACACAATAATTCCAGGGTACAAAATATATCGGAAGGACAGAACAGGCCGTGCAGGGGGAGGAGTGGCACTATATGTTAAAGAAAGTGTAGATTCAAATGAAGTAAAAATCTTAAGTGAATCCACAGGTTCCATAGAGTCTCTATGGATAGAAATTTCATGCTCTAGTAAAAATATAACAGTAGGGATCTATTATCGACCACCTGACCAGGACAGTAATAGTGATGATGAAATGCTAAGGGAAATTAGAGAGGCTATCAAAATTAAGAACCCAATAATAGTGGGGGATTCCAATTATCCCCATATTGACTGGGAACATTTCACTTCAGGACGAAATGCAGAGATAAAATTTCTCGATACTTTAAATGACTGCTTCATGGAGCAGCTGGTACAAGAACCCACAAGGGGAGAGGCGACTCTAGATTTAATCCTGAGTGGAGCGCAGGAGCTGGTCCAAGAGGTAACTATAGCAGGACCGCTTGGAAATAGTGACCATAATACAATAGCATTCAACATCCCTGTGGTGGGAAGAACATCTCAACTGCCCAACACTGTGGCCTTTAATTTCAAAAGGGGGAACTATACAAAAATGAGGGGGTTAGTTGGACAAAAGTTAAAAGGTACAGTGACGAAAGTGAAATCCCTGCAAGTTGCGTGGGCCCTTTTTAAAGACACCTTAATAGAGGCCCAACTTCATTGTATACCCCAAATTAAGAAAAACAGTAAAAGAACTAAAAAAGAGCCACCGTGGCTTAACCACCATGTAAAAGAAGCAGTGAAAGATAAAAAGACTTCCTTTAAAAAGTGGAAGTCAAATCCTAGTGAGGCAAATAGAAAGGAGCACAAACACTGCCAACTTAAGTGCAAGAGTATAATAAGAAAAGCCAAAGAGGAGTTTGAAGAACGGCTAGCCAAAAACTCCAAAGGTAATAACAAAATGTTTTTTAAGTACATCAGAAGCAGGAAGCCTGCTAAACAACCAGTGGGGCCCCTTGACGATCAAAATTCAAAAGGAGCGCTTAAAGATGATAAAGTCATTGCGGAGAAACTAAATGGATTCTTTGCTTCAGTCTTCACGGCTGAGGATGTTAGGGAGGTTCCCAAACCTGAGCTGGCTTTTGTAGGTGACAAATCTGAGGAACTGTCACAGATTGAAGTATCAGTAGAGGAGGTTTTGGAATTAATTGATAAACTCAACATTAACAAGTCACCGGGACCAGATGGCATTCACCCAAGAGTTCTGAAAGAACTCAAATGTGAAGTTGCGGAACTATTAACTAAGGTTTGTAACCTGTCCTTTAAATCGGCTTCGGTACCCAATGACTGGAAGTTAGCTAATGTAACGCCAATATTTAAAAAGGGCTCTAGGGGTGATCCCGGCAATTACAGACCGGTAAGTCTAACGTCGGTACCGGGCAAATTAGTTGAAACAATAGTAAAGAATAAAATTGTCAGACATATAGAAAAACATAAACTGTTGAGCAATAGTCAACATGGTTTCTGTAAAGGGAAATCGTGTCTTACTAATCTATTAGAATTCTTTGAAGGGGTCAACAAACATGTGGACAAGGGGGATCCGGTGGACATAGTGTACTTAGATTTCCAGAAAGCCTTTGACAAGGTCCCTCACCAAAGGCTCTTACGTAAATTAAGCTGTCATGGGATAAAAGGAAAGGTCCTTTCATGGATTGAGAACTGGTTAAAGGACAGGGAACAAAGGGTAGGAATTAATGGTAAATTCTCAGAATGGAGAGGGGTAACTAGTGGTGTTCCCCAAGGGTCAGTCCTAGGACCAATCCTATTCAATTTATTCATAAATGATCTGGAGAAAGGGGTAAACAGTGAGGTGGCAAAGTTTGCAGATGATACTAAACTACTCAAGATAGTTAAGACCAAAGCAGATTGTGAAGAACTTCAAAAAGATCTCACAAAACTAAGTGATTGGGCAACAAAATGGCAAATGAAATTTAATGTGGATAAATGTAAAGTAATGCACATTGGAAAAAATAACCCCAACTATACATACAACATGATGGGGGGCTAATTTAGCTACAACGAGTCAGGAAAAAGATCTTGGAGTTATCGTGGATAGTTCTCTGAAGATGTCCACGCAGTGTGCAGAGGCGGTCAAAAAAGCAAACAGGATGTTAGGAATCATTAAAAAGGGGATAGAGAATAAGACTGAGAATATATTATTGCCCTTATATAAATCCATGGTACGCCCACATCTCGAATACTGTGTACAGATGTGGTCTCCTCACCTCAAAAAAGATATTCTAGCACTAGAAAATGTTCAGAAAAGAGCAACTAAAATGATTAGGGGTTTAGAGAAGGTCCCATATGAGGAAAGATTAAAGAGGCTAGGACTCTTCAGTTTGGAAAAGAGAAGACTAAGGGGGGACATGATAGAGGTATATAAAATCATGAGTGATGTTGAGAAAGTGGATAAGGAAAAGTTATTTACTTATTCCCATAATACAAGAACTAGGGGTCACCAAATGAAATTAATAGGCAGCAGGTTTAAAACAAATAAAAGGAAGTTCTTCTTCACGCAGCGCACAGTCAACTTGTGGAACTCCTTACCTGAGGAGGTTGTGAAGGCTAGGACTATAACAATGTTTAAAAGGGGACTGGATAAATTCATGGTGGCTAAGTCCATAAATGGCTATTAGCCAGGATGGGTAAGAATGGTGTCCCTAGCCTCTGTTCGTCAGAGGATGGAGATGGATGGCAGGAGAAAGATCACTTGATCATTGCCTGTTAGGTTCACTCCCTCAGAGGCACCTGGCATTGGCCACTGTCGGTAGACAGATACTGGGCTAGATGGACCTTTGGTCTGACCCGGTACGGCCTTTCTTATGTTCTTATGTAAGCCCATGCTTGAGCCTGGGCTGAAGCCTAACCCCACTTGCATCTACATTGTAATTGTGTTAACCCAGGGCTTGGATCCAGAGTTCTAGGACTCTGTAGGGCTGGAAGGTGCAAGCTCAAGTTAAGCTGGGACCCAGAGTTTGAGCCCTATTGTTTTGCAGGGTAGACACAAGTCCTGCTTGACTCAGTCCAGGGAATCAGCCAGAAGTATCCCACAATTCCATGGGATAACTTCCTTAGTCTTCCCAATCCCAACAATCTGCAATCCAGCCTACTGAAAATGGAAGCCACCCTCCCTTTGTGAAGGGCAGCATCTCAGTGTTAACACATTATCTTCTGATCACTGCTCTGCAAGCACACTGTCAGAGCACATCCTGGGTTTGCAATGAAGAGTGAACTGATCAGTCTGTGCGCAAAACAAGCTGCTTCCTGGTAACATGCAGGGTGTGCAGTAAATCTTTCTCACAGTGCACCACGGTTCTACATCTAAAATGGCCACATTTTTGGTGGTGGACACAGCACTAGGGACTCTGGATTATGGTTACTTTGACTCGGGTCTGCATACTGTAGTGTAAACACCAGAGCCCTAAGTTCAAGCCTGGGTTTGAAAAGTCTTAACACAAAGTTAAAACACAATCTAAATGCTCAAATTCAGGGTTTCCTATTATGGGTCAGCTGACTTGAGTCCCACTAATCTTCGGTTTACATTGCAGTGTAAACATGCTCAGGGAGCACAAGGAAGCCATTGTGTTCTCTACCAGCTTCAGTCTCTGAATTTTTTATTTTTTGTGTGTGTGTAATCCCATGCTGAGTACATTGCAATAGTCTAATACTGATGGATAACAGAGGCAAAGGTTGCATCTGAAAGGAAAAGCTTCAACCTGCTAGCCAGGTACAGACAGTGAAGCCTGATTGCGCCACTGCTGTAATAATATCATCAGACAGACAGTGGGAGTCTAAAATCACCCCAAATTGTGAATCCTAAACTGCAGAAACTGGATACAACATACTACATTCAGATTAGTTTCTACCTTACCTTTTAATTTTCAGGGTTGTGACAATATGAACTAGACGGTTCACTTTCTTGTCTGCAATGTTTTGTGTGAACGACTGTACCATCACAACCTGAAGATTGCCTATCACTCATTGGTTTACATTTCTGAACTGTGAAGTTTTTCACTAATCACAAAAATTGAAACCCTTTGAATATCTTCATAGTCAAAATTAGGACTGCAGGCCTATTTATGTAAATTGTATGGATTTAGAACAATCTCATGGAGTAAAATAAGTATGTCTGATAACAAAACTGTACTATGCAAAAATTGGTTTATCTCTTGTCTCTTGTTGATTGCTAATAGAACTCTTTTATGTTCTGAATTCACATCACAAAGCTATTATTTTGACAGGTCTTAGATGAAATACACTCAAAATGTTTTTTACCTTAAAGAAAGTAAGTTACAAAAAACAGATTTATTCTTTGCCTTGCTCATAAGTTTCAGACCCATCACAGATCCCCTTTTATCTGATTTCAGATTGTGTTGGTTGTCACTCAGTCTCTTATAGAAGTTTGGCTAGAAATTTGGCTTGTCAACTTATACAGTTAAAAAAATATAAAAGAACATGAGACAAATTCTAACATTTCAAGATTTGAAGAACTATACAATATTAAGATATGTCAAAAAACAAAACAAAAAACACTTATGTTTACTATGCAACTTGAAATAAGGACTTAGCCTTATTTTGGATATCAGGAAATGGCACGTTTCCCGTGTGTCCGTAACAACTGCAGTGTGTTTTATAAAGGACACATAAAAGCAATAAAATGTAATGCCAGTATCTGAACTGGATTTTTCTTTAGTGTCTGTGAGTGAGAAATGGACATCAAGTAGGACAATTTCTGCCAAAATTGTGAAATGTACAGAAAAATGGGTTGTCCTTCATTCAGCAAACTAGATAGTCTCAAAGCCTACATTACATATGATACATCTTCATAGGGCTGCAGAATAATTCAGAAAAAAGGAAATGGTGTTGCTTATTGAAACAAAGCAAGCATTTACTCATTGGTTGGTTTAACTTATTTGCTTACGTTTTTCATAAAAGACAAACTGTGATGGTGTTTTTGAACCACCAGTAGTGTAAATATACATCCACATAGTATATTTCTATTTCTGTATGATTTACACCTGGAAACAGAATGTCTCTGATATTTTCGGGGGTGGTGAATGGAAGACTGTGATTTGCCTGGGAATACACAAAATTCTGCCTGTGTTCTCTATGGTGTGTGAAGGGGCAGAGAAACTAGAGAAATCTTTCCACTTCTACTCCCTCCCCCACACAGCGCACTAATGTAAGAGAAGCAGAGGATGTCCACACTCGTGTAAGAGAAGCAGAGGATGTCGCCAGTGTTCCTACCAGGCTAATGCAGTTACCAGCGTACTTCATCTGTATGAGGCCATGTCCTGTACTCTCCCACCCTCAGTGCATCCTGAATGGATGGGGAAATTGAGGGGAGCACACACTCCTTTTTGGAGGAGCAATAGGCTGAAAGAGCTGCCCCCATAATCTCTTCAGTCATTCTGCCCTATAGTGGATCTCAGAAACTCTGCTCATTCTAATTCTCCCTAACCCCTGAAGTCACACATGTACCTCAAAGGAGCGAGGATAGGATTTTCCCTTTAACACAGTCATGTTATGCTACAGAGTGAAAGGGTTAGGAATAATAATAGAAACTCTGTGTGTGTGTGTGTGTGTGTGTGTGTGTGTGTGTGTGTGTGTGTGTGTGTGTGTGTGAATTAAAGGGAGAGTGGGGGCAATGGAGAGAGCTTTACAATAGTCAGTATTTCAGGAGAATATTAATTCATGAATCAAGGCAGCATTTTCTTAAGCATTTTCTGTTCTCGTTGCACATTGTGAAATTACCCGAAGGGCAGGCACTCCTCTGGTGTACAGATCTGAAGAAGAGGTCACTGCCACCTCCCACAAAGCCTTGGTGTCATGGTGGTGACTCTCTCTCTGATGCAGGAGGGCTCGGTGCTGCTTCATCTGGTGCCTTTGAACATTATACCATACTCTGCCAGAAGGAGGGTCATTCAAGGGCGCCGATATGCATTCTCCTCTCCCCACAACTCAGATGAATGCACCATTTCTATAATGCTCAAAAGTCTTTTCTGGTTTGGGAGCTGATATTCAAGCTCAGAACAAGAATTCAGATTTCTGGCATAAAGCTCCTTAACCAGCTCTCTATACCAGATTTAGTCCCAATGATGAGAGGTGCTATGACAGCTAGGTTCTAAATTCTCACCCCCGTGAGTCAGTGGAGACATGGGGATTTTTTTAAAGTTAACGTATATACTTTCAAGATAAATTCAGAGGTGGGGTCACATACTCAGGCACAGAATGTTATAGTGTGTTCATGTGACTGTTAGTGGACAGCTACCACTGGTATATGTGTTGTAAGTATTACATAGATTCTCTTTTCTGTGGACCCTATCAGGAGGTCTTTTTGTGTTAACATCAAGAAGAATTTTGGCTGACTACGGACCACAGGGTATGTATCTCTGGGTTATATAGCTATTTAACTGTCCATGTTTACTGAAGCCAGGTCCTGATACTTATTACTGACACTATGTAGTATGTGTCCCAACCACTAGTCCTAATTGATTTCAGACTGGTTTAACAATAAGCTATTCACCATGACTAATCACATCAGAATCTTGGTCTGAATATTTAATGTTTAATTCTCAGTCATTTTCTTGATTGATTGTTTATCAAAATTGTTTAAGAGCAGTATTGATCTTGTCTTTGTTTAAATGGGAGGAATGACCTGTTTTTAGAGCGTCTAACATCCAATCAGCCATTTAAAATATGCGTGGATACAGTAAATAGGAGAAAAGAAATAATGTATGGTATACAGTTAGACTAGAGAGAATAAAGCAGGGTTTATTTCCACTTGTAAAAAGGAATTACCCATAACTCACAAGAGGGAAGGTTAAAAGCTTCTTTTATTCTCTAATTTCAAGACAAAAACTAGAGTGCAACAAAATTTATAAAAGCCTCTTTTTACCATTAAACACATCTTATTGCTTTGTTAGTCAGCGATGTTTATTTTTTAATTGGGACAAATATAATTTTACTGCAATGAGGTTCTTGATTGGAATTTAAGGGAATTTAGATTTGGAGTGTGAAATATGCAAGCAGATACTTAACAAAAGAAAGATTAATGTGTCTATGAAGCGTGTGTGTTTATGGTGCATACCAAAATAAGACATACTGCTGCCTGCCATGTAAGTGAACTGAGAGCATTGTGGTATTAACATTTCACAAGGGAATTGGATTCCACAAAAAAGACACACATGCACACACTAACTCCACCACATACTTTGTGGAATGTATAGCATAATTTCATATTTTGATGCTCTCTGGAAAATATTATAACCCTAGTAAAGCAGCAAGGAAATTAATGTGTTTTTGTTTTCTTGCTCTATTGTTATGTTCTTATTTATTTTTACACCTAAAATTCCATGAAAAGATAGCTGCCTCTTTCCGGCACTTGAAAGTAATATTAAACAAATAAATCTTATCTAACTAGAAATGTTGAAATGTGAGGCAAATATATTTGACTTGAAGTCAATCATATTTATTATTTAGCATAAACAATAGCTGTGATTAAATGGATGTAATGCGGCTGATTCTGCTCTGTTACATCAATGTAACTCTGAACTCAATGTTACTCTGGTGTGAAACTGGTGTTACTTGCCTTCAGTAGATCAAACCTGCTAAAGGAAAAGAAGGATAAAAATCAGATACAGCTTTGCATTTATTTAGTAGCATTTAGGGTGCAGATTTGTTTGAAAAGGATAGAATAGAATGAAATGATAGCTTTGAATCTGTTTAGGTGTGTACATGATCTCCTCTGCTGATTTTACACCAACGTAACTTCAATGGACTGATTTCTTGGTTTGCATTGGACTGAGATGGGAATAAGGATCAGTATATTAAATAGACAGTTTTGATTCTAAATGTGGCCTTTAAACAACAAATGACTGATTAAATTAGAGTGGATAGTCTTTGTTATTTATAGTGAAAAGTTAATGAAGGCCCCTTTCCAGTTCTTAATGAAATCAATGGTTAACTCAGAATTTGTCCCCAAAGGTAGCTTTTTTAAAATTACTTATTAGTTACATTTATCTGTTTAGTACATATTTATTAGTTATCATATTTATCTCTTTGTTTAGTACTGGCTAGGAGCTTGATACTGGCTAGAATGAAGCCTCCCTTTAATTTCTTTGGTATTTGACTCCATTTATGGATAATTATAGGCCTGTTTGTGACTGGCCCTAACACAGCTGCACAGTGGAATAACCGCCTTGTCCACCTCTCACCTTGAGTGTGCAGTAAAGAACAAGGGCTGCATGCTTGGTACTCCCCAAGCGAGTGGGTGGTAAGGGAGCAGAAGATAGCCAGAGATTTGGTTTCACGCTCCCAAGATGCATACCTCAGTGGATGCAAGTCAGGCCTGAGCTAGTTCAGGGGTGAGAGTCCACTTTACCTAGCAGTGACTTATAAAAGCTCATAACAGAACACTGAGGAAAAAAGGCAAAGGATCCTCTGGAATCTTCCTTCCATATTATCCCTTGAAAACTAGCTTTCTCCATTGTACTAAAGCAACTTTATTTCTCGAAAAGTAACATAACATGCAGCTCAATTCTCTTGCCTCACACGCGCAGTACAGTACATTTATGATTCCATCTACAAAGAGTTTGCAGTAATGAACTCATCATGTTGTTTTGCTAATTTAACACTTCATGTAACACTGAAGTGCCACCCCGATTGAATAAAGTAAATTTTATACTGTTTGTTATTATTGCTCTTAGTATTATTAAGCCATCTTAATGAAATCATCTACACTTAGTCATTAACGTAAAAAAAAATCTGATTTAGAATTGGAAAAAGAATAACCGACCGGCTGCATCTATCAATGTTTGATCATTGACTTCGGTGAAGCAGCACAACTGATGCAAGCCAGGCTCTGACTGAGCACTCCGCTGCCATCTGTTGATGAACTAAGGAGAAGAGACCTCAGGAGCAGACCATATTTGCATGGACACACCTACTCCGTCTAGGTGTTCAGTAGACAGACATGCTTTTGCCAGAGTGATCAATTTTGTCTGTTTTACAATAGAATTCACTTTAGTCTTTGATGCAGGGATGACAGTGTTGTTATCCTTGTTGTATGACTAAAGGGCAGCAGAACTATACTTAAGTCCTAATTGAGATGGTCATCCTAAAATGAACCTCACTTTCTGTGAGGGACCAAGGCATAGGCAGTTTGGCCTTGTGGTGATAGCTGGGCTTGGCATGGTAGCTGCTGAGTAGGAATTGGCAGAATCTCTAGAGCTAGGCTCAGTAAGGAATAGTTGGCATCAGGGTCAGGCCAGGGTCAGAGACCACAGATCAGAGGTAGTACAAGGCTGGGGTTGGAAACCTTGGAATTGGGCTGGGGTCGGAGACCAGAGACAAGGTGAGGTCTGGAGCTGCAGAAGGCCAGACATCTGTGGTGTTGCCCAGACAACTTACTTGGTCACTCTCCAGAGTTAAATAAGGTGCCTGGTCAATCAGAGGGCAGCAGGGTACTATCACTCTGGGTCCCTTGGGTGGTACTTCCTGTAGTGCCTACTCTCCACAGTGCTCCCTGGTTGTGGCTCTGCATGGCCTCCTGGTGGCAGTCTGGGAACATGAGCCATTCCAAGCTCTGCAGACCAGATTCTATTCCACTGATCCTTACATTTGCTAAGCAAGGGGTAGTGATGCCAAATCCAAGTGAAAGTCAAAAGGAAATGGGCACAGGTGTTCCTGTCTGGGGGTGTGGACTCTCTTTAAAGAATCCTAGATACCATTTGACCCTCTTCCATCGGTGCTGAAAGATAGATTCAATGGAGAGCCCTGGTTTCTGATCACTAGAGCTGAAATGACTGATAAGTTGGTCTAGGGGGCTGAACTTTAGACCTTGTATGGGAACAGTGTTGCAGAAGTTCAAGCAACTGCAGAAATAGTGAGGTTCTCCACTAGTCAGTGAAACCACTAGGAACTGAAATCATTGAACTGCGCTAGATGGTGGAACCTCAGAATGTGGCATTACAGCTAGAAGCAGAGGTGGCAGCAAGTGGCAGTGGTCGCAGCAAGCAGTGGCAAAGGTGGCAGCAGCAGCCTTTGAGCAGCACCAGCAGTGGAGGCATTGCTTGACACTCCCTGCTCCTTCAGGAGTGGGAGGTAAATGGACATGAATGCGACCTTGAATTCTGGGACTTTGCTGAGCTCAGACAACTAAGTGTGAGCAGGGTGAAGCAGAGCGAACAGGGGAGTGGCATATTACAGGGACATTAACCTATTAGACTTTCACACCACAAGGTGGGAAACTGTGGCAAAGATACTGCCCAAGGTATTTTGGGACAGGTGTTTTAGTTATTGTTTACTTTTCAGTTGTTGTGGTGTGTTTCTTCTGCTATTAATAAACATTGTCTTTTGCCATGAACAGACTCGGTGCTTTCGAGTGAAGAAGTATTGCCTCTTAAAGGTATCCAAAGTGGTGTTTACTTTCCCAGATTTCTGGGTGGAGATTCGTGCCAGTTCTATTGTGTAATTTTAGGAGGAGCCCTAGATATGGAACTTGGGCTCTTGTAGGTGCGGACCTCATCTGGCAGAAGGGTGACAGTTACACTGGCTGAGGATCTGGCCATGTAGAGGTTACTAATGAATGCAATCTCAATGGAGCTATGCTGATTTACATCAACTAAGGATTTTTCCCTATTACATTTTCTAGAGCTAAATGAATATCACAGAAAAATATTTGAGTATTGAGTTGAATTCCAAAATGAATTTGCATCAGCCTCACTCGTGTCCTTTTATGCTGGCTTTCAATTTTCTCATAGCAGCAAGCAAGTTTTATTTGCTTGAATTCTTGGGAAAAGTGAAGGTTAATCTGACTTACTTGAGGATTTGCCAGGAGTAGGTTTAATTCTCATTTACACTGGTGTAATCAGGAAGAAGACTTTGGAAATCAGTGTAACTACACTGGTGAGAAGAGAATCAGGCTGGTGGTTAGAAGTAGCGTATAACATACAGCACTTCAGGGACACAAGGTTCCCCAAAACAAAAACAAAGACGAGGAGACCTTGTGGCACCTTAGAGACTAACAAATTTATGTGGGCATAAGTTTTCGTGGGCTATAATCCATTTCATCAGATGCATGGAGTGAAAAATACAAATTACAAAAAGTATTTTTCCTCTGTTGATATTCACCCCTTCTTGTCAACTGTTGGGATCGGGCCACAACCCCCCTGATTGAATTGGCTTTGTTAGCTCTGACCCCACACACACACACTCGGTAAGGCAACTCCCAATTTTTCATGTGCTGTATATTTATACCTACCTATTGTATTTTCTACTCCATGCATCTGATGAACTGGGTTTTAGCCCACAAAAGCTTATGCCCAAATAAATTTGTTAGTCTCTAAGGTGCCACAAGGACTCCTCGTTGTTTTTGCTGATACAGACTAACATGGCTACCCCTCTGAAAAAAGATTCCCAAAGTTCCTCACCAAACCCTGCCACAAACGGGTCAAAGATGTATTTACATGAACCAGTCTAGGATCTGTCTGCACCATTCATAATCGGACTGTATGTAAAAGCAATTATTTTCTGGCAATCACTGGGGTGATTACATAACATTACAGGTCAATAAATGTAGGGCACATCTTTTGTAAAAGATGGAACATTACTTGGCACTTCCCATAGCTATTTGCCAGAATCCTGGAACAAAGATGATGATAATGATGATGATTAAATTAACCAATGAACTATCAAAGGACCAAACCCTTTACACCTAAAACTTTGAAACTCTCATCAGGCACCAAAAGGACATTATTTTTTTCTAGGAATTATGCCTCCAGCACTGTGTGTGCAAGAAAGGCAAAGATTTAGGGCTAGATCTTTGGATCCCTTAAGGCAGCTTTATGGTGAACCAGGAATGAAACAAAGGTTCACTGTGACTTTTATTTTTGTAGCCTAAGCCTAGGCTTATTAGGCATAGGTTTCAGATGTTTTCTTTAATGTTTTTTTTTTGGAGGGGTGTGTGTGTGTAGGAAGGTGGATTTTCTCAGGATGAATATATTTGTATTTAGGGAAACTTGTTTTTAAATGTTTTCGCCTACCCATGTGAGAAAATCTATATTAAAGTCCAGGTACCGTCCTGCTAAACTACAGCTGCTTTCTGCAGGTGTAGCATCATTCAAGCTCTTGTTTATGGGAGGTTAATGAAGCATATGTTAAGGATCAGGCTTTGGGGGGGGGGGCGGCATTGGCTTTAATTAACAAAAACTTTCAGAGCGCAGATGGAATAATTTGTTACCAAATGAACAGTGCAGAGTGGCACATGATTTTGATTTGGATTATGAATATATTTTTTTGAAAGTGGGACACTCCATATGTAGAAATGTACAAATGCATGAAGAAACATAAATAGACTAAATACTGGAAAACAATCCTTGGGCAAAGAGAACTGTATCTGATATGTAATTCAGATGTCATTCAAGACCATCTTCAAAACATTAAACAATGTCCAGGCACATTATGTTGTAGAATGTTTTTTTTTCCTTGAAAAAAAGCCAACAACAGCACTGTTAGGTTTGTATAGATCAGAGTTACCCTAGGTCAAGGAGAATCAGGTTTCATTTATTTAACACTAAGGGGTACATTTTCAGTATGCTGCTTAGGGATTTTGTTCCTCGACTCCCATTGGTGTTAATGGGAGTCATGTGGCTAAATTCTCATGCATCTTTCAGAAATGTGCCCCTTCAAGCCAGTCGAGGTACTTCAGAGTGAGTGAAAACGCTTTAAACAGGTGAAGTTTCACAACCACTCCACAGGTGAGAAGAGAAAAAGAGAAGAGAAAAGGCTGTAAAACACTTTTATTTTGAATCACTCTGCGCAAAAGAAATAAAAATGCTTTGTGTGTGTGTCTGTGTAATATATTTAAACATAATCTTTTATGGAAAGCACTGCCTGAAACCTGCTGAGTTTACAATAAGCATAAATATCATTACAATTCATTCTTGCTGAGACTTGGTCTTTCTTATTCTTGGTGGGCAGTTGAAGTTCCTGTCTTAGGCTGAGGAAGAACTTTGATCCATTTATATTTTTTCAGTGTTTTGTTTTGTTTTGTTCTGAGCGACACTTACACCACTTTGCATTCCACAGACTTATTTTGAAAAGCTGATTTGGATGTTTTCTATCATGTAATACACATGTATCCTAGCATGCAAACACCTCTCTGTCTCTTGCAGATATTCTTGCTGTGCTATGGGACTTGCATTAGGTTTGAATTTATTTCAGATGCTGTTTAGAGTGTTGTCTTCAACCTATATATGAGTGGGGCCCTGGACACTTCAAAAATCACTTCTTCCCTCATTTGATACTATGGAAGCTGAGATCAGCTGGATGCTTAAATCAACAGCATTGTCCTTTAGTGTGAGGGACATTTTCAATGAGGGCTCCCTAACTTGGACATTTGCTTCCCTAGCTGGTTCCCTGATTTTGTAAGCCTTCTAGTCATGCAGCAAGAAGATTTCCCTAGCTCTTCTGTGATGAGGTAGAGATAGGACTTAGTGAATGTGAGTGGAAACTGGGAGAGATTTTATTTTTGTGGGAATTGGGAAAGGTTTTTTGTTTTGGACAGCCCGGTTTATTTTATTGTATAGGTTCTTTATCTGCACAATGTCTATGTACAGTATCTGTCTATATACATTTAGATAATTTTAAGGTTAGTGACCTAAAACTGTACATGAATATATTTAATATGCAGATGTAGGCAGATTGCTTGTATGTTGCATCCCTTCAAATGCATTTTAATTTTATAGAATAGATTATCAGTTCTTTGGGGCAAGGGCCATCTTTTTTGTTCCGTGTTTGTCAGTGCCTAGCACAATGGGGCCTGGTCTGTGAGAAAATAGAAAACTTTATTTTTTTTAAAGGAAATCTTAAATTCTTCAGGAACTGCTGAGCTGATCAGTTCTAATGAGATTTCTTTTCACCTACTGCCCTCATTAGATGAGTGGCGAATATCCAGCTTAGTTTTATTTTCCTAGCCTTTATCTAGGAAATCTGTGTGACAAAGGAACGGGAATAGAGGTGGATGAAGTAGGTGAGAAGTGAGATATTGGCATACAGCAGCAATGTTGGAGCTATTTGAAAACACCCTACACAAACTGCCAACTATCCCAGTTTGGCCAGGACCATCCTGAACTTAGCCCAAGCAACTCTAGCCCTGGAACTTTGTACTAGCACTGCCAAAGCATGGGGGGCTGCGGTAAATGGGCTGTCAGGCTCAGAACACAGCAGCACCCCTCCCACCAGTTCATCATCCTCCCCACACCATGGCAGGTGGCTCAGCTGCAGCAGCAACTCCCGATGCTGTCTCCTCCCACTGAAGCTGAGGAGTATCTGGCACTGAGGGAGGTTTGGGGAAGGGGATTTGTCCAGGTGAAGCTGGGGAACTCAAAGGCTCGGAAGGTGGAGGTATGAGGGTTGGGAGGAAAATGAGAGGAATGAGCAGAAACGAAGTCACAGTTGTTCACTGGGATCAGAGAAGATACCTGGTGTGGGGAAAGAGGCCAAGGAGTATTTCTAAGGAGGGGCAAAAGTGTTTTGAGGGATGATTTACAAATAGATCTGAGCATTGCTGGGGTTGGGGACGTATTATGTGTATTCTGATTGATCTTTAATTAGCATTTTCCCATCCCGTGTCTGCTTTAATTTACACCTTCCCTACAAACTCCCATTGGCTGCCTTTCCTGCAGCACAATTCAGACCAGGTGAACAGGAGGCTGAGCTACTCCCTGTATTTGTTCTACCCAGGGCCAGCTCCAGACCCCAGCTCTTGGGGCGGCATGCTGTGGGAGGGCAGCAGGTGGCTCCAGTGGACCTCCCACGTCTGCAGGAGGTCCACCGGAGCCGCGGGACCGGCGACCGCCAGAGCGCCCCCCGCGGTGCACCGCCCTGCTTGGGGCAGCGCAATTCCTAGAGCTGCCCCTGGTTCTACCTACCTCTAGTGTTGTGAGGACTGGCCTCTGTGTACTTTGAATCTGTCAAAGCTACATTTTCATTATCCTTTTCTGGAAGAACAGATAAAAAATATTCTTTATATGCAGGTAAGATTCAGTTAGGGAAGAAGCTCCCAGGCATTCCAATATCCGAAACCCGCAGGAAGAATATAGCTGTATGCAACAACGTCATAAAATCATTTTCTTTAGGAATGCAGCAGATAAAAACACATGCACGCTAGCACATAAGAGTAGAACATGATTCAAAGGAATCCTTTTTGATAACAAACATGTAAAAAATCTTGAACATCAAGCATTATAGACCCTGATATTAATTCTTCTGTCAAAGTCTTCAGACGGTTTTTGTAAGTCCCATGCTCCCTGTGTCATTGTTAATATAATTCTCATAGCTCCAGTTGTTGTAAGGGTGAATTTATAAAGTGTCAAAGTCATTTCAAATAAACACTTTTAGTTCTTCTACATTATGAACCTGATAAAAGTTGCATCTCCCTGTATATGTTGAACAATCCTGTTTCCAACATATACCGGTATTTCTAAAGCTTTTGAAATGATTTTCCTTGGATTGCTTCACACACAGTAAACCAGGAGAGGGAAATAAATGATTTTAAATTAAAAAGAGAGGATTCAGTGCAATAAAGAGAGCAAGGGAGAGACTAGAACATGAGAACTAATGGACAAGTAAACGGGGAATAGGAAATAGTATAACTTCATAAAAATATAATACACATTGCTAAAAGGGTATCTGCCACCAATTATAAATGATAGTCGTGACATTATATTCCACTAATTCTTGTCATATCAACATTGACTAACAATTACATCTTACTGATATTGTGCTCGTAATGGGGAATACATAACTTCTGGAGATGATTGTGAATAATTTAATAATGTGACACAATGCTTCATTTTTGTCCTTTTAAAAGATTTTAACCTTGCAACATCAATGGCAGTAAGATAAATTTATATATCAATTTGCATTTGCACTTTCAAAGGAAGTAAAGTGATGTAAAAAGGCATGTAAGTAGATCAGTTTTTCATTTGAGTTAGCCTGTGAATGGGGCATCCCTTTTTTTTCTAGTGCAGTTTTTCCTCCTTTTTTGCTGTAAGTGGGCAGTTTTTCCATTCAAGGAAACTTGAATTCAGCAATGTAGGAAGGGGAAGGTTAAAATTAGAGAGCTTTTGTGTTGCAACAGATTTGCAGGGGTTGAATTTTGAGGCAAAACCCTCTTCTCTGGGAGTCCACATAGTTAAGACATGTTCATCCCATCTGATTGTGCTCCCATGTGAAAAAGAGGTTTGGGAGTAGTTTGAAACTAGTAACAACTACCAAACTAGACAAAGGAGAAGAGCAGTATACTACCAGCCATCCACCATAAAGAGTTAGTTTCATTTATTTTCCAAGAGACAGAGTAAAATAGCAAAACATAGGGACAGACACAGCTACTGTGGGCAAAAGCACAATGGATGGATGAAATACTCAGGGTAGTAACATTGTGTACAGTAATATAGCCTGTATTGTGCAAACACTTATTTATATTACTATACTCCTCTTCTAGCCAATCACCAGAACTGGTTCTTATGCTGTATATTCTTCTTCCAGTAAATGATGACTAAGACTTCAGATGACGGATCAGGAAATCAAAGAGGGAACTGTATCTTTGCTATTTTAACATAATTCAGATGAAGATTTATCTCTTCACTTCTGTGTGGTCAGGAAATGGGATGTGACTTCCACTGCATGACTAGAGACTGTGGTCAGGTCAGGCCACTCAGCTTGTTTCAAAAGATAATGATATTACCACTTATTTCATTACAGGGGAAATTATCATTGTTGCAAAATGGTGATGCAGATTTTTCAACTCAGGTACAAGATATGCTCACTCAAACTTATCCTGATAAAACATTTAGGTCACACTTCACCATCATGAATATTATATCTTGCTCACACTCACATTGTATTAAAATCACATAAACATGTATATGTAATATTTGCATGTATGTATATATGTATTCACAAATATATTTTAAAACATATCTACATAATAAAAAATATAGGGTATGTATAAGTTATATAAATACAAACACACTGGTGTACAAATGTAGTGTATATTGTAGTTTTGGAAACTATAGTGTAAACATGTTTTTTGCTCATTTTTCAGTTTTCCTTTAATGAAAATGCTAATTATATTGTCAATCACCATCAAAGTACTTGCACTTCCAAAGTACTTTCAGAGTAGGCTCATTCTTAATGAGTCCACCTATAACTTCTCATTCAAATCATAAAGTAATACGTGCACAGAGGTCATATTTTCCTCTGAAATCGATGCATTTTTAGAAGGGTGAAAAAATAAAAACAGCAGGTATTGAATTGTGGCTGCTATACCAGTTTGTTATCCTTCTCAGAACTTCTGACGTACATTGCAGGTTCCTGGATGTGGTGGAATATATTTCAAATGAGAAACATATTTTACACTGACATCCCCAGATAGCTGAGATTTTGTTCAGTAGCATTTTCCTTTGTTAAAAACAAAATGAATGATAACTATGCAATATTCAGGCCTTTCAGGAGACATAAATAAACACAAACATTAATACATTAATCTTTGGCTATTTTCTTGAAAAGAACATGAAGTGATTTCCTCCAACTCCATATAAACACAGGTTTTTACACACACACACCCCCTCCAATAATAAAAGTTGAATTGCTCCATTTTCACTGTGTTGAGCAAGCTCTTATGGCAGTGAGGCTGTTGTGTCCTGAACACAATGGGCCAGATTTTCTGCCTGCTCTCCTTCAACATTACAAAGAAGCAGCATTGCATTTTTCTTACCGGGAATTTCCTCAATGTGAGAGAGACCCCAGCTGGTGTACCCATGTTCTTACACCTTTCCATTCCCAGCACAGGCTTAGCAAGCATGACATGTTCAAAGTGGAGCGGGAGCATGGCTGGAACACGCTGCTTTCCAGCTATACCCAGATGGCTTATTGGGAGCCGTTACCAGCTGGCAGAGTTTAGGGGAGTCTTCATGTGCAAAATCAGGGAGCCAGAAGAAGCTTCCTGATTGCACTGGCATTACAACCATCCTCTAAAGGAAAGCATTACTGGACTTTTGACTTTGTCAAGGGCAGGTTTGTAATCACAGAGCCTTCAGTTCTACTCATTGCCCCTGTTTGGTATACGTAGTCCAACTGAAATTTAAAGGAGTGCAAAATTTTCTTTGTGTACAAAAAATAGTTGGTAACAACACTAAGAAAACTGCAAAATTACACTAAAGCCCCATTATTTTCTAAGAATGGTGTGTAGGGGGGTTGTTACTGTGCTTCTGCTGGGTCTAATGGGAGTGACAGAGCTAACAGCACACACATCTCTTTAAAATTGTACTACTGACACCATGACAAAGTTCATTTACAGGGAGAAATAGCCATTTTTGCCTTTTGACAAATTCATGGAAATACTTAAAATTGTGCAAACAATTCAGTTCTCACTTTGCATCTTGTGAGGCACTTTGCCACTATGAAGTCCTTTGACCACTTTATTGTGTCACACTCTGGTCTGTTGAATATATGAGGGTGTATTTGATAGACTTATACAACTGGCAAACAGAGTTAAATGAATTTATGCGAGAAAGAGTGGGATCTAGTGGTTCGAGCAAGAGACTGACAGTCAAGAAGTGTGCAAAAGTTTCACAAGGGAACTTTGGAACAAGTTGACACTCTAAACTTGAATCTGATGCTGGGGTGAACACCTATAAGGAAAAGACACCGTTTCAGATTTGTGGAATTCCTGCAAACTGAAGCAGTCTGGTGTGTCTCACCCCTAATCACAAAGCGCTCTGTTCATTCACTCTTACTCATTGAGCAATACTTTACTCTGCTGATTTCAGTCTGATTACTCAAAGAGTAAGATGCTAGTGGAGGTAGATTCCACAGAGCATGACACATGTGGTCCTATCACCATTGCTTCTGGAGTGAGACTGGTGCATTTCTGCTGTCCCAGGGCCAGCATAATAGTCTGGCCTTTGTTATCTGGGTCCCGTTAGAATTCTCTGAGTGATAATAATGTGTTATAGCATCTCTGAATCCCAGCAAACAGAAGTGCTTTTTGTGGTGCACCTTCTCGTTCAAATAGGGCCAATAATGTGCATCAGCTCTTCTCAGACTAAAGGCCTTAATTACAACACAAAGGTAATACATTATATGATTAAAATGGGAATTTGAAAAATACATTACAAATGGATGTTTCAGACTGAAGGAATTATTTTCCCTCTTTTCCTCCCCAGAGGTGCTATGTCTGGTACAGTGTGATGTTATGCTGCAATTTGCAATGAATGTTCATGAACAGCAAATATATACAAATTGTGAAATGTGTTTACTTGAAAGTAGGATGACAGGTGTCTCGATTTTATAGGGACAGTCCTGATTTTTGGGTCTTTTTCTTATATAGGATCCTATTACCCTCCAACCCCCTGTCCCGATTTTTCTTGCTGTCTGGTCACCCTACTTGAAAGAGGTGTCAGCCATGCTTTCTGAAACTTGTCCTTATTGCTGCTTAGAAAGAGAAATAATTAAGACAGATTATATAGACTTTATAATATCTTTCACTGTAGAGCTCTATGTCCAGGGTTCAAAAACATAACAGTAACTACCTGACAATGAAGGATAAACATCTAGTATATCATATTTAATGGAAATTTGTAGAATGATCCATCATCTAATAATATAACAGTTGAAATAAACTACACAGTGGCTTCTACCGAAGTAGAAGCATCCCCCTTTCTACTTTTTTTTTAATCTGTACTGTCAGATGCTTAGCTGCTGTAAATTGACACAGCTCCAGTGTCCTTAATAGAACTATGCCAATTTACACCCGCTGAGAATCTGAACCATACTCATTAGTGGGTTTTATTATGTTTTTGTTTTTCCCCTGGTTTATTCAATGATATAGAGAGCTGTAACAATTAGCACAGGAGAGATGTTAAGCTACATGAAATATTCTGTTCTCTGGTAGAAAATGTCTCTATTCTTTTCCTCAATAATTTAATTTGTGTTTTATTTTCCTGTTAGTGTACACAAAAAGCAGCTTTTTCTTTCCATAACAGAAATTGCTTTTCACTGTGGTGAATGCCCAACTTCAATGCCACTTGCTGAGCGGAAGGCTGTCTTCAGCAGGGAAAACATCTCAGTTGAAAAAGGTTGCAGAGCCTAATTTATGAGAACGTGTCAATGTGACTAATTGCAACATGAATGAGTAGTGATGCTCATTATGTGCAACCTAATGCTGAGTATTCTTGCTGACTGTAGCATCATATCTCAATTGTGGCAGTAATATCTCAAATCCTTTTTTCACTGGTGGACAGAATAATATATTAAATGTTGCTTCAGAGTAAGTGGCATAAATGGTTCTAAAACACAAGTACTAGAAAATTAATGTTTATTCCATTTAAAAAATAGATCTGCTTTTAAGCATGTATTTTCACACTGGTCATATTTTTTGTCAGTTCATTTCCATCTACTTCTAATTTCAGTACAATATGTCAGTGATACCTTTCTATTATATCCCTTAGACATTTTTATTATGTACTTCCTCAGCCTCCTGGGAGAAAAGGCAACACAAGTCAGGCTTTCTCAGGGGAGAATTGAGATGCAGCTGGTTGCACTGTGCTGGTACTTCAGTTACAATACTAATGAACACATGTTTCTCAGGAGATATCAGCATGGTTTGGGGGCGGGAGAGTGAAAATGAAACATAATTTCCTAGGAAATGTCAGCTTGTCCTGTTGCTTTAGAGTTAAACCTAAATACAAATAATGGTAAAGCAGCGTTTTTCAAACTTTTTGAGCAGAGCCTCCACTTTGAGTTACAATTCTTGTTTGCAGCCCCTTCCCCCAGCCCTGATTAAAAATAGACACATGCAAAAGTATGCTTGAGAGCCTACTCAGAAACCTAACAGAGACCTTAACACAGCTTTAATTAAATTACCTACACCTGTAAGTTTCATGTACACAGGCCTGGTCTACACTACAAAGTTAGGTCAACATTTGCCGCGTTAGGTTGAGATAATAATGTATGTGTCTATGCTACTGAGTCCCTTCCGCCAACCTAAAGGGATGGTAAAGTCAACTTCTGTACTCCACCTCTGGGAGAGGCGTAGCACTTCAATTGACATCCAGGCGTCAACATGGGGACACGGTGCTGTGTAATTCGAATGAAGTGGCCTCCAGGAGAAGTCCCACAGTATTCCACTGTGACTGCTCTGGAGAGCACTTTCAACTCCACTGCACTTCAGTCAGAGACACATGAAACGGCCGCCCACCTGTTAAAGCCCCAAGAACTTTTGAATTTTCATTTCCTGTTTGAGAGGCGTGGAGAGCTCGTCAGATCAGTTGACAGTGGATGCTCAAGGCCACAAACGCGCTGCAGCATGGAGCGCACAGGAGGTAGTAGATCTTATTGCTGTGTGGGGAGAAGAGTCTGTGCAGGCAGAGCTCTGAACCAGCAGAAGAAATGCTGACATCTATGCCAAAATCACCCAGGGCATGGGGGAGAAGGGCTATACCAGGGACACACAGCAGTGCCACGTGAAAATAAAGGCGCTTCGGCAAGCATAACAGAAGACAAGGGAGGTGAATAGTTGCTCTGGTTCTGAGTCATAGACATGCCACTTCTATGAGGAGCTGCATGTGATTCTCAGTGGTGACACCACCACTACCCCAAAATGCTCCGTGAATACCACCCAGGAGCACCGAGTGATCTCAGGCAACAATGAGGACAACATTGATGACGAGGAAGAAGAGGAGGAGAATACGTGGCAGGCAAGGACAGGATCCATTCTCCCCAACAACCAAGAACTTTTTTTTAACTCTGGAGCACATCCCCTCACAGGACCAATTGTCGGTGGAGCGTGATGCTGGCGAAGGCACCTCTGGTGAGTACACATTTTCAATCAAACTGTAGGGGTTACATACTATTATTTTTTATGTTGAATCTGAATAAAAAAATTGGGATAGAAGTTATCGGTGATCACTCCAGCTATGCAGAGGTTGCTCTCTGGAAAAGACTGTTTATGTGCCCAGGGATGGCCTGGAAACCCTCCCTTGAGATCCCTAAGAAGCTTTCATGGAGGTACTCTGCAATCCTTTGCAGAAGGTTTCTGGGAAGGGCTGCCTTATTTCGTCCACCACAGTAGGACATTTTCCCGTGCCACTTCAGTATTAACTCTTCTGGCATCATTGTGGCACCTAGAGTTGCAGCATAAGGACCAGGTCTGTACCCAGATGCTTGCAGCATCTGCCCCCTTTCTGCATTTTTTACTCTCAGGAGAGTAATATTGCATATGTTCACCTAGGGGAAACAGGGAAAGTTTTAAATGCTAGCCCTTAAACCACAAGCAATTTGACAATAATCCACTCCTGTTTGGTGAATTCTGGGTCACACAACCACACTCTCCCAAGTGTGCCCTGGTTGTGGTTGGAAGGAATCACCATGTATTGCAGCCAGCATTTAAAAAGCGGGGGGGGGAGGGGATGCTTCCTGTTCATCTCCCTTCCACCCCAACCCAATGCCGCTTTTGAAACAATCAAACTATTTGTGGGTCTTTACGCTGGTGCCGGTCCTCAAGCACCATCCAGGTTGTATGGGAAAGGGGGTTGTGCTGAGGTTGCAACCATTGATCCCAAGGATGTCTTAACAAAAGCTGCAGCACAAGACCTGTCATCCATGCCTCGTGGCTTTACTCACCATGGCTGTAGCAGCAAACCGACTCATGGAGTAGCCAGCAGTTCTGCTTAAGATGTGGCTTGCAGGGAAGTGCATTGAGGGGTGTTTCTTTTAAAAAAGATTTAATCTTGCACCAGAAACAATGTATGCACTGTCAATGCTACTCTTGTGCTTTGTATTCTTTACAGCTGAAACTTTGTCCGTAGGTTCATCCTCCACGCTGGGGCAGAGACATTCCCAGATTAGAAGGCGGAAAAAGAAGACTCAGGAGGACATGTTCAATGAGTTAATGCATGCCTCTGAAAGTGTCAAGATGGAGCTCAGCACATGGAGGATTGCAGTGTCGGAGACCCTGCACAATGACCATGATGACAGAAGAGCATGCAGGGAACACAAACATGACACGCAGGGTGAGATTATATGGATTATGAGGGAGAAAACAGACATGCTGAGAAAGGCAGCTGGATGCTAGAAGCCCACTGCAGCCTATGCTGAATCTGCTAACATCATCACCAAGTTCCACATCCTCCTATCCCAGATCTCCTAGGATTTGGGATTGGGGGGTAGGAGGGGAGTCCAGTATCCCTTGAACTCAACTCCAGGGAAGGGTAAAAGGAACAGAAGGCGCACACTCCTATTCCTTTGATTGTTATTGCAGTGCAATTGTAAACAAGCTGTCCTTGTTTCCTTCCCCCCCATCCCAGTGTTATCAGCCCTTTTGCCCCAGGTTATCTTACTTTTCTTTGCTGTCTCTGTGTTTGTGAGCATAATAAAAATTAATAGATTGAGGAGAAAAGGCTCTTTATTCATTCATCTTAGCAGGGGTGTATTTTACAGGGGAGTACATGCAATGAAGGGGACAGCTAGGTAAAGAACAACACACATAAGTGTCACATTACTGTGGGTCATTGATGAAACTTGTTTTCAAAGCCTCATGGAGACACAGCATGTCTTGATGTGCTCTTCTTATTGCCTGGTGTCTGGCTGCTCAAAATTGGCTGCCAGGCGATCTGCCTCTCCCCCCCGCCCGCCAGAAATTTTTCTCCCTTTGTTTCACAGATATTATGGAGCACACAGCAATGGGGATATTGTTTTCACTGAGGTCTAACCTAGTAAGCAAACTACGCCAGTGGGCTTTTAAATGTCCAAAGGCACATTCCACCACCATTCTGCACTTGCTGAGCCTATGGTTCAACCACTCCTTACTGCTTTCCAGGCTGCCTGTGGATGGCTTCATGAGCCATGGGAGCAAGGAGTAGGCTGGGTCTCCCAGTATCACAATTAGCATTTCACCATTACCAATGGTTATTTTGCAGTCTGGAAAGAAAGTTCCTGCTTGCAGCTTTCTGAACAGACCAGAGTTCCTAAAGATGCATTTGTCATTCACCTTTCCTGACCCTCACAACGTTGATGTTGCTGAAACGGCCCCTGTGATTCACAAGCACTTGCAACACCACTGAGAAATACCCCTTTCAATTTATGTACTCTTTGGCAAGGTGGTCTGGGGATATGCATTCTATTGCCCCATCGCAGTTAGGGAACCACACTGCAGCAAAACCATCCACTATGTCCTGCAGGTTTCCCAGAGTCACTACCCTTCTTAGCAGAAGTCTATTGATTGCCCTGGCAACTTGGATCACAGCAGACCCCATGGTAGATTTACCCACTCCTAATTGGTTCCCCTATGACCGGTAACAGTCTGATGTTGCAAGCTTCCACAGATCTATCACAACTCACTTCTCAACTATCAGAGCAGCTCTCATTTTAGTATTACTGCCTTTCAGGGCTGGGGAAAGCTCTTCGCACATGGTCCATGAAAGTGGCCTTGTGCATTCGAAAGTTCTTCAACCACTGCTCGTCATCCCATAGCTGCATAACTATGTGGTCCCACCAGTCAGTGTTTGTATCCCGGGCCCAGATGCCGTGCTCCACTGTGTCAAACTGATGTGGAACTGTTGCCAGCATCTGCGAATTGCTCCACTCCATTGCTTCCAGCAGGGCTGCTTGCTTGGCATCACATTGTTCCACGCAATGGCTCCTGCTTTGGCTGAGCAAATACTGCAGGATAAGGCATGAGGTATCTGTAATGCCCAAAACAACAGTGTACAGCTGAGTGGGGCCCATGCTGTGGCATCTGCGTGGGTAACCCAGGCTTAGGAAAAAAGGCATGAAAAAGGCTTGGTTTGTTTGCCACTGATTTCAGGGAGTGAGGAAAATGCATTATGGGAGGCTAATGCCATGTTCCCATAACCACCCATGCAAATGTTTTGGTCCCATGAGGCATTGAGAGCCCAAGTTGACATTCCCCTCAGCTCCATGCCTGTGGGATAGCTACCCACAGTCCAACACTCCATGAGTCAATGCAAGCCCTGCTAGTGATTATGCACTCTGCCGACACAATGTGCGTTGTGGGAACATGCAGAATCAACTTGCTTAAATCAGAGGCTCAATGTCGAATTAAATAAAATCGACCTAATTTTGTAGTGTAGACATATCCACAAAGACTTACCAATGGTCCAGCTAAGGCTTCCTCAGCAGCAGGCTGCTTCTAACTTGAAGCCAGGCTGCTCTGCTAGGGCAGAACCAATACCTACCTCTCTGTCCCTCCTCCCTTAGGGTGGGAGAAGGTACATGTGACAGTCTCTGGGGGTGGAGCCAGTGCTGGGTGAAGGGGCGGCTGCAGGCACCAGCACACCAAGTGCGTGCTTGGGGCGGCAAGCCATGGGGGGCGCTCTGCCGGTCGCTGCAAGGGCGGCAGGCAGGCTGCCTTCGGCAGCATGCCTACGGAGGGTCCGCTGGGCCCGCAGCTTTGGCGGACTCCTGCAGGCTGCCGCCGAATTCGCGGGACCAGGGACCTCGTGCAGGCAAGCCGCCAAAGGCAGCCTACCTGCCATGCTTGGGGCGGCAAGATGCCTAGAGCCACCCCTGGCTGGGCATACAGGCTGCCGGGAGCAGAAATCAGCACAGCTGCAGTGGATGTTGACACTGACCCACAGGCTAGGGTGGAATTGGGGCTCCCTTCCAGCTCCTCATAGGGGCTGGCACGAGCCATCTGGCATCACCACTCACTCCCCCGGAGGGGGTGTCCCACAGTTGAAAACCTCTATTGTAAAGTCTAACAGTGATGGATTTTTTTCTCATTGGGTATCAAAGTGCTAGCACTACTAATTTCAACACTGTGCTACTCTTTGCACTTGGAGATTAAAGATCCATATCCTATAAAGCCGTGGAGCACTATTGTGGGTGTTCAGTAGATTTTAGGAGTCACTCAGCACCTGGCAGCATCAAACTGTAACTGTCATATTCTACTATAGATTTTTTACACAGGTTTTGTTTCAGTGGAAGCTCCATGATGGTAGGTTGTTAAGTATTCAATCATTTTCCACATGTATTTCTTACTTGTGTCTGAAAATATTTTATATGGTCCTAATAATATCTAAAATATTCAAAAACCCACATAAATGATGTGTAGGTGGCCCTGTGTTTATCTTTTAAGCACTCTCACCCACCATTTGTTTTCTTTCATATTACAAGGGTTGTAAGGTAAAAGGAGACTATTCTCCTTCAAATAAAAGCTGGATCTTGTGATAGTGACTGATGCAGGAAGGATTATACTGCATTCCCAAAGATTGGTTCTCATTGCACAGTCAATCTTTGTAACATTCTGTATTCACATCATTCTCTTAAAAAATGTGACCAGTACAGTAAGTATAAATATAACAAAGATTATCTATACAAAACATACATGGGCTATACTTTGAAATACAACCAGGTTACAACCTGACAGACATCTCTAGATGTAGTTGGGCAGGAATAAATAAAGAGGGATGCAGTAGGTCAGAATGAATATGGAAGTTCAGGAAACAGACTGTTGCATTGATGCCATCCTGAATAAAAATACATAAATATATTGGACCACAAGGTATTTATCATGAATTCCCATTTTTTTTAGTATGGAAAGGGTCCTTTTCCCTTTCTTTCTAGTCATCTAAGACATGTACTCAGCAGCCTTATTACTGAAAAACTATAGCATTATCTATTTGCCTCTTGGAGGGAAGCTGGTATGATATTTACAAATCAGGGATATAGAACTGTAGAATGGATGTGCCATACTCCTCTGTTCCTTGGATGTTTCAAAGGCAAAGCTCCTTTTAATCGAGTTTCTGAAAGGTTCCATCAAAGGCACTGCAGCAAAATTAACTTCTTAAAAGAATTCTTGTATTTTAGCACATTTTTCTCCTCAAACAATCAAATGAGATAGTGGGTGTGGTACCAATGAAAAGACTGAATCCTTATTTCTCAAAGTGCTCAATACCTTGCAGGATAGATACTTAACATTGTGCAATACCACCTGTGTGCCCTGAAAAAATCTCAGGATGGTATCTCTCTGCCTCATCAGCTTTCCATCTGTTTTCTCCTCTCATCTGAAAACATTTCTCTTGTGCCTTGTCTAATTTTTCTCTCATATATTACTACCTGTTTTAACTTTGTAACTGTATTTTTTTAACTCTGTAAAGTGCTAGGGATGCAGTTTGTATGAAAGAACCACTATTGTACTGCACATAGTTTAAACCAAAACATGTTACATTGTGGCTTTGTATAACTCGTAGAGCCATTCAGACATAGATACAGAATACTTTATTACAGAATACAAGTGATATATCAACCTCAAAACTCTTGCTGTGGATAAGCTTTCAAAAGTGTGGATGCTTAGCTCAACATCATTAGATTGAAAATCAGGCTGGAAATCTCATAAGAACAGACTCTCATGAAATTTTCAATATTTGATTGATTTTGGGTAGATTAGGAATAGCACATATATAAGAAATGTCAATCCAAATACAAGTTTGATTATAGATTACGGAGAACATGACGATGACACCAAAGATATCTTCCACATCGAAAAAAAATCTAATTTACCATTTTATTGTTGGTGTCATGCAGTGTAATTAAAGTAATACAATATAGTTTATGCATGGCCGATTCTGATGCCTTGTTGAAAAGAGTCAGATGACTATCTCAGCTGCCTATGTAACTGGTGAGAAGTTCAGTTTGCTCTTTGGTAGGTTTTGTTTCTGTTTTTTGACTCATTCTGCACAAGTGTTCTGATACTGTACTAAAACATGTTACACCCCTTTTGACTTTTCTCACAGTGTGCGCATTCAACTTCTATTGGCTTCAGTGGAGATTCAGGTCACTTACCGCTTCCCAGAATCAAGACTTGATTTTTCAGCGCATATATATGTGAGTGAGAAACAAAGAGAAATATATATATATATATATATATATATATATATATATATATATATATATATATATATAAGAGAGCTCTGCAGGTGTAGGGTTTTATGGGTGTTTAGGAAAAGGATTGGAAGGGGAAGAAACAGTGAGGCATTATTCTGTTCCATTGCATATTCCCAACAGATGCCACAGATGTCTGAGTGTTAGCTAATGTGCATTAGACACATCCTTGTTCATAGTGGGAATAGCTAGAACAACATCTGGATCCCCTAATGTGATTAGCAAGTTCAGCTGTGTTATCTCATAATGTGATCTCAGAAGCGGTTGGGTTGGCGATTACATGGATGTGAGACCTTCAGGGAAACCCGGGTCCTTTAAAATGTAGTGCCGGTGATTCAGCTGGCAGCAATTCTCTGGCAAGTCAACAATTAACACAGTGTTCCAGTATAGTGATATGGGTCCGAGTGTTACTGGAGATGCTGAAGAACAAAGTATTTACTGCTGTGGTTATTAAGTATAAATATATTTTAAATAACATAAATAAAATTCAACTAATGTATCACTTTTCACTAACATTTCAAGTGTTAGCCTGGGCATCCTGGCAAAATTCCCACTAACTACATTCTCCTAACCTCCCAGTAATAACTTCTCTTCAGTGTCAGCTGGACAAAAGATAGCCTTCATTTTCTCTTCTGAGTCGTTAGGCAGTGTATGGTGATAATTTAAAGGCTGCCACTCTCCACCTGAAAGACTACTGCATTTCAGCGATGGGTGAATAACCGCTTCTTGGCTTTTAAGAGTTATCGAGCATTTTGAGAACGTTTGAATGAAAACAAAGATGGGCTTAAACTGCAAAGTCTGGATCTGCTTCTGACTGCCCCCAAAATTTAGAGGTACTCACCATTCACAGTTTGCTGCTGGCCCCAAACTCAGTGATGGCACAAAGCAAGTTCAGAATTAGATTGGAACTTTCCCATAGTTCATCTCTAGATGAAAAGTGCTATATAAATTACAACATTATTATACTTCAATTTTAGAGACTTAGTAACACTGATGCGGAAAAATAGAAAACTTCTGCATTTCACTATCATTACTCCCTGCTTTCTGGTATCCAATTTATGTTCTAAGACTTACTCCAGTGTCACACAATAAAATAGAGGGTTTTTTCTGAAGCATGCACACAGAACCAGCTTAAGACACAGAGGACGGAATGACTTTTTTTTTTTAATTACCTAGTAATGGAAGGATCCCATTGGATTTACAAATTATTTAAGGAAAGACACATTAATGCAAGCCTGCAGAGTACAAACATTCCCCCAAATCCCATGGTGAGTTTATTACAAAGTTGAGGAAGGTAGAAGGAAAAAGGAGTGATATTCAGAGAGGGGGAAATGTTTGAGTTATTTCTGCTTGCATTGGGTGTAAAATGTAAGAAAAATTTTACTGTCCTCAAAGGTAGGTAGCCCTTAGCCTTTTTCTCAACTGCATGATCCTGCATGAACTCAATACTTTTACCTTTGACATCCTCTTCTGCTAAAGAACTAGTAGAAACATAGCAATGAAAGTAAGATGAATCAGGGAAAGTAAGATGAATCAGATGAATCAGTATTCTGGTATCCCTCTCATTTACAGTTTGGTGGTTCCACAGGGAAGTACTGAGGACTGAATCCAGAGAGTTCCACATGGACCTGGGGTTGAGTCCTTCCCCCAAGATCACAGCACACTTGCATGTGAGCTCCACTTACATGGAGTGCAATCCCCTACACAGGTATTTGGCTACTCGGACACATCCTTAGATCCAGCCTACTCTGCTCCTAATAGCTGTGCAAGAAGGCATGGATCAAACTTCTGAGCATCAGTGCTTCACATTGTACTATGGTTGCTGCGCATTCAAAAGCACTGCCCCGCAGCACAGCATGACGGTTGATTCTAATACCTTTCAAGCATCTATCCAGGATTCTGTAGTGGGAAGCCAAGATTTGACCCTAAGAAAGTTAATGTGACCTTCTACTCACTGTTTCCCTGTAAACAATTATGGAAACAATGGCCTATCACTCAGTAAAGACCATTTCTAGTTTATAACTTAACCCATTAGCTGGCAAATAAAAACAAATCAATCTGTGTGTTAGATATGGAAAACTAAAATGGGCAAATGGGCAAATACCTTATTCATTCTAAACAATTGAATTAGATTTCACTTAACTTTACAACCCCAGCAAGCTTTCAGGCACCAGGTGAGTCATGCCTAATCTTTTGGAACCCACTGGCCACAGAGTAGGACTAAAAGGCAGATGCTCTCAAGCAGATGCATGATTTTCCTTACTAGACCATTGGCTTTCCCCCCAAAAGCTCCATTTTCCTTTGTGGCCTTGCTAGAGCAGAGATCGCTCTAAGGCCCCAAGCACATGTAAAGTCTCTACAGAGAACACTCAAAAGTCTATTCAATCTAACACTAACAAATCCCCAGATTAAAGCAATTAAACTGCGAAGACTCGCAGACAACTCACGTGGATTTCTTTTTCCCTGCTTCAAAGGGAAAGTGCGCAGGCAGCAAAGTGAAAACCAGAGGAAAACAGAAGGTCTTGTGCTAAGCATACCACACAATACAAAGCCCAGGGGCTGCGGAGCAGGTACTTAGCCTGCCCAAAATAATATGTATGGAGTAACCCCAACCCATATCCCTCAGTTACCGAAAGGCTAGTCAGACCCTCTGACAGCAACACTTGGTATGAATTGAGCCCCCTTCTTATCCAAGTCCTAGAGACTGTATGTCAAGACTTTCATGGCAAAATGCAGGACATACAAACCCTCTGTAGCAATATTCTGCTGGAACCCAAGTGGTATAAAAAAGAACAAGAAAGTAGAGTTGCTGGCAGTTTTGGGCTTGCAGTGGGTAATGCAAAATGTGGCACTTTCTTTTTTTAATAACACAGCCCACATACTACCCAGCATATTTTCACAGCTTGTCCCTCCCCAGTTCTGTTTGCTGCTTCAAGATCCTCTCTAAAAATAAAAATCCTGTTAATTGAATAATGAAAATCCTGTTCAATTGAAAATCCATTTTTTTTATATATTAACCAATAGTTTTGCTGGTTACTCAGACTTACTGGTCAGTGGTTATACATTACAGTGAAGCTGCACACAGGCTAGAATGCCTTCTTTTTTTAAAGAGACTGAACTAATTTTCACTGTATCTGCCAGATTTTCTTCTCTTTTCTTCCGATTATATTGCTGTCTCCTCTTGCTCACAGAGGGAGCAGAATCTTAGCTGACGTAAACTAGCACCACTCTGTTAACTTCAGTGGAGCTAGGCCAATTTATAGTAGGAGATCTATTCTCTTTTACTTACTCCACCCCCTCCACCACTCCCTGCCACCAGGCCTCATTCTTATCTCATTTCAGTGTAATTCTGGGGTTGCACCATTGCCCCTATGCACCCCTCGGGGTCCATCTGGGTCACCAAATTTGTAGCCTGATCTATAGTTTATGTGTTAATTATACAGTTTACTTAAGAATTTCCAGTTATCACGTTGAGGTTCTTGTCCCAAGATCAGGCCCAGTAATAGTAAAATTACTGTATGATTGGGAACCCCAATGTGCACAGTTGCAACACTCACACTATCGGAACACTTCTATATTTACAAAACTTTATTAATACGTTTAGTGAAATCACAAACACTACAACTCAGTCAGGTGGATGGAGATAATACAGAACGTACATCTGGACATCCACACTTGCACAATCCCTTGCAGAACAACCAGAAATGTTAGCCATTATCTTCCTCATCACCATCACTAGTGGCCATTATTCTGGCACTTCTCAAGGGCTACATCTTTCATTCCTACCCCAACATGCTGCGATGCAACTTTTCCTTATTCGTATTTCCTCACCCTACTAATGTTGAAGTGTCCTTCTCCTATAAATTAGTATATTAATGATCTCAGCTTATTATCACATACATCAATTCATTGACATGGCACTTTGTGGTCAGATATCTATGGATATTTTTTCAAAAAGTTTCCAAAAGCTGGTGTTGACTCAGTTGGCTAGTGTCGTTATGAACAAACTCCCCCCTTCACACACTATTTCCAGTTTGCCAAAACTTAGGGGTGACCACCAGATTTATCTGTGCCAAAGTTCATAAGCCTCAAGCCTTATGCTAACTATTGAAGCCAGTGTCTTACAGGTCTGCAGGTTCCTTGCATTATTACTGAATATAATAAAGGTAATTTATTATATGGGTCACAGAATTCAGTAGAATTATGACAGTGTAAGAGAGTAGAATCAGACTCCCTGTATGTAAGGAGTTAGAGAAGGCTGGGCCTAATGTTCCCCTGCTATAGGGAAGATAAGAGGGAGAAGCTTTTTCTCAGAATTTCTCACACATCTTTCTCTCTTGGGGATTCTTAGGAACTTCACAGAGTGGGAAGGGTTGAAGGATCCCAGGTGTCCATAGGGCAAACAGTGAAACCAGGCGTATACCTGGTCATACTGGGGATAACCTGCCAGTGTACACCCATTCCAGGCCCACTCTCCTCTACTGCAATACAGGTCCTTCAGGAAAGATTACTGCCATTAACTGAATCTTCTTGGCTGCACAGTTAATTCCTCTCCTGGCAGGCAGGAGTGGGGTTGAAGCCAAGTTAATGCTGCTTTGAGCAGCTGCCATAGGAACATGCCAAAGTGAGACAATATCAGCACTGGGAGCCTGTGGCTTCCTCTCCTCAGCAATTCTACATGGCTAAGGGTTTGTTGGTATGGCAGACTTTTCCAGCTATAGTTGCACTGGTATAACCATAGTGGTTTAATTCCCCTATTTGGACAATCTTGTTCCAGAATCTGAGTGGATTTCCCCTTGTTTAGCTTCTGAAGAGACATAAACCAAACCAGAAAAGGCATTCTTATACCTCAATAAGAGTGTTCATGTGGAGAGTTATACCAATATAACTTCAGTGGTTTAAATTCACTTGGTATAACTTGCCCGGGCAGACCAGCCCTAAGGCTCTGTATGTACAGCCACTGGTGTATGGCTGGATAGTGGGAACCTGAGGAACAGCCACTTGGACTACAAGTATGACAGCCTGACAGTATCCTGCAATATTTGGGCAAACTGTATGGACCTAAGAAAAACATCACTGAATTAAATGTAACACCTTTTGGGCTCCAATTGTTTGTGTTATTGTGAAATTGTTGGTAAATTGGGATGCAAATATAATTTCTCCAGTTATCAGCCATTTGAAGGCACCCCCAGCCCGGTTTGCATATACTTGTTCAAACTGGATCTCTGGGGAGCAACAGAAAAAAGGATTTTTTTGGATAAATAGCCTGCCTTTAAACAGACTCAGGGATGTCTTCTTGATCCACCAAATGCACAGGACCCGTAGTCCAGGGAGGACCCAGTCTTTAGGGAAGGGTTGGAAGTACTGGGCCTACTGAGGCCCCATAACACTGTGTGCACGGTCTGAGCTGGAGCTATAAGGAACTTGAAACAATAAAGAAACTCCTTGGGTTAGATTTTAAGGGCTGCTTCTTCCAGAGTCCATGTTAGGGACGGAGTGATCTCTGGTGAGGTTATTGGCATGTGTGTACGTTCTTTTATTATTTTTAATATGTTTTGTCCATAGTACTTTTACATTAAGAATAAATTAGGCTTGTATAGGAAGAGGTGTGTGGTACCTTGTAACTCTGGGCAATTACTCTGTTATTAATCTCTCTGAATAGAAAGTAAGCAGCCTGTTTAGGCAGAGTTTCTTGCTGGGATATCACAGTACAGTCAGGGGACTATGCAGCCTGGAAATGCCCAGATCAGAAGGGAGTGGGGTGTGTTTCTCCACCCATGGAGATGATGGTTAGGGAAGCCTAGAGTGGGTGTCCTTGTTGGACCACAGAGGGGGAATACAGGTGCACTTGTCCTTATCTGGGACAGTCATCACTAAGAGAAAAGGGCGTGTTCTGCGCTTGTCCACTAACTCAAGGTGAGGATCCTAGAGAAGTTTGTCTTTAACTCGACCTGCTAACTCATGTGAAAACAACATACTGCTTTGTCTTCTCTAGGATTTACCTCGCTAGCTAACTCATGGTAAGAACACACCTTTTTTCCTAGTGTTGATGAGCTCAATCTTTGTCTACGCTGAAAAACTGAATTGTTTTAATTAATGAATGTTAGTAAGCATCTTTACAAACACACCATCATACACCCCTTTGTATGTAGTGAAGACAAAGACAGTCATGATTGTTTGCAAATGCTAGGCCTACTTGCTATGGAGGGGATTCCACAGGCTCCAGGAGAAGAGGAAACACAGTAGAGATGCTGCGTCTCTTGAATTCCCTCACGCCTTTTACATGGCTTCTTTTAACCCATCACAGAAGAGATGGGGGGAATTGTTTATGAAATCGACTTGTAGTGTAAATATTCATTATTATTATTTAATATTAATTTAGCATTTGTATTATCATAGTGTCTAGGAGCCACAGTTATCAACCAAAATCCTGTTAGGTGCTGTAGAGAAACAAAACAAAAATATAGCCCCTGTTCCAAAGAGTTTACAATCTAAGACAAGAGACAACAGAGGGATACAGTTAGGCTGGTGGGCAGTACACTGAAGTGGTCTCACCACACCAGCAGGTTGTCAAGTGTTTTTTGGGCTCCACAGTACCGGAGAGTTTTCAAGAGAGATTTGAAGATGAATAATGCAGGTGTTTATGAAGAACACCTCCCGAGCGTGAGGGGCAACTTCAGAGAAAGCAGATTCTTGCTTGAAAATTTAAGAAGTGGACAATGGAGACTGACATTATGGGCCAACTGAAAGCAAGAGTTGAAAGAGAAGTTTTAGTTACTTTATTGTACAGCCTTAATACTGGCAATGTAGCCTCTTGTCCTTACTCCTTCATAAGCACTGCATGTCTGTGATGCAATGCAATGTAAAATTCTTAACACTGGGACTATTTTTAATAGCATGTTTAATAACAAAAATTATTCTTTAGATTGCGTGAAAAGGTTTTATGACCAAGAGCTCTGTAATAAGGAAGCTATAGCTTCAGGTTTACATCTATATGTAATTCTATCTGCAGTATGCTGTCAAGTTATGTAAAATCATGAAATTACATTTTGTTAAGTCACTGTTTAAAAAGCTGGATTTTATTTGCTCTATTTTCCTAAGTGTCTTAATAAATTCCTTTTTGTGTAAATTGAGGTCATTAGGCTTGTCTAACTGGAAAGCTGTTTAATTACTGAAAACTGCACAAACAATTGATGATGTTTCTAGGACTAAGATGAGGTTGCAAAGAATTTAGTCATAATAAGAATCTGTGCTACTGAGCCCTGTCTCATACATTGTAGGGAATTGATATTTAAATCAATAAAGACAATGCTATTTTCTGCAAGTCAGAGCTATATGTTGTCAGGATTTATTCCTGGAATCACTGCTACACTATAAAAGCTTCAAGTAGCAAAATACAGTGCAAACACACGTGCTTCTGAATTTGTCTTTGATGTCTGCCACTTTTAAGGGTGCCCCACTTGGGTGGCAGACTTTTCACTTGGGGAGGGTATATCTCTGCTTTGAAACCTTTTTTAAAACACTTGCTTTTCCGGTGAGTACAGATCTTGTTAAAGACTAATGTTCTTTAAAATTTACCTCTGATCATGACTTTACATCATGTAGCACTATGGCTTTTAACAGATTTACTTCTCTCTTAAAACAGTGTGTGAGAAGAATCAGGCAAAAAGAAAATCTTTCCTTTGGAGTTCGTGTCAAATTCAAATGCCTTTTGGGACCTCTTTCTGGGTAAGTTTAACCTTTGTAATATTAGTAATGGTCCATCCTGCTGTTGTCTGGTTTAACAAAAGGTTTGTTGTTGATCAGGCAGAAGGCCTGTACATTCAGGAGGTAAAGCTCCAAAATGAAACAAGCTTCCTTGGAACTCCTCCAATTCATGAAAGTATTTACAGCTGGTGTGAAGCCCAGAGAAAGAAATAAGTCCTATTTCTCTGAGATAAATGGTTGGTAAAATAATACAGTTCTCAAATTTGTCCTGTGATGCACCTCTTATTCTGTTTTGCCTTGTGGTTTTTCGGTAAAGTTTTATTTTCAGATGAGACATTTACATCTGTCCTCATAATAGCATAAACTAATTGTTATGAAGCATGCTATCATAGGTATTATCCATGACAATGGGATTTTTCCATGGCATTTATAACCTAGCAACTCAGGTGTCCATGCCAGAAAATTCATGTTTATTTTAATCTGTTTCCTAAAGTATAATATTTGTGCTGCTAATTTGTATAAGAAAATACTAAAGTTAGTTGAAATTTATGGGCCAAAATATTTTCTAGCCAAAAAATGGGATTTAATTGAAAACATTTTGTCATTTAAAAAAGAAAAAAAAGTGATTTTCAATTTTTTTTCTGAATGGGAAAATTCAAAACAAGATTAAACAATTTTTGTTTCATTTCAGTATTTTTAAAAAATAGAAAATGTTTGAAAATTCATTTCCCCACATTTCCCTCCCTTTTCTGCCAATGAATGCAAAGCAATGCACATAAAGTCTAAGGCAGGGGCGTGCAAACTTTTCGGTCTGAAGGCCCCATCGGGTTACAGAAATTGTATGGAGGGCTGGTTAGGGGAGGCCCCTGCCCCCTATCCGACCCCCCATCTGACCCCCACTGCTTCTCGCCCCTAACATCCCCCCTAGGATTTCTGCCCAATCCAACCCACCCTGTTCCCTGATGGCCCCCCTGGACATCTGTCCCATCCACCCTCTCTGTCCCCGACCGCCCCCAGAACCCCCACCCCTGACTGCACCCAGCCACCCCATTCAACCCCTCATCTCATACCTGACTACTCCCGCCCCAGGAACTGCTGCCTCATCCATTCCCCCCTGCTCCCTGTCTCCTGACCTCCCTCGGAACCCCCACCCCTGACTGCACCAAGCTGCCCCATCCAACCCCTCCTCTCATTCCTGACTGCCCCCCCCGGGACCCCTGCCCCATCCACCCCCCCTGCTCCCTGATCGCCCCCAGAACCTCCGGCCCTGACTGCCTCCCACTGCCTCATCCAACCCCTCCTCTCCTTCCTGACTGGCCCCCCGGGACCTCTGCCCCATCCAACCACCCTTCTCCCTGTCCCCTGATTGCCTCAGGAACCCCTGCTCTCATTCAACCCCCCGTTCCCTGCCCTCTGACCGCCCCAACCCCTATCCACACCCCTGGCCCCTGACCAGCCCCCAAACTCCCCTGCCCTCTATCCAACCCCTCTCCCCCATTCCCTGCCCCCTTACCACGCTGCCTGGAGTACCGGTGGTTGGTGGCACAGTTTCACCATGACAGGCAGCCACGCCGCCCAGCTGGAGCCAGCCACGCACCGCGCAGCACAGAGCACTGGTTCAGGCCGAGCTCTGCAGCTGTGCTGCCCCAGGACCTCACCACCCAGAGCATTGTGCTGGTGGCACAGTGAGCTGAGTCTGCGGGGGAGGAGGAACAGCAGGGGAGGGGCCGGGGACTAGCCTCCCTGGCCAGGAGCTCAGGGGACGGGGAGAATGGTCCTGCAGGCTGGATGTGGCTCACAGGCCGTAGTTTGCCCGCCTCTGGTCTAAGGCATATGGTCAAATACTGGTCTGACACAGATGTCCATGGGAGGTATGCTAAGAGCTGGATAAACAGAATTTAAGTATTGTTCACTATTATTAATTATTTGTATATTGGGATCTCTTATTTGTGTATCATAATATTTGATCAAATGTGGAAACTAACAAACTCATTGAAGGCTGGGTGAAGCATCAATGTACCATTATTACACATACCCCAAGCTCCTATCATCTTTTGTAGACAGTGACTTCCGTCAACCACTTTTGCACAGATCCTTCAGGATAGTCAATAATTGAGCCTAAAAACCCAGTTCCAAGTTTTCTTTTTGTAAAGTTTGTATATCTTGGTACAAGCCAGCTTTTTACATCTTCACAACATTGAAATAGTCATTACTGGTTTACATTAATTTGCGTTGGCTATATCCCAAAATTATAGTAGATATGCAGCCAAATTTTCAAAGCAGATTTTAGATGCCTGTTTTTAGGGTAATGAACATCAGACACCTTACCAAAAGTTGGACAACCAAAAAATGAAGACATCCTAAATGTGACCACTTTGGCCATTTTAAACCAGACAACTGGAAAACTCAGGAAAGTAAACCAAACTACATACTGCAGGACTGTTCTCAGCCAAGGTCTATAAAATTTCACAAAATACAGTAGCAGTCAGAGAAAAGAAATAAAAGTCAGCAACAAGTGCTAACACACATTTCCACTGCCCTAATTAAATGGGGGCTCATTCTGACATCAGACCGATGCCTTAACTAGCAAATTCATTGCTGGGAAACTTATAGTGGAAAGTCTGTGTATGCTACCAAATGGGGAAATAGTGTGTTTCTTGAAGCAAATATCTGACACTCTGAGTCAGACTGGGGTGTTAAAACATAATTAGCTGATACATAATACATAATCTCTGACCCTTCAAATCCTAAATCTCTTTGATCAAGACTCAATTGTCTGTTCATTATTGAAATGGTCTGTTTTCTCAAAGCCACTAATTAAACAGTTTCACTTTGTATGCAGCATATTCTTTTATGTGCATTTTACTAGTTGAACCCCAAAAAGGGGCATGTTTATGCAACATATATAACTTTTTTTCTTTGTAATGGATCAGCCTTTTGATCCAAGTCTGGGTATCAATCAGCCAGCTGTTCATTCACCTCTGGCCGCTCTCTATTGATCCCTGTTTGTAATTTTTTGAAGCTCACCTGTTTCTGTAGGGAATAACCTTATAAAACTTTAAGAAACTCAAATCTATTATTTGTGTGTGAATCTTCTGAAGGCATGTTACAATCATTCTCAATGTTCTGTTCAGAAATAGAATAGTCCACCAAGTTTCTGGGAAAAAGGAGGAAAATATACAGCTTGATTTTCCTTCTTCTCTCCAACTCATGATGTATCCCACCACACACAGATTAATTTTCCGGTTTCATAGCCACATTATATCAAACAGATATTTTTTCTGAGATAAACTTTGCATGAGCTCCAACAGCACTTTGTCTCCTACAGGAAAGGTGATATATGTGACTGAATTAATTGGACTTCACTGTGAATTCTGCCCAAGTCATCACTTAAGGGTTTGGCCCCATTCTGGACAAATTGAGAAGTGATGTGGAAGTGGCAACATTACCCATCACTAAATCAGTGGGTTCCCCCCACAGTTGAAGAAAAAGCTGCCTTTTCTGAACTTGAATACACAGCTGTCCTACTTCATATTGAGAAAAAAAATAGAAATCAGTTGAAAATGGAGTTTGTCAAAACAATGAGCAGTAGCAGAAAAGAGAATCAACACAACACATTCTTGTAAGAACTTCTTCATTGAAGCCAAGTGGAGTAAGGCCATTGACTTAAATGGAGGCAGTGTCAAGCCCATGATATTCATCTTGTGGTCATTTCACGGGTGATTTCTTTCACATATTAAGGATCTTATGATAATCTTTGCTAGAAGTAAAGATAACAAGCCTGATGGCTTACGTCTGTTAGTGCCTTTAGGTTGTCTTTCTAATTTCTATTTACTAACAATGAAATTGCATGCAATGAAGAGTCTATTATAAATGAAGATTAAAATAAAAATAGATGTCAATCATTATAATTCATGGTTGACACAAAAGACATTTCAAGAATATCTGAACTAAATTTTTT
This sequence comes from Mauremys mutica, assembly GCF_020497125.1. Lineage (NCBI taxonomy): Eukaryota > Metazoa > Chordata > Testudines > Geoemydidae > Mauremys > Mauremys mutica. Next base: position 31,761,629 of record NC_059080.1, on the reverse strand, counting down.
ATCATATTTAGAGTTTTTTGTTTTGTTTCAACTCTTCATTACTGCGTTACATCAGTAACCTATTAAATGCATCCGATTTTGATATATATTTCTGTTAGGAACCTTGTTGCAAATAGATATCCTAAATTCTTGTGGAGAATTACAGTTGGTGTCTGTGTGTATGTGATTATGACAGTTTGCAGATTACTTTATTTGTTTAGAGTAGAACTTAATGAGTCTTACAACATTTGAAATGGGAAAAAAGAGTAATCCCATATGTTCCCCTCTGCATAAACACATTCAGAGGGGAGCTAATTAGTAATAGAAATCAATGGTTGTGTTAGAATTTGCATGGTTTAGGCAATGCCCCATTCTCCCTAAGCCTGTGGGATATGTAGGTACTAGGGGTACGCTAATAAAAGAAACAGAGTGTAGAGAGCTGTAAGGAAGCAGATGCCATCACAGCAGATCACTCTCCCAACCAAGAAGTAATTCTTACTCTGTTGTCCACTCTGCCAGTATTTGTTGCCGTTGGCTACCCAGCTCCTAAAGACACCTCTGACATATTTGGCAGATTGGGACCACCAAGGATGCAGTAGGAGCTAATTTAGTTGTTATGTAACATTTGCTGCATAAGGCATACTTTTTTTTTTCTAGGGGAGCATGCCACTCAGATGGTCCCTATGCCAGCTGGAAGAGTATTTTGTGGAGAAATACAAAAAAGGCAGGGGAATATCCAGGGGCGGCTCTAGACATTTTGCCGCCCCAAGCACGGAGGGTCCGCTGAAGCCGCGGGACCAGTGGACCCTCCGCATGCACGCCTGCGGGAGGTCCACCGGAGCCGTGGAACCAGTGGACCCTCCGCAGGCAAGCCGCTGAAGGCACCCTGCCTGCTGCTCTAGCGGCAACCGGCAGAGCGCCCCCTGCAGCTTGCCGCTCCAGGCACACGCTTGGAGCGCTGGTGCCTGGAGCCGCCCCTGGGAATATCCAACCTAGTCACTTTCCCCTCTAAAATTCAGCATCCCATCTTTTCCGCCTCAAAGCATTTCTAAACCAATGCAGAGAGCTTTGAATTAAAGATGGTTTGTAGGAAATGTCTTTAAAGCAGGCCTAAACATACAGCGAGTGCAAGAAGACTGATGTTTATTTAAATTGTGTGGTTATTTGGAGCCTTGGACTAAATTTTTGGCTTCTTTAGTGAAGTAACTGGTTACACAAAGTCACTCGCCAGTAATTTCACTGTGCAATTTTAAGGAATTTAACTCAGCTCAAATTCTTCAATTTAAGAGAACAGAACTTTCCCTACCATAACTGTATGATTCTGTGATCATCAACCTTAGCCCTTAATTGAATTGACCTCGTTAGCACTGACCCCCTACTTGGTAAGGCAACTCCCATCTTTTCATGTGCAGTGTATATATATACTGCTTACTGTATTTTTCACTCCACGCAGCTGATGAAGTGGATTTTAGCCCACGAAAGCTTATGGCCAAATAAATTTGTTAGTCTCTAAGGTGCCACAAGGACTCCTTGTTGTTTTAACATTGTTTTAGTTACTGAGAACCCAATAGATTTAGTTTGGTTTAGCATTAACTTGGGTGTAAAAAGCCTTGGAGTTTCCAGAAATTAATCATTAGAAAAAAAGTAATTCAGAATTAAATTTAAAAGGCACCCAGACATGAGATTGAGTATTCCTTGGGCGGTCTGCAAAATGGGTCTCTCTCCTGTAGACCTTCGGACGGGCTTTGCAGTTGAGCTAATGGTTGGATGAATTTTGAGAGACTTGTAGGAATCCTGTTGAATTTCTGAAGGGTCATCAGAGATACCAATGATCTTTGGTAAATTAGTTAGATTCTGAAAAAACTAATTCAGCACTGAAGAATTTTTAAAATATGATTTTCAGCCTCTCACATTTATTTGATTTTCTGTATTAGATTTCACCAATATAGCTCACTTGAAGCATGAAGTTTTTAATATATGACAAAAAAGTTATAAAATTTTTCAAACTATATTAAAAACAAAAAACCTGTGACATCTCAAAAATGGCTTATCCAAATAACCTCAAATATGGTTACAGTTGGAATACACAATGTCCACTAGCCACATAACACACATGCCAGATTTTAAGATGAATAAGAAATTTATTGGGGATTTTATAGGATAGGAGGAGGGATTATGATTTATAATTAAAACCCTTCCCCCACTAAGTTTTAAGTGTTGGCTGCTGCTGCTCCATAATAAACTAAGCAACATATACTATTCTCTGGAACATTAACCAGGTGTGACTGTATTGAGACAATATATGTAGGATAGTGTAAGCACACACTATTATTTTCCAGGCTACAAATATCTTTATTTGGAGGTCATGTTACTGTTTCTAAGGCTTTTACTTCTAGCAAAGATATTGCCAACTTCTTTTGTACTGCTTACTGTCATATAGAACATCTTTCCAAAAGCAAGGGAAATGTTCATCTTAGCTGGGGAGAGAGTGCACTGTAATTATTGCTCCATTACAGTCATTTATGCATTTTCATTGTTTCTTAAATAACTGTCCTGTCTTAGCAGCATGCAATAAGGAAAATGATGGGAAATGGAGATCTGTGTGTATGCAATACTTCCATAAGTTTGATAGAATACTGCTGGGTTTGTCTAAGGAAAAGTAGTTGTGGCAGGATATGGCTGTTGATTCATACCATTCTTTATATGTTGGACATTAATTACATGTTGCTGAATTGTTACTTACTGTGGCAGTCTGCACCCCTGTATTCACCCATTTAATGGTATTGTAATAATCTTTGTGCAAAATATGCCTTATGAGGTATCATTTGAAAACTCATAATTTGCTGGTCAGTATTGTCCTGAGTATGTATGTGTAGCCACATTGTATGTAAAGTTATAAGATTCTACTTTAAGGTGTTTGACATGTATTCCAAACCACAGCTCTGCCCAAACAGAAGTTGGCAAACAGGTCTGTCTCAAACAAAATATGTGCTCGTCTTAATTTGCACTTAAGTAATAAACAAAGCCATCAAGCAAAAAAAAAGTTCCAATAGATGGGACAACCAGCAGGAGATATCCTCCCCTCTAGAGTTTTTGCCTCCTGAATCTCAGCTGGAAATGTTTTCTAAGAGGGGGATTGAGGCTATAAAAATGAGGGACAAAGACCCCAAGCCACCCCTCCTCTTTGTCTCTCACTCTCTTCCTTTGACTGCACCAGAAGGAAAAAAGGAAACAGCCATTACCCTAAAGGGGTCCTGGACTAGAGGTCTGGCTAGCAAGACTATTGAGAACAAGTGGTGAGAGAAGCTTTGCTTTGAATGTAACATAGGCCTTGTCTACACTACAAGACTATTTCGAATCAACTTAGTTCGAATTTGTGGATTCGACCTTATGAAGTCGAATTTGTGTATCCATACTAAATACACTAATTCGAATTTCTGAGTCCACATTCACGGGGCAGCGTCGACTTTGGAAGCGGTGCACTGTGGGAAGCTATCCCACAGTTCCCGCAGTCCCCGCTGCCCATTGGAATGCTGGGTAGAGCCCCCAATGCCTGCTGGGGGGAGAAATGTGTCGAGGGTGGTTTTGGGTAAGTGTCGTCATTGAACCGTCAATCACAACCTCCCTCCCTCCCTCCTTGAAAGCGCCTGCGGGCAATCTGTTCGTGCACTTTTCTGGTCAGTGACAGCGCGGACGCCACAGCACTGCAAACATGGAGCCCGCTGCGATCATCGCCGTTTTCTCCTCCTCGCACTTTATCGTCCACCTCTTCCACAGTCAGCTGATGAGAAATTGGGCTACTTTTCAATGGTGCTGCAAGCACAGGGGGACCATAGGGGACGTTTTGCAAACATCAACGTCGGGTGGCCGGGCAAGGTTCATGATGCGTGTGTTTTCAGGAACTGTGGGCTGCTCAGACGCCTGCAGGAAGGCGGCGAAAGAAAGAAAGAAAGAAAGAAAGACGCCTGTTGTGGATGAGCAGATTCCTAAAGTCATCCTCGGGGACCCAGCCTGCCCACTAATGCACTTGCTCATGAAGCCCTATACAGGCGCCTGGGACAGCGACAAGGAACTCTTCAAATACCAGCGAGCAGCGTGACCTGTGACTGTTCAGTTTCTTTACAGAGAAGCTGAACCTGCCCGTTTCTTTACCCACTGACTGTTGACTCTCCTCTTCGGTTACATACCCCGTTCACCCCGTTTCCCCCACTTCCAACACACATGTAAAAATAAAATACATGTCCCATTGTTACTGAAGAAAGGTTTCTTTATTCATGACTTTGCGTTAAAGGGTTGAAACTGGGAGGCAGACTGTGCTGGGTAGGGTGTGCGGTGATGTAAAGACCGCCTCTAAACTCAACGAATGACAGGCTCCTGCTCCTAGAGCGGTCCGCAGTGCCGGAATGCTTCTTTCAACGGAGCCTGCCATCCCTCTTTTTCGAATTCTGTGTGCGGGGGGATATGTGACCTTGTGGCGGAGGAGTACGGATACAGATTCCTCTGCTGCGTGACTCAGCGGTCCAGGACAAGGACCGCTGTATAAGATCTGTAACCGCCCTCCCCCGCTACAAAGTCACAATCCCCCCCCCCCGCCCACACAGAACCTGGAAACCACCTCCCATACCGACCATGGTGCCTACTGACTGCACTGTGTGTGTGACCCGCTGCTGATCCTGCCCCCGTGTCTGTACCCTGGGAAAGGTGACTGTCCTATGCAATTAACCACCCCCTTCCCCACGCCCCCCATTCAAACACAGTCTTCTTTGAAAAAACATGACGGAAACAGTAATTAACAGCAAAGTATTTTTATTACTTAAGTAGACACTTAGGGGATGGAACTGGGATTGGGACTTGTGTGAGTCCGGAAGGGAACGACTTCTGCAAATGTAGGGTATGAGAGCTTTTGGGTACTTGAGCACTCTGCTGGGGTGCAGTGACAGTTTACACGGCCTCTGGCGCCCCTCCTTCTGGTTATTTTGGGTGAGGGGGGTATGGGACTTTGTGGCGGGGGAGGGCGGTTGCAGATACACTGCAGGGGGGCTCTGTCCTCCTGCCTGAGGTCCTGCATAACATGCACAAGGCGCAGGAGCATGTCCGTTTGCTCCCTCACTAGTCCAAACATTGTTTGAGTCGCCTGCTTGTCTTCCTCACGCCACCTCTCCTCCCGTTCGCTGTGTGAGCGCTGGTACAGAGAGACGGTCTCCCTCCACTGGCTCTGCTGGTCCGCCTCGGCTAGGTAGCAGCCCATACATTCATCGAACATCTTGTCCCTTGTCTTTTTCTTTCGCCGCCTAATCTTTGCCAGCCTCTGCGAGGGGGATGCTGTGGCAGGTCTGGAGACAGTGGAAGCTGTGAGATGGGAAACAGAGAGTGAATTCCTTGCAAAGATACATTTTTGCGAACAATTAACTGAGTCTAGGTTGTCTCTGTGAATTCTGGGTTGAGACCCCTGTGCCTGCTGGGGCACAAATAATTTTCACGGTGGATTCTGGGTAAATGTCGCCAGTCATTCCTTCCTCCGGGAAAGCAACGGCAGACAATCATTTCAAGCCCGTTTTCCCAGAATTGCCCTGGCATACGCCATAGCGTGGCAACCATGGACACTGTTTTGCCTTTTGTGTATGTCACCGTATGTGTACTAGATGCCGCTGACAGAGGCGGTCCAGCAGCGCTACACAGCAGCATGCTTTTGCTTTTGCATGACAGCAGAGATGGTTACCAGCCATATTGTACCATCTACCATACCATAAATTGGTAATAAGATGGTAATAAGATGGGCATGGTTACCTGTCCTTTTGCACTGCACCATTTGGTGCTGTCATAAGTGCCCCTGGCCGAGCAGCCAGGGGCGCAAAAGCAAAAATTGGGAATGACTCCCTGAGTCAATCCCTCCTTTTTGGTATCTAAAAATAGAATCAGTCCTGCCTAGATTATGGGCAAGTGTACTAGAGAACCACTGTATCATAGAACCAGATAGCACAGCTGCTCTGTGTCCAATCCTGCATAAATTTGGAGCTGTATGCTATTCACAGGGGGTGCTCCTGCAACAACACCACCTGTTCATTCCGGCCTTCCCACAGCCTTCCTGGGCTACCATACCATTGTCCCACCACTTGTGTGATGAAGTAATAAAGAATGCAGGAATAAGACACAGTGACTTGTTTGTGAGAAATGAGTGGAAGGAAGCCTCCAGCTGCAATGATAGTCCAGGCAGGACATTAATTACTGTGGATGAAGGAGCCCATCATCCCTCTGCTAGTCCAGGGGCAATTCAATCTTTTCTTTACACAGGAAGGGTGGGGGCTGATGGAGCTCAGCCCCCTGTTGCAATGATGAGGACGGTTACCAGCCATACTGCACCATCTACCATGAAAAATTAGGGCCAGGCGCCCTTGATCGACCTCACAGATGCTAGTACGCATGGTTACCAGTCCTTTTGCACTGCCCCATGTGCCAATAGGCTGATGATGAGGACGGATACCAGTCGTTTTGTACCATCAGCCATCCATAGCGTGGGGGGAGCAAGGATGTTGGTGTTGAGTGCTGCACCATCGCGTCTATCTGCAGCATTCAGTAAAGATAGGGTGACATGTAAAAGAGTCAACAGGTGATTGTTTTCACTTCTGGTGGTGGGTGGGGTGTGTGCGCAAATTGCCGAACTATGCCCTGACCCACCGCAGACACTGTGTTTGACCCTAGAAGCATTTGAAGCTCATCCAAGAATGCAAATACTTTTCGGAGACAGCAGGAACTGTGGGATACCTTGCGTCCTCATTCCCCCCTCCCTCCATGAGCGTCCATTATATTCTTTGGCTTTCCGTTACGCTCGTCACGCAGCTGCGTGCTGAGTCTGTGCTATGCCTTCTGTCCGTGGATTTATTAAAAATACTTTGGACCAGGCGCACCATAACAGTAATTCCACTACTTAGATGCATGAGTCTCCTAGCGAGTTCACCGTGAGGACGGGCACTGAAGGAGATAGAGAGCGCATGCTGCGTGAAATCTATCACGAACCACGGACCGATGCAGCCGTGCTCGGGGAGGCAATGCTCCCTGAATACCGCATGAAAGCCTCGCACGGAAAAGGGTGCTATCACGGAGCACCCAATAAGGCAGCTCTCCCCAGGAACCTCCTGCTGATGCTTATCGATTAACGGAAGGAGAGCTTCGTGGAGATCTCCCAGGAGGATTTCTGTTCTATCACCATATATAGAGAGACCTCCTTCTCACACACTTCAGATTCCTGTTATATTAAGAATAAAAGTTAACATGGTTAAAGCACCTACCGACTGCTCCTTCCCCTGATTCAGGATCCGGGTTCATGGCCGGGGAGGGTTGGTAGGGGATCTCCGTGACGGTGATGAATAGATCCTGGCTGTCAGGGAAACCAGCGTTGTAAGCGCTCTCGCCTGCCTCGTCCTCCACAAACACTTCCTCATCTTCCCCGTCCATGAACATCGTCGAGGAACTGTCCGTCGACACTGTCCCATCATCAGAGTCCATGGTCACTGGTGGGGCAGTGGTGGCAGGCTCCGTAGCGTCCGTTTGCCGCTTTGATTTTTTGGTAGCCTTGTCTGGGGTCCTTGGTTTTCACGCGGCGATGCGTTGCATGACGGCTGTATCCTCTGTCTGGATCATGGCTTTGGAGACCTTCTCGTAGGTCTTTGCATTCCGTTTGTTGGAGCGCAGCTCCGAAAGCACAGACTCCTCGCCCCACACACCGATCAGATCCAAGAGTTCCCGGTCAGTCTATGCCGGGTCCCTCTTTCTATTCAGAGATTACATGAACTCCTCTGCTGGAGAGTTCTGCATTGCTGCCGGTGCTGCTGAGCTCGCCCCGATGTCCAACCACGAAATGAGATTCTAACTGTCCAGAAAGGAAAAGGAATTCAAATTTTCCCGGGTCGTTTCCTGTGTGGCTGCTCAGAGCATCGAAGCTCGGACTGCTGTCCAGAGTGTCAACAGAGTGGTGCACTGTGGGATAGCTCCCGGAGCTACTAAGTTCGATTTGCATCCACACCTAGCCTAATTCGAGCTAGCCATGTCGAATTTAGCGTTACTCCACCTGTCGGGGTGGAGTACCAAATTCGAACTAAAGAGCCCTCTAGTTCGAATTAAATGGCTTCCTGGTGTGGACGGTTGAGCGGTTAGTTCGAATTAACACTGCTAAATTCGATTTAAAGTCCTAGTGTAGACCAGGCCATAGTTTGTTAAGTTAGGCATTAGTTGTGTTTTGTCTTTATTTCTCTTGTAACCATTTCTGACTTTTATGCCTCATTACTTGTAATTCACTTAAAATATATCTCTTTGCAGTTAATAAACTTGCTTTATTATTTTATCTAACTAGTGTGGTTAGAAAACTCCATTTGGGATAACAGGATTTGTGCATATCATTTCTATTAATAAAATGATAGACTTCATATGAGCTTGTATTGTCCAGGAGAAGGCCGGGCCGTACAAGGCATACATTTCTGCAGAAAGTCTGGGATTGGGATTGTGCAGGCATCACCCAGCAGTGTAATTCAGGCTAATGAAAGTCTGGGTGTGCAGGTGCATATAGACATAGCTGGTGGTGACTTACACGCTAGAGGATGTTTATGAGTAATCCAGGAATAGAAGCAACAACATAAAAGCAGTATAAAGGGAATCCCAGGTTAGAGGGCAGGGATGACACAGCTACTCACTAGTCAAGATTGTAACCTGCGTATGTCACACTTACATAGCATTCTTTGATAACCATCCATGAAACTATTAAGTGCATTAAAGATAACAATAACACACTAAAGTTGAACAGCAGAGTTAAATCCATGCCCCCTCAAAAATAAACAGGCTCAACTAAAATATTGGCCAGAAAGGAACACAATGATTTTATGGAAAAAGTGAAATTTTCAAACTATTTAATAGGATATTTATTATGCATCCTTTCATTATAATGGAATGAGGAAAATAGTCCTGAAAACACTTTATTAGAGTAAGAAGGATTTTTTAAATGAGTGAGTTAGATAGAACTGTTAGTATAAATCTATTTATAAACATTGAGAATAACAGGATTCATATAAAGAGAATTATTTCCACAGATGCTATAAATGTACTTCACACACTGTCATATACATAACCACACTACAATCAAATCTTTTGTTGCAAGGTTACTCTGCATATTGTTGATAGCATTTGTTTATCTTTTTCTAACAGTATTAGTGCTGGTCCTTAATGAACCTGCTGCTTTTCTTGTACATACATCTGTTTTCATTTGCTGGGTGGCTTGTGCCAGATAGATACAAATGCTTATTTACTAAAGTACAAATGTAAGTGCAACAGCCTCATAATTTAGCTGAGGTTAATCAGAAAGGCACTGAGGAAGAAATAAAAATGAAAGATAAAATTCTATACGGAGGAACTGAAATCTCATGCCTCAGTATTCCTAGTCATCTGAGCTATCCATTAACTGGTGGTGGGGAGATCTGGCTCTATTGCTGGGATTGTCAGAGGAATGAAAGCTTGAGTACATGCCTATTGAAAAGAAATTCTGTTTCAGCCCAAAGTTCTGCTCTAATGGGAGTGTTTATATCCAAAGGAAATTGATAAGGAAGGATCTGCAGAATAGCACGTCAGGTGTTAATGTTAGTATCTGATTTTTCCCTCTCTTTAACTGGAGCAATGATTATTGGTGGAAAAGTATTATAAAAGAAAAGGTGTCGGGGGTGGGGTGACTTTGGCAGTACCATTTTTGACTGGAGAATGCATTCCCCGTCCAATTGGAATGCTTTGCAAACTTGTGCTGATATTGCCAACGTTTTGTTTTAGAGAGCGGAGGAAAAAATCTGACAGCGTCAAAACAATCTGATTGATTTTTTTTTAATGAAATGTTCCCATTTTTCCTTTTGAAACAACTTCTCATTCCAGTTTTTTTTAATTTTGTATTAGATTACATATGATGATGTGATTGTAAAATAAAATTGAAATCAACCTTTTTTTGGAATTTTCTTTCACAGAGAATTTCCAAATTTCAGGGCTTCATTGCTAATTGTAATAGAAACAAATTTTGAAATTTTAAAATCCTCCATGATCCTACAGTTTCCAAATGTTGAGGGGAGGGAAGGCTGGTGGTACACCAGTTTTATTTATTTATTTATTTATTTGAAGTCTATTTCCATTGGCCTATTTTCACTTTTGGGCATAGTCTCCATTGTGAAGGCAATTGTGTGACACTGTTGGTCACCTTGCAGGTGCTGGTCTCGTAGCATAATTTCCACAGCACAAACTTGTGTTTGATGAGCTTTCTGATAGGCAAGTTGATTTCCACATTCATTCAAAGTTTCTGTTACACAGACGATTGCATGATTCTATTGATCATCTTACAGTTGTTGTTTGCTTAGTTTCCATAGCTTGAGTAGTTGTGTTTTCCTCATTGTTAGCTTATGGCCACCTTTCATGCTTGAAAGGGTTCCATGTTGATGGCCTTCAGATTGTTCCTTAACCTTTGTAGATGCTGATTGGTGCTTGTTTGTTTGTTTCTTTTTGGCATGATCTACATAGTGAATTGTAAAGAACATAATATAGTACACCTGCTTACAACTTAAATGTAAGTAGGTAGGTACTTTAACCTCACCCATCACCCATAAGAAGGAAAGTAGGAGTATTTTCCATTCTTTTAAAATATACCCTACCTTGTGTCAGGAGTTCTGTGTATGTCTCCCCTCTGAAGTATCTTTCTTCCCCCATGAATTGGATGGGAGGGATGGATGCCTGATATCCCCTCCCTTCACCCCCACAGAGCAGGCATTAGGGTGGCAGTGTGCTAGGAGGGAGCAAGAAATCAAGACTGCTTCACTTTCTTTTTATGTCTCCTCCTGCTATCCTTCTTCTTTCTCTTGCCTTGGAGGTAAGTCATTCAGGGTATGTCTACACAGCAATTACACCTGCGGCTGGCCTGTGTCATCCGACTCAGGCTCAGGCCACAGGGCTGTACAATTATGATGTATAAACTAAGATGTGCAAGGCTTTAACAAGACCGAACAGGGGAGCATAGGGTCAAATGGTTTCATTTTCATCACATAAGGATACTATATAAATCTAACGGCCAGCTACCACAATACCCACTGCAGTGTATTAACCTGTGACAGTTACCCCAATGAGATCTGTATGTATCTAAATGCCAATTGCATATGCTTCCTGCTAAACTTGTTAGTAGATTGGTTTGTAGGATGGATATTCCATTTTGAGAAATAGGTCAAGATTTTGCCATTTGTAATTGTTGTGATTAGGAATGAAACTTGTAGATTTAGAAATTCCCTGTGAAAGAAAATTCCACAAAAATGTTTGTTTCAGGTCCATTGAAACATTTCATTTTGACAAAATCAAAATGTTGCATTTCTGTTTCTCCCTGTATTTTATATTTTAATATAGAGCACAATACAACATTTTAAACAAATTTAAAGTGAAGTCATTTCAAAATGAAAAACCAAAACATCTTATTCCAAAAAACATTTCAACATCCTTGGAATGTTTTACCATTTTTTTTCCCGAATGAAATTTGGGTAAAAATGAAGCATGAAGCATTTTGACTGCCACAGAAAATGGTTTTGTCAAAGCTTTTTCAAACTATACTTGTTAGCATTGGTGAATGTCATGGAAGTCAAGGTTTGTGAATCCTCCCCAATTATTTTTTGGGTTCACAGAATTAGTGTTAGTTCACAAACTGCTTTTTCCCTTTAAAGTAAAGGCATCTTTTTTTTAACTCTCCTAAATGTGATTCAGTCTAAAAAAAAAATGATAAAAAATTGTGGCCTGAGGAAAGCCAATGCTGTTTATTAGGGATATATCCCCCCATAGATGCTCTTGCAAAGCTAGGCTGGCAGGTCTGTATAATTCTATAGGTGGATACTGCTGTATTTTTTATTGGTAATTTTTCTCTCACTCTGTTTATATTTACACTGCAGGGTGTGACGGTCTTTAGTGTAGGCATACCTGAGCTAGGCACTGGTAGCAGTGAAGCCTTGGGCATTGGTAGCAGTGAAGCCTCAGCAGCACGGGTTCAATGCGGGTTGTACAAGACCACCTGAGACAGACAGAATACTTGCCCATGCTGAACTCCATTGGTACCTGATCTAGCTAAATTAAAGCTAGGTCAGGTATGTCTTGGGTACTTGTTGTAATCACACCCCATGATTGCAATGCAGTCAGACCTGACGTGTTTTTAAAGCCTACATACTTTGTTCCATTTTCCACTCTATCCTATCATTGAATTTTTTTTCTCTCTGCTCCTTTTTTAACAGAATATAAATCAAATTGAAATTTCAGATGCAAGTTTGAGCATGTTTGAAATTTTAGAAAAACAATTAATTCATCCCTCTCAGTTCAGGGCAACTGCACCTGGTATTTTCCCTCTGTGGCCCAGCAAGGGCACCTATTCTCAGTCTTTCAGCTCCACAGCTGTTATTTCTCTTAGGTGGAGACTCGTGTCCCTCTCCCTTCTGACTAGGGTATTTCCAGGCAGCACACTTCCCTACCTACACTGTGTTATTCCTAGAAGAGACAGGCTGCCCTAGCAGAACCTGCTTGCTTTTTCTTTAGAGACAGTTAACAGGCATAATTGCTACTGTTTTATTAGGTACCACACAGCACTTTCAATGCATGCTTGCTTTATTCTTAAGGGCTTTATGCAGAAAATGTATTAAAACAATAAAAAGAACCTGCTAATAAGATAACCAGAGTTATCCCCACCCCTAACATGGATTTTGTCAGGAGCAGCCTTCAAACCCCCATGCAAGGGGGGATTCCTTGTGGTTACACGTTTATCACAGTTTCAGCGTAGAGCCAGCACACTCATAACATGTTTAGTCCATCCTTTATACAGTTCAGAGGTCTCTGCTCTGAAATTTCAGGAGTAGGTAGTTTGTACATAATGCGTTTTACTCCCCAGGGCATAGCTTAAAAATGGAGGATTCATAGTGGGTCATTTGCATTACTTCATAGGAAATGTACTTCACAGGTATAGTTCCAAAAAGTCCTTTTAAGTTCCTATCTCTTCCAGAGATTGCACTAGTTAGTCTCCTAGAGAAGGTACATACTTACAATTCCACGGTGACACATGCACCCCAGAGATGTTAAACTTAATTCAATAAAGTTAATTCAGGATATTGTCAGTATGTCATGTCTATGTAATACTTACTGTCTGTGAGGTTGGGTGCAGAACACAGCAAGGGAAATCTAAGGGGATTTGCCCTCACAAAGCAAACATTCTTTTTTTCCCTGCTTACCATCAAAGGGTTTGTGCTAGATTTGGACACAGACAGATTCTCCAAAGAGATGCAGCTGCTCTGAGCTACCCAAGTGGTATGCAGCAACCATAATCTGGCTGCAAATGCCTAGCAGAGAGAATTCCCTTGTTAGAGAGGAACTCTTTGCTAAGAATAACTGTGCTACATCTGGGTCTGTGCCTCCATCCCTCATGTAGTAGGCATGTCACAGGTGGGAAGAAGAGATGACAGAGCTACACTGAGGACCTCATGTCAGGAGTGCAACTTAGAGCTGCCCAGCAGCATCTCTAATTAACATCTGGGCTGGAGCCAGCTCTCAGGATTGGGCAAATGGAACTCATAGACTTTAAGATCAGAAGGGACCATTATGAACATCTAGTCTGACCTCCCGCCCACTGCAGGTTACAGAACTTCACCCACCCACTCTTGTAATAGATTCCTAACCTCTGGCTGAGTTACTGAAGTCCTTAAATCATGGTTTAAGGACTTCAATTTACAGAGAATCCACCATTTACACTAGTTAAAACCTGCAAGTGAACTGTCTTCCTGAGTTTCCCCTCTCCTGCAGACCTCTGCCACAGGAGAGAATCTGGCACATAATGCTCTTGTCCTACAAAGCGGGGGTCAGATTCTAAATCTCTGAATCCGTCCTGTCCCAACAGATATTGCTTCAGGCACAGACAAGGCTCTGCCATTCCTGTCTGTCATGGTGTTTGCTGGAATGGCTACCTTGTTAAGTGTTTGTAACTTAACTTTCCCATGAGGACCAGTGGACTGCTTTTCTTGTGGTCCCTACCCTTTCACTTATCTGGCTTGGGTGTGCCTAACAGGAGTTAAAACTTCTGCTGGAGTAGGTTTCAAGGTCATTGGAACCGTGCAAGTCTTCCCACTGGTTCAAGGCACAGTCTCCAGGGAAGGATTTCAAATTCTGCATCTTCAAAGAACCCACTTGAGTCTCCTCACGTATTATCTTTCAAGTTACTAATCTCATTTAAAGTAATTTAAAATGGCCTAACTATTGAAATATAGAAGTCCTAACCCTCCCCATTATCACAGTTCCAACAAGCTTAACTGCAGTAGACAGTTTGATAAGAGCTCGAGATATAGATAGACTTTAAGGCCCCAATCCTGCAAATGGGTCCTTACATACTCAAAGAAGAAGAGGCAAACACATATGCAGAGTAGCTCAGCCCAGCCTGCCTCTTAGAGTTAGTTGAAAAACAGGAATAAAGTTCACAAGAGTCTTTTATTCTTTTAATTTTTTTAACCAGCTCTATTTACCACCCAATCTTACTCACACTGAAGTCAATGTACTTTTTGCTATTGATTCCAATGGGAGCAGGATCTGTCTTGAAACCTTCTTCATAGGGCTATTGTAAAGTTTCATTAGTTAGTGCTTGTTAAGTCAGTTTGAACTTTTGAGACACCAAGTGCCATCTACATGCAAAGTGTTATTGTTTCATTTATTATTGTGTTCATTATTTATTTGTTAAGGCATTGCATTAAAACAACAAACACCTCTGACTTTCCACACTCCTCATCAGGGCTGGCTCCAGCTTTTTTTGCCACCTCAAGTGGTGAAGCAAAAAAAAAAGAAGAGAGGGAGAGAGAACCAATCGGCGGTGGTGGGTCCTTCGCTCCCTCTCTTCCTCTTCGGCAGCAGCTCTAAGAGGAAGAGAGGGACTGAGAGATCCACCGCCGAATTGCTGCCGAAAACGTGGACGTGCCACCCCTTTCCATTCGCTGCCCCAAGCACCTGCTTCCTTTGCTGGTGCCTGGAGCTGGCCTTGCTCATCATGAAACCAGACTCCTCTTTATGGTTCAAGCTCTCAATGTTCTACTGGGTTCAGTAGAAATTGCAGGTAGCTAAAAATAACTTCTTCACCTGTACAGTATCTCTTGACTTACTATCAGCATTATCTTTTGCTCACAGTATAGTAGGTTATGCCCGCTGAATAGATGACAGCCTGGTGAAACAATTTCAAATATGTTTCATCATTAAAAGAATATGGGCCGAATTCAGTAAAAAGTCCATCTGGCTTTCACATTACATAGTGCCAACAAACATTACTTTTTCCAGGGTCTGGCCAGCTTTGCGCAGGTTTGAGCACAGGCCAGACAGCATTTCTATGGATTTTGGCTCTTAATCAATTTTTTTTATATCAGAATGCTCTCAGACAATAATTCCTCACCTCAACCTCTTTCACATATTAGCAGTACATAGATAATGATATGACCCAGATCTGAAGCTTATTGTATAGTCTCTCTCTGCATGTCCATTAATCATCTTCCTCCTCTTATTCTGAAACAATTTTTAACTTTGCCTCTGGGGCACAAGGGAAGACATCTTTGCTCCTTTTATGTAAGGACTCAGTGCACATGCACTGTGTTCACCTTAAAGGTTTTGACTAGCTTTTCAAAATGCCATCTTTAATCACTTTGAGTAGTTTGTGAAAAATAAAAGCATTGACATGAGACAAAATGTTTTAATTACACTCTAACTAGCCTTCCAAAATACATTCTTTTCACTGTTCTTGAGCCAAAAGGAAGCCCTTTAGTATGAAGTACACACACCAGTTTGATGTCTTACTTTTTAGACAAATTGTTATATTCATTTCCATAAAAGACTAAACAAATGTAATTAAACATACTGAAGTACTATAAACTATGTAAACAAGCTTAATCTTCTTTCCCTTTTAACTTGAATTTGATCGAGCTGTCTGCTGGGGCAATATGCACTTTCCTTAAGATGAGGTCCACAATATGCATACAGCTACCTAAAGGCCAGTTTAGAATCATATGAACACCAGTTAAAAGCACAATCCTAGTTAAAACATAACTATTAACTTCAAACCCCTAATCATAAAATTCCTTTATTCAGGGGTTAAAGTCAGGGGAAGAGCAGTTACATGTGTATTTTCTGTGCTCTGCTCCTTTGAATTTCAAAGTACTCTCCCTGTGTTCAGACCAGCAGACATCTCTTTCTAGTAGCTCAGTATCTGAAGAGAGGCACACACCGTGCTCTCTCAGGGAGATTTTACTTTGATTTTTTCTCATTCTATTCTTCATTTAACCACAGAAGAAGGTCTTTCTGATTGTAAGTATCTGCTCCCTTTTTGGATTTGGAGAGTCATTTCAATGGGTCTGTAGGGGTTCCTTTGGAATATTTGCATGATGGCTGGAAATCCTGTGGGAGATGTTCCCCTTGCTGAGTACTCTCTTCTTAATTTGTGTTTTTTACAGAAAAAATTCCAAGTGCCTTCAAAAATGGTGTCCTCTGCAGTTTTGTGATATGAAAACATAGCTTCTTGAGGTGTCCATGGCTTTGATGCTTAAACCTGAGGTAGAGGGACTGCCTTGAGAGCCAGTTAGTCACCTGATCCATGGTCTTTCTTAGGAAATTGTCAACAAGGATTCCAGATAGTGCCAATTACAAAGATGGCTTTCGTGATGTGGACATTGAGTTTCTAGGAGGTGACCCCAAACCATCATCTCATGTTCCATAGGGTACCAAAGAGCCATCCAATTCTACTGTAATCTATTTTGGTTCTTAAACCATGACTCACCATCATAGTATCCAAATAACTACCAGAGTTTGAAAAAAAATACAAGCTGACTTGCCATGCAAAATTAGTTTCTTTGCTATTGTCTCCCACTATGGGGAGCAAACTGAATATTTTTAATGTATTTATTTTCATTTGTTCCCTCTTTATATAAATGCCAGTAGGTTTTTGTTAATGGTCTATGAGAATAAGTTCTGATGAAGTTTGGTTTGCGTCAGATCCTGGAAGGGTTGAGCTCTGTGACTGTTCATGATTATTGCAGTTTCAAATTCTGCAGTCTCAGGCCAGCTGCTAAGAAAGTCCGGACTCCTGAGCAAATGAAATAGAGCCTTCCATTATCCTGCGGAACAGAACAGTTGAGGGGGAGGGCCAAGTTCATGGAGGGATTTTAAAATAAGGACTAAGACTTGACACTTGGCCTGATGTTCTGCGGGAGTGAACTTAAGTGAGTACAGTACAGAGGTGATATGCTCTCAATAGCCTGCAAGAGTATCAGTTGCAGCTTTTTCAGTTCTGATGCTGGCAAGCTGAGGTATATTGTGTTGCAATAAAGTTATCTGAAGATAACAAGGGTATGAATAACCCATGCTATGTAGTCATCAGTTGGGGCACATTTGCCTAGCTAGCTACAGATGGTAAAAAGTGATTTTTTCAGGTCAGTACTATCTGACAGGTCAACATCAGCAAGAAATCTCAAACTACAAGACTGCAGATTCTGTGATTTGGGTCAGATGTCCTTGACTGGAGCAAGAATTGTAGGAAAGTCAAGGTCTTCAGAGTATTTCCCTCTGCCCACTAGTATTATGTATGTCTTTCTTGGCTTTACCTGCCAGATACTGGGCTAGTTGGTAGCATTCCGTATGGTGTGAATGATAACTAGAACTGAATGTTATCTCCATAAGGTTGGGATTGGAGTCCATGGAGTGTCAAATTTCTGCCAGCAGCTACGTGTAGACTTTGCATAGGACAGTTGTGGATTCAAAGGTGAATACACTGGTGGCAGAGAAGCAGTTGCCAGTAATCAGAATCTGAAAGGACTACTATCATTTCAGGGCTTTTCCTATTACTCCAATTTCAGCTCATCATGCTGAATGCAGCGGAGAGGCCTAAGAATATGAGTGAGGTGGTATGCTCCTAGTCCATGAAAGGAGATCATTCACCAGTGCCATTCCTATTCCACATTATGGCCTAAACTATGATTTGGGATGGATCTAGAATATTGGCTATGGAAAGAAGTACTTGGTGATGGTGCTTAGCTATTTTCTTAGTTAGCCTGCTTATGAAAGGGAGAATTAACTTCCTTTACACGTTTACACGTCCAGTTGCATCTAGCAAATGTTGGGGCTTTTTTTTGAGGGGAGGGGATTGGCTGTATTAAAGTGTGCAGGGAAAAGAAGTTCTATCTTTGAATGAGGTGCTAATAGTCTCTGTCAGGAGTCTTGAACTTGTTCATGATGGCAACACAATTTTTGTCACTTCCAACCTAGGCTGAATTCATACTGGTGACCTAGAAGGGAAGGCTTTGTGGCCAGCTATCTGTTCCTTTAACCATCTTGTCCATTTGAGATAACTTATTTTTTATCATACTTTTAAAAAGATGGAAACTGGTAAATGAATAGCTACTGAGGATCAATTTTTTTTTCTGAGACTATGACTAAGATATACTCAGAGCTAGATGTAGGAATGAATTTCATGCCTGCCTTCCAATTTTCTGAAAACTATTGCACTTCACTGGTTGAGGTGGATTAGTGCAAATTAAATTTCAAGGCAGCACACTTGAGGCCATGAATCCACCATCAGGCTCTAGGTTATTCAGTTAATCATGCTAAAATACCATGCTCTTTCTATAATGCATAAATAGTGCATATTGGGATGAAAGGAGATATGCCAGACATATGAAATTTGATGTCAAGCAAGAAAAAAAATCTGAAAATTGTTGCAAGACTGTTCTGTTGAAAGACTGCTTTTGCTGGTTGATACATTTCAGTCCAAACACCTAGAATAATCTCTCTCTCTTCCTCTAATCAGACATTATTATTACTCGATGTCCATGATGACGTTGTTTATGTAACAGTATTCTGTATTACATAGAATGAAATTCTACCTTAAATACTGCGGGAAAGCAGGCACTACCTTAAGTCTGCAAGTTCCATAGAAAATATATTAATGAAGAAATTTGTTGTTGACCTGCATGTGATGTGTACTTACATTAAATAAATTTAAATTAAATTAATTTTGAGTCAATTTAAATTGCAAACTTAATAGTGTTGAGAAAGATGCTCACTCTATTATGAATTCACCACTTTAAAAAAAAAAAAAAGAATGACAGGAAGTTTTTCATGTACCATATTCTGGATAATAATGTGGGGGAAGGAGGACTTCATGTTTCTAAAACTAAACTGGCACTTTGTTAGCAGAACTATTTACAGAGATGCTGCAACTGGAGCTAGCATTTCGGCAATGTGCATAAAGACTTGCCTCCTAGGGCATCCTCCAAATTTTTCTTTCCTGAAACCTGTGATCATCCTTTAAAGTTCCACACTAAACAAATCTTTGTTTAGAGAGAGAGAAAGAGAAGGAGAGAGAGAGTAGGGAAACTACAGCATTAAGACACAGGTTCTGGTTTCAGTGTTGCGTACACCTTGGGTAATCATTTATAACAATGTAAAATAGGCATAAGGTGCTGTCTTCTCATTTGTTAATGTATTATATGCCCCTTTTTCCAGTGTAAATGACTGCACAAGGTTCAGGGCAATGGAAAGTCAGACTAACAATTTTCTAACATCAGCAAGATCTGAAACCAGTCTCCTTTTTACTTTAGTCTATTCTCTAGACTCCAAGCATTTCTTCAAATATAATACCACTTTGGATACATTTATGAGAATGTAAGAAAAAAAAATTCTTATGCCAGGATCATTTCTTGGCAACTTTGATATGTTTGTTGTAGTTGTTAACTCTAATGTATTTCCTGATAGTTTAGTGTGCTTATTTTCTTAAAAACAAAGCCATCCATTCATTGTTTATTTAGATTTTCTCTTTTCATTTCTGTTTAAAGTGAAGACTAGTTTGCACATACCATTTAAACCAAAAAAAGAAAGCAGACCCTTTAAATCTCTTTTTTGCATTTGATCTTCTAATTTATATGGAAACAAACTCACTTTTCAATCACCCGCTGATTGTAATTCTTCTGAAAGTTTCAATGTAACCCAAAAATCAATATTAACAGATGTTGTTTGCTTAAGTCTGAAAGTGTTCCAGAAAAATGCTTGTCAAACGCATCCCATCTCTGGTTTCATAAAGTTTCAGATTCACAGAATCAATATCAGCAGATGTTCGCTACTTTTTTTATTTTATTTTCCTCAAGGCATTTCAGAAGTGCTTCCTCCAGCATAATTTTGAAAGAAAATTGAAACCAAGTGTATGACAGCTATCACTGTTGCCAGAGAGTACGGGCTTGTCAACTTCTTGAGAATTATATTGTCTTCATCTAATATCATCAGAGACCAATAATTAAAAAGAAAAAGACAGTTTTAATTAGTTCATGATGAATGATTGTCTAAATCGATATGGTGTGGGCCACATGTGTTAGATGTCTATATTAGTGCCAAATTAGCATTTCTGTATACCGTGAAAACATCAATGCAGGAGGTGAATACTACAAATTTAATGAGGGGAAGGAAAAGAAGAAAAATATCACCTTGAAAGATGAAATGTATGTGAATGGGACTCCTCTGTATGATCCCTTTTGGAAATCTGATCATAGTAGATACATACAAAGGCGAGAGAGAGAGAATGTTGTGCATGTGTGCGCATACACACACACACACACACACACTTGCAGCCACTTCTGGGCTAAACAACAGTGGGGTGTGGATATAATTTTTGACCAAGATCTTATTCTTATTTTTATTTTAAAAAATAAAATAAAAAAAGTGCCAAGGAATTGGTAGTAAGCACATAGATCTCAAAATACTCAGCTTTAAAGATTTCATCAACAAATTCCCTGCTACACACACATACAGACCAAACTGCATGGAGCTACTTATCTACCTTGGAGCGAGGAGTTCCACCTCAGATGACCTTGCCCTCTTTTTGGAGCATCAAAATCTAATTGATATCACTGGGAATTCCATGTATGTCTTGAAGCTGTCATACATCTTAAAGCAAATGTCTGCAACTTAACCAATTTTTTAGCAGTGTTGCATCCATAATTATTGCAATTCTACCAATTTAAAGTGTGCGTGTCTGTGGAAGTAACAATATGGGAAAAGCTCGTTGTTTCAGAATTGTTTTGGATACTCTGCAAAGCCCAATTTTAATAGAAGCACTTACTGGATATGCTCCTATAAATAAGCTACAAGGAAGTCCTTTTAATATGAAAGTTGATGAGCAGTAATTAGAGAATGTATATACGTTTAGTAGATAAATTACAAACCCTGCACAGTATTACTGTGCATATGTGTGTTGGAAGAACTGAGAAGTATTTTGCTAAGGGTATCTGTTTCCTCTTTATATTTTAATCTCCCTGTTTGCATGTGTAAAATAGGCTTCCTTTTTTCAATCAGATAAACAACAATGATTTTCATTTCAGAATTAGTACAAAATAAAGTAAAAGGTCCAATAAATTGCAAAAGGATAAAGTCTGCAGATGGTCTTTCTGTGATACAGGTATATGCTTCATTTTTTATGCATTTTCTTCAAATTATATTATTTCAATGTGAACAGCAGTTGAAAAAGAAAAACATGCCTTCTCTGCTGGTGTATATTATTGACTTCAGTGGAGTTAAACCAAGATAGAATTTGGTTTTTAGTTCTATTTGTTTTAACAAAATTATGGCAGTTACTGTGCCTACTTGTATTATATTTGATTTAACACTCATTAGAAGGGAGACAGTTTGTAGAAATTACATGGGTTCATTTTGTTGCATGGTAGTAACGAGAAAATTTATAGTTTTACATTAGCTGATCTTCTTTAGTGTGATGACACCTGGGAAAGCTTCAAGAGGGTTTCTGGTTCTAGTGCATCATGAGTGTAAAAATCTCCAGAGAAGATCATTATAAACTCATACAACCCTCCAGCAGCGTCTTTCCATAGGCCCTAAAATACTGAAGCTATTTTTTTTCAGACTTTTTGATATAACAGATTTTGATCAGCAGATTTGGCCAGATGCCTATATAAAATATCAGGTAGCTATTTTAGATCTGTGAAACTTTAATATGTTACCATAATATGTTCTGTATAGATATAATCATGCAACCTGGTTTTTAACAGCATGTGTTAAACATGGAGCCTGGGAAAAACTGAACAGAAGGCAAATTTTCATTCTGAATTTTGAAATCACTTGTTTTTCATCACTTACATTATAGCTTAAATGTTACGACACCACTGTATTTTATTTATATTGTTTCTTGTAAGATAGACTGAAAGGGAGAAGAAGGTAAAATATTTATAAATTTCCTTGAAATCTAAATGAACATTGGATTATTAAATATGCAGTGTACATCTGTGTTTAGGGAGATTCTGGAAGATGAATTATTGACTTAATCTTGTAAATATACTGCATGCACATGAACCATAACATCTATGAGAGTCCTTTGGGTAAATCCATACTTGAGGAATTTTAAAAAAAATATTAATAGCCTAGGGCAGACTGTTTTTCTTTTTAGTGTATGTACAATGTGCCTCAGGTGGCACGTGGCCATGATTCCTCACCAAATTTGGTCTGCTGGTTGGATCATTAACTTCCCCAGCTGGTGCTGGGTATTGACAGGGAGTATGATATGAACACTGATCCATGCCCATCAGGGCGGATTGTTCTATCTCATAATAAAACCCCTCACAGAATGTCCCTCTCTGCTCTTCTCTTCGGAGTAGGTAAATAGGAGGGATTTGTCTCTTCTCTTCCCCCACAAAAAGAAAGGTACCATCTTGACATCCACTATAGTATGTCAGGACTATCCATCAGAAAGGACTATCCATCTGTCCATGCTATAAACCTCTTTGGTTCTTGTCAACTCCTTGATAGTGTGATGTCACTGAAGTTACATTGGCAGACCCTTCCACAAGGAGTTCCACTGAACAGAAAGGAGCCATGGATCACAGGAAAATGTGATCTAGCCTGGCACTTCTATCTTCTCAGCAAATTTCCTGCTGGGCTCTGGATAGAGAGGAGCAAAAGGTGTCTCTTCAGCTCTTCTGTCCTACCATTCCCCCGTCTCATCTTTACTATCTATCAGGTAAATCAGTATAGTGTCACATAAATAAATGAAATCCATGTGACTTCATCGGAGCTTATCTATATCATTCTGTGTTCAAAATTCATACTAAATAGCAAATGTTTCTTTGTCTTCCCTTGTATACCTAGCTCAAATACAGTGAGATACATTTAAAAGAAATCATTAAAAAATGAAGCAATTGTATCTAATTCTATGCTATATCACGTGCCATCAGTTAGCAGGGCCGGCTCCAGACCCCAGCGTGCCAAGCGTGCGCTTGGGGCGGCATTTTACTGGGAGGGCGGCAGGCGGCTCCAGCGGACCTTCCGCAGTCATGCCTGTGGGAGGTCCACCGGAGCCGCGGGACGAACGGCTCTGGTGGACCTCCCTCAGGCATGACAGCGGAGGGTCCGCTGGTCCCACGGCTCCGGTGGACCTCCCGCAGGCATGCCTGCGGATGCTCCACCGGAGCCGCGGGACCAGTGGACACTCTGCAGGCACGTCTGCAAGAGGTCCCCCGGAGCCGCCGTGCTTGGGGCGGCCAAATTCCTAGAGCCCCCCCTGTCGGTTAGTCTTTATTTCAGGGACATTATTTAGGGAACAAGAAAAAGAAATACTGTTTGTTACTGAATTGGTATATTATCAGCAAATCAAGGATAATGTAACAGGCTGGCAGTGTATGACTAAACACCTATTAGCGGGTGTTGAATCTATGAGAAATGTTGTCTAGATTCTGTTGACTCAATGAGATCAGTGGCTGTTTATTTCACCCAGATATAAGAAATGTATGAGCAGTTCTCTGGAGGAGAGCATAGAGGATGTGAGCTGAAGAGTCTAGCAGCAGGAATACTAGGAATAGCCGACATGTGGGGAAATTTTAAACTGAACTTTATTTTGGTTACTGTCCATTACTGTGTTAAAAACAAAGAAATCCCAGGAAGGAGATAAGTTTATCTTATCACATATACTGATTTTTGCCTAGAAATTTAAAAATATATTCCTATTAGTTTATCACTTTACACATTTTTTTTCTCTCTCTCTCTCTCCCCAATCTTAAATTTAGCAAGAATTCTCACCTGGCTCTAAATTCTACAGCATGGGTCCATTTTTTAAATAAATAGGAATAAATTAATTATGCCAGCTGCTGGTGGTTACTATAACTGCCAATAAGAGAGGATAAGGAATAGCTGAATGAAGTGATGACTAAAATGAGAGGAGAAGGTTTAAAATTAGCAAACAAGATGGATATTATCAGATCTAAATTAATTTCTAACCAGATTTATCAAGGGCACAGCTGTTCAAAGCAACATGAGAGGGAAAGTCAAGGAATATTTACTTGTTAGAGGTAAAATAGAGCAAGAATTTAACTTAAAGTAATATAGCAGGAATGCATGATTTTTTCAGGGGTTATGAAATAATCAGGAGCAAAATTCCTCTATATTGGAATAATTAAAACATTCAATAAATATATCAATTCTGTGACCAGTAGCAGTCAGAGAAGGAGCCATGTTCAGAATTTGAGTGGCAAAAGGGATGGCAATTGCAGCCCCAGATTGTATGTAATGTAAATCTTTTCAGGGCTGTAAACCCATGAAGAGATGAATTGGGATAGAACATGCAAAATAGAGCTTGATCTTGCAAATACTTATAATAGGCAATATGCCATCTTATAGCTAGTGAGCTGGCTGCAGTATTGCTAATCATGAGCACCCAAAACAAACATGATTCAGGCCTGCAAAAATCATAAGATTGGCTTATGAAGCATTTTCTATATATATATATATATATACATATATATATATATACACACACACACGTGCCTTGTTTTTTGGAGCCTTTAGAGGGTCACATTTTCAAGGTTGTTTTTTTTCTCTGCAACCACAAGGGCTAGAAAATTACTTTAAAAAATAAAAACTGATATTATTTCACAGTAACTTGACTCTAGGAGCTAGGGCTTTAAAAATACACATTAAGTATTCACAATAAAATCAAAGAAGTTGGCAACATTAGGTTTGTATACAAACTGTGACATAATGCAGTTCAACAGGACTACTCAGAGTGATAGGCATTATGCCTGTTAGGAAGTGTTGTCAAGGTGGGTCACTAAAATGGGAGGTAAATTCAGTCCACAGTTGAAGAGATGGTAGGTGAGCTGGAACATCGTGACTGACAGGTTAGGCCCCTATTAAAAGCAGAGTGATAGAGTGTAATACAGAGAGTCCACAATGATATGCTGAGAGAAATATATATATTTCATAAGTCTGACAATACTCTAAAAAAACTGGCATTGAAAATACTAAGAACAATTAATGCTGCAAACCAGAAGGTTGAACTTAGGCCTCTTTCTAAAAGGCATGCCCTAGACACTGAGGAAATAAGAGAGAGAGAGAGAGAGAGAGAGAGAGGAAGATATGATTTTTTTTTAAGAATATTTAAAAAATACACCTTTGCAACTGTATGAAGTTCAAAAATAGCCAGAAGGATTCACAGAAGATGGATTAAGTGAACAGCAGTTTCTCAAAGAGGATAGTAGAAACAAAGATTTAGCATTTGAAAGTGATTTTGTAGAAGTGAGGTATTTGTTCAGGTGTGTGCTGTACCAGGCTATATTGTTTTCTAACACTGACACAATTTGGCTTGCAAAATGGCTTACAAAATGTGTCTGTTAAACTGCTAGATTCTTATCTGATGTCAGATTTCTATTGGTAACTGGCACATTCCAAACTTTGTTATACTAGAAAAAAGACAACAGTTGTCATTGATGGATGCTGCTGAACTGGTGCTAAGCAAGGTATAGTTGCAAGCATAGACAAGGACAAAGGGTGGGAGCTATAAAAGACATTTAGGTACTGCAGTGATGAACATCATGATGCTTAACTTTTAGGCACCTAGGAAATCACAAGAACAACACTGAGATCCACAAAAGACAAGGCAGGGAGAGAGGCACCCAATAATGCGATCTACAAAAGCCAGCTTACTAGGCATGGAGTTGCCTAAGCTAGCCAATGGAAGATGGAGACAGGAGGGGTGTGTGCCAAGTCCTACTACTCTTTTGGAGATAGGTGCCATGTCAACTTCATAATCAAGCACTGGGAACCTGGTACCTGGATCAGGTGCCTAAGCTACCTTTTGATGGAAAGAGTTAGGCACCTGTCTCACTCTGCACAAAATGGCCACTGGAGGAAGAGGAGATGGTGCCCATCTTATAACTTTTAGCCTAGTGGTTAAAGCACTTGCCTGGGATGTGGGCAACCCCCATGTTCAACTCCTGTCCCTTCACCCCCTGCAGAGCAGAAGAAAGGATTTGAACAGAAGTCTTGCACCATTCAGGCTAGTGCTGTAATCACTGAGCTATGGGATATTCTGATACAGGCGTCATCAGCTTCTCCTGTTGAGGCTATTGCATTGTGGATAGATAATGAGAGAGTGGTTGGAGCCCCCACACCAAAATATCCCATAATTCAGTGTTTAAAGCAGTCTCCTGTGAGGTGGGAGACCCCTGTTCAAACCCTTTCTTCCCTTCTGGTGTGTGGCAGGGAGAGAACGGAACATGGGTCCCCACATCCTAGGTAATTGCTCTAAGTACAAATTAAGCAGTTCAATGCCTATCTTCCCCATGCTCATTAATAGCTCTAGGCCAGGGATCGGCAACCTTTGGCACGCGGCATGTACAAACTACAGTAGAACCCCAGAGTTACGAACATCTGAGGAATGGAGGCTGGTCATAACTCTGAAATGTTCGTAACTCTGAACAGAACATTATGGGTGTTTTTTTTCAAAAGTTTACCCCTGAATATTGACGTAATCCAGCTTTGAAACTTGTAACCATCTTTTAACCATCTTAATTTAAATGAAACAAGCACAGAAACAGTTTCCTTACATTGCCAAATCTTTTTTTAAACTTTCCTTTTATTTTTTTATTAGTTTACATTTAACCAAGTACTGTACTGCATTTAATTTTTTTGGTCTCTGCTGCTGCCTGATTGCGTACTTCTGGTTCCAAATGAGATGTGTGATTGACTGATCAGTTCATAATTCTAGTCTTCATAACTCGGATGTTCTATTGTAAGAACAAAAAGATGGTCCATACCCCAAAGAACTTACAATCTAAGTATAAGAGAGGTGCCAACAAGTGGATGCAGACTGGCAGATGAAGAGCACAAGGAAACAATGAGACAATATTCACATTGCTGTGAAATTATATATGGAAACTTATTCTTTTAGAAGAGCTTATTCCTCTTTTAGTGATTTATATACTATAATGTCACTCTATTTTCAATATGATTTCATATGCATTAACAAATGTATGTGGAGGGTGTGTGTTTGGGGTGGGGTGATCTTGCTTTATTATTTGATTCAGTCAAAAATGTGAGTTCTGTGTGCCCACAAGCTAATTCACATACCTTGAGCAGAGAGAGGCTGAAAATTCAGAGCACACCCATAGTACCCTCAGCCCCTGTTTCATTCTATTTTTCTTCATCATTTTCTGGGCTTTTAAAGAGGAAAATCATTTGGAGGCATTCTGTACTCTAGGGAATTCTAGCTATATTTTTACCTGTGTATAACTGAGAAACCATAATTTTCTTTCATTTGTGAAATGTAGACATTTTGCATAATTGCTAGAGTACGCGAGCATCATATTTTCTGAATGATGTCACTGCAGCTTTGCCCGCAGATTTGCAGTCAATAGTTTGCTGTGGTTGTCAGCCTCAAATCGTTTATTTAAAAAAAACCTGGCCTATACATCTTTACTACAGCTGGCAAAATGACATTTAAAAATCCTCACTTAATAAAGCAGATTTTAATATTTTCAGGACACTTAATAAAACCCAAACACACACTGGTGAGTGACCACACACTGAAACTGTGATTCATTACTGACTCTCTTCCAAGTAGCCTTCTCGCTTGAAATTGCATCTTCCTCACTCTCAGCTGCTGCTGCTGAAACTGTGTGGATGGGGTACATAAATTGAAGGCAAACTTCTTCTTTAGCAGTTCTTCCTTGCCAAATGAATCACAGATAGAAAATCACTGAGCTTGCCAAAATTTATCATACTGTGTCTCCAAAAGTGAAAACAGGTTTTTCATAAAGCAAAGCAAATGTTGTGTTTTGCCACAGATAATATTTTGAAAGTTGGTACAAGGTATCTTTGTAGCTCAGAAATGTTTTTGCAAACTGATTGCATACTTCAAAGTATCAAACCTTCCGAGACCTTCTTAAAACTAATTAATCAACTTTGCAAAATGCATATCCTCCTTTCAAGTAGAACCCACAATTCTTCCACCTTGGGGAATCATTTCCTTGATTTCCTAGCATGTTCCCTATCTAATTATTGTACCTCTAAATAGGAGATTTGTTATTACATGACTTGATTAATTGGATATGTTATTTCTATATCAGGTGAGAAATCATCAAAGGATTGATGATGAGCTTATGAAATCAACAAAGGCTGTATAAGGCAAAATGCAATTACTTCCCAATTAAAAATCCATTTGACATATTTGAGAGATTAATAAACAACTTGGATTTGTTACTAACACAAATAATTATTTTTTTAAAAATTCAGGAATCAATATTTATATTTAATACACTGCATCTGATGAAAGCATGGGATGAGATAATATATAATCTTGATCACATTATATTATATAGATTTAAAATATATACATTTTTATTGATGATTTAATCATTATTTACTGTGTAGATTGGAGAGTGATATATTCATTTTCCCCACTGTTTAATTACCTCTCCTGTTTCAAGTTAGGGCACTATGGGTCAGCTTTTCAAAGGTATTTAGGTATGGATAAGCAGCTAGTGAGATTCTCAAAAGTGCCTGAACAGATGGAACTTAGGGCCCAGATCCTAAAAGATATTTCAGTTCCTAAGGCCTTGGCTACAGTGGCGCTTTACTGAGCTGCAACTTTCTTGCTCAGGGTTGTGAAAAAACACCCCGAGCGCAGGAAGTTACAGCGCTTAAAACGCCAGTGTAAACAGTGCCCCAGCACTGGGCTCCCAGCGCTGTAAACTAATCCCCTGGGAGAGATGGAGTACCTGCAGTGCTGGGAGAGCTCTCTCCCAGCGCTGGCGCTGCGACCACACTCACACTTCAAAACACTGCCGCGGGAGCGCTCCCGCTGCAGCACTTTGGAGTTTCGAGTGTAGCCAAGCCCCCAGTCACATTGAGGATATGGGCCCAGGTGCCTAATCTACTTAGGTACATCTGAAAATCTTACTACCCACCTATTTGCATTTTTCGTTGCAAAACACATTCTGAAAATCTACCCCCCCAAGTCTTTCATGCCAACAAAGCTTTGTATTCCTCTCCAATTTAAATAGATTTCAGAGTGGTAGCCGTGAGTTTGCCTCCTCTAAGCATTTTTCCCACTTACGCTCAAAGACAAGTTACTCTTCCTCTCTATTGTTGCCTCTTTGACAGTAGTATACCATTCTGTATCAGCTGGATATATTAGTTAATGTATGTATAGAGCTTTGAAGTTACAAATCAATACTTTAAGTGTGAAGAATATGGATAAAAAGATTTCCAAGGAAAGAAAGCATTATATAAAGTCAAGACTTCTTGAGCTCTTAACATGTAGGTAGTAGGTCATTTACATTCTTTGTTAACTGTAAAACTGTCTGAACAATAACTGTTACATCACAAATACTTAAGTAATAAGCAGAGTAAACAATTTTCCAAACAATATATACATTCAATTGCAAAGATAGTTATTGAAAGCTGGGATGGAATCCTGGCCCCACTGAAATCAGTGGTGAAACTCCCATTGACTTCAATAGAGCTGCTGGTCTGTACCCTCTGTAGGCCATTTACAGGGCCTGATTTCCAGAAGTGCAGAGCATCAGCAACTACCATTGACTTCTTTTGATGCTGTGAATGCTCAACACCTGGAAAATTAAGGCCAAAGGACCAAATCTAACCTTCATTTTGCATACAATTATTATTATTAATACTTGTCATTTGAGGATCACAAAGCACAAAGTTAAATAAGTGTCATATTATCTCAACTTTGCAACTTTCACAATCTTTGGTATTTTCCACGCTGCCAAAGTCAATGTCTTAATTTTATCATAACCAAAGCAGAAAATTTTCAGGGCCTGTTTTTTCCCCCACAAGGTTTTTTTGTTTGTTTGTTTGTTTTTGTTTTGTTTTGTTTTGTTTGTTTTTTCCTTTTCCTTTGTATAATACATACCAAAGTCCATTGTGCGGTTATATCCAGAGAGAGAGAGTTCATAGCTAGACTCATTTTTCCACCAGTGTATGGAACCTGGAAGTAGCAGTAGAGGAATGTTTATAATAATTGATTCTGGCCAACTGAGAACATGTTTTGCCCAGAGAACTTGTTTTGAATAAAGCTTAATTTAATATGAATTTCAGAGTGTGAGTGAAACATCCCAAACTGTATGCTATGTACTCAAAGAAAACTTTAATTGTGTTCACAACATTTATCTGGAGAGCCATATGGATGGTAACTGGCGTTCTGCCACTTATCAAGCATCTGATCTATCATTTTCTATATGTCCTCTGTTCAAAGTCTTGCAATAAAGAATCACTGGTTTCCTTTTAAATCTTTAGTGATCATGTGGGCTGTAAAACAAGAAAAGACCTGATTCTGTTACTCTGAGTCCATATATGAGTGAATGAATAGCTGCTTTAGCATTAATGTCACTTGCCAGAGACCTTATCATATATATCAGGAACCATGGTATTTGGGATTGGAATTTGTGCTGAGTTCCTAAGTCTCATTATTCTCCCATATCCTCTATAATAAAAATTAGCTGGTGGAATATGCCATAATTCTCCCCAAGGTTTAATATATCATAAAAGCCTCTTTAGAATCCACCATCAGTGGCTCTCTGTATGGCTCTTTACCATCTGTGGCTTGATCAAAACTCAGCATACATATAGTGTGCTCTATTAGGGCTTGATCTCACATCCACTGAAGAAAGAGGTATAATTCTCATTTACTTCATTGGAGTAGGAATCGGGGACATACCCCTTCAGTGGTATTGCTATAAAGTTTCTATATGTTTGATTGCAATATACTTGGTGGAAATGGTGATCAGCAATTGAGTGATTTCACATAGCCCCCAAAGATTGACTTGTACACAGAACAAATCTGTTTACTGAAATATAATTTTTCTCCAGTTATTTTTTACAGGTGATTTTTTCAGCTTCAAGCTGCATGGCTCATTTTCTCTGATGTTCTTCAGATATGGAAAGAATGGAGAATAAAGTGGTTCCAGTCCCAAAGAAGAGGAAAGCATACAACAGGGGTGGGCTAATTTTTTGGCCTGAGGGCCACATCTGGGTGGGGAAATTGCATGCAGGGCCATGAATGTAGGGCTGGGGCAGCGGGTTGGGGTGTGGGAGATAATGCAGAGTGTGGGAGGAGGTGCAGTGTGTAGGAATGGGCTCAGGGCAAGGGGTTGGGGCATAGGAGGGGTGTGGAGTGTACGAGGGGGCTCAGAGCAGTGGGTTGGGGTGCAGAAGGGGGTGCAGAGCATGGGAGGTGGCTCAGGACAAGGGGTTGGGGGCTTAGGGCAGGGGGTTGAGGTGCAGGAAGGGTGAAGCAGGGGGCTCAGGGCAGGGAGTTGGGGTGCAGGAGTGGTGTATGATGTAGCGGGGGCTCAGGGCAAGGGGCTTGGGGTGCAGGGAGGGGTATGGGGTGCGGGGGGGCTCAGGATGGGGTAGGAGGCTCAGGGCAGGGGTTTGAGGTGCAGGAGGGGTGCAGCAGGGCTCAAGGCAGGGGGTTGGGGTGCAGGAGGGGTTCTGGGTGTGGGCTCCGGCCCAGCACTGCTTACCTTGAGCGCAATGCACAGAAGAGCTAAGGCAGGCTCCCTGCCTGCCCTGGCCATGCACCGCTCCCGGAAGCAGCTGGCACCACATCCCTTCAGCCCCTGGGGAGAGGGGAAGCAGAGGGCTCCACATGCTACCCTTGCCTGCAGGCACCGCTCCCCGCTGCTACCAGGAATATGGGTAACTGCGGCCAATGGGAGCTTCGGGGGAGGTACCCACAGGTGAGGGCAGCGCATGGAGCCCTCTGCCCTCCCTTCCCCCAGGGGCTGCAGGGACATGGTGTCGGCCGCTTCTGGGAGCGGCGTGGGGCCAGGGCAGGCAGGGAACCTGCCTTAGCCCTGTGGAACCAAGGGGGTGGCAATCCCACGGGCCAGCTCCAAAGCCCTGATGGGCCATATCCAGCCCTCAGGCTGTAGTTTGCCCATCCCTGGCATACAACCATACCACTTAGAAATGGCCATTGTTACTGGACACACGCTTGTTTAACTATAGTATTTGGCAAGAGATGTTCTTTCCTGGAAAATGTCCTATAGTTTCGAATCTTACTAACTTTTCAAAAGACTGTGAACTGAATTACATGCACACACCTCCATTCCATGAGCAAAACTCTACTGCATAAATGCTCAGACACAGATATTCACATATAATTAACTACATATATGTGCATATTATAGCCTGTTCATCCAAAGTAGGGGTTTCACACATGTTTTGGAAAATGTGGCTATGCTTGTTTAAATGCCAGAGACCATTCTTGAAAAGATAAAAATAAGAAAGGTTTTGCTGTTCCATCATGTTGCCTTTTGTTTTCTCTTCTCCCTAGAGATTCCAAGAAATCAGCTTCCAGTCTGATAGGTGAGCGCACCACTAGTGTATATCAGCAGATTTAGACTAGAAAAATCAGTCACTTAGAGATCGATAGGTGACAGATCCTATAATGAAAACTCTATTGATTTAAAATCAAGCTGAAAAAAA
Organism: Mauremys mutica; assembly: GCF_020497125.1. Lineage (NCBI taxonomy): Eukaryota > Metazoa > Chordata > Testudines > Geoemydidae > Mauremys > Mauremys mutica. The sequence continues at coordinate 31,728,824 of NC_059080.1, read as the reverse complement.
CAAAGCATTTCCACATTTCAGGAAATGTATCCCTTATGTTGTGCTTTATTCTGCTCAAGAGGAGAACATTTTCTGGAAACTTTACAGTAGGACGTGAAAATTTAAAGGCCATGTTTGCAAGGAAAAGCAATGCTTTCATTGCAGGTTTCTTGGATGAGTTTGCTTAACAATTATTTCCCTCTAAATTCAAGATTATGCAAAGGGTAACAAGAAGAACAGATCAGAAAATGGAAATATTTTAATGAGAATTTCAACAAAGATCTGGTTTTTGGCTGAACTTTCATTTCAGTTAGAATTGTCCTAGTGCTGAAGGTTTGCGCCTGATTCTCCACTGCTTTACAGCTTGTGCAGTCATTTACATCTGTGCAAAGAGTGTGTAAATCTCTGCCATCTGTAGAAAATGGAAAATTCTCATTTGGTATCATTTTGCACCTGCTTTGCAATGAGCAAATGACTGCACAAGATGCAAGACAGTGTAAAAGTAGGACCTTTGCCTGCTATCTATGTATTTTATTTACGTGAAAATATCATGTAATGTCATATCAACCACCGTGTTTGAAATATAAATATATAATACAGGTTTTTGGATTAGCTTTAAGCAAACTCTGATTGCATAGTCTATCTGTTCTGCACACATGTAGTTTTATTGAGAAGCTTATAGATATGAGATTTACTAATAATAGGTAGTAACACCCTGGGAACTTTAGTAGCTGGTCATAAAGAACACCTTTCAACTAGGTTTCAAAAGTAGCCCCATATTGTAAGCATTCCAACAATCAAAACATTTGTGATTTGAAGAGAGTCTAGATCTGAGAAAAATAGTCATTGTCAATTTGCCAGATAATCTGTAGTTACCAGGAGGTACTTTTGGCACTTGACCTTATCTCAAATTCCAGAAATGGCCAAGGACCCAAAAGCATTTCTAATTTGGGATTATTTTAGAGAAGATGTGGGAAAACTCCTTCAGTAACAGGGGAAGGAACCAGTCCTGCATCATCAAGATCTTTCTTCTGACTCACTAAGAGCCACTCCCTATCTTGTCTGGATTTAGCTTCAGCTGGCTACAGTAGTTCTCATGTAAGACCTGGTTTTAGTCAGGCATTACAAAAACAAAAATAGTGCACAATCTGGATTTGAAGGAAAAATGGGAAAATACACTACTTGTATTGCACAGTGAGTTTGTCCCATCACTGCAATTTAGTATGGAAAGTCCTACACACTTGGTAAAAGATGTAATTAACCTAAAAAGAGCTGTCACCCAGGGAGATGTCTTCAGTCTATCTGGAAGAGTCTTAGGTATAGTTATGAGCTGATGAGGCAGACGGTTCTTAAAGCTGGACAGCCTGTGAGTGAGCATGTGGAGCCCTGGATGCCTCTCTCATCTTTAGGTTATCATTCAAGTGGAGGAAATCCACCTAGGAAGTAATGGGGAAGCTTTAGGAGACTGGAGATAAGCTGTGTGTTCTGCTATGATCCAATTTTGTTCTACAGCCTGATGTTGGCAGATAGTGATTGTGGGGCCTTTGGCAAGCACCAAAGAGTCAATTCTGAGGCCTCTACTGCATTCATGAGCTCTTCCATTGCTATTTTGTTACCAAGACATGGCTATCATGGTTTGGGGTTTGAAAGTGCCCCATGCTTTCAGAAGTGTCTGAGATAGTTGAAATTGGCTGATGATAAATTTAAGCCGATCATGTCACTGAGGAGGGAATTATCCACATAGTCTATGCACAATTCATCAAGAGAAAGAAAATCAGCAGTTGGTTGAGGAAAGGAGATTAAACATTTTTACTGCATGTAGTATCTTTATGATGAGCAGATCAATGTCAAGGTAGTTTCTGTTCATAATAAAGGGTTTATTATGGTACAGAAGTGAGGTAACAGAAATGAGGTAACTAAGTTCCTACTATTCTGTGTAACTGCAGCCTGCACTCGCTCTTTCCTGGTCTTTCCTAGCAGGAAGTGTGTCACTGGGGAAATAAGAGTATATAGGAAGTGTGGCATCTCCACAGTTCCTGGAGGAATTACTCTATAGCACATCTTCCCTTTTTAAAGATCTCCTTCACTGAACTAAAATGCTTATTAAATTAAGCTAATAATTGACTTAACAGGTTGCTTAAACAGAATTTAACATCTCAGTCAACTTCTTAGGACAATCTTCCCAATCTATGATATTTCAAACTCTCATAGACTTTAAGGTCAGAAGGGACTATTATGATCATCTAGTCTGACCTCCTGCACAATGCAGGCCATACAATCTCACCCATCCACTTCTATAACAAACCCCTAACCTATGTCTGAGTTATTGAAGTCCTCAAATTGTGGTTTGAAGACCTCAAGCTGCAGAGAATCCTCCAGCAAGTGACCCGTGCCCCATGCTGCAGAGGAAGGCGAAAAACCTCCAGTGCCTCTGCCAATCTGCCCTGGAAGAAAATTCCTTCCTGACCCCAAATATGGTGATCAGTTAAACCCTGAGCATGTAGGCAAGACTCACCAGCCAGCACCCAGGAAAGAATTCTCTGTAGTAACTCAGATCCCATCCCATCTAACATCCCATCCCAGACCACTGGGCATACTTACCTGCTGATAATTTGGCAAATGATCTTTGATCAATTGCCAGAATTAGGCTATCCCATCATACCATCCCCTCCGTAAACTTATCAAGCTTAGTCTTAAAGCCAGATATGTCTTTTGCCCCCACTACTCCCCTTGGAAGGCTGTTCCAGAACTTCACTCCTCTAATGGTTAGAAACCGTCGTCTAATTTCAAGTCTAAACTTCCTAGTGTCCAGTTTATATCCATTTGTTCTTGTGTTATTAGGCAAGTCCTTGTGTGTAACAGACTGTTTGGTCTCATGGTCAATAACAGAGTTTGTGACTTGTTTTCACCTTGTGTGTCTGCTCTCCTTTGCTTGTCACAGCCAAGGTGTCAGGTAACTTGAGCAGATGTGTACATTTCCTGCAGAAGATTTTCCCTTCATCAGTATGAATATGAGTGAGGTGACTCTTCTATAACTTTGACTGGCCCTTGCCCATCTTGCCAATTTTTCAGAACCATTCTTTATTTAACTGCGCAAGAGATCTTGTTCCTCTATTGTAATATTTAGTTTGATTGTACTTTCCCAATCCTTTTCTCACTATTAGAGACTCCTTAGTAATCCTTAGTTTTTGTCCCATACTTGTGTGACTTTTTACATTGCAGCTGTGTAGCTCTATAATTAAATAGTGCTAAATATGGATCTTTTCCTCATCCTTTGTTTTTTTGAATAAATTCTTAACTATACTTCACATTCAGCTAATGCATTGTCTGGAGGATATCTGGGACTGTGTGTCTCATAATGAAAGTCATATACTTAAGCAAAGTCCAGGAATTCTCTATTCTTGAACTGTGGTTGGTTGTCCACTATTACTGTTCTTGGAATTTCATGACGTACAAATTCAGATTTAATGTGCCTGATAACGGTTGCTGCTGTGGTATCTTCAAGTGTGATTACTTCTGGGACATTGGTAAAGCAGCCCGTTATAACCAAGTAATTGTCTACCTTGGTTGAACACGCTAATTTGGATTTTGTCTAATGGAATTGCAAGCTGTTCATGCAGGATCACTGGTTCTTTCTGCTGGGAATCTCTGCACTTCTAACATGTTTCCCTCTTGCTAACCATTTCTTCAAAGTCACTATTCATCTGTGGCCAGAATACAATTTCTCTAGTTCTCCTTTTTGATTTGGTCCTTCCCAGGTGCTCTTTGTATGTTCATCCCAGTATTTTCCTTCTCATCACTGTGGGAACCATGATCAGTGTTCCCTTCAACAGCACTGCTGAGATCACTGAAAGCTTGTTTTTATAGTAGGAATAGAAAGGTGGAAAGTGTTGTTGTTTTTTCCCCCCTCCTTTACTTATTGCTTATATCACTGCTTGTATCATTGCTGTATTTCATCTTTATCTGTTTCTGTCGCCAATTCATCTCATATGCCTGGAGATACAGCACATGACATTTTTATCATGTAAAGGTGGATATTTACTACTTGTTCCAGATCACCGGGCTGTTTATTGCTAGATGGAGCATATGCTTTTGAGAATGTTTGCCATTACTAAGTGGCATCCAGGTTGGAACCACAGGATCACATCATTCTTCTGTATTTTCAGAAGTAGTCACTGTATACTTGCATCTCCAAGCCCCTTTTTGGGGTATTGCAATAAGTGGTTCATGATAAGTCTCTGTTTTGAATCTATGAGAATAGAAAAAGTCATGAAATCTTGTACATCCATACAGTTGACCTAATGTCTCTTTTTAAATTTAAGCATGCATCTCCTTGGCAGCTGTCACAGCCCTAGATGCATATGATACTGGCAACCAATCAGTTCCATGGTGCCTCCTTTTGAGGCATCTGTAGAAAGTTTGCAGCACTACATTTGATGCCAGAATATGCTTTAAATCAGCAGTTCTCAAACTTTAGCAACCAGAGGACCCCCATCTCTGCTCCTCTCCCTCCCTCCCAGTGCCTCTTGCATGCCACTGAACAGTTGTTCCCCAACATGCAGGAGGGAGGGGAAGGAGAAAGAGGAGTTGATCAGAAGAGTCCATGGACCTCAGTTTGAGAAATGCTGCTTTAAATTATTGAGCTCTCTTTCATGCTCTGGCATTGCAGTGGGACAGTCCAATGACCAGCTGGCCTAGTGGTAAGGCAATGGCTTTATTATTTCTACTGGTCTAGTCACCCCGGAGGGGGTGCCAGCCAAGATGTATGTGTCAGGTTTCAATCCTGTCTTAATTGCTCCAGAGGTGAGGGGGACAAGGTAGGGGGACTCAGGCCCAGCCACTCCTACAGGTCCTGACCCAGGGCCCTAGGGCGCTGTCAAAGTGTCCAGACCTGTTATTGATCTACACTTTATTCTGGATCTCTTCCTACCAGACTAGAGCTCTTCTGTTTGGAGCATAGTCACTGTCTTAGAAAACTCCTCTTGGTTTGTTAATGTCCTATTCAAATCAGTCTCTTTTAAGGCTTTCGGCTCCCAAAGGAGGTGGAGGGGGGTGAAGGGGGGGGAGAATCCAGATCTCTGCTGCTAGAGCAGCCTTAACAAAGCTGTAGCCCAGTTCCCAGTATCAGCCTTGCTTCCTGGTGCAGCCTGCAGTACCTTACCCCCTTTTCCTGGGCTACCAGTATCCTTTTAAACTATTCCTCCACTGGGAACATGCCTTGCATCTGCTGGAGGGGAAGTTACTCCTTAGCCTAGTATTGCTCAATAGTTTGCCCTTGTTCAGTGTGGGGTCTGTAGACCTCGTCACAGGCACACATGCTCATTTGGTGACCTTATGGAGAAGATGTCTTAAGTGAGTTGTGCATGCTGTATAGTTAAGTATGAACTTGCTGGCATAATTCAACATGTCTAGCAGTCTCTGAATTCCCTTTTCAGCTTCATGTCTCAGCATGTTCAGTATTGCATGTTCAGTATTCATCAGATAAGAGTCCCTTTGAGGTCTGTCTCTCTGTCTCCCAAGTATGTCATTTCTGTTGTTTGAAATGACATTTGGCCTTATTCATTTTAAAGTCATTAGGTTTCCCAATTTCCAGAACTCTCCACAGATGTCCCTGATGTTCAGTGGCCCTCATTATGTCATCAGTCTACACTTTCATGCCTGCTAGACCCTGTAGAATCTGGCTCATTATACAGTGAAATACTTCAGGAGCCAAACCTATTCTGAAAGGCAGTCTTAGAAAAGCAGTAACTGTCCAATGGTGTTAGTGCTGATCTTGGAGCTCTGTGTCCAAGGGGATCTGCCAAAATCCTGCAGATGCGTCTAATTTGCTGAAGAGTGTGCCTCTTGCCATCTCAGAAAATAGATTACTTCTTGTGGCAAAGTGAAAGAGTTCTCTTCATGTTTTTGTTCATCTTCTTAGGGTCCATACACAGATGTAGCCCCCTCCTTTTTTCTCTGCAATTACTAAAGAGTGGGCCCACTGTGTTGGTTCTTCTTTTTTCCGAATGTACCATTTGCAGTAGCTTCTTCTAGCTTCTTTCTTAAGGTTTGTGGAACTTTTTATGTAGCATGTACCTCAGACTCTTTATCTTCTCTTAACTGTATCACACATGATATTACATGGCACCCCTTTTCTGTGAATACGTCTTCATGTGATGCTATTAATAATTTCATATCTGGTCCTTGCTGTCTTTCTGTCTCTCTATGGCATACATCTCTGACTGAGATCAAGCACCTCTTATGGCCCAAGGCTGGTTGCTTGTCTCAGTGTACCACCAAAAATTCTTGTTTGATCATTTTCCTTTTGCATTTAAGTGTCTATGTACACTCTCCCAGCAATGGAATAGCTTCTCCATTATAATCTTTCACAGATACTTTGAACACATCCGCTTTTATGTGCTCCCTACATCTCTCTATTTCAGTTGTTGTTATTACATTTACCTGTGCCCCAATGTCTTTCTTATATGTCCCATAAGTGCCATTTGTGCACATTTTAATTAGCTAATCTTTTTAGTTTTCAGCCTCCTAAATTATGGTGCTTAAGAACAGGTCCTCCTCTTCCTTTGAGGGATTGATTTTTGCACTTAATACATTTACTTTTCTGCTTTCTCTACATATGCTCGATGCCTTTCTCTAGATTTTTTTATTTGTGTTTCTGTTTGTTCTATAGCTTGGTGTATACATATTGCCCTTTCTAGTGGCTGATCCATCACCCGTTATAACTGTTCACATACTTTTTATTGTTACATCCCAGGATAATCTGAAAGAGAATTGTTTAATATGCCATAAACTCAGGACTGACTTTTAGTTTTAAGTCTCTGACAAACTCCTCCATTGTTTCCACTTCATTCTGTGTTCTCATCCTGAATGTATATCTTTCAAAAGTAACATTTTTATTCTAGGGACACAATGATCATCCTCCATTTTTCTTACTTCTCTCCCTCCTACCACTATCGTACTGAGTGGATTGTAGACTTCTAGCATTTCTGTGTCTGCGACTGTTAAGAACAGAGCAATTTTTTGCTCATCCTCCAGTTCATTTGGCTCATCCTCCAGTTCATTTTGCTCATCCTCCAGTTCATTTGGCTTTTATGTACAGCCCAAATTATTGTTTGAACCAAATCCAGGCATACTCAGAATTCTCTGATTCTCAGGGCTGGTGGGGGAGTTACTTTTAGTTGCACAGACTCCATAGCAGCCATTTCAGTGTTACCTCTCACTGGGTCATCCAGCACACTGTGCCTTCTGTTACTATGTTAGTTCCTGTTTATAATAAAGATCTAGGTACAAAAATGAGGTAACAACATTTATACTCTTCTGTGTAGCTGCAGCCTGTGACTACCCTATCCTGGGCTTCTTTGTTTCTGACCAGCGGGAAGTGGGTACTATAAAGAATGTACAAGAAGTGTGACATCTCTATGCTACCCGGAGCACTTACTATATAGCACACCGAGGATCTTGTCTTCGTGCCTGTCCATTACCAGATAACAAAGGTGAAAAGTAACATGATATTATTCATCAAATGATAGTCCACTGTATAATTCCCAGAGTTCCAGCATGTTTTACCAGAAAGTTTTCATATCCAATAAGAGTCAAGATTATTTTTTCCTTTTTTAATCTGTTTCATGTCCATAGCAAAAGTGCTGCAGTATATTCCTTACCCCCATTTACAATAAATTATAATGAAATCCTGCACTTTAATTAGACATTGGGATTGCAATGTTGCGTATGCATGCAGAACATCCCAATCTGTTTTTTGATTTAGTTGGGGATTGGTCCTGCTTTGAGCAGGCGGTTGGACTAGATGACCTCCTGAGGTCCCTTCCAACCCTGATATTCTATGATTCTATGATACAGCAGTTCTCACTTAGATCACATTAATAGAGGATGATAGAAAACCCTTGGCTCACAGCTGACGTTGTAGTTGGCTGTCTGATAAATTACAAAAATGTTTAGATGTTCTAGGATTTTATTCCATTTCAGTCTCATTAAAGGCCAGATCCAGAGCATATTGGAGTCAACAGAAAGATTCCTGTTGATTTTATTGTCTTTGGATCAGGTCCCAAATATGTACACAGCACACCACAAAATAATTGCCAAAGACCCTCTCTACCAAGACCATATTGTTCTTTCAAATAAAAAGATCTGTCACACAGTTCCTGATTGATTGCAGGAATACCTTTGGTTGACCTAAGATACCCCAGTATTTTTTACTAGAAATTATAAAGACCGGCTTTTTCCAAAATGCAGCCTTTCTAAAGAAATATGAATTTGACTTAAGTTTTCTGCATAGAACTAGTCATATTTCCTTTGTAATCTTAATGGTCTGAAGTTGTAGATCTTTGCTCCTACAATTTCAGCAAATGTATAAATACCTGGAGGGACAGAAATTTTTTATACATTTTCCTCCAAGGTTATTCACTCTGCAGATTGCTCGCCTGTCTTTTTAAACCATTCCATCAGTTGTTCAAATGTGAATGTCATGCAATATGTTTTAAATCTGGGAAGTTGAACCTCCTTCTCCTATTGGGAGTATCATTTTTTGATTAGAAAGTCTTGATTTCTTTCCCTTTTATACCCCACAGGAATCCCTGGGAAATTAACTTTTGTGGTACAAATAGTACATTATCTAAAGCCATATATCCATTGTGAATTTTACTTTAGTTTACTTTTCCCCATAAAATAAGCTTTGGAAATTGCCATCAAGTTAAATCAGGTTCTAAATTAGTTTTTATTATAATAATTGGTATAACAAGATATTTTATTATGTCTCCATTTGAGGTCATGAACTTGCAAATACATTTATTGTTTTTATTGTATTTTATTATTTACTTTACATTATCAGCCTAAGGATCAGGGGCTTGTGTGGGCACTGTATAAACATAGATAAACAGACAGACTCTATCCTGGAGGCCTTACAATCTAAAAATTCAAAATGATCTGGATAAACTGGAGAAATGGTCTGAAGTAAATAGGATGAAATTCAATAAGGACAAATGCAAAGTACTCCACTTAGGAAGGAACAATCAGTTGCACACTTAAATGGGAAATGGCTGCCTAGGAAGGAGTACTGTGGAAAGGGATATGGGGTCAGAGTGGATCACAAGCTAAATATGAGTCAACAGTGTAACACTGTTGCAAACAAAAGCAAACATCATTCTGGGATGTATTAGCAGGAGTATTGTAAGCAAGACACGAGAAGTCATTCTTCCTCTCTACTCTGTGCTGATTGGGCCTCAACTGGAGTATTGTGTCCAGTTCTGGGTGCCACCAGGGCTGACTCCAGGCACCAGCCAAGCAAGCTCGTGCTTGGGGCGGCAGATTCTAAAGGGCTGCATTCCGTCCAATCCTAGGGCGGCACGGCCACCCTTTTTTTTCTTCTCTTTTTTTTGGTTCGTCGCTCTGGCCACCCTCTAGGGGGCGGCGGCACGGAGGAGGGGAGCACCCTGCTGGGAGCCAGATCCGCCCCAGCTGGTGCCAGGTCTGCAGCAAGCCCAGCAGCCCGCGTCCTTCCCTCCCCGCTGACTGGAGCGGCGCGGAGCCCTCCCAGCAGGCGGCGCGGCGGGAGGGGCTGAGTGGTGAGCACCCTGGCTGAAGAAAGCCCTGGCCACCCTCCTTCTCTCTCTCTCCCCCCACTTCCTTCCCCTCCCCCCTGCTAGCTGGGGCATGCACTCCACTGCCCAGGGCACGTCTGCAGCCCAGGCAGTCCCACTAGCTGAAAGTTTGCACCCTGGCTCCGGCCACCCTGCAGGTTTGTTTGTTTGTTTTGCTTCGGCGCTCCAGCCACACCGCAGGTTTTTGTGGTCAAATTGGAGAAAGTCCAGAGAAGAGCAACAAAAATGATTAAAGGTCTAGAAAACATGACCTATGGGGGAAGATTGAAAAAATTGGGTTTATTTAGTATGGATAAGAAAAGACTGAGAGGGGATATGATAACAGTTTTCAAATACATAAAAGGTTGTTACAAGGAGGAGGGAGAAAAAATGTTCTTCTTAACCTCTGAGGATAAGACAAGAAGCAATGGGCTTAAATTGCAGCAAGGGCAGTTAAGGTTGGACATTAGGAAAAACTTCCTAACTGTCAGAGGGGTTAAACACTGGGATAAATTTCCTAGGGAGGTTGTGGCATCTCCATCATTGGGGATTTTTAAGAGCAGGCTGGAGAAACACCTGTCAGGGATGGTCTAGATAATATTGGACTAGATGACCTCTTGAGGTCCCTTCTGATTCTATGATTGGCTCTCGGTCCCTGACTGTTCTATGTGGCTGAGTATCATATGATAGTTCAGGATGGGATGGAGGAAAGGTGGCTTTTTGGTCCCCTGATTCTGAGCTGTTTGGGTGCTAGATACCTGCCCAGACAAATCAGAGCATCATGAGGGCTGTTCTAATTTACAACAGCTGCCAGTAGCCCAAGAGGCCATTCTAACAGCCCAGAATTTCTAGGGGCCATGCACCTCTTACATTGTCTGTAGTGAGAGGAGATACCATAGGTGCTGTAATGCTGACTCTATGAATGCTGGAGGGGATGCTTATGACTCTGGCAAGGTGCAAAGTAATACTACCCTACATTTGGGTTGCAGATGTTACACTCCAGTCTTATATGATCTAAACAAAGGGGTAAATAACAAAGATAGAGAAACCCCTTCTTTGAATGATTGTGTTGAAATTGTCAAAAGTATCTTGTACGGGGAACATAGTTAAATGATTAACATACTGTCTGATGAACCCTGACATAGTGAACAACCGTACAATCTTGCATGACAGCTGAAAAGCATATGAGGTTCTGGATCTCAGTGGCTCTCATGTAAGTGTTTTTCTTTGTGTAGGTAACAGAGATATTGCTACTCCAGTTCACTAGTGATCCATCTGATTCCAAATACTGTCTACCAGTGGCCAATACCCCACATAGGACTATTATAAAATAACTTGCTCACAGTGAAGTGTCCTGTCAGTTAGTGGTTGGCTTTTTCCTTGAGACATGAGTTTATAGTAACATAATTATTTTCATAATATCTGATAAAACTGTGAATGTGGTGTATGTATGTGTGCATGTAAAATCTCATTTTCTATCATAGTAAGTACTTGGACTCAATAAGGTCTTGTGCTGAGTTCCAGGGCTAAATTAGGCTTTGTATAACAATCTATGTATTTTTATTAGTTTGAAATTGAAATCAGTTCTATTTACCATCCCGTTGGTCTTGCATTATATGAGGGGATATATTGGAGCACCCAATTTACTTTACCCATTATTTTGTATACTTCTGTCATGATTTCTGCTGTGCATTGCATCCTTTCTTTCAGCTCTCTAGTCTACTGGTTTTCAGCTGATACTGTATTAATTTTAAATAGACTATAATTTGCCAAGTGTTTAAATATAAAAACCCATACATCATTGGTGCTTCTAATTCTAAATCCCATTATTCAGCAACAAAATCAAATACATTAGAAAATGTGCATAGGATTAGACAGTATATTTTGCACAGAAAACAGATAGTACAGATAATGGGGGTAGTTAAAGTCTTGTCATTTGAAATAATCCTGTGGTTCTTTAAGATTGTATTATATAGAAGGAAGAAAATATTAACTCTGGAAGAATTAAATCACTCATTTATTACTTATCCCACATTATGAGTTAGAATGTAAGCAAAATGGATTAAATAAAATGAAATTCTTTTAAAATAAATAGAGTATCACAGTCATAATTTTAAAGCAGATTGCTAACACTTCTAGTGTTTGTATGGAACATGTTGGTTCAAATTTCCTTTATAATGTGGGTTATATTTTAAATATGAAAATGCTGTGAATATAAAGCTAGTTGGATAGACTGCTTAGTTCAGAGTGGGAGTTTGACAATGCAATCATCTGTACATAGTCTGGCACCTGAGACTATCCTACTCACTCCAGATCTGATCCAATTACCCTCACTATTCCTATTGCTACTCCCTTTCCCCTAATTTTGACTACAAAGTGTTCTCCCAGCGAGACCCCAGACTTCCATGATCGTACGCACCCTCTGGGTTTTCTATTGCCTGACTACAAGGTAAAATGTGTATTTCTTAAAGGATTAAGAGAGTTTTCAAGGGTAGATGGGATCTGAGGTGAAGAAGCTTGTGGGGTGGGGAGAGATTTGGGAAGGGGACAACTTGTAATGTAGTTCTTATTTTTTTTTTCCAGGATCATTTGATTTTTCCACATTGATAATGAGTCCTAAAATGGCAACTATCTGAACTCTTGCCTTCATCTGTCTCAGTCAACCCAGCTCTGCTTTATCATGCCCCTTGCTGTTGTAATACTGGGTTTGGGAATTGTGAAGTACAATGAATAAAGGTCACTGCTGGACTCTCTAAGGAATTTTAGAGTTCTTTGAATTCCTCAGATCACTGCTTTTTAGGGGGACAATTCTTAATGAAATGGAAGCATTTGGATGACAATGGACCCAGGAAATTCAAATATGCTCCAGTATCTTAAACCTGCAAAACACAGCTCTTAAATACACATAGGGGTTAAATTCACCTCCCCACAAAGAAACCCCAAGAAAACTGACTTTGTGTTGGAATCTCCATGGCATCTTCCCAGCTATAGAACTTGTGTAAGGCTGCAGAGCTACCTCTCAGAGGCTACTAATCCACTGTGTGTGCTGGAATAGTGGCCACTAACCTTCCACCTCACTTTGTGCACATTTTGCATGAATATTACATTTATATTGTTGAGAGCTAGAGTTCTAAAAGGAGGCATGCCTCAGAAAACAGAGCCTGTGCACTCTTAATAGAAGATGCAGTCAGGACCGGAGAACTAAAAGCATAGTGGCCACTAACGAAGCACATCTAAATCAGTTTGCACCAGCAATAGCATAAAGCAGATAAAGGTTATTTCTAGTGCCATGACACAGCATGTCATGTGGATGCTATATTTAGTTTAACACATCTGTACAGTTTTGTGCCATAAGTACCTACAGTTAATCTTGATGTTGCAAATGGAAAGCAAGGTAGAGTCAGATGGAAAGACATTCCAAAGACTCAGTCATGCAGTTAGGAACAATAAGTACCTGCACAAAGGGAGAATTACTTTTAAAAGGGTTGTGGAAGCCCCTTTGTTCAGTTGCAAAAAGTATATTTCACATGCAATTTTTAAAAATCTTACCAGAGAGAGAGTTACGTATAAAAATCAAAGTGACACCATATCCTGTTTTGGGGGAAGTTTTTGCTCTATTATCTAGTCTTCAGGACAAGGACAAAAGTGAGCATTATCGAGTCAGTGATTAAAGGGCTATATTCTCTTCTTCCTGGTTGCATGTGTGAAGCTCCCATTTAGAATTGAATGAATATGGTAAAATAATTCTCAATTAATCTTGCAAAAAAAGCCCTTCAGTCACCAGGATTGGTGTTCTCTCAGGTGAATGGTGGTTTTATGATTATGGTGATTTACAAGAATGTTCCTGGAGAGCGACAGCATCATGCAAAGTAGCATGAGTATCATGTGGTGATCTGCATCTGAGGCACCACTGTAGCCATTTCAAAAATCATGTCTTATTTTTGCTAAACCTTTGTTTAATATTTATAAGCACAGAACAAATTCTTAAAATGCCCCATCGATGTGCAGGTAACATGCAAACAGAAAACCTAGTGGTGCCTACACTTTGAATTAACACTAAATGGGGCCTGGAATCACTGACATTTTAGTGATGTTTCCTTCGAAAATACGCACAGCTGATCCACTGTGCACATCCTTCCTTCAAGCCCTCCCACTCATTGCACAGTAGCTGTGAAACACCTTGAATTTAGCAGAGTGGGAAGGTTGAGGAGAGGCTGTAGTAGTGCTTTAAAGGTGTCTCTGATCTGTAGGATGGCATCCGTCAAGATGTAAGCTCAGAACCACTGACGACTGTAGAAAAGCTGAAATTTCCCCAAGTATTTCTGAACTAATATTTATTATTTTTGAATTGTAATTATCTATTCTTTATACAATATTAATTTTGTATTTTAAATCTACAGATAACATACAGATTATATCTATACAAACAATACATATGTATGTGTGTGTGTATAAAATAAGTGTGTGTGTGTGTATGTGTATAGTGTCTGTTTAAAAATATATAAAATGAAGACTTTGAGCTATTCTTTAACTAACAATTACCACATAGTTATATATGTAATTCAACATATTTAAAACATTACCCAAACTTTATGGATTCAGTTTTATAATAAAACAGACTAAAAATTCTACATCTATTTTAGGTAGAAAATCCTTGCATCTGCATTGATAAGACATTGGATTTTAAGATGCAATCAAAGGTAGAAGTGAGCTTAATGTGGGAACAGATAGTGGGCATGTGATCTAAATATACACAGTGTGATTGCTCTCTGCTAAATATTAGCTGTCTGAAATGGTACTTTGCATCATGGCACCCAGACAGCATAAGATACAATGTGATATAAATGATGCCAATCTATGCACTGTTGGCATCAGCAGCTGTCTCCTTGGCAGACTCCATAGACAGTTACTGGCAGCTTTAGAGTTGCCTCTAGGTCTATCATATGGTTAGGCTTCTGACTTTTTCTGTTTACATAAAGTCCACCCCATCTGGAATCCATTTAATTCTGTGTCACCTTTGATAGTGGAGAATTTATGTATGGGTGACCTCATACAGGCAGAGGTGTTGACTTCGGACTATTTGAAATAAGCCCAGTCTTCCTTTAAGTCTTACGCCTCTGTATTGAGCTTTTGATGTCAAATACAAGAGTTTAAATCCGCCCTTTTGAAAAAAGCAATTTGAGAGATTAAAAGCAGCATTAGTATGAAGTGAAAAATGGAATAATAATATGGTTTCTTTTTAGCTCTGTGGGAAAAGGAATCTATCTAATTCAATAATTCTGTGATATTTTACCCAGTGTGCTGTACCAAGGCAGAAGGCTTTGGTAAGACATGCTATTTGGATATAAAGATTTGGGAGCAAATCTTCAGCCCCCACTAAATCCCCTTTGGACTGCTGTGGTGGCACAAAGGGGTGTGAAGTGTTCCCAGGTGAGGAGCTGAAGATTCCCTTAGTGTGGTGTAGAGCCTGCATTAGAGGGACATTGGAGCAAGAGGGGCAGAAGAAGGTAAGCTCATGTTGACTTCTGATTGATATGAAGGGCCGTTACAAGCCAAAGTAATTTAGAGCATCCCTAAAGCTAATCTAAGGCCATGTCTACTTTACCACTTATGTCAGCAAAACTTGTGTCACTCAGGAGTTTGAAAAAAAACACCCCCTGAGCAACATAAAGTTTCACCAGCATAAGTGCTTGTGTGCACAGCACTATGTCATCAGGAGAGCTCTGTCCTGTTGGCATAGAGTGGCTACATGAGCGATCTTACAGCGGTGCAGCTGTGCCGCTGTAAGTGCGCTAGTGTAGACATGGCCTAAGTTGCACGCAGGATTGAACCAAACCCAACCGAACCCATCAACCATGGTTATTTTATCAATAGAAGGGGAGAGGGAGATATGGGAAAGTGAAGAAACCACATTTACCTCCCAGTGCTTTTTCAGCAAAATCAAGGATCTTTTTATTTAGATTTCTCAACAAGTGTCCATCCAATACTGTGTTAAAACATGTAACAAATAGGCCCTAACTTTCCAGATCCTTATGGATCCACCATAACTTAAAATTCTAGCACCACCATCATGTCTCTAAGCAGGGCCGCCCGGAGGGGGGGGGGCGGCAAGTGGGGCAATTTGCCCCAGGCCCCCATGAGAGTTTTTCAGAGCCCCTGGAGTGGGGTCCTTCACTTGCTCTGGGGGCCCCAGAAAACTCTCATGGGGCCCAGGCCCCCGGAGCTTCTTCTGCTCCAGGTCTTCGGCAGCAATTTGGTGGTGGGGAGGTCCTTCCGCTCCGGGACCCGCTGCCAAAGTGCTGGGTCTTCAGCGGCAATTCAGTGGTGGGGGGCCCCCACCACTGAAGACCCCAGGCCCCCTGAATCCTCTGGGCGGCCCTGTCTCTAAGTTTTCCTTTCTTTTTTTTGTACCCTTTCCTCCTCCAACACACCCACACCTCTGGGAGAACAGATGGGCCTTGCAGCATGTCTTGAAATTTGGGGTCTGGCAAATTAATGGGAGATGGGGATCCAGAGTCCAAGTCCTATTGTGTGATCTAAATATGGAACTCTTTGGAATTATTATTACTATTATTATTATTTATTTGAACTTCAGTGGGCACAGAGAGGCTGCAATCTTAATCAGATCCCCAGGGTACTACCAGGCACAATGATATTTATTGGTCACTTCAATTAATTTGGGTGTTCAATAGCTTGTACAATGGGAAGTTGCCTTTTTACAATAGGCAACCAAACCCAAGAAGCCTTTCAAAACTGTATTAAAAACCCTTTAAATAAAACAGCTAACGTTAACTGTACATTCATTCTGGGAAAATTTCCATTCCTTGCATTTGCATTCACATAAAGTCTTTTAAGCAGGGTTTTCACTTTTTACTGGTAACATCACATATCCATCATGGGGGAGAGGAATTTTTTGTTAAAATTTGTCCTGCTTTTCAGATAGAGATATAAAACAATATAAAATATATATAAAAAAGAATAGAGGGCACATGGATAGCTCCCTCATGCCACCTCTGGATCCCAGCTTACTATTCTGGGCCATGTTGACAGCTGGCTGACTTGCTTTGGTTTCTTTCCCACTGAATCTCTCTCTCACCAGGAGAGGACTTCTCATACTGCTCCATCCTGCCATTCCAATAGTATAATGAAGTTGAATCAATTCCAAAACTGGCCAGGCTTGCTACTGATTAGACAGAAGGATAAAAGGCTGGGAAAGACTAGAAACAATAGTATGGAGTGAAATGACATATTAAGGAAGAGGTAGTAGGAATGTTACAGCTTACTTCCTAGACGTTAACTGAGACTCAGCAACCTAGGAAGTGGTGGTGTAATTTTTCAATTACAATAAAACTCTTCACCGAGAAAAATACTCAAATCTGCCACAGGAAAGAAACAGCAAGAATTCACCAAGCTATCCGCTATGCTGATTGTAACTTGGAGGAGCTTATGATATAAGCAAGGAAGCTAGAACCCCCTCTTAATTTTCCACACAGCTATATGAGAAGATACCCTTTACACTACAGTTGGTCAGATCCAGATCAACACCACTGCTACTGATTCCTTAGCTGTCTTACCTCATTTGTCGCAGGTCCCTGTATAAAAAGGAGACACAGAACTGTCTTAGGAGCCACCATATCACAATAACTTGGCAAAAAATCCTCATTATATTATACTAGGTCAGAGACAGTGTAGTCTGTTGGCTGCACAATAATTTCCTCAGAGCTGTTTGAAACCCATATGGTTCCATTAGTCTCTCAGGATGAATCATCCTAACTGTTCCTTTGCTCTGACAGGAGAGCTGAACCCTGACATTGAGACATCTGCCAGTGTGATAGATGATGGTTCTAGTGAGGACAAAGGTTATTCCCTTTAATATGCACATAAAGCTCCACAATCCATTTCTGTTTCCTGATTATCAGCTGGTCTCAAAAGCTTGTTTTGAAGGGAGCCGTGTGAAACTCTAGTAGGTCATGCCATGCAGTGTGTGTGTGTGTGTGTGTGTGGTGTGGGGGGGATGGACCTGTACCTCTATCCGGCTGCACGGACACTCCTGACTATGAGAAGGTTTTTCTCACCTTTTGCTACATGCCCAGGGGATGTACTTCTTGGGTGAGGAGAGCAGAAAAGAGAGAACTGCACTTCTCCAGAAGGTTTCCTCTTTCTCTTAGGCCTGGTCTACACTAGGGGCGGGGTTCGATCTAAGGTACGCAACTTCAGCTACGCGAATAGCGTAGCTGAAGTCGAAGTACCTTAGTTCGAATTACTTACCCGTCCTCATGGCGCGGGATCGACGTCCGCGGCTCCCCCGTCGACTCCGCCACCGCCGTTCGCGGTGGTGGAGTTCCGGAGTCGACGGGAGCGCGTTCGGAGTTCGATATATTGCGTCTAGATGAGACAGGACATATCGAACTCCGAGAAATCGATTGCTACCCGCCGATATGGCGGGTAGTGAAGACGTACCCTTAGGCTACAGGAACTCCTCAATGGCTGCAGACTCTCAGAGTCAGCAGGCATGGGAATCACAGATGCTAATATGGGAGATTGTCCATTTGTTCATCTGTTTTCAAGAAAACAACACAATGAAAAAAATACCATCAGCTTAGTGGAGTTTGTGCTCACAAAAGTTTAAGTGAGATTGCTGGTTCTTACTTGTTTTATTCCAGTGTTGTCAGAATATATATATTTATTTCAAAACCTATTGTGCAAATTTTCCGATATCTAAGAATACATTTTGGAACAATATCAACTATTTTAAATCAGCAAGATACATTAGGGGACTCTAATGCAGGGTTTTTTTTTAAACCTTTTTAGTTTTTTCACTTAATTCCAAAAAGAAAGATAAGTATGATTTCCAGGAGTTTCTTCCCACCACTATCCCCACAAATATAAAACAAAACAAAAAAATCCTTGGATTAAGTTCTAAATACCTAATACCTAGTTTAACATCTTTAAAGAGGGATCAAGGCAGAAATTAGCACTGTGACATTAAACTTGGGAAAGAAGGATTTAAAAATAATGATGGAGCTAATCAAAAAGACCCTAATGTCAAAAGGGAAGAAATTGAAATACTTAGACTCAAAATAGCTGCTAGAAAAACATACCATAAAAGAGTCATAGACTCTGTATCTTGAAACTAAAATGGGACTGAGAAGGAAAGGGGAGAAAAACCATAGTCCCAAATTTGTGCACTTCAGAAAATGATAATATAATTTAAGTGAGTGTGATAGTAAGGAACATAAAGTAGGCAAGTAAAATGAAAACTGGAACTAGGAGTAGAATTTGAAAGCAAATTAGGTGAAATTTGAAGAGCAAACATCTAAAAGTATAAAAACAAGAAGAAATTTACATATATCAGAAGCAGGCAGTCTGTGAGAGGAATGGTCGATCTGCTGGATAAAGGGAGCAATTAAGGAAGATATCTCAATGATATGACGTTAGTTTTGAGCTACTCCCCATATCAAGACCCACAGTTGTCCCTCTCCCTCCCTGCCTCTCGCGTTTAATGTGGCCTTTATTGAGACAGGCTGGCAGTTTGCTATCCTCCACTCCACAACCAGCTGTTTCTCTTGCTCGTTAGTGGCAAGTCTTCCCTCATCCCCAAGTCACCTCAAAAATCTAAATAACCTGTAAAAGAGGTGGTCCAAATAACCTATTTCTTTTCTATGATGTAGCTGCACCAAGTAACTTCCACCTAGGGTATGTCTACGCTACAGGATTATTCCGATTTTACAGAAACTGTTTTTTTAAAACAGATTGTATAAAGTCGAAGCACATTAATTCAGCGGTGTGCGTCCACGTACCGAGGCTAGCGTTGATTTCCGGAGCGTTGCACTGTGGGTAGTTATCCTGTAGCTATCCCATAGTTCCCGCAATCTCCCCCGCCCATTGGAATTCTGGGTTGAGATTCCAATGCATGATGGCGCAAAAACAGTGTAGCGGGTGATTCTGGGTAAATGTCGTCACTCAATCCTTCCTCTGTGAAAGCAACGGCAGACAATCATTTTGCACCCTTTTTCCTCTGGATTGCTCTGGCAGATGCCATAGCATGGTAACCATGGAGCCTGTTTTGCCTTTTGTCACTGTCACCATATGTATACTGGATGCTGCTGACACAGGTGGTACTGCAGTGCTACACAGCAGCATTCATTTGCCTTTTCAAGGTAGCAGAGATGGTTACCATCCCTATTGCACCGTCTGCCATTGTAAATTGGCGATGAGAGGATGGTTATCAGTCATTTTGCTCCGTTTGCAGGCCCTAGTCTGCCTCTTCTGAACAAAGGAGGCGGTAAATGCTGTTCTCACACAAATGTCTTTGCAGACCAAAACTGACACTAATATAACTAAGGTCCATATAATTATGTCTTTCCACATACTGCTGTCTCTGTATTGTAGGTGATGCTAGAGAACAGAAATCATTATGTAATTACTATGTAAACCAACTGCCACTTTCAGCTAACAAAAGATCAGCAGTCATATAAACAAAGAAGGTACAGTACATGTGTCCTTTAAAATAAAGGGCTGCCCTGTTTTATGAAGAACAGATATTTAAGATGGGCGAAACATTTTAAATAACTTAGGGAATATTGTCAGAATACTGATGACTCTCTGGTACACTTGCCTTGGGAATCCCTTGTTTTAGGTCTGTCACTTTTTTTCTGATGGATGTATTTTGTTTTAGGCATGGTCTGGTAATGGACACTGTAAGTGCAGACTATTGTAGAACACCATGGGCCATCTCTTGAATAATAGAAAATTTAGAGCATGAATCTATCCATCACAAGGAAAGCCTAGCTAAAATGTGTGAATCAAATAAATGACTCTGTATGTCTCTGAAAACTGATAGTAAGTTCATTTTTTGCTGCTTGAAAGGATAGTTGGGTAACTTCAACTCTAACTTCATCAAAATAGCCTTAGCCTTCAAACGTTGTATGATTATACTCAGAGCAATGGGAGAATAGGTGGCATTTTTTGGATTTGAAGGGCTGATAAATATTTGATTTGTGATCAGAATCATTTTTATTAGCAGCAGCCTGAGATGTATGCAAGCAGGTTTTCTTTCTATGAAAAATATCCCCTTTACATACCCAGGGGAAAATGTCAGTTGGTGCTATTTGAAATAGGTGGATGGAGATAGGTGCCTAATGCTTGGATGGCTGATTATTCTTAAGTATGTGCCTATGGATATTTCCATCTAACAGATAAGAAAATTAATTAATCATTAATGGTTCTGTGTCGAACTAGGAGTGTGTATATTGGGATCCCACAGGTGCCAGTCCCAAACAATATTTTCATCAGTGATTTGGATAATGGAGTGGAGAGTGTCATTATACAATCTGCAGATGAAACCATGCTGGGAGGGGTTGTGAGCACTTTGGAGGACAGGATTAGCATTGAAAGCAACCTTGGCAAGTTGGAGAGTTGGACTGAAATTTACAAGTTAAAATTCAATTCCAGGTCCAAAGTTCTACACTTGCAAAGGGAAAATCAAATGCACAACTACAAAATGTGTAATATCTCACTAGTGGATAGTACGGCTGAAACAGATCTGAGAGTAATAGTGGATCACAAATTGAATGAGTGAACAACACGATGCAGTTGTGAAAAAGACTAACATCATTCTGAGGTCTACTAAGACATCGGAGGAAATTGTCCTGCTCTACTATGCACTAGTGTGTCCAATTCTAAGTGCCAAACTTTGAAAGATGTGGACAGCTTGGACAGTCCAGAGGAGAGCAACACAAATGGGAAAAAAGAATCTGGCCTATGAAGAAAGGTTAAAAAACTGGACATGTTTAGTCTTGAGAAAAGAAGATTGGGTGGAGGGGACTTGGTAACAATCTTCAAATATGTTCAGAGGACAGTAATCAATTGTTCTCCATATCCACCAAAGGTGGGACAAGAAGTAATGGGCTTAATCTGCAGCAAGGGAGATTTAGGTTAGATAATAGGAAAAACTTCCTAACGATGAAGATAGTTAAATTCTGGAATATGCTTCCAAGAGAGGTTGTGGAAGTTCCTGAGAGAGAACAGCATATGTGAAGGAAGCAATAAAGCTGAATTGTTACTCTTTTAAATGCTTGAACACCAAATAACAAGGAGTCTACTAAACTTTTACCTAAAGCTGGGTAGGAAACAATTTTTCTGGTCCCATGACAATTCAGATTTCAAAAATGTTCCCATTCTACATTAGGATAAAACCAAGACCTTTTGAAATTTTAACATAAAAAACATAAACTAAAGACTGTAAAAGAGCCAATAGCCTGGTGGTTAGGGAACTTATTTTGGATGTAGGAGACCCAGGTTCATAATCCATTTATTGATGTTCAGGAGATCATATATAGAATCATAGAATATCAGGGTTGGAAGAGATCTCAGGAGGTCATCTAGTCCAACCCCCAGCTCAAAGCAGGACCAATCCCCAGACAGATTTTTGCCCCAAATTGCCCCCTTAAGGCTTGAATTTATAACCCTGGGTTTAGCAGGCCAATGCTCCCCCTCCATCTCCCACAAGTGATCCCTCACCCATCAGTTGGCCTTGGTAGATTACAGCTATTGCTTGGTTTTGATGATTTTCATCTCCTGTGAGTTCACAGTTTCTACCATTCTCATTCATTTCTCTGATCATTGCTCTAAGGTTTTTAGAAGCTACAACAAAGACAAAGAACCATGGGAGTAAATCAATATGTATCTTTTGGAACTTTGTTTCATTAGAGTTATGAAAAGTGAATATTCATAAGTCTGACCACAATTGTGCTCCAAAACGCTGAGAGAAAAAAGAAGTGGACATCAGACAGTTGAAAAACTGTGGAAGCTGATGTGAGATAGAAAATGGATATTACAATATGACAGGGACGTAAAGGGGATGAGAGAGACAGATTAAGGTAAGTAAGTGATATATGTAAAAGATGGATAGAGAGATAGATAGAAATATGGTTGCTGGAGAGAGAGGTTGGGAGGAAAAACTGGGACAAACTGAGCTGGGGAGACATGAGGAGGGGATAATGGACCCTTTTCCCCTATGCAAGTTCTAGCTAAAAGCTCAGCTCTAAAACTGAACTGCCAGTAGTCAACAAGCCATCACAGGACACAATGTCTGGAGGTCAACAAAGCCGCCCACAATCCCAAACCTTGCACAAAACTCATTGATTTGTGGGGATGGCTGACTGAGCTCTGTAGTCACTGTCATCTCTCTATCCCATATATCCCTCCATCGGAATACCTCATCCCCAGGGCAGTGGTAGCCTCTCCTGACCCAGCAGGGGAGAGAAAAAAGAGGGCAGGGTTAGTGGAGGCCTATAGGAGGGAACTCATTGCATACAATCCCTGTGACCTTCTAGGCCTCCATGGATCTGACTGTGGAACTTGTTGGGCAAAGTCATTTGTCCAAAACAATCACACTCTGCATCAGTAGCTAGTACCCAGGCTGTTCAGCTAACTACAGTCCTCATAAAAGAACAATAAACAGCAAATGTTTTGGGCATGTCACAGATGCCTGGATTATGTAGGGGTCCTTACTGAACTGTTGGAAGAGCAAACTAACAGTAATTACAAGTGCAGGAACGAAAACACTTGTCTACTTTGTGATGGAGACTGAAAACAAGGTCCTAAAATATGCAATTTATATGAATAAAGTTTATTTAATCTTTATAGAGTATAGAGGTCTGGTGAGGTCATGCACGATCTGAACAAAACTCCCTATTGCCTACAAACCTACCGTCAATGTAATGGACTAGGACAGTGGTGTCAAACTCAATTATTCATATAGGTCAGGTTCATTTTTATTGATGGCTGGAGGGCCAGTAGCAAACAGACACTTGACACGACAATGAAATTCTACTGTGATATGAGAAATAAATTGATAAGCCACGATAAGACTCTCTTGTGCTGACAATGCAGCCTATTGGAAGTACAGCAACTGTCCTGACACCTCTCTCTGGATACTGAAACAGTTTGGACCATCCACATTTTTAACAGACAATTTTAAGGCAAAACATTTTGTTAACAAGAAAGGGAAGCACAGCTTGTTTAACTGGGAAACATTTGCACTCTCATGGGATAGAATCTGATGTTAATAGTGAGTTTAATTCCTTCTTGAATAATAGCATTCTGCAAAGCTACATATGTGTGAAAAGAACACCTATTTTACCTGTTGCATATCAAGGGTTGTTTTTTGTTTGTTGTTTGTTTTTGTTGTTTTTTGTATTATTTAGTTCATTCACCATAAAAGAAGGTTTGACCTCTAATGTGGACCTTGATTTCCCACATCCCAGAGGAGTGCCAGAACCACTGGGCTATTAGCTATGCTGGGGTGCGCATCTCAGGCATGCTTTCTATCTCTTGTGCTTTTTTTTGTGAAAAGTTTCAAAAAGTCTCATTTTTGTTCCAACATGGAACAAAAACAAATGCAGAAACCTCAGCATCTTCTTACAAAACATAATTCTGATATTTCAGCATATGGTTGTTTTGATGCACCAGAAAAAAACATTACTGTGGCTTTCAAAATGAGAAGTTAAAAAAGATGCCCTGGCAGAGAGGCCAACCCTCCCTACTTTTCTGTATCTACCCCATTTTGAACAGGTAATTACAAAATTACTAATTCAGGATTAAAAATACTGGGTTTTTTTGTGTGTCATTCACACCATTCATGTCCAATGAACACAGCAAATAGTGTAATGGCTGGAGGGGATTCTTCTCTAACACACCTGAGGCACATGTACAGTGAGAGTCTGATAGGAGGCAAGCCTCAGCAATTGTCAGTGGGGTTTGGGATGCTGCTGGATTCCCCACCCAAGCCACTGCATGTTGCCCTCTAACGGCCCCATGTGGCCCCCACTGGACTACATTAATGCACACTAGGTACCTAGAGAGTGCTAGCAGGGTTAACCCAGGACAGTTAGAGTGCAACACACAACCTGTGGTTCTAGGGGAATCCAGCCCCCAAGCCTGGAACATGCTCTGAAATGGGATTATATGAGTGCTGTCTTGCACAAAGGCTGCCACTTGGTCCCATAGAATATTCCAAGTACAGTAATGGTTATCTAGTGTCTGTGCTGTTGTACAGCAGAAGAGTTACTTACAATTGTGCAAGGCAAAAGGGGAAGAAGATAGGTCATGTTTCAGTGAGTTAGAATGTTGTATCTGCTTAGGTGGAAAAAAACTTTAATCCTGCCTTTGTGCTGGACTTTTAAACTTGATGGAAAATGAATCTTCTTTAAAGGAGTGCAAGCTGGTCATACATCACTGCAAATTCTTCCTACTTTCTGTTTTCTCAATTACTATGGCTTGTGAAGCCAATCCCTTGCCATGCATGTTGGGAATAAAGATAGCACTTTCTATTATGATTTGCAGTTTATTCTCCAGCAGCTCACATAATCATTCATACCATTCTATTGAGACATATCTAATGCATCATCATATATGAAGAAATCACATGGGAAAAAGAATCGAGAAAGCACTAAGCTCCTAGTTGATTTCAACTTAAAATGTGAGAAATGCAGAAAAAAGAATTTGAACCATTCAGAACAAGGAGATACTGGTTGGAAACCAATCAAGAAATCATATGTTTCCATCACAGGTGGGATAAAGAAGGGTCCATTGAACGTGTGTATTTAAAATAGAGATGAGCCAAAATCAACACTTTTTATATGAAGTGCCCCTTCCACATCACCAAACTTTGGGGATTGGTGAATGACAGCTGGATCCAGAAAAGCACAATTTTTTTTTTCAAAACGTAAGCCCTGTTTGACAGTGTTTTGCAAAACCAGATTGATTTCCCCCCTCCCATCTCTAGTTTGCAGTTCACCTACTCCCCACAACTCCCTGCCTTAGGAGAGGAGGAATATTTTGTTAACTAACCAGCACTCTGTTCAAATGATAGTAGATTCCATTGACACCATTCTTTGAATTGTCAGTCACGAAAGTTTTCCAGGTGTAACACTCCTGCTGGGTTCATTATTTGATTAGGAATACACATAATTGTACCTCACCCCCAAAGTTTGGATTTACCAACATCTTTTTTTTTTTAAACATTATCCCTTTCTTTCTTAAGTTGCTTTCATTTTCAGTTGTAGTGCCCAAGACCTCATTTTCAAGCTGCAGTACTGAATTTTGGTCATCTCCTAAAACTCACCCACTTAGTCTAGTTGATCCACCTTTCTAACAACTAGCCCTGATTGGATCAATCTCTGTTCCGCTAACCAGCTCTGTTTTGCTTCTCATAATGAAGCCATATAACCTTCCTTAAGAAACAACTGCTCCAGTCTGATCTTTCTCCCTTCCTTCAGAGCCCACCCTTCAGCTTCCTCATAGATCCTTCCCTAGCCTGCTATGTTAAATGGAAATTTGGCTTTTTTTTTTTGGACAACTATTTGTTTAAGGCAATTTTAACAGGCATACATATGAAAGACAAAACAATAATCATTGCAACTGTGAGCTTTTGTTTAGAGGAACCTTATACAGTACTAGCAGCATCTACACAGGGCAGTTGCAGTGCAGCACTTTAGTGCATGCTGCAGTTCAACCCTCTCCCCCTGCCCCCAGTCCACAATGCAGGGCTATATAGACAAGCCCATAGTTTTATCTAAACCACACTAATTAACTACTACTGCAGTCTCGTGATAATTAATGGCTTCAGGGCCATACTTCTGGGAGCAGTGGCAAAAACAGGATCTATGTGAAAGCAGATAGATCATGTCAAATGGTAGTACCTGATCTACTTACTCTATCTAACATATATTCAGGTATTATACCGGAAAAAGTCACATTCCAGCATATTTTGAGTTGATACCTTATTATATCATCTCTTTCTTTTATTTTTATTTTTAAGTTTCCTAATAAGGCACGTGGGGATAGGGAGGACAGGGAAAATCTTTACGTTGGCATCAGCTCTATTTTATAACAATGGATAGGTCTCTCTTATTGTTCAGATTTTCTGCAAAAGTGATAATATGAACAAGCCAAATACACTGCTTAAATTCAATTAGGAGTCACCTTGAGGAAAATAATATCAAGTGTATCCATTGTTATACACACACACACAGAGCACAGTGACTGAATACAAAAGCAAAAAACACAACACACAAAAATGATATGATGGAATTTTTTGCATAAAAAAGGTGAATGCCAAGTAGCCTCATGTAGACTCTTATGCCTTTTCATCCATGATTGAGATTTCACAAAAGGAAGAGCCCAGTAAAAAACAAACAAAAAGAGATCCTAATCCAGGAATGCAATCAAGACACTCAATTCCAAAAGATGGTTTCTGATTTTGCATTAAATTTAGAGAATATGCTGTGAATATTGGAAATCAATATCTTTCGTACCACTTAGCATTTCAGATTATGACAGTTTGTCTCTCCAAATAATTACTCCCATATCTATATATGATGCTTTCAGTTAAATGAAATGTAAAACGTGTAAAATGTACAAATATATTAAGTAAATCTGATGAGAACATGTTTGATGAAATTTCATTTAAAATAAATATGGTGTTTTGTGAAAGCCGGAACATTTTAGAGAGATATATCTATTTCAACCAGGTTTTCATTGGGAAGTTTTTGGCAGTCCAGGGGTCTCTGGTCAGAGAGAGTGAGAGAGAGAGTGAAACCTGAAATGAAAAGCTCAGGTTTAACATATGAAAACCATTGTTTAGACAAAAAAAAATCCATTTAGCAGAAACATGCAAAAGGTTTTGCTTTTTGTCCAATGTCGAACAAAAAACAAATTTCAAAGCCTCAAAAGTTGTCACAAAGCTGAATTAGTATCCTCTGGGCCACTGTGATATTAATAAACTCCATAACAATTTTTAAAAGGTTTCTAATTTTCATTTAGAAATGGATCAGAAACTACAGTAAGAGATTAGTCCGACAGTGCTAACGGCAAATTCCCATTGCTGTCAATGGAAGTTTGCCCTGAGTAGAAGACTACAGTGGGATTATGTCAAACCTTAGAAAAGCACAATTATACTTTGTCACAGATGTGACTGTATGAAAAGCCATAGAGCAAAAATGCTGTTATATTTATGAAGGATACCTTGGAAGCAGCAGTAGAGTGTGGGCCAAAATATATATGATGAAAAATTACTTAAAGTTCCATGATCATAAATAATCAATAGATTTTGGACTGACCAGGAAGATAGTCAAGTAGCTCATGTAGCTTTGCAATGTGGATGGTGCAGCTTCTCATCTTTCCAGTGTGCCACAGATGGGACAGCTGGGCAGAAGGGCCTCCAGGAAGAAATGCATGAGATTAATCTCTTTCTCATTCACTCCCACCATCTGCTGCCAGCTCCTTACATCTGTTTCTAATAACAAATAATAACTAATGATAATTGCAATAATTAATACGTTTCTGCAACTTTAAATATCTGCAGAGAGGTTCTATAGTATTTTCCTCTGGCTCTCTGTTTGTCTTTTCTTTATAGCTGGTTCTTGTAAAGGTGAAACAAATCTTTGATTTTTGTCCCCTTGAAATATCAAACATATAGGTTAATTGTGTATCTAGTCTTATAAACAGTGGTGCTCTGTAGTATTGGATATAGACCCAATTCAAGAAAGCATCTCTATCTAAGAAATCACTTCAGCCTGTGCTTCATCTCCATTGAAATAGATGGGGCTAAAACATGTGTTAAAGAGCTTTTCTGAATCTAGACCACACTGAATCTAATCATCATGTGAATATTCAATCAAGTCTAGGTGCCTTGAGATGTCAAAAATGAAAATGCTCCGTGATTGCTCAGTCCGTGAGAGAAAGAAAGATCTTCTCTCTAGTCTCTATTTCTCTTGTATAATAGATTTCTCAAGCCTTTCTTTTCAAACATGTTTCATATTCCTTTGTTTTCTCCAAGTAATCGGTCCCATTTCTCATTCATGTTAGCTGTGAGTTCCTTATTCCTTTAACACCTTCTGAGAACTTTCATTAATTGTTAACCTTTTGCTTTCCAGTCACTGCTGAAGACTTTCTTAAGTCACAAAGATCTAGAAACAGATTTGTATCGATGTTCCAGGTTTGCAAACATTTCCAACTACTTATTTTGGGTTCACAAAACTACTCAGCCTTTCAGTGACCTTTGTCCATAATTTAAACATAGGATCATTTGGTTTTCCAGGATGGATCAATTTAATAAACCATAACAAGTCAGTCTCTTTCCTCGTGTAATGCATTTAATGTCACTGGAGTTACACTAGGGATGAATTTAGCCCGATACACTTGGCTAGCAAAAGTTTGTGCTGCGCAGATAGTGTGTTCACTGGTCTAGTAGAACTTTATTCTCTCCCACTATCTGCAGTTTTCTAATAGCTTCCCCAACAAGAACACGAACCCCCAAAATGTTCATATTTGTGTCAAAATGGAGATTTTGACGGCCTGCTGGGGGGAGGGGCAGGGAGTCAAGACTCTCCACTCCCCCTCCCTGCCCACCTGTGCAGGAGGGTGAGTAGGAGTCTTTTGGCAGCAGCTTACCACCCAATCCCTATGTAGGCTCCAGCCATGAGGTTAGCACAAATAGGGGAGTAAACAGGCTCCTTTCCCTCTTTACTGCTATGTATGGCAATGGCATACAAGAGAGCTCAGAGTTGAGCCCTTAGAGAATACCTTACTTTCGTTGGGAAAATGTACAATAAATTACTGCTGTTCTGATATATAACATTGTTTACTTTATTCAGCTTATTTCAAAGAGCTGTGCAATTTCTTCTGAATCTGATATAATCAAATGGTATTGCTGTTTAATATTAGCAGCTGTCACCATTTCCCATAAATATTTATGTCCTGAATAAATAACCCCATAGAAGCTTAAACAGAAATCTGTTTCCTTACCATTCTGGGGGGGACATAGGAACTGTCAGATGTACGGTCTATATGGACCAGTGTACTAAACAGTGACCAATACCAGATTCTTCAAAGGAAGGTGCAAGAAAACCATTAATAGGCAATTATGGGGTAACCTGCCCATAGGGAAAGTTTTTTTTCCTGACCCCCCATTAGCTACAGTTTGGCTTATGCACTGGAGCATGACACAAGTGTGTTACCTGTTTTTCAAAAATCTTGGGGTGAAATTCTTGTCCCACTGAAGTCTATGGAGTTTTTCCATTGACTTCAATGGGGCCAGAATTTCACCCTGGGTTTTCTTTTTAATCTTCATTTATTATAACCTCAGGTATTCTTATTATCAATATAAGGGTACTTCTTTTTTTTAATCCTGATACATTTTTGAGTTTGACACCTTGCAACAATGAGTTCCACAGGCTAATTTTGCATTTCCTCTAATAACTTACATGCATTTTATTATTGTAGGGTTGCTTATGTGTCTGCCATTGGTTTTGTGATTTTTTTTTTAATGAATATATGAGTTTTAAAGAAATTTCCCAAGAATGATGCCAACAAATTTGCACAGGTGAGATGGGGAGAAACTGGTCATATTCTAAGCTCACCAAAATTGACATTTATTTTGTAGAAAAGGACTTTTATGAAATGTTAACATTGATGAATGCAGTTAACCATATCCACTTCTGCGAAAAATATTTCTTTTCTATGACTGTTATAACACCTTTTTCAATATTTTTGCAGTGAATATTCTTCAGACTTTTTTTTAAGTTCAGACACACACGTCAAATCAGAAGATTGATCCATCTCTCTACAAAGTGGTCTTTTTGTGGGGGGGGAAATGTGAAAATTTTGTGTAAGCTTTTACATTACAGTTACCAGTTCAATTAATGTCATCTAACTAAGTTTGCATGAGTGTGCCTTCCGATGTAAAAATAGTTCTTGAGATATGAATCTTTCCACTTTCTTAGATGTAACACAACAACAAATGATTCACTGATCACATACTACATGAACTAAATGCACACATCAAAAGTATTCTTCAAATAATTGCCAGAAAATAAAATATTATAGCGCTGTCATGAACACTCATTCTACCTAAATGAAATCTCACTCTTACATGATACAGCTAGAGATTTTTTATGATCAATTATTTATCTCTCCTATTCTATAATCTGTCAAATTAAGTTTCATCCTGACTATTTGAGACTCATTATTTCTGGAAATTGAAGTAGGAATTTTATTTTGCATAGTAAATACCAGCAAATAGCATGGCACCATTTTCATCAGAGTTGCAATAAATATTACAGAAAGATCTTCAGGGCTCAAGACAATAAATTCTTGGGGTGAAACTCATTCTGGTGCAGAGGGTTGGCACAAAGTGTTTTGCATTATGGGTCTCTTGCAAAGCCCATTAAAGTCAAAAGGAGTCTTCCAGTGACTTCACTCAGCTTTGGATCAGGCCTCTTGTAAATACCATGGTGAGGTTATGCATGAGGCACCATAAAGAGGCACTACAGATGAAGCCAATACATAGAGGGGCCTTTGAATACTGCACACTACAGCAAAGGTCTCTGTCCCATAGGCCAGCATGGAGATGAATTGAGCTGACTATGGAAAACGTGCCCCAAATGCCAGCATAGGGATCACAAAGGGAGAGTGGCTATTCCAGTCTTCCTGTGGTTTGGAGGGTTTAACATCATATCATCAACACCTGGAGAATTCTCTGAATGAAGGTCAAGGCAGAAACAGGTAGTTTTTATGCTTAATGAAACTGATTTAAAAGATATTTTTAAATTGATGCCTGAAAGAATAGTTATTTTAAAAAAGCAAAATGTTTACAATTTGAATCAGGTGGGGTTTAAGTTACGTAGACAATTTGGTAAATAACCAGGCAATGTCAGGCCTGCTGACAGAGTGCGGGTGGGACAATTGCCCAGGGGCCTGGGCGATTTAAAAGGACCTGGGGGTCCCTGGCCACTGCTACTGTAGCGGCGGCCAGAAGCTGGGCCCTTTTAAATCATCAGGGTGGCCTGCAGGGCTCTGGGCCCCACGCTTTGGGGTGGCCCCACAGGCCAGCATGATTAGCCAATGCAGTTGGTGGATTCATCATTTCCCCCTACCCACCACCCCCTGGATGGCCCTGGCTCAGGGGTCTGGAATTGCTGTCAGCATACCTGGGCAATGTAAAAATACAACTATTATACCTATAATTAAATGAACATAAAGTTAATGTTCTGCATTTTAAAGGGCATGATAAAGGGATTGCAGCTGTTGTCAGTTAGGTGCCAGTGTGTTTTTTTCATATGCTATCCCAGCCCTGTGCAGATATTTCATTTAGCAGACCTCGATAACGCTACCCAGAGAGAACGATCACTAGCACGATTCAGTGACAAAGGCACTTGGCTAGATTCATTGCCCTCATGATACAGTCCCAGTGCCCTGGCTTCATAGTTACAGGTAACTGGCTCAGTCAGAAGTCACAAGTGGGAATTTTTTGCTGTCCCCCAAGGCTTAACAAAGGGTTAAGGTGAGGCACCCTAAAACTTATAGAGCGAGACAAACAATTCTCATACCATTTTACATCTTTCATGACATCTACTTGTTACAGCCCCTTGTATTATGCACCAAGTGTCTTGGGCACAACATTCCTATTCATTACTTCTAGCAGACCCTCTTGTCTGGTGTTAGGCCAGGATGTTCCTGGGCTAATTTTCTGGAGTGTTTTCTCACACATACCCAGTATCTGTTACTTGTTCCTTTTTAGGGGTGCCTGTATTTTAGCAACACTAGCAGTAATTTTGTCAAGGACGTACAGTAAATTTGTAAACAGTTACTTTAAAACATGGCCTAATTTTGGTTCTAAGCCTCTGGTTCAGGCCTTAGATCTTGCACCAGGCCAAGTGCTTCAGGCTCTCTTTCTTCTACATTAGCCATGAGACCAAATGGTCATGATGTGGGGAGAGAGCTGTTAGCTATCTTCTGAAGAAAGCTGGGAACCCGGAACTCTCTCTCTATATATATAAAACACACATAGACTCTATACATTTCATTCATCTCCATGCACACAGTGTTCTAGAAGATCAAAAGTCATCTTTGCAATGCTATTGGTACAATATACTGCATGAAGATGATTCAGGCAGTTATGAAATCTTATAAACACCAGAAGCTACCTTAAAAAGATTACAGTCAAGGCTGGTAGAACTAAAATTAAACCTACTATCTCAGCTTTGTTTTAGTTTGTAGGGGTGGTTGTCTTCTCATCCCTCCATTCTGCCTATCTGCTCTAACCTTTAGAGCAGACTGGATTAGATTTCACTACTGTTATTTTTCTGATGAGTAATCATCATTATGCTAGCCTATAAATTGCATTTCATTCCTTTCACTAGGCTGCCACTGCATTGGTCATTCAATGCTAACTTGCATAATGAATGTTGTTACTGCATTATTTCAGAATTGTTAATATTGGTGTTAATTCTTCCACACAGGAGAGCTGTAATTTATTTCTAAAACACTGTAGAGCACTGAGAGGTCCAGAGTGTTGATCCATTAATGGAGGGAAATTTTATTCACTTTCTCCTGGCATGGTGCTGGGGTGTGTGTGTGTGTGTTTAGGATGTCTGGCATGATATCCAATAGAGTCCACCCTGTAGAGAAAAATAGACCTGAACTATAACTCTAATGAGGCACTTTGGCAGGATAACCTGAATAGAAATATTCAGGTTTCTAGCCAAAATATTTGTTTTCAGCAAATTTGGTCTCTGGGCATTTAGTTTTTCAACAAAAAAAAAATCTATTTTCTGTGAATAGCAGCCACTTTTGTGAAAATTTTTGTTAATCAAAACCCAAGTTTCTGTTGAGAAACAGTTTCAATGGAATATTTTCAACCAGCCCCATCCAGTATTCTGTTTACTCATCAGAGTGTTTTGTTTGTTTTTTGTTTTCTGGTGGTGGGTTTTTTAATTTCTTTCTCTGTGGCCGGTTTGTGAATAGATTGGGTGCAGATTTCAT
Organism: Mauremys mutica; assembly: GCF_020497125.1. Lineage (NCBI taxonomy): Eukaryota > Metazoa > Chordata > Testudines > Geoemydidae > Mauremys > Mauremys mutica. Next base: position 31,695,423 of record NC_059080.1, on the reverse strand, counting down.
GCAGTACCTACAGGCTGTTACCACATTTCCCTTAGTTTACATTTAACTAAGCTAATCATATTTACCTCTTTTAATCTTTTCTAATTTGTCCCAGCTAGACTTTTATTGCTTTTCCCTGAAATTTCTGCAGTTTGTATATGTATGAGGACACTTGTTTCTTCAACGTAGGAACTGTATCTTCATTTGTACAATGAGGTCCCACTCCTAATTTTTGGCCTTTGGCTGTTACTGCAGTAATAATAATAATAATAATAAAATATTTTATTATTAAGGGCAATAATATGCAATAGAATAATTTTTTCAAGCATGCAGTAGAACTCAGAGAAATGGGCACACATTGATGCTTCCTTACTAGTGGGGACACACAAATCAGGTGCTTGAATGTAAGCAAATAGTTGGGTGTCTAGATCTTGAGTCTGATTTCATACTGAAGTAAATCTGGAGTTAAAGTCAGTTCAGTTACACTAGTGTAAAACAGGTGTAAATGAGATCAGAATTATATCCTTAGACTCCAAGGTTAGGATCCCCAAAAGTATTAGGTGCCAAACTTTCATTGATTTCAATGGTAGTTAAGTACCTAAATACCTTTGAGAATCTGGCCTAAGTGGCCTACATACAAACCAACGAATATCTGATACTCATGAGTGCATTGTTTTTCCGTATTCATAAACTAAGTGTGCATCGTGTGTGCATCATTTAGAAAATCTGACTCTAACTGAAGTGTCAAGCTGCATTGGTGCAGAGAATTCACACCAGACATCCTGTTTTAAATGCATACAGTACATTATGTCTCTGCAGGGCCTGTGGATTGTTGGACTTTTCTCACTATGCAGCTCAAGATCTACAGGTATATGATGTCTATTTGCCTCAGTTCATTTTTGGTTTGGTTTCTCGCCGTCTCTGTCTTGTGCTTGTGTCTGGGCATATATTGTAAGGGCTAACAGTTATGCCCTGCTATGCCTTCACACTTGCAGATGCCATGGTGAAGGATCACTAGTCTTCCCATGAGCCACTGCTCAACAAATGTGGTGCCTGGCAGCTTGGGGTTTTCTACTTCTAGCACCACCAGGCTGGGGTGAATGAAGAGGTAGGGAGCTTGATTATTCCTTTTTGTTCAATCTATAATTGATCACTTTTAATTGTGTTTAATGTTTTGGGTGGTTTTTTTTTGTCTCGTTTGGTTGATTGTGGTGGTAGCTGAACCAATGGTTTCCTTCTCTGTTGTGTTTCCCTCTGGAGTAGTGTGTAGTTGTTTAGCCAACTATGGGATCTTGCTTCTAATCTTCATTATGGTACTGTGCTTCAATCAGTTTCACCCCAGTTGCTAATATGAAGACATCCCTTTGCTTCATAAAATAGGCACTTAATTTGTCATTCTCAGCTATTAAAGAGTAATAGAATGTCTTCAATAAAAAAAGTTTTTGCTAGTGCTAATGGGATTGTACCTGAGTTGTATTGCTAAGGCAATAATAGAGAATTCTTCAAAAGTTGTTGCTTGATCCTCAACAGACTTGGCAGCAAATGTTGTTACTGGATAGCTTTGGGTTCTCTTTAACCTGGTATTTTAGTTTCTATTTAGTCTGGTATTTAGGTGCTGTAATATTAGCTGAAGTTTAAATCAAGGTTAATTGTGAATTTCAGTACAGTATTTGGGAGGGATACCCAGTGTTCACTTTGTATTAGCCTTTATTCTTTAGTTTGGGCAACCTACCTCTCTTGAGATCTGGTCCTACAAGCCTTGCGTCAAAAGTAGCCCTTATGTAAGTAGTCTCAGGTGAGTAAAAGTATTTACGGAATCAGATCCTTAGCGTTGATGTCTTTGGATTTATGGCTGCAGCCTCAGCAAGACCATATTGCATTAGCTGAAATATTTAGGTTTGACTTCACAATCAGGCCAAAGGCATTTTGCTTAAATGAACGCTTCATTTTTGGAGAATACAGCAAGATCTAAAGGAGATCACTCATTCTGCAACTCTGCCTAGGTGTCTATGCACACCAAGAAGCGACAAAGAGTCCTGTGGCACCTTATAGACTAACAGACGTATTGTAGACATGCATCCGACGAAGTGGGTATTCACCCATGAAAGCTTATGCTCTAATATGTCTTTTAGTCTATAAGGTGCCACAGGACTCTTTGTCACTTTTTACAGATCCAGACTAACACGGCTACCCCTCTGATGCTATGCACACCAACGATCAGTATCAGTATCCTCCTATTTAATGTACTATTGCGATTTGATCATGGTTATCACTCTGGTATTTCAAAAATGTTCCCAGCAGCTCTATTTGACTGACCACCCAGATCTTAGAAACTGTCCTATTCGATTAGATCGTGTCTAGTTCTTTATCCTGTTTCTGACAGTAACCTGTACCTCAAGCTTGTTTCAGAAATAGACATGGAAGCCCTCAGAGTGTCTATAAACATTATCTAGGGCTTTGGTATATGAAAAAAGCATAATTTGTTATGTAGATTAAAAAAATATTAAACCACAAATCAAAAGCTTTTCCATTTAAGTAGATTTTCTGTTGAATTTGAGTTAATTGTCATTGTCAATCATTTTTTATAGGGTGATTTAGCATTATTTTTGGCACAATTCAATCCTATTTATGTACAAGCATTCAATACAATTAAAATTATTTTGAAATGTTCTAGAAAGGGAACACTGACTCTGGCAAAATGTGTAAAATGTTTACTGCTGCAACCTCCCTCCCCCTTCCCTCTTTATATGCAAAGGCTCATCCAGTTATTCAGGCATAAATCTATTCTTTATAGAGTGCTCCAAGATAGTAGATGCATATCAGTCATAGATTGAATAAATTTGTCTTCTCTGGACTGCATTCTACAATTCCATTACTGCTATTTGAGATTCTGTTGTCTTTGTACCATTTATTCCTATTAAAATTTTCCCCTAAAATATATTCCTAAAAGGATTTGCAAGCAAGACACTCAGTGTAAGTTTATGATTGTCACATGTATTGCCTTTCATGTTCTCATGGGATCCTTTTTTAGACATGCTTACAAAATTTGTGATAAGTCAGGACAAATCAGCATCTCATGGTGATGCAGCTAAACTCTACTTTGTGAGGCACAGAGAAGACTCTCTCCGTACAAATGAGCATATGGCTGTTTACACATTTACAGACAGAATGATCTTTACCTTAGACAGAGAGAGCAACAAAACAAGAAGGGACAAAAGTAAAGTCTCCAGAAGAGAGATATTTATAGAGAGAGAGACAGAGAGATAACACAGCGTGTGTACTGCCCTGATAGTCTGTCCTGATCTCTGAGAAAAAATAGTGCTTGTTGAACTCTGCATTCAAGAAGAGTGCTTAGAAATGTATAGACACATATTCCCCCAACCCCCATATACCATCGTTCCCCTTTCTAACAGCAGCAGAATGAGCAAGAGGAGTCTGCCTCTATGTTGTTCTCACTGCCTCTAGATGTCCTACTGTATTATGTGGCCAACAGAATTTCTTAGCTTTGCATTTTTCTTACCTTAGTTCTGATATAAATACTATTGAAGTCAATGAAAAGACTCCCATTGCCTTCAAAGGGCTCTGGATTAGGCCCCTTACGAACATTTAGGGCAGCCCTGTTTGATTTATTGTATATGTAAGTACCCAATCCTGCTAGCCAGGAGAGTATTAGTGCTAAACTTTTTTTTTACTATCATGATCTTATATTGGAGAGTTGGATTACAGTTGACCATCAGTGGGTGTAATAAACCATGAATTAATAGCTATTGTTGCATAAAAAATCTGACTTGCAATGGAAGGAATGAGTCACCTGAACTGGGGTTAGTCCTTCCTCTCCTTTTTCCTTGTTTCAAAAGATGAAGCTTTCTGTCTACAAGTAGAAAAGGCACACTGGGAACTGGCTTTCTGCTGACTCACCAAAAGAAAGGTAAATCAGTGAAACTAGTGGTAAAAATCTCATATTATCTTGCCCATTGTCTGTTTGTTGCCCCTTTACACTGTAAGTTCTTTGGGACGAGGACAAGTTTGTAGAGCACCAAGCATGCTTGTGGGTGCTATATGAATAATGTAATATTTGAATACTGCAGCAATTTGTATTTGTTTTGTAGGCATGTAATGCTCTCAAAAGATGCCAGAGAGATAGCCCTAAAGAGTAAAGTCCTTTGTTTATCCTAGAAAGAGGCATCGCTTGGGTAGAGAGAGTGCAAGGTTCCCTATGCTTCCTTCCAAGAGGCCTCTTCACTGCAATGGAGGGAGACCTATAGGTTTGAGAGGGCAGTTCACTCTTCATGAATCATCCAGTCCTTGAGCTACTGAGCTTTCCGACAACATTGCAACTTACTGGTAGTTCTACAGGTGTTTTTATTTTTTCTTCACTAACCTAATGTTTGTAGACCATAAATTATTGGGTTTTATGAAGGAATTCATCTGTTCTACAATATTATTCTCTACAAATAATTTTTTAAATATACAAGAGGCTTTTTATGTCAACCATTTTTACCAAAACTGAAATAAAACTAATTTAGCCATCTTTGAACCCTTACAAAGCATCTTATCCCCACTTGCTTGTGCCTGAGGAAATGCCTCCCTATGGCCAGGGGCGGCTCTATGTATTTTGCCACCCCAAGCATGGCAGTCAGGCGGCTTTCGGCGGCATGCCAGTGGGAGGTCTGCTGGTCCCGTGCCTTCGGCGTACCTGTCGCCAAATTGCCGCCGAAGCCGCGGGACCGTCGGCCCTCCCACAGGCATGCCGCCGAAGGCAGCCTGACTGCCACCCTCACAGCGACCGGCAGGCCACCCCCCGCGGCTTGCCTCCTCAGGCACGCGCTTGGTGCGCTGCTGCCTGGAGCCGCCCCTGCTTGTGGCATGTCTCCCTGTTGCCTGAAAGATGTGGACTGATAACCCATAGTGCACAGACTCAATATTAAATTGACTAACATTTTATATGGAAAATACAATTCATAACAAACAGTCAATGTATTGTCTGTCTTAAAAGAGAAACAGGACTCTTAATGTGTCTTGAAGTGGTATGGTTTCTGTGCTCAGATAAAATTACCTCTGTTGGGTTAAATGTGCAGGTCTAGTGATTTAACTTTTTTTTTTTCCCCAGGCACAACTAACTGTGGGTGGAATTTTATGCCTTCAGTTTAGGTCTCTTAAATCTAAAGACCTATTTTTTGGTGCAAATATGTTTAGATGCAGAATTTCACCTGCAATTATTGACACCTCCAAGAAACTGAGGCCTGGCTAAATTAAAGCTGAACATTTTAACCTAAGGATGCTTTTAAAATAAGTATTATGGGATGGAAAAAAATGCTGCCTAACAAAGATATCCATTCCTATTTCTCATTATAAAGTACCCTCTATAGAGACTGAGGGAGAGGAAGAAGGGCTGGAGTGGGGTGTGTGTTTTCTCTTGCACCCAGAATTGAGTATTAATCATGAGATTTTTCTCCTACTCTCATACCTATTTCGGTAATGGTTCCTCATGTTGAATTGGTAATAATATTGCAGGTCTTCTCGAATGATCTGCTTCTTTTATAAATGTAGAAACAACTATTTCTAAAAGAGGAAGTAACTTAACATTTCTTTATGCTGACGCTCATCCAAGGGCAGCTCTTGCTGTTTCTCTCGCTATGTTTGCCTTTTTAGAAACATCTATAGACTCTTATTCAGATGTTTCTTCCCTACCCCCAAGAGACATTTGCCCTGGTCATGGAAATGATAGACAGGGGGAGGTGGATGAGGATAGCAGGGGTTCATAGTACCTTGCTAACAAGCATATTATTCCCATAATCAAACTTTACAGCCTGTGTGGAAATATGGTTTTAATTTTTCATTTGAAAAATGGATTAGGAATTGTATAGTAGCTAGCACACAAATTCTTTCATGTCAAATATTTTACTGATTCTGCAGTCTTGGGATGTCTAAAAATCTATTTCCTCTGCCAATATTACTCTAGCTGGATTCCTCTGCTAGTGCAGTTCTGTGTGTAAATAGGCCTTGATAAGTGGCAGCGCTTGGTTTAAAAATGTATCATCAGCACTGATTTCTCAGGACATTTATATCAGAGGGGTGGAAATTTGTAACTAAATGTGCTAGCAGATTCCAGAAAGACAGCTGGAGCAGTATCAGCTTGCCTATCTTATGCTTGCATAAATACTATATTCAAAAAGATCCTTTTCTTGTCTTTATGAACGGCTGGGGATGTGATGAATTGAATCATCTCCTTGAGGTGGTGGTTTTGAAAGTTATTTGGGCCAAATTCAGCTGTGATGTAAACGGCAATGTAAATAACACATTGGCGTAACTTGAAAATCAATGTAATTTTCACCAATCTGGCGTTCAGTGGGTGTGTGAGATGAATGTAATATGCATGGTGAAGGAAGAATAGGTGGAAAGATGTAACAGGGAACGCTAACAAGAGGCACTTGTGAGATGCAGTGATAAAATTGGGGGAACTCAGTCAAAATAGCACAACAACAACGTTTATAAAAGGAAGAAAAAAACTTTTTTTTGTTTGTTTTTGTAATGGAAGAATGCTAAGAAAATGGAGGAATGATTTTATAATACTAGCTTAAAATGGAATTTAAATTTTGAGAACAATATTATAACACCATCAAGATATTCTAGGGCATATTTTCTTGGTCATTTAATATTCTGCAAGGTCCTGATTCTTTATTCTGCTGTGAGCTCTCTGTGCCACTCTATTTTCACAAAGAGACTGTAAACCTGAAGGATCTGACCCCCAGAAAATTCTCTTGGTAAAGAAGGAATCCCCAAGTGGGGAAGAGCCAGCACAACAGCTCTGTGCCACCTCCCATCACAGTCCCTAGTCTAGGAGGAATTCCTGTTGAAAAGCAGGGCCATGAAATGAGAGATTTGCTTAACTTGTACCATCCTGCTTTTGTTTTCTTAATCATACCCTGTGTTTTTTCTGCCCCTAAGTTAATACGTTTTATGCACCCAATGAAAGTCAAATCAGTGCACGTTACATTAAGTAAATCCATTTATTCATGTTTAAATATCCATGACATCATAGCAGAATTTTCAAAAGCCTTTACAATTCATTGCTAACTTTGAGACTTGGCAGCTGACTTTCCACATCACTGGTCCATCTAGCTCAGTATCCTGTCTGAAAACAACCATTTAGATGCTTCAAAAGAAGGTGCAAGAAACCATGTAAGAGGTGGTTGGTTACTGGATTATCTACCCCCAGGAAAGTGTCTTCCTAACCCCTTAGTTAGAGACTGGCTTATGACCTAAAGCAGTGGTACTCAAACTGTGGGTCAGGATCCCAAAGTAGCTTACAGCCCCATTTTAATGGGGTTGCCAGGTCTGGCTTAGGTCTGGTCCACACTAAGAAGCGGGGTCGAACTAGGGTACGCAAATTCAGCTACGTGAATAGCGTAGCTGAATTCGAAGTACCCTAGTTCGAACTACTCACCCGTCCAGACGCCACGGAATCGAAGTCCGCGGCTCCAAGGTCGACTCCGCCACCGCCTTTTGCAGTGGTGGAGTACCGGAGTTCGAACTATCGCTTCCGGAGTTCGAACTATCGCGTCCAGATTAGACGCGATAGTTCAAACTCTGAGAAGTCGAACTCACCGCGTCGACCCGGCTCGTAAGTGTAGACTACCCCTTAGACTTGCTTGGGCCTAGGACTGAAGCCCAAGTCCCACCACCTGGGGCCTAAGCTGAAGCCTGAGAGCTTCATCCCTAGGCATCGGGACTCAGGTTACAGGCGCCTTGAAGCCCTTGGGCTTCAGCTTTGGTTCCCTTCTGCCCAGGGCAGTGGGGCTCAGGCCTTGGCCCGGGGGCTCAGGCTTCAGTTCCCCCTCCTGGGGTCCTGTAGTAATTTTGTTAGAAGGGGGTCACGGTGCAATGAAGTTTGAGAACCCCTGATCTTAAGTATATCAGTGTTTCTATCCCTTGTAAGACTCTTTCTTTTTTTTTTTTTTTACAAAATCCTCTTTCCCAGCTTACACCTAATGTAAACGTTTCCACTACTATTTGCATTAATTTTGCACAGTAGTAGTAGATACAGCCAGCTTTCCAAAGTGCAAACTATTCTGTAAGAATTGTTGATTAAAAAGTTGCCAGGGTGAAAATAAACAATAATATGCATGCATAACCACCTCATTTTATAGTCAAATTATTCCATGATGGCCCTATTATTTTATGCAACAGTAATCATTATGGAAGGCCGTAAAAAGTACCTCCTACATCCTCTGTTACGATCAGCACCATCCGTTTGTTCTCACACACCTTAATTAAAGGACTTCAGCTTGGTGATTTTAATAACCCTTATTTTAAAGAGATCTGAGATGATCAAATTAGATTTTGCTTTTATGGCCAAATGAGTGGTAGCTGATCCCAACGCTCCAGGTAAACCCAGGTTAGGTAGTTCTTCGGTAGAACTACTGTATGTCTGTTACAAGAAACGCATTAATTTTTCAGTGCTCCATTCCTCTTATGGGCATGTTTCAAACAGGGAGCCATCCTGTTTTATTACTCTTCCTCCAGCTGCATTATTATACTAAGCCTCCCATTGGGCTTTATTACTGTGAGAAACTCCTCGGGAGAATGGGGGTATCTGGTTGATCTTGCACATGAAGTGGTAGATACTGGGGTTTTATTTTTTTGGTCTCTTTCGTTGTATTTTGGGTGGACATTTATGACTGGATCCTCAGCTGGTGTAAATCAATGTAACTTAATTGATTTCACTAGCGGTACAATGATTTACACCAGATAAGAATCTGGCCCCACACATTCACGCTTAAAGATATAGATCTATATTGAAAATTTAATAATATATAAACCATTGTGATGTTTTACCACTGAGATTTAGAATATGTTTATGCTGCAGTCCAAGTTGTGAATGGCAGCTCTGATAGATATACTCACATTAGCATTGTTAAAAGTTGCCGTGTAGATGTGGCAGTGCACACTTTAGCATAAATTGTGTAAGCCTGTCTGGAAGCCTAGGTACCTAGTCACCTTTCTGAAGCCTGCACCACTGCATCTACATGGCTACTTCTAGCAATGCTAGTGCAGGCAAAGCTAGCACAGGTGCGTCTACCCACACATCCATCACACCCTGGATTGCAGAATAGATTCACCATTAGAGAAATTCTCATTCATTTAGTACATGTTTCAGAAGTCTACTATTACTTAAAAAACAAAGTCCTGGTACTATTTCTATAGAACTCAATGGGAGAAGGAATGCTCCCCAAGTACTGAAGCATTATCAGAACATCATGAAATCCACACTGATTCTTATTTTTGCTCTAGAGTGCTGTTGAATCTTCCCTATTTTAGCCATATGCTATTTCTATCCAGCTTGACTGTAAATATCCTCTATTTAAATTTTTTTTAAAAGCCATTTTAGTCCTAAAGGGGCTTAAAATGTTCTTTTAATGGAAACATTTCCGTCAGCTAATGCTAATACTAAGTCAGCTAACGAGTCCTCACAAAAGATGAAACTACTGCTGCTACACAGAAGGGAATTACTAGTGTTGGGATTAAGCGAACTAGATACAAGCAAATACATATAGGAAAGCCTGTTCTTTTGTTACTTTCAACAAAGGAGTCTCTTGGTGAATAGGGTATGAAGATTTAGAGCTGAAGAATTCAATCTAACTTGAAGCGTTCATAAGTATGCAGTGTGCCGCAAAGCCTACAACTTGGCAAAGTGGGATGATAAAATGTGCCATTTGTATCCTTCCCCTTTTACATTATTTCACCTTACTCAGCTGATTATTTACTATGTTAGTTCTTAACAAATAATTGATAAAGAACAGAAAATACAAAATTATCAGACAATGTACGGTGTTTTATTATAGCATAAAGACGTGCCAGGTGTGTTTTATTGGCCAATGAATATATGCCTCAAGGTGTGCTGTGAAACATAAGGCTGCTGGCCCTCTGCCATGTGAGGTTTGTATTGGCAGTCCAATAAAACACATCCTGGAGGGTCTTAGTGGTTTTGTTCAGAAAGGAAAGCTGCCTTGTGATTAAGGCACTGGATTGGGGCTTGAGAAATCTGTGTTCAACTTCCCAGCTCTCCCACCGGTTTTCTGTGTAACTATGGGAAAGTAACTTAACCTCCCCAGTGTAAAGAGGGGATAATAATACTCTAGTTCTTTCAGACTTTGTCTGTTTAGTCTATTTAATTGTAAAGCCGGTACTGTCTTACTCTGTGTTTGTGCAGTGCCCTAGCACAACGGGATCCCACTCTCAGTTGGCTTATTTGTGCTACCGCAATACAAATAATATAGCCTTGTATATTTAAATTACATTTAAACTATAGCAACTAAATGATATAATATGTTTCCAGTCTAGGTAATAAAAAGGGCTTTTCTTTTCTTTTAATTAAAACTTTGTTGCTGTGAACATTCAAAAAGTTTCATCTCAGCCCTTTAAGAGCTGACTTCTACTTTGTCCTTCTAACCTGCCGTCATTCTCTTAACTGTTCCTCTCTCTCCTTTTTGTCTTTGTTTTCATCCCCCACCCATCAAAAGCAGGCAAGCATCTTGGATCAGTTTTCAACAAGAGTGGGGAAATTAGGAAAATATGGTCCCACTTTGCACCCAGTTGCATGCAAAGAGGCAGAACATCAAGTATATCTGAGACTGCGTTGGACAATGCATCTGAATGATCAGATGGTATCCATTGACCACAGTGACACACCTGAACAAAGAGAGAAAGAGAGAGAGGATATTGTGAACATTTTCATATTTCTATTCTTCTCTTGGTGGTTGCATGTTGCCCCATGGCATTTTCCATCCGGCCAGTGTAAATATGCCACCGTAGTTGCAAACTAGGTGTTTTTTTCATTTGAACTTCAGCCATTTTCTCTGACCAGCCAAACAGTTTACCATCAGAGGAAAATCACCACATTCATCCCTCAACCCAGCTGCTGTATTCGTCTGCAATTGAGGGGCAGTTGGACTCTTTGAACTTAAACTTTTGCTTCAGCAGGTAAATCTGGAACTGATAAAAGTTTGTTAAATCCTGTAAAGAGAATTCAAGAAAATGTACAGTGATGATGGAGATGGCAAGGAGTGTGAGATCACATAGGACTACAGCAAATGAAAGAGTGGCAGTCCCGCGTTAAAATCTAACGTGAGAATGAAAGAACAGAAAAGATATTCAAATATAATCTGGTCTCTGCCACATCTTAGACAGCTTTATTGTCAATGAAATGCTGAACCTGATCCTTGTCAGAACTACTTAACATAAAAGGCAAAGTCCTGATCTTATTCAGGTTTTACTCAATCCTTACTCTGGCAAAACTCTCACTGCAGTCAATGAGAGTTTTGGCTAAAGTAAGGACTCAGTAGAAATCTGAAGTCCTGATCCTGCAATGCATATCCTGCAATGCATAGGTAATCCCGGCAATTTCAATGGGACTGGAACTCGTGACTAAAGGGCTAAATCCTGAGTAGACCTAAGATAGTTGGATAGATCTATCCAAAAGTGGTCGAAAGTGATTATGGACTTTTTTTTAAAAGAATGCTTATAAAAAGTGCCAGTTGATGACACTGAAGACTTCTCTAATCATATTCACACCATTGGCACCTGCATAGCAGCAACCCACAATGTTGTGTCTTACTCCTCCTAACGTAGAAACTCTAGAGGAAAGGACAGTTAATTCTGCATGCTCTATTCTTTGATCTTTCTGTTGAAACTTCTAACAAGCAGGCTAATTAGCACCACTTGTGGGGATAATTTTTGTTGTGGACAGCTGACCAACAATAAATGGGCTGAGACCCTGTCCTCATTCCACATAGGCACCAACTAGATCTCAGGTGTCAGGGATTGGCTCATTACTGATCTGGACTAGATTAGAACAGACTAGTTAGATGGTGAGGTTTAAACTCCTATTATCAATCCTGCTAGCTATCCAGTCCTCCAACATAAAGACTTCTGCTTCAATAAAAAATGGTAATGTTCAAATAATTATGTTTGAATAATCTGATACATTATAGTAGGACAAAAGATATTTATATACCAAAATGATGTAGTGTAAGTGAATAATTCCAGCAGAAAAGAGATTGCTATTTAACATTCCCATGAATCATACTGTGACCCAGGAACTTTTAATTTCAAAATAATGTTGATAATTTATTGGGCAGGGAGAAATTTGTTCTAGCACAAAACGATCCGAGAAAAAGACGAGATCAAGAGTTGGCTTAGCAGAGAATATGAAATCTAGACAAGATATATGGTGGTGCACTAGACTACAGATGAGTGAAAGAGGTTCAGTCTATAGCGGATACCTCTGAGCAAAAGCTTTTTGGGGAAGGCTGATAGTTGCCTGTTAGATTTGCTTCAGAACTAGTGATTCTGAATGTTTTAGATGCTGCAGTTCCCGGCATAACTAACTTCCTCTGATATAAAGCACTGATAATTTGCAAATGCTATAACAACATCTATGTTAATAAAAGGCACGGTTTCCAGGAATAATCTGAGACTGTATTAGCCCCACACATTTTGCTTGTAGAGACTGCATATATCTGGGGCTTACTCCTTATACTTGACCCCTTCCAAACTTCTCAGGCACAGTGTGGACTGCATCTTTATAGAGTTTGTCTCATGGAGAGTTTCCTTCTAGTTACACAACAGTGAGTCCCCCTACCCTCCCAGTCAGGATTATACAGATTATCTGCCCTCCTATTCGCAATTGCATAGCATCCTCATGGCAACTCTGGCAATTGTTTACATTGAAAGGTAGCTTTAAGGACATACGCGTGCATAGTTAACTTTAGTGCAGTGTGCTGTTGTTTTTGACAAAAGTTAATCATACTGTCTCCTTTCAGTCTTCATTTCATCACCTGCCCCATCTCTCTCCCACCACACAGGTTTCCACCTCTTCCTTTACAGACTTTTCCACAATAAGAGCTTGATTCAAAGCCCCTGGAAAGACTTCCATCACCTTCAATGGGCTTTGGAACAGGAACTCAGCTCTGTATGGGGAAGTTTTAGCTCATATTGCCTAGTGGGTGCAGCACTGGATTGTGACTCAGGAAACTGAGGTGCTAGCCTTGACTCTGCCATTGGCCTTGAGTTTGCCTCTGGGATGACCTTGAGCAAATCTCTTTGCTGTTTTGTGCCTTAGTTTTCCCATCTGTAGAATGGGGATGATGATACTGCCTTCCTTTGTGAAAGCGCTTTGAGGTCTACTGTTGAAAAGTGTGATGTAAGAAGTAGGTGTTATTGAATTCAGACATATTTGTGAGACACTCAGACACTTTGATGATTAGAACCTTCTCAGTGCCCAGATAGTTGAATGAATAATTATTCCATCTTGTTTCCATCATTATAACTTTGATTTGTAAAATTGAAGTAACACATCTCCAGAGATGCCTAGCTTCAAAATACCAATGTTGCCTTGTCTGATAAAACAAATAAGGCAAGAGAGAAATTTTTATTTATGTATTTTATTTGCCTGCCTTTAAAAGAAAAAAAATCTTGATTTGAGATCCCTATTCTAGGCTTGATGTAGTGTTGTATTACAGTACATGTTTGTGGTAATATAGCTCTCCTTAAGGAGAATGTACTGCAGAGCATACCTATAAAGAAGATGGGAATATTATTTTGCACTACATCTTTTAGTTATATGCCTGCTTGGTAAAATTGAAGATTAAAAGAAGGCAAAGCAATCAAAAACTGCTATAGATTAATCTGGTTCCTCTTCATTTTCATTTCTTTTTTAAATGTTGGAATCAGTTAACAATTGTCATTTTTAAGAGATGACTTTGCTATAAGATCAATATTACTGTGAAAACAGCAGTCATATTATGTAGGTCAATAAAATAATATTTATAAAATTTAAACTATTGGCAGGTGTGCCTATATTTAGAGGTATCCAATAATGTCACAGATGGTTTGGCACATCTTCATTCTACTGTTTTCTTTGTCAGAGATCTTGAGCAACATGTGTTTTGTTATGAAATGCCATACAGGAAAAACCTGGGCAATTTCCATACTGTAAGGGCCAGATGCCAGACAGCATGCAGGTTCTCAGGAGCAAGCAGAAAGTTTCCCAGCACCAGCAATCCTTGCATGGAAGTGCAATGGCTGCCTGCAGCCACTTGCCCTGAATTTCTTGCACTCTGTGGTTCACATTAATTGCTAAATCCCACTTTTTCCCCAGGACTTTGAAAAAGTGGCAGCTCCTAGGATCAGGGACCACGTTTTTATTCTGTGTTTGTATAGTGCCTAGCACAGTGGGGTCTGGTCTGTCACTAGGACTTCTAGATGCTTACCAAAATAATAATAAGAGAAAGATTGGGACCCATGACCATTCCCTGCCTCACCATTCTGCAGAGCAGGGCTAGCATGCCAGAGAAAGCAATCTGAGCCATGCGCCTTAAGGCCAGTATCTTCAGAAGGGTTCACTGCTGACAATTAGAGAAAGATTTTCCTAAGAGTTTAGTTTCCCTTGAGACACCTAAATAAAATGGCCTGATTACCAATGTTTCCAATGGGAGCTGCCATTGCTAAGCACTTTTGAAGAGCTGGTACCAGTGAATTAAGCTCCCTAAAGCTGTTGGCTATATAAGATTTTCAAAGAAGACTAGTGATTTAGGGTGATTTAATTTTTGGATACCTCAATGAAGACACTCTAAAAGGGCCTGATTTTCACAAAGTGTTGAAAACTTGGCCTCTGAAACCCAGGCACATTTTAAGGTGTTTCTAGTTAGGCATCCAAAAACACTGGTCATTTAAAAAAAATTAGCCACTTTGTCTTCCATCCAAAACCAATCTGAAGCTTTCATAAAATACTCCAAATAGGTAAATACTTTTTTTTTGGTGTCTTTAAATCCTTTTGTGTCTTCATATGTAAGGGTGCTATGAATATCTGAGGTGAGGAGAACAGTTGGGGAGATTCTGATAGTCCTTTTTACTTACAATGAACTAGAAGAAGCTATTAAGTACAGGGGGAGAAAGCAAGTCCCCAGTGAAGGATGGGTTTTGAAAATGCAGATGATTGCTTCTCTAGCAGAAATGTGTAATTAATTATTCATTAGAAACAGAGTCAGATTCTGATCTGTGTTACACCCTTGTATAAACTAGAGTTAGTCCATTGTTTTTAATGGAGTTTCTCTCCATTTACATCAATATAACTGAGAAGCTGTCCTCAACTACTGATAAAAGTTGAGTTTTGTTTTAGTACATATATGAGAAGGCTAAACTGGCAAGATGGTTCCAAGGCCAGAAGGGACCGTTGTGATCATCTACTTTGACCTCCTATATAACGCAGGCCATAGGACTGTCTCAAAATAATTCTTTGAACATTTCTTCGAGGAATCTGGACCTGGGGAATCCAATCTCAATTTTAAAAAAATGTCAGTCATGGAGAATCCATGATGACCTTTGGTAAGTTGTGCCAAATATTTAATTACTCTAACTGTTAAAAAATGTACACCTTATTTCTGGTCTAAATATATCTATCTTCAACTTCCAGCCACTGGATCACATTATACCATTCTCCGCTAGTTTGAAGAGCCAATTATTAAATACTTCTTCCCCATACAGGACCTGTAATCAAATCACCCCTTAACCTTCTCCTTGTTAAGCTAAATAGATTGAGCTCCTTGACTCTATTACTATAAGGCACATTTTCTAATCCTTTAATCATTTTTGTGGGTCTTCTCTGAACTTCTTCCAATTTATCAACATCCTTTTTGAATTGTGGACACCAGAACTGGACACAATATTTCAACAACAGTCATTCCAATGCCAAATGCAGAAGTTAAATGATCTTTCTACTCCTAATCCTTGTACATCCGAGGATTGAATTAGCCCTTTTGGCCACAGCATCACACTGGGAGAGCATGTTCAGCTGATTATCTGCCACCACTCCCAAATCTTTTTCACAGTCACTGCCTCCCAAGGTAGAATCCCCCCATCATGAAAGCATGGGCTATGTTCTTTGTTCCTAGATGTATATATTTACATGTGGCCATACTAAAATGCATATTGTTTGCTTGTTCCCAGCTTACCAAGCAATCCATATTGTTCTGTATCAGTGACCTGTCCTCTTCATTTTTCACTACTCTGCCACTTTTTGTGCTATCTGCAAACTTTATCAGTGATGATTTTATGTTTTCTTTAAGGTAATTAATAAAAATATTATATAGTGTAGAGTCAAGAACCAATGCCTGTGGGATGCCACTGGAAACAGCAGTTCTGTGATGATTCCCTGTTTACAATAGTTACAGGGGGAAATAAATACCCCTGTCTCTAGAACATGCCATTTCCTGGAGTTCAGCAAAATTGATATTTTGGGGGGCTGAGGGTGTGTGTGTGGGGGGGGGTGTTTCATACTTCAGGTCCAGATGTTATGCTTGAATTCATTACTAATTTAAAGGGGGGAAGGGGGGGCTTTGCTGCTCTTAAACCTATGTTCTCTTTGCTTTAATTGTATTCTATTGCCATGTAAGGATTTAAAGCACAATATAAGACTTAATAGTATTTTCTTTCGGTTTGGTTATTTTAATGATCAAAACATTTCAAGGAATGTTGATGAATATTGTTTTAGAGACCCTTTTACTGGGGGCATATGCCCACTGCCAAAGCCAGCACCCTCACATGATGACTTAACCCTGGCATTTCACAGATTTATTGGGGGAAACATAATTCTCCTAACTGCAGTCTTGACACCAGCTCAGACACAGCCTAAAAGGCTGATGGGGGAAGGGTTAATAACCTCTCACAGCTCCTTGCCAGTGGGGATGGATTAGAACAAGCTAATTAGATAAGAGAGAACCCCTTGGGATCTGCAGGAGGAACAGCTGAAAATGCAACAGGTTACAAATGAGGGTCAATTATCTTTAATTAGCAACTAGCTACCAGGTGTTCTGGGATACATAGAGGGAGGACTAGAAAAGTAGGAGGGTCATTTTGATTGCCTTTAGATTGATTTTTTATTTCAGTTAGAATAGGGACGCTGACTCTTCAGTCCACGAAAATGCTCTGTTGGTTGAGCTACATTATCTACTTCACATCCTCTTATCCTAATAACCTACTTGACAGGACAAAGCGACTATAATTTGTATGTAGGAAAGTCTTTTTGTTTTTAGTAACCTGGGTTGAACTGCTCTATCTTAGTTATGTGCCCAGGAACCTCTATGTAAGAATCTCTTAAAAACCTTTGTTGTGTTGAAAATTTGAAGTTTTTCACAATATAGTTTTCCATTACCTCAGCATCACTGAGTTAACATACAAATAAAAAGAATCACTTTTAAAAAAGTGGAAACGATGGAGAAGGCAGGGAGGAGACTTCCTTTAAAGAAACCAGGAGCAATGACAAGCTGTTAGAAAGGAATGGTAACCAAAGCACATTAACTCACTAAATTAATTTTAACTAAATCACTTTATGCTGCAGTTTAAAGCTAGTATATGTGTTGTTAGACCATGTGTTAGTCATCCCAATTCACCACTGCTGCTTCTCCTGCAGCTAGCTGAGACAACGAAATAGAATCCCAGGCTTCCAGCACTGCAGTTCTGTGGAGCAAACATTAAACAAAGATTTATTTCAAATGGAAGTTGTAATGTTTCACTTCCCTCATACTTTTTATTATAACTGAAATTACACAAATCTGTAACTTTCTTAACAGTTCAGGTCTGGGTACAATTCTCTAGATGGTCTATTTGTACACAATGAGCAGTTAATCAGATCTTTTGGCTAAATGTTTCAAGCCTCTTTTATGCCTCATCCTACCCTCAAAGGTACAATTCCATACATTAAATAGACATCAGGTTAATGGACTTTGGCAATCTGAAAATTACATCTCTAAATCTACTTTACATTTAGCTAAAATGCATGATACCTATTTTCTTTAAAATAGGTCTATTAAAATCCAAGTAACATATTAAAATGACAGCAGTATATTTCAAATGTTCATTATGCTTGTAATATTTTCTGCCGTGGTTATCTAGATGGATAAACTAAATGCAGTTTATTCACACCAAATGAGAGAGTCGATCATCTTTAGAATATTAAAAACAACAACTTTTCTTGTGGTTTTCCTCATCTCTTCCAAACAAATACACGTTTAAATCCAGACAATTAACTCCTCAGGATGAAAAATAAAGAACAAATTAAATAAACTCATGAATTTAACCCCCTAAATAGCCAGGACACATGGAATCCTCATCATCTGTGCCACTGTAACTTTCTGCTTGTGTGTTTTTCTAACATGACATACCCACAAGATCTATAGAGAGATCTTTCAAATAATAAAACAACTCTTAACCATTGCTGCTTTAGGGCAACTTCTCCATCATAACCTGCACTGTGGTAGTCCATGGAATATTTCAGCTGTGCTGTTAGAATGAAGATTATAGTTAAATAAGTAAATAAATCAAGAACTATAATTTAGAAAATAAGAATAACAAAGACATAACACTTTTTTTTAATATAAGCGGTATTAAGCATTTATATAGTTCCATATTTTCACAAGGTGCGTTACAGAGATTTAAAATAGAAACACCATCTCTGCTGCAAACAAAGCCTGGGTCCTGCAAACACTTACTTGCATGTGAGTAAAAATGTAATGTTACATGTTAAGACCATGCACAAATGTATGCAGGATTAGGGCCAAAGTAGACAAATGAAAGAGGTTTAGGGAATAAAAGGCAAAAGTTAAAACAAATACCATGTTATACACAGAGTTATCTAGACAGTGACTCATACACATTCTGATATTTGTGAAGAGACTGACAAGTGGGGAGGAATTGGCCACAAAGGAGCTGGAAGCCAAGGCAAAATGAATAGCTTAAGAGAAGACTTTTGTGAAGACATTTGGAGCCTGATCAAAAGCCCATTGAAGCCAATAGAAAGACTCCCATTGGCTTCGGAACAGATCCTTTGTTCACAGAATGAGGACTATCATTCCAGGTACAGAGAGCTGCATAAAAGAGGTATTGTTGAATCAGATAGAAATGTTTTAAATGTCCACTCAAAACTTTTTCACTGATACACGAATATTGCATTCAGAGTAACACATTTCTGTTTAAGTATTGCATAACTCTACTAACACCAACAGTGATCAGAGAAAATGGGATTACATGTAATCTTAACTTGGGTAATA
Source organism: Mauremys mutica (assembly GCF_020497125.1). Taxonomy (NCBI): domain Eukaryota; kingdom Metazoa; phylum Chordata; order Testudines; family Geoemydidae; genus Mauremys; species Mauremys mutica. The sequence goes on along the minus strand of NC_059080.1, from coordinate 31,676,338 downwards.
CAGACAATGAGATGACACCTCCCCCTCTCCTCTTGCACTACCTCCAGTTATGAGGAGGAACAGAAACTACACAGTCCTCAGACTCATGCAGCCACTTGGGGGCAGGGGCAGGGGTGGGGGTGGGGAGGAGAACACCTACATTGTGTTGCTATCCTAGTGATAAGTATATAGCAGAGTTACAGTTAAATTCCTCCACTAATTCAATTAGTGCACATATTGCTGGATAGTTCTGACTCACACACTATGGAAAGATAGTCTCCATCAGCCACTCATATAGCTTCCATCCAAATGATTTATAAGCCTAATGTAAAACTTTTGAGGCCACAATGTATTGTATAACCAAAATATGCTTCCTCTGATTCCCACAATGACCAGGGTAGATTCTACCACTTCCTCATTTAGAAAAGATGATCAAATGAAATCAGAGTTTTAAAAGACAGTTTTCCCATTTCTATGTGCAATTCACAGCTGTTAGTTTTAAGGGACTAAATTTTCAGATGAAGGACTCATTAGGGACAACTGCTCTGTGGCCCTAGATTGTTCAGTGCATGTGTGCAGATCCCAACAGGAGTTTTAAATTAGTAACAGAAACTGCAACAACATCCCAGGATCTTAACTGAACTTCCTAGAAATTTCAGCATAGCATAGAGGATATTACAGCAGAGCATATGTAATGAGCACATCTGCACACATCTGTAGGGGTATTCAAAGCAGCAGAGGGATTTCACTGTAGTCAGTCATCCACAGCAAAGCAGTGAGAAGCACTTATAAAAGTTCTTAAAGAATTAGCACACAGAGAACAAATGCAGGTTGTAGAGTTTTACCAAACTAAAGCATCCAAGGATCCACCAGATTACTGAATAACAAACATGACAGGGCAATGGTGGCAGAAGCTGAACAAAGGTTTGTCCCAATTACCCCCAAAACATTCACTTGGCAATCTGTTCTCTCAGACTTTGCTGGACTGAACTATATCAACACAATGCCATTTTGTATGTCATCTTGTGATGGGGCGGTGAATATGGTCTTTGTGTGTCAATAAGATAAAGCATGTCATGATTAGAGAATGAACCTAGAGTCAATATTAGTGTGGGGAGTGTAAGACAGTGCATAAGTTCTCTTAATTTTTTTTGAAATGTCAGCCTGATATGCAACTATGCACAAATAATTGTCCATCAGTAAAATAGGTTGGAACAAACTTTTTAGTACCAGTGCATGATTTTTTTGAGCTGGAAGGTGAATAGCATCACATAGACAATGTATATATCAGTGTATGGATCTAAGAGTCTAATAACTTGTTCATCCTTAGAAGCTCAGTAATCTTAGTTTGCAGCTCAATAAACAGAACAGAATCTATCCTCCTGGAATGTATTTCGTAAACATTTTAATACCTACTTGTAATGTGCTTCTACAATTGAATAGACACATTTCCTTCCAGAAGCGTATTTGATAAATATTCCACTATAAATCCTAAATTCATCATCTATGATACAAGATGCATCTGCATCCGTATTGCAGAAATAAAGTTCATTCAAAATGTGGTGGATGTACAGGATGTTAACCTCCAAATAGATGGCGTGTGTAGGGTGTCAGGGTATGAAATCCAACTCCCAAACACGGGCCAACGAATGTGCTGGTTATGCAGCCCTACTCTCTGCCTTGCCTACAGCTATTCCAGCCAGAAATAACAACCACAACTTTCTGTAAGAGTTGTGTAAACTAAATTTCTGGCCTGTACCCACCATAGTCTTCTGTCCTGGCCCATGTGCAAACACCATCTCTGCAGTAAGTAGGGGGTACCCTGGCATCCCTGCAGGGTTCCTCCAATCCTATTCTCCCAATGACCCCACATAGGTTGTAAGGGTTCTTGTCCACTCTCCTTGCTTTCCCCTCCCCCCACGCCCCACCACTCCACACACAAAACACACCAGGGTAAATTTCACCTTTTGACAAAATACATGTCCTTAAATCTCCAATGTGGAGGGCAGTGTGAGGGTGACCTGATAACCATGCATTGCATTAGGTGTCAAAAGTGGAAACATAAAATACCTTCAATTGCTGAGCTTGGGGAATGGATCACACAAGTATAAATAGAAAGTTCTGGGTGCATCATATGGTATATAATTTTTCATCCCAACAGTTGTATCAAAATCTACTGCTATGAATGATGAAGTAACATATGGTAAGGTCACAATCTGATCAAGTTAATATCAATTTTTGAGAAATTATTAACATCACCACCAAATGTACAATCTTCATGTGTGTCAGTAGCACAACCCTACAATTTCTGTGCAATCTGTTCATCAGGAAGCATAGCAGATAAATACTGATCAGAACTATAATTTTAGGAGACAAAGAGTTAGATTTTACATTTGTTTGTTGGAGGCCTACTTACAGTATTTAATGTTTAATGACAAACATTTTTAGGTTGTGTAAGGAACTGGAGCAATTGGATATACATGGTTCATCCTACAGACCGAAAATCCAAAAAAAAAATGTAATCTCCAGCAAAAAATAAGACAAAAGGCTGATACAAATCAAACATTCTCCAAGAGAGCTAGTACACCTACTCTTCATTAATCAAATGCACATGTGGACATTCATATCTTGATTAGACATGTTGCATTGTTGCATACCTGTTTCTGTGCGTGCATCTGAACATTTCTCAGAGAACCATCCTCTATCTGGACATGACATATATATTCTGCTGATAATCATCTCATGGTTTTCTTGTACTCCTCATCTGTTTATTTTCATTGGCATTGGCTATCCCTCAATACGAGGATGGTGTCGGCTAGGGGGAAAAGTCATTGATGAGACTTTGTGCTTTACAAGTTTTTTCACTTATGTGACAGGTTTATGAAGTTTTTGCATGAGGGCTATTCCACCAGCTCTGAAAACCTCAACAGGGATGCCATCTGGGCCTGGACCCTGTTGTTTCTAGTCTGAGTGATGGCATGCCAAACTTCCTCAGAAGATGGGGCGTTGGCAAGAGGTTCTATTACTGGATGCTGAGGAATGGACTCAATGGTGACAACTGAGATTGCAATTTCACAATTCAATAGAGTCTCAAAATGTTCCTTCCAATGTTGCTTGAGGGCCACATTGTCCTTAAGAAAGCTGAAATTGTCCTCGAATGGCAGAAAGATTGTGTCATTTGAACTTGGCCTGTAAATGGCTTCCATTGCTTGAAAAAAGCTTCTCATGTCATGTTAATTAGTGAAACTTTGGATCTCCAAGGCCTTTGCTTGCCATCACAACCTCCTTTGAACTACAGCATTAAGACGACGATAAATCTCTTGCTTTTGCTGATTACAGGGTTCATTTTGCCAAGTGCAAAATGAGCTTCTCTTATGATGAATAAGTGGTAGGAATTCCTCATTGTTCTCATCATACCAATCCTGATGGTATTGAGTGGAATATCCAGTCAATTCAGCACATGCCTTGTGAATAATGGTCTTGAACTACTCCCAATGTGTTTGGATGTCACTGATGTTGTCAGGTAGACCAGAGATTCTCTCAATTAGGCATTGTGTAATAGGTCCATGACTAGCGTGATTTTGAAGTGCCTTGATGTTAAATCTCTTCTGCATTCCTTTGGGTTGTTTATGTTGTTGTGGTGGAAGCTGAATGTTCATGATTGATCTGAATAAACAAAGGTCTGTCCAGCATTCATCCATACCTCTCATGGCTCATGTAATATGAACATCAGCACACTCACGGGCTCTGACCATTACGTACTCAAGAAGATGCTACTGTTCGGATTGTAGATGTTTCCAAGGGGTCCTATATTTGTCCCTCTGTCTAAAGATGGTATTTGTGAAAAGCAAATCATACTCCACACATTTCCTTAGAAGAATGCCAATAGAGTTAACTTTTCCCACCCCTCCTTCCCACTGGTGCCTCTCCAGAGTTCAGGAAGTTGCCCAACTCTTGCATTGCAGTCAACCATGAGGATAAGTTTGTCTTCCTTGGCTGTGGTAGTAAGGACTGCATCAAGAGCACAGTAGAACACCTCTTTGTTATCTTTTTCATCATCACATGTGGGAGCATACACATTAATGACCATAGCATACAGGTTGTTAATGAGCTTAAGATAAAGAGTCATGAGATGTTTGTTAATACCCATAATAGAGAGTTCTAAAAGCTGGTTAGCAATGTTGTTCTTGATGGCAAAACCAACCCCATGAATATGCCTCTCTTCAGATGACTTTCCTTTCCAAAAGAAAGTATAGCCACCTCCATCTTCTTTCAGTTGGGCTTGATCTGCCCAATGTGTCTCATTTAGGACAGCAATATCAATGTCATATCTTGAAAGTTCTCTAGCTATTATGGCAGTTCTTCTTTCAGAATAGTCATTGTTCGGGAAATCCGTGCCTCTCCTTGAACTGTTACCTTGTTGTGGTTGAGAGGTTTGTGTGTTCCAATGACCAGCAGAACTATGTCATCCACAGTCTTCTACTCCTTTGTGAAGAATTCTGAGGTGAGGTTCCAGACAAACCGCAGTCCAAGCTTCTCATGATCCCAATTGTGAAAGGCATATTTGAGAACTTGCCAGTTCTCTGTTGTTGTAAAGGCTGATGAGGGCTTCAGCAGGACAGAGACCTCCAGCAGTCTTGGCATCCCCTGCCACCAGGTCCACGGCTCTTTCTGTCAAGTTTTGTGAGGTTGCCGCCTGTACACAGGCTCCCCCATGTTAAAAGATTTCATTCATAGCTCTCTTCCAAGGGTGTTAACATGTCCTGTTAACAAAATCCTGTGGTGATGGACAAGTGGTAGTGGGGACAGGAGTAGCGATCTCTGTGAGTCCCTAGTCACAAATCTACATGAAGATGGCAGCCGTCTGATGATCCTCTTGCATTTGGACTTGAGACAGAAGCACAATTTTGGCACTGCAACCACAACTGAGCAGTCCTTTTCAGGATCACCTCTGCTCAGCCTGAATGGGGGCAGGGCTACAAAAGGTGCCCTAAAAATAGGCTGTCTGTGTTCCCCCTCCGATCCTCTGGCTGGAAGGCTGTGTCCAGCGAGATCACTCTACCTACGATCAGAACATACAAAGTAAAATCATAAAGTTTGCCAATTGGAATGTTCACACTCTGTTTTACCACCCGTTGAAAGCTTTTTTGAGGCAAGGTCCATCTTTGTTACTTTGTACAGTGCTTTGCACAATGTAATAATATTCTGAGAGGAGCGATGGAGCTTTACAAGGCATTCAGATCTCTATCTTTTCTCTACATTTGTTCTGCTAAATCCTTTTTCAGAGACACCTGTAACTGGGACACATGAGTATTTGCTTTTCAGTAAACTTACTTTGTTATTTTTAGTTTCATATTAAGGCATTGAAAGTCATATACAATAAAATGAAATAAACCCACAACAATTCTGCCTTTAATAAGAATACCTAGTACTGGAATACAGTGGTTCTCAAACTAGGACCGGCACTTCTTCAGGGAAAGCCCCAGGCAGGCTGGGCCGATTTGTTTACTTTCCGCGTCCTCAGGTTCGGTTGATCATGGCCGTGGTTCACCGCTCCAGGCCAATGGGGGCTGCAGTCAGGTCAGTCAGCATGTCCCTCTTCCTGCAGCCCCCATTGACCTGGAGCGGTGAACCACGGCCAGTGGGAACCATGATTGGCCAAACCTGCAGACGCGGCAGGTAAACAAGCCGGCCCGGCCCGCCAGGGGCTTTCCCTGAAGAAGTGCCGGTCCTAGTTTGAGAACCACTGTATTCCAGTACTAGGTATTCTTATTAAAAACCTTTCTCCAGAAACTCAGTTTTCAGATGGAAAATTTTCAGTCAGCCCTACTTATTTCTCAAATATTCCCACAAGTACTGCTTTTTCTCCCATTCGTGGGAGGCGCTCCCTATAGAATTACATTATTTTCCCTCAGATCTCTGTTTTAAAAAATGGTTAGTTGTGATGCCATAGCAATGCAATGGGTCTGATGTGACCCAGCTTTACTACAGTAATCCTGACTGTCTCACTTTTACCTTGTATTTTTTGTTCATCTTCACCCCATACTCCCTGTCTCTCCTATCTGTTTGTTGTATCTGTTATGTTCATGGCATACACACAGAAAGGTTTAGATAAACACAAATAATATTTCTGGAACATGAGAATCACCATAATGGGTCAGGCTGATGGTCTGTCTAGCCAAGTATCCTGTCTTCCAACAGTGGCAAGTGCCAGATGCTTCAGAGTGAATGAACAGAACAATATCAAGTGAGCTATCCCCTGTCATCCTAGCTCAGCTTCTGGCAGTCAGAGATGTAGAGACCCACAGAGCATGCAGAGTCCCTGACCATCGTGCCTAGCAGCCATTGATAGACCTATCCTCCATGAACCTATTTAATTCTTTTTTTAACCCAGTTTTACTTCTGGCCTTTCAATATCCCCTGGCAATGAGTTCCATAGGTTGACTGTGTTGTGTGAAAAAGTACTTCTTGATGTTTGTTTTAAATCTGTTTATTAATGTCATTGGGTGACCATTGGTTCTTGTGTTGTGTGAGGGAATAAACAACATTTCCTTATTCACTTTCTCCATATCATTCATGATTATATAGACCTCTGTCATATTCCGATTTTTAAAGGATGCCTTTTTGCCTCTAAATGCTTCTTTTAGTCTGCTCTTAGCCTCTTATGTTTTTGTTTGTCTTTATTTGTCTTTATTTGGTACACATTTAGTTTGAGCCTCTGTTATGGTGCTTGTAGTTTCCCTGCAGTTTGCAGGCATTTTACTCTTATGACTATTCTTTTTGATGTCTGTTTAACCAGCTTCCTCATTTTTATATAGATCCCCTTTTGAAGTTAAATGCTATTGTGGTGGGTTTCCTTGGTATTTTCCCCTGTACAAGAATGTTAAATTTCAGGGCCGCCTGGAGGATTCAGGGGGCCTGGGGCAAAGCAATTTTGGGGGCCCCTTCCATAAGAAAAAGTTGCAATACTATAGAATACTATATTATCATGGGGGCCCCTGCAGGGCCCAGGGCAAATTGCCCCACTTCCCCCCGCCCCGGGCGGCCCTGTTAAATTTTATTATATTAAGCTTGCTATTACCAAGTGGTTCAGCTATATTCACCTCTTGGATCAGCTTGTGTGCTTCAGTTAGGACTAAAGCATGAATTGCATCTCCCCTAGTGACTGATGACTAGCTACTCCAAGAAGCAGTCATTAATGATGTCTAGAAATTTTATCTCTGCACTTGTCCTGACATGTGCCCAGTTAATATGGCGATTGTTGAAGTCTCCCATTTATATTGAGTTTTCTGTTTTTGTAGCTTCTCTAATCTTTTTGAGCATTTCACCACCACTGTTCAGGTCTGGTGATCAGTAGAATAATCCTACTGCTCTACTCTTATTATTCAAGCATAGAATTTCTATCCATCGAGATTTTATGGTACAGTCAATTTATTTAAGATTTTTACTATATTTCACTTCATGCTTTCTTTCACATATGGGAAGGTTACAATGTAAAATTTATATTTTATTTTGTAGAGCTCATAGAATAGAACACAAGTACCCCTAAACCAGAGAAAGATAAAGCAGGCTGCTTCTTAAAACAGAGAGAGACAATTATCTCCACCTTATTATAGGCTGTCTGTCTTATTATAGGCTTCCTCATCTGCAAGCAGGACCAGGAAAACACCCTGAAATTTAAAGTGATAGCCCACAATTTTAACAAAGCTCTCAGTACACCATAGTGTCCACCCCTGGATTCCATTGTCTTCTTTTAGATTTAAGATATTTGAGACGAGGACCATCCTCTTTTAAATGTGTTTGTACAGCACACAGCACAAAGAGGTCCTGCTCCCTGATTGGGGCTTACAGGTGCTATTTCAAAACAAATAATTTTTAACTCAATAAAATTTCAATCTTAAAATTTGTCATCTTAGAAAATTCGTCTCCTTGGTCATATATCTTTAAAACATCCATTTCAGTTACTAGTCTTCCCCTGAGATAAAAATGCTGTTCATGTAACTATAATCTAATCACTGAAGAAAGCTCACAGATTACTTAAAGAATTCCAGCAAAGGCTATTGTGACTTCTCTGAGTACTTTGGCAGGTATCTTAGCAACAGCATTGAAAAATGAATGGTGCTGATAAACCAACTGATGTTCTAATTAAAATCTGGAATAGGTATGTTACGAGGGATGATTAGATTCTATTGTCCATTTTTTACTTTGCAAAGACCTACACATTCTGGCTTTATAATTGTTTTGTTTGCAGACATGAGGAATGGGCATGCATCAGCCAAATGGCTGTTATACGTTCTACTTGAAACCACATCATATTAGTGCTTAAATAAAAATACATGTTCCAGATCCCTGTGTACTCGTTAAACACTTTTTTAAAATTGCTGTCCTGTTGCACGAGATTTTTTTTCCTGTTGCTAGTATTCATATAATAGAGTGTTAGTGGAATACTTTTCACTTTCCCTTCATTACTTGAATTTGCTTGTGCAGAGCTGGGATATTTGAGCTTCGCCAATAGGTCTATATAAAACACAAGACAGCAAATATAATAAATAAGTCAAAATAATCTCATTACAAATCATACAGCTAGAATGAGATACCTGGAAATAATCCTACAAATTGCTCATCAGGAAGTAGTTTCTAAATAAATTACATTGCTACATTGATAACTTCCCTATAGCAATGAATTTGTTTCTATAAAATTCCACTTTTTTAGGCTGACTGTAATCAATCTGTTCATACCAAACTACCAGATGTAAAAGAAAGGGACATTCTTTCTTCTTCAGTGCATACTGTACATAATCAGATAATAACCTGACCAAACAATTATTAAGAGTTAGGTTAAAATTCAGCTAGAATTCAGTTTTCAAAAACACACAAGTGGGTTAGATCAGGAAGGCACTAGAAAGGCAGAAATCGTAATACGATCAAATATGTTGTCATAAATAAACAGATCAGGGTTAAGGTCTCTTTTCCCTGGAAAGGGTTAACAAGCTCAGTAACCTGAGAAACACCTGACCAGAGGACCAATCAAGGGACAGGGGAATTTCAAATCTCTGTGGAGGGAAGCCTTTGTCTGTGTTTCCTGTTTTGCTCAGAGAACTCTTTTTGGATCTAAGAGAGGACAGTCATGTCTCCAAGTTCTCCTGGAGTAGTTTCTACTAATTAATAGTGAGTATTAATTAGAAAGGCGAATTAGTCTTATGATTTGATTTCTATATTTGCAATTGTGTGTTTGCTAAAGGAAATGCTTTATTCCTGTTTGCTGATATTGCTTTTACTGAGAAAGGGGGAGGGGGAATTCTCTCCAGAGATTGATAAGCTTAGACCCTGTATTGTTCTATCTTGAATTACAGAGACAAGTTACTTTCTTTTTATTCTTTAATAAATTCTTTTCTATTAAGGACTTGTTTGGTCTTTCCTTGGGTGGATTCTCAGGAAAAGAGAAGGGGGAGGTATCCCTCTGTAGTTAGATCCCGGTATCTCTCCTAGGAAAAGGGAGGAAGCAGGGGGAATGGTTTGTTTCTCCTGGGTGTAAGAACTCCATGGATTTGGGGCTCTTGGAATCCCCTAGGATTTTGGGGAAGGACTGTGTCTCAATCCACATTTCCTGATTGAGTGGTGGCAGCTTACTAGATCTAAACTAGGATTTTAGTTTAGAGGGAAACCAAGTCAGGTCCCCACATTGGAACCCAACAGCTCCAAGTGGGGGTGAGACCTATGACATATGTGTCTACTCAACCTGCTAAATGTTTATACCAGTTTACATCAGCAGCATGCAGTGTGATACTAAAACCCCTCTAACATAAATGTTTAATGAAGAAATAAACCTGTCAAAAGAATAAATGTATTAGACATTAAATGTTTACATTTTATAGGTCTCCATTAAGTAGGTTTTTTCAATTGGAATCAGTGTTTGAACTAATGTAAAGGGAGACTTAGTAAAACTTAAAAAGTTGTGAAGAAGCGTTTTCAGGAAGCGCCTCACATCCTGATTCCAGCAGACACCAGAAGTAGAAATGCCAAGATGTTGCAGGGAAGTTTGTTCCCATGAGATTTCCAGGCTGGTGTAGAACACAGAGACTCAAACAGTTCTTCAGATAAGAATCTGGATGACCAAGTGCCTATCTGGTCTGACTGAACTTCAGATTATTTGGAGGCTTCCAAGAAGTCTATTTAAAAAAAAAAAAAGACAGTCAAGTGACTAAGGGCAAAATTCTCCTCACATCCTGTGTGGTGGATCTCAATACTGATGATGTCCAAATGGGAAAGTTCTATATAACTTAATAGGAAATGCTAAACTTTCTATACTTTTTAAATCTTCCTACATAATTTTATTAGAGAATTTTATTCCTGTTGAAAATCCTATAGAAAGCATATCCCAATTATCTATTCAGTTGTATAGGTTCTCAGAGTAATTTCTATAATAATTTATTATTTCTATAGAACTCTATTGTTTTCATCCCCATCCAGTTCTATTTTGCATAAGCAGCTAATCACTCTACAGGAAACAGTCCTTTGGGAAAGGAGACAACATGAGTCAAGATCAGTGTTATATTACCAGAGGCGGCTCTAGGTATTCTGCCACCCCAAGCATGGCAGGGAGGCTGCCTTTGGCGGCTTGCCTGCTGGAGGTCCCCATCCCGCGGATTCAGCTGCACGCCGGCGGGAGGTCTGCCGAAGCCGCGGGACCACCGGACCCTCCGCAGGCATGCTGCCGAAGGCACCCTGCCTGCCGCCCTTGCGGCGACCAGCAGAGCGCCCCCCGTGGCTTGCCGCCCCAGGCACGCTCTTGGCGTGCTGGTGCCTGGAGCCGCCCCTGTATATTACAGATACATTCATTATCCTAAAAGGATCTGGTGTTCTGTGCTTTTTCAATGTTGACCTATGTCATATCCAGCTAGATTCAAATGATTGGAAAGGTCCTTTTTGGTAGATCACACAATTTTTGTGGACCAGATCAGCAAAGTCATTACAGGCTCTGGTGGGAGTAATTATATATGTTCTATTCTTCATAGACTTTAGCAGATGCCTCAGCAGTCTTTGCAATAGTGAACAACATTTCCTAATGGAGCTATTTTCATTGCAGCCCTAATAAAAAGGTGGGACAAGCAATATGTAAGGCCTGCTCTACACTTAAAATGTAGGCCTACATAGATCGGTCTTCAGGGAAAAATCCATACTATATGCCAGCCTAACCCCCGGTGTAGACACAGCTTGGTTGACAGGAGAGTTCCTCCATCGGCCTAGCTACCTTCACTCAGGGAGATGGAGTTCCTACAGCAGTGGGAAAAGCTGCCTCTAAACTACAGGGTTATGCCGGCATAACTCCAGTTCCATAGCTGTGTCAATATAGTCACCCTAGTGTAGACAGACATGCACTAAATTCAGTTCATCTTTAATCAGAAGACTGTTTTTAGTCCAGGAACATCACTTAACTAAGACCCTTCAAAAAGGAAAATGTCCCTTTCTTGAGACAAAAAGATAATGCAACATTAAAATACAAGGAGCTGATGTTAGACTAAGTCAAAATAAATGGCCCAAATCTGGCTAGCAGCATGTTCAACCTGAAAGTAAATTAGCGTAGCAGAACTATAGTGACTGCTGAATTTGCAGTAATCTTTTGTAAATGAAACACTCTTTCATTAGCATTGCCATGCTTACATGCATAATTTATGACTAAGGGTTGCAGGCACATAGGCAGCTTTCATAAATTAGCGCTAATTTTGTTGTAGCTGAAACCCAGGAAATTTTGTAATGCAGCAACAGTTTTGCATCTGAAAAACATAACCCCGAGCTTTACTTGGCCTAAAGGCAGATTTCATATGTTAGTATAAATATTACAGATGATGGGCCCCCATTGCCTTTCACCATGTGTAGCTATTTACATCCAGGCAAAGTGTGGGACCACATCAGAATGGTAGGGCCATTTTCTGCTCTCTCACAGTGCTGTAAAGTTGGTATCATGTGCAAGAATTTGAACCAAAGTTCTTTTATACCCAATCTGCACTCACTCTGCGTGGATATGAAAGACTACACAGTGTGCAAGGATGACACACACACGGGTGGGGGAATGATACAAAGAGAGGTAAGGACACCACAGCCAGCTAGCATTAGCGCTCCAACTCGGATGGGCGTGGATTCTATGGCTATGTGTACACTGCACTGGGATGAGCCTCCCAGCCTGAGGAAACAGACTTGCACTAGCTCATCTCAAGCTAGTGTGCTAAAAATAGCTGTTTGGACATTGTGGCTTGGGGAGCAGCTCAGGTTCTCAAGCTCACCTGTCTCCTAGGGTCCAGGCTCGGGTGGCTAGCCTAAGGGTATGTATACACTACGGGATTATTCCAATGTTACAGAAACACTAAGCACATTAATTCAGCGGTGTGCGTCCATGTACCGAGGCTAGCGTCGATTTCCGGAGCGTTGCACTGTGGGTAGCTATCCCGTAGCTATCCCATAGTTCCCGCAGTCTCCTCCGCCCATTGGAATTTTGGGTTGAGATCCCAATGCATGATGGTGCAAAAACAGTGTCTCGGGTGATTCTGGGTAAATGTCGTCACTCAATCTTTCCTCCATGAAAGCAACAGCAGACAATCATGTCGCACCCTTTTTCCCTGGATTGCCGTGGCAGATCATAGAATCATAGAATCATAGAATCTCAGGGTTGGAAGGGACCTCAGGAGGTCATCTAGTCCAACCCCCTGCTCAAAGCAGGACCAAACCCAACTAAATCATCCCATGGTTGCCATAGCATGGCAAACATGGAGCCCGTTTAGCCTTTTTTCACTGTCACCGTATGTGTACTGGATGCTGCTGACAGATGCGGTACTGCAGTGCTACACAGCAACATTCATTTGCCTTTGCAAGGTAGCAGAGACGGTTACCAGCCCTATATCACCATCTGCAATTGAAAATTGGTGATGACGGTTATCAATCCTTTTGTACCGTCTGCAATTGGAAATTGGCGATGACGGTTATCAATCCTTTTGTACCGTCTGCTGCTGTCATGGGTGCTCCTGACTGACCTCGCTGAGGTTGGCTGGGGGCGCGTGGACAACACTGGGAATGACTCCCCAGGTCATTCCCTTCTTTATGTTTTGTCTAAAAATAGAGTCAGTCCTGCCTAGAATATGGGGCAAGTCTACTAGAGAACCAGAGAGCACAGCTGCTCCAGGTCAGAGCCCCAGATATCCTGCAGGAATGATGAGCTGCATGCCGTTCTAGGGGTGCCCCTGCAACAACCCCACCCGTTGCTTCCTTCCTCCCACACCCCTCCTGGGCTACCATGGCAGTTATCCCGCCATTTGTGTGATGAAGTAATAAAGAATGCAGGAATAAGAAACACTGATTTTTAGTGAGATAAAATGAGGGGGAGGCAGCCTCCCGCTGCTATGATAGTCCAGGCAGTACAGAATCTTCATTAGAGATGAAAGGGGCACGGGGGAGGCGCTCAGCCTCCAGTTGCTATGATGAGGATGGTTTTCAATCCTTCTGTACCATCTGCCGGGAATAACAGGGAGTCATTCCCATGTTTGCCCAGGCGCCCCTGGCCGACCTCACCGAGGCCAGCCAAGAGCACTCATGGGATGATGATGAGGATGGATATCAGTCATTTTGCACTGTCTGCCATCGGGGAGGGGAGGGGATGCTGCTGTTCAGCGCTGCAGCACCCCGTCTACCAGCAGCATGCAGTAGACATAGGGTGTCATTGAAAAAAGGCAAGAAACAATTTTTTTCCCTTTTCTTTTGGGCGGGGGAAGGGGGTATATTGACAACATATACCCTGAAACACCTGGGAAAATGTTTTTGACCCTTCAGGCATTGGGAGCTCAGCCAAGAATGCAAATGCTTTTCAGAGACTGCAAGGACTGTGGGATAGCTGGAGTCCTCAGTCCGCCCTCCTTCCCCCCATGAGTGTCTATTTGAATCTTTGGCTTTCCGTTACGCTTGTCACACAGCACTGTATTGAGTCCCTGCCGTGGCCTCTGTCTATCATAGCCTTGTCATTTCAAATGCTTTGTCATTTCGTCTTCTGTAACAGAGTTCTGATAGAACAGATTTGTCTCCCCATACAGCGATCAGATCCAGTATCTCCCGTACGGTCCATGCTGGAGCTCTTTTTGGATTTGGGACTGCATCGCCACCCGTGCTGATCAGAGCTCCACGCTGGGCAAACAGGAAATGAAATTTAAAAGTTCGGGGGGCTTTTCCTGTCTACCTGGCCAGTGCATCCGAGTTCAGATTTCTTTCCAGAGCGGTCACAATGATGCACTGTGGGATACCGCCCAGAGGCCAATACCGTCGAATTGCGGCCACACTAACCCTAATCTGACATGGCAAGACCGATTTCAGTGCTACTCCCCTCGTCGGGGAGGAGTACAGAAATCGGTTTTAAGAACCCTTTATATCGATATAAAGAGGTTTGTTGTGTAGACAGGTGCAGGGTTAATTCGGTTTAACACTGCTAAATTAGGTTTAAATGCGTAGTGTAGACCAGACCTTAGTCTCCACTGAAGCTGCATCACTCACACTGCTATTTTTAGTGTGCCCACTCAAGCCAAGCTAGTGCAAATCTGTCTATCCAGGCTTGGATGTTGCGTCCCTACTACAGTGTGGACATGCCCTAAAGAGCTAAAACATTCTAAATCCATATTCTCAGAACAGGTTTGCTAAGACTTCAAAAGTTTAATCTGGAATTTAACTGTCAGCTAAGATCTGGGAATGTGATTGGGTAAAAAAAAAAAATCTTTCAAGTTGACATCCTGGTTCCAGGAGACTCTCTTGCAAGTTTTTTCCCCCCATTAATCACAAAAGTCTCTTACATTGGAATGGTCTTGGGGAAATGTACAAGAACATGAGCTAAGCACAGAAGAGGGGTCTGGAAAGGTACAAAGTAAGCAAATTGAACAAAAGCCCTACGGTGACTGGATGATGTAATGGGATGGATAAAGAGTCTTCCTTTTTCTCAGGCCAGAAGCCTTATTCTGCCTTGACCCTTCCTAGTCAGGGGAGTGTTAAACACCCCTATTCTGATTTGATAGCATTTTACATGCAGTTTTCAATCCCTCTTTGTTAGCGTGAATGACTGCCCAAGGGGCAGGGCAATTGAAAAACAGGACCCAATTGAGTAGGGGCTAAAAATTAGCAACTAGTTGCTGTTTGTTGGCCAGTGTAAATCAATTCATGGTCCCAGTCCAGTTTCCAGAGGGCAGGTGTCTATATCACAAATACCAACACCACAGCCAGTCTTCATTGTCACATTTGGCCATTTCTGCAGATGATTGTGCATAGCAGCTGAACCCTGTTTCCTTCCCTAGGAGTGCTTGCTCCAGGTCAGAGTTGAGGCATGTTGGCAGGGCAGCAGGGGGACTTTCACAGCCTCTGCCTGAGTTGTAGTTGCTCAGTTGATAAATAGAAGACTTCCAGTCTCCAGGGCTGACAGTCTGTCACCTTTCATGAGCAGCAGAAATTAACTAAAAATAAGCTCAGTGAGCCAAGAAGGGAGCCAGGAGTGCAGCTCTGGTGGTGGGGGTGGGATGAGAAAACATGTTTTCCTGAAATAGCTGGCTATCTAAAGAACAGCATAAAAAACAAAAGGGAGACAAAATAAACTCCAACTACGCCATATACATTTGTCCAATAGGAAAAAAAAATAATATAACAAGTAGGCTGTTGGTAGTAAAATTTAGTAAATATGCTAGCTGGAGACAAGGTTCTCTCTCTACATTAATTTAGAAATGCTCTGGAGTTTCTAAATGCTGGACACTTTGAAACATTCTGTTGTAGCATTGGAAAGGAGTGCAGTTTCTTAGGAAATCTAATCTGCATATTGAATAAATCAGATTTAAATCTAGGCATGGAACTGAAGAAAAAAAATGTATTTGGCAAAGAATCATTCGAATCTTTATACAAATTAGGTTAGTCTTTTGCTTTCACTTTCCATGATTTTTCTATAGCTAGATTTTACTGGTCTTGCCCTTGACAGATTCTGGCTCCTGATACAGATCCCTTTGCACTGCCGGGGGTCCGTAATGGTGTTCTAACTGGGCTAGTTTTTCCAGATTCTGTTTCTGGCATCAATGCTTCCTCCTCATTTCCAGCAGTCCTGAGAAACAGGGGAGCACAAAAGTGGGGTATAGCCTTCTATCATTCCTGTCTCCTGTGTGGAGCTGAGAATTGGGCCCAATAGGACTAGCATGTGGTAGCACCGCATTGTATTATGGTGCATGCTGAAAACTCTCTCTACAGTAAGAATTAAATGGCTGCTGGTGTGTTTTGTGTGATTACAGCATCATTCTGTGAACTACTTGGGCAAAAGTTCATTGTGTTATTTTTACAGTACAAAATTCCTTTAAAATATATAGGACACCTGTGCCATTGATTTCAATGGGATTTTTGCTTAGTAGAAAAACACATTAATACTGCATTGTAATAACAGTGTGGCTGCTTCTGCATCTTATGATACAGAAGTAGCAGTCAGTCCCTTACAAAGTTATATGGCCATGAAAAAAACAAAGCATATTAAAGACTGGAGGGCCTTCATAATAACATTATGGTCTGATTTAAACCCACAAAAGCAAAGAAAAGTTGAGTAAAGGGACCAACAGCTCTAACAACAATGTGGATATTGCGGACAGGGAGTTTATTTGTGATATGAGCAACAATATCTGACACAATGTGATTAGCCCAGGAGAAATTAAAATTCCACTCAGACAGATATTCACTTCTCCATTAACTTTGAATTTGTTGGCTTTTGTGGGTTTATGTGGGACAGACATACCCAATGTAGAGAGGCCAAATTTCTTTATGCTGAGAACATCAGAAAGGTTAATATCACATGCAAGACAGGTACAAACCCTTTTTTATAGCAGGCTTGTGGGGGAATTTTTTCTCCTAGTTTTGCTGCCCCCTTGCTATCAGCCATGAGGATGGCATCCTCAATTTTACCTATATGCTGATTCATTTACTATGAAGCAACCCTTCCCTCTAAGCAGTGCCCAGAAGTAATGCAATAAGTCAGCTAAGGGTTTTTTCCATTTATCATTCAGCATGTGCTGCCATCTGACTCAAGATGCACTGAGTATTAAATGACACTGGTTTAGTGGTGAATGTAAATTGGATTGTGACTGAATATGCATAAATGCATTGCTGAAGACGGAAATCAATGCTTGCTTCTTCTCAAACCGAATTATTATTTCAATTTACACCATTTCTAAGCGGAGAAAATTCATTTTAATGGGATTGTATGTTCTCTTGTCTAGAGTACACATTGTTTTACTGAAAACAAGTATCTCGATAATAAATCAATGACAGAGAAAGCTTTGTCACCTTTGGTTATATCTTTAATAACATTTTATTGGATATAAAAGTATCTTAATATATGTCAGGAATGTAGACTTATGTACATAAATATATCATTTTTCACTGAAAGGATGAAAAGGATGAAAATCTAAATGTTAGACTTGCCTTATTTACAGAGGCGGTTGAATAATAGAATGTATTTGTGAATAATTATTTGGTTTTGATTTGATTTACAAAAGCTACAATTGAAAATGCATGCTATTTGCAGTGAATGATTTGTTCACATATTCTGATCAGTCTGATTCATACTATATGCCAACATTTCATAATGTAAGCATGTATACAGGATAGAGCTATTAAAACTATTTCAGAACAGTTTTGCAAGTTTATTCAGCCCCTAAAAAACTCATCTGCAGTGTAAAATAATCTGGTTTACAGGAGGAATTTATTACAGCTTCTTAATCAGTAGCACATGATGGATGATTCTAAATGTTGACTTGTTAGGAAATCAAACATGAAAGGTTGTCAAGCCTTTTTTGAGAGCCACTCTGACCTACTATATTCTGATATAATAAAGTTCCTATAGTTCTAGTTAAAATAATGCAAGTAAAAGTAGCTCCCACTGTATTGGTCAACTGGTTCTAAATCCAGTCTTATGGAAAGTCAATACATAACAGTACATCGTTAAACTAAAGCTGAAAGAGTCAATCACCTAACCTAAAAATAGTTTAGAAATATTTTAACATCTTTCTTTTTTGTAAAAACCCCAAACCTCAAAATACTTGCACAGATATTACAGTCCATTAATTACCCCTGCCTAATACCATTTGGCAAATGCTGAACAAACGTTGCTGTCAGTTATACAGGTCTATATTCAGAATCATACCACCAATGCTAATGAAGCTATTTTAGATGTATTGCTTTATAATGGAGAACACTTCAGCATGCTGGCAATCCTTGTAGAGGAGTCCTGTAGAATTTAATAGAGACCAAGTGTAAAATTTTCAAATGCACCTGAATAACTTAGAAGAGGAAAAATTTGTGGTGTGGCAACTTTTAAGATTTCCAAATTTGTTTTCATTCTAGTATGAAATGAAAATAAAATGTTTAAAACATTTTTGCACTATCAGAATTGTGTCAAAATGTCCTATTTTTAAATCAGAACCTGAGCTTTTTTATTTATGTGCATATACATAGTTAGGGCATTGGCCTAGGCTATAAGAGACTCAGATTCAAAGAAGAGATTTTCGCTCCACTTCACTCTGAATCAGGCAGAAGGGCAGGGACTTGACACAGCCCAGACCTGTTCTCTCACCACCAGGCTACTGAGACTCCCTTTCTCTGGTGTTTAGGAGCCTAAGTCCCATCTGTGAAAGTGACCTAGGCTTTTGAAAGGTTACTTCAACAAATCATTTTTATAGAGTTTTACTATACACCAGATTGTGGCCCAGCAAGATTGGCAGCAGAGGGACATAAAGGTGAACCTTATGCCCCTGTGCTAGCTACCTGCATCCTGGGTAGCAGCAGTGGAGTAGAAACATGCTCTGCAGAGCAGCTGTTTTCCATCCATGTAGCACAGGTGAGAAGGATGGGAAACAGGTAGAGCTTTGGTTGTACCTCCACAATACATTGGCCAGTAGAGCAGCACTGGCACAATGGAATGTGTATGCTGCGTTGGGCATAGATGTGGCACAGTTGATTCTCTTCCCAGAGCGACCTGGGAACTTGTAGGGAGATTATGGTTCCAAAGCGATGTCTACACTGCAAGCAAAAAATCTCCAACAAAACCCGTGACAGTGAGTCTGAGCCTGGCTCTACAGCATCCTACTCTGGTGCAAAAAACAGCAGTGTAGACATTCCCATGTGTGCTCTGAGATCCACTCCCCTCGCTGGGTTGGAACATTTACTCTGCTGTTTTTAGTGCCATAGCACAAGCCCTGTGAACCCAAGTTGGTAGACTCGGTCACTGAGACTCACTGCAGTGTGCTTTTGTTTTGTTTTGTTTTTAAATTGTAGACATACCTCAAGTCTGATTGCTACAGGAGCAATGCACCAACACACTGCCCCTCATTTGGGGAAGATCTCAAGTTCATGATCCAGATCTCTAAAAGTTACTCTAAAATCTTTGAGAATTTCAAATAAAATGTTACCTTTTTTCCGTATTTTAACATTGCTTTAAATTATAAGAGATACAATTTTCTGTTAAATTCTCGAGGGTACTACACAAAACTGGTAGAAAAGATATAGTTTGACGTAAAATTATATAAGACTTTTTCATAGGGATATGCTAACAAATAACAATTTCCACTGTTCGCATAACCTTCTCTAGGGATTCTTACACTGTTTTGTTTGGCTAACATAATTTTTATAATAGATTTTTAAAAGTAAAAGGACTGATCATTTTTGCCTTTGACTGCACTCTGACTGCATCTGTTCTTTTCTTATTGTTGTGCCACTGTAATCATCTTACAGCTTGATACTGCATACACTTAGAAATCTGAACAGAAGCCTGGTTTCCAGAAATTGAACTTGGACATCTGAGAATCCCTCTTTTTGAGGCTACCAAACTTAAAGCAACTTAGTCACATTTCAAGAAGATATAGTGATTTCAGGTTTCTAATTGCTTTAAGATCTAATTGTAGTAGGGCTGTGAAGAACCCACCTGAAATTCGTGTGCATTCTTCGTAAAACTTTGATTTTTAATGTTAATATGACAAAAGAGGAAGATGTCCTTGGGCTAGCTTGAAATGAAAACTTTTAAATACATTTTATAAGATAATCTCAGAAAGTGAAGTGTGAGCTTGGAGATGCAAGTGTTCCAGGGCCAGACCAGAGTGTCTGCCATACACAGCTCCTTACAACCTTCACTCTCTTAAGTACTTTGTGCAAATGCTTGGGCAAGTGACTTTAGCCATTGTTCTCAAATAGTTTTGCAAAGCAGTTGCAGAATTGCTCCATGACCTAAATGGAGTGTTCTCCCATTTTGCCCCCGTGCATTTCCTCAATGTCCAGCCCAACTACTCAGACACTGTAGTGAGGTCTGGTGTTAACCCTTATGCGAATGCTTCCTTTCTTCTCCACTGTTTTCCTAACTGGAGGACAATGGGGGATGTTAAAATTCACATAGAAATCCCAAAGGAAAAAGAATGGTCTTAATTTTTAGAAATATGACTAGTGACATTGGGCGTCCAACATCAGGCACCATTTAAGGCATCTGAATTTCAGTAAGTGCAGGGCACCTGCCTTCTGAAAATCAGGGTCCTTTAGAATGTCTCAGAGTGAGCACACAAGTCAGTAGCCAGGCTGAATAATTGAGGCCTAAAACCTTAAATTAAAATCTGGTATCTTGACTTCTGACCTCTTAAGTAAGCTGAACTGAATGGAATTTATTGCCAGCTTTTCTAATTGTTTTGAAATCAATCTCCCCTCAACCAGTCTGAGTAAATTGGAAAAGATTTTCATATGAATCTAAAAGGTAACTGGAGAACAGCTGGCCTCAGCCCTAGTTAAAACCAAACTTGTTAACTTGGTTATATTTTCTCTTAAAGAAATAAATTTACAATTATAACAGAATCCCTGTGACGTATACCTAGTATTACCATCTCATTAATAACACGTTATTTCTTCACGTTAACATCATTACAATGAATATCAAGTGGATTAATATTGTCTCGCCACATAGCATTACCAGTGTTACATAGTGTTACTCTCAGTCTCTGAAATGGATCTGACCTACAGTCTCTGTTTCATGTGCTTTGTTTTTAAATGATGGAGTAATCTGCTAATGACCTAGAAAGGAATTTGTTTAAAATGTGATTTGTATCTAAAAGTGTCCCTTTGGAACTTCCATACATTTCCTGAAGCCAAGGAAAACAAACTGTGCTGCTGAGTGTCTATAAAATCTTTTTCTCCATTTAATGGATTCCCAAGAAAATTGTGGGTGTGTCTACACTTTGAGCTGAAGGTGAATCCCAGCTCTCGGAGACATAATCACGCTAGCTGTCATGAGCTGATGGACTAAAAATAGAACATAGACACATTTGTGTGAGCTGTGACAGGGGCTAGCCACCCTCCGTACATACCTTCCAAGACCCTAGGCACATACTCAGGGCAGCTACTCTGACCGGCCACTAACGCTACTGCAGCTACACTCTAATTTTAGCATGCCAGCTCAATGACAGCTAGCTCTCATCATGTCTCCTCGAGTTGGGAAACACAACCCTAGCTCCAAGTGTAGACAAACACTATGTGACCTGGGTTTAAAGTGGACTTGAAATTGTTGAATCTGTGTTTTGATACCAAGGATTTTCAGCAGTCTGAATCCAAACAGAAGGCAAATTACTGAAACCAATTCAGTGCTATTTTAGAAAAACAGAAAATGATGCCAGTACATGTAGAAATGTTTATGCCATTATCAGGCCTGTTTAAATCTTGTTTGCATTCTACTAAGGTAAAAAGATGACTGGAGAGCACAACTGCTCAAAAAGTTTGGGAACCTGAAATTAAGCTTGCAAACCCAGGTTATTGCCTATGCCTACGCCAGAGTCATACTGTCCTCTTCATGAAGGATTCCAGGGCATTCTTTGTTCCTCCCAGATACCTTCCCTAGGATGGCAGCACTAGCTCTTAGCCTCCTGCTTTCCAGAAATTTTGCTGCCAAATAAAAGCTGCCCTCTGCATGGTATCAGTAGTGAAGAGAGAGTCTCCATGTACCTTCCCCATCTTCACTAGCACATCTACAAAGAGACAGACATAATGACATCCTTTTATCTCCTTTGGGAGCATCAAATAGAGCATTTTATATGAGAAATAAGCATTCACTCAGGAACATTTCAAGGTCCTCCACAAGAGTCAACTAAAGTAGCTAAGTAGGAATGGGGTGAGAGGCCAAGTGTTGTCTTGGATCAAAAACTGGCTAGTGGCAGAAAGCAAAGCACAGGATTAAATGGACAATTAATACCATGGCAAAATATTAGCTCCAGGGGCTTCAAAGTTCTGTACTAACATCCTGTGTTGTTTAATATATTTTATTGATCTGGAAAGGGGAGTGAGTAGTAAGTGGTAGGGGGCTTATTCCTTCACCCTCTCACTTCCCTGGTCCTTCTCACATGAACAGAGAGCAACAATACCCAAAGTCCAAAGGTGCAAACAATTGGGGTTTATTGGGATTAACTTCCAGCAAGCATTATTCCAGTTTCCTTCCTCAGTGTCCCCCTTCCCAGCTCTGACACCACAGAGCATTGCCTGTGTCCCTGTTCCCATTCCCACCCTTACTGAAACATGATTCCAATTCCCCCACCCCCATTCCCTGTTCCCATTCCCCCTTACTTTCTGATTGACTGCAGACTATATAGTAAAAATTGAGTTTTGCTTAGCTATACCTTAACCAATCATTTTACTGAAATTTAACTAACGAATCCTAACATATTGTAACATGGTTATTTAACCAATTATATCCCATCACCTTAATTGGTTTACACCCAACAAAATTAATTGTACAGCAGACAGAAACAATCACAGAACCAGATAGAGATTATACAGATAAACAATATAGGGAAGTGGAGACTACAGTGATAGAACAATACGGAAATGAGGATTTCACATCCCAGCTATTGATAAGTGAGTTCTTGCCAGATAGGATGCTATCAAACTAAGTTTCCTTTTACATCTTCCAGGCTCTTCCTTTTCTCTGGAGGTGATAGGAACATCAGGACAGGATTGTATTCTTAACAGCCCAATAGCACCTTATTTCAATGTGACTAGTTTGGAATGTGAAGATGTGACCATACACTTCCCAGTTTATCGCTGCCTCTGCTGCTTAGCCAAAGGCCTTAGCTTAAGAACCAGGCCTCAGACTTTACAGTAAGAGAAGGCCCTTACACCGGCAGACAGTGATTTTGATTCTCTCTTTTTTACCTCTATAACTAGCTAAGTGATAAGAATACACCTACATTCTTAAAATATAGGCTTTTACAGACAAGCCTGAATATCTATATCCTAACAGTAAGGCAGCAAAATTTGCAGATGACACATAATTATTTGTTAGTCAGAATCAAAGAGGACCCTTAGGAACTTCAGAGAAGCTAGGTAAATGGGCAACATGATGATAAATGAAATGCAGTGACAACAAAGTAATGAACTAGGAGAAGAAATATGTAAACTACTCTTATACCTTAGAGTTTCAAATTTAACTGCATCAACCGAAGAAAGGTAAGCAGGCATCATTGTAGACAGCTTAGTGAAAACCTCTGCTCAATGTGCAGTTCTGTAGAGCCCTACGCGGATACCAAATTTGTATCTGCAGATATAAAGCAGATATATGAGGAGTTGCAGGGCTCTACTGGGTACAGCAGCAGTCAAAGCTGCTGTACGGCGGTCCGCTGCTCGCAGGAGCTGGCACCCCACACAGGCAGCTCCTCCAGCATGGCTGTACCACCCCCAACCATGCCCATTGGGGTGGGCACCAGACTCAGCGGCAGCTGTCCCTGGTCGCGCTAGTCTGGGAGCATGCATAATCAGACAGTGGTGGCAGAGTTAATATGAGGAGTGAAAATGACAATGTTAGGTGGAGAGAAGTTTATTAGGAATATGTAAAGAGGTGTGGGGTGGAATCAGGAAACAGAATGTATTAGCCTGGGACTTGAGAGCTCTTGGTTCAATTCTGTGCTCTTCCACAGGTTTCCTGTGTGACCTCTGGCAAATCTATTAGGGAGCCGAGGCACACAGACACTTCTGTGAAATGAGGGCAATAACACTTCCCTGCCTCACAGAGGTGTTGTGAAGATAAGTACTTTAAACATTGTGAGGTGTCCAAATACTACGACAATGAAGGGGGCATATAAGTACGTTAGATAAAAAGGGCAGCAAACAGCTCAGAAGAGAGAAATGGAAGCCTGGCCTCAGTAAGTGTGGCAGAGGGTTTGCAAATGAGAGACAGAAATGGCCTGCCAGTTTAGAGAGAGACAGAGTGATCTTGGCGTGAGGAGATGAGGGACGGAATCAGCCTGTCAGCAGAGAAGGAAAGAGAGATGACCTGGCAGTGGTGAAAGAAAAAGGGCAGAAGACCTGCAGATGTAGCTAGCTGCAGGGGAAGAGAACTGCCCAGCTGCCTGCCAAAGAACTTCACAGAGGGAAACAACCCCAGGTGATCTGTCTGGTTGAGTGTCTAAGATCATGTGTGACTTTATTCATGCCAGAGAATATAATTTATGGAGTTCAAAGGAAAAGGATATCATCATCCCTGCATTCTACTTGATTCCTCCCAGAGAAGCATCTTTAAGGAAAAGTGTAACAGCGTAATTTTAAAAAAAATAGACATAAGCATTTTCAAAAGATTTAAAACTAACTTTGCCATCCCCATATCCCCCCACCACTTCCGAAAACTGACTTCTTTGGGTTTTCTTGTTTCTAGTTTCTTTATCATGGAAATACTAAGCAATGAAGCTGAAACCTTATCAAATGTATGAAATTGAAAGCAAAGTCTACAAACACGTCCTCTTACATGAGCAGGCAAAATACAGATGGGGAATTTCTGCTTAAAAACATATAAAAACAAACCCAAACCAATGAATAGCTAATCCAAAGCAAACCATTGTTGGTTGGCAAATGTGTTATCTAAAATGTTCCAAACAGACCTTCAAGGAGATATAATTCATAAAGGAGTACCTGACAGAAATATTTAAAGTGTGATGTTTGATTCTTTTTAAGAAACACATTCTGTCTTGATTAACTCTTTGATTTAATGTATTTGCTTTTATGTCAATGAAATTGACCCTGTTTATTTTAACAGTAGTATCTGGAATCATGCATTAGTTAGGAGGAACGTGTGTATTTTGCATTGGTAAAGCAGGGATTTTTTGGTATCATTATTATTATTATTTTATTATATTATTCTGCATTCAGCACATGTACACAGGAAACTGGCAGTATTCAAAGTTTGCAATATGGTTGTGCAATCTCAACAAAAATTATGTCTTTCTAGCTTAAAGATTCCCAGGAGGAACATTAGGAAAAAGAGATTCACCCTGGATATGGAACAAATCAGACTAACTCCAGGCTAGATAAAACAATTTTGAATGGAGTATGATGCATAGGCTTAATTAGTTTTCCACAGAAAACAAACTGCTACTTTAAAATACCCCAAAACACCACCATAACAATAATACTAAAAATATAATTTACTGTCCCTTTATGGCTAGCAAATCTGCAGACAAAAATTCTTGACATCTAATATATTATAATATTATTACCTGAATACTCCATAATTAGAAGATTTTAACATTCATGAACAGTAGTTCCTTTTTTTATTAGTTTGTTATCTGAATTAAATGAAGGAATTATACCAGTTTCTGAGGAAACATTATGAGGATTTCAGTCCAGTTTCCAGCCAAAGGAGGTTTGCTAAATCCTGTTAAAATCAAGAACACTAATGAAAGCATTGAAAACTCATGGCTCACAATATTTCCCTGTGTAATTAACTACAAGAGTAAAAGTGGAGACAACATTTAATCCCCATACATAGTCCTTATTTCCATGGGAACAAATGTGCAGCATTTTACTGGAGCCCAGGTCACATGCAGAGAGGGATAACTAGGATCCCTTCAGATGAGGCCGTCCATGCTTGAATTAACCTGTTAGTGGAACTGGGCTAATGTTACCCCACATGAAAAGGGAGTACTGATGAGCTCATATTTAGAAGGAACTCAGGTGGGTGCCATGGAGAAAAAAATTGAGAAAAAAGTATAAAATAAGTGGTTTAGGGCTGGATTCTCTGTAGCTCTTATGCTGCTGCATAGTTGAGAGGTGTGGAGTAAAGAGCTCCACCCTGGCCCTTGCTAGGCTCATATAAGGGCTAGTCATGTTCCCTGCCCTTTCCCTTGGCAAAAATAGGGACTGTTCCCAAATTTCCTCCCTTGGGATGCTTGGGAGTAGTGGAAAACAGATGGAGCTATGACTCCGCTCCAACTCCTGTCTGAACACAGAGTGCAGGGAGAGCATTCTGCATCTCTTAAAGAGCCGGGGCAGCGTAGATTTTCACATGCACAGTGGGAAGCTCCACTAGACAGCTCAATTGTCAACAGGGGCAACTGTTATGCTGGGCTATGTCTGCAAAACACAATCGAACTTGGATTTAATAAGAGAATGATCTAAATCAGCTAAAAGTCTCATAATCAACATTTTATTCTCACTTGCACATTTTTTGTTTCTGTTTTTGTCCTGGGGAGCCGGGGGGAAGACACGAAAAAAGGATGTTTCTATCTCTAAGGCTTGACCCAAAATAAAGTTAATTGGAATCTCACCATTGACTTGAAAGGGTTATACATCTGTGTTTATTGTTAGTATGGCTATATCATTTAAAAGTGGGTGATCAAAAAGGAATGAGGAAGCAAGAAGAATCATCCTTGAGAGGGGGGAACTTAGTAGTGGGAGAAAGCAACTGTAATAAAACTACCAAATCACATTACTGCTGCAAGATTGTGCTCAGACCAACCAAAAGGCTGCAAAGACAGTCTGGGCATCAAAAGGCCCTCCTCTTTGCACTTGGCATTGTGCGTGTCATAAAAATAAAAGGAGCTTTCAGCCAGTAAAAGGTACAGTAGACCTCAGGAAGAGGTCACAGTCAGCAGCAATTGGGAATGAGGATAGAGAAGCTGACAGGGAAATCTGAGTTTATTGGTTTAGCCTGGCCAGAACATATATCGGATGAGGATGGAGATAACGTGGATGTTTTTGGCAAAGGGAGGTTGCGAAAGGGCAAAGTCTAAGAGTCAGGGATTCTCATCTCAGATGCGATTTTGGTTATACTTGATAATCTCAGTAACAGACTTGTTGACATATGCAGAGATCTTTGTTGTTTATCCCAGTGCATAATGTGGGTTAAGGAGTCATCTTTTGGATGCTGACTAGCCTTGAAATTGCAGTTAAAGTAATGATATTGTCTTATGTTTCTGCTTAGCAGCAATGCATATTTCAGCTACAGGATCTATGGTCTCCTTGATGTGCCTGTATAATTTTCATTAAAGTTAATGGGTGTAGCATGCCTGCATTGGAGAGAGAACAGACTTTGCATTAGGTTTTTCTGGCCTTTTGTTGCGCCCTGCTGTGGAGAAAAAAGATGTTTATTCATGTGTGGCTCTTTTTAGTTGCTATCTAGTCTGAAACACCACACTATGCTAGCAGCTCTGATTTTCTATTTAGAACGCATAATCTTTGTGAGTATAGGAAAGCTAATCCTTGAAATTTAGACTGTGGCTTGGGTTTTTTATATTTTCATGTTAAGGAGCAAAACTGGGGTATTCGGAGGACAAGGGAAATTGCTTGCAAGCTCCAGTCTTTATCAGGTTATTGTGAACTATCAACAAGGGAGTTTCATATTTTATATTAATACACTTTCCCCAAAATTATATGGTGCTTTTTGTTAGTTGCTAATGAATATAAATTGATTGCCCTGGGATGGTAAAAGAATAGTTGCCCATTCAACGTTAGTGGCCTTTACCATACGCTACGGCTTTAGTGAAGGGTTCTATAATATTTAAGGACAAGCTAGTCCCTCCTCTGGTGCTATGGGTTGCTGTTGCTTGCAGATCTCCTTCCCTGCAGCAAGGACTACTGCTGTGCCCTTACTCAGGAGCTCTCAGGATAGGTCCATCCCCTATCCTATCTGCTAGCTTCCCCCTTGCTGAGCTCTCTCTCTCTCTCTTTTTTAAAGTCCTCCTCCAGCTGGAGCAGGTGCTGCAGGTGTGGAAGGGGGCACTTGTGCCCAGAACTTCTCCTGAACCTCTTCCATCCTACTGTGAATTATATACCCACCTAGTAATAGGTTTTGTAACCCTTTATTAGAGGAGAAAATTAGACTATTGGGGAGTTTGTGTCATTGTGCTTCTTAACATCACTTATTCAGTGAAAATTGCAAATATTTTTAAAAGTCTTTTTAGGCTCCATTTTTCATAAGATTCTATCCAGTCTTTATTTCTATCATTGGCTATTTTGATTTTAAGAAGCAACAGAATTTAGCTGTAGATTTGTGGGGCTTTTGCTAAGTCTTCCTTTCCAACAATTTTGCCACAGATACTTAAAGTTTGCTTCCACGTTAAACAGCTCATTTCCCCACTCTACCTTTCTGTAGAAATCAACATTGTTTTCTTCCATTTTTTCAGCTGTTTAGTTTCCTCATAGGTGGATATTGATTATTTGAGTATTCATAAGTAGTGTGAGGCTGTTCATTAATTCCTTTTGAGTTCTAACCATGTTTATTGGGAAAGGTCACATGGTATTTCACATTGGTTTCTGAGTCTGCCCAAATGGGTCATCAGATAGATATTTTCACTTGGCTTCTCTCAGTGTTTTTTTCTGAGATCTCTGGTCCAATAGTAACAAAAACTAGGTTTTAAGATATATATCTTATCTTGGAGCGCTGGTGCCTGGAGCCGTCGCTGATGCCTGGAAATGGTTATATCCAGTCTTTGGTCATTCCCTACCCAGTGCTTAGTCCAATAAACCATGTGGCTTTTGGGGGCCTGGGACCATCCCACTTCCTCAGTAGCTTATACAGAATTCATATTTGGGTGAAATTCATCCCCATGCAGAGAGCCAGTCTGAAGCCCATGTCCCACTTAAATCCCATATAAACTTTGTGGGAGTCTCCTCATTAATATCACTGGGGGCCCTTTCTGCACAGGGGTGAATTTCCCCAAATGTGGTGAGTATTTACTTATAAGACAAATTCTTTGATTTTTTTAAAATGTTTTGCTCTGAATACTTTTCACTTCTGGTATTTTTAAATTATGGGTATACTAAATTTCACAAAATGAACTGGTGGAAAAAAATGCACAAAGTGTCATGAAAATGTTTTTCACCAATTTTTCCTCAGGCCTGTATTAAATAATTCAGACACATCTGATTAAGTTTAAGCATCTTCTCCTTGAGAGCTAGCTTTTCTCCTTGATGGCATGCTATTAATGTTCAATGTCTTATACAGCAAGCAGCCTAAAGGAATACATCTCAACAGGAAAGTTAACATGCCATTCTCATTCGTTTACTTATTTCATTTTACTTAGCCAGGAGTATTGCACCATATGGTGAAATTTAGGAAGAGACAAACAGCTTCTCATCAAGGGCCCCATCTAATGTCCACTGAAGTCAATGGAAACAATCCCAAATTTCAGTGAGTTTAGATCAGACTCAGAGACCTGTAAGAGGCTGAGAAAGGTAATGGGATCAGCACTGAGAAGGATCAAATCCTGAATGAAAAATCAGAGATTTACTCTAAATTATAAATTTTGTAAGGAAAATTCTGTATACCTATTTAAATGACTAACTAAAACATCTGTAGTGTGAAGCACAGTACATGCTAATCAGAGAAACAATTGTGTAATACATGAATAGAGGTTAACAGAAGAAATATTAAAAATATGAAAGCAGATTCTGAATATGTAATATATAAAACATGAGAACATAATGATCTGGTAAGTCCCAGCAGTTTGTCAAGTTTTCAAACTCATTTTTGTTTGGCCTGATTGTGCTCTATGATGATATGTCACAGGATTCAGACATCACCTTAAAGCAAGATTTGACCAGAATTGATTGTAGCCTTATCATAGCTGGTTTATCAGACTGCTGCCAATTCATTGCAGGTGTTTGTTTATCTTGATTAGATAATGCTACAAAGTCATTGTCACATGACTCAAAGATAAGAACATTCAATAGGAAGTGTCCCAAGGGAGACTGCACCAAAGCTAGCTAGAAAACAGAAGCACATTTTTGTGTTTTGATCAATTTAGGAATAAAAATAATTTTAAAAATTAGCAATCTGCAAAAGTTTCTTCTATGTTTCCAATTTGAGCAGACTTGCTAATTTGTGGTTTATATCATATAAATCGGCTACAATGGAATGGCATATATTGTTACCCATTTTGACCTGAGGGGTTAGCCAATATTTGGGGCCCTACAGGTATTTCTGTCAGGAGCCAGTTATTTTTGATGCAATCCTGTTTGCTTACAAAGAATGCATAAAGTCCTGTTTCCCTGAACAAAGTAGGAATGAAGGAAGATGACGGAGTGTCTTTGCTTACAGTTGCAACCCCATTTCCCCCCAGCATACTAACCAAAGCTCGCTCTCCCAGCTTATCTTCAGTGTCACATTACAGATTCTTCTCTGGTTGTCCTTGCCCTCTGGATATATCTACCCTGCAGTTAAAAACTGGCACCTGGCCTGTGCCAGCTGACAGGATCACAGGCTCAAACTAAGTGGCTGTTTAGTTGCAGTGTACACATTCAGGCTTGGGCAGCAGTCTGGGCTCTAGGACTCTGTGATGTGGGATGGTCCCAGAGCTCAGGCTGCAGCCCAAGCCCGAACATCTGCTCTGCAATTAAACAGTCCCTTAACGCGAGCCTGAGTCAGCTGGTGTGAGCCAGCTGTTGGTTTTTAATTGCGGTGTAGACATACTCTCTGTCTGCTTCTGTGGTGTTTCTGCTGCCTCTCTGTCTCCCAAACAGAGTTCAGTCAAATAATAATAAGCAGTGGCAGCCCCCATGCTTGCATTTAACCCCAAATAGTTCAGATTCCTGACTGACCTTGCATATGGCTGGTGTTCTTGGTAGTGTCTCCTATTTTTTCTGCTGTCTATTTCATTTACATTTATTGAGAATGAAGGGCTCCTGTTATATCCACCAGCTTCAATGAGGTTTTACCCAACCCCAAGCATAACACTGTTGTAATACTAGGCTCAGTTGTAAAATCCCAGTTCGGTTCTCTCCATGCCAAAAGTTCCTCTTAGTGAATTCAAGTTTTGCCTCCTAACTCTGATACTTCAGAATTTAGTCTGTTGTTAGTAGCATTATTATTATTATTAGTTATTAATTTATTGTCAACTTTGGCTATTAGATTTTTAGGCTGACACAGAGATAAATATCACATGTACCTATGATTACTGGATATAGCTTTAAAATGACACCAGCAAAGTAGGCTCACATGTCCTTTCTCTATCCTTGCTACAGGAACCAGGGACTTTGATTCCACATAATGAAATGCGTTCCACAGCTGCTCATTGCTTTTGGGCACAAATGATAGTCTTACACTATCCAGACAACATATTGAGGCTATTTCTGAAAGCTTGGGGACATTTAGGTTGAGAATTAGCCCAATCTTGATTTTAAACCTAAATCTTTCTGTTTCAGGTTCAGAGTCAAGCAGTGATTTTGAGCTTGGTGGAATTATATACTAGAAAAGGCCAGCTTTCCATATACAGTTCAAATATGGTTCAAGAGAGTAGATTCATTTGTAAGAATGTCTGATCTCATGAGATTTGGAGTTGAAATGTCATTGGGGACACATTGTAAGATTTGGGCCACTTGAAACATGAAGCAGTTTAGCCTTGAATTCAATCCCTCATCTAATCCTGATGCAGTCTTGAACACCTTTTCCTCAGCCCATCTGCAGTTTATTAGTTTTATGTTTCTCTTTTCAGCAGTTTCATGATGACACTGTGAGCTGCAATAGCATCTGGTACTAAGACATAAACATGTGTAAAGTACAGAATATATTGAAAATCTGACACCTTTATTTATGCTTCTAGTAACTTTCTGGCACCCATGGAATTCCTATAATGAAACCCAGAATGATTTTCAGTATTAGAGGGTGATGAAGCTAAACATCACTACAAAATACCAAACAAAAATATATATTCTAGAAATTGTGCTAAAAATCAATTTGTCAGATCTTAGAAATAAAAGTTTTTATTTGGTTTATTATATATATATATAAATAAAATAATCCTGATTATTATATCTATATCATTGTGGTTAAAGACCTTTCTAACTTAGCAGAAGTAATTCTTCTGATGCTTCCAGTGACCTTTAGGGCATACTGTAAGCCCCATCTCTTCCCCCAGGCTTTTGGGGAGCAATGGGGATGTCAAAGCCTGACATTTGTGAGTGGGGTGACAGCGAGTTTTTTTTCCCGGTAGGTTATTTTCTGGTTTTAGGCAGGCTTCTGGGTGTATTTTTATTGGTACCAGTATTTAATTTCAGTCTTATATAAATCTATGCAAGTTCATTACAGAAGACACAATAGTGATGAAAATGAGATGTATCAGAGAACAAAGCAATATCATACCAGAACATACAGTTGCATAAAATTGGGACACCTTAAAAGCCTAAAATTGGAGATACAAGTCTGTCCTAAACAATTATCACATTTTATATCCTCCAGTTTCATTTACTCTGACAACACCATAGTAATCTACACAACATATACTGCCAAAATATCAGGACAAACTAAATGCATTCCAAGTATTTCACTATTATAATCCATGGCATTACAGCCAGGATGATTATTAGTTGAACACCATTGAATTGAATCTTCATGATCAACAATAATGAAATATTAAACTAACTCTAAGGCCCAGTCTTTTGAATTCATAGATACTATTACTTGTCTTCATAAATGTTTTGCAAAATCAGGTCCTGAAACTGTACCTAGGAAGGACTTGCAAAATACAGTTAAGAAGATGGCCGATGAGTTCCCCTATCTATTTCTCAAAGGGGAAAATCATGACCCCAAAATTCCCGTTGACTTCAGTGCAGCTAGGATTGCATACAAGATGTCTTCCGATATAATGCACACCACTCAATCCTTTCTGTGGATGTCCAAGAAATTTTAAATGGTAACAACTGTTTCACATCTGATTTTTTTTTAGTGCAAAACCTTGCAATTATCATTTGGAATTTGCAAAAGTGCACAGCATTGGCCTAATTCTGTTTCAGTGGTAAAACCTCCTTTGACTTTAATGGGAGCAGAGTTAGGTCAATGTCGAATGTTTCTGAAAATCAGATTAATTAAATTTAACTCTCCTTATGCAGTTTTATTGCCATATAACTTGAGATCACAAAACATTTAAAAGGACAATTGAACAAGTATTTAACAAGGTTTAGTGAGAAATACTGATATAAATATATATATATTTTTATGCAGGATTGCATGGCATATCGCATAGCATTTTATCTTGAGCTGCTCAGAGGAAATTATCTAGCATATTGTATAGTTTTGAGGAATACAAGCTCTTACAATTGATAGGGTTCATCATTTTCTGGTATGAACTTTTAAATGTGAAATTGAACTTTTCTGATATCTTTCTTGGCAAGACGTTTGGACCACAATAATCAAGCTATTATTAATTTAGCTAATCTCTGTAGAAATTGGAAAAAAGTACTAGTTCAATCTGTCATGGATGGATATAAACTGTTCAGGAAGGACAGGCAGGGCAGAAAAGGTGGGGGAGTTGCGTTGTATGTAAGTGAGCAGTATGACTGCTCAGAGCTCCAGTATGAAACTGCAGAAAAACCTGAGTGTCTCTGGATTAAATTTAGAAGTATGAACAACAAGGGTAATGTCGTGGTGGGAGTCTGCTACAGACCACCGAACCATGGGGATGAGGTGGACGAGGCTTTCTTCCAGCAACCAACAGAAGTTGCTAGATCACAGGCCCTGGTTCTCATGGGTGACTTTAATCACCCCGATATCTGCTGGGAGAGCAATACAGCAGTGCACAGACAATCTAGGAAGTTTCTGGATAGTGTAGGGGACAATTTCCTGGTGCAAGTGCTGGAGGAACCAACTAGGGGAAAAGCTCTTCTTGACCTGCTGCTCACAAACAGGGAAGAAATAGTAGAGGGAGCAATAGTGGATGGGAACCTGGGAGGCAGTGACCATGAGATGGTCGAGTTCAGGATCCTGACACAAGGAAAAAAGGAGAGCAGTAGAACAGAGACCCTGGACTTCAGAAAAGCAGACTTCGACTCCCTCAGGGAACTGATGGGCAAGGTCCCCTGGGAGAATAACATGATGGGGAAAGGAGTCGAGGAAAGCTGGCTGTATTTTAAAGAAACCTTATTGAGGTTGCAGGAACAAACCATCCCGATGTGTAGGAAGAAAAGTAAATATGGCAGGCGACCAGCTTGGCTTAACAGTGAAATCCTTGCTCGTCTTAAACACACAAAAAAAGCTTACAAGAAGTGGAAGATTGGACAAATAACCAGGGAGGAGTATAAAAGTATTGCTCAGGCATGCAGGTGTGAAATTAGGAAGGCCAAATCACACTTGGAGTTGCAGCTAGCCGGAGATGTTAGGAGTAACAAGAAGGGTTTCTTTAGGTATGTTAGCAACAGGAAGAAAGTCAAGGAAAGCGTGGGTCCCTTGCTGAATGAGGGAGGGAACCTAGTGACAGAGGATGTGGAGAAAGTTAGTGTACTCAATGCTTTTTTTGCCTCTGTCTTCACAGACAAGGTCAGCTCCCAGTCAGCTGCACTCTGCAGCACGGTATGGGGAGGAGGTGACCAGCTCTCTGTGGAGAAAGAAGTAGTTCAGGACTATTTAGGAAAGCTGGACGAGCACAAGTCCATGGGGCCGGATGCGCTGCATCCGAGGGTGCTAAAGGAGTTGGCCGATGAGATTGCAGAACCATTGGCCATTATCTTTGAAAAATCATGGCGATCGGGGGAGGTCCCGAATGACTGGAAAAAGGCTAATGTAGTGCCCATCTTTAAAAAAGGGAAGAAGGAAGATCCAGGGAACTACAGGCCAGTCAGTCTCACCTCAGTCCCTGGAAAAATCATGGAACAGGTCCTCAAGGAATCAATCCTGAACCACTTAAAGGAGGGGATAGTGATCAGGAACAGTCAGCATGGATTCACCAAGGGCAAGTCATGCCTGACTAACCTAATTGCCTTCTATGACGAGATAACCGGCTCTGTGGATGAGGGGAAAGCAGTGGATGTGCTATTTCTGGACTTTAGCAAAGCTTTTGATACAGTCTCCCACAGTATTCTTGCCAGCAAGTTAAAGAAGTCTGGGCTGGATGAATGGACGGTAAGGTGGATAGAAAACTGGCTAGATGGTCGGGCTCAACGGGTAGTGATCAATGGTTCCATGTCTAGTTGGCAGCCGGTATCAAGTGGAGTGCCCCAAGGGTCGGTGCTGGGGCCGGTTTTATTCAATATCTTCATTAACGATCTGGAGGATGGTGTGGACTGCACCCTTAGCAAGTTTGCAGATGACACTAAACTGGGAGGAGTGGTTGATACGCTGGAGGGTAGGGATAGGATACAGAGGGACCTAGACAAATTAGAGGATTGGGCCAAAAGAAATATGATGAGGTTCAACAAGGACAAGTGCAGAGTCCTTCACTTAGGACGGAAAAATCCCATGCACTGCTACAGACTAGGGACCGAATGGCTGGGCAGCAGTTCTGCAGAAAAGGACCTAGGGGTTACGGTGGATGAAAAGCTGAATATGAGTCAACAGTGTGCCCTTGTTGCCAAGAAGGCTAATGGCATTTTGGGTTGTATAAGTAGGGGCATTTCCAGCAGATCGAGGGATGTGATCATTCCCCTCTACTCAGCACTGGTGAGGCCTCATTTGGAGTACTGTGTCCAGTTTTGGGCCCCACACTACAAGAAGGATGTGGACAAATTGGAGAGAGTCCAGCGGAGGGCAACAAAAATGATTAGGGGGCTGGAGCACATGACTTATGAGGAGAGGCTGAGGGAACTGGGATTGTTTAGTCTGCAGAAGAGAAGAATGAGGGGGGATTTGATAGCTGCTTTCAACTACCTGAAAGGGGGTTCCAAAGAGGATGGATCTAGACTGTTCTCAGTAGTAGAAGATGACAGAACAAGGAGTAATGGTCTCAAGTTGCAGAGGGGGAGGTTTAGGTTGGACATTAGGAAAAACTTTTTCACTAGTAGGGTGGTAAAGAACTGGAATGGGTTACCTAGGGAGGTGGTGGAATCTCCTTCCTTAGAGGTTTTTAAGGTCAGGCTTGACAAAGCCCTGGCTGGGATGATTTAGTTGGGTTTGGTCCTGCTTTGAGCAGGGGGTTGGACTAGATGACCTCCTGAGGTCCCTTCCAACCCTGAGATTCTATGATTCTATGATTAATCTTACTTAATTCTGAGAATGTTTATCTGCTTTTTCAGTTTCCTGAAATACCTATTTTTGTGTTAGAAAACTTAAGTTATAACAAAAAAGAGACATTTATTTCCAAGTATAGACAACTTAAATGTGGTTTTATGGTGTTGATCTGAAATCATGCAAAATGCTGTTGTACTGGCCCAGTTTACATTTTTCCACGTTTGTCTAAATGGGAGTAGAAGGACTCAGAACTGGAGCTACAGGTGTGCTATATTGTAAGAGTAGAAACAACAAGTTCACAATGAGTCCAGCAGCACCTGTTACACAAGTCAAAGACACTTAGAAAATTCGGCTCCAGAAAACAGGTGTAGAAACTTATTAACAGAAGTAGAAAAAACAGATTTTGCGGACAGTTGCAAGAAAACTAGCCAAAGAGAGCCACCAAATACTCATTTATTCTCAATCCCTAAAGAACATTCAGGAAGCTTAAGCAGGATTGGGTTAAAGTTGCTCTGCCATAACTGATCAGCAAGAAACCAACTAAGAGAATTTTAAACAGGGAATAAGTGGCTCATCTGGCAAGTAGAGACCAAATTTAGTATCCAGTCTTCAAAGAATCATTACCAAATGGGTATGTTTTTAGTGGGGATCTGTTCTTCATTCAATGCTATTCCATGGCTTTTATCAATAATCTGGAGGAAAATAGAACATCACTGCTAATTAAAGTTTGCACATGACAGAAGTTGGTGGAGTTGTAAATAATGAGAGGTTAGTTCTACAGAACAATCTGGATCATTTAATAAACAGGGTTCATTCAAATAGCATGTGTTTTAATACAGCCAAATGCATGGATATATGTCTAGGAACAAACAATGTTGGTCATACATATAGGATAGAGAAACTAACCTGGAAATTTGCTCTGAAAAGAATTTAGAGGCTCATGATGAATAACCAAGTGAACATTGCTCTAGTTTAGAGGACTAACACAATTCTTTTGATGTAGAAACAATAGAATATTGAGTAGGAATAGGGAGGTGATATTACCTCTGTATATGGTATTAGTGTATATTAAAGGAATACTGTATCTGGTGTATCCACATTTCAAAAAGGATGTTGGAAAAACTGGAGACGGTTCGGAAATGAGCTACAAGGACAATTCTAGTTCTGAAAAATCTGCCTTAAATTGAGAATATAAAGAATTTCAATCCGTTTAGGTTACCATGTGACTTGATCATGGTCTATAAGTAACTGCATAAGAAGAAGATTAAAAAAGGCTCTTTAATCTCTTTATACAATGGATGTAAATTGAAGCTAGAGAAATTCAGACTGGACATCTGGTGCATATTTCTAACTGTGAGGGTAATTAACCATTCAAACAGCTTACCAAGGGATGTGGTGGAGTCTCTGTCACTTGAAATATTTAAATCAAGACTGGATGTCTTTCTAAAGAATTTATTGCTCAATCAGAAACGATGGTCTTGGTGCAAGCAATTTCTAGGTAAAATTCTATGGCCTGTGTTACGAAGGAGGGCACACAAGATGATCATAATGATCTCTTCTGGCCTCAAAATCTATGAATCTATAACTGTTTGATAGCGAAATATTAAACTATTTAGATTATTAACTGACTATAGCTTGGAAATAGGGTGCCCCCCATACATGCCATATATATCCCACAGGATAATCTTATGGTGCTGTAGCCTGGTCTCCAGCTCCATCCTCTTTGCACTGCTGTAACTGGCTCCACTTCACCAACTTCCCTCACCAAACTAGGGGACATTCCTGTATTAGCTGGGGGTATACTCAGTGGAGTGAAGCAGGGCACACTGGTTTTAGCAATCACCAACTGCTGGAATAGTCTCTAGGGTGACAGTGTAACTTAGCACCACCCTTAGACCAGTTTTATTCAGCCTTCAGTTATATGGAATAATAGCATGTATTTGGTGTTTGCTTTTGAGTAAAAAAGTTCCAACTGGTCAACTTAGAAACTACTATGTCATTAATTTTGGCTTTGTTTTAACTCAGGAACAAGAGATGTCAAATAGCTAGACTTAATCAACTTTATTAATCATAGCTTATTGGTCCAAGATTAATACAGCATAATACAGAAACGAAGGCCATTATGTTATTGATCCATCTGGGAGGCTGCAGTGCAGCTGATCAACTGTCTCAGCATCTGAGTTTCATTTTAGTTCTATATATGCTAGTGTTATTTATAACAGATAAGTGTTTCACCATTTCTTTGCATTATTTTAAACCTAAAATATAATTATCTATTGTCATTGACATGTTTTTGCGGACTTTTTGCTATGCTTGCACAGTCCCTGTTCATAAACAGAACAGACAATGCAACTAGTTTCTTATCTTGTTTTGAACATAGCATTCCAAAAGTCAGGAAAACTTTTGAGGCATTCTGTACTGGCTATAGCTTGGTATACAGGGCATGATAGCTAAGCATCAACAAAATAATTTGTCTTGTTCTATCACTCTGGAATGTCTGTCTGCCAAGCACAGAAATTACAATTCAGATCTACCTTGATTAAATAGCTTAACATAAATCAAAAGTGTGTGTTATATTATATATAATATCGATGTTGTATATGTTAATATTGTATTTGATATTGGCTAACAGTATAAACCTTTTCTTATTTGGCCCCACAGATATTTGCAAGACAGAGGGTCTGTAGTAGTCAGTAGACATGCAAAGGTTATAGCATCTAACTATTGTACAGTTATATTCACCATGAATATAAAGCATTCTTTACCTATTTACTATTAACTGCTTTTTATTTTGGCTACATAACACCTTGTGTTTAATTCCACTTATATCTACAACAAGAAACAACTCCCATGCTTTATCACTACGTTTTGATTGTGAGAGCTGAATGCAATATTTAGCAATAAAGCAATTTATATTTCTAGTTAATAGTTATGTTTTTTGAGAGCTGGTTTCCCAATATTTCAGTTTACAAGAGTCAGCTTTATAAACCTTAATAAAGTTTGTTCCTAGTTACTGTTCCCATAGCATTTAGCAATGTATGTAACTGAAACACTACAAGGTATGTTTTCCCATTTTGCCTATATACCAGTGCAGAAACGTAGTGAAGGACTTGGTATATATTGGATGTGATTCTCTTATCATTTATACTGGGGCAAATCCAGATAAACACCAGTGAAATCCATAGAGATACACTGGTGTAAAAGAGAAGTATGTGAGAGGAAAATAAGGCTACTGTGTTGATGATGTAGGTTCTCATTACTGGATTTCTATGGGCATGTTTTTAAATATGGTTAATGCGCTCAGCATCATTTTAGCAAAGACCTTAATTCTGATGTATTAGTTCAAAGTGATCAAAATCCAAGGTATTAATTAATTGCCATCCAAGTTAATCTTTGAGTTCTGAACTGTTTTATTCCCTTCTACTGAAGCATTTGCTTGCTATAGTCCCTTGATGATGGAAAAAAAACTAAAGCTTTGGTGACAACACAAAGCTACGCGAAGCTCGCTGAACATGATGCAATTGATACAGCAAATTAAGTGTTCAAAAGTTTCATTTTCAGCTTCCCCAAATTTTGCCATTAAGGATTATGCTGGGGAAGGCTTGTACGAAAGGTCATGGGACCGTGTTCTGTGGTCATCTTGTTTGTGTCAGCTGGTGGTTGTATCAAACCCAATCCTTTGGCACTTCTAAAGCATTATTGATTATGTTACTAAATAGGTCAGAGACAGAAGTATCAGAAAATTAGTGTGGCAAAAGCCTCTCTGGGGACTGAATAAGAATTGGACAGCATAGTACCCAAATCTTTGAGGCACACTAGAAGGGTATATGATAAAAGTTTTGATAGTAGCAACTTGTTTTTTTGTGTGTGTGAAAAATTTTTTTCTGTCTATTGCCATTCATCTTCCTATAACATTTTATCAAAATCGGTAGTCTAGTGAAAGGATTCTTTTCACATGCTATATGTCAGATTCCATTAATAATACTTTACATTTTATATAGCACCTTTCATCCAGGAATCTCAAAGTTCTTTACCTACGTTAATAAAGAAAATTCCTGTAAAATAGCTAATATCTATCACAGTAGAATAACAGAAAGAAAACTATGTGATTTCTAATATGATGCAAATCACTTAATAATCACCTAAAAATTGTCCACTTGATTTGGGAAAATTGCCAGAAAGCAGATTCTGTGTAATGTATATCGGTGACTCTGAACAATAGATAAATAGCTCACATGGTGTTGCCTCCAATCTTATTCACAATGTTTAACATGTGTGAATTGATATTTGCTAGTTTAAAGATGTTACTGCTTAGCATCCTGTTCATTTCATGGTGTTTCATGCAGGGAGGGGATAGCTCAGTGGTTTGAGCATTCGCCTGCTAAACCCAGGGTTGTGAGTTCAATCTCTGAGGAAGCCACTTAGGGATCTGGGGCAAAAATTGGTCCTGCTAGTGAAGGCAGGGGGCTGGACTCAATGACTTTTCAAGGTCCTTTCCAGTTCTAGGAGATTGGTATATCTCCTTTTATTACCTTTGTTTGCATGCTCAGTGAGTTAGATTTACAGTCATATTTAAAAATAATGTTTTAGCTACATTTATTATATTAGTTATCTACCATCCCAATCATTTGCAGAGGGGGGTGTTTAATGGAAATTCATATAGTTACTGAATTATGTCAATGTATTTGATGATGTAGCTAGCAGCGTGATCCTATAAGAATGAAAATTGATCCTCTCTCAGGCTTTCCCAGGCCACTGAAAACTCAGCCTGGGATTAGCTTCGAAAATAGGCTTTAGTCTTTCTAGAGATTAGGCTGAACCAAAAACCTATAGTCAAAAATTTGCAGAGCTTGGTGTGGGATGGGATCCAGGATCTGAATTTGGCAGATGGCCCTTTCCATAATGGGCTAAAACAAAATCATGGCTCTTAACAGACTCAAGTTCTGCAGCTGAAGATGATTTCTTTATGTCTCTTACAATATCACTAGTAATGAAGATTCTGTAATTAGACTATTAGTTGACAATTTGGCTGATGGTGCTAGAAGCAGAATTGAGCCATTTCACTTTCCATAGCTTTGCTGACTCTGTAATGCTAATAATGATTAAAAAAACAGGTCAATGCAGTGATTGGGGCATGATATGAAGAGACTGAAGAAGCAGGGATAATTAAAATTGTACTTTTTTGTTCGTTCTTTTCACATAGTCAGTTTTCTATCTGCAGCCCCTTTTTAAAAAGGCTTCCATCTGCCTATCTTCTTAATAAATATGATTCCAAACCTCAATGTGACAAGAAGATGCCCAGAGATGATCTGCAGGAAGCTATAATGAGAACATTATTTTTAAACCAGAAGAGTCCATCAGTACTCACCAGAACCCAATACGTTTTGGCACCTGATCTACCCTGCAGTGTTTGTTCTTAATGTGATGTGTTTATATACCATATTTTGTTCACTTCATCATACTTCCATGTAGCCTTGTCCACAGAAATCACCAGTGCCCTGCTCCCATTCCCTTGGGGTTTGAAGTAGCACATCTGTCATTTACTGACAAGAACACAAGTAAATGCTTTTGCACTTGTTTGGTTGTCATATAAGTCCATAAAATTCAATGGCAGATAACTTTTGCTCCCAGCACCTTATGTCTGCGCTGCAGTTCCAGATTATTAAATAATATTTTTTCTTGATCTGGTTCAAAATTGCTTTTTTTAAAAATTAGCTATGCAAAGGCCATGGTTCTGTCAGCACAGCTGAGTGGAAGCTCACATGATGAGAAGCACTTCTCACCATGCATCACCAAATAAAATTCAAAGGGAAACTTTTAATTAAAAGTAGAATTTTTCTCAGCCTACTTCAGGAGATGAGCCTCACCCTGAAAAATGTATCATGTGACACTTGCACTACAGAAAGCTGATGCAAGACATTTTCAGGGGCACAGACCATCTTTTTTGTTCTATTTTTACTATAGCATCTAGCACAATGGGGTCTGGTCTGTGACTAGGACTTCTAGGTGCTACGGTAATATAAATAATAATAATCAACTATCCTGTGTTTATAAAGTGCTGGTTAAGCAAGTAGAACTATAATGTTTTAATATGTGTAGATTAACCAACTTTCATTACAGAAATAGAGACGGTTCGCTCTTTGAAGCAAGGGCTCTGTTATCATGGAAGGCAGGGCGAGGACCAGGGGCGGCTCCAGGCCCCAGCACGCCAAGCGCGTGCTTGGGGCAGCATGCCACGGGGGGCGCTCTGCCGGTCGCCGGGAGGGCAGCAGGTGGCTCCGGTGGACCTCCCGCAGGCGTGCCTGCGGAGGGTCCGCTGGTCCCGTGGCTTCGGTGGAGCATCCGCAGGCACACCTGCGGGAGGTCCACCGGAGCCGCGGGACCGGCGACTGGCAGAGCGCCCCCCGCGGTGTGCCACCATGCTTGAGGCGGCGAAATGGCTAGAGCTGCCCCTGGTGAGGACAATGACTGGGGTTTCCAAGTGCTATAGTAATATAAATTATAAATAATAATGATTATAAACAAGTTCTTTGCAATCTCTTACAATGGGCTGCTGCCAACAAGGTTTATGATTGGGGACAGTTGTGTTTTTATGATATGGACATTTGTCCAGAAGTGAGAGAGTTAAATAGCTAACATATTTCACAGATATTACATGAAATCTTAAATTTAGTCCAAAGCATAAATTTTAAATTTCAAGCTACAATTTAAAATTTCAGTTTAAAACTAACTTTTATACAACCTAAGATCCATTAAAATGCTTCTTTATAAAATAAATACATACATGAAAACTATTGCTTTTAAACATTAACACATCACTGCGTTTGAAGCTATACAGCTCTGAGAATATGGAACAGAATACAGAAAAGTAAAACTGACATCCTAGTTTTTCTTTGCCCAAGCTGAGAGAAATGCAAAGATTAAACCTAAAATGTTAAGGGTGACAATAAATTGAATTTAAAAAATCATGCACTTCTGATTATCTAAGATGTTATTCGGAACGTAGGCACATATATGGTAAGATCTTTGGGCCAGTGACTGTATCTCAATAAGTTTATATTGTTTTGCATAATTGAGCCAATCACTTTTCTGCCTCTAGTGGCTACCAAAACTATGTATTTGTTGGTATTATATAGAACCAGATCAGTAGAGATTTCTGCTTTATAAAGGAAGGAATGATCTGGTCTATAATTTTTAAATTGGCAGTTTCAGAACTATTCAGAATTCATACCAGTTTTCTAGAAATGAGTACCAATAGTAGTCCTCTGAGCCCTCCAGTCTCCAACTTGTGGTGGTCTTTCACTAATATATAAATTATCTGCCATGATAACATTTCTTGCAATTTTTTAAGTCAACCTACAGAATTCTATAACAGAAATATAATTATCTGATAAACTCTGTAAATTTGTTTAAACTTTATATGGAAAGAATATTGTCCTCTATAAAATTATTTCTGATTCATAGAGTAAATTCTTTAGATACTTATTTAATTTCTATAGAATCTATTGATTTCATCACTGTTACATTCTATAGGACTTCTTGCTTGAGTGTTTAAAGTGATTTTCTAGTGATTTTCTAATTTTCTGTATATTGCACAGTTGATAAGTGACAGGAATTGCTTCTCTCCATGTAAATATTAATGATTGTTGTAATAAGCAAATCAGGTACAGATATATCTATATCTATATATATGACTGATACTTCTGTGTTTCCTTTGAACAGACCCTTTTCAAAACTCACTGGTTCTTGTTTTTATGTAGTTCTATTTAGACTATGAAATTCCCATTGCTTTGTTTGCTAAGCATATAAATGGAGCCATGGGGAACCATACTTTGCTCAGCACAGAATGTAATGATCACAATTGTTCATTTAATAACCCCAGTCACTAGCTAGTGATGTACTGCTTTAATTAATATCTGCTTGTGTATTATAAACTATCCTGTGTGCTCTGTAAGTGTAATTAAAGATCAAGTCTTGTAAGTAAAGTCAATTTCTTAAATAGATTTTTTTCCCCTTGTTTGTTACAGTTCTCCTAGTTAACACATCATGGTTTGATGCTAAGGGGCCTTGCTTATATGGGGTCTAGAGGAGAAGGGAATTGACATAAGAACATGGTATATCTTGTAGTTTCTGCTCTATGAAGCTCTTGGGTTGAAGCACTGAATTCCACCAGCCCACTCTCTCATGGCTCTGTTAATATTTGTTATAAAGAACAAACAAGTTTTACACTTAATGGC
Source organism: Mauremys mutica (assembly GCF_020497125.1). NCBI lineage: Eukaryota > Metazoa > Chordata > Testudines > Geoemydidae > Mauremys > Mauremys mutica. The sequence continues at coordinate 31,631,914 of NC_059080.1, read as the reverse complement.
TGGTAAACCAGCACTGCTTATGGAAGTGTGCCTGAGTCCCCCTACACACACACCTTTTTTTTTCTTTTAACTAATGTAATATTCATCATTTGTATCTTAACATTTTAGTCTTATTTCAAGGAGTTTTCTGTCTTTACACTCAACATGCTCAGGTACTGACTGATGTGAACTAGGGTGTCTTGACATTTCATTCTGTGCACCATGACCTCAACTACAAAGGAAAGTGGCTTCTCTTAAACTACATCCAGGCAAAACAAAATTGAAAATCTTCAGAGATGGAGTTAGTTAACCTGTGCTTTCTATCTTTTGTGGATTGCTAGAGTGTGAAATAATTGTCTAGAGGAATTTGTCAATTAGTTTAATCTGATAGCCGTTATGCAAGCCTGACTCATAACAAGCCCAAATTGATGAGCAGATTATGATGGAGAGATTATTACAAAAAATATTGGTCCAGTTTTCTATCTCCTCTAGGAATATGTCTGAGGCCTTGTCTACACTACAAGACTATTTCGAATCTACTTAAGTCGAATTTGTGGATTCGACCTTATGAAGTCGAATTTGTGTATCCACAGTAAATACACTAATTCGAATTTCTGAGTCCACAGTAACGGGGCTGGCGTCGACTTTGGAAGCGGTGCACTGTGGGAAGCTATCCCACAGTTCCCGCAGTCCCCACTGCCCATTGGAATGCTGGGTAGAGCTCCCAATGCCTCCTGGGGGAAAAATGTGTCGAGGGTGCTTTTGGGTAACTGTTGTCATTGAACCGTCAATCACGCCCTCCCTCCCTGAAAGCTCCGACGGGAAATCTGTTCGCGCCCTTCTCTTGTCAGTTACAGCGCGTACGCCACAGCACTGCGAGCATGGAGCCCGCTGCGATCATTGCTGCACTTATGGCCGTTGTCAACTCCTCGCACCTTATCGTCCACCTCTTCCACAGTCAGCTGCTGAGAAATCGGGCGAGGAGGCTCCGGCAGCGTGGTCAGGACAGGAATTCACAGAGTGGCGCAGACCTCTCACAAAGCAGGGTACGCCGCGCCATGGAGATCATGGTGGCAATGGGTCAAGTTCATGGTGTGGAATGGCGATTCTGGGCCCGGGAAACAAGCACGGACTGGTGGGACCGCATAGTGCTGCAGGTCTGGGATGAATCACAGTGGCTGCGAAACTTCAGGATGCGTAAGGGCACTTTCCTTGAACTCTGTGACTTGCTGTCCCCTGCCCTGAAGCGCCAGGACACCCGGATGCGAGCAGCCCTGAGTGTGCAGAAGCGAGTGGCCATAGCCCACTGGAAACTTGCAACGCCAGACAGCTACCGGTCAGTAGCGAACCACTTTGGCGTGGGCAAATCTACCGTGGGGGTTGCTGTGATTGAAGTAGCCCACGCAATCGTTGAGCAACTTCTCTCAAAGGTAGTGACTCTCGGAAACGTCCAGGACATCATAGATGGCTTCGCCGCGATGGGATTCCCAAACTGCGGTGGGGCTATAGATGGGACTCACATCCCTATCCTGGCACCAGCCCACCAGGCCAGCGAGTACATTAACCGAAAGGGCTACTTTTCAATGGTGCTGCAAGCACTGGTAGACCATAGGGGACATTTTACCAACATCTTCGTTGGGTGGGCGGGCAAGGTTCATGACTGCCGTGTGTTCAGGAACTCTGGTCTGTTTAAACGCCTCCAGGCAGGTACTTTCTTCCCGGACCACAAAATAACGGTTGGGGATGTGCAGATGCCTACAGTGATCCTCGGGGACCCAGCCTACCCGCTAATGCCCTGGCTCATGAAGCCCTATACAGGCGCCTTGGACAGAGAGAAGGAACTCTTCAACTACCGGCTGAGCAAGTGCAGAATGGTGGTGGAGTGTGCTTTCGGACGTCTCAAGGGGAGATGGCGGAGCTTACTGACTCGCTCGGACATCAGCGAAAAGAATATCCCCGTAGTTATTGCTGCTTGCTGTGTGCTACACAATCTCTGTGAGAGCAAGGGCGAGACCTTTTTGTCCGGATGGGAGTTTGAGGCAAATCGCCTGGCTGCAGTTTACGCTCAGCCAGACACCCGTGCCGAGAGAATATCCCAGCGGGAAGCGCTGTGTATCCGGGAGGCTTTGAAAGCAAGTTTCCTCGGAGAGCAGGGTAACCTATGACTCTCCACTTGCTTTCAAGAGAAACTGACCCTGGGCCTGTGTCTGTATGTGTCGATTTCGATCTGCAGTTACATACCCCGTTCTCCAAGTTTCCCCCACTTCCAAAGCACGTTTTAAAGCAAATTAATTGTTACACTCATTATTAATAAATCTTTGTTTTACTTTGCATTTCTGTTCAGGTGTTGAAACATGGACGCATACTGTGCTGGGCACGGTGTGCACTGATGTACAGACCGCTTGTTCCATAGAGGAATGACATCCTCCTGCTCCTACATAGGTCTCTGGGGTGGGGGATGGTTGCAAGTGGTTGTGCATGAAGGGGAGGGATTGCAGGAAGGGGTGGGTTTGCAGGAAGGGGTGAGTGGTGTCTTCTTTGGATAGGGGTTTGGATGACGGCAGTGGGCTGCGGGTTTGGGCGTAGGAAGGGGTGAGGGGTGTGGGGGAAGGGTGAGTATCTGTCCGTGGATGAGGGCTCTTGTTGGGGCTCAGGGCAGCGGAGAGGCTCGTTGCTACGGTGGAAGTGCATGGTAAGGGCAGCGTGCCTTAACATTAAGGGGGTGGCAGGCGCTAGGACCCTGGACAAGCATACACATCACAGAATGACCCGGGGCAGCATACACCACACAGAGTGACCCTGGTGCCTACTGACTGCAGTGTGTGTGTGCCCTGCAGTTGATCATGGCCCCAAGTCTGTACCCTGGTAATGTAGGCTATACCGTGCAATTATAAATCCCCTCCCCCCCCATACAAAAAAAAATCCTCTGACACGAAAGACGTGACCGAAACAGTGAATAACAGCAAACAGCTTTTAATAATCTAATACACAGTGGGGGGATGAAACTTGGATTTGGGACTGGGTGAGCCTGTAAGGGAAGCACTTCTACAAATTTATAGCGTGAGAGGTGTGTGGTACATTAGCGCTATGCAGTGGTGCAGTGACAGTTCTCACGGCCCCTACCGCCCCTCCGTCTTGTACTTTTGGGTGAGGGGGGGCAGGACTTCTTGGCGGGGGAGGGCGGTTGCAGGTACACTGCAGGGGGGCTCTATCCTCCTGCCTGCGGTCCTGCAGAACATCAACAAGGTGCCGGAGCGTGTCCGTTTGCTCCCTCATTAGCCCAAGCAGCGTTTGAGTCGCCTGCTGGTCTTCCTGCCGCCACCTGTCCTCCCGTTTGATGTGTGTGCGATGCTGTTGACATAGGGTCTCCCTCCACTGTCTCTGCTCTGCCGCCTCGGCTCTGGAGCAGGCCATCAGTTCCGCGAACATCTCGTCCCTAGTCTTTTTCTTTCGCCGCCTAATCTGCGCCAGCCTCTGCGAGGGGGATGCCGGGGCAGTCCGGGAAAGAGCCGAAGCTGTGTGATGGGAAAAGTAACTGATTTCCTTGAACAGATACATGTTTGTGAACAGTGAACACAGTCTAGTCAGTTTCTCTGAACAAGACCATACAGGGCAACAAGTCTCACGAGATCTCAGGACAAGTTCGAGATTTCGGAATACGCTCTCATTGGCTGCGGCATTGCACAGGAGAGCGGACAAGTGGGGAGAGACAGCTGAATCCGTCTAGCAGACAGTCCTGGTAAGCCTTACAGTACATTCTGCTTATCAGTTAATGGATAGCTGTGCCCTCCCGCTAAAGGCAATCTGGAAATCATATACTCTGACCCTTTTCCAGCCACTCCCGCCAGTGCACGGGAAAGATCAATGTATGCTTTTCCTATGTGGCCTACAACACGTGGCTGTTAAGCGAGGGTCATTGTTATGCAAAGTAAAAGTCAACCATTCACAACAGTAACAATACACTAATTGCCCTAATTAGATGCAGCATTTCATGAACGAGATCACCCTGATGCGGGTCCCTCGGAGTCACAAAGAGCGGATGCTAAGGGAAGCCCTGCAGAGACCAGGACCATATGCGGCCATGCTTGTGGAGGCGATGATTCCCATCTACATAAGGATGTCCTGGCGCGGAAGAGTGTGCTTCCACGGAGCACCCAACAAGGCACCTCTCCCCAGGAACCTCCTGCGGAGGCTTTTCGAGTACCTAAATGAGACCTTTGTTGAATTGTCCCTGGAGGATTATTGTTCAATCCCTATATGTGTGGACCTACTTTTCATATAGTTTTTCACTGAAAATTTTATATATAGTATTTCTATTTTTTTATACCTGTTTTATAAAAAATCAATGTTTACATGTTTATAGCACTTACCGCCTGATCCTTCCCCTGATTCAGAGTCCGGGTTAACGGCCGGGGAGGGTTGGTAGGGGATCTCTGTGAGGGTGATGAAGAGATCCTGACTGTCAGGGAAAGCGGTATTGTATTCGCTGTCGCCTGTGCCGTCCTCCACAGACCCTTCCTCATCTTCCCCATCGGCGAACATTGAGGAGGAACTGTCCAGGTTCACTATGCCATCCACTGAGTCCACGGTCACTGGTGGGGCAGTGGTGGCAGACCCACCTAGAATGGCATGCAGTGCCTCGTAGAAGCGGCATGTCTGGGGCCGGGCTCCGGAGCGTCCGTTTGCCGCTCTGACTTTTTGGTAGCCTTGTCTCAGGTCCTTGATTTTCACGCGGCACTGCATTGCATCCTGGCTGTATCCTTTCTCTATCATTGCTTTGGAGACCTTCTCGAAGGTCTTTGCATTCCGCTTGCTGGAGCGCAGCTCCGACAGCACAGACTCCTCGCCCCACACACCGATCAGATCCAGGACTTCCCGGTCTGTCCATGCTGGGGACCTCTTTCTATTCTTGGATTGGCCGGACTCCTCTGCTGGAGAGCTCTGCATCGTTGCAGGTGCTGCGGAGCTCGCCCCGATGTCCAGCCAGGACGTCAGATTCAAAGTGCCCATACAGGAAAAGGAATTCAAATTTTCCCGGGTCATTTCCTGTGTGGCTGGTCAGAGAATCCAAGCTCCGACTGCTGTCCAGAGCGTCAACAGAGTGGTGCACTGTGGGATAGCTCCCGGAGCTACTAAGTTCGATTTGCATCCACACCTAGCCTAATTCGAGCTAGCCATGTCGAATTTAGCATTACTCCACCTGTCGGGGTGGAGTACCGAATTCGAACTAAAGAGCCCTCTAGTTCGAATTAAATGGCTTCCTGGTGTGGACGGTTGAGCGGTTAGTTCGAATTAACGCTGCTAAATTCGAATTAAAGTCCTAGTGTAGACCAGGCCTGAGGAACTTATCCAAGTGCAGTAGGTAAAATTAGCCCACTTGATGAAATGATAATGAGTATGTATGAAGAAATTTCTCTACAGCTATAATGTCAATCTAGTTTCAAAATGTTCACATCAGGCAGATTTTTAACAGTAACTGTTTGACTCTCAGATAAAAGCCCTAACAAGAGATTCAGCTACAAAAGCCGGAACCTCAGCTGGTGTAAACTGGCATAGCTCCATTGAAATCAAAGATGCCACACTAGTTAAGGACTGGGCCCACAGTTTCCTGGTGCTGCATTTAGAGCACAAATCTGCACAAATATTATGCAGTTCATACTAGCAGTTAAGTGCTGCAACAGTGTGGCTTGTCCATGAGCTAGAGAGCCTGGGGCTAAGGCAGTCCTGAATATAGGACGAGCTACACCTGGGTTAAATCAGGTGATGCCAGGATGAAAGGCTGTAGGATGCTGCATAGAGGGGGCTCCTGCAGTAGGAGAACTGCACAGTGAAGCTACAAGGAGAGAGGGTCTCTTGCTTTGGTTCCTGGGGAAAGGACAATTCCTCAGGAAGGAGGGGCTGTGCCCAGCTTAAGCCCAGGTGGATGATTGGCTTTTTTGTGTTTGTTAATTTAATAAAAAATGAGACCCTAAGAAGGGCTGTGACTAAAAGAAACTGTGGAGTCCTGGTGAAGGGGGAAATAGACATGCACAAGCATAGGCATTACATGTAAAGTTTCTCAGGTGATATGATAATGAACCAGATCAGCAGTTAGCCAATAGAGTATGCTGTTGAGGAAAATGAAGTGACATCCCTGGGGGAAGGGAGGATGAGGGCCAGGGATAGAAATGGGAATTGGGGTGGGGGGTGTCTGAATTTGGGCAGTAGGCTGAAACCACAGCTTGGTAGCTGGCTGAGGAAGGAAGATCAATGAAAGCAACAGACATTGCAATTCTATAGGTATACTCCAGAAGGTCTATATGGAAGGGGCCTATTGAGTCTACTCCTAATGAGACTAAATTCAGGGTGTTGGAACCTGAGAACCAGTATTTGATTGGATTCTACTGGAGGAATGGAATAGAAAGGGCATCTCAAATGAAAGCCCCAAGAAGTAAGATAGAACAAAGTTACCCTTGTAGCCCTTTACTGAACTGCTTCCTATGGGCTGTGTTATTATTTTACTATAACTGTCTAAGCTGTTGTGCTTAGGGCAGTTGCACTTTTCCTTTTTGCCAGCCCCAGTAAAGTATCCTCCTTTGTTTACTAGAAGCACATAATGTCAATGGGAAGGAACCCATCAAAGCTAGTCTGTTGAAGTACCTACAGCATTTGTTGCTAAACTCATGTCACAAATAGCATGCTGCTGAATAGCCACTGTACTAATGTACCACAACATTCACAGTACACCCTACACTAGGGTAGGAAATATTATGCTGTATATGAAGTCATCACATACAAAGACTGCCATGCAACTCTGAGAGCCTCCTACACACAATACAAGGATCCTGCCACCTCTGTTTTTGCAGCATTTATTTGTTGTGCAGTTCTTCATGCTGACTGTTTCATCCCTGTGTGCATTCCAGCGCAGAATGGGAGGCATGTAGGTATGATGACTGCTTACGTCCCCCCCTTCCCTTCCTTGGCACTCTGTTTCTAATTCATCTAGATTCATTTGATTTGGAAGTCAGCACTTTGTATGAGTCATCACTGATGCAGAGATTATGGATTTTTGGTCAAAAGAGATAAGTCATATATTAATCTGAATTAGCGCTAGTCCCCAGTCATGCCCTGGATCCCCACACCCCCTGTCATCATGCAAAAAACCTTTAAACAAAGGAAGATACAATGTGTCCTTACCAAGAAACATCGCAACATACGAAGTAAGGATTTAAAGGTAAGAACATTAAAAGTTCTGGGTACATAAATGAATATTCAATAGAATCATTTTAAAGCAGGGGTTCTCAAACCAGGGGTCAGGACCCCTCAGGGGATCACGAGGTTATTACATGGGGAGTTGCAAGCTGTCAGCCTCTGCCCTAACCCCACTTTTCCTCCAGCATTTATAATGGTATTAAATATATTAAAAAGTGTTTTTAATGTATAAGGGTGGTCGCACTCGGAGGCTTGCTTTGTGAAAGGGGTCTCCAGTACAAAAGTTTGAGAACCACTGTTTTAAAGAATATCCTAAATAAACATACACACATAAAATACATTTTCCAAAATACACCAAGTCCTGAGTCCCCAGAAATCTCCTCACAGCCCTGTGCCCTATATCATAGTGATTTCCAACATGGGCTACAAATTCTCACAAATCACCACTCAACATGTAGGGCCCACAAATCCATCTATAGACCACGGTCCTGTTCACCCATCTATCATTAGTCAGACATGAACATCTTGACTTTGACCCTCCAGATTCAGATCTGAGATTCTAGCTGCCTATTATAATCATTAGACATATCACCTCTTATTCTCCATCCATGGTGTGGAAATGAAAACACCTATCCACTGTGTGGTTAAAAAGACAACATAGCCCAACCAACCTCTGCACAGCCTGGAAATCTCATTATAGCTTCCCTATTATAGACTCATAGATTTTAAGTTCTGAAGGGACCATTATGATCATCTAGTCTGACTTCCTGCACAATGTAGGCCACAGAATCTCACCCGTCCACTTCTATAACAAACCGCTAACCTATGTCTGAGTTATGGAAGACCTCAAGCTGCAGAGAATCCTCCAGCAAGTGACCCATTCCCCATGCTGCAGAGGAAGGCAAAAAACCACCAGGGCCTCTGCCAATCTGCCCTGGAGGAAAATTCCTTCCCGACCCCAAATATGGCAATCAGTTAAACCCTGAGCATGTGGGCAAGACTCACCAGCCAGCACCCAGGAAAGAATTCTCTGTAGTAACTCAGATCCCACCTCATCTAACATCTCATCACAGACCACTGGGCATACTTACCTGCTGATAATCAAAGATCAATTGCCAAAATTAATTGCCAAAATTAGGCTATCCCATCATACCATCCCCTCCATAAACTTATCAAGCTTATTCTTTAAGCCAGATATATCTTTTGCCCCCCACTACTCCCCTTGGAAGGCTGTTCCAGAACTTCACTCCTCTAATGGTTAGAAACCTTCATCTAATTTCAAGTCTAAACTTCCTAGTGTCCAGTTTATATCCATTTGTTCTTGTGTCCACATTGGTACTAAGCTTAAATAATTCCTCTACCTCCCTAATATTAATCCCTCTGATATATTCATAAAGAGCAATCATACCCCCCCTCAACCTTCTTTTGGTTAGGCTAAACAAGCCAAGCTCTTTGAGTCTCCTTTCATAAGACAGGTTTTCCATTCCTCGGATCATCCTAGTAGCCCGTCTCTGAACCTGTTCCAGTTTGAATTCATCCTTCTTAAACATGGGAGACCAGAACTGCACACAGTATTCCAGATGAGGTCTCACCAGTGCCTTATATAACGGTACTAACACCTCCTTATCTTTGCTGGAAATACCTCGCCTGATGCATCCTAAAACCGCATTAGCTTTTTTAACGGCCATATCACATTGGCGGCTCATAGTCATCCTGTGATCAACCAGTACTCCAAGGTCCTTCTCCTCCTTCGTTACTTCCAACTGATGAGTCCCCAATTTATAACTAAAATTCTTGTTAGTAAACCTTAAATGCATGACCTTGCACTTTTTACTATTAAATTTCATTCTATTACTATTACTCCAGTTTACAAGGTCATCCAGATCTTCTTGTATGCTATCCCGGTCCTTCTCTGTGTTAGCAATACCTCCCAGCTTTGTGTCATCCACAAACTTTATTAGCACATTCCCGCTTTTTGTGCCAAGGTCAGTAATAAAAAGGTTAAATAAGATTGGTCCCCAGACTGATCCCTGAGGAACTCCACTAGTAACCTCCTTCCAGCCTGACAGTTCACCTTTCAGTACGACCCATTGTAGTCTCCCCTTTAACCAGTTCCTTATCCACCTTTGAATTTTCATATTGATCCCCATCTTTTCCAGTTTAACTAATAATTCCCCATGTGGAACCGTGTCAAATGCCTTACTGAATTCGAGGTAAATTAGATCCACTGCATTTCCTTTGTCCAAAAAATCTGTTACCTTCTCAAAGAAGGAGATCAGGTGGGTTTGGCACTGTCATAAACAGATAGTTAAGGGTTAAAGTCTGTTTTACCTGTAAAGGGTTAACATGCAGTACCTGGTGGCCACCTGACCAGAGGACCAATCAGAGATAAGATTTTTTCAAATCTCTGTGGAGGGAAGCCTTTGTCTGTGAGAGAACTCTTTTGAATCTAAAAGGGACCAGTCATGTCTCCAAGTTCTCCTGGAGTAGTTTCTACTAATTAATAGTGAGTATTAATTAGAAAGGCGAATTAGTCTTATGATTTGATTTCTATATTTGCAATTGTGTGTTTGCTAAAGGAAATTCTTTATTCCTGTTTGCTGTTACTTTGCTTTCACTGAGAAAGAAAGGGGGAGAGGGGATTCTCTCCAGAGATTGATAAGGTTATACCCTATGAGTGTCCAGCTTGGGCTCATAGAGATTCTGTATTTTCTTTTTGTTCTCTTAATAAATTCTTTTCTTTTCTTTGGACTTGGTTAATTCCTTCTTCTGTGGAAATTCAGGGGAAGGTGAGGGGGGAAGAGACAGTTCCTCCTGGGTTTGATTCAAGCAGTTTGAATCAGGTATCTCTCTCCTAGGAAAAGGGAGGGGGGAGGAAGCAGGGGGAATGGTTTGTTTCTCCTGGGTGTAAGAACTCCATGGATTTGGGGCTCTTGGAATTCCCTAGGATTTTGGGGAAGGACTGTGTCTCAATTCACATTTCCTAATTGAGTGGTGGCAGCTTACTAGATCTAAACTAGGATTTTAGTTTAGAGGGAAACCAAGTCAGGTCCCCACATTGGAGCCCAACAGTTCCAAGTGGGGGTGAGACCTTTGACATGGTGGCATGCGGGTCCTCACCTTGAAACCCCCCAGTTTCAAGTGAGGGTAGACCCATGACATGGTTGGCAGCGGTGACGAACCTGGCAAGGCATTTCTTTCTGTGTGCTTGGACAGGCAGCTTGAGGAAAAGGCAGTTTTGAAGCAGTTTTCAGGGTTAGAAGGAGTTTTTTTTCTCTGCTGGCTATGCTGAGGAAAACCTCTTCCCTAGAGGTGTGTCCTTCCTTTGTGATATCAGGTATCACTCAGGATTCCTAAGGTGGGGGGAAGTGCTCGACAAAGTACATTCCCATCCAGTGGGGAAAACAGGTTTGGGGGGGGGGCGGAGACAGAAACCCTCCAGCCAGATTTTTTTTCCCTGTGTCTTTTGAAATCCTCTGGAGCCAGGGAATACAAATCCCTGATTTTCTTTGTCTGCTTCAAAACAGCTAGGAAAGAGGTGTTTTTTTTGGTCTTCTCAGTATATCAGCAAACAGCAACTACACATTTGCAAATGAAAAGGTTTTGTTTCTTTTCTATTCAGTCTCTCGGGAATAGAAAGGGTTAGGAATTGGGGGAACCAGTTCACTAAATGCAGAGGGGTGTGGCCAGCACCAAAAAGCACAAAGACATGAAAAAGCAACAAGCCACACAGGCTAACCACAAGAGGGAGCTGAAAAAACAAAAAGCTACCCACACAGCCAAAAAGGCAGAACCTCATCACCTACATCGCTTCCAGAGGGACCAAGTCCAAGTCCACAGTCTAAGGAGGAAGTTTGTTGTAAAACAAGGACTTTTATATAAGGACATTCTTTCTGGTGAACACCAGGAAGGCCAGCATCCTCAAAGACAGTTGGTAGTTCCAACTAAGTACTGGAACAAGCTCTTAAGCTTGGGCCCTGACATCCCAGTGGGCATTCTGGGGTCAACAAACCAAAAACAGGTTGGGGAAGTCCTTCCACTGGGAGGATGGGCAAGGACGTCGCCAAGTATGTCCGCGCAAATGCATAAAAAGTGTTGTTCAATGTCAAATATCTTGTTGTTTACATACTTAGTAGTATATGTAATAGTGCATGTGTTTTGTTTATCTGTTTATTTTACAGTTCTAGGAGGAAATCACCACCAGTAGTTCCCACTGTTGGCGATTTGGGGGGCGTGTCATAAACAGATAGTTAAGGGTTAAAGTCTGTTTTACCTGTAAAGGGTTAACATGCAGTACCTGGTGACCACCTGACCAGAGGACCAATCAGAGATAAGATTTTTTCAAATCTCTGTGGAGGGAAGCCTTTGTCTGTGAGAGAACTCTTTTGAATCTAAAAGGGACCAGTTATGTCTCCAAGTTCTCCTGGAGTAGTTTCTACTAATTAATAGTGAGTATTAATTAGAAAGGCGAATTAGTCTTATGATTTGATTTCTATATTTGCAATTGTGTGTTTGCTAAAGGAAATTCTTTATTCCTGTTTGCTGTTACTTTGCTTTCACTGAGAAAGAAAGGGGGAGAGGGGATTCTCTCCAGAGATTGATAAGGTTATACCCTATGAGTGTCCAGCTTGGGCTCATAGAGATTCTGTATTTTCTTTTTGTTCTCTTAATAAATTCTTTTCTTTTCTTTGGACTTGGTTAATTCCTTCTTCTGTGGAAATTCAGGGGAAGGTGAGGGGGGAAGAGACAGTTCCTCCTGGGTTTGATTCAAGCAGTTTGAATCAGGTATCGCTCTCCTAGGAAAAGGGAGGGGGGAGGAAGCAGGGGGAATGGTTTGTTTCTCCTGGGTGTAAGAACTCCATGGATTTGGGGCTCTTGGAATTCCCTAGGATTTTGGGGAAGGACTGTGTCTCAATTCACATTTCCTAATTGAGTGGTGGCAGCTTACTAGATCTAAACTAGGATTTTAGTTTAGAGGGAAACCAAGTCAGGTCCCCACATTGGAGCCCAACAGTTCCAAGTGGGGGTGAGACCTTTGACATGGTGGCATGCGGGTCCTCACCTTGAAACCCCCCAGTTTCAAGTGAGGGTAGACCCATGACAGGCACGATCTACCTTTTGTGAAACCATGTTGTATTTTGTCCCAATTACCATTGACCTCAATATTCTTAACTACTTTCTCCTTCAAAATTTTTTCCAAGACCTTACATACTACAGATGTCAAACTAACAAGCCTATAGTTACTCGGATCACCTTTTTCCCCTTTCTTAAAAATAGGAACTATGTTAGCAATTCTCCCATTGTGAGTTGGAGAATTTCAAGATACATATCTCATATCCACTTAACCCTATCACTCTGTACAAAAAGTCCTTAGATCTCAGCATGCCCTGTCCATCAAAATAGGCTAGTATACTATTTACCATGGAGAAAGGAAATGAGTAAATATGCCTGTAGAATGTATTATCCTTTCGTTTGCAGTCAAGGAGACTTCACAGGGCAATGAGCATGTGCAATGATGTGTTTGCAGGGTCAGGGCCAAAATGTTTTTGAAGAAGACTAGGAAAATTATAAGGAATTTCACCAAATTACAACAATAAAAGACTCTTTTGGTGGCCTGTTTATTGTTTAGTTGCTACCTACAGATGTTTTAAATCTCTTTTTTTAGAGTCACTAAAAGTGAATAAGGCTGAAATATACACATTTGATAGCTAAATTGGTTGTAGAGTATTTACGATAATAAAGAATAAAACTAAATTACAGTGCAATATCAGTTGACTAAAGCAACTCAAATTTGAGTAATTTTCATCACACTGACAAAGACAGCAATTGAAAATAAAATTCATGACTAAATTACCATTGGTTCTAAGTACAGTGAATCCAATTACACATTGCTTACATTATACTATAGGATTGTGTACTGTAGCTGCCTGTCTGCCTTATCAAACCATCATCAGTAGAGAATCAGGGAAACAAATGTATCATCAGCCTAAAGTAGGTACAGTACAAAATTACCATCCTTAGAAGAAGTGCTATTAACTGGTCAGAAGAGATGAGGAAGAAATGTGTAAATATATGCTTATTGTATAGCTTGCAATTGTACATACAGTTCAATGATGAGTACTGAATACTAAACCCACACCACACCATGTCTGATCTTACTTACCCCATAGTAAATTTGAAGTACAATAAATCCACAAAGGTCAATGGACACCTGTGTAAAACTGTTTCAGGATCAGGCTGTGGGATAGTATTCTAGCCCTTAATTCGGCTAATTGAACATATTGATAAACGTACAGTAACTCCTCACTTAAAGTCGTCCTGGTTAATCTTGTTTCGTTGCTATGTTGCTGATCAATTAGAGAACATGCTCATTTAAAGTTACGCAACGCTCCCTTATAACATTGTTTGGCAGTCACCTGCTTTGTCCACTGCTTGCAGGAAGAGCAGCCTGTTGGAGCTAGGTGGTGGGGGCTTGGAACCAGGGTGGACTGGCAGCCCCCCATCAACTCCCTGCTCCCCTAAGTTCCCTGTGTGGCAGCCGCCCAGCAGGCTATCAACTGCTGGCAGTTCAGCTGTTCCTCCCCCCACTGCCATGTGCTGCTCCTGCCCTCTGCCTTGGAGCTGCTCCCAGGAGCCTCTTGCTTGCTGTGCGGGGGGAGGGGGAGAATAGGGGGGCTAATATCAGGATATCCCCCACCCTCCTGCTCCTGCCCCCGCTTACCCCATCTCCATAGAGCGGGGGCGGGGAAGGGATGGAGCTTGCTAACAGCAGCTGCTGCCTGAACTTGTTGATCTACTTAAAAAGGCAATGTACTTAGAGTGGGGTCAGCATACTTAAAGGGGCAATGCTTCTCTTTTTCTCACACACAGGTGTGTGTTTCTGTCTCTGTCTGCCATGCTGTCTCCCTTCCCTCTATTTGTGCTGCCTTGTAGAGCACGAGGCTACATTAACAACAATGTGGTAACCCTTGAGGGCTCAGCTGAGTGTTTGTTCATCATTTAGCAGTAAGGCATTCCCTGGGAAATATCCCACCCTCTTACTTTACCATCCCATCTCAACCAAGCCACACAATCATCATTGCTGTGTATTAAATTGTTTGTTTAAAACTTACACACACACACACAGTATATGTATGTATATATATTGTGACAAAGTTCCTCCTCTACCTTGGTGGGTCCTGCGCTTATTGGTGGATTTGCTCACCTCAGTGATCTTTCCCTCTGGTGGAACCCACAGTCTGGGGCAACTCCTCCTATGTCTAATCAGGAGTTGGGAGGTTTGGGGGGAACCTGGGCCCACCCTCTACTCTGGGTTCCAGCCCAAGGCCCTGTGGATTGCAGCTATCTATAGTGCCTCCTGTAATAGCTGCATGACAGCTACAACTCCCTGGGCTACTTCCCCATGGCCTCCTCCAAACACCTTCTTTATCCTCACCACAGGACCTTCCTCCTGGTGTCTGATAATGCTTGTACTCCTCAATCCTTCAGCAGTACACTCTCTCAGCTCCTTGCACCTCTTGCTCCCAGCTCCTCACATGCAAATCTGACTGACTAACTGGGAGGCTTTTAACTAGTTCCAGCCAGCCCTTGACTGGCTTCAGGTGTCCCAATCAATGTAGCTATCTCCACTGCCTTCTGGAAAGATCTTAATTGGCCCCAGGTGTCTTGATTAACCTGGAGCAACTGCCATTTGGTTACAATGGTACCAGGGATTTGTTTAGCCTGGGGCTAACATATCTGTTCCTCACTACTTTACTGTAGCCATCTGGCCTTGCCCCATCACTATAATATATAATATGTCTTTTGTCTGATGAAAAAAATTTCCCTGGAACCTAACCCCCCCCATTTACATTAATTCTTTTGGGGAAAGTGGATTCGCTTAACATCGTTTCTCTTAAAGTTGCATTTTTCAGGAACATAACTACAACATTAAGCAAGGAGTTACTGTATTCCTCTAATATAGAAATGAAGTGTGACATACTATTTAACAACCAGGTGACAGAAATGATCCTATACCATGACTACACTATTAAGTCTCAAACCTCCTCAAATACAAACTGTAGTCAAGATTAGGCAGAGGATATTAACTCAGCTATCCAATGCAAAGTCTGCAGAGCCCTCCTCTCAATCAACCAGACACGCTCATCTTTCAACAAGTCCTAAGAAATTCCACTTCATCAGAATCTCATTGTAGATCTTGTCAGGTGGGCCCTTTGCTTTGCTTTTTTTTTTGGGGCGGGGGAGGGAAGGGTTGGGACTGGCGTTGACTACTGCAACTCATTATATATAGCTATAGAGACACAAAATCCAGTTGGTAAAAAAATGGTTATGCTGCTTAATAACATAGGCCATTATGAACACATCAGCCCTGTACTCCACTCTTTTTATTATCTCCTCCTTGAATTGAGTTCAAGGTCCTGATTTTCAGTGCTCAGGATAGGACTGACTCTAGGAAACTGAAAGATTGCCTCTCCCTCCAAAATCTTTCCCTTTCATGAAAATTCACTGCAGCAACGAACCTTTTAACTAATAGGGGGAACTTTGTGACTGCAGGATACAATTTTCATAGGAACCAAATCTAAGTATTAAGCCTCATTTCCACAGCAAATAGAAATGACTATGGACTACATCTTTCAACTATTCAGGAACTGGAAGTAGTGCAAAATATGGTAGCCTGTCTATTAAACAGTGTGTCTCATGACACAGTGCCCTGTATTCTGGCTTGTCTTCCTGTTGGTTTCTGGGTACAATTCACAGTGTTAGTTTTCACTTATAAATCCCAAAGTGATTTGGGACTAGAGCTGGGCAAATAACCAATTTTTTTTTATTCAGTTACCAAACCAAAAAAAAAAAGGATGAAAAAATTCAGTTCAAGTCAACTTGAAATGAAAATTTTCATCCAAAACTAAACGTTTTGTTGAGTTTAAAAAACCACTTTGCTATCAAGATGTTTCTTTCTAAATGACTAAATGAATATTTCATTTTTTCCTGCATCTTTTAGCTGAAACAATTCAGCAAATTTGACATGAATTTCATCCTGCACTACTTGGGACTTGCCTGTTTGTGAGACTGCTTCGTTCTGTGTGATACTAGTGCCTTTGAGATCTGTGGAGGTGCTTCAGCTGAAGTCCCCATAGTTTCATACAAAGGAAGCTATTGTGGCAGAGCATCCTCCTCTGCCTTGGTCCAAAATAGCCTGCATTCTGTTGAACCTTAAGGGCATGTTATAAAGCCCATCTAAACTAGACTATCAGAATTTACATTAAATTTTTATTTGTCACCTCACCAACAAGAAACTGTATGTACATATAGGGTCATGAGTCCCCTCAAATACATACTAATTCACACACAAAAATGTCACAAATAAAACTTCTCAAATATTAATGTAAGAATAAAAACCCCATCATATATATATATATATATATATATATATATATATACGTAGAAAAGTGAACAAAACAGTTATAAACCTGATTGGCTGAAATCATGGTTTGTATTTAGTAAATGTATTAGTGAATTTATTTCCCCCTCCATTTGCCCCTCTGAAACCACTCACATAAAATAAGAAATACTAAATCAACACAAAGACTCTCTACCTAGGTCAGTACATTCAGGGAGGACAGTTTCAGTAAACTGTTTTTTATTTTATAGCTTGCAATTTTGCATACATTTCAGTAGTAAATACTGAATACGAGGACCTTCCTGTTACTCCTTGACCTGTAGTTTCTAGCTCAGTTAAAGGTATTGGAAAACTTATACAACACCTATAAACTTGCAGCTGAGATAGAGGAATAATGTTTGTGACAACTGGAGACAATGGGGCTATGCACTGATGCAGCATTCTGCCCACACACTATCAGTTGCAGAATTGGGACGATAGCTGATAGCTTTTTCCAAGGTTATTAGATCACTTGTTGATTTAATTTTTAAAAAATGAAGACCTTATTGCACACATGCAACCACTGTGGACACCAAAACAGCAAAGAAAGGGCTAAGCCTTATGTAGGAATTACATAAAATCATGCAAACAGACTAGAGTTTATAATATATACAATTATCATTTACAATTTACTAGAAATATTGGATGGGGAAAAACCGTTTTGTAATGATTTTTGGGCTAATTTTGATACCTTGCTACATAGAATATGTGTGTCTGAATATACTTTATTTTTACTGATTGAACATTTGGGCAACACTGGTTATACATGTCATTTTAGATTATATTATTTCAATTAAAGTATTCCAAGCTATATAAAAGAAAAAAAACTGTGTGACACTATACAAAGCAAGCGATTTCATATCAGAGTTAAAGCAACAGGGAATATGTATACCACTTTCCTCTGGGAAAGGAATTGCTAATGTAAGTGGAAAAAAATCACATGCACCAACACAGATGCATAATATGTTATCTAAATAGTCAGTGTCTGTTATGGTCCTGCCTTAGGTGTTTCTGTAATAATGGATCACATTATTTGCATGTTGTGCCAGTATCCCCTTTGCCTATCTTAAATTGTATGAAATCCTTAAAGCTATCTTGATGTGCAGTGACAGATATTTTGTAGAAATGTCCTGATGACATGTGAAATGCAAAATTCTGCCCTAACTTATAACCAGTGCAATACCTTTTCACTTCAGCTGGTGCAGAATCTGAGATGTGGATAGAACATTGATCTGCCACTAAGACCACATTCATTAATGGACCTATCATAACCTCATCAGTAAGAATAAAACCAGGAGTATAGGAAGCTACTTCAGCACCTTATCCTTTCACTAAAAGGAGAGAATAGAATCAATGTGCCAGATTCTCTGTTGGTGTAAATGGGAACAGCCCCATGGAGTTCAATTATTGTTTATCTATTTAAACTAGCAAAGATATTGGAGTGCTATTTCAACTGTTCTTCTCTTCAGGAAAGATTTATTAATAGAAAAGTACCTTTTTATTTCAATCATTCCTCTTACAGATGATTCTTAAGTAAGACCTTGTATTTGCCAAGTTTATTTTCTATTTTATGGCACCTATTATTCATATTTCTCTGTCATAACTTTAAACTCTGCAAGGTCTCTGCTTGATAAACATGAGTGCAACTCCTATTTACATCAGTTGGAGAGACATATGGCTGTCTTTGGAAGAACAGACCTAACCATAAGGATAAAATGTATGCAGCAGAAATAATTGCTCCAAAATATTATCTGTATAATTGTGCAGCAGTCTAATATGGTATGTGAGATAAACATACCTATTTAACAGACATAAACTATTTCAAAGAAGTATGTGTCTGCATTGGTAAACAAAATTAACATTTTAAAGAATTCTGTTTTTAAAGTGTTTGGCGTGGTTGATTATATTTAGAGATGGGGAAAAAAATCAATCATAAAATTTGTCCACCACATCAAGCAATCTTTATTCTTTCTACATTTCTTCATGACATTGACATTTCTACAGTACATATCTAGTCATGAAAAAGTATAATTTACAGCATAAAAAAAACAGTTGTTCAATAGAAGTAGCAAGAGAGAGCTGATTGTGGATTTTAAATAGGAAGCCTGACTTCAGCTCTCTGTGATGATTACAGGGTGTTCCCTGGAGAGAGAAGTAGACAATTTGAGACATTTCATTTGCTGTGCCCTAGTGCCCAGCAATACAGTAATATTTAGTTGTTAGGGAAAGCCAAAAGGGAGATTAAGATAATGTGTTGTCCCAGATCTCCAAAGTCTCAGACTTCTATTCTGCTAGTTGACCAAGTGGAGCAGGCCTAGCCAGAAGCAGGAAGATTGCCACTGTTTATATTCCTGATGATTTGTTTTATACATCTCTAATTAAAATGAATCCCAACCTATCCACAATGTTGTTTCTATTACCCTATATTCAGAGCTACATTAGGTAGCAACTTTTGCCAGGCGAGTCCAACAATGAGTCTATAGATGAAAATTTGCCTGCAGGTGATTTTGCTTCCATGCAAAAAGACTGGCACATAAGTCTAATTAGCTGCTCTCTCTCTCAGAACATAAATTTGTTGTTTGCATGTCTGGATGAATTCTCATCCTTCAGAGAGTAAGTCATCACCTCTGCTTTGGGTTCTTGTCTCTCTTCCTTCTAATTGCTGAACATGCTTGAAAGAACTGAGAAATGTGTTTTTACTTTCCATTCACAGGGGATAAATGCTACAAAGGCAAAATCCACTGCAACCATATAAAGCTCAAATAATTGGGCTACATGCAAGTGGGGCACAAAAATGCTGGGAAGGAGAAATCCAATCCAATAACCCAGGACTAGTGAGCATATCCTAATCCCTATACATGCTATTATAGTTGTTGGGTTGTAATAACAGCTTCAATCCCTCTGCAACAGATGTGTGGACTCTTGGGGCCACTGGTCCTGCAAAAATGTAGGTCTTGTTACCTTTCTATGGATCATTCCCATCCTGGTCTTCCATGTTGTAGGGCTGGTGCAGCGACCCTTTCCAAAGCTCATAGGGATGAGTAGATACCACTCTGTGGCCTCCTCCTGTATAGCCCCTATTTGGGTATAAGTGGGTTTACCACATCTAGCTGAATATTATCCTCAATGTGTTCCAGTATACTGCAATTTCCCCATCTTTTAATTGTTTAATAAAGTCATTTCTTCTTGGCTGCACAATGTTTCCACTCTATACATTTTTTTAATGTGAATTTAACAGGTGTTTGACGGGAAGAGAGTAGAGGGAGAATAAATGTAACTTTTCCTCCATATAAAGTTAATTCTGTTGGAGGATAGTATATTAAAGCTGAGGATGAGTCATGTTTGAAATACATGACCTTCCCGTTTCCTCATTAAAATCCCCAAACATATCTCAAACTGGTGGGGCTAATAAAATAACCAAAGAACTTCCTTACCATTTTGATGTTTAGTCCATTATGGCCAGAACATAAAATCAAATCTGTCCATACTCTGGAATAATGTACCTGGTCAACTGTGCAATGTTTTACGTGGAGGTGAGCATCTTTTGTGGCTCCCAAAGGCAAAAACATTTACACCCTGAGCTGTGCAATTTGATATTCTTATATTGATGGAGGGGCTCATACTCTAGTTTATCCTTCCAGATATTGATGTTGTTTTGAACGGCATCACAGTGGCAGTATCTCGATTATAGATATTTTAGGTACTTATACGGTCCCCATTAACACCTCTCAATCTTTAATCTTCACAATATCCCTGTGAGGAAGTGCTATTATTCCCATGGGGAACTAGGTCACAGAGAGACTGAGCAATTTGTGCAAGGTTACACAGGCTGCCTGCTGTCGAGCAGGAATTGAACCTGGATCAACTGAGCCCTAACCATTAGACGAGCCTTCCTCTACTTGGGGTTGCAGCCATTATAGTCATGGAACAGTCATCTGAAGGGTACCTCAGAGGAAAAAGAAAATGTCAGACCCCATAAAAGAAGTTCATCATTGACCAAATAACCTTGCAAGAAATGGGGAAAAAAGTGGTGTTGGGTGGGAGGGAGGATAAGCCAAAGTAAAGTAGGCTGCATACACTTTTGTTTTAATTCATTCTTTGATGCACATCACAGCCTCATAACATCCACACTACAATAATAGACACTGCAGTTCCCAATTTGACTGAGTATGAAAAATATCTTGTATAACTGAACCCACAGGCATGTAACCTCCCACAGCAAGGAGAACCTGTTCAATCCATCTCTATTACTATTATATTTTGCTTAAAGGATTTGGATTAATGTTAGATATTAGTCAGTTCCTCTGTGTTCTAAAGGCTTGTATCCCTGTGCAAATATTTCATTGTGATGCACTTGTA
The DNA here is from genome assembly GCF_020497125.1 of Mauremys mutica. Taxonomy (NCBI): domain Eukaryota; kingdom Metazoa; phylum Chordata; order Testudines; family Geoemydidae; genus Mauremys; species Mauremys mutica. The sequence continues at coordinate 31,610,946 of NC_059080.1, read as the reverse complement.
TAAAGATACTTGATGTTCCTTTTTGAAATGCATTTAAAATCCACCATTTGCATTATACATTAAAAAGCAAAGAACTGGCAGAATCCGGCTGCATTGATGTATGTATTCAGCACATGTGATAAGTGCCTTTGAGTACACAAACACACACATTCACATCAAAGCTGTAGTAGTGCAGTGGGATGTAAATGGTATTGTATATGTTATTAGTTCTGTTGGAAACCAAGCATGGATTCCAGAGGAGGTGTGGAAAACCACCACATCTAGAGAAAGCTAGGTGAGGAAGGGAACATTGGTATGGGGAGATGGAAGGGAGTAGTTTGGTTGTTTCTCTTGAATGGACTCTAGGAATTAGAGTATGCTGGGAATAGGGCATGTACAAATTTGCTGCAGAGAGAGGAAGTGGGTAAGCAGGGGCCTCTGGAATTAAGGAGTGAGGGCTTGATTCTTGCAAGAGGCTGAGAATTATGGCCCCAATTCAGCAAAGCACATGTTTAAGTTTAAAAATGTGAGCAATCCCACTGAAGTGTAAGTGTATATGTGTGTTGTGATGGGGTAGTCTGACCCTTAAGGGTAGTGATGCCTAGTGGTCAGCCCACCCCATCCTGTGGTGTGAGCCTTTAATGGTGTGAAAGGCCCAATAGATGGGATCTAATAGGACCTATAGGGGATATAGATAGAGAGGAAGCAGTCCTGGGACTGAGTGCTGCTTGGGAGGAAAATCACATATTATATCTTTAATGGCGTGGGGCCAGGAGCCCTGCAGATAGGGCCAAGCAAGGCTGTCCTCTCCCCTCAGCCAGCTGGGAATGAACTGGCAGAAGCTGAAGCAGCATAAAGGCTGCCTTCTCTCTCATTGCAATGCAGACACTATGAGATATCAGCAGGAAAAGTGTGGCCTGTTGAGCACCCTGAAGCCTGACTAAGGAAAAGGAGTCAGCTGTGGGAGAAGGTGGTAAAGGCCCCACCACTGGCTAACCCACAACTGAGCTTCAGGTGGAATAGCTGAAGGCTCCTGTGTAGGAAGGACCAGAGGACTGGATTAACAGAACCCAGCTCTAGAGAGGGAGCTGAGAGGCAGGGCCGCCCAGAGGGGGGGGCAAGAGGGGCAATTTGCCCCAGGCCCCGAGCCCCACAGGGACCCCCACGAGAGTTTTTCGGGGCCCCTGGAGTGGGGTCCCTCACTCGCTCCGGGGGGCCCGGAAAACTCTTGCGGGGCCGGGCGCAGGAGCTTCTTCGCTCCCGGTCTTCGCCGGCAGGGGGTCCTTCCGCTCTGGGGCGGAAGGACCCCCCCCGCTGGCGAATTACCGCCGAAGACGGAGCGGGACCCGCCGCCGAAGTTCAGCCCGGTCTTCGGCGGTAATTCGGTGGAGGGGGGCCCTTCCGTTCCAGGACCCGCCGCCGAAGTACTCCGAAGACCCGCGGCGGGGAGCTCCCCGCCGTCGAATTACTGCCGAACACCGGGCTGCACTTCAGCGGCGGGTCCCGCTTCGGTGGTAATTCGGTGGCGGGGGGGCCCCCGCCGCGGGTCTTCGGGGCACTTCGGCGGCGGGTCCCGGAACGGAAGGGCCCCCCGCCGCCGAAGACCCAGGGCCCTCGGAATCCTCTGTGCGACCCTGCTGATAGGACTCTTGTTTGAGAAACTAAATCAATACAGCCCAGCTTCACGGAGGACAACTGGGGACTCCTGCTTGAAGAAGGACTGAAAAGGAGTGACCCAGAGAAAGAACCAGGAAAGGTTCCAGAAACAGAGACTAGGTGCAGCTGTAGAAGAGAAGAGTTTCCTGAAGGAAGGAGCCAGAAACTGCTAGTTGGACTGAGCCTGAGATGAGGTATATCCCCAGTGTATCTGAGTGAAATCCTACTTACGTTAAAGGCTGTGGTTAATGAATGTAACCCTTGGAAAGGGATTGCTTTTAGATTAAAAAGATCCGTCCGGACTTGTTCATAACCTGGGTGAAGGGAAGTGAGGCTGGGCGCACCTGCGGTGCCAGGCCTGCCTGAAAGGGATGTGCTGGTCTGACCTCCAAGCCATCACTTATATAATCTTGTTTGGCTAACTCTAAAATGTTCAAATATTGAGCAAACTTTCCAAACTATTGTTACCCTTTATTGTGAGCCAAGCATAGAAAGAGTGAATCAAAAAAGAACAGTATAAAGAATGTTCTGAGCAGCCCACTGGGAGGTTTCTAATGTACTTCTCTGTATAACCTTAACTAGGTAGTTCACTATCCACGAATTCCAACTTGTGTATCAATGCAGCCCTTTGTTCTTTGTAAGCGGAGGTGTAATCAGTAGAGGTGAAAGCTTCAGGCTCATCTTAATCATCCTTTTCTTTTCTCTAATTCCCTCTTGGAAGTTTTGACTAACAACTCTAAAATGCTCTCATTAAGATGTGTTTCACAGAGATTTGTAGTTTCAAAGCCCTAGGAAAATTACCTATTTTCTACACTTAAAGGCTAAGTTTACTTAATTTACTTTTAAAAGTATGTTTGTCCTGGCAACAGTCTTTAATATTTTAAATTCCTGTTCTTTGTGAAAATGGCTCTCTGATTTTGCACATGGGCAATCCTTTTCTCCTCTGGCTTTTTTTTTTAAACGGGGGAGGGGTGTTAAGGGTTTTTTTATTACTATGATTTTGCATGTCACACTGTTTAATTCTTGATGCCCAAGAGAAAAATGGAACTAAATCAAAAGCGCAAGATGCCAGATTCATTTTAATAAGAGTTCAGTGAAAGCCTGAGGTGACAAACTTCAGGAAATGTTAAGGAATATGTGCAGGCAAAAGAAAACTTGTGACTTTAATAAAAAAAATCACAGCAACATGCCCTCAGAGGAGCATATAACAGCTTCTCAGAAGATTTGTATCCCATCACATTGTGTATAGACGCACAATATACTGAGCTAGATAGCAGTCACTCTTTAGAAAGTTGCTTCCATTTTGAAAGATCCACCTGTTCCAGTGATGTCCCCTGTGATTAAAGTAGGCAATGCTCTGGACTCAGTAGTAGGTCTCAAAACAGAAGGTTTTTAATGTAACCACTGTATGTTTATGATGCTCATGCCACAGCTGATTCAAGTTGTTGATGAGGTATAATTTTTCATTCTGCTGGTGTTAGAATGCATGGAAAGAGTGGTTTTTGGCATGTGCTGCTGTCAGCTCACCACATGAGAAACATTCATGCACTGATGCACATTGTATGAAGGTTAATGCGGAAAGTCCATGCTGGATAGCAAAGTCTAAGTCTGGTGGAAAACCTCAGGGCTCATTGTTTGATGAGTCTGATGTGGATAGACAGATGCTAAAAGACTGAAGGGGTGGACTGTATATAATGTGTAGTCTTTTTGAGCATTACAGTTCCCCTTTGCTGCCTGCTTCTCTGTACCAGTTGGGTGTAGGCAATCATTTTAAACCAGCTGTAAAGATTTGTATGACTATGGCTGGAAATGAGGAATTGCATACTCTTTGCAATAGAGTTTGTAACAATTTCAAGCAATGCACAGTAAAATGTATCTTATTTATGAGGTCTCTTACAGTAGCTAGAAACATTAGGGCTCCTCAAGGGGCTTTGGGGAAAGAAGATCTGTAACAATTGCTGGGTTATATTTTTCCCCAAATGCTTTGATCTGTTTTAAGGCTCAGATCTGACTAAATGAAAGTCCTGACTTCCCTATTTCTCTCTTTATTTAAAAAAAGCAGGAAAAAAGAAGGCAGTGCAGCCCTTTATATCTCACTAAGGCTTTCTGCAGATCAAATGTATTTCCGAAAATAAAGATAAAACAGAATGTTGGTTTATGAAGCCTTGAATCATTAAACATTTCAACCACTTAAAACACTTCAAACACACACACACACAATCGGGACAAGAAAGCAGGCTGGGAAATTATAGCCAAATTGCAGCTCTTTGAGACATCATATATGTTTACTTTTTTTTTTCCTGGGAGCATTTAAATATCACCTCTTCCTTGTTGTGGACATTGTTTATATTTATTTTCTAAAATTATCCTAGATGGGGGATTTTGTAAGCTAGTACATTAGAAGATCCTGTAGCTATGACTTAACTCTTAATACTTCCTAACTGAAGAACAGTATTTGTACATTTCTCTATTGCTTGGAGTCTAACTAGAGATTCACTAACAAGTACCTGCCACCTAGTGACATGTAAGAATTATGACTTAGAATTGGGGCCCTCAGATACACATGCAGGCTCAGTAGCAAAGGGAAGAATTTAGCAATAAGATGCATGTTTTGGATGCAATCCCCATCCTGTCCATCAAAATATAATACTTTTATGATGGATAATCTCTGTGCAAATGATTTTAGTCAGTCAGAAGTTTGTTTTGCACAAAAAATAACATTTTTGTAATTTCCTTCTATGACATAGGTAAAGAGGGAGATTTTCAAAGACACAAATGGAATACAGATGCCCAACTTCTGTTGTGCCTTTGAAAATCTCCCCTGAAATGTATTTCAGTGAGTAGGACAACTGAATTTCTCTCTCTCTCTCTCTCTCTCTCTCTCTCTCTCTCTCTCTCTCTCTCACACACACACACACACACACACACACGTTTGTAAAGCAATGCAGTATCTATTTATGATAACCTCACCATCTGAATTTTACCAAAATCTTGTTTTGGATCCAAAATCATCCCAATTCCATAGAGTTTATGCAACTGTTTCTTTAACCAGCCAATGTATTTGGCATGGAAGAAGAATAGTGGAAGATGGTGCAAAGATTGCTTTTAAGCTATTTTTTGTTTCCCTGATCTTTTCATGATTGTCTGGACCTGGGCATAAATTAGTGGTGCTCTATTTTACACCAGCTCTCAATGGTTTCAGCTGACCATTCTGGGTTCTGTGGACCAGCTGATTGTAAAGGACTATTGCCATGTCCTTTATTGCCCGGCTACAGACTCTCCACCAATGGATAGGAGCTTCTCCAGTGTGTTTTTCCCCCCTACCCAAAAATCTCCTTTATTAGGGGAATCTTCCAGTGGCCAGTTAAGAGGGGAGCATTTCAAGTTGCATTCATGCACCAGATAATCTGATAGCTGGTCCATATACTTCATTGAAAAATACTAAAAACAAAGTCAATTTCTTTGAACTTAGCTAAAATAGTACTATGTAATTAATCATTTAAAGTGTATTTTAATTTCTAATGTTAATAAACTGGATCTTTACACATTTATAAGGCAGCCATTCTGAAGCTCACATAGCTTGTGTTAACTACCTTTATCAGGCTACTCTATCTAAATCCTACATGCAAGATAATAAAGCAGTTTGGGTCCTTGCATTACTTTTATATTAAAAGTAATTAGTCATTAGTATGTGGAGAAACTGCAGTGTCTCTTCCATGCAGTGTCAAATATACAAATTAGTGTTAATTGCTTCTGTAGCACCCCTCACAAGTATCGAAACACTTTATGTACAGTATAGTAACTCCAGGGATCCCAGCACTGAAATGCAACCATGTCTGGGGTAAAACACAGCAGTCGTTTTCGATCAGCAACTTCAGAATGGAAGGGGTGCTTAGGAATTGAATAATAATAAATTACATTTCCCACAGTTTCAGTTTGTATTATTCAGAATGCATTTACCAATACTGGAAATTGGAAGGAGCACACAGGCTAACTCCCACCAAACAATGGGTTTGTTAGTGACTGTCTCATCAAACATGTTTATCAACAGGGGATCAGATTATAATTAATAATCATGTCTGACACACAAGCTGACAAGGAGAAATATATTAAGAGGAAAAGATAGAAATGTACAAATAAAACAATCCCCATGAACTCTGTTTCTACCCTGTATGGTAACAATCTGTTCATGGATCTTTTATGCAATTTAATCCACACTAACTAAATAGGAATCAAAAGCAGTGCTTGTGGTGAGACACAAGTCCTCAACACCAAACAGCTCTGGTTCAATGTCTTCTAAGCAGCTGAGAGGAATAACACCAGATTTTTCTAGAAATTGTGCATGTTGCCCCACACAAGGTTCATTCAACACCTCATTTTTCCAAACCATATGTATGTCCCATTCAACTCTGATATAAGAAATTCAAACAGAAGAAATCATTATTCTTTATGGCAACAAGAAGGGATGTTATGATACAAAGCACTAAGACATTTTTATTGAAGATCTTATTTATTATGGCCTCAATTCATACCGAGTGTTCTGCATCTTTTCTGGGTGTAAAAGTCCATGGGTTTTCCATATTCTTGTTGGTTACTAAGAATACCTCAACACAGGACATCAAGGGGTAGACATACCTGTGCTAGCTTTAATCTAGTTAGTGCATAGGTGAAGACTTTGCAGCACAGACTTCATCATGGGCTAACCACCCGAGTCATACCAAGGATCCTGGCAGGCTCGCAGTGCGGTGACTAGCCTATGCTGCTGTATCTTCACTACTATTGTTTCTCACAGCGGCTAGATTACATCTCAATTTCCAGTGCAGGCATTGCACTGAGATTCAATTTAGCCACAAAATGGGAGCTTGTTTTCTCTGTTTCCATAAAAACTTCGTATCTTGACCCAAAATGGAGTGGAAGTATATTGCATTGTATTCACAGCCATAATGGTAACTGAATTAGAGTCACTAAACACTCTGTTTAGCTGCAGTGGCTACCTTTTCTTCAAAAGTATATCTTCTTTCAAGCAGCACTGGCCATGGGGCAATATATCCCCTGAAGTATAGCATAATAAGCCGGGGTGAAAGTAACTTAAAGGAGTTACCGGCATGCAGGGCAGCCAGGGTCCTGGGCAAGGTGTGTGTGGAGATGTCTCTGAGCCCCCAAAAGGGGAGGGGTCTCAGGCAGAAGGGGCAGGGCTGGGGCCAGATTCCCCCAGCCAGCCCATCAGCGCTGCCCGGTCCATGCTGCTTGGGGCTCCGGCAGCGATTTAAAGGGCCCGGGGCTCTGGCCGCTGCTGTGGTACTGGTGGCGGCAGCCGGGAGGACCGGGGCTCTGGTGGCAATTTAAAGGGTTCGGGGCTCCATTTGCTGCCAGGAGCCCTGGGCCCTTTTAAATCGCCAAGCCCTGTGGCAGTTTCCCCTTTTGCCCCCTCTCGTCAGCGGCCCTGCAGGTACGGTGCTTAAAGCGCTGCCGGGCAGCGCTTTATCGTCGACTGTGTACCGGCCAATACCAGCGCCGCTTTCTTACCGATATGCCATACCGGCTTACTTTCACCTCTGACAGTAAGGTTCAGAAAGACACTAATTTGGAATTTTTTTTTCAGAAGTGAACATTCAGCTCAGTTCAAAGATTTTGATACATGTGTGACATAAGCTGAGAGTGAAAAGAATGCAGCACCTGAATAAGGCAAAGTTTCCATTCAGCATGGGCCACCTCAAATCCACAGGCACTCTGGGAACTTATTCACAGACACCAGCTACATGGGAAAAACTGGATTCAAGGCAACAGATTCACTCAGCAATTGTGTATTAAGTCAAAACAAATCAATTAGATAGGGTGAAAAAAAAAACCTTGGAAGACACAAACAAGATACTGGATAATTAAGCCTCTTCAAATGGGAACAAAGTAATGTAAGAGGCTTTCCCAGTGGTTCTTTATTCCTGATGAAAGTTTGGGTTGTCTTTTGTCATAGTCAAAGATTCAGTAGGAATTCAGAAGGGAAATCACCTAGTCACAGTCAACGCTGGAGAGAAGTAGATTAAAATAACTGATTGTGAATATCATGACCCAGAGTCTGTAACAGGTTATTAGCAGAGACTAGACAGTCTCACATGTATTGACCTTTGACATCAGTTGGCTGCAGTGATCGCATCAATCAGCCTCAGAAATCCCTCTTTATTGTGTCAATGTTTAGAGCTGTCCCAATGAGCAGGCTCAGCTGATTCTGTTCCACTTTGTCACTGTGGGCTCCTTTCCATGTTCAAGCAGAGGGGAACGTGTTACTCTGGGATGCACAGGAGGAGGAAGCAGCAGGTGACCAAAAATCTAACCAAGATATGTTAAAGCAATTTGGGGAAAATAAGGATTCTCAACTAAAATCCTGAGGACAAATGCAGCAATCAGAGCTTGGTCTAAATAAGGCCCTATTGTATCATTCATGGCAATTGAATTGTGTCTGCATAAAGTGTTCTAGATATGAGACCAGATTCTCAGCTGGTGTAAATTTGCACAGCTCCACTGGAGTCAGTGATTTACACCAGCTGAGATTCTGGCCATGGTGTAAAAGTACTTTCTATGAACATTTCTATAAAATTCACTTAATGAAAATCTGCTGAGCCAGATTTTAAAGGGCACACAAAAACTCTGCATTATGGGCCTCATGCAATTCATGTTGAAATCAATGGAAAGGTTGCCTTAAATTGAGTGGAAAAGGATAGTTAACTGATCAGTTTAAACCACGAGAGGTTTTCTATCCTGCTTTTAATATGTGATCCATGATATCTAAACATATTAAGAAGTAATCTAGGCATAGAAGCAATTTAACAAGTAGACAGGTTTCGAGTGGTAGCCGTGTTAGTCTATATCAGCAAAAAGAATGAGTACTATTTTCCCATGCTAATTTTTCCCCCTACTGTTGCTCACACCTTCTTGTTAACTGTTGGAAATGGGCCATCCTGATTATCACTACAAATGTTTTTTTTTCTCCTGCTGATAATAGCTCACCTTAATTGATTAGTCTCGTTATAGTTGGTATGGCAACACTCATTTTTTCATGTTCTCTGTGTGTATATATATCTTCCTACTGTATTTTCCACTGCATGCATCCAATGAAGTGGGTTTTAGCCGATGAAAGCTTATGCCCAAATAAACTTGTTAGTCTCTAAGGTGCCACAAGTACTCCTTGTTCTTTTAACAAATAGAGTAAATTTAAAAATAATATTTTGATTGTAACCCTTAGACAGTTATAAGGATTGCACCTTCTGTTGGTGATACAGTTTGGAATAACAGGTGAATTATCACAGGGTAGTGATGAGACAATCTAAAGCAAATTCTTGGTAGTAGACCCCTTTTTACAACAAATCTGATACAGCCATTATTTTCAAATCAATGTTAACTGATCCAAAAGAACTTAGGTTTACATTTTCTTTCTTGAGCTGATGTGTTGTGCTTCACAATGTCAGATTTTATCAGCCACCTCACCCTTGATACAAGATGATGTGATGGATGCAGCCTGTCAAGCTGCTTCATGTAACATAAAAATGTAAACAAAATACAGGTTCCTAGGTGTTCAGGTTTTTTTTTAAGATTAATAAACTTTGTAGCAAGCCCTGATGCTTACCTTAAAATTTTTTGCATGTAATTACCACCCTAAACTTTTCCCAAGTTTCAAATATCACAGATATTAAACCCCTTCTGCAGACAGTTTTAATATGTGAATTTAAATCTGCAAGAAGGGAGGAGCTGCAGGTCACTTCTGATGTGGAATAGCAGAAATTTCCTTGACTCTACTTGAATCAGGCCAGTACTGTTAATTTTTCACTTTCATTATTATAATGGAAGTGACAGTGACTGCTCTGTTTAAGGCTATAGAATGGCTTGCATTCCTAAGGCTCGAGCCAATTCTCAGTGAATTCACTAGAAAGATTTCCATTGACATAAATGAAGGTTAAATCATGCCCTAATACCATATATTAGTCGTATGTGTGTGTGTGTGTAGATATATTAAAGTTGACCTTCCAGACTAAAGTTTTCTAGGCTTTGAGTCTTCCAAAAGTTAAACTTATTTGAAACGTGTGAGCAGAACTCAGGTTTGGGAGTGAAAATGTGCTTTTTTCATGACCATTGGGATTAACTCTTAGGAATTGGCCAAACTCATGTACCAGGAGACTTAACACCTAGGGCCAAATAAGATAGTGAATTGAGCTTTTCAGAAAGTGAAATTTCCATCTTGTGTGATACTCTGATGTTTTGAAATTTATCTTAATTCCAAATTGAAACAAGTTGTCAACATCTTGAAATTTCTCATAGAACAAAGAAAAAATTTGATTCAGAAACATTGAATTTGGATGAGGTAAAAATGTATTGTTTCAATAATGTTCAAACATTTAAATGTATATATTTTTGACATTTTAGTTTACATTATATAATATAAAAGTTGAAACAAAATTATATGAAATAATAGTCAAAACAAAATATTTTTATTTTATGGAAAATAACTTTTTGATATTATCAAAATGAAACATTTCAAAATTATCAAAAAGAAATGAGACCACTGAAACAAATTATTTTGACTTTTTTCCCATCAAAACTTGGTCAAAACTGACTTTCTCACAAAATGTTTTGATTTCAATTAAATTGCATTTTCCCAGAGAAAACTGCCATAGGAAAAAAAATCTCAACCATCTCTACTACTGGGCCCAGACATCCACAGGGAAGATCAGAGTTTTTTTTTTTAAACCCAGCTTCCCTGTAAGAGAAGTAGCTCACAGACACACAGGAGGATGTGGACTTTGCTGGGAGAAAGTTGATTACTTCTGCTCCTGTAACTTAAAAGGAAAACCTGTGTAAATTTAGCTTGTAGTGAAGTTTAAGGTTAGATGAGACTAAGTGTACATGGAGGCTGTTGCTTTAAAATCCCTTTTCTTTGATGCTTTGTTCCAACTGCTAAATAAAGATACTTAAAGAAGTCTGTTGGTCATGATCACCGATCACAAGTTCCCAAAGGGAATAAAGGCCGGTGCCTGATACCCAGTTGGACCTGCAGAATGAGAGCAGTTGGTAAATGTAGGACATGATACCCTGGTCTTAGTCTATGAGTAGAAGAATTGTGATAATCCACCTTGGTCTGGTAATGGCAGGAAGCTGAATACTTGAGGTGAATGCGCTCAGAGAGACCAGAAAGGGGACAAAGGTGTAGCTGTCCCTGTACCCTGGATATAAAGAAAGGCCGATCTTTCAGATGGTATGTAGGAAGAAGCAAGAAAATTTTGACACACCCCGGATTTGGGGGCAGTTATGGGCCTGAATGACTGTGGGGATGGTGGTGGTTCTTCAATGACTGAGAAAGGAGTGAATGAGCTCTGAATCTTTCCTCTGCTTGATCATATTGCTGGCAAACTGATGTTTGGCAAATCCACAAGGATTTGTCAGAAAGAGAGGCTATATTTTAGTTTGGATAGAAGGAGACCGGTCTAGAGCATGGAGTTACATCTGTGAATCATTGGCATAGATAACAGCTGAACTTGTATTTGTGAATGAGTTTGTCCAGACATGAAGCATAGAGGGAGAAGATGAGGGGGCCAAAGATGGAGCCCTGAGGAGCTCCCACAGAAAGTATACTCATTCTTAGGGTTCTTAAAGGTTCAGTCAACCTTGACAACCTGGGGACTCTTAAAAGAAACAGAGCTTTAAGGAATAAATACAAAGAAAAATACTCTTTTTAACCACTGGCAGTTTAAAATCTGATTTTGAAGCAAAGCCTACTTCTCAGAGACCTCTAAAATGCTGTGCACTAACATGTGTTGTAAATTTATTTCTTTGGCAGGTTTATTTCTTCATTAAATATTTGTTAGATGGATTTCAGCATATGCATGACATTGAAGTAAAGTGGGCTAGAAAATTTACAGGTTAAGTAAAGTTTGATTCTAAAGGTCTCCTTGTTGGGTGTTCACTTCTGTGGCAGGGAAGAAGGGGACTAGAAGCAGCAAGCCCCCTAAGCTAAAACTAACACATTGGATGATCCTTTATTTTGTTGATGTACGCAGGTATCCCTGTTTTTCCCTGCAGATCACCAGAAGTGTCACCTCCCCAGCATGTTCTCCTTAAGTGATGTTTAAACTGCTTATAATTACAATTAATATTAATTGCAAATTACGAACTTGTGTGCATGGATTAATGAATCATTCTTGAGCTAATGTTTGTTTTGTACAAAGGTATTCTGTAAACATTCAACAAATAGGATTAATGAAGGACTTCTGTTCTTTGGATTGCTGTGGTATATGGCTAGTCACCTGCATCATATGATATGGTTTCTGCTCCGTGACTGGGTGAATGAAATTTATAAAACAAGGGAATAACAAAATGTGAACAGTGCACAAGAGAATCCTATAGTATGAAATTTCAGATAATTAATCAATGCTGCTAAAAATTCATGAAACCTTTGAGATTTGTGAACATTTTCCTTAATGCCCACTAGTTGTCTGGATACTTGCCAGGAACAAGTAGTATGACCTCATGGGTTAGAGAAAACCAAATCCTTTGCTTTTATTTGAAAAAAACCAACATTGATAGATCAATATTTTAAATATTTGACCAACTTTAGTTAGTAACTCTAGTAAATAAATTCTGCATCTAAGAAATTGCCCACGGGATCTCAACAAAATGAATGGATATGAATTAAAGGCCTATTTTTTAATGTCTTGTAAAATATTCCACCTGTGTTTCTGAACAGGACTTTGCAACATCAAAAGTGGTGAATTTGAGACTCCATTGTGGATTTTACACTAGGCCCAGTGTTTTGTGGCATAAGACACTTTGGGTATGTTAGTAAGTTGTAAAGAACCTGTGGCTAAAGTGGATGTGATTTCTTATAAAAAACAAATAGAAGTTTGTTACCTTAATAGAGAATTCTAGTGTAGTGCATTAATTAAAAGGATGCAGTTCCTTGAATGTGTAAAATATAATAGAAGTTTGAGTGTCGTAGAATCATATTTTTACAGTATTTACAGTGGAATGATATTTTTCTTGGTTTGTAAAGATTTGCCTTTGCTTTAACAAAGGAATTTCTCTCTCCTAGTCCTAGTTTCCCTGCTCACATATATCTTGAACAAGAGAAAGTGTCGATTGGCACTGCAGGAACAAAAACAACCATGGGGGAGAGTTGCACCAAGGTCATTCCTACTTCTGATGTATCATCTTAAATTAGTAGCATTAAAGATAAAATGAAGCATCAACAGCAGGAAATAGCTGCCAAGGCTTTTGTGTTTAAAATAACTCTATTTATTGAAAGCACTACATTTTCTTGATTTTAATTAGAGTTAGAAAATAATTATGTGCAGCCAACCTAGCCAGTACTCTGCACTTCCATGTGGCAAACCCAGCTGAATGAAAATACTGTACCATGAGGGTGCTGGGAATAGGAATAGTGTGGGCACCAAAGTGACTCTCTCTTTTGAAACATCCAAAGTCAGGTTTAGATGAATATCTCAGCTATCACTGTCCAGAGTTAAACTTGGGATGGGAATGGGATAAGCAAGCCCTTTCCCTGAGCACACTGATCCATGTTTCTCTTGCTCTCTCTGTCTGATCATAGTTGAAATAGATCTAGTAGAACATTAATCAGGCAGAGCCCATTCTGATTCTAACAGTCATACAGTTTAAGGCCATCTTGTCTGACCTCCTGCCTAACACGGGCCAAATTATGTCACTCTGTGGTTCCTTCATCAAGCCCATAACGTCTAGTTGAGCCAAAGCATCTTTTAGAAAGATGTCCAATCTTTATTTAAAGACTTCAAGGGTCAGAGAATCTGCCACACCTCTGGATAAGTTGTTCCAATGGTTAAGTACCTTACTGATATATAATCAGTAGCAGCCTCTTTTTATCATGCACATGGCTGGAATTTGAAGCTAGGCAAATTCATGCCAGAAACAAGTTGTGATCGATAGATTGATAGATAGCAACCTATTTCCAGTATGAATTTGCCTAGCTTCAACTTCCAGCCATAGGATGTTGTTATGCTAGATTAAGGAGACTGCTACTATCAGAAATTTTTTGATCAAATGATAGTGGCATTTGAGCCACCAGCTCCTTTTTGTCTCCCTGATCATGTGAGATGGAGAGAAAACTACCCAGCTCCTGAGCCCTCTGAGTGCCTAAGTGTTGAAGACAGCAACACTGCCTCCATCGTTCATCCCAGATGGAAGGAGGAGGGAAGAAACTTCCTTACCAGTTTTTCCTCTGGAGAAGCAATGAAAGAGAATTAGCCATGATAAAGATAAGAGCTGGAAGGAACCACAGAACTTCCTAGGAAGCAGCAGCAGCAACAACAAGAAGACTGTCTCTGAATGTTGCTTTTTACAAACACCCCAGAATTTCATGAGTCCCATATACGAGAGCGGCCAAATGATGAATGTCAGGATCGATGGGCCTCTATCATGCCATGCATTACTCAGTATATGACTTGTTCTGCTCAATTAGGTAGAACTCATAGGGAATCTTGTCCAGTTTCGAGCCAAAAAGATTGTGGTCACTTCATAGAACATTCATATTAATTGGAGAGGAAAGGAAAGTAGTGACCAGACATATGTTGAAGGAAAATATTTATTATTCCTTATTTATTATTTTTATTACTATTTTCCCAGGAGTCCTACTCATGGACTGGGACCCGATTGTATTAGATACTGTACAGACACAGAACAAAAAGAGAATCCCTTCCTCAAAAGAACTTACAATCTAGATAAGATAAGAGATGACAGTTGGACAGAGAGAGACCAAGGGGGAAGCTCAAAGAAACAATGTGGTAATGTTGGTCAGTGTTATAAACAGTGTTTTCAGCATACCAGCAGCCAAATGGTTGTCACATTTTTTGTAGGCATCATAGCAAAGGAATTTGGAGGAGGATAATAAATTAGTTTTAAAGATATTTATGGAGAACTTCTCCCAGTTATGAGGTGCAATATAGGAGAAAGCACAAAGGTGCTTTTTTGAAAATTTATGGAGTAGATATTGGAGGCTGACATCATAGACCAATCAGTGGTGGTAGTCAGCCTTCCAATCGTGAATGAGAGATGATAGGTACAGTGGGGCTAAGTCATGAAGGGTTTTGCTAGTGAAGACATTTGAATAGAAAGAAGAGAAAAGCTAAGGAAGTGAATGGAGGGAAGCAAAGAAAGGGGTGACGTGGTCAAAGTAATGGCTAGGGAAATTATCTTTACCACAGGAAATTATCTTTACCACATATCTGAATGGATATGAGCAGGGCAAGACTGCATTTGCAGTAATTGAGGTATGAGATGATGAAAAATTTCATCATGTGAATGGATAGGAAAGGCAATATCTTGGTGATATTATGCAGGAAGAATTTGAAAGACTTAGACATAGCCTGGATATGAGGACCTAGAGAGAGGTGCACACTGAAGATGAAACTGAGGTTTCAGGGCTGAGTGAAATGCAGGATTCCATCAAGAAAGGAGGTAGCAGGGAGAGCTTGTGGGGGAAGGGGAGACTAGGAGCTCTGCTTTAGCCATGTTAAGCTTGAACTGATGACCAAACATCCACAAGGAGATGTCAGAGAGACAGGCCAAGATATTAGTTTTGACAGAAGGAGACCGGCCTGGAGCTGAGAGGTAGATCTGTCAAGAGGTAGATCATATGCATAAATATGATAATTGAATTTTGTATTTGTGGAAGAGATTACCCAGAGATAAAGTGTACAGGGAGTAGAGAATGGGACCAAAGATAGAGCTCTAAGGAACACCCACAGAAAGCTGGAAGTGAGCTGAGGAGGATCCTCCAAAGGACATGCTGAAGGAGCGATTATAGAGGTAGGAAGAGAACCAGTAGAGGATAGCATCATAGAAACCAAGGGAAGACAGAATTTCAAGAAGAGCGTGGTTGACTGTGGCAAAGATAGCTGACAGGTCAATGAGGAAGAGGATGGAATACTGATTTTGAGATTTGGCTAAGAAGAGGTCATTAGAGACTTTGACAAGAACAGTTTCAGTGTAGCGTGAGAGGTAGAAGCGAATTGGAGAGGGTCTAGGATGGAATTGGAGGAGGGGAACTCCAGATAGTGATTGCAAGTAACATATTCAAGTGAACTTAGTCAGGAGAGGCAAGTGAATTAAAGGAGTCTTTTTGTTTTTTGTTTTTTAAGATGGGAGAAACTAAAGCATGTTTGTATTGTGAGGGTAAAGCGTGAGAGGCGAGTGAGAAGTGAAGGAGAAGAATAAGGGAGGTGAAGAGAGTGAGTGTGGTGGAGATCAGGAGATGAGATGGCGTCTCTGGGGCAAGTGGATTGACTAGAGGAGGAAAGCTGATGAGAAACTTGTTTGTCTGTGACTGGAGGGGAAGAGAGACCTGCTGTGTATAACTTTGGGAACTCAGTTCACCTCTGTGCTTCTGTTTCCACATCCCGTACTTTGTCTGTTCTGTGTATTTAGATTGTAAGTTCTAGAGAAGAGGGAGTATGTGTCTGCACAAAGGACCAAGGGGCACGAAGAAGCACTGATTTTGGCTGAGGCCTCCAGACACTACTATAATATAACAACACAAAATGTTTTATTTTGACCTAACAAATGGCAGAGGGTGAAATGCCCCACATATAGTGTCTGTTCCCAGACTCCTTCACACTGCAGCCAATCACATACCTAACATGCAGTAAGGTAAGGCAATGTATTGAGGTTATGTTGGAGCATAGAATCAGCTACATGGTGGAGTTTCCATTTTACATCTGTCTTTGCCAGCTGTATGGTACCCCTATGTCAGTTCACTTTCTGAGGGGTTTTACAATTTTCACTACCTCTTGAGCTGTGCGTCTTCACACAAGAACTATAGTTAGAAGTAGTTTGTTTTATGAAATGGCCATGCCAGTAATTCTTCTTAGGGGAAATTTCTTTTGCAGAGGGGAGTTAATTAAATGTATGTAGTAGCGCAGGAAGGAGCCAATGCTTGCTAATTAGTGAGAAGGGGAACAATTTTGGAAGAATGCAGATGACAACTGCCTGAAGATGAACTCCTCTAGAAAGAACAGCTTGAAACACAAGGAAGTTAGAAGAGTGAATAGTGTATGAGATTTTATCTGTCGCTGTGCACTGATAAATTATGCCTCATTTATAGTGCACCAGGTAGGTGTTCATTAACACCTTGGATTGAGTCTTTCCTTTTGGGCACATAGTCTGCTTCTTACTATAAAAATGTATGTTGCTCTTTGGGTTAGCCCCATCATGAACTGTAATCACATGGGTGAAATTCATTGAGCAATGAAGTGTCCCAGAAAGAGGAATTCGCCCTTTTCAACTTGTCTTATACTCTGAGACTAGGATGATATTTAAAACAGGTGCAATTTATTGAAACTAATGTAAAGAATCCAAAACCGCAGCCCACTGCTGTAGTGTTTGCAAAGACCCCAGACCTGTGCTGTGATTACACCCTGCTCCCAGAGCTGTGTGCTGCTAACCTCTCAGCAGAATTGCGGTACTTTGAGATAGAGCAGTGAAGATATATCCCTCGGATTCCAACCAGTTCGGTATTAAACAGACATTTTAAACACAAAGTATAGCCTATATTCTCACTAGTGCATACATTATTACTCTTGGATGCTGCATCTGCCCTTGGGCTGTAAGCCAACAGCTTTGGTTCCTAGAAAGATCAAATGAATCTGAACCAAAGAGAACTAATTTTTCTCTTTTTTTCAAAGCTCTGATTCTGAACTCACTCACATTGGTTTTAGCCCAGTGTAACATCTCGTATAGCTGAGATCAGAAATGTATGACTCTCTGTGTGAAAAAATGTTCTGCAGATCTATTCCTGAGGGCAATGACACATAGGTTTCAAAGACTTTCTGACCTCTACATTTCTTGCTTTTGTTTTTTTATGGTCAATAGGGAATATTTTTGAAGCAATGGTGGTGAAAGGTAGGAATAATGCTGGTACAATCCTGGATCTGAATGCAATCCCCAATGTTAACATCAGGTCTATATCTTCAATCCACTGCTCCCATTGATGTCAATAAGAGAGTTGCATGAATGGCTCAAGTACATAATTGGGTTCTCAGCGTTTGTTCCAGCAGCTATGTGCACTCTCACCTTTGAGTGAAATTCACCTCCGTGAAGAGGGCCAATACAAGGCCCCTGCACTACTTAATCCGTATCCTGAAGCCTTAAGTGGCCTGGTGCTGGCAAATCAGTGTATTTCAAACTTCCTGAAGTGCACTAGTTAGAACTGTACCAGGTTATTCTTTTGTGTAACAGAGAGAAGGGTTACTTTGCTTGCTTTATGCAAAACATATAGTCTGTCATACTGCTGAGTAGTAAAGAACTAGAAAAGGAATATATTTCTTAGGAGAGAAATTGCAATAAGAATCTATAAGAAAAGTAACCGGTTTCTTTACTTCAAAAATCACTTTTACAATTTAATCATAAATAGACCTCAGTACCCTTATGAGGGAGAACATTGTAAGATAATTCTTCAAAAAGGTTAAATACAGAACAGTGTGACCGTCCATTAAATATTTAAAATATAATAAGTAAAACCTATTCATTTATTACAAACTTGCATGATGGTGTTAGGGGAAGCAGTGAAGATTGAACACTAAATGATGCAGTTTTCAAGCTCATTAGAAATTAGCCATCAAATTAGAAAGCAATCCATTCACCAGAAGAGTTTGGGAAAGAATTTGAAATGAAAATTGTTCAACATTAATCTATACCTATTTCTGTGTGACAGACTGGGCTGCCCATACGCTGTCTGTTACCTGTGTCCTATTTGTCCATATTAAGAGAAAAGATATCTTGAAGGGTCAGGAAAAGTGGTTAGGACGAAGTTCAGCATCTGAAAGATAAGATGGGGTTGATTATAAGGTTCACAGGCAAGTCAAGATGTTATAATTTTGGTGTAATTTTTTTTTAAAAGTGAGAAGTATAACTTTAGTCCTGAGCCATATTTGGATGTTTTGTCTGATAAACCCCAAATCTGTGTTATTTTTCATATCCTATTGAGTAACATAAACCTGGACCATTTCCTTGTCCGAAGTAGGTCCACTGATGACAATGCCCATTACATCAGCTGAAAATCCAGCCCAAGATTCCTCGATTGTGTGTGGCACAGGTGCAAGATGTGGCAATTAGTATTTTATAGATTTGTTTTTCCTCTCCAGCGATGCTCATTTCAGGCTATCCCTAAAAATGCCAGCAAAGTCATTGAGACCCTTAGTCTGTTCTGCATGCCTATTTTTGGCAGTGTGTAGTGTACCTACATGGGTAGCCCCCCCTAGCATGAAAATTGTATAAATAGCATTTTAGACCATGAGGCATGGCTTAGGCGAGTAGTAAAAGGCATGACTGAAAGATGTGGGTATGTACCTGGCCTACAGGGTCTCTACTCGCCCAAGCTGTGCCTCCCCATCTACACTGCTGTTTTGAGCAGTGTAGTGTCCCATTGTCTCTGTGCTTCTAGAGCCTTTTCTCCAGTGAAAAGGATCTGGTAGCAGGGAGGCAGTGGGAAAAGGCTTCACCAGCTCTTTGCTGCTGGAGTCTTTCCCCCAAGCAGGAAAAGTCTCTGGCAGTGTGGAAAGGCTCTGGCAGGGGAGAGGTTGTAGGTAAAAGCTCTTCCTAGCCCCTGCCAGAGCACTTCCTCACTGCAGTGAGAAGCTCCAGCAGCAGGGAGTTACTGAAGCCTTTCCCTGATGCCTCCCAGCTGCCAGAGCCTTTCACTGACATATGTAACTACACATTGCAGTGTGGAAACAGCCTGCTTTTCACTGCAGTGGGTAGCTGCACAGACCCAAAACGCTGCCACTTGTGATGTGTAGTGTAGACATAGCTTAAAGGAACGAGGGACATAAGGTAAAAGTACTGGGCAGCAGACTGACCGAGGGCCAGAAATATTACCTCAATGGCAGGAAACATTGAAATCAAAATTAACTGCTCCAATTTTTATTTGTGGAGTGAATGAGACTAACAGTATACACCTACCCTGCAGTGAAAGACTCAGAGCACTACTGTAGCTGACCTGGGTCAGCTAATTTGAGCTTGCAGGGCTTGGGCTCTGGAGCTATAAAATTGCAGTGTAGATGCTTGGGCTCCAGCCCAAGCCTGAGTGTCTACCCTGCTATTTTTGGCCCTGCAGCCTAAGCCCTATGAGCCTGATTCAGTTGACCTGGGCTCTGAGACTCAGTGTCATGGGTCTTTTATTGCAGTCACAGACATACTCACAGAAACCAGTGAACATGATGGTGTTTGTTCCTATAAGCAGTTCCTATAAACCCTATGAGTGTAAAAACAGGAGAGCAATAAGAAGAAAAAAAAGCTGAAGAGGAAAAATTTTTTGGCAGCGAACATTATATATAAACTAGTAAAAAGACAGTCCTGAGAAGCCTTTTTTTCGTCTCAATGTGTATCTTGCAAAAGTAGATATAAAAAACAGTAAAGCTGCATAATGGAAAGGTCCTTGCACTGTTGTGAACTGTGAATAGTTTTATCACCACTTCAGGCAATATGACAATCACAAAAAATAAATAGATGGGAGGTTCTTAGCCATTAAATCCCAATAACTTTTTGTTTGGAAGATCATTTGACGACTAAATCTGTGAATGAGAGTCTCTCTGGTTTTCCACAGTGCAGTCTCTTGTGAATTTAGAAAGCCCACAATCATAAGGATATAATTAGTACTCAAGGATATTGATAAACCTCCAAGCCAGATCAGCTGTGCAGGCTGAGGAGGATGGACTCATAAAGTGCCTGGCATAGCCTTTGTAAATGATGATCGATGGGAAAAAATAAAAACCATTCAGTTAGGTTGCAGTGGGGCTAACCATTTTTCTAATTCACCTTTTATGGTGGCATAAGTTAGGGGGCAAGCCCAGCTGATCTCTCTAGTATCATACTAGGATAAAGGTGGTGTAAAAGAGGATAGAAAGGCCCTGTATGTAATAGTCAAACACAGCACTGAAAAAAAAGATGACCAGATCTAAAACATAGTTGGGTGATGCTGTCTTTATTACTTCTGGTGATCTAATTTAACATGGCCTGCATTTTGCAATGCAGTATACTATAGAAAATCACAAACTGAGCGGGATTTTTTGGTGTTGAAGCAGAGAAGGTGAAATTCACCCCTGTACAGAGGGTTTGTGTACCTTCTTCTGCTTTACTGAAGCTTTATATTGAGGGCTTAACTAGTGTGAAGAGTCTTTTAATTACTATTTATTTGTATTGCCATAGCATCTAGGAATCCTAATCATGGTTAAGATCCCATTGTGCTAGGTGCTGTACAAATACTGTAATGCCTATGTACTATAGTGAACTCCACCCAGAAAGAAGTAAATTCTCTGCCACTATTGTGTCTGTACTCTGAATGGATGGATTTGAAATGAGTAGATGAAGAGGCTAGATATTTCAGAGAAATTCACACACCTATAATAACGTTGCCATTGAAATAGTATCTAAAAAGGCTCTATTGCTTGATGGAGCGGAGTGCAGTAAAGCAGATCATTTTAGGACATTTATTTTTAAAAAATAAGGGGCAAGAGCTTAATAGTCGAATTAGTCCAAATTCATCCAGGCTCAATGGAGTTACTTGAGCAATGAATTTGGCCTGGTCAATTACTATTCAAGCCTTTCACATCTAGAAATTTGGGTTCAGAGTAGTGACAGGAGAGGGGTTAAAGTTTTGAAAAGTGAGCACTGAGAAGTTGCAATACCAGCAGAAATGTATTCAGACTTCTTGTATCTAAGGATTGAGTTGTAAGGCTGGAGAATAAAACAAAAGCAAAACAAACAAACAAACAAACAAAAAACCCAGCCTCTCTTGAGTATTTCAGCGCTCCACTTCTGTGGATCCTCAGTCCTGGTGTAAACAGCACAAAGCAGACTGAAACTTGGGTTAAGTGGCCAGCTGAGGATTTCCATTGCAGAGTCCTCCTGGTGTAGAGCTGTTCACATGCCATCCTGTATTGCTGCCTCTAGAACAGAGAGTGTGTACGAGGGGAACAGAGCATAACCATCTTCTGCTGCTCTCTGTTCCCCCTGCTGCTGGAACAGCCCCACAGAAGCCATTGCAGCTATGTGCAAATTAAAGCAACCCAGTCACACCTCTGAGGTTTTGATGGGGACTAAATTGGCCATTGGTGGATCTTGGGAAAGGGGGAGAAGGTTGACAAGTTGCACACAACCTTCAGATCCTGTGGTGGGTGAAACTCAGTCAGACCACAGGGTCTAACCCAGGTAGTTCACAGGTTTATAAAGGATGAGATAAAATGAAATTCAACTGAATTATTTAAAACTTCTCAGGGGGTTTTGTTCCTACTGAGCTGGAGGCTCATGTTCATTCTAATATTATCCAAACCAGTTCTCCTATCCATGGTTCAAATGTGAATTAGGTGACATGGGAAGAGGAGTTTATAACATTTACCCTATTCTAATTTGTTTAGACCAATCAGCCTTCACACAATTTGGTGTCCTCTTGGTAGCACTGGCATTCCCCTCTAAAGATGCCCATACTGTGGACTTGCCTCTGTTTTGTTGTTGTTGTTGTTTTTTTGTTTTTTGCTTGTTTTCAGTAGGCCCCAAAAGACAGTATCCACAGAAATCAAATCTGTCATTTGGCTATGAAAAACTTGCCTTTCAGTGAAAATCGGGAATATTACATTGTCAAATGTTGCCATCCATGTCTGGAGTGAAAAGTTGTGTCTGCCTAGAAATAATTGGGAGCTTTTACTCTAGATCAAATTTACTATTTTGCATTAACGTTCACAAAGATATTAGAGGCTAGATCCTCAGTTGCACCAGATCAGCTCTTGGGATAGACAGGGTTGGGGCAGGAAAGTATGGGTTAGGGCACTTGTCCAAACTCATTGCATAAATTTAGCCCTCATCATAATGTTCAGATGCCTTAGTGCTATTCTAAGCTGTTTCTGGCTGCAACAGCCCTCAAAAAACCATCTACAGTTAGTAATTGACAAAACATGTTCCTTCCCCCCTGGCATGGATCCAAGTCACTCATTACATCAGAACCAGGAATAGGGGTGGCGGTGAAGGGCCCAGTCAGGACTACATCACCATCGGAGTCCTGAACCCTGGGGGAATCCCAGTGTTGCCTGTTGAGTTGTTTTGAGGTGGCATTGCACCTCCAGAGTAGCAAAATAAATAGGTTTTTGCATACAAATAACTTGTGAAGCAAAACCTCATCATTTCCCAACCCCCTACCTGCTACAGTAGCAAACATCTTGTAGGTCTGGGTTCAGATTAATTCATAATAGAGCTGTAGTAGCTGGGGTAAATTTGCCTGAATCCTGGCCTGTGTTTATAAGAGCACAAGGTTCAGACATTCAGCATTATGCCTAGCTGGAGCCTATGCCATTAGTTTCTCTCTTTTCTGAGCATCATATTTACCCACTGAAAAGAAACACGCGCTAATAAAGAGATAAAAATGAAATAGATGTTTGACCTTTCCTATGCTTGGGCTGTACACATGGCCAGGACTTTGAAGGTTATACCCATTACTTTCAATAAGGCTGTAGGACATATAGCTTAAACTTATGTCCATAGCAATACACAAGTTCTCTTTCTTGGCAAGCTGCATTCTGTTCTTCCTGAGGCATTTAAGTCATGTTGTTGTAACCGAGGGAAACTCAGAAATAAGATGGTTCTAGAATCATAATTGCTTTTGTGTTGGCTTTTTGGGAAATACTGTTTCTGCAATGACTATACTTGACAGCATGTCATTTTTACTTTATTTTAAGGGCTATTAATATAATTTATTTATTATATACCATCCATGAAATCATGAGTGTACCAAAACAGAAGAAGCCATAGTTGCTAACAGTCTAAGACCCCAATCTGGCAAACACTTAAACATACACCTAGAGGAAAATAAGGTGATAAGTTACAGTTAACATGGATTTGTCAAGAACAAATCACATCAACCAACCTAACAGCTTTTTTTGACAGAGTAACAAGCCTTGTGCATGAGAGGAAAAGCGGTAGATGTGGTATATCTTGACTTTAGTAAGACTTTTGATCCTGTCTTGCATGACCTTCTCATAAATGAACAAGGGAAATAAAGCCTAGATGGAGCTAATATAAGGTGGGTGCATAACTGGTTGGAAAACTGTTCCCTGAGCGTAGTTATCAGTGGTTCACAGTCAAGCTGGAAGGGCATATTGAGTGGGGTCCCACAGGAATAGGTCTGTTTCTGTTCAGTATCTTTATATATGATTTAAATAATGACATAAAGAGTATATTTTGCAGATGATAACAAGCTGGGAGGTTTTTCAAGTGCTTTGGTGTATAGGATTAAAATTTAAAATGATCTGGATAAACTAGAGAAATAGTCTAAAGTAAATAGAATGAAATTCAATAAGGACAAATGCAAAGCACTCCCCTTAGGAAGGAACAATCTATTGCACACATACAAAATGGGAAATGGCTGCTCAGGAAAGAGTATTATGGGATGGGATCTGGGGATTATAGTGGATCAAACGCTAAATATGAGTCAACAGTGTAACACTGCTGCAAAAAAGTGAACCTCATTTTGGGAAGTATTAGCAGGAGTGTTGTAAGCAAGACATGTGAAGTAATTCTTCTGCTCTATTCTATACTGATTAGGCCTCAACTGGAGCACTAGTGTCCAGTTCTGGGCACTACATTTCAGGAAAGATGTGTAAAAATTTGAGAAAATCTAGAGAAAAGCAACAAAAAATATTAAAGGACTAAAAAAAAAAAGACCTGTGTGGAAAGATTGAAAAAAAATAGTTTGTTTAGTCTGGAGAAGAGAAGACAGGGTGGGGTGTGTGTGTGTGTGTGTGTGTGTGTAGACATAACAGTTTTCAGGTACATAAAAGATTGTTACAAGGAGGAGGGTGAAAAGTTGTTCTTGTTAATCTCTGAGGCTAGAACAACAAGCAGTGGGCTTAAATTAGAACAAGGGGAGTTTAGGTTAGGCATTAGGAAAAACTTCTTAAATGTCAGGGTAGTTAAGCACTGGAACAAATTGCCCAGGGAGGTTATGGAATCTGTGTAACTGGAGATTTTTAAGAAACAGCTAGACAAACAGGAATGGTCTAGTTATTGCATAGTCCTGCCTTGAGTGTAGGAGACTGGACTAGATAACCTGCTGAAGTCCCTACTTGTCCTACACTTCCATTTTATGATATGTGTAACATTACATCTATGAGTAGTCTCATTGACTCCAAAAGGTCTATTCATGGGTGTAAAACTTCACAGATGCTTCAGTGTTTGCAGGATAGAGGACTAAACCACACATAGAATTTCACATTCATACTATACGTCAGGGAATGTCCACACCTAGTTCTTGATTCAGCAAAGAACTTAAGCACATATTTGTATCTTTATGTATTGACTTAAGTGAACTGTTTTAAGCCCCCAAACCAGTACAGCATCTAACTATGTGCTCAAGTGTATAGAATTCAATGTAACTACTCATATGCCTAAAATTAAGCACCTTCCTAACTTACTTTACTGAATCAGAGTGTTAAAACAGGGTATGTGGTATATCTACCTATCTGTATATAAGTGTACATATAGGTCTGACTCAGACAAAGCAGGGAGTTGAACCTAGGTCTTCCACATCCCAAATGACTTCCCTAACCACTAGGTCTTGGGCAGTTCTGGGTTGGGTCTCTCTTTCTCTTGTTTTGACCAAAAATTCCATTCTAGACCTAAGAAACCTTCCTGGTAAAAAATTTCTCCAAATCAGTATGTATTTGTGAAAAGTTTTGGTTTTGACAACTTGGTATTTTCCAGTGAAAAAACATTTAATTGAAAAATCCCTGACCAGCTCTAATTTCCACTGAAGTCTTTACCTAAAGAGGCTGACACACAAACTGAGGTTCAGAATCTACTGTCAGACTAATTATTTCATCCTCTATTGTTTGCTAGTCAGACCGTCAACAACTGGGGCTTCATCCTAATGCCATTAAAGTCAATGGCAAAACGTGTATAGCCTTCTTTAAGATTGAGACAGTTCCCTGGTTAAAATCATATGTTGCTCTGCATGAATAGGTATAAGACAACAGACAAGAGAACTACTTTACTGACGTGGCGTCATGTTTAATCAGTGAAGACTGAACCAGTCACCTTGATATTCCAAGAGCATTGTTCAATACCATTTAAAACATTGATTTTCTGTAACTATGAATCCTCTCAAGTAGTCATTAGACACAAAGCAAGTTACCTAGGGGTTGTTTAATACATTAAAAATTAGAAATATAGAAATCTAGCCTAGAAGAGGCAATCTAGAAACTGAGGAGTGGTTTGCAAAGCTTGACGCAGAGATATACCTGCCAGGATTGCTGAGGGTGGTGTTATCTAGTTGATTCTCAGAAATAGCTAGAACCAATTCTTTACTTTTCTTCACTTGACAACAATATTTCCTAGATGAATAACAGTGGATAGAAAGTGGTGAGACAGGTTTTTTGGGGTTTTTTTTTAAGGAAATAAAGAAGAGATAAGGTTTGGGTCACTCTTTCTGCAGATTTAACATTACTCATGAATGTTTACTGCCAACAGATGTTTCAGTGTAAAAGAAATTACTTGAAAATATTACCCAAGACCATGTGAGTCTTTTCTTCAGCAGAAAGTTATTACCCAGAGAGCAGAAGAATCTCTTTAGGTGTTAGAAACTGTTTGGCTAAATAAGAACAGTTAATTCAGGTGTTAATTGTTACCTGGTAGATTATTAGGTGGAATGAATGAAAAATATACCAACATGATTCCCTGATGATATTTAACATATAAGTTAAAAAATAGTGAATTGGAACAGAAGCCAGGAAACAAACAAAAATCCCCACAAAAGAGCAGTGATATACAGATCTATAATGAGTCTTTTCTAATATGCTGAAAAAAAAGCTGCATGCTTCTGACAATATTTAGTTATGTAAGTTTCATTGGTAACTCAACATGGTCATATTGCTTTACTAAAGGGACTGAGTCAAATTTATCTGTGGCATAACTAGGTGCAATTATGCTCATGCCAGTGGAGTTTTCTATTCTATTCTATTCTATTTAGGTGTTATACTTCACCCTTCCCTGAGGTATCTGGGGGGAAACTATGTTTGGTTCATCGTCTCCAGAAATACAGCATCAGTGATAGAAACATTTACTTGTTAGTATGCCATTTCAAGAACTACTCCCAGCCTGCATCAAGGAGATCTAAACAATGGCAACTGCTCAAACAATTTTTTTTTTTTTGCAAAACCAATGAGATTGTCTGTAAAGACAACATTTAAAGATACCTTGATCTTGGTATATCACATTTACAGAAAATCTTTATAGATTAAATATAAATTAAGAATAAATTAAGAAAAATCCCCTTACCAATTAAAAAATAATAACACTATTAAGACTAATCTGATCTCACATAGCAGGGTAGAGTTCAGTAATTTTCAGTATTCCCCTTTCATAATTTGTACCATGGCACAGTTGGGTAGGTTCATTTATAGAGGCAATGGTGTACATTTATTTATTATTATTATTATTACTATTATTAAAATTACAGTAATACCTACAAGCCCAGTCATGGACCCAAACCCCTTTGTGCTAGGTTCTGTCTTCTGAAGCATTAAGTTCTGTAACAGCTGAAGACAGGATAGAAAACTTGAGAGGACTAATGATGTTGACTCTGTTTTACAGTGAGTAGAATTATTCACCAGAAAGTGAACAGTTTAAAATGTTGTTGTTTTATTTCTACCTGACCTATGCAAGTATACAAGCAATATATATATATATAATATGTGTGGGTGTGTGTGGGTGTGTGTGAAAAAAATGTGTGCCCTATATTTTCTCAGAATGATTGTGTTATTTTTTTTCTGTTTACACATTACGGGGGATAGCTCAGGGGGAGGGATAGCTCAGTGGTTTAAGCATTGGTCCACTAAACCCAAGGTTGCGAGCCCTTGATGGGACTATGTAGGGAGTTAGGGCTTTGAGCAGCGGATTGGACTAGATAACCTTCTGAGATCCCTTCCAATCCTCATATTCTATGTATATCCAAGATGACTGTCACCTTGGAATCTATGGTAGGCATCATACAAAATTAAGTATCGAAACCATCTATGAATTACAAGAAAAACAAATTTGTGACTTTAAAGACATCCAGATACCTCAGTAATGGCTACAGCATAAGGACCTAGACAGAATAGATTAGAAGGATCACACATTTTAGATGGTCAAAAATTGGCAACTTTGTCTTCTACAACTTTGTCTTATCTTCTATGTGCCTTTTGGAGGGTCAAAATGGATTAATCCACACAAACGTGTTGCTCTAATCTAGCGTACTCTGTATAAATGTATTTGAGCAGGATGAATTGGTGATATGTAGATTTTAGGGCAAAAATATTGTGTTTACAAGAAAGCTGCAATGTATTTTTCACAAACAAGGGTCCTCTCATTTTTTGTGCATCCACTCTAAATCACTGAAAGTAGGAACACTGGATCAAGCCCCATATTTTTACTTAAATGTTTTTCACCCCTCTTTATGATGTAGCTTATGCTTTCAGGGCTGGGGTGGTTTATGCTTTTAAACACATGTTTTCTATTGGTTACAGTATGAGATGAGAAGTGAGGATTGTCCATAAAAAGGAGAAGTTGGCCCACTGGCAATTTGAAAGTCCATCGGGCCTAATCCAAAGTCCATGGAAGCCAGTAGGAAGATATTCCTACTGACTTTAATGGGCCTTGGATCAGATGCTTAACAAGCAGCAACAAAAATGTTGCATGGTTGGTGGGGGGTACTGGAGGGACTGATGCTTGGCAGGAAAATTGAAAGTATCATACAGCCCAGATCTCAACCTCAAACATCTGCCTCCATCCCAGGTAGGGCCCTAGAGATAGCAGCAACAGCAATGAATGAATAGCACCATGGTACCCACTGGCAGACAGCACCATGACTGAGTTTCAGAGGAATATGGAGTGGATTACAAATATTTTAGCAGAGTGGCTTATCTGGAAATCTATTTCAATATAAATATGAACAGTTTGGAAATATGGAAATCTCAACTTCCGTGAACATGTCTAGTTTCCAATAAATTTTTTATTTCATATTAAATATTAAAAGCCATTAATAACAGATGGAACTCTGATTTATGTTAATATATTAGTATCTTTTGTATTGTACATGCTAAACATATTTGCCACATTAATTTAGATTTTATTTTGGAGTAAACAGAATATTTATGATTATTTATTCTTATTTATATACATCTGCTTGCTATTGTTAGCCAATACATATATATTAACATATGTAAGTGTTGGGATGTTATGTTAACTGAATTTATTATACTATCCCCACAGTTCTGTTCACCCATGTTAAGTATCCCATAACACCTTGCATTAGTTGAATTAAGTTTTAGTTTAATTAGATAGGAAAAGTGTCAGGATTAGGACATATGGATGTTTTACCATAGCAACAGGTACGGAGCTACTCTCACAGGCAGTACTGCAATATCCTAAAGGAAAAGGACAAGATATGAGTGTTCTATCCTGTTATAAACCTAGGAGGTTCCTTCATATCCCTTGGTACCTGGAATGTGTGTGTTCAGAACAAAGAGATAAGGAGTATACTGTGGTACCAGAAAAACAATGCAGAAAGCTGAATGATTATATTTAGTTTCAAATGATGCATATAGTACCTTTTTATTTGTAAACAGGATGGCTATAAAAGGATAGCATTAGGGGTGTAACTTTGGGAGCACACCTTCTTTGTCTGGTAAATGTAAAAATGCTGCATAAAACGGCTTCCCAAAACTGGTATCATATGAAGCCGTACTTCCTGTACTTTATTATTGGCTTGTAGCAATAAACCTGACTGATATTGGTTATTTGATCCCTTGAATATATTTCACAATGAACTAAAGTGTAGTCAAACAAATTGACCGTATAATTTATCAATGGTATGGTAATGTCACTTTATAAACATCAAATACAAATTGGACAAGATCCCAGCCCCACGGATTTTATGATTTAAAGTGGACAAGAACACAGCCCACAATAAGAAGATACCTCAAGAGCATCTCAGAAAAGGAATTATGTTTTTTTTTTTTAAATGGAGATATACCTATCTCCTAGAACTGGAAGGGACCCTGCAGGGTCATTGAGTCCAGCCCCCTACCTTGACTAGCAGGACCAAGTATTGATTTTGCCCTAGATTCCTAAGTGGCTCCCTCATGGGTTGAACTTACAACTGTGGGTTTAGCAGGCCAATGCTCATACCACTGAGCTATCCCTCCCCCCCTTCAGGGACTCATCTGTGGTACCTCTTAGGACATAGAATCCTGTCCCATCTGAACATTATTTGAGATTAAGCATCATTAGGTCAGTGAACTCCACCTTATTTTTTTTTTGCTCCCACAAAGGTAAAGCCCCATTTGATCACAGAAATGTATCACCAACAGCCATAGGTGCTGACTCCAGGGGTGCTCCGGTGCTCAAGCATCCACTGAAAGAAATAGGGGATGCTCAGTGCCTCGGGACCTGTCCCCCCCCCGCTCAGCCTCTTCCTCTCAAGGCCTGGTCTGTGCTCCACCCTGTGGCCCCACCCCCACTAAGCCTCTTCCCTTCAAGGCCCTGCCCTCTGCTCGCACAAGGGAGTGGTGAGGAACAAGCACCCACTGGCAAAAACAGAAGTCAGCGCCTGTGTCAACAGCTGTAAATCCCAAATCAACAAACCCACCTAACTACTTATCTTAGGTTCCTTAGAGTAGGGGCTTTCAACTTCGGGGGCATGATCCATAGCTTGGTTGTGAACTGGTGTAAGTGGGTCATGATCATCCTGACATTCTCATATTGCTAAATTGGAAATGGGGGTCCTGCCTATGTCCTAGCTAGCTGAAATTGGGTTCCTAACACGGAAATGCTGAGGACTACTGATGCAGAGAACCCTAATTGGTTTTGCAGTTAAATATCCTTCTGTTTATTTTTGAAAGAAAAGAGAAAAATGATTTTTTTTAAAAAGGATTAATTCTCATTCTTGGGAAGATACAGCTACAGGACACTGCATTTCTATTGCTAAGGAAGTTATAAAAGGTTAAACATTACACATCAGAGACCATGTCTAGGCCTTTCATTTTATTTTCTCTCTCCCTCCCAAACTATGTCAGGTTGTTTTACAAATATTTTGGCACTAGAAGAGTAATGGCCACAGGGAACAGAGCTTTTGAGTAAAGAGGTCCCATTTTTATATAGCTATTTTTCTGACTTTTCTCCAGCAACCCACCTGTGCTCAGAGTGAGACCGGCTATTAGGGACATAACCCAGGAAGTCCTTTTCATTCCTATCAAGTCCCATCTCCTGCTATAATAAACAACCCCATAATATAATGATCTGAGGATAAACCAGGACAGAATATTCTCTCTTTGGCACAGTGTTCCATTTCAGTGTATCTCAGAAAGTATGACCATGTTAATGAAGTTCTGCAACTGGGTGACATATTTTTTACTTGTCAACTTCATTGCAGACTATTTTGTTACAAGCTCTTATGTTGAAGTAATACCAGATCCGCAAGGACAAGCAACTTTTTGGAATGTGTACTGGACAACTTTGGATATGAGGCCTGAAATTTCTCTGCAAATAGGATTTTTTTCTTCGTACGTTTTACTAAAGAAATTAGGTTGGACCAAATTTATCCCTGGAGTAATTCCAATGAAGCCACAGAAAAGAAGAAAGGTGTCACAAACAAGTAATAGTGAAATGCAGACAGCTGAGTCTCTGTGCTTTAATCACAACAGGGTCTCAAACTGGTTGGTGGCTAACACATCTATGTCAGAAAGAACTAACTTGAAGCCAAATCACTTTTTTTTAATTACAATTAAAATATTGAAAGTTTTGTTAACAGCTTTGTAGTATACATTAGTCTCATGAACCTTCTCAGTGTGTTCTCAGTGTGACTTGTGCTCCTCAATCAGTTAAGTGTTTTTTAAAATCCTCCCCTATAGACTTTTTTGCCTGGGTATCACAAATAGATTTCTTTTGTGACCATGTGAACTCTTCTTTGTTTTATTTTGTCACTTCTTCAGTTTTTATGATCTTCAATCCAATGTGTTACAGAGCAAGGAATATGTCACTTTACTCTTAGAGTGCCTGGAGAATGGGGTGTGTTTGAATTTCTCCTTGCTGCAGCCTAAGGCCAGTTTCAATTGTACTTACTATGTCTCAGGAGAAACTATTGATTATTATTAGAATTTTTAAACTTGACAGAATGTTTTAAACCAGTGTTTCATTTAAAACAAAATAACCTTCCTTTAATTTTTGTCACTACTTTTGTGCCTTTGCAAGCAATGGTCATCTATTTTTGATGTAGGATTGAGAACAAAAACATGCTGTGGAAGAGACTTCATCTGGCCTGTGCCAACAAACAAAATGAAAGAGAGATATTGATGGTGTCTGTCAATTAGACATGAGCCCAGATTATAAAACTGAGGATGGATGGTGGTGGTTCAGTATAGTTCTCTGGGTCTCTGCTAAAAACATAGTTTGAATAGTGGGCAATGGATAGGTACATTAAGTAATAGACATTAAACTGTTCAGATGTTCTTTTCAGACTCAGTCTTAATCAAAGTGACTCTGCAGAATTAGCTCTGTGCAGAACAAAATTGATTGGGGAGCTATTTTTAGTTATTGATATCCTCTACTTCTACCAGCCAGATTTATTGCAGTGTAGATATACATTAAACACCCATAGTTGGCCCATGTCAGTTACTTGGGCTGGGGCTGTGGGGCTATGAAATTGCAGTGTAGACATTTTGGCTTGGGCTGGGGTCCGGGTTCTGGGACCCACCCCCATCACAGGATCCCAGAGCTTGGGCTCCAGCCCAAGCTGAAATGTCTACACTGCAATTTTATAGCCCCGTAGCCTCTTCCCCACAAGTCTGAGGCAGCTGACATGAGCCAGCTATGAGTGTTTTATTGCAGTGTTGACATACCCTGAGAATCCTCATAGCATAATTTACATCATTTATCATCTAGTGATGGATAGGGCCCAGGTCATATATTTCAGGTTCTAAATGCTCTTTTATGGGGATGCAAAATAACCCTATGTTATGTCTGATCACTGAAGAACTAGTTGTGCCCTCTTCCTAACATTAAGTAGTATTTCACTCAACAAGAAGTCCCCTTGGAATTCTTGGGAATGCTCACATGGTAAGGTAGCAGCACTGGATGCTAAGTGCCAAATTCTACCACCCTTACTGAGTAACACATATGTGAATACGCCCATTGAAGCAAATTATAATGCTCACCTAAGTAAATGCTACTCATTGTGACTTAAGTTTGCAAAATTTGGCCTGAATGTAAAGTGACATGTGTAGTTGCAAAGACTCCAGATTCCAGAAATTCACTGTGCCCAACACTCATAATTGCTTACATCAAAGTCAATACTGGATGTTGACTCCCTATTGTGATGAAAAGTATAGAAACTCCAGTGACAACATTAGCATACTGATATTCTGCATCAGATGGTCCAAGATTTCCTGACACTAAGAATTGGAAGCACAGTATAATCAGTTCTACCTTAGACTTTGCGTCTTCTGATGTGCATATCAGATTTCTGTATTTACCACTCAGATATGTATAACTGTGGCAGACATTACAATAGAGACACAGAGCCTTGTGGTTGTTTTTAATAATTCTTATCTGCCAATTGTTTCAAATATTTTTCTTTTAAGCTGGTTGCAAACAATGCTATTGAACTGTCAAGCTACATCTGCCGTACTGTAAGTCATCGAAAAAGAACTGACAATTAGTTTGGCTGTGCTCCATTTCCTACCAAGTTTATAAGCTTATAAAGAGTTTCCGAAACATCTTGTTAGAGCAGCTGAATCATAATGGATGTGCCCACAGATTCAAATCAAATAACTATAAACTACAGACTTGAGCCCTAATCTTGAATTGACTTTGCCGTTATATCCTTGTGACTGCACAGCTGTTAAAAAAAAAATGGGGCCTTACTTTCTTGGGGCCAGATTCTGTTCTGAGTTCTGCCTGTGTAAGTGACTTTCAGAGTCAGATTAGCAGAAGATAGCCCCCCACTGTGTATCCACAGTCACAAGGCTTATTTAGGGGCAGTCCACGTTGGATAACACACTCATGCAACAGTGTATGCAAGAGTAAGTGGGAGGACTGGGAGGGACAAGGAATGAACCAAGGCTCCCCCTTTCTACTTGCCAGATTGCATACCTGAGTAAATGCAGCAGGTCTAACCCAAAAGCAAATTACATTTCCCTTCTAGCTCTGTACACACTCACAGAGCAAAGAGGAAGACGGGGATGAAGTGTGACTCTCTTTGAGGCCAGGTATACACTAAGAGTACCTTGCTGGTATAAGTAGACTTATAGATTATACTGTGGTGACAAAGCACTCCTCATGTCAACATAGCTTATACTGTCAAAACTGCATATTCCAGCCCCTATTCCTTCCCCCCTCATCACAGCCCTGAGAGAAATAAGCTATCCCATCAAAAAGCACAGTTTTGCTGGTGTAAATCATCTATGCTGTTGGTTTTTTTGCTGGTTTAGCTATTTTGGTCAGAAATCAGACCTCCTCACACCTCTGACTGACCTACCTATGCTGACAAAATTCTGTAGTATAGACCAAGCCTCAGGCACAATGCCTCCCAGAACTGCTTCTGGAGTTGTGCAGTTTATGTAGCATCCTTTGTTCAGCGTTGTGCCTAGGGCCACAATCTAGCCCTAAGTAGAAACACTTTTTTTCTGTAACATTTCCATCTTCAGCTCTGACATGAAGACATTTTTTTGCTTCAAGGACTTAATATGCAAACCTGAATGCTGTTTAGAAGATCCAGCCCTATTTTACTTTTATTGCGAAAAGAAGATTCCCTATGAATGGCTTAAAGTATGTATAGAGGGGCAGAAAGACTACATACACTCATTGAATTATATATTCCCATCCACCTGGACCAAAATGGACAACATTACTAAGGCTTTGGGCAAGTATGGGGCTTTCAGTGGTTTCTCATATGATATTTCAGGTTAGCCACTGAAATTTTTATGGCTACTCTGGAGCATCATATTTTAAGTTTAATATGCTTTAGTCAAACACAAGTTATTGGGCCCAATACTGGGGTAGCTAGGTGAAATTCTGTGGCCTGTTTTATACAGGATGTCAGACTAAATTATTTTATAATCTCTTCTAGCCTTAGAATGTATGAGTATTCCACCTAATTTGCAGAGAAATTATCTAGATAATATCTGCCTTATTTAATTATTTGTATTTCTAAAATGACGAGAAGCACCTGCCTCAGCACTCTAGGTTCCTCTGATAATTAATTAAAAATATGATAGATCAGTGTAATCCAAATGAATAGCGACCGCGCAAAATAAAATAATGCATAAAAATGAAACTAATTCCCCACTTTTCCTACACATCACCCTCTTAAAAGTCAGTGCCTTGGTGTTTGCTGCCCTGATGGCTATCAAAGCTAAAAAGTCAGTAGATTGCATTCTATAGATAATATGATGCATGATATGATGCTATTTAACAAACAACCCTCAGCGATCACTTTACTGTAGAATATGGGGTAGTTCTTGGTATGGATATATTATTAGAATGGAAGACTAATGAATTCCAAAGTGTGTCTATCAAATATGCCACTATATGGCTGGTGATCACCTGGGCACCAAAACTTTGGTAACATGATAAGATTGTCAGTGACAGACAGAAACTGAAATCCAACCAGACCTCCTTCAGGACCTAGCCAGAGATTGATCCACTTGGTGCTTGTTCTGCAAGGAGGCCACATCCCTTTCAGATTTGCCACGATCCTGAAGATGGCAAAGATTGAGACTTACTTGGAGGTATTGTAACTTCCTGCTGTATAACACATTGGAGGGGAGAAAACTCTACAAAAATCACTCATGAAGTCTCCCCCTATTGTTCCATGGGGGCCACAGTCACTCCACTGTGTAGTGAGCCATGGCGCCTCATGGATCCCAGAGCTAAATCACTCCTGTGTCTCTACACTGGCTTTGTCACTCCCACTGGCACAAAAATATTTTCCCCTCACCCTCTGCTTCTTGACAGTGCCCTGTCCCCACCTGAGCCCACTGACTTATAAATATAGCTATTATATTATCTTATGAGTTGCATGCTTTTTTCTGTTTAAATTTGCATTCAAGACCAGCGGTCAAAAAAACAAATCTCTCTGTACTAAGTTTATTTTCGATATATAACTCCTGGTTTTTATATATTCTGTGTGGGGCAAATACAGTTAAAAACTGGGGAATGAAAGAGGAGCAAAATAGGTTACACAAAAAACATGGAGTGTTATTAAAACACTACATCACTTCAGTGCCTGCTTAATAAAATAAGTGTTACAGCATTTTAAAAAATATTAGTGGACAAAGATTGTGTTGCTAGACATTTTATTAATATCCATAAAATATAGTACTTCTCAGAATTCAAGTCCCAACACCCTGAAGAGATAAACAAAAATCCCAGTCTATGCAAAGAACATACAGTCACTGGGCAGTCTACTAACATGCCAATGGCAAGAAAACTCACTCAGAATCAAAATAAAAGTGTGTGTGTGTGTAGCCTCTGAATAGGAATTAAATAGAAGTAATAACATTCAGTATTTTATCCATAATCACAGTATCAGGGAGAGCTGAGAGGAATAATGGTCTCATTGTTAAAGTGCTGGCCTGGGGCTTGGAGACCCAAGGTTAATTCCTTCTTCCACCACAGACTTCCTGTCTGATCTTTGGCAAGTCACTACCTGGCAAGCCAGGCTGTGAATCTTCAGCACACCAGTTTGCAA
Source organism: Mauremys mutica (assembly GCF_020497125.1). NCBI lineage: Eukaryota > Metazoa > Chordata > Testudines > Geoemydidae > Mauremys > Mauremys mutica. Next base: position 31,574,531 of record NC_059080.1, on the reverse strand, counting down.
TGCAATAATGTCCCATGTGGACACTACACTGTATACAGGTATACAGTTTTTCTTTATTATACTTTCAACTAGTATTAGTGAGCCAAACTGCACTCTTGGACTTCCAGAACACTGTAGCAGTATCCACATTTTACTGCATGATAATCTGGTATGTTGTAGATCCAACCCAGTTGGATCTTGAAACACAGTAGTTAAGTGTATGTCTACCCCACAATGAAACCTCTGCAGCTGGCCCAGGTCAGTTGACTCGGCCTCGCAGGGCTCAAGCTGTGGGACTATAAAATTGCAGTGTCCATGTTCGGGCTCAGGGTTGTGGGGTTGAGCCCACAAGGGATCCAACCCAATCCTGAATGTCTACACTTCAATATTTTAGCCCTGCAGCCTGAGTCCTGTGAGCCCAAATCAGCTGGCATAGGCCAGCTGCAGGGATTTTAACGCAGTGCAGGCATACCCCAAAAGTTTAGATAAGCCCCAAGTCTCTCTGTGCCTTGGTTCCTCAATGTAAAATGAGGAAATAATGCTACTGCCCTATGTCACAGGGGTGTTGTGAGGATAAATAATTAAAGATAGTGAGATGCTCAAATACTATAGTAATGGAAGCCAAATAAATACCCTAGAGATCTAGAGAGATAGAACTTTAAAATTATATGAAAGAAACTTCACCATCAAAGCAGCCCGCAAATACAGCCAGTAACTATACTGGAAGTGGTAGTGATTACTACATTTAAAGTTGCCTAGTGTTTTCTATTATAAACTAACATTTTCAGATGCTTACATCTGTCTGAAACATTTCATGCCGAAATTGTCCAGGCTTGGTCTCTGCCAAATGAGGATTTTAAAAATATTTTATTTGCCAGTATTTAAACAAAGAGAGATTAGTTGTTTGTGGGGTTTTTGTTTTTGTTTTTTGAGCATGGACACAGTAGGGAAAAAACAACACTTTTTATTAAAAAAAATATTGCAGCTCCATAGCTGTGCTGGTGAGGGCTGCCTGCTGCCAACTTCCTGAGGTGCACCTTAGGGATCCCAGCTCCCCACTGTATCATACTGAACTGCAAAGGTCTTACGTTGTGCAAGATTTCTCTCCTGTGGCCCTCCCTGAGTGTAATAGAGTGTTCCAGCAGTGTCTAGACAGATAGTTAAAAATGATGGGATTAACTACTGTTGTTTTGTGGGCTAGGGGTGCTGGTTGTTTTGTTTTTGGTTTTTTGCTATCAAGGCTTTGTTTTGCTGAAGGGGGAAGAGCCCTTCATTCTATGTTTTCCCCTCTCTTATTAAAAAAGATCTTCCTGATTTAGTTACACCTGGAATAGTTTAAGAATTTGTGGTTATCAATAATGACCTGAAGAAAATCCCCATTTTATATTTTTGGCAGAGGTTTATGGATGGTACTGATTTCATGTTTCTTACAAACCAGAAACGCTGGGCCTGATTTTCCATTAGCATCAAAGGAGTTACGCTGAAATAAACTCAGCAGGATAGAGTGAAAAATCAGAATGATGAAGGTGGTTTTTAAAGGCACAACCGGCAGTTAGGTACCTAATGCTCATTGAAAGTGACTTCCTCCTCTTCTCCATTAGCTTTTCTTTTTCAGTAGTATCATGTTAGATAGGCTGAGCAGTAAATAACTGAGGGACAACCAGCGTTAGTTATGAATGAATAGAGCCCTGCAAATCCACAGATATTGGCTTTATGTGGATATCTGTGGACCATTTTTGTGAATCAGATGCAGATACAAATTTTGTATCTAAAGCCCTGCAAATCTGCGGATATCCATGGACCATTTTTGCGGATCAGATGCAGATACAAATTTTGTATCTAGAGCCCTGCAAATCTGCAGATATCCATGTATCATTTTTGTGGATTGGATGTGGATACAAATTTTGTATCCACACAGGGATCTATGAATTGGCATGGAGACTGAAATCTTCTCCAGGTCACAGTTAGGTTGAAAGGAACTGAGGAAGGCTGCAATGCTATTATGTTATCAAAGTTCTTTGACTTTATTACTATGTTTTTATAGCAATCAATATAGCATTCATGTCTACCTTTCATGAATCCACTTTAGAGAAGTTCTATACTTTCCATTCTGAATAATATGTGATATTAATAGGGTGATAAGCTCTGCCTTCCCTAGTATGTGAGTAACATGCATCTCTCTGTCTCATTTTTCATCAAACCCAGATGGTGTACAGTGTCTGTAATTTCCTATTCCCTAATCAAAGCTGTGACTTGACAGACAAAGATACTGGCCACGTTTCAATCTGGAGAAGATGATAGAGGTGGTGATAGCGGGTTGAAGGAAGAAAATTGCGGTTATGGCAGGGATATTTTTTGTCCAGGTAATTGAAGGGGGTTTGCCCACCCTTTGTCCAAGCGTTTTGCAGTTTAGGGTATCTTAGGAGCCTCCTCTGCCCCCTGGAATCACTGGTGGTGATAGTGACTAAGATTCCCTTTTCCCTTTTTCACCTTCATCTGCTAAACATTTCATAGAATCATAGAAATGTAGAGCTGGAAAAGACCTCAAGAGGTCATCTCGTCCATCCCCCCAAGCTGAGGCAGGACCAAGTATACCTAGACCATCCCTGACAGATGTTTGTCTAATCTGTTCTTGAAAACCTCCAATGATGGGAATTCCACAGCCTTCCATGGAAGCATATTCCAGTCCTTAAAGATAAATATTAGGAAAAACTTTCTAACCTAAATATCCCTTGCTACAGAGTAAACTAATTACTACTTGTTTACCTTTAGTGGTTTTGGAGAACAATTGATCACCATCCTCTTTATAAAAGCCCCTAACATATCTGAAGCCTTATCAGGTCTCCTCTCAGTCTTCTTTTCTCAAGACTAAATATGCCTAGTTTTTGCTCATAGGTCACATTTCCTAAATCTTTTATCATTTTTGTTGCTCTTCTCTGGACTATCTCCAGTTTGTCCACATCTTTCATAGAGTGTGGTGCCCGTAATTGGACATGGTACTTCAGTTGAAGCTTCACTAGTGCTGAGTAGAGAGAGATCCCCAGATCCTTTTCAGCAGTACTACCACCTAGCCAGCTATTTCCCATTTTTTAGTTGTGCATTTGAGTTGTTCTTCCTAAGTGAAGTACTTTTCACTTTTCTTTATTGATTTTTTTCCTGTTGATTTCAGTCCAATTCTCCAATTTGTCAAGGTAATTTGGAATTTTCATCCTGTCTTCCAAAGAGTTTGCAACCCCTCCCATCTTAATGCCATTCACAAATTTTATAAGTATAGTTTATAGTCCATTATCCAAATCATTAATGAAAATATTGAATGGTATTGGAATCAGGACAGACCCCTGCAGGACCCCACTACATTTGTCCTTTCAATTTGACAGTGAATCATTGATAACAATTCTTTTAATACAGTCCTTTAACCAGTTATGGTAATTGCATCTAGATCACATTTCCCTAGTTTGCTTATGAGAATCTCATGTTAAAGCCTTATCAAAATCACAATAGATTATGCCCCTCTCCACTTCACTAGGCCTATCCACGTCAAAGAAGGAAATTAGGTTGGCTTTGCATGATTTGTTCTTGACAAATCCATGTTGTCTATTACTTGTTACCCTATTATCCTGTAGGTGCTTACAAATTGATTGTTTAATTATGTGTTCCATAACTTTTCCAAAGTTATTGTGACTGGTCTATAAATCTCCATATGCTGCTGTTTTTGTTCCCCTTTTTAAATATATGTATTATATTTACTCATCTCCAGTCCTGTGGGACCTCACCTATCCTCCAGGAGTTATCAACAATAATTACTAATGGTTCCAAAACTTCTTCATCTAGTTCCTTAAGTATACTAGGGTTAATTCCATCAGGCCCTGTCCACTTTAGTAAATCTAATTTATCTAAATGTTATTTAACCTTTTATTTCCCTATTCTGGCTTGTGTTTCTTCCCCTTTGTTGTTAATATTAATTGTGTTAAGAATCTGGTCACGATTAACTTTTTTTAGTGAAAGCTGGAGCAAAATAGGCATTAAATACCTCAGCCTTCCTGAGGTCACCCATTATTAGCTCGTCTTGTCTTTTAAGTAGTGGATCTACACTGTTCTTCATCTTTCACTTGATCCTAATGATTTTTTCTAAAACTTTTTCGTATTGCCTTTTATGTCTCTCACTAGCTGTAAATAATTTTGTGCCTTAGCCTTTTTGATTTTGTCCCTACATACTTGTGCTGTTCTTTTACATTCATCGATTGCTATTTGTTTATGTTTCTACTAGATGTAGATTCCGGTTTTGATTTTCAGGTCATTGAAGAACTTTAGATGGAGCCATATTAGCCTCTTACTAGTCTTCCTAGCTTTCCTATGATTTGGGATAGTTTACTGCTGAATCTTTTTCTTTATGGTCCAGACTTTGTTACAACATTCCTTGCCATTGTGAGTACTAGAGTAGATTGTTACTTTGCACTGTATTTGGGAATACACATGCAGATCATTGAGAAGCTACAGCTGGATAGGTGAAATCCTATCCTCACTCAAGTTAATAGGAGTTTTGCCATTGTCTTAAATGGGGAAGGTTTTCAGCCCAGTTCTCTAAGGACATTACTGTTTCTGTATTCCTTTGTCGGCTCAGTTCAAAGTACTGATTTATTCAAGTCAGCTGGGAATCTCAAGCCAACGGTTACTACTTATATTTAAAATTTGACTAATTATGGTAGTGTTTCCACAGCTAGCAGCCCTTCAGTTTTGGAATTTGCTTTCCTATTTTCCTAATAAAGCTAACCCAATGACATTTAGGGCACAGAATTTTGTACATATTTGTAGTGGTGGGGAATTGATGTTCTGTGGGGCATGTGACCTTCATTTTTCTTTTGTTTCTTTTTGAATATATAAATATGGTTGGATTTTTTTAAATTTTGTATATGAATCCTCAGGTTATAAGAGGGCACATTTTATCATTTTTATAATAATTATTATTATTAATAATAAATGCTATATTCATCTAATTGATCTTTTCTAGGAAACAAAATGCATGAATCAGTTTTAAATAGATATGAAACTAGCTATATTGTTTATATTCATGTTACTGTCAGTGCAGAGTGTTTATGTCTGATAAAGTCAGCAGGATACTGTCTGTTTATGCATATGGCAATATCTCTGAACAAATTTAGATAGTTTCAAAACTCGCATACTTGAAGATTGACAAGTGTCAAATCCTAATGCACATTAAACTAGCAGTAGGCATATGACATATTCTATTCATTCCACATCACAAATTTTTCTGTATGCTTCACTTATTAGTAAAGAGTCAGATACATGTTGAGGTTTAGACAGAAATGTTTAAAATGGATGCATATATTTAATTTGTCTAGTTTCTTTTTTTCTCCACACTTTGAGTAGCTATGAACCGTCTGTTAAGGGGAAAGGACTAGTGACTGCAAAATATGCCCTAATTCAGGAAGGTACTTAAGCACATGCTTAAGTGCATCAACAGGACAATACTTAAGCATGTGCTCTGTACCATTGACTTCAATTATAATAAATAAATAGCTGTTATTTTTGTTTCTGGCAAGAAACAAAACAGAGACCCAGAAAAAATGTTTTTAATTACATTTAATTACATAATAGCACAGATGAGTACAAGTCAGAGTAAAATATTTAACATTTAAAAAAATCTGATTAGAGACAAATCTTGATAAAAATTCCAGACTCAAACACCCTCCAGCCTTGGGGTATTAGAAATCTAGCCTCAGGTCTGTATCTGCACTTGGTTGTGTATGCTCTAATTGCTGCTGTATTCTGTTTAATTCCCAAGCATACTGGATTTATTTTTTAAAAAGTAAAATAAAATTAAGCTTTGGTGCCAAATCTAAGTCTTGGGCAGGCTTGGCATTTTACCAGTTAATAGTGTCTTCAATTGGGTGCAACTATCTGTAACTTCATTAGATATTGCATATGCTTAAGAAAGTTGGGAAATAGGTTGTTAGGCCTGGTTTTTCTCACATTGACACCAATTCCCATCACAGGAGTTACTCCTGCCTTTTTTCCACTGTGTGATGAAAATCAGACTCTCAACCTTTATTTTAAAGAACAAGCTATAATCTGCTAAATTGATTTTTCCATAAACCCATCTTCCACTGAATCCCACATACCACACTATGGTAAAGGGATTCAATCTTCATTAATTCATTAAAATGGAAATATGGACAAATTGAAGATGGCTCAGATTATTTAACGGTAGCTGGAGTGATTTTGGCTCATAAGAGAAAAATCATCATCTAGGTTTGTTTGTTTGTTTGTTTTTGAGCATGTTAAAGTAGTTTGGGATAGTTTGGGCTTGGGTTAAACAGGTTTATTGTGATTCCTACTTGCTTCTAACTCATTGAAGATGATGTCAGATGTTAGGTAATGCAAAATCCCACCAAGTTAAAAATGGTTTGTCAGAGTTTCTGCTAGACAGAAGTCCTTAGGTGAAGTTCAGACTTGGATCAGGCACCCTTGAAAAAGTTCTGCTTAGTTATGATGTGTTAAAATTGATTATAGCTACATAGCTATAGAAAGGTAGTTGTATGTCCTGTCTGTGTGTGTGTGTGTTTTAACCCATGCTTACCATATTTGCATATAGCCTATTGAACTGCTCTTTAGGGGCCTGATGCAATACCCATTGCTTTCAGTGAGGGTTTTTCTACTTCAACGAATGTTGGATTGGTCTCTAAATCAAGAAAAAGAAAAAGAGAAAATGTATAGTTCCTTTAAATAGCAGAGATAGTAATGTGGCAAAAGGATGACTTTTTTAGCAAAGGTGTGAGACGTCTTTGAAATAAAACATAAATGTCCTCAAAAATAAATTATTTGAGGATTTTGTAATTTTTACAGAAAATGTTTCTAAATTCAGCACATTTTTGAGCAATAAATAATATATTTTCCATAAAAGTACAGTCATTTGGGGACTTATGGTGAAAAATGTTGTGAATTTTTTTATACAGTGCTTTTTATTAGCATATGTGAAGCTTTCAAAAATAATCCGATTTAATTCTGATTGTAAAGTAAATTTCTTTCCCATAAATGCTCACTTAGGTAAGATATAAAATGATAATGCTGATTTCACAAGTAAAACAAAACAAACAGAAGAAAACCACTTAGAATTTTATTAATAGTGTTTGTTTGATAAATACTTGGCTGCAGATTGAATGTTTGTTTCTTTATGAATTATGATTTACTTCATCTAGTCATACAACTCAAATTAAATTTTGTGATACTGTTATCTATATTCACAATGCAAGAAGGCTTGCAAGTCAAAGTAAAAGGATCAGATCACAATACTTTGTATTGGGGCTTATAAAAAAGCACTTAACACAAGCACACTTGCAAGAACACATTCATATGTACATTTACAGATTTCCCCAAGGTTATCTCTATTTACAGCTATCAGAGAATAATGCAGACTCTCAAAAATACATGTACGGTGTTTATTGTAAAATTAAATTAAAGATGATGCATTTGGATTAAAAGAATTTTATGCATATGGCAAATCCTTATACAGACCCATTATAATGTTACATAATAATAATTGATTATACTATAGCCTAATGAAAGTCATAAAACATTGAACACTGGGGCTTCTTGACGATCCCTCATCAAAGAAGACATATTTTACTTTCTATGTAAAATAGACATTAAACAGCATACATACAACATGTAAACTAACAGTGTTTGGAAGCATTATATCCTACAGTTTTCTGTAATCGGTTTAAATATTTCTTTTTTTATTGATTTTTTTTTATTCATGTATTTATTGATTTTTTTTTTTTTATTCATGTATTTTGTAGTGCTTCATTTGATTATTTATTTGACTATGGATTTTTTATTTCTATACTAGATATCTCTATCTGAAAAGGGAAAAAAACCAACAACAATCTGGACCAAATTCAGAAATGAAGCGAAGAACTGCCATGAAGTGTAAGGTGGCCTTATACTGACTTAAACTCCTTCACACATTAGGGCAATGGTGCAAAGTAAACAGAACACTTCCCAGGATTTTGGCCAGGTTGAGTAGATCTATGAAGGCTACATTGTCCCTAACTTTAACATGGCTGAGCAGGGGAGTAGAAAGGCATTAAAAAGTCTCCACTGTCATGCAAATGCCTGCATTATGGATGCCCAAATGGCAGCAGGGTTTCTGTTCCTGATAATAAACTGCTTCACCATAATCCTATAAGCAGTTGAGCAGGAGCAGAGATTTAACAGAGCTGTTTACTAGCCAGAGGATCTGGCCAGATGTTTCATAGATTCATAGATTCTAGGGCTGGAAAGGACCTCGAGAGGTCATCGAGTCCAGTCCCCTGCCCTCATGGCAGGACCAAATACTGTCTAAACCATCCCTGATCGACATTTATCTAACCTACTCTTAAATATCTCCAGAGACGGAGATTCCACAACCTCCCTAGGCAGTTTATTCCAGTATTTAACCATCCTGACAGTTAGGAACTTTTTCCTAATGTCCAACCTAACCCTCCCTTGCTGCAGTTTAAGCCCATTGCTTCTTGTTCTATCCTTAGAGGCTAAGGTGAACAAGTTTTCTCCCTCCTCCTTATGACATCCTTTTAGATACCTGAAAACTGCTATCATGTCCCCTCTCAGTCTTCTCTTTTCCAAACTAAACAAACCCAGTTCTTTCAGCCTTCCTTCATAGGTCATGTTCTCTAGACCTTTAATCATTCTTGTTGCTCTTCTCTGGACCCTCTCCAATTTCTCCACATTTTTCTTAAAATACGGTGCCCAGAACTGGACACAATACTCCAGTTGAGGACTAACCAGCGCAGAGTAGAGTGGAAGAATGACTTCTCATGTCTTGCTCACAACACAACTGTTAATGCATCCCAGAATCACATTTGCTTTTTTTGCAACAGCTTCACACTGTTGACTCATATTTAGCTTGTGGTCCACTATAACCCCTAGATCCCTTTCTGCCATACTCCTTCCTAGACAGTCACTTCCCATTCTGTATGTGTGAAACTGATTGTTCCTTCCAAAGTGAAGCACTTTGCATTTGTCTTTATTAAACTTCATTCTGTTTACCTCAGACCATTTCTCCAATTTGTCCAGATCATTTTGAATTATGACCCTATCCTCCAAAGCAGTTCCAGTCCCTCCCAGTTTGGTATCATCTGCAAACTTAATAAGCGTACTTTCTATGCCAACATCTAAGTTGTTGATGAAGATATTGAACAGAGCCGGTCTCAAAACAGACCCCTGCGGAACCTTGCAGCAAACACACAGGAATTGTTGGCGCAAACCCACAGCATCCACAAAAAGTTTGATGTGTCTTACATCCTAAGCAAGCATGGCAAGGAACAAATTGTGACTGATTCAGAGTGCCTTTCCAGTGCTTCTCTTGCGAGTGGGACAATTTTGGGAATCTATCTGTCTGCACATCTGTCTGCACATTTTGAATATGCAACTGGTTTGCCTTCTTTGTTGTCATCTTTTGGGCTGAAATTCAATGAGTTAGTGGTGCAGTTTTTAAAAAAAAGAATGTTGTTACATTTGGATGTTCTTCTTTTCAAATGGAAACAGTTAAGACAAAAGGTTGTCTCCTACCCAGCAGAACTGGTTTCCCAGAGGTTGCCTGGCAAATAAGTCACCTGGTAGGGGTCTGTGATCACCTGAAGAGGCGGATTAAGGAGTCAAGTGACAAAGTGGGGTTATAAAAGAGAGGGTCTCCCATCTTCCAGGAAGGGAGAGGGAGACACTGAGACCACACCATCCCAGAAGTTCCATGTACTGGATGGGAAGTCTTGGGTTGGAGATCGGGGGCAAAGGAAGGATCCTGGATTTCTTAGAGGAGTCTGGCCCATGCCCGTAGAACTCTCCAGAATGATGGTGAGAACTCTCCAGAGTGGTGAAGCATAGGTATGTTTATTAATTTGTATAGATCTGTGTATTTCTTGTACTATTAAGTAAAGCGTAATGGTGTTTTAAAATCCTGTGCAAACTCTGTGTGCCTGTTTGCCTAGAGACCGCAACCCAGCTAAGGACATGTGTGATTCAGCATTTGGATACCTCACAGCAGTCTAGCAAGGATCCAGCAGGGGCAACTCAAACAGATCGGAAACGTGAGGCATAGCTGAGTGCTGCTTCAGATATGGGGCTGAGCCTAACGGCTCCACCAAGCTCTCCCCCGCCCCCTTTTTTTTTTTGTAGAAGGTCTTTGCATCCTCTCAAAAATATAAGTTAATATTGAAAGCAAAGGGGATGTATCATATTTATCTCTGGTGTAATTTCACTAATATCAGAGATCTAGTATTTGATCTGACTAGCTTGCAGTGATTTGTACTAGGCCCAAAGAGAAATTCTATACTAACTCTTCTTTCTTTGGGCTTTTCAGTCTACCTTTTAAAGCAGAAGGGGATAATAACACTCCTGTCTCCTGCTGAGACAATATGAAGTACATGATTGAAGTCAATCTGCCTAGCAGGAGAAATCTGTAGCCTTTAGGATGCTCTCTCATCTAGGGCTCATTGGTTCTCCAAAGGTCTAATTCAGATATTCTGTCCAACTGGTATAAAGGTAGCAGCAAGTATTTAAGTTCTGCAGTTAAATCTCTCTGGTTTCAGGAAGAAGTGCCAATAGAGGTCAGATGATCTAGCAAACCACTGAGAGTCCAAAATGAATCATTCTTGTCTTATGGGTTTAGATAATGAAGCAGCCTTGACCATCGTGCCATACAAACTAGTTCTGGTAGCTCCTGGAAACAGCAAGGTTAATGCCGTGCTATACAATTTAATGAGTATGGTGGATTTATTGTAGGTGGCTATTTTTGCTAAGAAGTTAATGATGAGGCAATTCAATCATACAAGCAAATGTTTAAGTCTCAATTCTGATCTGACCCATAAAATGAAGTCCTGATAAATTTTATCACATTTCTGTTGTTATTACTTTTTTCCACCTGAAAGCAATACATCACAGTGTGTTTCTAAAAGCCAACCTTTGTGAATGGGTCCATGATAGCAGACATGAAGTCAGCTGAGAATTGGCTGTTATTTCATTGTTAACTCTGCAAGAGTATCACATTGCCCAGCTTCCTTACAACAGCTGAGAAGTCTATCACCAGCTGGAGGATAGAGTGGAACCATGTTGTACAAGCCAAAGGGGAAGTACTAACAGACATCTGCCTGATTTGTCATTCGTTGTCATCATTCAGACATTCTGAGGTATTGGGAAGGGTCGGAAGAGTTACAAAATCTGTGGACCTTCCAGGATATTGAAAAAATAATCTATGCTTCTGTGTTATAGCACAGGAAACTGTAGTAATAGAGAGTGTGGAGCAGTGGGATTCCGGACTGCAGGAGGCAGAATAGACTATGACAGGCTGCAGCTTACAGGAGTTCTTGTTGCTACATCATAGAGCTTGTATTTAACAGTGACATTGTATTCGATGTGCTATAATTGAATAGGGTCCAATCCTGCAAACATTACCGGACATAATGTTGATTGTAATGGATAGTAAATATTTGGCGGTTCAGACCCATGCTTCACTCTTTGTTTGTAAGAGATGGAAAACTGATGTCTCTTCAACGACTCACAGAAGTGGTTCTAGCCTATTGGGGGCCCTAAGCAGGAATATTTTTGGACCCCATTCTTATCCCTCACCCACCTCCTAAAAATACTACTTGCATTATTTCTACAAACCAAAGAATATACTAGCACAACAGATACTAATGCACTTGTTAAAAAGTTCCTGTTAAATAAGATTATGAACAGTATTTTGTGGGTAATATTAATTGAAGCCCCACTGAGCTGCTTGGGGCCCCCAATAATTATTTAGTCTGCTTATGCCGAGTGTTCCCACTTGACCCACCAGAAACACCATGAGAGCAGGGGATCTTTCTCCTATGACAAGAACATAGTTGCAGGAAGGCCTGAGTGGGCCAAGGCCCACCCAGTTAGCACTGAGAACCACCTAAATCTGGTAAGAGGGCAGTTGTCAGTGATATGTGACATTGGTTTTGGCCAAAGATGCATGTGGGATGCATTTGTTGGCCCCAGCCGCACATTGACGCTGACGCATTTGAAATCAATCCAGAAAGCAAATCAAAGTTGGGTCAGTTATGCCCTGAATATTTCACTCTGACAGTTAACTCACTGCTTTGAGTAGAGCTGCTTGGGAACCAGAATTTCCTTTTTGCAGGAAATTCTGACTTTCACAGTTTGTTGTTTGTTCTGAGTTGGAACAAAAATGTTCCAGATTGATACAATCAAAATGTTTCATTTTGATTTAGACTTTTTAAAATGTTGTTATAATATAAAATTAAATATTTTTGAAGCAAAAAAGTCATTTTGAAATGAAAAATTGAATTGCTCCATTCTGATAAGATAAAAGTGGAACATTTCAGCCTTATCAGAATGCTTCATTTGGATTTTTTTTTTCTAAACAAATTTTCAGTGAAATCAACTCTTTGCCGTAGAAAGTTTCAATTTTGACAAATCAGTATTCTCCGACAGAAAAACTTTCCATCAGAAAACTTTCAACCAGTTCTGAGTTTCCCTATGAGTCTGATCCACAGAAAATGTACGTCTTCTACAGCTCTTTGCTAAGGAATATAGTCCTTTAGCTTTCACTGTAGTAGAGGCTCATGCTTTCAGCTCTGGAGTTCCAGGCCCACTGTCCACCAGATTAGGTTATTCACTTTGACCTGGTTCCCGCAGTTTGGTTAGGTACATTACCACCATGTTGTTGTCTGAGAGATCATGTGATCAGGGTAATGTGCAGTTCTGTTAATGTCCTCTGACTTGTTTATACTGAGTGGAAGAACCTCTGATAGGCACCCTTTTCCACTTAGTTTGTGCTGTTCTAAGGAAGTGAGCCAACCTGCCTTTAGGTAGGGGGTTGGTTTCCATTAGTTCTGGTGGAGTTATATTTAGGAAGAAGACAGGTGCCAATAAGAGGACGTTTCACATCCAACTCATTAAGTCTATCAAGGCTGCCTGAGTCAGAGTCTTAATTCCAAAATGGATGGTTTTCTGCTTACTTTTAGCAGCCACTCTTGTAATCTTCTGTAATCCAGAGTAGACAGGGCAAACTGGAAACAGAGCTCTGTAACCAGTAGCCTCCTAACTAACCACTTTGGGCAATGAGCTGGCATTAATCCACGACACATATTTGCAACTGGTTTTCTCTTGGACTAGAAAATATCTGTGGTTACAGCTGCAGAATTTATCATGAACCTCAGAAACTCTAGAGTGGGAAAATGTGCTAAAAGTGATATTTCTCTGTTTACTAAAACCCTTTTTTATTTTCAGCAAGTGATATATAGATTATATATGGAATGTGTGGCTTTAGCAACAGTTCTGATTCTGTGTCAATCAAGATATCATCTAAACACATTAGCTTTTGTACCCCTAAAAGCCTTACAAATACAACAACTGGTTTCATCATTATAAAAAAGATTAAGACTGTGCAAATTGGATGTTCAAATTTCCTATTAGTAAGATTCATATAATTTTTTTTGGCCATTCTTTTCACTTTGTGTTTGAATAATTGACATTTTGATTTTTTATGAGATTTCCTAAGACAGAACTTTATTTATTTGTATGTCTCATTGCTGTCCTCAAACTGAATGAGCATGGGATTTGAAGTCCTTTCTTGCCACAATATGTGGGACTTCCAAGTCAAGGCTGAAGCATAGTGTGTGTAGGCTGGGCTGGGCTGCACAGGCTTTTTCTGTCCTATAGATAAACAGGGAACTGAAGAGATGTGGAATTCCAAGGAACTTAACTATGGGTTTTACACTTCAGGGGTGCAGTTCAGACCAGTAAGGGGCAATGTTCGCTCTAATTTTTTCCATCCATGTGTGGAATGAATTTTGTTATGTGCACCAATATCAGGGTAATGTGTGGATGTGTGCCACCAGCAGAAAGAAAAAACCTAGATAATATATATATTTTTTTAAATTTACCAAAGGGATAATTACTTCAGCCAGGACGGGTTTGGCATTTTAGAATTCACTACTCAGAAAATTAAATTTAAGCAGAAGAGAGAACTAAAATTATGAAATGCATAGACCATCAAACTAAAATAACAGCACTAAGAAAGAATAAAATTACGGAGAATATATTTGGATTGCAGGAAGTACCAAGAAGTAACAACAACAACACTAGAATGTGTTGGGAGGAGACCGTGTCAGATAGTGTGTGTGTGACAGAGTGTGTGTGTGTATGTGTGAGACAGACAGAATGTGTGTGTGTTTGTGACACTGTGTGTGACAGTGTATGTGTGTGTGTCTGTGAGTGAGAGACACAGAGACTCTGTGTGTGTGTGTGTGTGTGTGTGTGTGTGTGTGTGTGTGTGTGTGCTGGCTGGCTGGCTGGCTGCTGGGGAAGTCTATGAGAGACTGTACTGTCTCTTTAAGGCACTCACACTAGAAAGCTCAGACTGAAGCAGCTACCAGCAGCTCCGTCCCGCTCCTGAGCCCTGTCTATCTGCCCCCGCTCTGCAAAGGTGGGGTTCATGGGCAGAGTGGAGGTAGGGGAGGACGACACCCTGCCATCAGCAAACCCCACCCCCCTGCCCCTGCTCTGCACAGCCAGCAGGAGAGTCCCAGGAGCAGCTGGCCAGGGGCTCCAAGGCAGAGGGCAGGAGCAAAGTAGCTGCAGACCAGTGGGAGGAGGGGCACCTGAACACATGCGCTGTCGTGCGCAGCTCTGCTAATCAAGTGTGTGGCACTTGATTCACTCCTGGGCGGCCATGCGACCACGCATCTTAGAGGGAACACAGGTCAGGGGTTATGTCACCACTTGCCTTGTGACCCTGGGTGCCTTACAGTGCTTTGCTTGTAGCTCCCAGTCTGGGATGTTCGCAGCCAGCCTGCAACCATGTAGGTCATACCCTAAGTGTCTGTGTGCTAGATAGCCCTGGTTCAGCAGCTCTATCCCCATCAGCCTGTTCACAGCCCCACTCTGGCTTTGGCCAGCCTTAATTACAACCAGCAAGTTGACCCAACACACTCTCAGTCCCAGTTTTCCCCAAAACAGTGGTCCCTAAAGTGTCTCGCCATCACCTGAACAATTCAGAGAAATAATAAGGTTTGTTGCTCCTTTAAAGAGACAAAAGGCCATTACAGCTTATTAACTTAACTGGATAAATACACTATTCCCTTCAAACTCTGTTTTTTAGTAAAACTAAAAAAAATTTATTAACAAAATATACATAAGATTAAGTGAGTTCAACTATAAGGAATGAAGATGAAAGAGTTAGAAGTAAAATAAAACAAAATATGCTTTCTAGTGATTAAGACTTAACAAGCTACAGTCGTTGTTCAAAGTAGATTTCTTACCAATTTCTCTTCTTTTTACCCATGGCTGACTTTCTCTCAGTCAGGAACTTCCTCAGAAGCATAAGCGGTTGCTTTCTCTTGTCTTCCTAGGTAAAAGATCTTTTTAGTGAATGCATATTCCAGTTAAATGCTTTCTAGAACAAATAATATAACTATCCAGAAAAGGGTATATATGCATCAATCAGCAGAGTACCTTTAAAAATGTGTGGGGAACAGTTACTCAAAGTTTCCCAATAAATTTAATGCATGATGATCTTTTCCTTCCTAGGGAATTAGACTGCTATAATTCCTATGTGTTAGCTTCTTTTTTGTAGGCTTTATATAAAGATGAATTTCTAATTCAAAACTGTTTGTATCTGCAAAACATCAAACTTAATTGCAAAGATGCAGCATAGTTATAGATACAGTGAATAAAGAGTATTATATGCGATATTAGTGTTAGTATGAAATGACCTTTGTTCATTATGTGCATAGTAATCAAAGGTAATTTCAAACCACCACTAATATCATATATAATACTCTTCTATCATTATAGCTAATTAGAAGTTGAAGAAAACTATTAGTGTATAGTTCTTATCCAAAGTAGTATTAATGTCCCACAAAATATACATTTATCATGGATACCAATTATATTAAATGTTTAACAGTATATTCATCTTTCATTTATAATAGTAACAACATTTAATTTTAACTGTGTGTATTGTGTGTGTGTATATATTTATACAGTCATATTGAAACCATATAAAATAATATACTTTAAAAATCCTAGTCTTGCATTAATAAGTATCATTAATTTTACTAATGGCTGCCTGGGAAAATATAGTGATAATGTGGTAGTGAGCCAAAACCAGCAGTGGTTGATGTTGTCCACTATCCTAGATCCCTTCCAGTGAACAGCTGGTCTCTAAGACAATGCCAGTGACAGAGGAGCTCTTTTTGGCTATGAACAGAGGTCAAACATCTAGGCTAATTCTATTGGCTCTGCTAGTGGCCTTCAACATCATGAATCCCAGGTTAGTATTGCATCTCTGTGATGCTCTAATAACCTTGGTGAGTTAGATGGTTTCAGTAGACTGGCCTCTCTCCTTTTGACATCTATTGACCTGAGCTCAGCTAAGGTGTTTGAGCTGGAGCTCCCTTGATACATAAGAAAGCTGGAGCTCCTGGCAGGTTTTTCAGCATGAAGGCTCCATGATTATGGAGTTCATGCCTACACTTAGTCTTTCAGAACCCAGATTTGTTAATATTTCCATCACTGCACCAAGTCCATCTCTTTTCCCAATCTTTTGGGGAGGGAGTAGGCAGATATTTGAAGAAAGAACTGTATTTTCTTATTCTTATTATGGGTACAGTAATAGATCTCTCACTTACATTGGTAAGTACTCACTCAAAGTAGTCCCAGTGATGCCACCAGTAAAAATGATTCCATAATCCGGGTCTCTACTTGCTGTTGGTCTTTCTATTGTTTGTCTTAATTTATTTGAAGGGCACTTACATTGAGAATTTAATCTAAATAAATAAATAAATAAATATGGTAAGAGTAGCCAAGAAAATTATCAATTAACCATTCACATATCAAACTATCATTATTAATCCTTTAATTATTTACTTAAAAAACTGCCCTAGATAAATGCGTTTTTATTTTTAGATATTTTAAACTTGGTAATATTTCACTCTGATCATTCTTTATTATTATGGTATCTAACTATTAAATAGCTCAAAAATAAACTAACACCTCATGGAAAGTTTGAAAAAATGTTACAGAGAAAAATTGAAGTGTCTATATTTACAGGTTTGTTTTTCTTTGCAACTAAAAGTTCCTTAGGATTCATCTGCCCTTAGGGATTCATCTGCCCTTGCTGTCTCATTTGCAATCATAATCCAATGTGATAATATTATCTCCATAGCAAGTAACTGTGATGGTGCGAGCAGAAAATTATGACTCTAAATGGGGCAAAATTAAAATATATCCTGAGAAATAATTCTCTTGTTTCATGCAAATTTTCCTAGCAATAAAAACACAGAGAAATAGGGGGGAAAATAGCAGAATGGTCTCTGAATATTTCAGAAAGGCTGAAAAGGCAGCAGTCAGGTTCCGATCCAGTTTAAATTTAGGGTAAGGATCAGATTTGAGGCTGAATGAAATCAAGTTTTAGTCTTGCACAAGGTGAGGCTGAAATTTTGGAATTTCTCATGAAATTCTGGCCTAAAAGGTTAACTGTGAAGAAATTCCCCAGGAAGGGGAAGGATTACCTCTGGACTGCAGCTGTGTCAGCAGTAGTGCTATATTTTTATGCTAATGACAAAATGTGGTAATCCCGTCAGGCATAATCTATCTCAGAGGTGAGTGCCCCTTCTGTATAATTCTGTGGGGTTTTAAACCATTCTGAATCATTCAGGTTGAAACTGTACAAGACTTGTTTCAGAGTAGCAGCCGTGTTAGTCTGTATCTGCAAAAGGAGCAGGAGTACTTGTGGCACCTTAGAAACTAACAAATTTATTTGAGTATAAAGCTTTTGTGTGCTACATCCCCCTTTATTGGATAAAGGATATATATATAATACACACACACACACACAGAGAACATGAAGAGGTGGGAGTTGTCCTACCAACTCTAAGAGGCTAATTAATTAAAATAAAAAAACTTTTGTAGTGATAATCAAGATAGCCCTTTACAGATAGTTTGACAAGAGGTGTGAGAATTCTTAACATGGGGAAATAGATTCAATGTGTGTAATGGCTCAGACTTGTCATACAAGCAATTATTTGCCAAAGGATATTGTTTCACCTGAGACACAGGAGATGTTTTTACATGAAGTTGCAGAGTAAAGGTGTTTCCTTTAGGAATCATTTTTTTTAATCATGGTGGATCTTTAATAATAATTATATTGAATATACTCAGCTACTGTGTTTCATATGCATTAGCAAAACTGACATGACTAAAAGCATGCTTGAAACAATAGTTAATCTACCTTCGGGTACATATTTGGGGTAGCCACAGAGATTGGATACTCACAGAGACTGTTCCATAGTTAGGAAACTTTTTTTTCTTTTACTAGCTTATCAGAGGACAAAGTTTGACGCTGCAACATTACACAAGCCCCAGAGCCCCTAATACTTTTGTCAGGTTGCTAATAAAATAGATAGAGCAGTTGCCAATGCAATAGATCAAAGGATTAAACATTTAATCTTTTAGCTGCTCCACTCCTTAGGATCTGCAGTCAAAGGATAATACCACTTGATTTTGCATTGAATGGTGGATTCCTTAATATTGAATGTCAGGGCATGTACTTTTGAGATTAGGTGAGGAGTAATATTTAGGAATAGAATGAGGATGTGTTTAATGTATGTAGGTCTGATTAATTCAGCTTAGGGAGGAATGGCAATATATGACTCTGCTTCCATCTCTGCAATATGTGAACCTGATGTTAAAAGTTGTTCAAATAAATGGATTAATTTTGCAAGTGTGAGGAAAAACAAACCTAAAGGGGACCAACTCTCTATTCACACCCATGGAATTCCATTGATTTAAGTGGAGTTACTGCTGATTTACAGCAGTGAAATAAGAAATTAAGAGTGTGTGTGTACATACATGTTCTTGTTCTTTTTCTTATACAGAAAACAAGTACATTCCATGTTTATTGTTCAGTTAATCTGAAATTTATCAATGCAAAACACGCTCTTTAGTTTTAAAATGACAGTAAAGAAAGAACGGACTACTGATATATATGTAACATAATTTACACCCACACAAACACATTTAAACCCCATTGTTGAAACATTTTAATTCATGAGGGCGGAGTGTGTCTTTGAGGATATATACATGCAGAGGAGTAAGGAGGGATGAGACTGTAGGGAGTAGGGTGAGGGAACTAGCTTCACCAGCTATACACTGCTGCTGAGAATAAGAGCTAGGCAACATTTTTCTACCAAAACTTTTTTAACGGGTCACTTCAGCTTGAATGGTCCCTTGAAATACATGTTAACTACATGTGCTAAATAATCTGGTCAAATCTTGTATTTAGCAGTGAGTTAGTTTCACAGACCTGAAAAGCTCTGTGTAAGCTTGAAAGCTTGTCTCTCTCATCAACAGAAGTTGGTCCAGTAAATAAAAGATATTACCTCACCTATGTTGTCATTATTTTTTTCTGACTTTTTGAAGTGGCCAAATAAATGAAAAATCCATTATATGCCCAACATTTCCCCACACTGAATAGATCCTCAGCTAGGGTTTTCCAGCAGGTCTCCCCTCACTTTCCATGCCCTGAGCAGCCTGAAGGGGAGGGTCAGGGCTCTGATTTGATACCAAGCATTGTCTTTCTCAGGTGCTTGGCTGGCTCTTGCTTACATTCTCAGGCTGTAATATTTTGGTCTTATTTTGGTTGTTGGGTTAAGCGTGCGGTACTGGATGATGGTGGTGGACTATGATAAGCAGGAGGCCAGACTAGATGACATGGTGGTCCCTTCTGGCCATAAGCTCTATGACTTTTTGACTATGAATGGGAGCAGAGAAAGATAGAGAATCTGCTCTTTTAATAACAAAGGCCCAGTGTAGCTCATAGAAAGATTGTTCTATTGCCTGATCTCTTGATTATATATTGATTATATTGGCTGTACTGATTGAATCCCCAGTTAAGAAATTAGACTTCTG
The DNA here is from genome assembly GCF_020497125.1 of Mauremys mutica. Lineage (NCBI taxonomy): Eukaryota > Metazoa > Chordata > Testudines > Geoemydidae > Mauremys > Mauremys mutica. The sequence goes on along the minus strand of NC_059080.1, from coordinate 31,554,578 downwards.
AGGTTTGATAGGTTCTAGTCCCAGATTCAGGTACAGTAGTATTAGTATTAGTATTATTAGTATTAGTATTACTGTTTGGTTGTGACTCTGATGGGCATGGTTGCAACACTCACACTAAGGAAAAAGCTTTTGAATTTTCAATAGTTTTATTGACACAGTTTGTGAAAACACAAATTTTCTGATCCAAACAAGAATGTAACAGTACTGCAATATTAATTTGACTTCCAGCATCATGTCATGCGTATACTTACACAATTCTTGTGGAGACCTAGAAGTGGGGAGGGCAGATGGTGGGCCATGGGGCTCCTATCCTGCCTCTGGCAGGCCAAGTGAATTCAGTGATCAGTGTCTGGTTGGTTAGGTCATTGTTGTGCCTATTATAGGATCTAACGCTGCCATGAATATTCATAATAGTGTTATGTCTCCTTTGCCCCTAACAGCCCCACCCTAATATTGCTGGGATGTCCTTACCCTATAGGTTATCATAGTAATTATCTCAAACTTATTAGCATATATGGCAGTTGGTTACTATGAGGACAAGGTGTGTGAGGTAATACCTTGTATTGGATCAACTTCTGTTGGTGAGATAAATGAAAGATATTACTCAGTCACCTTGTCTCGCTAATATCCTGGGACTGACACAGCTACAACAATAAAATAATACTTATAATTGGTTACTATGCAGTCTTGTGATTATGCATCTGTTGATGTTCCTATCTAAAAATACCCAAACTGGCATCAGTTGACTTCTTGCAATTACCTGTCATCATTTTATGCAAGATCTCAACAAAATTATATATTGCAAAATATGCTGTTTTGCCATCTTGTGACTTAGGGTCACTGCTGGTCTAAGGTCTTAGGGTCACTTCTGCTAAGGCTTATAAGCTTAACTTACTTATACTAACTGCTTAAGCTAATGTCTAAGGTCTGGTCCACACTAAGAAGCGGGGTCGAACTAGGGTACGCAAATTCAGCTACGTGAATAGCGTAGCTGAATTCGAAGTACCCTAGTTCGAACTACTCACCCGTCCAGACGCCACGGAATCGAAGTCCGCGGCTCCAAGGTCGACTCCACCACCGCCTTTTGCAGTGGTGGAGTACCGGAGTTCGAACTATCGCTTCCGGAGTTTGAACTATCGCGTCCAGATTAGACGCGATAGTTCGAACTCCGAGAAGTCGAACTCACCGCGTCGACCCGGCTCGTAAGTGTAGACTAGCCTTTACAGGCTTGGGCCAGTGGGCTTTTTGTATTACTGATATATACTACATCATATTTCTGTATTTAAGATGACCTAAAATCTATAATAAATCCCACATGCTACACTTCTTAGAATTTTGTTTTTTTGCTGATTAGTTCAACAAAGTTTGCCTAATGCACAAATATGAAAGAATTTCCGTGGGAAGAGCTAGGGCGCTTCATACTTTTGCTGAAACCTGGAAACAACTGACAGAATGTGTAGATATTACAATAATAATAATAAAGTATTAATTGTACCGTGGAAGCACATGGGCATCAGTTACGTACCAGGGCTTCACTGTGCTAGATACTGTGCAAACACATAAAAAAAGATGGTTCCTGCCTCAAATAAAAGAACTTACATTCTATCTGATTCTATCTTTACCTACCAAATGGTATTGTTGATAAAAGCACATATCCTTCCCTTACTGTCCCCCTCCTTTCTTTATCTGTGTATTTTTGTATTTTATCACATCATTGTACTTTTCTTTATATTATCCTTATATATTTAGACTTTGATCCTGGAATCAGATTTATGTAGCTCTGAGGGTCTGTCAACAGGAGTATGCCAACAGGATTGGCCCCACTTGCCTTTTTGTTGTAATGTGAACACAGCTTTTTCTGTTCTTTCAGTATTTGTTTTATACAGAAAAAGTAATAAAAATACTGTAACAGAGAAGAATTTTTTTTTCTGGTCAAAAAATAACATTTTTAATCATTTAACTAGCCATGTTAATTTAGGAGGGGAACAAATCAGAGCTAATTCAGTGACTTATCTGAGGGGCTTTGTGTATAAACCTTACGAATGGAGGGGAGATGAGATATGGGATATATCTTGACTTAGGCTTTTTGATATTGTCTCGCATGACCTTCTCATAAACAAACTAGGGAAATACAACCTAGATGGAGCTACTATAAGGTGCATAACTGGTTGGAAAATCATTCCTAGAGAGTAATCAGTGGTTTACAGTCAAGCTGCAATGGCATATCAAGTGGGATCCTGCAGGGATAAGTTCTGAGTCTGGTTCTGTTCAATATCTTCATCAATGATTTAGATAATGGCATAGAGAGTACACTTTAAAGTTTGCAGATGATACCAGGGTGGGAGGGGTTGCTAGTGCTTTGGTGGATAGGATTAAAATTCAAAATGATTTGGACAAACTGGAGAAATGGTCTAAAGTAAACAGGATGAAATTCAATAAGGACAAATGCAAAGTACTCCACTTAGGAAGGAATAATCAGTTACACACATACAAAATGGGAAATGACTGCCTAGGAAAGAGTATTGCAGAAAAGGATCCGGGGGGTCATAGTGAATCACAAGCTAAATATGTGTGTACAGTGTAATACTGTTGCAAAAAAAATGAACATCATTCTGGAATGTATTAGCAGGAGTGTCATAAGCAAGACACGGGAAGAAATTCTTCCACTCTACTTTGTGCTAATTTGGCCTCAACTGCAGAATTGTGTCCAGTTCTGGGCATGACATTTCAGGAAAGATGTGGACAAATTGGAGAAAGTCCAGAGAAGAGCAACAAAAATACTTAAAGGTCTAGAAAACATGACCTATGAGGGAAGATTGAAAAATTGGGTTTGTTTAGTCTGAAGAAGAGAAGACTGAGAGAGGACATAACAGTTTTCAAGTACATAAAAGATTGTTACAAGGAGGAGGGAGAAAAATAGTTCTCCTTAACCTCTGAGTATTGGACAAGAAGCAATGGTCTTAAATTGCAGCAAGGGTGGTTTAGGCTGGACATTAGGAAAAAGTTCCTAAATGTCAGGGTAGTTAAGCACGGCAATAAATTGCCTAGGGAGTTTGTGGAATCTCAATAATTGGAGATTTTAAAAAGCAGATTAGACAAACCTGCCAGGGATGGTCTAGATAATATATAGTCTTGCTATGAGTGAAGGGGACTGAACTAGATAACCCCTCGGGTTCCCTTCCGGTCCTCCCACTCTGTTGGTTGGCTGCACATGAATAGATATTGTGTGACCTACCAAACCAATGCTCTGAGTTAATTTTGTGCCTAAAACTTTCCATCTCCTTCCATTTTCATGTATATAAAGCAATGTCTTTCCCATAGATAATACCATAATTTACATAGCAATCAATACTCCATCTGTGACACAGGGCTAAGGAGTGCTTTACAACAGAATTGAAAAAAGTAAAACCCAAACAAAACCAAATACATTATAATAAGTCCATAACAAAATATCATCATCTTAAAATGCAAACACAGAAAAACGAATAAGATGTAGTCTAATGAAAAAGGGAAATAAAGAAATGAAAGTGTATGACTGTAGGGCTAATGGTATTGGGATGGCCAACGGCTATTCATGGAAATGTTCACAAATCCCAAAAGTTTTCAAGAGTTTATTGTAAATGGTTAGTTGCTCAGCAGTGCATTCTGGAAGTGCATTATTTCCTTATTTGCCATTCATCATAATTTCTCATTCATTATCCTCCTGTGTAAAAATTTTCAGGCATCCAGTCAAGGAGGAGAAGCAATATATCGTGACTCAAGGTAATCAGTCAAAGTAGTCAAAGTGAATAATTCCCAGACAACCCATTGCATGAAAAATGTTCTTGCAAATTATTCAGCAAATACTTCATTAATAAAAAATGCATCCCTGGAATTCAGTATCAGTTCACAAAAGAAAAAAGTGAATACTAATAATTATATAATAATATAATTCCAGTGAAACTTATAACAAATAATTATAGAAAGAATCAGTAAATAGAGCTAAAAACTAAACAAAGTAAACTCTTAGGGGGTTATTCAAAGCATATTGACATTAATGGGAGTCTTTCCATTGTCATCAATGGACTTCAGCACCTACTGTATTTATTCATCCTTAATTATTGCTCCGATAAATGTGGTTCTGGCACAAAATGCCCACCACATTCTCAGCCAAAGGTGGCTGGTGAGTGAAGATACCCTTCCCTACTCTTACAGCACCATATTCTGGAGATAAGGTACAATGCTCCAGAAGATGGGCACATTTATCAAACAGAGAGGCTGATACGTGGCTAGGAAAATTTAGAGACTGGGACTGAGTGGAGACAGATACTAGGCAGTGAGTTGGAGTATGCAGACAAACTGTTTGGTTGCCAGGGTCCAGTGTGGTGAGAAGCTCAAAGAGGCTTGCTCTCAGAGATAAATATGAGAAATAATATGAGAAATGACTGGTTGGCCTTGTTACCCAGGAGGAACAAGGGTATACCAGAAGTATTTGCAGACTGAGGTACCCTTCTTGTGTACTCTCACTCCCCCTTACCAGTGGAGAGAGTGAGTCCTAGGGGTTAAGATGAATATGGTTATTTAGCATGGAGACAATTTAGTACTGCACTGGACCAAGTAAATACTTGTCTTTGGGTCATATCTCCAAAAAGTTTCAATGTAATAAAGTTGTTGGCTTTTGCTTTAAAAAATGCATCCCCATTTCTGTGTTTCATTCTATGGAATGTCCTGATCAATGTAAGGAAGTGGTGGCAGTGGTGGTGATGGTGGTGGTGAACAGTTTCCATTCATTTCAGTTTGGTCAACACTTTTACAATGGTTCATTTTAGAATTACATAATAACTATCAAATATTCTGGCATTATTTTACCAGTTATATTTGTTGACTCTTATTATTAAAAATCAAGTCCAGCAGAATGTGCACTGAGAATAATAAGAACACAAAACTCAAAGACAAATACAATTTGTTTTTTTCCCCTACTTACTGAAATGACCAGCCCTACTTTTCTCGTAAGAGATTTCTCCCATTGGGACAGTCTTCCTTACCTACAAAATTAAACACTAATTGCCTGGAAAGTGTTGTTTTATGTTGCCCGTGAAGTACAGAAGAAATGAGCCTGTCTGTTTGTACACATACACAAATGTGCCTACACATACGCACACATCTATGTTAGAGTTGTGTTAGCTGTCTAGGCTAAATAAGAAGCAAGGACATGCAAAACTAAAGCTGCTGCTTTCCCCTTATCTGTTTCCATTATGCATGGAAAATACTGAGATAATTTGGTCTATAAAGTCACCTATTCTTTGGAGACCCGTTCAATACTTTGCCACCGCCAGGGATTGTAACGATGGAGATGCAGCAGCAGCTCTGAATTTCCAAGCTTTTCTTAGCTTTATCTGGACTCTTCATGATATTTGGATGAAACTTTATGAATGGGAATGCCTTTCTTTTTTGAATTTTTGGCTCAGATTTTTCTCTTTTTCCATAAAGAAAGAAGGTGAGAGTTTTCAAGTAAATATAAACCAGAAGTGGATACCAATAGGAAGTTAAACTGGGAGGTTAGACTGTGTGTGTGTGCTGCCAGGAAGGGCCCTTCGATGTTAGGCCCCAATACTGCAATAGGATGCATGCTGGTAGACTGTATAAAGTCCAACTGGAATTCAGTGGTCTATAGATGGCTATCACATTGCAGGATGCAGGCTGCAGTTAGCTGAACTTTCAATGTTCTAGGGATGGCAAAAAATAATTTTTATTGCATTATATAGCAAAGCCGTCTTATCAACATGAAGTCTTCTTAGAAGCAAGCATTCTCTACATGGATATATGTATTGAATTGACTATATATACACAGACTGAATATATTTGTTGTTATCACATGGTTACATTACTTGAAACATATTAACGAAGCCTATCACCGTCTGTTGGTAAAATATCAGTATTATCCACAAGCTTAAGGAAATGAGACAGCATCACCAGAGAGGATATTTTTACTTGCAGCAATATAGTCTCCAAGCTCTTTAATTTAAGGGTTGCTTTTGAGTAAAGACAGACAGTAATTGCAAATTGTGTTGAATTATCTTTAAGCCAGCACTTGTACACCAGGGAGCAAGAGGAGAAAAGAGAGTTCATTTGATTTGTTAAGCATGTTAGCATTAATGTTGATCTCTCTCTCTTTCTCTCTCTCTCTCGCTCTCTTGTTTTCTTTAAGAAAGTTGTATTTGATAATAGGGCATAACATTTTTAATCCAGAATATTATGCCGAAATAACAAGATTATGATGCAAAACTAGCAATCTCTTTTAACCAATTAGTTAACATATTATTATGTGAATTGCAGACCTTAAATCTGGTTAAGGGCAACAAAATTGGCCTTGTGTACTAAAGCAAAGACAGAATGCTACATATTTTCCTATGCTGCAATACTAATTTGTGTTATAAATGTTCTGTAGAGTAAATTCCCCATCAGATATGTTCACATTGTGACCCACACACTATTAAACACTAAAAACCATAATCTTTTAGGCACCTGCCAGACACACCTGTGTCTTGCTGCTTAATTCTGGTGTTCTATGAAACTGGAGGAGGCCATTTCATAGTTCCTCTATGCTGGGAACTGCAAAGCAGAGCAATCAGCTGGGACTGAGAACAGGGAACACTGTCTTTATGTTTATGTATGCCTACATCTTCACTCCGCAAGGTTTTATGTGCTAAGTCCCCTTTCCAGTGCTGATTATTCATTTTTTTGGTATATTGATATAGTGGGATTACAGTGTAGGTGGCCAGAATATGGGAGTGCATTAATGTTACTTTTACAACATATATACATATTAATTAGGAGGGGATGCATTAAGATGCCAGTCCTACATACGCTAATGTCCATGTGTAACTTTACTACTATAAGCAGCCACATTGAAATCAATGGATCTTCTCACACTAGTAAATTAAGCAGTAAGTGTTTGCAGAATTGAAGCCTAAGAGCTGTTCCAGAATTTGACCCTAAGGGCCCATGACATTTTGTTTAATCAAAAATTACCAGTATGTATGCTCAGCAAACAATTTTATTAAGCAATAGAGCTATTTGCAGACCAATAGGAAACACAGTTTCACTTTAATCATGTTATATGTTACAAATGTCTTAAAATATAAAATTAATGTTTCAGTATTTAAATATTTATCCAGATGTCTCAATATACATAAATATTTTGCAGGAACAGGAGGCCAGAGAACTGTTTATGATATTTTATATATATTTTATACTGTAAAGACTAAAACTACAACATATTGGCTTGTGTCCTTTAACATTACCATCTACCCACCAAATGAGATATATTAGAGATACTTATGCTTGCATAAATTCCCTTTAGAGGCTGAGGGCCGCACATTGGTGATTGCAGTGGATTATGTTTTTCCACATTTCTTTATTGAAATGGGCATATGAGGAGTATTCTAGAGATTACTATAATACCTAGCAGGGATTTTAGGGAGTATAGTAAAAGAAATAATTTATTTTATACCAGTGAGTTTAGCCAATCTTTACACTTTTTAAAAACTCTTGTTATTTGTCAATTGATAAATGAACCCTCCATTGATAGCTTTTCTCTTCTCACAAACAGAAAGGTTGGTATGTTTCTTTTTTCCCAAGCAGTTGACATATTCCATGGCAATGGAACTCTCATTTCCAGTTGTGCCATTTCATTGAGTTCAATGGAGCTACGTCTAGTACACACCAGCGTTAATGAGCAGAACCAAGGTCCTAGCCTGTAGATGAGTAGAGTAAAATAAAGCTTTTATTTTACCGCTGAAACAAGAGTCCTATTCCAGATATCATATGCACATTATGTGGCTTGGTGATGATGACCCCACTGTTTGTGTGTGTCCAACAGCTATAATAAAGAGGGATTAATATATCTCCAGTATGGGGAAATATCTGCTACAACAAGGAATGGGTTTAAACTTGGGAAGCTATTTAAAATGCATCTTATTACATTCACATTTCCTCCACAGCTGACTCACTGAGTATAAGTAATTGCTGGAAAGGATTGTGATCCAATTTCAGATTTTTATCTGTATCAGAACAATTGAATTGCATTGATGCTAAGCTTTGGCAATTTCACTTAAGTGAACTCCCTGTCTGAGGAACAAATGGATAAAGTGGGGGAAAATGTATTCTACTAGTTAAGTTTGTCATTGTGAAGAAATACAATTTTAGCAAATCTATAAAAGAAAATGTTTTTGTCAGTATGTTACCTGTATGCTGGTCATTTGTCCTAAATTCTATTTCAAATCAGACACCTTAATGCCAATCTAGGGGGAAGTTGCCTTTCAAAAGATATAGGGAATGGCCACCAAATAGTCTAAATCGGGAGCTCAATTTTATTGTTCATTCGGAAAGTCTAAATGGAGGGATTGCAATAGAAATGTTCTATAAAATTGCTAAAGATGAAATTTCAACATAGTTTTGCCACATTTCATCCAAGCCTAGGTTTGCCAAGACACTCTACCTCTGGCTAAAAATATCTCTGCTAGTGTGAGTCAGCTTACAGGCTGTGGCTCACTGGAGCTGATCAATGACACGCTCTGTGAGTAAGTTACCAATACCAATGACTTAAGTGCATGATTTTGAACACAGCTATGTTCATAAAGCATAGAAGGGGAAAGTGGAAGCCAGCACATTAGCCAGTGCTTTCAGATTAGCGAAATAACAAAAAGACCAAAGGCTCATCTGGCATTCCCAATTCTGGATGGCTGAATGGCTGGAGGAGAAACTGAAGTGCTCACTATGACTTCTATTGTATTTTTGCATTCATTCCAGCTCCTCTTAATGTTATTTGTGACAACATTGTAGCATCTGTCTCAACCTTTATTGAATTAATGAAAGCCTATTGCTGCTCTGACAGTGCCAGTAGAAGAATGAGTATTTTCCTATCACTTGTGTTGTGAACAAATCACAATATTTCAGACCAAGCTATTGTAAACCAGATGTGTTTTTTAAAAAGTGTGGTCTGAGAGGAAGGTATGGTTTAATAGTATAAGCATGAGACTAAGAGCCAGACACTTCTGAATTCTACTCTTGGCTTTGACACTGATATCTTCCCTGCTCTTGGGCACATTTCCTCCTGTAAAAGGAGGATGGTAATTCCTGCTTACCTACATCACTGGATTATTGTGAGGATTAATTAATAATGCAAAGGTGATTTGAAGGTGAAAAGCACAGTATGAGTATTTTTATCATTACCGTTATTTTATTTCAGACTCCAGAGTACACAATGGGCTTTATCCTGTTAGATGCACAGCACTCTTCTGAGGAGCTAAGTACCCTCATCTCCTACTAAGTCCCTTGCATGAATACATAGCACCTTGTAGAACTGAATCTTCAGAGGTGTTCTTGATCTTTAGCTCTACCGATCAACTTTGGCTTAGCTCCCTGATATAACAAACAGGGTAACCCTCATTTATTTCGCTTCACTCTTCTTTGCATTGTCCCCCAGATATGTTGCCACTTAAACAGCCAGAGTCTCCCAGGAACACCTCCACTCTCCTTGTGAGTCTCTTTCCAGTAAGCCTGACAAAAGAAAGACATGGCTAATTTTCTTCTCAATCAAAATCAAAACAGAATTATGAAGGAAAAGTCACAATGCAGACAAAGCAGAGCATAACTGTTGCCAGTTATGTTTACAATTGTGCAGCATTTTTGTAGTCCCTGTGCTTTGCTCTGCTCTAGTAGGTTTGTGATCTTTGATATGAGCCAACAATGATGCTTAACTACTGCCCTTCCAATTCCCCCTCCCTAAATCTTATTTATTCTTACAGGGATGAAAGCAAAATGTGCAGTAAAAAATATTGGGTTTTTTTTCCTGTTTTGTGTTGCTTAATGTTTGAAATGTTTTGCTCACTTCTCAAGCAGAATTTCCTGTGTTTAATGATAGTATTTTATCCAAGGATCTCAAATCACTTTACAAACATTGTGTAAACTTTTCAACACACACAAGAGTTAGCTAAACATTTCACAGACCAGTAAATAGAGATTTGGCTTGCCTAAAGTCACAGAGAAGATGAGGCCTGCTTTGGGAATATACTTGAGCTCTTTCTCCCAGTCTCTAACCAAAAGAATAAATTGCTGGCCAAGAACCTGGTGTAGTAGAAACAGCTTAATGTGAAATAGATGTTATTACGTCTTAGAGGCTATATTAGTATTGGAGGAATGGGTGTTTATGACTTGGCAGAGGGTTCTGTATCCCCATATAAGTCAGCCATGTAAACTTCATGTACTAGAGCTGGATGGAAAATGGTTTTCCTGTCCCACAAAGACTTCTGAAATTTCAAAAATATTTCCCATCTTGAATCAGAATCTCAAAATTTTTCATGAACCAATAATCTAAAATAAATAAGAAATAAAAATCAGGTCAGGTCTGTCAATATATTTTGTTTCAAATAATTTAAAAATATTTTAAGTCTTGATATTCTTTTTTTACCTTATTTTAGTATAAATTGTGTATAATTTCTAAATGATGGGATGTTTCAGCAATTTCAAAACATTTTTTTTCATTTTATTTCCAATTGAGAGAGTCATCTAAAGTCCTATGAACAAGTTCAGTTTGAGCAAATCAGCATCTTCATAGGGAAAAATATTTAGTCAGTAAATTCCTGACCCACTGTAACATTTACTTCAGCTTTACATTGGCTTAGAGGACCTCACTCTAACATCTTTCTGTAACATATTCATTCAGGGAGGGTTACTACTGAATGTAAAATCTCTCCCCTTAGGAGTATGGTATGTGTTGTTTCAGTTTGTTTCTGTGTTTTTGAAGAAGTGATCTATACATTTTAGGGGCACATTCTGTTCCCCAGAGACAAGCCCAAGAACCTGAGCTGAGTGTGGGGTATTTGTGAGGGACTAGTCCTTCCCAACAGATCATGAAGCAACATTGGAGCTGTTTTGACGCCACTACTCCAAACACTCCCAAGATTGGAGTGACCTTCATGGTCGTTACACACAGCCAGCCTACATGGGGAGGAAATAGCCAGTAGCTAGACAAAGTAGTGAGTCACTGGACCCATCCACAGCCAATCAGAGTGCACATGGAGCTGGGCTACAAGGAAGGTACTCAAATACTATGATGATGAGAACCATCTAAGTACCTAGACAGAAAGGTGCACCTTTGGTGCAGACTTCTAAAATCTTGATTCTTCTCCCCCCCTACACTGTGTAACTATATTAAATACTCTGCCCCTATGTTTGGGTTGGATTTGGAGCTGGGGTTTAATTTTCAGAAGCTGCCCTCCCCCCCTTTTTTTTTGGTACATTCCAAGAGAGACTAGCCCCAAGGCTGGTATGTACTTTGACAGACATAATGACATAATGTTTTTCTGTTTCTCAAAAAAGATCACTCATGTTAGTGAAGGTTTTTGGCAAGAGATGATAGAATGAGCACCTGTGAATGATATACTGAGTTACAACTGACAAACAACAGAAGGGAAGTCAGACCAAAAGCCCATTTTAGGAGAAAACTCTTCACTAATAAAGAAGAGTTTCTTTCCACACAAAATAAATCTGTCTTAGCTGAGACAGTAACATTAGGTATCAGTTTGGATCACAGCTGAGATTGGTGTTCCTACCCTTACGAAGAGTTATATCACAATATACGACTATTTAATGGAAGTATTCTACATTTCTTCAAGCTCTAGTGTAGTGCACTTCTGCTTTAGAGGACTGTAATTTTCCCTTTTATATTGTAATTTAGTAGGGCTGGTTTCAGAATATTTGTCAGGGAGCAAGATAATGGTTTGGGAACCCATGTCAGAGACTGTATCTATCTATCTATCTATCTAAACTCCCTCCCTCTGCCCCCCAACTTAATATTATAAGGCACCTTTCACAACAGTATCTTCTGTCTGCTGTATATCCCCAGACAACTGCTTGCTCTTTGTTTCCTTACATTGCAGTGGCTATTGACCTTCTTTCACTCTTATCCCAGCCCCCACAAAAAAGCTGAGCATGGTTTAGGGTAGGGAAAAGGGTAGGATAGGGGAAAGTTTAGGCATCCAAACTGGCAGCAGAGATAGTTCATATAACTAGTGACGATCACTGCTGTCTAGTGGACATACTTTCTATCAAGAGTACCGTTCAGCAGTGTATGACTGTAGCCCTGTAGCCCTGTAGGATCTGGGAAGTAAAACCCTCATACTATTACACATAACAAAGTTTTTCCTTCAGCTCAAGCAATAGGGACCAAATCTCTTACGTTGTCTTCTCTGATGCAGTTTATCTGTGCCCAAGAGTTTCAATTAAAGGTATGTAAAAGTATGCATTTTGGGGGATAGATATCAAACTTAGCGGAAGGATTTTCAGATCAGCCTACCTCAAGACATTCTTACGGCCAATTAACCTGAATAGGATGAACTGAGAAATGTGGATATTAAGAAATAATGATAGAGAGAGAGAGAGAGACATCTTTGCTTAGAAATTTGTCTTGTGATATAATGTGAGGAATCTGGATAATCTAAATTATGTGAAAAGTCAGAGATACAGGTGATGGCATTGAAACATTATGGCGCTAAGGCTATTTCTTAACACATTTGAATTGTCTCATCCTGCAGCTTTGACAAGTTGTAAAGTTGCATAATTGCATAATTTTATTGGCTATCCTGTGAAGTGCAATATCTGGTGACATATATAAGGTGTAAATCTTTTACCTTTTTATATTTTATTTCTTAATGAGAATTAATAAAAAATATTCACATGCAGTCACAATCTGATTTCATATGAATCTGCCCCTGAGCCTGGAACCTGGAATGAGAAGAAAACCAAAAATAAACAAACAAACCCTCCAGTAAATTAGTTGGATTTCCCTGAAAATTTGTAAGGAAAGGCCAAAAACTTGTTCTCTACAGGGGAAAGACAAGTCTGTATTGTCCAGCTATACCAGGAGGAGGACAGGAGACACTCAATGTGATTTAATTAGACTGCAACTTTATTCTTAAATGTCAAAGAGTGCCCAGCAGATAATAGCATACAGTGCAGGTAATTCCATAATCATTTACATATAGCCGACGGAGAGGGCTGCTGTCAGCCCTCCCCCTTTACCCATCCTGATCCCCAGCTAACCCACTGAGGGGCCCTCACCACCCAACTTTGGATGATGGTTAAGGGGACTATAAGATAAGGAGGGGTGGAGGTTGCTCCCTGCCGTACCAATCATAGCAGCCAGCAAGTTAAGTGTGCAGGTATAACTGCATCTATGCTAGAGGCCTCTGTTGGCATTGCTGTGTTGGTCAGGGATCACACCTCTTCATACCTTGATTGACATTCCTATGCCAGCAGAAGTCTGTAGCATAGACATAACCTGAGATGTGCCAAAGGTGGCAGTGCTTTTGTGATGGGCTGGAACCCCCAGCTTAATTTACATAGAGAGCTGGTAATAACCTTTGGTTTCTATTGATCTGGGACAATAATTGTTTTACATTGGATATTTCCAAGAGAGAGGAAAATCTGGATCTTAAAAAAGATTGGCCCAGCAGTCATCCATCTCACTTAGTTCATTTCAAATGCAGTTCATGTGCTTTGGTTATGTACAAAAGCTTGTAGATAGTTCATCATCAAAACTTTTTTCTTCTCTATCGAGGACTAGCTTGTTGCTTTTTTGGCTGCTGATTTGATTACATGTTGTACCTGCTGTAAACACTGGCTCCAGCCACCTGAGTGTCAGGCAGACACTGGGTAGATTGTAGCAGTGAGAAGGAAACAGACGGTGCTATCGATCTTCATGACTCCTGATGCACATGACTGCATTTCTCCCTTCCTAAGTAGAGCATACGAGGTGATTAAGTAATCAGCACTATTACCCCTGAGGAATATAAATCCCTGAAGCAGCCACTCAGAACAGTGCTTACCAGTCTCAGAAGCAGCAGCACAAGCAAGAGACTGCAGTGCAGTGTCCCAAATAGAAAACGTAATACAAAATGAATTTCAGGCTTCTGTATGGGTAGATGGATTTCAACTCTGGAAATATGCCCCTCCACACACACCTTTTTCCCCTTCAATTACAGCTTAATCATAAAATATGCTTATTTTGTCCTAAGATTAAAGTGAGTTGACATTGTAATGTGTGCCAAAACACTCTATTTAGGGTATTATTGTCTCTCCCCCCTCCCACCCAAAATAAAACACTGTTTTGTTCATATTTTCTGGGATAATAACCCTTTAAATTCCATCAGTTTTCCTTTTAAAGTTTCTTATTTTGATTTTTTGAAATTAATCCAACTGGCAAAAGAAGACAAATCTAGTTCATAAACAGCTTTTGAACACAGATGGATTATTTATTAAAGAGTTTTTTCGGCATCAGGTGGAAAAGCATTTTATGTGTTGATATTTATGCATTTCTGTATGTAATAGCATTTGTTTCATGGAATAATAGGAGACTATTACAAATCATGACCAATACAAACAAAGCTCATTACAGCGATCACAAGAAATAGCTTATTACTGTGAAGATCATAACTAAGTCCTTTCAACATCAGGCGCTCATCCAAGAACCACGGGTAGTTTCTTTAGAAAAAGAGGTCACCCCAAAATATGTAGCCTGTTTAAGTCATTGAGAATAGTATTAGTATTACCAGTATGCAAAGGATGCTTAATATTAAAGTTATTTTATTAGTTAGCAAAATATTGGAAGTAAAAAAAAAAATTAAAAAAAAAGACTGATAAGTCGAATAGTATATTCTTAGCTCATGTCAATGTGTTATGTTATTGAAATAGTCCTAAAGTAAAGTAAGAAAAGTCTTAGAATATTCTTGTTGATTTGTGATAGTTTTCTTATGTTTATAGTAGGACTGTCAAGTGATTAAAAAATAATCGTGATTAGTCGCGCTGTTAATAATAGAATACCATTTATTTAAATATTTTTGGATGTTTTCTACATTTTCAAATACATTGTGTGACAAAGTTCCTCCTCTGCCTTGGTAGGTCCTGTGCATATTGGCAGATTTGCTCGCTTCAGAGATTCACGGCAGCCCTCAGTTTGGGCACTTTTGCTAGCAGTTCAAACCTGCTGTTCACTCAGCTAGCGTCATCACTGGCCAGCATGGGGAGGAGGAGAACAGTCCCCACAGTCAGTCGGGGGATAGGCCAGAGACCTTCCCCTCTGGTGGGACCCACAGTCCAGGTCACCTCCTTTTGTCTCTTGTCTCAAGTAGGGAGTTGAGGCGGATGGGGGGAACCCAGGCTTGCCCTCTATTCCAGAAAGGCAAAGTGCACAAGGGTGACATGCATCCATGGGACAGTTAGTTATTACCCCACCATCCTGGTAAAAATTGAAATCCAGCAATGGTGTAGCAGCAGGTGTAGTCCCTAAACTCCCATACCCGGTGCTCATAGGGAGGGACTTTCCAGGATTTGGAGACTTACTCCCGGTAGGGGAATTGGAGAAGGGAACCCTGAAGTTCGTGAGACATCCACAGTAGACTGTCAACCCCAAATCTTCTCTGAAATATCCCCAGATTTGTTCTCCACACCCAGGCAGGATAGAAAGATAAAAAGGGAAATAAGGGCAGCTAAGGCCTTGGGAACCTGAATACTGACCCAAAGCCAGAGAGTCGCTCTCGTAGGTAGGTAGACTCGAGCAGCTGAAAAGGAGGCCGCCCAGGAGGGAGAAGCACCCGAGTCTGACCCCCACCCTAATGCCTCTGAACCAGTAGAGGCGACAGAGACTGCCCCCCTAGATATCAGGCAGATTAGCCCTGGGAGAGAAAATTTTGGACAGGACCAGACTGAAGACCCAAGGTATGACAACATTAGGAAGGAGGTGACCAAAATAGATGGGGTCCCCATGGATGGGAAAACCCAGGGACCAGGACCCTACTTCATAAGGAAGAATGATCTCTTGTACCAGGTTGCACCAGTACAGGGGCAGAAGATACAGCAGATCCTAGTACCTCAAAACCACCAGAATGCTGTATTAAGTCTTGCCTATAGTCATCTTTTTGGGGGGCATTTAGGGGTAGAGAAGACCCTGGCATGAGTCCTACGATGATTCTTCTGGCCCAGAGTACATGAAGAAGTGCAGAGGTACTGTGCATCCTGCCCAGAGTGTCAGCTGCACAGTCCCTGTCCCCACTTGAGGACACCTTTAGTACCCCTTCCCATCATAGAGGTCCCCTTAAAGTGAATAGCCATGGACATAGTGGGACCCCTGGAGAAGACAGCTCGAGAACACCAATATATACTTGTTGTTTTGGACTATGCAGAACACAGCCTCTAAAGTGATAGCCAAAGAGCTGGTGGGGATCTTTGCCTTGAATCTAAAACAAAGAGGGATTCACCTTCTTCCTCCTCTTTCCCCCCGCACCTATCCCTGGTGAGTTAGACTAATCCCCTGGGGTCTCAAACAAGGGGAAAAAATCACTCAGGTTCTTAAAAAGAAAAGCTTTTAATTAAAGAAAGAAAAAGTAAAAACTATCTCTGTAAAATCAGGATGGAAATGCTTACAGGGTATACAACTTATAAAAACTAAAGGGACTCCCTCCCTCCTAGCATAAGTACAAGTTACAGCAACCAGCAAAATATACATTTGCAAATACAGAAAACAAACAAAAGACTAATCCGCCTTTTTAATTAATACTCACTATATTGAACAGAAGAGACTATTTCAGGAAGCTTGGAGAGCCTGGATGTACGTCTGGCCCCTCTTAGATCCAAGAGAGAACAACCCCCAAAACAAAGAACCCAAACAAAGACTTCCCTCCACTGAGATTTGAAAGTATTTTGTCCCTTCATTGGTCCTCTGGTCAGGTGTCAGCCAGGTTCACTGAGCTTGTTAACCCTTTACAGGTAAAAGAGACATTAACCCTTAACTATCTGTTTATGACACACCCGATCCTCTACCTCAGCAGAAAACTCCTGCCAAGAGAGCAGAAGTATGCCATGGTTGAGAGAGAGTGCCTTGCTGTGAAATGGGCCATGGAAACACTATGTTATTACCTGCTGGGATGACAGTTTACCCTTGTGATTGACCATGCACCCCTCCAGTGGATGCAGTGAAATAAAGAGAAGAACGCAAGGGTGACCAGATGGTTCCTGTCCCTACAACCTTTCCAATTCACCATACAACACAGAGCTGGAAGCCACCATGGCAATGCAGATGGCTTATCACGGGTACACTGCCTGACATCCCAAGTTGCCCAACCCCGTGGTATTCAGCGGGGTGGGTGGAGTTATGTGACAGGGTCAGGCCACATGGCTACAGGAGAGTGATAGAAGGGAGATATGTTAGCTCCAGATTAAGCAAGTCCCTTTTCCCTGGGTAAGGTAATAGGGGCAGTTCCAGAACAATCAGGAACTTGCTGGAACCAATTAAGACAAACAGGCTAATTAGGACACCTGGAGCCAATTAAGAAGCTGCTAGAATCGATTAAGACAGGCAGGCTAATCAGGGCACCTGGTTTAAAAACGACCTCACTTCAATCAGTGAGGCACGTGCATGAGGAGCTGGGAGCAAGAGGCACAAGGAGCTGAGAGTGAGTAGACATACTGCTGGAGAACTGTGAAGTACAAGCGTTACCAGACACCAGGAGGAAGGTCCTGTGGTGAGGATAAAGAAGGAGTTGGGAGCAGGGCCAGCTCCAGGGTTTTTGCCACCCCAAGCAGCAAAAAGAAAAAGGTGAGCTGCAATCATGATCTGCAGCTCTACTGCTGCCGCTTCAGTCTTTGGCGGCAATTTGATGGCAGGTCCTTCGCTCCGAGAGAGAGTGAGGGACCCGCTGGCGAATTGCCACCGAAGACCCAGACATGCCGCCCCTCACCGTTGGCCGCCCCAAGCAGCTGCTTGCAGGGCTGGTGCCTGGAGCTGGCCCTGGTTTTGAGGAGGCCATGGGCAAGTAGCCCAGTGAGTTGTAGCTGTCACACAGCTGTAACAAGAGACACTGTAGACAGTTGCAATCCACAGGGCCTGGGCTGGAACCCGCATCCGCCTCAACTCCCTATTCGAGACAAGAGGAGGTGACCTGGACTGTGGGTCCCACCAGAGGGGAAGGTCTCTGGCCTATCCCCCAACCCACTAGGTGGGTCAGCAGAGACTGCGTGGGTTGTTCTCCTCCCTTTCCCCATGCTGGCCAGTGATGGGATTAGCTGAGTGAACAGCAGGTTTGAGCCGCTAGCAAAAGTGGCCAAACTGAGGGCTGCCATGAATCTCTGAGGCGAGCAAATCTGCCAATAAGCACAAGACCCACAAAGGCAGAGGACGAACTTTGTCACAATTGATTTCAATTACAATATAGAATACAAAGTGTACAGTGCTCACTTTATATTTATTTTTGATTACAAGCATTTGGACTGTGAAAAACAAAAGAAATAATATTTTTCAATTCACCTAATACAAGTAATGTAGTGCAATCTCTTTATCATGAAAGTTGAATTTACAAATGTAGAATTATGTACAAGAAAAAACTGAATTGCAGAATAAAGTAATATAAAACTTTAGGGCATACAAGTCCAATCAGTCCTACTAGACCTACTGTTTAGCCAATCGCTCAGACAAACAAGATTGTTTACTTTTGTAGAAGATAATGCTGCCTGCTTCTTGTTTATCATGTCACCTGAAAGTGAGAACAGGCATTTGCATGACACTGTTGTAGCCGGCATCACAAGATATTTACATGCCAGATGAGCTAAAGATTCATATGTCCCTGGATGCTTCAACTACCATTCCAGAGGACATGTGTCCATGCTGATGACGGGTTCTGCTTGATAACGATCCAATGCAGTGCAGACTGATGCATGTTCATTTTCATCATCTGAGTCAGATGCCACCAGCAGAAGGTTGATTTTCTTTTCTGGTGGTTTGGATTCTGTAATTTCCATGGCGGACTGTTGCTCTTTTAAGACTTCTGAAAGCCTGCTCCACACCTCATCCCTCTCAGATTTTTGAAGACACTTCCGATTCTTCGCTGGAGTGCTGTAGCTATCTTTAGAAATTTCACATTGGTATCTTCTTTGCATTTTGTCAAATTTGCATTGAAAGTGTTCTTAAAACAAACAATATGTGCTGGGTCTTCATCCGAGTCTACTATAATATGAAATATATGGCAGAATGTGGATAAAACAGAGCAGGAGATATACAATTCTCCCCCAAAAATTTCAGTCAGAAATTTAATTAACACATTATTTTTTTAACAAGCGTCATCAGCATGGAAGCATGTCCTCTGGAACAATGGCCGAAGCATGAAGAGGCATATGAATCTTTAGCGTATTTGGCGCATAAATATCTTTCAACACCAGCTACAAAAGTGCCATGCAAATGCCTGTTCTCACTTTCAGATGACATTGTAATTAAGAAGTGGGCAGCATTATCTTCCGTAAACGTAAACAAACTTGTTTCACTTAGTGATTGGCTGAACAAGAAGTAGGACTGAGTGGACTTGAAGGCTCTAAAGTTTTACATTGTTTTGTTTTTGAGTGCAGTTATCTAACAAAAAAAATCAAGATTTGTAAGTTGCACTTTAATGATAAAGAGATTGCATTACAGTACTAGTATGAAATGAACTGAAAAATACTATTTCTTTTATTTATAATTTTACAATGCAAATATTTGTAATAAAAATAATATAAAGTGAGCACTGTACACTTTGTATACTGTGTTGTAATTGCAATTGATATATTTGAAAATGTAGAAAAACATCCAAAAATATTTAACAAATTTCAATTCATATTCAATTGTTTAACAGTGCGATTAATTGTGATGACTTTTTTGAGTTAATCATGTGAGTTAACGGCGATTAATTAACAGCCCTAGTTTATAGCAGTATTCTGCAGAAGGTACGCTATGTGGATACACAGGGTGAGAATCTGTACCGCCCCTTGAAGAGGTGCTACACAGAACTCACAGCACAAGGGAAGATGGGGGCTAAGATTGCTTTCAACCATCTTTGCACTCTTCTGATTCTCTGTTGTTCCAGGGGCAGAGCAGCTCAAGATGGCAAAATAGTCCTGAATTTAGGGCAACATCCCTGGCTCTGCCCAATGGCAGCATTGTCACCCACAATCAAATCTGTGCTATGTGTTGTGGCTGCTTCCTGACATATACCTCCTGCCCTAGCCACACCCTCTCAGCTAGGGCTTGTAAGGGGCTGTTCATTTGCCTGGAGATTTCTCCCCTGGCTTTTAGAGCCACTTTACAGTGCTCTGGACTTTTACCCATCATACAGGGGCTGGTGCGGGGATGAGATTTTCTCCCATAGTCAGGAAGTTAGTATGATGTGATGTAAATATTCTGGCACAGGTGTTTGCAGTAAATAGGTAGGCATTTTTTTCTGGATAGTGTATATGAGTATTTGGTAGTCAAGTGCTTGCCTTGATAATAAACTTGGAATGTTTGTGCTCTCCCAAACACAGCCATCTCTATAACTTTGTATCCTGGTTTATCTGCTATTCCACTGTCATTGCTATACAAAAATATATCGAGAAACAGAATGCAGTGGTGTGTGTGTGTGTGTGTGTGTGTGCATAAATAAACAAAAAGTTTTAAGAACACAGTGCAGTTACAGGGGGGAGTGAATCAACCACTGGGTCATTGTGGAACTTCTTAGAGAAGAGTTTCATTTGTCAACTTTCCCCCCACCGCCTCGGGAGTCATCTTTACAAAGTCTCAGTTCCTTAGCTTTCATTTCCTTTTGCCTTGTGAGTGCTGCTCACCACGAGGGTTATATTCAGTTTATAACGAGCAAGGTTCACCTTTCCCCCTTCTGCTCCACCTTTCATTGCAACTTGCAGTTTTCTTTTCACATGTTACAAAAAAGATAGAAATTGCAATGGCACAGGAGATTTCCTGGTTTCCTTTTTGCAGCAGTGGTGCACTGCTGACAAGTCCTGGGCCTGGAGGTGATTAACACAAGTGGGATGTCAGAAGGGACCATCATGATCATCTAGTGTGACCTCCGGTCCATTGTAGGCCACAGAACTCACCCACCCACTCCTGTAATAGACCCCTAAGGTTCTAAAAGCTGCTTCTTGCCCTAGAGGTCAGTACTTCTGTTAGTAGAACACTGAGTGAGTTAACCTTGCTGTTTAGCTACAAAGAAGTCCTTCTGGAGCTTGTGGCAGAGTATGTGGAAGAGCTGTTGCCAAAGGCTCTCTAGCTTCTATGGGAGTAAATGGATGTACCTGAGAGCGGGAAGGAAAAAAACAAAAATACAGATAAATCAATTACAAAATTAAGAGTAGTGGGGGAAATCAACTGACTTTTTTTGAAACCCTACTGGGCTTTAAACCCTGTACCCCAAGCCAAGTACTGTGCACACCCAGTAGCATAGAGTAATTATTTCTGTGTATACTTTTGAGGCATTCAATTCACATGCATTACCACCTTGTTCCAAAGAGTCCACAAACTCTCATGGTTGTGGAGACAAGTTTAAATAGTGTCAGTGCTCATTGCCCCAAGATAACTTGATATTACTGAAACAAACAACAAAATAATACACGTTTTTTGTTTGAGGTGTATGGGTGTTTAGTAAGTGCTCATGAAAACACTGGATTGACAGCCCTCAAGATTGAAGTCCCCTTCACAAAACATACAGCATGCTCAGCAGCAGCGCAAGCCTTTCCACAACATCCAGCCAATGTGGCAAAACCTTGACCACAACCTCATAGAGTCAGAGCCCATTTGATTCTCTATGGCCATTCAGTTTTTGCCTTTCTTTGGATAAGAATGCAACACAAGAGGGGCAGCTATGCCTGTCATTTCTGCGACGGACGTTTATCCATTTGTAATTGGACTAAACCCATTCAACTCAGTTCGCATAAGCCACATCAGGCATAGTTCAGAGATAGGGTGACCATATTTCCTGAAGGCTGGGACTGGCATCACAGCTCTAGCCCTGCCTGCCCCCTGATGGAGCTGTGACACACCCCCACCCCTCCCCCTGCTCTGGGGCTGGCATCACCACTTGCCCCCCTGCACGTTCTTCCACATTCCACTTTTTTGACAAAAGTGGGCATTTGTCTCATTTGCTGTTGCCAACTGATCAAATTGGCAAGAGCAAATGGGACAAATGCCACATTTGCCAAAAAAGTCAGGACAGCTGGGACAGAGCTTAAAAAAGGAACTGTCCCGGCCAAAACAGGACATATGGTCACCTGATTCAGAGAACATATCAGGCCTAATTCTGCTCTCAATCATGTGGGCATAACTCCTGGTACCTATGGTAGGGGAGAGTAGAATGGGGCCTGTCAGCCTAGTCAGTAGAAATAAGGGCTTGCAATACATCACAGGGTAACACAGAATTTCATGAGACTGCATATGTTTAGCATGGAGGGAAAATAATAAACAGATGATAATGTGGAGGACATTACAGACATTACTGCCATCAAATACAGACAGTGGCACTGAGCTCTGTGAAATTAAAGTGATGTAATTCTTCTGTGGCTGAGATCAGGATTCTGACTACTATCACAAAAATTTGCTTTGTTTAGTATCACTAGAAGCTTTTTGTGTCATTCAGGATCCTTGCAAGAGCACTATACAAGTGGAAAGCTGTGATATTCCTGTTGTCTACTAAATCATACAATTAATGCAGCTGGTAGATAGAAAAATATATTGTATGCAAAGGAACTTTTAATGGTGTGGTGACTGTTTTTTTTCCCCCTCTCTAAAATACAGATCTTCAAATAATATGCATTAAGAATTGAGGACTAATTGCATCCTTGGTGGAATTTTACATTCTCTTTTCAAAAGCACTAATTGATAAGAATGTAAAGAGAAACTATTTTAAAGACAATTAAAGTCAAATATAGGTGAATGCTTATAAAAAGCTATTAGATTAGAACTAGAACTTGCTACCTCCTCCTATTTTTGCAGTTGTTACATTCACCTATTAAACTGTCCTCTCTCAGAAGTCACTTGGAGACTTGATCCCAGATTTGGTTTGAGCAAAGCAGATCAATGCCAAGTGAACCAGTACCTCACACAGTGAAGGGTTATTGTACTTCGTGCATCACTCTTTTTACATACCAAATTCTCATTGACTTATTTGTACACTATAGTTAAAACTATTTCAGCTTAGCTCACTTAGATCTTATGTCCAAATTATTGCTGCTTCCACAATTGCAGTTACTAGGTTCCAGTTCTATTGTGCAATGGAAAATGTAGACCCAATGCCAGATTCTGATACCAATGATGTCAGTGGCAAAACTCCAATAGATTTCAATGGGAGCAGTATCAGGCCTCAGTCTGAGTCTTCACGTGCTTATAATAAGAAAATCAATTCTATTGCTAAAGGAATGAACAATTATTGTGGAAGATTATCAGCTACAGTCAGTTACCATGTTGCACTCTGGTTTTTAAGAGGAACGCTGCCAAGTAAGAGGAAGGAAATAATATAGCTGTGGAACAAACTCCAGTTTGTATCATTGCTCTGATAGTACATACTAGGACATTAGAGTGATTTTGATGGAAGATAAGCACATAATGAACTTTCAGCATGCCCTAAAGTGTTGTCTTGAATAGGTGTGTTTGCTTGAATTGGGGGTCTATGAGCCTAATTTTCAGATGTGCTTAGCTCATGCTATTGCCATTGTTTCAGCATTAAGATTCAGCACAACTGCAAATCAGGCACTAAATCTTTAAAATTAACCGTTATTTTTATGGCTTTTTCATTACATAAATAACATTTTGTTAAGAATTGTACTTTGGGGCAAAAGTGAGAATGTGAAATATTTATTACCAAAAAGCCATAATTTTACATGACTCTTTCGCTTTTCCCTTATGCCCCCCTTCACTCTTGCCCCTTGAACTGCTCCTAGCTCCACAGGTGGGAAAATTGCATTAGGTTTCACAATTCTAAAATAAAGTTAGTTATAAAATCCTTTTCCTGAGAGTGCTGGGTACTTTCTTCTGGTCAGGAATCACATTCACAAGATAGCTAAAGCAGATGTAATTCTACCTATTAATGTTTCTCTAAGATTAAAATATATTATTGGTTTTCTTAAAGGAAACACATCATCAAAACAGAGTGCTCAATACAAAGAGTAATTACAACTATGTACTTTATAAACTGGGGTGGGGAGGAAGAATACAAGGTAAATATACGACAATCTTGGAAATAAAGGGTACTTGGAAGTGAAAACTAATCTTGACACAACAAACAGAACTGAAATCTTGTAATGATACCTTGAATCTCCTAATGAGATTAGGAGAAAGAGGCTGCTGATCTTTTTTTTGTTTGATTGATTTAAAGGTGCATTAATCTTACTAGCACTGTCTATGCATTCAACCCCACAGGAAAAAGTGTTGTTATTCAGATACTAGCTTTGGTTTGCCCAGTTGTAGGAATGCCTCACATTGTCAATACAGGTCATAGGGACATTGGCAGAAATGAAGATTCCTTACCTGGAGCACATATTATGCTATGTTGCAAATTCAATGGTGATCGGAATAGTAGTGGTGCAGTAAACCCTGGGCATAAATTGACCAGGAAATGGTAATGTTACTTGTACCTATTTAGGATTCAGTGCATGTGAAAAAATAGTGTAATTTACATACTTAAGGGGGCATTTCAGGAAAAGCAACTGAGTGGAGGGTATAAAATAAAACATCTTCCCACACCTTACTTCACACCCTTTGGTTAATTGCTGCACATCTACTCCTTTCCATTTCCATGTAGTATAAATTACACTCATTTTTCAACACCCACTCTATACTAGATCTGTATAATTACATTGATTTACATTTACTTTCTTACCAATTTATGTACAATGTTTAACTTGCACCAGAATTTACATCACCACTGATTTCACTGAGAGATTTCTGGAGGGAATACACCCACTTCCACCAAGTCAAATTCTGGCCTAATGGCTCTAACTCCATTAATTCTGATTTCAAAGTGTATCAGTGGAGAGGTTAGCCCTGTATATTTAAGACAAAATATGTGAAAAAGAAGAAATTCTTTTATGAAATCAAAGGAATTCATTAGCAGCAGGGCATGGAATTTATTATATTATCTCAGTGCTGCTTTATCTTGGTATAGCTATTTGCTATATACATGGGGACAGATACTCAACTGGGGCAAATCAATATAGCTCCAATGAAGTTGTGACAGAAAATGGAGAGTCTTCTCTGTTATTCTGATACATTGCAGATGCTTAGGTTTATTTTAAATTGTGTGCTATTCCTTTTCTAATAATCTTCTTATTTCATTTTATGTGTATAAAAGATTTTCTATCACCAAGAAGACAAGTTCTTAGCTACTTAACTTTTTATATGAAAACAATTGGTCAAATTTTGCTATAGATAATAGTGTTTTTATTACCTAGCTCTTGTTGCAATCTTTCAGGTATCTATAGCTGAAAATGTCACTGTAGAAGAATTGTAGCTTTCAGAATCATGATTAAACAAGCCAACAACCAGAATAAGGAAGTGAAAAATACTTTACAAGGATTACAGTGTAAAAAAAAGTTTTAAACAAAATCCATAATCTACAAATAGCAAAAGAAGCAATCAAATTAAATAGATCTTAAATGGTGGAGCTCAGTGCTTGGCAGTTCATAGCCCCAAGGTGTCCAGGTTTGCTGTGTCAGGTATGAAAGCAAAAAAACCAAAACAAACAAACAAAAAAACCAAATTGCGTCAGCTCCAGCACCTCTTTCATTACAATTTAAGCACTCATGGAGTTCTTTGTGAGACAGATTCTCAGCTGGTATCAATTGACATAGCTCCACTGAAGTCAATAGAACCACATAGGTTTACACCAGCTGATGATCTCTGCTCGCCCCCTCAGTACTGCACCCCACTTTTTTGACAAAAGTGGGCATTTGTCAACTAATCAAGTCCTCAAGAGAAAATGGGACAAATGTCCAGGGCCACTCAGAGGATTCAGGGGGCCTGGGGCAAATCAATTTCAGGGGCCCCTTCCATAAAAAAAAGTTGCAATACTATAGAATACTATATTCTGGTGGGGTTCCCTGCGGGGAAGCCCTGGGAAAAATAAACATTTAAAAACCTTCCGCATCTCAGCCCAAACCCAGTTTTGAGAAAACTTCTTTTCAAGTCACCTTTACGAGGTATCACTGGTTCTCAGCATCAGCTAGTGCTAAAAGGCACTAAAGCTCATTAAAAGAGTTGGACAAATATTTTCCGTCAAAACATTTTTTGGATCGAAAACCGGGGCGGGCGGGGGGGGGTTAAAAAGCAGAAAAAAATCACGGACAATGTCTGCTTTCCTTCAAAACTTGTTGTGTTTTTTTTAATTGAAAAACTTAAATTAGTCTGCCAAAACCTGAACATGGTTTGAGGTTTCAGAAGTGTGTGGCCAAATATTTGCTGCTTGCTGTGTTTGATTGTTTAAAGAAACAATAACAAAATTCTGCTTTAAAAAAAAATCCAAAACTTTTGAACCACCTCAGCTTGTGACCAAACACCTGAGCCCATCCAGTCAGAGATTTTTCCAGGTTTCTGATACTCTGCTGGCTTCCTTGACTCATATCTGTCTCCATAACTTTCGGTTCATTTACCTTAGAACATAAGAATGGCCATAGTGGGTCAGACCAAAGGTCCATCCAGCCCAGTATCCTGTCTACTGACAGTGGCCAATGCCAAGTGCCCCAGAGGGAGTGAACATAACAGGTAATGATCAAATGATCTCTCTCCTGCCATCCATCTCCACCCTCTAACAAACAGAGGCTAGGGACACCATTCCTTACCCATCCTGGCTCCACGGGGTCCCTCACAAACTGGAGATGGTTACTGTGGGTTTGTCTTTAGTATAGCTTAGGTCTGGTCTACACTACGGGGGGGGGGTCGAACTAAGGTACGCGACTTCAGCTACGCAAATAGTGTAGCTGAAGTCAAACTACCTTAGTTCGGCTGACTTAACCGTCCAGACGCGGCGGGGTCGAACTCCGCGGCTCCAAGGTCATCTCCACCACCGCCGTTTGCGGTGGTGGAGTTCTGGAGTCGACCGGAGTGTGTGGGGAGTTCGAACTATCGCGTCTTGATTAGACACGATAGTTCGAACTCCGAGAAGTCGAACTCACCGCGTCGACCCGCACGGTAAGTATGGACCTACCCTTATATACATACTGCACGAACTGAGCATTTGAGCTTGTTCCAGAATCTGGGATGAGCCTCTGTTGTGAAAACTGAAATGCTCAAAATAGACACAGAGTGCTAAAATTAAATTAACCCAGGGGTTCTCAAACTGTGGGTCAGAACCCCACAGGGGGTCACAAGGTTATTATTGGGGGTCACGAGCTGTCAGCCTCCATCTCAAACCCTGCTTTGCCTCCAGCATTTATAATAGTGATAAAGTGTTTTTAATTTATAAGGCGGGGGGGGGGTTGCACTCAGAGGTTTGTTATGTGAAAGGGGTCACCAGTACAAAAGTTTGAAAACCACTGAATTAACCCCTCTGGAGCCTCAGGGAATGCAGGGGAGGGGGTCTCCCTTAGTAGGGCTGTTAAGGAGGTAGGTGGTGTAGGATATTGCTCGTCTCATGTGATCCCTCCCCCATGGAAAAGATAACAGCTTGGCTCTTTGTGTTAAATAGCTGTCTGCAAGCCTCAAACTGCTGAATGAGCTTTAGGGTAGGGAAGGCTGTGCATCCCCAAACAGCCTAGCCCTGCCCCCTATCTGACCCCCACCAACTTCCTGCACCCCAACTGTCCCCCTCAGAATCCCCGACCCATCCTGCTCCTTGTCCCCTCACTGCCCCCCTGAGACTCCCCTCCCCAACCACCACCCTGGGACCCCACCTCCCATTAACCCCCCCGTTCCCTGTCCCCTGACTGTCCCAACTCCTTCCCCCCCGCTGAGTCCTGACAGACCCCTCAGAATGCCCACGATCCAACCCCGATTCCCCGTCCCCTGACCACACCCCTCCCCGCAGAACCTCTGCCCTCTCCTTATGCCCTGACTGTCCCTGGACTCCCTGCCCCTTATCCAACTCCCCAGGCCCGGCCCCCTGCCATGCTGCTTACCCCTGCCTCCCCCCCTCTCCCGGAGCCTCAGCGCGCCACGTCCAGAGTGGCCCTGGACAGCGCTGCAGCGGCATGACTCCAGCTGGGCCCCGGAGCTCGCAGCCCCACCCCCTTACCACACGGCTCTGAGCGGGGCAGAGCTCAGGCACCGCTAGAGCCACGCCGCTTTAGCTTTGTCCAGAGCTGCTCCTGTATGCAGCACCCTGAGGCACCGGGGGATGGGGGAAGGCAGAGGCAGGGCCGGGGTCGGGGCCAGAGCATTCTCTTGGGGGCCCCTGTGGGGCCTGGGGCAAATTGCCCCACTTGACCCCCTCCCTCTCCCCCCGGGGCGGCCCTGCAAATGTCCACTTTTGCCAAAAAAATCAGGACAGGGCTTAAAAATGGACTGACCTGGGCAAAATGGGACATGTGGTCACCCTATGGCTTCATGCTCCAGGTATTGCGATCTGATTCACAGGCTCAGAGAACCACTCAGGTTTGGTCCAGCTTAGCCTCCATCATGATGATAGAGGGATAGTTGGACCACATTTGAGTGGTGCTGCGGACCCTCCAAACTAGATGACAACACCTGGCGCAGAGAGTTGGAACTGCCCCATGGAACAGGAGCTGCAGAAGCCACAGCTGCAGGGTGAATTTTTCATTGTTTATGTTGTTTTATTTTGTGGTATTTTGCATTAGTGAAAAACATGTGTGTCTATTCAGAGTCTATTTGCACACTGTCAAACTGGGAGGACATATCTAATGGGGTCCCACAGAGGTCAGTTCTGATACTCGCTGTCAAGCTAATTCCCACAGTGGCACTTCAAGTGCAGAAGGTGGGGGCCCACAGGGATTCTAAAAATTAATACTGGCCACTCCAGGCTTGTATTAAACCCTAAAGTTACAGCTTTTCTCTGACCCTGGATTGGTAGATGCTGCCACCACCCAAGTGGAGAACCCTTTGATAGCCCAGGAAGGCGCAGTGGGGAATTCCTTCCTGTGGTACCCTCAAGCCCTTTCATCCCTCCTCTGGGGAAGAGCTGGGAGAGGGGAAGGAAATGAGGTGTTGCCACCAACTAATTAAACAATGTGCACAGACCTCTTAAAACACAAAAATCCAGTTTTGTTCTTAAAAAAGGTAAATTTTATTAATAAAAAAAAGTAAGAAAATACATCTGGGAACTCAGGCTATTGCTAGATTTAAAAAGAGCAACTACAAGAATTAAGCACCAAAAATAGCTTTCTTGAGGTCGAGTTTAAAGGTTACAAGCCATAGGAATCCACAAGCCATAATGAAATAAAAGGGATAAACCTAATTGTGTCTTCCTAGACATTTTCCTGATCTACTTACATATCTGGGGTTTTAAATGAGTAGTTTCTATGATACTGATGATTTTTTCATACCTGGCCCAAGTTTCTTCCGGCATAGTTGCTGCCCTATCCACCTCTCCCCTGGAGAACAACAGACAGACAGACAAATGGGAGTCTTTTGTTTTTACATTTTAAAAAGTTCTAGCCTCCCCATTGGCTCTTTTGGCCAGGTGCCCACTCACTTCCTTTCACCTATGCATGGCAGTGAGATGTGTTAACCCTTTACAGGTAGAGAAATTAGAGAACAGCTACTAAGAGGGATTTTATAGCTACTGGCTGGCTGGGTGTCCATAAAAGGGAGCTACGCTCCCCCTCCTTCATTTATCACACTGGCACTATTCAATATTTTCATTAATGATTTGGATAATGGAGTGGAGAGTATGCTTATAAACTGTGTGGATGACACCAAGCAGGAAAGGGTTGTAAGTGCTTTGGAGGACAGGATTAGAATTTTAAAAGTGCTTGACAAATTAGAGAATTGGTCTGAAATCAACAAGATGAAATTCAATAAAGACAAGTGCAGATTACTACACTTAGGAAGGAAAAATCAAATGCACAACTGAAAAATGAGGAATAACTGGGTAGGTGGTAGTACTGCTGAAAAGGATCTGTCATCTATAGTGAATCACAAATTGAGTATGAGTCAATAATATGATGCAGTTGCAAATAAGGCTAATAGCATTTTGGGGTGTCTTAATAGGAAAGTCACAGGTAAAACACAGGAGGTAATTGTCCCACTCTATTTGGCATTGGTGAGGCTTGGAGTACTGTGTCCAGTTCTGGGAGCCCCTCTTAGGAAAGATGTGGGCAAATTGGAGAGAGTCCACAGGAGAACAACAAAAAGGATAAAAAGTTTGGGAAACCTGACCTATGAGGTAACTGGACATGTTGTCTTGAGTAAAAGAAACTGAGGGAGGACCTGATAACAATCTTCAAATACATTAAGGGCTATTATAAAGAGGACGGTGAACAATTGTTCTTCATATCCATGAGTGTAGGTCAAAAAGTAATGAGCTTAATCTGCAACAAGGAAGATTTAGGTTAGATATTAGGAAAAACTTTCTG
This sequence comes from Mauremys mutica, assembly GCF_020497125.1. Classification (NCBI taxonomy): domain Eukaryota; kingdom Metazoa; phylum Chordata; order Testudines; family Geoemydidae; genus Mauremys; species Mauremys mutica. The sequence goes on along the minus strand of NC_059080.1, from coordinate 31,524,227 downwards.
ATTATAAGGGATAGTTAAGCACTGGAATAGTCTTACAAGGGAGGTTGTGGAATCCCCCTCATTAGAGGTATTAAAGAACAGGTTAGACAAACACCTGTTAGGGATGGCCCAGGTTTACTTAGTCTTGCCTTGGTATAGGGGGCTGGACTTGACAACTTCTCAAGGTCCCTTCCAGGCTTACATTTCTATGATTGTACATACTTCCCCCCCCCCCCCGATGGCAACCCAGAAGTGTCTGTAAACCCTTGGAAGAAACTAAAGATTGGCTACATCACAAGACCCAGAAGATGGACTTTGTCATCTCTAGAATGGAGACTTAGGGCTGGTCTACACTGGGGAGGGCGGGGTGTCGATCTAAGATACACAACTTCAGCTATGTGAATAGCGTAGCTGAAGTCGAAGTATCTTAGATCGATTTACCTTGGGTCCTCACGGTGCGGGATCGATGTCCGCGGCTCCCCCGTTGACTCCACTACCACCGCTCACTCCAGTGGAGTTCCGGAGTCGATGGGGAGCGCGTTCGGGGATCGATATATCACGTCTAGATGAGACGCGATATATCGATCCCTGATAAATTGATTGCTACCCACCGATAGGGCGGGTAGTCTGGACATACCGTAACATATGGTAGACACAGCAAAGGTTGTGGATAGAACCTAGGAATGGCTGAGTGTCATCCCAGAGAAGTCATATTTGACATGTTTGGAATTACTGTATTATGTGTTGTCTTAAAGAAATATGAAAACTTTTGAATTGTGACTGAAAGGGAGTAGCAGTTTGTATAATAACTTGGCTTTTTGGGCAAAGACAGCTAACAGCCTCCTAGGGCAGTGAATCATTGACAATGCATAGTGACATTATTCTAAGTAGGACATCTTCTAGTAGGTCAGCTTAAGCAGTATGGAAAATGTTGTGTGTCTATTTAATATCTACTTATATTCAAAGAGGTTCTTTGAAGTGCTAAGAATTAAATGAAAGGAAATTGAATAATAATAAATTAATATTTTTTTTAAAAAACTGTAGATGTTCAAATATTGGCTTTGATTAAATATTGGGTATATCAATAATTTGTGTAAGAGATTAACTGCCCTATTTAAATATATTATTTTATGTTGACACGGTGTAATAATACTTCCCATATGCTGATTCATAAAATTACTAAGGCCTCGATCCTAAACCTATTAAAGAATGGGCAAGCTGCTGTGTCCATGAAGAACTCTACTGAAGCCAAATTTACTCTTGATTTTCCTAATAAATATTTCTTTCTTTATGATAATTTTGGCATAAGACTATTGTTTGGGTAACTGTCCTTGGGCTGCTCCCAGAGATAGGGAAAACAATCTCTGTATAGGTAGAGACAGAAGAAGGTTAAAGTTACCTAATCACTAGTTGCAGTCACTTGGGGAAAACCTGGTGCCACAGAGAAAGGAACAAATTGTTCATCCAGAAAAAAACATAGAGGACCTTTAACCTGCCATGATAATGAGGAGGCAGCAGTGCCACTGTTTCCTTTTAATAAAAAGAATTTCAATCTTCAAAACAAATCTGAATATAAACAGAATGAATAATATGCACAACTGGTGCCTGTTTGACACATACAAGTCAATTCCCTGGTCCATATTTCTCTTAACTGTCCTCATTTATAAAGTAAAGCATGCCACTTATTTTAGAGAAAAGTTGTGTCACTGTCTCACACAAGGTGTTTCACGCTTCATTACATGATGAATTATTGACTTCAGCAACTTTATACATGTTATAACTTGATATATGTCAAAGGGAGTGAACCCCAAATAATTTCAGGTTTCTTCCTTTGCTAATTGGTGTTGTCACTCCTTTAGAGACTTTGCCACACAATCAGTCCTTAACATGTTGAGACCTCATCCCAGCTCTATAGAATTTAACTGGTGGCCTTTTTCTTACTTGCTGCATTTTTTTTCCTATCAGAGGTCACCGCTGTGATCTTTTCGTAAAAACATGTAGCTTCATTACAAAAAAAAGTTCTTATTAATCCATCAGTTGCTTTTAAACAAGTCACACTCAATCTGCTCCAAAGAAAGCTTTACTTGTACATGCCAAAGGTACTTTGAGTTTCTTCATGCTTGGACTCATATTTTTACCTCTTGGTTTTCATACATACAATATTTCAGAAAGCCTTCAGTGGCAGAGAAGAGATAAAAAAATCAGGCATTTTTGTTACAATTCTGATCCTTATTCCAAAAATTGGTTTGCCTAAACTATGTGGAAATAGAAGTAAATGATTCATCTCTACAAAATGAGGCAGACGTGTTTAGTAAAACACATCTATATTAATTTAATTCAGCTCCAAGAATAAATGTTTTCCACTGAATTACATTTATCAAAACAGATTATCAAAGCTTGATAATTAACTTCCAAACAAATGTGAATTAGCATATATTGTATGAGCATTGTGTATTAATCAACTAACATCGAGTGAGGTACCTACCTACGCATGCCCAGGAATTACAAAATTAATGAAAGATGGCAGTACACAAAACTGTAACTAATTAAGCAAGACATCAAAAATTCTATAGGTATTTGACTGAAGAGGTTAGATTTGAGTTATATTTACATGGTAATTTTATTCCAGTGTTCAAGTCTGAGAAGCATGCTATGTGTTCTTAACAGCTAACGTCTGCTCTGCTGCATGCATTCTGTTTCTTTATATCCTCCTTAATTCCAATGTTTAAATAATTCAATAATAAAGATTTATCTAACTGTTTGAAAATAGTTTGGACAGGAGGCAATGAGATCAACACTGAAATTTGGGGTAGGAGGGAATATCTCCATTGCTACACTGGTGTTTTAATCATTGCTACTGCATGATACACATGAAAAGTAGTGCATAATAGCACGTTGTCACAAAATCAAACAATTTTGCAACTAACCATAAACCCCACCGGACTTGATCCTGAGAGATGCTGAACATTCACAATTTCCACTGACATCCAGTCCTCCACTCAGTGGCACGAGTGTATTGGGGGCCTGGAGATCTACTTCAGTCTGTGGGATGAAGCAAAGGCTATAGAACTGCAGAACTGCTCTTTAGCCTGGGGATAGGAATAAGTCTCTGGTCAGGTGAAAGGAAAAATAAGTTAAGAGTTCACTCTATAAAGATGCAGATCCCCCTGATTTACAAAATCCAAATCAAATTGGGAGACAGGGATTATTTTAATACATTTCTCAGTCCTAATGTAGTATGTTGGTGCTTGATTGTAACACTGACCTGCAAACAACTCATTTAATCTAAGGGAAAATGTCCATGGAAAAGAATAAATGAGGCTTAGCAGTCAGAATTGTTCCAGGTTATAGTTTAGTGACTGTCACTGCCTCTTTAGCTACAGTTTAAAATACGAGCATCTTTGAAAAGAGCGATAGTCGAAAGAGATCAAGCCTTTCTTACATATAAAGTGCCTAAGTACTGTCTAGAAGGAAAACAGAAACCTTCAGCCCACCGACACAAATGGTCTCCAGGGATGCACATTGTCGAAAGGCTCCTCTTCAATTGAAACTCGAGTTCTGAGAGTGAAGTGATGGAACTGAAGGCTATGCTCATCATTAAGTGCACTTCCCTCGAATATCTTTTTGCAATTTTTAAACTGCATAAGAAAGCTCCTAAAGTGCTTTTATTTCCACACCTTTCATGTGCAGTTCAGTCTGCTGTTTGGATTGACAATGGTGAAATATTTCTCCAGAAGGGCCTGGGCACAGAAATAACTTGTCTGATATGTGGGAGGTTTTTTTCTTTTGAGAGTCGGGGGTGGTAATATTAGAATTAACTGGAGTAGGTGTAGTGCTCTTACTATGAAAGCTGTCAGGGTCTAAACAAATAGAAAATCATTCAAATGGGAGCCTATGGGAGGGGGTCATTTGGGTCAATAAAGACCCTTCTCCTTCTTATTATGCATAGTTCACTACAATCAGAATGGTAAGGCATTAAATTACAGCCACAAGTGCCAATATTTAAATGATAATGACTATGTGGTCAAGTGGAATTGATCTGAAAATTCAAATTAGCAGGTGTAAATGATCAAAAATGTTTAAGACATAGTGTGGCTGCCTCTACAGCATTCTTGGACACTGGCAACTAAACATGCTTCTCCTGCTTCTTTTCAGATTAATTGTGCTAGGACATTATGGGGAGGAGAGGACTGCTTCTTGCCTTTGCATGTTCCAAGTTAGAGCCACCCAGATTGAAGCATCAGGGGAAATATATTTTGGACTAAAGACTGCACCTGGGGAGAGCATCTCAATTGGGCAGAAAGTAGGTGGAGTCATCACAGACACAACTGGAGATACACATCCCATAATGGAGCACTGCAAATTACTCCCTACCTTAGTACAACAGGAGAGCTCCAGGATTGGATGGATGGCAACATCATCAAATCACCGTATAATTCAGTAGAATTGTCTCTGCACTTCATTCCTGAAATGTGATCACTCAGGAATTGTCTACACAGCGTGGCAAAGCATATTAGAGGAGTGTGATTTGTAAAAGTGCTCTAACGTGCTGTGGTTTAATTGCCCGGTGCACAGCCTGTTGGAGCACTCTGAAAGGTGCCGTGTAGACAAGTCCTCAGACTCTCTTCTGTTCTTGGTTGTGTTCTAAGCAAAAGCTATTATGTCTATTCCATGTCTGTTGGCTTTTTAATAGGAACCCAGACTTACCAGAGCTCAGGAAAATGAAGATTAATGCCCTGTAACTTGCTGTACTGCCTATTCTCATTGCTTGAAGATTTAACTTAAAATTAACATTATGTGTGTTCTTAACATGTGTTTTATATATGCTCTATGAGCAATCAAGTTGCCAGTATCCCACAATGTTTATCAATTAGCATTTCTCTGAATTGCATTTTGAAAATAACAAAAGTAGGAATGACTTTTTTAAATACTTTCCTGTAGTGTCCTTAAAAATAGCATTTCAACAAAAGCCTTTCAAAGTACAGTTTAGCTTGATTCCAGTGTCAAATAATACACTTGATTATAAGGTTCAAAAATGAGATCAGCGCAGTTCCTTGAAACTAACCTCAGCTTCAAAAAATGTACAGTCTTGGTTAGTGCAGACTAATGTGATTTACCTCTTCATATATATAAAACCTCTTATATAGATAGACTTTCATTTGGACACTAGAGGACAATGAAAGGTTCTAAATAACAATTTACATAAGATGACATTAGAATAATAGGAATTTTAGGGACAGTTCTTTTCGGCTTCCATCACATTTTTCTGTCTCTAGAATTTCTTCTTGCCTTTTCCCTTTCCACTTCACAAATTAATATGTTTCATCATTATTTTATAATGCCTGCCAATTTGTAAGTCACAATTGATGATGCTGTTTGGCCAGTTGGCACACGTTTATACTGAATAAGCCAACTGATTTCCCCAGTATTGTGGATGTCAGCTTGGTTGCACCAGTGTAACCAGCTGTCTTGATTCTATCATGAAACTCGTGATATTTGGTGTTTTTTTTCCCAACTCACAGCTCCTGAAGACACATGATTAGATGAAAATCTCAGTTATCATTTTTTTTAAATGGCTGCAGATAAAATATTGATCATATGACCGGTGTGCCCCTAGAGCTTAGGAAATAAAAAGGCAAATAATAATAATAATAATAATAATAAAAATCCCATGAATTTTGGATTTTTGGCTTAATGGTTTTTGAATGCTCATGGTTGACGATATTGTTACAGATAATAGTCCAGATCATTACTATCTGAGGAAAATCCCACAGGAAGAAACTCTGGGGAAGGAAATCTCTACAAGGATTTCCTCACAGAGACCTTTCCAAATTGTTGCAGGCAGGGGGCAAAGTTTGCCTCCTTGCAGAATAGGCCACAAGGCCTGAGTTGAAACCTGGTGAATCCATAGTGATACAAAGGTGGCCAGAACCATCTGTACAGAGGCCCTACATGTCTGCACTGGCTCTACACTTAAAGCAACTCCCCGCCAACGCTCCTTGGTAGCATGGCTCCTTGAAGCTGCACTACCAAGGACTCCCCTCTACCTACCCCTCCTGCGTGGCAGCTGCCACTGGAATCTCAGGCTGGGTTAGGCAGAAAGGGCCAGGCTGCATTTACCTTTTTCCACATAAATTCTACAGGGCCCTATTTTATTTTTATAAATGTCAGCAGCCTTATTTTTGTTTTAAAGAATTTGTAACACCAAACCACAAATAAAAACACATTTTTGCCTTTCACTTTACAGGTGTTTTCTGAATATCACTTCATCCCATATATATCCAACACTTATTTTTCACCGCACTTCAGAGCATTATAGCCAAAGTGACGAAACAAAAGTAAAACCACATATGTATGGACCCACCGTCAGAAAGGGGAAAAAGTAACTGCACTTACATGGATTGGAGCTTCCACATCTTGTTAGGTGAGATTCAACCAAATGAAAGATATATAAACTATTAAAGCAATAACTGTGATTTTTATTGACATGCTAACTATGTGAATTATGGGCAGTTTAGTTTTTCCAAACCATTTATTTTCAGCATTTAAGCCTCTAGTTACTTTCACTCACTCCAAAGGTTAAAATCAATTGCCTTAAGTTTCCAAAAGAATTTAAAATCTCAGTGATGGTGGATAGTTTCCCTGAGTTGCATGTAGTCTAATGCCTTTCTTTTGGACATCAGATCTATAGCATGAAACAAAGCTATTCTTGTTTTAAAATGCAGCTCAGAATAGAACCAAGGCCATGCTTTTAATATTTTGACCATTTTTTTTCCTTCTTGTATCTGAAGAATAATGGAGATAGACAGTTCTTTAGAAAGTGTATTATGACAGTGCCTTTGAGACTGAAAAAAATGTTAAAGTAATTATATGAATTAAATTAATTAACATATTGCCCCTCCAGTGGTTGTTTCCAAAGTACATATGCTGAACACTAAGCCTGAGTGACATGATATGTAATTGTGCTGACTTATAAAACTCAATGAAATATTCAGTTGAAATACATCCCTCTTTCTTCTGGCCATATTTAATAGATCACAGATCATCTCTGAGTATGTAGTGTGGCCCTCCAGATACACCTGCAGGTTCACTCATCAACTTGCTAAGGGAAATTAAATTTTAAAAGGGAGGTTAGGAAAAGAAACTATATAAAAGCTGAGGACAACACTTCATGGACTTTGATGTGAGAATCTCCCATGGATCTAGTACAGGGATGGGCAAACTATGGCCCGCGGGCCGGATCCGGCCCTTCAGGGCTTTGGATCCGGCCCGCAGGATTACCCCTGGTGGTGCTGCGGGCCCGGCGCTGCTCTCAGAAGCAGCCCCCGGGCCGGGAGGCAAAGGGCTCCATGTGCGCACGCAGAGCCCTCCCGCCCCCCCCCCAGGGGCCGCAGCACTTCCTGGAGTGGCGTGGGGACAGGGCAGGCATGCAGGGAGCCTGCCCTGGCCCTGGTGTGCGCCACTGCCACCCCGGAGCCACTTTAGGTAAGCGGCACCGGGCTGGAGCTCAAACCCCTCCTGTCCCCCGCCCCCCAACTTCCTGCCCTAAGCCCTCTGCCTGTACCTCGCACCCCTCCTGCACCCAACTCCCTGCCCTGAGCCCCATCCTGCACTCCGTACCCTTCCTGTACCCCAACCCCCTTCCCTGAGCCCCCTCTTACACTCTGCACCCCTTCTCTGCCCCAATCCCTTGTCCTGAGCCCCTTCCTCCACATCCCGCACTCCACCCCCCCCCTGCCCCGGCCCTGCATACAATTTCCTCACCCAGATGTGGCCCTCGCCCCAAAAAGTTTGCCCACCCCTGATCTAGTACTATGCACTCCATTGCCTGAAAGACAACCATGAGAGGAAGCCATGATCTACATACAAACCAGGTCCAGCATTCCAGAGTAGAGGACGTTAGTACACAACCATTACAGAGTGGCTTCAGGGAGTTCCGATGGTTAGATTTCAGAGGGGTACCTAGAGTAAGAGAAAAGTCTACTCCCATCTACCACACTTTCTATGCTCACTTAGAGCTGCTCTTGTGTTCTCTTCCATGCTTCAGCTCTGTCTAAGTCATCAGGGAATGAGTCCTGATATCTGTTCCCTGGATTTCTTCCGTTGGGGAGTAAATGTGTAAATGTGTTCAGCCTAGTGCATGTGATTGTCTGCTTCTAGTGGCTGACCCCAGCAACTACACAGCTTCCTACTGACTCAAAGACAAGACATTTGCTTTCATTAATTTTGGTGGTAGGGGATCTGTGGTTTATTAGTGCTTCAAGATGATTCATTCCTCAGTGACCAAGGGGCCTGTGTATGTGTGGAGATAGTTTGTTATAAGTGGATTTTTCATGAACTGGAGAAGAGGAGGAGAGATGGCAGGTCTGGTTAGACAGTTGGGATGAAATTTCAAGTTAGTGCTCTTGTGAACAGGGTTGTAAAAATATAAGGTGGAATTGAAATGAGGATTAGGATGTGTCAGTGGGTTCCATACATCATATTCAAGAATTTTGAATAGGAACCTTTGGAGACAGAGATGGTTGTCTAAACCAAAGATATAAACATAATGACTCCAATTCCGTGGCTGTTTTGATTGGTATTAGATTGGTGCAGCTGGAGGTGGTGATTTTGAAAGAAAGTAACAGAAAAAAGAGTCCGCATGATGTAGTAAATAGAACAAGAGGGTGAGGAACCTGATTTCTAAGTTCAGCTCTGCTGCAGAATCACTTTTTAACCTTGGGCAACTCTCTCAAAATCTCCATGGGGATAACACTAAAATGGAGATAACAGAGATGGTTGAAAAATGGGCATTTTTGTGTGGAAAAAAAATCTTTTTTTAGTCGCAATCCAAACTTTTGATTTTTTTCCATAGAAATGTCTAAATCTGAAAAATAAAAACCAACCAGTTCCACTCTCCACATTTGCAAAGTGCTTTGAGATCTTCTACTCTGAGATCATAATACTTCAGAAGAAAGTGTTGTGTATGTACTAAGTATTATTATCATCATGGTAACAAAGGAATGAGTATATTTGGACAAGAAATAAAATGTACAGGGGCAAATTTATCAGTAGCATAACTCTACTAAGTCAGGAGAGTTATAGCTGGAATTAATTTGGCCTACAGAATAATAACACAGTTCTGTCTTCCTGTCTGGCTATTAGCATTTCTATAGTGCTATCATTGTAATGTCTAAGCACTATACATGGATTGCAGAATTAAAGGATGCAGTATGGCGATTCCTATGTTCCTAATAAAGCCGATAGATCATGTTTCAGTATTTGTATCTGTCAACTTCTCTCTCCCAACATGGAAAACAACCAGTTTCCAGAGTTCATATCTTCCTGATTGCCCCAGAAGCAAGTGTAATGTCAGTTTACCTTTATTTCTATGCACTGTGACATAGTGCTCTCTCCGTGAAGATGCAGAACTCACCAGTGTTACTAGACTTAGAAAAATACATGGGTGAGAAAATAGATCTCACTTTATATATTGGCAATGCTGACAGCAGTCACTACCAATATATCAAGTTTCTTTAACCTAGGTAGTGCAAATACTTCTTCTGTCGAGCTAGGGCCATGTGTCAACTATTTGAAACTGAGAATGAGCATGAACCTAAAATAAGACCACTTTGTCAGTAATAACAACCACCAAAAAAAACCCACCCAAATTCAAACCATCTAGAAACTGTGTGTGAAATGTTTTAAAAAAATGTTATCATAGCACAAATTGTAGATAGAGAAAGCAACACAGCTTTCACAGTCTTCAAGTGGAAGTGCACTAATTAATCAAAACCTGAGCAACATGAACAAGCTCTCTCACCTGCATTGAGTAATGTATTAGTACTCTTATTTCTACAGGCATGTGTTTTGATCTTTACATGTCTACATTCACTTTATGTCAGAACTGCCCTTGGTTATCAGGGAGTGATTCTGAATTGATCTTATTCCTCTGCAGTATCTGAAGTCACAAAAGCATATGACTCAAATGGAGCTACTCAAGATGTTCAAACTTTCCAGCCAAAAGAGTCACAGAGCAATTTTGTAAAAGTTGCAGTTCATTAAAAAGGTAAACTTCAGGCCAGCTTCATCTCTTGTTCTCAAATCATCCCAGCATTAAAATTGATGAAGAGAAGATTTATCAGATTCAGAGCCATTCAACCATGACATACAGAAATGCAGAGCTCCTTGTATGGCCTCATTTGTCATTGTCATCAGTCATTTATGGTCCTTAGAGTTTTATGCAGCAGTGCTTTGAGATAAGTTTTGAAATAGTTCATCTCATACAGTTGTAGAATCTCATTTGGATTCTTTGCAAGTATTCATTTATTTAAACCAGAAACCTAATGAGACATCTTTGCTGCCCCAAATATCTATAGTTAAATCTATATGGGTTAATCATGCTGTCTTATTCCGTCTTTACTCTTTATTTCAACAGGAGTTTTGCCTGAGCAAAACTGAGCAAGGAATGCTAGATTTGGGTCTAAGTATGGTGTGTGTTTGTTTGTTTGTTTGTTTGTTTGTTTCCTCCCAAGAATGAAGTATTGGAAAATGAACTTGATTCTTCTACAAAAGCATTGTACATTTTCATAGTACTTTATACTAGGGTTAACCAGCTGATAAAAATCAATGCAGCCAATCATATGATTAGCTGAACCAAATTGTAATTAGTTTGTAATTAAGATAATTTGTAAGCATACATTGTGTGTATAATTTCTAAATCAGGTTTATATATCAGCAAGCAGATAGGGATATCTCGGCTGTGTTCTGTTCTACTAATTTTTATTTTCTCTTCTTATGTTTGTATCTGTTTGAAAGCTTTATTTTCTTCCCACTTGTAAGAGACGGAGTGCAAAACAGAAGAAGTTACCTGAATTGAAAAAGAAGTGGGAAATGTTTTTGAATGTAAAATATAAGAAGCCAATTTTTTAAAATGTATATAGATGCCTAAAGATGCAGATAGGCACCTAGTGGGATTTTCAAAAACATCAAAGCATCTAACTCCCATTGAAATTAAGGGAGTTAGAAGTTAGATGCCTACACTCTTTTGAAAATACCACTGAGCACCTACCTGCATGTTTATCAGCCTAAATTCCTTTAAAATATTGACCCCAAATCCTCCCCTCGTGATCACAGAGGATTCTATGTTTAAGAGATACAATGTTGTTCAGCTTTTTTGGTGACTGGGGCAAGAATAATCCCTTCATATAACAGAGGAAAGCTCAGAGGGCTCCCCGGCATCCTTGGGGCAAGGTTGCCATACCGCATCCTCTACTACATGGAACAGATGTGTCATAGCTTCAGTGTACTTTGTTGCTGCTTTTCAGCATGAAGAGGAAGTTTCCTTCACCCTTGCACTGATGGATCCCTCTTCTGTGAGTCTCTTGGTTCAATGGCAGAGGATGGTATGATCAACAAAGGAAAATGAAAATATATAATACACATATATAGATGGGGAATTACACAGCTCAGGAACAAATCTCTTACATGGTGTACTATGGTAGTCTATTTGCCTAGCAAATTACATACAAGAATGTGACAGCAGAGAAATGGCCTAAAAGGAGCAGCTTTGGCGATCCCTCCACTTTTCAATGAAAATCCCATTGTAAATAGATCTGTAGAAGAGAAAAAAATATCTTGCTGGAAATTCCCTTTCTCAAATACAACATTCACAGATCAGACTGCCCCTCAATGGGGGAAGTAGGCATCCATAGCTCTTTCTGGCAGGTCTGAAGTCTGCTTGAACTAGTTAAAGAATAAGACTAGTCATGTGGTCTAGGATTATTCCTATGAGCAAGGGTTCACAGAACTGAAACCTATTTGTATACAACCCTTTTTGTCATCATCAAAATGTAAGAAGTCTTTAAAAGTTTTCTTCAACTACATTTCAAAAATAATAAATGACAACAAGAGCAATAAACTGTAACTAATTTCAAGATCAAGATCTTTGTATCTGTAATTTAATAACCAAAAAAAAAATCTAATTATAACATCAGCCTACTGCTCCCATTCACTCTATTTCATATACCCAGGCCAGTGAACCAAATTTTTACTACTCTTACTTGCGAATTCTACTACTCTGTGTACAACTCCAGATACAATTCTTCGGCTATCCCACAAGTTCTTCCTTATCCCAATTATGTCAATAGCAAATTAAATAAAGATTCTCAATGTTAGTACTAATCTGTTACTTATAATATTGCAGGATTTTTGCTGCCACTGATTTCTACCAGCTTTTATTATTTACAGCTATTTTTTTTATTCAGGCAGCTCAGAAGAGGAAATCTTGGGGGATGTTGGTTCAAGAGTCGTGAGTAAGACTGTGTGCTTGTCATGGTAAAAGATGCAAAAAGTCATAGAATCTTCACTTTACAGATAGGGAAACTGAGGCTGAGAGAAGTAAAGTGACTTGCCTGGAAACAGGATTAGTGGAACAGTGGTTCCATAGATTTTGAGAAGGAAAAAGTTGCATGAAATGAAAGTAGAGTGAAGGCTTTTTCCTTCTCAAAATCAATGGAATTTTACACACTTTTTTTTTCAAATACAGAAACAAAATTCATTGATAAAACTTTTCACAATGAGTAGTTCAGCCAGCACTGAGCTGCATACTTGTATGTGCTCAGATGGTGGATATTTTCTGGTATTGTTTATAATATGGTTTCTCACTCATTTGGATACATCTGTTGCGAAGTAGCTATGCTTTCGTACATTTTGCTTCTATTATTCCCTATTGACAATACTCTTTTTGTACTCTAGCACCTATGTATTCTAAATATCTCAGTTCTCATTTAGGCAGCTAACTAGTGACCAGATTTTCATAAATGTTCAACTCCCAGCTGCTCATCTTGTGACAATTATAGTCATATTTTCAGAAGAGCTCACGATCCAGTGTGCTGAGTTATTTTGAACATCTGGCCCCAGTTGTGGATTCTGAGACCTTCTGAAGGTTGCAATGTAGTCTTTTGTGACCCTTGTTTAAAATCAGTAAAGACAGGATGTTAAGGTTTTTTAACAGGTAACTGCTGCAGCTTTCCAGCCACCTAATATCCTTTGAAGGGCAAAATAACTCATATTTGAAAGATAATGGGACAGGGATTTTCAAACAAGCCAATAGATGCAAGTCATCCAAATCCCATTGAAATTCAGTGGAACTTCATTCCCGTCACACAGACATAGTTCCCTATTCTGAAAATTAAAGGTAGTCTATTATTTTGTTTGCATATAGAAGTACATTCTCCACTGTCTAATGTTCAGTCCTTAAACATGCACACATGCAGAGAAAATCTCATTTGAAACAAGATCATCTTGTAACAAATTAAATCAGCGCATTACATTATGGTTTCATCAACTTGGTAAAAACTCTTGATTCTTCTACTTACAACAATTCAAATCTGTTTAGTTAGAACGCTGGGCTGTTTTAAAAGGGTTGCTTCTTATTGGGAGTCCAAAGAGAAAATGCTAGACTGTGCATGAAGGGGGTCGTTCACCATAGTTTAAAGCCTTGTTTAGCTTATAACAGCTTGAAAACAACATAATTACCGAGGACTTGCAAGACTTACAGAGGTGAATAGAACTGTGCAAATAACAGATTGTTCAGTTCATTAGCCATTCTGGGAAAAAAGAAAGATATTTTTGGGCTTTTTACACATTTTAAAAATTAATTTCAAAACAAAAAGTCATTTTGAATTGAAAAATTGAAATGTTTCATTTGAAAAATGTCAAAACATTTTGACTTTTCCAGAACTTTAAAAAATACGTAAACTATTTGGTGAAATCAACATGAATTCAATAAATGTTTCACTTGACCCGAATCTGCATTTTCTGGAAAAAAATTAGTTTAAGACAAAAGATTTCACCCAGAGAATATTACAGTCAATGAGACAATAATAATTTGACAAAGTAACAAAGCAATTTAAATATCAAGATAAATGTTTTATTTAAATTGCTAGCTCACACACTGACCTTGGTGAGCACTTTTATGGTGGGGTTGTCAAACTAAAACAATAGTTTATAATCTTTTAAAAAATTGAATTGCCTAAGCATAATTAAAAGAGTGAACCAAAAAGACAATAAATGCAAGTAAATGTTCAGGTCATGTCTTTATTAATAGCATTTCATTAAGCAAACTGAAAAACGCTAACCGTGCCATATTTAGAGCTTAAGTGGGAGCAGAACCTCATTAGCTCTAACAGGAAATTTCAGTCAGATGATGGCAGAGCTGGGAACTTTTCACTAAGTATTTCTATATAGTCCATCCTCATTAAAAGGCCATGTAAAGGAGCAAAGCACCTCAACTATTGCAATATATTAGATTGGTTTAAAACCCTTTGGAAACTGCAGACCTATATACATGTCCTCCTAAGAATCCATCTGCCTGTTGTGTTGGATAGTGCCCATGTTGTAGGGGCTAGAGGAAAATATTGTCTAGGACAGTTCAGTGACTCAGGAGATTATTCTCTAAAAGCATCAGAGGTTCCGGAACAATTTTTTGTAGTCGGGGTGCTGCTGATGGAAACTATGGAAACCATGTATTTGGTGTTTGTTATTATTACTTGAGTCTCTGTCTGCTACTGTTGAGTCTCTATCTGTCCTATCGTGGGACAGATTTAAACTGCAGTAGCATCCCCAGCACCCCTAGTTCTAGCACCACTGAAGGGCATGGTCTCAGTCTATTTCAAAGAAGACAGGCCTCTGCATCCGTACCCTTCAAGTACCTACTTCTACAATATGGGAGACACAACCAAAACACAGGACTTTGTGTTCCTATTACATCCCTTCAAATCTTCGCAAATATCTCCCTTTTCCCTTCTTGACCCTGCTTTGCCTTTTCATTCTGTCTCTCCTCACCCTCTATTTATCTTCTTACCACATCACAATGTTTCTGTTAGTAAGAATTATCCACAAAACTCCAGTATTCTCTTTCCTCAGGCTGTGCTCCTTCTCCTTTCTCTCACACTGGGGTTTTGTGTGGAGCCTCAGCTAAGGTGGGTTGACCTGGTCCCAACCTGGGGAGAAGGAGCATGGGAGAATATGACAGTAGCAATGGCCCAAATGCAGCGGTGGTGAACGGCAGCAGAAGTGAACCATGAGCCAGGAGCAAAGAGGAACAAGTCATGTGTCTCCTACACACTGCAACCTGGGCTCAGCCTGCCCAGCAAGCAGAGTGCCAACTAGTGCCAATTGTGATGGTGTTGTTTGTGATTTGGTATAAGCAGCAGTGAACATAGGGCAAGAACCAGCCAAGATAAATTGTTCAGTCTCTATCTGTCCCATCATGGGACAGATTTAAACTGGTGGGGATCATTCACTATCAACATCGACTGAACCATCTAGTTAAAATTTATATAAATGTAACTTTGTTGAAAAAAATTGAGATAGAAAAGTATGGATGTAGAGAAGATAACGCTTTTAAGCTGGCTGGGCTACTGGTAGTATCTGCTTTACACTATGTGATAGACCCAGGCCAGTTGGATATAGCAGAAGGCAGATATAATGGCCACTGGATTAACAGTTTTCTGTTCCCTGACTGACCAGAGCAGGGGCTGCTTCAGGCTAAGAAGAACACCTGACTAATTAACCTGCAAAGAGTCAGGTGAGGCCACTAAGCTAATGTGACCATCTGACTCTAATTAAGGCCCCACTGATACTATAAAAAGGGCTCACTCCAGTCAGGCAGAGGAGAGCCAGGGGAGAGGAAGTGTGGCTGAAGGGCTGGTTAATGAAGACACCCTCAAACCATCATTAAAGGAGCCCTAAGGTAAGGGTGAAGAAGGGAGAAGCAGGAGAGCTGTGGGGAAGTGGCCCAGGGAAATGTAGCAACTCTGGCAGTGAAAGGTTGGCTGCCAACAGCTGCTACCATTAGGGTCCTTGGGCCGGAACCCCGAGTAGAGGGCAGGCCCGGGTTCCCCCCAACCCACCACTACAGAAACATCTCCTGGGAGGGGAAGTCAGGCCCCTGTCAGGACAGGTGGCTAAACTGTTCTGAAATAAGCCCCCAGGGACAACAGGGACTGTGGGAGTTCTCTCACCAACCTCCTTGCTGGCCTCTGATGAAAAGGGCTCAGTAGACTGTAACCCTGGCCCTAGAGAGAGAAGGGCTACGTGGAGGGTCACAGTGAGCCACTGAGGCTAGCATAAACCGCCTAGAAGCACAGGACCCATGGGGGCAAGGTCAGAGCTCTGCCACAACCCATATAAAAGAAGTGCAGAACGGACACTCTGTGACCTGAGAGATGTCTTTTACCCTACCGTAACAGAAAGCTGATTGGATTAAAGTAGGAGTGGGCTATATTTTTCCCACATTGTCTCAACAAAGTGATGCTTTATGGTGAATCAGGGCTGCTGGGATTCAGATGCACACCCCTTATAGTTAGCAACAAACCTCTGAGGATCACCTGAGTTCACTAGTGACAGCAATCACTAATGCCACCTTTGAAGAGGGAACCTCCAGCCAACCTAAAGCATGCCCTCATTATCTTATTCATAATCCAAAAATGTTGAATGATAACAAAAAGCTGATTTCATAAGCAGCATGCTGCTTAGAAAGTGGTGCTTTCTAGCTACACAATGAGGAAGAGGGGTAGGAGGTTGTAATTTTACACACTCACTGGGACTACATGCTGTCAGTAAAGATCATCATATGTGAGTCTTTGCAGGAGTGAGGCTAAGTGTTGAACTGCTTTAGCTGAATTCATAATGACATGCTGTAGCACAATGATCTTAGCAACAACACAGCCTGTAATCCCTGTAAATATGATGAATCATTTAAAACTAGAGAGCAGCCCGGCAGCCTTACAAAAATATCTCTGTAATCGGCATGGCTGAAACCCTAAATCTTTCTGTATTGGTAGTTTGAACTAAAACAACATGAGTACAATAGTTTAGGGATTTTAAAAGTCAAACAAATGTCATTTGAATACAATAGTAAATGTGTCTATGCAACATGCTGCCTTAATTGGAAATTCAAATTACCAAGCATTGCTACTGTTCAATAAAACTTTCAGTGCTGTTGAATGAAAAATCAATAGCTGCTTTATTGTGGATTTCTCTCAAGCACTTATTTCCTCCATCATAAGATTTTTATTCTCCTAGCTTTAATATTTATAGCACTTTTTCCTTCCTTCTGCAGCCAAACAGTCAGCAAGCTACTGCTATAACCAAAATACAGTTCATTGGTTAGCATTAGGGACATACACATATTCAGATTTGGGAGCCTTTGCAATGCTTATTAAAGCATTCCAGAGGCAGACTGGCTGGAGAGAAGGAACAACAATATGAATATTCAGCTGCGCCTGAGTCTGCACAGACGTCAGGAAATACAAGTACCTAGTTCACCCTGGACATGGTCAGAGGTTTAACTTATGTATTAGCCTTGTCATTCCCATAGTAATAATTTAATTCTTAAAAATTAATTAATAATCAATAAAACATGTAATGGAAATCACAGATAAAAGCTACATGTGAAAGGGGAGAGGTGGCAGAATTTGTAGAATGGAAGAAAGTTATAGGTGCAGTTAAGGCAGAGCCCTGCATTGGATGTGGTGCATTAGCTGTGGAGAGCTCTGATAGGAATTTTTCCAGGAGCTGCCTCATATGCGGGGAGGAGGGGCACATCTTGTTGCTACACCCTTTAGCGTGTACATTTGTACCTCCCTGTACATTTGACTAACTGTATGCTTGTGCATGGGGTAGCAGGGCCATCACTCCACTCCATCCTGTCCTTCCCAATCACAGTTTGGGTGTCTCTCATCCAGGGGTGGCTCCAGGCACCAGCGTTCCAAGCGCGTGCCTGGGGCGGCAAGCTGCGGGGGGCGCTCTGCCAGTCACCGCTAGGGTGGCAGGCAGGGTGCCTTCGGCGGCTTGCCTGCGGAGGGTCCACTGGTCCCGCAGCTTCAGTGGACCTCCCGCAGGCACGCCTGCGCGAGGTCCGCCGAAGCCGCGGGACAGCTGACCCTCCGTGCTAGGGGCAGCAAAATGTCTAGAGCCGCCCCTGCTCTCATCCCTGAAAGGGAGCAGAAGCATTGTGCATTGTGTCCTACTGCTGCACACACAAGTAGAGAGAACACTTATTGTACCTGCCACGCCACTTTCTTGTGCAGCATCAGGACAGAATCTGGACTGCAGTAAAGTGGTCCATTGACTATCTTAATAGCAGCTGGTGCCTGCCCTGTGATGGGCCAATGAGATACTGAATCTTCCAGGTGTCCCTGTCCCAGACATGTCCAGCCATTAAACATTAAACACTTCTAACTAGGTTATCAGAAGCTGAAAATCATCCCACATTGCATGATACTGGAGAGGTAATTTCCTCTAGATTTGCCATAAAGCCTTTGACTGATGTTATGATCTCATTATAGGTCTGAAATGGGCAAAAACAAATATGATTTTTGTAGATGTATGTCAGAATTGTATTAATTTACAAGGATAAATATTTAATAGAACTCATTCAATTCCAAAGTGTAAGGTCACTGAGACAGATTGTGAGAGATAATTTGATGTTTCCTGAAATATCCTTGTGATAAGTGTATGTATTATTGTGGGTTGGGATTGTATGTAACTTCTGTGACAGACATTGCAACCACAAGCAGTATTTTTGGGGTCCATTGTTTTGAATAAATGATTTATGTCTGATGTGTTCTTCTCCACAGAGGAGGGCTACCATAGTTCCCTCAGGAGCTAAAAACCATGGGTGGTGATTAAGGCAAATCAGCCAAGTTGTAACCTCCCAGAAAGTTACTACTTTGCGGTGAGGCTCACATATATTACTTCAAACTAGGTTCTCCAGAAACCAACAGACAAAGAAAGGAATTTGGGATAAATAGCTTAATTTAAACTGATTCAAGGCCTTTTTTTGGATCCAGCAAATGGACAGGACCTTCTATTCAAGGAGAGTTCATAGAATCATAGAATCATAGAATTCAAGATCAGAAGGGATCATTATGATCATCTAGTCTGACCTCCTGCAAGATGCAGGCCACATAAGCCGATCCACCCACTCCTGAAATAATTCTCTCCCTTGACTCTGCTGTTGAATGCTCCAAATCATGATTTAAAGACTTCTAGTAGCAGATAATCCACCAGCAAGCGACCCCTGCCCCATGCTTCGGAGGAAGGCGAAAAACCTCCAGGGCCACTGCCAATCTACCCTGGAGGAAAATTCCTTCCCGACCCCAAATATGGCGATCAGCTGAACCCCGAGCATGCGGGCAAGACTCTCCAGCCAGACCCTCTGGAAAAAGGCTAACAATATCCTATCATTGACCCTTTGTACTATATCATTGTGGCATGTTATTGACCTATTGATTAAACCCGTTATCCTATCATACCATCCCCTCCATAAACTTATCTAGCTTAATCTTAAAGTCATGGAGGTCCTTCGCCCCCACTGTTTCCCTCGGTAGGCTGTTCCAGAATTGCACTCCTCTGATGGTTAGAAACCTTCATCTAATTTCAAGCCTAAATTTCCTGACTGACAATTTATATCCGTTTGTCCTCGTGTTCACATTAGCACTGAGCTGAAATAATTCCTCTCCTTCCCTGGTATTTATCCCTCTGATATATTTAAAGAGTGCAATCATATCTCCTCTTATTCTTCTTTTGGTTAAGGAAAACAAACCGAGCTCCTCAAGTCTCCTTTCATACGACAGGCTTTCCATTCCTCGGATCATTCTAGTGGCCCTTCTTTGTACCCGTTCCAGTTTGAATTCATCCTTCTTAAACATGGGAGACCAAAACTGCACACAATACTCCAAATGAGGTCTCACCAACGCCTTATATAACGGGATTAGCACCTCCTTATCTCTACTAGAAATACCTCGCCTAATGCATCCCAAGACCGCATTAGCTTTTTTAGCGTCCACATCACATTGCCTACTCATAGTCGTCCTACGATCAACCAGGACTCCTAGGTCCTTCTCCTCCTCCGTTACTTCCAACTGGTGCGTCCCCAGCTTATAACTAAAATTCTTGTTAGTCATCCCTAAATGCATAACCTTACACTTTTCACTATTGTATTTCATCCTGTTACTAATACTCCAGTTTACAAGGTCATCCAAATCTCCCTGGAGGATATCCCGATCCTTTTCCGAATTGGCAATACCTCCCAACTTTGTGTCATCCGCAAACTTTATTAGAGTTGGAAGGGTTTGGAAGGACTTGACCTACTAGGGCCCCATAAGACTGATGGGTCACCTCTGGTAAGCTTTTTTAGCATACATATAGGTTCTTTTATTATTTTAATATGTTGCCTCTGTAATGATTTACCTTAAGAATAAATGTGCTTGCTTCAGGAAAACTGTGTGATAACTTGCAACTGATGACAATTAGGCTGTTCATAATGTGTGGAGAGAAAGCAAAGTGCAGTCCCTTGCTTGTTTTGGCAATCTAACTTGCTGGGATTATCACAGTGTAAGGCAGGGAACTGTGCAGCGTGGAAAAGTCTTGGTCAGGAGGAAGAGAGACATAGGTCTCTGCCCAAGAGAGGTGAAGACCAGAGGCTGGAAGCCTACAGTAGTAGCCTTTGGTGGGCCATGGAGGGGAATAAAGTTGCAGTTACCCTGGACTCTGATACCAACTATATCTGTTACTTGTATCGACAGTGACACTAGACCAAACACATCTCTGAAGTCCTGTGCACATTGTCCATTCCACAAATTTACATTGCTACTCTAAAGCATCCATTGTATTCTAAAAGAAACGGGAATCCTTTGCCAACATGTTATGTAATGTGGGCTCTAAGCTAGTCTCCCTACTTACGCATGTCATGCAGATATCAGGGTAGCTTCATTCATTCCAAGAGAACTTGTCCTTTCATAGCAGCTCGCTGATATGTGCTAGTCAAGAAGGATCACTAGCATCTAAGCTAAAAATGAAAATGAAATGACAAACCAGTTTAAGGTATGCAGTACAGTAGGAAAAGCATTGTTGATGCAGATGTGAATACTGAAAATGCTAATGAACTTCCTTATTTCATACTGCTCTTTATTTTCAAGCCTGTGATTGTCCTTAATATTATGAGCAGCTGTCATCCCTGTTTGCCTCACGGCTGATCATATTACTAGATACTTATTGTGAAATATATGTAGATTAAATAACATAAAAATACCAAAATTGTATCAAAGAGTAGAGATTGTGTAAGTGGATTGATGCTGAATGGCCAACCGTACAGTATTCATGAATGAACTAGTTTCCACTTGAGTTATCAGAACCCAAGATCTAAATCCTTTAGAATTTCTATAGCTCCTATTCTTCCTTGTGGATTTTTTACTCATTAAAAATACTAGGCTTCATTGTGATCTCAAGGATGTCATGTGAGCTGGTAGTGGAAGACTGGATCCCAGTTTTCTGTATCTGTTTCCCCATCTAGCACAGAAGTGCAGTGAGGGATTTGGTGTGAGGGTAGCTGTACTGGACTTTTCAGGGGACCTTCATAGTCCTTGCTGAGGCAGCTCAGATTTACACTTTGACTGCACATGGCCATGGCTGGCACAGAATAACCAGAGAGCAGTATGCTTTGGCTCTCTGCCCTGCCCTGGCATGCCAATATGAGTATATAAAGTGCATGGCCTGGACTACATCCACCTGCTCTACACAAAGCAGGGGCCATGTTAGCCTGCTATGGCATCCTAAAGAGGCCACAGCTGAGTGTGTTACCTTACTGCACAGCAGGTGGAGATAAGATCATAATCAGGCTTTACAAGGAATATATTTTTTTCGTTCTAACCCCTGTTTGTGACAGCATGTTATTTCTCACTTTCTAGCTGTGCAGTAAAAGGCTTTGAATTCTTTTAAAAAAAATAAAAAATGCTAAGTGGAAAGAAAACAAGTGATCTACTAGCAATTACACCGGGCCAAAAGGAAGAACAGCTGTAACTGGAGGGCAGGAGGAGGAAATATACAGTACGTAATTGGCTCTAACAGGTAACGGTGCCAGAGGGGTAGAATCCCAATCCAATTAGCATGATGGATCTTGCTGCCACATTGAGTCATCATAACCTGAAAAGAGAGTGAGAGCTCTATGTAAGAATGATGGGTCAAACTCAGTCCTGGTGTAAGCAGGAGCAGCTCCATTTAATTCAATGGAGTTGCAGCTGAATTTGGCCAATGTGCTATTCTTTCTCAAATAAGCATAATTTACTGGGAGGCGCTGAAATATTGATTTGAAATATAAGGGATTTGAAAATAATGGGAACGCCCACTAAGATGATCAAATATTTAATAAGATTTTTGGGTGGAGAGGGTAGCAAAATAATGTAAAAGGTAATATAGGATATATTAGCAACTGTTGTTAGACTTGTTTTCTTTTAAATATAAGCAAAGCAACAAGAAACATGATAAAACTGCTTCTAAAATGTCTGTTTCCATACACTAGGCTACAGTATTTTGCCACTCATTATATATGCATGGATTGATGTGGAATAACGCAATGCAGCTGAGAATGTTTTTTTTTTCCTTACATGGGCTCAAATATGTTTCCCTGGGATGAAATAAATACCAATTTTTGAATGCAATGGCATATGTTGCATGACACTAAATAGGAATGGAACTTGCTGATGCATAATCTTATTTTTAAACAGTGGTGAACAGATTCTTCAAAATTAATTTCACTCAAGACAAGTAATATTGAGAAGCCAAGCCAATTCCACAGTGTCCTACCCTAAGAAACTCTAAAGACTGTTTCAAAACTGTGACTGCTACTATGTGTGAAACAAGTCAAGGGATCTGTCAGAGACCAAGCCAAGTAATCAGGGCAGAAAGCCAGATTCAGCTGCTGGAAGGAATACAGAGCTTGCTATCTCCGTCAGATGTTTACTGATCGTGTTCCATGTGTGGGCATGAGTTTGCAACAAGGAACTTCAGAGGTAGAAAAGCTGTACCAATATGTGTATGCCCATGTACTTCGTACTTCTATTGAAATTTGATCTTTTGATTACGAAAGGAAAGAAAAGTATGTGGAAGTCTCCTTGGAACTTTAGGATTTAACCAAGTAAATAATCAGAGATGTTGCAACCTATCAGATGTTTTCTGCATGGTTTTTTTTTTGTCTAGTGAAGATGTCATACTTTACATCCAGAAGAGTGGATGCTCTAATCAAAGAGTGAATCATTCAACACTTTTGCCATATACATTTTTATTCTCCTAGAATATTTTCCTCTCACAAAATAGACAAAAATGTTAGGTGTTATAGGCAGAGCATATGCTTGAAAAAGATAGTTTTGAAAGTAAATTATAAATAAACCCTACTGTGCAGAATTCTGCCCTCATTAACACCTCTCTCTACCCAGCTGATGCCAGTGAAGTTGCATGGATGCAAATAACACAATAACTTGTCTTAATATTTATAGAATTACTGTCGGCATTGATGTTATAACTGCTTCAGTAAATGGCTACTTTTTGCCCATTAATGAACATGGCAGACATACATATCCTGTACTGATACATCATCTCCTATTGAAACACATGCAGTATTTTATTAAACACATATACCTTGCCATAGACTATAGCTATTCCATGCCTGGAAATCCTACAGTTTGTGTGAGAAAGGACTGCAAATATTAGTATATAGTGTGTACCTAATTCAAATAGACACAAAAGGCCCCATTCAGATAAACTGGTGCTGCTAAGTGGTATTATATGTAGGGCAGAAACAGACTAGAAATTGCATTGTCAGAGAAACTGCTTTAGCCGACAGCTGTGGAGGTAAAGGTCTATAGCTGGGATGCAGTTATAAATAGGGATAAAAGAGAAGCCAGAGTTGTCTGTGGAGAAACAGAGCCTCTTTCCAGCCTATCCAGGAGAGAGCCTGGGTCTTGAGCCTGTAAAGATTTACACACATGCTTAATTTTATGCATTGAGACATATTATTTGGGAGTTATGCATGTATGATAGTCTTTGAAAAATCAGGGCCTTGGTTTGTGAATTCTGCCATCAAAGGAGAAGGCTTGTGTTTTATGCATGTATTTAGCAAAACTCAAGGACCAACTTTGCTGATTTTCCACTAAAAGAAAAGGAAGGTTTCCTTACATTCACTTCCTGAAGAATGGCACCAGCTTTAGATTGTATTCCCTTGTCCTCAGGGGAAAATAGTGTTCATATTCTTTGAAGCAGAGGACCTGCTTGGTTTAAGTTCCTGGGAGAAATGAGACCACTTTATGGACATTTCTCAGTGCCAGATACTTGTGGTTTGTTGCAATGCCTTGAAGACTGGGTCTTGTTTATTGTTAACTCATTCCAGGGATGCTTGTACAGTGAAGACACATTCAAATCCCTCCCACTTGTGTGATATCCTTTATTGTATGGAATGTGCATGATGACTTCCATTCATAAATCCTGTGTTCTTATAGATCACCATGGGCTCTAGTTGAAACTGAGGACCAAAGTATATGTCACATTACTGAGCTGTTACTGCATTACAGTGGATAGATTCTGAAATACATATGATTACAGCAAGTGTTATATTCAGTCCTCAGACATGAATAAGTTGGCCAGTTATATTTTTAAAAAAACTAAAAAAGCAACATAACCACCATTGGATAGATTTTTGTCTGGATCTGTATTAATGTGCTTATCTCCCATTGTCACAGCACACAATGCATTGAAAAGGTAATAAAGCTTTAAGATTAGAAAACCTAGATTTTAAATTTTCAGGGGATTATTTTTCTAAAGAAACCAAAATGTTTCTCTATTCACTAAAAGGCTACTTCTCCACTCCATATGTAAAATGTGTACAATCAGCAATCACAAATTGCATAGGACTTTTGTTTCTGCCTGCCTGGCTTGAAAATGTGTGCACATTGCTAAAATACAGTGTTAACAATAAAGAGATTCTGTATTGTATTTCCAGATGCTGGTCCACATTTAGCTTTCAGTTACCCCCATGCAGTTCTAGTGAAGTGAGCTGAGTTATGTGGGCATAAGTGAGAGCTTGACCCACTGACTATGAAGTTCTAAATGCTCTATATACCCAAGAAAATGTAACACGAGACATCCTGTTAGCCTTCTTGTCACATACAATCCATGGTAGCTGCTGCCAACTGGATCAAATGAAAAATTGGAAAGGTGTACTAAAAGGTAGCCAAATCCCATTCTCACTTAATTAGTAAGACTTCACTAGGATGCTGCTGTGATGTTGCAGTCTATATGATTTTATAAAAATATGCTAATGAGTGAATATAATGTAACTGGAATATGTTTCATGAAAAAGGTCTCTTGTAAGGTATCATTACAAAGCTTATAATCTACTGAGTGTGATCATCCTATTTGTATAAATGTACCGCTCTTGTATCTGACCCTGGAAATATGAAATATAACTCTGAGGGCCTATTGTAATTATGCAAAGTGTGGGCCATTAATGGTGGTTTGGAATCTTCATGGCTCCCATCAACCAGGACAATTGACTGTGGATGGCTCTGTTTGCTTGCAGGCCTTCCTATGAGTCAGGCTGGGAGGAATCAAGGCTTGAAGTCTTACAGTGGCATGTGGTCATGTCACCCGAACTGGAATCCATCTTTAACCTGGTGTCTTTCCATTGAGAAGGAGGGAGTGGGGACCCAGAGAGGGACAAAGGATTCCTGCCTTATGCAAAATATATATAAATGGGTGGAACAGAACAAAGTGGAGAGCCATCATGAGGAATCCCCTAGCTACCACCTGAGCTGGAACAAGAGCTGTACCAGGGGAAAAAATGTTGCCCAGGCCTGGAAGGTGTCCAGTCTGAGGAAAAAACTTACTGAAGCATCTCTACGGGTGAGATTATCTGTATTCAGTGTGATTAGACATAGATTTGCGTGTTTTTTTTTTATTTTGCTTGGTGACTTACTTTGTTCTGTTTGTTACTACTTGGAACTACTTAAATCCTATTTTCTGTATTTAATAAAATCACTTTTTAATTAACTCAGAGTATGTGTCAATACCTGGGTGGGCAAACGGCTGGGCATATCTCTATCAGTGTTATAGAAGGCAAACAATTCATGAGTTTATCCCGTATAAGATTTATACAGGGTAAAATGGATTTATTTGGTTTAGACCCCATTGGGAGTTGGGCATCTAAATGTTAAAGGCAGGAACACTTCTGTAAACTGCTTTCAGGTAAGCCTACAGCTGTTAGGGGACGTGATTCAAACCTGAGTCTGGGTTTGCAGCAGGCTAGTGAGTCTGGCTCAAACCAGGCAGGGCACTGAAGTCCTAAGCTGACAGAGCAGGAAAGCAGGGACAGAAGTAGTCTTGGCATATCAGTTGGCAGCTCCCAAGGGGGTTTCTGTGATCCAACCCATCATAGCTGCACTAAATCATTCTTGCCCGGATGTACTATTACTGCTGAAATAGCCTGATAGTGAGTAACTTCATGTACCGAGGTAATAATTATTTCCAGACTTTATCCCTTCCACCATGCCAATATACTTGTGTTCTTGAGGAAAGGACATCCAGAAGCTATAAATCCCCTTTGGGCAAATCCTGGTCCATCCCTAGAACACAACATAATGGTCACAAACCCAGACCCCAGGAGACAAAACTAATCGGCATTTCTCAGAAGAAAGAAATGCTAATGTGATGAAAATACACACAGCAGTCATATTTATATTCTTTAATTCTCTCACATGTGTGTTATCCATTTTAATCTGACCTCCATTTCCTAACCCACTTCCTTTGAATTGTTCAACATTCCTGACAAAATGCCTGTGAGGAAAGAAGGGAAAGCTAAATTTGTAAGGATCAAAATCTGAAGGTCCCTATTTACTTTACTATGGCATTATTAATATAATCCCCATCTACAATCAAGGCACTTTCATAATGAGTCCTAATACCAGACACTGCCTGCCCCATTTTCTATTATGTACATGATCTCTCTGATCAGTTTGTACCTAGAATGAATGGGGGAACAGAAACCTTGGAAGCCTCTCAATGTGCACATTCCTATCTAGTGCTTGTTAGTGACTCTTTGTATTGAAGTATTGGGAAAAGCTCAGCATTTCATAGAAGTATTAGGACATGTATGTTAACGTCAGCCCACAGAAAACCCCTAAAACCATACAACCCTGTAAGCTGGCGCGTCGGGGCTCAACCCTCCTGCTGGGCCGGAGGGGAGCCACACCGACTCGCTCCTTGTCCCCTCTACGTGGGAAGTCCAGACCCTCTGGAGCAGGGGGGCTGGATAACAGCAATCAGTCTCAATATAAGTCCAGTCCCTCTGGAGCAGGGGGGCTGGATAACAGCAATCAGTCTCGATGTAGGCCCAGGTCCAGACCCTCAGGCAGGGGCCGCACAAGGCACACAGTCACTAAGTATACGCCCCGGCCCTCAGTTAGGGCGGGCAGTCGGACAGCAGTCCTTGGGCGCAGATCCTTATAGCAGGAGCCGGGCACCCGCACAGTCAGTATAAGCCCAGGCCTCTGGAGCGGGGGCCGGGCAACAGCAAAGTCAATATAAGCTCAGGCCTCTGGATCAGGGGCTGAACAACGGCAAAGTCAACATAGGCTCAGACCTCTGGATCAGGGGCGGAGCAACAGCAAAGTCAATATAAGCTCAGGCCTCTGGATCAGGGGCTGAACAACGGCAAAGTCAACATAGGCTCAGACCTCTGGATCAGGGGCGGAGCAACAGCAAAGTCAATATAGGCTCAGGCCTCTGGATCAGGGGCTGAGCAACAGCAAAGTCAACATAGGCTCAGGCCTCTGGAGCAGGGGCTGAGCAACAGCAAAGTCAATATAGGCTCAGGCCTCTGGAGCAGGGGCTGAGCAACAGCAAAGTCAATATAGGCTCAGGCCTCTGGATCAGGGGCTGAGCAACAGCAAAGTCAACATAGGCTCAGGCCTCTGGATCAGGGGCTGAGCAACAGCAAAGTCAACATAGGCTCAGGCCTCTGGATCAGGGGCTGAGCAACAGCAAAGTCAACATAGGCTCAGGCCTCTGGAGCAGGGGCTGAGCAACAGCAAAGTCAATATAGGCTCAGGCCTCTGGATCAGGGGCTGAGCAACAGCAAAGTCAACATAGGCTCAGGCCTCTGGAGCAGGGGCTGAGCAACAGCAAAGTCAATATAGGCTCAGGCCTCTGGATCAGGGGCTGAGCAACAGCAAAGTCAATATAGGCTCAGGCCTCTGGATCAGGGGCTGAGCAACAGCAAAGGTAATTGCAGGCTTCCGTGCCTGAGCGCTGAGGTGAGGGGGAAACTGCCACCCGCGAGTGGGGTGGCAGGGGGAACACAGGCCCGCCCACTCCACTGTGTTCCAGCCCGGGGCCCTATTAGCGGCTCTCACGGCCGCTGGTCAGTGGGGTCCTGACCGCAACACACTGACATGGGCACCTCAATGTCCGTAGCCTGACAGGGGTCGGCTATCCCCGGGCTACACTCCATATCCCCCTCGGGGCCTACCTGCACACTTGTACCAGGTTCGGGCCAGTCAAAGGTCCTCGGCTCCTCCTGGTCCGGGCTTGGTGGGAGGTCTGGTAGCACCTCCGGAAAGTCCGGCCAGGCCTGCTCCGGCGGCTCCTCCGGGTAGCAGGGCCGGGGAAGCCCCGGCGGCTCCTCTTCGGGGGGGGGCGCAGGGGCGGTCCGGCGGCTCGTCCCAGTACCGGTCACGGGGCAGCTCTGGCGGCTCCTCCTCGTAGTGGGCGCGGGGAAGCGGAGGCCAGTCTGGGCAGCTGCCTTGGTTCCTAGAGGGCTCCCAGTCAGGAGCTCCCGCCGGCACGTCTGCTCCCGGCGGCTGCTGGCTCCTGACTGAGCTCTGGCGTCTTCCTTTTATACTTCCTGTCCCGCCCCTTGACTTCCGGGGGGCGGGGACAGGAAGTGGTGTCTCAGCCCAGTTGGGCGTCTGGCAAGGAGCTCCCTCTGCTGGACCGGAGGGGAGCCACACCGACTCGCTACACACACCCCCCCTCAAGTCTGGCTCCCGCCGGTCGGGGCCAGACCCTTCCATTCCCCCAATACGGGACATGAAGTCGGCGTTCGCATGGTCCTTGCCAGCCCGGTGCAGAATAGTGAAAGCATACGGCTGCAAGGCTAAGTACCACCTCATGATGCGGGCATTCTTGTCTTTCATCCGCGTCAGCCAGGTGAGGGGGGCATGGTCTGTGACCAGGGTGAAGGGCGCCCCCAAGAGGTAGAAACAGAGGGCTTCGCAGGCCCATTTTATGGCCAGCGCCTCCTTCTCCACCACTGCGTAATTTCGCTCATGGGGAAACAGCTTACGGCTTAAATACAGCACGGGGTGGTCCTGTCCGTCCACCTCCTGGGACAGGACGGCCCCCAGTCCTACCTCGGAGGCGTCGGTCTGTAGGACGAACCCTCGATCGAAGTCCGGGCTATACAGGACCGGTTCCCGACAGAGGCATTCCTGGAGGCGCCGGAAGGCTGACTCGCATTCTGGGGTCCACTTCAGTTGCCGGGGGCTGTCCTTTGTTAGTAGGCCGGTGAGGGGTGCCGCTATGGAGGCAAACTGGGGAACAAACCTCCGGTAATACCCGACTAGGCCTAAGAACTGCCGGACATGCCGTTTGGTGGTTGGGGTCGGGCATTCCATTAAGGCCTGGACCTTTCCCACCAGGGGTTTTACCTGCCCCCTTCCAACAGTGTACCCTAGGTATGTAGTCTCCTGCCAGGCGATCCGGCACTTCTTGGGGTTAGCCGTCAACCCCGCCTGTCTTAGGGACCTCAGGACGGCCGCGACCCGGGGCAGATGGTCTTCCCACCGACGACTATAGACGACCACGTCGTCCAGATACGCGGCAGCATAGTCGTGATGGGTTTGAAGCAGGCGATCCATCAGCCTCTGGAATGTCGCGGGGGCCCCGTGGAGACCGAAGGGCATCCTGGTGAACTGGTACAATCCCGTCGGGGTGGCAAAGGCTGTCTTCTCTTTAGAGGTCTCCTCAAGGGGGATTTGCCAGTACCCCTTGCTGAGGTCCAGGGTGGTAATAAATCGGGCCTCTCCCAGTCGGTCCAATAGCTCGTCCACTCGGGGCATCGGGTAGGCATCGAAACGGGAGATGGCATTCACCCCCCGGAAGTCGATGCAGAACCGACGGGTGCCATCGGGCTTGGGCACCAGGACTATGGGACTACGCCACTCGCTGAGGGAAGGCTCAATGACCCCCAGAGCCAGCATCGCTTGTACCTCTTCCTCCACGGCCTTCCGCATCCTGTAGGGCAGCGGACGGGTTGTCTCTCGGACCACCTTTCCGGGCTCCGTTTGAATGGAGTGGCAGACCAACGTAGTGTACCCCGGGACGGCGGTAAAGGTCTTTTGGAAGGCCTGTAGGAGACACTTGGCTTGTTTGTGCTGGTCCTCGGAGAGTGACTCGCCAAGCAGGGGGGTCGGGGGATCGTCTGCTTCGGGCACTCGGGGGCCCAATTCTGGCTCAGGCGGGTACGGGTTGATTAAGAGGCCCTCCCGGTCGTGCCAGGGTTTTAGCAGATTTACGTGGTACCGCTGAGTCCCTTTGCGGCTATCGGGCCGGCGTACCTCGTAATTGACCGCTCCCACCTTTCGGACGACCTCATATGGTCCCTGCCAGCGAGCCAATAACTTGGACTCGCTGGACGGGAGGAGGAGTAGGACTCGGTCCCCCGGCTTAAACTCCCGGTCTCGAGCCCCTTGGTTATAGGCTCGCTCTTGTTGCTCCTGGGCCTTCTTTAAGTTCTCCCGTGCGAGGGTCCCGGCTTGGGACAAGTACCCCTGTAACTGTAGGACATATTCCAGGAGGCCCTGGGCCGGGGAGGCCGACTGCTCCCAGGTCTCCCGCATCAGGTCTAGGAGGCCCCGCGGCCGGCGTCCATACAGGAGTTCAAATGGGGAGAACCTCGTCGAAGACTGGGGGACTTCCCGGATGGCCAACAGCAGGGCTGGTAGGAACTGGTCCCAGTAGCGGAGCTCCTCTGGTGGGAACTTCCGCATCATCCCCTTGAGGGTGCGATTGAAACGCTCCACCAGTCCATCCGTTTGCGGATGGTATACTGACGTGCGGAGCTGTTTTACCCCCAAGATGGCGCATACTTGTCTCAACAGTCTAGAGGTGAAATTGGTTCCCTGGTCCGTCAAAATCTCCCGGGGGAGTCCAACTCGTGCGAATATTTTTACCAGCTCCTTGGAAATAGTCCGGGCGGTCGTACTTCGTAGCGGGACGGCCTCCGGGAACCGGGTGGCGTAGTCGACAAGGACCAAAACGTACCGGAACCCGGCCATGCTTTTCGGCAGGGGCCCCACAAGGTCCATGGCAACCCGCTCAAAGGGTGTCTCCATGAGTGGCATAGGGACCAGGGGTGCTCGAGGCACCCCTGGTGGAGCGGCGAGTTGGCATTGTGGGCATGAGCTACAGTACTTCTGGACGTCGGGATAGATCCCTGGCCAGAAGAACCGCCCCAGGATCCTTGCCAAAGTCTTTTCCTGCCCCAGATGCCCGGCGGCCGGCACATCGTGGGCCAACTTCAGTACGGCCCGCCGGTGACACTGGGGGACTAATAGCTGAACCTGTGGTTCGCGAGTGCGGGAATCTCGGTCTATCCGATAGAGTCGGTCGCGGCGTAGCTCGAAGTGTGGCCATTGGGCTGCCCGTTGGGGGTCCAGGATGGCCCCATCCACCGCCGCGAGCTGCTCGTAACAGTGGCTGCTCGTAACAGGGTCAGCTCGCTGGTCGCGGCAGAAATCGGTGTAGAGGTGGGGGTCCCGGGTGGGTCCCGTGGGCCTCTCCGCGTCGTCTGTAGCTGCGGGCTCTCCCTCAATGGCGACCCCGGTGGACTCGGGTAGGGGCTCCCGGGGTTCCGCTTCTAGGGTCGGTGTAGCTCGAAGCACTTCCTCGAAGGCGGGCCAGTCTCGACCGAGGACAACGGGATACGCCAAGTGGGGAGCAAGGCCGACGGTTAAGCCCCGGGTGACCCCCGCGACCGTCAGGGAGACTCGGGCGCTGGGATACGGCCGGACATCGCCGTGAATACACTGCAAGTGTATCGGTTGCAGACTGGGGTCTGCTCGGGGTCCCAAGCCCTGGCGGACTAGTGTCTGGCCACAGCCGGAGTCGATCAGGGCCTCGACGCTCCGGCCCCCAACAACCGCGTTGACGGTGAGTTTGGGATGCAGGGCCGGCCGGGCCCGGTTGTGTCCCGCCCAAACCTGTCCGTAGCTACAGTCCATGTTGGAGCAATCCCTCTGGAGGTGCCCCAACTTCCCGCAACCAAAGCACGGACCGAGCTCAGGCCGGTGACTCCGAACGGCCCTTTGGCTTGGACTCCGGGGCGGGCTTCGCCGGGCCCCCGGGGCTCCGGGACTGGGGCCGGCCAGTCTTGTTCGGGGTCCGGCTTCCTGCCGCCGGATTCGAGACTCCGGGAGCGAGGCGAGCGTGCGGCCAGGAGGTCGCACGGCGCTCGCGGGGCTCCCCCTTTTCTCTGGGCGGGCGGCCTCGGGCTTAGTGCTGGGCCACGGAAGGGTTGGCCCCGTCGCCGTCTCGGCGGCAAGGAAGTCTTCCATAAGTGACACCGCCACCGCGAGCGTCGCCGGGCGATGGCGGAGCACCCAGGCCCTTCCTCTGGAGGGCAGGATGCTAACAAACTGTTCTAAAATGACTTGTTCGGTTACTTGTTCCGCGCTCCGGTGTTCGGGGAGGAGCCAGCGGCGGCCGGCCTCCTTTAACATCTGTGCCACCGCCCGCGGCTGGGCGCCGGATGGGTACGTCTGGCCTCGGAACCGTTGCCGGAACGTCTCGGGGCTGATGTCCAGTGCGTCTAGGATAGCCGCTTTTACCTGGTCATAGTCGCGCGCATCCTCCGTCGCTAAGTCCCGGTATGCCGTCTGGGCCGCCCCGGTCAGGTACGGGGCCAGCAGTGTGGCCCAATGCTCCCGGGCCCACCCTGCGACTAGGGCCACGCGCTCAAAAGTGACCAGAAAGGCTTCGGGGTCATCATCCGGGCCCATCTTAGTCAAGCGGAGGGGAGCCGCCATCCGGGGGTTCCCTGCCCCCTCGCCACCCGGTCCTCCCGTGGGGCGAGGGGGGTTAACCAGGAGCTGTTGGAGCTGGGTCCCCAGCTGTTGTAGCAGCTGCTGCTGCTGCTCCATCTGGGCCGCGTGTAGCTCCTGGGTGAGCCGGAGGTGGGCGGCATCCCGCTGCTGTTGTTGCTCAAGCTGTGCGGCCTGCTGGTGCTGGTGCTGCTGCATCTGAGCAGCCTGCTGCCGCTCTTGGCCTTCCACAAGGCGCTGAATTAGGCGTTCCATATCCATGCTTGGTCCTCGGGGGGGGGTAACCCTCTCCCCTCTGCTTTGTTACCCTTACTCACAGGGTAGGAGTTCGTCAGTCTCATAATCTGAAGGTCCTGAGTTCGATCCTCAGAGAAGGCACCAGTGTAAGCTGGCGCGTCGGGGCTCAACCCTCCTGCTGGGCCAGAGGGGAGCCACACCGACTCGCTCCTTGTCCCCTCTACGTGGGAAGTCCAGACCCTCTGGAGCAGGGGGGCTGGATAACAGCAATCAGTCTCAATATAAGTCCAGTCCCTCTGGAGCAGGGGGGCTGGATAACAGCAATCAGTCTCGATGTAGGCCCAGGTCCAAACCCTCAGGCAGGGGCCGCACAAGGCACACAGTCACTAAGTATACGCCCCGGCCCTCAGTTAGGGCGGGCAGTCGGACAGCAGTCCTTGGGCGCAGATCCTTATAGCAGGAGCCGGGCACCCGCACAGTCAGTATAAGCCCAGGCCTCTGGAGCGGGGGGCCGGGCAACAGCAAAGTCAATATAAGCTCAGGCCTCTGGATCAGGGGCGGAGCAACAGCAAAGTCAATATAGGCTCAGGCCTCTGGAGCAGGGGCTGAGCAACAGCAAAGTCAATATAGGCTTAGGCCTCTGGAGCAGGGGCTGAGCAACAGCAAAGTCAATATAGGCTCAGGCCTCTGGATCAGGGGCTGAGCAACAGCAAAGTCAACATAGGCTCAGGCCTCTGGATCAGGGGCTGAGCAACAGCAAAGTCAACATAGGCTCAGGCCTCTGGAGCAGGGGCTGAGCAACAGCAAAGTCAATATAGGCTCAGGCCTCTGGAGCAGGGGCTGAGCAACAGCAAAGTCAATATAGGCTCAGGCCTCTGGATCAGGGGCTGAGCAACAGCAAAGTCAACATAGGCTCAGGCCTCTGGAGCAGGGGCTGAGCAACAGCAAAGTCAATATAGGCTCAGGCCTCTGGAGCAGGGGCTGAGCAACAGCAAAGTCAATATAGGCTCAGGCCTCTGGATCAGGGGCTGAGCAACAGCAAAGTCAATATAGGCTCAGGCCTCTGGATCAGGGGCTGAGCAACAGCAAATGTAATTGCAGGCTTCCGTGCCTGAGCGCTGAGGTGAGGGGGAAACTGCCACCCGCGAGTGGGGTGGCAGGGGGAACACAGGCCCGCCCACTCCACTGTGTTCCAGCCCGGGGCCCTATTAGCGGCTCTCACGGCCGCTGGTCAGTGGGGTCCTGACCGCAACACACTGACATGGGCACCTCAATGTCCGTAGCCTGACAGGGGTCGGCTATCCCCGGGCTACACTCCATATCCCCCTCGGGGCCTACCTGCACACTTGTACCAGGTTCGGGCCAGTCAAAGGTCCTCGGCTCCTCCTGGTCCGGGCTTGGTGGGAGGTCTGGTAGCACCTCCGGAAAGTCCGGCCAGGCCTGCTCCGGCGGCTCCTCCGGGTAGCAGGGCCGGGGAAGCCCCGGCGGCTCCTCTTCGGGGGGGGGCGCAGGGGCGGTCCGGCGGCTCGTCCCAGTACCGGTCACGGGGCAGCTCTGGCGGCTCCTCCTCGTAGTGGGCGCGGGGAAGCGGAGGCCAGTCTGGGCAGCTGCCTTGGTTCCTAGAGGGCTCCCAGTCAGGAGCTCCCGCCGGCACGTCTGCTCCCGGCGGCTGCTGGCTCCTGACTGAGCTCTGGTGTCTTCCTTTTATACTTCCTGTCCCGCCCCTTGACTTCCGGGGGGCGGGGACAGGAAGTGGTGTCTCAGCCCAGTTGGGCGTCTGGCAAGGAGCTCCCTCTGCTGGACCGGAGGGGAGCCACACCGACTCGCTACAAACCCCCACTACATATGTTTCTCTCGCTGGGCTGAGGCTGGGAGAACACACACTACAGGACAAATATGTAGCCACATCACTTAATGTGCTACTGGAAGATGCTCAGATACTATGGTGATAAGTGTGGTGTAAGAACCTATATAGACTAGAATACAGAATGAAGCAGTGTCCTCTGTGTTACTCTGCTTACATCTGGTGGAGGGTATCGGAGGAGTCAATGGAGCACGGGGTTATTACACTCAGGGCCGTATTGTCAAAGGGGCTTCTTATCCAGTAGCTCCCATTAAGCCACCTAAATATGTGGCTGTGTTTTCAAAAGCACTCAGTACCCATAGTTCTCATTACGTAACACTGTATTAAAGCAATTAAGTGATTTAGGAGCTTAACTCGTATTGACTCTCAATGAGATTTAGGTTTCTGAATCGCTTAGGTGATTTTGGCAATTTTACCCATTGTTCTCCAAGAAAGCTGCTGGGTTCTGAGGCCTTTTGAAAATCTGCTCACTTAATTTAGGTGTATAAATGGGAGCTGAGTCCTTCTGAAAATCTGTGTTTGGTTGTAGATGCTGATTGCTTTGGAAAATCAGTGCATCCAGCAGGGGAGTTTCCCCTTCAGTGCTACTGAAGACAATGAGGCTCCTCAGAATACAAGGAGGATAGCCACTTGCTCAACAGACAGTCCAGTAAAGAACCAGTTCACATATAGCCCCCTCTGCATAAAGAATGTTCAGTTTCTGAAAGCTGCAATATTACTTCATTGCCATCACCTGCAAAAACACATTGTAACTGACTCAGTAAAATTGTTGGTGGCAAGCAACATTCACTTTTAATACAGTGTTAACAATAAAGTTGTTTTAGTTGTATTGATGCAATATTGTCTTGATGGCCAAGCCAGCAAACTAAGTTTTGTATTCTATAAACTCATGAGTGGGAGACAGATTCAGATTTGTCCTCCGTTAGCCAGAATTGAGTTCATCAGCTAGCTTCCCAAAAGCTTGCAGCAAAAACAAGCACATATCAGATCTTTTACACAATGATGGCAAACAAAAAAACCATTCAGAGAATGTATCACATTCTACAATAGTTACATGATGAGGGTATGAAACAAAGCAACTCAAGTGTCTTACCTCACAGTCTCTGAAAATAGTATTGTACTTTGAACCTGGAAGGCAAGACCTACAAGATTAAAATCAAATGACCTACTTAGTGTTCAGCAAAGAACACTTTCTATATTATGCTCCTTTGAGCTAATAGCACCCCTTTCCTGCAACTCATTATTTCAAAATCCTTGAAAGAGTGGGGCATAAGCCACTGTGCTGAGAATAGGGTCAATGAAATCACTAACTGACTCTCTTTCAGGAAATAATGAATGTAGACATTCATCACCAGGGACTTTTTAAAGTCTGACCCTACTATATGTCTGGAGCTCAACAAATCACAGAGCAGTGACTATGAAAATGAATCTATATTCACTGAGCTTCTTTTTAATGACCTGCCCAGTAATGTTTCTGCAAAGAATGAGTTAAAACTTAATACTGAAGCCCACACTAAGAAAAAGTGTATTTCTACTATAAAGACACATCTACAAACACTGCAAACCCAAACCCCGTCCAAAAAAAAAAAAAAAAGGAGCGAGAGAGAGAGAAAGAAAGCAGCAAAATGTTTCCAGTTGGTTGGGGCTCAATAATAACATGATCAGTGAATGGCCAGCTAATATTAATTACACTATTCCTTAGATAAATAGAATGCCTAGAGGAATCAGGTCTATTAACCCTTGCAAATTGCTCCACCAAGCAGGGATGTTTGGTTAAGTGACACCCACAACAGCTTATTCCTTTTAAGAGTTGCTTTAAAAGCCACAGCTGCTCGGAAAAAAATCTAACAAACAGTTTTGTGTCAGAATGTGCCTATTTTTTTAAATGGAAACTTTCCATGGAGATAGTTCAGTTTCAACAAAATTCTGGTGGAAATCAGGCAGACCTGGTTTTGAAACTTGCCCCTCCCCCCACCTGGTTTCTGTCAGTTTCTTGCCTGGTTTCCTGCCAGTTTGCCCACCTGGTTCCTTGGTAGGCTGGGCTTAAGGCCGAAAGGAAGCGAAAGCCTAGAACAGTGTTTGTCAACCAGGGGTACACATGCCCCTGGGGGTATGGAGAGGTTTTCCATGGGCTGAGGTCTGGATTAACTCTCCTCTGGGCCCAGGGGCATAAGATTTTGTGGGGCCCCTGTATACAAATCTTTTCCCTAATTTAAAACAAAATGATCACAATTATAGAATCGAGACTATTACCGCTATACTACATTTTCCTTGTAATTAACGTAAAGCCATTCTGTGGTGACATTTCAGACTTAAAACGTAGAATATAGTTAAGTTAAGTCAAAATAGCCAACTTCTTCCCTTAGAACAGCTGTTATATTCGTTTCTTTCTGGGAGGGAGTTTGGGTGCAGGAGGGGCTCCAGGCTGGGGCAGAGTGTTGGGGTGCAGGAGAGGGTGAAGGGTGCAGGCTCTGGAAGAGAGTTTGGTGCAGGAGGGGATTCTGACCTGGGGAAGGGGGTTTGGGTGCAGGAGAGGGTGCGAAGTGTAGACTCCGGCTGGGAGGCGCTTACCACAGGTGGTTCTCGGCCGTTAGGGCAGCAGGGCTCAGGCAGGCTGCCTGCCTGCATGCCTTGGCCCCACACTGCTCCCAGAAGCATCTGGCTGCTGGCACATTTCTGTGTGCCCCTGTGGGAATGGGGACAGCGTGTCTCCATGCGCTGCCCATGCCCACAAGCACTGCCTGCACCCACAAGCACTGCCTCCACAGCTCCCATTGGACAGTTAATGGGAGCTGCGGGGATGGTGCTGGGGCCAGAGGCAGCATGCAGAGCCGCTTCCCCCAACCCTGCCAGGACCGCAGAGTCATGCCAGCAGCCAGCCGCTTCTGGTAGCTGCATGAAACCAAGGCATGCAGACAGGCAGCCTTCCTGAGCCCTGCTGCACCAGGGCTCTCCTTAGCCTGGGGCCCTGGGCTGCATACCCTAAAGCCCCTGCGTTAATCTGCCCCTGAATGGGGTACATCAACTCATCTAGATCAGTGCTTCTCAACCTGAGGGTCGTGAGCCCTGGAGGGGGGGAGTCACATCTAGATGGGTTTTGGAGAGGGTTCCAAATGCAGGGCTGGTGTTAGGAGGTGGCAAGCAGTGGGGCTCAGGCCTTAGACCCTTGAAAGGGGTACAGTAGTCTGGAAAGTTTGAGAACCACTGACCTAGAAGGCCTGGGTGCTCCAGCTCCCAGGCTTGCAGTTCCTCAGCAGCCTCCAGGGTCAGTGGCTGTGCAGCAGCTTGCCAGGTGGACTGCCCTGGAGCCAAGAGTTTTGAAATGCTCAGTGTTTATTCCAAATCAGAATGAAACCTAAATTCAAAATATCAAAATCCTCTTTGAATCGGAATGACCTTGATCTGCCCAACTCTATTATTAATCGTGTGTAAGGTAACTTTCTGAAGGGGGTTGATACAGAAAGGCTGTGTATTCATCCACCTCTTTGAAATGGACAAGTAATTGCTGATATATCCAAAATGACCCATATGCATATTGAGACCTCACTGGATATGTTATGATGTGAAATAACATTGATTGCAGTTTGGTTATTCATTAATAAACCTACTTTTAATTATTACAAAGGAGAGAGAGGAAGGCTGATTTTGTGGTGAAGACAGTAGACCAGTGGTGAGCAACCCGTGGGCCACACATGGCCCGTCAGGGTAATCCACTGGAATTTCAATGGGCGTTAGATGTCTAAATACCTTTGAGAGTCTGGGCCTTAATCTTCCTGTGGTCTCTGTAATAATACACCTTTTGTCTGACTTAGATATTTAGATTGTAAACTCTTGAGAGCATGAACTGTTTCTTACTACGTATATGTACAGGGCTTAGCACAATGAGGTCCTGATCTCACTGGGGCTTTTACAAGCTACTCTAATGCAAAGAGAAATACAAGCAATAATAAAGAGAACCTGTACTAGAATAGTATGTGTTGTCCATGATGCAATTTTATTGTGAGCCTCGCAATATCTGCTGTTTGTATTAAGGCTCTGGCTCCTGGAGTCACAACTGTGAGAAAAGTTCAGCTTTCAAAGATAAAAGTTAGTTGCTAGCCCTCAAGGTTTCAGAGAAAAGTTTGTGAGCTCTGAAGAATGCAAACTAAAACTTGGTCTTACATAATAAGACCATAAACATACTAATGCCAAAACAGCAACAACAAATATATATCACTGTATTATGCCAATTAAAATTCAGCCATGGTGTCACTGATTAAAACAAACAAACAAACAAACAAACAAACACTCACAAACATATTCCAATAGCAAGGAATATCATTTAAATACCATCTAGCGTTCTAGCTTATAATAAAAACATCAGAGAGAGAAGATTTCTTGGCGACTTCCAAATATTAAATGTCTTCAAGTTTTTGTTCTATAGTTAAAGACTGAAGAGGAAGCTTGGAAAATAAAGAATTATAGGCCTCATTATAGCACAGGAAATCTAAATATTTTTAGTATCAAACAATATGTGTCTCAGTGTGTAAAGAACAGGAGAAATTCTGGGGGTAGACACATGGGTATAGTAAATGAAAAATAGAGGGGGGTGGGAATACCTGCCAAATTTCTCACAGATTTTTTTTTCCCCATCACTAGATACAAGTATCCTTTGGCAAAAAATCTAGGCTGCAGAGTGTTTCAATGGAGCTGGCTGTGTCTCCACTGTGATGGTGTT
Source organism: Mauremys mutica (assembly GCF_020497125.1). Taxonomy (NCBI): domain Eukaryota; kingdom Metazoa; phylum Chordata; order Testudines; family Geoemydidae; genus Mauremys; species Mauremys mutica. The sequence goes on along the minus strand of NC_059080.1, from coordinate 31,484,512 downwards.
CCCATCAGCAGCCATTCTTTCTGCACCTTTCAGAGGGTGCACGGCCTTTTCCAGAATGGGTCCTGAAGAGGAGGTTTGAGGATCTTATAGAAAGCACAGGATATTGGTACCATAATGCTAACACATTTGCATATGGTATTTCATCCTCCAAGCTTGTTCTTTGAAGTGCCTGGAAATAGATTCCTTCAGGGTTTGTTTATTTTATATATTAAAAAGTGTGACTCGTGTTCCATATTGAGCCTGAAAAAAGACACGCTTTATTATATGAAGCAAGCACAGCATCGTATGAAAGCTGGCTGTGGAGTTCTTCAACTAATTGGAGCTGGACTAATATAGAAGATGATAAACCACTCAGTCCAGAAGAGCTTGTTCATTTGGCTATTATGGTGCTTCTCTACCATTTAAATAATAAACAGGGGTTGGGTAATTATGCTAAAGCTTTAGTAGCTTGGATGCTAATATAAACACACCATTAAATGTTATTAGACCATCTTTAACTTTATATCCCACTTACTAGGCAAAATATATATTTTGAGATTTTATTAATAATCACATTGGAAACAGCTTGTGTAACAGGGTGGCAAGATGTATCAATGTGTATAGGAAGCAGGGCTCTATTGCTGACCCACCCTGTTAACAGGAGTAAGAACCCTGCAAACAGCTGTTGAGCTCTGTTGACTCATTTCAGGTGCAACTCTGTCAGCATATACAAGAGGTGGTCAGAGGGAATTTAGCACAGAGACAGAGAGGTCCTGCAGGAAACCCTAGAACAGTGGTGGTCAACCTGTGGTCTAAGTCAGGAATGTGCTGGCCACCACTTCCCACAGCTCCCATTGGCCGGGAACGGCAAACTGCGGCCACTGGGAGCTGCAGGTGGCTGTGCCTGCAGACGGTCAATGTAAACAAACTGTCTCATGGCCTGCTAGCAGATTATCCTGATGGACTGCTTGGACCCATGGGCTGCAGGTTGCCACCACTGCCTTAGACACAGTCAGACTTGATGAGAAAGCTTAATCTCATGTTTGTGTTCTCTTCTTATTACATGTGTTACCCATAAGGTCAAACAATAAATCTGACTTCATACAACACATATAAGCTTTATTTGGAGCAGGAGGGGAATGTTATCTACTCTCATTCGGTGTTGAGAGTGGGAAAAAAAATCCCTATGCAGAAAGGCAAAAACAACTTCAGTAATTCCTACTATGATGCCAACAAACCTTGCTGTAATTCATGGAGCACCAGATCTAATAGATATGGCTGCAACTCTAGATTGTGGCCCAAACAACAACAACATGCAAGAGTTCCAGGAAAAACTGCTGCGGAGACTTCTTGTGAGTCAGCCATGATAACCTAACCAGGAGGCAGACGATGACCTAGAGGTTTACCTGGTTGCTTCTGAGTATGTGAGTTCTGAAGGAGTCCTGGGCTCTCTGGTTAGTCTCTTTCCTGATGGGAGAGGCACATTGCTCTGTTAGACCCTGGGCAAGGTCGTGGCCATGAGGAATATTGTATTAAATTAATTGGGAATCTCAGAGGATAGATACTGGGAGAAATTTCATGGAAAGTTTCTTTCCACAGCAGTGCAGCAACGCACATTTGCTCAGTGCACAGCAGACTGCCTGATTTCTTGGGTCAAGACCAAGGTCTAGAAGTCCGGGAATTGATGGACATAATCAGAATGAAATATTACTTAGAAAGCCTGCTTGGGTCTCTAGACTAGTCAACTCCAGTGTGGAGTTAATTAAGACAATGCCATATAATCTATACTGAGCTATACTGGGTGGTAGGTGATCTGCGGGTGGAAGCTGGACTGCACAGGCTACAGGGTCATTCTCAATCTTGTTTTCCATAACTGAACCCTTGTTTGTTTGAGTGACAATGTTAAGGGCTTAATGGTGGCAAGAAAACTTTGTCATGACTTCAGTCACCTCAGGATTGGGGTTACATCATATCGCGCATGTCTTGGATGTATGCATTGTCTTGTGCGCTCTTCTGTACTAGCAAGTTCCTGGCATATATCAGGAGGCCAATACCTGTGAGGAACTATAGGTTGTTGAGAGAGTAGGTTTAGCCACACTACAATCATAGGGTAAGATAATGTTGCACCTTCCTTCAAGCATGCACCATTCTTTGTCAATTAACCATTCAGCAGTGTGCAGACTGAAGGTGCTCTCGAGTTATTGATTTGCTCAGAAATGATTGCGACTGTCGTGAACCTGAAAACTATAGTTCTATATTTTTACCTTAGTGTGGGTGGTGCAGGTTATACTTAAATTGTGAATTCTTTGGGACAGGGATCACCATTTTGATCTGCATTAGTACAGAATGGAGTCCTGGCTCATGGCTGGCGCTGCTAAAGTCTTCTACAATATAAATAATGAATAATAAATATATTACGACAGGCATGTTGTTCACCATAAAGCTATAGTATGAAATTTGGGGGCAGGGACTGAACAGGTAGGGGAATGCTGAAATGAAACCTGGCCCTTCTGCAAACAGAAGTATTTCCTCTACAATGATCTAAGTGAAATTAGATTCCATTCCATTTGTTAAATTTTTGAAGTAATTAGAAGAACACAAAAAGCAGGTATCTAATAAATGTATATATAAGAAATAAATGAAAATCATTACAAATCCAGCTAGAAAAGTCCACAATACTACAGAGACAGCTATGTGTAAACATATTATTGATCATCTTAGAGTTGGCATTTGTATAAAAGCTTGCAATTAAGAAATTCCTGGCATTTAAAAGTACAATACAGAAAAAGATATATTAGGCAAAAATAAAATAAAACCTCACAAAATATTAATGTTTAGAGAGAAAAGATGTTTTAAGGATGAATCTAGTTATTTAGCTGCAAAAAAATTATTTGTTATTAAGGTGAAATAGTATAAAAGGCTTAGTGTTAATATAGTCTAAAACCAAGCGATAAAACAAAAATGAACTGGAGGTTTGGCTGGGTGCAGATGACCAACTTAAAATTTGGAAATTTATCTGAACTGTCTATATCCCGTAGGCTCGCAGAGGCTTTTCTTGTGATTTCCAATGTTTCTTGCTTTCACTAGACTGGAAGTATCAAGAGTAGGATTTTTTGGGGGGCATTTATGTTTTCTGTCTCAAAAGAAATCCAGAAATACAAAGTAATGGAAAAATTACATTCCAAAAATTAACTGATTTTATTTCCCCCACAAATGGTTTGGCTCAAGTTAAGAGTGAAGATTCAGGTGGTGGGGGTTCTTGTTTTAGTTGAAATGGTGCCCCCTCCCCTACTTTCAATAACCTTTCAAGTAATTAGCAAATTCCATTTTGTCACTGGTAGCAGCTAGAGGTTAGAAGAAAAATGCTATTGGTGCAATTTGTTTTGTTTTGTTTTGTTTTTTTGTTTTTTTTAAAGAAATATGTTTTAATCACTTTTAGAGAAAAAAAACAAAGAAGCAAAAAATACAAGCAGTTTCCACAAGCAGAAAACTTTCATTATGAATATGCTAATATAACACCAGCACCAGTACAACTAAGTCAAAGTGGCAAATTTAGACTTGGGACAAATTCATTAAAATTTATAATTTAGCCCAACTTTTTTCTCGTTTTATTTTTGTGAGGAATAGGTTATTAAACAGCATATTGCTGCATGCCTTTATTTCACCCTCCCATTGTCTTCTTATCTTTTCAATCCAGACAGCTGTATTTCTTTTCCTGATGTCCCTGATGGCTTGCAAGGGTCACTCTAAATCAGGGGTATGAACAGCGGACGGAACCTGGGGAAAAAGGGGTGCAGCAGCTCCCATTGTCTATGGATCCCCATTCCCTGCCTGCCTGCCCTGCCCCTGGTGTGTGTCGGGCCGGAGTCCGCCCCTTCAACCCCCTGCCCTGAGCCCCCGCCACATCCCTCCTGCACCCCGACCCCCCACCCTGAGCCCCCTGCCACACCCTGCACCCTGACCTCCTGCCCTGAACCCCACATTGCATCTTGCACTCCTCCTGCACCCCAACCCCCTGCCCTGAGCCCCCTGACGCACCCTACACCCTGACACCCTGCTGCACCCCACACCCCAACTCCCTGCCCTGAGCCTCCACCACACCCCACACCCCTCCTGCACCTCCGGGGGCAGGGAAGGGTGGAGTTGGGGTGGGGATTTCAGAGAAGAGGGGAAGGGGCAGGGAAGGGGTGGGAAGAGGCAGGGCAGGGCCCCCTGGAAGGGGTGAAGTGGGGGAGGGAACGAGAGTGGCACGGGGGAGATGTCAGTAAATGCGGCCCTTGGGCCAATGTACTAGTCCTCATGTGGCCCTCGCAGTCATTTGAGTTTGAGACCCCTGCTCTAAATGTTGTATATCTTTAATTCAATATAAACTGCATTGACATTCCTGGTTTCCTATAGGACATGTTGAGATTCCTATTGTATTTTGGATGAATCTCAAAAATAATTAGCATTGGAGAAATTTACTGGACATAAATACAAATCAGTTGCCAACCCTTTGGCAAAGCACAAAACAAAAACAGGGATTAAACCTTTAAAGATGTTTTTGCCCTAGAATTATGTATAGTCACCCAATATCCTAAATTAAATGTAATCTACTAAGTCCTTCCATCATCATAGACATTAAACCAATGGGCTGATTATTTCAGATATATCTAGGGTTTCCTCCACAATTTAAGTATTGAGAGATGGATAGTCAAAAAATTTTGTGCCCTTTTTTTTCTATGAAACGTCATTTCAAACAATATGAAAATTTTGTATTGTTCAAATTTTCCAATTTTTCCAATTAAATATTTCCCCCAATTGTTTTCTTATATTGTGATGCAATGGTGCAAAATGAAAACAAAAATGTTTCATTTTGAGTTCAGATGAAAGGAAAAAAATCCATTCAGTTCCTATTACAAATAATATATTTAATTTTGAATCAATTTGAAATATTTTTGTTTTCAAGTGTCTTGTTGAAAAATCCAATTGTTTAAGTGAAAAGTTTAATGGAAAAAAATCTTCATTTTGTTAGAATTTCTGTTGAAAAAATTCCCATTTTTTTTTTACCAGCACTACTCTGGCTTTATAGGTGCCTGGTCAACAGGTTGGTGTGAAATAGGAAGGGTCTGTAAAATTCTCCAGCCAGGTGAATTCAGAAAACTATCTCCATTCAGCAAATCACTTACCGATAAGCTGAACTTTAAACACATGCTTAAGTCTATTTCACTTAAACGGGTCTTAAGTACACACCTGAAGTTAAGCACATACTTAAGTGCTTTTCTGAAAAGAGATTAATTAAAGTATGTACTTACATGCTTTGCAGAATTGGAAGGACAGGCAGGCTCTGCATTTGGGGTGAAATCCAAACCACATAGAAGTCAATGGTGAAAACCTTATGACATCAAAGTCAATTTTTCAGATGGGAAGGAAGGACTGAATGTAGCAAATGGTATTTGTTACCTATGTTTTTAGTTTGGATCATTTAATTTTGTCGTGTCCAGGTGGGTTTGATCTGTGTGTACAAGTCATATGGCCAGCTCTAGCTTCAAAGTTGTATAAAATCTACCCTGCAAAATTTCAATGTTCTCAAATTGTTCTTCTATGTGTTTGTTGTATTTCTACAACAATACATCTACCCTCTATCTGTATTCATTGGAATTTCACAGCAACTTTTTGTCATACAGTTTTGAATTTCAAGCTAAGATTGAAGAACAAGAGAACAAATCTGGTTTGCTAAGTTTAACTCCTTCAGTGTGGTTAGGCTAACTGCAGTAACCAAATCAGACCAGCTAATGTAGTTAATTTGGATATGGTTACGTGTGAGGAGAAGGTATTTTTCTGCTAGCTACAAGGAAATACTAGCAGATTTTCTATCCTGGACTTCTCTACTTTCTTCGTTCATAACTAAATTGGAACACTCAATTTTGAAGTAATAGCACGATTTATTATTTAACAACACGGTACTGAAGAAATGTATTTGAAAGAAGCCAGTAGCAAATTGCAATCGATTTGCACAATACCACAAATAAAATGTTTTACAGAGGCAGAGTTGCTGTTTCAAGTGATATGTGATGCATAATAATATCTCCAAGATGTTTGCTTCTTTATTATTCCCAACACTTCATTAATCACCTTCTTGAAAAAGGCAAAAAAAAAAAAGGATGCAGAGTCTAAGAAAGTGCTGATTATGGTTCTGCCATTGCAACACATTTGTCTTGCAGTGCTTATCACTAGAGTCAAATGTGTATAGAGGTTTAAAAAAGCCCCCATTCAATTGCCTTTGGAATAAAAGCAGGTAAAATTACTTATCTTCTGTCAAAAAGGTGGTCATGAAAATGATGGATATGCAGTTCCAGTCTGATGAATTGACTGGAAGGCATTGTTGACAAATACAGAGTACAGAGCTGGTATGCCTAATGGCTCACAAATAATTTAATTCACACTAAAATAATGTGTATAGCTGTAAACTCATAATTGAGCCTCTTAGAAATGTTTGTGTCTTCTCAGAATGCACACTGGGGTATCTTTTCAAAAGGGATGACCCTGTGCCCACAAAGTCAATTATGAGTAAAATCTTGTTACTGTGTCTCTAGCTATGTGATTTGCACCTCCAGCCAGTTAGTTAGAGCCACACATACTCAGATTTGGGCCTGCCATTCACTTCAATGAAATGTGTTGCAATTGAATAATTCAGGGAGGGACAGTCCCTTCAAGAGCTCTCAGACATACAGAGGAGTTGCAGCTACATCCCTTGAGGTGATGCAAAATATTCTTCCAGAAATGTTAATTAGGAATAAGGACATTGTCCTGCCTACTCCCTGTCCATGTCTGTACCCTCTCTAGTGCTGTAGTTTCCTGGGGAAGCAAGAAGGTAGCTCATGTACTATGACTTCTTGGTGAGGAGAGCAAAGGTAAGAAGACTTCTCTCCTTTGTACATCTATGCAACAGCCAGGGCACAGTCTTGTGCTTCGAATTTGAGGGGCAGAGTTATCAGTGTATCACTCATATAGCATCATATATTCTTTTTGTTCAGGGTACTGCCAAGGAATGTGAAGGTTTACAAGGCCCACAGAATTTTGTGAATGAACTTAGTGGTATGGGGAAAATGTACCTTGCTGATGCACCCTAAACATCTCCTAGTGCAGGGTTTCTCAAACAGAGGTCACCGCTTGTGTAGGGAAAGCCCCTGGCAGGCCAGGCTGGTGTGTTTACCTGCCTCGTCCGCAGGTCCGGCTGATCGCGGCTCTCACTGGCCGCGGATTGTAAACACACGGGCCTGGCCCGCCAGGGGCTTTCCCTACACACGCAGTGGCCCCTGTTTGATAAAACCTGCCATAGTGTGCTTTAACATAGTATTGGTTCAAACAGCACTATGTTAAAGTGCACTAGCAGGGTTTATATGGACCAATTAACGTGCAACACGTTGGTGTGCTTTAGAAATCACACTCTGATAGAGCATGCTACCCCACTGTAGACAAGCTCTGAGACAAAAAAAATTATGTTTTTCCCTTGGAAAAGTAATCCTGATTTTTCATAGCAGTGTATAACTGATTATTGGCGAGAGGATTGTTATGCCAGCAATAGATGTCTAAGAGCTTTTAAACCCAAGTCCAGATTTTAATGCAAATATCCCTAATACTAGAAGAAAGGGCATGGGGGGTGGGGGAAACTGAAAATATATCACACTCTACAGTCAGAATTGTTTTGAACTGAAGTATTTTCAGTTTTTCATGAGGCATTAGTTACCTGGATCCTATGACACTACTTTTCATTGTATAATGTCTTTTCATCTGGGTTTTATTTTAGATCATTTAAAAATACTAGTAAATTAAAAAGAAATCAATCTGTAGATATTTATGCTGCATTTGATTATAATACAACTCAATCTCAGTACTTAAGAAAATATTATCTCCCTGCATGGGATTTCAGAAATGAATGTAATGTAACGGCTTATTGTTGGGTCAGTACTTTTGTTTCAAAAGAAACTGAAAGTATTTTCCAAAGTAGAATCTCAATGAAGTTGAACTCCTGATGCAAAAATTTTGCATAAGTTAGTGTGTACTGTAGCCTTTTTTTCCAAAGACAAAATATGTATATCTCAGTTATGGTAAAAACTTCAAAAATATTTAAAGAGGTAGTAAGGCCTTTTAGACAGAAGGAGAAGACTCTGACTCTGAGATTCCGATCCTGCAAATGTTTATGCACATGAGGAATCTCACTTAACTCAATGGTTCTTGTCAGTTACATGAAGTTACTCCTGTGCCTGATTGTGGTCAAATGTGCTTGCTAAAAACATGAACTATTGATAAATAGAGCATAAAACCAACATCTCACCACAGAGGGAAACCATGCTTCCAAAACCTCAAGTTACCACCCTGGCACTTACAGTTAAACCTGATGCACATGAGTACATGACTGTACTCTTCATGGCCAGAACTGCACAGTCTCCTGGACAGAACCTTGGTAAACAGGCACACAAATAAGCAGGGCATAGTCTACTCTCCACATTAAGACAGGGGCAGCACACACCTGTGCTACATCCAATTGCTTGGTATTCATGTGACAAGAGACAAATGTAAATCTAATTGCAGCCTGTAATATTTCAGCAGTCTTTTCCTTCTGGCCGTGTAGTCATAGGCAAAGCTTAACACAGAACCAAAGAAAGAAAAGAGTTTAAAAATATCATTAAAATTCCCTAATGTTTTGCTAGTTAGACTCCTCCTAAGTCAGGAAGGCTGACATTTGTTTGACTAATTCTGAATAATTAACTAATTCCTAAAAGAAAGTGTCTGTTCTTAAAACTTAGAGGGAGTGGGGGGAAGGGAAATGCTAAATTTATCAAATGAAGAAGTTGGCCATCTGTATCGGTAAGAGAGCAACTGTGACTTTATGCTTGGCCTAACTAATCAACATGAGAATTCAAGATCTGCAGCCATATTTCTATCAAACTGCTCTGTGTTCTGTAAAATACAGCATTAATACCAATGAATTACTTTCCCAGTGAAAGGGTTAAGCATTACGCTTGTACCGTTCACAGAATGAAATGCACAATAGGTTGATAGGTTCAGATTGTTAACAGAATTGAAACATGTTGTCTTAACATTTAAGTGAGATAAAGCACAGGGCCATTGATCCAGCAGACCAAAGGTCTTTAAAAATCAGTATGGGTGATTTCTGAGTTAATTGTGATTTCCCATGTAACTATAAGCACCGTGCTCAGTATACAGTACTATCATTTTCTTGACATTCAAGTATCTTGAGTGCCATTAACAGGTGACATTACAGGACAAAAAAAAAACAATTCAGGAAAGAACTCTTCTGCCAGTGCAGTAACTTCTTGCTTTCCTTTTCTTTACAGAAAAGCTGTCTACACAGAGATGCTTTAATAAAAAGGTGTATTCTAAGGTTCAGATATAAACAGTGCATGTATGCTAATTGCAGGGACTTGCATTGAAGTCCTTTACTGCAATAAGTTTATCAGAAGGAGTTTGGGGGATTCTTGTTTAAACATGCTGCATTTTTAAACTAAATTTTCTTTATCTGAGAAAGGAGGGAAGGGCAGCTAATCTGCCAAATAACCTGTCATGAAGTGTTCTTGCTGAAACTCTTTATACTTTGTTTCCCCAAATAGATGCTGAGTATATTGTATTGATTTGATAGTATTGCATCTGAAACAGTATGCTCACTGGGGAGCATGTCCATATCATATGTATACATAGCACAAAAAGCAAGCAGATTCTGACTAACAAAAGTATCCACTGAGAAGAAAGGAAGGGCACCTACCAGAAACAAGTCATGCAGTGTCCACTGCAAGCATCTCAAAATTGTCCCAAGGAGAAGAAAACAACAATAAACTAAGGAGAGAAAAAAGAAAGAAAGAGGTCACAATAATGAGAAGCAACTAGGGCTAGCCAACATTTTGGTTGGAAAACATAATTTTGACAAAATTGATTATTGATTGATTAGAAAATTAATTAATTTTCATTTTGGTCAATACAATTTTGACCAAAAATGGAAAACAGAATCAAATATGAGGTTCCCCCCCCTTTTTTTCCATTCACCCCTCCTCCCTCAAACACACACATTTTTCAGTGAGGGAAAAAGGGGGAGACAGAAAAAGAAAGGAGAAATAAAAATTGAAAATGTTTCACTTTTTATTTCTTCAAAAAAGTCTGCAGAAAATTCTGAACAAAATGAAAACACCAAAATAAGTGCTGATGCTACCATCACCAAAGGCATGGCTTTGCCTTTGGGAGAATCTATTGAAACAGCAAACGGTATTTTGGTGACTTAGAATCATATAATCATAGACTATCAGGGTTGGAAGGGACCTCAGGAGGTCATCTAGTCCAACCCCCTGCTCAAAGCAGGACCAATTTCCAACTAAATCATCCCAGCCAGGGCTTTGTCAAGCCTGACCTTAAAAACCTCTAAGGAAGGAGATTCCACCAGCTCCCTAGGTAACCCATTCCAGTGCTTCACCACTCTCTGAATGAAAAAGTTTTTCCTAATATCCAACCTAAACCTCCCCCACTGCAATTTGAGACCATTACTCCTTGTTCTGTCATCAGGTACCACTGAGAACAGTCTAGATCCATCCTCTTTGGAACCCCATTTCAGGAAGTTGAAAGCAGCTATCAAATCCCTCCTCATTCTTCTCTTCTGCAGACTAAACAATCCCAGTTCCCTCAGCCTCTCCTCATAAGTCATGTGCTCCAGCCCCCTAATCATTTTTGTTGCCCTCCACTGGACTCTTCCCAATTTTTGCACATCCTTCTTGTAGTGTGGGGCCCAAACTGGACACAATACTCCAGATGAGGTCTCACCAATGTCGAATAGAGGGGAATGATCACATCCCTCGATCTACTGGCAATGACTCTACTTATACAGCTCAAAATGCCATTAGCCTTCTTGGCAACAAGGGCACACTGTTGACTCATATTCATCTTTTCGTCCACCGTAACCCCTAGGTCCTTTTCTGCAGAACTGCTGCCCAGCCATTCGGTCCCTAGTCTGTTACAGTGCATGGGATTCTTCCGTCCTAAGTGCAGGACTCTGCACTTGTCCTTGTTGAACATCATCAGGTTTCTTTTGGCCCAGTCCTCTAATTTATCTAGGTCCCTCTGTATCCTATCCCTACCCTCCAGCGTATCTACCTCTCCTCCAAGTTTAGTGTCATCTGCAAACTTGCTGAGAGTGCAGTCCACACCATCCTCCAGATCATTAATGAAGATATTGAACAAAACCAGCCCCAGGACCGACCCTTGGGGCACTCCACTTGAAACCGGCTGCCAACTAGACATGGAGCCGTTGATCACTACCCGTTGAGCCCGATGATCTAGCCAGCTTTCTATCCATCTTGTAGTCCAATCATCCAGCCCATACTTCTTTAACTTGCTGGCAAGAATACTATGGGAGTCCGTATCAAAAGCTTTGCTAAAGTCAAGGAATAACACATCTACTGCTTTCCCCTCCTCCACAGACCCAGTTATCTCCTCATAGAAGGTAGTTAGGTTAGTGAGGCATGACTTGCCCTTGGTGAATCCATGCTAACTGTTCCTGATCACTTTCCTCTCCTCTAAGTGCTTCAGAATTGATTCCTTGAGGACCTGCTCCATGATTTTTCCAGGGACTGAGATGAGGCTGACTGGCCTGTAGTTCCCCAGATCCTCCTCCTTCCCCTTTTTAAAGATGGGCACTACATTAGCCTTTTTCCAGTCATCCAGGACCTCCCCCAATCGCCATGAGTTTTTAGAGATAATGGCCAATGTCTCTGCAATCACATCCGCCAACTCCTTTAGCACCCTTGGATGCAGCACATCTGGCCCCATGGACTTGCGCTCGTCCAGCTTTTCTAAATAGTCCTGAACCACTTCTTTCTCCACAGAGGGCTGGTCACCTTCTCCCCATACTGTGCTGCCCAGTGTAGCAGTCTGGGAGCTGACCTTGTTTGTGAAGACAGAGGCAAAAAAATCATTGAGTACATTAGCTTTTTCCACATCCTCTGTCACTAGGTTGCCTCCCTCATTCAGTAAGGGACCACACTTTCCTTGACTTTCTTCTTGTTGCTAACATACCTGAAGAAACCCTTCTTGTTACTCTTAACATCTCTTGCTAGCAGCAACTCCAAGTGTGATTTGGCCTTTCTGATTTCCCACCTGCTTGCCTGAGCAATATTTTTATACTCCTCCCTGGTCATTTGTCCAATCTTCCACTTCCTGTAAGATTCTTTTTTGCATTTAAGATCAGCAAGGATTTCACTGTTAAGCCAAGCTGGTCGCCTGCCATATTTACTATTCTTCCTACACATCGGGATGTTTTTTTCCTGCAACCTCAATAAGGATTCTTTAAAATACAGCCAGCTCTCCTGGACTCCTTTCCCCCTCATGTATTTCTCCCAGGAGATCCTGCCCATCAGCTCCCTGAGGGAGTCAAATCAGCTCCCTGAGGGGACTTGGAGGAGCTTCTTTTCTTCCAGGCTACTGGTAACTGCTGCCCAGCCTGCACCAGTTTTCTCATCTTTGTTTTGATAAATCTTTCCTTCTGTCCCAGATCAGGGATTGATATTTCAAATAATTACACACAAACCCTATCTCAGGTTATTACTGTACATTCATGTCCATCAGTAGCATTAGGAAAAAACAAGAGCTATGGTACTTTCCCCTCAGTAACCAAATACTGCCCTCGCATCCCTTTTCCAGAATACCTGTGAAGCGACGGGATATCTGACAGGGAGATATCATAAAATAGAGAAGTACAAATAAATAAAACGGAACTTGCTTTCTCCAATGTGGGCCTCTTTCCATTTTGTGATACCCTTTCTTTTTACTCCTCCCCATTCTCTATTGTCTGCCTAAGTTCCCCTGATTCCTTCCCCTCTTCTCTCTGCTGTTTTGTCTTTTCTCTTTTCTCTAACAATCTCTGTCCCCTCTGTAGTTCTCTCTGTTTCCCTGTTTCTCTCCTCTCCATCACCTTTATCTCTCCAATAACTTTTCCTTGGGCCTTCTTTATTGTGGTTCCCTCCATGTCTTTCCTGTGCACCCCACATATCTTTTCCTGTGTTCAGCCTCTTTTATCCTCCATGCCACCCAGGCAATTACCCCTCTCTTCATCCAGCTACATATCAGTGCAGGGAAAGGAATATTTCAGGCAAGAACACCAGTCCAGAGCAATCCCTAATGGCTAAAGGAAGTGCTGTGCCGTCTCTAATCTTTACTCAGGGTTTACATGGCCTCAATTTTTAGGTCTCATCCAAAACACCTTCACACAGGAACCTAGATGAATCTCAGAGGGTTTGCCTCAGATTGAGGAAGGGCTGAGCTGACCTTGCTCATACTTCCCAGGTTGTCTGTAACCTCTTGACTGAAATTTCCTTTGTACGCCAGTGAGAAAATAATTTCTCTACTACAGTGAATCATGCCAATACTCTAAACATTCTCACTTGCCCTCTGTCCCTGAGGCTATGTCTTCACTACCAAAAATGGTGTGTTGTTACAGTGAAAGAATGAACACTTATTAGCTATTTCACTGTAAAGTCCTACTGGACATAAGGCTCTGTAGTTTTTGTCTGTGATGTAGCTAGGCTAGGTCGAATTGGGAGTGCAGCATAGTGTTTACCTTGCCTAGCTACCTTAGAGTACGGACTGTCTGTACCTTGTCTACACTAGGATTTTACTGTGAGGCAGCTAATGCACATTATTTATACCACTGTAAAACATCCTCCCTTTTTTGGCAGTGGAGACATAGCCTTACATTCTTACACCTAGTCCTTTTTCATCCCTCCTCCTACATATACTCTGGCTTGTGTCTTCCCCCATATCTCATGGTCCTTTCTCTGTCCCTCCATCTCCTTCAAACCCCAGTCCTGTTTTTGCCCACCCCAGTCAGCTTGTCCTCACATCCCTTTGTGCTTCCAGTATCTGTCCTGCTCACTCTACAATTTCATCTGTCAGCTCATTACCACCCAGTGTGTGTTGGGTCCATTTCCCCACATTGTTCACTCACCTGGTATTCTCTCTCACTTTCTTTTCCTGATTGGCCCCACAATGATGTCTTTCTCCTCCCATTTTCTGACTGTATCTACCCCTGCAAGAAAGGTCCTATCTCTGTCACCCCTGGAGCATTCCCTGTTGTGTACTTTGCTTTCCCTATGCCCTGCTCCCATCATGGACCTTAATGACTTCTACCTCCCTGCATTCTGCTTTGGATCACATTCACAACTACAAATGAGAGAAACTTTGGGAGCTATTGTGCCCGAAGCTTATGGTCCTCTTCCTCCACTCCCTCTAGGGCATAAAGGAGGTATGGGAACTAATCCCTTCAAAAGGGGACTCCCCTGGAGCAGCCCTACACTGGCTTCTTTCCCTGTCCCCTATGTAAGGGGCATGTCAGCGGTTGGCTGTGGAAAGGGAGGAGGCATGGCTGGTGTACTGTGCTCTGGTTGTCCTTCACTTCTCACTGCTTATAGAGGAATATGGGAAACAGCATAATTGGAAGAGCAATGAAGTTTTTTTGGCTTGTCCCAGTGACAGATTTGCTTTTATGTGGAGGGAGGGTTGTTGAGTTGGGATGTATCAATCATAATAATTATCCAGTACTAGTAAATGTTTCACAACAGTAGAGTGATAATGGTTTTCCTCGATTACAGGGACCATAACTGTATGGGTTAAAGTTTGGGCAGCAAATATTTGAAGCTTCTTTTAACAACAGCAACAGATAAATGAAGATATGAAGGCACAGTGGTCTAGTGGACAGGACACTGGTCTAGGAGACCTGGGTTTTAGTCCTGTCTCAGCTACTGATTCCTATGTAAAGCATTTTGAAATGTATGGATGACAATTACACTGTAAGAGTGATCTATTATTTATTACTACTGCCGTGAAAATATCTGCATCTCTTGTTTTGTATAACACTGGTCAATGACACAGTGTTGCAAATGGTGATGCATCCCTTTTTTTTTGATCTGGGTCATTGCTTTTGCATCTTGTGGACATAGAATACAGTCAAGTCAATGGTACTCTCAGTTTAATGCCTTGTACCCTGTCCTTATGGGGGATTAATTTAGGATGTCAACAGTATCTGTTTTTCACTAATGGATGAAACTATCTCTTGATGTCTTTCCTACCTCACAGGTGGTGTGTGGATTAATTAATTAATGTTTGTAAAGTGTGGTGTTAAAGTGCTAGAATGAGAAGTACTAGAACTGTGCAAGGTATTATTATGACAAACTACAGCCTTGCTCAGGCTGTGCTGAGCTAAATAGGTGTATTCCTTGTTACTCTGGTGTTTGGAAACTAGATAGTGCCTATCACCACCAGTTTTATACCAGTGTAACTCTATTGATTTTAGTAGAGGTGTTGCTGATTTATACCAGTATAGGTGAGATGGCAATCCAGCCTTTGCTTCCAGATGGACTTTCTGATTTCTTATGTGAAATCTCATTAGTCAAGGAGAGAATGACTATGCATAATGAGCAATTACCAGGCATGCTGCCCCTCCATATGTGTCAGCAAGGAAAGTTCCCAGGTCAGTGTAGAAGCTGACAGGATGCACCAGAGACAGCACAAGAAGGTAGTAACTAGCATTAAGGATTTGGACCCACCTCCAGAAAAGTACTTAGGATCCTCAACACCTTTGTGGATCTTAGCCTTAGTAGCAGAACTTCTGAATCCTCCTATTCTTAGCAAGATTTCACAAACCTTTCCTAGCTTGCAGCTGCACTAAGGCAGCTGTATCTTATTACCACATCAGCTAGCCAGGCCAGGTAGCCTCAGGTTAATCTAATGAACCTATTTGGGGAAGTTATAAATGGAGCCTGGTTTAACAGACATAAAAACAAAAGGGTGAGGTTGGGTTTCTGGGATTATGTGAAAGATTTTTGTTTTATTATAGGAAATGTTTGGAGCTCATTTTGATTGGGGGTGCATAAGTTACCATTTAGCTGATACCTGCAGCCTGTGCAAACTACTCCTAGTTTCAAAAAGAGTTGCAAATAAACTCTAACTGCAGAGATTTTAACAAGGAGCTATTTCTTTCTTTATGCAAACCCAAATTTATGTGAGATGTCTTTGCAACAATGAATTGATCCACCTTTTCCACTCTTTGTTTATATCACATCTTTCTTCCAGAAGTTTCCTCCCAAATCTATATAAACTATTGTCTCCAGTTAACAGCAAACATATACAGAAAGTTGGTCTTGTGTTCTATGTATCTGAGAAATTTTAAAGTTTGAGAATAAAATTCAATTAACTCGAATTATGCTGAATAAATGATCTGAATTTGAACCCTTATTTGTGCTTTGGTTGCAGTATATTCCTTGTAGGAGGATTCCAGTTCAGTATCTTGCATCTGGAGTAATTTATTATATTCAGGGCAGCAGATGATAGGGTTGTAAGCTATCTGCATTTCATTGTCATATGAGTTTGAGTCATGGGTTCATCACAGATTTTTTTTTCCTAGTGGTCTGAATACAGGGCTGAGTGGAGAACTGCTTAATTTGAATTCTAATCCCAACTCTGCTACTGACTCCTTCCTGTGGCATTGGGCAAGTCCTCTAAACCCATCCTTGGTTTTTCTAGCAAAAATGCTGTGACAATACTTGTGTACATCACAGAGCGCTTTGAGAATTAATTACCTAATACATTTACAAAGCACTTGGAAGATGGAAATGCTCTCCTAGTGCTATTGTGAGAAGTGATAACCTTGCTTGGGCTTCATTTAGAAGAAACTGATCAGAGCACACTTGTCAGCTTTAACACTTAGTGAGGGGAAACTGCTCCCATTTAGGAAATTAGGATCCTTATCCAGTTTGCTCATTAGAAAGAACCATACAATCATTTGAAAGACTCTCTATATGCTGAATGCCTGTATTAGACTGTTGAAGCCAGTTTATGAGCGGAAGGGAATGTTTCCTCACAACAGTTCCCTATATTATGTTTGAGGAAACTCTCTGGCATTATTTAATGAATAATTCCAAATTATTGTGATCATGGGCAATCTACAAATAGGAAAAGATGTGATATGAGAAATAAATGCTTCATTATGAATTATTTCCCCAGCTACTTAGGAATTGGAGAAAATCAGTCCCATATTTGTGACCTAAACCCAGATATGGCAGAGAAGAGGGCATTATGGTGATGGTATGGAAGATCAAACGCAGGGCAAAATCACCCCCTCCTGCAGCAAAACCCATGGGACGTGGCTGGGGAGAAGGAAACCTCCAAGAGTTTCTCCTTTATCATCCTATCAGAGAGGTTGCATGCTGCTCCTCAGCTGCAGAATAGACTGAAGAGCCCCCTTCCCTCCCTGCACGGAGCTGCAGGAGGCCAGAACCACCCATGTTCTCTCTGGTGGCCCCTTCAGGGCAGGGGGCTACATAACAAAAACATAATTCCCTCAGGCTACCTAAGCCCCAGCAGGCTGAGAGGTGATGAAGCCAGAAGCATATTGGAGTACATCCATATCTGTGGACAAGTGCATTTCAGTATTTTAGCAGGAAAAATATAAATCCTATTCCCCAGAAGTTATCTACAAAACCTGTAGAGGAAATTTTTCCAACATAAAAATGAAACTTGGACATTTAGGACTTGCACTTGGATAACAAATTATGTGACCTGTTATTTTGGACTATAACTTCCTGAAGAAGCTATATAAAAATCAATGAAAAGTCATTATTTCCCACGTAGTACTACAACTAACTCTTCTAAGGCCTGGTCTACACGAGGAATTTAAATCGAATTTAGCAACGTTAATTCGAACTAACAGCTCAACCGTCCACACCAGGAAGCCATTTAATTCGAACTAGAGGGCTCTTTAGTTCGAATTCGGTACTCCACCCCGACAGGTGGAGTAACGCTAAATTCGACATGGCTAGCTCGAATTAGGCTAGGTGTGGATGCAAATCGAACTTAGTAGCTCCGGGAGCTATCCCACAGTGCACCACTCTGTTGACGCTCTGGACAGCAGTCCGAGCTTGGATTCTCTGACCAGCCACACAGGAAATGACCCGGGAAAATTTGAATTCCTTTTCCTGTCTGGGCACTTTGAATCTGACGTCCTGGCTGGACATCGGGGCGAGCTCCGCAGCACCTGCAACGATGCAGAGCTCTCCAGCAGAGGAGTCCGGCCAATCCAAGAATAGAAAGAGGTCCCCAGCATAGACAGACCGGGAAGTCCTGGATCTGATCGGTGTGTGGGGCGAGGAGTCTGTGCTGTCGGAGCTGCGCTCCAACAAGCGGAATGCAAAGACCTTCGAGAAGGTCTCCAAAGCAATGATAGAGAAAGGATACAGCCGGGATGCAATGCAGTGCCGCGTGAAAATCAAGGACCTGAGACAAGGCTACCAAAAAGTCAGAGCGGCAAACGGACGCTCCGGAGCCCAGCCCCAGACATGCCGCTTCTACGAGGCACTGCATGCCATTCTAGGTGGGTCTGCCACCACTGCCCCACCAGTGACCGTGGACTCAGTGGATGGCATAGTGAACCTGGACAGTTCCTCCTCGATGTTCGCCGATGGGGAAGATGAGGAAGGGTCTGTGGAGGACGGTGCAGGCGACAGCGAACACAATACCGCTTTCCCTGACAGCCAGGATCTCTTCATCACCCTCACAGAGATCCCCTACCAACCCTCCCCGGCTGTTAACCCGGACTCTGAATCAGGGGAAGGATCAGGCGGTAAGTGCTAGAAACATGTAAACATTTATTTTTTATAAAACAGGTATAAAAAAATAGAAATACTATATATAAAAATTTCAATGAAAAACTATATGAAAAGTAGGTCCACACATATAGGGATTGAACAATAATCCTCCAGGGACAATTCAACAAAGGTCTCATAGAGGTCCTCGAAAAGCCTCTGCAGGAGGTTCCTGGGGAGAGGTGCCTTGTTGGGTGCTCCGAGGAAGCACACTCTTCCACGCCAGGACATCCTTATGTACATGGGAATCATCGCCTCCACAAGCATGGCCGCATATGGTCCTGGTCTCTGCAGGGCTTCCCTTAGCATCCGCTCTTTGTGACTCCGAGGGACCCGCCTCAGGGTGATCTCGTTCATGAAATGCTGCATCTAATTAGGGCAATTAGTGTATTGTTACTGTTGTGAATGGTTGACTTTTACTTTGCATAACAATGACCCTCTCTTAACAGCCACGTGTTGTAGGCCACATAGGAAAAGCATACATTGATCTTTCCCGTGCACTGGCGGGAGTGGCTGGAAAAGGGTCAGAGTATATGATTTCCAGATTGCCTTTAGCGGGAGGGCACAGCTATCCATTAACTGATAAGCAGAATGTACTGTAAGGCTTACCAGGACTGTCTGCTAGACGGATTCAGCTGTCTCTCCCCACTTGTCCGCTCACCTGTGCAATGCCGCAGCCAATGAGAGCGTATTCCGAAATCTCGAACTTGTCCTGAGATCTCGTGAGACTTGTTGCCCTGTATGGTCTTGTTCAGAGAAACTGACTAGACTGTGTTCACTGTTCACAAACATGTATCTGTTCAAGGAAATCACTTACTTTTCCCATCACACAGCTTCGGCTCTTTCCCGGACTGCCCTGGCATCCCCCTCGCAGAGGCTGGCGCAGATTAGGCGGCAAAAGAAAAAGACTCGGGACGAGATGTTCGCGGAACTGATGGCCTGCTCCAGAGCCGAGGCGGCAGAGCAGAGACAGTGGAGGGAGACCCTATGTCAACAGCATCGCACACACATCGAACGGGAGGATAGGTGGCGGCAGGAAGACCAGCAGGCGACTCAAACGCTGCTTGGGCTAATGAGGGAGCAAACGGACACGCTCCGGCGCCTTGTTGATGTTCTGCAGGACCGCAGGCAGGAGGACAGAGCCCCCCTGCAGTGTACCTGCAACCGCCCTCCCCCGCCAAGAAGTCCTGCCCCCCCTCACCCAAAAGTACAAGACGGAGGGGCGGTAGGGGCCGTGAGAACTGTCACTGCACCACTGCATAGCGCTAATGTACCACACACCTCTCACGCTATAAATTTGTAGAAGTGCTTCCCTTACAGGCTCACCCAGTCCCAAATCCAAGTTTCATCTCCCCACTGTGTATTAGATTATTAAAAGCTGTTTGCTGTTATTCACTGTTTCGGTCACGTCTTTCGTGTCAGAGGATTTTTTTGTGTATGGGGGGGAGGGGATTTATAATTGCACGGTATAGCCTACATTACCAGGGTACAGACTTGGGGGCATGATCAACTGCAGGGCACACACACACTGCAGTCAGTAGGCACCAGGGTCACTCTGTGTGGTGTATGCTGCTCCGGGTCATTCTGTGATGTGTATGCTTGTCCAGGGTCCTAGCGCCTGCCACCCCCTTAATGTTAACGCACGCTGCCCTTACCATGCACTTCCACCGTAGCAATGAGCCTCTCCGCTGCACTGAGCCCCAACAAGAGCCCTCATCCACGGACAGATACTCACCCTTCCCCCACACCCCTCACCCCTTCCTACGCCCAAACCCGCAGCCCACTGCCGTCATCCAAACCCCTATCCAAAGAAGGCACCACTCGCCCCTTCCTGCAAACCCACCCCTTCCTGCAAACCCTCCCCTTCATGCACAACCACTTGCAACCGTCCCCCACCCCAGAGACCTATGTAGGAGCAGGAGGATGTCATTCTTCTATGGAACAAGCGGTCTGTACATCAGTGCACACCGTGCCCAGCACAGTATGCGTCCATGTTTCAACACCTGAACAGAAATGCAAAGTAAAACAAAGATTTATTAATAATGAGTGTTACACTTAATTTGCTTTAAAACGTGCTTTGGAAGTGGGGGAAACTTGGAGAACGGGGTATGTAACCGCAGATCGAAATCGACACATACAGACACAGGCCAAGGGTCAGTTTCTCTTGAAAGCAAGTGGAGAGTCATAGGTTACCCTGCTCTCCGAGGAAACTTGCTTTCAAAGCCTCCCGGATACACAGCGCTTCCCGCTGGGATATTCTCTCGGCACGGGTGTCTGGCTGAGCGTAAACTGCAGCCAGGCGATTTGCCTCAACCTCCCATCCGGACAAAAAGGTCTCGCCCTTGCTCTCACAGAGATTGTGTAGCACACAGCAAGCAGCAATAACTACGGGGATATTCTTTTCGCTGATGTCCGAGCGAGTCAGTAAGCTCCGCCATCTCCCCTTGAGACGTCTGAAAGCACACTCCACCACCATTCTGCACTTGCTCAGCCGGTAGTTGAAGAGTTCCTTCTCTCTGTCCAAGGCGCCTGTATAGGGCTTCATGAGCCAGGGCATTAGCGGGTAGGCTGGGTCCCCGAGGATCACTATAGGCATCTGCACATCCCCAACCGTTATTTTGTGGTCCGGGAAGAAAGTACCTGCCTGGAGGCGTTTAAACAGACCAGAGTTCCTGAACACACGCACGTCATGAACCTTGCCCGCCCACCCAACGAAGATGTTGGTAAAACGTCCCCTATGGTCTACCAGTGCTTGCAGCACCATTGAAAAGTAGCCCTTTCGGTTAATGTACTCGCTGGCCTGGTGGGCTGGTGCCAGGATAGGGATGTGAGTCCCATCTATAGCCCCACCGCAGTTTGGGAATCCCATCGCGGCGAAGCCATCTATGATGTCCTGGACGTTTCCGAGAGTCACTACCTTTGAGAGAAGTTGCTCAACGATTGCGTGGGCTACTTCAATCACAGCAACCCCCACGGTAGATTTGCCCACGCCAAAGTGGTTCGCTACTGACCGGGTAGCTGTCTGGCGTTGCAAGTTTCCAGAGGGCTATGGCCACTCGCTTCTGCACACTCAGGGCTGCTCGCATCCGGGTGTCCTGGCGCTTCAGGGCAGGGGACAGCAAGTCACAGAGTTCAAGGAAAGTGCCCTTACACATCCTGAAGTTTCGCAGCCACTGTGATTCATCCCAGACCTGCAGCACTATGCGGTCCCACCAGTCCGTGCTTGTTTCCCGGGCCCAGAATCGCCGTTCCACACCATGAACTTGACCCATTGCCACCATGATCTCCACGGCGCGGCGTACCCTGCTTTGTGAGAGGTCTGCGCCACTCTGTGAATTCCTGTCCTCACCGCGCTGCCGGAGCCTCCTCGCCCAATTTCTCAGCAGCTGACTGTGGAAGAGGTGTACGATAAGGTGCGAGGAGTTGACAACGGCCATAAGTGCAGCGATGATCGCAGCGGGCTCCATGCTCGCAGTGCTGTGGCGTACGCACTGTAACTGACAAGAGAAGGGCGCGAACAGATTTCCCGCCGGAGCTTTCAGGGAGGGAGGGCGTGATTGACGGTTCAATGACAACAGTTACCCAAAAGCACCCTCGACACATTTTTCCCCCAGGAGGCATTGGGAGCTCTACCCAGCATTCCAATGGGCAGCGGGGACTGCGGGAACTGTGGGATAGCTTCCCACAGTGCACCGCTTCCAAAGTCAACGCCAGCCCCGTTACTGTGGACTCAGAAATTCGAATTAGTGTATTTACTGTGGATACACAAATTCGACTTAATAAGGTCGAATCCACAAATTCGACTTAAGTAGATTCGAAATAGTCTTGTAGTGTAGACAAGGCCTAATAAGCATAGTGGAAACTCTGGAAATCTCAGATGCCATGGTCTTCCAGCTGTTGGCAAATGATGACAAATTAATGGCAACCACTGTGTTTTAAATATGTTGTGCCAATATATTGTTTATTGTGAAGGAACCAGAAAAATATATATTGGGTTATTAATTTATTTTTATTAATCTTTATATTTGTACACAGTAAGTTGTAATAGCTCCTTCTGGACCATCAACGCCTTCATTATACAAGGTACCTAAGCTGTACTTAATTTTAAGCATTGAAGCAGTCCTACTGAGGTGCTTAAGGTTAGGCACTTAACAACTTTGATACATAGGCCTAAATCCATAATTTATCATCTAAAATTTAAGTACATTGTCTACCATGCACCATAATAAGCCTTTATAATGTACATCATTTGCATTTCAAATGCATTGTGTCTCTCAGTCATCTCAGTTTTTAGACACTTATGTATGAAACAAATACATTAATGTACCAAGAGAGGATGTTTTAATGATATTCATGTTGAGAGTAACAAAGAAAAGAAAAAAATCCAGAAGTAAATCTAACACACCATTTTAATCTGATTTACTGTGCCTGCATATACAGCAGAGGTGTCAGATCACAGCATGTTATATATGTGCTGCCAAATTATGGAACAGCAGAATGAGTTAAGGGAGAAGGCTTTGACCTTTTGACTTTGAATTTTTGAGTTTTTGTCAGTTCTACCATAACTTACATGCAGAGAGGGTGCCAGAGTATTTTTTTTAAAATGAATAGACTCTTAATAATTTCAGTCTTACAAATAGAGATTTCATTGCATTGATTCTGACATATACATCATGTAAATTTAAACTCCCTCTTCTTTTAATGGCAATTAAAATGTTGGTCAGCATTTATAATAAATGCTGATTGGGAAGTCCAATTGTTAAATGAGGCAGTCTCATTTGTACTGAATTAGCAATTTATTTCTCTATGCAAGGATTAGCAGCCGTTTCTGATCTTGATGTTTGATTAACAACTGGCACTCCCCCTCCCCTCTTTTTAAGTTTGGATAAGCAGGGTTTAATTGCCCATGAATAAATGGACCTGCATTTTTAGTAAGAGAATCTTAGGGAAGATTCAGTAGCGTGTTGTCTATGTTTCTCTTTCCAAAGTGTCTCAAATTGTTAATTATGTGAGTCAAAATTTCCTGACACAAAGTCCATCACTGGCAATGGACAAGTAAGAACCAGCAGTGAGAAAGTATCAACTATATCAAATAATCATTTAATGTACTCCCGCCACTACAGAATTGTTTGATAGTTTTATACAGGGGTGAGATAATCAAATCCTGATGTGGTTCTGGAACTTGGGGTATTGGGGGTGCTGCCACACTCCTGTCTTGGAGTAGTAATAACAAACACCAAAGACATGGTTTCCATTGCTTTCATCATCAGCACCCCCCACTTTAAAAATTGTTCCAGCACCCCTGCGGATGAGTAGATATTTTAGCTGAAAATAAACATTTTTTCTTCTGGAAAATGAAGACAATGCAGACAATAAAACTGCACTTGTAGAACTACCTGATAATATACTGTTTCTAGAAAAAAGGCAGATATTGTATATGGACATAAAATTATATTTAGATTAAAAAAAATATTTTTTTCGCTTAATCAACTAATGCTTCCTATTGTATTTTGGTTGTGGATTTTCTATGAAGGGAGCAGTTCTTTATATTATTTTAATAGAATGCAGTGCTAGTGAAAGGAGGACGATGACAGTCTAAGATGAGCAAAATTCAATATTTCTTCATCCACCATGTAGAGAATGTGAAGAACTAATCCAGGCTTCCCTGAACTAACCTGCCAACATACAGAAAGCTTTTCCTGGAGGTGCCACCATACACTACAATACCATACAATACAAAGAGGCTGCAAAGCCAGCAGAACCAGTCAATTGGGTATTTGTGCTGTGGGCCAATGCAAGTACTCAGCAATAAAGACCAAACCATCAGATTTCATAACCTCTTTTTTCAGGGCTAGCTTTATTTCCAAAATACAAACAGGAAAAAAAAACCAGAGCAAATCAACTCAGACCACTCTATAATAACCACCTGAGGCCTTTACAGATACAGCTAGCTGGGACGGGAGAGGACACTTCACCTCCCCCCATGCCCAGCCCCATGGAAAGACCCACACTGGGGCTTCCCTGCCCCTGGGTTTCTCCTGTCTGCTGTCCTGCCAAAGAGGCATTTGTATTCTTGTAGGTCATGCATGTTCCTAGTTATGTTCCCTGCAGCTGCAGCTCCCAGTTTCAAAGACACAGGGACTGTAACAGTTACAGTGGTGCTTATATAATTCCACCCCTCTCCCTTGCAGTCATAATCAGCAGGCAGAGTTTAGTTTACCCAGTTGTTTCATAATCCTTCCTCCTACAGGTACTTTTGCCTGTCCCTCTGCCATTTCTCATGGTCCTTTCTCTGTTCTTCCATCACCCCTCTGGAATATTTCTTGTCCATCAGATTAGAGATTCATAAATGGTTCCTTTGGCACCCCCACCTCAGTCAGCTTTGCCCATCATGTACTGAACATAATTTAGACTCTGGCCTTTTAACACTTCACCTTCAATTTCCCTTTCTGATGTTGCCACACACAAAGTGAAAGGCATTTGAAAAATGAAGAAGAAAAGAAAAAAAAAACACAACCCTGTTATTCACCTAAAGTTGAGCTGCAACCAAACTCCAAACTTTTGGAGTAGGTTTTTAGGATCTGAATTTCAAAGCTGGCCCTTCTTTTTAGCTTGGGGGAGAAGGTTATAATCTGAATCCAACTTTTGTGTTTTAGGCTTATCTCCATATCCATCTCTTCAGTACTACAGAAAAAAAATGTGTTCCCTTAAAGCTTTTTGCTAGGCCAGTGAGCAGCTACAGATTGCAAGCTTTGTTTTATGTGTCAAAGTGTTTGTGCTGATCTACTCAAGGATGTCTCCCAATTACCTGAATACTGAATATTTTGTATAAGAAGCATTGAATTAAAATTGTCAGTCCTTCTACATGCGGCAATGTAACAGAGCCTAGTGAAGCGCTCTATGATATTACTACAGTAGGTAATTGTTTTGGAGAATTGGTGCTCATTATGCAGCTCACCCATGAACAGAAAAGTATTTGAGGGTATACTGAGGATATCTCTGTTTCAAGTATTGTGACTTTCCCTTTAACCATGTTTTTGTTTTATATCCAGGGCTATCTAATGTAAACAGCTTAGAGTACTTATATTAATTAAACTTTTCCAATCTTCACATTAAATGGTAGCTGGTATTCTGCAGACTGTAATGAAGAATACCAAATGTATGAAACACCTTGAGATTATCAAGTTTAATTTCCCCAGGAAGATTTTACAGCTATCCAATCAAACTAACTTTTCTCTTTTTGATACAATAACATTCAATCTGCAATTTCAGAACCACCATCATTTTCTAATGCTCTTCTTTAAAGAAGGCACTGAAACATGGCATTGCTATTCATTCAGGCTTCTGCTATACATTTTTTTTTGTACTGTTGCACCTCAAGGAACATAATGAATGTCCCAAACTTTGATTTTTAAGTGTGATGAAGATATAGGATAAAGCCAAAAGCATAAAGCCTATGCTTGCTGAGGAATTTATGCAGATTTTATTATTAAGTCCTGCCTGTAATAATGGATGACCTTTAATCCAGTATTTATTGAGTCCTCTAATCTCCCAGATTGTAACTGAGTGATGAAGATACAAGGCTTCATGAAAGAAAGGCAGATCACAAGAAGATAATGATTTTTGTGTAAACCGTGATTTTCCAATTATTCCTCTCAGCTGGGATGAAAAGCCATCTAATTGGCTGTGTGTTCTGATCCAAAAATTAATCCTTTTGCAAGTGTTTCTTATTTTGATTAAAGGCTTCTACTTGTGCCTCTGTTACCAGGCAAAATGTTCTTAGGATCCTGTGTTCATTTAAATTGGGTTTTTTTGTTTGTTTTTCCCCTGGGGCAACTGAAAAGCATGTCAGTAAAAACAGTTTACTTGCTAAGATAATAGAGAAAATGATCGTGATAAATAATATGAAATCATAAAAAAATATTATCCTTATTTATTGTTTTTAAGAGAAACTAAATAAAACAAAACAAAAATTTGCTGATGATGCATTTAAAAGGTGATGTCTTTGGGTTGTGAGGACCTTTCCTAAAGCTTTTATTTTTGAACCACATTAAACAGGTTTTTTAAAAAAAATAAAACATTAATTTCATGTGTGTGTTATGATGGACCTGAATGTGGCAGCTGTTAAGAATTCACTAAAATGAAATATACAAAATGAAATATACAAAAATCCCTGACTTTGCTTTTAGTATCTCTCCACAGTCCTGCATAATGGGAAAAGGTACAGACTGCCAATCCTATGTGCCCAAAGAACCCATTTGCAGAGAGCTAGCTGTAGCAATCGGGGTTCAGGTGTTACTGGACAATATAGATGTAGTAAAGTGGTCATGATAGGATTAACTGTGTTACCCAGATTATTTTAAAAAGGGGCCATCCTCCACCCTCCCTTCTTTCTGATTAATCAGTGGAGTTCCCCTACACAAACGCTGTTGTGATGCAGTTAAATAAAGCAGGAAGTTCCCAGACTAGAGTCCTGTGAGTAGATTTATTTTATGTCACACTTAGTGGTCCCTTTACAAAACTGGTGAGGAGGAAAACAGAAGAATGGCAATTTATAGGAGAACTAAGGAGTTTAATGCAGAAAATGAGGACTTGTAGAAATATCTTGAAAGACTGGACGGCTATTTCCTTTCAAATTAGATTACAGATTAGGACAAACAGAAAGCAATTTCCCTCAGTATCTGTGGCAGTAAAATCTGCTCCCTGTTAATGAGTTTGTTACAACCTCAGAAACCAGGAGATAAAAATGTAGATGATCAGCAGAACATTTTAGCAGAGCAGTACACACACAAGTCAAACAGAGTAGAATGTTTCAAGTTTCACAGAAGGATGAGGAGGCAAGGTAAAACTGTAACTGTGTATGAGGCAGAGCTAAAATGATTAACTGAGTATTTCTCATCTGGAAATGTTCTAGAGGATGTGCTGTGGGACATCTTGGTTTATAGTATTAATAATAAGATAATTCAGAAGACGCTTGCTGGAAGAAGGCAATTTAACTTGGCCCAAAGCAGTAGAATTAGCAACAGCAAAGGAAGCAGTGGTGAGAAACTTACAAAATTTACACTTAAAATGCCGGGACAATCAAACTGACTCAGAGGCGCTTGAACAATTTTTATAGTGCGGGTGCTGATGAAGGAAACCGTGGAAAGCATGTATTTGGTGTTCTTTATTACTACTTCAAGCCCTGGGGTGGGGCAGCACACATAGTTACAGCACCACTGAACTGACTCAATAAATAAATGCACAGCAAACTGGAAGGGACTCAGGATCCAGAGATGTGTTTCTGGTGTGGAGCAGATTGTTTTGTATCAGTATGTATTTTCAAATTTAAAATGGGCCGGTGTCATAAATGCATCAATATGGGACACTTAGACAGAAAATTCCAAGGTGACTATCAAATAGCACCTCAACTGACCAGAGGGAAAGGAAGAAAGCAGAAGAGAATCCATCCCAGTGGTAGGTCCTGTGCTTGTCTCTGTAAAATATAAAAGCCAAAAGAAAAAAATTACAAGTCCTAATGATCAAAAGACAAAGGAAAAATCTGCTAGGCAGAGATTGGTTGCAAGAACTAAAACTGAATTGGGGGAAATGTTAAAATTAGACCCTAACAAAACACAGCGCTCCAGTAAGTCCTGAACACTCACTCAGCCATTGTTAAAGAAGGGTTAGGAACCTTAGATGGTGTGTCATCCAGGATTTATACCCAGGATGGGTCAAGCCAAAATACTTTATAGCTAGATCAGTTACTTATGCCCTCAGATAAGAGCAAGACTGAGTGAGACAGGCTGAAAAGGGAGAACATTATTTTACCAGTGGATTTTTCTGAATGGACCATACCTGTAGTGCCAGTGGTTAGACAAGGACATCCCATCCACAGAGATTATAAACCTGTGGTGAATCAAGTCACGAAGTTAGACAGTTACCCCATTCTGCAGACAGAGGACATCCTGGCAGCACTAGCTGGCAAGTGGAGGTCTCAAATTTAGTAAGCTGGACATGTTGCAGGTATACTAGCAGATGAGGTAGGAGGAAGATTGTAAGAAATTTAACACTATAAACACTCACAGGGGCTTACACCATACATAGCTTGCCATATGGAATATTGTCAGTGGAAAAATTGTTTAAAGGTATCCCAGGTGTTATATTCAGGATTAACAACATCCTGATCACGGGGATGACACTGGACAACCGGAGAAAGATTGGAAGCAATGGGACATGACTTAAAACAAAGTGAAAACTTTTTATGAGATCAGAACTTGTGCCTTTGGGCTACAAGATAGACAAGGAGGGGGCGGCACCCTGTGTCAGAAAAGGTCACAGCAATTGAACAGCCTTAGCCCCTCAGAACATAATTTACCGGCAAGCATATTTAGGTGTGTTAAATTATTATCAGAGATTCCTCCCAAATGTTTCAGCCCCTTTAGAGTCCTTGCATCAATTCCTGAGAAAGGAGACTCCCTAGATCTGGAGAAAGAGGCAGGAGAGAGCTTTTCAGGAATCTAAAAATCTTCTTAAGTCCTTAGAGCAACTTGTTCATTTTTAATCTCGGCAAAAAATGCTGTTATGTGATGCTGTGTCATGTGATGCTCTATCATTTGGGTTAGAGAGAGTTTTGTAATGTAACACAGTGAATGCCAAAGAAAGTTCATGTGGATAAGTTTCCAGGTCACTGCCTAAATCTGAAATTAGAAAAAAAAATCTATTATTTTGGGAATAAAAAAATTCTGTCAAAGCCTGTTTAGAAAGGCTTTTACAACTGACAGATCATAAACCACTTACTGGACTCTTCAATGAAAACAAAGGCATGCTGGCCATGGCAGCTGCTGGGCAACACTGCTGGGTTTTGACATTAGCCACTTACAAGCATAGAGTGATCTATAACCTGATTACCAACACCAAAACAATCTAGTTTATGAAGCTTTCAGGAGAGATTGTTACACTTGGAATACCTTGACCACTGACCAGACACCAGATGAAGTCTTCCCAGATAAAGAAATGAACTAGATAGGATCCTGTCCTGCCCTTGGTGAAGCAGCATATACTGCAGTGCTGGCCAAATCAGTGACAGAGGGAAGAGTTCTGCCTGTATAGGGCCAGGAGCACAGAACTAAGCATAGATAAATGGATGTCTATTGTGGGGCACAAGAATCATTATTCCCCCCCCCCCAGGGACAAGATCCAAGTCCTTAGAGATTTACAAGAAGCAAATCCTGCAATTCCTTGCATGAAATATTTGCCTTGGAGCTATGTATGTCAAACATGGATGTGGACCTGGCCAACGTAGTAATGGAATGACTTCCATGTCAAGGACACCTGCGGACCCTATGCACTAGCAACCCTTTACCTTGGGAATAGCCTGGACACCCATTGTTCTGTGTACATATACGCTTTGCAGTCCCATATGCGGGAAAAATGTTTTTATGCATAGTGGATGCATATTCAAAATGGTTAGAAGTCCATGTGATGACCTCAACACCCTTTGATTCTGCTTCTGAAAAGCTCAGATGGACCTTTGCCACATATGGGCTAACAGTAGTACTTGTCATGGACAATAGACAAGATTTTATGAGCATCGATTTTAAAGTCTTTCCGAGGAAGAATGGAATTATGCATATTCAAATGTCCCCATATCATCCAGCCTAATGTGGCCTAGCAGAAATAGCTGTTAGAACTTTT
Organism: Mauremys mutica; assembly: GCF_020497125.1. Classification (NCBI taxonomy): domain Eukaryota; kingdom Metazoa; phylum Chordata; order Testudines; family Geoemydidae; genus Mauremys; species Mauremys mutica. The sequence continues at coordinate 31,454,180 of NC_059080.1, read as the reverse complement.
AAAGATAGATGAAGATGATTAATGGGAGCTTGACAACAATGCTGGCTTGATTTGTTTTGAAATACAGAACAGCTCCTCAAACTATGATGATGAGAACTCATTTGGACTTAATCCATCCTCATATGAAGAAGCAAGTGTTAAGCAAGCTCTTCAAAAAACAAAACCATGACTATCCTGCTGAAGACAGACAACTGGGCCCAAAGGTACTTAAGGTTTTGATACTCACCAGCCAACATGGATTCCAGGTACTATCCAAAGCAAATTGGACTATTGTCTTTTAAAGTCTGTTTAAATCATGGATGAGTCATAAGACAACATCAGGATCATGTCTGCTTGTGGAGTAACGTATGAACACTAAAGCCTTTGTCCTTGAGTGCTGACCATCTGAGGAGCTTAGGGGACAGTTTCGGCAGGAATGCCTGAGTCTCAGTGTGCCATTACCCAGGGTAAAATCTGGACTGTTGAACAGCTGTGTCCCCTTAACTCTCTAGCCTGGTGTGCCTCTTACACTGATTTACTCTCAGAACAGCCACTCCGGGCCTGCTCACACAGCCTCCAGCATGCAAATTCACTCCCAGCTAAACATATGAGCACTCTGGTCAGTCACTCATGAATTACATATAGGGCAATACCCACAAATTCTTAGTCCCAGCCTTGTTCCTCCAGAGATGTGGGTCTTGTACGGTCCAGCACACTAATGAACAATACAAGTTCATACAAAGTCTGTCATTTCATCAAAGGAAAATGATGTATGCACCAGCTTTGTTATCCCTAATGGAGTTTCCCACCCACTTTAATTCCAACACACTGGTTAAGATTAAAACAATGACATAAGTTTATTAACTGAAGAAAGGTAGATTCTTAAGTGATTACAAGTGATGATCCATAAAACTAAGGATTGGTTACAAAAGAAAATAAGAGTAATACACAAGCTAATACCTAAGTTAACAAGCTAAGTGAACTTAAAAAGCAAATGTTTTGTCTCACCATACTCTGCTGTAAATTTCACAGGCTGGCTCTCCTTTCCACTCCCCCTTAGTTCAGTTCTTTGAGAGTTGCTGATGTCATGCCCAAAGAGATAGGAGGAGAAGAGGTGAAGTGGAGGCCACTGTCTCATATTTATACCACTCTCCTCTCTTTGAGGATTACCCCCAACTGCGGTGCAGGCGACAAATAGTCTCTTGTGGCTGTGAGGGTTGAACTGTCTCTGTGATGAAATGTACAGTTCTTGTTTACACTTTTCTCTTGCTGAAGAATGGCTGCTTAAACTGATGATAGCCCTTTAGCACCTGGCTGGGTGTGTCTTTGTCTCTGAAAAACTGGTCTGGGCCTGCTTGTCTTAACCTTGGAGTATGTTATAACAATGATACATTATAGATTCGTATAACTTCACAGACAATATTGATATACATATTTCACCAGGACAATAATTTTCAGCAGATTATGATGTTTCAATAGTACCTCACAAGGCATACTTAGTACAAAATTTATCATAGTCTTGTAAAAGTGGTGAACATAATAGTATAGACTGTGACACGGGGGCATCTACAGAAGTGCTGGGCCAGAAGTCTGGAGAAAGTAGGCCTTTGCCTCCAGAGGCAACCGCAGGTGCTAAGAAGAGGTGCTACCAAGTGAGTGAGAGCAGAACCTCTATTATTTAAAAAAACTGCATCTGGGTTGCCACTTAAGAGGGGACAAATGTAATAAAGTGGTCATTATTATGGTAGTACGGAATAGACCCATGCACCACACCTTGCCTATTCTCTGTTTAGTCAGTGGGAGTTCTCTCTTGCCGTGCTGTATGTGTAGACCTGCCCTTATGCAGGTAGAAAATGACTCAATAGTAGGGAATACAAAGTTAACTCTTTGTTTAGGCCACTGAATACAGAAGTATAATTCTTTCTATCTCCCAGGTTAATTAAACATAGCTTATGCTGCCTAATGGCAGCACACAGTATCTTTCGAAAACGTGCTGTGGGCTCAAGAGTCACTGAAAGGATTGCTAATTACTTTACATACTGCTCCTTCTAACTCTCTGCTTCTTTTAAGAAACTGCATTAAAACAACACCCAGCTTGAGAATTCTGCCTTGGTAGACTAGGAATTAGGTCACTTGACTTCATGCACTTTAAGATACAAGCAGATCCTTTTAAAGCCTAAAATACTCAAATTCTGTTCAACTTCACAGAGTATGCATTATCTCAGTTCTGTTTGTCAGCTAGTGGGTCATTCTGATACAAAAAATAATCCTTGCCTTTTAGACAAGAAAAAAGTTAGATTCTTCCACACACTGGCCGCACATGAGGTTTGTTAACTAACAAAGGAGTCGAATAAGACTCCATGCCAGCATGGTGGGTAAAGAAGAGCATATTTCCCTTTAATGCACTGCAGAAATGTTTCACCAATAATTCTCCCTTATGAAAATGTCAACCCTTCTTTTAGTGATGAGCTCATCCTCTGAATGCATCATCTCTCATGTAAGAGTCCATTCCACCTAGCAAAATTGCTCAAGGCTCCATTTACTTTTGCTAACGAACATTTTCCTAAAAAATGCAAAGTTACTAATTCACGACTCCAGTGTTCATTCAACTGACTTCTAAGTGTAAAAGTAGCTGATTGTGAATCTAAATTACACAAATGCTAAACAAAGAGAAGTTTGCAGCATGAATTTCCAATACAACTTAAATTAAAAATCAATTGCAGTATGTAAGTTGTACACACATTGATTTCTAATCACTTGAGGTTTTGTTTAAGCTTTCAAACTTGCATATAGCATGGCTGTATTAGTAAATTAATCTCCTGAGAAAATTGCTGCTCAACACACCCAGGGTTGCACTGCATAAAGGTATTTCTGTTATCTACAGATTGTCTTGGCATGCAATATATATCCACAGGGTCAAAAGAATTGCCCTTTGATTACATGAACAATAATCTGTATATCCCAAGGTATTTAACTGGTTAATTAAATATCAAGTAATTGCTAAAACTACTAAGTGACATTTAATTAGTATGTTAATTGATATCAAATTTACTCTCACTATCTTGTTTTATGTTAATAAAATCCCTAAACATTTCTTCGAAGTAGATTAGGAAACAATATGCTTCAAATGTATTAATACAAAGTAGCCTAAAGCATCACTGCTGCCTGCAGTACATAATTATTGGCTTAAATGTTTAGCCAGAATCAAATAAGGGTCAGGATAACTGTAAACAAATTTATAATTAACGATACATTTCATTTTGCAATGTGAGCATCCTTTGCACCTGATTGCACATTTGTAAAGGAAAAAGTAGGTCTTATGGAATCATTTTTAAGGGAAATCTAGGGCCAGGCTGTAGCCAGAGCCAGTGCTGATGCAGAGGGATGAGAAACTCACAAGAAGCCCTTCAACTCCTTGTATCTCAGCCACATAGGAGCCAGCCCTATTGTAGTCCTTGAATGCCATGTCTAGTCAGAACTAATGAAGAGACTTGTACCTGCATGGGGCCCATTTCCATGCTGGGATGTGGTTGGACCATGGCTGCTTCCTTTTTCCCCTGCAGCCAATCAGCCGAGGTGGCCGGATGAAGAGTGGAGCATGCAATGCCTCCCAGAGCTCCATATAGGATTGTGCGGCTCCACACCTCCTCCTGCATAAGGCTGTGCAGATGGAGCACGTAGTGTGCATACAAGCTAGAAAATTGCTGCCTATATGTTAAATTGCCATTTACTCTTCATTAAAAAAATGATGGAGGTGCTTGTTTGGGTGCACTAAAGGTACTGAATGTGCTGAGGCCAGCCACAGCACTATCTCACCTCACCCTTCAAAACGAGCCCTCTAGTCCTCTCCAACACCTTGCTCTGTCTGTCTGAAGAGGGCAGGTTCAGCCCTAATATTTGCCCAACTTCAATTTCTCTACAATTCTGATTTCAGGAGACAGCCTGCTATTCATTATAACTTCTTACTGGCCTCTTCTGCAGACATTTTCTTTAGACGACCACCTCCCCCCATGCTGGTTGCTAGAGATACAGTGGGACCTAGCTACAGAGGAACGTGTCTTGCACTGAGAGGGCCAGCATGGAGCAAAGATGTTTTCAGGCAGGAGGCAAATGAAGGAGGGCCAGACTCTATGCTGGTAAAAAACCCTGAGCTAGCCCCTCCTCCAAAGGATCAAAGAATCCCAAGTGGCCTTGCCAAAACCATGGAAACGAGCCAGTCCCAATGTTGTACTTGCCTGGGAGCTGGCTAGTTTTCTAAAGGTTAAACTGAGCAACTACTGCAAAAGATGTGCCATGAATATTTATTTGAATTTTTAAATGAATTCACTTTGACTACGTTCCTGCCCCTTGTGGGTTTGCTTTCTGTGAAGATTGTAACCTAGTTTTACTGGAGCCAGTGCACACAGAGTGGATTTTATATTCAGGGTTGCAAAAAGTAAACTCTCTAAATTAGCTTTCCATAAGCATTCATACCCAATTTCTTCAGAAGAGTTACACCCGTGCAACAGGGGCGTGAAAATATTATTATATTAACAATCACTAGACTTCAAGTCTTCCAAACCTCAGAATCTAGAATATCCATACAAGTAACTTAGAACCACAGAGAAAACTAAATTCAAGGGGTAGTGAGTAGGTGGGGGATTGTTTAACTTTGAATCATGAATAAATTGAAGAAAATCGTGATCTATTTATTCATGGATATCTCACAGGAAGAAAAAAAAAGAAGCCAAATTGGTTGAATAAGTTATTTGTTGAGAATTACTCAACTCTAGTGATGTGTCATCCAAATATTGCTGGTGAAAGGAAGGCTGAAATCTGATCATGACAGGCTAAGGGAGGTGATGATTTTTCAACTGTTTTGATTTAAAGAATATATATTTGCAAGTTCAAAGTTTTTAAATTTATAGCATTAATTTAGCACTCCTAAACAGTTTCGCAACACATTTAGTTTAAAAAAAAAAGAGTTCCCCTTTAAAGGTATGGCAATAATCTCGCCTCACTGATCTGAAAAACATTGCTAGATTGACAGCATAATATTTCTACCCTATTATAATAAAAAGTGAATTAACCATTGTAACTTCTATGTCACATGGCATAAATAATTCAACATTTTTGTTAATTCTTTTTTGTTTCTTATTTTTATTATTTTTACAATTTCTACAGAGAGAAACACTGAATAAATTGAAATAATGAAAATGTGTCAATATTGGCTTTCCCACCACTGACATTTTTCTCGCCCCATGAATGTAAATATACTATACACAAACAATAGCATTTTTAAAGGCTGCATGGATTTAAAACTCTCAGAATTGAATAACAGTATAATGAACAGCATAAGGGGACACAAGCTAATCCAGTTTGCCTTGTTTTAATTCTTTACAATCAAAAATATTGTGATGGTGGGAAAAGATGCTCTCCACTCCTGAGCCCTTACCTAGTCAACTTCCTCTGATTTTGTTACCTGCCTCCCTCTACTCCTTTTATCACAATGGCTCTTCCTCATCCTTGGTAACTTCAGTTTCCCTGTTGAAACTCATCTACTCCCTTGGTCACCCACCTCCTCACCATTATCTCCTAACTTGATGTTCAAACATAAATCAACTCTCCCACCTAAATAGCCCTCACTTGACATTCACTTCAACAAACATCAGTGTCTGAATTCCCCCTCTTCAGCTTCTGCCTTATCTCATTCAGTATTATCTGTTTGCTTTGTGCCTTTGCTCTGTCACTCCACCCACTTTTGTGATCTCTAAGGTCCGGATCCTACTGCTCTTTCTTCCACATGATCTCTAAGGGCTTGTCTACACTGGCAAGTTTTGTCCCCAAAAACTGGCTTTTGGCGACAAAACAGCGGTAGCGTACACACTGCAATGTGACTTTTTTTTAGGAAAAACGCCTAGTTTGGTGAGTTTCACACAGTTGTGAGGTTTTAACCCTTTTTAACAATAAATAAAGGCTAAGGTATTTAACGGTACAGCGTTTTTATTCTATAAAAGCGCATAGCAATCAATTCACTCCCGGGAACAGGCTTCTAAAGCATTGTGTTGCATGGATCTTGGGCCCCAAAATTGTACATGGATGCACCAGGGAAGCAACTCCAAAGCAGACATGTGTTACTGCCCCTCATTGTCAAAGTGGTTCCTCCAAGCCTCTTTGGTGTTAATAGCAGCCCTCTGGGCTCCTCTGAAAGCCCTCGCATCTGGCTGTTCAAACTGTGCAGCCAAACGCTCTGCCTCAGTGCTCCACACCTGAGCAAACATTTCACCCTTAGGTTCACACAGATTATGCAAAGTGCTGCACATGGCTATGACCACAGGGATATTATCCTCGGTAAGGTCTAGCCTGCCATTGAGACACCTCCAGCAAGCTTTCAAACAGCCAAAGGCACATTCACCTACTATGTGGCACCTGCTCAGCCTCTTGTAAAATGCTCCTTGCTGCTGTCCAGGTGCCCTGTGTAAGGTTTCATGAGCCAGGGCTGTAAGGGATAAGCTGGATCTCCCAGGATTACTATGGGCATTTCCACATCCCCCACTGTGAACTTGTGTTCTGGAAAGAAAATCCCCACCTGCAGCTTTCTGAACAGGCCACTGTTCCTGAAGATGTGTGCATCATGCACCTTTCCAGACCAACCTGCATTGATGTTCATGAAACGCCCCCAGTGATCCACAAAGACTGCAACACCATGGAGAATTATCCCTTCCTATTGATGTATTCAGAGGCAAGGTGATCTGGTGCTAAAATAGGAATGTATGTGCCATCAATCACCCCGCCACAGTTAGGGAAACCCATCTCTGCAAAGCCATCCACTATTTCATGCACATTTACCAGAGTCACGGTCCTGTGCAGCAGGAGGCAACAGGGGACTTTCCTACTCCAAATTGATTTGCAACTGCCTGGTAGCAGTCTGGATTTGCCAGCTTCCATACAGTGATTGCAGCACGCTTCTCTACCAAAAGAGCAGCTCTCAATCTGGTGTCCTTGTGCCGCAGGTCAGGGGACAGCTCAGCACATAGCTCCATGAAGGTTGCTTTACATATCCTAAAGTTCTGTACCCACTGGTCATCATCCCACACCTGCATGACAATGCAATCTCACCCATCAGTGCTTGTTTCCCAAACCCAAAAGTGACGGTCTACCATATGCAGCTGCTCTGCGAATGCACAAAGCACTGATAAGTTGCTGCCATTCATATCACACTCCAGTGCCTGTGATTCATCCTCTGCTAACTTTGCAAGTAACGTTGTGAGTAACTGTGCTGCGATGCACGATGTCCTCACGACAGCTAACAGTGCATAGGAGAGAAGTGCAGGATCCATCCTCTCTCACTGCAGATGCTGGCACACACTACAAAGGAATGACAGTTGGAAAAGTGGGGCAAAAGGAATCCAGAAACCTTTGGAGGGGTGGGAAACAAAGTGGTGCATGATGGTACATTTTGCACATCCCAGGATGCGCCACACTCTGTTTCTGCACTCCCACAGCACCTAGCAACAGATGGTGTCATCAGGCACTGTGGGATACATACCCACAGTCCATTGCTCTTGCTGTCGACAAAGGGGCCCCGAATGTGGACATGATCTGTTGACAGAGGGAGCAAATGTAGACACGCTTTGACAACTTTGCTTTTGTCAATTTTTCCTTGTCGACATTAGTTTCACTGATAAAACTTGCCAGTGTAGACAAGCCCTCTTTGTCCCTATACGAAAAACTGATTTAGGTCCTTATTTCCCATCTTGATTAGTTTCCATTTGGCCTCCCTGACACTCGTAGCTCCACCATCTAATCCATGCAAAACAGCACCACTAAAATACTCTTCCTTTGCTTTTCTGCCATGCTATTTTAAGGATATTGAAAGATACATATTCAAAGCCAGCCTGGGTTTTCTTTGTCAACAAAGAAAAGATTTTCAGATCATTTTCGCCATGTATTGATGATGGAGGAGGAAGTTGCAGGAGTTCTTGGACCCACAGTTGCCTTCTCAATAGAATCTGTGAAATTTGGATTTGCTTTATCACATACATTTTTAAAGAGAAATTAAGACAAGATTCTGGCTTTTCATACTATAGCCCTGAATTTTCTGATAATAAATGGAAGAAGAATAATGCCATTCTCATTCTTAACCCCTAGTTTCCCCCTTCAATACACATAGTTTTGTTTTATGCAACTCCATAGCCCTACAGGAGGCTGCACAACCAAAACCTAAGTGGTAATTTTGAGCTGCACATGCATTGAAGCCAATTTTAATTCCTTGTAACGTTATATATTTATTAATTCTTCTTATTTATTATATTAATTTTCTTTTCATACTTACAAAAGTGATTTTCCATAAGGATTAGCCATATGCAGAGTAAAAAGTTCTGATTTTCAGTGGTATGGGAAAAAATGTGGAATAATATTTTTAAATGCAGAAAATATATTCACCTTACTCAAAACTGACTGACCAGATTTTAAAAGAAAAATCAAGCAAATGAAGTTTTATCCCAAAAGGAAAGTTTTTGAAAAGCTTCCTGCAGCTCTCATTGGCCGGGAACGGCAAACCTGGGAGCTGCGGGGGGGGCCGTGCCTGTGGATGGTCAAAGTAAACAAAATGTCTCTCAGCCCGCCAGCGGATTACCCTGTTGGGCCACGTGCTGAATGTTGCTGACCCCTGCTCTAGATAGAATTCTTTAGTATCTAGGGCAGTTAATCAGGCTTGTTTCATGAGCACTAGATTCCCATTAGAGAAAAATGTTTAAAACTCTTCGATGAGCTCTGCTGAATTACATTCTGTACTACTGAAGAAACCTGAGCAAAGCAATGCTCTTTTGTACTGCTCCTTCACATCTGAAAGCATTCCTGCTGTAATTCATTCTCTTTACTTCTGCCTTGCTGGGTGGTGTTATAATCTAGTGAGTTTCTGAGAGTGGGAAATGTGTCAAACTTCAAAAGGAGCATTTGTGAAGTTTTAATGTTCTGAAGCTAAGGGTGGCAGTGCAGCCTAAATAACTTCTCAATGGGATTCAAGTTTCCTTAGTGAAAAAGTAGTAACAATCAAAACTAAAGTGCAACATCCAAGAGACTGGAGAGCAGAAATCTTACAAAATGTATGTTAATGGATGTGACATAATATAGAGACTAATCATAACTCAATGCTCAGTGAGCGGTATCCTCTGATCAGATGTCCTAAGCTATAAAAAGGATTTGGCTGCCCTTAAGAAGCCATTGTGCCATTGATTGTCTCAGGATGACAGTGGGCAGGGGAGAAGAGACCTCTTCTGAAAGAGCAAGAAAGCAGCAGGAAAAACACTCCGAAAACACTTTACAACACTTAAATATTTTTGGTGTCTTTTGAACAAGAAATGGCATTATGGTTGACTTTGCGTGTACTCCTGATTTTCTTCCTGACAAAGAGAGAAAGTGTGTGTGAGAGAAAGAGAGATGTATGAGCCAGATATAGTGACTGTCTAGCAAATCTCATATTCAGTTTTCTCGCATCACAATTCTCATTAAATGATTGTGGGTGTCTGCATGTGCACAGCTCTAGTTTAGAAGAGAAATCAGTCTCACCTTCACAATTTGTCTGAAAAAAGCAGGAAGTCAGGGCATGGAGAGACCCTTCTGAGTTGAGTAATGTTCTTGCCCAGTCACAGGAGAGAAATACAGAAGTGTTTAATGCAATTGTAGAAGAGGTGCCGTTGCCCCACTTCTCTCTCACTAATGTCTGTTACTCTACAACTCTCCTTTCTCTTCTGACATATCTGCTGATCCCTGCCTACCCCACCTCCTGCCTTCGTGCCCTAATGGGTGACCTGGGCAGTTTACAAAAGATTATACACTTCTTGATGCTATCTTTGGTGTAGTATCAGAAAATACACACATTCCAAGGCAATCATTCCTTTTCATTGTACCTCTGCATTCCAGACAGTCAGATGAGCAGGCAAATCACTGGCAATGAAGTGCCACCGCATTTTACCATCTTTGCTGCTTGTGATGGGACATGCCCCCATCCCACTGATAGAAAGGATAGTGAGCAGTGGTGAGCTGGAGCAGGTTCCCACCAGTTCCCAAGAACTGGTTGCTAAAATTAGACCACCATGGAGAACCAGTTGTTAAAGGGCCAGTGGGTGGGCAAAGAACTCCGGTCCGTGGGCTGGACCATCCTGTTGCTCCCAGGATCCCCAGCTGGGGAGGCTGAGGTTCCCCTGGCCCCTCCCCCGTTTCCCCCCCAGCTGCAGTGTGGCCAGCTGCTGGCAGCAGCTGGGTGGCTCAGCTGAGCTCCTGAGTCGTCCTGCTGCTTTGAGCTGCAGGCAAGGTAAGGGGGGGCTGCAAGCTCCAGGGCCGCTGGTGGGGAGCAATTTTCCCCAGGCCCTGCAGGGGCCCCCCGGTCCCACGAGTATGTCTCCCCCCACCCCGACCCTCCCCCACTCCCCCCCCTTAAATCAGAACTTTTTATAGGGAACCGGTTGTTAAGATTTTGACAGCTCATCACTGGTAGTGAGCATTCCTGCCTTCAGGCAGTACCAGTTAGGCACACTTGCAGAACATGCTTCACCTGGAGAAGGGGAGATTCAAAAGGTGAAACTGGCCACAGAAAAAGTGTATGGGCGGGAGTTTGCCCTGGATTAGGAAGGGTGTGAGGAACTGCTGGTGAGCTCCAGTAGCAAGGGGAGCCCAGCCTGAGGCAGTGGCCAGCCTTTCTTATCTCCCCACCTTCTGGTCGGGGCAGACTGACACTGTGAGCTTGATATACTCAAGGGGCTCTGGAGAGCTTCCCCTTTCCTGTGACCTGTGGCAGGACCTGGGGAGCACCTCAGGAACTGCAGGCAAAGGAACTGTGATTGAACTAGAGGAGACCATGGGAGTCATCTGAGCTCCCTCCAGGAACAGTGAGAATGCCCAGGAGTGGAGCTCCCATATGGGAGGCAGGAGCAAGGGACTCCACAAGATTATGGCCAAACCCTGGTTGAGGATCATCTGACTACACTGTTAGTGAAGGCGATTGCAAACCTCCTCCACCTTCTCAGTACTGCTGCTCTTTGAAATGAAAATAGTTTTTCCTCCCACTCCTCTGAAAAAATCTCATTCATTCATTCATTACCTCTTCTTCAATTCCCAACCTACAAAGGTTTTTCAAAGAGAAGATAAATGCCCTATGAGATCTATGATATTTACCATGGTATATAGCTTTACTCCCTTGTTATGCAGGAATTAAACTAATTTAGATTAAAATTGTTGAATATGAAAATAACTTTGTGAGCAGAGTGCATTGTTGGAGCAAATTGTCATTTAGAGCCCTCTACAGTTGTTCTCACAGACTAGGCAGCTGAAGTATATTTGCTGTCTGCAGTTTCCTTCGCTTGAGGGGGCAGGGAGGTGAGCCTGCATTTATGTGCAGGCACATAATGGGCCCCCGGTTAAGGTATGATTAAAAATCAACCCTTGTGGAAATCAGCAGTGGGAGTGGGAAGGTTCTGAACATTAGTAGTGAGGATAACCTGCAATGGTAAAGCAGCATTACCCACATATTTGAATGAACTCACCACACATGTGGTGCATATGGATACATCCATGGTTGCCCAGGAAACTACCATTTTGACTTCTGTCCCTTTGGTATCTCTCTGTGATGGATGAAGTGACTAAAAAATCCTCCATACATGCTAACTGCACAAAACAAGTTAGTAAGAGCAAAATTTCTACTATGTTCACTTATCCTAGAACTGTTCCTCTTTGTTTTTTCCCTTGTACTGTGCACATGTGCTGATTTATGAGAGGAAGAGGTGAGAGACTTCGGGAGAGAAGTGCTAATGAAAACTTTATGTGTGTACACTGAAATTATACATCCTCATGCTTCCTTATCCTCACCCCTTCCTTTCCATCTTATCCTTCTTGAGTGGTTGGTAGGATTTCCTCCCACCGGTGCCAAAAATATGTTTTCTTTGTGGCAAAACTACTTGTATCAGAAAACCTTTTAAACTGTCTGATTCTCTACACAATTACTGTTAATGATCATTAAAAAACATGAAAAATGTTTGTACTGTGCATCAGTGAAGATCACAGATTTCTATGCTGTGTTCAAACTGCTTTGGGTGATAAGGAAGAAGTGTAAAAGTGACTAATTGTGTTAATTTCCCATTTTACAATTTAACTTTAAAAAAATTCTTCATTTTCCATGGCTACAGTTAAAAACAAAACACAAATAACCAATGCAGTTGGCACAGTTATTGGGGTGTAGAAGGCAGAGCTAGGCTAGGAGGAGTGGGGAATTATTTGTTAGTCCTAATGGTTTTCTAAAACTCCATATCAGGCCAGTCTGCCTGTCTACTTGGCATACATAATGGGTCTGTGAGCATACTCAGTGACATGGAAGTATGACCACTGTGATTGAATACAGCAACTCTATGAGGCTGAATCATGCTCAGTGCAAACTGAATGTTTGGAGATTTTTAGTAGCAAGCCTCTAAAAAGCTATGATGACCAGGTGCAAATGATGATTTTCACAGGCTTATAACTTGGCCAAATATAGATGGATAATCATAGAAACAGCAAAAGGTACCTCTTCTGTGCCACAGGAGCTTCTCTGCCAGATATCAAGCCATGCACCAAAGTGTGAAGGCAGTGGAGGTCTTCAGTAAAGTACACTAAATAAAAAGAGAAAACATTGGCAAAGCAACCTATTTCCCACCAACTTCATTCCTGAAAACAGCTGAGCCATTTTGTTGAAACTTTACAATTTAAAGGAGAGACTCATCATGGAAAATTTCTTCTTTCTAAGTTAAAGTTTGGTGAAGTTACAGGTGAGTGAAAAGAGGGTCATATATTAGAAAGTGTTAGGCAACATTATATATTGATATTATTGCCAGCTACACCTATCATGCTTGATAGATCAATATACCTGAAGATAATAGAGGTTAGAAGTTCAAAGTTTGAAATTTTAGTTAAGTGACTCCTTGTATAATTGCTGCAATATAAATGAACAATGACTTACTATATTGCATCGTTTTTTCTTTAACAGATTTGGAAGCAATTTTAAAAGCTAAATTGTGTTCTCTGGTCTCCCAATGTTGAGAACTTGACATAATAAATTATTTTTTTATATTGATCCATTTATTAAATTATCAGAAATTAGGTAAGTCCCTCATAATACTCTGTTCTACAAGTATACTTAAACGCTCTATGAATATTCAGCTACAGTTATTTTTCTTTTAAAAAGACTGACAGAAATGTGGTAACGTTTCTACTACATACATAAAACATTTCTCACAAGGTCAGATCAAGAGATCAAACCCAAGATAAATCACTCCTGGGAGTGGTTTACCACATTAGTATTTCTGTGTTTTTAATAGCCTTTAAAGGTCAGAGTTTATGAAGGACAAATTTAATAAACAGGTCCCACAAGTATTATATTTGAGTTGTGTGATAACACTGGAATAGGAAAAGTGGGGTTCTGCTATACTAAAATGCCACACTACTTTCAGAGGTTTTGTTTACTAATTGTGAAGGTGGCCTAGATCTGACTGTATCATTGATTGGCTATGGCCTTTTCCCAGGAAAAGTCTTATACAGCACCTCTAAAGGCTGATATTAGAAATTGTTAAAATAGGCAGCTTGGACCTGCTTGCTCCTCTTTTGTACAGAGCTTAACAAATGAATATATGTTACCAATAAAAGAAGCATAACATCTCTTTAACCACCTGCTGTATACCCAGCAGTTCAAAGAGTTTGGCACCTTTTGAGAAACCTTTGCTGGGCATTGCTGTCTAATGCAGAAAATGACCTGGTAAAAGGCTTAACCCCCCAAAAAAGACACTTTTTCAGTGCCTTTTGATTGAAATAAAAAAAGGAAAATCACCCATCACAAACTGGAGTTTTGCAGGCTATCAGATAATGGGAATACTTAAAAATACTCAGCAAAAGTCCCTTATTTCCTTATCTTCCACATAATTTTATATAATTCAAAGTTTTAATTGTCTATGATTGTATAAGGAAAAGCTGTGAGGCTGCAACAGCCAAAGCCTTCAAAAAGCATGTACAAAACAGTAAAACTCAGATCTGGATTCAAGAAAGCATTTTTAATTAGGACAGCATCCAAGCACCTGCTTAATTTTAAGCACATACTTAAGTGCTTTCCTTAATTGGTACCTAGGAGAACCTGATCAGCTTTGTGAAGTGGATGAAAATCTCTTGTTAATTCATGGAATCTCACATGTCTGATTTCTTGAGGGCCCATTTTCACAGTGGTACTGAAAGTGATGTATATGTTAATAAAACATCCCAAGTCCAACTACAAGCATTACAAAGAAAACTAATGTCCACAGAATAAATTAATACAGTGTAACTCTTAAAGTATCTTTATGACTGAAAATATTTCCTACTTGAAATACATTTTATGTCATGTAAGGATAGTGAATGGTTTGAAATCAGTAGTCTACTGATCTAGCCCTGCCTCTCACACAAACTCCTTCAGCCATGTTGGAGTTGTTCATTAAATGTGTTGCCTTAGCTCCCTCATCTGTCCAACTGGCATAGAAATACTGACCTATCTCACAGTAGTATTGTGACTATTAGTTAAAATTTGTAACGTGCATAGAAGGTGAGAAATGCAATGTAAGTGGTGACACCACAATTACCCTTTTGTACCCCTATTTAATAGAAATGAAAGTTATGAATTAATATAATTGGGCTAACAGTTTTAAGCATAATGTGAACTTTTATATGTTTCTTAATGAGTCTATATATGTAGCTCTTTATTCTGCTGTAAGGAATAAGGATAAACACTTAATTAATGTGTTACTTAACAATATTCTCTGTGTTACAAACAGACAGTAACAGACAATCAAGTCTAATACCCCTATCTGATTACAAGTTGCTCTTTAGATGTAGGACAAATGACTACAAGATGCCATTGTCAAAATATGAAACATTTAGGCAATGAAATATTAATGAAAACTCATTGCACTTACCGCTCAATGACATCTCAATGGGAATCAGATTTCAGACCTAGAGTGCTTGCAGCAAATTTCTACTATGTAAAAAAAAAAAAAGTCCAGTGAACTTTAAAAATGTCAGCCAGCAGGGCTTTCAAATACATAATTTACTATTTTGTTGGCTGCTTATAAATGGATAATAATAAACTCCTGGCTGAATGCAAGCTCATAAATGCTGGATCAAAAATGTGAAGAAGACCATGAAATGATAAATGTGGAGCTTTATGATACTAATTTTCGTCTAAGTAATTACAGTATGAACAGAAAATGTAGCTGTAGTGTTAAAAATGTGAATGGAAATTTTGACATTCTGCTTGTGCAGTGCAAGGTTTTTATAGAGAGAGGCTCAGTGGCAATATTATTTTCTATAACACTATAACAATGCAATATCAGCATTGATGGTATAGCTACTTAGGTTGGATGGACTTCAAAAGGCAATATATTTTCGTAACTATTCTCATTACTATTTGACTTCTTGATGTATTCTCATATTTATTTAACCATCTGAGCAATGGACTAATATGTTAATCAAAGAGCACAATGCAGAGATTTCTCATTTGGAGTTTTAAAAGTAAGGCATATGTTATTCAGATGGTACTAACTGAACTGCTCAATATTAAGTTAGCTTACACTGAAAAGATTTATTATCCAGTTTAGCATAATTGTATATATTGAATATAACGAAAAAATACTTTCCATGTTGGCTCTGCGAATTCAACTGAAAATTTGGATTTTGATTTTCAACAATCTCCATTTTCTCTGCCATTGTGATCATGTTCTCCAAAGACAGATACATTCCTCAGAAACAATGAAGCTGTCAACCCACAGAAGGAGACAAGAAAATGAGGGAAACAGAACTTTGAGAGACGCTGGACCTAGTCTATGGGGTTCACTCCCAGAAGAAATAAGAACAACAAAACTAATGCCTTTCAGAACTAAATTCAAAACTCTTCATAGGTTTTCCCTCACTAAGGTCTTCACCGACACACACACCAACATTAAAACAGACAAAAACAAAACATAAAACAAACACCTAGATGTATTCAAAAACCGTCATAGCCATAAACTGAGTCTGAGTCACACAAATTGTTTTACACTAATATTGATACAAAAATTACATTAGCAGAAGATGCTAACCTTAGCAAATTATAAAAACAAAGTCCTTCAAGTGGGCTGAGATTTGGAAATTATTTCTGTTACATGTCAGTTGCATAATCAACAACAAAAGATGTAATACAAGAGCACTTGGCTAGATTCATTTCATATAAATAGGTAGCTTTTGAAACAATAGGGTTGATTGTTACTTCATTGTCTTTGATTAAGTTATACTTCTTTTATTCTGGAGTAACTGAAAGGAGAATCAGGCCTATATGGTTAACTTTGTATGAATACTCGATCAATATTGCACAGTTTCTTAATTTAGAAAAATTAGCGTAGATATTTAGAACTATGTAAAAATCCTATCATAATTAAAACACCCTTTATAACAATAATTTAATTGGGTTCCTTTTTCTTTTCACTTTCCAAACTTCATCACAAAAATGAGTTACAGTATTATGGACTATTAATGCAGTATATATTGTTACTGATATAACACATTGTCATGACAAACCTTGCATCAGAAAAAGAATGGTTCCATTAATTATTTTTTTCTCCCAAATATTGGATCAGCAGAAACAGGCATAAAACTAATCTGTCATCGTGGTCCTCCTTTCATTCTATACATGTGGTTTAGCATTGCTGCATGTTTCTGCATTAACAGAAATTGATTTATATGACATAAAACTCAGTACTCTCTAAACTAAACTCTGAATATTTAACACCATCATAAAGTCAGTTTTACTATACAATTCTGAAACTTGGAGACTTACTGGGGCTTACTATCTAAACTCCAATTTTTCATAAACAGCTGCCTTAGATAAATCCTCAGCATCAGATGGCCAGAAAAAAATCACAAAGAACTCTGGAGGAAATGGATGAAACAGAGACTGATAAGACAGGAAATTACGGAATGAAAATGGAGATGCTTAGGAAATACATAGAGGAAAGACGAGAATAACATAGCAAGACAGGCCGTGGACTGGAATCCCCAGGGCAAGAGATGATGAGGTAGACAAAGGGTAACCTGGAAATGCACAATAGAATAAGAATTGAAAGATATCAAAATGACCCGGGAAGAAGCTAAGACTGCAGCAATGAAACTGGCAAAGATAGAATACAGTAGTGAAGGCACTCTGTTCCACATGGAATAGAGAGGCATTAGAGAGAGAGATTCCATAAAACTAGTTTTATTATTTATCATTTGTGTTACAATAGAAGCTAACGGCTCAATTCATGCTATGGCCCTCTTGTGCCAGTTCCTATATGAATATATAAAACATGGAAAGTACACAGCATAGTTTTAGGTAAAGGAGCCTGGAACAGAAAAAGATTTAAAAAATGTAGGTAAATACATTTGCTAATTTTATCAGTTAATGTTTTAAGTGTTACATGATATTTGGTGCTAAACTGAGCATCAGTGGTGAATACTTTGTCCCCTGAAGTCAACAGGAGATTTTCTATTGACTTCAGTGGGTTCCGAATTTCATCCAGGCATTCATATATTTTTCTCTCTATCACATAATTCATTTGATTAATTGAATATTAATGTATGAGCTTTATTTGGACAAAACTTTGTGGCATATTCAACGAGGCTTATAAATGGAGATTTAGGGAAAATATAAGAGCTGCATGGAAATTCAGTTTTATTTTGAATCAGAACAAAACCCAAACATTTCAAAATACTCATTGTAAGAAAATTCTAGAAAAATATTCAGATTGCTTGAAACATTTTGAATTTGACTTTCTACTCAAATATAATACAAAACTTAAAAAATTCCTAAAACAGCCATTTCAAAATGAAAAATCTAAACATTTCAGTTCAAAAACTGTCAAAGCATTGTCAGAAAAGAACTTTTTTCATCCCCCCCCCCCCTAAATCTTTCTATTTTGATGTTTCAGTTTCTGATAGAAAATGGTTCTGTCAATTTTTTTTCTGAACAGCATTAAAATACACAATAGGGAACTGTAGGAAAGTACTGAAATGTTTTGTCTCCATTTTATTATGAGAGAATATGTTTTTATTGAAATCAAAAGCAAAGTTATTATTGCTTCCAGTGTTGGCCATATTGACCTTTATTGTTTACTTTTCCATGAAATTTCAGGGCCTTCATTGTTTTTCACTTCCAAACATGAAAAAAAACCCACAAAAAACAACAAAAAACAATCTCAAATTATTATGCTTAAAGAATTTTCTGAGTATATGCAAGTGCTTATTGTGGTCATATATGATTTTTTATTATTTGCTTTTGGGCAATGAATGAAAGGGGAAAGAAAAAAAGAAGCTTGATGCCTGGTAACTGGTGTAGTTTGAGAACATGCTAGAGTGTTTAGGTAATGCAAATAATAAATAATAATTTGAATGAATGAATGAATTAATGATGCTCCTAATCCTTCTTCCTCTGATCAAGTTTTATTGGCCAGTGCTGATATTGTAGGTTCACCCGCACATATCCACTGTGGTCCCCATGTCTGTTGTGAGGTGAATTGTCTTATACATGCAGTGTCCATATAAGTGAGTATAGCGGTAAATGAAACGTGACCATTTTTGCTAGCATTGCATTAGGTACCTCGCCATCAGAAAGGCCTCTTTTTTCTGTGGTAAACTCAACATAAATTCCATACAGGGGTCTCTTAGATGAAACAGCAAACTGGAAATTCTGCAGCAGCTTCAAAATGCACGAGCGTGCTACAGCTGTGATAAATGGAAGTATTCAAGCTGAAGCCCTCTCAGTGTCACAAAACTTTCAGCAGGGTGGCCTTCATGAAGAATCCTCAACTTTTAAAGATGCTCCCCTCTTAGTCCAAAGAGGTTAGGACCATTTGGCCTTCAGGGCTTATTTACTTAGTCAAGGTTTTAGGAAGAGAGGCATTTGGGGTGGATTGTACATTTTTAAGGTCATTTGATTCCCTGATTATTTTGTTTTCTAGGGTGATAAATCTGTATTTTGTATTGTATTGTGTCATAAATATATTTTCAAAAGCCACCTAGAACATGGGATAGGCACTTCTTTCTATTATTTATTGTTAAATGGAAAGAAAACAAAGCAAAGCATTTTTAGCACCATCGTTAGATCATTTATCCTGCTCCCCACCAGGAGTCCCACATTTTACACGCAGCTTTATTAATTCTTCTGACCTGCACTGTACACTGCTTACTGCCAGTCTCAGGGAGGAGAGCAATCAATAGAAAGTATAATAAAAAATAAACGTAGATCTTTAGCATTCTTTCAAAGACTGGGAGAGTTAGGAGTTATTTTTTTCTATCTTTAAATTATATGTAAATTATTTGCTAACTGCAGATTCCATATCAAGATGGATGATATGAATTTACATCTGACAGATCCATACCGTGTGAAATAAAACGTAGCCCAATGAGGAGGAATGTGCATAGCACAATGGAAGATGGGGAAGTGTTGGACATGTACCCAGGATCCACTTCCTCTCACCAATTCACTAACTAAAACAGTTGGGCAGCACTAGGAAGAGCATACAATAAACTTCTTGTACACGTGTAGCAGATGTGACATCAGCAAGCTTCCCCCATTGCCCCTGAAGGTGTTGAATGTGACTTCAATACCATTTTCAGTGGTGTACAATAAATCAAGAGTAACTCAATTGAAATCAAGGGAATGACTCTAGTGTAAAATGGGTGTGACATCATGTCATAAATAAACAGATCAGGGTTAAGGTCTCTTTTCCCTGGAAAGGGTTAACAAGCTCAGTAACCTGAGAAACACCTGACCAGAGGACCAATCAAGGAACAGGATAATTTAAAATCTCTGTGGAGGGAAGCCTTTGTCTGTGTTCCTTGTTTGCTCAGAGCTCTCTTTGGATCTAAGAGAGGACAGTCATGTCTCCAAGTTCTCCTGGAGTAGTTTCTACTATTTAATAGTGAGTATTAATTAGAAAGGTGGATTAGTCTTTTGAGTTGCTTTCTATATTTGCAATTGTGTGTTTGCTAAAGGAAATTCTTTATTCCTGTTTGCTGATATTGCTTTTACTGAGAAAGGGGGAGGGGGAATTCTCTCCAGAGATTAATAAATTTAGACCCTGTATTGTTCCATCTTGGATTACAGAGACAAGTTACTTTCTTTTTATTCTTTAATAAATTCTTTTCTTTTCTTTGGACTTGGTTAATTCCTTCTTTTGTGGAGATTCAAGGGAAGGGGAGGGGGAGGTGAGTCCCTCTTTGTGTTGAGTCAAGGATTTGACTCGGTGTATCTCTCTCCAGAGTGGCTAGGAGAGAGGGAGGGGGGAAGTGGGCTGCTTCCCTGTGTGTAGAGATTCAGGGACATTGAATCTGTGTTCCCCAGGGAAAGTTGGGGGAACAGGCAGTGTGTCAGACACTTAGAAAACTGACTGGTGGCAGCGTAGTAGATCTAAACTAGGATTTTAGTTTAGAGGGAAACCAGTGCGGGTCCCCACATTGGAACCCAACAGCTCTAAGTGGGGGTGAGACCTATGACACATCAGAATAAGACTTATGATGCCTTAAATGGGCAGAAACACAGCTGCCACCGGCATTCAAATGTTACAGCTCTCATTGTATTGCTCCAATGGCACTACAATCCATAAATTAGCCATATATCTAAACCCTATTAGTGAATATTCAGTAGCTCAATTGAAATTCAGAAAACAAAGGCACTTTTGAGTTATACATGCACAGAAAGTTAGCTTCAACTAGAAGACTTCTAATTTTGTGTTTTTCTGTAATGTAAATTGGCCAGATTGATGTTATTTTTTAAAATTGCTTAAATGGACTCCAGAATACAGACATGCAGATGTTTGAACACAGAGCTGTTTCTGTTTTGCAGCTATTAGAAAGCTCTGCAAAATGAGGTTTATAGTAGAAATAAACCTTAACAACACTATTTCCAGGGGCACTTATATTTCAATAATGATATTTCAGTGTACTGTAACTACCTTAATAGAATTATTAAGTTTGAAATTATATAGTGGACCATTCTTAGCAGTGGAAGAATGTATAAAGGCACAATAAAAAGGCACCGACTTGCACTTCAATAGAAGTGACAATCAGAGTAGACATCACAGTTGTTGTTTGCTGAAGCATAACATAGTGCCAATCTGCAAAATATTTTTCCTTATTACATTATAATCTTGATTTTGTGTTCTCCTACCCCCCTTATCTACCATCAACAGCATACTTTTTCCATGGTCTTTGTGAACTGAGTAGGTTAGTTGACATAGTGTGCAAATTACTGTACTTGAAATTTAAATAGACTTGTAAGACAAAAACAACTAAAATAATAGTGTTCACCTGGAAACAGTTCTGCCAGGAATTCTATTTTTTGGCTTCTTCTGCTTCTATTGATAACTTTCATTACTATTATTAATTAATAATAATAAATCATTAAATGCAAATCACACACAGTTTTTCCCACCCTTTTTGCTGTGGGTGGGATGAACTTTGTGCACTGTAGATCACAGATCTCTTTGCACCCCTTGCCTTCTAGAATGGCAGGGCGAGAGCTAGGGTTGGGACATTGACAAGGCCAGGAAGAGGAATGGAAGGTTGTTGATGCTGCAACTCTGCAGCTCCACCAGCCTTTTCCATGCACATACAAGGCCAGAGCAACTTCTACTGTCACCTAGACCACAGAAATGACTATGTAGTGGTACCACTATTGATCTCCAGCCACGAGGCAGGTGTCCAGGCTGTGCACTGGAATAAGATATTGGGTCATTGGTTCTTTGTTTACAAGGGTGCTTAAAACACTTTATAGATTTAGAGGATAGATTATTGAATTAATTCACCCATATGATTGCTATGGGCAGCCTGACCCATTTTCTGAGTTATGAGGTCAGCTCTAAGTTTCCCCAGGGGTGAAGATATGTTCCAATGTTGTGATTC
Source organism: Mauremys mutica (assembly GCF_020497125.1). Lineage (NCBI taxonomy): Eukaryota > Metazoa > Chordata > Testudines > Geoemydidae > Mauremys > Mauremys mutica. Next base: position 31,432,262 of record NC_059080.1, on the reverse strand, counting down.
ATCATCAGAACAGGCTTCCCTCCTCCAGGGGCCCATTCTGCCACTGGCACATATGCACTGAATCTAGTCCAAGCTTTATATTGTAGGAATCTTTTTTCTTACTGAAATGAGCCAACTTTGAATTGAGATGTGGCAACTGTTATGCAGTGCCCAGCAACATTACACAGCACTGTAGAACAAGAAGTGAAGAAGAATGTATTAGCCAATTGAAACTACAGGGGAAAGGTTTTAGTTATGCAGTACTTAATTACCCACGTTGGAATTTGGCCACCATAGGGGTTCACAAACTTATACAGGCAGAAATGTCACAGTATATTCAGACAAGCCAGGACTTTGGTTTTACATTTCCCTGTTTCACATTTCAATATATATATCTTTATAAACATGTTATTCATCCTAACAAAAGCAAGCTAACTGAATGTTACAGGCTATTTGCTCTCCAAGTTGCATTCTAACATCAAACCTCCCTTTTTTGACATACACTGTGTCAAATTACAACTAATCTTTTTACATTCAATAGGAAAGGAACACAATAATGGTGAGGATTTATCTGATGGTGTACATTGTGGCACATGTACTTGGCTGGTATTTTAGTGCCCTATCTTAATCTGATAGCAGCTCTGGTAGTATGGAACCTTGACTATTTCAAAATTTATTTTTTTATTTTGTAAAGCCAGGAGAGCTTTATGTCATGAGGTAGATTTACACAGGGCCGCCCAGAGGATTCCAGGGGCCCGGAGTCTTCAGCGGTGGGGGGCCCTTCCGTTCCGGGACCCGCCGCCGAAGTGCCCCAAAGACCCGCGGTGGGGACCCCCCGCCGCCGAATTACCGCCGAAGCGGGACCCGGCGCCGAAGTGCATCCCGGTCTTCAGCGGTAATTCGGCGGTGGCGGAGGGGTCCCCACCGCAGGTCTTCGGGGCACTTCGGCGGCGGGTCCCGGAACGGAAGGGCCCCCCGCCGCCGAATTACCGCCAAAGACCAGGCTGCACGTCGTCGGCGGGTCCCGCTCCGTCTTTGGCGGTAATTCGCCAGCGGGGGGTCCTTCCGCCCCGGAGCAGAAGGACCCCCCGCTGGCGAAGACCGGGAGCGAAGAAGCTCCTGCGCCCTCTTGCCCTGCCCCCTCTGGGTGGCCCTGACCCTATCCACCCCCCCATTCCCTGCCCCCTGACCGCTCCCCCAACCTCTGCCCCCTCCCTGTGCCCTGACTGTCCCCAGGACTCCCTGCCCCTTATCCAACCCCCCCGGCCCCAGCCTCTTACCCCCGGCTCCCTCCTCGCCCGGAGTCTCAGCGCCTCGGCCGATAGCTGCAGCGTGTCCCTGGCGGGGCCCGAGCTCCGTCCCGCTCAGAGCCGCGTGGTGAGGGGGCGGGGCTGGGAGCTCCACGCCGAGCGGAGGGAGCTGAGCTCAGCCCGGAGCTCCCAGCCCCGCCCCCTCACCACGCGGCTCTGAGCGGGGCGGGGCTCAGGGGCCCCCCCCAGAAACACGCTGCGGCTCTGATTTGAGGACGCCACTTAATGCGCTAAGGCTCCAGGAGAGGGGCGGAGGCGGGAGCCTCAGTTGTTCTCTTGGGGGCCCCTGCGAAGTGCGGGGCCCGGGGCAAATTGCCCCCTTTGCCCCCCCCTCTGGGCGGCCCTGGATTTACATCATGAGGAAACATGCCGGATCTTTCCAGATCTCATAGAACCTGCGTAGATCAGGAAGACAGGCAAATTTAATTAGAGTCAATGGAAAATGTAAATGGAGGGTAATATTATGTATATACAATATTTTTTAACTGAAATCCATCAAAGGTCTACAAATGCTCCTTTCTACTTGGGCAGTTTTTCTTCTGCTATCCTCTGATTTACTGTGTCTCAAAGGCATCAAATCTCTAGGAAACATAATATATTTCAGGTAAATCAAAATGGCATTATCACTGTTGAATGCTTTCTGACAATGAAAAGAGAAGCAAATTCAGAACCTGCTCCTACTCTCATTCTGATCATCTTACTCACTTTAAGCAGTATGGTATTCTGAGAAGTCCCATTAAAATCCACAAGATTATCTTCAGCACAAGGTGGTACACTCAGCATAAATAAGTGTATCAGAATCTGGCCCAACAAGGGCAAGATGGTCCTATAGGCATTATTCTGGTCCCCTCTTCCTCTGACATAACTGGCTTAGCTTCATACTCTCCTTTTCTGCATGAAATAATATTCAGACTCAGATCTCAGTACAGAATCTTATCCAAAATGTGATCTGTTCTTTCAGCAGTCCTGTTTTCAAGTTTGCAAATGTTTGCATTACTCACAGTCACAATGGAATGAACTTTCTTTTCCAATATCTTTACAAAATGATGAGTTTACTATATGAGTGTTAAGACGATGTTTCCAATAATGCTTCACTGAATGTTAATCTAGTTTAATCAGGTTGTACTACACCCTGGGTTTCTTGCTAGAGGAGGGAAATTTATAAATTAAATTACTATTATTTGTAAGGGTCAGAGTGACATTCTCACACACCTTCTTGTATGCTGCTGGCGAATGTTGAACTGCTCCAGATGATGCTCATAGAAGCTCCAGGAGGGATATGTCCACTATCACTTGAGAGAATAGTGCAGCATGTAACTCTCCCTGTACTTGGCTAACTCTGCTAGCCTAGGTGAAGATGGGTAGCGGTATGACCTCATCAAGTCCCTGACCCTTGTAAAGTCTGATCCTTCACCCCTCATTTGTATGAGTAGTCCTTACTCACATGAGTAATTCTATTGAAATCAATGTGACTACTCACATAACAGTTGGCAGAATTATCTTCTTAGGACTTTGCAGAGTTCAGTGGGACTCCTCCCAAATGAGTATGGTTGCTTACATGTGTATCTCCAAGATCAGTCCTTTAAAGAACTGTTAAGTCTGCAGGGCAAGACTGACAGGAATGTCAGTATTTGGGTGCTAAATAACAATTGATAGTAATGAATAAACTGGTTTACTGAGTCGCTAAGACAGACAAGGTAAGGCTGAATTATTTTAATTATAGCTTTGGTTCTTTCATTCTCTTTTCAACTAACACTTTACAAAACAAAAGGCACATCATTTCACTATTACTAGTTAACAAAACTTATTGCAAATATCCAGTTGAAACTGTAAAGAGAAAAATGCTCTTTTCTCTTGATTTAAGGTCAGATGCATGATGTCAGGTACTTATGAGTTCTGTATTTGAAAATGCCCCCAAGCACATCACAAAGCATGAATATTTTACACCTGTATTTGTTATTGTTTCAGACTTCCCAAAGATTTTCAACAACAGTCTTTAAATTTTCCCAAGAAAATGTCATTAAAATAATATTAATGGCCTGCTATATAACAACAACAAAGGGAAGGAAATTCAGTTAAGTATCCTCTGCCACTTTAATCTATTGTGCAGATGAGTAGTCTTTTGGGACTAAATGTTAGATGCCTTTTAGAGTATGACCAAATCCTATTCACATTACCCAAGTGCGTAGTTCCAGTGGGTTTAATAGGGTTGTTCACAATGAGGATGGGCAAATTTCCAAGTTTTTCTCTCCACTTTAAATCTGTAATTCTTTTCCTTCTTAAATTTCATCCCTTAATGGATCCTTCAATTGTTTATCTACTGACATTCTAATATTTGTGTTTTTCAGGGCAACAAAGTGCAGGGCCGCCCAGAGGATTCCGGGGGCCCGGGGTCATCGGCGGCGGGGGGCCCTTCCGTTCCAGGACCCGCCGCCAAAGTGCCCCGAAGACCCGCGGCGGGAGCCCCCCGCCGCTGAATTACCGCCGAACTGGGACCCACCGCCGAAGCGCAGCCCGGTCTTCGGCGGTAATTCGGCGGCGGGGGGGGCCCCCACCGCGGGTCTTCCAGGCACTTCGGCGGTGGGTCCCGGAACAGAAGGGGCCCCCCGCCGCCGAAGACCGGGCTGCGCTTCGGCGGCGGCGGGGGCGGGTCCCGCTTCCCCCCCACCCCGGCCCCAGCCTCTTACCCGAGCGCGTCTCCAGCGGGGCCTGAGCTCCGTCCTGCTCAGAGCCGCGTGGTGAGGGGGCGGGGCTGGGAGCTCCACGCCGAGCGGAGGCAGCTGCCCCGCCCCTTCCCCACGCCGCTCTGAGCGGGGCGGGGCTCAGGCCCCGTTGGAGCTCCCAGCCCCGCCCCCTCACCACGCGACTCTGAGCGGGGCGGGGCTCAGGGGCTCGGCCGGAGACTCGGCGCTTGATGCGCTGAGGCTCCAGGAGAGGGGCGGAGGCGGGAGCCTCCGCTCTTCTCTTGGGGGGCCCCTGCGGAGCCCGGGGCCCGGGGCAAATTGCCCCCTTTGCCCCCCCCTCTGGGCGGCCCTGACAAAGTGTAAAACTTTTGTAAAGCAAATGTAGTTTTATGGATTTTAGGATGTTAGCTGGGCTCCACGGAAACACCATTATCAACCTAAACTCTCCCTGTGGGTAATATTTTGTTATGGGAAAAGAATTGTAGGGCTGGGATACATTTAAAAAGGGGAGCCATAAATAGAATCAGATACAATATAAATCCAAAATCAAACTCTGTCCTAATGCTGGGCAGATGATATAGTGTCAGAAGAAACAACATTAACTGTAAAGTGAAAACCTTCACACAGTACTACAAAATGTGCTCATGTATCTCTCTTCGTTTTCTTTTTATCCACAAAAAAATGAATAAATAAATAAATGTTAGAATAAGAAAGTATTTCAAATAATACTACGAAAGAACCACCAAGGGATGAGTCCTACCAATATGTTGAACTTTCAACACCATCTTATATGAAGTAATTTTTCTATTCTATTCTTGTCTATTCTATTCTATTCTATTTATTTATTGATACACCAGTAACTCTGGGATCTGAATGCCAGAGTGTGAATATGTCTGCTTGGCTGTATGCATTCTCAGTCCCCACCTCTGGGTTAGTTCAGTAGGGTAGAATTTCAAATGATAGTCTGCATCAAGAAGGTTCCTTACATTTTCATGGCAACTTTTATACAAGAATCTCAAAGCACTTCACAGATGTTCACAAATTATAACTCAGTGGGCTGCCAAAAGTGAACAACATCATCTCCATTTTACTGATGGATGTTAAGAAACAAGACAATTTAGTTATATGCACAAATAAGTCAGTGTCAGATTGAAGAGCAGAAGCTGAATCCAAATTTCCTGACTCCAATTTCTTGCTCTGATCTCACTAGACCACAGTACCTCACTATCTACTGCAGTCAGCCAAATAGACGTGCACTTTTATGACTAATGCTATATGGGATGCCCCCACTTAAAATTTGCATGTACCTAAAGTGGCATTGGAAAATGAGAGCACTGCGTCTATACACGTATTCATATTTCAAAACAGTAATTTCTAAGGGCTAGTCTACACTTACGAGCCGGGTCGACGCGGTGAGTTCGACTTCTCAGAGTTCGAACTATCGCGTCTAATCTGGACGCGATAGTTCGAACTCCGGAAGCGCCGCGGTCGACTCCGGTACTCCACCACTGCAAAAGGCGGTGGCGGAGTCGACCTTGGAGCCGCGGACTTCGATTCCGCGGCGTCTGGACGGGTGAGTAGTTCGAACTAGGGTACTTCGAATTCAGCTACGCTATTCCCGTAGCTGGATTTGCGTACCCTAGTTCGACCCCGCTTCTTAGTGTGGACCAGCCCTAAGAGACTGTCCTATTAATTACTGTCGAAAATGTGAAGAAATTCTTGTATAAAACCTTGAAATGTATGGTGTGATATACATGTCACTTGTTGGCATTATGAAACCCACTCAAAATCGTAGATGTTTGAACTGGGTGTGTTGGGGTGCTGCCGCACCCCCTGGCTTGAAGTGGTTTCCATTATATACAGGGTTTACCATTTGGTTTAAAGGCTCTCAGCAAGCACACAGTACAAATTGTTCCAGCACCCCTGCCCAAAACATGCTACATCTCAAGACCCCTCTGCTGCAAATTTTGGACTATAAAACATGCAGCTCAGCATTCTAGTTTTCACAGAGTAGGAATCAGACATTATTTCTTCTAATTATATAACCTAAAATCAGGAGGATTTTACATCCTGCTGCAGGAAATACAACTTCAAAAGAGAAGCATTTAAGGTCTGTGTTTCTGATATATGTATGCTTATTGTTAGATATTAAGGTTTAAAAATGAATGAAGCTGTGAAGCTGACACAAAACAGAAAGTGGTGGATGTGATCATCATAATAAATGTTGCTTAATGTTTTCAAAACATTAAAACTGAAGCAAAAACAAAGAAATAAAGTGTGCCTGAATCTCCTTTCATTTGAACCATTTTTACACTGGAGTAATTCTATTGACTTCTGGGCAGTTACTGCCGATTAACCCAAATGTGAGTGAGATCACAAGTAGACCCAATAGATTGGCAAAATTCATAAGGAAGCAACAATACAAATCTGCTTGTATACATTATGGGCTTAATTCTCCTCTCACTCCACTTTTCAACAAGAATAACTACAATTGTGTCTTTAGTGGAGTTACTGTGGCCCCACACTAATTTAAATAAGCTGAGCATCAGGCATTTGTATATGCAAAAGTGTGTGTGTGTGTGTGTGTGTGTGTGTGTTCACTTTTGAAAGATTCTACTGATTTGAGAGAGATTCTGACTTAATGAAATGTCCACAAAGAAAAAGCAATTTTATTAAAAATTCCAAATTTTCCGATAAAATTTCAAGTATTTAGTTTTTTGAGTTTACTAGGGAGCTAGTCAGGGGGAAAAAATCTTGTCTGTGGCAGCAGCAAGAAGTAGTGCCAAAACTTTTTTTTTCATTGGGAATTTGGGGTTTTTGACATTTTTTGTTGGTGGTGGTGATGAAAAGTGTCTGCTTTTCACAAACAAATTCAACTTTTCATCAAAGGTTTTCTACATCTTCCATTGAAATGAAATGTTTCTACAGTCCTGAATTGAAATGTTTCATTTCCTGCTTGGTTCACTGCTTTTCTGAGCAGCCATGGTGCCTCACGGGAACTGTAGTTCAGGTGCAGTGTGCTCCCACTCTCTTCTAGCAGGTGGGGCTAGTTGACTGGACTACATGTCCTGAAGGGATGCTGATCCTGAGCAGTTGTTGGGCTCAGGAGACTGCAACTGGGGTAATGGGTGAATGCAGTAGCGGGAAAGGACCTATGTACCAGCCCAAGGTACATATATCAAGTTTCAGTAATTTGTTGAGGACAATATCAGGACCTAGTCAGAAAATGGCTCTTATACTAGAGCTTCATACTCCAACAACAGGTACAGTTATGCTCTTAACCCCAAATTCCCTTCCCTCAGTCCTGCTGCTCAAATTCTCGTTTACAGTCACATCTTCTCAGTGAGTATGGGCAGTAAATGGTATAGATCTATCCCTCTCTGGTCATGGAAACAGGTTGAAGATATGTCTTGCCCCACCTGACACAGTGTGCTTTTGGGTGTTGCTTTCACATTTTCCCCCAAACTCTATTGCACTTCATGATACTGAGTGGAGAAGCCTGTGAACAGTAAATGAAACATAGTCAAAAATACTTTGTATGGAGGTTACATTGCATGTAGCATGATATGAATATGCATGCTAATTTCTCTGTGTTGTTCTAGCTGTCCCTTACTTTCTTCTTTCCACAAAACTAAAACTTCTAAAATAAGGGCAGTGAGTTTATTCCTGCATTACAATGTAGTAATCTCACAATAATTCTGAATAAGATTTTATTGCCATCCATAGAGGAAGGTAACAAATAATTCTTACCAAAAAAATGAAATGAAAATGACAATTTGGAAACCCAGAGACTTCTATAATCTGGATTGTATTCATGTTTTAAAACATGAGATTAGCAATACCAAACACTTATCTCTCAGAGCTGCACAGATTAATGTCAGCAGGAATTGTATGCATATATGCAGAGCAGGATATCAGAGTCAAAATCAACCAAGAAGCTCTGAGAGGGGAATGTTGGGCAACAGTTTTGTTTTAGTGCATTCCTTTTTAAGGCATTATTTTTATCGTTAGTTTAAATTTTATTATTTCTGTTTATTACAGAGTGTGAGGCACATTATCTTTAGGAATTTGTTTTGCGCATTTAGTCATCTTCCCAGCGAGTGGCTTTGTTTGTTCATTTTTTAAAAGAACAACTAGGAAAACCATAAAAATAAAATGTACATGGAATGAATTCTTTAGCAATCAGGTTACTGTTCATTAATCTATGTGAAATGATCTGGTGGTCTCTCCACATACTTCCTAACATTTAGATATCCTTTTTGCAAACAGACAAAAAAGCCATCTACATTTAGCACCAATTTCCCAACTCATTTGCAATTTCAGTAACTAGGTCAAGGACTGCAAAATCTAAGGTTGGTTTCTCTCAGTTAGGATGAGCCACACACATGGAGCAGCATGTGCAGAGTTTGCACTGCTTCTGCCAATGCTTGTATGTTCTCTGGATAAAGAATGACATCATTGTGCAGAGATATCAAGCCAACAACTGCCATCACCATTTTTGATTTGTCCCTTTTTTATTAGTTGGCTCTGTCTTTTTGGCCCCTCACCTCTATGGAGGTTGTGGCCAGTGCCACTGGAGTGGGAGGACTCTCATGGGAGATCTTCCTCTCTGAACTGGAGGTAAAATCGGTTATAATACCCCTCAGTATTTATTATTCACTTGGAATTTTAAATAAAACCAGCTATGTTAGGGGAAAAAAAATCCTGATGCAATGCACAGATTTTTATTTTGACTTTCCAGCAGTGTAGAACAGGCTGGATTAAAAATGTCCCTATGTCCATTTCTTAGTTTGAACTACTCTTTCCTGGAAGTGAAGTCCTAGAAACCCTTCCTCCCACCCCTCATCCTCCTGTGCTCTATTGATAGTCAAACAAGTCTAGAAACCAATCTTTAAAAAAAAATGCAATATAGGGCAAGAGAATGAGTGCAACACACACAAAGTTAGTTTTGAAGGGGAAAGAAACACTGAGATGCAGATGTTGAGAAAGGTAATTATATTGCATTTCTACTGATGATTTTTACCCAGATACAGACTGTATTTCAGCAATAAGCCTTTTTCATGTCTGACAAGCTACTAAAGGAGATAAGGATAATTATGAGTTTTTCTGTTGATAGGAATTACAATTAAGTATTTAAATTCTCTTTCAGCATGTTTTTGCCCTAGACAGGTTACCTGTATCGACTTGAAACAGTTCTTTTCTTCTTTTTTTTTAGAGCAAAAAGCCTTTTGAAATCTGTGGGGTTGTTTTTTTTCAAAGAAGCCATTTCTTTAATGATATTTTTGAAAACACAAAGTGTTTTCTTAACACTTTCCAGATAACCTGTTATTTGAATGTCTAGCATGTCCCTTTGTGCTAGGCAAATGGTGCACAGGATTAGAAGGAAACTTTGCACATTGTCAAAAATGTTCTTTAAACTTTTATTGAAAGTAAAATAATTTCAAGATTGAAAATAAACAAACAAGAGGCCTTCTGTTTCTAAGCGACTTTGCATGGGAAATGGGTTGCCTTTTTATTATGAGCATGTGCAGCTGGTTAGTTCTGAGTCAGTAGTTCGCTATCAGTTCTTCTCCTGCTTAACATATTCTTTTTTGTAAAGTGTTGCTAAACAATTATATTAAATGGGAGTAGGAATCCTTATGTTTCTGATTAAAAAACCCAAACCCCGAAACCAACTAAGCAATGAACCAAACAAAACCAATAATGCAACAAGCAACGAAAATTACTTGTTTTGAAGTCAGAATTAATTGTAGAGCTAGTTGAAATTTTTCTGATGGACCAGTTTCTCATCAGAAAATGTTATATTGTCAAAATACAAACTTTCCATGAGAATTTGTTGATTTCTATGAAATTTTGTTTTGAAAAAAAAATAGACAAAGCGTTTTGGTGATGACATTCTCTTTTGATATTGGAATAGAATGTTTCCATTTTTCATTTTGAAATGACTTTTTTATTTCAATTTCAATTTTCAGATTCATTTCTATTATGTAATACTGGGGTCGGCAACCTCTGGCACGCGGCTCGCCAGGGTAAGCACCCTGGCAGGCCGGGCCAGTTTTTTTACCTGTCACGTCAGCAAGTTCAGCAGACTGCGGCTCCCACTGGCCACGGTTCACCATCCCAGGCCAATGGGGGTGGCGGGAAGCCGCGGCCAGCATATTCCTCGCCCACGCCACTTCCTGCTGCCCCCATTGGCCTGGGACAGCGAACCTCAGCCAGTGACAACCGCGGTCCGCCGAACCTGCTGATGCAGCAGGTAAACAAACTGGCCTGGCCCGCCAGGGTGCTTACCCTGGCGAGCTGCGTGCCAGAGGTTGCCAACCCCTGATGTAATAACATTCAAAAAGTCCAAATCAAAACATTTTGATTGACCCAAAACAATGTGTTTTTTGTTCCAAAAAATTGCTTTGCAGGAAATTTCATAATTCTTCATTTTTGTTTCAATTTGGAACAAAAACAAATTTTGAAATTGCAGGATGTCCTGCAAAACTCAAAATCGGGTTATTGTCCTGCTCTAGTCCCTAGATCAGTGGTTCCCAAACTTGTTCTGCCATTTGAGCAGGGAAAGCCCCTGGTGGGCCGGGCTGATTTGTTTACCTGCCGCATCCACAGGTTCATCTGATTGTGGCTCCCAGTCGCCGCGGTTCACTGCTCCAGGCCAATGGAAGCTGCTGGAAGCAGGGGCCAGTACGTCCCTCGGCCCGCGTCACTTCCTGCAGCTCCCATTGGCCTGGAGCAGTGAACTGTGACCAGTGGGAGCCGTGATCGGCCGAACCTGCGGATGTGGCAGGTAAACAAACCGGCCCGGCCCACCAGGGGCTTTCCCTGCACAAGCAGCGGAACAAGTTTGGGAACCACTACCCCAGATAATTGTAATGTTTTCAGGGCCGTTCGTGTTGTGATGTTTGTTTTGGTTTTTTAATGAAATACCTGCTTTTTTATGGTTTGGTTTTGTTTTGTTTTCTCACTAATATTTCAGACTGAATCTGGAATTGTGTGTGTGTGTGGCAGAAGGCTGAATTTGAAAGGGCCTTGAAGACATAGCTGACTAATTAGCAAATATATTAGAAAAGTCTATGCAGGGCAGATGGTCACTCACGGGTGATTGCTACAAGGATACAGGGTGTTTGTTTTTCTCACTCCAGTTCCTAGGAAGCAGGAATAAACATCAGAAAAGCAGATCCCTGCATGGTGCTCATTGCAGGATTGAGACCCATTTTGTTGGCACTGAGAACTGTCCTTATTGCCAGTCATCCCAGACTACTTGCCAACTACTAGACACAGTCCCTCCGTGTCAAGGTTTCAATATATGGATGGGATGGCTGTGGTGAAATTCATCTTGTTGCTGTCTTTATTCCATGAATAAACAGAGGAGATCAGTTTTCTGGTCTGCACAGGTTTTATGAAAATTCAATATTATTTATTTAAAATAATGTATAGTCACTATGGGCTGCAAGGTAACATTTCTGGAATGATGTTATCATTTAAACTGGAAAAAATGGTTAAACTTCTCAGATTTTATCGAAAGAGAGAGTTTTAGAAAAATGATATTGGAGTGGATAAACAATTTGCCTCTCCTTTTCTCCAAGATCCCAGCAGACTGCTTGTGTGAAGGTGAAAATCTTTTTTTCTGTATCTTCTTCTGATGTAGAATCAGGTTTAGTTTACTGAAGATTTCCAGCACTCCCAAGCACCTGATCAAGTTGATTACTGCTGAAGATGTTGGCTAAACAAAACTGCACAGCATATCACTCTGACAAGAGAAACTGCTAGCTTGTAATCAAGACTATAATGAGTGATTTATTTGTTCCCTTCTCTCTGGGCCTACCCATCATTACATGTTCATTAAGTAATAATTGTCATTGATCGACAGGCCTGTGTATGGATGACGGTAAGAGAAACAGGGCTATTAAACCTTCACTGGGTAGAACAAGCGCATGCCACAACCAATAAGGTAGATTAATGAGAAGAATTAGACTAAAGATAGTTACATTATGGACCATTTCCTTTCTTCTCATTTTATTTATGATTACTGTCAAATATATAACATCACAGAGACCTTCAGAAGTGGGAGTATAACAATGTAAAATAGAGGCATGGCCTTATAGTGTGCTGCTCAAATGCTTTGATCCTCAAAAACGGATGGTCATAATTTTTAATGTAGTAACAACTAATTGGGCTGGGAGTTTGGGGGACTGTGATGATGATGCAATTTGTTTTCTGAGATATATGTATTTGTTATATGTCTTTAACACTTTCCTTTTAAGTTGAAAAGAGGAAAGTTTAATTCGGGACCCGTGGGGCCGGCAGCGGAGCCCCAGCTAAAACCTGTGGGTGTTGCAGCACCCCCGCACGCTTATGTCCTATGCTTTTGCAACTAAGGGGAACTGTTAAAACAAAGGAGGACAAATGCATCAAACAATTATGTAAGAGCGATGGGTTTTTCCTACAGGGCATAGATCAGGTTAAAGAGAAGAAAGGACATAAGGGAGCACTGTAAATTCATTTCAAAATCAAATTCAAGATTCTCGTGGGAAAATTTAGATGGGTTTTCCATTTTCCTGCATGAGCAGTTTAATAATCAAAGGACCAGATCACATATCAATTGAAGTCAATGACAAATCAGTGCAGATTAGTATTTTAATGTATTATTTTATTATTTTACTTCTTTATTTAGAAAGGTTTAGTGGACAGAGCATGGGAATGGGAATCAAGAGAACTGCTTGTGTTCCTCACTTTGCCACTGACTGCACGATCTTGAGCAAGTCACATAACCTCTCTGTGTCTTAGTTTCCCATCTTTAACAGGGGCATGCTGGTGTAGCTCTATGCAGGGCCTGTCCCACAGCCCCAAGTTAGAACAGTCCAAGGCAGTTCTAACTTACGCTAGTGTGAAATGGCCTCAATGGGCCAAAAGAATAGCCAGATATCTGTGTGCAGGAGAATCTCAGCCACTTCCCTCTAGTCATGACAATTCTTCCTGCTTTGCGGGCAGAAAAGAAGGGGAATGACATAAAACCCCTTATGTTAGATCTATCTTAGCAGTTATACTGGCTAAGGGCAAGTTTACCCCAGTGGTGGGATGCAAAGTGACCACACTACACCTGAAAATCTGACCCAGTGTGTTTGCAGGAGGTGTCCTGATTTCCATTTGATAAACTGCATCAGAGAGTTAAAATACTTGAAATATTTTTCTAATTTTTCCATATAAGTAATTGTAATTGCTACTAAGATACCATCATAGCTAGATGATCACCAGCAGGAGGCAAGGTGGTTCATATGATGATGAGGAGCAAGAGATATGGCCTATGAAACAATCTCTGTTAAGATATTGCATGAGCTGCTAAGAACTTTTTTTCCATGAAAAAAATGATTTTTCATCAAAAAACAATATAACAGCTGATTCTCAGTTTTCGGAAAAAAGATCGTTTTCTGGTTGATGAAAAATGAAAGAAATTTGAGAACAGTAGAAACTTTCCAGGCATGTTTTTTGTTAAATTGATAATCTAATTTTCTGTCTGAGGTTTTGATGGAAACTTTTCAACCCAACCATAGATATGGCCCATGCTATGAAAGATTTTAGGAAGCCTGGCCCCATCTGATTGACCACTGCCAATAGGCTTCTTCTTCAATAAACCTCTTATAAACTCTTGTGTGTTCCTATTGCTGGCCAGGCAACAGCCAGCCTCAGATTTATTGCTCTCAATACTTCTCCAGAGCAAGGCACTTCTTTCCATTTTCTCATGTAGAAATACAGCAGCTACCTATAATCTTTATCTGAAATGAAAAACCAATGGACCTGCTCCAGCTGTATATTCAAGTCTGAATAGCATTATTGAAAGCTTTCCATTACAATGCATGTATTATACTGTTCTGTAACACTTTATAGCATCGTTTAGGGAAAGATTCATTTATTTATTTATTTTCCTTTGGCTTCTTTGCAACATTTTTTACTTTTGTTGCATCCAAAAGCAAGAATATGTTGCTGCTACTAGTGGGCATGAAAGCAAAATGTCATTGGCTGTCTAACAAACTTGCTGTGTCAGGAGCACAGATTATTTTCTCCTTGATAAACCTCTTTTCCTTTCTTTTCAATGTGGTCCCAGGCCTCCTGCAATCAATCTTTTAATAAAAAGGGAAATGTCTACTTTTTTTTTTTTATTTTACAGACCAAAAGGTCAAGACAACATTTATCAAGAAAAGAAGATGGACTAAAAACAACAACATGAAAAAATCTTTGGAGAAATAGGAGACGGCTAATAGAGTGGACTGATTGCAATCATTTTATAATCTCTGAAAGAAATGTCTTACTTTAGTGCTTTAAAAATACTATTTTAATTATTATGCTGGGTCAGAAAACCATCTCAGGGTAGATTCTGCCTGTGCTTTCTAAGTGATTGCTGCAAAACTCTAATATTGCAGTGGCATTGCTACCATTACAGTTGAGATTGTCTGCAAACTTCCATTGTAACTCACTGTTTATAATTCAGAAGCAATATTAACTCTCAGCAGAAGCTTCCCAGGGTGGATCTCAACCCATGATCAATTTTAAAGATGAAAAACTAATTAAAAGAAAAAAAAAGTACCAAACCCTCTCCCCATAGATGATCAGACTGTAAGAATATAAAACAAAAGAGAGAGATTGTTGGGGTTTGACACATTTCTGTTTTCCTTTAATTTGGTTTTTATGAATAGAGACAAATTATTGAAGGGTTTGAAGGTATTCTTTGTATCTGATTTGTGTAACTGGGACAGGGGAATGAGGAAATGACTTCAGTCAGCCTGCTTTGCCCCATGTTTATTTGAGCATGTGGAGTGTCTGAGAGAGGGGAATTAGAGAGTCTGAGGAGCAATGATGTTAATATATGGCTAAAGATGTTTCATAATAAGAATGTATGTTCTGTGTTACGTTTACTATTTTATAAAACGTATTCTTCTTGTCCTGCCATGGGAGAGGGATACACAAGTGTGATCTAACAAAAGGAAGGTTTGTCCAAATCAGACAAATTTACTCTGTAGAAGAGGAAATTAAGGGCCAATTCTAATGTGATAGGTGCACAAACAGTAGCAGCAGCCTCATCTAAGGCCCATATAATTTTACTGGCATGCTGGCAGCAGCAATTCACACAACCTTTGGGAAACCACATCACTATCCATTCCCTGGGAGCCTGAGACCAAACTAAATGCTTATTCCATGGGCAAAAGGCCAATTCAAGTCCACAATTTGAGTAAAATTAATAACTAGGCTCTTTTCATATTTAATTAATTGATCCTTATTTCTTTGCTCTGTCAAAAAAGAGTCAAAATCATTAAACAATGAATTTTGGACACAGACATGGTATTTTGAAACACTGAAATTGTTTTAAAGAAGAGACTAATAATTAAGAATGACTTGGATCAGATTGATAGCTGATCGTCTTAAATAATCAAATGAATTGGCCAAAATGACCACAGCATTATAAGTCTAGAAACTCAGCTGGTGGAAATAGCCATAACTCCACTGGCCACAAATGCTGTGGAAGACTCGGTTTTAGGAATGATCTCAGGTCTCTCAGTGCTTAGGAAAATGGAGCTCAAATTCGTACCACATCTGTGCTCTGTTGAGAGTGGTAAATGGCTGTGTTGACAGCTGTTTTCAACATGACTACATTAGGATTGTTTGTGGGAATGCTTTCCGCCTGGAAAAAAAGAGTTTTGTTATCAGAAGAGCTCAAATGTTATAAGCTCAGTACAGCAGGCTATAAAGTGAGGTAGTAAACATTCTCAGAGATATCTCTGGTGTAGCTGTGGCCACAGTTCACTTGGAAACAGGCAGAGAGGAAATCTGATCCAGAAACATACAGAACTATAAATTAGGCTCCAACATACTGGAGAAAAATAATGGACATTTTATGGAAACAGCGAAATAAAATAAATATTTCCTTGGCTGAACACATCACAGAGGAGCGCATGTTATATTTATCTGAAACCACATGTGTTCAAAGCTAGCTATAAAATATTTGGTTTTGTCATTCTTGTAAACCATGCTGTTTTCTATCATCATAAATAAACTCTCTCTCTCTGTATATATATTATATAATGTTAAATATGGAATATAAAATGTTCTATATTTACAAATCTTGTTCACCATACTCCCCATCTCACCTTACTTCATCCTATGGAAGTGAATGAGATTTCTGTGTGAGGATGTGTCTCTTCTGTTCTATACAGGACATCACCTTGTCACTGTAATACCCTCTCAGTACTGCATTAAGTGACATTACCAACATCTGTCATGTGGGATTTGTTTTGTTTCTCTCATCTGTGTGTAGAGAACTGGGGGTGGAGTGGAGTGACTTAGGGAGAAACAGAGAGTGTTGTACACTGCTGGAACACTGTAAGAGGCTCTCAGATACTATAGCAATAAGTGTAATGATAATGCATGTGATAACACTAAATAGTGCATGAAAATACTGTTAAAAAAGTAAGGGTCCGATCCTGAAAACTATAGCTTGTTTTTTAAAAAATTATAACATCTTCTGTTAAAATATTCCTATTTTTTGTCAAAATTAATATTTTCAACCAAAACTTTTACAGAAAATAATGAAATGTGGAAAGTTTCAACCAGCTCTGAGAAAACCACTTAGACATATGTGTAACTTTGCTCATTGATTAGTCCCACTGAATTAAATGGGGCTACTCCTGTGATTAAAATTATGCACATGTGTAAGTGTTAGGAGGATCAGGTACTTAGGGTCTAAGACAAAAGTAAGTGTGTGTGTGTGTGTAGAGGAGTGGATGGGATGTGGGAAACCATGGAGGGGAGAAAGGAGGAAGAATTGTTGGATTTTTCTTGGAAAGAAATAAAATAGCTAGTTTCCCATATCAGATTAATCAATATTGTGATGCTGTATTGTGTCCTTTTTCCGGTATCTACCTTTTCAAATTTCTAACTCAGAAACCACTCAGCAAAAGAGATAAAGAAGTGTTTCTCCCAGTTCTCCACATGGCACTTTGACCCACTGTCATTAAAATATCCATCAAGGATTTTTTTAATATTTGTATATGTGTTGATAAGGAGGTCACAGGCTTTGAGGACTGCAAAGGCTGGAGTTAGCAAAAGGAAATTAAATACATAAAAACCTATGCTTAAACATTGAAGTTAGAACAGAAACTGATTAAACTCAAATGACTAGATTCTCTGGTCCACTACAAAGCTTTGATGCCAAGAGACCATAGACGCCCCACTATGTAATGGTTCCCCGGAATTGGAGGAATCCGTGGGTGGTGATTGAAGTGGCTCTGCACTACCCTTCTCACAGCCCTGGATTAGGGACATCTCCAGGCAAAAGATGGACTTGCTTATGTGACCATAGAAATTAGCCATTGATTCACTCCAGCATTTTTGCTTTCCTCATTTACATGAGCAAAAGAAGGCACATCAGCCTTTATTTATTTTATATTTTATATTATATATTTTATATTTTATATTTCCTCATTTCTTTGTCACATCCCTAACAGTATTTAAACTTAACTTTTTGTATTTAATTATTTGTTATACTTTTACTGGATGCTTAACAGATGACTAAATCCTCTCTTTGTTTTAATTTTGTATTTATTTTATTTTATTTTATTTTCAATGAAGAGATTAAAATAAATATTGATTAGCATTAGGTTGACCTTTACTAAAGAACTGCCTTAGAAAAACTGCAAGCTGCCACACCTTCCCCCTGTCTGGAACCAAGCTAATGCACTACAAAAAGACACAAAAGGACCCTGCTCTAACTACATGATGAACAAGTATTTTTGACCCAACCATGCACATTGTGAAGCCTCTGAACCCTATTGTGACTAATTCATTGCCATAAACAACAGTTACATTAAATTGTGGCACAAACACCACAATAGAATCCAGAGCAATGTCATCCTTAGCCCTGAATTTCAGCTCACTCCCAAAAAATAGCATTAACTAAATAAACTATTCTGTATTTAATATAATTTTTAAATAATATTTTCATGGAAAAGGGTTGTAAAATAATCTATTACATTCAGTTGATCCAAACTACTCCATCACCTTTGTTGAAAACCAAACCAGCTCTAAACGCAGCACACCTTTAGTGAATGTTTTGTCCTATTTATTTTCATTTGTGTCATTAGTGTACAACCCTTTCAGGACATTAACTTGTTATTGGGTTTGGTAGTAACCATCTACTGTTTAGCATATTGCCCACACAAAGTGGAAAACTAGCTGCTTTGAAGGCTTTTTGTGGAGATGAGGTGGGCATCCTGTGGCTACATACATAGTTCTGCCGTATAGAACCCCCTGATGGGCAGCACACAGAGGACAAGGGAGGCAGGGCCCATAAGGGCTGGGGATGATATGGACTGGATGATGGATTCTCCGATCTTCTCCAAGTGAGCTTGAGCCACATGATGACATATTGCGGTTACTTTAGCCATAGGGGTAGGGCTATCCATATTTGCTCAATGCCCAGACAAGCCACTGGATTTACCCCAATATTTCAGCTAAGAATGGTGTAAATATAATCATTATTGTTATTTAATAAAGAGATGATTCAAATACATGGTCTGGATAAGCCCTAGTACATATTTAGCCTTTTTCCTGGCACTGTTCTTGATCTCAGTTAATATGTATTTTACTGAATAAATGTTTTAACATTTTTCTGATCTGTTTTGATCAGTCCTGTAAAGTCCTCCAACTCTGTAGCCACAGAGGCTGCCTGGCAATGGAACTCATATTATTCTGCACAGGAACATAGGGCTGCTTTCCAGAGAACCAGCAGGGATTTCTACCTATTGCACAGTTCAGATTCCAGATCCTTGCGGCTTCTCCTAAGGGCAGCACACAGGAATGACCAGGCATGGACAGGCAGAGAGAGAGGAAAGTATTTGGTCACACAGTGCACAGTCAACATGTGGAACTCCTTGTTAGAGGATGTTGTGAAGGCCAAGACACTAAGAAGATTAAAAAAAGAACTAGATAAGTTCATGGATGATAGGTCTATCTATGGCTATTAACGAGGATGGGCAAGGATGGTGTCCCTAGCCTCTGTTTGCCAGAATCTGGGAATGGGCAGCAGGGAATGGATCACTTGATGATTACCTGTTATGTTCATTCCCTCTGAAGCATCTGGCATTTGCCACTGTCGGAAGATAGGATACTGGACAAGATGGACCATTGGTCTGATCCAGTATAACCATTCTTATGTTCTTAGATATGTAATAGTATATTTTAATGATTTAAAAAAAAATAAATCCAGCACACTAATGCTTTACGCTTTGTGAATTATTTACCTTTTATTCCTTTGCAGCCATTATGCTGCTATCACAACAATCTGGTTTCTTGGTATTCATTTTAGTGCCCTGTTTTATATTACGTCTTCACCTGTAAGTATATATAATGGTTGGATGCATATTTAATATAGGCCTAATTATGCTCTGACTGAAGTTAAGGACAAACCATATTATTTCAGGTTTGTTTTATATTAATGCCTAGAACTCCAATTGAGCCTGGGACACCACTATGGTAGGCACTGTATAAATATGTATTATGAGACAGCCTCTTCCCTAAACAGCTTACATCTAGACAGCCAGAGGAAGGGACAAAGGAAGTACTATTATCCCTATTTCACAGACAGGGAACTAAGGCACACAGATTAAAGGACTTGCCCAGGTCACAGAGGATGTCTGTGGCAGAGTCAGGAACATGCTTTCACCACAAGATTGTCCCTCTCTGAGGGTATGTCTACATTCTGGAGGCTATACCAGTATAGGTATGCTAGCATAGTCACATAGTGTAGACAAAGCCTATGATGACAGAAGGGTTTTTTCTGTTGGTATAGAAACAATATCTCCCTGAAGGAAGATAGCTACATTGGTCGTTGCGGGGTGGGGGGTGTTTTCACTCTCCTGACTGACATAGCAATGCTACTATAGCTTTTCAGTGCACACCAGGCCTAAGCTGACTTCAGGGGCAGCAGAATCAGCCCCTGCAGTATGTAGTGCAGAATACAGAGTACAGCAATTGTGAGGTCATTCTGATTCCAGAGTCAATGTGATTTGAGTTAACTTACTAGTGTTTCCGTGCTGATTTGTTCAGCTAGTTCCATTTCTTCCATTTTTTTTTCATATTTGTGTTCGTCCCTACATTCTCTGTGTAACATTTTGATAAATGAGCAATTTCACTTCTGTGGCTTAGAATTAAAATAAAGGCTTGAGTTTACCTGGGCAAAGGGTGATTGGTAACAGTGAGGCTGGTTGGTCAGCTTCAGAATCCCTGATGTTCAAAGGCAAATTTCTATTTCACGTCCTGCTGTTAAAATAGACTCCTTTGATACAATATTTTTATTCACTGCATGCACTGTTTAAGAATTGCTTTTCACTTAACACAGGTGAATGTCATTGGCTGATGAAATGACAAAGCTCTAAACTCTAAAGAATGTGCTTGCATGGAAACCTGGTAGGTGTTTTAATTTTTCTCTAATGCATGTAGACTGCCATTCAGTGTGTAATTAATAATACCAACCAGATAATCACAACATCTTTACTTAAAATTTCAGAAGATAAATCGAAAGTGGCAACAATGAATACAATTCCAATGGATTATAATTTGTAGCTTCATCGTACCAATGCAAGTAAGAAAAATGGCAGTTCCTTGAAACGAAAACTGTAAAGAAAATGGATAAATATTCAGTCCTATGCTCCTCAATGTGCTTTGGTATGCAGAATCTATTCAAATTAAAAGGATTTTTGCAAGACTTTAAATTAAATGTCTCAAATAAATGTTACTTTTAGATTTCATCTGACTTGTATAATAATTAAATATCACTCAAAACAAAAACATCAACATGCCCATTAAAGCAAATCTGACACTTGTGTTTGATGAGATGTCAAGCTAAAGATATTCAAAGGACACAGATCAATAAAGAGTGAAGTTGTTTACTGAAGTACTATTTAATGTACAAATTTCAAAATATTATGGCACGGCACTGGGAGCCCAAGCCTGCTTGCAAGTGAAATCAGTCAGTTTGCCATTGCCTTGAGTGGAAGCATAAGCAAATCACAGGCATGGAAAGAATTGGGTTTTTTTCTTCTTTCTGACATAGTTACATCCACATGCATACTGATATCAATGATAGTTGCAGAGTCGTAAACTAAGTTGGTGACTAACCCAATATTTCTAATATATACTTTACTGGCACTGTCTTGTTAAAGGAAAACTTCTGTACCCACATTTTGTATACAATTTTAGAGTCATTATCATATGTATATCACATTTAGGAACATGTACTACTCACAGTTCCATTCAATATGGAAGTTTGCTTGCAGATCAAGGGAACAATGTAGCCCTTAGTGACTCTGGTATCATTCACATACTTAAAAGTTGTCTATATTTTTTTCATATATGCTTTTTGTGCTTAAAAAACTGGCCATTTCTAAAAGTCAGTGCTTTATTAAAGCACATATTTGTTTTTAATTAATGGGAAATTGGATGATTATAACAATTAGCTTAGAATGTTTTTTCCCCTAATCATGCTGCGAGTAGTTAGTAAGAAAAAATGCAAGATAGTTATATATAGCCAAGCCAGTGGGGTAGACTAAAGTACTGGGCAATTAATGATTAAATATATATTTCTTACCTAGAAAGAAAAAAACAAAGCATTAAAAAATTATAACAAAGCTAATATTCTCTCAAGCCTAGTGTCCTGCCCCCAGCAACAATTTATACATGATGCTTCAGAAGTAAGAGGAGGAGAATAATAATAATATAAAAAAAATAAAAAAAAACTGTTTAAAATGCACCTGATCAACTTCTACACCATGAGGGTAAAATTCCTCCCAGACTGCAGCCTGTGACCAGTTTATACCCTGGAGCCTGAGAATTGATAAAACTGGTGTAAAATGAAGAACTATCCTTCTTGATGCAAATATTGAATAATTCTTTAAATCACTCATTTAAAACATTTTAAAACATATTTCCTATGAATTTTGGTGGTTTAGATCAGACAAATATTTCCTTCTTCCTGTAATGAATGGCTGTTTGTTTGTGACATGACAAGATGTTCTATAATCTTTGTTTATGCACCATCAGCCTCAGTTAAATATCAGCACATTCTCTGCCCAGAGGCAGCAGCAGAATCCTGCATGATATGATTAAAATATGAATAACTGCTTGGACAAACGTGCTCTAAGTTGTATTGGAAGCTTTACTACAGTTATTATTGTTTAAATGACCCTGATTAAACTGTTTACTGTAGCTAATCACCATATACACCTCTACCTCAATATAACGCGACCCGATATAACACGAATTCAGATATAACACAGTAAAGCAGTGCTCTGGGGGGGGCAGGGCTGCGCACTCCGATGGATCAAAGCAAGTTCGATATAACATGATTTCACCTATAACGCGGTAAGATTTTTTGGCTCCCAAGGACAGCGTTATATCGAGGTAGAGGTGTATAATGGTTGAATTGTGTTATCTATTGTTGTGGTTAATTCATATGTGTGATGAATAGATTTAAGTTGCAGGTATAGAAATAGGTAGGCTAGTATTATAGGGGTATGAGGTTGAGAAGCATTTATAAGTCATAAGTGTGCATTAGGTAAATAAGCAAAGTAACGCTGCAATGCAAGGCGCGCAGGAATAAGCCCTTTCAGATTTTAGCTTAGTCACAGTAGATCTTAGGCCTGAAGCAGGGTCGACATGAGGAGGTGACCCAGGAACAACCCTGAGCCAATAAAGTTACACAGTTACTCTATACTATGTGCTAAGAGGTGACGTTCGGGAAAATATGCCACAGTGTCCCCTTAATACCACAAAATGCCCGATTTTAACAGCTTGGGAAATTCTGCAATGACTGCGGGTTACCATGGTGACTTGTTGAGGTAGATGGTAATGAAAGTAAAGGGAACTAAGGGTGTGTCTACACTGCAATTAGATACCCGTAGCTGGCCTGTGCCAGCAGATTTAGGCTCATGGGGCTCGGGCTAAAAGACTGTTTAATTGCAGGGCAGATGTTTGGGTTTTGGCTGCAGCCTGAGCTCTGGGACCCTCCCACCTTGCAGAGTCCAAGAGCCTGGGCTCCAGCCTGAGCATGAGCATCTACACCACAATGAAACAGCCTCTTAGTGTGAGCCTGAGTCAGCTGTCACAGGCTCAGTGTTTTTACAGGCATCTAACTGCAGTATAGACATATCTTAAGAGCAACGAGGAGTCCGGTGGCACCTTAAAGACTAACAGATTTGTTTGGGCATAAGCTTTCATGGGTAAAAAATTCACTTCTTCAGATGCATGGAGTGAAAATTACAGATACAGGCATAAATATACTGGCATATGAAGAAAAGTGAGTTACCTTGCAAGTGGAAAACCAGTGTTGACAAGGCCAATAGTGGAGGTGGTCCATTCCCAATAATTGATGAGGAGGTGTTAATACCAGAGAGGGAAAATTGCTTTTGTAGTGAGCCAGCCACTCCCAGTCCCTCTTCAAGCCCAAAATAATGATGTTAAGCTGGCAAATGAACAGTAGCTCTGCAGTTTCTCTTTGAAGTCTGTTTTTGAATTTTTGTTGTTGTTGAAGGATGGCTACCTCTAAATCTGTTATTGAATGTCCAGGGAGATTGAAATATTCTCCTACTGGCTTTTGTATGTTACCATTCCTGATGTCTGATTTGTGTCCATTTATTCTTTTACATAGAGACTGTCTGGTTTGGCCAATATATATGGCAGAGGGGCATTGCTGGCAGATGATGGCATATAATCACATTAGTAGATGTGCAGGTGAACGAGCCCCTGGTAGTATGGCTAATGTATTTGGGTCCTCTGATGGTGTGGCAAGAGTAGATATGGGGACAGAGTAGGCAAAGGGGTTTGCTACAGGGATTAATTCCTGGGTTGGTGTTTCTGTGGTGTGGTGTGTAGTTGCTGGTGAGTATTTGCTTCAGGTTGGGGGGCTCTCTGTAGGTGAGGACTGATTTGCCTCCCAAGATCTGTGAGAGTGAAGGATCATTTTCCAGGATAGGTTGTAGATCATTGATGATGTGCTGGAGAGGTTTTAGCTGGGGGCTGTACGTGATGGCCAGTGTTGTTCTGTTATTTTCCTTGTTGGGTCTGTTCTGTAGTAGTTTACTTCTGGTTACCCATCTGGCTCTGTCAATCTGTTTCCTCACTTCCCGTGGTGGGTATTGTAGTTTTAGAAATGCGTTATAAAGATCTTGTACGTGTTTGTGAGTATGAAAACATTGATGCTGGATAGCTTATGGTACAGGTCAACCTTCATTTATATATCTATAATGGTGGCATTGATTATCTGTGTTGTAAGGTTTTTAATAAAGGGAAGATTGTTGACTTCTGAATTTTTTTGTGGTCACTGCCTTTTTTTTTTCTGTGCTCCTAAAGTCTCCAGACCTAATGACATATCTAATGGTGGTTCTCAGTCTGTTAATGCTAACACTGTAGCCCTTAGAGAGCATGAATCTTTGACCCAGGTTACTATGACTTAAGATACCATTGGTAATATCAACCCATCAGTAATATAAAGGTTATATCACAAAATTAGAGATCAGGAAGGAATTCCTCATCCCACACTCCCATAGCATATTGACAGTGCTGAGGTTTCCTTAGCCTTCCTGAGGCACTAAGTGCAGATCACTTGTTAGTACATATCCCACAAGATAAGTTTCTGTCAGAGAGGTTGGAAGGCAGTGATACAAGGCACTATGTTTCTCAGTTGTCACTCATGGACATAGTTCCAGTACATATTGAGTTCCGTTGTTCAACCCTTATTCACATTTGGGATTTCACTGATTTAATCAGGATTACTGGTTTGAGTAACTGCTTGCCAAGGTAAGGGTTGCATACGGAGGCTCATAGTACTTAGATCCAGAGGATTTTCTCATCAGAGCAGAACTACTTTACAATAAGACAAACTGTGAGTTTAAAAATGTAACAATGTCTCTTTCACTGCTACAATCTTGAATACTTTGCTGGATTCTGGGCAAGATCCTTAGCACCTGAGTCCAATTTGCACTTCTCTGCTGCATAGAAGGAATGCAAAACTGGTCTAATGGGGCAGCTGGGATTTCTGTTTTGTGGGGGGACAATCTGCTGAGTGCAGACCTCACATGGGGGAGCATGTCAGAGGGGAAAAGGGGCATGGCTGAAGTGCACCAGGAACCCCCAATTATGTAATAGCCCAAAGAGGGCCAAAGATTATAGCAGCTGCCAGAAAACTGAGGCTGCTCTAACTTACGTCAAGGATCAAAGTGACCGTGGGAAGTCTGCAGTAGGGTTGCCACCTAGCCGGTATTTGATCGGCGGGGCTGGGTTTTCTTATAGATTTGTCAGTTGCCAGAAAAATATTTTAATCTGTTGGGTTTTTTTACATGGATCTAAATATTTGCATTATCACAATACACTGGGATATCTAATATTAAAAGTTTCTGTATCCAGCTAAAGATGTTGCAGTGTACCCACTTCCGCCGTTTAAGTGATAACACATCAAAACCATTGAAAATACAATAGCTGTCTACTCATCAATATGCAAGCATACTGCGCATGTATGTGAGAGAAGGTTTGAGTCAGGCGAGAGTGAGGAGATGTGCGATCGCCTCAATCTTATTCATGACTAGGGCTCCTAGGTGCTATGGTAATACAAATAATAAATTAAAATAATTATAGAAAGTCAGTGGCAGTTTTCCAACTGACTTCAGTGGGCTTTGTGTCATGTCCCTCCTGGAGAGCTGGGTGAATAACTGGGTTGTTTGTTTGTTTTTTGTTCATGGTTGAACTGAAAAAGTTGAAAAAAATTCTACTGGGTTGAACAAAATATTTTGTTCAACTTGACATGATATGTTGAATTTTCAGGAGGTGGGCATTAATGTTATTCAATGAAAATAAACTAAATTTCAAAATAAAAGTTATTTAGAATGAGGGAAAATGTTTCAAAAGTCAAAAGTTAAATGAAAGAATTCAGTGAATTAGACAAAAATTCACTGAATGTTTCAGTCTACCTAAATCTTCATTCATTATAGAAAAAAAAAGTGACTGAAAAAAATTGCCCCACTCTATCCTACTGTGAGAAGCAAATCTTAAAAAGTTTGGAGAGTGAGCCAGAAATCAAGATAGTATGGGTTTGTAAAATAGGATTGGATATCTCAAAAGAAAAGACAGCCTTGCAGTCTGTCTCTCATCAGGCCAGAAATAACATAAGAACAGACTGATATTTTTTATACTTCCAGTTCCAGAAAATGCTGAATAAGAAAAAACAGTATTTAAAAAGTTAACAACTTTTCTGAATATCATAAAGGTTTGGTTTGGATCTATACCTATCTCCTCCAAACCACTTTCCCCAAACCTAGTTATGTAACTGATTTTTCTTGGTTTCTAAACATTTCTGATATCTCATGTATGTGAATGATCAATGAGAAATCGCTTGCTTTTCCTGCCATATAAAAGAAAATACTGAATTTATGAACTTTTGACATATTATTTTTGGTTAACGTATCTGAACACAATTTTAATGGGACCAGACCAAAGCTCACATAATACAAATGGAAAGACCAGGCTCAATATCAGGTGATGGGCATTCATATTTTCCATTGAAGTCAGTGGGAGTTGGGGTTTGCAGCACCTTGCAGGATTGAGCCCATTATTTCTGAAGCAATTTCTAAAGAACTTCAGGGTACAGAAGCACTTTTTGAAATTCTAGCACATAGGCCCTCTGACATCACACAGTATTTTACCTCAAACCCTTCAATTTACAGAATCACCAACAGCTAATGAGCTGGAAACAGGGACTAGTTATTAATTAAGACACCCTGTATTAAAAAGAAAAATCCAAAGTATGTAACATTTTCACATTGCAGGTGAATCTTTGGTATGCTAACTTTATATATGCAAGTGACAAAATTGTGATCAAGTTAATCCCTAAGGGATGGGATGTTAATATATAATTCTGTAGAACAAGATGTGCAAATTAGATCACTTCAGCTTCATGGGTGCTCAGGCAATTTGGTATAAGTTTTCACACCATATCAAGTGAAACTCCACTAAGATTATTTTTAAATACAGGAAGCAAGTTTTCTATCAAATTAGATTGGAATCACCAGCCAAGAACACATTGACTTTTGGAATAAGATTGAAAAGGAAGAATTCAGCTGGTAGAAAAATACAGATTAGAACTCTTCTCAGGTCAGTAATTGCAGACTACTGTCTGTCTGCAACAATTGTTTACAAGCCTTAAAGAGTCACAGTTGTGTTGGGGGATGTACTGTTCTAATTGTTTCCTTCAGCCGGTTGCCTCCCTTCTGTTTTATGGGTGTGTTGAGCAAATGTGCTAGACCATGTGAAAAAGGTCTGCCAAGTATGTGTGACAGTGAGATGCCACACTGGAAAGAAGGCTAGTTTGGAAGAAAGCTATTGCCCTCAGACCAGTAAGGTCCTGGGCAGAACCATGGGACTGATGATTTTTCTGGAGCATTCAAAGATGCACAACTGCAGGATGGAAAAAGTCATCATCATAATCACTGCTATCACAAGCCCAAGTCTGAGGTAAAGGATGCTTCCAAGATTTATGGAGTCAATGACAACTAAAAATATGCAGCAGGAGCCACTGTTGCCATTGCATTGGTGGGGGGGGGACTTAATATTTGTGTCTTCATGCAAAAATGAGGAAAAGTGGTTCTATTTTCTCTGCCTTATTATTGCCATTATTCATACTGCATTGCACCCATCAATGTGTGAAGTGCTTCATGGAAAACACATAAGAAAGGTCCTTGCAGAGTTGCCAGCTCTCCTCATTTTACCATGAGCCTATTGATTCTGCTGCTGAATTGAGAAGATTGCATGAGAATCTCTGCTTTTTTTTTTTTTAAGTAAGTTACTAGCCCCTATGGTTGTGGAGAAAAGCTTGAAAATATGAATAAAGAAAATCTATAAGAGTCAGAAACTAGAAGGCAAATAAAAAAACCCACATTTACTATTTTAAAAATATCTCATGATTTTGGGATCAGGACTCATGGCGTGTGAATTTTGGGGGTTGGAAGTCTAATCTTATAAAGTGGCTCTAGACCTGAGGGGAAATTTCCAAGAAATGCCACACAATTTTATTTGTGTGGGAATGAAATTGGTAATTGAACAATAGCTGCAAATATCTACTGCCAAGTGATAGAAATTTAGGATCCAAATGCTACGCACAGAGTGGGCGACATTAAAAATAAATACAAACTGCATTAAATGTATAAAAAAAATTACAGTTGACAGGATGAATTTTATAAACAAGTCAATATATTTGACTATACACAACCATTCCTACCTACCACACTGTCTTGTGAATGATGATATATGAAATTTCATTTTGCATCTGTAGTATCAGGAAAATCTCTTGTCTAACCAATTCCCGATTAGTGAAACTGTTCTGTATTTAATATATTTGCTTCAGAAGGCAAGAAGCGCAGAGAGAGAAACTATTCAATGGTTGTAGTTTCATTGATTACAGGCCTAGATCCAGGGAGCCAGTGCTCAGCCCAAATAGTGTGCTATGGAGGGATGTGATTGTAGAGAAAAATAATCTTCTTTCTGTTCCGAAGCCATGGAGCAGTTTTACAAAGGATACGTCTACATATTCACTGGAGCAACCCTCCATGATCCTAAGTTGCCCCTGCCCCAGGAATAGGATAGGGAGGGCTGGTGCTGTTTAGATTCTTTAAGTCCATCCCCTCCCTTTCCTCTTCCTGCTACATGCTTGTCACAAGACCTTTAAACCTCTTCAGCCCTTGCACTGGTGAAACCATATTGGTTCTACTGATAAGGGAAACATCTGCTTTTCAACAAACAGCGAAGTGGGGTATGGCATAAACACCTATACCACCTGAGGACTGAATTCCTACAAATGATTGAGATGGCTTGTAGCACTAAGCATTTAGTATTACATGAAGCCACAATAACAGGAAAACAATGAGCATTAAACAAAGTTTTGTTGGATCAACTCTGCATGCAAATGAGGGTTCTTTCTTTCTTTTCTGTCTTGGTAAAGTTATTGAGGCAAATGCTTATCTACATTTAAATCATCAGTCCCCTAAAACTCTAACCAGAATCACTACATTTAGTAGTAGGGGGCATGAAAAATTACTAATTTGGAAAATTTAACCATTTTCAAGTGAAATCCCCACTGGTAGAAACATGGTATAAAATTTCAGCTGAATTATAGACATACCATATGAGAGAGACGACCATAGCTAATTGTATGTTGGTTATTTCTTGTAGCTTTAGAACAGATGGAATATAAATAGTCAGACTCTCAGCTAGTGTAAATGGATGGAGTGCCATTGAAATCATTTACTCATATGTAATATGTCAATCTGTGTTCCTGTTCAGATAAATAGAAAACACAAAGCATATACACAACCAAACAAAAGGCAAATTAAACTGAGCCTGAGATTTTTATACATCCTCTCTCTAGGAAAAATATCTGAGATTCCACATCAATGTCAAAGTCAGTGTTGTTAGAAATTTTATTAAAAATCTGTGAAATGAACATTATTTTATTTGTAACCTAATAATAATGTATCATTTTCATCATTGCTTTTGGACCCACTGTTAAAACATCTCCTGTGGGCATCTCAGGAACTCCTAAGAAGATAATAGTTGTGTCAAACACATTTATTGTAAAGCAAAGATTGTATGGTGCTGTCTATCTACTCTACCAGAACCAGAAAATGTAACTTGGAGAAAATAGACTGATTATGACAGCTTGATTATTGATTTAAAAAAAAGTTAGTTTATCATTCTCTATGTCCTCCAAAGGATCTGTGGCAAAACTACTTTAACACCCAAATAATAGGAAAATCTGCTGTAGGGGCTTCATTACAATCTACATTAGTGAGATATGATTTGATCCTACAGCTGCAGTCTCAAAACACCTGAGCCATGACACTAATGATTGCATTTGCTGCCCATTAATGTTAATGTGTATATTAATGAATCTCCTTTCCCAGTCATCTCTACTCTGAAGGAGAATACAGGAAAGGTGTAGTGCATTTGGTAATAACTTTTTTTAAGAGATAAGTTGGACACAAAATATATAAACACGTTTCTTATCTTTTACCAGCCATGTTTCACAGTAGTTAACATCAATACCATAGGACTGCTGGGTTATGTGTTTGATGCTTAAAGTATTTTTTTTCCTTGTGAGTGTGGTTTGAATCTAACCTCGATTAGTGCAGAGGGGGAAATGGATAATTACCCAGGAATCCAAAGTAAAATTTTCATTCTGAAATCTTGATTCTTGTTGAATTACATGCAGCAGATCTGTTGAAAAATTGACAATGCTGCCTCAGAAAAGGACAAAGACTGAATAAATGCTCAGATAAAATGTCTATCACATTCAGCTCAGGTGGTCATTTAATATTAAGAGTGAAGAGACATCAGCATAACAGCACGAGGAAGCCCACCTGCAGTGTATGTGTCTGTTCTGCACTGATTGAGACACTAGGGATGCAAAAGTCATTCATACACATGCACTGAGATTCTTCAATTAAATATAAACTACACAAATATATGCAATGAAAACAAAACCTTATGTGACTGGATTGGAATTTTACCCTCTGTTCTGCCAATAATTACTAATCATCCAAAATAAAGAAAATAAGCATTCATGGTTGATAAAACGAAGAGCAAGATGAATATTTCCCCCATCGTTTATGAGAACTGCTGGGATTCACATTCACATCAGTCAATGGCAGAGTAAACATGCTAAAACTATTACTGTGATACAATGCAATTTTTCTTTAATGCAGCAGATGGGGGCAGTGTGTGCGTGTGCGGAATAGTCACAAATCTTGAAGTAACTAACACATAATCCAGGATTAAGACATATTGAAAAACAGAACTGATCAGAAAATTTTAAGTATTAATTTCCCCAATAATAGGACTAGCATAATATTGCTTTCATTTTTTAACACAAGGCCTAAATTAAATCTCAGCAATGTAAAAGTGTATGCTAAGAGTGTCATTTACATTTTTGAAGGCTCTCCATACTGTACAATTTTCTGGTACAGTATTATTCATGGGGAAGTGAAATGATTTTCAACTAATATGAAACTGGATGACAGTTAAATTTTGAAATTAGGATAATTTTTGTACAGAAATGTATTTAAAAAATCTGTTTTGCACAATGTAAGATTTGTTTTTATAGACAGGAGAATTAAACTATAAAGGAAGTTGCGTTTTTAAATCTCTTTTTGCTGTTTTTTTCTATCTCTGCAGTAATTTTATTAGCTTGTAACACATTGCTCCCATGATAGCACCAGCTGGGTTTTAAGATATGATAGCTTTTTAACAATATTCTGTCATCACTGACTGCACCTCTAAGTGCTCTTCTGTTCATTCAAAAGTTAAATGGACTCTTAAAGCATGAAAAAGAATAAATATGTAACAGTTATTACATGAGGATTAATAAGACTGAACATGATAACAATCAAATAAATTGCAATAAACGATATGAGTATAGTTGTTTTGTGAAATCTGAGAGATAGGATTCAGAGATTTCTTTCTAATGCATTATGGGCATCTATCAAGACAATGGCATATTTCTCCGGTATGTTGCTGTCATAGAGAATTTTTACTGTTACACTTAGCAACAGAATGAATAGTCACAGTAGTTGTTTTACTATGCATTAAACTAGCTGTCATGTATGAAAGCTGGTAATTCATCTCCCAGAACCAATGCAATGCCAGCCTCTCAGCACAGATGTGCATTCAGAATAAGGTACCTCACTTGTCAAGCTGAATTGTCCATTAAAATGAGGATACTCTTTTGTTAAATAGAAATGAAAATGAACTTTTAGGCTCCAGTAGGGATAATATAAATTAGGGCAAGACAGATATAAAGCACTCACCGATTCATTTGAATATACCTCATATGTAATGAATTCTGAAATTGAGTGTTTTTTAAGCTGAAACCCAGGAAAAACAAAAAAAACAATAAAACACAACTTGAATAAAATGTGAAGTTCTGGTAAAAATACTGTTATTTTGAGGATGATACAGTTTCATGCATAAGAAACTGAAAAGCTCTGAGTCAACATCTTATCTCCATCCCTCCATTTTTGTGTCATCAGAGATAACAGCATTTCTGCCTAGATGTGCTGCGCTAGACAGTATTTCAAAATGCAAAGTTTAGGGAAAGGCATAACCCCTATGCCAGCATAGCCCCTATGTTCAGCCCCTAGTAGAATGGTATTTTTCTGGAGGAATAAAAAAAAATATTCTAAAGCACTGAAACCTATCCCTCTAGGATACACTGTCTAATATCTAAAGCTGCCTTCCTTTTCAAAGGAGATATTGCCTCATGCTGTTGAATCTTCCCATTTAAGAAAAAAGCCTACAGAGAGTGTCCTTAGAAAAACTGCTACAGCAGTTACTTCAAGGGTAAGGGTGGATTCTTCTGTGTGTGGAAAAATGAATTAACATCCTTGATACTTTAGAATATGCTTCTTCCCAGCCTTGTTCTGTCTGGTATTACACAATTTCCTCATTTACTGTGTGAGCAAATCCTAGAAATGCTCACTTACTGTGTCTGGTTTTGGGTGTCATCCACACAGTGAGAGAGCACTTTATAATACTACAAACTGCTAAACAGCCACTGCTGCAGCCTTAGGACAGCAGTAGCTTCCCACAGAAGATGCACCCCCTCACCTCCGGAGTTGTGTTGTGCACATTGTGGATCTGACAACTGTATCACCCTGGACTCAATTCACACATCCAAATGTGAATTCAGCCATGCTCTGTGTAGTGCAGGGCATGTAGTTTTTCATTTAAAAAAAATCAGTGCATACACATTTTCCATAAACAGGAGCACTCAACTTTTACTCTAAGTGCCTGTTGGGACATTTTAAGAATACAACTAGATAAATAGACTACTCTGCCTTTGCACAATAATAAATATCAATCATAACCCAGCGCATAAAAACATGCTGTCAATCTTTATTATCTCCCACAAGAGCTCCTCTTTTCCCCTAGACTCTCATCTTGGCGAAAACAAAAGTTCCCTGATGTATGCCCTGAAAAGTGTAAAAAAAACCCAAAAACCACAGCACATAATTAAGACCATTTCAAACCACAGTGCTAGTAGGTGACCAAGATCCAACACTGAAGAGCCCTCACAGCAAATGCCTTGCCACCAGTCCATTCTCTTTTTTACAAAAGTGGGATTCCACCTCACATGCCTCCACTGATCAGTGTATTATGGGGAGAGAGGTTGCCTGCTAGTTAACTAGGGCTCAGGCCAACTGGAGCTTTACAGGTCAAAACCAACACCTTAACTTCAAGTCAGTTCATAGTAAATTCCCTGGGCTGATCAAAAGAATTGGTATCACCTGCTCTCAGAAAGCTTTGTGTAAAAAACATTCTGCACCAACTTCAGGATCAATGTAAGTTGTACTTCCATCTTAGAGTTCACTGCAGTAGTCTCATCTCCAGGTGGCAAAACTCTCAGGTTACAGGTGTAAGAGCTGCATCTGAAAGTAATGGGGGCAATGTCCTGGGGATATGTTAATTGCGTGGGGGGCATGTATATGGACATAGTTGCTGAGGGTCCAACCAAAATCCAGGATTGCCATTTATGAGGCAACAGTGCAAACAAACCTCCTCAAGCAAAGGGGTGAGATTACCTCTGCTATCCCTCTGTTTGTGTCTTTCAGCCAACCAAAATCACCCATAGCTTCTATGGATTGAGCCATCTAGCTCTGATCTGTTTCCCCAGACTCACCCAAACACAGTGCAAGGCAATTAACTGCTTTGATTGAATCTAGGTGCCATCAGCTTAATGAAGGCATGACAGCCCTTTTCTCCTCTCTATCCTCCTAGCAGACCCACAGGGAACAGAAAGGTGATAAGAACACCACTATCTCAAGGACATCTCAGGAAAGAGCAATTAGTGAGCTATGTATTTTGGACCTGTTCTCAGTTTGTTGTTCCTGGTGGCCTGTGAGACTACCCAATCCAGGTAAATTTCTCTCCATGAAATAAAATTGAATTAGAGGTAGTTTATGTTTACAAAGCAATTTATAGTCTGGAAAAGTTTTTGGGGGCACAACTTGCTGATTGTATGATAGAGGTAGATTAGACTCCCTCACAAGAGTGGTATAGGTTTGTAGAAATTCTTTGTGACTGAATGTGTCTTCTCATATTTTCCATCTCTGAAGCTTGTTTTCTTCTTTTGTGTTTCTTTTTGTCATGGGTAATCCAAGAACTGTGGCAAGTTGTGTGAGCAATGGATGGGGAGTGCTCTTCAGTGTTGGTGTTTCTATAGCTACTGTTAGGAAATGGTTTTAAACCTCAATAATTCTTCTACTCCTTGGCTTAATGGTTGTGTAATGCCTGCCAATAGAGCCACATCAAGTGTTATGTGGGCGGGTGGGGGGAGAGAGAACTTGAATAGGAATGTGTTTTTTATATGACTTATTCTATAGGGTTTGAGGAATTATGAGATGAGTACAGAGTGGTCTGTAAATCAGTACTGAAAAGTATTGACAGGCAAAGTTGATCATTTGCTCTGAGTTCCATTGCATGATTGGTTTTGATCTAAGCATCCCAAATATTCAGCATTGAATTTCTCTGGATATGTCATTTAAATTGTATAAAAAGACGTTGGCTGAGATGGAAAGAAGCATTTTTGTAGAGTTTTTTAAGTTTGACTTTTTATACGGATTACTTATATTTAAGTGACAGATAATAAATGACTTGTGCTATATTTTTATTAGGTTTTAAACAGCTGAAATATATTACCAGCTTAAAATGGTGTTCCTTTAAACTAAAAGGTGAGCTGGTTCATTTACTCTGTTAGAAGTACAGTTTGTTCCCACACTTGGGACGTCTAATAAGTGACCTTGGGATTCTTGCTCAGTGGCCCACACAGAGGGAGTACTGCAGAGGATATGCTTTCCATAGCATAACATTTCGGAAGTGGAATTAGGAAGATGTTAAGAAAAAATAAGGGATTATAGTTCAATACACTGGCTTTGTGTGTCTGAGGATGATTTGGTTACTCAAAGCTTCCAGATCAAGAATTCTACTCTGATCTGGGCATGTTATACCTAATAACTGAGACTTAGCTGTAGCACATACATTAATTATAAAAGCTACTCCAAGGTTTTGTTTTGTTGTAAGTGGGAAAGGGAGAGTTCTAACTTACCTGCTGTATTACTACTGGTAAAATGAGACCAAGAGTTCAAACTCTTGGTCTCATTCTGGATCTGAATCTTGATCCAGATTTAGACTTTCCCAAAGATCAGAGTTACACAGTTTTGTGAGTGGAGGGGATTCAACGAACCCAATATAAATAGAGGGGCAGCTATGAAGTTCAGATATGACCATTCCCAAAGTTTAAGGATGTTAAAATTTGGGCTCTTGCTTCAGACTCATCTCTGAGGACAGGGTGTGTGCTGTACATCATGTGTTTTTGGATGTGCTACGCATACTGCTCACCACAGTAATAATAAAGGGATTGCAAGGATGAAAATTATGACATAGGATTTGGTAGGATTTCAAAGGAAGAAAAATATACTGTATAGCCATTTGTACAAAAATAGTACTGTTTGTTCACAGCACATATAACAACTGGTACCCCCGTTAGGTTCGGAGCACAAGATTTCCTGATTCTCTTCCAAAATAAGTAGCATCACAGCTACCCTAACAAAAAGTTTGAAAGAAGCCTGCATCTATAACTGGGTAAATGCTGCAAAAAAAACCCCTATTTACAAACATATGTTCATATAAAACCATGCACATACTTCAACAGCTTTTGCTTTTATTCCTTTTCTGCAACCATTCATGGAGTTGATCATAAACATGTTCATGTTTCTAATATTGATGCAGATACATCTTCACACAAATGTTCATCTGGCCATCTTGAAAGATGTGTGGGAGTTATCTCACCAGGGAGCAGAACTAATATGAACAGGGGCGGCTCCAGGCACCAGCATTCCAAGCTGGTGCTTGGGGCGACATTCTGCAAGGGGCGGCAGTCCCTGTTGTTTTGCCCCCAAGCAGCGTGCCAAATTGCCTCCCCGGGGGGGCGGATACAGTCCGTGTGCCCTTAGGGCGGCAGGTGCGTTTCCGTGGTGAGGGCAATTCCGTGGCAGCTTCTATGTTTAGCTGCCAAGGCCGCTTCAGCTAAACATAGAAGCTGCTGCCAAATTGCCGCCACTGCGGAAACGCGCCTGCCGCCCTAAGGGCACATGGACTGCCCCCGCCGCCCAGGGGAAGCAATTCGGTGCGCTACTTGGGATGGCGAAAACTGTAGAGCCGGCCCTGAACATGAATCACAATTATTCAATGAGTTTTAAGTTAGTAAAATCAATGCTGGTTTGTGGAAAACCAGTCAATAAAAATAGGGCTATAGTAGTGAAATTATTTTACTGCACAAAGTTGAACTGACTGGTATATTTGTGATAGCATATTTTCTGGCAAAGAAATCATAAATTCTATAGCTCATATTTCACAGAATGTCAAGGAGGTAATTTAATTCAAGTGCAGTAGTAACCACTTTTTTTTAAAAAAAGCTAAATATTCCTTTTGAATGATTTCACACAAATATTTAACTTCTAGCAAAACCTTTGCTGTTCTTTCAAATGTAATTATTTTCAGAAAAGTGATGAGGTAAAAAATGACACTCCCTCTCACACAAGAAATCTGCCCCTTGTGGTGTATTCAGAATCTGATCTGATTACTGTAGTGATTAAAATTAAGCTACATTACTTTATCTCCAATTAGAGCAAACACAGCTATGAGAGAGTGAGCTGGGTTCCTTACTGATTCCTGAGTCATCAACAGGACCAAATAAAATTCCAATTGCAGAATGTTTGTTATTGGTGACACAGAAAGAACCCACCTACATGTCTACACTGCAATAAAAGATATGTGGCACAGCTGTTGCCGGCCTGGTTCAGCTGACTCTGGCTCACAGGGCTCAGGCTGTGGGGCTGTAAAATTGCAGTGCAGTTGTTCTGGCTCTGGCTGGAGCCTGGGTTCTCACACTGTCCCCCTTTTAGGCTCTCAGGGTCTGGTAAGTTCGGAGAGTAACTAAATACTCACAATAAATGCATAATCTCTTTTCCGTAACTCTGCCCTATCTCTCTTTCTCTCTATCTGCTGAGCTGTGACAACCTTCTAATAAGTACTGCTTTTCAGTATTTCTGCAACTGAAAGAAACCAATATGGGATGGTAAAATATCAATCACTACCCTATCTAGACATGACCTTATTTTTTTATTGTATGTCTGAAACAGAGTTTATAGATAATCTTTAGAAATCAAATTGTTGTGAACAAAGTACATAAGCAAAGGAGAGGAAAAAAACACAAATATCTTCTCTTCGCTGCTGGAGACACAGAAATGGAGAGATGTTAGAAATCCTTCCGGAATTCTTTTCTTCTTAGGCTAAAGGTCAGCGTATACCTTCGTAAGGCTGGTTTTCATTTGCAACTGCTTGAGGTACTAGCTGGCATTTAATCCCTTAGATCATCATGCCATCTGGTATTCTTGTGGTGTTGATTCATGTCACTCAATAGAAGATTGGCAGGAGATTTCTGAAGGTGTTTAAGTTGCTAGGAGCCCTGTATGTAGAGGAAGACAACTTAAGCATACACAAATGAGCAGAAGCCAGCAGTCAATATCTCTGTGTGGCCTATATACTCATATCTCTCCTTCTTTCTAAATTACTCTTAGGTCTTATCAAGTCCAATATTTCTCTGTGTTTCTGGCCTCGTTCTATGAGGTATTGTCCCTGCTATTTTTCTCTTACCAAATTGCATCGCTAAGAATTTTTTCAGTCATTAGCATAAGTTTGTTCAGGGTGACTGACAATTAGAAGTGCTCAATTCTAAAACTGGCTCCACTTATGCCAGTCCACCCCCGCCCCCCCACCCCCACAATTTTCCATCCTTTCAGATCCCGCTTATCAGCCAGAAACATTATAACAGAGGAAATTGAATAAATAACATGAACCTTACATCGGTGTCTAAAACTATCTCCTTTGGCTTTTTTCATTCCTTTCCC
Organism: Mauremys mutica; assembly: GCF_020497125.1. Taxonomy (NCBI): domain Eukaryota; kingdom Metazoa; phylum Chordata; order Testudines; family Geoemydidae; genus Mauremys; species Mauremys mutica. The sequence goes on along the minus strand of NC_059080.1, from coordinate 31,394,234 downwards.
ATTACTAAATTTTCTCTCTCCTTCCATTTCTCTCCCTTTTATTATTCTCTCTCGTCTTCTATTTCCCTCCACGTTTTCTAACTGAGATCCTTTCCACTCCATCCTCATCATCTCCTTTCCTCTTCCTGGAACTTGCCCATTCCCTTCCCTCCCCTACTACTTCTGCCTCCTTCTGCAGCCACCATTTAATTGAGAATCTCCACTCACCAGCAGCCTCCCACTGCAGCATGTGACCCAGAGGATGGGTTTCTTGCTCCACTGTACATCCGGCTGGCTCTTTCATGCTGCCCAGAACAAGGCCTTTCAGAGCACAGGGAAACCCTAGGATTTGCAGACAGATAAAATGGACTGATGTGTCATTTAGGCAACAAATAGCATCTCATCTGAATTTCGGCACCATCATTCAGTGTTTGTCAAAGATCAATTATTGCCCATAATGCTGAAATAAGTTTCTGAATAATTCTTCACCCTCTCTCCTCTAGTATACTGAGAATATGCCCTATTGTTTTCCATTTTCTCCTGTCCCCCATTTTTATGCTAGCACTGTTCCTGTCATGTGCAAAACTAGATGCTGATTTCCTTTACCAAACGGGAGTTGTTACTGTGCCTTTTCTTCCTTCAATCCCTCCAATGTCACTGAACTCTGATTCATCACCTTTAGCAAAAATATGCAGGGATTGTTTCAAGTTTTCTCTTTCATCTGCTGCAGAACTTTGTGAAGATGATTTTGATGTGTCTTGGCTGAAACTGCATGAGCTTCGCTACTAAAATCATCCTTTATCACTGCAGGTAATACCTGAACAGATGTCTTTAATGATTTGTATCATCCTTCTGTACTCAACGCTTTTATCGTCTTCTCTCGGCTGCATTTGGAGATATGATGCTTCTAAGCAAGGACTTCATTACAGGGCTCTCTTTAAAAATCAGTTATCCACTTTTACAATAGGGGCAGTACAAAGTTATTTTTTTTTAAACTTCTAGTAAAGAGGGACAGACAGACATCTTATACATTTGAACACCACAGTATATGGCAATGGTTTAAAAAAATTCATGGTATTTATATTTTTAAAAAATCAGTGTCTAACTGGAATAATTTTGTTTGCTGATAATAGCCTTATTAAAGAATATCCCAGTATTAGTAAAATTTATGCTTCCTTGAGAGAGTAATTTTTTTTTTTGGAAGTAGCCTTTATTTCTTTAAATTAATGTATTTATGTTGTATCTACCCTAAAGTTGTGGGATTTCTAACTCAGTTGTAAAATGTGAAATTCATGCAAATACTAATCAAACTTAACACAATCCTTCACAGGGTGGCTGACTCTTTCAAAGGGAGGTACATCTCAGCCCAACTGTGATGCAGCTGATTTGCCTCTCCAGATGGAAAAAAAGGAATTAAGTTACAATCATGTGACTAAACCAGGTCTTTGGAGGTCTAGGAAAACAAAGACAAAAAGGATTCACATTGTGAAGCTGCAGAAAGAGAGAAAGAGAGTGTCTGTCTCCTACATTGGCCCCTGAGGAAGAGAGCCATGGCTGGGTAGAAACCTCTGACTGGAAGTTTGTGTTTTCTTTTTGGGGAGAAGACAAAGAAGGTAGGCTAGGCTAGGCATTGCCTCTTCTCCAGTGACTCTCAGAGCTGTAAGAGAGAATCTCTCAGAAGAGGGGGTGTGCCCAGATTAAAAACTGTGGTAGAAGACTGTGGTATTTATTTTGGAATTTTATGTTAATGAACCAGACCCTAAGGAGGGCTGTTTGTTGTTGGACTTATGAAAGCCATTAGTGTGTGGAGTTCTTTGAGACGCTTGAAAGAGGAGAAATGGAGGCAAGGTGATGCGGAGCCACCCTGCGGCCATGAGGTGCTGCCTGGGAGGCAGCTAATCCGGTTAAAAAACCCAGCCATGTAAGAAAATAATCAACTGAGCATGTAATCTAATACAAAAGCATATAAACACACACTCTTCCAAGATCTGAACTACTCCTTGCCTCTCAGTCATCCAAATGATGGAGAAGATAGACGGAACTTACCACTTGTCTTATTTTCAGGCAACTTTTGGCTTGTCTGGACTAGTTTAGACAATGATTGACTTCCCAAGTTAAAGGGCCTTCTTGCAAAATGCCTTGGCAGAATCTTCCCACCCTTTTCAATCACGGAAGCTCCAGTATGAGTGCTGACCAAAACTCCACTTCTAGTCCTTGGGGGGTGGGGTCGGGTAGCAGGTGATGTTGGGGGGGAGCAATTAGGTATGTCACAAGAGTTGTCATTTTAACCTTCCAAACCATTAAGCTTCAGACAGCCTGGGTTTCTTTTTAAATCTACCTCAGAAATGTCTTCCCCCCCCCCCGCTTTCCACCAAAAGCATGGAATTCCCCTCTGTGTGCGCACACAATAATTACACTACCCTGGAGCTCAGTATGATCAGAATTTAGTTCTATGTAAGTGACAGGTTAAATGTATGATATTCCATGACAAGACAGCTAGAAACAGGAGCCTCAGTACCGCTGGAAATGAAAGTTTTCCATCTCCCCAATGGTGTTGACACACAGCACTTGCTTCTAACCCAGGGACAAAGTGAGATCATGGTATTATGTAGAGAAAAGCTAGTTTAGATCATGTGTGAAGTGCTTTACTAAGGAAAGAAATATAGCACATATAATCTAGAAAGTACCTGGTATTGAGTATGTTTTGTTCAAGTGATGCTACTGTTGCTGTTTCATAGTAAGATTAGCTAATATTGCCAGTTACTGCTATAAACTGAAATTTGCATTCTGGTGCCTTATTTCCCATCACTCTCAATACACTTTGCTTATATTCTGACTGAGAACCTATGATTCCATAAACTTCCATGTGGTGCTGATGGGCACTCTGAGTAAGCAGCTGATTATTCCAGGCTCTTCATTCTTTGGACTCCATGTGGCTGTGGTTCTAATTTATTCAAGTATCAGAGGGGTAGCCGTGTTAGTCTGGTTCTGTAGAAGCAGCAAAGAATCCTGTGGCACCTTATAGACTAACAGATGTTTTGCAGCATGAGCATTCGTGGGTGAATACCCACTTCTTCAGATGCAAGTAGTGGAAATTTCCAGGGGCAGGTAAATATAAGCAAGCAAGAAGCAAGCTAGAGATAACGAGGTTAGATCAATCAGGGAGGATGAGGCCCTGTTCTAGCAGTTGAGGTGTGAAAACCAAGGGAGGAGAAACTGGTTCTGTAGTTGGCAAGCCATTCACAGTCTTTGTTTAATCCTGAGCTGATGGTATCAAATTTGCAGATGAACTGGAGCTCAGCAGTTTCTCTTTGAAGTCTGGTCGTAAAGTTTTTTTGCTGCAGGATGGCCACCTTAAGATCTGCTATTGTGTGGCCAGGGAGGTTGAAGTGTTCTCCTACAGGTTTTTGTATATTGCCATTCCTAATGTCTGATTTGTGTCCATTTATCCTTTTCCTTAGAGACTGTCCAGTTTGGCCGATGTACATAGCAGAGGGGCATTGCTGGCATATGATGGCATATATTACATTGGTGGACGTGCAGGTGAATGAACCGGTTCTTCTGCTGCTCCGTTACCCATCGGAGTTCCTGGCAGACATGCATTCAGCAATATTGACTAGAAATTGTGATTCTCCCTTCCTCTCACCAGGGGGAAAATAAGGCAGGAGCGGATCCATTTTAAATCTGCTTTACTATCTGGTTTTATTTTTGAAGATAGGTGAAAGAAGCAAACCTTGTTTTGAAATGGAAAGTGGAATAGTTTGAGGTCAATCTTAGATTATACAGGAGCTCATTCCATAATACTAGACCAGCCCCATTTCACGTTTATTTGCCCTGTATCCAGTGGTGAGCTCCAGCCGGTTCACACTGGTTTGCATGAACCGGTTGTTAAATTTGGAAGCCTCTTTTAGAACCGGTTGTCCTGGAACAACCGGTTCTAAAAAGCTTTTAAATTTAACAAAGGCTCGGACTGCTGTCCACCCAGCCCCAGCTCACCTCCCCCTCTCCCCTGAACGCTCCGCCCTCCTTCTCCTCCCCTTCCCCTCCCCTGCTTCCCGCGAATCAAATGTTTGTGGGAAGCCTGAAACAAGGAGCAGGCAGGTAAGCCGGGCAGGGGGGACGGCGTGCATGGCCCAGTCGGGCTCCACCTGAGCGGCTCCCTCTGGCCCCAGCCGAGTGCCCCAGCCCGGTCCCGGCCAAGCACCCCCAGCTCGGGCTGGTCACGGCCGAGCGGCTCCGACCCGGCCCAGCTTGGGACCCGCAGCACCGGTCCTGGAGCTGGCCGAACGGCGCCGGCCCAGCCCGGTGAGTCAGGCCCCGCGGCACCGGCCCAGCGGCTCCGGCCTGGCCCGGCTTGGGGAGTTGGGCCTCGCGGCGCCGGTCGTGATCCTGGCGGAGTGGACCCGGTCCCGGCCCCAGGCAGTGTGGTAAGGGGGCAGGGAGGGGGTGTTCGGTGGGGAGGTGGTAGGCGTCAGGGCGGTCAGAGGGCAGGGAACAGTGGGATTGAATGGGGGCAAGGGTCCCGGGGGGCAGTCAGGAAGGAGCAGGGGTTGGATGAGGTGGTGGGGGCAGTCAGGGACAGAGTGAAGGGGTGGTTGGATGGGGCAGGGGTCCTGGGGGGCCATCAAGAATGAGAGGAGGGGTTGGATGGGGCGGCAAGGGGTAGTCAGGGGACAGGGAAGGGGGGGATGGGTCAGGGGTCCCCGGGGGGGTGTCAAGGAACATGGGGGGTTGGATGGGGCACGACCCCCCCCGGGGGGGCACGACCCCCTCATGAGGTGAGGAGGAGGGAACCTGTTAATATTTTGGCAGCTCATCACTGCCTGTATCTCTTCCCTTCTCCTCTGTACCATGCTAGAGGTTTGAATGTTGGTCCTGATGTCAAATTTGTCATGGCTGTGCCTCAGACTGAAACCCAGATAAATGATCTTCCCATGTAAATAACCTTAGAATTAAAGAGCTTTCCACCCTTTTTTTCCCTTAGAAAAGAGAAATCTTCTATAGTGCTCTTTATAGGAGTCAGGAAATCTCACTGCATCTAAGGAGCATGTCTTTGGTGACCACAGTGAGAAAATATGAACACTTCTGATGTAATCGAAAGGTGTCTGCAGAAATCACCATTTGTATGTTTTGTAAAGGCCCTAAGGAACTGAGGCCCTAAGAATGCTCATGTGCTCAAAAAATGCACAGATGGAGCATTTCTTAAATCGCAAAAGAGACATGATTTAAAATCAAAGCAATTTAGAGAGATCTCTGCAAACTCTCCTAATCCAGCAAGTCTCTCTAACATGATTTATGTGAGATGTTCATACCAGAGATTGTAAGTCTGCAGGGATATGCAGGACCTCATTGAATGCATGATTGGTGGAGCAGACCAAAAGCCCACTGTGTTCAATTCTTTCAGCAGGCTTGCAAAGCAAGTGTATGAATGAAGAGGGGATGCTAAGGAACAGGGTACTGGAGTATCTGAGGTACTACGCCAATCCGGGGGGGGAGGGGGGCTTGGCAATAGAATCACAGTGAAATGCATTTGTATTCATCCCAGTGCTATGTCTATCCACGACCATCAACATAAAAGGAAAATATTTCCAAATGTGCGAGATACGTTAAGGGGACTGTTTCAGCACCCCAAACTGTGCAGCACACATGCACATTCCCACAGGTTGATCCAAAGCAGAAGCAGCAGTGGGAGCAGAACTTCATTACAACAAGGCAGTTAGAATATTGAGGAACTCTTTGAAAATTGCTCTGAGGAAATATGCGGCCAAGGGGAGTTACTCACATAAAATGCTGACCAAAGGACATAACATAAGTATCTCTTTCCTTCTTGCACATATGTTACCATCACTGTTATCCTCCAGCCAGAGAAATGATTATAAGAATTTTTTCATTTGAAAAAAAATATTTTTTTTAAATTGTCAGGGGGGAAAAAAAGATGATGAATATTGAGAGCTACACAGTAAATGTAGGAAAATATAAAGAGTCTTTTAGATTTTCCACCAAATAAACATTAAAAGATTAGTAATAGAAAATTAATTTTGTTAGACCATTCAGTAACAGTAAATCTACATGTAGGAAAACACAGCAGTGAACTTCCCCCTCCAGTCCATAGACAAACCAAGCTCTATACATGTGTAAGTGGGAATTAATATCGCTTATTATAATGTCACATTTCTCCAACGGAATCAGCACATTTATTCATTTTTTGAACTTGCTGTGCTTATGACTCCCAAAGGGGTAAGCTAACTTCCACTTTCATTTCCTGCATGGACAACTAGTGACAGTTTGATTGCTAAATGGGTATTTTGCTTTGTAATCAAATCTCTCCAATCCATTTATGCAATCAATGAAACTGTGAAATGTCTTTTTAGGGTCACCATGTATTTTCCTTCAGAATATTATACCTTATCCTAATAAATTTGCCAGTTTGATGTTTGTCTGCTGAAGTCTCGCTTGGATGGTATAGCCATGTATAGTAACAGGTGAATATGAGAGAATACTGCCCTCCATTGCAAATGTGTCAGATCCTTAAAGAGGAAAACAAAAAAAATACTCCTTTCTCTGCAAGTGGAAAATGCTATTCTTCCCACATACGACAACATAACTCCAGTCAGACAATGTAAACTCTATCCAGTTACAATTGGAATCCCTTGTGGTGTTATAGGGATTATTTCTGTCCTTTTAGACAGAACATAATTTTAGTTTTACTTATTTAATTTAGTTCTATTTTTTCTTTGCTTCTTCAGCTCTGTCTCATAAAGAAAGCAGGAAATGCTGTGAGACAGAAGAAAGTCTACAGATGGCACCTGTGCTGAGAAGACCTTGCTTGATATTCCTCTTACATAAATTTTGAACTGCTAAAGATTCCATGAAGGACACAGGGCCCAGGGGAACCTGGTTACTTTGTGTTTCATGTCTCCTACCAAACCCTAAGAAGATAAGGAAGCCAATAAATGCTACTTGTTTGTGTTTGCCTTATTTGGATCATCCATTCCTTACAAAGTGCAAGATGGGACCATAGCCTAAGTGGTAAAAAGCAAACTTTATTATTTGAAATTCATTTGGTGACATGGAAGCTATGTTCATCTTTTACGAACAAGAGTTCTAGGTAGCTCAAAAGCCTGTCTTTCATCAACAGAAGTTGATCCAATAAAAGATGTATTACCTCACCCACCTTCTCCTTCAGCTCCCCAGTCTGATTGAAATGCCTCTCTTAGACGCACAGCAAGACATGTGAATGTGATTGGTGATTATCAAGACTCAGAAAAATTTTGTAGCTCTGCCATTGTGGAAGCTACTCTGCATTCCATGTGGTGGGCACACTCTGTCTAATCCACTTTTATGCCATTGTTAGAAAATCTATAGCCATACCCTTTCTCAATGGAAGAATCTGTTTTCCCTCCCTTCGTCCAGCCAGTCATCTATGATGATCTGGCTCTTGAGGATGATATTAAGGACCTCACTAAGGGCATTAAGGATCTCACCATTCCTATTAATAACTAATATTGGGAAGACGGTTACCCAACTCACAGTGAACCTCAGTCAGATGAGAATTTCTAAAGGCCTATAGATCTACTATACATGGAGTTCCTTATTAACAGCTCTGATGGGCAAGTGAGAAGAAAAGATGAACCATTTAGCTGGGAGATGTTGCTTCTCTAGTATTCCTACTTCCCATAGCTGGTCAGTGATTAATATTGGAGGCAGAACTTCCTTGCAGCAGAGTGATCATTGGAGAGGACAACCACCACCAGCACATCCTGATGACCAGGAGATGAGGACAATTCCCTTTTCCCTGTCTGATTTTAGTTTAGCTAATGGTATCCATCCGTGAACTATCCTTCCATCTGCCAGCTTCTACATAATGAAAAGGTGGAAGGAGGAAAGTCTAGGGGGAGAGAAGGTGAATGGTTATGAGAATTGGGAGTTGGGCATATGGAAGGTGAGAGCTCATTTGCATTAGTGACTGTTTGAAGCACCTAATTTTTGCTTGTGGACAAGGATGATTGAGTGGAGATAGTGTAGATTTTCAGAAAGCCTTTGATAAGGTCCCTCACTGAAGGCTCTTAAGTAGAGTAAACTGTCATGGGAGAATAGGGGAGGACCTCTCAAGGATCAATAACTGATTAAAAGATAGGAGACACAGAATAGGAATAAATGGTCACTTTTCAGAACAGAGGTAAATAATGATGTCCCCCAGGGGTCTGTACTTAGACCAGTGATCAACATATTTATAAATGTTCCTGAAAAGGGGTAAAAAGTGAGATGGCAAAATTTGCAGCTATACAAAACTACTCAAGATAGTTAAATCCAAAGTAGCCTACAAAAGAGTTACAAAGGAATCTCACAAAACTGGGTAACTGGGCAACAAAATGGCAGATGAAATTCAATGTTGATAAATGCAAAGTAATATACATTGGAAAACATCCCAACTATACATATAAAATGACATGATATAAATTGTGTTACCACTCAAGAAAGAGATCTTGGAGTCATTGTGGATAATTCTCTGAAAACATCCACTCAATGTGCAGCAGCTGGTTAAAAAAAAAAAAAAAAAAAAAAAAAAGGAAGCTAATAGAATGTTGGGAACCATCAGGAAGTGAATAGATAAGATGGAAAATATATTGCCTCTCTATAAATCCATGGTACACCCACATCTTGAATATGGCATGCAGATCTGGTCAACCCATTTCAGAAAGATATATTGTAATTGGAAAAGATACAGAAAGGGGCAACAAAAATTATTTCCATATGAGGAGAAATAATAAGATTGGGACTTTTCAGTTTGGATAAGAGATGACTAAGGTGGGATATGATAGAGGTCTATAAAGTCATGACTGGTGTTGATAAAGTAAATAAGCAACTGTTATTTACTCCTAACACAAGAACTATGGGTCACCCTATGAAATTAATAGGCAGCAGTTTTAAAACAAAGAAAAGGAACTATTTTTTCACACACCGCACAGTCAACTTGTGGAACTCTTTGCCAGAGGATGTTGTGAAGGCTAAGACTATAACAGGGTTCCAAAACAAACTAGATAAACTGATGGAGGATAGGTCCATCAATGGCTATTAGCAAAGCTAAAACCATGGGCTTAAGTGGATGCCCTACCATTTCCCTGATCGGCCATGGAGCAAGCATTAACAGCCCTCATATATATTAGGGTAAATCAAGACTGACCCCTCAGTTAACAAGAAATCACTAATCAAACCACAAATGAACCCTGTCACTGAGTAGTCCTTTACACTTACATGACTTCTCAGTCTCCCAGAAGTAGTATATTGCCTAGCTTGGCACCACTTGTATGTCTTCCAGTAGACTCAACTGTCAGCAATATATTTCCTTCTGCTTTATTGTTCTCCTATCTGACTATGGCATCCCTCAGAGGTTCTCCTGTGTGCTAGGTATCTTGTACATACCTAAGAATTTTAAAAGTAAGTCAGTAAAGCCTTTTGGAAGTTGTAGCAAGTGTGCTGCTGTTGTTTAATGTCTATGCAGCATCCAGACCACAGCAGCGTACAGTTCACATAAAATGAAGACACATTTGCCTTCTCTTGCTCTGTCATTTTTCACTAAAAGTGACTTATAGAGAGAGAGGGAGAGAAAGAAGATAGCTCTCCTGACAGATAAGAATTAACGTAACTACTGCAAAGAAGTCATTCTTAGCTCTCATCCTGGAAGTAAACTGTTGTGCTCTTTAGAAAAAAATAGCTTTTGGCTTTTCCACCCTGTCATAGGCTTTGACACTAGAATCATGTTTCAAAGAAGGATATTTTCTGAGCAGAGGGAAAGTCAGACTGAGATGAAAATTAATCTGTACATGACAACTTGTATTATCTAATTTTTGCATAATGAGGTGGTTAGTCATTGTTGCTAGGGACCGAAGTGATCCTAATCAAAGTAACTACATGACTCTCTTATTTTTTTTCCTTCTCCCCAAAATAAGAAACTCATTATAATCACTTTGGGTTCAATCCGGCTTTTATAAATGTCAGCAGGAAGATATCCCCATGTATCATGTAAAATCTGCTAATGCACATTTGTATGCAAAATGCAGAAACAGACTTTACAAGATTCACATATCCAAGAACTGGGTAGAGAGCACTTAATGTGCCATATATTATTTATACTGTTATTTTAGTTCACTGTTTAATTTGTGCGATGTGTCATGAATTGTAACCTTTGGAGAATGAAGTCCTGTCTAGGTCAGGGGTGGGCAAACTATGGCCCCTGGGCTGGATCCGGTCCACCAGCAGTTTTAAGCCAGCCTTCGAGCTCCATCCAGGGAGCTGGGTCTAGGGCTGCTCCATGCAGCTCCCAGAATGGCCCAGCTCTGCAGCGCCGAGCAGGGTCGGGGACCACTCCACACCGATTTTGGGAGCAGTGGCATGGCCTTGCTCTGGCTCCTATGTGTAGGGGCAACCAGGGGACTCTGTCCCCACTCAAAGCACTGCCAACACAGCTCCCATTGTCCAGGAACTGTGGCCACTGGGAGCTGCAGGGGTGGCGCCTGCGGGTGGTGCAGCGTGCACAGATGCCTGGCCACAGCTCCATGTAGGAGCTGCAGTGTGGACATGGCTGCTGTTTTCAGGAGCTGCTTGAGATAAGCGTCACCTGGATCCTGCACCCCATGCCCCTGCCCCAGCCCTGATCACCCTCCCGCCCTCTGAACCCCACGGTCGCAGCCTGGAGCACCCTCCTGCACCCCAAACTCCTCATTCCCAGCCCCAGCTGGAGCCCTCACCCCCTTTCCCATACCCTACTCCCCTGCCCCAGCTGGAGTGCCCCCCTGCACCCTGAACTCCTCATTTCTAGCCACACCCTGGAGTCTGCACCCCCAACCAGAGCCCTCACCCAACCCCAATTTTGTGAGCATTCATGGCCCGCCATACAATTTATATTCCCAGATGTGGGCCTCAGGCCAAAAAGTTTGTCCCCCACCCCCGGTCTAGATGCATGCAACAGGTACAACACAGGTAGGCTGAGCAGCACTCTCCACTTGAGACGCAGGTGTGGAGGGGTGTTTTTAAGGTTTTTGGAATCAAGGAACATTATTAGGCATTGACTTCTGAATGGCAAGAGACAAGCTTGGTGAAGGTCAGATGAGACTTTCTCAGCATGAACACACAGGGCTAGATCTACAAAGAATCTAACTACTATTTTAGGTGCCTAAATCCAAAGTTAAGAACCTCAAATTTCCTGATCAATTGCCACCTAAACCTGTAGGCACATAAAGTCTGCTAAAGATTCATTGGCATTGAGACTGGAATCTCATGTGCATACCCTAATCAGCAGGCTGTGTACAGTAATTCTTACCCTCACTGTGGCCCAGTGGATATTTAAGTATTTTATACAGAGGAGAACAGCTTCAACAGCAGAGACCAAGAGAGCCCTACTTCAGGATACCCTACAGTCCCAGGATTAGGGCATTCATGTGGCAGGTGGGAGGCCTGGGTTAAAGTCCTTGCTCCAAATCAGGCAAAGGAGAGAGATGAATCCAAGTTTCCTTTTCCCACAGTCTGGGGCAGTGTGCTAATCACTGGACTATTGGGTATAAGAAGTGGGTACCAATACTACTATTTCATGAGACAGGCCAGACCTGACTTAACCTCCTACCCCAGGAGAGAGTTTACTGCTGTGAATCTTGAGTGGAGGAGGCACCACTCTCCAGCCCAGAACTAGCTAACTACCTCTGTCTGAAGGATAAGGCTTAACCCACAAACCTCTCCTTGGAATTTCCTACTGGGTACCTATGGCAGCTGCCCACTTAGTGTGCTGGCCTTTTGGAATCCCATTTTGAGGTGCCTAACTCTCCCTATAGATTGTGTAGGGAGCCGGGGTGCCTAACCTAGGGATGTAAATTCCACTGGGTAGCAGGGTGCCTAAACATTAGACATTGCACCACTGAGCCTATGTCACCACAGTACATCTAGCGTCTTAGTACAAGAATTGCACATGCTTTTACAAAAAGGGTTAGATGCCTGATGCAATGGGAATCTTTTCACTGACTTCAGTGGGCTTTGTATCATATTCTAGAGACTCAAATCTTGGGTACAATGGGCATTATGTTCTGGTAAAATGGTTGGACCTGGGGATTTAGTACTTGTGCAACAGTTGGAGACCATGTAGCAGCCAAGCTGCAAAAACTGCCTGTTTCTGGGATGTTATTGTGTTTGGACATTAATGTTACAAAAAGTCACAGCCTTTTTCTCCCAGCCAACATATAGACATTTCTCTCAGTCAAGCATGCCCTTGGCAAACTTGTCTTGTAATTATCTACTTAATGACCCTACAGACTATGTGAAAGCCCTAAATATTAGCTGTGTCCTTGATTTACCTTAATTAACTAAAGTAAAGAAAATTTCTTTCCCTCAAAACCTCATCTGTTTATTTTGAAGCAGGTCTCAAAATACTGCTTTACAGGTAAGGAATGAAACAGAAAATCCTCTAATCACTGTGCTTCAGTGTCTTTGGCAGCGTTCTAACTGCATAGGCCAAAACCAAATATTCATTTAAACCATATTTTGGAGGGCAAAAGATGTTTTAAGCAATTAATTCAGCTTGACTCTGGCACCCTTTAGCAATGTGGAGAAGTGTTGTGGAGATAGAATAAATATTGTGCAGTGGTCTAGTTTGTCTTTGTTATATTCACTGCTACTATAGCCAGTTAGCCAGTGGGCTAGCTTGCCTTTATTATATTTACTGCTTTGCATTATAGTCAGCAGTAATGCAAGAAACCTATAGGTCTGTATTCTGTAAGACATTAGCTTCAGTAAGTTTGCATAAGGCTTTAGGCCTAGATACTTTGCACAGATAAACAGTCCACGGAAAACCCCAAGTATTTGGGGAGGTGAAAATAGAGTTTAAGGGGAAGTTCTGACCACAAGGAGCTGACATACATAGCAGGTACATGAGATACATTTAAGGCTAGCCTGCTTGCTTGCCTATATATCTTTTCTTATAAGTTTCTTATTTTCTTATGGGTTTGATTAGTTTATTATAATAGGTTTATAAGTCTATATTAGAGTATTTTTGGCTGGAACACAAGGGACTTACATGCTACATCCTGTATGGTGAGCTAAAGTTTGGGACTTTTAACCTAGATAGATGGTGATGAGCTAAAGCATAAGGTCCATGTATGGCTGCGATCTTTAACATAGAGGATGCACTAAAGCAGGTTGGCCTAGCGGCTTTCCTAAGTTCATACCATCAACTTAACAGGTAGACCACAACTCTTGGAAAGAACTGAAATAACTGGTTAGCACAGAAATAACAAATATGATACCTAACCACAAAAGGGTCATGGTAATGAATGGACGTATATGATAATAAGTTGAGATCACTGATATACTAACCTATAGAAAAGCGACGCTCCACCATTAGTAAGGTGAAGAAATACAAATAAGGAAAAGGGGAAAAAATCCCCTACTGAATTTGCATCTAACATAGCGGTGTCAGCGTAACATATTATAAAAGTGGCATCCCAGCGTACGGGTGATAGGAGAGAGAGATGTAGTCCTAGGGAGGTGCCAGAATGATGGCCACTGGTGATAATGGGGAAGGTGATGCTGATGAGGAAGATGATGGCTAACATTTCAAGTTCTATGGGAGATGGTGTGAGTATATGGATGTGCAGATGTACATTCTGTAGTATCTCTGCCTACCTTACTGAGGTGGGGTGTTTGTGCCTGTGCTAAATGTATTAATAAACTATATTTATAAATATAAAAGTTCCTATAGTGTGAGTGTTCCAGCTGTGCACATCAGGGTTCCCAACTGTATAATAATTTGAATAATATTGGGCCTGATCTTGGGACAAGAACCTGACAACTCTCAAAGTGATAACTTGAGATTCTTAAACAATCAATATAATTATTACATAATACAAAGATCAGGCAACACATTAGACACATAATAGTCATATAGGTACTAAGTGGACTTCCTATTCAATTGTAAATGTGTGGAGTGGACTGGTTCATGTATTAAGGAAAATGAAAGCTAGTGTGACTTGAATGCTCCATTAAAACCATTCATTCATATACAGAAATGGTTACTTCTGTTGATGTGGTATGTTTTATTAGAAATCTAAAGCTGCCCATTTATTACATAATTTTATTCTTAATTGATATTTAAACTTGCCATTTGACTTCTGATAAATTTTATTTGCGTATACATTGATTTTATTAAGGCAACAAAATAAAGGCCAGACATTGACTTCTGGAAGAAAAAAATTCTGAAAGCAAAAACATTGCCCCCTTTCTGCACTGTAATGACAGCAGAATCCCTGGTACACTGTCTTTTCAATTTTCACAGTTCTCTTAGCAGATTTGGCTAAAGAACAGGTTTTCACTCCAGCATTTAAGAAATATCTAGCACATCTACTGTTTTATGCTGTGAGACTGGGCACTATTATGAGCCTTCTAAGGATCCTCCTCCTTCTAAGCCAAATCTCAAGATACATTTTAGCAAAATGAAAGTATGGTAATGTAGCAAGGCGGTGGGATCCCTCACCGCCCCGCGGAGGGACGATCCTCCCTTAGCACCAACGTGGGTGGAGCCAGCATGTCCTGCGCCTGCCCCACAGAGGGCAGGGTGCAGGACAAGGAAGTAGAAAAGAGCAACTGCAGAGCTCACCTGAGAGCTAGCCGCTGGAGAGGCCAGATGGCTGTGGCCTAGCTCTGGGTTGGGACACGCCAGCAGACTGTGGCCAACATGAAGTCTGGCCAGGCCAGCCCAGTCTACCCCTGGCCAGATACCCTGAGAAGCAGCCCAGCCTACCCCTCGCCTGCTACCCAGGCTGGATGGTGCTGGAAACCTCTGAGGACACCTCCTTAACCCAGGTAACCTACGAGGGGGAGTCCAGAAGTAGCCCGGGGGCAGTCGACTCTGGTTTGGCCGCAGCCCATGTCAGTGTGTTGCGGTCAGGATCCCCACTGACACAGCAGCAAGTCTCCTGCTGCTACTAGGGCCCCGGGCTAGGACACAGTGGAGTGGGTGGACCTGTGTCTCCGCTGCCACCCCACTCACGGGTGGCATCTCCCCCTCGCACCAGATGCTCAGAAACCTGAGCCCCTGACTGTATGTTTGCTGCCCTGCCCAGACCCAGGGCCTGGGCTCATATTGAACTATTGGCTCGGCCCTGCCTAAGGGCCCTAGTGCCTGACTGTTTACTGGCCAGCCCTGACCCAGGGCTTGGGCCCATAGCGAACTATTGTGAGGTGGTGGGATCCCCCACCGCCCTGCAGAGGGATGAGCCTTGGCCGAGCCCTTCTACAGGTAAGTATTAACAAAGTTGTAAGAAATCATTTTTAGCTGTGGATTTCGTTATTCTAAAGTTGATCTACTATAATACAAAAGCTGTGGATTTCTCACTGCAAAGGATTTTGTAACTTAATTTCATGGATCTGTCCATGATCCACCCATTCTCAATCTATTTGGTGTACAATCTTGTATCATTAAGTTAATGGCAGTTTTGTCTCTGACATCAATTATCTTGACATCAAGGATATGAGCAAGATCTGAGCCCGTAATAAAATACCAAACTCCTCTCATACTAAATCCATCTGTGATGTACAATGTTAAACTTAAGGTTAGTCTAATGAAAAATAATATGTATGCATATTAGCACATTTGGAAAATATTTGTTTCAAATTTTTATGTAGGAGGCTATGAATGATTGTGAGCAACAAGATTAACAATGTAGAGCTGTAATAATTTGTTAATTGTGAAATCACCATTGTTAGTCTTGTCATTAAAAACATTTATGTAGGTGGTATTGTATTATTCCAGTTTACTAGTTTATAACAATATTGCCATGTATTAGCAACTTCTGAACATGGTGTATGAGTTTATTGCTCTGTATAATTTTAGTTTTTAAAATTATCACTTAGAATTGAGTTTAATAACACATTACGTAACATTGTTTCATCTTATCTGGTAATACACTGACCATGATGTGATATCAAAATGTCAGACTTTAACTCCTTCACTGCGGTTTTTCCATTTCAGTCACTGAAGATCCATCACATGTAGCAACCTTGTATTAGAATATGATGTGCCTGGTAATTAGACAAAACTCTGTGTGTTTTGCCTGAAGTACCTGGCACATTAAGAAAGTGATAGTAAGCCGGCTAATGAGCTTGAAAAATCATTTTTCTTAGAACCAAAGGTCAAATTCTCTGCTGGTGTAGATTTGCGCATCTTAATTGACATCATCCTATTTGGCTTGATTTTGCTTGTTTTGCATTATCACAGTCATGCTGATCTAGCATGTATAGATAGTCTAGTTATTGATTGTTTGTTTGTTTGTTTTTTTAATTGACCATGGATGGTGTGTAACCTCAACACTAACACTGAAAGCGTTAATGAGAACGTGAAGGCTTAATTAGTGCTCCTGGTTGCACCTACAGGGTAGGCCAGGCCCAGTTAAAGATGAGTCACATGTAAGGGAGGAGCTGGTGGCTGCTATTAAGAGAGGAATCGTAAAGTGGAAAGGGGCTGTGGGACAGAGATGGAAATAACTCTGTAGTTACTCTCTTGGCAGTAGAAAGAGCAGTAGGGCTAAAAGTGAAGTGTAAGGAAAGAGTTGGCCCTAGGACACTCTTCCAAGCAGACAGTTCTAGCAAGAGGCCAAGAGAGAGATCAAGAAGCTACTGGGGCAGAGCAAACTCCAGTAGTGAGTCCTGACAAAAGGGAGGTTTTCAAAAGGGAACTGAGCACAGGGGAAACTTAAGAGGGACAAAAGGTCAAGCCTAAAAAAGGTTGAAGTTTGTACAAGTTTATATTTTCAGTTAGGATTTGTTGGAGGACTGCAGGGAGCTCTGTGAGGTTGGGCCATGAAAGGAGTCTGAGAGGAACACAGTGGGCCCCAAATGGTGCTTTAGGAAAGGCCAGCTGATAGGCTGAGTTAGGAAGAAGCCCAGGGAGGTAGTAGGGGCCAAGTCTAAATAGACATACCTTGCCTGCTATGCCATTCCTGCCATTGGTGAGTCCACTCTTTAATATCAAAACTTGACAGTCTTATGTCCTTATGCTCATCTCTGTTTTCTCAAGTCGAGGGGATCCTGTATCTATAGATCATGCACTGGGAATGCAGATGGGAGCAGTTTCACCTTCCCACTATGCTCTACTTTTTGAACTTCTATTCTCTGCTGACCTTGTGTCTGTCTTCTCAAGATTTTCCCACTGCTTCTGATCACTTATTCAGAGTTGTATTGGGAGGACCATTGATCCATCACAAGTCTTCAGCTGGGAGCAAGCTCTGTGAGTGGGTCAGGAGGAGCAGACCAAGCTCTGCCAGATTCCCTCCCCTCCCCTGAAACCTGTAGGCCAAGCAAAGTAATTTACTAGACAATGAAAATCTCTGTGTGGGTGCTGCATGTCTCTGGAAGATGGTGGATCTTGAGGACTCAAGGGATTTGAAGAGTGGAATGGATTTCCACAATTGGCGGTGGGGGGACAAACTCTGCCTCTCGTTACTAGGACTATTAACGGGAAACTCTGCGTTAACTTGAAAGTCATGGAGTTTCCACTCTCCTATGTGGACCATTTCTGCTGGGTGGAGAACGGAACCTGTGATTAACTGATTATACACAATCCTGGATTGGATTTGCTTTATGCAGGCAAATTGTGGACTGAAAAATGGCAACTGTGATTGTTCATATCTATATAAAGAGTATGTCTCCCCAACTACTAGCTACAGACAGTTTTTCATGAACAAGAACATAATCCTGTGGAGCAAGTAACATGAAATGCTGACAACTATGCAGGAGTTCAAAGAAGGTTGCTTCACCTTAATGAATAAGAGTGGGGCCAGTTAACATGTCTGGGGTGAATCATAAGATTCCTATGCACAGTTAGGACCTTTGTGGGGTTTAGAAGGTTAGAAAGTTGTGCTGAGCCAAGTCAATCAGTCTTAATGAGTAGGCTCTTCTTGTTTGTTATAGTCAAATGCTTTCCTTTCAGGAACACTTACAGGATATAAAAGTCATTTTACTTTTATAAAGTATCCATTTTGTTGGTGCAGGTGCACCATTCAATTTCTATTTGGATCTTCTAACTATGTCAGCTATCATAAAAGCCATTTATAGACATGCTTTTCCTTAGGCATTTTTAAACAGGTGTGGGATGAAGAAGGTGGCTGGAGAAGGAATTTCTACATGAATGTTTATAATGTATAATGCTAATAATTTTGGGCCAGAACATTCTGAGAATATGTGCCTTCATGCAGATGCCCTTATGAATTAAAAATGAAGCATGAGTAATGAAGATTAGTATGTGATATATGCTGTCCCCAGAAATAGCTCTAAATATGTTTTTCAGAGGTTTTCAGTAATGAGTCAGCAGCTCTTTAAGGAAACTCATTTTCTCAGAAAACAAACTTAGTCAGCCAACTATACCAGAAAAATAAGCACTGACACATGAAAATAGAAACTTTGAAAATCCCTATCTGACTGGTCACTTTAAGAATTTGTTGTCTTTAGAAATTCAAAGTAAATGTTCACAATTTTACTAGTAGCAATAGCATTTGGAGAAGGTACACAATGCTAACCCTTTTTATCCTTTATATTATTCAAATAGCAGTTAAATAGAAACATTTCTTAAGGTCTATACTGAGTGTATACACTTTATTGCAACTTTTGTTGCCCATATTAACCAAGTAGTTAGCCAAAATCCCAGGGCCTTGCAAAGTCCATCCTATTAGGATATATCTGTGAAATGAGTCAGATATATTCTTGGTATAATCCTAGTTAGAAAAAAAATACAAAAAATGCTGTTTCTCTGAACAAAATAGAAACCAAGGACAGCAGGCAGGTTCCTTACTGAGTACTGGTTTACACTATAGAATTACTTTGGAATGCATACGTTGCTCAGGGGTGTGAATAATCCATACCCCTGTGTCACATAGTTATACTGACCTATGCTCTGATGTAGACAGTGCTATGTTGGCGGGAGAGCTTTGCCCACTGACATAGTTACTGCCTCTCATGGAGTTGGATTAACTAAAATTATGAGAGAACTCTGTCCCATACGATTAGAGCATCATCTCCATTAAAGTGTTACAGCTGCACCGATGCAGTGTTTTAAGTGTAGACATAGTGTTAGAAATTCCCAAATCTGTCTCTCCAGCAAGTTCTATGTCCAATAGGGCCTGTCCCTCTGCTTTCTCCTGGGGTCACAATCACAACTTACTCTAGCTCTCTCTGCCTCCAACACATATAGCCTGCAACCAGTATCTTAGCCCCTGTATTTGCAACCAGGGAAAAACCTCATAACTTAGCTCTGACCTGCCATGTGGCTTAGTGCCTTGACAGGTAGCCCCACAATCCCTGCTGTTTTTAACATATCAAAGGACTTGATTAAGTCTTCAGTTTAGCCTAAAAGAAGGTGTTTGGCCAACCCATTAGCTGTAATGAGACCTATGATTGTCCTGGGATCCATTAGCACCTTTCAGCATAATGTTTGTTTTGTCTTACAGAAGAATCTAGAGTTTAGGGCCCACAAAGTTTAGATCCCCATTGTGCTAGACACTGTATATCCATAGAAGAAACAATCCCTGTTGTAATGCATTCCCAGCCCTATACTGAGAACAACAAATGACCCCCTCGGCCTGCATAGTGCCACAACAAAGTCAGCAGTATTCCTCATGAGCAAAAGGAAGTACCTATATGATTTTCACTGCAGGATCAGTGCTTCTTAATTCAAAGTACTAAAGCAATGTAACTACATAGCCTATATTAAACTTAAATTCAATGCCTGTGCTTTTGGGTCCCCAGCTATGGGTCACCTATCAGTACTGGTGCTTCAGGAATTTGCCACTGATAATTAGACAATGGTCTTCTCCTCTTTTGGTGGTCTGCATTCCAAAGCCTCCCATCTTGCAGCCTTCGTTATGAAATTAAGGCCCTGCAGCTGTGTCTTGCACATGCATTCAGTTATGAGCATGGTAACTCCCACTAGAACTCCATCAGCTTTTCAGATCCTGTGGGATTTGGAGCGCTCTAGCCTCCACTGCAGGTTAGAGTGTGCATTACAGTCAAGCAAAGAACCTACAGCAAATCTACCCAACACTTTATTTGTTTCATGCATTGTCCAGACCTTGAGTTTAATTGTTGTTCAGAACATTGAGTGAATACTTTAATGATTTTTGTTTGTTGCCATTCCAAGTCAAGAATTCATTATTCTATTTATACTGTATGTACATATGTTGTATACTGATACTTCATCCAGATCAGGACCTCATTGTACAAGGCACTGTACCAAAAAAAAGCAAATCCAGCTACATTGTTCAGTTGTGATTTAGGTCACATGAGAGTCTTTTACTGGGTTGGAGATAAGATTTATGTTATCTGGCTACTGGTGCTAATGCTCGTGGATTTGGAATTTATCTCTTGTAAGCATTAGAGTGCCCATTTCAAATTCATGTTCTAAGAGCATCTGTGAATAATAAAACCTAATTGTATGAAAGTTTGCAAAATGGAGACCCAATAGGCACGTAAACACAGCTAATGCCAAAAAATATTGAAAGAGGCAGTTTTGTAGTTTTCCCCTATTTCTAATTTGCACAACTGAATGTGAGGCAGGAAGAGTTCTACTCATTTGACCCAGTTGGTTGCTGAATTCATCATTAAGGGCCACTTTTGACTGAACCCCTGGATGTATGCAAGAGGCAGAGGAGGGTGCAGAGCAACTTTGTTCCCTCAGGCTAGTAGCTGGGGACAACCACAGTGCTCCCCTGAGCACCAGAATTGTGTGGGGTTAGCACTGCTAGCTAATTCAAAAGAGGGTGTAGAAGAAGACCCTTCACATACAGCCCAATGGCTGAAGACATGAAGGAAGCCACTTTGTACCCCTGTGCGTGGACAAAGATTGTGCTAATCAGAGGAACAATGATTCAGAGCTCTTGCTGGGGTGTTTTGATTTTGAATGACCCCAAAATGGTCTTGTGCATAATTGACATAAAAGAGCCCTAAAGCAGGACATGGAAGAAGTATCTGGCTAAATGGGATGAGTTTGAGGAGGCTGCTGGCTGGTATAAGTCTAAATGTGATTCACTTATCCAAAAAATGATGGGGAATCAGTGTGTTGGTGTCATTTTCTAGGATGCAGTCCTACCTGGTGTGGGATTGTCAGCACCTTCTCTGTAACTGCTGGGTGGCTTGAATACTCTGCTGCTGTGATTTACAGCCTGGACATTTGCAGCCAGCAAACAAGCATGAGCTGAGTTTCAGTGTTAAGCATCTGTAAACTAGCAACTCCAATTCCAGCAGCCTGCTTAGAATCACAGAATATCAGGGTTGGAAGGGACCTCAGAAGGTCATCCAGTCCAACCCCTGCTCAAAGCAGGACCCATCCCCAAATAA
This sequence comes from Mauremys mutica, assembly GCF_020497125.1. Lineage (NCBI taxonomy): Eukaryota > Metazoa > Chordata > Testudines > Geoemydidae > Mauremys > Mauremys mutica. The sequence continues at coordinate 31,372,889 of NC_059080.1, read as the reverse complement.
ATCATCCCAGGCAGGGCTTTGTCAAGCCTGACCTTAAAAACCTCTAAGGAAGGAGATTCCACCACCTCCATAGCTAACCCATTCCAGTGCTTCACCACCACCAATGGGGGCTGCAGGAAGTGGCGGCCAGTACGTCCCTCGGCCCGTGCCACTTCCAGCAGCTCTGATTGGCCTGGAGCAGTGAACCATAGCCAGTGGGAGCCGTGATCAGCCGGACCTGCAGACGCAGCACGTAAACAAACTGACCCAGCCCACCAGGGGCTTTCCCTACAAAAGTGGCATCCCAAGTTTGGGAAACACTGCTTTAGAGGAACAAACAAAATGCACAGCTTATCGCTCTAACTCAAACAGAGCACTGGTTTGGTTTAGATTAAAAGTAGAACAAGTTTATTAGCATACGGTATGATTTTAAGTGAGTTCAAGTATAAAGGATAAAATAAGAAATGGTTACAAGCAAATACATGAAAAACACTTCATAGAGCCTAAAACTTAACAAAACGACAATCTGGGTTCAGGGTACGAGTTTTATCACGCTACCATCCAGCTCAATGGCTGATGACCCCTCTGGCTAGGATCTTCCACAAAGTCCACTGTGCTTGGCTCCTTTATCTTCATTGAAAGAGAACTTGAGGTTCTTTGATCTTCTCTTTTATAGTCCAGTGATGCTCTGAAATGGATTCTTCTGAAGATTACTGCTCCTCCCCCAGTAAAGTTCATTCAGTCTTGTGAGGAAGGTGACATGAAGTCTCCTGGTGAAGGAAATTTCATGCTGGTTTCTTTCCCTGCTGGTGTTTGCTAAAATGCACATCAATCTATTTCCTGCAATCTCCTTCTCCTGCTGTTGTTGCTGCCCTTGTTGCCTTGACAGTGTTGTTTACCTTTTATGTAAACTGCATTCCCATTGTCTTAATGTACCTTGGCAGTACCTCCAAATGGCAGAACCACATTTCTTTGTCTGGGGTAGGATAAATTCAGCCCTGCCTGGAAGAGACACTTTAAGAACATAATTTCCCATATGTATAATTTTGAATTTGTCCTCTATACATACACCATGAAATAATATTAATGATCAGTACACTATTAATTTTCTATTGATATCTTACATGACACCTTTTAGTTACAAGTTATAATATTGGTGAGTTTGGTACACTGAACTAGTCAGGCCAGCTGAAATTTGTGATCCGATACCAGTGAGTTCCCTTCCTTCTTGCATTGGGGTGCTGCTAGGGTCATGAGTCATTTGTAATAGCAATATTTGCTTGTTAAATTGCATGCCTGCTTAAATATACATGTTTACTTAGCCTCAATGAAATGATTTGTCAGTAGGATAATATACATTAATTCAATTCCAAATTTAAAACTGCATTTTTTTTTCAGAGCTGGATGTGGTTTTAGCCTTTGTAACTACTATTAGTTTTTATGGGAGCAGCTGAGCTGAAACTACATCATTCTGATCATGTAAAGGAATATACAGAATACATATACATGCATAGAGAAACTAGGTGTAGATGTGCTAGTCACCACCTTTACAGAGGTGAGAATTTCTGATTGCCTAAATATGATAGAGTGAATTACTAACTATTGGGAGAGGAAAGATAAGTTCTGTATGGCTTCTCTCAATTTCCAGGGAAGGATAGCAACCTGGAAAAAATATTGTCAATGATGAATCAAGTCCAAACTGCAGCAGGGATTTTTAAAAAGATGTTTAAACCAATCATAAGAATTCAAGTGGGATAAAACACTGCAAAACTCTGGAAGTGTTTTAGAGAATCACAAAATATTTTTTTCAGATATTTCTGCTCAAGTGATTCATATGGTGCATTGAACAGGAAGTGTCTAGAGCCTCAGGCCAAATAAATGACCTTTGTGTGGTAGTCCAAAAGAGGAGAATATTTCAAGAGCCAAAGGTGATGGGGGTGTGCCATGAAAACATGCTCAGGAAGAAAGTTTAAAATAACAAAGGGACTGTTCCATGTCTTCCTTAAAGATACATTCATTAGGGCTGCATGTTGTAGGAAGTTTTGTCACTGAATTCAGTGATAGCAGAGCTTAGCCTTAGTTAACTTAGTAAGTTAACAATTAACTTTTTTTGTAAGTGAAAGATAGCTGCTGTGGTAGCTCCATTATTAAATTGAATTTCTTCTGCAAGCAATCTGACTTATGAAACATAGTATGCAAAATTGATAAGAGATCTTATTAAGAATAAACATGAAATGACTTGAGAATTTATTATGAATGTTTTTGCTTCAGGGGAACCCCATCTTCCCTTTCTTTCCCCCTCTTCCTCTTCTTGCCCCACCCCTCCTGCTTCCAATCAGGACTTCCTCCAATAAGGACAGAGCATAGATTACAGTGGAACAGTTGATTTTAGGACAATAACCATTCTGGAAAAAAGACAACAGATTCCTTTATGAAAAGTAACCCTCCCACAGGCTGGGTTCAATGCCTTTCCACACTGCACTAGTCTAGAAATGGGCTGAACCAGTCTCGTCTCAAGATTTCTGGTAGTTCCCACTTGAGTACAGTGCAATAAAAGCCTCAGCCTTATTCTTGTAATGAGGGTCTAGAATTGTCACTTAAGATAAGCTTCCAAAGGTGTAACACTTGTATTTGGGTTCAGAATGAACCCTTTAATAGAAGTCAAGTTTTCCCCAAAATTACCTAGTTTACAAACAGGAAGATATTCAAAGCAGAAATTAGTAAATACATTACGGAACATTTAATTTGTAGACAACTGTAAGAATCTTGCACATACAAATATGGTTAAACACGGATAGTGACAGCACAGGTGCTAGTCATGCCCAATATTACATGAAGTGGTCTCTAAATCAGTGGCAAACTGCTTAAATTTCAGTTTCAGGTGAGTCTGCCCTATCTCAGCAGTTAATTGTGAATCTGGTATTCTCAGCTCTGGCCCACTGAGTCATGGTGACATGCCACAACCATTAGAGCTGGACTCTGGTCAGATAGATTCATAGAGCCAGAACCTCCCTACAATAGCTCCCAGGCCTTATTGAATTAATCTAACCTGATGAAGTGTTTTATTAGTCCGATTTACACACTAATTTAGTTGATGAGGTGTGTGGGGGGAAAACTTTGAAATGAGCCACAGCTGCAGAGCCTGGGATGGGCCCATAAAATGACAATGTGATCAGCAGATAGGCCTCAACTTTGACTGCACATTTTTATTGAGGGGAAGGTGGGATTGGGCACATTTTGTATTTAAGAAATGTAAACATTAATAATTCTTGCTAACCGGCATTATTTGGCATGTTCCTGTAACTTTCTGTCATATGATTTATATTACAATACAAGGAAATCATGATTGCATATATCTTTTTGTATATGCTTGGTATATATTGCCATTTACGTTCTCAAGCACGACCACCCCCACCAAAACCTGAATTCCTCCCCTCCAGGCATTGTTTTCTTTTGATATCCTGCAAAAAATAGCAAGTGAAGAATGCAAACTGTCAATAAGAAAATGAAGGTTAAATAATTAAGCAATTAGATGAATTATGTGCAATTTGTTTAACAAATCATGCTCCATAATTTGCAACATGACTAAATTAGAACCCTAATGCTCTCTGATCCCTCCAGATGTGTTAGAAAACTCAGAACATTTGTAATACTAAGTATAACTATGAAAGATAGAGAAGAATCACAGCACTGTTCATTCAGTTTTTAACCTTTTTTGAAGATTTAAATGGTTAATGCATTTGAACAAATTTCAAGCTACTGGATCTGGATAATTTGGATACTTTTCTAATGTGGGTTGCCATTAGAAATTTTATTAGTATAAAGTCATTATTGCTAGTTGGTACTCCAAGAAGCACTGTTAAGAATGAATGACCACACAGGATATGAAGCAGTCCAATCAATGTAAAATTTCAGATTATGTTATCCCCCACTGACAAAAATTGGTATTTTCTCTATGGCTCACAACAGGCTTAATGGGTATGGCAGGAAGACAGTTAGTGTGCAATAAAGTGTGAAGCAAAACATTAACTGCAAATAAATAACAGAATTCCTCTTTAGTTGTAATAGTTTCAGGCTTTTAAATGGCACAGTGTTCTAAATTTATACTATCATAATAGTTAAAGGTGTGAGTTTTTCTACACTAACCAAAGACTGAGGTTGATGCTAGAAACATTTTTGGGCTCTATTCCCAAAGCAACTGTTTATGCAACAGAAGTAATATATTCCAAAATACTGATTCGATATTGTGTAAATACAGAATTTATTCTTTATCTAAACATTGATTGAGATTAAGGAACAGCTTGGGGAATTTGCAGAAGGAGTCTCCAGTCCTCCAAGGCTAGAACGATTCAGTCTGTGGTGTGATGATGGAAGGAATACAGAGCAGCTAATACCTAGAGCAGGTCAGGAATTTTTCAACAATAGTCTTCCCCACTCCCCCATTGGAAATGTCCATTTATCAAAACAAATGGGAAAAGGTGGTTTTGACAAATTTCCCATTTTGGAAGAAAATTATTTTTAAAGTTTTTAATATTCTTCAAACATCCCCTTTAGACTCTCTCAAAGGAAAACGAAGGGGGTTTTCAGATCAAAACAACTTTTCTCAAAGGAAAAAAAAAGGTAAATTAACTTAAGGTAAAAGAAAATTAAAAATGTCTAAATTGAAAATGAGACATCTTGAAATTATCAAAACAAGAAGTTTCAATAAATTCAATCAATTTTTGGTTGATGAAAATTTTCCAAGTTTTTTTTTATTCTCCCAAGTCCGGATAGGAAAACTTATAGAGTTCATGAAAACCATTCCCCATCCAGTTAGTAAAACCTGAAAAACCCTGAAAGTATTAGAAACACAAGCCTTCTTCGTAGAAGAAAAGGTGAAAAGCTGCAGCACAAGGAAACTTTGGGTAAGCATAAGGATGAAGATACTTTTTATCATGTCAGTGGATATTCTGGTTTAACTTGATAGTCAGGGGCGGCTTCAGGCCCCAGCATGCCAAGCACATGCTTGGGGCGGCATGCCGCGGGGAGCGCTCTGCCGGGCGCCGGGAGGGCGGCAGGCAGGCAGCCTTCGGCAGCGTGCCTGCGGAGGGTCCACCGAAGCCGTGGGACCGGCAGAGCGCCCCGCGCGGCATGCCGCCGTGCTTGGGGTGGCGAAATGTCTAGAGCCGCCCCTGTTGATAGTTGTGATATTATTAGTCAGCTTTAAACTAGGGTTGTCAAGTGGTTAAAAAAATTAATCATGATTAATCATGTGATTAATTGCATTGTTGAACAATAATAGAATACCATTTCTTTAAATATTTTTGGATGTTTCTACATTTTCAAATATATTGATTTCAGTTATAACACCAAATATGTGTACCGTAGTGCAATCATTAAAGTTGAACTTACAAATGTAGAATTACACACAAAAAAATCCTACATTCAGAACTAAAACAATGTAAAACTTTATAGCCAAAAAGTCCACTGAGTCCACTCAGTCCTATTTCTTGTTCAGCCAATTGCTCAGATGACAAGTTTGTTTACATTTGCAGGAGATAATGCTGCCCGCTTCTTGTTCACAATGTCACCTGAAAGTGAGAACAGGCGTTCACATGGCACTGTTGTAGCCGGCGTCACAAGATATTTATGTATCAGATGTGCTAAAGATTCATATGTTCCGTCATGCTTCAACCACCATTCCAGGGGACATGCATCCATGCTGATGACAGGGTCTGCTCGATAACAATCCAAAGCAGTGAGGACCGAAACATGTTAATTTTCATCATCATGAATCAAATGCCACCAGCAGAAGGTTGATTTTCTTTTTTGGTGGTTTGGGTTCCGTAGTTTCAACATCAGAGTGTTGCTCTTTTAAGATGTCTGAAAGCATGCTCCACACTTCATCCCTCTCAGATTCTGGAAAGCTCTTCAGATTCTTAAACCTTTGGTCGAGTGCTGTAGCTATCTTTAGAAATCTCACATTTGTACCTTCTTTGCGTTTTGTCAAATCTGCAGTGAAAGTGTTCTTAAAATGAACATATGTCGAGTCATCATCCGAGACTACTATAACATGAAATATATGGCAGAATGCTGGTAAAATATGGCCAGAGACATACAATTCTCCCCCAAGGAGTTCAGTCACAAATTTAATTAACATATTTTTTTAATAAGCGTCATCAGCATGGAAGCATATCCTCTGGAATGGTGGCTGAAGCATGAAAGAGCATACAAATGTTTAGCATATCTGGCACATAGATACCTTGCAATGCCGGCTACAAAAGTTCCATGCAAATGCCTGTTCTTACTTTCTGGTGACATTGTAAATAAGAAGAGGGCAGCATTATCTCTCATAAATGTAAACTACCTTTTTGTCTTAGCTATTGGCTAAACAAGAAGTAGGACTGAGTGGAATTGTAGTCTCTCAACGTTTTTTGCATTGTTTTGTTTGAGTGCAGTTATATAATAAAAAAATCTACATTCATAAGTTGCACTTTCACGATAAAGAGATTGCAAATATTTTCACTGTAAAAACCATAAACAAAAGTAACAGTATTTTTCAATTCACCTCAAAAGTAGTGTAGTGCAATCAAATATAATATAAAGTGAGCACCGTACACTTTGTATTCCGTGTTTTAATTTAAATCAATATATTTGAAAATGTAGAAAAACATCTAAATATTTAATAAATTTCAATCGGTATTCTATTTAACAGTGCAATTAAAAGAGCGATTAATTGTGACTAATTTTTTTTTAGTTAATTGTGTGAGTTAACTGGGTTTAAAGTAAGGCTGTCCATTAATCACAAAGTCTGAAAAGTTGAAATTATCATTCTGTCTTCATGACTTGTGCCTCAGTCTCCACGTAAAAAGGGTAACTCTAGCCTCACTAAACTCTAACATTTACCATGCACAGTAGCAGAGAACCATAAATTGCTACACATTCTCATGAAGCTACTACATAGACTGCAGAACTTTTGCCTTTTTCTCCCAAAAGGTTTGCAGCAAAATCAGCCAAATGATATTAGCTGTGCTTTAAACTTCAGTTTCATATTTTTTTCCATTCTGTATTTCACTTCTTTTTCCATCAATCTAGCTAATTTCCATAGGTTTCTTTTAACAAAGCTCAAACGCCAAAGAATAAATGAAAACAGTGAAGGAGGAAACTGTCACAAGCGCACCAATGAATCTCAGCCTCGTGTGCTCTGTAAGTTCTTTTGGTTTGCCCACGATATTGTACGGCCCTCCAGTAGTAATTGTTGACATGCTTTCTAATTGGTGACAGTTCTAGTTATCAAACCTGGACAGTGCAGTTATGTTAGTGAAGACCACCAATAATTCAAAGGGACAACTAATGCAACTTCCTCCTCCTTGGAACAAATTGTTAGCTGGCTGACACCCCAGTTTATATTATACTATCACAGATGAAAGAACTTGCTGCAGGTATCACCTGCATTGTCTATATAATTCCAGCCAAAACCATTCGTATCAAGCTCACGATGGTTGAGCATTTATGTACAAGGACAGGGTTCTGTTTGTGAATCAACTGACAGTGACCTTGAAGTTTTGAAGTCTGGCAACAAATGAAAGTGGCTAATTGGGAAAGATAATCTATGACACATTTATGCCAGGCATTGACTCTTCTAATATCCATCTGTTAATACATCTGCAAAACCTAACAAATGCCTTATGATCTATATGCCTTTGTATAGCAGAGCCAGATTGGCCCCATGTTCCTTTCAACCAAAAGGCAGTACTTCAGTGTGGTAATTCTCACTTACAATTTTATACATTACTTGAAAATGTGGATCACAGCAAAGGTAGGCCTGTATTTGCATCCTGGGAACAGTTATGATTCAGTGTAATTGTTTTTTTCTTTTTTTGTTTATGCATATCTTAGAAACCATGGAAGTTTTAGTTATTTGGATTGTTAATATTTAATATGTTAAGTGACAAACAAATTAAGGCTTCAGGTATATTGAGCAAGCACTGTAAAAAGCTTTCCACAAATGTCCATTCAAAACATCAAATGAAATAGCTTCAACCATTATCACACTCTTAAAGTGTCCACTTATCCATGAATAGTTGTGCACTAGAATTGTAGTTGTTGAAAATTAATGCAGAAATGAAGCTTCAAAGTCATGTGTGCAAGCATATGGAGTAACCAATTTCTAAATTCACATAAATGACTATTTGAGCAAGATGTTTGCATCCTCAAGCAATCAGGGAGCTGAAACAATGCCAGGTGAGTTAACTGAATAACCACAACTAACCAACACAGCTTGAATAGCAAACTCTGTCGCAATTGTTCACAATCATTCCAAAGAACTAATACAATTCTTCAAAACATTTCTAACAAACATCAGCTTGGGAACATTTCTGAGCAAAAAATAAAGGCATAAGTATATTATGCACTGCAAATTAGAGTCACCGTGGTTATCTCCTTTTATTTTGTGGCAATAATAATTGGTCGTGTTTACCTGACCTCATTTTACATAGCGCTCGACTGGCCCCTTACTAATTTTGTATGGATGAAGCTGTGCCAACATATTCAGTGATTTTTTTTTTATGGAGAATTTTGTTATGCATCATATGTATCAAAAAGAGGAATTACTGTTTTAAGAAAAGCTGCATGATTTATGTCTGTGTTCAAATATTTATGCTTTAAATGGTGTTTGTATCGTCATTTGAAACATTTGTTGAAAATTACAAACTGAAGTGCAAAGTTTTGCTGGCCACATGTCCATCCCCCTCAAATACATTTTAACTAGTTTTAAAAAGTTATATTCCTTGACAGAATATAAAAAGTAAAAAACAAAAAATATCATTTTTTCCCTGTTAGTCTTGGATATATTCTTGAAATCTAAAATTAACAAATAGGGAAGATTTCTCTTGTTACAGTAGTGTAAACCTGGAGTGATTCCATTTAATGCAGGGTCTTTCAAAGAGATTGGTGGGAGGGAATATCTGTTCTTTGAAGTACTTGATATTAAATGCTAATTTACATTATAACATAAGTTATACCACAAAGCTTTCTACAATATTTATTGATGATTAAGCCTTTGTAGTGAATCAAAATAATAGTACAGTCAAACCTTGCGATAACGCAAATTTGGATATAACGCAATCATAAGTTGGCTCCCCTTTAAGGCCGTAATACTGAGTGTGTTTTGCTGGGATACTGTACTTTTTTTATGACATTTATAAATAAATTATGTTCTTCCAGTCTTATAGGATAAAGTGACTCGTGGCCATTGCAGGCCCATTGCACTTAGTTCTTGGGTTGTACATGTGTATGGTGTTTGCCTATGAACTTGTTATTAATTTCCTATATTTTTAAAAATATTTTACCGTTATGGATACACCAGTTTGCAAATGCAAGTCGTTTTCTGCCCAAGAGAAATTGTACGCCCTGGATTAACTAAAGAAGGGGAAAAAAACACTCAGCTTGCTAGAGATCTAGGAATTAGCAAATCCACTCTGCAAGGGTGGAAAAAAGAAGAAAAGCTCCATAGCCTACGTTGCATTCTTGAAGAGGAAACTGGTTTACAGTGTAAAAAGGTCAAGTTTGCTAATGACGAAAGCCTAGATTCAGTCTTGTACCAATGGGTTGTCCAGGCTTGCTCAGAAGGAGTTTCCATTTCTGGCCCTATTCTAAAAGCTTAAGCAGAGAAATTTGTTCGCCTTATCAATGGAAATGAATCCAAATTTGAGGTGAGTAATGGCAGGCTGGACAGATTCAAGAAAAGGCACACTATAAGCCAAGTTCTTGTGTCTGGGGAAATCTGCTCAGTTGATAAAGAGGCTGCCGATTCCTACCCAATTGAGCTTAAAAAGTTGCTGGAGGAAGCTTGCTACACAACCGCTCAAGTTTACAACTGCAATGAGACTGGTTTATGCTTTAAAAAGTTACCTGATCGCACCCTCGCAACCAGGACTGATAGTCACAAATGAGAAGGCTTTAAGCAGAGGAAGGACTGAGTCACACTCTTGTTTAACATCAACAAGTCTGGCAGCCACAAAGTCAGACCTCTGATGATCGGAAAAGCGAGTTCTCCCAGATGTTTTCATCATGTTAATATTACCTTTGAATACACCAACAGCAAGAATGCATGGATGAATAGCTCCATATTTGAAGGCTGGTTCCATAAAACTTTCATGCCAGCCATTCAGGCTCATTTGCGAAAAATCAAGCAGGAGGCAAAAGCTCTCCTGCTGGATAACTGCCCTGCCTCTCCCCCGCATCAGAAAATCTTGTCAGTCGTGATGGCAAGATTAAAGTCTCATATCTCCCGAAGAACACTATGTCAGAAATCCAGCCACTGGACCAAGGCATCATATTGGCATTTAAGCAAAATTATCATCGCTAAATGATCAAGCGGATGGTAGCGGATAACAACTCCTCCATCGACACATCACTGGCGTCACTCAGCTTGAAAGGAGTCTGTCACCTTGGTGGGAAAGCTCGGAATGCTATCTCTGCACATTGCATTGAACGATGCTGGATAAAGGGTCTTGGTCCAGCTTTTCCGTCATCTACACACGATGATAGTAATGACGATTAGCCTAAATTGACAAGACTCATTGAAGATGATGTACATTTAGTCAAAGAAGCAGTCAGAGAATATGAGCACAGTCATCATGATGTCATCTGCTGAAACCTAGTTGAGGATATCTTCTCCATATATGAACACATCTCAGATGATTAAATTGTTGCAAATGTCAGCAAGAAGAATGAAGCTTCATTACCAGAGCCCGAAACCAGTGGCTCTAATGACAACGACGGTACCTCAACTCCCCCACCAAAAGTGTCCAAGGCAATAAAGCACGTAGAAGCCAGTTTGAGGTGGCTGGAAACTCAAGATATGGACAGCATCAAAATCCTCCAACTCAGAAGCATTCTTGACTTTGCTAGAATCCAAAAGTCCATGGCAAATAAACAGACCTCACTAGATATCTTTTTAAAGAAATGGTGAAATTTAAAATTATGGAGTCATGCAACCAGATTGACTCTGCACTCTGTGCAATGGTTAGTATAGTCAATTTCACGTTTATTTCATGTACAGTACATGTAATTAAATTACTACTTTTGTGTTTAAAACACTCTGGGATAACCATTGGCTTTTTTACAAGACTTAAACTGACCAGCTTGAAATGGTAAATTTTCATAACCCCACTATAAAGCGACCCCGCATTTATCGCGATTGAATTTTTTGGACTCCATTTATTGCATTAGAGTGGGATTTCACTGTAGAGGTACTAAGTTTTACAGAAAAAATGGCATATTTCATTTATATTAAGCAGTTATACCATTTGTATATTGCAAGTTTCATTTGGCAAAAGAGTTGCTGAGAAACTTTATTCATCTTGGGCGTGGAGGAATATCTGTTCTCTTCTCCATGCCTGCAAATTACTTACATTAACATTAAAAGGAGCGATAGTCCATATTGTGCATTGCTGACCCCTTTACTCAAAGCAGGTGCCCTTAAAACTAAGTTGCTTTAGATAGAATAAGAGAAACCTGCAATCTTCTCTGGGCCAGAAAAATCTCATAAAAATGATCTTGATTTGCTTCATTGCAGCACCTGCTTGCAATAAGATGAAATCTTATGTATTTCTGTAATAAATGCCATGCTAGAGCTGTGCTGGTAATTATCCTACTAAATAATGGGACACACTTAAAGCCTTTCCACTCCATCTCCCAGTGCTCATTAGTGTCATTGATGACTTATATTTCAGCAAATTATTGCTTTTTTCAAAATTTTAGGATCAAATGTATATTGATATAAAATGAACACATAATTAAGAGTCCTGTCTGTTTCAGAATTTCCTAAGTTTTTAATAGCAGAAAAAATACTAAGTGTTTACTTTTCACTGTATTATCTTTCAGTGAATCTATGTATCAATATCAACATAACTTATATTGTTGGGAGAAGAAGTGGTACACAGATACAACAGTTCTCACAGCTTAAGCAAGGGCTATTAGCTAGTGATTTTTATAACTACTTATTTTCTCTTGGCATGAGAACAAATTGGATATTTTTCAGTTACGAAGGATTTAGGCAACTGACCTGGAATTTAATGTATTAAATGAAAATGCATGACAAGTTACAGACTTGGACTTAAATCATTATAGCACACAGATTTTATGTCTGTCAAGTGATTACATTTTAAATGGCTACTGTCTGATTTAAAAACTGTCCAAAGACCTTTTTCACGTTACCTATTTTGATATTACATTTATACAATGTCTGACAAACTTCTTAGCAACTGTTTACAGTATTAAATGGGAATCAGCTTTTGTCAATCCTTCCTATGTCAATAAAAAAGTTTTGCACTGCCAATAACCACTTTACCAGTGGTCATTATTTGGAAGGTAAACCTAAAACAAACCTACGTATCACTTCAGTGAGCACACAATGGATTTGTTTAATATAACTGGGAGAAAGTTATTGGAGTTTCATTTTAAAAAATGCTTTCAATATTTCTGAATTTTGTGAATAAAAATAATTTTAATTCTCTGGTCAAAAACATAACAGCCTCGTACTATTTGGGCGCTCAGGGATGAAAAAGGATATGGAACTTCTTTCTCATTCTCCATGGCATGAGCGGTCAGGCAAGGAGCTCTGTCCGTCTATCTTTGGAACCCGCCAGAGAACCTGGCCAACCAGGAGTCTGTAGGGATTAAAAAGAAGCAGCTGAATTGAATTCCCCACATGATTCTCCTTCTCTACCCCCAAAACCCCCAGGAGAAAAAGCATCTCAGAAGCTACGGCACAAAATAGACATTGCCATTTAGTAAGTCAAATGTAAACAAATGAAAGGTGGGAATGAGCATAGCCTTTTTGGCAAAGGGGTGGCTGAAATTGTTCTGCCCACCCTTAAGCCATCTTTGGCCTGACTGATGGACCCAAATGTAACAATAGCCACCCAGCCAGCTAAAAGGTCCAGCCCACTCAATCCTGGACACATGGCTTCAACCCCAAGTTACATCCTGCTCTGCTGAGTCTGCAACTACACCCACTTATTCCCTTGGAGGAAAACTGGTAAGGAGCATCAGCTTTTCTTCTCTCACCTCCGAAAGTGGGGTCCTAATTTTGGTATCAGACATTACTCCATTGAGGTCAATGAAGCATGTTGGTGTAAAAGTGAGATCAGAATCAGGGCATAAGTTACTATAGATCTTACTTGTCTATTTACTGAATATGTGTGTCACTGTAAATAAATCTAACACCATAAAAGAAAGGGGATAGAAACTGTGCACAAACCTAACAATTTAGAGCTATTCTGACCTCGTGTTTAAGGATCATTTGCAGGATCATTTTTGATACAGAAGTGTCAGTAAAGCCATCCAAGGGACCAGGCAGATACAACACATAATTATCTGATTATACTGTAGCTTGGAAAAGATAAAGTAGATACACAAAATGCAATAGTCCTAGAGAAACACTGGGTATCATGTAAAATTACCAATAGTGTACATTATCTGAATTTACGTTCTGGTTTTGCGCTTTCAGTGTTTGCAATTTTGAAAGAGGAAGTGACATGGTATTTCTTTGCCAACTGATTCATGGGTCTTGATATCACCAGGGGGCTAATGGTGGTTATTCCTGGTTAAAGCAGTTATTTATTAAAATGGATGTTCCTCAGTACTGAATGTAACTAACTTTTCTTTTATGCTAGCTTATTTTGGTAATATATGTAAGACTCTCCATGAACATGTGGCAGAAGGTTCACCTGAAAAAAAAACAATAGAAATAATATTTAAAAATAAATGACATGTTAAAAACAGTTGTTGCCTGATTCTCCTTTCATTTATTCTGCTGCAAACCAGGCAAAACTCCTGAATGTACCGAAAGCCTAGCAAGTACTACAGATGTATTAAATCAGGGCCTGACTTTGGTTTCCTAGAAATAACATTGTTGTCAATAAAGTAAATCTGATGTAAAATTAGTATTAATCAGATCAGAATGAGGCCTTACATTATTCTAATAACTGCTTGCTTATTGACTGAATGGACGAGGTCTTGTACATACATATGGCTCCATAGCAGGAAGGAAAGACAAGCTGTGTGCAAGCATAATGTAAAGAGGCTAGATTGGGGGACAACTCATGGGTTTAAACATTTCAGGATCAGGCACTTGGCTTCTAAATTTGTGGAGCAGGGATTATGCCTTTTTCTTTCTGCAAAAAATTCTACAAACTTATCATGCAATTTAAGCATTTGATAGCTAATGACGCGGTTTAAAAGAAGAAACCAAAAAATGCTGATACCAAGACGGTGGGGGGGAAAATGATTACAAAAGAGAAACGTCAACATGTCTGCAGAGAAAGTGAGTTTTTAATAAGCTAAATATGAAAAGCATTGTCATGGATAACGTCACACTTATTCTCCATCTAAAAACCAGCTTTGAACATTCAGATTTTGCCATTGTATCCCCACCTGGAAAACTGGCAGGAACAGGACTTAATTAAAAAAAAAAGTGCTGTGTGGGGCTGGGAAATCCTAGGTAAATAAATTAAAATTAAAAAAAAAAATCCAAACAGTGTACTGTGTTTAATACTTCAGTGACAGTGGGAAATTAAAGTGATGAGGTTTTTTTTCAGTACCTGCTTTTAGGCAGAAAATTCAACTAGAAGAAAAGTTCACCTGGCATTAGGTAATATGCATTTTCCATCTAGCAGCGTGCATACAGAAAATCCTAATCTGCAATCGTTCACTACCCATGTCTCTAAGTGCCTCTCATTTGTTTTATATCTGCAAGTTTTCCATAGCATATTAATACTTTCCCCAAAACTGTGTGCTTGAGTCAGACTGGGGAAAAATCATGGCTTTCAGAAGTCATTAACAAGACTCCCATTGACTTCAAAGGGTACGTCCATGCTGTAATTAAACCCTCTGCACTGAGTTTCAGAGCCTGGATAAGCTGACTCAGGCCAGCCGCAGCAATACTGCGGGTCTCTGCAGTGTAGATGTACCTAATGAGGCCAGGATTTCATCCTGGGTCATCTTATCTTCCTCAGAAGAAGCTTCCCTGAACTACTTGTTTGTGTAGGCAGGCAAGATTTGATCATTTATTTCCAGCCAATCCTGCAATATAAAAATTGCTTGATTTCCAGCCAAATATAATTGGCCAAAAATAACACATTATCAAAATGAGGCACTTAATGAATATACAGTACTTAGAGTTAACACATTATCATTACATGATATCATACATTGTTAGATTGTGGTATATTGCTCTGGATGGTAGGAAAATGACATATAGAATTTATATTCTTGTATATAGGTGAAAATAGAAAATGGGCTTGACATAATTTTCTGTGCCTTGGAAATTATTTTAGATTAATCAAGACGGATATTTTATAAGATTTCAGTGTTTTTAAGAGCCTCAGTATGGAATCAAAAGAGAAAAAAGAAACTGACAATTATTAAAGTCTCAGTCATAAACTAAAGCTCAGTGTCTAATATAGAGAATTACAGACTACAAAATACCAAGGCAAAAGCAATAACGATTTCTGCAGTTCTAATGATTTTATATAGTTAGTTCCTTTTTAATATGAAAGGGAGAGGATACATAGAAAACATGCTACAAGTGTTAAGGAAAAAGGCATACATATTTTTAATTTAAAAAACATTACATAATCTATAAACAAAAGTTTATGAATGAGACTATAAAAATAGGACAATATAGTCCATCAAGAAAATGTGTTAAAGTTCAGCAGCGTAAAACCATCCTGCTGCAGATTAAAATGTCTATTAAACAATTACCAAATCATGCTCACTTTACTCATGAAGGCAGCCCCATTTAAATTGATTGGACAACATGTGAGTCAGCTGAATGATATGGCCAAAGTCTCCTGATATAGCTATCAGGAAAATAAGCTGTATTCAGAAATGCAAGTAGCCATCTGTTAGCTTTGTGTCACGGCACAATCAAAATGTTTTCAATTTCCAAAGTGCTATTTATTTTCCCAGGAACTATTACTAAAGCAGGCTTAATTCCCATCTTAAAAATAAAACGTTTCAATCTGGATCCTGACCCCATGCAGAAGCCCTTGGAAAAAGCATCCAGCAAAAACTAAACTTGAAGGAGATACTTCCTCTGGTAGCTTGCTTTCATGATGTATCTGATACCTAACTCCCAGATCTGAAGAAGAGCTCTCTGTAAGCTTGAAAACTTCTCTCTCACTGCCAGAAGCTGGTCCAATCAAAGATATTACCGCACCACCTTATCTCTCTAATATTCTGGGACTAACACAGTTACAACAATATTGCATTCTTCTGCTATAACAGCCAAAGGAGCAATGTTAGCAAGCATCAAAGAAATGAACTATAAAATGAAAGGTAGCTTGCAAAGCTTGGGTAGATACATGATTTAGAAGGCAGAGAGTGGCAAGAGAACAAACCAAAACCTCCACAACTTCAAAAAGCCATCACTCAAGAGGGGTTATTCTGAAGAGAGGGGGTAAGATTTAAGAACCCCACACATAACGTCTGCTCTCCCCTAGGGTGACCAGATGTGCCAGTTTTATAGGGACAGTCCTGATTTTTGTGTCTTTTTCTTATATAGGCTCCTATTACCCCCCACCCCCGTCCCGATTTTTCACACTTGCTGGCTGGTCACCCTACTCTCCCCGCATGCAGTGACACTTTGCTCGGCAGTAGTTCCTGATAGTGTGCAGAGGTGGTGATGAGGGGCAGGTTAGGCCAGGTAGCACTAATCCACAAGTAGCTCTCCCCCACAAGGGGTAGTACACAGTTTTCAGGTGTTAATGCAGTCTTAAGGCTTAGTAGCCTCTGTGGAGATCCAGTAGTGAGGAATTTCCTTTGGGCTATTTGGACTGTCCGCTGGTTCTAACGTTTGACCCTAATAGGACAAACCAAAAGGAAGGATATTTTCATTAGTGACAAATTTCAAGAAAGAATGAGTGGACTGTGTCATTGGATGAAGGAACTGAAAAATGGACAGCGTTTATATGGACCTGGAGACCACGAAATTTCAAGAGCTGTCAGAAAAAACAATAGAGGAGTTTTTGCAAGACTTACTTATTTCAGTTTGATGTTGGAGAACAGTAATATTTGCTGATGTCATCTGTCTGTCTTCACCTTGTTTAAATTGAGATGTCATGATGATAATCTAAATTAAAAGCTTTTCTTTTGAGACAAGTTGAAATCTAATCAATACAGATTAATTTAGGTCACCTGTTATTCACTAAGTAGGGACATTTTAATCAGAGGAGAATTTAAATCCAACTTATGTAACATAACCTGCAGTATATTTGAATACATTTTCTTGGTCTCTGCAGTACTGTAATTCTGTTAAATTCTGTGGCATCTATCTTGTACAAAAAATATATTGTAGATCTTCACTTGTTTATGTTCTCTGAAGTTGCTTTTTTGTTGAGACGTTGATCATGTAAAACCACTAAACCCTCCAGTGCAGGTAAGCAAGATGAAATGTACGGAATGCTGAACACTGTGCTCTCAGAATGAATCAGGATAGATGCTTTTGTAATTATGATGCACTGGAAAGAGTCACTGTGGTCTCTGACCTTCACCCTCACACTTTCATTTATGGCTGGAGTACAAAGCATGTACATTGTATTCACACTCACTCAAGGTTTGCTGAGGTGTTTTTTTTTCTTTTTTTTTCTTTTTCTTTTTGCACTTCAAAATTATATTTATCGCCCTAACTCTTAAAGTAATATGCGGATTAATATGTGGACACTTAAAATGTATTGGCTATGAGACAGATTTTAATGGTAATTAGTTGCCTAAAGATGCAGACAGGCTCCTAGGCACTTAAAAAAGCTCACTAGACACCTATTTACATTTTTTAAAGGTACTTAAATACTCTTTAAAAATCTGGCCCTCGGATCCTTTGTTGTGGCCAAGGAGTACTGTGGCCACTGGTCTGAATGAGTAGTACAAAAGTGATTTTAAGTCACCTTTGTATTTTCTCTGTGCTGGTCTGTGTCCCCCATAACAGAGGTGAGAGCTGTCTGAACCTGTTTTAAATTATATTGGCTGCAGTGTTTCACCTGGTCAAGACAGAATCCAAGGATTGTTGGAAGCCCTGGCCACACCTCTTTTCCATCAACCTGTGGTTAGTTATGCTGGCTTTTGGGCTTCATTGTACTGACTATGTGGGCAAAGCAGCCCAATCACTAGGGACTATCAGTCCTATTGGTTCCAATTAGGTTCTCATAGTGGTGTAAATCAGGTGTAACTGTGCAACTTCAGTGACCATAACTGTTAAATTGGTGTAAGTGAGGTCAGAATTGTGTCCCCTGTGTTCACGGTAACATGAGGGAGCTTGAGCACTTGCACACAACATGAATCTGCAGGCCCTGCTCAAATATCAAATCCTCTTGGTGGGAGGGTTGCAGAATTGGTAGTAGCCAACGGGAGGACTGCAGAATTGGGCCCATAGTGAATTATCATATATGTATGGGGCTTCTCCATGTTAGTTGCAAATGGTTCAAATTCAGCTAGTCATGGACTTAGAAGTGAAATACAAAAATATAAGGGAAGTTATCTACCTAGCTCTTGGATGCTGAAACCTTCCAATGAAACCAGCAGGAGTTTAGCATGTAAATGCAGGTTTGTGCCTAACTGTTCTTTATTGACCTCATTATTCTCTGTTTAACCCTGTAACTTGATTGACCTTGAGAGCAGTAATATACAGGTATTCTTTCCAATCTGCACCCTCTTTCCCTAAATTCTCCCATCAAAATAGGGAAGTCTCTGCTATTAAATGGTTTGTGGCACAATTATTAAAGGCCAGCATAAGAAAATTTAACATTTATATATTACTGTTCTGCAGGGGAGTCTTAGGATAAATAGAATTCAAATAAACCTTCTAAGCTGGAAAATGAAAAGCAGAAAGCCATTCAGACAGATGTTTGCTTTCTTAATACATATCACAGCTGAAAACATAGTCTTCAGTTCCTCTTTCAGGGTGTGTTTTTGTTTTGTTTTCCTGAGTTGGCTGGATTATTTTCATAAATCTTTAATAGGTACTAAACAAGTCTGACAAGGCATTTTTCTCTCATCTCAAATTTCAAGTCTGGTCAAACAAGTATGGAAGTTAATCTCCATCATGTGTAACATTTGTTTACCAACATTTGTCTACCAAGATGATGGATCTTGCTATTTAATTGTCACGTGCAATTGATGCACAGATTAATGGGCTATACTTTGAAAAATGGTAACATTTGACAATGGATGGTTACATGCTCAAGTGTTCTGTGTGCAGGGAAAAGTAGAAATCCGCAGAGAAGCATTCCACCAGTTATTGATGACACTAGAGTTAAAACTACCCTTGAATCAGTATCAGGTTACTTGTCCAATATATTAACCAAAGTTCAAAGCTCTTGCATCCTATTCATAAGTTAATAATAATTTATGATGCTTTTGGAAACAATTTTTTAAAGTGATGGTTGATGTTAGTGGTTCAGAGTTTTGGTTTGGTTCAGACAAACTATTGGCAGCCTGGACTCCTATCTGAAGCTTATGCAAACTATTAAACTACTTGAATCTGGTCCTTCAAGAAACTGAGTGCTTTCTGCTGAGCAAACTCAACATCCATTGACTTCGGTGAGCTAGTTTTTCTTGATAAATACATTACATAATTTAATACTGATAGCAAATTAACATAAGCCCGAATTGTTTATGGCTATAAAGGTAGTGTGTGATTTCATTTCTCTGTTACATTCAAACTGAACTCATTAAACAATCATATATTTTTAAGGCCAAAAGTGAATGGTCATTGGATCATCTAGTCTGACTTCCTGTATAACGCATTCCATGGAATTTCTCCCAGTTGCCTCTATATTGAGTCAACTAACTTGTGTTTTGCTAAAGCATGTATTCCAGAAAGGCATTCAGGCTTGATTAGCAGATATTACGAGATGGAAAATTCACAATGTCTCTTGATAGCTTGTTCCAATGGTTAATAAACCTTAAGGTTTAAAATGTGTGTCTTATTTCTAATTTGAATTTCTCTGGCCTTAACTAAGCATCGACAGTATTCTAAAAGGTAAAGGTACTATAGCAATAACACAAAAATCTATTTTTACAAACCTAAAAATAAAATAAAATTTTGAAAAAATTGGCTAATGGGAAGTTTATCACTCTCTCATTCTTTCCCAGGGGAATTTTTGCAGGACAAGTCAACATGTAACAATGAATATTAAATATTTTCATATGGTACCCCTTAAAGTGTGGTGTCATTAACAGAGAATTAATTCCAATTGTGCAAACTATTCACAAAATGCTGAGTATTGTAAGCCACCAGATCCCTAATAACTAGATGACCGTGAATTCTGATGGTTCAGCAGAAGTCCACTTGATATCCAAGTAAACACCCATATTTTTTCTCTACTAGTTATTTGAATATCAAAACAGTGTTTCAAAGCAGATTAAGAAACAATTCAACTTCATAGTATTTATAGGCATGAAATTGGATAATTTGGATTTAATTACATTGCTACGTTTTCTTACACAGTTTGACAATTAAAAAAAAACACCTCTTAAGATTAAAATTCAGTACTTCAGTAGTTTTTAGTCCGAATGGTTGCTGGGAATATTTCCTGGGTTTTCAACAGAAAAACAGGGATATAATTGGTTGGGATTTGTAGTAGCAGAGTTTAGAGATGTAGAAAATGATTTAGACAAATCCACTTAACTAAATGAAGGAATACAGTAGCTATTTGGTAGTTTGAATGGATATTTTCCCTACTGTCTAGCAATAGAATGGCTTGAAACACCCGACTAGGTTGGTTAAGTGTACCCAGTTTACCGAAGTATGCATGCAATACTATGAAGTAGCTATCTGAGTTGTTTGGGTTTTTTTAAAATATTTTCAAGACTATAATATCCAGGAGTTTATAGGGAGAATGTGTATCCCACAACTCATGAATTCATTATCTCCTGGGTTTCTCCAGGATATTTGAAGTTCTTAGATACTCATTCGAGCTGCTTAAAACTCTTGGGCCAAATTCTGACAAATTCAATTATGTCAGCTAGATTGTGCCCACTTACACCAGGCAGGAATTTCATCTTTTACCTCCTCTGATAGCTAATACATAGCACTTTTCACTCAGAAGCATCTGAAAGCCATTTACTAATGTATCTGTATACAGGGATTGCTCTGCAACACACACTTGTTGAAATGCAGCAATTGTTTCAAAGATGTACACCAAAACCACATTTTAAGGCAGAGAGAGAAAAATTGCAAAGATGAGTGTAGAAGACTGGCGCATTACATAAAGAGAACTACTACCTACTGACTTTACTTGTAGTTAACTGTATTATTGACACTTCCCTTATGGTCTCAGATTTTTTTCCCCACCTTTGAATGCTATGACAGGTTATGAGAAGGTCCAAGGAGAAGATTGTGGTAACATTTTATTTTGTCTCACTTATTTCATGATTCTTTTGATCATACCACCATATATAAAATCTCTGATGCCAAATTTTATATGTATCAATTATAATGTAGAAAGAATAGAAGCAGCACAGGTACTCTGTAACTTAGAGGTACTAAAACTATTGCTTTCATGCATTTCAATGATGATCACCTGATACAAATTACCTCTAGAAGTGGAAGAGAGAGGATTTGTTTATATATTTTATTATGTTGATTCATAAGATCCACCCCCCATTAATCCTGCGGACTGGGTGGCATGACAAAAGAATGAGCCTGCCCTATGTAACAATTGGTTGGCTGCTCGTTCCATCAGTGATGAGATGAACTTTAATGTGTGACCAGAAGATGAACAAATCCCAGTCTCTGCAGAACCAAGGGGGAAGTAATTCCAATGCCTTCATGAAGGCTGCACTGTCAGCAGCTACCTCCCTTTTAAACTATTGATCTGAACTATGGCATTATGGTTCTGGGAGAGATGCCGTGTCTTAGGAAACAAGAGTGTAAACCATGTCGGTGTTTGTAGCTAAAGAGGTGGAACTCTACCCAGAAATTAATCAGTAGTCAATAAACCTGCTGGAGCACTGACACCATATTTTCCTGGTGGAAAGCTCCACTTGGCAACTGGGCCACTGACTTATGCCCCAGCTTCAGTTTCTGGGGGGAGGGATAGCTCAGTGGTTTGAGCATTGGCCTGTTAACCCAGAGTTGTGAGTTCAATCCTTGAGGGGGCCATTTGGGGATTGGTCCTGCTTTGAGCAGGGGGTTGGACTAGATGATCTCCTGAGGTCCCTTCCAACCCTAATAATCTATGATTAATCTATGAATGGTTAAAAGATGTTAACTTGTGTAGAATATATTGCTATATATATCTTTGAGGTGATAAAGGCATGGATATGTAATTAGGACCACACTCAAAGGAAATGGTCACACTTGCCACACCAAACACAGGTGGAAACACTCTTGTCTCTGTCTCTTACTTGCCCATCTTGCACAGCAACTGTGAGTTTAACTAAATCTCCACATTATGAACTTCAGTGGCAAGTGACAGTTATATTCTCTTAATCAGAAGAGCTGATATAACAGGAAGGACGACTCAGCATTAGCCTCAGACAAAATCCCCTATTCTTCAGTTTCTGCATTGGAGAGAACCATATTGGTGTAATCTGAGACAAGTGATATTTGCTTGTCAGCCTGCCTCAGAACTCTTCCAAAGTGAATACATCAGAAATTCTGTTCACTTCTTGGGTATGGTTTATTATTATTATTATTATTTATTTATTTATTTATTTATTTATTTTTATTTTTTGTGCACCAAAGTGAGATTTCATGTTGCTATTTATCTCTTGAAATGAGACCAAACAGAAATCCAGCATCCAACTTTTGAGGAAAAGGATTTTGGAGCCACATTGGCATCTGAAATTTGCTTCTCAGGCCCATTTCTGCTCTTTACTCCTAAAGTATCAAACTCTAGATATAATCCACCGAGAAAGAACTAATGGCATCTGTGCTAATCAGTGCCAAATCCTGGAGGAACTGATTTGTTTTGTTTAATATGATCCTCTGGTGCTTGGGAAGGTTAGATTTTTGCAGACTTAGTTTGCACACCCTTTGTTCCTTTTGAAACGATGAAGCAGTAATTTGCAAGACTGCCCATTGATCTTTCTTTTTGTTATGATCACTGTAAAAGTTTTTCAAAGTGCATTGCGGTTCATAGTACTGATTTTTTTGCATAAGACAAAACTGCAGTGAGCTTGATGGGGAAACTTAATAAAGAGAATAAGTGATAAAGTGTTACATTATATAGTAAGGAGATGTGTCAACTTCAAATATTAAATCTAGATCATTATGCAAGCTTCTTTTGTTAAATAAATGATGTTTTAGAAGTAATGAATAAGAAAGTTGATTAGATACAAGTAGATAGTATACAAATATACTAACTGGTTATGAAAATATAATATATAAATGTGTATTTCTTTAAAAAAAAAACACGAGGTGAATGTTGTGGTCTGGAAGATGAACTATAAACAGTACCTACTAAACTGAAATGTTACATGCAGTTCAGTGCTGTTTAAAAGCTTTCTACTACAGCAACTTTGATCTACCTCTACTGTGGGCAATAACCCCTCTTCTGTTCCATTTCTGGAAAGCTATGGGTTTATGCAAAAAATACCAATCTATTGCAGTGCTTGTTGTGATATGTAGGCATTTCCCTATGGACCTGTTACTAATGTGCTACTTTGGATGACTTTCTTGACTTTTCCTCTTCCATTGGAAGCCTAAGAAGAGTTCTGGCAAAGTGAGAGCACTATGATAGTGTGCTGCTAAAGAGACAATGAGAGAGTATTTACCAGGTGGCAGGTGGTGGCCCTGCAATGGAAGATTGATGCAGCACAGTGAATAGGCGAGTAACAGTGTCTGAGACACAACAATAAAGAGGTTCTCTGCAAGTGAACTTGAAGTTTCATGTGTCTGTTTGGGGGTTGGAAATCCTGCTACAGACCCAATTTTATTAAAGTGTAGTTCTCTTTTGAAATGAGATTATTTAAAATCAGTATCATATTATTGAACAGATCTGTGTATTGTGTGTGCTCAGAGTCACTTTTGCTTGAGTCACTGGCAAAAAGACTTTTTTATTACATTTTCATCCTGTTAGCTTGCAGAGCCAACCTAAAAAAGACAGTGAGATAGATTCTGTTCCCTCTAGTGCATCAGCAGTGTAGTTCATTGGCCTTATAGGTGAAACTCAATCAGTTGCACACCTGGATAAAACTATTAATGACAATGGAATTGGCAGAGGTGTCATGTTGAATGCAATGGGATTCACGGGCATGGATAATTAGCAATAGCACTTCCCCTTATTTTAACTACTATTCTGTGCTTAGCAGCATTTTAAGTTCTGCTGCTTTACACACAGTGCTTTCTAGCACTGACTGGCTAAACAGGTTTAGAAACAGAGGCCCACTGGAGCAATAGGTTGTTGAGTGGCCTCCGGCAAATGTTATTTTTTCTGTATTTGTTCTCAGTGGGATTAAAATAAAATGCTATTGGCAGCAAAAAAAATGCAAAGTTTTATTTGTGCAATAACTGAGCAAGTAGAGTACATCTTATAATGGTATAGCCCTTAGATAACTACCTATAAGGGTTCTTTATCCCTTGAACATTTTCTTCTCTCATCTGGTTTAAGGGACCTTTTACCAATTACCTAACCATATCTGAATGCCTAAATTATATGAAATCACAACCTCTACCACAACCTGTTTTCTAGTACTTCAATGGTTTTCTTACGGTTCACGCTTCATAGAAATTCCTAAATTCTGACAAAAGCAATGCCTCTGGGACTGACATGATAACATAGCAAGCAGGTCATGGCACATACAAGAAGGTGGATTCCAGTTCTAAATCCTGATGCTCTCACTTGCCAGTTTTATCATAGAAACTTTAAGGTAACAATCACTTCAAGCATTCTGAATGTCATCACAGTGATTTTATGTTAATATGGCACCTTTTTACGTGGCTAGATCTCAAAGTGCTTCACAAAGTAACAACTAAAATTACTAAACAATCTGTTCTCCCTTGCATTTTCCTTTGATGCTGGAAGTTCCTTTTCCAGATTTGAAGAAGAGCTCTCTGTGGCTCAAAAACTTATCTATCTCACCCATAAGTGCTGGAACTAAAGGTGCTGCTGCACCCCCTTACTTGAAGTGTTTCCCATTATATACAGGGTTTATAGTTTGGTTCAATGAATCTCAGCACCCCCACTAAAAATGGTTCAGCACCCCTGATCTCATCAACATAATTTGGTCCAGTAAAATATATTAACTCACCCACTTTGAATCTCTAAAGTAACAACTAATCATCTGGCCCTCAACTGAAGTGCTGCTACAGGTTAAACTCAGCAGCTGTTAATTCTGTAATGAAATTTGAGAAGAGTTTAAACCAGCAAATAAAGAAAAAAATTATTCCATTGAAATTATGAAGGGAATATCCTGAACTTTGACTGAGCCAGGTGTAGGGAAATGTGAGTATTTCTGAATAAGCTTTTTCCATAACTAGTACAAATAGTTAATTATAGTACTTGGCTAATCATTGTTACCCATCGGAATTCCAGTCGTTCAGGTGTATTAACTCATTTAAATTGGCAACAGAAGACTTTTTTTTAAAGTCAATTTTCCTTGCTTTATATATACATATATACTCATGAACTTTTATTTTCAATCATAGGATTACATTCGAATACACATGTAGCACAGAAATGCTATTTTCCTAAGCTCAGCAATCAGGTCAACTCAGAGAATTAGAGGAGGCTCACCACATTCAAATAATTCTATTACCAAAAACAAAGACTATTCAACTACTAGAAAACCAACCTAAACAGCCATATGTGTAAAAAGCAGCAGAATTAAATTATATATATATATATATATATATATATATATATTAAAACAATATCCCATGACACTGATGTTTTGGATCTGTTATTTGGATGTTTTCAGCCTATTGTCTAATGTATTGAATCATGGGAGCTGTTTTAGTTAGTTAGGCAAAAGATAAAACTGGTGACTACTATGCAAGCAAATCAGAGCTTTGAGATACCTAAAGACACAGTTGCCCAAACAAAGAGGCCAGGCAGGTACAATATTCATTTATCAGTCTCTAAGATCCATTTTACCCATCTGTTATGCTTCCTTCTCTAGAGGATTGTCCCAAACTACCCCTCCAGATGTTTGACTGCTTAAAGTTCTCAATTAAGACTTCAAGCAACCATTATTGCTTCCTAGAGCCTCAAAGAACTTTGATTAATCAATGTAAAATATGAGCAAATATTCATTATTACTCATTTTGTATATCTTATCAAGAATGCAGCTAAGTGCTCATGAAACACTGTGCCATGTTAATATTATTAATGCGCAGTATTAATGCGCAATTGAATCTGTGATAAAGCCTTTATGCAGTGAGTTCAAAGAAGGATACAAGTCTCCAAAATTTCTTGTTCACAACAAAACATCATTTTAAAACCTTCTTTGCCTGTATTGATTGATGCTTGGACTTGTCTTGAATATACAAAGCCAAATTCTGCCCTTGGAATATGTCAGTCATTTTAATGTTATTTTTAAAGGAATATCTTGCAGTATAGGTTTTAACTAGTACCAGCTGGAAATTTTCCAGTGGAACATTTTTTGGTTGGAAAATGCCTATTTATTGAAATAAAAATGTTTTGCGGGAATGTGTTGATTTTATTGAATCTTTTGATGGAAACAGGCAGATTTCAAGTATGAAACCTGTCTTGTTTCCATCCAATTACCCACCTTGTCAGCTATTAGAGAGTCAGGAACCTAGAAGCCCTGGGAACCCCCAACTTGATCTGTGACTCACAGGCTTCTAGGCTTTTTGTTCCGTAGTGGGGAGCCCAGCAGCTGTAGAAGCCCCAGTTTGAGCCAGAGCTATCAGGGATTCCAGGCTCCTGGCTCCTAGGTCACCCACAAGTGGGCAGAAGAAACTTGGGGAGCTCCAGGTGGCTTGGGTTATGAACTTCATTTTCAAAAAGTACAGAGTGTTGCTTTGATTATTATAAAATAAAAGTTTTGGACCTCCCCCTTTTCACCCTTCCCCCTCAGTTCATAGGAAATACTCAAATTGCAGGTTTGGGTTTTGAAGTGAAATGACATTTAACAAAAAACAAAAACAAAACACAAACAGAATTGCCAGCAGAAGGGGCATTCTGAGTTCCAACTAGCCCTACTTTTAACTAGTTCATTTTAATATAATATGGGGCATACTATTTTTCAGTCAGATAAGATTCAGCAGAGCAAAGCTTAATCTAAAAATGTATATGCTACCTTGAGATCGCTCTCTTCTTTCCCCTTCCCTCCTTTTTCTTCTTCCCTATATTATATTTCTATTGCAGAAAGAAACTCCGATATCTGGACAAGTCTTGTCAAGAAAAATCACTCAAATATCAAATATGTATTTCCATGCCAATATTGCCATCTAGTTATTGTATACTTGTTCATATGACAACAATATTCCATTTCTGTATTTCATCATTATTAAAAAGGTAATAAAACTTTGCTCATAAAAAGATCTTTTTAATTAGGAGGCTGGATTGTTGCTAAAATTAGCAGTAGCAGCATTTCAGAACATTTTGATAATCATACATCTGTAAATCTGAGGAGCGCTTGTGCACTGGGGGAGGCAATAGCAACTGAAGAAAGGGCCCACTTTTCCTCACCTTTGTGTTAATTAGTTTCTGTTTAATGCCATCTAATCCATGGGAGGATTTTGAGTTGTTTTGCATGTTGTTTGCAGACAGGTACAAGTAATTAGTTGTATAAATTCAACCTGATTTCTTATTTCATTTATACTGCTAAGTCTGTGTTAAGATACAAAGAATTTATTAGCAAACATGGAGATTTTTTCATGGACAAGAAAATCCTTGCAACCCAGCCACATACTGCTCAGAATTGGATTCCAGTTTTGCGTTTAACTAAGATAAAGGACACAGTGTGAATATAAGCTACTGAAAAAGGACTGTGTATTTAGTATGATATGTCTTGCTTTCTGATATAGAATATATGACTTTAAAGAAAACTCAGACTTTTCAAAGTGAGAAAAAATAGAAGTTGAAGCAGCAGGTGCAATTCTCTGTGTGCATTTCTCCAAATGCTATCCCACCCACTACAGCATGGCTCTTTCACTCAGGATTGTTTGCAGGATTAATATAACATAATTGTAACTAGGCATACTGTGTAACACAGGCAGCAAAACCCTGTAACAAACTTTTATTCAAACGCCTCAGGGACTTAACTCAAAACTAGATCAGAGGAAATAATTTGTAACAGATAATTTAGTCAACACACTTGCTTCACTATGGGAAATATCTATAAAGAGATTTTCTCATCTATGTTCATCATTATTAAAAATTATTCAACAAAACTGTCTTCAATTTTGTTTAGTCTGTGGCTTGGTTTCGAAAACCAAGCTATGTTGCTTAAGACCAAGGTCCAATTCTCTGGTCTTCCACAGACTTCTTGTGTGACATTGGGAAAGTCAATAAGTCCCACATCATCAAAGATATTTAGGTACCTAACATCCACTGAATTTTGTTTCGACTTTCCTATTTAACAGGTGCACTGTGAGGATAAATACACTTTAAAAAATTGTGAGGCCTTTAGATAATAAGGAAATGGGTGACATATTAGCATCTAAGATAGGCTGGTAGAAAAAGAGTGTTATAGTATTTTTTTCCATCCCATTATTAGATGAGAACTACTGTTGTAAATCAGGGTTTTAGTGTGAATATGAATAGAAAATAAATTTAAGTTCATTTTCTGAGAATATTTGAGCATGCAAACTTAAAATTCACTTTCTACAAACATCTGTTCTAGTTAAATGTGAATACACAAATGTCTCATGAGGGTGAACACAAGAGGAGCGGAGCTGGCCAAAGAGAATGAGTTTAAAACTAAGAACAGATATTCAGTTTACATTAGTGGTTCTCAAACTTTTCCATATTGTGACCCCATATTATAAGAGAAACACATGTTGGGACCATCTTCCCATCTAGCCATATAGAAGGGGAGCAGGCAGTTAAACCTTCAAGTCGTAATCCACACACTGCATTTTTTTGCAGTATTTGTAACAGTCAGAACTGGCAGATCCTTTTGCATTTTCCTATTTTATTTTATTTTAATCAACTGTAAATAAATAGCACCACCACTCAACAACTAACAAGCACAAACCAATGCAAATAATTGATAGCATTTCATAAATGGAAAAGTGTCTAGGACCAGTAAAGAGAGTTCAGACTCTCACCAGCACTCCTGCATTTCACATATTTATTATGATATTCACTCAGCTCTCCTTGAAACTGCAAAACCTTGAGAGAGAATTGAATTTATAAACGGTTCCATATAAACCTTAGTTCCTTTTGTAGCTAGCTGCATCTCAGTCCTATCCCTGCATAACCTCCTCCTCCCCCCAACAGTTTTTTCTTTGGGGGGGGCTACATTAATGAATCTTTTTTTGTCTAGTTGGATATTTCTGTTATGAACAGGCACAAACACACAGCAAGATTATTTTTCTTCCTACAGCCTTCAGGACAAGCACTTCGATCCCGAAGACATGATGTTTTCTCCTCACCCACCATTAGCAGAAGCCATGTCTCCCTCTAAGGACAGCATTCCTGTAGTCAGCAATCCATTCCATATTTGTTTAATTGAGGCCCAGATTTAGACAGACTCTGTGTTGGTAGCTGTGCAGTACAAGCTGTGTTACTCAGCCTCAGAGCTACTGATTCGGAGAGTAACAAATTGTGTATGTCTGCATCCCAAATGAAGAATTCCTGCTGTGTAGCAGCCTGCATGGGACTTGGAGCGAAGAGCACAAGTTGTAGGAGAGAAGAGTTTGGAGGCGACACCAGGAAGTTATTCTGTTTGCTAAATGCTAGCTGCAGTTGCAGCACCTCTCTAAACTCTTCTCTTAATAAAGAGCCTGTTTAGTTTAACAAGCACACCGTACATAGCCAAATCTGTGTTTACTATTCTCAAACTGGTCTTTTCTCCATTTCAGGGAATGTTGCACTTCTTACGTCCCTATACCTCTTCATGCCCACCACCCAACTCAGCTAAAATCCTTATGCTGCTGTCATATCTCCCTATTTCTCAAGTTACTAGCTCACTGTTAGCCCTCTGACTGAACTTCTTTTCTCCTCCCTTTGGTACCTGGCCTGAGGAGTCAATAAAGAAAAGAGCCATGCATACTTTAAGGTTTAGGCGGTTGGGCCCAGTGACAGTTCTGTATGTGTGTGTGTGGAAATAGGAAATGGCAGAACCCTTAGAGGGTTCCATTAGTGGGACTCTGACCTAAACACTCTAACCTAAATTTCTTTGTACTGCATTATACTTGAAGATATAACACAGTGTTCTTATTTTGTTTGTTTGAATTTTTATAAACGGTAATTAAGTTAGATATATTCTCTTTAAGGGCCCAATTAAACTAAAGCAAAATGTCAGGCTCTCAGCCTTATGTGGGTTTTGATGTAGAAGCATCATATATAATATAAAATTTTACTGAACTGAGCCCTAAAGTTGCAATTTTCTCTATAGAACTATTGTTAGACCAAAGGCTATTTTACAGTCTCATTGTCTTATTCTCTCTGCTGCAGTCAGAAAATAGCTGTTTGATATGTATTTCAAAAGGATTTCAGAGTTTTGTGCAGACTGGCTTTGTTAGACATGAGCTGCAAATGAAATAAGGTTTATCATATCGACTCGCTAACTGTAAATGAGGTTATTTCATTCAGAGGCGAAGAAAAATCTTGGGCATTGCAGAAGCATTTCACAAAGGCTATTTTGATATATTTGTTATTCATATTTCAGTGGTACTAACAAAGCGAACATCATGAACTCTAATGTGTTTGAACTGGTATTAGCTAACAAGGCATAAGAGGATACAGTTTATAAAATGATACAAATTAGACAGCTAACATCAATAATTTAGCAACTTTATTTTCCAGCAGGAACAATTTTGCTTTCTCATGTACTGCTATAAATGTAAAATAATGGCTTTCTATAAAGGCATGTAATCCTTTTATCTTGGATACAGGCTTGGAGAACAGCAGATCTGATATGATATTCTAATATTAAAAACGATACTAGATAGCCAAATACAAATTTTTGTCATCCTCTGTCCCTTCAGAACGACCATGAAAGATTACCAAAGCTAATTAAGTGTTCATTTTTCCCCCCTGGGATTGTAATAAATTGTTGTTCTGAATTAATAAAAAGCTCTATTTATAATGGACGATATTACGTTATGATCAATACTCATGCAAGATTTAGCATCCGATTTAAAAGAGACTGCTACAATGCTAAAAGGTAAATAATTCATGAAGCAGCCTCTCCTACATGGCTCATACCAGTGAAGAAGGAAAGGTGTCCATTTATAACAACACCACTACTGTCCTTGCAGATGTGTGGATCCCAACATAAATATTAGTGAGCTCCGTTAAACTGTACAATGAGAATCACACAGATCATGCAGATTTGCTAAAAGGAAAACTCTGTAGCCTCCTCTTTAATGACATATGTCTTGCCTGCAGTGACTTTAAATATCTTACATGCAGTGAGTGGACAAGAAAGTGTGGCACACAATAAGAGCCTGATCCTGCAGCTAATGGAATTGTTCCTAAGAATTGCAGGACCAAGGCCTACATTTATCGAACTAGAGACTATGGGCCAGATCCTGCTCCTATTGATTCCATTGGGAGCACAGTTGGGCCCTATACTGTAGTATTGTTAGAGCTAATACAACATCACAATTTTTAGCTTCTGATTACAATTAAGGATGGCTCTGCAGAGAAGGTTCAGGCTTAGCTAGTCATTTAGAGATTTCAAAATAAATTTCATCAAATATGTTGAGCTTGTAGAACCTATTTGTAAAACAAGGTTTCCTACTGTAAAAAAAAAAGTTATATTGAAATGTAACAATAAACTGAGGGACAAAATAAGGATCCACATTTCTTGTGTTACAGATGAGTGATTCAATAAACACTGTTACTCTACATTAGGCATATCAGACTAATATAAGAAAGTCTACCAAATGTAGGTAATCCTGTGTTACTACATTTTGAACAGTAATTGAATAAACACAATTCATTTCAAGGAATGGTGGAAATAAACATGAGACAAAAAATAAGCTAATATTTAAAAAAGGGAAATAGAAATAAGCTATATACCGTGTATTACGTCTGTATTTATTCAAGCCAGTGATGGAGACTATGCTTCAGTAAATATATCCTGTGAGTGGTTTTCAGGGCAGGCAGAAAAAGTCCATTTTATATGATGTTATTTCTTCCCCATAATGATAGTTCTGGCATTTTTTCTCTTTCATTCTGTTACTGAAGGAGGATTAAGATATTTCTAATGTCATAAAAGTACTTTTTTGGACAAGAGTGATGGTATTTTAGTAAAAGCATCCTAAAATACATCGATATAAGGATTATCTGAATTCAAGCCTAACAGACAAATTTAGTAGTAGGCAATGATTGGGATATTCAGGGATTCTCAGCTACTGGTATAGACTCATATCCAGAAGGAAGCAATTTTCTCACAAGACAAAAGGTACATGTAACTAAGATGCTGGAGAATGTTAATACCTGCAGCTGGCTGTCAAGTCTAAGGTTACTTGAATACGGTCTAGTTGGCTGTTCTAACAGTCTTTTATATTTCCTTGTTATTTAGCATTAGGCAGGTAGTACCAACTGGAAAGGTTAATTCACCAATTTGCCCAGCGGCATTCCAGTTTTCTTCAGTCAATGTTAGGTTATATTCTGTAATTTGGCTTTATCTGAGGTGGGTGTGAGAGATATTAGAGGGCTAGTGTGTATCCAGTGATAACAGTGCCTATTAAAACATAGTTGTCCAGCTGTGAAACAATGTCTCCTAGCAGGGAAGTGCTGAGTGTTGTATGTAGGACCACTTTGAGGAAAGGTCTGATTTGTGACTACAAGGAGGCTTCCGAGTCTGTCATGTCCTCTCTTTTTTAATGTTACTACTATCACAATTTTGATTTAATCCTTAGATTAGAAGAAGAGGGTAGAAAAATTTAAATAAGGGAAAGATTCTTTTCAGAATATACAAGAATAATTACATGCTGAGGGTGACAGCCTCACCCCTATTCTGGCCCCTTGATGTCGAGTGTGTGTGTGGGGTGAAGTAACAAAAACATAAAACCCGCCTCTAACAGGGGGAGGATTCCTGTGGCAAAGGCATTGTGGAAGACAGTCATAAACCCTAAGGAGTCCCTCAACAGCCACAGCATATGTATGTTTTAAGGGGAGTAGCTGAGCAGAGGATAAGTGTGTCAATGCCATGGCTGCATGAAGCGCTACAGAAATTCCAGGCAATGCTGCGGCCTGTATGTTGGTCTGTTTTACTCTGGGACCCTCTCCATCTTGAAGAGCATTTCAGGATCAGGAGGGCACAAAGGTCCATTTTAAAGCCTCATCCTCTAAGGCTGCTAGTTCTTTGCTGCACCTCTGAGAAGCACAGCACAGAATTTCACCATAGATTTTTCTTGAGAAGAGTTTCAAATGAGGGATGGAGAGGGATAGAGAAGAGCAGATTACAGCAAATTAGGAAGGTAATTTCACATTTGTCCTCACATTTGCTGGCCAAATGTGAACCATCTACCATTTTTTCTCTTATAGTGAGGAAAAATGGTAATTTAAGTTTGTTAGGAAGATCAATATGTTTATACGTCAGTGTATTTTTAATAAAATATTTTCATGCTGTAATGGCTGGCTCCATGCTTTAATGGTACACTCTGTCCCAGACCTGCCCTTGCTTTAAAGGTGCCTGGCCCAGGTCCAGTGCCCATTGATTCCAATGGTCACTGAATTGGCACCCTTTTTCCAAAGTCTCACTTCATATTTCCTCATAGTTCCCTGGTTTATCCTGTGGGGCCAGTAGAGTTTCCACCTGGTTACCTTTTACAGGGGCGGCTCCAGGCCCCAGCATGCCAAGCGAATGCTTGGGGCAGCATGCCGCAGGGGGGCGCTCTGCCGGTCACTGGGAGGGTGGCAGGCAGGCTGCCTTCGGCGGCATGCCTGCGGAGGGTCCGCTGGTCCCGCGGCTTCGGTGGACCTCCCGCAGGCTGAAGCCGCGTGACCCGCGGACCCTCCGCAGTCACGCCTGCGGGAGGTCCACCGGAGCCGCGGGACCAGCAAGCGGCAGAGCGCCCCCCCCCACGGCATGACGCCGTGCTTGGGGCGGCGAAATGTGTAGAGCCGCCCCTGACCTTTTACATTGGTACAGTACCAAAGGTACATTTTCAAGATGAGAGGGAGAATAGTGACTTTCCTGTTCTCCAGAATTGAACCTCTTCTCCCCGTCTGACCATTTTGGCTTTATTTAAATGTCTGCTACTCAAACACCTCTTAGAGACTTCCTCTTTTTCTTTAGCTAAGTGTCAGTTTCATTCACAGTTGAGAATTTTTCTTCAGATCTGAATTGCTTGAAGACTCTGATTTAAGAATACTGTAAATGGGATCTCCCTCACCATTCTCCAGTCAGCAACAAAAGAGAGACTAGGACCTGCAGGGTCTGTATTCTACAGACCCCCTGTTCTTCAGAATGAAGCTGGCACTTTATAGGAAGTCAAACATCTAATTATATTAGAAAGAGGCTGAACCCCTGTTCTGACACTGTCTCTTCTGTTATTCTAATTTATACAAGTTCCTGGGTTTTCTTAAAATAGGCTCTTTAAAATTATATTAATGCTTATCCTTGTACAGAATCAGTGCTGCAGTGCTCTAAGAACAGGACAGATACATGGAACAACATTTATATTCAGGATCATGACTCACCTCATAAAAAGCATCACCAGTGCTTCCTATTTTCATAGCTGTAATTAGTTTCTTAAAGGCGCAATGTGTCAAAGTTAAGGTGTTCATTCTTCTTGAAATTCCATAGTATTACTATGACCTGGAAAGTAAGTTACTTGGTTACTTCAAAT
This sequence comes from Mauremys mutica, assembly GCF_020497125.1. Classification (NCBI taxonomy): domain Eukaryota; kingdom Metazoa; phylum Chordata; order Testudines; family Geoemydidae; genus Mauremys; species Mauremys mutica. Next base: position 31,337,980 of record NC_059080.1, on the reverse strand, counting down.
GCAAAAACCTTTGGTGATTGGTGAGGCAGGTCTACTAGGGCTAGTCATTCAGAATTTTTCATAATGTAACTCATTGCCTGAAAGATTTAATTGTCTGCTGAAGCCTCGGAATTGGATCATGGAAAGGTGAGAGACAAGGTTATTGTTGGCACAGAGTCAAACACATGTTCAGAAGAAACCACTTTGTATCAGGGAAGTGCAGGATGTAAAGTTATTGCCACAGTCCAGGTTCCAAAGCTAAACAAAAGAGGAGATAGGAGAATTCTTCTCTTGTCTCTCTTCCTAAACTGAAAGTCAATAGAAGAAAGACATTGTGTGTGAAAAGCTTAGTTTGCTGTGAGAGAATCCTGTGGACATTATCAGATGCTAGTTTGCTTTTTATAAAGCCAATTTGATTGTATGAGTGAATAAAGATGACTGAAGGAAGAATTTCACAGCACCTCAAGGACAGTGCTTGTGAATTTTTTTTATATGTTTGAATCTGACCTTGAAATTCCCACTGAAGTAGAACTAGTATTGACTTCAGTGTCCTGGTATTGTGAAGGGTAATATGTCTGTGCATGTAACGGAGTGGCTTGCCCCATGGGCTGGAGAGCCTTGGGCTAAGGCAAACCTGATTATGGAATGAGTCACAGCTGAGGGAAATTTAGGCAATTCCCTATAAAGAAGGGAGAGCTGAGAGGATTGGCTGGCAGGTCAGAGTGGGAGAGAAGATCCTTGGGGGTGAAAGAAAATTCCAGAGCAGAAAGTATGGTCTTTAGTTTCAGACTGTGGGTTGCTGTAAACTGGTTCTGGTATTAAATGAGTTCAGGCAGGGGCACTGGTAATCAGAGAAAGCCTCTGCATGTTCTTAAAGGGTCCTGAAGAGAGAATAAGACAGAGATGGGGGTGGGTCTGCAGACACACTGCTAGTCAGGAGGGAGTGTTCACTAAACAGCCAGTACCGTTATAGTCAGAAGAGACTATCTCTGCCTCTTTTGGCAAAATGTTAATATGTGGCCTCTCATCTTTGTTCACAGTTAAAATCACTTGAATTACTTGTTAATAGTTAAAACTGATAACTATGAAATGGGTACAGTTATAGAAAACTCGTAGCTTAAAAATATTAATGGAAATTTCCACTTTGCAAATACAGAAACTATCTATTAAAATGGCAAATCTCTCTGGTGCTCTCATCTTAATGTCCATAATATTTGACTTCCCCACCTCAATTTCAATCCTGCCTGTATGCTAATTTTCTGGGAAAGGCAAATATAATTCACCTCTTCTGCATTCTGTTGTAGCAATGAGAATAAATGACTGTACACTGATAATGCTTATATGGCACTTAGCTTTAAGTACCACCACTTAAATATTAGTACATATATTTATGAAAGACTGAATTGAGGAAGAGTTGTCTGAAAGAAAAGTAGCAGTTGGTAAAGTGAGGGTAAAATTTTTATGTTGGAGCCCAGTGTACTGCTACAAACCTACAGTGAGAGTCTGAGGGCAATTAAGCACAGGGAATTTTCTGAATGTATCAGTTTCAGAAACACCTGTGCGATTTATTTGTATGCAGTGCTGATGCACTGTGAATATTCGCAAAACTATTCAAGAGCCCTCAAATTTGTGTTACAGAGTTCTAATGGCTGAATAATGGGTTGGGGTATTGTTCGTGGAAGGAACAATCACATGGCATGGTGCAGAGTGAATTCTCCTTCCTCTGCAACCAAAAAGGTGGGGTGGAAGGGGCTATGCCCCCATCCTCTACAGAAGCTAGATGGAGAAGGGAAGAGATCTTCATCCTGAGCCAAACTGCTGTGTGGTGGTAGGAGAGAAAGCTTGACCTAGGAACAACAAGAACAAAAACTGCATTGGAGAAGAGAGCCATAGAAAGAAATAATATTCTCTAGGGAGTCAGAGCAAGCCACTCGCACCAGCCCTGCATCCAAAAACCCCACACAGAGAACTGGACCTAGTGGAAGGATTGTGGTCATATGAAAAGCAATAGGATGGTGGAGTCCAAAATATTTTGGATAATTAGAATGATGTTTGCAGATGCATCTAACCATTTCCTAACTTTTCCCCAAATGAACCTGTTCTGAGAACATTTTGAGATTCACCCTTTTCTTGTAAATAGTCATTTTCATGGATTTTAATTATTTTTTCCTTTGTGGAAATGGGTATCATCAGCTTATGTCCCTCGCTGCCATGCTATTACAAAGATTTCAGAAATATAAAACTGTAGCTTCGTAAAAATGAATGACAATGGATCAGCACATTCTAGTATATCTATACCAAACAATTCAGCTGTATCTCTCTGTAGCTTATATTAGGGGCTATATACATTATTGGATTCAAAGGTCTTACATTAACAACATTTCTAAAGTATGAAGAGGTTTATTATTGTTTCAGAAAGACATTTTCAAGGTTAGTGTTTTACCTACCTATGCTTTCAATATACTGCAGCTATTTGTGTAGTCTCTGTTCCACTCCAGGGCAGACAAATAGGTTTTAAAATACATTTTTATCAAATCCTAGAGAAAATAGCATTCAAGTATAGAAGTGAAGTCCACCTCTGTGCAGAGGTCCAGGATAAGCCAATGTATCACTCAAATCCCATTTAAGCCCTTTTTTTGGTATCTGGCAAAAATGAAGATGTTTGTTTCACACAATAGCAGATCAAAGAACATTCCTTTCACAGTCCAGAACTTAACAGATGAGCCCAGAAGGGAGACAAAGCCAGCAGTCACTCTAGTCTTCTATATTGTTTAACATATAGAGGGGATATCATAATGTGGTTCTTTATTCTTAGCAGGTGGAAATGACAAGGATGATTCGCCTTCAATCAGACCATCTCACCATCTCTTCTTTCCTGTTACAGTACCTTTGTGTTTGTAAAAGGTATCAGCTTGAAGTTCTGCTTACCCAGAGAACTGCGTTGACAGGGCCAATGCAAGTTACCTCACATTGCCCCACCAACCTATCCCAAACCCTGATGTAGTGGGATTGGGTCTGCGGATGAAAAGGTAATTCATTTTCATAGCTCATGAAGACATTGGCCTTTTTGTTGAGTCTGTCAGTGAGGGCTCCACTCAGACTTATTTACCTCAAACCAGGCAATGTATCAGAGACTGTGGGGAAACATTCAAAAAAGTAACAACACTCTTTTAATGTGAGTAAAATCGTGTGACATTCTGTGATACGTGAATTAATAAGGTAAATTTAAAAACAAATTGTCCATATGATTCTGACTTTTATTCTCTTCTTTCGTCATTTTTTCCCAGTTTCTGAAATGGGGGGGGTGTTTTTTGTTTGTTTTGACTAAATTGCTGCTCTTCCTCTCTTCTGTTATGGGCTGTGTTTTTTTGTTTGTTTGTTTCATATTCTGGGGGTTCTTCTCATTTCCTTATGTATCTTCTCATTTCTTTTTCTACCAATGCCCTTTTCAATATTTTACTTTAGCACTTTAAGCGTCATTTCTTTTCCTGTGTATATGTGATATCCCTTATTGTTTCGAACTTTTTCCTCTGTTGCTGGCTGAAATCCCTCCCTGTGCAGAGGGCCAACATAAGGTATATTTATCAGTTAAACTTCACTTAACCTGTCACTTAAGTGGTGTACAGGGCTTGCGTTGGCCCTCTGCCCGGAAGGGATTTCACCTCCTCTGTTCACCCTGTCTCTTGCATCTCCCATGCATTTCTTCTCCACACTCCAGTCTTCTTCTTTACCTGTCTCTCTTTTACGTCTTTGTACCCTTTATTACCTTAATTCCCTGTGGGCCAAGTCAGAGTCCTTCCAGCTTATTAGCCAGATTTCCCAGGGCAGACAAATATCTAGCCACTATCTCCCTCCAACCAAATGCTCCCCATAGCGTCATTACCATTGGTCATGTTCACCCCAGCAACCCAGTTTCTTCTCCTAGTTTGACTCAAGCCAGTGGGCTCCTATCACCTAGATAGAGTTTTGACCTTTCTTCAGGTCAGCCAGATCTGTGTCAACCAAGAGGCTCCATTAGACTCCACCAAGAGAGGTTTTCTTTTCTTTTCTCCTCCTAGCTGAAGTATCATTAGTGTTTTGTATCATACAGTTCCGTGAGTCATGGTATGCCTAGCCGTATAAAAAGTTATGGTAAAAGAGAAAAAAAAACTTTTTTTAAAAGTTATTTCTGCAGTTATTTGAAGAGTTTGATCTGAACTATTTTGTCACACTGAAGTAATGAGTGCCTGCAAATCAAGCATTTTGCTATATGACAGGTTTAAAAAATGAGCTCTAAGGTTTTGTCATATCTCCATCTATAATGTATGATGAACTGCGTTCCCTGCATCTAATGTGGATTAAATTTTAAGGTACTCCTTAGAGCATTTACTGCATTCTCGCTTCTGTTGTGCCACAATCTTAAAGCTATATGTAACCCCTCTCCCACTAAGCCAGGGGTTCTCAAACTGCATTGCACCATGACCCCCTTTTGACAACAGAAATTACTACAGGAGCCTGCCTGAGCCCCACTGCCCAGGGTGGAGGAGGCTAAAGCCCAAGTGCTTCAGCCCCAGGTGGGAGCCTGTTACCTGAACCCCACCACCCGGGCTGAAGGCCTCAGGCTTTGACCCCAGGCAGTTGGGCTCTGGCTTTGGGGTTCCGACCCACAGTTTGAGAACTGCTGCACTAACCAGTAGTAGCTAGTGTTTGAGGGGCAGGATTCTTAAATTAAAATATTCCCTGATTTCAGGTAGTGGATATTCAGCAGATACTATAAGGATGGTGGTTGCCAACATATTCTAGCATCCTTATAAAAAGCCAAATGTATCTTGTGCTGGTATTGTATCTGCTGAATATCCACTACCTGAAATCAGGGAATTTTTGCAACCGGAATTGATTTAACTTTTTAATTTTTATTTTTATGAATGTTAAGTATTATAACTACTATAACTACTATATTTACTATATTGTATTTTCTTTCTTATTCTCTTCCTTCTCCAGCCTCTTTTTCCCATTCCCTCCAGAAAGCTTCTAATTCTAGTAAATCTGCAAAATGGTAGAAGATAAACATCTCCTAAATATATTGGACAAATGTCTTATGCCAGCATAGACATTTTGCCATAGCCTTTTTGTAGACACAGACTACACCAGCAGAGTTTTTCTGGTGGTGTAGAAACACCACCTCCCCAGATGATGCTAGCTATGTTGTCAGAAGCACTCTTCAGTGCCATGGGTGCATCCACCCTGAGGCTTTTGTCATCATGGCTATGTTAGTCAAGAGTGTAGGTATTTCACACCCCTGCCCTGCATAGCTATGACAATCTATGTTTTAAGTGTACACCAAACCTATGTTAAGGCACCCAACTAGAAATCCTGCTGGAGACAAACTCCAGTTCTTTACCTGTTTCTATTATTTAGAAATTAGGCTTGAAAAGCACTGCAGTAAGAGGGAGTGAATTTACAAATGTTACGCCTAGTCCTGCAGCCCTTATGGCAATTTCCTGCAATATCTTTGGGAGAACATCCTGTTCTAAGTTTATGTATCAGTGTGAGCCAGGGACTGTATGTAATTCCATGGGAGAGGGTGACCATGTTTCCTTCAGGAGCTAGGAACAGTGGAGGTGATAAGTCAAATTCACTCCGATTGTAACACCTCCAGACAGGGACCACCACGTTGAGAGGCTCACCTATATTAATTCAAACTGCATTATCTGGAGACCAACAGGCAAAAGAAGGCATTTTGGATAAATAGAGTTTAAATTGACTCAGGGACTTCTTTCTGATCCCACAAATGTTCAGGACCTTCTGTCCAGGGGCAAAGGGTGAGGGTGCTGGGAAGGGTTGGAAATACTTCGGCCTATTGTGTCTCTGCAAGACTCATTGCTGACCTCTGGTAAGCTTTAGCATGTGTATAGGGACATTCATTCTTTATATTTTAAAAATATGCTTGCTTAGAAAGGACTGTGTGGTCACTTATATATGGTAATTATGTTGTTCATAGCCTTGGAAGAGAAAATGAAGTGCAGATGCTGGTCTGTTTAGGCAGTCTGGCTTGCTACAAACATCACAGTATAGGCAGGGAATTACGCATTCTGGAAAAACCATGGTCAGCAGAGAGAGAGAGAGAGAGAGAGAGAGAGAGGTTTTTGCCCAAGGCAGTTGATGGTTGAGGAGCTGGTAGTGTACAGTGGGTGTCCTTGGTGGTCCATCAGGGGGAATACAGATATACTTGCCATGAACTGTGATAACAGTGAAATAGATTTGGAAAAAAAAAAGAATTCCAGTTACTTTATCTTACACATTCCTCTTAGTTGCTTGTCTACTGTTTCTATTTCCTATTGTATGCCCCTTAAATGCTTAAATGGTGTAAGAATTTTTCACTACTTTATCACTGACAGCCAATATGCAACATCTACATCCTTTACCTCAACAGGAAATTTGATCTATTGTTTGGAGAAAAGTTCACTTTTTGGTAACTGAAACCAATGCAGAAATGTTGAAATCTAATTCAAATAAACAGTTCCAAACTGTAATTATCTACAGTTCTCCTAGAGCTCCTAAAATTTTGCAGCATATGCTGATGCACCCATTATTATTTCAGTTAAAATTAATTTAATGTAATGAGTCAATGACATTAAAGATCACCTTTTCTAGCAGCTGGGCCTGTTACAAATCAAGGTCAATGATCAGTGTTGACATAATTGCACAACCAGTCAGCACTTGCTCTTCAGGTCTTGATCATGTTGAAAATAAGCACAAAAGGAAAAACACCTACTTTTAAATAGGCTACATGAAAACAAAAGGATACAACATGTGCACTGGTCACATGCAAACAAGAGGCCATCAGCAGTTTCCAGTTTCAGTACTTTTCCTTATTTTTAACTGTATTTGAATGCTCACATACTGCCCTGTCCTTTCTTGTTTGCTGTTTAGTGTTTACAGGTTTTACACAGTAACAATCAATTTCAATTACGTCTGAAGATTATTGAAGCAATAGTCAGGATCTTTTAAAAAGCAAACAACAAAATCATGGAACAGCTATTTCAGTGGAATCCTGACTGGAACATGAGCTTAGTAAGAAAAACCTTTTGTGCTCAAGCAACCACTATACAAATTTAACTGAAGAAAAGAGTAATCCCCAGTTGGTCTTTTATCACTTCAGAATCTAAAGGTAACCAAAGTGAACATTTACTGAAGTGAAACTTTTCCCATGTGCCTAAACACAAATATATCGCACAAATATTTTTCATTTAAAAATATTGTGTTTGTCAGTATGTGACAACAATCTACCGTCCCAGCTAGAAGGTGTGTGGAAAGGTCTGCTCTGCAGTGACAGGTCTGCCAACCTGGGAGACAGTGTCACATGTGCTTCCCTCTACCCCTGGCCAGTTATACGAGAGGACATGCCCTCCCATGCTTTTCAGGAAGTCTAGCACCTCTGGCAGTGCCAGCGGCCACCAGTCCTGTGGCACTGCCATCACACCAGTTGAACTTCTGACCCACTGAAGCCAATGGCAAAACTTTCACTGACTTCCCGATTTTGCCCACCAAGTCTATATTGCAAGTGTGTCCTGTGTTCCCTTTATGCACCTTCACGAGGCCAGACACAATCTGGCCCTTTATCGGTTGCTAGAAACTGAAACTCTCCTTTTAGCCACAGAAGGCCTGGTGCTGCTCCCACTTAAGTCAAAGGGAGCTTTTTTTCCAGTGATTTCAGTGGAAGAAGGTGTGGGCTCAAAATAGACAAAGCAGGCTGACAATGTATACACAGGGGATGAGTCTTCCATCGCTGCACAGCAGATTAGTTGAGAACTGACACTAATGCAAATTTGAAGTCATGTGCTTCAACAGGCAAATATAATTCTACATTGATTTATAGTACACCTATTGCCCTTTACTACTGCTCTGTATGACACAAACTACTAATACCAATACCATAACCTAACAGTAATGCTAATTTCGCAGTCAGAGAAATAAGCCCTGAAAGAGCTTAACATTTAAGTGCCGCATGCTTTAAAGACTTTTATAGTAAGCATATTGATCAATTATAAATGAAAATGTAAGGGGCTTGTGCAGCAATTATGAGAAAAATCCAGCCACTAGTACAAATAGATTTAAAATAAGTGAATAGAAATAACGATAGGAAAATCAAAGTAAGCAGGAAATGGCATTATGCAACTTCCAAAGTGGCAAAATTTTTGTAGGTGTGGTGTGTGAGGAAGTAATCAATTCTCTGTTATTCTTGAAATATGTGCAGAGATCCACTTTATATTGTGGTATGTGTCCTCCTAGGAGCAAATACAAATTAAATTTCTACTTTGAACACTTGCCTTTTTTCACCACTGGAAGGTTCAATAAGCAGCAGTTAGCAAAAGCCTGATCAATTAAACAAAATTCTCAAAGCATGAACCAGAAGTAGAAAGAGAGGAACACAGTTCTTAAACTAGTATTTTGTTTCCAGCTCTTCAAGAAGTTAAGTTAACCCATAGAAGTTAAGAGTCTCTTGTTCAAGACTCAGACACAGTCAGAAGCTACATAACCTAAGGCCAGCCACTGATGCCACACTGTTTTTTTCACTAGTCTCAGGGTACATCTACACTACGGGACTATTCAGAATTTGCATAAACCGGTTTTGTAAAACAGATTGTATAAAATCGAGTGCGCGCGGCCACACTAAACACATTAAATCGGTGGTGTGCGTCCACGGTCCGAGGCTAGCATCGACTTCTGGAGCGTTGCACTGTGGGTAGCTATTCCGTAGCTATCCCATAGTTCCCGCAGCCTCCCCTGCCCCTTGGAATTTCCGGGTTGAGATCCCAGTGCCTGATGGGGCAAAAATCATTGTCGCGGGTGGTTCTGGGTAAATGTCGTCAGTCACTCCTTCCTCTGGGAAAGCAACGGCAGACAAGCATTTCGCAGCTTTTTTCCCTGGATTGCCCTGGCAGATGCCATAGCATGGCAATCATGGAGCCTGTTTTGCCTTTTGTGACTGTCACCGTATGTGTACTAGATGCCGCTGACAGAGGCGATTCAGCAGCGCTACACAGCAGCATGCTTTTGCTTTTGCATGACAGCAGAGATGGTTACCAGCCATACTGTACCATCTACCAATCCATAAATTGGTAAAAAGATGATCATGGTTACCAGTCCTTTTGCACTGCGCCATCTGTTGCTGTCATAAGTGCCCCTGGCTGCTCTTAGCCAGGGGCGCAAAAGCCAAAATTGGGAATGACTCCCTGAGTCAATCCCTCCTTTTTGGTATCTAAAAATAGAATCAGTCCTGTCTAGAATTTGGGCAAGTGTACTAGAGAACCACTGTATCATAGAACCAGAGAGCACAGCTGCTCTGTGTCAGATCCAGCAGAAATTATGAGCTGTATTCTATTCACAGGGGGTGCTCCTGCAACAACCCCACCTGTTGATTCCGTTCTTCCCCCAGCCTTCCTGGGCTACCGTAGCATTGTCCCCCCACTTGTGTGATGAAGTAATAAAGAATGCAGGAATAAGACACAGTGACTTGTTAGTGAGAAATGAGTGGAAGGCAGCCTCCAGCTGCTATGATAGTCCAGACAGGACATTAAGAAGTGTGGAAGAGAGGAGCCCAGCATTGCGCTGCTAGTCCAGGGGCAATTGAATCTTTTCTTTACACATGAAGGGTGGGGGCTGATGGAGCTCAGCCCCCTGTTGCTATGATGAGGACGGTTACCAGCCATACTGCACCATCTACCAGGAAAAATTAGGGCCAGGCGCCCTTGACTGACCTAACGAATGCTAGTTGGCATGGTTACCAGTCCTTTTGCACTGCCCCATGTGCCAATAGGCTGATGATGACGATGGGTAGCAGTCATATTGTACCATCAGTCACCCATGGTGGGGGGGGGGAGCAAGGATGTTGGTGTTGAGTGCTGCAGCATCGCGTCTATCTGCAGCATTCAGTAAAGATAGGGTGACATGTAAAAGAGTCAAGAGAGGATTGTTTTCCCTTTCACTTCTGGGGGTGGCGAGGGGGTGCGTAAATTGCTGAGCTATGCCCTGACCCATCGCGGACACTGTTTTTGACCCTAGAAGCATTTGGAGCTCAGCCAAGAATGCAAATGCTTTTCGGATACTGCAGGAACTGTGGGATAGCTTGAGTCCTCCAGTCCATGAGCATCCATTTGATTCTTTGGCTTTCCGTTACGCTTGTCACGCAGCAGTGCGCTGAGTCCCTCCTATGGCGTCTGTCTGGAGATTTTTTAAAAATGATTTTGAATTTCGTCTTCTGTAACGGAGCGCTGATAGAACAGATTTGCCTGCCCTTACTGCGATCACTTCCGCATGGTCCATGCTGGAGCTCTTTTTTTATTTTATTTTTTTGATTTAAGACTGCATCGCCACCCGTGCTGATCGGAGCTCCACGCTGGGCAAACAGGAAATATTCAAAAGTTCGTGGGGCTTTTCCTGTCTACCTGGCCACTGCATCCGAGTTCAGATTGCTGTCCAGAGCGGTCAGTGGTGCACTGTGGGATACCGCCCGGAGGCCAATACTGTCGATTTGCGGCCACACTAAACCTAATCCGATATGGTAATACCGATACTAGCGCTACTCCTCTCGTTAGGGAGGAGTACAGAAACCGGTTTAAAGAGCCCTTTATATCGATATAAAGGGCCTCTCAGTGTGGACAGGTGTGGCGTTAAATCGGTTTTACGCTCCTAAAACTGGTTTAAACGCCTAGTGTAGACCATGCTTAACTGCACTGAAGTTATGCCTGTGCCTCCTCCCCACCCCTTTTGGGCACCAAGTTCCTCTGGAAGAGTAGGGATGAGTCCATTTGCTTCTTTGAATGCAAGGGTTGTAATTCTGACTCCCTTTTGGGTCACACAAAGGGAAGGGAAGATCCTTGCACCCACACATGCTGCTCACCCATAGAGAGTACAGGGAAATAAAAAGAAGAAGAAACATCAACTTACAAATCCAAAAGAAATGTTTAAACTTTGACAAAAGAAACTCATCCAAAGCATCCCACTGAATTTTCTCAGCCACATACTGAGTAGTTTCCCTCTGTCTACAAGAAGTCAATTTTAAATAAAAACAAAACAAAACATGAGTACAGGCTGAAAACTTCAGCTGATAGTATCAGCTATTTGGGGCGGAGAGTTCCAACAAGATTTTATTTTGCTGTTTGTCTTAAAGTTTTTAATAATATTTCTATGTCGTGGGCATCTTATATTTCTAGTGGCTGAAATATACATTTTTAGAACCATCTGTGAAACCTATTATTTAATTGTGCATGTATGTCTGGTATTCATGTTATTATATTCTAGACATGGACTAGGGTGATTGTTTTGATAATTTTCATCTACTCTCTCTTTCTCTCTCTCTCTCTTTTTAAAGAAAACCAATCTTTAAGTAAGCACAGCAACTGCAGACAATAAAGATGTTATCTGCAGATTTTTTAAGACCTGATTCTGATCTGATTCTATATTGCTGTAATTCCACTAATGCCAGTGCACTTACTCCTGATTCACACTAGCATAACTGAGATGAGAATCAGGGCTTTACAGAGATTTTGGGTGTCAAAATGTCAGGCTAAATACAGTAGTGTTAGAAGTACAAAAGATCTTTTATAGGGGAGAAGGCAACACATCACATTTATTGAGAATACAGCAGTTAGCATATGCTTTTCAAACACACACACACATATCATGTGCACAGTCCCGCCAGTCGATGTTTATAGTTACCAATCCAGAGTCTGGATCAATCTAGTGGCCAGCTACATTAGTCGCAGAGGGGAGACGGGCTCTGTCGGTCCTGATCTGATGCTCCTGGAGTAGTGGCAAGACAAACCCAAAGTCCCATGGCAAAGCACCCTGTTCTTATAGTCCTTTTTCTCTGTTGAAGTCTATGGATTTTGCTGTGTTTTGTTTATGATTGGTTACTCCTTAACTGGTGTTATCTTTTGACATTAACATTCCAAAACACCTTCGAGAGGGTCATCCTGTCCCAGATTTGATTTAATCAATTGTCTTTAGGAGTGCCAGCCTTCACCTCAGGGGTTATCAGGGTCTGCCCTTCCTCAATCATGGATGCATCTTGATGGTTCTCTGGCATTGATAAGTCTTTATAAGTGTCTTCGCTCCTCCTTCTTGACCATCTGGTTAACTATACCCATCACACCTTATTTTTTCCTGATGCCAGGGCCGGCTCTACTGTTTTTGCCGCCCCAAGCAGCGCGCCGAATTGCTGCCGTGGACGGCGGGGGCAGTCCGTGCGCCGTTAGGGCAGCACGCGCATTTCCGCGGTGGTGGCAGTTCGGCAGCAGCTTCTGTCTTCAGCCAGAAGACAAAAGCTGCGCCGTTGCGGACAGCTGAACATAGAAGCTGCTGCCGAATTGCTGCCGCCGCAGAAACACATGCACCACCTTAATGGTACACGGACTGCCCCCGCCATCCGCGGTGGCAATTCGGCATGCTGCTTGGGGCAAAAACACACGGACTGCTGCACCTTGCAGATTGCCGCCCCAAGCACCTGCTGGGAATGCTGGTGCCTGGAGCTGGCCCTGCCTGATGCATGCATTTCTCATTCACACAAACAGTATTTTACAGAGACCTTTGAGGATACAAACAGCAGCATTTTATATTGAGCAAAAGACATTGTAAATTAAGCCTTCCTAAATCTTATAATCAAAACAATTCACATTGGGGCCCAGGCCTTCAACGTTTCTCTAATCTACTTAACATAGACACAATACAGGATCCTGTCTCTTACTAACTAAACCTTAAAACAAAGAATTAAAGGGGCCTGATTTGTAATGTGTATGGGAAACAGAATCCCATAGTCCCAGAGGGACATTCCTTTCTGTTATTCAAAAAGGCAGGATGAAATCAAATCATACATTAATTCTCATAGTACAGTTATAAAATCCTGTTCCTATAGTAGAGTATTCCCAATTCATTGTAAACACCTCTATCTGCACTCCCCTTAGGATGTATGGATATAGGAAGAGAGTGACCAGTGAGTATGTTAAGTCTAGAGTAGAACAGAGGAAGCTATCTCCTTGAATTTGGCTTCAGTTTCCAATGCAATTAAGACTTTCTTTTTTTTTTTTTTGGTAGAAACTATACATTGGAAATAGTCTTAACCCAGGTGTATGTTTTTTGTGCAGTTGAACATTTCAGCTTAAACATTACCCTTTACAAAGTTTTAGATATGCTCAGATATGAATGAGTAAATCTGAGGTCACACCTATGAAGCATTCCTGCCAGAAACTAGCATCTATCAGAGTTGCTCCTTGCCTGTATTCTTTGGCTATGGAACCATGAACACGCTCTGACAACATACCATATACAATAATACAAATGTCCCAGGGATGAAAGTCTAATATATACTAAACACTCTGTGTCAGCAGTGTGATTCTGGCCCTATCTAACCTACAACTGTCACTACCACATTTTTGGTTTTACAATAAATAAGGAGAAATCAGAGATCACGCTGGTATTATGACTATCATTCCTGGAAACAGGTCACACTGACGTACTGAGATATTTGGCTCACATTTATCACCATAATTTATGGTCTCTGAAAACATTCTTCTCCTCCAGACGGTGTGATGGGAAGGCCTGGGGAGGTGTAAATAAATATATATATATGTTCCCACTGTGAGAGAAAAGTACATTAACCATTAGCACTAGCTCAAAAGTCAATTTCTTGCTCAGTATGATGCCCTCACTATGTTCCTACTTGACTGTAATAAACATTAAGCCTTTTCAGTGTAGGGGGGTAATTGAACCTCTCCAACTTGCATGTGTCCTGCACTGCCTTTAATTTCCACCAGCCTCTATAACTGAAATAGGTTGAAGTGGAACCCTGGATATTATCGTTACAGTAAAAATTGTCTTCCCACATCCTCCTGCCAAGTCTATTTTTGACATTTTTGACATTTTCCAACAGATAAAAAGAGAAGACTCAATTTATGAGATGATAAATAACATGAGGTTGACCCCCAAATCATTGTGAACAAACCCACTCTGGATGCTGTACAGCTTGTTGAAGATTCAAACCATTATCATTTGCAAGATATTACTTAAAAAGTTAGAGAATGTGATTTGAAAGATGGTATTATCAAGTAATTAGGACAGAGTTAGTATGCACAAGGCTATCTTGTAGGTATTAAGCCACAGTCTGCCGTGGGTGGGTGAGGAGGGATTGTACATGAGCAGAGAGATCCCCAGCTGCATTCTATCTGACTCAATCAGAATGGCTCTGTAAGCATATCTCTTTCTTAGGTGCAGCATATTCTCCCACTCACCACACCATTTCAACTATGCTGGCTCATGTGGATGGTGTGGGGCCATGACCTTGCTTAATGGGAAGTCTAGCACCAATATAATGACACTAAACTAAAAAAATCCTTGTGCTCTCCACAGGGATTATGACAGGTCCCTGCACAGATTCTTATGTGCCATCACTACCCTTGCTCACTTGTGTAGTGCCAGCCAGAGTTTGATTCCTGAAGTAGGACTTGTGTTTCCCTTTAAGGATGGTCAGATCTGGAGTTTTACAATCCACCTCTTGTGTATTTAATTCACAGCTGGTATTCAGAGCATGCAAACTTGATTAATTAGCAATGCAATTCAGTAGGGTGAGGACAATGTCCATATACTGCGTGCCCATGGGAGGATGGTATGGCTTTGTGTTCCATGCTAGCTTTGGGGCTTTATGTCCCAAATGTGGTAGTTTATCAGCTCTACTTCACAGGTGCACACTGACATTACCTAATAGTCAAGCTGAGGATCCCCATATTAAAACTGCTGACTTGTGGGTTTTTTTGTTTGTAGGTTTCTCCACCTCACCCCTGAATGGACAGCTATCAACCATGGATCATATTCAATAAAACTGACAGCTGAGAGACGAGCAAAATACAGACAGCATTCTTAATCCCTTGGAAGCTTGTGAAATTGTTGTCTGAAACCTATAATGAGAATGGGATAACTTGTGAAGGTATTTATTTTTATGACATTTTCTTTCCTTATTATGTGTTATGAAAATGAGTAATCAGAATGTTAATATCCACTACACAGAACAAACAAGGGTAGTTCTAGATCCCACTTTATTTATTGACACTATCTTTCAGTTTTATGCACTAGCCATTCTTCCAGCTCCCTGTAGGCTATTAAGGCTGTTAGAAGTAAGCTTTGAGAAGTCAGAATTAAGATGACACCCTGAACATAAAATCATTTCTCCTATGTAGCCTATCCGCCCAGTAATATAATGGTTATCTCACCACACTGAGATGTGACCTCACTTGGTCAACTAGTGCATTGCATGTCCCAGCCATATTGTCTATCTAATTCAGATTGTTAGTGTCTTGGAGCATTGGTTATGTTTCCATCGGCCTTGGAGTGAGCATACAGACTTTGCTCATGGAGGGCCCTATTCTGCCATCTTTATCTATGCTGTGATGTACTTAGGCTCAAATCACCCCTTGCTGCAGCAAAACCAGGAAGATAGAGCTCTGGGGATAAAATCCCCACAAGCAGCCTGATTTAGAGATCCCTCTGATTTATCTGTCAGAGGGGGCTGAACTCCCAACTGCAAAATAGGATGTGGGGCCCACCCCCAAACCTGAAGGGACTTCTATGAGCCCATCATGTGGAAACCCTCCGCCTCCACATCCATCCAGTAGAATTGCATTTCCCCAGATTGCAGCTGCACCTGGGATGACTGGAAAAAACTAACATGGCTTTTGGCTGTATCCTCCTTTCTGGGGCTATCTCTGTGGGGCTGGAGAAGGGACGGTGTGTATGTCTCCTAACACTGCCCTTTGACTGCCTACTCCTTCCATAAGCTTTCTCCCAGGCTAGATACTAGATCTATGGTGGAGTCTTCAGGGAATCTGGAGAAGTGGGCACAAGTCCATGTAGGTTATAGCCCCTACTACCTGGGAGACCTACAATGTGTTGAACTGGGAGTGATTATCTGAATTAATTAATTAAATCAGTCAGACAACTTGCAGACTAAGGTACTACTCAGCATGAGTAAAGGTGTCAGAATTAAGTCTTAAACAAGAAAATACCTAAAAATACACTTACCACATTGAAAATAAAGTTCTCCAGGAGTATGTATTTCTGTAAGGGCAATTCCTATCCATCACAGCATATGCACAATATGTGTATATGAAAGTGTGATACATAATGTAGACCTTGAGTTTCTCCTGAGGCAGAGCAGAACTGTAAGCCACTGAGTTACCCCTCTGCCTTAGCAAGAGTGAGCACTGCTGGAGATTAGACTGTCTGTTTCACCAGCCAACTCTTTGAGACTCTGCCTGTCTTACCTGCAAGGCAAGGTTAACATTCAGTGAACCCAGTTCCTGAGTTTCCTAGAGATGTCTTTCTGTAGTGTGCAGTCTGTTCCACTGGCCACTCAGAGAAATTAAGTTCACTGTCTCCAAAGAGACAATATACACACCAGTCAGTTGGTTTAAATGAGGATTTACCTTTTATTCAATGTAACAGCAGTGAGAGGGTTTTTTAATAAAATAATAAGTTTTAAAATAAATAACATAGATTTAAGTGATACCAAGCAAGAATAAAAGAGCTAGAAAAGTGTTACAAATTAAACAAAACTAACAGATTTTCTAGTACCTTAAACTTAATTCTAGCAACCTATATCTTTGCCTAAAGAGTTTCTCACTTACAGCAAATTATAAGCAGCTCCTTCTCTTCAGGCCAAGAGGATTCACTGTTCACAGGCTCAGAGGGTATCATTCTCCAGGCTCCTTAAGTGCCAGATAACTAGAATGTCTTTTTGCTCCCCTTATATCTTCTGAAGTCCATTGTCTCTGCTCAAGACCTAGGAAAACTTCCTGGGGGGTGCAGACTGTCCCACAGTGTGCTCACTAAGCTGCTTCCTCCATCATCTGTTAGCATGGTTTGTTTGTTTACCTGATATGTAAATGTATTTTCAGTGATCTCTGACTGTAATCCAGACAGGTAATTCCATATTCCTTTGTCTGGTGCAGGCTTGAGCTATTCACTGCCTCCAAAACACATTTTAAAAACATATTTCCAGCATACACATACGTAACTCTTTAAACCCAACTCATACATTAGCATCACAAAATGATATACCTGACCAGTGTGTCACCAGTTTACATATACCATTTTACAAGATACTTTTTGGACACCTATTATGACAACAATGTTTTGCGGGCAGTGAGTGTCAGGCCTGATATGAGTTACAATATAGTGGGCCCTCTGCCAGCAGGCATTGAGAGGCTTTTAAGGTCACATAGATACTCCTAAACAGGAAGGTAGTGTTAATTTCTAACGCTGGACTAATTTCTCTTTGGCAAGAAATAAAGCATGAGTTGTGATTGTCAGCGTGAAAAATTATGATTGCAGCTGATGAATCTTAGACTGTGTCAGACAGTTTCTGCGCTGTGTGTTTGTCATAAGTAAATGATTCCATCAATCTCTGCATACTTGTGGAGAGGAGAATAGGATTTCTGTACACTCCTGAAATGGACTCTGCACATGGTCTGAGAGGCTATGCTAACCCCTTTAATGTTTGTTTCATAAATTGGGCAAAAAATTGAGAAACATTATCTTTGGCTAATTTAAGGTGGTCACATTTCATTAGGCCTTATCCTCTTTATTTCTGGGGAATCGGAAAGTCAACCTGATGTAACTTTTTTCCTTGAAAAGAGAGAAAGATGAGATTGAATCAGTCCAACTCTATCTTCTTCTGGATTTAGAAAAAAACAACCTAGTTTGTGAAATATGCGATTGGACAAGTAGGTAACTAATGGAATAAATTCATAAACACGATAGAAGTAATTATTTGATGACCCTCATGTGAAAGTGTGTATTTAAAACATTGGGTTTTTTCCTAATATTTTTGTTCATTTCTCTGGGAATATAACTTTAATCATAAAACTTCTTATGAAAGGAAAAAGTTTTCTCTGATGAATTGGTGGACATATAGAATATCAGGGTTGGAAGGAACTTTAGGAGGTCATCTAGTCCAACCCCCTGCTCAAAGCAGGACTAATCCCCAGACATTTATTTGCCCCAGATCCTTAAAGGGCCTCCTCAAGGATTGAACTCACAACCCTGGGTTTAGCAGGCCAATGCTCAAACCACTGAGCTATCCCTTCCCCCTGATATAGTGTAGTTTATGTTAACATAATATTTTGGTCAAAATGTTAAGGGTAAATTTTCAGAGCTGTATATCAGGATTCAATTACTCGTCTATAATGAATGTTCTTGTCTAATGAAAGAGGGTTTTTCCCTGCCATCTCCCTTTCCCCTCTCCCACCCCCCATGTGCTTACACTGGTGAGCTGTGTGCCAAAGGTTGCCAATCCCTGAGATATAGCATAGTTTTGCCTTTGAGTTATGATATTTAATTATATCCTTTGCAGGCCAGTGGATTCAACATGTGACTTAAATAGCTAGTAGAGATATTTAAAAGATTATCTGTTTATCCATAAACATTATAGGCAGTAGACCTGATTCTCCCTCTGTCCAAAAAAGAGTACTTCCACTGAAGTCAATATAGTTCAAAAGGTGTAAAATTTTGGTGTGATAGGGAAAATCAAATTCAATATATTATGTGGGTTAAAAAGCAGTAGTGCAAAATAGTTCAATAAATTGGATAATATTATAAAGTTTAAATTAAACAAAATTTATAATAAATCTAAATGGAAAGTTACTTTGAAAGACACATGTAAACTAGTTTTTAGCATATACAGAATGTGTGGAAAGTGGGAGAATGGGCAAAATGTGTTTTGTTTAAAAAAATTCATAATGAAATGTATGACTATGCTTTCTTATCAGCAGGAATAACATCTATAAGCAAAACTCTATTTTTCTCATTAAAATTCTAGTTAAAATGAGATTTGCTGGCATGGCCAGCATCCATGCTACCTAGGGTTGTGATCTTGTCAGATCGCATAAGCTAAGTAAGATTAGGTCAGGTCAATTCTTGAATGAAAGACCTCCAGGGAAACCTCAGGTGTTGTGGGAAGTGGCACTAGTGATTCATTAGATGTCACTTTCTCCTCTGAATCAGTATATGAACTGATGAACCGGGATGGCATTAGAGAGCAATGTGTTACTGCAAGGTGCCATCTCTTGGATGAAATGTAAAGCCAAGTTCCTGACTAGTTGTCATTAAAAATGCAATGATACTTTTCATAAAGGAGAGGTGTTAACTCTGATATCCTGGCCAAAATCCACTCAAATCACTTTCTCCAATAAGAGGGGGGAAAATAGGTAGACAGAATTAAATCCTACCTTTTTATCCTAAACTATGTAGCTCTCTTTCTTTCTGGCTATGTTTCAGTGGTTAGACAACTGATACATAAATATAGTTAGTGAAGTGTTTTGGGATGAAAACCTTTATATAAATGCAAATCTGTGTTACTGACATTGTAACCCAAGGGTCAAGAATTTAATTTCATGACAACGCCAAAGTTATATCTCCTCCTTTCTAAAAAATCAACTCAGTAAACTAATCTGTCATTGAAAATGTTGTTCCTAATGTGAGGAAGAATGAAATATAAAGCATTCACACTATCATTACAGAATGTAAATTTGATATACACTATGGTGGGATCCAATAGACTTTATCTAAATGTTGGCTGTTTTCTCTTTCTAATATTGGAATGCGGATTCTACACAATCTTGCCTTCATTGAGGCTTTCCTTAAGAGAGAATACCTCATACACAAATCTGGTCACACAGCTTTGCCTGATCTCATGGGCCTTCTTTGCATTGGAGACATTCCCAAGGATCATGAGCCAGTAATTTATGCACTCAACATGCTTAACAGCAACTTTTCTAGTGCTGGACAGAGACCCTGTTCTCCAAGGACAGAGCTAAGGGAGGTGGGTGGGGGGGTGGCAGTGCTCTTCTCCCCTGGAGGCCTTTAGGTATTTGAGTGATGCCTTTTCAAGCATATTGTGTAGCTGACAAAGGAGAGTGTACAACAAGAATTTTTAGATGGGGTTGGCGAGTGAACCTGCGCAGCACTCAGTGCCTGTCAGCACTCAGTGCCTGTCCTGCAGGGCTGGGCTTGTCTCCTTTACTCGTAATGAGTATGATCTTGCACTGTAATGGTCTGATACAAAGCGAACTGCAATCAGAGACAGACTCCATTGACTCCAGTGGGATTTAGAGCAGGTCACAAGTCGTCCCATTATTTCCAATAGGTTACTACCAGAGTAAGGGTAGTACTTACCCTAAAATGTAGACCCAGCTTGTATTTTTGTCTACCTTTGGGCAAGAAGGGTTACCTAAACAGCCAAATCCAAAAATAGTGCTGGTTGCACTGTGACTCAGAGACATCTCTGAGCCATATTTTTTTCTCTGATTCTGGTCTATATCCACCCTCTACTGTCTCAGCTACTCTAGTCAGCAAGTTAGAAGGGGAGGAGGACAGGCACCTGCCCCTCACCCAATCCCTGCCCACCCACTTACTGTAAGTAAGTAGGCAAATAGACCTGCTTATTTTACCTACTTGCAGGTAAGGCTGGTGTTTTCTCTCTCTTACCCCTTCATGAGGTGCCCTAGTCCAAATCACACTCTATCCAGCATCAGTACAGTAATTCAACCAAATCCAGCCTTTTTTTTGTCATTCTGCACTGGACTTCATTTAACTACCAGCTATTTTCAACTTTTCATTAATTATTATACTTATATTTGTTTTTATACATCATATGAAAGCCCTACAACTACTAATTATAATCTGAAAAAGGTATGAGGAAAAAAACAGATCATATATCTGAAACTGTTTGAATCCTATTGACCCAATGAGAGGCACAAATTACAATGTCTTACCATCCCAGAATTACTATATAGGTGAATCACATTGAGGAAGAAATTTCCATTGTCTTGGGCCATCTGCATTTAAATGGATACATTATAAAAGAAAACACAAACACAGTAGGGAAGCTATTATATTGTCCTATAGTGGATGTGGCTATAATGGATTTTATTTTTTTTTAGTTCATTGTAGGTAAATCCATAGTGCTGGATATGGGGTGGCAATATTGCACAAAAATAAGAGTTCCAAGATTACTGAAATATAACAGAAAAGAAATCACATTTTTGAAATGTTTTGTGAAATTTTTAGTTGCAGATACTATACATGAACTAGATTTGTTTTATTGTTGTACATGGAGGTTTATTATTGAACAATAGAAGTGAATAGCTGGGACAAAGAGTATCATAATGAGGTTAGAGGATCAGAAAATAACTGAGTTGTATGGAAAATAAAACCACAGTGCGATCTCAAACTGGAATATGATTCCTTTAGTTAATCAGGAACATTCAAAATGTATCAGTCCCAAGTGGGAACTTTAAATGAGCCAAGCTTACTTGGTTTGACATAATGTTTTTTATTATGAAAATATTACAACAGTGGAAAAAGCTTTGCTGGTATCCCCTAACAATAAATATAATAGACATCAAAGGAATTTCAGTAATATTTCAGAAACTAAATAGTTTTTGGGGGTTTGTTCTGTTTTTATGTTTTGCAAAAAGCAGCTTTGGTAGGTTTTATCTGATTTAGGCAGCGTAATAAGATTTATATCATTTTTCTCTATTGTAACAATCCTAGAAATATTTCATACTGTTCTTTTTTTTCAGCATAAATACCCTCATTTCTCAGGGTCACCATTTGATCTGAATGGAAATAGCTTTCAGCAGTCGGGGTGTTTACACTCAAGATATATATACTGATTTGTTTCCAGCTATTAATGTGGCATTTAAACCTTTGTGTATAGTAGTTATGCTGATATGTAGCTGGGGGCAAGAAGTGCTCAAAACTAAACAGATTCCTCTCCTCATACAGAAAAGAAAAAAATAAGTCCTTTTTTCTGCCCCAAATTACTCTTTAAAATAATAGAGCTCTACCAGAACCTGCTTTTCATAATACTTGCAAGGATAAATCTTGTAATTTGTAGTCGATTTCTGCTTTGAAAGTTGTCCTCTTCTCTCATGAAGAATGCACACTTCAATACTCTTACGCCTTTTTCTTTCCTTTTCTTTTCTTTTACTGCCCTTGCATCCCATTCTTATACTCAGAACTCAGGGTTCAGACCCAAAGGCGTGCCAGTGGGTACATTCTTTAGTCACTGTTGGATCAAGTGCCTGAGAAGAATTTAATTTTCTCATAGTGAATGTCCACAAAAATAAGTCATATAAAAATATAAATATTAATAATAAAAGTAATGCTTGCATCATGGTTCAATGAGATGTAGAAGGATTGTTCTCACCAGGCCACAGAATGAACACAAAGCTCATTCACATCCCAAAGAGGTGCCCTTGCATCTGAAGATCCAATGTCTTTATTCTGTGTACTGGAATGGCTAGTGGATCCTCCATAGTTGCAGATACTATAAGCTCACCATCTCTTCCTATGATTGGCCCTTGCCATGCTCTCGATTGTCCCATATCTGTTAGCTTTAGAAATAGTCTGCACTAGAGCTGACCAAAAGCTGTCAACACTTTTCTTTTTAAAGAAAAATGTTATTTAAAAAAAAATTGGAAAATTCCAGTTTTGGTTGAAATGTTCTTGGGTTGTTTTTTTTTAATAGAAAACTAAAACTAAATACCATTATCTCTTTTTTTGGGGGGAAAAAAGTATTTTTTAACTCTTAGTGAAACCCAACTTTTTTTATTTAAAACACCTTTTTCAAAATGGGGTGGGGTGAATCAATGTTCATATTTAAAAAAAAAAAGAAAAAAAACACATTTTTTATTTCCTGCAAAACGTTTTCAAAATTTCCTACAGGAAAAAAAAATCTGTATATTTCAACTGGTGATAACCTGTGTTGGAGTGGGCACCATAGTGCGTGGGGGGAGGGTGGGGCACTTTCTGGCTGGGCTCCAATCTTCTTGCTCCTTCATACAGTAGAACTGCCCAGGTACCTTTGCACACTTGGCTTTCCATGCTACCAGAGAGAGCAGGATTCGGCCTAGCTGGTCAGAAATGTGAAGTGGGTTTCAGTATGTCCCAGAAATGTTTAATTTCCTACAGATGCATGGAGGAAAAAAGATTTATTAATTAGCCAGATTTCCCACCTACACAAGATATTACAAGAAGTTAGAGGCTTCAAATCTGTATTTGAAATGCAGACACACTTACAAAAGTAAAACAACCACCCCAACTCACATTTCTCTAACAAAAAAAAAAGCAAAAATTAATGAAGAGACAAGAAGAAACTCCCATAAATATTAATAGCAGTGATCACTTTGAACAGGCTGATCACTTTAAAATGTAAGGCAAATATTGCTGAGCCTTCATACTTACTCGTAGCAATAAGACTATAAAATTTACTGTTTCAAATCATTTGAACAAACAGCATTACCATTTCAGTCATAATTAACAAAGAGGGTTTTTTCCAGGTTAATTCATAATATAAAAAAGACCTTTGTTGGGAAACAAACAGAAGTCCTTTCTTTCTGTATGTTACATTTTGCAGCAGAACTATGGTATATTCAAGAAAAGCATCTGGTTATGGTTACAGCTCAATCATTTTGACATCAGTCACAAGAGAAATCTTTGAAGTCATTTTAAGACATCAACTGAGAAACATTTTGAAAAGTACAGCTTGATCAACAGCCAGCATGTGCTTTCAAAATGGAGATAATATTTTAAATCAGTGGTTTTCAACCTATGGTCCATGGACACCTGGGGGTCCACACACTATGTCAAAGAGAGCCCACGAAAAGTTGTTGTTAACATAGAACAGTGGTTTTCAATCTGTGGTCCACCAAAACCACTGCTTTAAACACATTGACATTCTTTGAAGAGACCATTGCCATAGCAAACATTTAAAATTATATGAAAAGGAGTTATGTCTTTGGGGTTTTTTGGGAGGGGAGGAGTTCATGGCTTTTTAAAAGGCATTTAGCAGCGTTTCAAGGTGAATGTTAAGGATGTGGAATCATGAAATGGAAGGAAAATGTAATTTGTTGAATTGAAAAGTGCTTAAAGAGTACAAAACAAAGGGAAGCAACAAATGGGAACTTTAAACTGAAAACAGCTTTTTATTTGATATGGGAGGGACCAATGGGGAGGAGAGGAGAAACAGCGAGTGAAAGAGAAATCCTAAACTGGTTACTTTGTAGTGTACTAACATCTATCCAAGCCATAACATCTATCAAACTAGATGAGAGGGTTTTGATTTCCTTTCAAGAATTCTCTTTAAAAGGGAACCTGCAAATAACCCAATATTGACATATTCTAACCACTTTATTTTGTGTCCCTGTAATAACCAGTGCAGTATTGGAATGGGGAGAGGTGACAGGGGAAGCAATGGACATCATGAGCCAGAATGACTCAGTGAGCTCTGGGTAGGATAATTAATTCAATGTTTACCTTTGTTTATACTGCTCGCTGGGTTAGTGCTCCGGCCATCCAAAAGGAGAGTGCATACATCACACATCTTGGTGGACTTGTGCAAAGGAGCTCTTTGAAAGGAGTTTTTCTCTCTCTGTTTGGCCAAATTGGACATCATACTTCAGGAGAGGAGAAATAGCATGAGGCATCAGTGATCCCCCATGAAAGAGGTAAAAAATAATGAGTTAAAAGTTGCTGCATGATGGAAACATGAAGCTAAAACTTTGTAATGCCAATGCCTAGTATCATTGGCCTACTGCTGCCAGAATGAGGCTGTTCAGGCCAGAATGACCTACCACTAATAAGCTGGATGCATGGGGCTGTTGTTGGGACTGCAGTGATGCTTCTCAAAAGCCATTTAGCCTCACAATAAAAAGAAGCAACTCCCTCTTCTCACACAATACCCTTAGCCAAATATGTGATGGGAAAATTCTTCTTGACTTCTTTGGTAATCTGTTTACATCCTAAAGCATGAAATGTGATTAGCCTCATCTTAACATACATCTCTCCAAATATTGGCACTGAGCCACAAAAAAGCTCTTAAGGACATGCTTAGTAGCTTTAGGCATCATTTTGCTAAAATTGCAATGACTTCTATGGGCTTTATGCACCTGAAGTTAAGCACATGCTTAACTACTGATCTGAATAGGAATCTTCTTCTGAATTAGTTTCATAATTGGTCCAAAAGTTATCCAACGTACTGCAATGGCAAGTTGTTGACTCATTTGTTTTCTGATGCTCTTGTTCAATTTTTTACTCTCTTTTATATTTCCTCTCTCTGCTACCAGCTTTTTAAACAAAACCATAAATTTAAAGGAAATTAACAGTAAAGAGTGCTAAGGCAAACATTTCCTTTTTACACAATCAGAAAGAATTATAAGGCAAAACCTTCCATGAAAACAAAGCCTTTTAAAAGCATCAATATATTTCAAGAAAGGAATAGAGATGCTATTAACACAAAGCTAAGAGAGAAAAAGAGTTGTCTGAGAAAAGGAAGACAGGAAAGAGCAATAGAGAAGACATAATTGTGGAGTTAGAACTATTTTTTGAAATTATGTATCTTCTTGTAATGCTTTAGTAAACCAGCCATTTAGCTTTATTTTGACTACATAAGACTAAATGTTTTGTGCAGACGATGAAAATAAGTTGATTAAACATGGTCGCATTCTCAGTCTCATGCATCTTGTACACTGTTATGACACCCTGTGATGTAGGATTGCCAGAATGCGGAGGTAATAGATGGACCTTGAGACAATTTCCCAGTGGTTCTGGTATATGATTATGATACAGACTAGCAATCACAGAAATTGTCTCTGAAAGTCATATACAACTCACCATTCAGTAAGCTGTTCATAGAAGTCAGGAAATTTGTATGCTACAGTAAGGCATATATTATGAAGAGTTATTTATAATATATGCTTGCAGATGAGTCTTATTTTGCTAACTCCTCCATGTGGATTATAACCCATGAAGACAAGAAAGAAAAGTTATATTTAGCTGTTCTGTAAGTCATTATGCCTTTGACATACAGCACATTTTCCTGTTGGGAGTAGATACTGTCAGTATAGCAACCCATCCCAGATGAAGACACTGTCAATTGTATGGTTTTATTACTGCGAGTGCATAATTAGTAGTTTTACATCTACTTTTACACTATTTTGACAATTCAGAAGTTTAACGGGAGAAGGATGTCAAGGAACTGCTCGTGATCAACCTTTTTTCTACAGTCAGAAGGCAGACTTGAGAATTAAGTGGTATATAATTCATACCTTTTCTGAGATCTTTTTGAATATAACTAGGATTAAGCTAACAGGTCAGTTATGGGTTTTCAGGAGAGACCTAAATGCATACTTAAGCTTGTATTGTAAATTGATCTATGCTAAATGGATTAGAAAGAGTCTGGGTACCTCTGAACTTTTGCTTCTTGTGGGTATCCGCATTCTTCCTGCAACATTTATTCTCATGTTGAGTACTTCAGATTCCTGGAAATGTCACTTTCATCTAACGCCTTTGGTACCATAGCATCTAATGCTTATCTGAACCAAATAAGGAATTGGAAGCAGAGAAAACAGCATATAATAGAAATTGCTTTGAATTAGAGAAGTCACATGTTTCTCTGTGATTATGTGTCTATGTATGAACAATGTGTCAGTGCTCTTCTGTTGACACACCATGTGACTGGGAATTAAAAGCTTGTATAAAGATGCTGAGTAAGTTTCCTGACATAGTGGCAGCTTGTTACTTCCACCAGGACATGAGGGGTCCTATCCAACTTCCATTGAAATCCATGGAAAAACGCCCAGATCAGGCCCTAATATTGGGTATAAGTGAACTAAGGGTTAAGGGCAAGAGACAGGGATGCCCTGCAGGAAAACTCAAGAAAAGCCAGGCTTAGTGAGAAACTATAGATTGAAGTTTGTATTCTTTTATTATTTGCGTCATAAAGCCAAATTCCAAAAAAAAAAAAGGATAAATGACTTTATATAACATCATAGCCTTTATTTACAGGTAACATTACTGGTACTTGGATACACAGACCTTCACTTTCTTTGAATTGTCAATATTTTTCTAGCCATTATTGCAGTAAATGCCATCTGCTTTTGTGCATTGAGAGTGGCACTATAGCACAGGAAATGCTAGTTTGTTCCTCCTCTAGTCTTGTAGCTGGAAGTGACACCTTCCAGGCTATACTGCTGGGACTTAATTACAGCTTTGGTAAGTTGTCAGTCATGGTAGTAGACAGAAATAGGATACTAATATTTCAACAGACCAACCCTAAAGTATTAAAAGTGTAGCTATCTGCATGGGATACTGTTTTCCACTTTGTACTGTATCCATGCCACTTTATTTTGTATCTGAGATAGGCATCATCATGGCATAGTGTTCAGGGGAGGAGGGAACTACAAAAATTAAATAACATGTTGCAATCTGAAATATACTTTTTGTTAAGTTTCCTCAGTTTTATTTCCTATCAACATGGGGAAATCACCAGTTAAATGGACAATCACCTCCACCCAATCTCAACTCAAATGCATTCAGTAAAGATCCTTTCACTTATATCATATAACCAACCGCAATCCAGTTTCACACAGCTGGAATTCTGACCTCAGCTAGAGGAAAATAAGATACCAACCAACATGTCTAAATTGCTTACCTACCCTTCTAGAGATAGGGAAGGTAACTAATGTAGGAGTGGAGCTAGAGACTTAGGCTTGACAGCCCTCATGAAAAGAAGTAGCAGGTAGATCTGGGCAGTTTTGCCAGCTTCTCTTTGCAGAGGTAGATGAAGTTATATTCAATAAGGGGAATAACTTTTTTTCTTTTTAGCATTTAACATAACATTTGATAACTTTGGGAAGTTATGAAAAAGCATATGTGTGTGAAGTTTGTAGTGACTAGTTTTTTTTTCAGCTTCAGAAGTGCAAAAACTGTGAGCCTCTCAGGAGCTTAAACTTTCAATAATGTCTCATTTTTAATTGTTCCATTTGTCAAACCTAATCTTTGACCCAAGCTATGGAAAATTGAATTGTCCTCTGAAGAATTATTGTATTTTGTGCTAGTTTCAATATAGCCATAAGCTATGGGTATGCTAAGATACCTCCATAATAGAGGGCTGAATCATAAGACCGTTCCTTCATCAGTTTAGCTTTTACTCAGACAAATCTGCATTGGCCTCAAGGGGACCTGCAGGTGCTCAACACCTCTAAAAATCAGGAATTTTTTTTGGAGTCTAAATATGGGTAAAAAGCATAACTTTACCACCAAGTTTGAAATTTTGGCCCCTATTTTAGAATGATTTTATTAATCCAAAAATAATCTGTCCCCTGCCATGGCCTCCTTTGCATTATCCAGGCATACTATGAGATGGTACAGTGACCACATTCCCTCTGTACATCTCACAATTCCAGCAGGGAGCGTGCCTTCCAAAGAAAATGAAATGAACTTAAGAACATGAAACGAACATATTTAGCTTCTGTAAAACAATGTTGGTTAAGGGGACAAGGGATCTATACATCTTTCCTGTGAGACAGGGAAGGAATATTGAGTATGGGAGCATACAGGGAAATAATGAGGTCATTTTTGCTGCAATGATGCACAATTAACATGTCTTATTCAGACTTTTTTCCATATTTATCAAATGAAAAATATTTTAACCATCCATAATGAGGCAAAAGGAGGAGATGAAAACTCTTTCACCTAGCTCACTGTCATAAAGGCTGCCAATAACATAACTGAACTAAATTGGTCCACTTCACATTAAATTCTTGTTTTACATTACAGATTTTTAATAGCAGAAATCCAATCCAGTCTTCAGTTCCACACACATAGTTCTTTATACATTGAAATACAGTATTCCAAAATTTACAAATTATAAAACACTTCTACCAAATGTTCTGTTTCAAGTTGTCTGCTTCCTCATAGAATAGCCCGGAGTGGTCTGATTTTAAGCACCCCATCTGGAGCAAATTCCTAGGAGCATAACTCTGGAATCCAGTTTTAGTTTGGGTCTCCAGATGGTCCAGCTATATAGAGTTTCACTAGTCAAGTTGCAAATAGAGTTATTTATGCAAAAATAATAATTATCAAATAATAACTGCATGTATTTAGCAAGAAGACTCTACTGACAGAAGAAAGATGTCCTACATATCCTAGAGACACCTAATCCTGAAATGTGTGCTTCAGTAACTTTATCCACACATGTAAGTCTATAAAAATCAGGATCTAGATCTTGTCAATGTACTGTTTAATGAATTTAATTAACTAACCTTCCAAAGCTTCTCTATCCTTAAGTGTTTTGCTATTATTACTTAGAGCACTAACAGTGTATGTAGGGCTATACAAAATCTAGAGTTTTGGATTGCTAATTACTTGCGGGGGGTTAGTATAAAGGTGGTTCTCATGATGGTTAGTGTGTAATACTAGAGTTAGACTGAGAACTACAGTCAGAAGTGATGTCAAAGGTGGTATACTGTAAGCTATACAGTGATAGATCAGAGCAACTCAAGGCCAAAATGGAATAAGGTTATCAAAGGTGAAAAGTTTTTGATCCTTTAAAGCATGGTTTGTGATGTAGATCTTTCCGGTTCAAACACCACCCACTTTTTCAGCCTAATCTCAACTGGCCATAACACTTGTATCCTTAATTGAGCTATTATTTAACACAGTTTTAAATGAGGTATTTCTATATTATCCACCATACTCCCTTCTTCATATGGACCTATTCTTGAACTGCAAGTTCTTTCCTTCACTAATATCATGTAGCCATTCACTTAATAACCTTAACAACATCTAGTGCAAATAACAAGTTTGATGTATCCTACTCATGCTAATTCTATGAACTTGTCTGTGATGAAGCAGAGAAACCACCCACCAACATGGAAGGGGTTAAAGAGAGATTTTGGGCCTAGTTAGCCCCATCCCTTATGCCTGCAGACAATGCTAGGCCTGGAGGAGCGAAGAGGGAAGAACCTGGGTCAGTTTGTGGCTGACTGGCAAAGAGGTAGAAGCTAGCTGCCTTTCTACCTGAGGGGAAGGATCACCACCATGCCAGCCAAGGCAGCCACCAGGGAACAAGCACTGTCTCCGTGGCCAGAGGAGACTGAGGACGAGGCCTAGGCAGAACTGCAGAGACCTTGTGGGGTTCTGAGCCCACCAAATGTATCAATGCCCTGCCTGGAGGAACCTGGGACCAGAACAATATGCTATCTAGGACCCATGAAGTGGCACTACTAGAGAAAAGTTGCTGCTACAACTTGGACTTTAGGGAAAACACCCCAAACTGAAGGGAGAGCAGTAGGAAATAGCCCAAGGCAATGGATATAGACTCCCTTCTGGGAGCTCCCCTACTCAGGGGTTGATTTACACTGGGCCATGGACTGGGACCTGGTGGAATGGGAGGGTCTGGGTCCCGTACCTCTCTCAAGCTTTAAAGACTGAGGCACCTTGACCAAGCAGGGTGCTGGATATAAAATGCTCCAACCACTAGGCTGTCTGGTCCTCCAAGCCCCCGTTACATATCTTTGAAATGCAAGACTCTTTTATTTAACATATCACCTCCCCACCCAGGGCTGGCTCTAGGCACCAGCATTCCAAGCATGTGCTTGGGGCGGCACTTCTCAAGGGATGACATTCCCTTGGGTAACTAGTGGTGTTCCCCAAGGGTCAGTCCTAGGACCAATCCTATTCAATTTATTCATAAATGATCTGGAGAAAGGGGTAAACAGTGAGGTGGCAAAGTTTGCAGATGATACTAAACTACTCAAGATAGTTAAGACCAAAGCAGATTGTGAAGAACTTCAAAAAGATCTCACAAAACTAAGTGATTGGGCAACAAAATGGCAAATGAAATTTAATGTGGATAAATGTAAAGTAATGCACATTGGAAAAAATAACCCCAACTATACATACAACATGATGGGGGCTAATTTAGCTACAACGAGTCAGGAAAAAGATCTTGGCGTCATCGTGGATAGTTCTCTAAAGATGTCCACGCAGTGTGCAGAGGCGGTCAAAAAAGCAAACAGGATGTTAGGAATCATTAAAAAGGGGATAGAGAATAAGACTGAGAATATATTATTGCCCTTATATAAATCCATGGTACGCCCACATCTCGAATACTGTGTACAGATGTGGTCTCCTCACCTCAAAAAAGATATTCTAGCACTAGAAAAGGTTCAGAAAAGAGCAACTAAAATGATTAGGGGTTTAGAGAGGGTCCCATACGAGGAAAGATTAAAGAGGCTAGGACTCTTCAGTTTGGAAAAGAGAAGACTAAGGGGGGACATGATAGAGGTATATAAAATCATGAGTGATGTTGAGAAAGTGGATAAGGAAAAGTTATTTACTTATTCCCATAATACAAGAACTAGGGGTCACCAAATGAAATTAATAGGCAGCAGGTTTAA
This sequence comes from Mauremys mutica, assembly GCF_020497125.1. Classification (NCBI taxonomy): domain Eukaryota; kingdom Metazoa; phylum Chordata; order Testudines; family Geoemydidae; genus Mauremys; species Mauremys mutica. The sequence continues at coordinate 31,306,727 of NC_059080.1, read as the reverse complement.
AACAAATAAAAGGAAGTTCTTCTTCACGCAGCGCACAGTCAACTTGTGGAACTCCTTACCTGAGGAGCTTGTGAAGGCTAGGACTATAACAATGTTTAAAAGGGGACTGGATAAATTCATGGTGGCTAAGTCCATAAATGGCTATTAGCCAGGATGGGTAAGAATGGTGTCCCTAGCCTCTGTTCGTCAGAGGATGGAGATGGATGGCAGGAGAGAGATCACTTGATCATTGCCTGTTAGGTTCACTCCCTCTGGGGCACCTGGCATTGGCCACTGTCGGTAGACAGATACTGGGCTAGATGGACCTTTGGTCTGACCCAGTACGGCCTTTCTTATGTTCTTATGTTCTTATGTTCTTATTCTGGCCCTTTGGGGGCAGCTCTTTTCAAGGAGTGGCACTCTGGTGTATTTTTTTTTTTTGGCTTGGAGTCGGCCCTGTCCCAACCTCCCACCCTACCCACATTTCTGTCTGAATTTATCTACTGAAATGGGAACTTTCTCTGACGTCACCTCATAAAATACTTTAAAAGATATAGAGGTTGACCCAAGCAAAGTGTAACCTGCAGTAGAACCCTTCAAATGTTACTTGAAGCTCCAAGGAATATAATTATTCCATGGTTGTTTTTAATTCAGGCTGTAATCAATGTTAAATGTTATGGCACCCTCCCTCAGGCTTCCGGTCCCCACATGTCACCTCTCTTGGGTGGAGATATATGTCTCTCGCCTTCTTGACTTGAGTATTTCCAGGCACCACAGTCCCCTGCCTACACTGTGAATTCCCCAGAAATGTCAGACTACCTAGGCAGGCCTGCTTTGCCTTCTGCTCAGATGCTATAAACAGCATCATTTCCCACTGATATAAGTTGTCATATATCTCTTGTTAAGCAAGTACATTTCTTCTTAAGCTAAAAGCATTACATAGAAAAAAGTAACAAAATAAAAGAACCTGCATGAACACTAACAAGTTTGCCAGAGATCATCCCAATTCCAACAAGGCCTCTGGCCAGTGAACAGTCCTTGAAACCCCACCAAAGGTGTTTTCCTGTGGTCACAAGTTAATAACAGCTGTTAGCTCAGAGCAAGCAAACCTGTGAGTCACTCCTTTATCCAGTTCTGGATCTTTGATCTGTAGAAACCGTGAACCAATAATCACCCAGACAATGGGTTTCTTCTTAAGGCACAGCATCAGAAGGATGGTCCAGAGGTGACGTATTCCCAGAGCATTCCCCTCCTCCTAAGTATTTCTTAGGAAACCAACTCAACTCAAAGTTCAGTCTTGTCTGGCCAATTATTTTAAAAGGGTCCTTTGAAGCTCATAACTCTTTAAAGGGTTTACATTAGTCCTGTCTCCTCCTTAAAGAAGTTCCCTATATTCCCACAATAATAGATAAACATTTGCATTTTAATACAATGAACAACTAATAAACCTATACTTAATTCAGTAATGTTTAAATTAATTCACAATAGTTTTTCAAGATGTTGCAGGAAATTGCCATATCTGCTCCACTTATACCCATTGTCTCTTTCTCTTTTGTAATGAAATTCATTATCTCGGGGAAAGAAATCACCCCATTTCCAAATTAACTTTCAATACCCTTTTAGCACCAGAGCAAAGGTATCCTGTAGTGCTCAATAATAAATTGTCTGCCCAAAAGGCCTTTCAATACAGGAGTGCAGTAATGTCTTCCTGGACCAACTCCTGTGCTACTATTAACCTATCCAAATGTCATTTGGGTCTAGGTAATGGAAAAGACATCTAATGAATATAAGCTTCTATTTCAGCTTGTGACAACAGCTAAAATCAGTGTGTAAAGTTTCAGGTAATGTTCTGAAACTGTTGGCAATTTCAGTAGGAGGGATTTCTCCTTTCCTATCCATTATCTTGTCAACCCTGGTTTACTATTCAATTGATTGGGCCGAAACATTTGTAGTATTTTTGTTTTCTAACAGTGTAGTCTTTAATTCTGAACAGTTAAACATTATCTAGTGCACTTCCCATTGCTATCCGTCACTATGCTGCTTTCAAAATCTGAAAAGTATCTTTCTCAGAACACCAGAAATATATTACTGTGTACACAATAAAATTTATACTTCGTAAACATTAAATATCTTGGGCTAAATTTTCTAAAAGACCACCCCTGCTCTACCGTTAACATTTTGCATGCAGTTTTGTGCATACAACCATGTATAGGCTAATAGCAGAAGATGTTTATGCAAACAGGATTGCTACTCACACTAGTTAGGCATTTATTTATTTGGAATTTAGACACTGACTTCAGTTGTACTACTCACATTAGCAATGTTATGCACACATTTAAGTGCTTTGCGGGATTGGTGCCTTAATACATTGAGAAACCACTGTTTACACTAAATTCTGTGAACAAAGTGGGTATTTTTATGAAACTGTGTCCTTGATTCAACTATTAACTATAAAAGTTTATCCTGAAGCTATAGAGGTCTTCGATGTTTGATTTTTTTAAAGAAAATATTTCATTAATTGTCAGTAAAGATGCTAGATCTAATGAGAAAATTGGAAATGGATGAAAAATCAGAATGGTAAAGAAGAAAAAATATAGTAAGTGAGAATACTTTAAAGACATCTTAATTAAAGACAGTATATCCTTCATGGTAAAACTGAAATCTTAAGAAATCTCTCTATGTATGAGATAGTCTTTTCTGAGGGGAAGAATTTGTATAAATGTCTAATTGTTTTATAGCAGGGATCGGCAACCTTTCAGAAGCGGTGTGCCGAATCTTCATTTATTCACTCTAATTTAAGGTTTCATGTGCCAGTAATACATTTTAACATTTTTAGAAGGTCTCTTTCTATAAGTCTATAATATATAACTAAACTATTGTTGTATGTAAAGTAAATAAGGTTTTTAAAATGTTTAAGAAGTTTCATTTAAAATTAAATTAAAATGCAGAGCTCCCTGGACTGGTGGCCAGGACCTGGGCAGTGTGAGTGCCACTGATAATCAGCTCGCGTGCCGCCTTTGGCACCCGTGCCATAGGTTGCCTACCCCTGTTTTATAGTATTGGTTACTTCACTCATTCTGATTCATAGCCAAACTTCTTCATATTGTCAATAAAGTTACTCTAATCAAAGCACTGCACATACACAATGATTCCCTCTTTATCTCAATCTACTGTAAAAGATTAATATATTTTATTTGGACAAAAGAAGGGAGCATTTATTTTCGGGAATAATAACTTCATATGTTTCCTGATGTGTCAAGGACCAAATAAAGAGATGGGTACTCCTATGAGTGGAATTTCTGTCCTTTGCCTTCAAAACCTCCATTCTGTTCCCATGAAAACTTTCCTAGAACGGGCCATGCTGAATCAAGAGTTGACTCAGAACCCTGTCACTCAAATCTCCACCCCATACATTAATTGGAACCTGATTGAAAAACAGGCAATTGGTGGAGGGTGCCAATTAACTGAGTAGAGATACAGCTGAGGAGCTAATTGGGTGGGAGTAACCACTACCTCCCCCAGCAGCTAGGACTTATATAAGCAGTCAGGCAGGATTAGAGCCTGGAATACTCTTCCCCAGAAGCAAGTGGGGGAAGCTGGCTACTGATTGTACATAACCCTCCAAGCTGTGATCTGCTCAAGGGCTATAAGAAAGCATTGTGGTGACTAGGAATACCTGGAGTTGTGGTGGTCAGTTACCAAGGCTGGAAAAGACTCTCGGGGGATCACTCCATGATGTTCTTGTCATTGCTATATAGTCTTTATTTGGACAAGGTTAAGGTTTTTATTATTCTTCAGATGTCTTATAAAGAAAATAGTGATTCATGCCTGGAGTAGCACAAAGCAGGCAGTGTGCTTGGGATCTGGGGGAGGGGCACCTTCAGTAACAATGATATGAAAGAAGCATGACTCTCCTCTGAAATGTGAGCTTTCATTTCAATAGTTACTACTGATAAATGTATATTGATATGACTTCTAAAATGTCCAGGGATGTGCACATACAGAGCAGATTTTGTAAGGTGTTATGGGGGCTCACAAAGAGGAGGAACGAGAGCTCTAGTAACTTTTCTTCCCAAACCCTTTCACAGCTGTGAAGGGACCGATATCATGCTTCTGTGGTGCAGTCTCTGCTTTTGCCTTGCAGTCTCGCAAGTGGTTGCTTTGACAAAAGAGGGCTGAGAAAGGTAGGAAGAGGGCAGTTCCAAAAAACCACGATCATTTCAGGGAATATGTATTGAATCCTGGGATAGAGTGGCTCAGCACTCACTTTTCCAGGCCTCTATCTGCTGTAATTTATTACCTTAGAAATATCTCAAAATGGTAGAAACTACGTGCACACTTCCCAGGAAGGATCATATCATCTCCTTGGCTGCATACTTCCAAGGGGCAACATTTATATAAGTATTACTCAAATATCACCCAAAGGGAGTGAGACAAAATACTATATGCAGCAGAAGCCTTTTTAGTGATCACCACAACTTGGGGTCTGGGATAATTTCAGGCATGCGGCCTGTTGCAGGAGGGGCAGTGCCAGGTCCTAGTCAATCTTAGTTTTGTGGACTCCAGGCAAAACAGCAGAAAGATCTCTGGAAAAGATAGTATCTTCTGCTCCATGGCCTCTACTGTGAAAGGAGAGTGCACAGTAGTGGCTAGATCCCCTAATGATAGACAGTTACTCTGATGCCTGATGGAAGGAAGGAGCTGGCTCTCTGTATAGATGAACCAAGTCTCAGAGAGACTTAATGAGATTTTATAGTAGAAAGGTAGAACAATAGATGAAAGTTGAAGGTAGACAAATTAGGGTAGTTAACCACTGGAACAATTTACCAAAATCAAGATTAGGTGTCTATCTAAAATTATTTTGGAGAAGTTCTATGGCCTATGCTATACTTGAGGTCAAACTAGATGATCACAATGGTTCCTTCTGGTCTTGGAATCTATGAATCTCAGGGTATTTCTAGAGTCAGTGGACAGATAGGATCTCCTGGCAGCAAGGCGCATGTGAAGCTATGTAGTTAGAGAGCCAGTGAGAGCAGGAGGCAGTGCAGAGCCCAGAGATCTTCAGATTTTGGGGGGCTGATCTGTTTGATCCGGGAGGGCAACTTCCCCAAACTGAGAGCCCCATGCAGAAGGGTACCATACCTCACAGAGCTTCCAGCCTATGCCATGAATTTTTCCTGGCCCACTATAACGAGGCTGTTTCTAATGTGGAGAATTATGAAGCCCGTTTCTCCAGCAAAATAACTTTTTTTCCCCCCCTTTGGCCATTTAGTTACTATTTTGCAATCACAATATGCAGGGTGTAGAGAACATCCTCTCGTACCTTTCCCAATGTCATGCAGAGAAATAGCACTTAGCGGAGAAAGGACTCTGGTCACACTAGCTTAAACACATGACATTTTAAGCAAAATGATTCAGAAAAAGACAACTCTCTTTGCAACAACAGAGAGCAAGCAGCAGAGCCATCATTTGTTAAATTGGGTATTGTCTCATTAAATTTCTAAGCACAGTGTCAGAAGAGATTAGGAACAGACTGACAATTTCAACTGGCTCAACAGCTTTGCTACAATCGTATGACAACATTAGCAGAACTATAAAGAAGGGAGAAAAATTACACAAGTAAAATAACAGAGTTAAACAGCACATAATTATAACTTCTCCGAGTGACCAGCTGACACCTGCAGTAGTAAGAGTTTGATTCCATTACACTTCTTTAACTACTCCAGCCATAGCAAACATATCCTTGCCCTAGGCGGAAAGTGGAGGATAAAAATATGAGCTAGGGATGGTATGAGAAAATAGTTTCTTCCATGACTATTAAGGACATTCTTATCAAAGAAACATTGAGATGAAAGTCTTGTGAGTCTTCTGACCTAGCCAGGAATATGAGATTGCCCTCCCTTCCAGCCCGAGTTCTAGACGAATGTGGGGATGTGCAAATTAGAAGTGAGCTGAACCTTTCAACAAAATTGAATCCAAATAAAAGCTCTTTGAAAAAATCTGATTTAAAGCTTTGATTTTCCCCTTCCTCTCCCATTTGTGAGACTCTGTGTATTGCCTGATTTTTGACAGGGACTACATTCAGAAGTTCCAAAAAAGAACACGGAGCTGATGCTCAAAAGGGATGAGATTTGGCAGATTTTTTCTTGCACAGTAATTGTGCATGGTATTGAAGGAGCAAGGGTCTTTGGGCCTACAGACTAAAGTGATAGGCATTTTATAATTCCATAATGAGTAGCTAATTCTGTTTTAGGATGCTTTAGTCATTGTGTAAATAACCAATTCTGATCCTACTGAAACAGTATAAATTCAAACAAATACTTCTTATGTTTATTTTTGCCAGTGTAACATGATATTGGAATCTGACCTAATATACTTAGATTTTAGTATAAGAACGTGAATTTTCCCCATTCTTAATGTGAAATAAGAAAATAAAGCACCTACAGGGTCAGAGTCATAGCAGGTGTGAATTGGTATAGCTATAGGTACCTTGACTTTAATGGAATTTAAAGCCGGATAACTGATATTTTGGTTCACCGGCAGTCCCCAGAAAATTGGGGAGGTGGCAGGGGGAAATAAATGTGGGTCAAACAAAAACCAAAAATGTTGGAAAAAAATAAAGCAAATCAAAAAAGTAAACAAAAACTTTGTTTTGGGTCAAACAAAATGTTTTATTTAGATTTTTTGGACATTTTTAAAATAAAAAGCAAAGGAAATGAAGGGCTAGATCTACAAAATGGCCAGAGAAGGAACTGCTGCTGTCTCACTCATAACTGGAGCTGGGAGATAACTGATTATTTGATTTACGTGGATTTTTGGGGGTGGGGGCAGGGGGAGTCAGCTCAAACCAAATTCAAGAATTGAGAAAAATATTGGCAAATTAAAAAAAAACTATTTAGGGTGAAATGAAACATTTCATTCAAACTAAAATGAAATTTTGGATTCCCATTAAAAGGCTAAAGTCACAAAATAGCTGGAGGAGAGGGTGCTGCTGTGTTCTCTATGACCTTTAGCTCAGTGGTTAGCCTACTCACATGAGATGTGGGAAACCCAGGTTCATTTCCCCCCAATGTAAAGAAGGGATTTGAACATAAGTCTCTCCGCTCTTAGGAAAGTTCCCTAACCACTGGCTATCCTGCTGCAGAGCTCGGCTGAGTACCAACCTGCAAGAAACCAGTGACTATGTGCTCAGCATGGCTCAGCTGTGCCTCTGCAGCTGCTACCATGTCCGCACTGCTATTTATACTCATGCTAGCTCAGTGACACCTAGTGCAAGTATGTGTACATGAGCAGGGGCCTCACACCCTTAGCTGACAGTATAGACATAGCTATAGTGGCACTTCATAGAAAGAGGACAGTGAATCATCATTATGAATAACTATGACTGTGAACCTCTCACGTTCCAGGTGAGTGCACTAACCACAGCTTCTAAGGAAAGCACCACCATGTCCTCCTCTGGTCATTTTTTGAATGGCATCTCAGCTCTGTCCTGAAAAGTATATTTGGCCCAAACTAAGAATTTTGTGTACTGACAAGCAGATTTTATAGAAAATTTTATATCTACTTAAAAAAATTCAGCCAGGTTTCTTTATAACCTTTACCCCACTGGTAAAACCACTGCCTGGGGATATAGGCAGACGTAGGTTCAATTCCCCCCACCCCCCAATATAGAGCAGTCATTTGCACTTTGGTCTCCTACCTTGCAGTAGCATGCCCTAACTACTAGAATGGGTCTCCCTGAAGCTCTGTCATTGAAGCTATTCCACTGGTTCTCAAACTTTTTGTATTAGTGACCCCTTTCAGCAAGCCTCTGAGTGAGACCACCCCCTTATAAATTCAAAATGGGGATTTTAAATTTAATTTAAGGTGGGCACAGGGATGACAGCCTGAGCCCTGTCATGTTCAGGGCTAACAGCTTGCAACCTCCAGGTAATAACCTCATTATCCCCTGTGGGGTTGTGATTCCCCAGTTTGAGAACCCCTGGATAAACAATCATTGGAGGAAGGACTTGAAGTTGGTTCACCTTCTACCTGCAAGGTAAATGGCCTAAGCATCAGGCTCGAGGGTAGTCTGGGTTAGGTGTCTAACAGTCTCTCCTGTTGGATCTGTTCCACTTTGTATAAAATACATTAATAGCCAGCGGGCCAGAAAAGAAGTAGGAGAATGACTCTATAGCCTGGTGGTTATAGCATGTGCCCCGGAGACCCAGGTTCCTGTACCTGCTCCAATGATTATTTAATTAGTTATGCACTGTGGAACAGCTTCAACAGGAATGATTAAGAAAACCATGTCCCAAGATTATCCTATAGCCTAGTGATTAGAACACTGTCCCATAACATGGGAGACCAAAGTGCAAATCCCTTCTCTTTGTTAGGCAGAGGGGGAAGTGACTCCAAGATGCTCATGTCCCAGGTGAGTGTCCTCACCACTGGGCTATAAATTATAAGCGAGTTTCCTTCTTCAGTTGTTTTATACATGATACTTAAGTTCCCTTCTGAATCTAAACCCTTCCTCCAACATTGGCCAAAAATATATGGCAAATTTGTGAATAGTTTCAAGTCAAGTGAAACTACATTTTTTTTTGTGAATAAGCTGTGCTCAGCTCTAATGGAACTGCACCCATTTTTATCAGAAGAGGATCTACCTTCTTATGTCACAACTTTGAACAGTAATAAGGATTGGAAACTAGTAAGCAGAGTTCCAAAATCCATATTTTGAGGAAGGTGATTTTTATGATTTTCATGTATAAGCAAGTGAATAAATACAATACATACATAAGACAAAGTTTTAAAACAAAATAACTATACATATATGAAATGTTATTTTCCTTCTGCAACTTTACTCAAACAAGGCTCCCTAGTTTCCTCCAGAAACAACTCTAATGCCTACTAAAAAAATCAAATATATACACAGTCACAGTCTGTCTCTCTCTCCCGCTAGTCCCAAACCTGACTCTGATTGGCACAATACTTCCTGTAGGCGGGGCTTACCATATATAAACCCTATCCTCCATTTTGAATTTCCTTTCATCTAAACAAATGGCTGTCTGCATCAGGAGGAGATAGTAATCTTGAACCAAGGTAAGGTTTCAGGAGGTGGGAAAGAGAGATAGAAAGAGGAAACTTCCTTTCAGAGACGCATATTTTTAATCTAGGGTATAGATTCCAGCAGGTAAAAGAAAGGAAGTAGGGAAAGGGCATGAAAGGTTGTTTATATATATTCTGTAACCCACAAAATGACTATTTATCCATAAAGCTTCTGGAAGTGGAATCCTTTTCTTTAGGAATCCTGCACTGCATAAAAATGTGGTTGATGTTGTTTGTAGAAATGAATGGTTTGTTAGGACTAGATTCTGATCACAGTTACATCTGGGCAAATAAGGGACAATTGCACTGAGAATTGGACCATTTTTGTAATTGTAGAATGTATTTATTATTCCAGGACATGTGTTTGATCAACCCAACTGTGGGTTTTCCTATGGAAGTGAATTGGGGTGGGGAGAGGAAAACTCTGTCCTGTTCTCAAGGGGGGATTTGTCCCCTTTCCCTGAGGATCAACCCTCATTCCTCACTATTCCCTACAGAGGCCCAGAGCCAGCCTTGTGATGGTCTTGTGCCTTGGAGCCTTGCTGTGCCATCCCAATGCAGGGTTGTGACTTGATACAAATAGTCCAGAGGGATTAGGTCAGAAGAATCTTCTTCCTTTGACTACAATGGGGTGATGTGTGATTAAAGCAAGCAGGATGTGGTTTATAGACACTCGGCTTCTTCATTTCAGTTCCTTTGCACTACATTGGCAGCGCAAATGAATCATTAACCCCAGTCTCTCTCCAATTGAGGATTTTGCTGGCTGGCAGAACAGCTCCAAGAACTTACTAAACTATATTGGGTCTGGGGCCAACCTAAAATTGGTCCTAGAATCAGGAACCCCAAACCAGCTTCTTTGCAGCCCAGTTCCTTAAATTACCCCCAGAAGGTAGCTGAGTATCTGGGCCACTGGTTTTAGATGCACACTGACTGAATATGGTTGTTCTGGACACAGTAGCTAAAGTTTTCAACCCTATACGGGTTTTTTTAAAACATTCATGCTAAAATCCTATGTTTTGATCATGCCTCTTTTTATATAATTGTCTTTCACATAAAATCTCTTTACAAGATTTTGCTTGCGGAATGGCTTTTCATAAGGTATAGTTTGCAGATATTGTGAAACACATTTTTTTAAAATAACGGCAACAGATTTATTTATCAATAGAAATGCACTGTTTGGGTTGCTGAAGAACAATTCCTCATTAGAACCAGGGCTTATCACTTCTTCTGAGAATTAAATTATAAGCAATAGTTGTGGTTCTAGTTTTCCAGGAATGACAGCTGCTGTGATATAGAGTGTAGACTTCAAAGGATTCCCTTTTCTCATCTTCAGAGATATGGATATTTATATTGAGCTCCCTAATCGCCAGTTTTATATTTCTTAACTCTTCAAGTAAGCTGTAATATTGTGTATACAAAATTTAAAATGCCACTTAGTTTTTATTGTACTGCTTGACAGACAATATTTTCACATTATTTTATTCCAGTGCAAAATTACAGGGAAATATCCTAAAGATATTATAGAAAGATTAAGGCTCAAGGAGATTTCTCTATAGAAGCGAGTCACTTTCAGTGTAACAGGGCTGGGAGACAGGAATCTCGAATCATTATTTTACAGCTTTTTCCTGATTATTTATGACTATTTTACAGCAGTCATAAAACAGATGTTAATCAGGAAAATTCAATAAAACACTGGCCAAAGCCTCTGGAAAGGGCAGTAAATAGCTAAATTACCTTCAACAGCTGTACAATTAAGGAGATTTAACTGTTTGAAGCTGTTACAGGCCAGAAAAGAAGGGAACACAAGAAGGTGGCAGAGCTCTAATGTTATGACAGGTCTGAGAGATTGTTGGATAGTTCATGTTGTCTTTTTTCAAAATGCCCCTTGAGACTTTGGAGATGCTCAAAATTCAAATGATGTTTTTGTAAATGTAGGTGATTCATAAAATGCTGTCAAACAACCCCTTCTCCAAAGTATGGGTGGTGCATCCTTTGAGAAATAACTAAGGCTCAAATTGCAAGATGCCAGGATGGGAAACACCTGCTCAAGGCAGAATGCATTTTGTTGAAGCTCCTTCCATTCACTGAGGAAGGGGCAAGTTTGGGGCAAGCAGCCCTGTGAGAAACAGGGGTGGAGTGAGTGGAGGCATTACTCCAAGGGCCTGTCTGCCATTTCCCCACATACGAGGGAGTGGCATTACCATAGCAGAGACTACTGCAAGCTCTGTTATTGTAACTGTTCTGCTATTGCTGCTCTGTGGTGTTCGGGGTGGGAGGATATCTGTCCATCAAACTGTTTAAGGTTCCCTGTGCCAGGTGGGGGATGATTTAGCTACGAGTCAGGAAAAAGATCTTGGCGTCATCGTGGATAGTTCTCTGAAGATGTCCACGCAGTGTGCAGAGGCGGTCAAAAAAGCAAGCAGGATGTTAGGAATCATTAAAAAGGGGATAGAGAATAAGACTGAGAATATATTATTGCCCTTATATAAATCCATGGTACGCCCACATCTCGAATACTGTGTACAGATGTGGTCTCCTCACCTCAAAAAAGATATTCTAGCACTAGAAAAGGTTCAGAAAAGGGCAACTAAAATGATTAGGGGTTTAGAGAGGGTCGCATACAAGGAAAGATTAAAGAGGCTAGGACTCTTCAGCTTGGAAAAGAGAAGACTAAGGGGGGACATGATAGAGGTATATAAAATCATGAGTGATGTTGAGAAAGTGGATAAGGAAAAGTTATTTACTTATTCCCATAATACAAGAACTAGGGGTCACCAAATGAAATTAATAGGCAGCAGGTTTAAAACAAATAAAAGGAAGTTCTTCTTCACACAGCGCACAGTCAACTTGTGGAACTCCTTACCTGAGGAGGTTGTGAAGGCTAGGACTATAACCATGTTTAAAAGGGGACTGGATAAATTCATGGTGGCTAAGTCCATAAATGGCTATTAGCCAGAATGGGTAAGAATGGTGTCCCTAGCCTCTGTTCGTCAGAGGATGGAGATGGATGGCAGGAGAGAGATCACTTGATCATTGCCTGTTAGATTCACTCCCTCTGGGGCACCTGGCATTGGCCACTGTCGGTAGACAGATACTGGGCTAGATGGACCTTTGGTCTGACCCGGTACGGCCTTTCTTATGTTCTTATGTCCTTCTTGTAGAGTTTGCTGCAAGAGACAGGATTTGCCTCCAAAATCAAATGGAGTGGTTTCAATTCTAGTTGTTCTACTGAAAATCCTAGACTGTGCCTTACTTACCTCCCACTTCAAAACTATAGCCTGCTTCCCACTGATCTCCCTGCATTTCATGTCTTCCTCCTTCTCTGCTCAAAATGTGACTACTGAAATTACCATCTGCTGTGCCTGGTGTCTTTATTCAACACAAGTAATATGAAGAAACCAGGATCCCAAATGACTATATTTACTAAATAAACACAAACACACAAGGCCTAGCTACAGTACATACTGCTGCATTGATGGGTTTCTGTAGTCTTCTAAAACAAAACACAATGAGTCCCACTAGAAAGCTCACCAAAGCAATACCATACTATTCCTATACATTCACCATTCTTTCTGCAGCTCTGACCATATTATCCCTTCCTTGAATCCCTTTCCTTGTCTTCATCTCTTTCCACATGAAACTCAAGTTATTCACTCTCATTTTTGAGACTTTGCTCTCATTTCATGCCCTTGCCACTTAGCCTCTCTCTAATGTGCTGATTACAGCTTTCTTTATTCACATCACCAATTCTCGGCTCCAGGCCTTCTTTGATGACTCGCACTTCCTGCACACAAACAGTCATCCCTCTCATTCAAATCCAGTCTTTAGCAAAGCCCTATTCAGTCAATCGCTACAAAATTTTGTTTATGTGGCCTTTGAGGTAGAGTGTGTCTTGTGTGTGTTTCACAGGACCTACTTCTATGTGCCCTTATCCTTGCTGGTATGTCTACACTGCAGCTGGGAGTGAGTCTCCTGGCCTGGGCAGTCAGAGTTGAGCTTGTGCACTATATATAGCAGTGTGGATGTTATGACATAGGTGGTGACTTGACCAGGGGTCAGGTAGGTTTGGCCTTGGGCAACTAATCCGGCCAGCTGCCAATGCTGCTATTTTGTCTTTGTTATCTCAAGCAGAGCTAGAGTGAGTCTGTCTACCTAGCCTTGTAGACTCGCTCCCTTCTGCGAGGTACCTCTGGGGCCTCTGAGCTCTACTGCAATAATTAATAAATAAATAAATACAAGCGTGCATGGCAACACCATGGACTATTATTTATTTTCTGTATTGTTTATGTCTGCATTACAGTGCCTTAGAGCAACAACCATTGGTTGTTGCAGAATACAGTATGCCCATAAGCTTAGGTATAGTTTAGGGGCTGCATTGGGATATAGAGTTTAAATACCTTGCTCCCTGGCCCATTCAAATACCTGTCTCCACGTATGTAATATTTCATGAAAATTGCACTTAATTTGTCCTGTTAATAAAATAAGGTAGATTTTTTTCTACAATTTAGATGTATATTTCTGCATCAGTATTGTACTTAGGGTGACCAGATGTCCCAATTTTATAGGGACAGTCCTGATACATGGGGCTTTGTGTTATATAGGTGCCTATTACCCCCACCCCCGTCCCGATTTTTCATACTTGCTGTCTGGTCACCCTAATTGTGCTGCAGGTGTTTTTTGACATTTACCCCCCACCCAAATCAGTTTATTCAAAATCAGAAAAAAAATTCTAATGCTTGTTGCTGTCAGGGGAATATATTAGAATGCCTATCAGGTCCAATTCGAGATGGATGGACAGATTATATTTTGATTGCACCCACATAATTTCTCTGTGGCCATGGTCGAAAGGTAGGCCTTGCTTTTCTACTTGTTAAGAGTAGTTGTATGTCTTCTGGCACTGACAAGTTGAGTTTCCTGTGCATGAAGAAGGATTCAATATTACAGTCCATTATGTCAGGAATATAGGGTATGAGAGGATCATGGGAGGAAAATAATAATGAAAAACATTGTTCACTGAACAGAAAAGAACACATGGATAAGAAGCATCTTATACTAAATTTGGTCTTGGTCTATTTATTTTTTGATCCTCTTCTATATATCAAAATGAATTGAAATGAAAATTTATCAGCCCATGATGAAACTGTAAGAAGGCCATATTAGCAAAAACTACTAATTTATTTATGCGGGATTAAAAATATTTGATTCTTTCACATAAACCTTCTCTTTGGACTTCAAATAGCAGAACCATATTTCTTAGTGCTATTTGATATCAAAATCCATTCAACTGGAAAGTAGTACTATACAGGAATTAAGGTGTCATGGCATGTGGAGAGGAACAATTTAAATTTTTGTCCAGCTTTGATTTGAACACAAACCTTTCTTTTTGTTCAATATTTAGCACCTAACAGTGGGATTGTATTTGCATTTCAAGGGCTAGAAGAGGACTTAGCTAAACAAAATAAAAAAAAATAGCTGCCCAGAGACACTGATGACCTCCAAAAGCTAGGTGGAGAGTACAGTTGAGGGGCAAATGAAAACAATTCTTTACCAATAATTTATTCAATGATCAATAGGCAGGGCCGGCTCTACAGTTTTCGTCACCCCAAGCAGCGCACCGAATTGCCGCCCCGGGCAGCGGGGGCAGTCCGTGTGCCCTTAGAGCGGCAGGCGCGTTTCCGCGGTGGCGGCAATTCGGCAGCAGATTCTACGTTTAGCTGAAGCCGCCCTGGACAGCTAAACATAGAAGCTGCCGCGGAATTGCCTTCACCACAGAAACGCGCCTGCTGCCCTAAGGGCACACGGACTGTACCCGCCCCCCGGGGTGGCAATTCAGCGTGCTGCTTGGGGGCAAAACAACAGGGACTGCCGCCTCTTGCAGAATGCTGCCCCAAGCACCAGCTCGGAATGCTGGTGCCTGGAGCCGCCCCTGTCAATAGGGAAAAAAATACATCACATAAATTATTCACCAAATATTCTTCAACCTTCTAAGGAGCTGGTCAAATACTAAAATAATTTAGTTTGAGAATTAAACCAAAATTTATTAGCTATGTTTCACCACAAATTACACCAGACTTTACTGCTACTCCAGTGTAGTCCATGAAGTTGTACTGCTGTAACACTGCAACCATTCTGTGGTGCATCAGGCCCATTGCTCACAATAAATAATTCCCCTAGTTCTGTTTGAAGGGGGTGGGCATCTCTAAAATGTCTGCAATAGAATAATCTCAGAAATAGAAACATTTGAAACTTGAAGTGTGAAGTTGTAGCCCTAAGCAACTGTTATACAGCTATTTCTGTCTGAAACCAGCAAAGAGTATCAAAAGCATCTTTTAGGAATTCATATTTCAAGCATTTCTGAAATAAACATTGATAAGATGAATGCTCCTCTAAGATGTCGTTACAGGATGTTTAGTTAACTATGATTTTAGTCCACTAGATAGATGAACCAAATGCAAAATTCAGCAGTCAGGTCCATCTCAGAAATTTGTGGCATTTTGCATGTAATAACCAATGTAACAATCAAATGTACACATTCATGTCATGTTGTCCCTCTCAAAATTGTAGTATGGACATATTCTTCAGCTATGAGTGATCTAAATGTACATTGACAATATGCATTAAATTACATTTGAAATAGTTTCACAACAGCGTATGCAATATACGGGGGCATAACTGAATGGAATTTTGTTACACTGTAGCATGGCTGGGCTATATGTTGTTTGCAATTGCAATAGACCTTCACAGACTATAAGAAGAGGAAGTAAATATTTACACTAGAATAGAGGGAATAATTTTCAACAAATAATTTATCCAGCAAATGTAACCCATTTTTCCTGCTTGTGAAATATCTGCAAGTAGATCAAGATTTCCATGAATTGTAATATGTGATGTTAAACATTACTGACGACACTTTTGAATCTGTATATTTTATTGCTCTCTGTTAACTTTTCGGAGAAAATTTATTCAGACAGATGTAAAACTGTGAAATATATGTACCCTAAAATATAGGCTTGAGAGGGAAAGAATTTATAAGCATATTTATTATTTATTTATAAATGGAGGAATGGGGGTAAGAGAGAGCTCCTATTTATATGGAGATAAATCTACCAGATGAATGAAAATACGCTGGCTCCTGTTACGTTTACTGTGCATAAATCAAAATATTTCAAGGAACGAGGACCAAAAGAAATATTCCAATAGTTAAAAGGTTGCTCTTCACCAACTGACCCTTAGTATTTAATTTGAAACCATGTCTTATCTTTTCATCACATTTTAAATGAACATAAGCTCATGAACTTAGTCTGACCGAAAGAGAATAACTTTTAAATATGAAGGCTAAAGTTGTCAGTATTGGATAGGTATATGATGTTGGGCACCTACAGCACAGTATAGACTTGTCAATAAGTGGCTGGATTTTCCGAGGTGCTGTGCACCTGCAGCGATTGTCTTCAGTCGGAATTGTGGGTGCTAATCTCTTTGAAAATTAGACCAGCTCTGTTTCTGCAATCTGGACTGTGTAGGAGGAGTGTTACAGTTGCACTGAGTTTCATTGTAATCAGTGGGACTCAGCGTGGACACAAAATCAGATTATAGCATCAGTACCCCCATATGATAGGTAAAGCCTAATTTTAGGCATCCAAAGACCTGATCTGGCAAATGTGACTAGGAAGAGCTCTTGCTATTACAAAGAATCCCACTGACGTCAATCAGACACTGCATGGATGTAAGCATCATTCTCCAGACTATTTGCAAGACCTGGTACAAGGTTGGGCAATTTTGGCCTAAATTGTGTTTTGTTTTGTTTTGTTTTTAAGGGAAACAAAGGTCTGAATGTCTGCACCTCTGTGAAACAATACAAATATGTGAAATGGAGTCTGAACTTTAAAGGGCTGTGGGAAAGTTTAAAATAGTTTTAAGTTAAGTTTGAAATCGTCATTTAAAAATATCAGCACAGCAACTATTCAGATACTGTGTGAAATATATATAGGTTGTCAAATGATTAAAA
Source organism: Mauremys mutica (assembly GCF_020497125.1). Taxonomy (NCBI): domain Eukaryota; kingdom Metazoa; phylum Chordata; order Testudines; family Geoemydidae; genus Mauremys; species Mauremys mutica. The sequence goes on along the minus strand of NC_059080.1, from coordinate 31,289,656 downwards.
AAAATCACAAAATTAAAATGTCACAATCACAGTTATCATACTGTTAAACAATAATAGAATACCATTTAAAATATATTTGGATGTTGGGGGAAATCTGTGTGTGTGTTGGGGAGAGTGTGTCTTTAAGCAGAGCAGTCACCAGTCTGAAAGCTTGTTCAGACAGCAGCAGCCACTGGCACCTCCCACTCTTGACCCAGAGGCAACAGCACAGACAAGCACCCTGGCCCCCCCACCCCAGCTCAGCAAAGACTGGGTACAAGGGTGGGGGGATGGGGACTGTCTGACATATTTTCCGTCAAAACTTTTTTTGGATCGAAAACTAGGGGTTTTTAAAAAGCAGAAAAAATCATGTCTGCTTTCCTTCAAAATTTGTTGTTTTTTTTTTAATTGAAAAGCTGAAATTAGTCTGCCAAAACCTGAACATGGTTTGGGTTTCAGAGGTGTGTGGCCAAATATTTGCTGCTTGCTGTGTTTGAAATGTTTAAAGAAACAATAAAAAAAGTCTGCTTAAAAAAAATCTAAAACTTCTGAACCTCCTCAGCTTGTGACCAAATGCCTGAGTGCATCTAGTCAGAGATTTTTCCAGGTTTCTGATACTCTGCTGGCTTCCCTGACTCATATCTGTCTCCATAACTTTGGGTTCATTAGGTTAGAACATAAGAATGGCCACACTGGGTCAGACAAAAGTCCATCCAGCCCAGTATCCTGTCTACTGACAGTGGCCAATGCCAGGTGCCCCAGAGGGAGTGAACCTAACAGGTAATGATCAAGTGATCTCTCTCCTGCCATCCATCTCCACCCTCTGACAAACAGGGGCAATGACACCATTCCTTACCTATCCTGGCTAATAGCCATTAATGGACTTAACCTCCATGGGGTCCCTCACAACCTGGAGACCGTTACTGTGGGTTTGTCTTTAGTATAGCTTATGCATATACTCCACGAACTGAGCATTTGAGCTTGTTCCAGAATCTGGGATGAGCTTATGTTATGAAAACTGAAATGCTCAAAATAGCACATGCATGTGAATGGACACAGGGTGCTAAAATTAAATTAACCCAGGGGGTCTCAAACTGGGGGTTGGGACCCCTCAGGGGGTCACAAGGTTATTACTGGGGGTCACGAGCTGTCAGCCTCCACCTCAAACACTGCTTTGCCTCCAGCATTTATAATAGTGTTAAATATATTAAGAAGTGTTTTTAATTTATAAGGTGGGGGGGTCACACTCAGAAGTTTGCTATGTGAAAGGGGTCACCAGTACAAAAGTTTGAGAACCACCGAATTAACCCTTCTGGAGCCTCGGGAAATGCAAGGGAAGGGGGTCTCCCTTGGTAGGGTTGGGAAGGAGGTAGGTGGTGTAGGATATTGCTCTTCTCATGTAATCTCTCCCCCATGGCTCTCTTAGCTCGATCACTGTTAATCTAAAGTGTCTAATTTTAAATGAAGGTACCTTCCCCTGACATGAATCTCCCTATGGCACTGAAATTAAATATAGACTATAATTTGTCATTTGAGAAGCAAAAGAGATGGTAGCCCTAAGGGAAAAGATAACAACGTGGCTCTTTGTGTTAAATGGCTGTCTGCAAGCCTCAAACTGCTGAATGAGCTTTAGGGTAGGGAAGGCTGTGCCTCCCCAAACAGTCTGGCCCTGCCCCCTATCCAACCCCCACCCACATCCTGCCCCCCCGACTGCCCCCCTCAGAATCCCCGACCCATCCTGCTCCTTGTTCCCTGACCGCCCCCCCGAAACCCCCCTCCAACCACCACCCTGGGACCCCGCCCCCACAACCCCTCCCACTTCCTATCCCCTGACTGCCCTGACCCCTATCCACCCCCCCGCCGAGTCCTGACAGATCACCAGAATGCCCAAAATCCAACCCCCCGTTCCCCATCCCCTGACTCGCTCCCCCAGAACCTCTGCCCTCTCCCTGTCCCCAGGACTCCCTGCCCCTTATCCAACCCCCCCCGCCCCGGCCCACTTACCATGCCGCTTACCCCCACCTCTCCCGGAGCCTCAGCGCGCTGCATCCAGGAGCGGCCCTGGACAGCGCTGCAGCGTCCTGGCTCCACGGGACCTGAGCTCCCGCCGCTCAGCCGCAGCTTGCAGCTCCGCCCCCTTACCATGTGGCTCTGAGCAGGAGGAGCTCAGGCCCCGCCTGAGCCATGCTGCTTTAGCTCTGTCCAGGGCTGCTCCTGGATGCGGTGCATTGAGGCACCAGGGGATGGGGGAAGGTGGAGGTGGGAGCGGGGCCAGGGGGGAGCCTCTGACAGTCTCGTGGGGGCCCCTGCGGGGGCCAATTGCCCCCTTACCCCCCCTCTGGGCAGCCCTGATCTTCAGTGGGACTCCACACAGGTGTAAGGGTCTCCCCAGACAGAGTATATTATCAGACAGGAGCTTTAGACTGAAAGTGCTTTGGATACTGAGCTTTGTCTTTGTATGTGTATGACCAATGCCTAGCAGAGCATTCATGCAATAATTCTACCATTCAATGTACATTTAAAATATCAAATTCAATTACAAATAAATGAAAAAATGCCAACAACCATCCCCCCCCCAAAAAAAAATCCTAAGCCGCCCTACAGAAAAACACCTCTCCTCATACCCTACAAATACAGACAGGACAATAAATGGCATAAGCCAGGACAAACCACATATATAAAGGAGCCATATATGTTCCCTTATTCCATCTGTGTGGCATCATACTCCACAAGAAATCCTATGTGAAGGCAGGTGGGGAAGAAGGAAGCAGCAGATTGATTTCAAAAGTAAAACATGTTCCCAGTTGAATCTGCTCATAAAAACCACTTGAACAAACTATAAAACAGAGAGAGAAGTTGTAAACATTTATGGTTGGATTAAAGGGGAGGTGGAAACTACACAACAAAGTTACACTCAAACTTGAATTTAATAGAGGTTGATGGGTTTCTTTGAACTATGGTAACAATTTATGTTAAGATGTTAAGCTCAGAGTCATGACATTAAAAAGCATTCTTGTGTTTTTTCTTTTTCTTTGTTCATCTAACTTCAGTGGATGGACAGGACATAAACAAAGCAGGAAGTATCCATCATTGCTGGTTTGGTTGTATTGTAAAATCAAGCCATTGGCAGAGTCCAGGGAACAATGCGATATTACACAAAATAAGTTAAAACAATAGCCTCTGTAAAAAAAAAATAAGTGACACATTCTCAGAACTTCAGACCCTCAGTTGAATCTACAATAAAGTCTCTTAAATTCATTTGTATGTACTTACATGGGTAACATGAACAAGTGAACATTTGGTCATGCTACACACAACTCCCTATGCAAAGATTTACAATGTGAACCTGTTTGCGCAAATTGTCTGCCCTGGATTTGGCAGTATTTGCCAAAATACTCGTACCTTATGTTCTGATCAGTTTCTTAAGATGCTTTTCACAGGAGAACACAAAACTGAAATAAGCAAATGTTTATAAATGACCCCACAGAAATAAAACAGACAAATACCCTAAGGAAAAGATACATCTCATTCATCACACCATTGTTTTCAACTGCAGGTAAACTCTTGTGTTTTAACAGTAAAGAGGACAGCTTGAGGGAATCACAGTACTGGAAATAGTCTGAAAATACTGTTTTTTAATACTGAAAAAAATTACTCTGAGTGTAATATCCTGTGCATTTCTGAGCACCCTCAACAAATACTGAAGTTAATGGGAATTTATGCAGCAAGACATCTGAAGGATCAGGCCCAAAGGAATATATGGCCTTCTATATAGCACCTTTAAATGACATACACAATGATAAGAGTTTAGAAAAAGCTTAGATGGTCCAAGGGTGTTGTCTGTAGAAGATGTTTTGAACATTTAGTGTAGACAAATATTGTGAATAAGTGAACACTTTGATATCTCTCTTTAGAAAAGGGAATGCCTCCTGATGCTTTCATTTCTAGTATTGGGTCAAAACTTTTAAAAATCCATACAGTTTTCAATAAAAGACAAACTATCACGTTCTCAGGTGCTTTGCCCAGTGATGTCAGCAGGGGCGGCTCTAGCGATTTTGCCGCCCCAAGCACGGCGGCACGCCGCGGGGGGTGCTCTGCCAGTCGCTGGTCCCGTGGCGCCGGTGGACCTCCCGCAGATGTGCCTGCGGAGGGTCCGCTGCTGGTCCCGCAGCTCTGGTGGACCTCCCGCAGGCGTGCCTGCGGATGCTCCACCGAAGCCGCGGGACCAGTGGACCCTCCGCAAGCACGCCTGCGGGAGGTCCACCGGAGCCGCCTGCCGCCCTCCCGGCGACCGGCAGAGCTCCCCCCGCGGCATGCTGCCCCAAGCATGCGCTTGGCGTGCTGGGGCCTGGAGCCGCCTCTGGATGTCAGTTTTAATTCTAGAGGAACCAGTGCAAACTCAGTTTAGCCAAACTGCAACAGTCATCTTCACCTTTTGGTTTCCTCTGAAATGTTCGTGCAACAGGAATAAAAGAAAAACTCTGATGATGTTAAAATATACAAATGCGTAATAGTAGCAAGAATGCTTTCTACTGGTTAAGGCAAAAGATAAGAGTCAAAATTTCTGGGTTTTATTTCCATTTCAAACCTGGAATAATTGTGTGACTTTGACTAAACCATTTAACTTCTGTATGTCATGGTAAGCCTTACACTTAACATGTGGATTAATGATGTCTTCTTTTTGGGGCAGATGGGGTTAGTTGGGGTTATCTATTTACATATATATATATTTGCAAGGGTGTGTGTGTGTGTGTGTGTAAAACAAACTACCAGTTTGATTTCGCTCTGTTCACTCTTTGTATCTCATGTATCATCTTGGCCCTGAACCTGCAAACACTTGCACACATGGTTAATTTTAGCACAGAAAAATGTTCAAGCCACACGTTTGGAACCTTCAGTTAAATTTGGAAGTGTGGGTTCTGTAAATGGCTGGTCCAAGCAGATTTGCAAGGCCCAAGATCCCAGTGCTCTTCCCTTTTACATTTACTGCCAAACTTCTGTGTCATTTCAGTTGGATGGGGTATAGGAAATGTGTCAAGAACTCATGCACATATTCCTGGTGGAAGACAGTGAATAGAAGTTTCCTCTTTAATAGGAGGAGAAGAAATTTAATTAGGACTATGATTTAAGGGAGATATTCTGATTTCCCAGGCTGCCTAACTTCTTATCACCAGAGACCTGTCACTCAGCCTTAAACAGGGCATGTTCCTTCCCATGTGCCACTGAAGCATGATTAGTAAACATCACAGTAGCTTGAGTAGTGGCCCCAGGATCTGGGAGCTACTTGCAGCCACGGATTGGCAGAGTTACCTGAAGTGGCCCCGGATTTCTATTTCATTTTTTCTTTATAGCTGTACTCTAGTCATATGTATCTCCTGAACTCCTGATCTTGCTGACTGCTGTTCTGATGATGTATAGCTGCAACATGTCATCATTGTGCTCTGAGAACCTATTATGCTGCTATACATCATCAGAGATCCATCTCTCTCAAGACAGGTTACTATTATATATCATTAAAGTGATGGCCAGTAGGAACAGGAGTCCAAGAGGGAGATTATGAAAGTTTTATGGGGAAAAAATTCTGTATTTTTTGAGGTGAGATGGAGAAGATTTGAATACAATAGATGGTACTTGAGTTATTGTTAATGTTGTTTGTATTACGGTGGACCGTGTTTTTAATTTTATCCTCCCCCATCCACAATGGTTTACTAGTTTGTAATCCAAAGATATATTTGTATGGCAAAAGACATATTTGTAACTGGGATTCTGTTGCAATGGACATACTATGCTGCAAAATAACTCAGTGGGTTATGATACATATGGACACCGTGTACAAAACCACTAGCGATAGCACTTTGAAATGATAGTGGAATGTTGTCCTGAGTCTGGATGAAAATTGCAGAAACCACAATATGGGTCTGTATAGGATGCCACGCTAAATAGAGATGACTGCCTCCTAAGGGAGTTTTTAGTCATGGTTTTTAACTCACATGTTTGACATGTTGAAGACCGACTGGAAGATGTGCTCACCACCACAAGGATAACAGGGGTTCTAAATATATGGACTGCAGAGGCAAATGGTGAAATTCTGCATGCATATGTAATTCCCACTGAAGTCACTAGGGATTTTATGTGTTTATTTGGGAACAGAACTTGACTCAGAATGTATGTTGTGATCTTGTAATCACAGCAGGTTTTATCAGCGTGACTTGTTGGTGTATATGTTTATAAATATGTACATGTTAGCACTCATTTTTAATGCAGTCATAGTGTATATGCTATGAAATCAAAAGATTTTAGATCCTCAAAAAGACGAAAAAAATCCATCTTCAGGGCCTTGTGTCTAAGGGCTTTCTGAACATATACTGCATGGTCTTATCAGCACAGGGCAGGTACTGTATATTCTCTCTCTTTCCACTTCTTGCTTCATGCAAATCTTTGTGTTAAATTGTTGAAATCTGTTCTCTGTCTGTCATTCTCTGCTCTTTAGTCTGGTAGAGCCAAAATCCCAATGAAGCCTTTTCCCCTCTGTTAATTCTGATGTCATTAAACAGCAGTTCACCCTGAAGCAAAGCACACGCAGATAGAAAACAGAATAAAAAGACACTTTACGCTTCCATAGCATCTGCCCTCTGTGGTTCCCAGTATTTTACACACATTAATTCATTAAACCTCACATCATCTTTGTTAGTACTCCATGGTTAGCACTTAGTGATACCAAGGAGTACTGAGTGTAAACACTTAGTGATACATACCCCTCTTAGTGATACATAAGTACAGATATTAGTACCAACAAACAGTGAAACATTTTCTGACTCTAAAAATATTCATATTCCTACATTTTTATATATACATAGCACAGCAGCACCCCCGCACAGCAAGATATATACACATCTGTGAGGATAAGGTAGAATTTCTCACCTAAAACTGAGGTACATATGCACTTATTTCATAAGGAAGGGAAAATAGGTTCCCCTCAAAATATGCAGGTTTAGGTTTTTCTGTAAGCGAATTCCCCACCTTCCCTCAGGGGTGATGGAACATTCCAATACTCACAAAGAGAAGATTCAAGGGCCTGATTCTGGTTCTATACTGGTTTTAGATCTGTGTAACTCCACTATCTTAAGTGGGGGTACTCTTAATTTATATTGTTGTTAATGAGAACAAAATCAGGCCCTTAAAATAAAAGCACAATAACTCTTTGCTTAATGTTGTAGTTATGTTCTTGAAAAATGCTACTTTAAGTGAAACAATGTTAAGCAAATCCAATTTCCCCATAAGAATTAATGTAAATAGGCGGTTTAGGTTCCAGGGAAATTTTTTTTTGCCAGACAAAAGACATTATATATGCACAGTATAAGTTTTAAACAAACAATTTAATAGTGTACACAGCAATGATGATTGTGAAGCTTGGTTGAGGTGGTGGAGTCAGAGGGTGGGATATTACCCAGGGAATGCATTACTGCTAAATGATGAACTAACACTCCGCTGAGCCCTCAAGGGGTAACAATTGTTAATGTAGCCTCATACGCTACAAGGCAGCATGAATGGAGGGAGGAGACACAATAGATGCATGGCAGTGGCTGCAAACATTCCCTACAGAAACTGAACATGATGATGAACCCACGCTATCCCATTGGAGCATACCACCCCCTCCACTTTCCACAGTGCCAGATGGTGCATGTGTGTGTGTGACAGAGAGAGACAGAGATAGACACACACTGCCCCTTTCAGTATGCTGACCCCACTCTAAGTACACTACCTTTTTAAGTATATCAGCAAGCTGAGACAGTAGCTGCTGCCAGCAAGCTCCCTCCATCCTGAGCCCTGTTGTGTCCTGCTTTGTGGAGAAGGTGTGCAGGAGGGGAGGGGGGTGAGAGCAGGGGGACACCCTGATATGAGCACTCCTCTTTCCCCCAACCCCCCGCACAGCAAGCAGGAGGCTCCCGGGAGCAGCTCCAAGGCAGAGGGCAGGAGCAGCACACGTCAGTAGTGGGCAGGACAGCTGAACTACCTGGCACTTGAGAGCCTGCTGGGCTTAGGGAACTTAGGGGAACTGATAGGGGAGCTGCTGGCCCACCCTGGTTCCAAGCCCCCACCAGCTAGCTCCAATGGTCTGCTCTTCCTGCAAGCAGTGGACAAAGCAGGCAGCTGCCAAACAACGTTATAAGGGAGCATTGTGCAACTTTAAACAAGCATGTTCTCTAATGGATCAGCGACGAAACAACGTTAACCGGAATGACATTAAGTGGGGAGTTACTGCACGTAAAACAGATATTGAAATGGGGAAGGGAAAGCTGTTGTCCTGGCAAAGGGACAGGAAAGAAAAGTATTGTAATTCTCAGACTTAGGGAGGGGTGGAGTAATAAAACCCTGAATCACAGAACATCCCAGAACCTTGTAAAAGTTTAAGTCCAGATGCAAAAGTCATTGACTTTTAGGTATGAATGATGGCTCTGGAGCTTGGCAGAGGGAGACATTGTGCCAGAGCAGTGGTTCTCAACCAGGGATACACATACCAGGAGGTACATCAACTCATCTAGATATTTGCCTGTTTAACAACAGGCTACATAAAAGCACTAGCAAAGTCAGTACAAACTAAAATTTCATACAATTACTTGTTTATACTGCTCCATATACTATACACTGAAATGTAAGTACAATATTTATATTTCCATTGACTTATTTTATAATTATGTGGTAAAATGAGAAAGGAAGCAATTTTCCAGCAATAGTATACTGTGACACTTTGGTATTTTTGTCTGATTTTGTAAGCAAGTAGTTTTTAAGTGAACTTGGGAGTACACAAGACAAATCAGACTCCTGAAAGGGGTACAGTAGTCTGGAAAGGTTGAGAGCCACAGTGTTTCTCTGGCATTGAAGGATGCATGCTCAGTAACAGCACTTACTGCATCTTTTTAAAGCATTACACATGTTCCCACAATGCTGCATCTCAGAACTTGCTGATGTGCAAGAAGAGACTAGCATGATGCTGGCAGACCAGCTGCTAATTCATGCTGAGGTCTCTTGGCCTCAACTGAACACTGACAAATATATAGCTGAAATCATAGGCACTGACTCCATGGGTGCTCCAGGGCTGAAGCAACCATGGAAAAAAATAGCAGGTGCTTAGTGCCCACCGGCAGCCAAGCTCCACCCTCGGCCCCACTGATCAACTTCTCCCTCTCCTTCTCAGCATCTCCTTCATGCTGTGGAACTGTTCCATGGTGTGCAGGAGGTGCTGGGAGGGAGCAGGAGGAGTGAGGATGGGAAGGCCAGCGGGGTGGGGTGGGAAGAGGTGGAGGTGGAGCAGGGGGGGAAGAGGCAGGGAGGGAGTGGGGCATTGAGGGAAGGGGTGGAGTGGGGGCAGGAGTGGGGCCTTTAGGAAAGGGTGGAGTGGGGGGTGGGGCCTGGGGAAAACTGGAACCTGGCGCCTGTGGCTGAAGTAGTCTGGCTCACCTGTGTGGTGGTATGGATAAAATTAGAAGTTAAGTTTATTAGAATGTGTTTAGTCTTTAAACTTTACAAAATGTTTGTTGAATGCTGCATGCATTAACCTTACTTATAACATCTATACACTATTTTATAAGGTGATATTAAGTGTTTGCCTTGTAATTGCCTATAATTATGTAAGTCATCAAACAGGAAAGAAGCACTAATTAATGTAAAATGCTGGCTTCCTATGGAAGGTGTTAGGTCCTGCTCACCAAGAAGGCCCATTGAAACCATATGAGCCATTGTGAAACATGGGATACAGGAATAAAGATCCCTACAAGAAGAAACTGTAACTCTATGCTGCTTGGACTTTGAGAGGGTAAGATTTCTAAGCAAGAGATCTCCAGTTACTTGGCCTGGGTTATCCCTAAATGACATAGAGAGCTTGCTTATTGTAAAGCTTATATTGCCTTTTGAAACTTAAGCCTATAACTCATTTCTGTGTTGTTTACCTTCTTTAACCTTGTAAATAACTCTCATTTCCTTTTCGTAGTTAGTAAATCTTCAGTTGGTTTATTAGAGGATTAGCTACAATCATTGTCTTTAGTGTAAGGTCTAAGGTGCAATTGACCTGGGATAAATAAGATAAATAAGATAGATCGGAGCACCGGAGCACCCATGGGGACTGTCTGTGACTCCATGGTTAGGCTGTTATAGTGCTGAAGGAGTTCACATATCATACTTGATTGGGAAAATCTAAGTATAGAACTCACAACCAATTTGGGGTTTGTGCGCAGCTTCTTAACAGTTTACCTGGAGGTTGGCATTCAAGGTGTTGAATGACTCCAGTCCGCTTAACAATGAATGCTGACTGTGTCCCCATCAAATGCAGACAGTTACCCCATCAAATGCAGGGGGTGTACTAGGGAACTCAGTCAATACTGGTACAGAAAGCTCCATTGTAGGGCTATGCTGGGGTTGAGGGCTCACTGTGCTTATTCACGCACAGTGGTGTGGCCAAAATTTGTCCCCAGTTTACTCATTGTCTATTGTTATTCATAGATATATCATCTCTAATGGGATCCATCATTCTATTAAAGTTCAGATCAATAAGCCTTGGGCTTTAAAAGAATCTAGCAAATTGATACTGATTTTTTTAAAGGTTCTGATTTAATTAGCTTTTCATTGAGCTTTTTATGTAAGAAAAAAATGAAGGAAATACAAAATTCAGTTGTCTAGTATGGTATTTGAATCTGGTCAAATGCAGACTAGAAATAAGAGTGTGTTTTTATAGTGAGGGTAATTAACAATTGGAACAATTTACCAAGGATTATGGTCGATTTTCCATCACTGGCAATTTTTAACCCATGACTGGATGTTTTTCTAAAAGATGTACTCTAGTTCAAACAGGAATTAATTTGGGAATATTTTATGGCCCATATTTTTTGGGAGGTCAGAGTAGATGATCACAATGGTCCCTGCTAGCCTTGTAATCTACAAATTACAATTCAGCCCATAGTCTGTCAACATATTGGGCTTGATTCTAACCTCAATCCATGGTGAAACATCATTGACTTCAATAGCATACTCTGGATTGACACTGATGTAACAGATTAAAATCAGTTCATAACATAAAGCAGTATCTAGTGCTAAATGCAAGTAATGGAGAGTGAAGCAAATGATAATATATTAATATATCCCAATAAAATTAAAGGAAATCAGTCTACAACTCAAACCAGACCCTCATGCATCCTGCTACAGTAAATATAGTGTTCTGGACTATCCTGATGGATTTTGGCAGATGGGAAGAGCTTTTACCAAACTTTGAATCCTAGGAAGTAGTTTGGGTTCTGTGTGAGACTGAGTTTAGGTTTATGATGGCTACTTACTACAAACAGATTTTCTCAGCTCTTTACTTCCCTATATTTTCTATAGATAATGGACTGGCTCCTAAATCTTTCTAAGTGAGAAATCTAACAGGAGCCATCTTCTGCCTTCTTTCTTTATTAAAAACAACCCCTTTCAATTCAGAGGCATTTCTTTTCAAATTAATGTTATTTTCATTATGACTCCACCTGTCTATAATGTTCTGACTCTGCTGTCATTTGGAGAGATAGCCACTCTTGATATAATGCATTATATTTGTGAGAGTGCTGATGATCTGAAATTTTTTTGTATCCTTATTAATTTATAGTGAATGCAGCGAAGCCTAGACAAATGGGAAAGAATGATTGATTGTCAGGCAAAGACACATGTTTTCACCTGATTTTCTTTATTTTAGGATTGCTTCTAGACTGTTTAAGATATGCATTATTTTGCAAGCTTGGTATCTTTTGAATTGATATTTGCAATATTGGTGCTTTTAAAAAAAATCTTATGTTTTGATAATTTTCTTTCCTTCCATCTATAAATTGCTGGAGCTCTGATTAGTTTAACGTTGTACTCCTCCTTTCTCTCATATAGTGTGTGTGTGTGTAGCTTCTCTGTCTGTTGGAGGACTTTATAGGTGTGTGTAAAATTGGAATAGAATGGTTACTGCCTGCAACAAGGTCAGTAAAGTATGGCCAGTTGACAAGAGCTAGACAGGACATGAGTTAAGACCTCTGCTTAACAGCTTGCTTACTTTACGGTTACCTTATCCCTCTGATACTTAACTGGTCACATAGGCGCTACTGCAGTACAAATGATAAATATAATAAATGACTTATTTGAGTTCAATGGGGATTATTTGCATGTTAAAGTTGCAGAATCACACTGCAGGACTGCAATTCAGAAGTCACAAATTGGTCATGGTAAATATAAAAAGTCCCTGGCATTGTTTTGTACTTAAATATTTTTTTCATTTGCATTATAGATAACAAGAACAATAGAGTGTTGTGACAAGGATGGGACTACGATACTGTAGTCTGCCTTCAAAACCCAATACACCTGCTTGATTCTTTTTTAAAATATTTGTTTAAAAACAAAACAAAACAGTAGGGAGGAGAATCTCATAATTGCTTGCAGAATTTAAATTCACACTGAAAGAGCACCCTAGTCCAATCCATTGTGTTGCCTGCTCTTTGTGGGCCTCTCAGGGTATAGCGTATCAGAGGGGTAGCCGTGTTAGTCTGGATCTGTAAAAGCAGCAAAAAGTCCTGTGGCACCTTATAGACTAACAGACATATTGGAGCATGAGCTGTCAGAGTATAGAGTTTTTCAGTTGCTATTCTTCATCTACTACTAGCAAATCCATTGCCACACTCACAAAATCCCCCAGATGAGTAATGGGAGAACCTATAACGGGATGACCTATATCCATGTCAGCTGTCTAGCTTTCATAATAAAGGCCTCGGTGGCAACACACAACCTCATCAGAGATAATATTTACTACAGCATACTATGTTCTGTTTCATTAAATAAATAATGAGATGTACAAGGGCTTTTCGGTGAAAATCCAAAAAGCAAACATTTCCTTTATGCTAATTTTTCTGTCATGAGATTTTCTGTTTGGTTCTGTGTTTTCTTTTTGTTTGTTTGTTTGTTTTTTCTACAGCTGAATAGAGGATTGGTTGATTTTTGCCTATTACTTCCTTGTTATTATTAAAGCATTAGAGAGCTTTATGGTTCATAGAATGTAGTGATAGATCCTTTCCAACAGGTTATCTAGTCCACACAATCTTCTAATGCAGAATTGTTTTCTGTAGTGCCTTTACTAGTGCTTTGTCTACCTTGTATTAAATGTGTTAAGTTATAGAGCTCCATCTTTTTTATCTGAGCGCTTATGTCATAGGCTAATCAATCTCATTTTCAGGAAGTTGCTTTTATTCAGCAAAAGTTTCTTTTCTTAACTTCATACAAATACTCCAAGTTTTACAGTACTTTACTATCTAAATAATACTTTATTTTTAGTCTCCTGTTTTTCCTTAGTCAATCAATATTACCAGAGGTGGTGAGAGTCCCCTATTACCACTGAAGTCAATGTGACTTATTGGGGCCTAGCAACTCATAAGTCTGTTCTTCTAGGCGCCTTGCCACTTTTGTAGTTCTTCTTTTAGTTTCATCCATTTTTAACTGGGAATCTGGTACTGAATTCGTTGTTCCAGAAGCACTTTTACCTTCAGTCCTATGATGTGATCCCTCTGCATATGCAGCTAAAATTGCATTAACCTGGTTTTGCTGCTATATCATTTATTGTTCAATATCATCCCTAGGTTATTTTGGTATTATTGTTTCCCAGGTTTTTCACCCATAGAATATATGTGTTTTATTTTCCCACTGAGGTATGAGCGTCTATTTCTCTTAGTTCAATCTCATTTTGTTGTTTGATTCTCATACTTCTGATCTTTCTGGATCCATTTGTATTATTCAGGTTGGCATTCCATACTCTTCCCAAATGAGCATCCTTAACATATTTCATTAATGTTCTGTTTATCATGTCTTCCCAGTCACTAATGAAGATATGTAATAAGACTGGACTAACACAGAATCACTGTAGCCCTTGACATACCTCCACCCAGTCTGGTCCCTTCTTCTTTATAGTAAAAGTTTTTCCCACTCCAGTAGCCAGGTTACAGTCCAATCAACAGGGTTTATATCCAAGTTGATTTGGATTAATTTTGAAAGGAAGATTTCATGAGACTGTATCAAATGCTTTCCTAAAATCAAAGCTATTACATTAGCTATTTTCACTTGATCCATTAATTTTGTAATTCAATCAATCAAAGTAGTCAAGTTTTTCTGGGAAAACTTGTTCCAGCCTCAATAATAATAATAACAAAATGTCATCTGTGAAAAGTCTAGAACTGAGTGCCGCATGATGAGATAATCCAACCAGGTGTCACTAATGAGATGTTAATAATGAATGCCCCACAACAAGATGATATGATATTTACTGCTTCTGCCAACACAATGTAATCAGCTCAGAGAATATCTTTCTCACAACTTATTCCCAAAATGATTTGAAATCTATAAAACACAGCCCTTCTCACACACAGTGAATTGAATAGGGTATGAGAAAATGTCTTACGATGAAGTAAGATGAATTCCAGTCCCCCAGCATCCCCCAAAAGACCCCAATCTTTATACAAGTTTTTATCAAGTCATTTTAAGACTTAATAAAAAACAATCAACTAATTCTTGAGGGAGAGTCTAAAGACCATTTAGTGAATCAGAATTATTCCCTTTTTTATAGTTTCCTATTTTCTTTTTGGCACTTAATTTAATTTCCCCACCAGCACCACAATTATGTCATCAAACTCCTTCATACCACTTGTCTTCCCTGGCTGCAAAAAAGAATGTTTGTGGGTAGATAAGCCATTATTCATATTCATGTTTCCTAAATTGGAAAAGTGCTTCTTAACATCACTTGTCTGGATTTGTATTATTTAATTTCCGTACTTCTCCATTTATGACTCATGGTCTTATTATTTGTAACAAACAGTAATTCAAGTCGGTGTTATTTATACCACTTAATATTCACAAGGGTTGATTTTACTGGTTCTTTCCAAACATCAAAAGAGTTGGCTGGAGAAGGGGGGTCATAAATGTGCAGTTAAAACCAGTCTAATTCTATGCAGCTCAGGAAAGCTGATCAATCAAAGTGACAAATAACAACCTCCGTTACACTTTGGTTACAAAGAAGAAAGAGAAGTTAGTTAGAAAAATAGGCAAGCTAAGGTACAAAAGGGAGGTGACTCAGGAGAGTCAGCTACTGCAACTAAGCAATTGTGACAAGGAGAACAGTATAACTTCATATACGCTTCCCCCTTCATTTTCACAGCATTTCATGTGCGGGGCTGTAAAAGTGCCATCTTGGGAACTAGCAAGGACATAATGCCTTTGTGAAGACTGGACGCAACAGCCAGTTCTCCAAAGATGAGAAGTTTTTGCTCTCTTCCTGATTATACTGTACTGTTACTTTACATTCTTGTATTAAACACTTGGAGGGACTGACTTTGCTGGTGATGACTGTATTTTGTCTGCTGAGTCATTTCACTGGCTTACAGTAACAGTGAGAAACCACATCATATTTGAAAAGGCAGGCAAAATACAGGTCTCCTAGACAAAGAGCATGCACTCTCATTTTTACATTTCCAGTATTCTCCCTGTGTAATAATACCATACAACTACTGTGTATGTGAGCTAGTGAGGTGCAGAGGGGTACAGACGGAAAAGAGTAAGACCAAAGCTGTGAGTGTGGGGTCTCTGTCCATCTTGTCCAAGTAATAGAAATATAATTAACATATAGGACCAGATTCTTTGGCCTGCCCAAGTCCCTTGTAAGCTTCATCAGTGTCCAGAGGTCATGGCTCCATCAGCAGTAGGGAAATTGCACCAACCAATTCAGAGGCAGAATTTTAACAGATGCCTCCTTGAAATGCCCAAGAGCCTTCTCCAGCACATCATGGTGTTCAATACTAAATTTAATTCTAAATACAATAATGTCTCAGCAGGTCTAGACAGTATGTAGAGCATAGAACATACATATTTTGCCATTTTTTACATCTCTGAACAATACTTCCTTTACTTTCAGTAATAAGAAAAAACAAATGTAAATGTGCAGTGATAATCCACGTTTCTGCAGATTTTAATCTTTGATTGTATCTTCACAGCTGTGTTATTTTTGTTGAATTTAGTTATACGTCTAGCTTGTTTTTGAGAGTTACTGACAATGCCTTTCAAATAATGTTTGGTGACCTGTTACACCCAGGAAGTTGAGTATCTGCTAAATTTATGATTGTTTATTCAACTGTTTATATTTCATCTCAAGAATATGCTATTGAATTAGATATTAATATTATGCTGAGCACATCATAAAACGTGTTTTTAAAAGGGATATGTACTCTTTGTCCCCATAACTGGCATGTTTTGTTGTGTTTTTATAAAACCATCTCCACTGTTGTATAATAAAACAGGTTATTTGTTGGTCAAAATACTCTGATTCCTTTAGAAGGCATATTGCCCCCAAAACATTGGAGAGAGGGCACTTGATGTAGTATAGTTAGCAATTCATAGAAAAGGAAAGATAATTTTCTGGTTAAGGCTCTGGACTGTGACTTAGGACACCTGGGTTCAATTTCTGACTGCCACAGGCTTCCTGTGTGTCCTTGGGTGAGTCACTGTGGCTCTCTGTGGCTCAGTTCCTCATATGTAAAATACAAATAATAGTACTTCACAACCAAACAGTGGTTTTGTGAGGATAAATTAATTCATGTTTACAGGGCACTTGGATAGTTTAGTGATGGGGGCCTGTTAATTTAGATGGAACGAAAGGGACCAAAGAGTCAAAGGTGTTTAACATAACCCAGTCACTGTCCAACATTAAACAGTGTTAAGCAAGGTTCAGGGCTTGGTATGCAGAGACCTCAGCCTGCTTAGTACCAGGGAAAACACACCATTAACAATTAATCTTTTAACCTTTAATTGAAGATACAGGAAACCAGTTAAAATCTGAAATGTAAAGTATTAAATAAGGATTTAATTTTAACAACATCCCTTGTTGCTTTTCCCGTTAGCTGAAGAGAGTTTTTAGAAGGGAAAAATACCTTGTTTGACAGTCTTTTTTATGGTATCAAAGATGGTAAGAACTGCCCTTTTTGGGGAAAAGAGCTGTCGTTGTTGTCAAAGTCTGATCCCTTTTCCTAGAAGACAAAACAAGACAAACACATGCAAAAGGGAAGAAACACTCCCCCCCCCCCCCAAAATAGAAAATGCAGCTGCTGTCTAAGTGTTGACTTTCACTTTCATCCTCATTGATGGAGAAACACAGGCGCATAGCATATGGTCTTATCAGCCACTCCGAGACCTGTCAAATTTGTACCATCATCAGGCTATTTAGGGCATTACTTTTAGTTGCCTCTTGCAGGTCACAGGCTCACAGAAGTAATGCAAAATATACAGATTCTTATTAGAATCATAGAACCATAGGATTAGAAGGGACCACAAGGGTCATCTAGTCTAACTCCCTGCCAAGATGCTGGATTTGTTGTGTCCAAGATAGATGACTATTCAGCCTCCTTTTGAAAACCTCCAGTGAAGACACTTAATAGGCAGCAGGTTTAAAACAAACAATAGGAAATATTTCTTCACACCATGCACAGTCTCAACCTGTGGAACTCTTTGCCAGAGGATGTTGTAAAGGCCAAGACAGGGTTAAAAAAGGAACTAGATAAGTTCCTGGAGGATAGGTCCATCAATGGCTATTAACCAGGATGGGCAGGGATGCAAAAGCAAGCTCTGAAGTATCCCTAGCCTCTGTTTGTCAGAAGCTGGGAGTGGATGACAAGGAATGGATCAGTTGATGATTACCTGTTCAGTTCATTCCCCCTGAAGCACCTGGCATTGGCCACTGTCGGAACACAGATTACTGGGCTAGATGGACCATTGTTCTGAGTCTGACCCAGTATGGCTGTTCTTATGTTCCACAACCTCCCTAGGAAGTCTGTTCCATTGTCCTGCTGTTCTTACAGTTAGGGAGTTTTTCTGAGATTTAATCTAAATCTGCTATGCTGTACTTTGAACCCATGGCCTCTTGTTCTGCCATCTGTGGAAAGAGAGAACAACTTTTCTCTGTCTTTTTTTATGGCAGCCTTTCAAATATTTGAAGACCACTATCATGTCTCCCCTTAATCTGCTCTTTTACAAACTAGGCATACCCAATTCCTTCAGCCTTTGCTCATATGGCTTTCATTCCATCCCTTTGATCATCTTTGTCACTCGCCTCTCTAGATCCTTTCTATACATTGGAGACCAAAATTGGACACCAGGTTCTCCAGGTGAGGCCTAACCAGTGCTGAGTACAGAGATACCATCTGTGACTTGCACGCTATGCCTCTGTTAATGCAACTTAAAATTGCATTTGCTTTTTTTGCAACAACATTGAATTGCTAACACATGTTGATGTTGAGATCTACCACAACTCCCACTTTCTCAGCAGTGCTGTTGCCAAGCCAGTTTTCCCCCATTCTGTTTTTATGCATTTGGTTTTTCTTCCCTAAGTACAGCACCTTATATTTCTCTTTGTGGAATTTCATTTTATTGACTATAGCCCAGTTCTCCAATTTATCAAGATCCTTCTGAATTTTAGGTCTATTCTCCAAAGTGTTGGGATCCCCCACCCACCCACCCAGATGAAAGGAAAAAGGAGAGGGTCAGAAAAAAGAAGAAATAAGATGGGGAAATAAAATGACATAAGGGAGAGAGAGCTAAGTCTCACATTCCAATTGCTGTTTGGGATTTAGCTGGAGACGATGGAGGGGCAGTGTCCTCAGAGTACCTCTCTCTGGCCTAGTCTACACAGGACATCTCTCAGGATAAGGACAACAATGTTCTGTGGGGCAGCCATGATGGTGAAACTCACTCCAATAGCCAATTTTTCTCCCCAAAGTATCTTTCTTAAGGACTCCAAAACTAAGAGATAGGTGGACTAGCCCATCTCATTATTTTGTCCACCAATTAGGCCTATTATATGACATGCCAATTTTTTATCTTGTTTTCCTCTTGCTTATCAAGCATAATCTTAACACAGTCCTTGAATTATATCGTCTTTTTTTGATTAATTAAATCTTTGTCTGCACGTCATACCTTTTAGCATCAACATTTGTTGTTGTTGTAGGTTATTTTGACATTTTATTAACTTTTATCTACTTTTTAAGAGTTGAGCTTACAATTATGGTAAATTTGTAGGCCCAGATATTACAACACAATATAGAAATGCCTGAGTAGACCATTAGAGAGACAAATTTCATGCTCACTTAATCTGGGTCAAGATGAAGGCAACCTCTGTATGGGAACACCATGCAACACCTGCTGCGTTTCTCAGTTTA
This sequence comes from Mauremys mutica, assembly GCF_020497125.1. Classification (NCBI taxonomy): domain Eukaryota; kingdom Metazoa; phylum Chordata; order Testudines; family Geoemydidae; genus Mauremys; species Mauremys mutica. The sequence goes on along the minus strand of NC_059080.1, from coordinate 31,270,436 downwards.
TAAGCTGGAGACCTTCAGGTGCCCCTGGAGCCTCAGCAAAGAATCTCTTTTGTGTTTACCACACTGGAGCTCACTCTGTTACCTAGCATGATGGATGATACAGTGGGCACCTGGACACACTTGTCCCAGCGCACCTCTTCCAGCACATGTGGGCAAGGTCTTGGCTTTCCCTGCCCAGATGTATCCCCATGAGGGCAGCTGCTAGTACTGTCAGATGTAGTAGCAGGTTAGCTCTTCTTTGCTCCCTGCAGACCAATTCTGACCAAAATTTGGCCTTTGATGTTTACCGCAGCCCTGTATTTACTATTCTATTATTTTCAGCTTCTCATACCATAGTACTGTCTATAACAGGAGTTGGGAACACACCAAGTTAATTAAATTACTATTAGTCTGAAAGTGAAGGGCACCCATCATACTAAGCAAATTTACTGGAGCAAAATATACTTGAACAATTCAATTAGATGCCATCGCCTTGGAAAGGAGAATGGGATACCTGGATGAATGACTGAATTTCCTTTGGCTGTTTTAAAAAAAAATGTTCTTGGCATCAGTTATATATCTTTTTTTAGTAACTAATACAAAGAAGCTGTGACTTTTGATCACCTCTCCAATTAGCTTCATCCTGTAAGGTATATATTGCAGATGGAGAAAATTGCTTCCCTAAGTCTTCATGATCAAAGAGCGACTTTGAATAAATGACAGAACCTAGCACCTGAAATCTAAAGATATCCTATTCTTGCCAATGGTATTGGCAAATATTTACAGGCCTGTGCTTGATTCTATTGAAGTCAGTGGGAAAACTCCCACTGCTTTCAGTGAGAGCAGAGGCTCAGATCCCTAATGTGCTTTGAAAGAGGTATGCAGTGTTTACTTGTCAACCAGTAGCTCAGTTCATCTTGACTATTGGAATGTGATACATTTGTTACTGCTCACTTACAATGGTGTTTGATAAAATAGCACTTTGTACTGCCATTTTTAATGACTAGCTTCTACAGTTTGCACAGAGCCGTGTGTATGGGGTGCTGTGGAGCTGCACTACATATTGGGGAGAAAACCTAGAAAGACTGACTCAGGAAGTGCATCTCTCCCAGGGCTGCTTAGTGTGCTTTGAGCTGTCTATATAAGAGCTGATCAAAATCCAGACTAATAAAATATATTGGATAAAAACCTTATCCTATTGAAATCAGTGGGGCCAGCTATTTACTCATAGTAGACTCATTCAAGTGATATTATTTATTTATTTTTTCCATTGTGACACTCTGTACCTCAAAATAGCATCCTGGAGCCCCCATATTCACCACTGTAACATGATTATTATATGCTTCGTACAAAATGTGCCTTGTGAGGTATCATTTGAGAAGTCATGATCTGTTGAACTATGTGTGTTACCATTATATGTGACATTATGAAGTTTTGCTATGTGTGTGTTACTGAAATGTGTTTTGAGTCTGGGAGATGCCCACAACTGGCCTTTCCGTGGCAACAAAGGAGCAAGTAACCCCTGCAAGACAGATTTATATTAGGACTAGCCAGCCATGTGTTGATGGCCCATTAAGGAGAATCCACTTTCCCAGTGGGTCCCTCCCAAAGACAATGGGGATTGCTTAATCCAGTGCTTCAGCAGGAGACATAGAACATGTGATCTATGACTCCATGTTTGAGATAGTATCTTTACGTGCACATTGGGGGATCAAATGGAAGTGTGTGGTGTCAGCCCAGGGCCTCTCTCCTCTCTCTCTTACTATGAAGGCAACAAGAATATTTGGAAAAAGAGACTTTGAACTGGGGATATTGATCCCAGGCTCAGAGAAGAGATCAGCCTGTGTATTAAGAACTGTGAAATGCTTATTGTGCATAATGGGGTGAGAAAAAACACTAGATTCAAATCTTGCTTAGTCTGATAAAGTTTAGAATTTAGACGGATTTTTATTTTTATGTAACCAACTTTGACCTCGATGCCTAACATTTATAATCATTTTAAATCTCTCTCTCTTAGTTAATAAACTTATTTTAATGTTTTATCCTTACCAGTGAAGCAGCAAAGAATCCTGTGGCACCTTATAGACTAACAGACGTTTTGCAGCATGAGCTTTCGTGGGTGAATACCCACTTCTTTGGATGCAAGTAGTGGAAATTTCCAGGGGCAGGTATTTATAAGCAAGCAAGAAGCAAGCTAGAGATAACGAGGTTAGATCAATCAGGGATGATGAGGCCCTGTTCTAGCAGTTGAGGTGTGATAACCAAGGGAGGAGAAACTGGTTCTGTAATTGGCAAGCCATTCACAGTCTTTGTTTAATCCTGAGCTGATGGTGTCAAATTTGCAGATGAATTGGAGCTCAGCAGTTTCTCTTTGAAGTCTGGTCCTAAAGTTTTTTTGCTGCAGGATGGCCACCTTAAGATCTGCTACTGTGTGGCCAGGGAGGTTGAAGTGTTCTCCTACAGGTTTTAGTATATTGCCATTCCTAATGTCTGATTTGTGTCCATTTATCCTTTTCCTTAGAGACTGTCCAGTTTGGCCGATGTACATAGCAGAGGGGCATTGCTGGCATATAATGGCATATATTACATTGGTGGACGTGCAGGTGAATGAACCGGTGATGGTGTGGCTGATCTGGTTAGGTCCTGTGATGGTGTTGCTGGTGTAGATATGTGGGCAGAGTTGGCATCGAGGTTTGTTGCATGGATTGGTTCCTGAGCTAGAGTTACTATGGTGCAGTGTGCAGTTGCTGGTGAGAATATGCTTCAGGTTGGCAGGTTGTCTGTGGGTGAGGACTGGCCTGCCACCCAAGGCCTGTGAAAGTGTGGGATCATTGTCCAGGATGGGTTGTAGATCCCTGATGATGCGTTGGAGGGGTTTTAGCTGGGGACTGTATGTGATGGCCAGTGGAGTTCTGTTGGTTTCTTTCTTGGGTTTGTCTTGCTGTAGGAGGCTTCTGGGTACACGTCTGGCTCTGCTGATCTGTTTCCTTATTTCTTCGTGTGGGTACTGTAGTCTGGAGAATGCTTGGTGGAGATTTTCTAGGTGTTGGTCTCTGTCTGCGGGGTTAGAGTAGATACGGTTGTACCTCAGTGCTTGGCTGTAGACAATGGATCTTGTGGTGTGTCCGGGATGGAAGCTGGAGGCATGAAGGTAGGCATAGCGGTCAGTAGGTTTTCGGTATAAGGTGGTGTTAATGTGACCATCACTTTTTTGCACCGTGGTGTCTAGGAAGTGGACCTCCCGTGTAGATTGGTCCAGGCTGAGGTTGATGGAGGGGTGGAAGCTGTTGAAATCGTGGTGGAATTTTTCCAGAGTCTCCTTCCCATGGGTCCAGATGATGAAGATGTCATCAATGTAGCGTAGGTAGAGTAGGAGCGTGAGTGGACGGGAGCTGAGGAAGCGTTGTTCCAGGTCGGCCATAAAAATATTGGCATATTGTGGGGCCATGCGGGTGCCCATAGCGGTGCCACTGATCTGGAGATATATATTGTCATTAAATTTGAAATAGTTGTGTGTGAGGATAAAGGCACAGAGCTCAGTAACCAGTTGTGCTGTGGCATCATCAGGGATACTGTTCCTGACAGCTTGTATTCCATCAGTGTGTGGGATGTTTGTGTAGAGAGCCTCTACATCCATGGTGGCTAGGATGGTGTTTTCTGGAAGGTCACCAATGCATTGTAGTTTCCTCAGGAAATCAGTGGTGTCACGGAGATAGCTGGGAGTGCTGGTAACATAGGGTCTGAGTAGAGAGTCTACATATCCAGACAGTCCTTCAGTGAACGTTCCAATGCCCGAGATGATGGGGCGTCCAGGATTTCCGGGTTTGTGGATCTTGGGTAGTAGATAGAATAACCCTGGTCGGGGCTCTAAGGGTATGTTGATTTGTTCCGGTGTTAGTGTAGGGAGTATCCTGAGTAGATGGTGCAGTTTCTTAGTGTATTCCTCAGTGGGATCTGAGGGAAGTAGCCTGTAAAATTTGGTATCGGAGAGTTGTCTGGCGGCCTCCTTTTGGTAGTCAGACCTGTTCATGATGACAACAGCACCTCCTTTATCTTATCAGCCTCTTTGATTATAATGTCAGGATGGTTTCTGAGGCTGTGGATGGCATTGCGTTCTACACGACTTAGGTTGTGAGGCAAGTGATGTTGTTTTTCCACAATTTCTGTCTGTGCACGTCGGCGGAAGCATTCAATGTATAGGTCCAGACTGTCATTTCGACCCTCAGGAGGAGTCCATGTGGAGTTCTTCTTCTTGTGCTGTTGGTGGGAGGGTAACTGTGTATCAGTGCACTGTTCAGTGTTGTTCTGGAAGTATTCTTTGAGTCGGAGACGGCGAAAGTAGGCTTCCAGATCGCCGCAGAACTGTATCATGTTGGTGGGGGTGGCAGGGCAGAAAGAGAGTCCCCGAGATAGGACAGATTCTTCTTCTGGGCTGAGTGTGTGGTTGGATAGATTGACGATATTGCTGGGTGGGTTAGGGGTACCACGGTTGTGGCCCCATGTAGCAGGTAGGAGTTTAGACAGCTTACAGTCCTTTTTCCTTTGTAGAGAGGTGAAGTGAGTAATGTAGATCTCCTGTCTTATTTTAGTGAAGTCCGTTTGTATGGAAGTTTGGTTATTGATGAGAGTCTCCAGGTTGGAGAGCTCTTTTTTGATGTTTTCTTGTTTGCTGTATAGGATGCTGATCAGGTGGTTCCTCAGTTTTTTTGATAGAGTATGGCATAATCTCTCATTGTGGTCTGTGTAGTATGTAGATAGCAGTGGATTTTTTACCTTTAGTCCATTAGGTATGATGTCCATCCGTTTACATTTGGAAAGGAAGATGATATCCGTCTGTATTTGTGCAAGTTTCTTCATGAGGTTTATGGATTTCCACTCCATACGGCTAAATGCAGTGCCTTGCATGGTGTCAAGTATCAGAGGGGTAGCCGTGTTAGTCTGGTTCTGTAGAAGCAGCAAAGAATCCTGTGGCACCTTATAGACTAACAGACGTTTTGCAGTATGAGCTTTCGTGGGTGAATACCCACTTCTTCGGATGCAAGTGGTGGAAATTTCCAGGGGCAGGTATTTATAAGCAAGCAAGAAGCAAGCTAGAGATAACGAGGTTAGATCAGTCAGGGAGGATGAGGCCCTGTTCTAGCAGTTGAGGTGTGAAAACCAAGGGAGGAGAAACTGGTTCTGTAATTGGCAAGCCATTCACAGTCTTACCAGTGAGTTTGTCTTAAGTGCTTGGGGAACCTGCTCAGCTACGAAAGGCTGGTGCATGTCCAATATCCTTTAATGAAGTGGTGAACTAATGAGCTTGCATTGTTCAATAGAAGGTCTTGAGCAGTGTAAGACAGTATATTTCTGGGATTCATTGTAAGAGACAGAATGTTAAGGTTAAAGGTTCTATATCCCATTAATATTTAAAGGTACACTATCTTTAAAGATGAAGGAAGTAAGCCCAGGCATACTGATAAACTGTTGTTAACCCTTCAAATGATCAGCTCAAATGAGCTAACCATTGCTGACCCGATTAACATATGGAGTTAATTACACAATGGATTAGCAACTTGAAAGAACATTGGAGCTTAATGAAATGACGATAAAGTTGTTTGTCACTCTGCGGCTCCTGTTGCAGATTTGGAAAATGTGTGTAAACTATGTATTTATGAATTTATCTGTTAAATAGATGGCATATTAAATATCTCCATAGAGTTCCCCAGCACCTACTCAGCGATACAGAGCATTTGGTCCATGGGTTTAGTAGGCCCATGAGTATTTCAAAGGAGCATAAAACTGCAATAGAAACCAGTAGAAATATTGATAGCTGAACAGCTGGCACTCATCTAAGGGTGTTGCTACCCAGAGCATCAGGAGATTTATTTTTATCATTCTCTATGTCGTTTGCCATCTGGGTTAAAATGGAAATTAAATATTTTCCCATGGTTTGGTATCTTTTACATTTTCTAACTCTTACATGGAATGAATTATAGTCTGACATCCCACACCTATTGCTAGTGCCATTGTAGTAAAGGCTTGGGGCTAAATATATGCTTAGGCAACCATATTAACGTCAATAGCATGGAATAAATGAGGCGAAGGTTTGGCCTTTTGTCTCCGTTGATCTTATTAAATGGTTTTGTAAACAGGTTATAAACTATCCATGAAATTGGTTTTAGTTTAAAATGTGAAATCATTTTAAGTCTTTAGAATCTGGTCAGAATTTTGAACAAACTGGATTTTTGATCCCAGGTGTGATGTAAATCAATACTGTTTTATTGTACTTCAGCTGAGCTCTTGAGTAATGTGGTGATGCCTTCACTTTTCACTGCAAAGAGGTGCTGACTCCCAAGAACTTTAAAAACGTTATCATGAGGTGGTCACAGGGTTGTCCTATGGCCTGGTCACATGAGAGCTACCTGCTCTGAAATGAACCAGGAGTTGAGTGTAACTCATGCAATTTATGAATGCACAGTCATTCATAAGAAGGACTACATGGGGAAAAGGAGAGGGTATAATGGGTTTGAGAATGTTGGGCTCAATGCCAAGGGGACATAAAACTGGGAAAGACACCAATCGAGGGAGTTTGGGGAAGGGTTGTTTTGTGTTGTTTTCCTTAGCCACCAGAGATTGGTGCTTCCAGACATACACCTCTACCCCAATATAACGCTGTCCTCAGGAGCCAAAAAATCTTACCGTGTTATAGGTGAAACCGCGTTATATCGCACTTGCTTTGATTATGCCGAAGTGTGCAACCCCCACCCCCGGAGCACTGCTTTACCGTGTTATAGCCACATTTGTGTTATATCGGGTCGCGTTATATCGGGGTAGAAGTGTACTTTCAGTGTAAGTCTATAGAGACGACAATGAAAATGCAAGAGATGACAGATAATGGGGGGACTAAGGAAAGGGGATTATCTTCTTTCTGTACCAGACATTAGGAGCCCTTTCCTCACCTTCTTTAGGAGATGCCTTTTTCTAACTGCCTTGCAATTCTGGTTTGTTGGGGAACCAGACTCCATTGATTGCTTACTTTGCACTGAACACCTGCAAAGTTTGCATCAACATGAATTTTACAATCTAACCTGCCCATTGGATCTCTGGACTGCTGAACCACCTGCCCAGGCCAATCTGTCAGTGCAGGAAACATTCTTTTCCAGTCCTGGAAAGGTGACATGATGTCCATGGCACAGCCCAGGTCCTTGGCCCTACTCTAATCCCAAAATGTGGGTAGAAGGGCAACTTTTACTCAGGGCCTCTAATGGTGTCTGAGGCAGCGGGAAGGTTTTAGGCCTATTTTGCACCCATCTGTCCAATGAGTCAGCCAAGGAGCCCACTCTCCTCAAGTCCAGAAGGAGGCTGAATGCCTGTGAGGAAAGGAGGAAACAAGAGCTGGGGGTGCAACCCTTAAAGGGGATCAAGGTTTTTCTTTTTTTCACATGACCTAGACATACCCTCCCAACCTTGGAGGCTGTGGGGAATGGTAAACAAGATTCAGGGTACTTTCGGCTTGGAGATGGGCCAGAAATACGAACCAGAAATACCATCATAACAGCATTTTACAACTCCAGTGAAGAGCAGAGCTTAGAACTGAAGAAGTGCAGACTATTAAATAATATTAACAAAAGGGTTTGTTTTTGTTAAAAAAGGAGCCTGTTCTAAGCATGAGAAGAGTAAGACGGAGGGAGGGAACAATAGAAAAGCATGGAATAAGTCAGAAGGGAATAGAATCAAGCGAACATTGGCTCCTTGGGCAAAGATGGTCTTGCTATGTGTTTGTAGCACAAAATAGTCCCAATCTTGATTGGAATGTTTGGGTGATATCATGATACAACTAAATAATAAGTAATAATTGATAGTAGAACAGTCAATTCAAGAGAAGTAATAGAGGAGAGAACATAAATGGATAAAAGAAGGGAAAGGAAGAAAAATCCCTTGAAGTGGTTTCCAGTTTTCAGTTCTGATTACAATTTAGATACTTTATATAAAAAATGTTAACCAGGCATATGCCAAATACCTATATAACCTGCTTTATACTATAATATTCCTATATACATTTGAACCACTTTAAAAATAGAATATCGCTAACATGGGACTTTCATGCTCTATACATGCTTGAACTCAGTTAAATGTTTGACAGAGTGGAATATGTGCTGGCATTGGCAACCTCGTATAGTTTGATCCTATTTTTGAAGTACTCTCATGGGGACATTCTACAGGTTATTAATAAGATCTGCTTGTTCTTTTATTGATCAGCAGTGAAGATCACCACCACCATCATGCATCTCTTTAGTTCTGAAGCTTCCAAAGATGCCTTAGTCTGAGTGCTTCTTAGTGAAATGAGTCTCCTGAGTCAGAAATCGGGGAAGAAGACTCATAAGTACAAGGTACTGAAGCAATAGATAGAATTGGCTGTTACCTGATACAAATGGGATTACATGGATACTGAAAATTAGTTCAGTGAGATTGGGAGGAATTTAATTCTTCTTTCAAGGAAACATGTCTATGATTAAAAAAACACCTTGTTGGATAGAATATTTTAAAATAAATCAAGGCTGAAATGTTTATTTGATTTGCCTGAAAGCATCATTTAAAAAAAAAATTGTCAGTTTGGTGTTCATGAAAGGTAATAAACTGATAACCTTGGGGAATGAAGACTTGTTTTAATCCACATAGGATCCAACACAGCCAGTGATAGTAAAAGTTTTAGCACTCGGCTGCACCAATCTGCTTCATCCCTGAAATGAAAATTGACATAACTGTATTTTCACCCATTCAGTGCGAGGTGGGAAAGGCAGTTTACATTTTAATACCCTTCAGGGTTAGACCCAGACTTCTTCCAGGCAGTCTGACTTTAGCTAGCCACAGACGCTTATTCTGTCCTGGATCTAGACACTTATTCTGTGCTGCTAAATCATCTTGAATCATGATCCTGTTATACAGTAGAACAAACATTTTGTTTTGCAGCACTCGAGTTTTGTCACATACTGCTGTTTGTTGGTCCTATCCTGCTTGACTATGCTGTTGATTGTGACTGTTCTATTCTGAACTTGTCTACAGGCTGCACTGATATACTTGATGGTTGCCTTTCAGTGCACGGATGGCATAGATATTGTTACATAACTAATGTAGCTCTACTAGACTGAATCAGTGGCATTTATAATTAAATGAATTACCAGAATACTTGAATATCAGATAGGAGCCACAGATCAAATACCCTAGCTGGAGATTCTTACATACTGTGGATATGGATTTTACCCGATAGCCTTCCTCTGCTGCTGATACCAAAGAGAACAGGCACTTCAAACATCTCTTATGTTTAGCACAGCATGTGGCATTGTTACTGAAAATAAAACAAGCGCAAGGACAGTATCGAGCATCACAGCAGATTCATTCTTTGTAATTGATTCAAATAAATACATTCAAAATGAAATGTCCCTGATTCTATTGTACATCTGTCACTGCAGCCTTATGTTGTGAGGATGGGGTGAAAGCTGCTATTAGTGATTAAAATTAAACAGACTGAAGTTGAAAAAAATGTTGCAGCCCAAAGTTTGCTGATGTGGTGTAGAAAAGTGATACTGTATGACAAAATCTAAATATAATATCAGAGTGTGAGTCTCAGTTTATGCCCTAAATTAGGAAATCCAGGCAAAAACTCTTAGCCAGGCATTTGGAAAGAGACTTCAGAAATATGAAAAGTTCTGCTCCAGGTTATACAAATAATAGAAGATTTGTCAGCTGCCAGCCCTCTTTGAATTAATCTGATTGAAGATGGCCACCATAATCATTTCCCCACTAATGTCATATCTTCTTGTACCTCAGTGGGGATTACTTCCGAGCATTTCCACCACTCCCCTCCCCTGCAGTTTTCCTGAAGGGCAACTACCTCAAAAGATGGAAGCTACCTGCACTGATTCAGGTCATCTCTGATGCTTTCTCCCTGGCTAGCACGACCTGCTTCAGAGTGGTCTGATCAACAGAAATGGAGATGACAAGATACTGCCAGAAAGTTTATTCTCTGGGTATTTCAGACTCCAAAAACAATAAGTATCAATAACTTACTGAGAGATCCTGAGTTCAGAAGATTTCTAGCCTAGTACCAAGAATTACAGAGCTAGAGGACAGCTTGTGTCTATTAATAGGTTAAATTCATGTCAAAGAAGCTCTAACTGAGGATCTGGCCCAAAGTGTCTGAATAGTTGTGCTATGAATAAGCTCACTTTTTGGAATGCAATAAAACCTCCTAACTGTTAGGGGTTTCCCCAACATATTACATAAAGGACTTCTGAATGTGGATCTCACCTGCAGTAGGCATTGATAAGGATTATCAGGCATACCGGATCATTCCCTAGCTTATCTAACAAAGGCTAAATTGTTAGAAGGCCATTACAGCCCTAGCTCCTATTTTCTCATTGACTGTTTATCATATTACACAAACACCTCGGAATATGAGCATTTCATGCCTTTTGTGCTATTAGTGAATTCTAGCAAAATTCCTGATTTTTCCCCCTCCTGCAGTCCTTTTAGTGGGGAATGGCATACATATTTTGTTCATATACACTCATTTATTTCTATAATGCTAAGTATGAGTTGTCACCACTAAAGACATTTCTATCTATCACAAGATTTCTGATGGAGTCACCAGGATTTAATCTCAAAAGTGTGAAGAGGAAGAAATCTGACCTCAAGTGGGTTTTACAATATTTTCAGTTAGAAGCAAGAAAGAGTTATTACCCAGGCTGTGTGCATTATGTTATTAATTCTTCATTTGCTTGGACACAAGGGCTAACGTTTGTGAAGGGTTCAACATCTGCAACTTGCACCACCTTTTCAGTAGAAGTCTGGTCCCATTTAGACATTAATTGTGGGTGCTATACACTTTTGAAAATCTGAGTCAAAGTATTCTCATAAAAATCATCTGTGGCTGTTGAAGCGCAAGAAGTGGAAAGAGCATTTACCATTTGGAAAATAGGTGATCTCTATTGAAGATACACAGATTTACTGCAAAAAAATTAAAAAGTGTGACTTCTCACCATGCACTACACTGGAAATCTGCAGTGAGAGAACAGGATTCATCACACACAGTATATTTGCAAAGTTAGAATTTATTTCCTTCATATGAGACAAAAAAAAAGAAAAGAAAAAAAGAATTGATTTTTTCCCAGTCACTGAAGCAATGGTAGTATCCAAGGAAAATCCAATCAAGTTGTGAAGAAGGATGCCATGTTATTTGAAGGGAGTTCAATGGGCAGTCAAATAGAGACTTGCTGGATCCCAAAAGTGCACTGAGGCATAATGAAGAAATGAATTTAAAAAAAAGTTGTAGTCTGTGATCAAAGAAACCTGCTGATATTACAGAGCCAGCAATTTTTCATCCCTCATATCAGTGCTTTGATTTACAATAAGTAAATGGAAAAGCCAATCTGACAACACATCACAAATGCACCTGCTTGATATCTTGAACCACAGGACTTTGCTTCAAAGATCTGTCAGTTTCTGCTCTGATGGCTCAGGTTCATCTGGCATTTCTCTGATGCCTCAGTGAAATAATATGTTGTTGGACATCATAACTTACTCCATGGTGAACAGTAAAGCCAAGTAAGCCAACTTCACAGAAAGCATCCTTGCTTTCCATCACCCACTCCATTGATACCTCACAGGTAACTCTGGAATGTTCCCATTCTTTTCAGGGTCATTGATTAGGACAAAGTCCCTAACACCAATACATATGCTGAATTTTTGTAATGTGCCAAGCTTTCTTTCTATATCCTGCTACCATGATAAAATACTTGGGAACTCAAGCCAATGTCATAAGCACAACAATCATACATACAAATGTGTGTTGATCTTTTAATCCATTTTCCTTGTGATATGTAAAAGCTGCACAGGCTGGACTTGATTTTATTTTGTTTGCACTCTAATGAAGCAGCTCTCAAGATGGACATGTACATGTATTACATTATGCATCAGCACCTAAATGGGAGCCTATTCTCAAATATTTTATAATGGCTAATATTTTGGTCTGTCTTTTGTCACCCTTATGTCTAGTAAAGTTGGCAGCATATGTCCCTTTGTATGTATGAACAGAGAAGATTTCAGTTGCCACATAATAAATATGCAGCACCATTTCATTCCTTGTGTGTATTTATGATCTGATCTGATTTTTTAATCTAGAAAAGAAAGGGCAGAAGAATGGGTCAGTGATTTAAAACACTGACATACAACTCAGGAAATCTGGGCTCTGCTACTAACATCCTATGCAATCTTATGTGACTCACAAAATTTTGCTCTGCCTCACATTTTCTATTTATAACCGGAGGAAAGTGTTATTTCCGTCTCAGACGTACTGTACAGATGCATTCATTAATGATTGGGAGGCTTTCAGATACAACAGTAATGGAGGCCATATAAGTATCTAGAAAAAACAGAAGATATAGAACATTATAGATCAGTTTGATGGCCATTAAAACTTCAGTGGGGGACTACTATTTGCAAGTAAGGGTTTACAGGATTGGGCTTAATATTTATAAACAGAGCTTGTTTTAAATATTTATAAACAGAGCAAGTGTTTACTAAAGATTTTGCAGTGATCTACTACTGGGCTTACTGCTACTCTTCCATCTAACAGGAATCTCTGTTGGTGCTAGCTACCTGTTAACATTTTTAATAACGTATGTATCATCAAAATATTAAGAAATCTTATATTGCATGTTTTAAAGAATGAAAATTCTTCCTCTAACAAGTGCACAGATTACATATGGATTTTGATTTACTATGCTTCACATTTTCACTCTATAGTTTGAATGTCCATGTGCAAAGTGTGTTTTGTTCTCTAACTCAATGCGTGTAAATCAAGAATACGACAGTACTCATTTTTACTAAAAGCCAGTTCATCAGCAGAGGATTTTGCTGTAAGCATTTCTTATGCCTGATATTTTACTCTTAATCGTTATGGCCTCCTTATCTTATTTCACTTAGTCTGACACTTGATATGAAAATAGGACAGATGACCATAATTAACTTAGCCACTAGTGTCCCCATTTCCATATTGGATCCCAAACCAGCAAGCTGCATATGTGTCAGATCAGACAGATGGATATAGCAGATGGGAACACTGCTGTCAATCATATCCCTTCCTTTAGAATCAATGTCATTATTGCAAAAGAGTTTCTCTAAGACTTTCCACTTCCAATAGTATTAATGGTATTAAAGAATCTGTTATTAATTGGACACAGTTTTACTATTAACAATCAAGAGAGACTTCGTCATGAAAGTTTAAAAAGGGACAATAAATACCATATACCTAAGTATAATGAACTGAACTAAACCTATATCTGATCCCTCCCTAACCCTGGATATATTCAAATACTATTCTGACTAGAACTTTGCATCTTAAAAGCTCTCTTTACTCCTGACAGATACAAAAGGTTAACAGGCCACATTACGTATTATATTTAAGTGTGTGTTAAGTCTTTAAAAAATCTGTGTAACTCTGTGAACTAAACATTTTGTTTCAGTTATCCCTGTAGAGCTGAAACCTGTTTAGTTTCCTACAATTTTCAGGGCATCGCTCTCTGCCACAGAAATAGATGGAAAAAGTCAAAGTCACCTTAAAGAAAACCATTTTTCTCTTAAGGCTATTCCTGTGTTTCATCTTGAGACTTGGGAGAAGCTCACTGCACAGATGTGCCAGACTGTAAATGGCCACTAAGCACAGAAATATTTTGCTACTTAATGACAATACTACTTGCTAATTATCCACAAAAATTCAAGCCACAAGCAGCCACTATGATTTTTTGGTCATTAATAGAGCTAATAAAAATATCACAGCTAGGAAAGGGACTCAAATGTTCTATTTATCTTTAATCTGACAGTTCCCTGGCCAACACCTTCCCTCCGTGTATTGCCGTGCGTACGTCATTGGTAGGATGATAATGTTATGAAACAGATTTGTCTCAGAATTCCAGGGAAATAACAGCTTTCAAAAGAAAAGTTAAACTTCTCCTCTTTGATTTGCACTTTGTGTTTTCTACTGTATATTCTTCATTCCTTTCCCATGCCAAGTTTCCACTGCTATAAGTGGGAGTGCAATGTAGAGAATAAGGTGTTTGTTTTTTTTTCTGAATCATGTGTGTCTGAGTAACATTAAATGTTGGTTTAATTAGATCTGTTTTTAATTATGGGTATGAATTATAAGAGCTTTCTTTTTGCCTGGTATATTCTAGTGGTTTGTATTTAGTCAGAAAATATTAATGTCCTTCTTTTTCTCTTTTCAATGAAAATTAAAGAATTTAAAAGACTGTGCAATTAGATCATCAGGGCAGATCCTAAAAGAAAGTTTTGCTTTTCTTATAAACCTATTATCCTTTTTTTAAAAAAGTGAGTAATCTGATTTTAATTCCACCCTTTGTACCCCTCAGCCCCTCTCTAATTTTTCTTGTAATTATAAATGAAAAAAGCTAAAACAAGAGATGAGCTCATTTCTGGGTTTGTTTGTTTGTTTGTTTGTTTGATTTTCCTAATGACAGAGAAAGACAAAATATTTTTCTGCTTTAAAAAAAAAAGACATAAAAGAGAAATGTATTTTAAAGAGAATAAAAATAGATGCTGTCTGTTTCAGGTGTTCTTTCCCCTGCCCCTCCCCCCCCTTTCTAATCTATTCTTTATTCCTTCCAGCAATGAATTTTCTATCTGTTCAGTTTTGATATGTCTTATCAGCCACATACTGTTTCTCAATTTTTAGGATTTAAGATTTAGGAGTCTCTTGTATCAATATGAAGGTGAAGCCTATGGCACTTCTAAGGCATATTGTTTCCTGTTTTCTGTATGTAATTTCTAATGCAAGTTAGGCTTCTCTTAATTGTGCTTCTTTTTAGATTTTTACCATTTACTCATTGTATTATTTGTGTAGATTTTATAAATATATAAATATGCATTTCTCCTTTCTCTTCTCTCCCTCTTTCCTATTACTTTCTTTGTACTTTGATATCTAAGAATGCAATGACACTTACTGATACCATCACTGCAAATTTGATGACAGACCTTCAACTGTAGCAGATCAGAGCTAGCTTCATCCATTGTTCCATATTGGTATGACAGTGGCCTATCAATGTAGGGTACATTTAATGTCTTTCTTCTGTCTTTTTATTTCCTTGCCTGAGGTCTCACTAAATCCACAGGATTTACTTCTGAAATCTGATACAAATTATTGTGGATACAGTTTCTATGCTGCCCTTTAACATAAAGTATATGCTTTGACTTTAGTCCATCATAATCCCATATATAATTATTGGTTACATAAATGTTTACTAACCATATATCAGAGTCATTATTTTCCTAAACAAATGTAATAAAATCTTATTTCAGATCACTGTATGTTGTGTCTATTAAATAATCATGCATCTGATTTAGCCTCTGTGATATCTACAGTCTCACTTCTGTTGTCTTAGAATGAGCTGTAGTTTCACTATATCAGAGGTCTATAGTTGATATATACTACTCTCTGCCTTGCTCGTAGTGTCAGACAGATTTGTGTCTATAATATATAGATTCCCTGTAGGAAATGTCTAAAAGATCCTCTGAGAAGATATTGAATGCATTATATCTGAGGGTAAAACTATGTAAAACTATGTCCTGTAGTTAAATTCTGTTTACAAGGACACAGCCTACAGGAGAGAAAAAGTGAAATAAAAACACTATATACATTAACTGCCTTACTTAATCTGTCCAGTACTGAGAACTTCCAACTGGTGTGTGTGGAGGGAACAAAGAGACAGTTCCACAAAGGTTCAATTCTCCTCTGTCTTTAAGCAGAACTCCCCTTGTATTCCTGCCAGTACTCCCTTCTGTGCCTATATCTGTCTGGATTGCTCCATAAGAGCTGTCATTTGTTATTATGTCTCTTTCTTTGTTGTGTTTCTGTGGTGTAAATTCATCTGTGGCCAAATTTGCTGATGATCCAAGAATTGGAGATGTATCTGTGAGATAATGCAATATCTCATTAAGCAGCAACAGAAGATATAAAAGAGAGAACAGAAATGACAAAAAAACAAAAATAAACTAGTACTACCCAAATTGAAGAATTAATTGTTATTCTCTAGAGCAAAGAAAGAATAATACTTCCGATTTCAGGCTACTGCTGAACCAGGCTCTTGTCTGTTCTAGCAGTAATTGAACTCCATTAAAAGATGCCTCCATGGTTATTATCCATAATTCATAGCCAAAAGAATTCATACTTTCCCTCAATTCATAAATAGCCCCATTTCTCATATGTGCTCCAGAGCTCATAACCACCTTTTAATGCAAGACTTCTCTTGGTAAAGCTATATTCTTCAGTTTGATTGACTCAACAAAATATGTGCAATAAAATGGCAACTCCATTAATCAACTACACTTCTCAAAAGATTGTGACATTTAAGGTCAAAGTTCACTCAAATATCCCAGGTATAAACCCCTTTGCATTTGCTGGAAATTCTGAAGTGAAAGGACAATGTGCAACATAAGTTTGAGTTTTCTGGCTCTCGTGACATTGGTGTATAAGTAAATATGTGAACTTGCAAAGAAGATAAGGTATCTTTAAATAATAAATGCATCAATATATTGTTCACCAGCCATTTCTGGGCTGCATCATTTAATTACATAATGAGAATCTTAATTATTTATCCTTCCAAAGAGAAACCTAACATAGCCCATTATTAACTCACAATTATTCTTATAAGTTTGTCCTTTTAAACATTCCTCTAACTAAAATGCTACCTGCCACAGCATAATACTTGAATGTTTTAAGATTTTCTGGCATACACAAGAAAGCAAAATAAATTTAAAAAAATTGCTGATCAGCAAATAAAAGGGAACAAAACATAGCCATTTATTTATATACACCCCCAGTACAGAATGGCAGTCAATCCTATTCAATCACTTAATGGAGCATAATACTTAAAATTAGTTCTCTGCATGTCCATGTTGCTGAGGAAGAAAGGAGTTCTGGGGAGTGGAGGCATTATAGGCAGAGGCCCTAGGAACTATGATTTGGAAATTCTTTTCCCTAGGGATTTCAGCCAGTTTTGTGGGAACTCAGACTCCTTCATCTGGTGGATGGATTCATCTGGTGGATTTCTTCAAAGAGAAACTCTCAGCTTCCCAAATCCTTTTTACAACAGAAGGATACAATTCAGCCATATGGTACAACGTCTTGTCTGGTTGACAGTGAGTTAATATCTGTAGGACTGTAAAGTAGAATTGAGGAAAAATCTGAATCATCTCATTTCTGCAGAAAGTATCACCGGTAAGCTACTCCAAGGTCACATCATATATTAAAGCAGTGAAACACATCCCACCGGTCATGGCACAGGCTACACCAAGATTCTAAACACCTCATTTTCCCAGAACATCTGCTACCATTTCTGCTGAAGAACATTCATATACACATTGGAGAAAAGGGCATTGAAGTAGGCCTACTTCAGAGAAACAAAGTGTATAGGAGACTTCTGTTATCACGACGACTGTGGAGGGAGAGAGAGGAAGCAGCAGGGCATTAGAAAAATTATTTTTAAAGCAAAATAAACTTCATTTCCAATATATTTATCTTCCTGTAAGTAGGTACGGTAACAATATACAGATAACGGCTTGCCTTGTGTCTCTCTCTTTCTGGCATTATAAATATTCTGAGTGTTTTGACTACGCCAAGAAACACTCAGCGCTGTTTAACTTTGCATGGTATGAAGCAAACAATTCACAAGAACATATTATAATTCCAGAAAAGAGACAGGCAGAGAAACTCTAATGGGCAGATAAGAGGATAGTTGCTTTATGTTTTTTTAATGTGGCAGTAAGTTGATTCCAAGGGCTATCCAAAGGCCTGAATTATGTCATTTCATTTTTAAGCTGGAGACCAAATTCCAGATGACTGATGGAAGGGTAATGACATTAACTTTCTTAAATCTGAGAGCCCTGAATGCATCAGTAGGATTTGGTAGCATTTTATACTCAGTTTGCACATGTATAAATGATTACACAGGATGAAAGTCTGTGGGGAATCAGACCCATAGCATATTAATCCATTTAAATAACTGTTTAGGAATGAAATGCTGAGGTCTGTCAGTGTGAAAAGAAAAGACTTTTTCCTCCATTAATGTGATTCTGACAGTTATGGCTTTTAAAGGTGATGAAGTCTCTTTTTGACCAAGATAAAATTAGCAACTCTAAGGAAATTTCTTATTCAGGATAAAAAGATTCCTCCTGATTAAATAATTACAAAAGTAAGTAAGTAAATAAATAAATATCTACATTTATCTTAGACTTAGAAACAGTATGTTGGCCCTAGGGGCCACAGATGGTAGCATCACATCCAAGTGCAGAAGTAATTTTTCCTCATATTAGCATAAGCATAAATTAAAAATCTAATTAATAGCTTTAAAAGTCACATCTCCAGGTACCTGTTAGTATTTTAATAAAAATAAAATATTGATCTAAAACATAGATCATGTTAGTTTTGTGAAGAAAGAGAGATTAGGATATTGCAATAGTATCAGTACTCAGTGATGTTATAGTTCTGTTCATCAGCAGATCAGTCTGATTATAATCCAGACATAACCAGACTGATAATGGACACTGATTGACCAGCATAGCCACTCCTTCAAAGAGAGACCCTTATTTCTTACTCTGTTCATTTCTATTGCTTGTGTCATAATCAGAAATGAGCAAATATTTTAGTGGAAAAATTCAGCCTCTTTCTGTTTGTAAATCATTTGTGAATAGCTCATAATTTTTAAACTTCTTCTCAGAAACATTTTCTCAAGTAATTCTTATGTGTAGATCTGTGCCTGTTAGTTTTGACTGGCCACGTAGGTCACATGATATTGTTCCTGTTCCCAGAATGGAAGAGCATTGTTTTTTAGAAACAAGGTTCTAGTGCAAATATTTGCTTTTATAAGTTTAAAATTCACTTTCCAGAAACACTAATTAATATTTCCTGAAAGTCATTGTTTCAGACAACATTTCTGTCAATAATTTCTTTCCCCCAGAGTATTGACTGTTTAATGTAGAGAGCAGACAAATAAATGTGTGAGGAATACAAAATAAGCCATCATTCATAGAGAGTAAATTAGATGCTACTATTTGCCCTTTCTCTCAATCCCAGAAAAAGGGGATAGTCAATAAAATGGAAAGGTACCAAACTTAAACGCAATGAATAATTAATCTTTGTAAGTCATTGCCACAAGATATTATTGAGGCCAAGAACTTAGCAGGATTCCATAACAAATTAGATACTTATCTGGATAATGGACCCTATCTACAAACCCCACTGTAATTAGTGGAGTGACTTCTATTGACTTCACTGGGCTTTGGATCAGGCTCAGTGAGAACAATCACACTTACATTAGATAGGATAGATGTGTATATATAAAATAAAGGGATGTGAATGCTCCTGCCTCACATATAAGTCAACCTGTGAGAAGATTAGGAAAAAAAGTTCTGCTATGGGCAACTTATTCCATAATTACCCACTTTGGGGTTCTTATACCTTCCTCTAAAGCACCTGACCCTGGTCTTTCTCATCACAGGATACTGAACTATGACTCCTGTCTGCTCCCTTTACTGCTCTTTTCCAATATGGAAATCCTATTTATAAAACTGTTAAGGCATAGAACTCTGGAAAGCATCAGCATGAAAAAACAATTGGGGAGCTTTGCACCACTGCATTGGAGGATGTGGCTTAAGCAGCTGGAGAGGATCACTACACAGCAGATAGCTGGTGGAGTTATACAGAGCTATTATAATGTCTAGTATGCAATCTCCCTCCCTGTAGCCCAGGTGATATAGCCAGGGAGAAAGAACATGGCAAAGTATCCTTGCGCCTCAATGATTCCTGCCTTAACAGATCCTAGCAGAGCACCCCTATTGTATCCCCACCCCTCTGAGCTGCACCGAGCACTCTTAAACCAGAACTGTGATTTTTCTAGGCTGTTAATTCTGCTAAAACCCTGTTAGAAAAGATCTTTTAATTTAACCAACCCATCCTCTCCTGTAATCTCAGAAAAAGAGCAACAGTGATATGGTGTCAAGTATCAGAGGGGTAGCTGTGTTAGTCTGGATCTGTAAAAGCAGCAAAGAGTCTTGTGGCACCTTATAGACTAACAGACGTTTTGGAGCATGAGCTTTCGTGGGTGAATACCCACTTCTTCGGATGCAATTGGTGGAAATTTCCAGGGGCAGGTATTTATAAGCAAGCAAGAGTCTGGCTGAAGATAACGAGGTTAGTTCAGTCAGGGAGGATGAGGCCCTCTTCTAGCAGATGAGGTGTGAAAGCCAAGAGAGGAGAAACTGGTTTTGTAGTTGGCAAGCCATTCACAGTCTTTGTTTAATCCTGAGCTGATGGTATCAAATTTGCAGATGAACTGAAGCTCAGCAGTTTCTCTCTGAAGTCTGGTCCTGACTTTTTTTGCTGCAGGATGGCCACCTTAAGATCTACTATTGTGTGGCCAGGGAGGTTGAAGTGTTCTCCTACAGGTTTTTGTATACTGCCATTCCTAATATCTGATTTGTGTCCATTTATCCTTTTCCTTAGAGACTGTCCAGTTTGGCCGATGTACATAGCAGAGGGGCATTGCTGGCATATGATGGCATATATTACATTGGTGGACGTGCAGGTGAATGAACCGGTGATGGTGTGGCTGATCTGGTTAGGTCCTGTGATGGTGTCACTGGTGTAGATATGTGGGCAGAGTTGGCATCGAGGTTTGTTGCATGGATTGGTTCCTGAGTTAGAGTTACTATGGTGCAGTGTGCAGTTACTGGTGAGAATATGCTTCAGGTTGGCAGGTTGTCTGTGGGCGAGGACTGGCCTGCCACCCAAGGTCTGTGAAAATGTGGGATCATTGTCCAGGATGGGTTGTAGATCCCTGATGATGCATTGGAGGGATTTTAGCTGGGGACTGTATGTGAGACCAGTGGAGTCCTGTTGGTTTCTTTCTTGGGTTTGTCTTGCAGTAGGAGGCTTCTGGGTACACGTCTGGCTCTGTTGATCTGTTTCCTTATTTCCTCGTGCGGGTATTGTAGTTTTGAGAATGCTTGATGGAGATTTTGTAGGTGTTGGTCTATCTGAGGGGTTAGAGGAGATACGGTTGTACCTCAGTGCTTGGCTGTAGACAATGGATCGTGTGGTGTGCTCGGGATGGAAGCTGGAGGCATGAAGGTAGGTATAGCGGTCAGTAGGTTTTCGGTATAGGGTGGTGTTAATGTGACCATCACTTTTTTGCACCGTGGTGTCTAGGAAGTGGACCTCCCGTGTAGATTGGTCCAGGCTGAGGTTGTTGGAGGGGTGGAAGCTGTTGAAATCGTGGTGGAATTTTTCCAGAGTCTCCTTCCCATGGGTCCAGATGATGAAGATGTCATCAGTGTAGCATAGGTAGAGGAGGGGCGTGAGTGGACGAGAGCTGAGGAAGCGTTGTTCCAGGTAAGCCATAAAAATGTTGGCATATTGTGGGGCCATGCGGGTGCCCATAGCGGTGCCACAGATCTGAAGATATATATTGTCATCAAATTTGAAATAGTTATGTGTGAGGATAAAGGCACAGAGCTCAGCAACCAGTTGTGCTGTGGCATCATCAGGGATACTGTTCCTGACAGCTTGTATTCCATCAGTGTGTGGGATGTTTGTGTAGAGAGCCTCTACATCCATGGTGGCTAGGATGGTGTTTTCTGGAAGGTCACCAATGCATTGTAGTTTCCTCAGGAATTCAGTGGTGTCACGGAGATAGCTGGGGGTGCTGGTGGCATAGGGTCTGAGTAGAGAGTCCACATATCCAGACAGTCCTTCAGTGAGAGTGCCAATGCCCGAGATGATGGGGCATCCAGGATTTCCGGGTTTGTGGATCTTGGGTAGTAGATAGAATAACTCTGGTCGGGGCTCTAAGGGTATGTTGATTAGTTCTGGTGTAAGTGTAGGGAGTGTCCTGAGTAGATGGTGCAGTTTCTTAGTGTATTCCTCAGTGGGATCTGAGGGAAGTGGCCTGTAGAATTTGGTATTGGAGAGTTGTCTGGCGGCCTCCTTTCGGTAGTCAGACCTGTTCATGATGACAACAGCACCTCCTTTATCAGCCTCTTTGATTATAATGTCAGGGTGGTTTCTGAGGCTGTGAATGGCATTGCATTCTGCACAACTTAGGTTATGAGACAAGCGATGTTGTTTTTCTACAATTTCTGCCTGTGCACGTCGGCAGAAGCATTCTATGTATAGGTTCAGACTGTCATTTCGACCCTCAGAAGGAGTCCATGTGGAGTTCTTCTTCTTGTGCTGTTGGTGGGAGGGTAACTGTGTATCAGTGGGCTGTTCAGTGTTATCCTGAAAGTATTCTTTGAGTCGGAGACGGCGAAAGTAGGCTTCCAGATCGCCGCAGAACTGTATCATGTTAGTGGGGGTGGCAGGGCAGAAAGAGAGTCCCCGAGATAGGACAGACTGTTCTTCTGGGCTGAGTGTGTGGTTGGATAGATTGACGATATTGCTGGGTGGGTTAGGGGTACCATGGTTGTGGCCCCATGTGGCAGGTAGGAGTTTAGACAGCTTACAGTCTTTTTTCCTTTGTAGAGAGGTGAAGTGAGTAATATGGTATATTTCAATCAACTGTTGCCATCCAGAGAATATATTCTTGATCACAACCTTCTTTGTACTCCTAATTTCCTTACCCCCCCCCCCACTCCGGGACTCACGGCCCAATCTGCTTTCTTTTTCTTTATGTAAATGAATATTTATAATTGAAGTTTAAAATGATGAGCACACAGTGAAAGTTATTACAAAAATATTAGTGGGGCAAGATAAAATTTAATGGTAAAGTTAAAATTTACATAGTCTTATGCTTTTGAAAATATTGTGATATTTTTAATAGGTAAGAAATTATATTAAATACTAATATTAATTATCTGCTTGCTAAGAGGATGTTACCTGTATTCAATAACTGTGGTTCTTATGTCCATTGTAATCATAGACTGTCACGGTTGGAAGGGACCTCAGGAGGTCATCTTGTCCAACCCCTGCTCAAAGCAGGACCAATCCCCAGACAGATTTTTGCCCTAGATCCCTAAATGGCCCCCTCAAGGATTGAACTCACAGTCTCCCCTTGGAGAAGGGACTAGTCTATATGCTGCCCTCTCCCTAGGAGGGCAGACACTAGCAAGGGATCCTTCTGTGCCTGAGGACTAATTGGAGAAAAGGTCTAGCTGAAGGAGAAGCTTGGCCAAAGTTACAACCCAGCTCCAGGGAAAAGAGCTCAATTTTCCATTCTTAAGAGAGAAGAGTGATTGTTTAAAGTACAACCCGGCTCCAGGATGAAGCTAGGAGGCCTCTTAAACAGTGGCAAGAAAGCTGACCAGGACTCTCATATGGACCCAAAGTGAGCGTTAACTGTGGCAACTAATGTCGGTTGTATTTTGTGGAAAGACTTAATAAATCAGACCCCACAACAAGGGTACAGGTTTTGAACCAATCTTGTCATGGCAATTGATTAAAAGAACCCAAGGGAGCACTAAGTAAAAGGTGCCTGTGGGACAAAAAGGGCCCATAAGAAGCAGGTGTGCTGGACTCCATGGCAGGCGTATTCTGCTTCTAGGACTAAAAATCAATTAAAAAAAAGTTTGCTAAAACTGTAAATTCCATCGTCCATGCACTCACTACCCACTTCTATGATCCCCCCCGCAAAAAAAAAACAACCTCATGCAAGAATATCATGTATTTATAGTGTAACAGCTCTCCTCCAATTAAAACATAAGAATACAAACAAGTAAATATATATGGCCTTATACTTCCTCTGCCTTTTATTTCACTTTTTCTTATAATACATGATTCAAAGTCAATGGAAACCTTTCCATTGCCTCCAATGGTTTTGGATCAAGTCCTTAAATCTTCATTGATCAAGTTAAGCAAATAGTCATGATTACACTAGATCTTTTCCTAGTGTGCCTGAACTGAGCAGCTATCATTGAAGAACGTGGTTTTTTTTCACTGTTCTGTCTCTTTTCTATTAAAGTAGGATAATAGTATACAGCAAAACATAGAACATATGCTTTCCAATTGTGAAGGACTTATAAGATAACATACCCTTGATTCCAAAGTACACTCATCATAGATGTAATTTAAACACTTGGATAATATTTCTCCTTAATATATACCCTGCATGTATAAATGGAATAGTTTATACTAGTGGCTATTCACTGGGCCTATGGAAATGTGTCCATAAATATTGTGGGCATACCTATTTGCTGTGTGAAATCCAGCCGTGAGAACAGGCCTGCAGAAATTTAAGCTAGTTAATATGCTGCATAAATGCATTTTGATATGAGGATGTGTCTGGGTGCAAATAAATGTGATCCTAAAATGCACCATCTTTAATATTATTTGCTTTCTACTTTTGTGTGGGTTTTTTGTTTGTTTGGTTTTTTTTGGGAGGGGGGCAGGCATGGGAGATGTAAAGGGAGGTACAGGTTATTAAGTTCCACTCTTTTGCTTGAGCAGAAGCAGAGAGTAGAATCCCATGTGTCCCCCCAAACAAAAATGTAGTTAATAGGCCTATTATTTATATAAACAATATCCTCTATCAGAATGTATCAGGCTTTATCTTCTGGGACTGAATGCTACTTCTATTAAAGTCAATGGGAGTTTAATGGGAGCAGGATTAGGCTCCTGAATTCTAAAGTATTATAAAGTGTATTTACTGGACAATTGTATTTCTAACCCAATTATTAAACAAAATAGTTTGTAATAGTGGTGCTATATTTGCATTCCCATTATAGTAGAATCTAGCTAATTAAGATATTTGTCATCATATGGTTACTTATTATTCAGTGTGTCCCTTTCCCATTAGACTGCAATGGAGCATCTCTGCAGCATTTCATCAATAGGGTGTAATTCTTTACAGTAGTTTGTGTTTCCAGATCTATAAACAAAATAATAATAATAAAAACCCTCACTTTCAAGCTG
The DNA here is from genome assembly GCF_020497125.1 of Mauremys mutica. Lineage (NCBI taxonomy): Eukaryota > Metazoa > Chordata > Testudines > Geoemydidae > Mauremys > Mauremys mutica. The sequence goes on along the minus strand of NC_059080.1, from coordinate 31,245,499 downwards.
AAGATATTATGTAGGGAAATGAATAGAGATATTTTTATACAACATATTTTGTTTTACAGAGCTGCAGTTATTAATGCTGTACATTACTTCCACATGACTACATGTCTTTTTCAGCCAGGAATAATAAGAGTATTGTGTACTGATTGTGTTAAGCAGCCATTTTAATTTCCTTAGCTCTATGTCCTCCCTAAGTAAATTTAATTCCAAATACTGAATGCAATGGTTCTTTGAAAATTGTCTCTCTTTTTTGTCACTGTAATTGTATGAGTCATAGGCACACAGTTTCAAAATTGCTAACATATACATTGTATAGAATGCTAACTGACTAACAAAGCCTTCTACAAAACTTTTTGAATTAAACTTACCCATATTTTTGGAGCGTTTATGATTCGTCATGACCATTATTACAGACCAACACAATTTGGAGGCAAAAGTTGTAATTGAGCCAATACAGTGTTGATTGATGGGACAATAATCCCATTGTGTGGTTTCTTATAAAGTCAGCTATTGTGTTCAATGGTTAAGTGGACTAATTTAGAAACCGCTATGATGTCAAGGCAACAGGAGGCAAACAATTTGTGCTAGTGATGTGCCTCCAAGCAATTTATTTTGACCTTTTCTGTATGCTGCATGGAATGAAGATAAGGCAAAACAAGCTGTAACAGTAAAGTCCCCTGTGCCTTTTGTTTAAAGTTAAAGGGCCTACTTCAGTTCTGGCATGAGTAGATGCGGGTGCTGCTCCCATTCACTTCATATGGAGTTTTTCCAAGTTTGGCCCCAAAAGTTCAATATACAAACCATTTGCAAAGAATCCATACTTCATGCAAGCTATAAAAATCACTGTAATTCGCTGCTGCACGTCATATGGAAAAAATGTTCTACTATTCCTCTAGTTAGAACAACCTGGAATTAAACATTAGCAGAATTACATATTGTGTCATGACAGAAAAGAAAATGCAATCTGTTGTCACCGTTCGGATTAGGTTGTGTAGAGATCTCACAAATCTGACTGCTCTTTACAGGTTTTTAAATTTTTATTTATTATTATTAAACTTTTTTTCACCAATTTTGCTTGTAAGTTGCTGATCCTGCCAGGCCCATTTTCCTTCTATTCTATTCTATTCTATTCTATTCTATTCTATTCAGGTTTTTATACCACACTTTTCACCATATTACCTGAGTTCCTTCCAGTAGTGCATTAAGCAATGTCATATCTGTTGCATGTTTGTGTCTCATCCTCTCCCCAAAGGGAGAGGCATGGGCAGTGGAGTGTCTTGTTTTGGTAGGTTGTCTCTTTTTAATATAAATATATCTTTTGTTCTGTGTTTATGATAGAGAAGGCAAGGTCAAAAAATGTGCCTTGCACTTGGAGTGGAAGTAGTGAGGTTTGTAATGGTCCTTAGTTGCTGGGGGGAATTCATTTCACAATTTCAGACCACCACAGGAGAAGGTTTGTGTCCTCCACAGATGAGCTTTACTCTTATTGTTGAGAGTCCCCTTGTGCCAGAGGAGCATAGTTGTCAACCACGGTCTTTCAGGTATCCTGGGTCTCGGTAAGGGATTTCTTTGAAGATAAGGACTAAGACTTTGAACTTGATTCAAAAATCCTATGGGAAGCCAGTGTAGAGAGTGGATGGGTTTGATATGCTCATGGTAGCCTGTGTTGCTGAGGAAACCCCTGCAGTGTTCTGAACTAGTGGGAGTTTCGAATGTGCTGAAGGCTTCATGCCCAGGTATATCTCATTGCTGTAGTCCAAACAAGAGGTGATGAAGGCATGAATAACTGAGGCAGATGAGATGGAGCTTCTTACCCAAGAGGCGATGGTAGAAAGCAACTTCTTTCCAAGTTCAAAGCCAATATGGAGAAGATACAATATATTCTTAAAATAAAGTCCAGAGGGTGAATTCCTTATTCACATTGGTGAGTACTTAGTCATATAAATAACCCCATTGGCTTCATCCTATCTGTAACTGCCCACCAGCATGAGTGAGGGGCTCATTATCAGGCCCCAAGCGAGCATCCGGGAAAGATCAAAACTAAAAGAAAAAAGTGTGATTTAGAAAAGAAAAAAGGAAACTGTGGCACGTGTGTGTTGGGAAATGAAAAAGGAGCATCCTCTCTCCACCTCAGCCAAAAAAAGCATTGTTATGCCCCTAAGTGGGACAGGTTCTGTTCCAAAGCCCTTTGAAGTTAATAGGAGCCTTTCCTTTGACTTCAGTGGGCTGTGGACCAGGCCCACGAGGAGGGAAATGAGCCCTTTATTAGAAGCTTTTGATGCAGACTCTGCTGCAGTTGAGGTTCACTTGGAGCAACAGTGAGGAAGGCTGTCAATGAGCCAGTGACAACTTCTTTATTTCCCGTCTGACACCACCCATGCCTCTGCCTCAGAAGAGATTTAACCTAAAACCGGAGGGCATAGCCAAAGCACAGTATAATACAGATATTTGAACGATAGCTTCCTGGTTGTTAGACCTATTGGACAGGGAAAGCTTAAGACATTTCAAATTGGTTGAAGTAGAAAATAGATGGTAGAGAACAATCTTACATCTTTAAGGAAGGAGCTAAATAGGAGGGATGTTTCAACTCCATTTTATGTTCAGTTTACCAATCACTGAAGTGGAGCTAACTCTTGGAAGATATGTAGCAGTTGTTTTAACAGGATCCAGCAGCACCACACCACAGTTTAAGAAAGGAGGAAAAGAATATTTTCCCAGTTGAATCTACACAGGGAATTTAGATGGTTAGTATGCGATTACCAAACTCAAATTTTGCACAGCACCCTGGATTTGTATCTCTGCTCTTTGAAATGTTCCCTTGGCTACTCAATTATCATAAGTATTTGGGGCCTTAGAGCCTCAATTTTATGTCTAAGCAATCAGCATAGTGTCTACCCCTCTCTCCCTTACACTAGTGGAGGGGCTCTGATTCAATACCGAGTCAGTGGTTAATCTCATTACTAATGTCTATAAAATCCATATGTTCCTTGGAGGACTCACATCCAAGTATTTACCACACACAAAACTGCCTAATGTACAATTCCTGACAGGATCACAGTGCGAGTGGTATGGCTGCCAGTACTGTGATTGTTTACAGATAATGGTAATCTTGTCCTGTCTTCTTTTTTCCATTATGGTCTTGTTGCAGGCTGTGGTATACATTTTTCAAATGACCTTAGGCAGCTAACTCTTTGAAACAGACGACTCAGTAATCAAAATAATTAACATTGGCCTTTCATCTTCAGTTCCTTCTGAACTCCTAAATAAAATGATTTGGATGTTTCAGGTTAATCTTCAGTGGCAATAGTAAATATTATACAATTGCCAGAAACAATTTAATATGGCTTTTGCATACTGTGCAAAGTTGTCCCAAGAGCACACTAGAGCAGAAAATGAACTATCCCTAATCCTTCCAAACTTCAAATTGAAACAATTGGCAGGACATTATAAGAGATTGTGCATAGGTTTCTATTTGGCTTGTGAATAGAAGGTTTCAGTTTCCAGCATGAGCAGTAACCTTCAAATACCCTCCTTAAAAAAAAAATACCAGAGTGGTTTGTGTACTTATTTGAGATGTGCTATGATGGTAGTTAATTTTCTGTCATCTGAAATTTAAGCTCTAAATAACAAAAGACCTCACTGCTGGGCTTTTACCTAATTAAAAAACAACAGTTCTTCAAAACTAACGAAGAATGTATCTCTTACTTTAGCTTAGCCTGCTGTAAGAGAGAAAGCAGATGAGTTGCATGCATTTCAAGAGCAAGTTTTAAGAAAACTCAAATTCCAAATTTTTTTTGTTAGAAAAGGGACAATTTTTATGTTAAAATTTTCCTAAAAAAAGTCCTGTTTTTGACCATCTCTAGTCATTGCATCAGCATTTAAGGACATTGTAGTTTTGTTCTGCATACAAGAATATTTTGATAGCAAAATATATATTCTTCCTCTGTGTGTTGCTATCTTTGGCTACTTTGATTTATAAACAAAGGCATTGGCATATATTCATTAAATAACAGCAGAAATGTATGGACCAATTTTCCTGCATTTTGGGGGTTCTGGATATTATAATTAACTTGTGAAACACCAGTGACTTATGAGGATAAATCATTAGTAATTGAGATATGCTCAGATACTAAGGTGATGAATGCCATAGAAAGCCTATAAATAATTTTATTAGGGCTGTCTCTTAATTGCAGTTAACTCACACGATTAAAAAAAAATTAATCATGATTAAAAAAATTAATTAATATTAATCACAGTTTTAATCACACTGTTAAACAATAGAATACCAATGGAAATGTATTAAATATTTTTGGATTTTTTTACATTTTCAAATATATTGGTTTCTATTACAACCCAGAATACAAAGTGTACACTGCTCACTTTATATTGTTTCTGATTACAAATATTTGCACTACAAAAAACAAAAGAAATAGTATTTTTCAATTCACCTCATATAAGTATTGTAGTGCAATCTGTTTATCATGAAAGTTCAACTTACAAATGTCTTTTTTTGTTACATAACTGCACTCAAAAACAAAACAATGCAAAACTTTAGAGCCTACAAGTCCACTCAGTCCTACTTCTTGTTCAGCCAATCACTAAGACAAACAAGTTTGTTTACATTTATGAGAGATAATGCTGACCACTTCTTATCTTATGAGAACAGGAGTTCACATGGAACTTTTGTAGTGGCATTTCAAGGTAGATGCCAGATATAGTAAACATTTGTATGCCCCTTCATGCTTTGGCTACCATTCCAGGGGACATGCTTCCATGCTGATGATGCTCATTAAAAAAATAGTGTGTTAATTAAATTTGTGACTGAACTCCTTAGGGGAGAATTCTCTGTGTACGGCTCTGTTTTACCAGGATTCTGCCATATATTTTATGTTATACTAGTCTCGGATGATGATTCAGCACATGTTGTTCATTTTAAGAACACTTTCATTGCAGATTTGACAAAAATGCAAAGAAGGTACCGATGTGAGATTTCTAAAGATAGCTACACCACTTGACCCAAGGTTTAAGAATCTGAAGTGCCTTCCAAAATTTGAGAGAGACGAGGTGTGGTTTCAGAAGTCTTAAAAGAGCAACATTCCGATGCGGAAACTACAGAACTCAAACTACCAAAAAAAAATAAAAAATAAATCAACCTTCTGCTAGTGGCATCTGACTCAGAGGATGAAAATGAATATGTATAGGTCTGCACTGCTTTGGATTGTTATCAAGCATAACCTGTCATCAGCATGGACTCATGTCCTCTGGAATGGTGGTTGAAGCATGAAGGGACATATGAATCTTCAGCGCATCTCGCATGTAAATATCTTGCGATGCTGGCTACAACACTGCCATGTGAATGCCTGTTCTCACTTTCAGCATTATCCCCTGCAAATGTAAACAAACTTGTTTGTCTGAGCAATTGGCTGAACAAGAAATAGGACTGAGTGGACTTGTAGGCTCTAAAGTTTGACATTGTTTTATTTTCAAATACAGGTTTTTTTTGTACATAATTCTACATTTGTAAGTTCAACTTTCATTATAAAGAGATTGCACTACAGTACTTGTATTAGGTGAATTAAAAATACTATATCTTTTGTTTTTTACAGTGCAAATATTTGTAATCAGAAATAAATATAAAGTGAGCACTGTACACTTTGTATTCTGTGTTGTAATTGAAATCAATATATTTGGAAATGTAGAAAACATCCAAAATTATTTAAGTAAATGGTATTCTATCATTGATTAATCATGTGATTAATTGCAATTAATTTTTAATCACTTGACAGCCCTAAATTTTATTAAATTAAATAAGAAACTTTGAGTAACTCAGATATTTTATCACCCAGAGAACACAGCATACAGAGTATCTTGACATTAAAATGCATCTCAAAGCACACTTGGTAGTTGCTTATTTTATTTTATTTTATTACTTCCAAGTCTAGATGATGTATTCTGATAAACGTTGTCTGATGCACATTGTATAGTGTATCAGCTAAGCATATAAACACAGGCTTAATTATATATGTATTGAAATTGTGAACTCCTTTTTGTTTTGTGACTGCATTGAATATCAGGATTGGAATGGACCTCAGGTCATCATCTGCTCAAAGCTTCTTTCTTTGCATCTTCCCGGTGCTAAATTTTTACCCCAGTTTAAAGGGCGGGAGACGGGGGAGAGATATTGACGCTTATTTCAGTGTCTTTGAGAAAGCTTGTGATTTAAATCAGGTTTCTCCTGTTGATCAGCTCCATTTACAAAACAAAGTAATGGAGTAACCTCCTTGCAGGGCAGAAAAGCCAGAGGCCTACAACCAAATGGATGGGACAGACTGTAGAGACTATGAGAAATTTAAAATGGCTTTGGTACCTAAATTGGGACTGATTTCAGAGGCTTACAGGAAAAGATTTTTGGGAGTTCAAAAAAATAAGGGGGTAACATATGGAAATGGAAGTTTAGGTGGAGGAGTACCTCTGCAAATTGGACAAATGTTGGGGAGTTGATAAGAATCTAAGAAACCTCTGTGCCATTCTGGCTTTTGAGTATGTGGATAGCAGTCCAAAGGGAAACCAATGGGGAATGGGACCCAGGAGGATCTGGGATGTTTCCCACAAATGGGAAGTGGGTAAACCCAAGTCAGGGAGAGCAATGGTCCCAAACTAACTCCTTCTTTCCCTCAAGGACTGATCCCAGGCTCTTGTCAGGTGCCATGGCACAAGTGGGCAAACTTCCCCTTGACCATGCATTGGATGCTGGCAATGGCTAATATAGTAGCAGCCTAGCCAGAAGTTGGCCAGGATCTTGCCCCAGTAGAGCATCAGGTTAAAGCAGTGATTACAGACTGTGAGGGGATGACCATGAAGCATTTTGTCCTCATACTGTTGGACATGGAAAGGATCCAAGGCTGGAGAGAAATGGGTGCCCGGGTAGCAATAGCTTGATTTGATATAGTGGGCTAAGCTAAAATGTTGCCTGATGATTACCTAATATTAGGGGTTTAGAGGACCTTCCATTTAAGGTCTGAACCATGGATATATACCTGAAATGGAGTGAAGGGGAGGGGAATGCGGGTTACCTGTGGAGGTGTTGCTTAGAAAGAATGTGGACTCTTGGCCTGGATAGCACTCACAGCAAGTTAGTTTTTACAAGGTGCCAGAGCCAGAGAGCTTCATCCAGCCCTGACACAGAGGAGAGGGCGGTCATACTCGGAGTCTGACATCTCAGTGGCAGAGCTGGGTGGTGGTATGTTTGAGAAAACTGCTGAGAGGAAGGAAACTGAGGCAGAGCAGAGTGTCACTGTGGCTGAGACTCCAGCCAATAGGAGGGAATTGAAGCTAGCAGGAAGGAAGAGGCCGCAACAGATGAGCACCAAATGGACTGCAGGCTTATCTTTCCTCCTGAGGGTGGATGTGGCCAGGCCTAACTCTGCAAACCCTGTTAGTGAGGAACACAGGGAAAAACTCCTGTGGTATAAGTAGGTATTCTGATTTTAGGTTTTAACCAATAAACATTGATAAAACACCCCAAATAGATACAAAACATGAAATTGGTGTGTGAAGGAGCAGAGAGACTGCAGCCGGGCACAGCAGGAGTTAAAGAACATCTGTGGGTTCAGTTAGCCCCACCCCGTTATACCTGCAGCCAATGCCAGGCCTGGAGGGGGGAGAAAAGAAGGGATCCTGGCTCAGTCAGGGGCTGACTGGCGAAGATGCAGGAGCTCTCTGTTAGCCTGCCTGAAGGCACAGACCAGCAGCCTGCATGCCAGCACAGCCACTGTAGGCAAGTAAATCTTCCTCTGCCAAAGGGAACCTACAGATAAACTCCAACTGTGGGGCAACTGGACTAGTGACTAAATGCTCCAAACTAAAAGGACTTGCATAGGGAGCAGACCAGGAAAACAGGCCCTGAACCCCCTCCTCACTGCTGGGAGAAAGATCCATCTCCCCTGTTTAGCGACACAGGACCCTGGGCGAGGACCTGAGGGAAAAGAAGGGGTCAACTCTCCCTACAGCCCCGATAAACAACGATCTAGACACTAGGATCCCCAGCCACTGAGGGCCCTATCACACAGTGTTAATACAATAAGCACCCATTAAACATCAGAAATGGTTACTTGTATCTAAGGACTTGTCAACATGGAGCAGTAAATAATACTGTAATATGTAATATAATTACATTAATCATTATGGCATGTTCAAAGTAAAACCCCCCAACCCCTCCATTTTTGATATTTACATAAAACTCAAAAATTGCAAATATAAACCCCACCCCCCTGCCCCGCCCCCAAAATGAAATGAAAACTAAACCCAGAAAAACCAAAGCAATAGGTGTAAAAAGTTCCCTTGCAGGAAATGGGTAATCCCAGGAAAATTGAATCTTGGGATTTCAGGAGACAGATGGTGGTGCCCCAGAACTACCCCCAAAAGATCTTATACTTGGCACGTGATGTCCCCTTTGCAGGACATCTGGGGTGCCAGTGCATGAGACACCAGTTGTTCCAGAATTTTTACTGATCTGGAATTTTTTGAGCCACATAAAAACAAAACATGTGATTGCTGCCAGATGGTGATAAAGATTTGAGGTAAGTGTAAAGCAGTCATGATGCTCCTACCTGTAATAAAGAGACCCCCATAGTAAGGAGACCTAGAGGGTAAAGCAATGTATATTGGTGGTGATAGATGACACTACTTGCTACAGGTTCTGTCTCTGTCCTCCACTGAGGCACTTGGTGGCTGATGCTCTCTTACCAGAGTTTACCAGAGAGAGTCATGTGAACCAGAGAGCCAGTTTCTTCTGAGTCTGTGCACATCACCCTCCAACCAAAAAACTGGTGAAAAGGTTCAGTGGGACACTTAGAATGATGCTGAAAACTTTTGTAGATCAGCCTTCACATGACTGGGATAAATGTTTATCCTATCTGTTTGGTTAGGAAGTTTGGGGGAAGTTCCCCAAAAATCCACAGGAATTAATAATGGACTTTGTGTTGTCTTTTAGAGGAAATCTCTCAGAGCAGGGCCAGTTCTAGGCACCGGCAAACCGAACACATGCTTGGGGCAGCACAATTTTTTTTTGCTTCGGCAGTTGTACTCTTGGAGGTTTTTTTGCTTGGGGCGGCAAAAAATCTAGAGCCGGCCCTGTCTCAGAGTATTTCTACACCACATTGTAAGCCTGGTTCTATCGGACTCAGGCATGTGGACCTGGTGATTCCAATCCCATGTTTAAAAGTTCACACTTCATTTTAAACTGGGTTTACAATTGCTGGACCTATGTCTCTCAGCCATGTTAATGTGACCATACTGCATTATTCAAACCTTCTGTCTTGGGTTTGTGGTTTCAGCTGCATCCACACTACAACATGATGACTTGAACCCAACTTCCAGCAGGATTCAGGCTCTGACCCAGGTCCTGAGTGCTTGCTGACCTGAGTCAGACTCGTTTTTGTGTGGATGGAAGGGGAACTTAGGCTCAAACCTGGGTCAAAGCCTGGGTTTAGAGTGCAGTGTAGACATACCCTCAGAGCTCATGGATTTTGTTCGAGAGAACTTAGCAAAGGCTCAGGAGAACAAAAGGTCTGGTATGTACACACCATGTGTGCCAGGTCCAATGGAATAGGGAATAAAATAATGGTGTTCACTCCAGAACAGTAGAAAAACTCCAGACTGCCTGGGAGAGGGGTCCTTTAAAATCAACAAGCAGTTTAGTACATGCATTTGACGAAGTGGGTATTCACTCACGAAAGCTCATGCTCCAATACGTCTGTTAGCCTATAAGGTGCCGCAGGACTCTTTGCTGCTTTTACAGATCCAGACTAACAAGGCTACCCCTCTGATACTAAACAGTTCAGTGTGATGAATTATATTGTTGAGCTGACTGAACATCCCCATCACCACAGAGTGTATTGTAACATGATGAGGACATATTGTGATAGGCAGAATATGGTCCTAGTGGTATGTGGTCAATGAGGGGAAGGAAGAAGATCCCATAGTGGATCTAGAGACAGAAATGGGGGCCAGCCCTTTGCTGAATGCCATATCCCTTGCTGAACACTTGACCTTTCCACTGCTAGCACAGCTTCAGATTTACAAGCAGATGTTCTCCATTTACCCTGATTGCAGCACACTTGCTGTCCACCAGGTGGAGATGTAAATTAGCTCCAACTGGTAGTGTTTTTTCAGAGCCATTGAGAAAGTTGATCAGAACCTGGAGAAAAAAATATCAAATATGTTTGAGTTGGGGGTTAATTCCACCCTCACATAGTACATGAACATCACAGATAGCCAAGAAATATGATTTCATGTGGATTATAGAAAGATCAATGCTCTTACAGTGTCTGATCATAGAATATTAGGGTTAGAAGGGACCTCAGGAGATCATCTAGTCCAACCCCCTGCTCAAAGCAGGACCAATCCCCAAATGGCCCCCTCAAGGATTGAACTCACAATCCTGGGTTTAGCAGGTCAATGCTCAAACCACTGAGCTATCCCCTCCATATCCATCCCATACCTATGGCTAATCAGATACTAGACAAATTGGGGAGTGCACAATACCTTACCATAATTTACCTTACTAAGGGTTATTGGCAGGTATCTTTGAACCCTTATGACAGACTGCATTTACCACCCCAATGGGGTTCTATGAGCTCCATGTTTAGCCTTCAAGGCGATCCCCTTACTTTTCACCATCTGATAGATAAAGGAATTTTCTCTGGCACATATACTCTATCTTTAGCCAGATGGGCTAATCAGGGATGAGCAGGTTTCCCATATGGAGAGGGTTCTTAACCACATTCAGAGTGCGGGACAACGATAAAGTTGGAGAAGTGTAGAGTGAGGATGGCCAAAGTGATTTATCTAGGCCATAAAGTGGGAAGTGACTGCATTATATGAGAGCCTAGACACATGGCTAGCAGGAGCTGAGATTGTATTTAAGGAGGGGTGCCCTGTGAGAGGGGTGGCAATCCATTGCTAGAAGCCATAAGACTAGACTGGAGAGAGAAGGCAGGAGAGTCACCTGAAATGCTGACCAGGCCTCAAGCTCACAGAAGGGATAAGATCAGATTAAGGAGAGATGTATCTCAGGACTGTTGGTTATTTGGCGAAGATCCGAAGAAGTGGGTATTCTTGCATCCGAAGAAGTGGGTATTCACCCACGAAAGCTCATGCTGCAAAACGTCTGTTAGTCTATAAGGTGCCACAGGATTCTTTGCTGCTTCTACAGAACCAGACTAACACGGCTACCCCTCTGATACTTGGCGAAGATCTGTAACTCTCTAGTGCTTTCTTAAGAGTAAATGTAACTGTGGTTAAGAAATTCCGTTGCTAAGCTTGTGCACCTTACTTGCCTGCCACTTTGTTCCTGAGTAGTTTAATAAAGACGCTCACTGCCAACTGCAAGGTGGAACTCTGAGGAAATACATATAGCGACTGGGGGTTAAGCTTGGATCTGATTTTGGGGTTTAAGGTGACTGGACTGTGGTGCCTCATATACTAAGGAAGAGGGGTAGATACAAACTCTGCACCTGGGAATGTGCCGTATTGATCCAGAGTTAAGAATAGTGACCCAGCTCTGCTGAGATCTGGTTGTCTTAGGAGCACATGGGATACAGCATACAGACTGTATTGCTTTCAATTGAATTACTATTCAAATATTTTGCTGAATTTGAGCTTTACTGTGTATTATTATGCTCAAATATCAGTGATGTAGTCACAGGCTTTGAATATTTCCAGTTGTATAAATAAACATGAATCCTTGGGGGGAAGGGGAAAAATTAGATCAGATGATTTTTAAAAGGAGATTTATTAACTCAAGAAAAATGTTTTAAAAATAAACATCCCTCATTTGGTAATATTTGACTAATGGCAAGTTCTACATGTGCTGATCATTTTCTGATTTAGTTTTTTAACAAGTCAGTCTTCTGAAAAGGATTATACTACAGGCTAAGAAGCAGTAGTGGCTCTAATTAATGATGAATATACATTCAACAGCATAAGTGACAGAAATAATTCATCCTAATCAGTAGAGTTCTCTTTTTCTGACTGATTATTTGACTGATAAAAATTGATGTAAAACAAAATGTTGTTAACTGGAAGAACTTTAAAAAATGGCGCTTGTAAACATTATTGAAAAAAAAGCTTTCTCATAAAAATGCTTTAACTTTTTTTAGGTCTTTCTCTTTATTATAAAGCAAGCAGAAAAAGTTCTGTTAGAAAATATATTAGATGGGCCTCAATACCACTGGTTTTAAGAATATATGTGCTTGGCTAATGCCTGTTGATATAAAGAATGATGTCTCTCCACTACACTAGCTGTAACCCCAAAGATTTGTTTTACTGGTGTTCTTCTAACTTGTAAAACATGTGGTGCATCATATCCATGTATTGATAGATCTCCAAAATCAGGAATGTTTTAACCACCAATGGGTGTTTGGGGACAAATATTCGAAAGGAGACTTTTGAGGCAAGCTATTGATCATAATTCACACAATATGCTCACTAGAATGATTTACACTCATTTTTAGGACTTTATGAATGTAGAGCCACTAGGGAGTTGTCTGAGTAAATGTAGTTTTATATATCTTTTATCAGCTAAATCAAAGATCCAAATGCAAAATATAATGCTCCAGGACATCCTGTGGATCTGTGACATTTTCTGGAGAAACTGGAGATCATAAACCAATGAATGGATTAGTACAACGAGACCTATTGTAAATATAGCAGTTTCATCGGTGACAGAAAAAATCTTGCTACAGTATTTTTCATGTTATTTAATGGGAAATAAACCCATTTGCTCAGGTCTCTGAAAGTTAAAGGATTAAGCATTTCCCAGCATGAATAAACTGTGAAATGTTTCTGAAAATTAAATTTGTACTGCAAACCATTTAAACATTTATTTTCAAATATATTTCACAGTTTGTTTATGCTGAAAAGAATTTAACTTTTGCACTTCCAGGCCCAAATTCCTCCCAGGTATAATTCCATTGATTATAATTGTTTAAAGGCCATTAACACATGAAAAATAAATTACCGTGTTGTGCTGCTGAATTCATTTAGCCCTGAGATGGCAGGCCTGAATGTAATACATACAGGTTTCTTCTAATTTTCAGATGTGCGAGGGAATACAACAGACTGAATACTGCAGTGCGAAACTGTGCCTTGCAGCATTTTTGATAGTAAATACATAGGGCTCCATGTTCTCCATGATTCTTTCATTCAAGTCAATCGGAGATGACTGCTCAGCACTTCAAACAAAATTTGTTCAGGTGCTTAAACATAAGCGCTGTCCAAAAACTGAAAACCTATTTTCACAAAAGACCTGGAAATTTCAAAGTTGTTTTCATTTCAGAGTTTTTTAAGTGGAGCTGGTTGGTTTGTTTGTTGTTATATATTTTTCCAATACCTTTTCTAAGCTTTTTATTGAAAATATTATCAAAAATAGTAATTGACCATAAACCTGGTGTGCTAAGAGCTGTACAAACACATAGTGAAAACAGTCCCTTTTCCAAAGAGCTTACAAAGTAAACAGAGAAGACAAAGGGGAGGGGGCAGAGAAACACAGTAAGATGAAATGATTTGCCCAAGGTTACACTGCAAATCAGTGAAAGAGCTGGAAATGGAACCCAGGTCTCTTGCCAAGGGGTGTGCCTGGGGCAATAAAAGGCAAGAAAGAATGCTTGGTTGGTTGTAGCAAGGGAAATACAGATCAGCCAAAACACCCCACGTTCAATGAAGCAGAAGAGTTTAGAGCCCTTCCTATTGTCCACCAAACTACGCTGAATGTAAACTAAGAACAGCTGAGAATTGAACTCGGGCTGTCATCATCACAGGACTATGATCTGTTCCCAGTGAAGGTAGTGAGTCTATACTGTAAACAGTAATTTGTTTGGAATACAGTCTTTATTTGGAACACAAATGATAGGTGGTGTAGGTAGGATGCCTAGTTAAAATTCCCTGACATAGATAAAGTAGGTTTTATCAGCATTACAGACACATTTTTCCTCTCATGCTTTAAAGGAACTTTAATATCTTTATATTCATAGTATTTCTCTCTACTGAATTAAGTATTTTTATACAGCCAGCTCCAATTATAGCTACAGTTAATCAGTTTACTCATGAGCACTTATGCATTGTTTACTTGTCAGAAGAATAGTATCTTTCAAGGGTTAAAAAAAACCCTCTTTATATAAAAAAGAAAATGACAAAAAGAAAATAATCCCTGTTTTTGAAAACTGCGGATACCTGTTGCAATATGCCTTAATGACTGGAAGACACGTGTTTTTTTTTTTTTGCATGTTCTGCAAGTGAATTATGAGTAAACTTTCAAAATGTCACAAAGCAGACTGTTATCAATATGTATCAACATCCTCAAGCTACTTGTTGGTAATAAATGTCAGTAGAAATTTTTATGGGTTTTACAGCTTATCTGCAATTTGTAATAAGCTTTGTGCATGACCCATTATTTTATGACCGAGAACAACTGTCAAATGAATGTATTTGTAATGTCAGGAGTTTCATTACAACATGACCGCAGGCTGAAGGCTAGGTGCTAAACTGCTGCTGGGTTTTTATCTTTTGACCATACTTTGACAAAAAGGGCCATGTAGCTTGCTACTTTCATTACTTTTTCTTTACCTTTTTTAATTAATAATTTAACTTACATTTTCTATGGCCTCATTATCACTCCACTATTTCATTAACTAATCATTACAGCATTGCAGTTTATAGCTTTACAGGCAAGAGACTAGAAGTATTAACCAGTAGCTTTGAGTTACGTAGCAATAGCTCTGATTTGCAAGCAGAGCCTGCAGCAATGTGGATTTTATGTCATTAGAAATCTTTTCATCTTTTTTTTATTTAAAACAGAAGAAAAGATTTTAATTCTTTCTCTGAATGATTCATATCCTGTGGATTTTTTCTTTTAGGCAACGAAGCTATGATATTAAGATTGAGTATATAAATAATTCTCATAATTCACAGAGAAGAAAGAGAAATAATTACCTCTGAACATTTCATTATGAATGGAATTCTGTCAAAATTTTTAAAAAGGGAGCATTAATACAAATTAAAGTCTTAAGAACTCATTTTTTAAATACTTAATCCTGTATTTTATTTAACTTTAGCCAGACCAATGTGAATTTTTTTGATGGGCAAAATGAATGGCTTTGTTGGAAAAATATTAAACGTAGAATGTATCATTTCTGCCATGAACAAATATTTTATGTTTTATTTTGTCTGTCTGTTTAGAACAGCTGAACTTGTATAATTAATCAGCTCTATAGAGAGGGGCTCTGGCCCCTGGAAGGGGCAGGACTGGGGGTCAGCATCCCCCAACCAGCCCTTTCAGGCCACCCAGGGCTCCTGTGTGGATTTAAATTGCTGGCCCCAGGGCAACTGCTCCCTTTGCCTCCCCCCCCACCCTTTGTGCCAGCCGGGGGTGGGGGAGGCACGCAGGAACGTTAAAGCTCTGCCGCGGCAAAGGGCCGTCCCTGCCCATTCCCTCCCCCCCCCCGCCCCGGTCTGGGTATGGGCCGGTGTGGGTTCTTACCAGTGGCCTGTACCAGTTCACTTTCACCCATTTTCACCTTCTCTTTTTCCCTCCAGGTCCCTCCAACAAATCCATTGCCAGGACCTTACCATCCACCCCTCCCCCGTAAGAGGGTTAAAGTGGGCTATAAGAATGGGGAGTTGGCTTCCTGCTGTAGCAATCATAGGAGTCCCCAACTGCCCCCCATTCATTCCTTTAATGAACACCTCTTTTTAAGTCCTTTTCCAAGCCATTTATCTGGTTACTGTATACCTTTCCTATTGAGTACCTGCACAGGACATCCACCCTACACTTAAATAATGAGTTGCAACATATGGCCTACCACCCGTCGTGACATGCATTAACAGAGCACTTCCTGAACCCACCATGGGGAAGATGAGAAAAAAAAAACAATTGCACTGAAGCCAATATGGTGGTAAGGGCGGCTAGCGTAATGCCCACAGCAGGTGTTGACCAATCCTGTATTTTATCACCTAAAAGGGAGGGAGGGTGGTTCCTGCTTCAGATTTGGTCTGTGTAAAAAGGGAGCTTTAGGTGCAGGGCTAACCCTTTTAACCCCTGCATTCCCCACGTATGAGTCGGTGACCCTTTTTTGCGGCAGTTTTCATCTTCCTTCCCTCCAGCCATAAAGCACTGTTCCCTTCATCGTCCAGCCAACCAAACATGCCTCCTCCCCACTCGCTTAAAGGTGCAGGTCAATCATTCTATAAACTAGAGTCCAAATTGCTCTTACTGTCATTTGTTAGAGCTTATGTAGAATGTGCATTAAAACAGTCCTCTGTGACTATATACATGAACAACTGGGAGTCTGTATGATTTCTGCATGCAATACGCCTATATATTTAAGATGGATCCTGCAAAGTGCTGAGCACCTTCAACTTGAATAAAAATCAAAAGGAGTTGAGGACACTCAACACTGCAGATTGCAATAGAAAGTGGCTAGCATAATTTGGAACTATATTAACAATAATAATAAAGGACCAAGTCCTGCATATGCTTATGTATGTGGGTAACTTTTCACAGAAAACTAGTCACAATTACCTCAAGAGTGTAAGTGATTGCGGGATTGGGCCCATAGCTCCACCCTCCACCACCACACCCAAGTACTTGCAATATTCCTCAACTAAATTATGACCTAATGAGCTCTGTAGCCTGAAAAAAAGCAAACAAAAAAACAAAAACCACCGCAATCTAGTCTTCCTCTGTTGTGCTCAAGGTATTTGTGGAATCAGGTAGTTACTTATGATTTTACATAAATTCAATGAGGTGAGGAAAAAATACTTCTTCTGGAAGAACAAGAATAAGTAATATGTCTTTATAGATTATTTTACTGTATTTCACATCAGCATATAGAGTCATACAATTGTAGGACTGGAAAGAACCTTGAGAGGTCTTCTAGTCCAGTCCCCTGCACTGAAGGCAGGACTAAATACTGTTTTATCTAGATGAGGTGTTTGTCTAACCTGCTCTTAAAAACTCCATTGAGGGTGACTCCACAGCCTCCCTAGGCAATTTATTCTGGTGCTTAACTACCCTGCGAGTTAGGACGTTTTTCCTAATGTCCAGCCTAAATCGCTCTTGCTGCAATTAAACTCATCACTTCTTGTCCTATTTTCAGAGGTTAAAGAAGACATTTTTTCTCCCTCCTCCTTGTAATAACCTTTTATTTACTTGAAAACTGTTATCATGTCCCCTCTCAGTCTTCTATGCTCCAGACAAAACAAATACATATTTTTTTTTCAATTTTCCTTCATAGGTCATGTTTTTTAGAGCTTTAATAATTTTTGTTACTCTTCTCTGGACTTTATCCAATTTGTCCATATCTTTCCTGAAATGTAGCTCCCAGGACTGGACACAATATTTCATTTGAGGCCTAATCAGTGTGGAGTAGAGCGGAAGAATTACTTCTTGTGTCTTGCTTACACACTCCTGCTAATACTTCCCAAAATGATGTTCTCTTTTTTTGCAAGTGTTACACTGCTGACTCATATTTAGATTGTGATCCACTGTGACCCCTGCACCTTTTTCGCAGTACTCCTTCCTACGTAGTCATATCCCATTTTGTACGTGTGCAACTGATTGTTCCTTTCCAAGTGGAGTACATTGCATTTGTCCTTATTGAATTTCATCCTATTGACTTTAGACCATTTCTTCATTTGTCCAGATCATTTTGAATTATAATCCTATTCTCCAAAACACTTGCAAACCCTCCCATCTTGGTATCGTCTGCAAACT
This sequence comes from Mauremys mutica, assembly GCF_020497125.1. Classification (NCBI taxonomy): domain Eukaryota; kingdom Metazoa; phylum Chordata; order Testudines; family Geoemydidae; genus Mauremys; species Mauremys mutica. Next base: position 31,227,729 of record NC_059080.1, on the reverse strand, counting down.
TTACAAGTGTACTCTCTATGCCATTATCTAAATCACTGAACAGAACCAGACCCAGAACTGATCCCTACTGGATCTCACTTGATATGCCCTTCCATCTTGACTGTGAACCATGGATAACTGCTCTCTGGAATGGTTTTCCAACTATTTATGCATCCACCTTATAGTAGCTCCATCTAGGTTATATTTCTCTACTTGGTTTATGAGAAGGTAATGCGAGAGAGTATCAAAAGCCTTACTAAAATCAAGATATACCACATTTACTGGTTCCCCCCTCTCTCCACAAGGCTTGTTGCCCTGTCAAAGAAAGCTATTATGTTGGTTTGACATGATTTGTTCTTGACAAATCCATGCTGAATGTTACTTATCACCTTACTATGTCTAGGTGTTTGCAAATTGATTGCTTAATTATTTGCTCAATTATCTTCTGGGTACTGAAGTTAAGCTGACTGCTTTGTAATTCCCTGGGTTGTCCTTATTCCCCTTTTTATAGATTGGCAATATATTTTCCCTTTTCCAGTTCTCAGGAATCTTTCCCATCTTCTGTGACTTTTTGAAGATAATCACTAATAATTCAGATATCTCCTCAGTCAGCCCCTTGAGTATTCCCAGATGTATTTCATCAGGCCCTGGTGACCTGAAGACATCTAACTTGTCTAAGTAATTTTTAACTTGTTTTTTCCCTATTTTATCCTCTGATCCTACCTCATTTTCACTGCCATTTACTATGTTAGATATCCAATCACTACTAACCTTTCTGATGAAAACTGAAACAAAAAAGTCATTTAGCATTTCCTTCATTTGCACATTTTCTGTTATTGCTTTCCCCCGTTCCTGGAGTAATGGTTCTACCCTGTCCTTGGACATCTTCATGCTTCTAATGTATTTGTAGAATGTTTTCTTGTTATCCTTTTTGTCTCTAGCTAGTATAATCTTGTTTTGTGCCTTGGCCTTTCTAATTTTGTCCCTACATACTTCTGTTATTTGTTTATATTCATCCTTTGTAATTTGACCTAGTTTCCACTTTTTGTAGGACTCTCTTTTGAGTTTCAGATCATTGAAGATCTCCTGGTTAAGCCAGGGTGGTCTCTTGCCATACTTCTTATCCTTCCTACACAGTGGTATAGTTTGCTCTTGTGCCCTTAATAATGTCTCTTTGAAAAACTGCCAACTCACCTGAACTGTTTCCCCCCCCACCCTTAAACTTGCTTCCCATGGGATCTTACCTACCAATTCCCTGAGTTTGCTAAAGTCTGCCTTCTTGAAATCCATTATCTTTATTGTGCTGTTTTCCCTCCTACCATTCCTTAGAATGATGATCTCTATCATTTCATGATCACTTTCATCCAGGTTGCCTTCCACTTTCAACTTCTCGACCAGTTCTTCTCTAGTTGTCAAAATCAAAGAACAACCTCTCCCCTAGTAACTTTCTCCACTTTCTGAAATAAAAAAAAATGTATCCTTTACTCTCCAATAATTTGTTGGATAGTCTGTGCTCTGCTTTGTTATATCCAGTCTTGTTCTTGCACTGAATTTGTTTGCATAATGTAGAACTTCACAAACTATTGAAATATATACAAGCTTCCTTTAGAAGCTGTTTTTTTAAGACTTACTTACACATTCTTCATTATTTAACCTCCAAAGAATAACAAAGAAGGAAAATATGGGGAAAATTTATCCCTTTAAATCTACATAAATATGACTGTTTTTAATTGCTTCAGGCCTGATTCTGCTCTTATTGAAGTCAACAGGAATTTTAGCATTGACATCTATGGGATTTCTTATGAAGTTAGTTAGTTGGGAGAAGTCAGAGAAGCATGTATGGCATTGTTTCTGTTCACTGATGGGATAAAATATGCCAACATTTCTGATGCAAATACATTGTGAATTTATAATTCAGTTTGTGAAGGCTCATCTACTCATAGATTACAAGGCGAGATAGTACCATTGTGATCACCTAGTTTGAGTTCCTGTATAACACAGGCCATAGAACTTCTCCAGAATAATTCTTGGAGCAGATCTTTCAGAACAACATGCTGTCTTCATTTAAAAAATTGATCATGACCCTTGGTAAATTGTTCCAGTGGTCAATTACCCTCACTATTAAAAAATATGTCTTTTTTCCAGTCTGAATTTGATCTCATCAAGATCTTTGAATTTTTCTGGTGACAAGATAGTGAAGAGATTTTTTTATTGTGATACAGTAATGCTGTTATTTTATGAAATTTGTTAGTTGTTTATGCAGTTAAGCTATTTAAACAGCCAGCAGTGTTATCCTTCAGTGTTTAAGCTGGCTGCATTTCTGAAGGTGATGAGCCCCCTTAATTCTCTTTGAATCTAGTTGGAGTTGTGGGTACTCGGCTCCTCTGAAAATGAGGCCAATTGGCGGATACATTTTCCAATTAAAATACTCATTGCAAATAATTGTGTGAGAAGGCCACAAACAGAAGCTCCAGTGAGTAAACAGGCTGCCTGATACAGTAGTCTCTTTCTTTCTTTCTTTCTTTCTTACAGAATCACCAGGTTTAGGATTTTTCTGCTTCTGTTCTTTTAGGCTACTGACTACAGTTCCCTGATTTGGAAGCTGGTATTAGCCCAAGGGCATACTTTGCTGATTATAGTTACTTCCTTTATTTTGTAGTCATTTGGATGAAATACAATTTTTCCTAAAAACGGGGGAATTGGACTATGAAGCTTTTTACCCCATGTTAGATGCCACTCACCTCACCCTATTAATTTACAAGGTGACATCAGTGGCCCCACAGACAGAATGAGTGGGAATAAGCAGCTGTGAAAGCTCCCACACTCCATGCTCCCAATTTTGAGGCAATTCAGCTGCTGTTGTGCTAGTGGGGAAGAGAGGCAGGAAGATAGGAAAGAAGATAGCATCTGAAGGCATTGACATCTCCTGTTTCCACCTTTTATGCCTCTCATTCTGAGGCTCTTCTGCTGCTCAAAGGGTATTGTTTAAAGGGCACAGGTATGGATCATCTAGCCAGAACAGAAAACAGTCACCACACTGTGCTTTTAAATGTAAGAGGAGAAAAATTCTTGAAAAACCTTGACAGAGGGTGTGCTCTGCCACTGCTGGTCCCGAGCTTGGGGAAAGGGCAGGAGATGAAAGTGGATGTTGCTGCTTTCACCTTCTCCCTGGTTCTGCCACTTCTGGGCTCTGCCCAAAGCACTGTTGTAAGGCAGAGTGAGTTATAACCACCATGATTTGGGGCCACCACTGTGCCGAGGCCTTCTACATGCTGACTTTCAGAGGAGCACAGATGGAATATTGGCAAGTAACAAGGCAGTTGAGAAATAGCTTACTTTTTTTCTTTTTTCCCATCTGCATTGGAGTTTTGTGGATCCTCCAGACCCCCAAACTGTACTCACCATTTAGCCACAATTAGCACACATAAGCATCCGAGACACAATGTGGTAAATGTCACTGTGTGGTAACAATAGGCAGATGGTGATTTTTCTTAAATAGTAACAAACATGCTCCTGATTTTCCACCCTTTGAAGTATTGCATAGGCAGGGCCGGCTCTAGACCCCAGCGCGCCAAGCAGGCGCGTGGGGCGGCATTTTGCCGGCAGAGCGGCATTTGGCTCCGGCGGACCTCCCGCAGTCATGCCTGCGGGAGGTCCACTGGAGCCCCGGGACAAGCGGACCTGCCGCAGACATGACTGCGGAGGGTCCCCTCTTCCCGCGACTCCGGTAGAGCTCCCGCAGGCACGACTGCGGTGGGTGCGCTGGTCCCGCGGCTCGGACGGAGCTCCCGCAGGCATGCCTGCGGATGCTCCAGCGGAGCCGCGGGACCACGGGACGGTCCGCAGGCACTTCTGCCCCGGCCGCGGGACCGGGGAAGGGCGACGCGAGCGGCGCGGTGTGCCGCCCTGCTTGGGGCGGCAGATTTTCTAGAGCCGCCCCTGTGCATAGGGACCAAAACACTGTCACCACTGAGCAGGACTTTACAGAGCCTTCTTTGGATCCTGTCAGTGTCAAATGTTGAGGTCTTAGTTTAGTCATTATTCTTGAAGTTAGTGTGAATTTGGTTGAATAAGGGTTGAGTGAAGGAGGCCTGACAATTCATAACCAATGGAGGCAAAAGGGCATAATGGCATTCTACACAGCTGGAGACAGATCAGGCTGGGCAGGCTGTGGTGACCAGCGAGAAGGGGACTAGGTGGTATTCCACATAGCTAGAAGTTTCCAATTGATACCAGGTTTTCAGCATGAAAACTGTGGAAGATATTTCTCAAAATCCAGCTGGTCCAGGGGAATGGAGAGAGATACAGAACACACCGGGGGCTGACAGCTCAGCCCAACCTGTAAGAAAATCAAACTTGTCCACAAAGAGTTCACCCAAGGAAGATAGATGATCATTGGGTATTCAATACTCAGTAGAATCAAAAGAACATTCTGCAAGGGACAGGCAGACAACAGGATGGTGTGCTGCCTTCCTGGAGCCAAGGCATGAAATATCACTCTAAGGCTTTTAAAGTCGATGGAAAAGGATCCATTGGTGATGGTTCATGGTGGCACTAGTCATGTTGCATTGCAGGATATCTTCCAGATAATAGATTACTTCAGGGAACTCAGAAATATGCTAAAGAAGAATGTCCAAGCAGTCTTCTCTGAGATCCTTCCTATCCCACGACCAAAGGAGACAAAAGGTAGAATGTTCTGAAAGTGAACTGCTGGCTAGATAAATGGTGTAGGGTGGAAGGTTTTGGTTTTGTGGAACATTGGTCCACCTTCTCTGGGGAGAGGGAGGCTGTATATTTCGATGACCTCCACTTGAGTAGAAGGAGGGCCAATCTTCTTGGGGGGAGAGGGCTGGCTAGAATATAAGGAAGGGGTTCAACTAATAACAAAAGAGGAGGGTAAAAATAGGGAAGATATGAGCATTCAACACAAAATCGAAATGTTGAAAACAAAATTAATCAAGAGGCCAAAGAACAAGAAAAGAAATTCTTGAATTGACTATATAATAATGCTAACAACCTAAGTAACAAGCAAGAGGAATTGAAATTGTTCATTTATTAGCATAATTTTGATCTACTTGATATTATTGAAACCTGGTGGGATAATTCTTATGACTGGAATAAAATTAATGGTGAGAACCTGTTTAGGAAAGATTGAGTGGGCAAAAGAGGAAGGGGAGTAACACTCTGTGTCAAAAATTGCAATAACCATTTCTGAGTCACTGATAACTCTTATGAAAATGATCTTGAGTGCTTATGGATCAATGTCCTAACAGATAAAGCACAGTATGTGGTAGTAGTTGGTGACTACTATAGACCACCAAAACACACTAGGGAACAGATCACCTCCATACAAACTTATCTGTAATATGTAGAGGGAAAAGCTGTGTGATCAGGGGAGACTTAAATTTGTGTGACATATGTAGGAGGTCTGATACTGCTACTGGTAAAACATTCTTGGAATTTATAAATATTATAGATTACAATTTCCTAACTCAAAAAGTGTTGAACCCAACCGGGTGGATTTTTTTAATGAGACCTGTCCTAACAGATATAGAGGAACTGATAACAGAACTAAAAATTAATGATAGCTCAAATACCTGTGAAAATGACTTGATAGCATTTACATTGTGCAAACAGAACAAAGTCCAGACAACCAATACATGTTCTTGGTACTTTAATAAGGACAGTTTCACAAATCTGAAAACAATTCTGAGGCAGATCAGCTGGGAGGAAGAATTTAATCTGAACAATTTAAATTATAATTGAGAATTGTTTAAGAATACAAAACCTGATGCCCAAAAAGCCACAATCAAGGAAGAAGGTCATACTGGGTTTTTTTTTAAAAAAGGCCTGGTTTAGGGGATAAATGAAGGAAGCTATAATATACATGCAAGAAAGGGGATGTTGATAGTAATCAATATTAATCAGAAGCTAGCAAATATAGAAAATTAATAAGGGAAGCAAAGGGACATAAGGAGAAATCAATGACCAGTAGAGTTAAAGAAAATAAGGAGGATTTTTTAAAGTATATTACCAATAATAATGCAGAAAAGGCAATTGTGTTAAATGAATATTTATGTTCTGTATTTGGAGTAAAACAGACGATGTAGACATATCATGTGATAACGCTTTTTCCATTCCGCTAGTATCCCAGAAGGATGTTAAACAGCAGCTACAAAAGTTAGACATTTGTCTAATCAGCATGTCCAGATAACTTGCATCCAAGAGCTCTAAAAAGAACTGGCAGAGGAACCTGCTGAACCATTAATACTGATTTTCAATAAGTCTCGGAACACCAGGGAAATTCCAGAAGACTGAAAGAAATCTAATAATGTGCTGATACTTAAAAAGGGTAAATAAGTTGACGCAGATAACTATGGGCCTCTCTGTCTGACATTGATTCTGGGCAAGATAATGGAACAGCTGACATGGGACTCGATTAAAAGGAGGATAATATAACTAATGACAGTTAACATGGGTTTATGGAAAATTGATCTTGTCAAACTAACTTGATGTTTTTTGGTTAAGTACATCAACAATTTTTACCTTTGACTTCTATAAGGCATTTGACTTGGTACCATATGGCATTTTAATTAAAAAACTAGAATGATATAAAGTTAACATGGCACACATTAAATGGATTAATATCTGGCTAACTGATAGATTTGAAAATGTAACTGTAAACAGGGAAGCATCATCAATTGATGAGTTTCTAAGTGGGGTCCCACAGAGATAGTTGTTGGCCCTATTCTGTTTAATATTTTTATAAGTGACCTGGAAGAAATAATAAAATAATCACTCCTAAAGCTTGTGGATGACACAAAAATTGGGGAAGTGGTAAATAATAAAGAAGTCAGACATCTCGAGAGTGAAGTGTCTTGCTTGGTAAGCTGTGCACAGCAAACACTATGTATTATAATGTGGCTAAATGTAAAGGTATACATCCAGGAATAAAGAATGTAGGATGGAGAACACTATCCTGAGAAGCAGCGACTTTAGAAGTCTTGGTGGATAATTAGGTGAACATGAGCTCCCTGTGTGACACTGTGGCCAAAAGAGCTAACACAATCCTTGGATGCATAAACAGAGGATTCTTGAGTAGGAGTACAAAGGTTATTTTACTTCTGTATTTGGCACCAGCGTGACTGGAGTTGAAATACTGTGTCCAGTCCTGGTGTTCGTGATTCAAGAATGATGTTGATACATTGAAGAGTGTTCAGAGAGGAGCCACGAGAATGATTAAAGGATTATAAAACATGCCTTATAGTGACAGACTGAAGGAAGTCAATCAATGTAGCTTTAAGAAAGAGAAGATTAAGGGGTGACTTGATTAAGTACCTGTATGGGGAACAAATATTTAATAATGGGTTATTCAATCTATCAGATAAATGTATAACGTGATCTAATGGCTGGAAGTCACAGCTAGAAAAATTCAAACTGGAAATAAGGTGCATTTTAACAGTGAGAATAATTAACTATTGGAACAGTCCATGAAGGGTTGTGATGGATTCTCCGTTACTGATGATTTTTTAAATTATGATCTGCTCTAGGAATTATTTTGGGGAAGTTCTATGGCCTGTGTTATACAGGAGATCAGACTAGATGATCACAGTGGTCCTTTCTGGCCTTGGAGTCTATGAAAAAAGAAGCTCAGAATTTGGCACCAAGGATAATATCTTTGCAGAACTGCATCTCCCTCCTAGCTCAAGAAGAAAGACACTAAGACAAGGAATTGAATGATGTAAGGTTGTGCAAAGCCTTGTCTTAAGATCACTAAGATAACACACAGGAAAGTACTTCGTTGAGAGCAGAGGGGACAGGAAGTTTCCTAAACTGTCAGCAAAAACGTACATGATGCCCTGTTTTGGCAGATTATAAAGAAAATGAATTTCATTGTTCCTTTCAGTCCTTTAAGAATAGCGTAGGATCTGGAATCTCAAAATGCTTGTAGTCTCAGGTTTTGTAGGTCTGATTGGTTTGGAAAGCTTCTGTAAGCCCATATCCTTCAGGCATCTGTTTCACAGAGTTTCCCAGAATCTATCAGACTAGAGTTTTCAAGTGCATGCAGTACCTCAACCAAAAATCAATACTTTGACATCAGTATGTATTGTGTTGATGACCTGTTCAGCTTTCAAACTCTACATCATACAATAGATACTTCACACTGCCAGGGATGGCAAAGATGCATCATACCAATGGGAAAGAGTATTAGTGGGTTATATGCCACTTTTAAAGAATTGGATTTGAAGAAAGAAGCTGGAATGTTTAGGATGAAATTATGTTGTTTTTTCCCTGTGGAAAGAATGGGGGCTGCAGGAAGTGGCGGCCAGCACATCCCTCGGCCCATGCCACTTCCCGCAGCCCCCATTGACCAGGAACTGCGAACCACAGCCAGTGGGAGCAGCAATCGGCCGAACCTCCAGACGCTGCAGGTAAACAAACTGGCCCGGTCCGCCAGCAGATTTCCCTGATGGACTGCGTTCCAAAGGTTGCCAATCCCTGGCCTAAGATGTCATGGCACATTGTGGCAGTTGTAGTTTGGGTGCCTCGTTCATCTCTTCTGCCCTGTGGATTGGGCTCCTTTTGCTGGACTGTATTTCCTATGATGCACTACATTCTCTCCTCTGACCAAGCCAGATGGTGAACCATAGGAGTCACATGACTGTGGGTGTATCATGGGAGATGTCCTCTGGGCAGGAAACCAGGGCAATAGGATAGAATGAAGTCAGGAGGCACCCAAACTACAGCTCTCATGAGTCACTGCAGCACCACAAGTAGATGAGGTTTCACGTCAAATTGACTCATAATGAAACGTTTAGATACTGGATGGGTGCAGTAATAGCTTTTACTTGAACAACTTTCTTTGGTGAGAGAGACCAGTTTTCAAGCTTATGTAGAGCTCTTCTTCAGATCTGGGGAAGGTATGCAAGATGGAACAGATAGTTTGGCATAAGTAGTTAACACATATTCCAACAAACCATTCAAGGTTGAGTGACCTGTTAACACACCTCTGCAGTCATAGGAAAAAAATAAGGGGTTAGTGGGTTACATATTGTTGCAATAAGCCATAAATCCCATGTGTCTCTCAGTCCATGATTTTTAATGTCTAACAGAGTTATGAATTTAAGCTCCAATGCTCCCAGATTTCCTTTGAAGATGAGGACTTATAGGTTGGACTTTGTGAATGATCAATTTGTGAAAAATGTTCACCCACAGGTGATAGGGTGTTTTTGTCTTTTATCATGTTCTTATGTGAGTTCAGCTGAGAGCATAGTGACTATTTCACCCAGGTAGTTGTTACTGGGGCATTTAGTGCACTGGATGAAGTAAGCTCATATTGTGATAGGCATGTGTAAAATCCATGGATTTTGAAAGGTGTGTTGTAGGGGGTGTTGATCATTGTAGCAGTGGGGATATGTCTGGAGGTTTTGCATCTGTTGTTCTGGCAAGGTCTGGTGCCACTTTGAATTAATGTGCATTGTCTGTAGGGAGCTTGCTTCTGACGATGAACTTGGAACTACAACTGCACTGCTTACATGTTTAGATACAGTTTAACAACAGTTCAATTTGGGAATGTCAAAACATTTGGAATGTTCTGACATTTTCAAATTGAAATTATTTGGAAATTGCAGTTCTGGGTTGGGGATTGACATTACATCTTTTCATCCCAATTAAGAATAAAATCAAATATTGAAATATTAGAATTTCACGCAGGATGGAAATTCTGATTTTTGCTTCACTCTATTACCTACCATTATGGTTCATTATGAGTGACTCTTATTTTAATATGTAATATCTTTCTCCATTTTTGTACTTCTTATAACCAATGGTGTTTCTTTTTAAGAAGCTTTTGCGTGCACAATTATGTTTATGATCCCACAGGAATATATCCTTGTCATTGTCTGTTTTTTGTTTAATTTTTTGATGTGTGTATAATACTTAGGTACACAAAAGTCTCATGAAATGGCATGATAAACATAAGAGTGGTACTTTTGTTGGTATGTTTGGCTTTAATAATTATTGATCTGTTCACAAGGACTGGGGAAGGGAGTTCAACATGCTGCACGATGTCTGATTATAAATGTGATGTATATCCTTTTTTCAAAATCTAGAAAGTGGTTTTTTTATGTGTGTTTTCAGACTGTTACAGGGCCGCCCAGAGGGGGAGGCAAGTGGGGCAATTTGCCCCAGGCCCCGCAGGGGCCCCCGCAAGAGTTTTTCAGGGCCCCTGGAGCAGGATCCTTCACTCGCTCTGGGGGCCCCGGAAAACTCTTGCAGGGCCCGGGCCCCCGGAGCTTCTTCCGCTCCCGGTCTTTGGCGGGGGGTCCTTCCGCTCTGGGGCGGAAGGACCTCCCGCCGCCAAATTACCGCCGAAGCGGGACCCGCCGCCAAAGTGCTGGGTCTTTGGCGGTAATTCGGCAGTGGGGGGCCCTCACCACGGGTCTTCGGTGCATTTTGGCTGCAGGTCCCCGAGCGGAAGGACCCTCCTGATACCAAATTACTGCCGAAGTGGGGGCCCCCCACCGCCGAAGACCCAAGGCCCCCTGAATCTTCTGGGCGGCCCTGGACTGTTATACAACTTTCCTCATCTTCAAGACCGGAAAACCTCCACCTTTGTTTTGCTCTCATTCTTTCCTTATCTCTTTCCAAGCAATCCTCCTTACAGCTTCTACTGTATCCTTGTCCCACTCATACCTTTTCAACTTCCATCATCCCCTTCCATCGTATATTTTGGCAGCACATCTCTCCCCTTGAACTTATGCAGGACTTATGTTTATGCAGTCTTTCTGTAAAGAGGGTGAATTTCACACAGAAATAAACAGCTTCCTTTATTCAAATCCCTTCTTAGCACTGACCCTCTTATCCTCCATGTACAATTCTAAGGCTCTAAGGAGCCTTAATAAATAATAATGAGTATGAAAGCTGCATTATGGTTTTTATTTGTACCAAAAGATTTTATTAGCTTTTGTGATCACAGCAACTTAAATTCCTCTAGCAGCTCAGTGCAATTGTTGGTATTTCTTAGGCTTGCTCTTTGTGAACCTAACTCAGAGAAATTAATGATCAAATGGGCCTTTTTCAGTGGAATGTATAGAGGTTTGAATTCCAGATAGTCTGAATGCCTAGGGAACATTTTCTTGCAGCTCTGATAGAAATCCATTGGCTGCTAAGTTCCCTAGCACACCTAAACTGCATAACTGATATAGTCTTATTGTTTTCAAATACAAAGAGGGTCATGTTGTATAATCTACATTCAAGGGCAACAGAAGCACACTTCACCGGCCCCTGCATTGTACTGTACAGTATGTGTGGAAGACACAAGAGACTAATTAAGGAATAAGTACCATTTTTGCAACAGGAAAATAGGAGTGACCACAACAATCTTAGGGCCAATTAGAAAAATAAAAATGAACACAACATTTGTCATAATTAAATGTTTTCATCAAAACTGTACAAAGACGTTCAGAATGTTTTCAGATAAAGAGGAATTAAATTTAAATAATGGTATATTGGCAAGCACCAGGCACATAATGCCTAGGTTTCAGAGAGGGATAAAAATCAGGAATCAAGAAAATGTCTGATAAAGCACAATGAAGTCTTGTAACTAAACTCAGCCACTACTATTTTCCATCCCAAACTACCTCTATTGTATCATCAATCAAGGAACCATTTTAAATCTGACAGCGTGGCAAAAAAGTGCTTAGAGGGCTGCTATGGATTTCAGTTGTGTTTTAGTATATCTGTGACCCTTAAGCTATAGATGGAAGTCTAGAGCTCAAATACCTTGACTGATACATTTTATTTATTGTATCATGTCAGATTTTTAGATGCTACAATATGGCTTTCTTACTGCAAAGTTACTATACATATAACATTCTGTAAACAGACATTTTGAAATATAGGAAACATACTTATTTCTACTGCATTTATGTCTGATCCATTAATCAGATCTTAAACAGAAGAAGGATAATCCTTCTCTGATTTTCTTTTTTTGTGTTTGGTAAAGTATAGTCATGCAAACTTTACAAATAATCAAATTCGACTTGAGTTCTCTGCAAGCTCAAAGAGTATAAATATATGGCATACAGTTCAATATTTGTTGTCCTGCCTGGATTTCACACGTATAGAAATGACATTGTTTAATTAATCAGATGACTTTACATTACACACTGCTGTGCAAAACGATGAAGAAATATTTTTAACATTTTTAGTTTTAAATGTTTTTGCTTTAAGAGAATTTAAGACAGTAATTCAGTAAAAAAAATAAAAATCTTCCTTTTAGCCCACTCCCAAATTGGTACATTGTCACCACTCATATTGATTCTAAGCTGCTCTTTTATCGCTTATTTCATAGTTGTATGACTGCACACATTTGTGATGAAAAAAGACATTGCAGATGAAGAATACCTATACTTGTGCATTTTCTAATAAATAGGGTTTTTTATTGTATCTGTGCTCCTACTGGGAAGGAAAATCACTATTTAGTTAAGGCAACAGTAGAATAAAAACTTCTAGAGCAATTAATAGACTAAAATTTGAAGAATGATCTAAATACATTTGTCTATGTACTGTAGCATGTGGAGCATCCAAAGGACTGAGATGAAACCAAATTGTGAAGGAAAATCCAATAAGTATTAATGCATCCAGGGCAATCCACACATAAATGTTCGAGCTGCCCTTAGAGAGAGCGACAGGTGGTGCCCACTCCTAAAGGAAGTCTTTGTTTCAATTTTCATTCCCTCGAGCCTCTCTTTGAAACTTAACCCAGCTAACGTAAGAGGGGAATCCCAGTACAGTATACAGAGTTAGAACCAATCTGCGGGGAGAGGGAAACCAAGTCAGGCTTCTTTCTTGTGTCTTAAAAGTTTTTCACACTCCAGCGTGTAATAAAAGTCACAATATTATGTAGAATGGGCAAAACTTGAATAAGAAGCAAGTAACTAGAATTACAATTCCCTTCTATTACTAGCACTGAATGCTGCTATATCTGCTTCTTTTGTGCTTGTATTGTGTCCTCCTGTGAGTCTAGTATTACAATGAAAACTGGTATTACAGGACTCATTATTAGTTACAGCTAGTGACACAGCTGCCCCTGCTCCTCCATGTCAGTAATACTGGATGTGCAAAATTAGGAACACTACTGTGTTGCCACCATAATGCAGTGGTGCTTTATATAGCGAGTTACAGAAATTCAAGAAGTGGTAGAGAATCTTTCTGTACAAAGGGGAAGGGTGGAAAAGCAATTCAAGTCGCACATACATATGCATGGATCAGATCCTCAGGTAGTATAAACTGACACAATCTCCATTGACTTCAGTGCATCTACTTTGATTTATACTATCTAAAGATCTGATGGTGTAAGTAAAAGATCCAGTTTTGCCCTCATATTCATGGGTATAATTCTCAATGACTTCAAATTGTGACCATGTATTTAAAGGGAAACTTGAGCACTGTTGACATTTTACAATGTCATTATTTAAATCAGAGCTGTATAAAATATTCTTAGAAACTTTAAAAATGGTTCATGTTCATATTTTCACACAATATATTAAAAATGGAAGAATGTTGTATGTGCATATCAAGACAGTGCCTGAAGTCCTCAACATCCTGTTTTTAATACAGGTTGAAATGAAACCCTAATATACAGCAGTCTTCTCATGCTTTGAAATGGGTTAGGGTTTTGATGTCCTCACTGCAGCTTTAAGATGGTTTTCCATAATTAGGGCTTATCCTTGAATTCCATGTTGGGGAAATTATCTTTTTATCCTTTTATTCAGTTTGCCATTCTCACTGGAATTTAGAAAGAGGCAAAAAAATTGACTGCTACACAAAACCTCATTAAAAATATCCCAAAGCAGTAAAAGGTATTACCTTTTGAAAAAATAACTTAATGATTTTGGAACTGCAGCACTGTATGTATTGGTATAAATGTACAGTATCCCTTGTAGGGTACAGCGAAAACACCAAGAGACCACCAAGAACGACCTGAAACCAGTACTTAAAACATCAATAAATCTATTTTGGATATATATGAGTTGTCCAGGTCTGTTGTCTAGCATAATTTCTTCTTTGGCAGCAGTTTCCATTTCATGGGTTTATTTTGAAAAGTGTTGGGGTGGCAGGTTTGACATACTGAGCAATGTAGCACATCAATTCGTATTTATTAGCATTGGGTGAAATTAGTGAAACAGTCACCACAAATGTGTGCAAATTCATATGCCATAGTTTTTAGGTCATCAAGATTCCACCTTGTGACTCCAGAACTCTTGTGCTAATCATTTCCAAAAAGTCCAGTGAACTTCAGGTTATGTGCATTTGAAATGTTAATCTTTGATATTTTTGGCTGGTGGAGAGAAGACAAGGAGTGATGAAGCAGCAGAGAAAGGATTGGCTATATTTGTAATAAATTATACACAGAGACACAAACACCATCAAGTGGAATTGGTATCAAGTCTCTATTGGGTCCTTGTCCCCACAACTTCCACCCTATTAAGTGATGTGTGTAGGGCCGAGCTGAGATGAGGCAGCAGACTTTCCTTGGCCAATGGTAAGTGCCAGAAAAGAAAAATTAGCAGAAAGAAAATAGCAAGTACCCTGTCTGTTTCACTGCAGAACTGTTTCTAATTTTAAGTAGCAGTATAACTGACCATATCCATAGCTACTTCTCAGAAGCCTGAAGCCTCAGTCCTTTGTTGCTGCTTAGTGTACTTTTGGTGAGGAGAATACAGAGGACTGTGTTCTTCATAGCCACTTCCTCTCTTTGTTTCCTCAGTCCCTTTCTCTCAGTAACAGAGGACTGAGTCTGTGTATCTTGGCTGCTGCTTGTAGCCATCCTATAAGGTATTTCAGTGGTACTACCACCTGGTTGGTTTTACTACTGCTGTAAACACTGTTCAGAACAGCAAGAGAGAGATGGGTTGGGGGTAAGTAAAGATTAATGCAAAGCTACCTTTGTTTCTCCAGCATCCAGGAAGGCAAGAAAGAGTGCAGACCTCCTTTCTCAATAGGGAGCAGGAAGAGTGGGCAGTGACCAGGAGGATGGAGAAAGGAAACAGAGGCAGGGGAAAGAAGGAGAGAAAGTCATGTTTCACATTTTTTCCATCAGTGGAAGGATGAGACACCGACAAGGCAAGGCCCATATGAAAGGTGAAGCCACTCAACAGGGAGATGGGCAATACTCCATTGGAAAACATCCAGGAGGAGTGTGGTGGGGTCATGCTGGACTTCACACCAGGTTCCTGCCAACTCTGGATCTTCCTCCACCCCACGTCATATTTCACAACAACCTCTTTCTAGCTAATTTTAGTGCTCTACCTTGTAAGTTCTCCAAGACTTGCTTCATTAATGTCATGCTTTCCATTTAATACAGGAACTTCATGTTGAAAGAAGAGAAAAAATTTGAAACTACCCACAGTTAGAAGTAGCAGTAACAGGTATTCAAATACCAACCTAGGATTAAATCCTGGCCTTTTTTAAGTCAATTGAAGTTTCACCACTGACTTCAACAAGGCTGGGATTTCATTCATAAAGTATCTTTATTCATAATGATCCCATGGCTGTATTCAGATATCCACACTGTTTTCAGTTGGAAGCTAGAATAGTTTGCCAGCCATTCAAATTATTGTTGGATAGTGCAGCACATTTGTAATTTGAATCTAACAGCTTCAAAGATGAGGCTGATCAGAGTAGCTAAGCTAATGTGCAAAAATGATCTATTATGTGTAGGGTCACATAAAACAGTTCAAATTAACCTTTGTAAGTGCTGAACTTCACTGTTTTAGATTAGACTAGATTGCACTGGTGGGATATTGAAACTGAATGATAGGTAAAACCATGCAGTAAGGCTTGGATCCAATTCCTATCACCTAGTTTCAGCTAAAAGTTCAAATAGTCTCAGATTTCCCTCTAAAAATGTGCAGCTTATTTTAGAGATTTTAAGCATCCCCAGGTGTACAGTTTTATTCAGAACTGGAACAATCTTTCTGCTGGAGGTGACTGCTTTGTGATATTGTACTTGCTCCTTAAAACTCCTTTGTCTCCTATTCATCTCCAATGAACTATATACTATTAGAAACCAAGAATACTGTCCAGTGTGTTTGAATTACAGACATTTAAAAATTCTCAAATGTGCAATAATCTAGTATAGCTATTTTATATATATATAATTACAGGAGTCCTGGGAGCAACTCAAGTACTCTCACACAGTTTCTGGAAATCAGGAAATACCCTGGGAATTGTAACTAGGGCTTTGTTAATGTAGCAGCCTCAATTTGTTTAATTTTGCATGAAGCTAAATGCTTCACTTTGAGTATAAAGTTTAAACTAATTCTAAAACATAACTAAAAATCATTCCAAAATCATGTCATGCTCCCAAAATCATGAAATTGACTTAATTTTTTTTTAAATTGATATATTTGAATTCTTGTATTTTCCCTTCTGGTTTCTAAGCCTTGCACTTTTGCCATGATTTCAAGCTTTTCTTGGAAACCATAAGAGCTAGAGACTTAAAAAGCTGAATTTTTCATGCAATGTCTTGATTCTAGGGAGTTGCTGTGGCTTTAAGGAAAACACTAAATATCACCAGACTTGAGATTCACAAGATTGGCAACAGTGTTTAGAGCAAGGTTGGTGATTGGCAACTGGAGGAAGAGAAAAACATCCAGCTTCAGCTTTGTGCCTCCTGTTCCTCTCTCCTTAGGGAAGGAACTGTGTTACACAAGAGCTTACTTCTAAGATAGGCCAGCTGTGAGGAGGGGCAGCTGGACTAACACATTATTTGCAAAAGATGAGAAGAGAGAAGGGACCATAGCCAATCTTCCCTATTCTGAAAATGGTATATTCCATCACCCTCCTTTTCAAAACCATCAGACAGGGTTTCATCAGCTGCTTTTCTTTCCTCACAGGATTCTATTTAGTCCTGAGAGTAGAGGGTCCTTCTGAGGGTGAGCTATGTGCCTACCCAACAGTAGGCATAGCCGGTACCAGCTAAGGTAAATAGGGCCCTGCTAGTGTTCATTATCTGGGGGTGGCCAGCACTAATTGTGTGTGGATCAGAGGGCTATCTTCAAAAATTACCCACTACCTTCAGGTACCTCACAAGAAGCCCAAACAGACAGTCCTTTCCCCAGCAGCCTGGGCATAGATCCCCCATAAAAGCTTGTGCTTGGAACCCTCAAACCCCCTGACACCTTTGCTCCAAATGAATACAATTTGGAACACCTGTGCTTTACTGGTGTAAATGTTGTACATATTCAGTTATAAGCAACAGACCAGAATGAATTTTAAAGCATAACATCTGTTTGTAAAACAATGTTGCTTGTTTAGTCAAAGAATCATTGTGAATAAATGTATTATTGTCCTTGTGCAGCAAGAAATAAATGTCTCTAATATTCTGTCCCACCATGCACTGGGCTCTGGTTAAAATTTGAGATGGGCCCATTGGGATTGTCACCAGTTTAGCATTTCCAGGGGTTGGTTACAGAAATAGGTCCTGATTCTGATCTCCTGGACATTGCTGTAAATTAGCGTGAGGGTGATGGCAAACAGGCCCACGCAGTGGATCTGTCTAGGACATTGGAGGCATAAGTTGCGTACTATTTCAGTTACAAAGTCATTTTTCATGGATGCTAGCAGTGGTGAGCTGCAGCCGGTTCGCGCGAACCGGTTGTTAAATTTAGAAGCCCGTTTAGAACCGGTTGTTCCTGGAGGGACAACTAGTTCCAAAAGGGCTTTTAAATTTAACTAAAGCTCTAGCAGCTGTCTACCCTTCCCCCAGCCCCAGCTCACCTCACTCCGCCTCCTCTGCTGAAGTTCCTCCGGCTTCTCCTCCCCCTCCCCAGCTTCCTGCGAATCACCTATTCGCGCGGGAAGCCTGGGAGGGCTGAGAAGGAAGCAGCGGCTTCCACGAGGTGAGCTGGGGCCGCGGGGCGGGGGTACCAGCAGGAGGAGGGCAGGAGGTGGCGTGCCACTCGGCGAGGCCGTGGTGGGACTCTGGGGTCGGGCGGCACAGCTCCTACCCCCAGGGTACAGCTGTGACCTCTGCCGGGCGGCGCGGTTCCTGCCCGGCCGCCGTGTCCGGCCCCCGGGTCTGGCCGGGCGGCGCGGTTCCTGCCCGGCCGCCGGGTCTGGCCCCCGGGTCTGGCCGGGCGGCGCGGTTCCTGCCCGGCCACCGGGTCCAGCCGGGCGGCGCGGTTCCTGCCCAGCCCCCGGGTCCGGCCGAGTGGCACGGTTCCTGCCCGGCCACCGGGTCCAGCCGGGCGGCGCGGTTCCTACCCGGCCCCCGGGTCCGGCCGGGCGGCGCAGTTCCTGCCCGGCCACTGGGTCCGGCCCCTGGGTCCGGCCGGGCGGCGCGGTTCCTGCCCGGTGGCACGGCTCCTGCTCGGGTCCGGCCGGGCGGCATGGTTCCTGCCAGCCCCCGGGTCTGGCCCCGACCTCAGCCGGGCGGCGCGGCTCCTGCCCAACCTCGACCTCCACCGGGTGGTTCCGGTCCCAGCCCCAGCCCAGCTGGGCCCCCATCTCCAGGCAGCACTGTAAGGTAAGGGAGCGGGTGTTGGATAGAGGGCAGGAGAGTTGGGGTGGAGTGGATTAGTGTCAGGGCAGTCAGAGGGCAGGGAACAGGGGGATTGAACGGGGCCAAGGGTCCCGGGGGGCAGTCAGGAAGGAGTAGGGGTTGGATGGGGCGGTGGGGGGCAGTTAGGGGTAGGGATTCCAGGGACAGTCAGGGGACAGAGAGAAGGGGTGGTTGGATGGGGTAGGGGTCCCCGGGTGCCATCAGCAATGAGAGAAGGGGTTGGATGGGGTGGCAAGGGGCAGTCAGGGGACAGGGAAGGGGGGTGGATAGGGCACGGGTCCCGGGGGGGGCTGTCAAGGAACATGGGGGGGTTGGATGGGGGCAGGCATCCGGGGGGGGGCATGACCCCTCATGGGGTGAGGAGGAGGGAACCGGTTGTTAGTATTTTGGCAGCTCATCACTGGATGCTAGTAATCTATTTTAAAGTCATGAAAAATTGTTTAATACATTAAAATACTTCATATGTCTTCTTTAGTCTTTAATAATTAAAAGAATTTTTAATTTTCTTACGAGGTAGTGGGAATAGACAAAGCAGGCAACGGATGGGATAAATCAACATGATAAATTAATTAATGGATCACAGGGGGGACTTTAAATTAGGTCACTTCTTAGATTGAGGCAGCTGGTTATTTGCTTTAGCGCTCATGTTAGGAGGACCAAAGGAGATGTTTCCTGACTCAAAGCTCTCCAGCAAAAGCCACGCATAATAAGCTCAATAACCCCAAGCATGTCATCTGGGAACAAGATTAATAAAGGGACAAAGACGTATAGGTTTTGTTCAGCATATGGATACTTTTCAGCATACAAGAATTATACATGTTATCTTTTGGCTAATTTTATCCCAATCAGTGAAAAATAAAGCTCTCCATTTACCTATGCATTTTTACAATGCCAGTATGCTCATTGTGGACTTTCTGCATTGCTAAGCCACTTAGATCAAGTCAAAATGGGAAAATAAACAGGAGTACTTGTGGCACATCAAATTTATTTGAGCATAAGCTTTTGTGGGCTAAAACCCACTTCATCGGATGCATAGAGTGGAAAATAGAGTAGGAAGATATATATATACATACACACACAGAGAACATGAAACAATGGGTGTTACCATACACACTGTAAAGAGAGTGATCAGTTAAGGTGAGCTATTACCAGCAGGAGAGAAAAAAAAAATGTATGTAGTGGTAATCAAAATGGCCCATTTGATTGCCATTGTTTCATGTTCTGTGTGTGTGTGTGTGTGTATGTGTGTGTGTTTGTGTATATATATATATCTTCTGACTGTATTTTCTACTGCATGCATTGGATGAAGTGGGTTTTAGCCCACAAAAGCTTATGCTCAAATAAGTTTGTTATTCTCTAAGGTGCCACAAGTACTCCTGTTCTTTTTGTGGATACAGACTAACACAGCTGCTACTGTGAAGCCTGTCAAAATGGGAAATATTTCAGCTGCTAGGCAGCATGGTGCTTTTTTACTCTTCTTCAGTTTTGAGTATCATGCAAATCAGGGCCGGTGCAAGGAAGTTTCACGCCCTGGGCAAAACTTCCACCTTGCGCCCCTCCCCAGCCCTGCAGCAGCTCCCTGCCCCCCCTCCACCCTTAGGCGCCCCCCGCCCCCATGGCAGCTCCCCCCTGGGGAGCTGTGCAGCACCTCCCCACCCCAGCTCACCTCTGCTCCACGTCCTTCCCGAGCACGCCACCCCCGCTTTAATCAGGGGCGGCTCTAGACATTTCGCTGCGCCAAGCACGGTGGCATGCCGCGGGGGGCGCTCTGCCTATTGCCGGGAGGGCGTCAGGCAGCTCCGGTGGACCTCCCGCAGGCGTGCCTGCGGAGGGTCCGCTGGTCCCATGGCTTTGGTGGACCTCCCGCAGGCGTGCCTGCGGAGGGTCCGCTGGTCCCATGGCTTTGGTGGACCTCCCGCAGGCTGCCTGCGGGAGGTCCACCGGAGCCGCCTGCTGCCCTCCCGGCGACCGTCAGAGCGCCCCACGCGGCATGCCGCCCCAAGCACGTGCTTGGCGTGCTGGGGCCTGGAGCCGCCCCTGGCTCTAATTCTCCTCCCAGGCTTGCGGCGCCAAACAGCTGATTGGCGCCGCAATGCTGGGAGGCGGAAGAATTAGAGTGGGGGCAGTGGTGAGGAGCCCTGTGGCAGCTCCCCACCCCAGCTCACCTCTGCTCCGCGTCCTCCCCAAGCACACCACCTTCGCTCTAATTCTCCTCCCAGGCTTGTGGCGCCAAACAGCTGATTGGCACTCCAAGCCTGGGAGGCAGGAGAAGCGGAGCAGTGACCGCACAGTGGAACCCCCGGGCTGCCGGCGGCACACTGACCCAGAGGAACCCCTGGGCTGGCTGCTGGGGTGGCACGCTGACCCAGGGGAACCCCTGGGCTGCCGGCGGCGGCTCAGACTCCTTCTCCCTCCCAGCGCAACGGCCGCTGAAATGCTTTAAAAAAAATTTGGGGGTGCCGCTTTTTGGTGCCCCCAAATCTTGGTGCCCTAGGCAACCGCCTAGTTGGCCTAAATGGTAGCACCGGCCCTGATGCAAATCCATATGACCCGATTTTGATTTTGGGTGGAGTTAACCTAGACGTTTAACCTTTATCCATAGTTCTCGTTAGACTAAAATCCAGTAGAACAAGCCAGCATAGCAGTGACTCTGCTCCTAACAAACCCTCCTCACACCTCAGTGGGGAAAAAATTCCTTCAGTGCCAACCCAAACAGTAAATGGATGAGATGGAGAGAGGCAATAATTGCCAGATTCCAGCTGTTCCCATCTCCAGCATGTAGCAAAAGGTAAAATTTTCAGAAGTATCTAAATGACTTAGGAGCCTAAGCCCCATTTTTGGAAGTGACTTAAGCACTTAGCCCTGGTCTACACTACGAGTTTAGGTCAGATTTAGCAGCATTACATCGATTTAACCCTGCACCCGTCCACATGACAAAGCCGTTTTTTTCAACTTAAAGGGCTCTTAAAATCTATTTCTGTACTCCTCCCCCAACATGGGGATTAGCGCTGAAATCGACCTTGCCGGGTCGAATTTGGGGTAGTGTGGTCGCAATTTGATGGTATTGGCTCCGGTAGCTATCCCAGAGTGTTCCATTGTGACCTCTCTGGACAGCGCTTTCAACTCAGATGGACTGGCCAGGTAGACAGAAAAAGGCCCACGAACTTTTGAATCTCATTTCCTGTTTGGCCAGCATGGCAATCTGCAAGTGAGTGTAGATCTTATCAGCAAAGGTGACCATGATGTAGTCCCAGAATTGCAAAAGAGCTCCAGCATTAACTGAATGGGAGGTACGGGGTCTGATCGCTGTATGGGGAGATGAATCCGTGCTATCAGAACTCCGTTCCAAAAGATGAAATGCCCAAACATTTGAAAAAATCTCCAAGAGCATGAAGGACATGATATGTTCCTGCATATGGTTGAGGTTCAGGAATGGCAGCATGAGCACAGACCATCGCTACAGCCCCACTACAACCAACCACACTGCTCTCCAAGTTCCATAGCCTCCTCACCCAGATGCCCAAGAACGCAGTGGGGGGTGGGCTCTGGGCACCCAACCACTCCACCCCAGAGGACTGCCCAAGCAACAGAAAGCCGGCATTCCATAGGTTTTTAAGTGCAGTGTGGCCTTCTCCTTCCCTCCTCCCCTACCCCACCCCTCCCAGGCTACCTTGGCAGTTATCCCCCTATTTGTGTGATGAATTAATAAAGAATGCATGAATGTGAAGTAACAATGACTTTATTGCCTCTGCAAGCAGTGATGGAAGCGGGGAGGGGAGGGTGGTTAGCTTACGGGGAAGTAGAGTGAACCAAGGAGGTGAGGGGGTTCATCAAGGAGAAACAAACAGAACTTTCACACCGTAGCCTGGCCAGTCATGAAACTGGTTTTCAAAGCTTCTCTGATGTGCACCGCACCCTCCTGTACTCTGCTAACTGCCCTGATGTCTGGCTGCATGTAATCAGCAGCCACGCAATTTGCCTGAACCTCCCACCCTGTCATAAACATCTCCCGCTTACTCTCACAGATATTGTGGAGCACACAGCAAACAGTAATAACAATGGGAATATTGGTTTCACTGAGGTCTATCCAAGTCATTAAAGTGCACCAGTGCACTTTTAAACGTTGCTTACTTCCTATTTAGTGTTCTCCATTTTGTTCTGTTCCCATCATCAACGTGTTGAATTGACATCCTTCTTGGGCTTGAATGGTGTGGCAGGTAGACAGCATGATTGCTAGTCATTGAACCCTGCCACATAAACATGAGGTAACAGGAGGCATATCTGGTGGCCCTAATTCTGATAGGTATGTTGGCACTGCCTGGACCAAGAGATGGATGTGTTGGATCTGCTAATTAGCAGCTCTCACTTGAGTTGCCGCTGGACCTCTTTCCCTTCTTTGTCTGGTGTTGTACATTGTGCTATCTTACTGATTTTAGATAATGATCTCCTTGGGGGAGGGACCTTCTCTCCTTTCATTCCTGTAGAAGCGTCAGGCACACCACTGTGCTATACAAAGGCTGGATCTTGAAGCGCTGGGAGTACATATTAAAATTGTCTTCCTGAGCCTTAGAGATTTAAAGGACACTGCACAATTTGGAGTTACTACAATTTTGTTCAGGTGCTCTGGGATTGTACCCTATTTAGGACTAGTATGAGACTCCAAACTTAAATGGATATGATTTTCATGACTGACACCTACATCATAAAACCATAACACTGTTGGACATAACTGAGAGGTTCTGCTCACAGGAAGGTCAGAACTGAAAGAGCAAGGATGTTATTAGATAGGAGTGAGGTGTATTAGAATTGTAGGGATGGCTTAGTAATATGGTGAAAAAATATTTTCAGAAGCCAGACTGTAATTTCCCAACACTACTGCCTGTACAGTTCAAAAGGAATATCTTTATTGAATTGTAAATGATCATAAGTAGACCATCCAACTGTATCGGTACAAACACTAAGAACCATGTGCTACTTTTCATCTATGCTCTTTCAAGCATCTTGGAAACAATACCAATACAAGATCTAGTTTGCAGACTTTGCTAGCTCTCTGTAGCTAATGTATGTTCTACAATGCAACACAGATGTACATGGTAGATCTACATGGAAAATTATTTACTGGTGTAAATCAATGTAACGCCCAGTGGCAGATTTAGAGTTAGTGAGGCCCTGTGTGCAGCTTCATTTTTGGGATCCAGCCAAGAAAAAGAACATTCTCTTTTATCTCCTCCCCCCCGGGTTTTATTCTTTTTTTCTTCATCCTCCTCCTATAGGTAATAGGAAGTAAATGAAAATAAAGTGAGGTATCTTGATTGGGGCAGGGGGTTGGGGTGCAGAAGGAGGTGTGGGGGTCAGGCTCTGGGAAGGAGTTTGGGTGCTGGGTATGGGCTCTGGGCTGGGGCAGGGGGTTGTGTGTGGGGGGGGGCAGGGGGCATTGCTTACCTTGGGCAGCATGGCTCCCAAAGTGACCAACACACCCCTCTGGCAGCAGCTTCTAGGCCGGGGGAGGGGAGGCGCAGGGGATCTCTGTGCACTGCTCCCGTTGCTTCCATTGACTGGTCAATGGGAGCTGTGGAGTCGATGCTTGGGGTGGTGGAAACATGTGGAGACACACACATATGCAGGGGCCACAGGGACATGCCGGCTGCTTCCAGTAGTGGTGTGGAGGAAGGGGGGCAATGCGGACAAGGAGACGCCTTAGTCCTCCTGCATTGCTGCTGGCACGTCTCTGCATGCCCCTTGGGGGGAGTGAGGCAGTGGGTCTCCATGCGCTGGTGGGCATGGGAGCGGTATGCCGGGAGTGGCATGGGGCCACCGGCCACGGAATGTGGGCAGCCTGCCTGCCTGAGCTCTGCTGCAGCCACCGGCCGGGACTCAGGGGTAGGTTGTCAGATAAATTTGTCCTGCATTTTGGGGTCCTCCCTGTCATTGATGGTAAATCCACCTCTGGTAGCACCATTGATTTAAATGGAATGACAGTGATTTATACCAGTTGAGGAGCTGGCCCATTATGTCAGAAGGATTATGGGCCCAATCCCCTAGCATGGTGCAGTGACCAAGTGTAAGGGGAGTTGCCTGGGGGAGCAGAGGCTCTTGTTGCCCCCACCCATCCTTGCTGAAGATAGGCACTATGAAAATAAAGTGAGGTATCTTGATTGGGGCCCCCACCCATCCTTGCTGAAGACAAAGCCAATTCCACACTACCTCTGTTCCTGGCTATGGTTTTATCTCCTTGGGACTGTTTGCAGCAGTGGCTTCTCTAAATGATGTTGATGGACTGGCTCTAACAGAAAATACCCAGGATCCAGATTTTGCAGAGATTAATTTTGCAACCACCTCCTCGCATAAACTGTATGCAGTTTGGCCAGATGGCAGGATCTGGCCCATCATCTAATTTACCCTGGCAATGACAACCACTCTGAATGTCCTTGCAACAAAACATGAAAAACAAACCACAGTCCCATAGCTGTGGATGGATAGGATACAGTGCCTTTTATGTAATGGGTTACTGATAATCTTAATAGTTCTAAGGGTTGCTTTGTTTTTTTAATATAGTAACATAGTTCAATTCAATTATTTAAAAGTGAATTGTTCACAAACATGGGTGTATGATAACTCTATCATCTTCAGAGTAAAAGTCTATTTTATGCCTGGTGTGATTTCCTGTCAATCAAGCTCTTGTTGATTTTATGGGAAAGATATCACATTGGAAGGTTTGAGTGAAAAATTCTTTAAGGAGAAATATCAATGTTATAATTAAGTGTTTGCTTTGTATTTCTGGTCAATATAGCTGTGTCAGTTCAGTTCTGGTAGCTGATCCAAAATTTATGCAAGTGACTGAGGGAAATCATTGGAATACATACTGTATCTATATTTCATTATTTTTCTCTCTGGGAACAGTTATATGTTCAGTTCCTCCAAACCTCTTGCTTGTTTGTTTTTTTTAAGTAACAACCTTCAAACATGAAAATTATGAATTTACAAGTTTTAAACTAAAAAGTTATTTTTATGTTTATCTTTGAAAACTCGTCATGAGCGGGGGAGGTCCCGGATGATTGGAAAAAGGCAAAAATATAGTGCCTATCTTTTAAAAAGGGAAGAAGGAGAATCCGGAGAACTACAGACCGGTCAGCCTCATCTCAGTCCGTGGAAAAATCATGGAGCAGGCCCTCAAGGAATCTATTTTGAAG
The DNA here is from genome assembly GCF_020497125.1 of Mauremys mutica. Classification (NCBI taxonomy): domain Eukaryota; kingdom Metazoa; phylum Chordata; order Testudines; family Geoemydidae; genus Mauremys; species Mauremys mutica. The sequence goes on along the minus strand of NC_059080.1, from coordinate 31,201,989 downwards.
CACTTGGAGGAGAGGAAGGTGATCAGGAACAGTCAACATGTATTCAGCAAGGGCAAGTCATGCCTAACCAACCCGACTGCCTTCTATAATGAGATAACTGGCTTTGTGGATATGAGGAAAGTGGTGGACGTGATATACCTTGACTTTAGCAAAGCTTTTGATACAAGTATCAGAGGGGTAGCCATGTTAGTCTGGATCTGTAAAAGCAGCAAAGAGTCCTGTGGCACCTTATAGACTAACAGACGTATTGGAGCATGAGCTTTTGTGGGTGAATACCCACTTCGTTTGATGCATGCATCCGATGAAGTGGGTATTCACCCACGAAAGCTCATGCTCCAATACGTCTGTTAGTCTATAAGGTGCCACAGGACTCTTTGCTGCTTTTGATACAGTCTCCCACAGCACTCTTGCCAGCAAGTTAAAGAAGTATGTAATGGATGAATGGACTATAAGGTGGATAGAAAGCTGGCTAGATTGTCAGACTCAATGGGTAGCGATCAATGGATCAATGTCTAGTTGGCAGCTGGTATCAAGCAGAGTGCCCCAGGTGTTGGTCCTGGGGCCAGTTTTGTTCAACATCTTCATTAATGATCTGGACGATGGGATGGATTGCATCCTCAACAAGTTTGCAGATGACACTAAGCTGGGGGGATAGGTAGATACGCTGGAGTGTAGGGATAGGGTCCAGAGTGACCGAGACAATCGGAGGATTGGGCCATAAGAAATATGATGAGATTCAACAAGGACAAATGCAGACTCCTGCACTTAGGACAGATGAAACCCATGCACTGCTACAGGCTTGAGACCAGCTGGCTAAGCAGCTGCAGAAAAGGACCTGGGGATTACAGTGGACGAGAAGCTGGATATGAGTCAACAGTTTGCTCTTGTTGCCAAGAAGGCTAACCGCATATTGAGCTGCATTAGTAGGACCATTGCCAGCAGATCGAGGGACCTGATTATTTCCCTCTATTCAGGACTGGTGAGGCCACATCTGGAGTATTGCATACGGTTTTGGGGCCTCCATTACAGAAAGGATGTGGACAAATTGGAGAGAGTCCAGCGGAGGGCAAGGAAAATGATTAGGGGGCTGGGCACATGATTTATGAGGAGAGGCTGAGGGAATTGGGATTATTTAGTCTGCAGAAGAGAAGAGTGAGAGGGAATTTGATAGCAGCCTTCAACTACCTGAAGGGGAGTTCCAAGGATGGAGTGAGGCTGTTCTCAGTGGTGCCAGATGACAGAACAGGGAGCAAGGGTCTCAAGTTGCAGTGTGGGAGGTCTAGTTTGGATATTAGAGAAAACTTTTTCATTAGGAGGATGGTGAAGCACTGGAATGGGTTACCTAGGGAGGCGGAGGAATCTCTATCCTTAGATGTTTTTAAGGCCCAGCTTGATAAAGCCCTGGCTGGTATGATTTAGTTGGGGTTGGTCCTGCTTTGAGCAGGGGGTTGGACTAAATGACCTCCTGAGTTCTCTTCCAACCCTAATCTTCAATCATTCTCTGCTGTAATTTTGATTTTTGTATTTTGAAATGGATTAGCTATTTTAAAGCACCAGTTGCACTAAAAACCTTTAGGGTTAAATTGAACCTGGCTTCCAAAATCAAGCTCCTCTGTGGGGGTTTATGATAACCATTTGGGATACAAAAAAGTAACCTTTTGAAAAGAAATTTTGTACATTTTATTTCAAATAGTGTCTTTTTGATTCTTTCTAGTATTTATTTCTTCATAAGACTATTTCTACTACATAGATAGTGAAGTCGATGCTGAAAGAAACTGAAACTTCCACTGTAGAGTGGACATACTTTAAAACTTGTTAGCTGTCATAAACAACTAAATAAGCTCAGCAGTTCATTAAACCCGAGTATCTGAAGTACGCAGTGTATTCCCTATACAAAATAGAGAGAAGAAAGAGGTAACTGTATCTATTTAGTGAAGGTAAAACTGGCAATCTTTTCAGTACCAGCCCCTTAATATCTAAACCAGGGACTATGTGGCCATGTCAGCCCTCGGCACGCTTCCAGTCAAGTCAGTTTTGAGAGAAAGGCTGGTCCAGTGGTTCGGGTGTTAGTTGGAGAACTGAGTTCAATTCCATGCTCCACCACAGGCTTCCTGTGTGACCTTGAGCAAATCGCTCAGGCCCAGATTCCCAAAGGTTTATACTTACCAACTCCCAATGAGGGTGAAGCTCTTTGAGGATCTGCTCTTAGTATCTGTGTCTTGGTTCTCCATCTGAAAAATGGGGATAATAGCATGTCCCTAGCTCACAGAGGTATAGTAGGGATAACTATATTAAAGACTTTGAGGCAGTCAAATACTGCAGCCATAGAGGCCATGTAAATACCCATTTCAGTGGGAACTGCACTTGATTGCTGCAAGGGCAAGTTTGTTCTTTATGTTAACACAACACCAGTAGTTATGTAACTTCAAGAAGCTGAGGCAAGAAGTTCAAACTTAACAGTAATTCTTGTTCTGAGGCCTTTTCCTGACTGGAGAAAAATCTAGGCTGTGAAATGGCTGCAAACAATTAACTATTTTGCTTATTTACCTAGCCCCTGGGGATAAAAACTTAATTATCTTCCTGACATGGGGGTTGTGAGGATTTATTAGTTATGTTTCTAAGTGCTTTGACAATGAAAAACACTAGGTAAGTACTATTAATATAGTGTGTCACCTGCAGCTTGGAAGAGCAAAGAGCAACAGTGCCCAGAGGAGAGCCAATATTTTCCCCTGTATTCCAGCTTAGCATAATGTGAGGGCTCCAGTTTAGCAGATCCAGGCCAGCCAAGGGGAGATGACTTGATAAAGAGAAGGTGAGAGAAATTGGGTTGGCATTAACTCCAGTCCTAGACTAGCTGAAAGGTATAGTAGCAATGCCTCAGCACACTGATCCCATTGTTTGAAGCCACAAACCCAGAGAAGAGAAGAGCTCATCAGCCACTCCTTCCTCACAGCTTGTGCAGTAACACAACTGTAATTTGTGGAAAAGGTATCTGGCTACATGCTGCTGCAGTATGGCCTTTGTCTCCTCCCCCTTACCTACTTCCTGTCCAAGTTTCTTCCTCTAATGCTAACTCCGTGGGTGTGCAATCGGACTACTGATCCATGTGTCCATTACTAGAATTGTCTTTCCCATGCACGCCACCACCAAAGGCAGCAAATGAGAATCCCAACTTTGCATTAAGCAAGGAGGGTCATGGGATTCTATTGTTTCTGACACTGAGTATGATGTGACCTTGGTGCTCATTTTACCTGTCTGAAAAACCAGTGTGATATTTCCTACTTCACAGAAGTGTTGTGAGGGTTAACAACATAACATTAGTTAGCTGCAAACTGTTATTAAGGCCATTCAGTGGCATAAGTGGGAATAAATCTGGGGCATTCTTGGCTCTCTGTGCTGCTAAATCTCCTGGACCAGGGGTTCTCAATAAGGTGTTAGGGGGTTGCAAACAACCTGTCAATATTGCTAAAAGAGAGCGGTGTTCCAGGTTACCTGAAGAAAGGGTCATGGTCTGAAAAAAGTTAACAATAGAACATGCTGAAAAACAGAATTCCATTTTCATTAAAAGATTTTAAAAACTTTTAATTTTGTCCCAAACTTTTCAATATTTTTAAAAGGAAATTGGAAACTCAAATAAATGAAAATTGCTTCCTTTAAATTTGTAAATTTAACTTTCTGGGTTTTTTTTTGTTTTTCCTGTTTTATCTCACTCTACCCCCTTTCCCTCCAGACCCTCTTCTAGTGCAGTGCATTGAAAAGTAAGATCATGAAAGTGAGGGTGAGAGGAATCAAAAAACCCACCCCACCGAACTTTTAAAACTTTTAAAAACAACTCCAAAAAATTCATTGCAAAACTAAGAAATTAAGAATTTTTGAGCAAATCCAAATGTTTTTGCAAGAATACACCATGCAAGTCTGACATGGTTCATAGATCCTCTGCACAGGATAGAATTTCATCCATGATGAGCTTGGTTTTAAGTTCTCGGACATTTCCACCTCCATATGTATCAAAATACCCTCTTCTCTGGCATTAATTTTCTGTTTGAGGCAAGATAAAATGCACAAAATAGATAATGTTATGCAACAAGCTGTGATGAACACATTTGAGACATTTGAATGCTTCTGTGTAAATTAGTCCGAAAACTAAGGCTAGAGTAGGTGCAATTCTCATTTCCCATACAAAGCTCAAGTACATGTAGGGTTAGGGAATATGGGGAACCATCCCCTCTCTCCGAGAAACTAGGGTGTGTGGCATTGCACAGCCTGGTTGGCAGAATCCATTGTTTTGTAGGGTTTGTACAGAGGACAGTCATGTAGTTTCCTGACCTACTTACATCATACTCCAAAACTGCCCACAGCCCACTCTTCACCAGGCAAACTCCCACAGAGTGAATTATCTTGAAACTTGGCTCTGTGATGCACATACAACTAAGGAATCCCCTGCAATGTATGCTGCCCTGCCTCAACTTTGCAGCAGAACTGCGGCAGTCCCCCTCTGTTTGGGGACTTCCACAGCTTGGAGGATTTCAACTGATATAGATTCTGAAATCTTTGTAACAGGCTTCTATGTGCATATTTCTATGGCTGTGATATTGTTAGATATTTGCCAGGGACACAATTTAATAAGCTAAATTCAACGCCGCTTTTAGTTTGATGATGTACTATTCTATTACTAATTAGGACAGGATGTATATAGGAAGAATTTGTAGGAATATGATTAGGGAAATATAAACTTTAAAAGTACTTTTTTATGAAAAAAGAAAGAGACCTCTTTATATAACCACCATACTGATTTATTCTAAAAGGAACTGACTCGAGTATTTCTATCAGGAGTATTTGAGAAAAAAATGGTTTTTTATACTGTGTTTGTGGAATGTTTCATGAGCTGTGGTGTGTCTAAATGTAAAAGCAAAAGGAGCACTTTTTTATTGTACCACAGTCAATAATCTATAATCAAAACCAATCACACACTCTGGAAGAGTAGTTCATGGTCAGGATAAAATTAGACTTCAGCTGTTTGCAGATCATTTTTTAAAAGATCTTTTAAAAACAGAATGCTTTTCAAGCAAACTGTTTACAAACGAGTTGGGGAATTAGTTTTCTATGTTTGATGTGAAGACACAAATGACAGACTTACTCAAGCATAAGCCAAAAAGGGGGGAGGAGGGGTATGATCTCTTAAAGTAGTAAGTGTGCTGTTCTGTGAGTATCTAAGGGGTCTATTTGATATCTGGCATCAAGCAGAATTGTGACAAGAAGCTGGCAGTAAATTAGGTTTGGCAGCCAGTGACGGGTGCAAATTCAGACAGAATGAGGACTTTTTGAGCACCTAATGGCAGTCACTCACAGTTTATCCTTCCAAAGGTGACATCCGTTCATGATGGGATCCAAAATATGGTGATCAAAGCAATGAATGATTAATATGGCTGTAGATGTTTAAAAGGCAAAATGAAAATGGTAGAATGGAGGATACTTGTTGCAATGTCACTCAGAGCTGGAGTAGGTGCATGAAATGAGTAAACTGACATTCATACAAGGAATGAGTGCATGATTCTAAGGGAGTGGGGGAGAAGGAAGGATCAAGGGGGCTGCAGGATGGAAGTTAGTGTTTTTATTTGTTTTTATATGCAAATTCCTCTTGCCTGGTTTTCAGAACTCTTCATCTCAAAGGATGCCAAAGCACTTGACACATCTAAAACTTTCATGCAGACTCTACCAAGTGGTCACATTATGCCTCAGTATCATACAACTACTTCTCTACTAGTGTAACGCTCAGCGGATGTTTAATAGCACACAGCAACACTACAGAACGGTTCAGAAGAGAAGACAGGGTTGTGGGGGACTTAGTTAATGGCCTGTCAGTCTTAATAACATTTACTCAAAAATCACTAATGGCCACAGGTACACAGGACCTCCCACCCCTGGGAACAATGCAGGAGGTTTGGTTCAGTGCTAGCTTGAAGAGAAGAGTGCTATCTTCTCCATCACTAGTAATGCTTCCTGAATCACCTGGGTTTTTCTTATGTGTCCATGCAAGATACTGAAGCAGTCCAACCCTGTGATATCTGATTGGATTGCACCACAGGTGCTACAGATACAGGAAAAGATGCCTGCCATGATGGTTTATTCTACCAGAAGGAAAAAGTAACTTCTCCAGCCAGTCTCAATTCCCCAGTATGGTGACAGTGGCACAAAATAAAGCAAAACCAAGAATACATTAATGAGAATCCTGGTTGCAGGTGAGGAGTTTGACTTATAACATATGGAGCCTGGGTAGCATACACATGGAACAGCGTGGCAGGCTTCTGTTGGCCTACTCCTGTTAGCAGGGGATTGATTCCTGGTGAGTCATTGTGGCTGGTGTGGCTTGTGAACACCATTCTCTATCTAAAGGAAGCCAGAATGCTTATTTGGTCAGAACAAACTGGGCTCTAGGATAGAGAGGTCTTTGTAGGGAAATCCTGAGAAAGATAAACTATGTATCTAAATATGCCGCTAATGCTGAGGAATATACTAATGTGCCTTATGATTTGCATACATTGTTAAAGCTAGTTAATTATTCCAGCTCTTGTATTTGTAAGGTATCCCATTGGCAGGATGAGATGGGATAAGAGGCCCTGATTATTGACAGTAAACCCTCAGATACAGTTTGCTTGGATTATGATTACTATCCAAAGTTTATTTGAGTCTCTAGATTTTAATAGACCCTCCCTTCCACAATCCTTGACAGAGTTAAGTCTTTCCAAACACATGATAAAATCTCCCTCTCCTTCCAAGACAGTCCTTGAAGCTCCCTACTCTTGACTATATATTATGATGACAACACGCTTTTCATGGGCAGGTTTTCCTCCCTCCAGGCGTGCATGCCCTTTTCCTAGTAGGTTCTCTTCTATGCTCTAATTACTCTTGACAACAACTAGATGGGCTCCACTATAGAAATCCCATGTTTCTAACCCCCCTAGAGATATTATGTTTCATGGTCTGGGGCTTCAGAAGCACATGGTGCACTCTGAAGCTCAACTACAAGGTTAATTTTAAAGCACTGCTGCAGCTGGTCCTACCACATAATGAAGAAGAAAGTTTAATGTCCATGCCTCTTCTCCCCTCCCTCATGACAGGGACCTACTGCAGAGGCAGGGACATTACAGTTTGAGTTATTAATATTGGAGACCCAATTTCATTAAGTACAGAAATATTGGAAAAATATAGACTGAGAGTTTTATAACAGTATATGGGATAACATATATTGATCATATTTTATACTGGTGTGATTGCCTGCATTGGCAATGTGATAATAATGTATAATAATGTGACCTTACTCGGTATCTACAGTAATACTTATTTGGCTTAGCATGAGGTTTTTAGGTTTGCAGTTTTATACTCTCTCTTTTTGTCTGTCTGTGCTGTTAGTGCATGGCCTAACTTTAGGTAGATCCTGATGTCCTGCAAATGAAGAACCTCGATTGTACAACATTTAGTCACACTGGTGAGCAGTTACTGACATAAGTAGTTTCACTGTTTTCTCTAAGGCCCCTCGGCTTTTACACCCCTCACTCACGAAAGCCAAGAAAAAACAAACAAAAGGGAAACCCAGCTGTTGCCATCAGCTAATTGAAAAACATATGCACAGACCTTTTAAGACACAAAACCAATCAGGTTTTTAAAAACAGTAAATTTTATTAAAAAAAAGAAGAAAGGAAACACATCTGAAAAATCAGGCTATTGCTAGATGTTATAAAGCAACTGAAAAGTGGTTAAACCCCAGGAATGGCTCCCTGGGGTCCAGCTTAAGGTTAGAAAAGAAAAGAAAAGTACCCGAGCTTAGCACAGAAGAAATCCACAAGCCAAAATAAAGAAATAAACCTGATCATGTCTATCTAAACATTCCCTGTCCCAATGAATCCTTCTAGGTATGGATGATAACTTTTCATGCCTGGTTCAGATTTTACACAGCATTCCTGCTGTCTCTGTCTCTTCAGCCAAGAGAAAAAAACATTTTAAAAAGTTCAAGCCTTCCCATTGGCTCTTTTGGTCAGGTGCCCGATCCCTTTTCTTTACCTGGGGGACTCTTTAACCCTTTACAGGTGGTCTTTCACAAAGTTCAAAAGAACATAATTGTGGAGAGAATATGCACCCTTTGTTTTGACATGTATCCAACTAAGTGGGTAGTCACCCACGAAAGCTCATGCTCCAATACGTCTGTTAGTCTATAACAGGGATCGGCAACCGGTGGCTCGCGGCTCGCCAGGGTAAGCACCCTGGTGGGCCGGCCCGGTTTGTTTATCTGCCGCGTCGGCAAGTTCGGCCGATCGCGGCTCCCACTGGCCGCGGTTCACGGTCCCAGGCCAATGCGGGAGGCAGGAAGCCGCGGCCAGAACATCCCTCGGCTCGTGCCGCTTCCTGCCTCCCGCATTGGCCTGGGACCGCGAACCGCGGCCAGTGGGAGCCGCGATCGGCCGAACTTGCCGACGCGGCAGATAAACAAACCGGGCCGGCCCGCCAGGGTGCTTACCCTGGCGAGCCACGAGCCACCGGTTGCCGACCCCTGGTCTATAAGGTTCCACAGGACTCTTTGCCCCTTTGTTTTGAGTAGCCCATATTTATGATGCATATATCTCGGACTTCGCCATGTAGCCCTAATGAACAGATCATGTTCATTAGACTACAAATTTACTTTTTCTGACATATTCTACTCTTCTGGAATTGTAATTAGCTCCTTAGAAGTATATGGTTGTTCAGATAAGATTCCTGTCAAAAAAAGGCAGCTGCATACTTCAATGCTCTTTCAGGAACGCTGAAAAAATTGCAATTTTTAAGGTTCTGTTTCACAGATCAATGTTAAAACACTGCTTATGGTCTCAGCTGTATCACATAAGTTGTGTGATCCTAAAACATATCTATTTTGATGTTATCCATGTTTTGTATATCAGAGGAGGACCTGGAGGAGATTTTTTTGATCTATTATTGTTCATCATTGCAAGGTTTTTTTGTGATAGTGTTTGCCATTTTTCTATTCCAAATGTTATGCACAAACTGGATTATAGTGTATTATGAAAATGGCTTAGGAGTCTCTCAGCAGGCAGCTGGATAAAGCTTACTCATTAGAAAATCTATTATTGGAATAAGAACATTCCATGCTAATGTGATATAAAAAAGCCATATTTCTGTGTTTATATGTGCATCTGGGACCAGTTATATAATTATATTGATCTTTTTTTTTCCATTTTGATCTTTGTATGGAGCTTACAACCAGCCACCATTTGACTAGATGTTTGAAAGAAACCATGCTGATGAAATATTTACATGAAACGCATGAAAATAGGACACTTGAGAAATGTGTCTGAATATCAAACCCAAATTATTTTAGGAAAAGTATAATCCAGTCCAGAGACTGTATGAAAAAAACAAAAATATGTGAGTAGGATAAAGTCAGAAAATACATAATAAATTAATTCCGGTTAAGTTAACCTGTTTTCCTTAATTATTCCATTGTGGATCGATGAGATTTATTTGTATTATCTAAAGCATCTGCCTATTAAGCATCTTTTTTTAACATGGCATACTGCTCTGAGCCAAAGGGAAATGATTAACTTACAAAGAGGGGTTGATTCATTTTATATTGCCAGTTTTTATAAGATAAATAAATAGTTTTAGTAAATGTGTTTTCTTTCCTATTCTATTTGTTAATTAAAAATAATGTGCAGTTGCATGGAGATAAACAAGTACATTTATTATATGTAGAAATCAAGAAGAAATAATTATATCCATATATATTTCTGAACAAGGAATTGATAAAGAAAATATAAACAGAGATTTTGCACAGTAATATGCACTTTGTCTTAATTAACCCACTTCTGTAGGCTGTATTTTTTATTCAGAGTACATATATTTTCTGTTTTCCTAATTGTTTCTTGTTAGCTTCTGATCTACACTTCTAGGGCCAAAAGGTAGCCTAAGTTATTAGCTGCGAATTCCCTGGCTATATCAAGCCCTTTTCCACCACCACCTGCCCGCCCCCTGGAGTAGAGAGTGTGGGAGGTAATGTGCTGAAGCATACTATATGTTCTGCCTATCCTTCTCTGCTGCAATGGCTCTCTGGAGGAAATTTCAAATGGGCACATGTTAAAGTAGCCACGAAGCTCCTCTAATTTACCCATTGGACCAAACAAGACCTATTCCTGGGGAATGGCTGAGTCCAAAGCTGCCTTTCTCCTCCTGTATTTTGCTCTGAGCCCACATTGGCCAGGCCACAATATTTATAATGTCACAATTTCAATAGCAAGTCACTGACAGCCTAATATTAACATGGTACTGTAATGAAATTCTGGTTAGTCCTATCTTTACTTTGTAACCAAAAAAAAAAAATGAAATTACTGGTCTATAGGGCTGACATTATGTAGCTATCCACGTATCAGAAACTTGTGGATTTGGCTTCTTCATCTGGCTGAGCCACCCAGCAAGGAATTCATTCATGTTGCAGAAACATTTCTGCCAATATTATTATGTGCCCTCCTCGCTCAAAAAAAAAAAAGCTTGGAAAATCCTCATTTTAGAAATGAAAAAAAATATTATAGTGCTTAGCCCAATGATCTGATGCACACTAATAAGAAAGTAGACATGGAAAGTAGCAACAAGTCTGTGGTCACTGTCACCATCCAGAGCTCCATGTAAACAAAAAACCAAACCAAAGTGGTTTTTTTTTAAATTGTGAATGAAGGATCCAGAATAGCAGCTATTTACATAGCCTGTTCCCACTGGGTGAACTTATTCCTTCATCTCCTTCAGAAGCCCAAGACTCTAAGTGTGGGTGTCATCAGGAGTATGTTGGGATCTCTGACTATTCCCCATCCCCACCCTTTCTCCTTGTTAACAGATGCTACTATTATGCTAGAATAGGGGTTTTCCATGTGTGGTCACCTCCATTTGAAAATTTTTAGGGGTCTGCAAATGAAAAAAGCTTGAAAACCACTGTGCTAGAATTTCAAGGAGGAAATGCCTAGCTCCCTTTGCATTGTGGTATGGCTGCAAGCAGTGAGTCTGTTAACAAGCTGAGCCATTCTCAGTTACACCAGGGTACCCCCAAAAGAGGTTGGTGAAGTCCTCTGGTTTTACATCAGTATGACAGATCAGATATCTGAAACACAGTCACACCACTTATACTGGGAGATAATGCAGTTCCATTAATTAATGCACCTTATTGTGACTGCTGAAAAGAATAGTAACAGGGACTAAACCATGGTAAATTTTGTATTAATTCCTGAGTCATTCATGTCAGTGGGATACATTCCCATTACAATTTTCCTTCAAGAATCCAAGCATTACACATGAAAATTCTGCTGTAATGTCACCCAGCTCAAGATATTATGCTGTGTGTGAAATTTAGGTGAATTACCACTCTACCAGAATTGCTCTGCCTCTCTCTCCTTTGTAGACATTGATCTCTGATAAATATAATCTTAGACAGGACTGCAAAATTGTCATGAAAAATTATAAGCACAGAACCTATTTGCCTGGCCTAAACGGATGATTAAAGAGCTTTTTATTTACTTCTCAAGTGAATATTTGTTGCCCCTGAGGTAAGTGGACATCTAGAATCTTGAACCAAAGTGTTCACTTATCAACTTGGAACTGTAAAAGGAACAAACCTTTTGTAAGTACCAGTAGTGAAAAGACTGTGTTCTAGTTGGTGCTAGTTCTTGTTGAGGGAGATTTTAGTTGTGCCTCAACGCGTTTGACTTAACTGTTCCTTACACCAATGGAAATCAACCTAGAAACATGGTTTCCCTCCCTCCCTCTCTCCCCCCACCCCACTTACTATAGATGCCGTCTTGATTCATATGCATGGGGGTTATTCCTACTTAAATCAATTGCTGTTAGTTCTGAATGTCTGATAGAAAACAGTAGCCATACTTACTCAATATAACAGGAGGTGAACAGTTTCTTTTATCATATTATGATTTACAAAGGAGTGGTTAGTTACAATAGAGTACAATATGTCATTATATTAAACAACTATAAATTGAGAAATTAAACAAAAGTTGCTCCCAAGGGGACACTTTTTTTTTTAACCAAAAGCAAGGTCTCTCAAAAGAAAGGCTTTTGGAAGTGTGTGACAAGTGTTTTACATGATTAATTCCTTGAGTGTAATTTGAGGCAGTCATACTTACTGGGGTCAACATAAATGTCTTCATGAAAAAAACCTTTATATTAGCAAGTGTAGAGTGGAGAGACTATTGTAGATTGTAATCTACTTTTTGTATTCCTGACAATCATGTTTAATGAGATTCCATTCACATCTGTGTCCAAAGTTGCTTCCATTTGTATTTGAGCTCTTCAGAGATTGCTATTAAGTTGTTGATTCTTGCAGATCTGACTAGTTTTTGGTGGGTGGCATTTGTGTCACATAATATACTAAAATGCCTTGCTAGTTACACTTATCTGTTATAGTCCAGACTAACTTTCAGAGGAAATGGAAACTGGTCTTTACCCTCTTATTTCAATATGTGGTTTTATCACAGTCAGCACTAGCCATGACAATAGTCTATAAAAGAAAAAAGGAGAGTAGTTAAGATATCTCTCCCCACCCCTTTTTTGACAGTGAGCATTCTGTGCACATGACTGATATGTAGGGTGTACAAAGGTATATTATGATTATTGTCAATATTATAGAGCTAGCTACACCTCTGCCCCCTTTCTAGTCTCTGAGCTCTCACTCTCAGATGTTACGCCTCTTGCCCTAACCCATGTCATGAGGGAATCTGGCTTTTCTTCTACTCTTAGTCCATGACCAAAGTACACTGTACCATGTATACCAACCACTTATCACCATACAGGTCCAGTGGGGGTTTTGGTATATGTGTTCCCTTCCTTCAGGAACCTGTGATCAGTGATAGTCACCAACAGCCTTCTTAAAGCAATCCATATTTAGTGGTTGGAACAAAGCATTAGAGAAAAAGTATTATACAACAATGAACCGGCTGCGTACAGATTTAATCTCATCTAATCTTATGCTTCACTACAATCTAAATTAATTAGGCTTTCTTCTTAAATTATAGGAACAGAACAACCAATTTATATTCTCCTAGCAATTTCATATCTTCTTAGGAGTCTCAACCGTTATCTCTTATTTTTGAGTGCTCTCCACAAGATTGAGTGGACTACCACCATTATGGTGACTAGCTGTGGCATTAATAACCCTTGAGAGTAAGCTGTTAGGTGAATGTTAGGAAGGGCCTCTTTCTTCGTGCCGTCTGCTACCCAGCTATATCCCTAAGGGGAATTGTTTTCCTCATGTATGGAGGACAGAAGTGTTATGCTAGTCACAGATATAGATATTCCTCACAAAGCACCAATACACTTATCACAATTATGTTTAACAATAAACAGTAACAAAGATCAATCTTTTAATAATAATCCTGCTTTTAATTTTGGATTTTAAAATTTGGTCTTTTTTATTACAAAACTCTCTGGCCAAAATTTGTCGAATGTGTCTGCTTATAGCTAGGCACCTAAATCAATATTTAGCTTCCAAACATAAATTGTATTCCTATTTTCAAAGGTTGCTGCCAACTTACAATTTTCACAGAAGTTACTGGGAGTTGAGAATGTGTGGCATTCCAGGGAACAGACCAATGATTTAAGTGTTTAAATGTGAAATTGGCTTCCTAATTTTAATCATTCAAGTTTGACATTTTTGTCCGTAGACACTTTCTGAGCTGGGAAAGACCACTGAGCATTTTGCTTTTCTGCAACAAGTCCCGTTCTGAGTGATTCTTCAGAAGTTTGTTAAAATTGTGGAAATTTGACAGAATAAATATTTATGTCGCAACCCTAAAAATGCACGTTCAAACACGGCTTCTTTATGGCCAATTGTTGGTCTATGGCCATTTTTGTTTTAGTAAAAGGACAAGACAGCCTCCATTTTGGGTCAGGTTATTGTTCCTCAAAAAGGCGAAAATCTAGCCTTGCCCAGTAACACCGTAGTGCCGTGTGCTATATTATAGTGCTAGGTGCAGCCCCTGTGAACCATATACAGACATGCAAGCCTGTCTCGGACAAAGGAGAAACATGCCGAGTGCAGCCTCTGCTGACATAAGGGGCTCCAGCCCGGAACCCGGAAGGCGAAGGAGCTAATCCAGTGCTAATACAAGTAAAAAGGGAACCAATCCAAAACTGGCACGAGTAAGGGTCCCCAGACAAAACTGTATCCCGTGCCAGAATCGGGAGGACTCCCCACGTGTTAGCTGAAAGGCCTGATCACCCTATCAGCCAGGAGCCTCCTCCGATTTTGCCGGCTCGTGTCTTATCGTGTCGTTTCAAAATAAAATCATGTCCCACTAACCTGTCATGTACTCGGTGTTCAGGCTGCTAGTCAGCTGCATCTGGAGTTTGGTACGTATTTTGTAACTTCTGCAAATACTTTGCCTTTTGCTTTCATTGCCAACCCCCCCTCCTTTTTTCTCTCCCCCTTTTTTTTCCTCTCTGCATGCTGCTTTACTCCCTGCATGCGCAGAAGTGTTTGCTTTCATTGCCAACCCCCCCACCTCTTTTTTCGCTTCCCTTTTGTTTTAGTTAGATAACAGTTTAAGTTGATAATTTGTTCTTCCCTGGCCCAAGCTGTAACTCATCCCCGTTACTAATTAAAGAAAAATAAACACAGCCACTTGGCTTTAAATTTAATCCTATCATGTCCCGTTATTCCTCCCCCATTAAATAGCTACTCAAACCTTATTTGTCCCGGTCAATTTATTATTTGCTTGTGTCAGTGTCTTCCAGAAGGGTTACATATAAAATTGGCCTAATGGTTATTACTTTTGTCATAGGAAGGTTGTGAGGTTTAGTAATTGACTGTAAAATGCGCTAGAATTCTCACTTTGGGTGAAAGTATTATTAATGAAAAAGCAATACATGTTTTCTTTTCAGAGCAGAAGGGAGAGTTAGTAAATTGGAATCAGTTCTATAGGGGGAGAATCAGCTGTCCATGAGGACTTTGTAGTTGTCATTCATGAAAATCACATTTCTGAAGAATAAGCTCTTCTCATATTAAATTAATTTGATAGCCAAGTCTAGTTAATGTAGATTTTGTTTATCCATATCTCCAGTGCAGTTATCCAAATGGTTTAAGTGATTAAAGATTTTTAATTAGATGGTACCAATAATTCACATCTGTAATTGAAACTAAACATTTTTTCTAATATACATTTTACAGAATACCTTCATGAGTGTTTGTTTTGCATTAGAATCAATTCATTTATGCCATCCACACTCAATTGCAGGACTGATGAGTTTTATAAAGGAACAGCTGAAAAGACAGAATAATATGGTGTCGTTTCCATGTTTACTAGAGAGATCTGTATAAATTAGATTACAGTGCATCTCTTTCTAATCTGTCAGACGTTTATAAAGGCAACAACAATTTCCTACATAGACTTATTCTATAGCTTTTTACATGTAAATGGTTGGACTACGGGAGGAGAAGGGTGAAAGAGAAAAGAATTCTAAGGTTCCAATCCCAGAGTTCTTACTTTGGTAAAGCTTTGGCCATCTGAAATCAATGGGAGATTTGTATGCACACAGATAGCAATGTTTATTTTCGCCTATCTTTGAAAATCTATATAAATAGTTCTGTGGTTTACTCCTTGTTTGTATACATTCAAGAAGTACCTGTGGAATTGTTTATCTGTCTGGATTGTTACAGATGAAACTCAGCAAGCCATTGACTTCTCTCCCCCCCACCACCCTTATATGTAGACAGAATTGGAGAGAGGAAGTTGGGCAAAGGAATTGTGAAAAGCATGGCACAAACAATATTCATTGTACATATATAAATAAAAAAAGATCCAACATGTTGCCCACTACATATGAAATGTGGTCAGCATTTTTCACTGAATCTCATTCAGTGTGGGCAAGTGTAGGGACATTTGCAGTATTCAAATCCAATTGAAATTAAATCCCACTGAACAGGAGTTAAGTCCCTTAGGCTCATTTGATAATCCTAGCCTTCAGGTTGCACTGCCAGTATTTCATAAACTGAACCCCAGACATTTTATCCTTTCTTACTGCAAATTTTGTCCCTGAAGGACATTGACTTTGAGTCTGAGAGGATCCACTTCTTTCCAATAACACAAATGTTGCTCAAACTAACCTTGAATAGTTCTAATTAAAATATGAACAGAAAAATTGCATGTCAAAAATTAAATTAAATCTATTGATCAAATTCTGAGGACTTTCTTCTGCTTTTAATCAGCTGAACTCCCATTAAAGTAGATGGGGATTTTGTTGAAGAATTGAGACAGGATCTGTCCCCATAAGAATTGTAGGTGAAATTCACCCCTGTACAAAGGGTCAGTAGTAAGCCTAACCCCATTTAAGTACTGTTTTTAGGGATTAGATGGGACATAATTGGAGTATATACCTTGTACTGCATATAGTAAATTCTCATAGGGAACTAGGTAGGACCCTAAAACATCAGTTCCACTTCTTTTAACAGACATGGGTTTTTTTGTTTTTATTTGTTTGGTTTTTTTTAGAGGAAGTATGTCCAAATCCTCTGTGAATTTGAGATTTGTTTTGTACATGTTTTCCTGGCACACTCACATCACACTGTATGGGAATGTAGCCATTGATGACAAGATGGTTAGCACCATTGATGGAAGAGAATTAGTGTGGCAACTGAAGTCCTGTTTTATACAAAATGCTGTATCCCGATAGGCTAAAGTAGTTAAGTATTTGCTAATAAACATCTGCTTATGGGGATAGTGTTAGCCAGGCCTACTGTTCTGTATTTATTCTGTTTATCCTAATTAACTACTTGCCAAGGTCTCCTCATAAATGTTTGTGGCACTGATACATTTATAGTTCAGCTGCTTCTGATTGCTAGGGACAGTCTTCATTCTAAATCCACATCAGAGCCAACTTTAGGGGACTGAGAGAGGTGGTCCTGTACAAGCTTTGCTATCCAAACTGAGGGCCAGCTCATCCCATTACACACTTTCCCCTTTGTCCTGAAAAGGGATTTGGGGTGGAAGGGGAAAGAGTCCTGGTTTCAGGGCACTATCCCCATTCTTCACTTCATGCAGATGGTCCTATGCTGGAACTGAAGCAGAAAGAGCAGGAGAGGAGCTGCTGTCCATGGTGCTGTTCCAAGAATTGAACTGAGAAATCTGGGAAAGGAGTGATATAGCCTGGAGAGCTGTATTAAGTCCTCTTTGTCCCCTTCATGGCAGCTGTTAAGCAGTTCCAAGGGGACTCCAGCTAATGGCAGTATACCTCCTGCAGTAATGGCGCTGTCATGGAGAAGAGCCAGTGGAGGCACAACATCCCTTGTAGGATGGGGTCTACTCCCCACACATCCCCAAGACCCAAAGAAGTTGATGAGAGTGAGTCTTCAGATCCAAAGTCCATTCCTATAAGAGGGCCTATCCAAGGAAAAATGCTTAACCCATGCATTAGGGGCCATATGGTACTGAAAGTTGTACTGTGATCACCTTGCTGGTATTTAAAATGATACAGAGAGCCTTGGTCAAGCACTAAAGGAAGATATTTGTATTCATGGTGGTCAAATTTTAAATATATTTGAATTATTGGAAACTTTATTTAATAGTACTGAGTCACCTTCTAAGATCTATTGCCAACAGCAATCAATTGTAGCTAATGTATAGTTCAATCAACAAGAAAACAGAAGTAGTTCAGCTTTTATAAGATTTGTCTTTTTGTTTGTTTTATTGTTTTTACTTAAACAAAATGTCTAAGTTAATGCATAATGTAGGCAAATAACAAATGGATATTGTATTAAGTCTTCTTCCTCTTAATATTTACTGATCCCTCTGTTTATCTCTGTGTTTCACATTTCAGTGGGTCTTCTTTAAGAATTGAAGTTTCTGTATCTGTTCTTAAAGTATGTTTTATCTTCTTTCCTTCATGTTTTAAAACTATTTAGATTTCACCAAACTTATAGCAATGCAATAGGCTGTGAATATACACTGCACTGTAATGGCCTGTGAAGTTGTCTTTTGAATTCCATAACAGTCAAGAGTAAATTAGAGCATTTTCTAAACAGCTTATTGGACTTCAAGTTATTCTACTAAATAAGTGACAATGTTGTTAACCTGGCATTAGCTATATTTTTCTAGACAAAATATAACAGCTGTTTTCCAGGGGTTCAAAATCAGTTGTAGGAGCCCTTTAAAATATGCATGTTTATTGCCATTCACCCCATAAGCCTGTTTTACACCTGAAGCATGAAATTAGTCACTAGGGTTTCAATGAAGAGAGAACCTACAGAAGGTAGAGGATGGGTGGTTAAGATGGGGAAAAGGAAACTTGCTTCAAACATATTTAAATTATTCCAAGTGTGGGAAGCAATGTGACAACTGAAACATAAAGTAACATTAAAAATCTATCATTCTATTCTGATTGTGAATATGGAATAAATAATGTCTGTGGTGACTGGACTCAGGAGCAAATGTGGGTCATTCAGATTAAATGGCATGCTAAGGACATAGGGCTTGATTTCCCATTTTCTTGCACTTTGTGTAGTTATGAACACCAGTACACAGTGGGTGTAAAGTGGTATCAAAACAGAATGGCGATAAATTACATCCACTTTACACGGGTTTAAATGAGTGCACAAGGCTTGGTGCAACAGTGAACTAGGCATATTCATTGTGGACATAATTCTCACTTATATCTGGGCCCTTCTATGTTGCTCTAGTAAGGTGAAATTAAAGTGGAATTAAATTATATTGTGAGAGAGGTATAAAATGGCTGTTGTGTAAATGAGAAGTGGGCCTTTTAAGATGATTTAAATTCAATTTAAAAGAGTGTAGGAACTAAGGGCTGGTCCACACAAAAGCCTGGTCTACACTAGGCGTTTAAACCGGTTTTAGGAGCGTAAAACCGATTTAACGCCACAACCGTCCACACTAGGAGGCACCATATATCGATTTTAATGGCTCTTTAAACCGGTTTCTGTACTCCTCCCTAACGAGAGGAGTAACGCTAGTATCGGTATTAACATATCGGATTAGGGTTAGTGTGGACGCTGATCGACGGTATTGGCCTCCGGGAGCTATCCCACAGTGCAGCAGTGACCGCTCTGGACCGCAATCTGAACTCGGATGCAGTGCTCAGGTAGACAGGAAAAGCCCCGCGAACTTTTGAATATTTCCTGTTTGCCCAGCGTGGAGCTCCGATCAGCATGGGTGACGATTCAGTCCGAAATCAAAATAAAAAAAGAGCTCCAGCACGGACCATGCGGATGTGATCGCTGTAAGGGCAGGCAAATCCGTTCTATCAGCGCTCTGTTACAGAAGATGAAATTCAGAATCCTTTTTTAAAAATCTCCAGACAGACGCCATAGCAGGGACTCAGCGCACTGCAGCGTGACAAGCGTAACAGAAAGCCAAAGAATCAAATGGACGCTCATGGACTGGAGGACTGAAGCTATCCCACAGTTCCTGCAGCCTCCGAAAAGTATTTGCATTCTTGGCTGAGCGCCAAATGCTTCTAGGGTCAAACACAGTGTCCGCGGTGGGTCAGGGCATAGCTTGGCAATCTACTCACCCCCCCCACCCACCCCCAGAAGCGAAAGGGAAAACAATCCTCTGACTCTTTTACATGTCACCCTATCTTTACTGAATGCTGCAGATAGACACGATGCTGCAGCCATCAACACCAACATCCTCACTCCCCCCCTGCCATGGGTGGCTGATGGTACAAAAGGACTGGTAACCGTCCTCGTCATCAGCCTATTGGCACATGGGGCAGTAACCATGCTGACTAGCATCCATCAGGTCGATCAAGGGCTCCTGGCCCTAATTTTTTATGGTGGATGGTGCAGTATGGCTGGTAACCATCGTCATCATAGCAACAGGGGGCTGAGCTCCATCAGCCCCCACCCTTCATGTGTAAAGAACAGATTAAGTTGCCCCTGGACTAGCAGCTTCTCTCCTACACACTCCTTAATGTCCTGTCTGGACTATCATAGCAGCTGGAGGCTGTCTTCCACTCATTTCTCACTAACAAGTCACCATGTCTTTTTATTCCTTCATTCTTTATTACTTCATCACACAAGTGGGGGGACAATGCTACGGTAGCCCAGAAAGGCTGGGGGAAGAACGGAATCAACAGGTGGGGTTGTTACAGGAGCACCCCCTGTGAATAGCATACAGATCATAGTTTCTGCAGGATCTGACACAGAGCAGCTGTGCTCTCTGGTTCTATGATACAGTGGTTATCTAGTACACTTGCCTATATTCTAGGCAGGACTGATTCTATTTTTAGATACCAAAAAGGAGGGATTGACTCAGGGAGTCATTCCCAATTTTGGCTTTTGCGCCCCTGGCTAAGAGCAGCCAGGGGCACTTATGACAGCAGCAAATGGTACAAAAGGACTGGTAGCCATAATCATCCTCACCAGTTCCAATTTATGGAAGGATTTGGATGGTGCAGTATGACTGGTAACCATCTCTGCTGTCATGCAAAAGCAAAAGCATGCTTCTGTGTAGCGCTGCTGAATCGCCTCTGTGAGCGGCATCTAGTACACATACGGTGAGAGTCACAACAAAAGGCAAAACAAGCTCCATGATTGCCATGCTATGGCATCTGCCAGGGCAATCCAGGGGAAAAAAGGCGCGAAATGCTTGTCTGCCGTTGCTTTCCCAGAGGAAGGAGTGACTAACGACATTTACCCAGAACCACCCGCGACAATGATTTTTGCCCCATCAGGCACTGGGATCTCAACCCAGAAGTTCCAAGGGGCGGGGGAGGCTGCAGGAACTATGGGATAGCTAGGGAATAGCTACCCACAGTGCAACGCTCCAGAATCCGACGCTAGCCTCGGACCGCGGACGCACACCACCGAATTAATGTGTTTAGTGTGGCCGCGCGCACTCGATTTTATAAAATCTGTTTTACAAAACCGGTTTATGCAAATTCGGAATAGTCCCGTAGTGTAGACGTACCCTAAGAAGCGGGGTCGAACTAGGGTACGCAAATTCAGCTACGTGAATTCGAAATACCCTAGTTCGAACTACTCACCCGTCCAGACGCCGCGGAATCGAAGTCCGCGGCTCCAAGGTCGACTCCGCCACCGCCTTTTGCAGTGGTGGAGTACCGGAGTCGACCACGGCGCTTCCGGAGTTCGAACTATCGCGTCCAGATTAGACGCGATAGTTCGAACTCCGAGAAGTCGAACTCACCGCGTCGACCCGGCTCGTAAGTGTAGACTAGCCCAAAGATGAAAGAGTAATCAAAATTAAAGCTTTCTGTCCACCCTAAACTTTTCTTGATGCTACTTGCTCAATTCAGAGAGTTTTTATACTCTTCCTCCTCCTCCTTTAGGGGTTTTGTTAGAATCTAATATCAGCTGCTCTGTCATCTTTTCATTTGCTCAACACCACTGTGGGTTGGTCTTGGTTTCGTTTTCATCTCATGCATATGCAATCCTTGTGCACGTGCATCAGGTTTCTAACTGATGTTGTTCTTGTGATGGGAATTTTCAGAACATTTTTAAAGTTTGAAGTTTTAACTTTTTTATCATTATTTAGTCAGTTTTCTGAGATATCCTTTTAGCTCCAACAGGGTTTAATGAGAGTTGGAATTCTGCTTCAGTATTTAAACTTCAGTAATTCTTAAACCAATTCTTCAGTCATCAAAGAAGGCATTGTCACTAAATAGTCTTTGGAGAGGGTCTTTTTTTCTTTGAGTTTAAGAAGTAATTGGTTAGCTTAACCAAGTCCCCAATTAATATAAATAATTTTGTTCTCAAATGGCTTTTTATATTAGTAACTAGTTATAACAACAAATGTCGTAGCTGTAGTTGTTCAAAAACCATTTTACTATTCACATTACAGTGGTTTCAAAAAGTCACTACATTCTGATACAAAATATTTGCAAATAAATATCACAAAAGGAACGTAGACCATTGTTAACATGTTAACAAGTGATAAAAGAGGCCATGAGAGAATTCAAAGTGAATTTGTTTTTGTTTGAATTAATGATCACCAATACTACTTTATATTTGTTGCGCAGGTCTAGATTTATCCTTCCTAAGGATACCAAGGCATTCATGTTTCAGCTCTGGGATTAGAGTTCAGAAATTCCCAGCTCTCCAGTTCAGAGCTCAGAACATGACACTGCACCTGAAGCAATTTTTAGTTATAAGTATGCATTTAAACCAGTTACTTTTTTTTTGCTAAAATGCACGACTCACAAATTCAGCCAAACTGAACTTTCCTTAACAGCTGATTATTTAAATTCCTTCTTTTACCTTAATTACCCATAGAAACACCTTACATCTTTTAATTACCATTTTCATTAGCAGCAACTACTGATAAAAAATGAAGATGAGGAATTACAGGATTACTTATGTTCCATGACTGCCAGTACTGCTCCTCAGTAGTAGGCAGGTGCTGGCTCTGTTGATACAAAAGAGACCTTCAAAACAGTATGATAGAGATGCAATGACTTCATAATAATCAATTGTCAGTTAAGTACTAGTTAGAACTCAAACTGCAGGAGTTAGAATATTTTTCTTTAATGACTTGTGATTTATTGTTTAATAGAGATTATATGGTGCTTGAAGACATTTTTTTAAAAAGTGGAATTCTTTATGATTAGAATCACCCACTCTCCATGTGTCCTGCATTCAGAATATTGTGTTGAGTTAGCCTCCTCAATACCAGTGCTAAGAAAATTGGCAGAAAGTATTCATACATGTTGATTTGAATAAAAACGTACCCATTTTGCTTTGATGATATTCCAAATCTTTCTATTTTCTTCTCGTAATGTGTGTATGAAGGAATATTTTATTCACAAGAAGGTTTGCCAAAAAGAGACAGCTTCAGAAAAATATATTTGGATGAGTGTTTGTGCAATGTATGGTTGACATCCACCTTGAAAACTCTTTGTGGGATTTGGAGGCATCCAGTTAGGGTCCAGAAACAATGTTACTTGACTGAGGTGATCAATCACATTGGATGAACAGCAAGCCAGAACTAGCAAATATACAAACCAGTAGTTTCAGTGAACAGTTTGGCAGTGCTTTGAAGGTTCAGATACACATAGGCATTGATCCTCAGTGGTAGAAAGTCTGCTGGGAGGAGGTAACAGTGGCATATTATCACCGTGGAACTTACAAGTAGTCAACAGTCTCAAGAAGCAGACAGTGCTAAGGTGGTCAGGAGATGTGCTGACTCAACATCTGTCCCCCAAAAGCAGGGCCACCATGTCTGGAGCCTCCAAATTTTTTAAGCTGCCCTATCTGAGCCTAACCCAGGAGGGAAGGCAGTTCTGGAAACATCACCTTGAATCCCATCTCTGGTTCTAGGCTGTTGCTGGCATTGGGAGGAGCAATGCTTATTCCTCTGCACCAACAAGGTAGACAATGAGAGAGGTGACTTTGTGAATGTTTACAGGGAGCTCGTCCCATAGTAGTATGCACAAAGATCCTTGTTTGAAAATTTAACAAATGGGCGATGATGGCATGAAGATGTTGGGAGTTGACATCTTCATTGTGTATGAGAGATGATCAGTCGTGCAAGGATATAGCTCATTCGCATGTGTTTGAACTTACCTGGTTTATTCTGACATAATTTCTGATTTGCTGTTTACTGAGGAGTGCTGATACTGAGTATTTGCATTTGTGGTTTGTCTGTATGGCTAACTGAAGAAATATATAGTCTTGCTGTCTCCAGTTGTTAATACATTACATTAATTCTTATTAAATATGCTGCCTCTTTTATTCTGTGTTTTGCAGATGCTTATTTCTTTTCACTTTCATGCTAGTATTATCCTCTTTAGGAGTATTTGTGATTTATCATTGTCTCTGTGAGGACCATCTCGCAGCACTAAGCAATGCTACATTTGATTGGGAAAATAAATTTGTTTTAACAATATGAACAATGTTCATGTACTGCAACATTATAATTTTATTAACAGAATGTCATATTGGTCATTGTCCTGGAAGTGTCTCCCAGAGAAACTCATGTGCTACAGTGCCAGACATAAACAGGCCAGGCAAAAAGTTCTGTGAGCGCTTTAATTCTTCTTTTGCTGTTTGCAAATGGAGCCTTACTACACAATTACATTTTCCTTCTGACATAAAGGGAAAATAAATAAATACATTTCTTTAGCCTTGAAAGTTCTTGTGCCTAACCTTGGTCCAAAGGAGGATTTATTTTAGTGAGGAAGCTTAAAGTAAATCCACTAAACTATAAGTATCTATCTATCTACATTACTAACTCCATCTATCACAGGTGGTAGTATATTGGGATATAAATGGAAATATGAAAATACTCATTGGGAAACTAGTTTAGTTAGCCAGTTCCACCTTTTGCTAATTCTTTCTAAGAGATATGTGATGTCCTTGGCTGTAATTTTGGGATGGCCTAAGTAAGATGCTGCCACACAAGCAATGATACTACCAAGGGAAAATGCAGAAGTGAAATATTTTGTTTGTTTATTTTTTAACAATTTTATTTATATATTAAAAAAAAAAGCCTGGCATTGAAGGTGTCTTTTTTTTTCAAATTATCTTTTGACAGTTTACAAAGATAATATGTGTAAAGAAAAGAGATGGAAATAATATAAGTCCAATCAAACAGCACGCCGCCAGGGCTTATTCTTAACAGCTTCTTTCCAGAACAGAAAAGCAAGCAGCACAACTCAGAATAATTCATTTACAGCAAACATTGTCCCCTAAGACTCAGTCACAGTTTTCAGAAGGTGTCAGATAGCTAAATATTAATACTGATTTATGTTACAGTGCACCTTAGGACCTAAGCAAGTATATGCTGCTGAACAGTAATCACAAAGGAGACTACATATCCTCAGGAGATTTTCTTCTATTATCCTCAACAAAGTACATTTTTTTGAGAACTTGAAAGACATGAATTGGTGCAAGGCTTAGAGTTGTGAAAGTTTCCATAGCTTACATCTTATGATGTAAATATAACCATAAAGTTCCTTGAATTTCAGCTTCCAATAACAAGCCCTCTGCATTGGGAAATTCATATCCCCCAACTCAAAAGAACATAAGTGAAAGAGCCATGTCTCCTTCCACCAGAATACCTATATAATTTGCCCACTCATTGGTGCTGCCTCTTTTAAGAGCAGATTAGATAAACACCTGTCAAGGATGGTCTAAATAATACTTAGTCCTGCCATGAGTACAGCTGACTGGACTAGATGACCTCTGGAGGTCCCTTCCAATCCTATGATTTTATGATATATTAATAAATGTTCAACAATAGTTTATGGAGATTGCTTACTTTATTAAAACTATATATTCAGAGAAAAAAGTAACCAACAAACTATCAGTATTACAATAATTTATACAAGGGCTTGAAGTTTCTGAAATCAAAATTATGTCTAGAATGTGTGATCTTGTGACTGTTTTAAAAGGGAAAACACCATAAAGCTATTAAGTTATGGAATGGAGACTGTAAATATGAAATAACAAAAGAATGGAATGATATAATGCAGGCAGTAAATATTGTCTCTAATACTGAACAAATAGTGCACATTCAGTACGGAATATAATCTCTATATAATAAAATTCATAATATTACCCTAGTTATCTGTATGAAATGCAAAACAGTAAGGTGCTCTTTCATACGCAAGATATGGGACTTCTGGATGGTAATATAGTATATATATGGAAATCCATCCTGAAATCAACTAAAAAACCAGATATAGCTCTCAAAGACTATTTAAAGACTTGTGTGTTGGGAGTTGGCCTGTTTAAAAGATTTTAGCCAGGAATAAGGAAGGTTCTCCTATTCCTGCTTTTTATAGCCCAAAAAAACCCCATCTCAAATCTATGGACCCAGGAAATTATTTTTACTGTAGATCATTAGGAGGAAAAAAACTATTAATTGAATATCTTATAATGGAAGAATTAACACTTTTTGTGAGTAATATGCCAGACAAATTCATACAACAATAATAACAGAATGGATAAAAGTAATGGTCTATGTCACATGGGAAAATAACACAGCAGAAATACTGAAGTCATTGGGATGCTTTGATATAAACACAGTAATTGTATATTTATAGAATAGTCAAGAAGGATATACATAGATGGTAATAACTGAATTACATCTCACCCTCCTGCTTTACTTTTCCTTTCTTTGTAATCTCGGATACTGTTTATACTCTACTACCCCCTGGAAAGCATACATTTCCTCCTTTCCCCCCAAAGTTAATATGAATGCTTATATGCATGCACATACCATTTTCTGATTAAATAATTTGGAAAAAAGCGAAAGGCTAGTGATACAATAGTCAAATTAATATGGCTAGTTTATGTAATTTGCAATGTGACTTCTTCATATTGGTATACATAATGATATTTATAAGAAACAAAAGTCCTTATAGTGTTGGTGCTGGGCACAAGCAAAATACAGTACAGTTTTCAATACTATATTTAATTCCAAAAGGTTTGAAAAGCATCAATAATTTAAAGAGAGTTGGTTTTTTTTCCCCACAGTAAAGTAGCTCTTATTGAAAATTTACCACCAAATGAATAAGCACTTCAGTTTTCCATGAGAAAAACTGTTTTTACAGAGTAGTTAGACAGTACAATTTGTGAGTGTATCATCCTGAGGTTTTAGTTTGCCAGAAGATCATGTGCACAATTTTGAATGTAATAAACTGAACTTTTTTTCTATAAAACTAAAACATGCACTGAGATGCTTTGCATTACAGGAGTTAGTTTGTAACAGATGCTTTGCAAAATTAAGTGTTTAGATACATTTCAGAATTCATCAAAACACTGTAAGCTTTTCACTAAATTTGAAGTTTTGGCATTCTATGATGCCAAGCATTTGTCAATAAAATTAGTTTAGAGCAAACATTAGAATTGTGTTTTCTTTATCACAGAACAATGAAGATCAACAGATTTTTAATTAGCTTTCAAAATTTAAATTTGGTCTGAATTAATGACTTCTGCTGGAAACAACTGTTCTTTAGGTCTGTTATCACAAATGCTCAAGAAAACATATTTTTTCTTAATTTTTCAACAAAAATGTAGTTATAATTTGCACTATATGAGAACTTATTTAACTTAAAGCAAATCATATAAGTAGAACATGTTAATAAGGCTGGGAAATGGCTTTTGGAAGCACTTTCTTGTGTGATGCAGCTTTGATTTGATATATCTCATTATATTATAGTACATAGTAATTTATAGTCTCTTGGTACAATAAGTAAATATAGAAGACTGTAGCTCCGGAATTAAGGCTGGAAATTTGGAATTATTCTTCTATTTGCCCATCCCTACCAATTGGGAAGACAAGAAATAGTGTTCCAGAATGCAATCTAGTTTCCTTTTTAAAAAGACAAGATTAAATATTAAATCCAAGGGATTTGTGATGGCCTTGCATAGGCGAAATGTGAAGACAGAAAGCTGGAGTGTCAATGGCTAGAGATTTATTCACACTAACTGAGCAGGAAGGGACAGCCACACTGCTCTCCTTGTCAAAATTGTCCCCAGTCTTGCAAATGAGGCAGTAGAAACACTAGATATGTGCCATTTCATGGCTAACCAATAATACCAGGATAGTTGGGACCTTTGCTGACATAGCTCAGTCACCCTGAAACTCAATGGTTCTTTCTGTTCTTAAGAAAACAGGTGATGCCAATGCCCTCACTATCTACTCTTGTTTTGAATGAAGACCTTGATATTCTTATCAACAATTTTGTCACTTTAAGATTAGTCGACAATAACATGTTCTACTTGGGCCTACACCTGCAGACCATTTAGAGGCTAAAAATAAATCCAGAATGTTGCAACTGTTTATTGAGTGGATCTTCACATTGGAAGTATGTAACACTGGTGTTCCTACTCAGTTGCCTTTGAGCTTCCTGATGGAATTCAAGGAGTTGCTATTAACTTCCTAAAACCGGGGAGTCTGCCTCTGCCATTTTGATATACTTTCTCATTACTTGTCACTGGAAGTGCTAGAGCTCCCTGGATTATAGAATAGATGGAGTTGTAGGCAGATCAGCTCTGTGAAGGCTCCTTGTCTCTAGCACATACTACTCTTTTACCCCCAACCGCAAACCCTGGAGCCTAGCTTCATTCTTGCTGGGGAATATGAAGGAAAAGAAAATGCTACTCTACCTCACCTGCAACCATTTTTAAGATCCTGCTTCCAATTAATTGCTCTAATTCTTGCCTCTGCTGCTGCTCATTTCTTTTTGAAGCAGTAAGTACAGAATTAATATGACTGTTAACAGTTTCAGGTCTGCTCACATACCTGAATACCAGCAGGAGAAGTAAACACCAGCAGGTAGAGTGACAAATCCTAACAATAACTCTGCTTAAAAAAAGCTAAAAGAATCAGCAAAGGCACTAGAACTGCATCTGAAGACTAAGAACAGTAAGCACATGTGAAGACAAGTCAGCACTCTCATTTGTTTTATTTTTTTTAAAACTCTTTACTTTTATGCCAGTCTCATTTGGGGGGCAGAGAGGACTTGACTCATGATTTTTGAAAGTTTTGAACCTGAAAGTTAGCAATAATCCTTCACATCACAATCAAAATGATTGAGAGAGATAAAAGAGCAATAATTCAACAGAAATTAAAGGCTTAGTCGCCCACAAGTCAGCAAAGGTTTTTCAACCCTGAGTTTTTACTGTATTTAGTAGCATCTCTACACATTTCAGCTACCATTCATTATTAACTATAACTATTAACTATAGGCCGCCAGTGACAAACTATAGCTGTAATATTTCTTGCAATTGTGTTTCTATCAAAAAGACAAACATTTTGCAGTTTGTCATATATTGTATACACAATTAACTTAAAAGCACAACACACAAAATTTGAGTGAAGATTTTATTAAAATGAGAATGATGATGCAAATGGTATTCTTAAGCACAATGCAATAACATATTGGGGTGATATTCTTGTCTGTTGTTTGAATTTGGCCAGTCAAAAGTAGGAAAAGATTCCAATTCATGTGTTAAACTTATGGATGGCAAAAACTATTGAATTCTACATGTCGGTAGCTTCTGAAGTATTTTTGAAAAACAGACATGAAATAACCTTCTTTCCCCTTTAGAGCCAGCACCCTCCAAGGGAATAACAAGCAGAAGATTTAGGGATATTGAGGTGATTTTAAGTGTCCAGGGCAGTCTCTTCTAATAGGGAAGTAGTCACATTGACACCAAATATGTGTAGATAATTCTTGAATCTCATAATTTCCTGTAGTTTGGCTTAATTTGCTTCCTTAATTGTTTGCCCTTTCTTGTTGATGGATGTGATAATTCTTTCTAAACATAAACAGAAGGTTGTCTGGACTGGTCTAAAACTAATAGGCTACAAAATTTAAAAGCTGCAAGTGAGTGAGTCACTGGGGACTTGAACTCTGGTTAGGATCCAGCCAGACACTTCTCTCTGGGGCAGCTGAGCAGAGAGCAGCTCCCCCAGGGTCCAGCCGCAGCTGCTGCTCTTCCCACCTCACCCCCAGTGGCAGAGGCTGGTTACTACAGGTAACTGGTCTTTTATTTATTTATTTATTTATTAAACCAGACTTTCCACTCCAAAACTGGACACCTGGCAACCCTAGTGGTCTTCTGTTTTATCTGTTCTCCAGTCCATTCAGACTGTCCTGTCCTGGATGGTTTCTCAGCAACATCTTTACATATGCCAGAACAGCAACTAAGTAAAATTAGATTTAAGTGAAAAATTAATGCTTATTTGTAAACAAGAAGCCCAAACTGCTTAGTCAAGCTGTATAGGAACAGAAAATTTGGATTTATTATCTGTATCCTATTAATACTGGGTACACTGGATTCAACAATGCTACACACTACACACCTCCTTACCCAGTTTTCCCTCCTGGACATGATTGGAGGGGTGATAATGGGCAACTTCACCATGAATGGTCCCTTGAAATATGTGTTAACTACTTATGCTAAACAATCTGATCCACCTAGTATTTAGCTGACACTCTAAGTATATTTCACAGACTTGAAGAAGAGTACTATATAAGCTCAAAAGCTTGTGTCGCTCACCAACAGAAATTGGTGTAATAAAAGATATTACCTCACCCCCCTTGTCTCTCCAATATCCTGGGACCAACATGGCTACAACAACAATTATATCTATATATTACACAAACACACATACTATATACAACAATACATCTATCAATTGTTGCACTCAAGTTTATATATATATATATATATATATATATATACACACACACAATACTTTGTGCTTGACTGATATATATATATATATAGAGAGAGAGAGAGATTGTAACCTCATCAGGGTTATGAACCTATAGATTCCTTGGTGTTAGAGAAACCCAATTCTCTGTAGGTTTCATGAAGGTCAGATGATGCAAGGATCCCTGTTTGGACATATGCAAGGGGCTCATGACCTTCAACCAGCACTGGTTGCAGCATTTCATGACAAGTGAGTAAGGCATTTCACAAGCTGTCTTATCAGCTCTGATATGCCAGCCAAACTGACGTAGGCCTCAGCTGAAAACCTAAAAGTTTACCTGCCTTTCTCTTCAAGGAGGGACATGTCACACAATAGGGCTCCCATTTTTTCTACTAGGTTGAAGAGATCATTGTTAAATAATTGTTCCCCCCCTCAAGTCACTCCTTAACCTTCTCTTTGTTAAGTTAAATAGATTGACCTCCTTCAACCTATCACTATAAGGCATGTTTTCTAATCCTTTAATTGTTCTTGTAGCTCTTCTCTAAATTGGAAACCTGTCCAATTTATCAACTATCAGAGGGGTAGCCGTGTTAGTCTGGTTCTGTAAAAGCAGCAAAGAATCCTGTGGCACCTCCTGTTTCCAAGACAAACCCAAGAAAGAAACCAACAGGACTCCACTGGCCATCACATACAGTCCCCAGCTAAAACCCCTACAACGCATCATCAGGGATCTACAACCCATCCTGGACAATGATCCCACACTTTCACAGGCCTTGGGTGGCAGACCAGTCCTCGCCCACAGACAACCTGCCAACCTGAAGCATATTCTCACCAGCAACTGCACACTGCACCATAGTAACTCTAGCTCAGGAACCAATCCATGCAACAAACCTCGATGCCAACTCTGCCCACATATCTACACCAGCAACACCATCACAGGACCAAACCAGATCAGCCACAACATCACCGGTTCATTCACCTGCACATCCACCAATGTAAAATATGCCATCATATGCCAGCAATGCCCCTCTGCTATGTACATCGGCCAAACTGGACAGTCTCTAAGGAAAAGGATAAATGGACACAAATCAGACATTAGGAATGGCAATATACAAAAACCTGTAGGAGAACACTTCAACCTCCCTGGCCACACAATAGCAGATCTTAAGGTGGCCATCCTACAGCAAAAAAACTTTAGGACCAGACTTCAAAGAGAAACTGCTGAGCTCCAGTTCATCTGCAAATTTGACACCATCAGCTAAGGATTAAACAAAGACTGTGAATGGCTTGCCAATTACAGAACCAGTTTCTCCTCCCTTGGTTTTCACACTTCAACTGCTAGAACAGGGCCTCATCCTCCCTGATTGATCTAACCTCATTATCTCTAGCTTGCTTCTTGCTTGCTTATATATACCTGCCCCAGGAAATATCCACCACTTGCATCCGAAGAAGTGGGTATTCACCCACGAAAGCTCATGCTGCAAAACGTCTGTTAGTCTATAAGGTGCCACAGGATTCTTTGCTGCAATTTATCAACATTCGTCTTGACTTGTGGGCACCAGAACTGGACATAGTATTCCAGCAGCAGTCACACCAGTGTCAAATATAATGGTAAAATAACCTTTATGTTACTACTCAAAATTGTGCTGTTTGGTAATTGCATTAGCCCTTTTGGCCACAGCACTTTACTTGGAGCTCATGTTCAGGTAATTATCCACTGCAACCCCCCCCAATCTTTTTCAGAGTTGCTGCTTCCCATGATAGTCCTCCATCCTGTAAGTATGCCTACAGTCTTTTTTCCTAGGCATATACAGTTAGCCATATTGAAGTGCATATTGTTTGCTTGCACCCAGTTTACCAAGCAATCCAGATCGTCCGTATCAGTGACCTGTCTTCTGCATTATTTGCCATTCACCAATTTTTGTGCTATCTGTAAATTTGATCAGTGATTTTATGTTTTATTCAGGTCATTGATAAAAAGGTTAGAGCATAGGGCCAAGAACAGTTCCCTGTTGGATGCCACTGCTCAGTGATGTTTACCTGTTTACAATTATGTTTTGAGACACGTTAGCCAGATTTTAATCTATTTAATGTGTGACATGTTAATTTTATATCATTCTAGGATTGTTTTTTTTATCCATACATTATGTGTTACTTGGTCAAATGCCTTACAGAAGTCTTAGTGTATTACATCAGCACTAATATCTATTATCAATCAAATTTGTAATCTAATCAAAAATATATAAAGTTAGTTAGTTTGACAAGATCTATTTTCCATAAATCTGTATTCATTGGCATTGATTATATTGCCCTCCTCCTTATTCTTTATTAATCAAGTCCTGTATCAACCATTAAATTACCTTGTCCTGGATCAATTTCAGACCGACAGGCCTATGATTATATGGGTCATCCCGTTGACCATGTTTAAATATTGCACAACATTAACTTTCTCCCATTCTTCTGGAACTTCCCAACTGTTCCAAGAGTTATTGAAAAGCAGTGTTAATGGTCCAGCAAGCTCTTCTTTGAAACTCTTGGGTGCAAGTTTTCTGGATTTGCTGATTTAAAAGTGTCCAACTTTAGTCGTTGTTGTTTAACATCCTCCTGGGATATTAGTAGAGTGGAGACTGTTATATGATATGACTACATCATCTGTTTTTCTCCAAATACAGAACAGAAATATTTATTTAACAAGTCTGCCTTTTCTGAATTATTATCAATAATTTTCCCATTTCCATCTCACAATGGACCAATAACATTATTAGGATACTTTTTATTACTAAAATACTAAAATTCCTTACTATCCTTAACTCTGAAAAGCCAGAGATTTCTCTTTGTGTTCCTTTGCTTCTGTTATCTATTTTCTACAGTTCCTAACTTCTTGTTTTATTCATTACTATAAACTCCTTTCTTCCATTTGTTATATTTTTAGGTGTCTTCACTTCCTCTCTAAACCAGGTCTTTTTTTCTTTTTTAAACCAATATGGCCTTCAGCCTTGATTGTGGCTTTTTTTGTGGCATCAGGCATGATGTTCATAAACCATTCCAAATTATCATTTACATTTTTCTGGTTAAATTATTCTTCTCAACTGATTTGGCTCATAATTGTTTTCAGTTTACTAGTCTGGACTTCATTCTGCTTGCACATTATAAATATGATCAGGTCATAAACATCTGTATCTAATCTACATTAAGCTTTAGTTCTGTAATCAGTTCCTATTTATCTGTCAAGATGAGGTCTAATATAGAATTTGACCTGCTTACTGCAATACTTTTTGAGTTAGGAAATTATCATCTATAATAATTAGAAATTCCAAAGAAGTTTTACTACCTGGCAACATGAGACCTTCAGCATATGTCACTCAAATTGGAGTTCCCCATGATCACACAACTTTTTTTCCCTATACATTATAAACAGGTGCATAAGAACCTGGTCATTCTGAGTTCTAATGTGATTTGGTGGTCTGTAGCAGACACCAACTAGTACCCCATATTGTGCTTTATCCTTTAGGACATTGAGTTGTAAGCATTCACGATCATTTTCTTTTGAGTTGTCAGTGACTCAGAAACAGATAATGCCACTTTTGACATGAGGGTCCTTTCACATGGAATGTTTTAAAATTTGTGTATATGGTGCCTAAATACTATTCGAATGGGCATATTTAAATACCTAACAAAAAATGGCAGAGACTAGTTATAATACCTTACATAACCAAATATCTGCTCTGTATTAGAAATGAAATTTTCAATTATTTGTCAGTATCACCATTCAGAGAATGGATCTGGTATATGTGTGTGGATGTCCTTTTATACAAAAGGCCCAACTTTATACTTCTCAAAAGGAGGTCTAGATTAATTATGAGTTATGTCTAGATATATATGAGTTATGTCTAGATTAATTATTGGTTATGACTGAGAGAATTCAAAGTGTTTAAGGGCATATTTGCGTAAGGTAAAGTTGCTTAAACAATTGTCCTTGTTATGATTGAAGTTTTCTCAGTCCAATCTGACTCATGATATCATCAAAATGACAGCTGCTGTTGGATTGTTAAACTATTCTTTCACTGTAATCAAGACCCTTTACTTTATTGATATATGCTTCCTTGTTTTTTATAGTACAGTTGGGATACATTTTATAGTGTTTTAATTTAATACCAATGTATGTAACTTTACAGTAAACTAACAAAGGATTTGAAGCAAATTTACACCAGCTCCCTTCAGGTAACAAGAGGGAGTAGCCCAGGTATCTTGTCACCTTTATCTAAATAGAAATTCATTTGTCTTTTTTTCTTTAAGAGGAAATATCTTATGCAGAGCACATCATATAGATATTGTCCTAGCAGCTAGACAGGGAGGACCTGATTTTGAGAAGAGCAGAACAACTCCCACTCCCATTGAATTCAAGGGGTGATTTGAATATTCAGCACTTCTGAAAATCAGGCCCAAGGAGTTAATTACATATGATGTTCCCTTCAGAATGTTCTCTGGAAAAAAGTTTCAAAAATGAGCTTGCAAATATGACATTTAAAACTAAAATCTCCCACTGAGCCATATTATGCTTTTATATTCCTTGCTTTTGTGTGAGAGAGCTGGAATGCACCCCTGTCTTTGCACCCTACACACTATTATAATAATCTTTGTACAATGTATACCTTTTGAGGTGTCATTTGAAAACTTATAACTTGCTAGTCAATTTTGTCATGGTGAAATTTATGTAGCAGCATTATATGTAAAGTTATGAATTTATCCTGTGCAATGTTATTAGTCAGTGTTTGAAACCCCCTTTAGCCCTGCCCAGGCAGAAGTCATCGAAGACGTCTGTTTTGAAGAAAAGAGTGTATGCTTGTCTTAATTTGCATTTAAACAGTAAACAAATTTTCAGGGAAAACTGACCTGAAAATTTGGTCAGTAATGCTGTGCAAAGCATATAATGAGAAACTTAGCTTTGTATCTAATATAGTTTGTTAAGCAAGGCACTAGAAAACATTTTTATCTTCATTTTCTTGTAACCATTTCTGACTTTTAAGCCTTATTGCTTGTACTCACTTAAAATCTCTCTCTTTCTAGTTAATATACTTGTTTTATTGTTTCACCTAATCCAGTGTGTTTAAGTTGAAATGTCTGGCTAACTCTATTTAGGGTGGTAAATTGTGTATTTTATTCCCATAAAGGAATAATGGATTTAATATTTTGGACTTCTCCAGGAGATGGCTGGGCAGTACAAGACATAGGTTTCTAGGGGAAAATCCAGGACTTGGGGTGTAGTGGGGTCACCTTGCAGGATAACTAAGGTTGGTGAGAGCCAGAGTGTAGGCCAAGTGTGTTTGAGAAGCCACAGTTACGTACAGACACTCAGAGTGTGACTTGTATCCTGGAAGGCTGTTTGTGAGCAGCCCAGTTGGGAGCTATTACCAGCAAGGCTTTGTAAGTCACCCAAGGTCACAGGGCAGGAGTAACATGGCCCCTCACTGTTCTGGCACCCAAGTATGTCACAGTGGGTATTTGGAGATCAGAGAGAATAATTAACATTTATATTATTAATAATGTTACTGTAATGCTTTCCCTCATGGATCTCAAAGCATTTCACAAACATAAACAAATTAAGCCTCCCAAAGTCCTTGTTAGATGGGTAGGTATTGTGACCCCCGATTTACACATGGGGATATTGGGATTCAGAGAGGTTGTGACTGAGTCAAGATACCATAGGAAGTTTGTGGCAGAGCCAGGATTAAAGTAGTAATGAATCCAGAACCCAGATCTTATTACCCCAAATCATGTGCATTAACTACAAGATCATCCCATCTTTCCATTTAGTAAATCAAATAACCTTCATACATTAGTTTCCCTATTGTTTCCCATTGAATATAACTATATCTCTAAAGTTTTTAATGTTTTGACCAAGATTTCAACTAAGACTGGTTTTCCATATGACTCTTCAAAAAGTAGAGTAAAACATCCTTTTTATTATGAAATTGGCACCTGCAAGTGACACCAGAGTTTTTGTGTAACTCATAAATATTAAGAAAAAACACCAATTACAAAATGAGAATATTAATATCCCTTGTAGTTAGGTTAAAAGAAAATATAAAGATATGGGCATTTGCTGAAAGACTATTGATTGTTATGGGCTACAACTGAATATGACAATTCCTAGCATAGCGTATACTGTCTTATTATGATTTACTATGAATCCCATTAGTAATAAAGAAAAAAGGATGTGTAATTTTATTGCCAGTGAAAAATCAGAGTGTTCTACGGGAAATGATGATGACACAATTTCTGGAAAATGCTAAGTGACTGCATTATCGTTAAACAATCTGAGGTCCTGATTGCTGATTGACTAAACAATTTTAAGTGACGTTCAGAGTGAGTGGAAAATTGTCCTTTAAATGTTTTATTGATTCACATTCAGCATACTGAGGCCAGGTAAACCTGTCTATGTCTCAGGGAGTCAGTAGGATGGGCTGGTGGACTGCACTGTTATCAAAGTATTCTGAATATGAATCTTATGTCACTCATTTGGTTACTGGGCCAATCAAAAGTGAGATCTTCATGGACATAATAATCTTTAGGATGGTGTCTTGTGCCTCTTCCAGGGTAGCCCCCATTGGCCAGTTTCAACAAGAAGTGACCCCTATATTTTTATTAAACCAGGCTTTTCTCTTCTCTGCTATATCCAGTGGACATGACTCTGTTCTACACTTCCATCTTTTAACCCACTTGCTCATAATGTCACAATGTTGATTAGCAATTAGGGTCATAGAGAGAAATTTAGCACTGGAAAATATTACAGGGAATACTCAAAATATGAAGATTTTCAGTGTGTAGGAGAAGAAAAGACTTCCATGTCAAAGAGGTGGTATATGATTATAGTGGATATAGTGAAAAATCTGGTTGGTCAGGCAGTGCTGCTAGGAGACATCTGTTTCTTAATCTGTACTCCCTTTAGCAGAAAATGCTGCTAAAACATATAATCCCTAAGTACAAATAGAAGCATAGGAGATATCTGCCAATGGGCAAAAGTAGAGTCTTCCTCCACTAGGCTTCTCTACTCTGCCCTTGAATGAAAATTTGTTTTCATTCCTGTTTAAGCTGTATTTGAGGAATAAAACTGGGTTTCCATTAATGATCAACTTGTGACTTTTGTCATAATATATAAACGTACAGTCACTCACAAAACCATAACACATGGTTTGTGTGTTCAAAAGATTATACTCACAAATCTATACCTACCCAGTGAATGCAGAACCACTTCTGATGAAGGAAGAACCCAACTGACTATTAAAGATAAAATAAACTGGTCAGTTACTTTAAGCAGGCCAAGCCTGAACCAATTTGTAACTGGACATTCACATTCAGTGCTGCTCGATGTCATTTGAACTCAGTGGAGTTGCATCTACTTGTGCCAGTGCTGAATTTGGCCAGTTTGTCCACATGGGTGAAGGACAGAAATCATTTTACCTATTTTTTTTAAAATATTTTTCACCGCCTGAGCATTAAGCTTAATTACTACATAATTAAATAATTAAGTAATTAAGATTGAGATCCTATACAACAACAAAAAACCCCACAAAGCTCTGCAAATAATTCTGTTTTCAGCATACTGAATCTTGATATATAGTTCCTTGAACTGTGGGCTGCACAATTCAGCACACAAATGTAGAAGACTATTTTGAAAGTTTAGCCTAATTAATTAGTAAAAAGCCATATACCAGTACAATGAAATTATTCAGTGTCAGGTAATTTGTCAATTTATAGATATGAACTTTAAATAATAAACTAAAGTGACTCTTTATTGTCACTTGAAGATACACCTCTACCTCGATATAACGCTGTCCTCGGGAGCCAACAAATCTTACCATGTTATAGGTGAAACCATGTTATATCGAACTTGCTTTGATCCACCAGAGTGCACCGCCCTGCTCCCCCCTTCCCCCTCCCCCCGGAGCACTGCTTTACCACATTATATCTGAATTCAGGTTATATCAAGGTAGAGATGTATCTGAAGTTAAAATATTTAATTATTCGTCAAATCCATACTAGTTAAAAGAGCTTGATCCTTGATAGGAGGTCAATTCCATGGAGCTAACAATATATTATCAATGCTATCTAAAAGAATAAGGCAGTTTCTTAATGTTTGAGTCATTCAAACAATATGATGAAATTTTAACCACCATAATTCTGAGGCCAGGTTACCTGTCAGAAATGAATATATTGTATTTCCTACTACTTCAAAGTAGAGGTTAGAGTATCAATTTTCCCTACACATTTTCTAATATTCTCTTTCATATTATACAGTACTTTCTTTGATATGCATAATTTTCTCTCTTGTACTGACTTATTACTGCATTTGCAAAGCTTTTCCAAAAGGATACAACCCACAATGTTGATACCATAGCTATCATAATCTGTGGTTTCGTTCTCATTGGTACATCATCTCGTCTACTGAAACCTGAGTTTGGCCAATCATTAAATGACAATTTATATGTGATCCTTAAACACTGCTGCCTTTGTTATTTCAGAGGCTAAAAAATTCATATAAAATCATAAAAATCATATAAGCTACCAATTGGAAAAAAATGTAATTCTTTTTTTATATTTTATTGATATATTTTATGTAATCCAAGACAGCATTGTGCATTCATATAAAAATAAAATGCACATATTACCTGCCTATTCAAATTGACAAATGCAGTATATCATACCTTATTTAAAATAGAAGTAGAAGTAGTTGTGGCAACTTATTAATGCAGGCAGGTTTGTTGTTTGCAACCTGAATTAGGAGCTGCTGCTACTGATGGTTTCTTCCAAGTGCCCATCGTAGACAGGTGGATTTTGGTTTCCACTTCTATAGTCACTATTTGTGGAGACCATCATTCAGGAATTAGGCTGCTGCTGCTTGAGGCTTTGATTCATGTAATTCCATCTTTTACATGTTGCTAGACAAGTCAAAAACAGCACATCTCCTACTCTTTGCAACTCAGGCTCTCTCTTTCATGCTGTTTCCGGTCAAACCTTCTATATCCTCAAATGACAACAAAGCAACTAAGTTAACTGCAGAACAGGACTAAGGAAAAATTTCTCAAGGGTGTCCTTCATACTGGTAGTTTGCTATTTGGAAAGTGAATTTACAAGGCAAGATCAAAATATTTTTCTTCAAGGAGCACACTTGATCTAGAGCTGGGCAGTACCTAGCAGTACAACATACAGACCTGGGTGGGACCAGCTGAGAAAAGGATCAGATCATTGAAGATCACTTCAAAGCACTGTATTGTGGTAACCTCAGAAGGCCACTACTCCTGGCAAAAAGAACAGGAGTACTTGTGGCACCTTAGAGACTAACAAATTTATTTCAGCATAAGCTTTCGTGAGCTACAGCTCACTTCTTCGGATGCATAGAATGGAACACACAGACAGGAGATATTTATACATGCAGAGAATATGAAACTCCTGGCAGTTAGTCTGGTGCTGAGGCTGGTAACCACACAAAGGGAGAGAGCTGCTAACTTCTGGTCCCTTGGCTGAAGTGATAGCTATTTTTAATCAATAGCCAGAACAGAGAAATTGAAGCCTCTGAGCTCAAAGGAAGGGAAGAAACATGTTCTTCAAAACTATATGGTGGCTTCAGACAGGGAATGAGATGACATGGTATGGATGATATGTTTTTGGCCACCCTCTTGAATCTGGTCACTGAAGAGTGGGTCCCAATGTTCTTATTTATTTATCACTGATGTAAAAGCTTTAACTCCTTAGAAACAGCACACACTAGCTTTCCACCCTTTTTCCTTGCAGAAAAGAGGATTTCCCATATGTGGTTTATAGGTTCTGTTAGTTAAAACCTTCCTAGAGTCCAGGAGAGTGAAAATAATCCTCTCTTACAGATCTTGATGAGTTAAGAATCTAGGCTGACCTTTTCTGGCCCACCAGACCAGTTCTATGAAGCAAGAATATTAGGCTGAAGGTTTGCATAATGCTTTTGGCTGGACAGGCAACCAGTTTTCTCCCTGTGAGCTACAAGAAGAATACCTTTTCTACTCTCAGTGTATGCTTGCCTCTGAATTACGTTAAAGACAGTCCTCAAGGGGACCATTCTCTGAGAATTACCTGTCTGTTCTTGAAGTTTAATGTGAGTGCCCATCATGAGTATCACCAAACTGAGTCTGCAGGGATAAAGACAACTGGGCCATTCTGTCGGAATTCAATTACTGACATAAAGCCAGAAATAAAATTTGTGATGATGGAGTTATCCAATACCATGACCAC
This sequence comes from Mauremys mutica, assembly GCF_020497125.1. Classification (NCBI taxonomy): domain Eukaryota; kingdom Metazoa; phylum Chordata; order Testudines; family Geoemydidae; genus Mauremys; species Mauremys mutica. Next base: position 31,161,544 of record NC_059080.1, on the reverse strand, counting down.
AGAGAAGACTGTAGGATCTGACTCCAGACCAAACTAAGTCTAGAGTGGCAAAGAAATGTAGTGAAAAGATCTTGGCCCAGAGCAAAGAGCAGGTAAACTTGATGTGAAGGCATAATGGTAATGTTCTTGAAGTCTGTGGCTTAACACTTAGCATACCTTACAAAAAGTAGCCTGTCTCTCAACACGTGACTTAATTAGCCAAGCTGTTATCTGCCTGGAAGTTGTCTTTGCCTTTGTCTATGGACCAGTGAACTTGGTGGAGCTGGGATGGGAAATACCAGTAAAGTGTCTGTGTTGAAGCTGGGGCTGATACTGGAAAACTTGCAGCTGTCTAAATAGGTTTGAGAAAGAAAGAGAAATTCTAACCACTGCCTCACCCTACTCCTAGAAAACGATTGAACTGATTGAAACTGTTAATTTATAGGTAACCTGATATCATCATAAGTGTGGAAATCTCCCAGGGATTTCTGTCCTTTCACTCCATCCTTTTCTCCATTTCTTTACCATCTTGTTCATTTCTGCACCTCTTTTTATTGTTGTCTGGTTCCCTTTGCAAGTTGTCTCTACTGGAATATGATAGCAACATTTTAATTGCTACAGTATTTGATAAAATTTTAAAAAATGCATAAAATAAATGGAATATATGATTGTTTAGCTCAGTTGCAGAATATTTATTGCAATAATTTCATTTTGTTACTGTTATTTCCACTAAATAAATATCTAGGATCATCTTTGTTTCCGAGAAAATGCATTTCCATGGAAACATAGGTCTGCAAATAGACCATCTATTTTTGTGTTATTTACCTGGGGATTAAGAAAATGATTTATATAATTCAAATGTGTTTTAAGGCCCAGAAAGAATGCCTACTATAACTGAAAGTTTTCCAAGTGTTTCTAATTTGCCATCAACATGTAAGAAAAACCCTGAGAGAGGTTCACTGGTAAATAATTTTGAGTATGGTTCATTTGGGGAGCAACTATAGCTCTTCAGTATTATCTACCAGTAACCTGAAATGAATCACTCATAGCTATTGTCTATTGTTTTTAAAGGAATGGCTAATTTACTAGCACAGAAATGTCATTACAAGATCATAACTGTTGTTTTTAGTAATACATATTTTTCCTATACCTAGAATTATCCTGATGCTACCAGAAGCCTTGCCTTTGGGATTTTTATTTTGAATGGCACTGTCTACTCTGACTAGTTCAGGGGTCTCCCACAAGCCATTTCTATATGGCAGCATATGTCACAAATGGCAGGAATGCTCTGAGAAGCTGGCATATCATTTTCTCTTCTGCTGCTAACTATCTTAGGGATCTTTGCACAGTGACTTCAATTTCCTCTGTTTGACAGACCTTATCTTATCAACAGCTTAAAACATGTTTACAAATATAATACAATCATAGTGCTCTGCTTTAGATGCCAAATTATTTTGTAAACCATTGATCTTTATTACACATTTGCAGTGTGTTACTAAATAGGTTAGTAATTATACATCTGGGCTGTCATAGCATCTACTCTTGGGCAATCTCCTTTTATTTTGTATTTGATTGATAGCGTATTTTAGGCCTGAATTTAAAATTGTAACATTGGCTTGTTAAACCATTTAAATTATTTCAACATTTTAACCTAAACATAAGGTGGGTGGTCTATGGGAGGGGGGGAGAAATACCTAGTGGCCTACAAAATGTAACACATATGAATTCATTTATTTTTCCAAACCAAGCATAAAGCACTAAGTTTATGGTAAGCAAATGTCTGCCTGCTTTCAGGAGTGCAATGTCAGGAAATATTTGTTTAGTAAGCTAAATTTGACAGTAGAGTTTGTTTTGTTTTCTTCCTTTTTATACTGGGTAGTGGAGGTTTCAGATATTGTATATGCCATTCTAGTATACCAGTAAATAATATATTATTTCTATCTATTTTGTGTAATGGCTAGTAGTTACTGTAAGTGTTTGTGATTAACTTATTAAGGTTCCCATTGCAAATGACCCTGAAGACTGCTCATTAAAGTTGAAATTCACCTGTCAGAATAGGGGATATGAAAGGCACCTACCAAAGTGGAATCTTTGCAGTTCTCCTATGTAGGGTCACGAGAAAGGAGCAAGGAGTACCCCTTAGTGGTGTGGGCACATGTGGGAATTCTGCGCCACTTGCATATATCAGAGGCAAAGCTCCATATAGCTACATGTAACCCAAGCTTGGGAGTTGATCTGAGTTAATCAGGGTGTGGACATGATCAGTATGTTCATGATTATGCACATCCAGTGGTCACAAAGCTCTTCTTAGGGGGTGAAAAAGAGTGTGGGACCTTGTTTTAAACCAGAGGCTGGTGTGGTAGCAGTAGTGAAGCTACCCCACTCTCTGCTCATGGGTTAGGTCTGGGATTCAGTACCTATTATTCTGCATACACATTGTGCTATAATTTGCATATGCACATTTGCTCATGCAACTTATAAGGCAAGTTGAGACCCTTTGAACTCTAGTCTAATGTATAAAAGGGGATATTTGAGCCACAAGTCCTATATCTGTCTTTTATATTGCTGCATTTTACAATTAATCTAAGGGTTTTATTGAAATGCAGTTGTAAATAATAAATCATTTTAAAACATTAAAAAAACATTGTTTTTAAATAGAGGTGCAAGTCACCTTGATCTATGTTTAAATTCTAAACAGGTTGCAAACAACATTGAATACTCCCATTCATGTGTTTAAATTCAGCAAATATTTTACTTTCATGCAGCTCTTAAAGAAAATTGGTTTTTAATTTAATTTGTATGCCAAGTTTAAATGCTTTTGTTATTTTACTTACAGTTGTATTTTTTTATAAATTTAATATTAGAAAATCCTCAACACACAGCACCTTTTGTCTCTCTCAAGAAATGAAGTCATTAAAATTTTAACACTTTAAAAAACTAAATTCGCCTGTATAGGAAGTCTGAATTCCATTAAGGAACGGTATAAAGTCCATTAGAATGAGAGAGCTTACAGAAGTCATATTAATGTCAATTTAAAACTTTAATGCACAGTCTCCATTTATTTTATTATCTTTCATTAATGTAAAATAAAATAATTATTTCTCTCATACCTTAAGAAAAAACAGTAGATGTAATAACATTTTTCAAAGTTTTCAAACACACATATTGTCCTTCAAAAATGAATTTATTTTAAAATATTGAGTGCTCTACACCAAAATGTTTTTAGGTTTGCTTTACTAGTATAGTGTATTTTAAGATTATGCAGGTCTGCTGCATTAAGGAAATATTATCTGCTGTGTTATATACTAATTAAAGTCATAGTTAATGGGGGAGGGGTATAGAAAATGGGGTAGAAGTGAGGCTTTCAACCAATTTGTTTTCATTCTAAAAAAATAACAGGGTTAATTTCACCAAAGTGGCTGATAAAATAGACAAAAAAGAAATTCAGCCAATTGGTAAGTTTCATAATGAGCTGTTTAGCAGACCAAAGACAACCAATGTTCTGTCTAAAATACTTGCTAATAGCATGAACTTGATTAGATAGCAAGCTGAATGGCCCTGGGCTACTATGGAATTTACAGTGGACTTAGGGTGACCAGATAGCAAGTGTGAAAAATCAGGACAGGTGGTGGGGGGTAATAGGCACCTATATAAGACAAATTCTCAAATATCAGGACATCTGGTCACCCTAAGTGTACTTAACTGTATCTTACAGTACTAGAATTATTGTTCATTTTAGGTGACATTGCAACATTTCTGAAGCAAATGGCAGATTTGCCATTTAATGTAATGGGACCGACGATATGGCTCTTAATTTGTATAAGTATATTGGATACAGGATACTAGGTCCTTGCAATATATATATTGGAAGGTAGGATTTGAAAAGCTTTTGCATGGAGGGCACAGGTTCCAGCTCTGCAAGTGCTTCCTACACATCCCCATGCAGGTTGGTTTGTGGATAGGCAGTTTAACTGGGAGATAAGCAGAAGGGGGGCCGATGAATCTCTCATTGTTTCTCAATCAGCAACTGCCCATCACCAAGTGGAGCTACTGCCGCCCGAGGACCATGGTATTTTCTGCTGAGCAGTCTGGTGGGGAATAGACTTATGCCACACCTGTAACTCCTAGAAACTGTTACTCTGGCGAGTGGTGGGGGAAAGCAATTAGCACCATGAAATTAAAAATATAGAGATGGAGAAGGTTGCTCTCTACCAGCATGTGACTACAAAGTGGGTCTAAAAAACCCACAGTTTTTTAGAACAGTAGGCTGTACCTTTCTCAGGGAAACAGGGTTAGACAGACTGTGCAACAAGCTTTTCCATTCTCAGGGAATCTACCTTGTCTCATCATTGATTGCTATCATAATTTTACACCTACTTCACAGTGGTGTAAATGAGCACATGAGGGGCAGTGTAGAGCAGAATCAGGCCTTCAGAAAGCAGCTGTTATGTGGAGGTATATATTGATTCACTGAATCAAGTCTTCATGCTCCTTCAGGCACAAATGTGCTCGAGCCAGCAGTACTGTACTTGGATTCTCACCCAGGCTTGAAGGTTGGTGTCCAAACATAATTCTGTTTTCCGTCTCCACGCCAAGCATTCCTGCAACTTCTCCCACCTTTTAACTGTATCTACAAGTAAGAGAACATGACTGTCATCCTTTAAAGTTGCATATGAAGGCCATGATACTGTAATACGTATTGGACCACAGAGATTTACTGGGACACTGCAAGCACCATCTGCAGTGCACACAAGCAGGACTGAACTTCTTGCTAATCCCCCCCAGGTCAGATCAACAACATAATAACACACAAGACAACAAGGCTACAATAAAGATATAGCATTATCTATTGGTGGAGGTTCTGTCAGCATTAATCATTACAATATCCTTGCCGCAACCTTTCCCTAAAATCTTTGGGAGGTGAAACGACAATTGGAAACTGTCCTGCTTACCCACTGGTATCTCAGGTATGTCCTATTTGTTGGTCCATCATACAGACAATGGACTGGAAGAATTGCCGACATAAATAAGCCCTCTCTGTTAAACACTCCTGCTGTACAGTGTAGGTAAAACAAAGTGAACTGGTTTGAAAATGGTTGTGCCTATAACCTGCTGCAGGCAGTGAAAGAAGCAAGAACCTCTTTCCTCTGACAATGAGCTGTTTAGTGTTCCTAAATATCAAGCTGAAAGGATAAGTTAAACTAAAGGAAAATCTCTCAAAAGAATGAATCCTAAACATACAATAAATCCCAACTGGGATGATAAATGTGAAAGGAGAAAAGGATAATGACCAAAAAGTAAAAGTTTAAGACCTATTACATCCATTTCACTCACTTAAGTATTGTTAAACCACTGCACAAAAAAGTATTTCATGTATTTTGCATCAGTGTACTATACACAAGTGTACTTCATAAATGCACTACAATGTAAGTGCCTATCTGCTGCTTTTCTGCAAAATCCAAGTTTGCAAAAGCAGAATGAGATTTTTCTGTGCATCGAACATTATGAACACAGGCATGCAATCAAACGTTAATAAATTTGTAAACTCTTACAAGAAAATTTCCTTATACATAAAAGTAAACGGCAAGTGTAAATACCAGTGTAATGCACAGTTACAGTTAATAATGATAAAATCAAATAACTTTTATTTAGTGCATATTCAATGCAAAGTGCTTTAAATATTCAACTGTTTAGATTTGTAAACTATATGGCCGTCCAATATCTTGACAGATGAAAGGAGATGTGGTCTCCCAGTGGTGCATAGCAATGGTATGGGAAAAAGAGCCCAATGCATGAGCAGTAAACCTTCCCACAGTGGCTACAGGTCCACTCTCCAGGTGGAAGTAGAAGCATACTCTGCTTCCTGATTCACCTGCAAGCCTCGGCCTGGGCTCCAATGGCTCTCTGTGGTAACTGCACCAATCTTAACCCAATTTGTAAAATTTGTTGTTAAAAAAATCAAAGACAGCAATGATGTCCATATTACTTTATCAATACACAATTTTCTTTGCATGTAGCAGGAACAGAGTATTTAAGTAAGATGTACACTCTCACGCACTCATAAATGTATATTAGTAAGATATAGGAACACAGTTATTTTCTGCCTCATTGCTTACCAGTAAATTGGGAACAAGTGAGTAAGCTGAGTTTTAATATTGAGCAACATATTTTTACTTCAGTAAAATATACTAAGCAGATTATTATAGGAATTGCTACTCATCACAGGTAAAACCAGGTCCAAGTGTAGTGTTCCCTGTGTATATTTTGCAAAGTGAATAGTAGAAGTTTAGGCATGAGGTAGAGATTTCAGGGGCTGGAAATGGATCCTTTCATCTCAAGGAAGAGGGTTTCTTGTATAAATAACATCACTTGTCCATACATTGTGGTGGGACACTAAGAATTGTACACACAAAGTGCACATTTTAATCACTTGACCATAAACACAGAAAATCTGTGGCAAAAACAAAACAGTTGAACCTACAAGTAAAAAAAAAAATTCTGATAAAGTTTTTGTAGCATCTTTTCTTCAGCTACCTTCTAGTACATTCTGTATGCTCTGTCATGATATTTCACAGCACACACTGTGATACTGAATGTAGAGTCAGTTGTCCATTGGGTACAAGGGAGTGGCTACATGCTGGGATTACATAATGGATTTACAAACCCAGTGTTGGGTCAGAGTAGGAGGGAGTTAATTGTTTGTCCTGGAGACAGGGATTAAATCAGTGCTTCTCTGCAGCACCTGTCTGAGTTTCAGGCCTTCCAGGAATGTAAATGGGAGGCTGGCTGAGGGGACTGCTTTGCCAAGAGGAAGACATGTCTTCCAAGTTGTCAGGGAACTGGATTTGCAGGTTTGAAGATTGCAGATCTCCAGTGAAACACGAGGGGGTTCCCTGAGGAAGAGAGATCTTCATTTACAGACTGTCTGAGCATTTGGAATATTGAGAATCTAGAGATCCAAAACCTCTATCTCCTCTCTGTTTTAGATAATACCTGGGGTGTCAGGTATTTAGTTCATCCCACATTTCCCACTGTGTGGTTCTCATCCTGCAACCTTTAGGTGAATAGTATCATCTGAATCAAATTATTTGTGTAAGTAAGTGTTACTCCCATCAGCAAGATCTGCAGGAGCATGCCAACACAATTCATGTGCATTCAAATGAAATGGAAAGACTCGGGTTATTGCCCTGGAGGTAACTGTTAATGGTCAGCAATCTAGCAAAGTAAATAATACTAATAATAAAACTTTAAAATAAATTCTAAGGTTCAAGTGTCCAGGTTTACTTTCTTTTAAAAGGAGTCTTCATTGGGTTGTAGATATTTAAACTAATCTCTTGTTGACCTTTTTTTAAATTTCATAGGTAATCAAATTGACTCAGTCTTTGCAATAAAATTCTTTGATTAAAAAAACACAAACAAATTATATAAGATTAATATAGAATCACATTTGTAATCAAATAGACTATAATCTAAGACCTAGTAATTGATAATAAAGCTAAACATATGCACAAAAGCAAACTATAATTCTACAATTCCTTACATGGATTTTTATCCCCCACCCATCTGCAGTAGGAGTCTCATCTTTTCATCAAATGAACACCTTCATTAGATTTATTTTTTCTAATCTTCCTTTGCTTTTGAAACTTCTGTGCATGCAGGAAAATAGGCTTAGCTCTCAAACAGTTGCATTTGTAGTGTCTTCCTTAACCTCTCCTCTTCAGAAGAAAACAAACTTCAAAACTAGGATCGGATTCTGCCACTCTCACTGAGTGGCTCATACACAAGCAACCCCATTGACTTCAATGGTATTATTCAACCAAATAACTAGAACTCCTCATGACTGAGCATTGCAGAACAGGGTCATTTTAGTAGCATTGGCTGAAACAAATGAATCTCAGATTATAAAACTACTAACACAATTTTCTGTTTGTGTTGGTTAATCCTAGTTCCTCTGAATCAGCCACAGCTGAGGTGCACTAGAGGCATGTGAGTGAGGCTGAGAGTTATGCTGTAGGAGACTGATTAACCACACGGTGGAGTTAACCACAGAAATTTCTGTGGTTACATTTACTTTATCGGATAAATGCCTTTTACTGATATCTAGCTATCTTGAGTCAATCACATGTAAAATATAAAAATATTCATTAAAAGGCCCTCTAAATATCAATTGCCCAGAACATTAATGATGCCATTTACTTCAGGACTTCCCAGAGTCATTTGTTCCAGAAACCCCAGCTGTACAAAAACAGATTTATGTTTTAGTAACAACATTTTGTATTTTTAAATTGAATGTACTGCTCATGAAAAGTGGCAGATAAAAGAATAGGCAAGCCTTTGTTTACCTACGGAATGCATACTAAATGACTGGAGAGGGGCAAGTGTTCACATCCTACCACCTCTAGGAGGGAGAGGGTCAGTTTAATTGTGGATCCATGCCATGGCTACACAACAATACCAACTGTGATGATGACTTGTAAAGGTGGGCCACAGCCGGCCAAGAACTGGCCTGAAGCCACCAACTGGCCATCAAACACCCAGTGCATTATAACAACTTGCAGTCACTACTGGACTACATTAAAATGGCAAATGAAAAATGAAGTACCATATATGCCATGGCCACTCCTGTCGGCCATTCAGTTCAGCTGATTCAAATTTTTCAAAAAGTTTTAAAATTGTGAGTTGGAGTGTCAACATTTCAAGTCTTTGTTTCCTACCTTTTAAATGCCTCACCCTAATTTTTTATTGTTACCTGAAATTGGGCCAGCTAGTAAGTTTAGGGAGGACTAATGACCCACCAGAGTTTGGCAGAAAGCAGCATGTTTAGTATACTGATAGCTAAGCTCAAAAGAAGGGGTTGGGGGCACTCTCACACTTGCATGCTCATGCCCACAGGACAGGCACGGCCCTGGAGATGTCAGGATCCTTCAAGGTAAGTGTCCCATGACACAGCAATGGATGGTGCGATGAAGGTAAGTCTTCCTGAGGCTTGATGGAATGCAACGTGGCAAACCACTGGCCAGGCAGTCCGGGCGAAGGGCCTTCACGGGAGGTAAAATCTTGTGAGTGCACTCCCAAGCACATGGACCCTTCCCCTTTTAAGGTCCTGCTCCTCATGGCCTGTGATTAGAGATGACTTGGCTGCGTCTGGTTGGTCAGACTCCACCTCGGGCAGGGTCCATGCATTGGGTGTGTGATTGCTGCCTAATTAGAGTTCCAAACACCTTGTCTACCTGGGAGCTCTTCTGATCTTCCATCTGCTCAAGCAGCCCATTCATCCCACAAGCATTCCAGGAGGGAGTGGGAGGGGGAAAGCCACTTCACAGGTATTCAAAGAGGGAGAGGAGACAAAAGGAGGGGGGGGCTGTAACAGACCTTTTGAGCATACATGTTATACATAACATACAGATCACTGCTGCTCCTACAACACATATATCTTATACCTACTACTGGATACCTTCTACATATCTCATTTCACAGCAGCAAAAAGATTAGAAGTCTCACAAGATCAAGTCTCTTCATGGTCTCTCTTTTATTCATTACTTCTGCTTTGTCTTTCAGGATCGAATCCCACATTCAGTCCTTGTAAATTTTGCTGTGTTTATTGCCAGCATCAGATGCAGTGCCAAGAAAATAGGCCTTGGAAGGGGATTAACTCTGATATTGTTAATTTCTCTGAAATACCCTTGTAACATCTCCAGACAATGCATCTTTCATTGATCATTCTTAGTTTTGTATTCCAGACAATGTCATGGAGACAGCATTTCTCCTTGATCAGCATCCTACCCTTCCTGCAGGCTTTCTTAACTGAACATTTTAGCCTACATTTTCATCCTGCCATAGAGTCCTGTAACTGTTTCTTTAATCTGTTTATTTTGGGCCATTTGTTTTCCTTTAGCATGATGCAAATTCTACTGGAGCACATACTCAAGGAAGCAATATTTTTGCACTAATCTTGTATTCTTCTTCATCCTTCACACTGTGAGATATCAATTGTTTTTAGTATGCCTGACTTTGGAGAACCAAAACAGATACGGTTTGTGTGAGTTTGCATTGCCTGAAGTTAGCTTGGAATTTGAGGGTTGTATGTGGCTGAAAAGTCCTTGATAACCTGCAGCAAGCAATGCAGAAACTGAGAAATAGGTTTCATTGGGGTACAACAAAGTATTGAAATCCCCAGAGTAAAACCAAGAACACATGTATATCCCAAAGAATCCTGCCATACTATTATTGCTTACAGTAAAAGCACTGTGATCATGAAAACAATGCAAAATCCAAATGCCCCTCCAGCAAGCTCTGGGAATACTTCAGAGCTTGTATTCTGTGTATTTATTCTGCAGTTTGCTGTAGCTTCTGCTTTCTTTGAATGCATAGCTGAGAAGCTGATACATGGTATTGTATTCCAGATAGCTTCTTTGCTTTTCTAAATCTTTCAGTTTTCAGCTTCTCTTTAGCCTGTGCCCCGTGGCACCGCTGAACACGATGTTAAGTTAAACGTTGAAATGGTAGCTTGTTCTAAGGTATTAGAATTCCTACCAGTACTGAACATCTATTCTCTACCACTCTCTTGTCAATGCCTTCCTCTTAGCCAGGGCCATTTAACCCTGCTCAGAGCAGGTCTCCCCCATCACAATAATTAAAATATTTGGGGCTCCCATGCCTTGTCTCTAACAGTGGAACTGCACTGGTGGTACTAATGATGGGAAATTCAAAGAGAAACAGCGTATTGTAGGCAAGGCCATTGTTTGCAATAGCTTTCTCAGTCATCCTCTCAGCAGTAGGAGATTGGTGGAAACAAGTCTCAGACTCATTGTTGAAATGGTTATGAAAATAGGTCTTTGTTGTCTACGCTATCACTTAAGCTGTTTTCAATAACGTTGCATCCTTGCAGCAAATGATATTCAGTAGTGGTTAAGTTTCCTAGTGTAGACAATGTTCAACCACTTATTGCACAGATTCAGTCTGTCATGCTGTTTTCCACATTGGGAAGGAAAAGTGACAAGCATGGCATTTGTATTGGTTAGTTCTAATCTCCAGTTCTCCCTGCACACAGTTATAGTAATGAGGCAAGTTGTGTGTGGGCATGTGAACATGATTCTGTCTGTTGTGGTTTGGAGGAACCATTCGAGGAACACTGAAAATGCATATTGAATGTCCCTGTGGTACTGTCAAGGACAGAACCATGTAGCTACAGTCTCAGACTTCTGCTTCCACGAGCATATAGATGAGATGTGACTTAGTGCCATGCAACAGGGTGGCATGCAGACTAATGCCAGGAGTAAAACTGATCCCACCAGTAAAGCTTTTACTTTAAGGGAAATGTGTTCTCTCTTTCCCCAGGCTGTGAGGACAGCAGGAAAAAAAGGGAGACTGTGGGGGAGGGGGATGCATGGGAAGAGCAGGACGAATGAAAGAGGATTGTTTTCTTGATCATTAAAAATCTATCAGCATTCCTCTTTTGGAATGCATTTAAGTATTTTATAAGTGAAGCCCGATAAACCTGCCTATTTGTTCTCTCACCTAATGTTCCTCAATAGAGTTCCTTCTTTTGATTCCTTTTCTGCTTCCAGGCCCCTTCTCTTCATGAATAATGCTCCTGGCATTTTCCACCAGGTTTCTTTCTGAACCACACACTTGCTTACAACACATTCCATGCCAATGCCCTTCCTGGTTAGGCTTAAAACACGGCTAACTGTATGAAGATTTCTAGAGGCACTAGCACAGTTTCATGTGTCATCATGGAGTACAAGTGATGGAGAAAATGTAAAGAAATCACATTCACAGAACTTTTCTCAAGGCTGAATCTGCCCTCGGATGTATGCAACTCCAAAGAAAGTTGTGGTTCTAAGGCTTCAGATCCAGGAGGAAATTTCAAAGTCAAAGATTCTCAGTGTGCTAGAGAATTCCTTCACATTCTCTTATCTCCATTGTAAAGGGAAGAAAATCCCTACATGGTGCTGCCCTGAAAGGATATTTCTTACTTTCATTTTGTATTATTGACATTTATATTCACATGAGAACTTACTTAAATATACACTTAAAAGGAGAAAGAATCTTTCCTTATGCCTTTGAGAACAAAGAGAGTTTGAATTCTGGTTATTCATCAGATATTAATTCTAACCAAGTGAGCTTAAAAATACACAACTTATGAGGACAGGACTCACCAATCACCAATAGATATTAATGAGCCATATTCTTTCCTAGAGTAATTCAAAATAAATTGGTGAAGTTAAAATAAGGATGAATTTGATTCAAAGCACTTATGTGGATGACTGTTGGCACACTTCAAAAAGCAATATAGACACACACACATTCTCATGCATGCACATAACAATACACTTTTTAGGACTATCAATTAATTGCAATTAACTCACGTGATTAACTCAAAAAAAGTAATCACAATTTTAAAAAATAATTGTGATTAATTGCAGTTTCATTTACTCTATTAAACAATAATAAAATACCAATTGAAATGTATTAAATATTTTTGGATGTTTTTCTACATTTTCAAATATATTGATTTCAATTGCAACACAGAATAGAAAGTGTACAATGCTCACTTTATTATTTTATTAGAATATCTGCACTGTAAAAATGATAAAAGAAATAATATTTTTCAATTCACCTCATACAGGTACAGTAGTGCAATTTCTTTACTGTGAAAGTGCAACTTACAAATGTAGATTTTTTTGTTACATAATTGCCCCAAAAACAAAACAATGTAAAACTTTAGTGCCTACAAGTACACTCAGTCCTACTTCTTGTTCAGCCAATCGCTGAATGTCAAAGCTTGAAGGGACATATGAATCTTTAGCTCATCTGGAATGTAAATATCTTGCTATAACATCTACAACAGTGCCATATGAATGCTTGTTCTCACTTTCAGGTTACATTGTAAATAAGAAGCAGGTAGCATTATTTCCCGCAAATGTAAACAAACTTGTTTGTCTGAGTGATTGGATGAATAAGAAGTAGTCCTGAGTGGATTTGTAGTCTCTAAAGTTTTACATTGTTTCTGAGTGCAGTTATTTTTTGTACATAATTCTACAATTGTAAGTTCAACTTTCATGATAAAGAGATTGCACTATAGTACTTGTATCAGGTGAATTGAAATACTATTTCTTTTTCTTTTTTACAGTGCAAATATTTGTAATAAATAATAATATAATGTGAACCCTGTACACTTTGTATTCTGTAATGTAATTGAAATCAATATATTTGAAAATGTAGAAAACATCAAAAACTATTTAAATTAATGGTCTTTTATTATTGTTTAACAGCACGATTAATCATGATTATTTTTTTAATTGTGTGATTAATTTTTTTATTGCTTGACAGTTATACACTTTTTATATGTTTCAACTTTTGAATAAAAGGAAAACAGAGCAAGTTTAGCCTGTACTTTTTGTATGTGTGAAATTTAAAAAAATAATAATCATGAAATAATGAAAAGTACAAAAGGTAAATGACTTACAGCTTGTATATGTTACCAAATGCTGCTTGTTTCTTGGGATCTCTGATAGAATTATGGAATTACACAATTTTACAATTTGTCAAAGCTGCCAGACCAGATAATACTACATAGACATGACAGTTTTTTTTCTCTTGAAAGCACAAATGCAGCTCATATCTGAATGAATATTAACAGGTTTTAGGTGCTGTGTCAAAACCTTTGAAAGGGATTAAGATAATAAGAGAACAGATCACAGGGATGCACAGGTTTTGCTTGAATTGCTGTGGCTTAAATAGTTTGGGATCTAAAACAAAGGAGACAAATATGCTTCCCTTCCTACCTACTTTATAAAGTTGTAGCTCTCTGATTCTGTTTAAGAAGCATAGCATTTCTTTTTTGATACACACATAAATCAAAACTCACCAAAGGCAGTCTTGCATAAAGTGACAGCTGTTTATTTAAATTATGCTAGCCTCAATGTACAATCATCTTTCTCTGACAGACATATGTTCAGTTAGTGTATTAGAAATAGATGCACATATTGTTTGCCATAATGTAATGACTAGGGACTGGACAGCACCAGTTGCTCAGACAGTTGTACTATGTTTGGGACGTATTTAAAAAGAAAAATGTTTTTATTTTCTATTTTAATCAAATCAGTATCACATATGTTTCAAGAAATATTTTGACTCTGTTTTTGTAACAAGATATGAATAAATGATTACATTAATACTAAACAAACATGTCAAAAAAGTAAATGGTTAGTCTCAGGTTTACTAGTAAGTCAATAACTGGTTTGTGTTTGTTGAAAACATGATTTACTGGTAACTTTCATATCTGTTCATATCGATGCATGGGGATTATGTCAGTTGTCCCCATTAGGAAGTTTAATATGCAAGTTAAAGGTGAAATAAAATCTCCATAATTTAAAATAAGTTTTATTGCCTCCTGCTGTACTTAGGTATCAAAATTCACCTCCTTATAACACTGTTCAACAATATTTTTCTTGCTCAAAGGACTATGATATATGGATGGTTCCATTTCTCAGAGCTGGGTTTTATTAATTTACCCTTTTGTTGGTATTGCCTGAGCTATACAGTATTTGCTTGTCCTTTTCCTTTTCTTGTTTGTGTATGTGAATGTAATGTTAATGAAGGATACTAGATTGCTTGCCCTAGAGAATAAATTGCTCTCTTTACCTACAGAACAGAATCACAGGCAGTGATGATGTGATCTTCCCCACCCTTTTTAGGCATCGTACCTTGCTCCTGACCTTAAGTGGGGAGGTTCTTCTTGAGAGGAGAGGGGGTTTTCAATATATGAATTCAGATGGAGTAGATTTCTCAGATTAGCCCTGACAGCTAAAGCTCAGCTTTTGTTACTACTGCTTTTAGTCCCTTGTTCCTTCTCCTTAACATACCCTTTCCCACTCCAAATGCTATACAGAGTCCCAGGCATTATTGGCCAATTCTTTAATATGGTCTTATTTGGGGTTAATTCACATTCAGACTGAAACTTGGGGTTTGGTGTGTGCAAACCCATACAGGTCAAGCTTGAAGGAAATGTTTTTATGAAGCCTTTTGAAATAAAACATCTCTGCTTATCTCCTCTGGCTACCTTTGCTCTTTTAGATTCATACATTGTGGTCAACTGACTAAATAATTGTAAAGCTGCTATTTTATCCATTGTGTCAATAAAAACTTAATTTGATGACAGATTACAGGTGTACATTACTCATACAGGCGAGAAAAGAATTATGGAGAAATTGGTACCCACATTATACTCATTCCAAAGAGCACGTCCTGCATGTGTTATGCCATACTTATTACAAGTGGCTTTCATGATGTGGAATCAGGTGACTGTCTGCTCTGAAAAAATCATAAAGTTATCAATGGATTCTGAGGTGGGATGGCATGGGTGGTAATGCATGATCTCAACAGTAACAGTAAAGGAGTATGAAATAAAATGGGAGCTGCTTTTTCGTTGTAGTTAGTAAGTCCTTTTTTTTCTTTTTAGATTCCAACATGCATCCATCCTAGCTGCACACAATTGCCTTCCAGCTTACCTTTGTCTGCAGGAAGTTACATTATCAACAGAGAATACAGCAGAGATACTCATACAAAATACAGTGAAATGTAATAACGTTTCAATCCATTCAAAGTGCTTCAAGGCAGACTACACAATAATAAACAATGAACAAAGAGGATATATTTATATCCAAGGATTTTATAAAATACAAAAATATAATAATTGTGCTGGGAAAGAGGCGGAAAGTGTCTGTG
Organism: Mauremys mutica; assembly: GCF_020497125.1. NCBI lineage: Eukaryota > Metazoa > Chordata > Testudines > Geoemydidae > Mauremys > Mauremys mutica. Next base: position 31,145,833 of record NC_059080.1, on the reverse strand, counting down.
CAAGTGGGCTATTCAATGACCTACTTTTTGTATCATATTTAGCCTCTCTTTCTTCTTCCCTTCCCTCTTCCTCTCTGGTCATGCAGTCAAACACTGCGTAATGTTTTACATTAGTGCCTTCTCATTATTGACATTTGCTATACAAATATTTAAACAAATTAGAGAGCTTTTAGGAGTTCTCATTCCAAGGTCATTTATAGCATAGAGCTACTGCAGAGACCTGTGCAATGTCTTCTGTGAAAATGAAGAAAGTTTTAGTCTTCTCATGATAGCATTGTTTATAGTTCATCCGGCAAAACTTAGATAATTCCACCATCTGTGCCAGCACCAGTTCATCCAACAGCTTGGTGAATCCAGCTTGCCAACGCTTGGAAACATTTTTAATATTTCCAGCAATGAGGAGTTTTCTGTCTCATTCTTGGATACAAGACAGTGGCCTAGACTGGCCACTCTGAGTTTGAACTGCCTTTGTTCATAGTAGAGCTGCTCAAAAATTTTGATAGAACAATTTTCTGTCAGAAAATGCAGTGTTGTTGAAATGAGAACATTTCAAAGCAATGTGTTGATTTTGATGCAATTTTTGATGGTAAAAAGTTAAAGCAAATCATTGCAACTTCCTTGTTTGTTTTGATAAGGTAAATATTTCATTTTGAATAACGTTTTTATTTAATTTTGACTTCTATAATATTTAATATTAGTTTATAGTATAGACTATACAACACACAATGTATGTCATATTATGTTTCGCCATACTTGTTCTGAATCAAATTGGGTTATTTTTTGTTTTGTGGGAAATTTTAGAATTCAGCAATTTGTTCCAATTTGGAATGAAAACAAACTTGGAAATGATAGAAATTCTCTTTTCTAACCAGCTCTAATCTATAGCCTTTCAGTAAAGTTCACTGAGGTTCTGGAGAAGGTTGCTGCTTTCCCAGTGCCCAAGGTATCAGTTGACCATAAGTTGCCTGAGGCCCATTTTCACGTATACTGGACATGATTCAGGTTGGGGGAAGGATTTAGAGAGTATGATGTTTCCAGTTGTGATTGAGGAGGCCTATCTCCACCTGCTATCAATGAACTATGCAATTCAAGAACATTTCAGCATTGCTCAGGGTTCCTGGAGTGAGAGGTGGTTTCATTGTTCAGAAATCTTTTTCATGTATGGCTAAGTGTACACTGCGAGCTCGGTGTGTAATTCCCCTGCTAGCGTATGCATAATTGCACCAGATCTCAGAGCTGGCTCAAGTATAAATAGCAATATATCCATGACAGCACGGGTAGCAACAGTGGAGGCAGGGCTGAGCCATGCTGTGTACATACCCCTGGTTTCAGGCAGGTTTGTGCTTGGCTTGGCTCAGCAGAGCTTCTGCTGCTGCTACTCATGTTATTGTGGCTACACTGCAATTTATCTGATGAGAGCTAGTGTGTATGTGTACACGAGCAGGGGAATCACACCTCTAGCTAATAGTGTAGACATAGCCCAAGTCTTGAGATGATTTTCATCATTTCTCTCAGATGAGGACTTTGCTACAAGTATCCAGGCCGCCTTGACCTCCAGAATGCTTTATCATAAAGCCTTCTGAATTGGGCTGCTTTTCTAAAAACTGCTCAGAAACTACAGCTGGTGTAGAAGGCATGGGCCACTCTCCTAGGGCTAGTAGCTGGTGACACCAGTGTCCCATAATCCACATTGGCTCTGTCGGGGTTCCCTACCAACTCTGACCTCTAAGGTACAGATATTGGGACCCACATGAAAGACCCCCTAAATTTATTTGTACCAGCTTAGGTAAAAAACTTCCATAGGCACAAATCCTTCCTTGTACCTTGGATTAGGTAATGCTGCCACCACCAAGTGATTTAAACAAACATTTAGGGAGGGCCACTTGGAGCCCTACCTTCCCCAAATAATCCCCCAAGCCCCTACACCCCCTTTCCTGGGGAGGCTTGAGAATAATATCTTCACCAATTGGTACAGGTGAACACAGACCCAAACCCTTGGATCTTTAAACAATGAAAAATCAATCAGGTTCTTAAAAGAAGAATTTTAATTAAAGAAAAGGTGAAAGAATCACCTCTGTAAAATTGGGATGATAAGTACTTTACAGAATAACAAAAGACTCAAGAACATAGAGGATCTGCCCTCTAGACAAAACCTTAAAGTAACAAATCCAGGGATAACCTCCGTCTAGACAAAACCTCCCTCTAGACAAAGAAAATCACAAGCCAAAATAAATGTAAGCTAACACATTTCCTTATTATTATTTACTAATTCTAATTGAGTTGGATGGCTTGCCTTCTTGATCTGACTCCGGCAAGTACACAGAGCAGACAGACAAAGAACAGACAAAGCAAAGCCTTTTCCCCCTCCCAAGATTTGAAAGTATCTTGTCCCCTTATTGGTCCTTTTGGTCAGGTGCCAGCTAGGTTACCTAAGCTTCTTAACCCTTTACAGGTAAAAGGATTTTGTGCCTCTGGCCAGGAGGGATTTTATAGTACTGTATACAGCAAGGTTGTGACCCTTCCCTTTATATTAATGACAGGCTCTGTACTTACTTTCAGGTTCAGTTCAAGCCTTACAACTGAACTTGTAAGCCCAATGTGGTTTGGGTTAATTATGTGAGAGACTGTCCTTTCTCTGTCACATCAACTGAGACTGCAAAGGGTCAGATGGCAGTATCATTAGTAGCCTATCAAACTGATTTCCAGTTAACTGTGTACTTGTGACATGCTGAGCCCACACCAGTAAAAGTACTATTTCTGGAAGTTAGAGACCTGTGTCACTTTATTACAGTGTTACACTAATCAGTTTAATTTAATTCTGCTGGAGACCAAGAAAAAGACCATGACCTTAGCTTTTCTATTTTGAATTCCACTAGGCTAAGTGTGATGTATTCATTATATTTTATTTTAAAATTAAGGGTCATATTTTCAGCCTGGCCCTAACCAACCTCCAATTCTTTTTTTTTTTTTGGTCTGCAGTTGTAAAATAGGGTTTTTTAAGGTAAGTGTTTCCACATTGGAATTATTTTCAGATACAATTTGTCATTCATAATTTTCAGTCGCAAACAGATAGTAAGACATCTGTATAGCACAAAATGTGCCTGCGGTTATTTGAGCCTGCAAACTATGAATGTAAAAGATGGAGACTGCTGGTTGCAAATCATGCCCTTTGTTCACAACAAAGCACTAGGAAAAATTTCCAAAATTTGCTTTGTACCACATGTATATTTTAAGTACAGTCAAGAAGTCTACAGAGAGATCTAAGCCTATACGAAAAATGAAGCTTTGGATAAGCAGCACGAGGAAACAGGATACACATTGCTATATGGAGACACTGTAAACCTTCAGACTATGTCTTCACTGGAGAGTTAACCAAAGCTCTAATTAGGATGTTGCCCCTATCTTCCATCCTGTCCATAAACAAAATACCCACTGGGGTTGTGGTGGTTTCTACCAGGCCTAGTTGGCACAGCTGGGGCTGTGAACTAACCTCCACTACTGTTTTCACCTAGGCTGGTAACCCACACACTTTGCAGTGTGGACCCAGGCTAAATCACTCAAATACTGATAGTCCTCCAATGCCTTCCCACAATTCCCCCCATGTGCTCAGAATGACAAACATGTTCCCCCACAATTCACTGGGAAAAAAATATCATAGACCTACTCAGCTTATTGCAGCACAAAGAACCACAGGATAGGCCCCCAGCAGTTCTAGCGACACACACAGGGGAGTGTAGCACGAGTGAGGACACAGTAACTGGAGCATCTTTTTGCAATGTGATTGCTCACATCTAGGCAGTAACCAATTACCTGAGTTAACTAGGCAATGAAGACATATCCTTAGTTAACTGTATTAGAGGGGTAGCCGTGTTAGTCTGGATCTGTAAAAGCAGCAAAGAGTCCTGTGGCACCTTATAGACTAACAGACGTATTGGACCATGAGGTTTCGTGGGTAAATACCCACTTTGTCAGATGCATGAGTTAACTGGGAGATTGCCTAGATTACTATTTATCTTACTTCTCCCTTCCCACGCCCCAGAAAAACAAAATTTGAGGCTAGTCTAGGTAATAAGCATGTCTATTAGTAAGAGGATATGATAGGCTACAGGTTACTGGAGATTTCCAAAATTCTCAGCAGCTCTCATTGTTAAATGCCTAAAGAGCTGTTGGGTGCTAAGCTCCTTTAAAAATCTGGCGCACAGAGAATTGCCTACATTGGAGACATAGGTATATAATAATATCTAGACAGTGCTGATATCCTTGAGATAAACTGCAGAACCATGTGGTAAATTGCATGTGCTATGCCCTTTTGACTACCTCTTCTGCACTGTGCCGACTTATCTATCTCCCATAAGATGACTTCTAAAAATCCCAACTGCTCCACAGCAATTTAGCATGTGTGTATGTGTAATGTAGAAACATGATGCTGTACTAAGTAATGAATGACTGCAGCCTATATTAGATGAGTTCTTATAGAAATGAATTATTTTCTTCTGTAAAGTGTTCATGTACGAATAATAGCAATATATTTATATATAAATGCCAACTACAGTGATGAATGCTGTAGAAATGCCTATACATAAATAAAGTGCCACCTATGGTCAAAATATGTTGCAGCTGGGTTTTCCAGTTTAACAAGATAAATTTGATGCCAAGAGTCAGTATCCTGAATAGTCCTTGTGAGCAGTACATTGCAGGAAGGTAGAAAGCCTCTGTGTTTTAAGAATATAGAATGGTGGGAAAGAGATATTAGGAGCATCTTTAATAAAGGCAATGATCCCAGAAACTCTTGTTGAGAAGGCATGAGCTTCTTTAGAACTATCTAATCCTGTTCCTTTTGATCAAAGTGATTAGCCAAATGGTCTATAATTCTAGCCAATCAAATACATTTTCATTTGATTCAGAGCATGTCCCTTCTTTCAGTGTCACAGATACTGTATTGCCTTCTAAATATATTTTCTTCCCCATTGAATATTCAGTGCAATAAGGTTAATCATGATGAACTAATGTGTTATCAATGTAATATATATTTTCATATGAACTTTGATAAATGAACCATTGTTGTAAAGTTTTCCCACCTTTTATCCTGCCCTTAAATACTTTTATTGTATTTTAACATTCACTTCCAATTTTTAGGTGTTTTTTGGTATGTTGTCAGAACATGAATAAACTAACGCTTCTCAGGTTTGGGGATATCATCCAAGAATTTTCCAGTTATACTGTTTGATTAAATCTTTTTCACTACTTCCACATTGGTATGATTTAACTTCAACGCAGAAAGAGCAGACCCAATAAATCAATACTTTCAAAAAGGTTTTACTATTTAAGCTCTGATCCTGCAAAGAATTGTGCATGTGCTTACCTTTACACACTTGCAGTAAATTAGACTACTCTCAGTGCATAATGGTAACCTGTGCAAGTCATTGCAAGATTGGGGTCCATCATTTTCCTTGCCATGGGCTACCGAATGGCATTTAAAAGAAAACAAATACCTTGGAAGCTTGTACCTTAATCCTTCAGATACCTTTTTGCAGAAGATGACAATTTGACTAGGGGTCCTAGAGGCTCTAGTAATACAATAATCAGAAGCAGAGAGTCCCTTTGAGGGTCCTCTAGACATTGCTTGGTGCTGAAGACTTGGTGATTGAGCACACTGCTGGGGATACCCAGAGCTGTGAGCCTCTGTCACCTTTCTGCCTCAGCAAGAGTGAGTTTTGCTGGAGATTAGACTTTGTGTCAACTCCCTGTCACACCGAACTGTCTTTCTCATCAGCAAACTCCTCAAGGGTCTTTTGGCTCAACCTTGCTAGCAGGTAACTTGTGAACTTCATCCCCGAGCTCCTCAGAGATGTTTCTTTCCAATGCACAGCCCCTATCACTGTACATTCATAAAGAATACTAAGTTTGCTGCTCTGTTAGTACATCACAGCTTATTAATTTAACTGAGGAAAATACACCCTTCCCTTCAAACACTGAATTGGTTTATAGTAAAAGTAAAACAAGTTTATTAACAAAAGAGCATGGATTAAGTGATACTAAGTAAAAGAGATAAAGGCAGAGATGGTTACAAGCAAATACAAGTGAAAAACACACATTTAATCTAGCAAGATACAGCCTTTGTTCAAGATGGTTTCTTTTACACATAGTTTCCTTTCCAGCTTTTTACTGGCTGGCAAGGCCAGGTCCCATCACAGAGATCAAATCATTTGGTTTCTTTGTCTCTTAAGGTAAAGGATAAAATGGAGACTCTTTCTGTTCCTTATATCCCCAAAGGGAAATCTTTGTCTTACAAGTCAGGGAGGGCTTCTGCGGATTCAGTATCTTGTGTCTCTCTGGGATGGAGGAGCCATGTTTATTCTTTATCTTTTAAGTTCAGGAACAGCATAACCACCCTGGTTTACCTTGACAGGCTTGTTTTACAGCTAATATGTAAATTGAGGTGAACCCACATTCCTTTGTCTAGGACTGACCTATTTATGACCTTTACCTGGGCTAGACTGTCTTGTCTTACACATGTTCTAGTAACACCATACAGAGGAAATTCATATTTTCACATATTAAGTTAACACATACATTTTATTAATATCCAGTGCAATATTAACTTTCATTTGATACCTCATAAGGCACAGTTTATACAAATATTGTAGTAATGTGTAAGATGTGAATATAGTCATGCCTAGGGTAACTGTGGTCCATGACAAATAAGATGAACACACATGTATGCTCTATGGCTAGCTGCTTGGATACCAAGATGAGATGCACCAGGCAAAAATTCTAAAATATAATCCCTGAGCTACAATTTTCCCCAAAATAATACAGCTGTAGTATAATCCATAACAGGCCATCCACTATCTACATTTTACCCAATATAACTAACATATAACAGGAAAATCAGATCTGACAACAAGATCAGATATAACCATATTTTGGACTAGAATATCCGAATCTTTGAGCACTCAAAATAGTAAAAGTAAGAGGTATTTAGAAAGACGTGGCTAATCCTGGTGACAAAGAGAGATTATTATCATTTGACACAGTTTGTAGGAACTGGGTAAAATCCTGCTTCATTGAAGATAATGGGAAATCTGCCATAGATTCCAATAAGGCCAGGATTCCATCCACTATCTTTTCTCTCTTCAGAATAAATGGTTTCTGAATTTTGGATTGCCTTATGTAAATATGGGAATGTGAAGGGGGCATATATATGTTTGGCTTCTCTATGCTTTTAGGGATACATTGCACCTCTGCACACTGTCCGTGCCCTCATTTGGAACATGAAGGAATAGAGAACACTAAGATCACAGGTTGCGCTCTCTAGGCTCCCCCCCCCTTCTCTCTTGGATGGAAGCAGTGCTCGGCTTTGCAGCTGGGGGATTGGTTAGGCTGTGGTTGTTTGAACTTACTGACAAGGGGGAACAGAAAGGATTTATGCTGTGGGGGTGGAAGAAGACCAGTGAGTATTCAGCCCTAAGATAGAGCCCTCGTGAGGTGCTAGCCAGGTTATGCCCTCCTGCAGTGGTGTGGAAAGATTGCTATTAGATAACACCTCCACATCAGCGAGAGAAATGATTTAAGAATCCTCTTGCTTCTTTTCTTTGTTATTCACCATTATTTTTGAAATTCAGCTTGGATTGGGGATTTCCAACACACACAACATTATGAAAGTAAGTGTTGTTCCTTGATTTAAATGGCAACACCAAATTCCAACCTTGATGATTTAGAGTTAAGAGGTATGTTTTGCAAGTAGATGCAGTGATGACCACAGGTTGTTCTTGCCTTGCCCAAGACAGATAGCATATTTTGCAAAATGTATTTTTGTTTGTTTAATAAGCTTTCTGAAGCAGCTGAGCTTCCTCAAAGAGAGTGCATTTTTAAATTTGTTTAAAAATGCAACTCCATCCTAGAAGATCAAGTTTTCTGCAGGCCACCTGAGTAGCCTATCAGGGAGTCAGAGATATACAAACCTGACTTCAGGTGATACGACAGTACAGTGGAGGTTATGTGAGGGATCCTCTGGTCTGGAGATGGTTAGTTTTAAACTTTATTTCTGATGCATAAGGGACTTGGTTTAGCCAAACGTTTGCAATGTGAGTATGTGGGAGTTGATACACCTCAAAAGATCAGATATTTGTTTGCCCGTCACTAATTCCAACAGAGAAATAACACAGCATTATGGAAGATATATAGAATCCATGAGAACTCAGTACAGTCCCAGAACATTCTGTGAAAGTGGTGGGACGAAAAGGCTAAATGCTCATTTAAATCTTTTGAATCATAAAATCTCCAGGATCAGGTAAGACCTGTCAAATCTTTTTCAAAGGCCTGGTCTACACTGGTGAGGGGGGATCGATCTAAGTTACGCAACTTCAGCTATGTGAATGACGTAGCTGAAGTCGACGTACTTAGATCTAATTACCACGGTGTCTTTGCTGTGGTAAGTCGACTGCTGACACTCTCTCGTCGACTCCGCCTGCACCTCTCACTTGGTGGAGTACCAGAGTTGATGGGAGAGCGCTTGGCGGTCGATTTATCGCGTCTAGACTAGACACGATAAATTGACCCCTGCTGGATTGATCTCTGCCTGTCGATCCAGCAGGTTATGTAGACAAGCCCTAAGTGTCTCACAAGAAACCCTCTTCTGCAATATGGAGCAGCAGAAGTTTCTTGCTAAACAAGCTCGTGCTTGTAAAACAATGCTGGTGTCAGCATTTGCTCTCAAGACAAGAATTTCAGCTTCTCTTTCAAGTTGCACAGAATACCTCTGAGGACACATGAATAATCTGATTCTTGACACTTTGTTACCCCTTTCCCATGTAACACTCAGTGCTTGATCCCCTAGTACAAATATCTACCTGTTGGCTTTTTTGTTACATAGTTGAATCATTCTATACTTTACACCAGTGGTCCCCAACGCAGTGCCCGTGGGCGCCAGGGTGCCTGCTGGGGCATTTATGTGCACCCACCTAGTGCCCAGCAGGGGAGAGAAGCTGCAGCCCCACGCCTGCTGGGGACAGAGAACTTAGGGCTGCAGGCTGCAGGCGCTGGTGTTCTCTGTCCCTGGCAGGTGCGGGGCTGCGGCTTCTCTCCAGCTTCTCCGGGGCTGCAAGCTGCGGGCACCGGTGTTCTCAGTCCCTGGCAGGCATGGGGCCGCGGCGTAAGCCAGAGAGAAGCCACGTCCCCGCGCCTGCCAGGGACAGAGAACTCCAGGGCTGCAGGCTGCGGGTGCCGGTGTTGTCTGTCCTCCCAGCTTCTCTCTGCACTGCCCAGAACTGGCGCCAAAAAAAACCCCAAAACAAAAAAAAATGCTCCAACTCTGCAGAATGGATGGAATGCCATCCTGTAGCATGTGCTGCCCCAGGCACGTGCCTGCTCCACTGGTGCCTGGAGCTGGCCCTGTATGTGAGTAATTGTTGGCGCCCGCCACACTCTTCTGAAAACATGAATGTGCTACTTTACACAGTCAAGACTACTCTCCAAGGAATGGAAGACTTGTTATTTCAGACCCAGTATTGCAGTGATTGACTTGGGTGGTTTTTGAATAAAATTCAAGGTGCCAGTAGCAGTCAGGGCTTCGTAAATGTCTGGATTTTCAGTTTTCTACTGAAACGGAACTCACTCCAAAGCACTGAGACTTTACTGTTTCTTGCTTGTGACCTAACATTTGTTCAAGTATGTACTCTGGTGTCTAGCAAAGTCCAGCCATCACAAACTGTTTAAAAAGTAAAATAATAAAGGATAGAGGTAGTGGAACAAGGAGCTTGGGAAGTTTGTCCAATAATATCAGAGATAAGCAGTTTCGATTTTAATTTTATAGCTTTCAATATTTTTTTTCTGAATTGAGGAATGAATGCTGTGTATTTCTATCATTTTCCTTGATTTGCTATTCTTGCTTTTCACTCAGTTCTCTTGAATCTTATTGATTCCTACATTAAGAGTTTGAGACCTTTTTTCACCTCTTCCTTATGGCCTCTGCAATTTGATTTCTAAAAATCGATATACTGTAAATAGAGATGTTACTATTCCTTGCTTGCCAAATTTGAAAAAACCCAAAGCAAATCAAAATTCTGACAGAGAATGAGTAAAACTTACAGAAGAATGTTACAAGGACAGCCAAATGTTTTCAGCATACCAGAATAGGGCTAAGATAACAAATTATGTATACTGTAAAACTGGTGGGGAAAAAACTTTGACAGAACCATTTTCCACTGGAAAATGCAGTTTTATTGAAATTCAAATGCTTCACAAAACCATGTTGATTTTCCTTAAATTTTGTTTTGGAAAACACTGTAAAAACATCCCAATTCAACACGTGTGAAGTATTTCACTTTTTCATTTTGAAACTACTTTTTGTTTAAATTTTTATTTTGTATTATATATTATAATTTTAAAATTAAAATTGAAATGAAGCATTTTGAGCATTCTGAACCTGATTTGAGAATTTAGCATTTTTCAAGTTTTGTTCTGACTTGGAACAAACACAAATTGCAAATCTCAAAATCCTTCATGAAAGGGAATTTCTGTCTTCTGCTCCATTGTGTAGTACACAGCATTTGTCATTCCTGTTTTAGGAGATGTATATTTGGTTGCAGGCTCTATACTTTGTTTTTGACAGTTCAGAAATTTAGTATTTAGACTGTTAAATTAACATTGAGCATCTATCATATAATGATTGGAAACCTTGTAAATATGAAAAACAAAAACAAAATCCACTCCCTCATAGTATACAAAAAGAAAGCATCCTGTCTTCTGCAGATTCAGGGGAAGCTCTGCTGTCCTAGTGCCAAAGGAAGAGAGGTTTCTAGTTTAGAATAAAAATCATATTAACCCAGGTTTTTAATATATTATTTTATCTCCTATGTAGGGGGATGTTCAAGGTTTTTAAAAATAGAAATAGACTTAAAAATAACTAGCAAAAGTAGCTGCTGGATTGCCCATGGAATCAATAGTGAACATTGTGCAAATCAGAAACCTTAACTCAAGTTATCTGAGCATTCAGGTAAGCCAAATTGCAATCAATTTTGACTCATATGTTGACAGTGCAAAGCGGGGATAACTATGTGGTTGGGGATAAATGGACTTTGATTACCTTGGATCCATTTACTGGTTCAGGAAGAGCTATGCACAGGGCTGGATTAACCCATTACTGGATCCTAGGCAAACATTCACTTCTGGGGCCCCGCTTCAAATATGAATAACAACAAACAGTCAATAAATGGAAAGAAGGGGAAAATACATTTGCATGATGTTCCCTCCCATACATTTCACCGTAGTAAATTCCCATCCCAGCCTGTTCACTTCCTTCTCCAGCAGCAATAAGTGGTTTCTTTACCAAGTGCTTTGTTGGGAATGGCAAAGTGAGTCTCAGCTGTGTGTCTGGCTCTGCCCACTCATCCACTGGTGCAGATGTGTGTGCTTATTGAAAAAAGGTCACTTACTTAAGTGAGTGGTAGTGTGATCTTGCATATGAGGTCATAGCACCACATGAATTTGCTCAGCTGCTCCTCTGTCATGAAGAAGAAAACCCTGAGACAAATTTGAGTGGTTCTTTGAGTGCAATCACATTTGCTAGGTGGCAACACTAGTCACTCAAGTAAGGGACCTTCTTTGTTTGTTTGTTTGTTTTTTAATAATCACCCTTCCTCTCCAGAATATAGGACCTATGCAAGTACCTATTTTGCTTATGAGTTAATATAGCCCTAGTTATGCATACCCACATTCTAAAAAAAAAGGGCCTCAGTCACATATTGAGTTTAGTTAGTGTTCTGACTCTAATACATAGTTGAATTAATTCCTGATTAAAAAAAATCCTTCCCATAGTTCTCAAAATTCATTGAGGAGACTGAGAAGGGTTCAACCGTTGATTGTTACCCTTCCCAGAATCTCTGCAGTGTATTCAGTTAGAATCATCCCACAATAACTAGGTTACTTTAGGTCAATGGTTCTCAAACTTTTGAACTGGTGACCCCTTTCACAAAGCATGTCTCTGAGTGTTACCCCCCCCCTTATAAGTTAAAAACACTTTTTGATATATGTAACACCATTATAAATACTGGAGGCAAAGCAGGGTTTGGGGTAAAGGCTAACACCTCACCAGCCCTCCATATTATAACCTGGTGATCCCCTGAGACGTCCTCACCCCCAGTTTGAGAACCTGTGCTTTAGGTGGTGTCTTATCTCAGAAGAATTATTCCTTTATATCTTCTCTCTTGGGAATTTCATTGTCTAGAGAAGAACCGACTAATTAGTCACCTATAAGTCCTAAGATCTGAGGTGCTTGCAAGATACTTTGAGACAAACGTTGTTTGTTTTCCACATCATGAGGAAAGAAGTTCAGACTTCCATCAGAAACATCCCTTGGTTGGATGGAAATATCTCTACTCTTCATTAGTGTCAGTTAAGGAGGACCATACAGGTGTTGGCCATGACCTGAAGAAAATGGATGAGTAAGAGGATTTTGGTTTGCTTTTTAACCCTAATTTACAGTTTGGTGGTGGGAGAGAAGGAGGCGTAAATGTACCAACAAACTATATATTGGTATGTACAAAGGCAGGTGCTTGAATAAAGAAGTGGATATTCTGCAAATGTTTCTTGGGTCTAATTGAAAATGTGGGACTTATAATAGTGGAAGCTCTTTGGAAAGATGGGATCAATTAGATCTTATTTATATCAATGTATCCTACAGTGGTGCTTCCAAAAGTTTTAAAAGTCAGACCTTGTCTACACTGGCAAGTTTCTGCTCAGTAAAGCAGCTTTCTGTGTTGTAATTCCCGAGGCGTACACACTGCCAAGCCACTTAGTGTGCAGAAACTGCTCAGTTGCAGCGCTGTAAAAAAACCATCCCGACAAGAGGCGTACAGCTTTCTGTGCCAGAGCTACAGTGCCGTGGTGCCAGTGTAGATACCCTGCACTGGGTATCTACTGGTCAATTACAGTGCTGTGATTGGCCTCCAGGGGGTTGACCCACAATGCCTGTTCTCGCCTCTCTAGTCATCGGTTTGAACTCTACTGCCCTGCCCTCAGGTGACCAACTCTGAGCCCCACCCCTTAAATTACTTGGGAATTTTGAAAGTCCCCTTCCTGTTTGCTTGGTCACATTTGCAGTGGTCTCAGCACATCTTTCCAGGTGACCATGCCTGTTCCATGCACCAGGCGATCCCCCGTTTGGAGCAATGCCAGGCTGCTGGACCTCATCAGCATTTGGGGAGAGGAGGTTATCCAGTCCCAGCTGTGTCCTGTTGTAGGAATTATGATATCTGTGCACAAATTTCACTATGCATGCCATGACTGGGGCACACTGCAGTGTAGGGTCAAAGTGAAGGAGCTGCAGAATGCCTACCACAAGGCACGGGAGGCAAACCACCACTCTGGTGCTGGGCCCACGAGCTGCCAGTTTTACAAAGAGCTGGATGTGATATTTGGTGGTGCAATACTACTGCGAAGGCCACTATGGGTACTTTCTGGGTGGCTCACATGCCAGTTGAGAGTGGACCAAGCCAGGAGGAGGAAATCTTGGATGAGGATGTGGAGTGGGAGGGGGACCCAGAGGTGGAGGATGACTTGGAGATCAGAGGTGCGTGCAGCCAGGAGCTCTTCTCTGGAGGAGGCTAGCCTGTCACAGCTGTTGGAGCCTGGTGAAGTGCAAACAGGAGAGGAGGCCTCTGGTAAGTGGCTTTGATTTTGGGAATCGCTGAAGCGAGTTGTTGGGGGCAGGAGGGTTACAGAAAGCAGGCTTGTAACTGTATGATGCACATACCACCACATGCCTCGTCTGAGTGGCGGAACAGGGTGTTGATTGACTCCCTCACTTCACAGGAACCTGCCTCAGAGATCTCCAGGAAACTCTCAGACTTACTGGGCAATCCGCTGCCACCGGTTCTTTGGCAGAGCTGCTTTGTTTTTTACCCCATGAACAGTAACTTTCCCATGCCACACTGCCTTCACAGGGGAGATGGGACCATTGCTACGCACAGACGAGCTACATAAGGACCAGGGCAGAAGCCGCAGTCTTGGAGAAGATCCTTCCTTGATTCCTTGCTCACCTTTAGCAGCGAGATATCTTCCATAATGAACACAGCCTGTGGAAAATGTGGGAACAGCAATGACTATAAGCCCCCCACCTCTACACTGCTGGCTCTTCCAGCAGCTCCCATTGTCCCGGAGCAGCGATCTACAGCCAGTGGGAGCTGCGATGGGCCGGACCTGTGGACGGGGCAAGTAAACACACTGGCCCGACCCACCAGGGGTTTTCCCTACACAAGCGGAGACCCTTGTTTGAGAAACCCTGCGTAAAAGGTTGCGTTTTGGCATCACAGATATGACCTTGGAAGCCCAGCCTCCCTCTTTGTTATTGCCAGCTGAACGGCTGCACAGGATTAGAAAACAGCCACGAAGAACTAAGGAGGCATTTCTGTGTGATGTCATGATGCACTCCGCAGCTGAAATACAAGAATTGAAGGAGTGGCTGCACAGCAAGAACAGGGACCGAAAGGAGAATGTGGTGTTCCAGAACAAAGCCATGGCGCGGCTCTTTAACGTTATGGAGCGCCAAGTGGACTCCAGGCGCTACTAGTTCTTCAAATCGAGCAGCTCCGCACCCGCCCTCCCCTGCAGCCACTGTCACAAAACTCTTTCTCATGGGCCCCCCAGACACTGCCAACACCAGGGCCACCCGGGGGGGGGCAAAGGGGGCAATTTGCCCCGGGCCCCGGGCTCCGCAGGGGCCCCCAAGAGAACAGCTGAGGCTCCTGCCTCCGCCCCTCTCCTGGAGCCCTAGCGCATCAAGCGGTGTCCTCAGACAGCGCCGCAGCGTGTCTCCGCCGGGGCCCCTGAGCCCCGCCCCGCCCAGAGCCGCGTGGTGAGGGGGCGGGGCTGGGAGCTCCGGGCTGAGCTCAGCTCCCTCCGCTCGGCGTGGAGCTCCCAGTCCCGCCCCCTCACCACGCGGCTCTGAGCGGGGCGGGGCTCAGGCCCCGTCGGAGACAGGCTGCAGCTGTTCTGCGAGGCGCTGAGACTCCGGGTGAGGAGGGAGCCGGGGGTAAGAGGCTGGGGCCGGGGGGTTGGCTAAGAGGCAGGGAGATCTAGGGACAGTCAGGGCACAGGGAGGGGGCAGAGGTTGGGGGAGCGGTCAGGGGGCAGGGAATGGGGGGGTTTGGATTGTGGGTGTTCTGGTGGGGGTGGATAGGTTCAGGGCCGCCCAGAGGGGGCAGCGCAAGAGGGCGCAGGAGCTTCTTTGCTCCCGGTCTTCGCCAGCAGGGGGTCCTTCCGCTCCGGAGCGGAAGGACCCCCCACTGGCGAATTACCGCCGAAGCGGGACCTGCCCCGAACACCAGGCTGCACTTCGGCGATGGGTCCCGCTTCGGGGCACTTCGGCGGTGGGTCCCGGAACGGAAGGGCCCCCCACCGCCGAAGACCCCGGGCCCCTGGAATCCTCTGGGCGGCCCTGGCCAACACACTCTTATTAACCTCCTGGCTCCAGTCTGTACCTGGTGCATTCCACTCCTGCCCCGTCACAGTCCAGCACTGTGGACTCCCAGTACCTACTGCACTCAACACCCATCCCTCTGCAGTTTAGCCCTGCTGAAATACAGTACCCACTGCACTGTAATCGAAAGGAAATGGTTGGATACGATACCTGGACATACACAAATCTTTAACCCCACCTCCTCCTGGGACCCCACCTCCTCCTGGGACCCTCCCTTCCCCCATCCCTCTCAGTGCTGATGCGTTTTTTTGTTTGTCTCTCTCTTCTGGTTGTTGTTTTTTAATAAAATAATTGTTATGGTTTGAAAGCAATCTTTTTTACATTAATTGAAAGCAAACCCTTCAACGCAACAGGAAATTTTCTTAAACCTTCATAGTGCATCGTCTGCACCAATCACAATCACCTCCTAGCATTACCAGCACTGCACTCCCAAGCATAGCAACAAATATTAGTGGCTTTCAGCTTCAAATTGCTGCCTCAAGGCATCCCTGATCCTTATGGCCCCACGCTGCACCCCACTAATAGCCATGGTCTCTGGCTGTTCTAATGCAGCTCCCAGCTGCTGAACATCAATGGTCCAGCCCTGGGTGAAGCTGTCACCCTTCCCTTCACAAATATTATGAAGCATACAACACTCAGCTATAGGGTAGGAATATTGTCATCAGCCAGGTCCAGCGTCCCATATAGGCAGCACCAGTGAGCCTTTAAACAGCCAAAAGCACACTCAACAGTCATTCTGCACTTGCTCAACCTGTTGTTGAACAGCCCCTTGCTGCTGTCAAGATGCCCCATGTATGGCTTCATAAGCCACGGCATTAAGGGGTAGCCAGGGTCTCCCAGGATCACAATGGGTATTTTGACGTCCCCTTGTGGTGATCTTCTGGTCTGGGAAGAAAGTCCCTGCTTACAGCATCCTGAACAAGCCAGTGTTCCGAAAGATGCGTGCATCAGTCAAACAGAATATTGGTTCAACAGTGTGGGATCCATTCCTGTAGACCGAAGAGGCAGAGCAAAGCGCACAGTACACAAACCATTGAAAGATGGCGCCAAATGCAAACTGAAGCACAGGAATTGCTGGGATGCAAAGCAATGCATCACAGGGCCTTGGGATGGGACCCAGGATGCCCCACAGGATGCTCTGCCTTCCCACAATTCTTAGCAGCAGAAGAGGAAGAGATTCTCTGTGGGATAGCTGCCCAGAGTGCAGTGCTCTGAATACAGCTGCAAGTGCCGCAAGTGTGAACACGCTCCCAGGCAGCTGACAGTGTGAACACACAACAGCAGTTTCCCTTCAGTGCTCTCTGAGCGGTGCTGTAACTGCCAGCGCTGAAACTCTGCCAGTGTAGACATACCCTCAGTATTTAGTAGACAGTCTAACCAAGCTTTATGCTCCCAACTTAAACTTGTAGAAGGGAGGCAGGCTTGAATTTCACAGGCTCTGGCAAGACCTTTTCCTTTGGTGAATGCCAAGGGATACAAGACTACATACAGAGAGCTGTACTTCCAGGAAATTGGCTTGCCTCTTCCAACTACTCCTGGCCTCAAACCACAAAATCCGTCAAGATATATGACTAAAAGCCTGAGGATGCATGTTGCTTGTCACAACTGTATTGGCTTCAAGTTTCCTTTGAAAAGAGAGTGCTATACATGAAGTGCAACTTTTGAAGGTTCTGAAGGTGGCAAAGGAAGCTTTAAATGGCAAGAGAGTCTATTATTTTATATCTGACATTATTTATCAATGGTATAAAGCAAGAAATCTGGGGACGGGCATCTTCTGGTTTCTTTTAGTTCTGACTTCAGTCCTTCAATAGTCTGAATCATCAATCTCTCTCTCCTTGGCTTAAAGAAAGCATCCTTAGAGAAGGATATTGTGGCCAGCAATTTTATGTGCAGCCAAATCTAAAGTATGAGGGGAAGATGATGTAGGTCGTTGCTGGTCGATGAGATTTTAGGACTTAACTAGTGTTTTTGCTTTTGTTGCTTTCTATCAATACCTTTATCTTTACTTAGTACTTTATGATTAAATACCGCACATACAGTATTTGTGAAATCTCAAGGCAGCCACAACATTGTTCAGGGAAGTTTTGCTAGAGCCTTTAGGCCAGTGGTTCTCAAACTTGGGCCGCTGTTTGTTCAGGTTCGGCAGATCCTGGCTGTAGGCCAATGGGGGCTGCGGGAAGGCTGACCAGCATGTCCCTCAGCCCGCGCCGCTTCCTGCAGCCCCTATTTCCCTGGAGCAGCGAACCGCGGCCAGTGGGAGCCGTGATCAGCCGAACCTGCAGATGCGGCAGGTAAACAAACCAGCCCGGCCCACCAGGGGCTTTCCCTGAACAAGTGGCAGTCCAAGTTTGAGAAACACTGCTTTAGGTTACATATCTGCTGAACGTTTCTGCAAAAGTAATCATTCAAGCCGGTTTGTTGCTAAATGGGAGTATTTAAAAATAACTGTGAACAGGCTTCAGAGGTAAATGAAATTAGCAAAACCAATCATGTTGTCTTCCACTGGGACAAGAGCGGGAGAGGGGAGGTTGTGGGAGCAGTAAATAATTTTATGGAGTGTTTAAGGTATCTGTAACAGGGTGCTTGCTCTCGGGTTGGAGAACCTGGGGCTAAAGAAGATGAGCTCCACGTGAGGGGAATCTGATAATTTCAAACGTAGAAGGCAGCAGAAAAGGGGGGAGGTGGTTGAGAGAAGCTCAGGAAGTAGGAGATACTAACATCAAAAGGAAGCAGGGCCGAACTCCTCTCAGATGGAGCAGTCTGACAGTGGAAGGGCTCTGGATGTGGTTGAAGAACTGGAAATAAGTATGAACTCTTGAACTGTGATTTTGGACTTTGTCTTGGGCTCATTGAGGATTGTTTGGATTATTTTATGAATAAGGACTCTGAGGTCTAGGTGAACTTTATTTGATATTAAACCAGCCGAGGAAGTCTTTGGTGTGGCTCACAGCAGCCCGATTTGGAGTGCTTAAAGGGACCAGAAGAAGGGGCTGGGGGCTAATAGGGGCAGAGTGCCTGTAAAGTGGAGGCGTCGCTTCCAGCAGTTCCCATTGGCCCGGAGCAGCGATCTGCGACCAGTGGGAGCCGCGATTGGCCAGACCTGTGGACGGGGCAGGTAAACACTCCGGCCCGGCCCGCCAGGGGCTTTCCCTACACAAGCGGCGACCCCTGTTTGAGAAACCCTGCTGTAAAGTAATCTGTGCCCCTGAAGGAGCTCTCAGTAAGTGACCACAGTGCTACAGAATCATTACAGTCTAATGTTAACTTGCTGCTATATTTAGCAAGTAATTTCTTCGGATTTGAGGCTAATGTAAAATAATTCAGACAACACTGCTATGTTTTGTAGTTTAGATGTTTCCTGTATTTTGTCTTAAGATTTCCAATACTGTTGCCATAATATAAGAAAACTGGAACAATAAGCTCCAATGTAAAGCAGTTGCCCGTGCTTGATATCATTATCTATGGAGCTACTTATGCAATTTGTTAGTCTGTAGTGCCCCAAATAAATATTTTAATAAAAACCTGAAAAGATAGGTGGGGATATATTTTTCTAATAATAGAAAAAAGATCATATTCAAACTTACCTAATTTTGTCATAGCCTATTCATACGCCTATGTATAGTCAGCCATAATTGCTCTAAGATTCACATCTCAGACAAGATTTATATTTTTTTCACTGAAATACTGAATGAGTGATTATAGGGAGTATATTAGAAGCTGGTGTGAATTATTTAAGCTTCATTTTGGCTTTATATTTCAGATTTAATGATTCTTCTACCACTTGGTACTACATGGAGTACTGTCATAGTATTGCTTAGAGCTGCTTGAAATTTGTTGACAATTGTTTTCTTACTGGAAAATGTAACTTGAGGGCAATCAACTTTTTCCCACTGGAAAATGCTAATTTCAATAAAACTTTTTCCCCCCTGATTGGGGTGGGGGAAAAGTGAAAACACCAGAAACCCAGGATTGCTTCTAATCAACCTTTGAAAATTAGAAAAATATAGTCTTCTTCTTCCACCATTTACCAGTTAGAATAAGTAAATTAATATGAGAGTGGATTTTCCTGCACTTGTAAAACTTTCCCCCTGCCTCCTTCAAGTGGAAGAAAAGAGGTGGGGTTTTGGGGTTTTTTTGGGGGGGAAGGGTGGTTAGGGGAGGAAAAAGCAGGGAGAAAAAAGCAGGGAGAACTCCAAAAAGAAATGAAATGTGTCCGTTTTGAAAAACTGAAACAGACAACAGATTGGAAAGAAATGTTCATTTGGCTATGAATCAACATTTCAAAATTGAATGAAATGTTGTCACCTGTTTCTAAATGTCCTTGTGATGGGGAGGGGGATGTAAATTACACATGGCAGTGACAGAATCATGGGCACCTGGAGAGCCCAATTAGCTCATTTGGTGGCATGTGGAAGGCAGACAGGTAATTAAGGATTAGACACAGCTGGGGGAAACCAGACCTATGGGAAGGACTGCATGGCAATAGGGGGAGGAAAGTGAGGAGAGAGGTCTTTGGGAGTTTCCTCTCCCTGGGAAGAGAACCACAGTGGGCACTGTAGGAAGAAGGAGCTTGTGCCCTGGGACTGTTACAGAAGTGAGTGGGCAGTGCGGGAGGAGAGGGACTCCATAAGCAGCCCTAGGAGAAGAGAGGTTTGGACGCTCATGTCAGGGTCCCCTCCCCCCACTCTGAACTCTAGGGTACAGATGTGGGGACCCACATGAAAGACTCCCTAAGCTTATTTCTGAACTAGGATTAAAAACTGAGCCCAGAAAGTGTGGAAAATTCTCCCTTGTACCTTGACATTGGTAATGCTGCCTACCACCAAGTGATTAGACCCTAGGGCAAACAATCAAGGACCACTTGGAGTTCCTACTGCCCCCCTAATATTCGGCCCCAAGTCCTACACCCCCTTTCCTGGCTGCCTTGGGAAACCGCCACTGAGCACCACCTCATTTGTTTTTTTAGGACACTAAAAAAACCAATCAGATTCTTAAAAAAAAAAATCAGAACTTTGTTAGAAAGAAAAAAGGGTAAAAGAAGCATCTTTGTAAAATTAGAATGGAAGATAATCTCACAGGGCAATCTGATTCAAAACACAGAGGATGGGTCCCTGGCAAAAGGGGTGGGGCAAAACTTTAAAATTACAAATGGCCAGAAAACCAGGAATATACCTCCCAGCACAGAGAAAATCACAATACAAAATAAAAGTAAGCTAACACATTCCCTTGCTAGTACTTATTAATTCTAATGGAGTTGGATTGCTTGCTTTCTTGATCTGTCTCCAGCAAGCACCCAGAACAGACAGACACGGAACAGACAAAACGAAGCCTCCCGCCTCCCCCCCAGATTTGGGGAAAAGTATCTTGTCCCCTTATTGGTCCTTTTTATCGAATGAAGGTGTAGGCAAAACAGGGCTGCTTAAAACTCTTTACAAGTAAAAGGATTTTGTGCCTCTGGACAAGAGGGATTTTATAGTACTGTATACAGGAAGGTTGTTACCCTTCGCTTTATCTTTGTGCTTTAATCAAATCCTATGTTGCCTAGGCTCAGCAAGTGGAGCACCAATCACATGATCGTTCCCTACACAGTTAAAGAGTGCTGAGCAAACAATGGGAGCAAAAGAATGCTGGGCTGGGTGGATCAATATCCCAGTACACTCTACATGGTAGAGAGGGCCATAATAGCGTGACAGAGTAGGGTGAAGGGGTGTGAGGTCTGAGAAGTAAATAGCAGACTTTGTTTATCCAGTCTAAAAAGCTGGATATGCTACTGGCTTTCTCTTTTAACTTGTTCCTAAATTATATAAATTGATATATAGTCCCAAGAATAGTTATGGGTGAGTAAAATAGAGCTGATATTTGCTCTATTGTAATTCTTATATGGGATCAGATGGATGTAGCAAATGCAACCTCTCCCAGCTCAGTCATTAGCTGAGTGTTAACAATGTAGCTAGGAACATGTAAAAACAGCATTAAAGGCAATGTTTTTTTTTTCCTGCATGTAGTGGAAGAATGTGAGCATGCTTGTCTGGACTGAGATAGACATTGGATCTTGGGTGCCTGATAGCCTGGTGGAAGAGGCACTTTGACCGTTATTTTGTGGGGTTTGTTCTGAATCCAATGGGAACCCAGCAGATTGGATAAAGGGTATATCTTAAGAAATAGAAAGAAAGGAACTGCCTCTGGCTACAGGTGTGGAGAACTGTACATGGTAGATGGAGTTCTGAAGACAGATTTTCTCTAATGGAGCTTTGCTGCTGCTGTTGCTAAACTTTGAAGTTCAAGGCTATGAACAGGAACTCATTGCTGACATATTGTATGAATAATCATAGCCCAGGAGGAAACTATCCTAGAATCTTACCTCCATTGGAAACCCCAGATTGCCTTCTTGGCCAAAGAAAGCTGCTCTCCTTTAAAATGAATACAGATATAATCTGAAATACCGGCAGGCACAGAGAGACGCATATACCACTTTACTTGGCTGATACCAGTCTAGTAGTACCCATACTGATAAGCAAGATAGGGAAACTCACTTGGCAAGTGCTCTGAATAGCAGTGGTTGCATTGAAAACAGTGGCATGAGAAGGCTCATCCTACCTGTCTGTGGTAATTTATCAGATGTATTGAAAGCTTTTATAGCAGCAGAGGAAAAAGAATACTTTCCTTTGATTTTTTTGTGGTCCATGATGAAGATTAAAAATAAATAAATGTTGTGACTTAGAAATGAAGAGAATTTCCTAAGTGTTATTTATAAAGCAATCAGAACATATTGGTAATGCTTTTGATCCAATTGTCATCACATCTGATGTTTGGGGGTTGTTTTTTGCTTTTTGCTTATTTATTTATTTTTTTTTAAATCTCACTACTTATTTCTAAGATGCTACCAGTGTTACATATAACTGGTTTATGAATGTGTACAAAGCATAAGAACATACATCTAAATAGATATGGATAAAGAACTATCTGATTGTTGGGTTTTTTTCTTATTTTTTATACTGAAAGTCTGGTAGAACCATGGAGACATTTTTATACTATTAACACTCCATCTCTGCTTTTCTGAGCTGAGACTGCGGAACACATTGCAAACAAATTTGTGATGTGTATTGTTGAGCACAGCAGCCTGCAATCATTTATTTCATATTCCCTCTGAGCTTGTCAAGGTCATTCAAAGAGAGATACCAGCCCTGGACCGATAAGACCTTACCTTCAAGAATGTGTTCTCAAAGTGTATTTGTTTTTGCTCTTCTGTAGGTGAGTGTAAAAGGGGGGTGGGAGAGTAATGGTGCTTGCTGACTAAACAGTAAAACTTGTAGCAGTGTAGTGTGTTAGGGATAATATACAGATATATAATTACAAGGACTGTGTGACCAATGCACCAAACCCAGCAATTGCTCAGGGCCACGGAATATGACAGCAAACACTGCACTGTAGCAAATGCAGCTTTCAAATTTAAACAAATGAGATTCCATTTTCGACAATGACGTGTCCTGCATTTATTTCAAACAGCCAGTCTCTCATGCTACTTTATCCAATATCCTCTATCTGGAATGCATAGATTTTAAAATTAGCTGTGGTCTGTATCCTTTCTCTGTCAAATCATCCTTTTGAAGTACTTCACAAAACACAGTGCCCTTTATTTTCCAGTGCATCTTCAGTGGCTTTGCTTGTCTTTGAGAATGAGCTTTGCTTCAAGCAGAATCGGTCAAAGCCTCAATCCAATATTCAGTCAAATCCTATTGGGGAAGAATGGGATCAAAATCAGAGTTTGGAAGGTCAGCTATACCTGTTTGCATAGTTATGCCTGAATAATGCTACTGGTTTACC
The DNA here is from genome assembly GCF_020497125.1 of Mauremys mutica. Lineage (NCBI taxonomy): Eukaryota > Metazoa > Chordata > Testudines > Geoemydidae > Mauremys > Mauremys mutica. Next base: position 31,122,531 of record NC_059080.1, on the reverse strand, counting down.
ACTCTAGAGTGGAGAATGGAAAAATTGGTCCTTTTTTTTTTTTATTGATTCAGAACATAACTTTTTCAAGAAAAAAAAATAGTCCATATAGTAGATAATTTAAAAATAACTTTGGGTCGGCTAGTGTTCCCCATAATAGCAAAATGCAGACCTATTAAGTGAGAAATTATTGCTTTTCTTTCTATGAAGTATGCCTATGTCTTGTTTTTTTCATCCTGTATAATCTCTTTCCAGTCTATCTTTTAAAAACTAGCTCATCTTTAGTATAATAGATAGTAAATATTTCAGGCACAGATGAAAACCACTGAGAGACTCAGGAGACCAGACTCCAGCAGGTATGGAAAGCTAACCATTCTTAGACTTTTATGTTTATTTTTTTTTGGTAGTTCCAGAATTGCATCTTTAAGAGTGTCCATTCCCCTGGTATTGATTTCTTTCCTGCAAAAACAAGCCAGATTGGATGTCTGCTTGGACATCAGATTGGACTGGTCAGATTGGACTGGTGTTTTTTAAATATAGGCTCTTATGTTCCCAGGTCCCACTCACCCAATCTGAAGCAGGTGTTATGCTTAAACAAAGCACACAAGATCTTTTATAGGGGAGAAGGCAACATGCTGTATTTATTGAGAATACAGCAGTTAGCATATGCTTTTCAGTCATACACACACACACACACACACACAATGCACACAGTCCCGCTATTCGATGTTTATAGTTACCAGTCTGGATCAATCTAGTGGCTAGCCAGATTGGTCGCAGAGGGGAGCCGGGCTCTGCTGGTTGCGATCCGATGCTCCTGGAGTAGTGGCAAGACGAACCCAAAGCCCCATAGCAAAGCACCCTGTTCTTATAGTCTTTTTTCTCCGTTGAAGTCTATGGATTTTGCTCTGTTAGTTTATGACCGGTTACTCCTTAAATGGTGTTATCTTTTGATGTTAACATTCCAAAACACCCCCAAGAGGGTCATTCTGTCCCAAATTTGATTTAATCTATTGTCTTTAGGGGTGCCAGCCTCCACCTCAGGGTCGTCAATCTGCCCTTCCTCAGCCATGGTTGTGCATTGATGGTTCTCTGGCATCAATAAGTCTCGATAAGTCTCTTCGCTCCTGCTTTCTTGACCATCTGGTTAACAATGGCCTTCACACCTTATTTTTTCCTGATGCATGCATTCCTGTAACAGGTGGGTCCGGGGCATTCCTGAAACAGGTGGGTGAGGGGAGGAGGGGAGCCACACCGGCCCACTAGTCTCACGGGGGCTCTGTCCTGTCCCTTTAAGGCTAGGCAACAAAGACAGAGTCAGTTGGGGCTCAGGCCTTTTGCTGCAAGGCTGAGCTGCACATAGTACAAATAGTCTAGGAAAGGCCCAGGCCCTCTGGTGCGGGGGTTGGGCAGCAAACAGTCTAGAAAAGGCCCAGGCCCTCTGGTGCAGGGGCTGGGCAGCAAGCAGTACAAGGAGAGCTCAGGCCTCTTGTAGCAGGCTGAGCAGTGAACAGTACAGGAGCTCAGGCCTCTTGTAGCAGGCTGAGCAACAAACAGTACAGGAGCTCAGGCCTCTTGTAGCAGCAAACGGTAAGGGGGATAACTGCCACCCGTGAGTGGGGTGGCAGGGGGGACACAGGCCCACCCACTCCACTGTGTCCCGGCCCGGGGCCCTAGGCAGCGGTCGTTACCGCTGACGGTCAGTGGGGATCCTGACCGCAACACACTGACATGGGTATTGTCTGATCAGTAGCCTGACTGAGGTCGGCTGCCCCCAGGCCACTTCCAATATCCCCCTCTTGTCCTACCTGGTCCACGGCGTCTGGTTCTGGGAAGTCCCACTGCATGGGCTCCTCACAACCCGGGCTGGTGGGGTAGATCGGGTAGTTCCCCGGGGAAGTCCGGCCAATCCTGCTCCGGGGGTTCCTCGGAGTAACAGCACGGTAGCAGGGAAGTTCCTACGGGCTCTTTGTCGTAGGTGGCGCGGGGAAGCTCCGGCAGGTCTTCCCAGTAGCGAGGTGGGGTGCTCTCCGGCCAGTCCAGGCAGCTGCCCGGGGCTCCAGCGGTTCCTCCGGTAGGAGCTCCCTCAGGCAGGTCTGCTCTCCCCGGTGGCTGGGCACTGACTGGGCTGGAAGGGCCGGCTTTTATCCTTCCGGGTCGCTGTCTGACCCTCTGAGGGGCGGGCTCACCACTGTGTAGCCCCGCCCCTTCCTGTGTCCGGGGCTCAACCCTCTGAGGGGAGGAGGGGAGCCACACCGGCCCGCTACAATTCCTCATTCACACAGTCTTTTACAGAGACCTTTGAGAATACAAACAGCAGTATTTTATATCGAGCAAAAAGACATTGTAAATTAAACCTTGCTAAATTTTATAATCAAAACAATTCACATTGAGGCCCAGGCCTTCAATGTTCCTCTAATCTACTTACCATAGACACAATACAGGATCCTGTCTCTTACTAACTAAACCTTAAAACAAAGAACGAAAAGGGCCCAATTTGTAATGCATATGGGAAACAGAATCCCATAGTCCCAGAGGGTCATTCCTTTCTGCTATTCAAAAAGGGTGGCTGGCAGATGAAATCAAATCATGCATTAATTCTCATAGTAGAATTATAAAATACTGCTCCTACACAGAGTCCTGCTCATTTTGCCCCTCAGAGACTGCTGTGTTAATATTGAATGGCACACTTACAGACAATACAGTGAGCAGTTATAGGGGAGACTGTTTCATCTGACTCTGGGAAAGAGAGTACATTTTGCGTGAAGTGGAGATGGAAGCCAGGTAGTAATTACTCCCAGCTGTGGAGGAGGCAGTGTAGGTTCTATCACTTTTACTTTCACTCTGTAAATGAGCACCTACATATCCCTTGGTTTTGGAATAAAGAGAAGCAGCATCTTCTGTCCTCCTCTACAATTGTGACTACTAGTAGCCACTTCAGAAGTAAGGGGGATATGCTCTCCCAGTGGGCAGGCACTTGCAGCAAAGTGAAAGTGGGCTGTGGACAAAATTCAGATACTAAAGGATATGGCTTTCCTTTAAATACACTGTGGGTGACTCTTGAGGAACACACTTCTTGCTATAACCCATACCTGTCTAAAGCCAAAACTCCTCGCATCATTTAGATATGTGATGCAGTTCAGTATTTTCTATGTAATACTGCATGTGACAAGATAAAGTGCAGTGCTGCTGAAACTTTCTATTGTGTTTCCATGGACCACTCCCCCCCCCACACACAATTTTTTGGAAGTGGCTGTTTTCTTTGGTGACATTGAGTAAACCTCTCATAAATACTGAAGAAAACCACTGTTGCTTATACAGTACTTCCTTAAAGAGATTATAGATTCTCCTAAAAGCCCCGCAAATCTGGTCTCTTAAAATGTGTAGAACCTTATGAAAAAGGTGATTTCATTTAGTGCTCTAATTTCTGTAAGAATAGTGTCTTTGCCATGTCTTTGCAGTTTAAGATGACAATAACAAAATGACAGTTTAGGGTATGTACATATAGTTAACTATAGGTGCCATGTTTGCTCTGTTTACTAATCAAAATACTTTCATCCCCTCACTAAAAGCATGTATCCTTCCTACCTGCTTCATGTTCACACATTTTGACAGTAAAATAGTGACAAACTGAGTGAATCTTAAATTACATTACCAGCTGCTATTTATTCATTTATGTCAATATTTTGTAAGTTTATACAGCTATACTATAGCACTATAAACTTTCAAATTTGAAAGGTGACCACATATTACTGTGAATATACCACCATCATACTCATCACCACTATCATGTTTACCACTTCTGTTCTACTTCAACTTATAAACCATAATAAGAGAACTTTATTCATAATTAGTGATAGCAGCAGCAGCAGCACACAATCAGTATATATATTTTTGAAGTAAATATTCAACTCTTAAGACAAACCAAAACCCAACTCCATTGGTTGGGTTTTGGTTTGTCTTAAGAGTTGAATATTTACTTCAAAAATATATTCTGTCTTGAATATTAGTGCATGTGACTCTGAAATTATTCCAAGTCAATAAGATAGGAAGGAAGGTGACAGAAGCAAAATTTCCAGCTTAGAAGCATGGTTAAGGTCTGAGTTGGAATCTTGAGATGAACAATACCTGTCAGGAGAATTTCAGTCTTTAAAGCATTTAATATAAATTGCATCTTTCTAGCTTCTTTTGTTTTTAATAAGTTCAATTTACTAATGAAGAAATTGTATCTAAAAATAATGAAGCACAATTCCAACTTGCTGACAGTGAAATACCCAATTTCAATTGGTCTTTACCCTAGACAGCCATATTACCCAATCATTGCTAATAAGTAAGATATTTTAATGAAGGGTTATTGAATTAGCACAGCTTGGCTTGCATGTTGAATGATGTGCTTTGTAAATGAAGTGATATTTTACATTAATTGGTGCTAATTACCTCAGAACTGTTAACATTAATGTTTTAATTTTGTATGATGGTGACTGAAATTGTACATGAATTTCATGTACATCAATTGCTGTGGTAGTCTTGAATTATATAACTGCTGAGGATGGCAAGACTTTAAAATTTGTGAGACATAAGCATTCCAATGTACTTCTCCATATTCCTTGAATCTGCCAGATGGGGCTGGAAACAGATTTCTAATATATTTTGGTGCTGTTTGCCATTTGTCTAATGTATCAAGAACTGTGCGTGTGTGGAATTTGTCACTGAGACACTTTGGAACTAGGGAGTACAGCTGGTTAAATAATAAACACATTGTGTAGTGTTTAGTTTTTGTTTTTTACAAATAAAGGTGCCAGGTTTTGGCTTACTCAGATTCATGGACAATATCATTGAATATTTGGACAACTACAATTATTCATGAAAATACAAATTCTAAAAGTATTTGACATGGAAGCAATACCACGTGACGTGGTTGCACAGCTCTGCAAAACAGTAGTCAAAGCAAGCAGTTCAATCGACAGAACTATTTTTGTAAACTATTCAGTGAATTTCAATATTTTTTCATAATTAATCAGGATCTGTTTGTGACCTGTGCACTAAATAAACAAGGGGCTAAATTAACAGATAAATGTAAATTAATCAACTTGCTCTACTGGGGTGTATAGACATGCAAACATGAAAATTGTGGGGGAAGTATTATTTCAATTTTTTTCAACCTCCATTCAGTTTGTTTAATCTAAGTATTGGTTATTTTATCCACATAAATTCTTTCATCCTGAAAAATGTTTAATTTGATCAGTTTCTAAAATGTCAGGGTCCTCCATATCATTTGATAGTCTAACTAATGTAATCATTATAGTGTGAGATTATATCATGTCTTAATACACTGTCATAGAGTTTTCACGTAACCTAAATAAATAATAATAATAAAAATGTACTTAAAGTTCATTTACTTTAAGTGCTTTGCTGACGCAGATACCTAAAAAGGAATGATAAAAGAATATATGCATGGTAAAGAATTTTTGGATGAGCATAGATGATTGTATAGAGATTATGTTGGATAGTCTTCTCCTCTGTGTTTTCCCTGTTTTGAGACTAACCAGTTAAATCGCTCTTGTGGCTTGGGCTCTTTGAGAGCGAGAGATCTCTAATTAGTGTTTGATACAGCTGAATGATGATAGTGATCAGGGAAATATTTTTATTAAAGTAACTATTTGTATTATTGTGATGTTGTGCATTCTAATATTTATTTTTGCTACCTTTGGCCAGCAACTCATACAATAAACTATTAAGCTTAAGGAGGATATGCTGTAAAATAACATAAATAATTTTACATCTACAGCATTCTTGCAGAAGAGTAAATCAGGGTTCTTAAGCCTAGGAACAATCAATAACCATCCTCAGGGCCAGCGCAAGGATATTTTGCACTCTAGGCGAAACTTCCACCTTGCGCCTCCTGCCCCCACCCCTCCCCCCAGAGCATTGCTTATTATAAACTTTCAAAAATGAATACTGCATAATGTGGCATTGTTTATTAGAATTAATACAGATTCAGCTTGAAAATTTATTAATTTAATTATTTAGTCTACATATTTAATGAAAATAAATGAGTAACCTGACAGGGTGTGGGGCTGGCTGGCTTTGGGCACGGGGGTGCGGCAGGGGCTGGCTGGAGACAGAGGAGTGCTTGGCTGGCTGGCTTTGGGCACGGGGTGCAGCAGGGGTTGGTTGGAGACAGGAGTGTGGGGCTGGCTGGTTTTGGGCAAGGCAGGGGATGCGGAGCTGGTTGGAGATGGGGTGCAGGGTTGGCTGGAGACAGGGGGTTGTGGGGCTGTCTGGCTTCGGGCAGGGGTGTGTGGCAGGGGTTGGCTGGAGACAGGGCGTGTGGGGCTGTCTGGCTTTGGGCAGGGGCTGTGGCAGGGGCTGGCTGCAGGCAGGGCAGCGAGTGTGGGACTGGCTGCAGGCAGGGCAGCGGGTGTGGGGCTGGCTGGAGACAGGGGGTGTGGGGCTGGCTGCAGGCAGGGCAGCGAGTGTGGGACTGGCTGCAGGCAGGGCAGCGGGTGTGGGGCTGGCTGGAGACAGGGGGTGTGGGGCTGGCTGCAGGCAGGGCAGTGGGGGTGGGGCTGGCTGGAGACAGGGGGTGTGGGGCTGGCTGCAGGCAGGGCAGCGGGTGTGGGGCTGGCTGGAGACAGGGGGTGTGGGTCTGGCTGCAGGCAGGGCAGTGGGGGTGGGGCTGGCTGGAGACGGGGTGTGGGGCTGGCTGGAGGCAGGGCAGCGGGTGTGGGGCTGGCTGGAGACAGGGGGTGTGGGGCTGCTGCAGGCAGGGCAGCGGGTGTGGGACTGGCTGCAGGCAGGGGGTGTGGGGCTGGCTGCAGGCAGGGCAGTGGGGGTGGGGCTGGCTGGAGATGGGGTGTGGGGCTGGCTGCAGGCAGGGCAGTGGGTGTGGGGCTGGCTGGAGATAGGGGGTGTGGGGCTGGCTGCAGACAGGGCAGCGGGTGTGGGGCTGGCTGGAGACGGGGTGTGGGGCTGGCTGCAGGCAGGGCAGGGGGTGCAGCAGGGGCTGGCTGCAGGCAGGGTGGCGGGTACCAAGGCCGTCCCTAGATATTCTAGGATCCTATGCAGCCTTCCCACTGGGGGGGGAGGGGTGGTTCCCCAGGCCTCTTGGGGAGGGCAGGAGTGTGGGGGGCCCAGGCCTCCTTGGGGGGGCAGTGCTGGCTTGGAGGGCAGGGAGGAACCGCCCCTCAGCACTCACCGGCGGCTGGGGCCAGGTCTCTGCATTTCCCCCTGCCTGTGCATGCAGGTCCGGCCCTGCTGCAGAGCTCAGGGGAGTGGGGGTGAGGCGGGGCTGAGCAGGGGCGGGGGCCCTGTGACAGAGCCAGAGCAGCGCAGCGCCCCCGGCGGCCAGAGAAGGAATGACATCACTTCCTGGCCTGCCGGCCGTAGCTAATCAAAGCCACAGCACCCTCTTGCACAGCGGCAGTAAGAGGGTTACAGGTTTAGTCAGCGCCGGGTGAGCATCCCAGATATTTTGGGCACCGCTTTTTGGCGCCCTCAAATCTTGGTGCCTAGGCGGCCGCCTAGTTTGCCTAGTGGTTGCACCGGCCCTGAGCATCATGAAACAGTGAACTTCTAAAATTATTTGAAACGTACATGGATGCTATACTAACAAGCTTCAACATTTCCTAATCTTTTTGGCCTTTAAGTTACGGGTTACAAAAAACCCCAACAATATGCAAATAGAGATTTGAAAAAGAAAATTTGATTGTCATGCTTTTTTTTCATTTTAAAATATTTGTGTTCAGATTCCTATATTATGCCGCAGAACAATGGAAAATAATGACCAATGTAATTGAAAGTTGATATCCTATACTACAACTTTGTTTTGTTAGATATCATTTGTATATGTGTACCATCATGGATGTGACTGTGTAACTTCATTGTGTATTGAAAGTTTTAGATGCTTCTTGAAACTGCGATGCTAAGACTAACCTTCAAAGTGATAGAACAGCAAGTCTGCCACTGTTTAACACATGCGTGCACAAAAAAAAATGTGGTGGTCTCAATGTCTTCACTTTGAATACTTCCTGGTTTTAGCACTCTTTGCAAAGGGTAGGAGATCTCAGGGCTGGTCCACACTAAGAAGCGGGGTCGAACTAGGGTACGCAAATTCAGCTACGTGAATAGCGTAGCTGAATTCGAAGTACCCTAGTTCGAACTACTCACCCGTCCAGACGCCGCGGAATCGAAGTCCGCGGCTCCAAGGTCGACTCCGCCACCGCCGTTTGCAGTGGTGGAGTACCGGTGTCGACCGCGGCACTTCCGGAGTTCGAACTATCGCGTCCAGATTAGACGCGATAGTTCGAACTCCGAGAAGTCGAACTCACCGCGTCGACCCGGCAGGTAAGTGTAGACTAGCCCTAAGATCTTTGCTTTTCAGTGTGAGTAACTGAAACATCTTGCAGTGTCTGATATCCAATGTAGGGCAACTAATGACAGCATTCTCTGCATAATTACCTGAGGTACAAATGATTATCTGTTTGAAGATTCTAAGCAGCATTAAAAATACAATGGGAGAAACTCGTTGAAGGCAAAAGCTTTTGCACTTTACTGTTGAGTTTAGTATTATAGAAAAGTAGTGCTTATTCAGACTATGAATGTATTTTATCTCTTGCAAGAATCAGTTCTTATTAGATATTTTAAAACTGTAAAATCAGCAAAGCCCTATTTTAAAAAAAAAATCCCCTTCAAAATACAAGAGAACCTCATCCACAGCAAAACAAAAAAATCCAAAATTATGCCTTACATGCCACTTTCCTATTAGTAGTTTCCTCTAACTGAAGACAGAAGTATGAGAGAGAATTTCTTAGTATATCCTTCAATGGGATTTTTTGCACTTATTCAGATGTTATTCATGGGTAAGTCATTGATTCAGAGAAGTGGCCAATTTGAAAAGTGCTATCATGTAAAGGAAAACTACTATAGGCAGTCATAATTCAAGTTCTACTGAGAAGTTGGAATTAGTTTCCAAGCCTGCATAGCTCATAAAGAAATATATGAAGAAGCCCTAGAAAAATATTTTTTTCAGGAATAAACATCATAAAACTTTGTAGCCTCATATATAGATTATGTAATAATTATCTTGATTACTTAAGAATTCCCTATTATCGCTTTGCGGGTACATAGGGTCTTGTCCCAAGATCTGGCCCAGTAATATTAAAATTACTATATAGTTGGGAACTCCGATGTGCACAGTTGTAACACTCACATAATACATTTAGCAAAGACTCGTAGATAGACTATAGAATGTACATCTGCACGTCTATATACTCTCACCATCCCTTGTAGGACAACCTGAAATGTTAGCCATTATCCTCATCATCACCAGTGGTCATTATTCTGGCCTCTTGCAAGGGTTACATCTCTTTTTCCTGCCCCATCAGTCCGGGATGCAACTTTTATAATATGTTATGCTGATGCCACTATATCTAATGCATATTCAGGAGGAGTTTTTTCTTTTCCTTATTTCTATTTCCTCATCCTACTAATGTTGAGGTGTCCTCCTTCTATAGGTTAGAATATTGATACATGCATCTACAATTTCAGCTCATGATCATATCCATCACTCCTTGCTTAAGTGGATTTGCAGTTATTCCTTCCACATTCCTTGCAGTAACACTTACTCAAACATTCTACTTCCTATCATTGAGCAAGCTATCCTTAACTCCTAAAATCTAAAGGTAACCATTGATCAATGTGCCAAGGATTGTGGCCTACTTAACCTAATTTATGCTTCAGATAGTGTCTTACAGGACACTGTGGGTTTCTTGTTTGCAGCTAAATATATTGAAGGCAAGGCAGTGAATATGGTCAGGGAAGCTAGCCCTGTGGGCTACAACTTCAAAAGCAGCATTATATCACTACAAATGCTAAAATGTTGTTAGCCCTGAAATAGGAAATGTTGTTAGTTCTAAAAATAGTTATTTGTAAAGCTGTTTTGAGATTTAAATCCACAAACTTGTATTCAAGCTCTGTACACATAGTAAATTAGAGAAACAACAAAGCATCTCTTGTTGAGCATTTTACCTGAAAACAACAAATCAATAGTTACTTGCCAACGTCTGTCCATTATAAATCTTTCTTTATTATTAAAAAGACAGTCTTTGCTGACCACACACATCTAGAATGTTGAAGTTCACTTTATCTAACTGAAACACTTGTTTTGGTCAAGAAATAGCAAAGGAGCTTTACTTACCATGTGCACCATATGTCTATCTTAATGGTTCATTCTAAATCAAGGGGTGGTGGAGGCGTTGTGTGTTTGTGGATTTTCTTTAAATGCACTGGAGTTTCTGATGAACAAAAAATCAAAGGCTCACCCCTTTAGTAGGAGATTCATAGCATAAATGACTATTTTCATAAGTTAACACATTGGTAATTGTCTATCCTGCTGTTTTCCTATAGATACAATATAATGTATGAACTTGTATAATTAGTCACAAGATGTGGAATATAAAACACTGGATCTAAGTTTCTGCACTGCAGATTCAATGGCAATTGAATAATTTCTGCTTGCAATAAAGCAAGAAGGCCAGACTTCCCTTCCAAAGAAGGGATGCTTCCTAAGGCAAATTTGGTACCTTTACTTGTGGGTTGGCGCAGCACAGACTACAGAAAGGATTAGATACTGAGAAAGGAGTCTGGCCTTTAAAGTAAGGATGTTGTATATGGTCAGGGGTGGGGAAGAGTTGGGGCTGGTTAGGGCTTGCCTTTCAGGGAGGCAACAGCAAAAAAGAGACAGTTGATCAAAACCATTTTTTCTGCCTGGCTTGAACAGCAGCACAATTTTTGCAAGGTTAGAATCTGGGTTTTGTATGGACAGAACATGTGCCATGTCACCGAGAGTAATGTATTATTACAACATCCCTGCAAGATAAGAAGGGGTGTTTTATCCCCTTTCAGCGATGGACAACTGAGAGAGTGTTTTTTAAGTCTGGACTGTATTTAGCTGGCAAAAGCATAAATGGGGGAAGAAATGGCAGCCATGTTACCAGAGTATAGTTACACAAATACAGGATAAAACCATAGTTTAACTGCATAAGTTAAAATGCACAGACTTACTGGAAACAACTAAATCCCAATCTCACTGCTATTTAAGTATGCGGGGAAAATACATATTAATGTCAGTGAGAACAGGAGTGGGCCCTGTGTGCATGTAAAGGTCACCTAATAGATCCAAACTTGTTTGACCATGACTCCAAATCAGCTAGAGGGTAGAAGTGGCATTGTTTTGCTGTAAAGCTATGAGTAGCCAGACCACAGTAGGAGCCCTTTTTGAGTTTTGGGAGGCTGGCCCTATTAAAAGCATGGCATTGTGGTCATAAAAAAGAATTCTCCGAACCCTGTTGGTAGCTGGCATGGACAGGGTGTGTCTTTCTATCTTTTTGAACAGGGAAGTATAATGTATTGTATGACTGGGACTGCATTTGCTGCTTCTGCAGTATTAATTGGTTTTATTCTGCATGGGGAAGGGTAGTGTGACAATTCTAGCAAAACTTCTGCCAGTAACCCCCCTTGATAGATTCTATTCCTGCTTTATTAAAGCATTCAAACCAATGCCAGCCCAAACTCAGTCCCTGGGTAGTTTTAGCCAGGACGGGCTGAGACACAGACAGACAGATCTAAATTGTGTCTAGGAGTTGTTTCCACATGTTGGATCAAAGCTAAACTGCTTCCCGTGGTACTGGATGATGTATAGCAATAAACCCCAATTTCATTTTTCTCCTATCAGCCATTGCTTGTCACCTATACAAACCCCACTCCTGTGTCTAAACCTGATGTACTGGAACCAGTAGTGATCTGCAGAACCTTTCTGATAGTCAGCCAGTTCTGGCCACATCTTTCATTTTGTGAACAAGTACTCCATAGAGCAGGTCTTAGAGCTGAAGAACTTCTCGTTAAGAAATAAGTTTCACAAACTAAGGGTTTTATTATAGTTCTATTTTAAACTGCCTTAGTATGTTTAAGGAATAGTTCTTCAGTGAGCTTTTCAGTTTTAAAAAGTTTGATGGTGTTTTAATCTCAAATCTGCATGTTACACTGGAATAACAGAAGTCACTCCTGATTTACATTTGTGTAAGTGAGATTAGAATCCAGTGTTTGAAGCTCATCCTTTGGATTTGATCTAAAATATCCTTTTTTTATTGATTGACTGTTTTTGTCATTCTCCCTTTCTCCCCAATCCCAAAAAAGCAGTTTAGTTTAAGTCATTGGCACCCTGTCTTCCCATGATACAGCTTTGTGGATACACTTTTACAAAATATATGGACTAGCTGATCTTTGATGTGATTAACAGTTTGCACAGTTTATCAACTTGAGGCATAAATGCCTCAGCCCTCTGTGTTTGTTTGCTATAAAATGCTGTTTGTTATAAAATGGTCAGATGTTGCTTGCACGGGGCTAACATTCAGCTTTTTCATAAAGAGATGCTGGAGATACACCAATATTTAGAGGCTCCCTTTCACAGAACTGTATTATGCCAACAGCTAATATAAACTAATTGCCTTTTCAGCAAAAAAAGGTGCCTAGTCATAATAACTTCTAGAGAGGAGTATCAAAAAATTTGGTGGTGGTCCTAATATCTTGCCAAACTTCAACTATGTCTTGACTACTTAAAACATTCACTGTAGTCTCCTCCATTTGAATGGATCATTCTTCCCTTGTTGTTCAGGGCTACCCAGCTCCATGTTCTACCCCATTTATTATCTTATGTGGATGTAAAGATTTATGTGGTCAATGCTCATGAAGTGCTTTGGGATCCTTGGATGAAGATGCTGTAGAAGTGCTGCATATTGAAATGCCCATGCCTACCTCTAAATAGGATCAGTTTAAAGTATTGTATCTCATTTACAAGCTGAGTAGCTATTTCCGTGTGGAATTATATTTGACTCTGTCCTACGTGTAATCGGACACAGACCATAGTCACCTCCAGCCACCAGTTCTACAAAGTTCTGTTATCGTAATCCAGAAAACATCATGTGTTCATAGCAGATTAGGGGTATGGAATGGCTTCCATATGAGGAGAGATTAATAAAACTGGGACTTTTCAGCTTGGAAAAGGGATGACTAAGGAGGGGTATGATACAGGTCTATAAAATCATGAGTGGTGTGGAGAAATTAAATAAGGAAGTGTTATTTACTCCTTCTCAGATCACATGAACTAGGAGTCACCAAATGGAATTAATAGGCAGCAGGTTAAAAACAAACAAAAGGAAGTATTTTTTTTCACACAATGCACAGTGAATTTGTAGAACTTCTTGCCAGACTATGTTGTAAAGGCCAAGATTATAATAGGGTTCAAAAAAGAACTAGATAAATTCAAGGAGGATAGGTCCATCAATGACTATTAGCCAGAATGGGTAGGGATGGTGTCCCTAGCCTCTGTTTGCCAGAAGCTGGGAATGAGAGACAGGGAATGGTTCACTTGATGATTACCTGTTCTGTTCATTCCCTGTGAGGCACCTGGCATTGGCCACTGTCAGAAGACAGGATATTGGGCTAGATGGACCTTTGGTCTGAGACAGTACGGCTATTTTTATGTTCAGAATGGGAGTTGGGAGGGTGTGAGCGTGCGTGTGTGTGTCAATAGGACTGTAGTTGAAGGATTCCTTTTTTCTGGGGAGCCAAAGAAACACGGTCAGCAAGCGGTATTGAAAGCCTGAACATGTGGCCAAATCTCTTAATCCAAGGTACTTACATATAAGGAAACTGAATCAGCCTGACTACTTTTTTTCATTTTCACTCTTGTGTAGTGCACTCACAGTGACAGGACGCTACTCTTGGGGCCTGATCCACTCTCCCTCACACAGAGAAAACTCTCATTGACCTCAGCTCATCGGTGAAATTTGGGTCTGAACATAGGTTTGCATTCTTGAATGAATCCCCACTGCCTGATGTGGAGGGAGGGCTTGGGGTGCTAGTACATCACAGATCCTGATTTCTACTACAGTTGGATTTGGCATTAGAAGACTTGCAAAGCATACATTTGCATTTGCACAGTTTTGCTCCTTTTGATTTGCTGTGTTATGAGTTGCTGTGGAGCTCAGCTCTTTAGTGTACAGGAAAGTTGTCTCCCTTCATAGCTTCTTCATCTTCTCCCCCGTGCTGTGAAACATTAGTAATTTCAATTAGTTTTGGCCCTTCTGTAACAGTGGAAGAAGGTCTGTAATTTCACCCTAAAATATTTGAAAATCCATGATGAGTTTGGGTCTATAGCTAGTCTTGGTTTGGTCCAAGCTTTGAAAATCTATTCTTAATATATTTGATTCTTACCACTTATCTGCATAAATGTTCTACATAATTAATAATCTCTGTTAAACATGACTCCATGAAAACAATATCTGAAACACACTTCTTTAATAGGACCACTTGCATGCTATATTGTGTCGGAAATATGTTTCTCCAGTTTCCCTGTAAAGGTTAGGATAACTCTCTGAAAACTTTAATTTTGTAACTCCACCTCTAGACTAATCTCAGCTCATATTAACCATGAGTCTGTTTTATAAAATATGTGCTATAATAGGTTGCATTAATCCATATTAATACAAGACCCTTAACTGAGTTGTGAACAGACACATTAGGTGTTCCATGTCAAGCTGTTACATATTCAGTTTAAGAAAATGATTTTACTCTTGGGATACTTTATTTAATTTTTTTAGATAAAAGCAAATTGACCTTTGTTGGTCATGGGGGCAGGGGAGTGAAAAATGAGCATTCTGTAGCTTTGATCCCTAAGCTCTTCCATCTTCTGTATTTTAGATTGTGTACCTCACTTCACTGAGGAATGGTGTGTATTTCATTTTTGCTTGTGGTTTTCTGCTGTGAGGCTCAGATTCCCACAGACCCCTTAAAGCCCAATTCTGGCTTTGATCTCCACACTAAGTTTACTTTGATCTCAGTGAGAGAATCTGACTGAGGGTAGTATCTTTTCCTTACATTTTCACAAAGGAGCACTTGAGACAGCTTCGCTTTCAGCCACTTAGCCCTGTCCGACTGTGGGTGAAGTCCGGGCCCCATGGAATTCAATGGGAGTTTTGCCATTGATTTCAGTGAGTACGTCTACACAATAAAGAAAAAAAAACAGCTGCCCCTGGGGTCAGGCTTTGAGGCTGTTTCATTGCTGTATAGACTTATGGGCTCAGCCTGGATCCTGGGACCCTGCAAGGTGGGATATGGGGGGGGAGATAAGCACCTGAGACACTTTTTTATATTTGTTGGGGGTTTTTTACTATGAGGATGCAGCACATCCTTCATTAATACAATTGGACCAAACCCAGACTCATTGAAATGAAGATGATGCACGACTCAGAACTCTGTTGCCTGTCTCTGTAATGCTGGTGTCTCAGAAGGCGAGCTGATTGCTTCTGTGCCTAACTTTAAATGCCAAAAAAATCTTATGAAGAAAACTGCAAACATTTTTTTTCTTTGTTTCTACACCCCGTTAGACCCTGATCGTGCAGCACTAAAGTCGATGGACATTTTGTCATTGCCCTCAATGAGAGCAGAACTAGGTTTTTAGTGGACACCTTGACAGGACTGGGTGGCTTTTTTTTATAGTCAGGACAATCTTACAATATGGGCCTGTTTTACAATCATGTAACTATAATAAATAACATTTTATTTAAAGAATGGTTTAAAAATATGGCTTCGGGGGGGCAGGAGAGCAAAGACATTTTCTTTCTAAGACTTGATCCTTGAAGGTCCTGATCCAGTAAAGCACTTAGCGCTTGTGTACACAGCACCATGAAGTTCTGGCTACCACAGTATGAATTGCAGCGTGTGTTAATGTGCTGTGCCCTGTACGGATGCTGCAAGGGCAGCCGAAAAAAGAAGGTACCTAGTCTGTGTGAACTAAAGAGGACTATGTTAATGTGAGCTAGGTAGCTTTTTAGTTTGTGCTCACAGAGTTCACATGGAGAAGTTACAGTGCAGCATGCTAATGTGCCTGCATTTCACACATACCCATTCCCCGCCCTCTCCCCGCTCCATCTCCCACTGGGCAGTCTGAACTGTGGGGCTGGGTAGACATAGACTTAACTACATGCTTGACATGATGCATGTGAGCAGTCCCACATAAGTTTTTGAAGCCATTGAAATCAATGGGATTACTTACATAATTAAAGTTTAAGCACATGCTTAAGTGCTTTGCTGGCAGAGGAGGCTCCAGGCCCCAGCACGCCAAGCACGTGTTTGGGGCGGCATGCCGCGGGGGGCGCTCTGCCGGTCTCTGGGAGGGCGACAGGCAGGTTGCCTTCAGCGGCATGCCTGCGGAGGGTCCGCTGGTCCCGCGGCTCTGGTGGACTTCCCGCAGGCGTGCCTGTGGAGAGACCGCTGGTCCCACGGCTTCGGTGGAGCCGCGGGACCAGCGGACCCTCCGCAGGCACGCCTGCAGGAGGTCCACCGAAGCCGCGGGACTGGTAACCAGCAGAGCGCCCCCCGCGGCATGCCTCCGTGCTTGGGGCCACGAAATGTCTAGAGCCACCCCTGTTTGCTGGATACGTAGCAGAGTGTTTAGCACCTTTCTGGATCTAGCCCTTAATGCTTATAGCCTATTTATGAATAGGATGACCATTCACTGGAAGATGAGAAACACTTTTTTTATGTAGGGAGGGATTTTATAGGCTGAGTAACATTGTCCCTGTCTCATGTTAACTTAACAAAACTGTTGCCTCAGTTTTCTGAGCCTTCTTGACTAACTTTTTAGCAGAGAAACCTTAGATATTAGAAACCTTTCCTGTGCACTTAGAACTGTTGCTTCCCTTTTGAGCTCCCTGGTGCCTTTCCCAAATCATCATTTCTCTCTCTAGACAAAACAAATTACTTTTTTTAAAGTAAATATGTAAATAAGAGATGCTTTTAGACTTCCTGTTCCTTTTCTGGGCCTGTTGGGTGAATTGTTTGGTTCTAAATTTTTTTTCCAAAGCAGAACCAGAGAGACTTGTTCACTGGACATTTAACTCTCTCCAGCCAACAGCTCAAAGATGTAATTATCAGTTATATCATAATTTATTCAACTGTTAGAATTTATCATTTTAAAATACTGTTTTTTGTTTAAATTAAGCCACTGTTCATCCTCAGTCCCTGCTTCACATCTTATTTCTGTACCTCTAATCACAATAGCTACTAGGCATGTGAACTACAAAATAAAAAAAAATTAAAAACAAATAAGTAACTTAGGTTGTCTCCAGCAAGAGGGGCATGAAAAACTAAAAATGCCCTTCCTAAGTGAGGTTAAACCAGGCCGGCTCTAACTTTTTTGCCACCCCTAGGGGAAAAAAGAGTGCCACCCCGCCGTAACAATCCCCCGCGAGCGCCGCACTGCCAACCCCCCCCAGCATCGTGGAAACCCCCGCCCCCCTGAGCGCCGTGCCACTGAAGCCCCTGCCACCCCCAGCGCTGCACCGCCGAAACCCTCGCCCCCCTTAGTGCTGCACCACCAAAACCCCCGAGCGCCGTGCCGACCGAAGCCCCACCCCCGAGCACCAAGCCGCCTGAAGCCCCGCCCCCCCCGAGCGCCATGCCACCTGAAGCCCCCACCCCCGAGTGTCGCCTGGCTGAAACAAAAACAAACAAACAAAACCCTCCAGCGCTGCCCCACCGTACCCTCCCTTCCCCCCGCAAAAAACCGAGCACTGCCCCAAGGTGCCGCCCCAAGCACGCGTTTGGTTGGCTGGTGTTTGGAGCCAGCCCTGGGTTAAACCATGGCAGACTTCAAATGTGAGTCTTATTGTTCTCATTTTAAATAACTAAACAAAGCCAAGCTCCCCCATCCCTGCTGTTTAAATATGATAAATAGGCCTTATATTGTGTAGCCACCCTCTCCAAGCCTAAGCTCTGTTAGACCATCAAAATCACTGAATTCCAAAGTGGGAGGGAGAGATGATGTAGCATGGTTATTCTGTTTCTGTCTTCTCCAGGCCAGGACTTGGTAAAAACACCTTTGTGGTGATAGTGAGCTTGGAGTCCGGGCTGCTCTCCAGCAGCCTGAATGAAGAGATGTTCTTCCATTCATCACAACTGAATCCTTTCTTCCCTACTATGAATGAATGCTACAAAGGCCTTCATCGGTGAATGCCTTGCTGCTGGTATTAGGTTAATATAAATTATGCCTTAGCATTGGACTTCCTTAGTGAGAGTTTATAAGGTAGCAAGTTCTCTAACTAGTCCTCTGGTGACTGAGTGTCTAGAAGTTATCAAAACCTTGAACTGTGCATGGAAGTGACCCAGAGTGTCTGTGCAGAGATATGAGAACTTTTCTTTATACACTAACTGCAACTCAGCCCATTCAGGAGGAGAGTAGCTACATTTTATATTGCCTAAAGCTTCTGGGTATGCTTCAAGACGAGTACCTTACAGTCTATGAATCTGAGCTTCAAGGCAAATAATACAGGCTGTTGTTTGCCTAAAGAAAGTAGTGCACGTCTTTCCCCTGAACAAAAGAAGACAAACTTTTTTTTCATTATCGGGGGTTAAAAACTATATAATATGCATAATCCCACAAATGCATCGTGTTGGATCAAGCACCTTGGCAAAGAATAAATGAATGATGCATAATGACTAGCTCATTATGGAGGCCACCTGTTTCTGCATTGCTTGATCCTCAATAAGCAACTTCAAGATAAATGCACCTCTCCTAAGACCACCTGTCTGTAGAGATCTTTATTTTCTAATCACAGAGTCGCTGTTAATATCAGATTCCACTGTAATTGAAACATCTGGTGGCTGTTCCTCACTATGGATTACTGTTTAGCAGATAAACCTTTCAAAAATTGTTCAACAGGATGACAGTTACCTGTTTTCATTACTTTTTAACTGTTCACTATTAGAAGCAATTACTTAAACTAATCAATTATTCCTTCATGAGGATAAATGAATGGCTCAAATGCTGAGAAATAACCCTACACATAACATATTTGCTCCATTAACAATTCAATCTTGAATTTGAGGGGCAAAGGAATAACACTTTATAATTCTATATTCAACTGGAATTAGATTGCATTCCAGTTGTATTTCTTTTTTAATTTGTTACTCAAACAAATGAAGTGGTTTAACTGCATTGCACAGTATATTGTACCTTTATAAGATTTGAACACTTACTGATTATTTGATTAGGGAGAAACACATTACAAAGATGAATGTTAGAGGAAGTAAGTACTGATTCATTCTCAGTGGTTTAGCTAAGCAGATACAAAAGTTTCAAACACAATAAATAGTGCATTCTAAATACCTTAAACAGCACTAATATGGCTCCTGGGAATGAGCTTAATGCAGATTACTTCAGTTTGAGGACCAGCAAGTGCTGGAAATGGGGTCTGTACAGTGGCATCCTGCTTTCCATGGACTAGTGGGACAGATTGGCCCCATCACTGCCATGGGATGCTAATCCACATAATTCATGCTGTCTCCTGCTGACTGTCCACTTCCTCCATCCTGTAGTTGTTGTCAAAGGAAAACAAAGCTGGGACCTGCTGGTCCCACAGCACCTCTATTGTGTCCACCACAGGTGTTTTTTTTAAATAAATAAAAAACTGCATACCCCCAGGACAGGAAAGGCTGCTGCTGTCACAAATCCATACCCTCATCTTCAGTCTGCTCCTCTGTGCTTTCCATAGCATTTAGTCTAGCTGTGAGAAGAGATTAAAGATGGCTGCTATTAATTCCCTATAGCAAGAGAGAGGACTGGAAAGGGTGAACTTGGGGAATGTCCTCTCTCTCTTAGCTTCAACTTCCTGCCATTGGATCATGTTCTACCTTTCTATGCTAGGTTAAAGAGCCCATTATTAAATGTTTCTCATGTAGGTACTTGTAATCAAGTTACCCCATAATCTTTTCTTTAAGATAAATAGATTAGACTGAAGGTCAATCACTGTAATGCATGTTTTGTAATCCTTGAATCATTCTTGTGGTTCTTGTTTGAATTCTCTCAGATATATCTTGAATTGTGGACACCAGAACTGGATACAGTATTCCAGCAGCAGTTGCATCAGTGCCTAATACTGCTGTAAAATAACATCTCTCTCCTACTCGAGATTCCCCTGTTCATGCATTCCAGGATTGCAATTGCTCTTTTGGCCACAGTGTCACATGGGGAGCTTATGTTCAGTTGATTATCGATCATGACTCCAAAATGTTTTTGGAGCCTCTGTTTCTCAGGATAAAAGAACAGGAGTACTTGTGGCACCTTAGAGACTAACAAATTTATTTGAGCATAAGCTTTCGAGGGCTACAGCCCACTTCTTCGGATGCATGTAGTGGAAAATACAGTAGGAAGATATATATATATACACACAGAGAACATGAATCAATGGGTGTTACCATACACACTGTAAGGAGAGTGATCAGTTACAGTGAGCTATTATCAGCAGGAGAGAAAAAGAACTGTTTGTAGTGGTAATGAAAATGGCCCCTTTCCAGCAATTAACAAGGAGATGTAAGGAATTGTAGGGCGGGGGAAGCATGGGGAAATAGTTTTATTTTGTGTAATGGCCAATCCACTCCCAGTCTTTATTCAAGCCTAGATTGATGGTGTCCAATTTACAAATAAATTCCAATTCAGCAGTCTCTCATTGGAGTCTGTTTTTGAAGTTTTTTTGTTGTAATATTGTAACTTTTAGGTCTGTAATCGAGTGACCATGGAGATTGAAGTGTTCTCCAACTGGTTTACAGGATAGTCTCTTCCTCTCTCTCCTCTACCTCCCTTCCCACCTGTAAGTATGTCCTACATTCTTTGTTCCTAGACACACATCTTTACATTTTGCTATATTAAAATGTATATTGTTGACTTGTACTGAGTTTACCAATAGATGCTATTTACCACTCCCCCAATTTTTGACATCTGCAAACTTAATCAGTGACTTTTTGTTTTCTTCCAGGTCACTGGGGGAAAAAATGTTAAATAGAATGGGGACAAGAATCAATCCTTGCAGGACTCCACTGTAAACATACCTACTTGATGATGATGATTCCCTGTTTACAATTATATTATGAGACCTCTCACTTAGTTTGTAATCCATTTAATGTGTGCAGTGTTAATTGTATATTTTAGTTTTTTAATCAAAATTTTGTGTGGTAGTAAGTGAAATGACTTAGACAGGGGTCGGCAACCTTTCAGAAATGGCATGCCAAGTCTTCATTTATTCACTCTAATTTAAAGTTTCATATGTCAGTAATACATTTTAATGTTTTTAGAAGGTCTCTCTCTATAATATATAACTAAACTATTGTATGTAAAGTAAATAAGGTTTTTTTTAAATGTTTAAGAAGATTCATTTAAAATTAAATTAAAATGCAGATCTTATCAGTTTAGTGTGATCCTTGACCTTGCTTTTCCATGCTGAGTTTTCCAGTGTCTGGCACGTATTTGGATAGTTTAAGCTGCACACAGGCTTCTGAGTGGTCAGTTGTTAACTGGCTCTGAGAGAGACAGAGGGCAGATTTCATGTGTGAAAATACCTGTTCACACAGGTATGTGGATCCAAATGCTGAAAGCATTGCAAACGCAATTTTCTTCAAACGGTTAAATTTCACTGGCAGGAACATCCAGCAGGTCAGAATAGAGGGCCCATGATCTCTCTCGGTAGCTTTAAGTGCACTACGCAGATTTCCAATCTTTGATGCCCACAATTCTGAGCTTTTTAACTGAATGAGCTGCATTTCGAAATCTTCAAAACCCATCCACTTAAATACAGACAAATCCAAGTCGCTTTCATTGAACTTTTCAGGTTTAATTAGAAAAGAAAGCATTGGGCCAAATTGCTGGAAATCTTGAAATCTGTCAGAAAATTCTGATTCCAGTTCTTGCATGTATCTTCCAGTCTCATCGACACTGACAGTCCAATGTGTTGATAGCTCTTTTATGTGTTGGAAGTGGCAGAAAGTCAAAGTTTGAATATCCCAAGAAAAAAACTGCTAGTTTTACAACAAATGCCTTCCAGTTTTCATAAAGATCCAGAACCGTTTGCCCTGCACCCTGGAGACAGAGGTTAAGTTTGTTTAAGTGAGCGGTGATGTCAGTTAGAAACATGAGCTTACACAGCCATTTGTCATCATCCAGTCCGGGGTAGTTTTGTCCTTCTTCTGACAAAAAGGCCTTGACTGCATCAGAACAGTTTACAAAGTGCACCAAAACCTTGTCACGACTTAGCCACCAATTGTTGCTGTGAAGTGAAATGACCAAACATCTAACTGCTTTCTTAGGAGCTGACATTTTGTCAAATGTACCCATCAAATTACTGTGGGGAATAAAATCTCAACAGACGGCATGCACAACGTCAAACACAGTGTGCTGTTCCACATGCCGTAATAGTGATGTATGCAGCAAATCCGGACTTAAAAATATCCCAGTACAGTGGTGCTGGAACAATTTTTAAAGTGGGGGTGCAGAGCTGCAGTGAGCCACAGCTGGGGGTGAGTGCAGAGCCCTGGGCTGGCGGCTGGGACCCCACGATGGCAGCAGAGCACCCGGCACCGGTGGCTAGGACCTGGGCAGTGTGAATGTCATTCAAAATTATCTTGCAAGCTATAAGTTGCTGAACCCCTCCTTAGACAAGTCTAAGTATATTACATCATCACTGTTACCTTCTTGCTCTATACTTCAGCTAACCTAGGAATCCACTTGCAGCGCAAATCTGTGGGTGTTTAGGCTATTAAGTGTGGAATAGTAAAGCTTCTCTGCACAACTGTCTGTGTCAGAGACTCTTTTTTTTTTTTTAGTTTATAAAATGCCTCATTCAGCTAACACTAAGTGTCTGGTTCATACTGTAAGACCAAGTATTTCAGACACAAGAATGGAAGGCATACATTCACCCTGTTAAATCAAGATATGGAAAATTAAACAATATGTATTACTATACCTGGCTGTAGATGACTGTTGAGATATGGGCCGAAAGACCCAGTGCCTTCAACCAGCTGACATGCTCCCTGGACTGCTATACCCTAGCTTATGGCTGCTATGGACTAAGTATGTTTAAATATTGCAACAGACCGCTTGGAGCATTAACAGTATTGGAAAGTGTTCTGTGTATTACAATTGCAGACAGTTTCTAAAGAGAGCAAACTGGTCACATAATTAGATCATTAAATATAGAGGAAAAATGGAATCAAGTATGGGGGAGGATAAAGAATGTGTAAATATAACAGTCATATAAAGTAGGAAAAACATGTAATTGGTATTTGTTCTTACCTTGCATTGCTTTGAAGTCATTTTATTTAGTGGTCTGATTTAATTCCTTAATGCTAGGCTGAGAATTTGTAAAGACAGCCTGATTTCCCTCTCACCCTATACTTATAATATTTACATTTCCCCCCTTATTGGGCGTTAATGCCCTGATCCTGCAAACAGTTATGCCTATGGGTAAAATGTAACCATGGGCATATGAGTAGTTCTGTATTTAAAGTTAAGCACCTGCATAATTGCTTTTAGAGTTGAGGCACTAGAAAATTATCTGAGTTTAAAGGGATGAGGTTGTAGACACCCATCAGAAATACCAGATATTGTGCAGCCAAGGAGATAGCTTATTTTCTTTCCAATAAATCCTAGTATTTCTTAACAGGAAAGCTTCTCAAATAGTATCCTATTTAGTTAGAATATTGCCGTTTCAGGGGAAGGCTGCACATTTTAATTATTTCATTAAAGGTTATGAGATCACATTATTTCTGATCCCCAAAAGGGCCTTTCCTTTGTTGTTGGCATCCATTTTAGTCTATATCAGGGTAATATACTGTTTTTAAGCTGAATTTAAATTCTGCACCAAGGGCCCTGGACTCTGTGGCAAGCAGGTGTAGCAGGATGGAGATTCTAAGGCAACTTGCTTTACATTTTTAAAAAATGAAGTTTTTAATTAACAAAATCAGAAAATAATCAATGCAGCCAATACTGGACCCCCTTGTTTTTTTAATGTTAAAATTCAATTTGGTTTTAGGCACTATAACAAGGGTTTTCAAATACTTGAGACTTTAGCATTGGCAATGCAGAATTTTGTTTCAGAAGCAGTCATGGGGAAACTGGAGTCTTTGGCACCTGGGGAGATTGATTGTGGGATAAACATGTTAGCCGGATGGTGTTTCATGCTGTTTGCACACTGAAAGGCATTACTGCATGAATTTACTTGTGGTTAATATTTGAAACTTTTTTAAAAAGCTTATTAAGTGAACAAATTCCATCACTCAGA
This sequence comes from Mauremys mutica, assembly GCF_020497125.1. Classification (NCBI taxonomy): domain Eukaryota; kingdom Metazoa; phylum Chordata; order Testudines; family Geoemydidae; genus Mauremys; species Mauremys mutica. The sequence goes on along the minus strand of NC_059080.1, from coordinate 31,098,382 downwards.
CACAAGACATTTGGAACAAATTGCTGGTGGGTTTTTTTTTTTTTGGTTGCTTTTAAGGTTGTTTTCTGAGTAAAAAGACTATTTTCTTCAAACTTGGCTTTTTTGATAGATCTCATTCTTTTGTAGATCTTACTGGTAAATTTTTGGGAAGCTTTTGTGTTAAGTGGCCCTCTAATCAGGTTTGCAGATTCAGCAAAGTGAATTAGTTGACAGCTGTGAGCAGCTCCATCAGCTAACCTTGCAAACACATAATTAAGCTGTGACTAACACGTGAATGAATACCTGTTTTTTACCTAATTTTAAATGCTGGAAAGTATAGAGTTGTGATGCATTAGAGGTTTGCAGATTGTGGCAACTATGGTTTGCATAATGTGGACAAAAAGAGAGTTTTTAAATGTTTCCTTTGCAGAAGTTAGTAAACATTTTTAAGACAAATGTAATTGTCCTTTTCCTAATTGTGTAAAAGTTAAAATTCCATCATTAAGTTGTAGATGTATTTTTTCTGTTCCAAATGTGTTTTATAATGTGTATATACAGGTTGTACTCAGATACACAATTTTATGAAGTTTAATTTATACCTATTTAATTACATTTACCTACACTAATACACAACATCCTAGATTTACTTTATTCACTATTAAACAGATGCATTCAGCTTTCTGATTTTTACAAAAGTTATTTAGCTGAGCATGAGGCACACACTTCAGATCAAGGTCAAACTCCAAGTCTGTCGAGACCTGGTGTTCAGTTTGGCCTTGTCTCTATTTATAATATGTGTATTGCTTCCCCTTAAAAATTTTAGTTTGCCAATATAAAATGGAAGTTGTGACTAGATATGCGAAGGTAAGTGACTTCACTTTAACAAATTTTATCACTTGTTATTAGTAAACAGCTTGAGGAAGACTATTGAAAAAAAATCTAATTTACCAAGTGATATACTACAGTATGCAACACGGGGGAAAAAAAGGAATATTTTAAACCAAATATAGGGCTTTAGTATAAGATTAATATTTTGCATAAAATGTGCCTGTTTTAATGTGTTGGCTTCAGGGAGCCAAAGTAAGTCTAAAGTTTAAAATATGGTAAAATACTACCCTCTGCTGGCATTCTAAAATTCTCTTTTCTTAGCTGTCTTTATAGTCCCTTGGAGCGCTCTGTATTCAGTGTGATAGAAGCTGTTGTTTGTAGTTCATGGCCATCTTAAATATTGTGTATCATCAATTGTTTCAAAGAAGAAAATTTCTGTAAGTGAATTTGCAGAGGTAGTAATGTACTTAAGTTTCAGATCACATTAGACAGAAATCACATACTGATCATTTAGTTAAGCAGAAGCAATGAAGAATCAGATCTATTTGATGCAGTTGTATGTTTATCAGATTAAATGTGATAATTTAATGTAAATTCTTGATAAGAAGATATAGATATAATTAGGAAGAATTTAAAGGATCTATGTTTGAGCTGGACTTTAACCTGTATAAGACACTCACCTTTTTGGCTGATGGTGAATTTACCCCGTTATCTGACTAGTCTTTCCATTGTGAGATAGCACAGTCTCTTCAATAGCACTGCCAGAGAATTAAGCAATTTTGTTGTCTTTATTGTAGTTTTTTCTGGTATAGACAACCTGATTTAATTCATAGTATTAACTGAGATCTAGAGCTCTGGGTTTAAAAGTTTCTTTTCTAAGGCCTGGTCCACACTAAGGGGGCGGGGGTGTTGAACTAAGGTACGCGACTTCAGCTACGCAAATAGCGTAGCTGAAGTCGAAGTACCTTAGTTCGGGCTACTCACCCGTCCAGACGCCGCGGGAATGAAGTCCGCGGCTCCCCCGTCGACTCCGCCACTGCCACTCGCTCCGGTGGAGTTCCAGAGTCTACGGGAGCGCGTCCGGAGTTTGAACTATCGCGTCTAGATTAGACGCGATAGTTCGAACTCCGAGAAGTCGAACGCCGCCCGTAGACCTACCCTAAGAGAGAGCTGCTTTCATATTCAGAGGAGTAATATACTTACATTTTATCACTTCCCTTTTAATTACAGAATGTGCTGTGAATTTTGTTTTTTGTTTTTCTTTTGTAGACAATGTATAAGGTGCTGGAAAATGTGAGCTTGGGGTATGCATACCAACAGAGGGAAATAAATGCATTGTTAATTTGTCTCTGTTATGATTCATTTGGGAAGCTGTATTATTTGACAGTTCTAGTCTCAGTAAAAATTTGTAGTCACTGACTAAAGGGATGGTGAAAATGGATAACCAAGTACATTACAAGAGTATCCCTTTGAGGAACTTTAGTTGTCAGGACTAGGTTTATTTGGTAAGAAAAAGCTTTGCATTAGAATTCTCATCATCATCTTCTGGTTTTGGGGAAGAACATTTCTTTAACTACCATCTTGACTTGAGAGATGCTTTATATGCAGAAACTGGCGGGCTCTCTTAAGAAATGCAAAACCTGATTTATATTTTCCTTTTATTAATGTTTTATGAATTTGCACTATGTTAACAATACACATGATAAATCTGATTATTTTCTACAGAAAATAAACAGCTTGTATCCCTCTTCAGATCTAACACTGTTTTATTCTGAAATGCTCACTACAAAACATCTATCATGATTCATAATCTAGTCTGTGGTTTTTCGTAAACATTCTTTCCTATATTTTGTGACACTTCTATAATGAATCATCAGGCATGAAAAATGTGCATTGTCATACACTAACACTAAAGAGTTGCTAAAGTAATAGGTTACTATTCTGATTGCCATGAAACAGAGCCAGTCAAGATGACACAGTATGTTGCATAGTATATATGCTGACAAGTACAAATTATCATATGTCGCTTCCAAGGGGGTTGATTCATTAACCTGTGGAAATCTATAGCAAGCCTCTTATTTATGTCATAAGTGCTTTAGTTTTTAACACATTTCCCCTTTGACTGGCACTGAAATGATAGGTGATACAGCATCAGGCTAAGCACATCTCTCCCTGGATCTGCACTTTTCTATCACGAGGTACTGAAAAACTGGAGTAACTGAATAGTGAATCAAACATTGCTTTCCAGATTAACAAAAACCTTGATGGAAAAGCTTTGGGACTTTGGTTTGCTTGAGCAGCCAAAACTGGAAATAGGGGGGAAAACAAGACACGTTTACAATGTTAGACTTGCTCTTTTTGGAAAACAATGATCCAATGCATTGTCAAGCTGTATTTGGTACTGTATCAATTAACCATACTATGTAGTGATTTATTCCTTGCTTGCATATGTTTTCATGAGACACTATAACCATTTTGTACTTGACAGATTGCTTGGGTTGGGACTTGTCACAGGAAAAAGTTAATTAAAATTTGAAAAGCCTTTCTATAGACTTTTAGTTACCTGGCCCCTAATGTGGAGGGTGATTAACCTTTGAACATGATAAATGAAGATGGTAACTCCTTTGAAATGTCCTAATGGCAACCAGATTGGGTGTTGGTAAACATGGCAGAGTACCTAAGTATTTTAACCTGATGATGAAAACATTGACATCAGCCTCTGCCAACCACAAAGGAATTGATTTCTACACAATTTTGTGGTCCCAATCCTCAAAGGGAGGGGTTGGAAGTCAAAAGACAAGCCAAGAAAGAGATTGGTAGAATCTGAACTCTCTGGACAGAGAACAACCATTTGTTCTACTAATCTTTAACCTTTGAGACTTAGCCTTATAGCCAACAGTACCACATCTTTTCACAGCCTGAATCTAGGCAAGAGTAAACATAAATGTGTTTTGTTTTCATGTTTTAGTTCAGTACTTAAAGGGGCAATATTTTGTGTAACTGGAGCTATAATTTGGATTGGAGAGGGAATGAGGGAGTACAGGTACTGACTATATATCCTGGGATGATTTCCTACTAACAGCTTGACAAACGTTTTTTTGTCAAACTCTTTTAAATGAAAAATTGAGGTAGCCGTTGACAAAAACATTTTGTGAATTTGTGTCAAATTGCCCAATTGTTTTGGTTGAAACGTAACTTTAAAAATATTCCAATTTTCTAGTCAAAATAAAATCAGATCATTTTGGGTTGACCCAAAGGTAATTTTTTTTTTTTGGTATGGCCAGTGAATCAATCAATCTCACACCTGGCTATCATAAGGGTAAAGAGACTCTGTGGTCCCTTCTTATAGAGAAATAAACACAATACACCGGGCTTCTTTCTATGATAGAGAAACATCAGATATGGGACACTGAGCCATAGGTGTATGCTATTACAGTGTCAGTTCATTTTATTATAGAAATGTAGGTTTTGCTTTATTATAACAAACTCAGTGGGCTCAATTCTGAAGCCAATGAGGTTGCAGCGGTGTGACTTGGAGGATGGTTTGGCTGTGTATTTCTAATATAGATCCCTTTTTCAGAGACATGTAGTGTGACTGTAAATAGAGGATTGGGGATAAAGAGTATGTATGCAAGGACAGGTGAGCTGTAAGAGTGCACTGTTTGATAAGTTAACATCCCCACACCACTTTTGTCTGATTGTTCTTTTGTATCAGACATCTATACTGTCTGGGGATAACCCCAAATAACTTCATTTGAAAATTGCCAGGCTTTTTTCTTTAATGTGAAGTGTGTCCCTTTTCTGTTCTTTTTAATATTTCAAATGAGTTTGCATTTTTTCAAAACTTACAACTCGATATGTATGTTCACTCTTTTCATATGTCTCTCCATAGTCACATCGTTGCTCCACAATATAAATAAACATGAAAAAAGTAGATGTCATGCACTTTAATGAAAACTCTCTGAATATTTGAGTTCTATAAATGTTTAATAATGAAGCTGGAATCTAGCTAGCTTTGGGGTTTATCATCAGTCAGAAATCCAATCCATGTTCATGCTCCTCGCCCATTTGCAGTAACCCTGTGCTAATACATCACTTAGCTCTGGTTTTGGCTAGGTTTCCCTTCGAGCTTTTTAGTTCATTATTATACCTGAAACTTAAAACAAAACTCAGGAAGGGTTAAACCATTTGAATTTCAATGGAGAAAAATGACTTGTGTGAACCCTGCTACCAAAAAACTATTCATACAGCAATTTTTTAATCCAACACCTTTCACTTTGGCAGAACTGCCAGGGACCTTCAGTAGGAGTTTTACTTGAGTTAGAAGTGTAAGATTAGGCCCACATTCTGACATCTCTTATTGAGTACATGCAGTAAAACAAGTTTTATACAGTGCCTAAATAAATTTATATAGATACTAATGGCACTGGATTAAATATACCACTAGTGTTTTGAAGAGCTGTAATTTCACTTATTGTAAGATGAACCAGTCAGTTGTACAGTGATTTGTGACAAAAAATACTTGCCTTTTACATTATTTAACCACATTAACCAAGAGCAGAACAATCAAGCTGACAGACCTGCTAGAAATGTTTGACTCTCGTTTTTATCAAAATTCCTAGATGTGTATTTGTAGTGGCATAGAGAAAACACAAAGGTCTGAGACCTCAAAATGTACAGGAATGTTATTTTTTTCCCCAGTCAATTTGAAAAAAAAACCCACCTAACCTGGATATTTAACATAAGATAAAACAGAAGACAACATTTTAAAGATCAAAAGCTAAAAATAACCAAAATCTTTTGCAGATTCTTTCCCAATTAGTCTGATAGAAGTACCAGCCTCACGCCCCAAAAAGGAACATCTTTTTAAATATTTCAGCATACTTGGAAGAGGTTAGACCGTATTTCTCTAGACCAAGTGGGGAGATAAATGCAAATCATTTTGGAAGTAAGCATAATCTGAAATGGACCTCTAGATTTTTAGATTATTAAATACTGTTCATCTTAACTATTATTTCTCAGTTTTAGAATGTAGCCTTCTAAACAGAATGAGGAGTCTGGTGGCACCTGAAAGGCTAACAGATTTATTTGGGCATAAGCTTTTGTGGGTAAAAAACCCACTTTTTCAGATGTTTCTTTGTTTATTTATTTATTTATTTATTTATTAACTCATGAAAGCTTATGCTCAAATAAATCTGTTAGTCTTTTGCTACCAAAAAACTATTCATACAGCAATTTTTTAATCCAACACCTTTCACTTTGGCAGAACTGCCAGGGACCTTCAGTAGGAGTTTTACTTGAGTTAGAAGTGTAAGATTAGGCCCACATTCTGACATCTCTTATTGAGTACATGCAGTAAAACAAGTTTTATACAGTGCCTAAATAAATTTATATAGATATACTAATGGCTCTGGAAATTTAAATATACCACTAGTGTTTTGAAGAGCTGTAATTTCACTTATTGTAAGATGAACCAGTCAGTTGTACAGTGATTTGTGACAAAAAATACTTGCCTTTACACTTATTTAACTCACATTAACCAAGAGCAGAAACAATCAAGCTGACAGACCTGCTAGAAATGTTTGACTCTCGTTTTATCAAAATTCTAGATGTGTATTTGTAGTGGCATAGAGAAAACACAAAGGTCTGAGACCTCAAAATGTACAGGAATGTTATTTTTTTCCCCAGTCAATTTGAAAAAAAAACCCACCTAACCTGGATATTTAACATAAGATAAAACAGAAGACAACATTTTAAAGATCAAAAGCTAAAAATAACCAAAATCTTTTGCAGATTCTTTCCCAATTAGTCTGATAGAAGTACCAGCCTCACGCCCCAAAAAGGAACATCTTTTTAAATATTTCAGCATACTTGGAAGAGGTTAGACCGTATTTCTCTAGACCAAGTGGGGAGATAAATGCAAATCATTTTGGAAGTAAGCATAATCTGAAATGGACCTCTAGATTTTTAGATTATTAAATACTGTTCATCTTAACTATTATTTCTCAGTTTTAGAATGTAGCCTTCTAAACAGAATGAGGAGTCTGGTGGCACCTGAAAGGCTAACAGATTTATTTGGGCATAAGCTTTTGTGGGTAAAAAACCCACTTTTTCAGATGTTTCTTTGTTTATTTATTTATTTATTTATTAACCCATGAACGCTTATGCTCAAATAAATCTGTTAGTCTTTAACGGATTCTGTTAGCCACCGGACTCCTCATGGTTTTTGTCAATACAGACCAACACTGCTACCCCTCTGATACTTGATACCTTATAAACAGGATATTCAAATCTTTCCTTTCAGTACTGAAGAACATTAAAATGAGTTCTTACAGTACGTGTCTAAATCCCAATTTTGTGACAAAAATTCAAATTTGTGTTTATTGCATTTGCCATATGCTAGATGCCCACATTTGAAAATTGTACTGCACAGAGATTTTATTTACTTAAATTTACCATATGCCCCAGATGTCAATGCAAAAGGCCAGTGTTCAACACTTCTAGAAAACAGTCCACTTAGTCATCTACACCTCTATTTATACACTTAAACTGTACAGACAATTTGATGTTTAAAGTTATCTCCAATGACTTGATTAATGTATTGATCTGGGCAAACTGCCTCCTGGCTTTGGCCAGAGGTTTGGTTTTACTTACTGGTTTGAATAGTTCTCCATTTTTATACTGCAGATGTTGTAGTCAAAATAAAACCAATAGCTGTAGTAAAAGCAAAATAAAAGGTGTGACAGAACAGTCAGAAGTGTAACTGATCCTGTTATATAGGAATGCTTAGTCAATAGCCACAGCACAAACTAAAATGTCTGACATGTTATTCCATTTTAAATATAATAGATGAAAAAACAAGAGACTAGAATGACAGCTGAGTAAATAACTTATTTTTTTGGTTTGTTTCAATTCTCTGGAAGTCCTGTAAAAAATGTCTCTCTCACATCAGGCAAAGAGAGGGTGGGGAAATGTAAACGTGGGTCTGCCACATCTCATTGAGCTAAATGTTATAAAGGAGAAAGCATCACCACCTTCACATCTTCCTATTTCAAGAATGGTTCCTTGTGAATCTACCCTGACTTTTTTGGCCGAAACTGTCAAATCTGTGAATAATTTTGGGTTCATTGAAACTGAATTTTTTGGCAAATAAACTATTTGAAAAAAAAAAAACTTGCATAGTTCTAGAGCTGATGCAGTATCAAAACAAAAAAGAATAAGGTATCAAAGCAGCATTTTCTTGCTTTAATGGTCAGTTTTTGATGGAATGACACTGTTTTTAGGAACTGGTTCCTTGGGAAGCTTGAAACAGTTTTGTAGGAGGAAAGACCTTTTTTAAAACATGTAATCCCTACCCCGTGATCTTATGGGTAATTTGTAGGGTGCTGACTATTCGGGCATTGTTTTCATTGCTGCAGATAATTCTCACCCCATAAATAGCTGATGCTCTCACTATATATAAGGTGCAATAATACAAAATAAAAAGTAGTTGATAAAATCTACAGGATGCTGGAAATTGCCTCTAACCTTGTTTTCAATGTTCAAGCTGTAAGGCCTTCTTTGGAAATGTTGATGCCTTGTGAGGCCTTCTTTGGAAATGTCGATAATCTCTTTTTTTGGGGGGGGGGAGGGGCGTGAGGGTTATGTCTGCAGCCCAAAGAAAAATTCATGGCTTAAATGTAATCTCTAGCCTTGTTTTCTATTTTCAACACACATGTAATTATCCCTTCTTTTCTCATTGTTGTGTCAGTAATTTCCTTGCTGATTTATAGAATGATAGGAAGTATTTTCCCAGGAGAATTGGAATAAAACCAGGATTTGTGATGAAGTAGATTTGTTTTATATGCTATCAATTTAAGTTCCATTGTCATACTGAAAATCCATCAAGACATCTGTATCATCCATATCCTATAGACTTTGGATTCTGGAGAGGCTGAAATTTAACAAGGAGACAAACTTTACCAATTAAATAATAAAATGGGGGAGAGCACCTTACAGAAAATGGTTATCACCATATTTAACAAGCATGATGAGTTGGGGTTTTTTTTAAAGGTTTTTTAAAGTTTTTTGGTTTAGCTAGGTCCAAATATTAAAAAAAAAAAAAAGAAAGAGTGGGCTAAAGTAGTAGATAATACAAATAGTGCATGCCGAATGAAAAGAAAAAATCAAGCTTTAAATTTGTAAGTAAGTAAATTTGAAATGAAAAGAAAAAAAGCTGATGTTTTTTATTATTATTAAGGACGTGCAAATATACATACTTGGTAATATCATAAACAAAGTTACCTTTATACATCAGCTTTCATTCAGCAAGTTTCACTGAAATTGCAGTAAATGCATGTTTGTACCTTGTGTTCAAAGGAGTATTATACTGTGAAAAGTGTAATTATTATGAACCTTTTGTACAGTTTAATTCTCCTTTAGCTGTTGTTAAGCATCCATTACTGTAATTTAATGGATCACTCAAACACATTTAATACCCAAATACAAATTATCTTAAGATTTGCTATGATTTCAAAAAGCAATTCTTCCAGAAACTCAATAGTTAAGAAAACATTACCAAGTAACACTCAGTGTATTGCTGAAAAAATTGAAGAGACAATTTATATGACTGCAGGTTGATGCTCCTTTTGTGGACTCTGAAGCTGCTGCAAACGAGTGTTGTTTTTTATACCTGAGAGTCTACTAGTTTGAATAATGCCCATGAGTTAGACCTACTTATCCTGCCATAATGGGCAACATAATTGTATAATTCCATTTCTTCATTTGAGATGGACTTCATTTGAGATGGACTTTGCTGGACTTCAGAAAGATTGCTCTCCAAACCCAATTACTCCACCTCCATGACATCAGCTTTTGTTTAGGCTCACTGTTCTCCACAATAGGTCTTCCTAAGGCTGCCTTTAAAAAAAATAATAATTATTAGTATGTTGAGTAAGACAAGGACCTAGAGAGTTATTACTATCTCTTCCTTGCACTCCCTCCCACACATGGGGCAGGACAAGTAAGAGTTTCTTCTAACATGATTCCCAAAACAGCACTCAGACATTGTTTTCCCTAAGGCAAACAATCCACCAAAGAGGCTGAATTTGATCTAACTTTTCAGAGGCAGGAGAGAAGCTACCCACTAAAGAATGATATTTTTAAAGGTGGGTAGAGGCAGTGAAGAGGAGGGGACGTCTGTATCAGTATGAATTGCCTTGAGCATGTCAACCCACCACTGTGCCAGTATCTCCAACATTCCAGGACTTGTGTTACTTACAACACAGTGATTATAGGCCCCAGAAGCAGTTACTGTGTGTTGATGATTTCAGTTCTTGAAGGAAAAGTACAAGTGTACATGACTTGCAGTTTAAAATGTGAACATATTCATAATACTCTAGGCCTATACACATTTTGTTAGTGATTAGGAATGTTTAACTGCTTTATCTATAAAAGCTTTACAGCTCATCTTTGAAAAGGAGTCTACCTGCATACAAATTGCTTGTGGCAATGGGAGCTTTGCAGATATTCTTTCTGTTTAATTTTCTCTTCAAGGTTGATATATGGCAGAAGAGATGTTATCTCAACAATGCTATAGCTAATATTATATCTATATTTCTGAAGATTTGTAGAGAGATGTCTATCTCTGATCATTCTTTTTTATAAACTAGTTTTATAGGGCTATTCTAACCCAATAAAAGTTTAACAGCCATCTCAGATGCAACATTGACTGATTGGCACATTTAAATTCCTAATCCAAAAGGTATTAATATGTAAACTTGCTTAAAGGAATTACTTCCAACAGTAATGTAATCACCAAAATATTTTTCTTGCGGTTATGCTCCTCATCTGATGTAAACAAATACCTTCTGGAAAGCTACCAATAATTCCAATTAACACTTTTGCAGTAATTTTATGTGGACATTTGCATAAAAAAACCCATTGAACTCAGTGAAAACCATGGATTTTCACACTTTGTGCAAATTACCCGACATGTTTAGTATGAAATGTAATTTGTTCTAATCACGCTGAAGCAGAGGCAGTGAAAAATTTACTTACAAATTTACTTACTTACAAATTTAAAGCTTTGCTGCAATTAAAGCCTTTCTCTGCAAATTCCAACATGATAAAAAGTTAATAGTGGAATATGTTGCTACCTTGTTGTCTTTCTTCATGTCATTTATTTTTAAATTTTGGTTGTGGTTAGTCTCGTGTATTAGATGAAAGATTGCTCAGATTCATATAAACTTATGACATTTTTCCATTGCTCTAAGAGTTTGCAAAAAGAATTGTGGTTTTCTGAGTCTGCTGGTAGATAGTTGGTTAGTGTCTAATTTGTGAGTAGTTGTAGAAAATGTATAGTTGAAATGAAATCATCTGAGAAGAATTGAATTCATTTGAGAAATATTGTCAGTAATAAGTTCTGCTTTTACTCATTATCCCTTTACTTGAGTTCTAAACCCCAGGCTGACTCATGATTATTATGAAAACCAGTTAATTTAGTAACACAGAAACATTCAATTTACTCCATGTTTCTCCCACAACTTGAAACTGGGTGGAATAAGGATTCTTTTACACACTTCTCCTTAGCCCTGTATGATCTATAAATAAAACTCTATCTGCAGCGCAATTGGCCTTAACTGCAAGTAAATTGCTGAGCCACTAATTATCTTTTTCTATTCTAAATCTAGTACACTATAAATTCAACTCGTGTTCCACAAAAACAGCAGCAAATTAGATATGCTAACCCACCATTTCACTCAAGTGGCTTCAAGTTCTATTCTTGACTTTCTCTCATGTCAAATGTTTGGCACATGAAGAAAAAGAAGAGTAACTTCATTAGAACATCCATTTAAATCTATGTTGAAAATATACTATGCACAGGTAGTGAACCTAATCTATCTAAGTCATTAACAATACCTACCTGTGTCCCATAAATAGCTCTATATAGATCTATATTATCGAGGGCAATCTAAAGTGATGCAAAGGTTTCCGACTGTAGCATAATTTATTTGCGTTTTGTTCCACTATAGACCACAATCATGCAAACACTTATATGCATGCTTTAGTTTGTGAATTTGTCAACAGGACTACTTACTTGCTTAAAGAGAAATATGTACACAAGCGCTTGCAGGGTCAAGGCTGTATTCCTTATCCCTTTAATATACTATGCATTGAAACTCTATGGCAGCCTTACTTCAGTTTCCCATCCAGCTATTTCTTTAATGGATAGACCAGTAATCTTATTATTGCTTTGATAGTTACACTGTGTACTGGAGAGTGTTATGTACCTTTTATTTTAACCAAATATGTTTTTGATTTGGTTCTCTTAGTTAACGTTAACAATATAAAAGAAGTGAAAGAATAAATTGCATCCTAACTTCTGAGACTACAGTACACATTTCTGAATCTGTCAAAACTCTGATCTGAAACTTATATAAAAAAATTGAGACAAAGCAGAAGATGCATAATTTGTCTGAAACAGAATAAAAATATGTGTAGTTTAAGTGCTAGTCAGAAGACTTGGCACAGTAATTAAATTAAAAAACATATCCAATTTAATTGAAAACTAAAGTCAGTCTGTTTACTAACAGTTGAGTAATGAAAAATAATAAATATAACCAAAGGACATAGGAGCTTTTCAAAAATAGTTTTGCTAGGATTGAACTGCCTACAAGACAAGGCAAAAATCTTCGAAAGAAAAAGAGTGAGTTTTTTGAAAATATGAAATAAGATAGGAAAGATATGATGTGGGCTGGTAAATTAAGCCTGTATAACGTTGTGTAGTAGTTATCTTCATCTTAGAAGATACAGTATTGGATTGTTTCTTGTGCATTTTAGCATGAACTTCTAACTCAGTCTGTTGCCACCAAGGCCGGCTCCAGGCACCAGCTCAGCAAGCAGCTGCTTGGGGCGACCAACGGTGAAGGGTGCCACGTGTGGGTCTTCAGTGGCAATTCGGCGGTGGGTCCCTTAATCCCTCTCTGAGCGAAGGACCTGCCGCCAAAGAATGAAGCGGCAGTGGTAGAGCTGCAGATCGCGATCGTGGCTTTTTTTTTTTGCTGCTTGGGGCGGCAAAAGCCCTGGAGCCGGCCCTGGTTGCCACAATTCTTCAAGGGAGAGACTTGAGGCTTTTTCAGAAATGATCACTGCATCTCAGAGAATTGGGATGTGAAACAAGGTTACAGCAGTGGAGAAACATGCATAGTTGAGGAGGGCTAAAAATGTTCTTTTCCAGAATTACAGGCTCCAAATTAATAAAGTGGTAGTATTTTAATGAGTCACTAGCGTCAGCCAGAGAAGGCAATTTGTCAAAAAATGAGCTGAAAGATTGTTTGACATTATTAACGCTGAATTTCTTTGATAATTGCAGTTACTGGAAAAAATAAAGAACATGTGATAGAAATTGGACAGCATAAAAGATGAGGATCACATATTTTGATAGTCATAAATTGTTTATGAAGTTTATGGAACCTGGTAAGATCTGGAGCCATGAAAACTGCATCATTCTGCTTCTGCATTAGGTTAAAAAATATCTGGTTGTTTACAGGTTACTCAGGTTTGAAATTCTAATTACAGGGTCTGCTTGGATTTTTATCAGACTTGCATTGGACATCTCTAAGTTACAAATACGGGGAAAAATAACAATATTGGAAATACTTCACAAAACTGATAACTGCAGAGTAGTCGAGTAGTGTGTGTCTTGCTCAGGGGCAGCTCCAGGCACCAGCGCTCCAAGCGTGTGCCTGGGGCGGCAAGCCATGGGGGGCGCTCTGCCGGTCGCCGCGAGGGCAGCAGGCAGGTTGCCTTCAGTGGCACGCCTGCGGAGGGTCTGCTGGTCCCACGGCTTTGGCAGACCTCCCGCAGGTGAGCCACCGAATCCACGGGACCGGGGATCTCCCGCAGGCAAGCCGCCGAAGGCAGCCTGCCTACTGTGCTTGGGGCTGCAAAATACCTAGAACCGCCCCTGGTCTTGCTGGGAACTTGGTTCTATACAGTTTTTGGAAACTTGCAGTACAATAAGAAGTAGAGCCAGGGCCGGCTCCAGGGTTTTTGCCGCCCCAAGCAGGAAAAAGAAAAAAAAGGAAAGGAAAAAAAGCTGCGATCTGCAGCTCTACCGCCGCCACTTCATTCTTCGGCGGCAATTCAGCGGCAGGTCCTTCGCTCCGAGAGGGAGTGAGGGACCTGCCACCGAAGATCCGGATGTGCCGCCCCTCACCGTTGGCCGCCCCAAGCAGCTGCTTGCTGGGCTGGTGCCTGGAGATGGCCCTGAGTAGAGCCATTAGGAGAAACTCACGTGAATGGACACAGGAAGGAAGAAATCCCTTTACTGCTTTTGATGAAGTGGAAAATAATATAACTAGCAAGTATAATGGAGTAAATGGCTGTGATCAGTTTTTTGCATGTGCACTTGCCTAAGGCTGATGTGTTCATAAAGGAACATAAAGTGATTAGCATAACAAGCATTGCTTATTAATGTAGATAGCTAAATCTCTGTTGTAGAATGTACTAATCCATATGCTAAGAATTTGAATGATGTGGTGAGAATTTGAGAGAGACTGCTATAGCAGCTATAAGAATAACAGTTCCTATAGGAAGTCCCTCATGCTAAAGTATTGAAGCTGTTTTGGGTCATTCTCTGTACAGTGTGGGACTCGAGAGCAGCAATTTGGTCAGAAGTCAAGACTTAATTGATTAAAATTAGGGCTCTCGATCACAGTTAACTCTCACGATTAACTCAGCTTTTTAAATCACAATTAATTTCTTTAATTGTGATTAATCACAGTGTTAAACAATAGGATACCAATTGAAATTTATTAAATATTTTGGATGTTTTTCTACATTTTCATATATATTGTATTTTGAGAAAAGTTGCAGGAGTGAACTGTACCTCAAAAATGTATGTATTTATTGTAATTGAGGGTAGCCTTGATTTAAGATTCTGACTATTTCTGAAACACAAAGTTTCCATTTTTCATGAGAAGCAGTAAATGGTGTCTCCACTACCACAGAAGGTTAGCAGCTATTTAACTTCAAAAAGTCTCTGAAAAAAACAGACTTCAGACTGAGAAGGATATTGGTTCTGAATATCTCAAAAGCATATGAGAACTACTCAAAAAATGAAAGTTAGTTCTGAACTGCCAGACACTAACCAGTTTCATCGTCCTCTGAAATAATTCCCTTTGAAACGTAGGGCTGGAAAAGGACATCAAGAGGTCACCAGGCCCAGCCCCCTCTGCTGAGGCAGGACCAGATAAATCTAGACCAACCCTGCCAGGTGTTTGTCCAACTTTTTTTAAAGTGAGGGAGGTGATAGAATCCCCTTTGAAGCCTATTCCACATGTTAACCATCCTTTTAGTTTTTCCTAACATCTAATCTAAATCTCCCTCGTTGCAGAGTAAACCCATTACTTCTTGTCTTACCTTGTCTTACCTTGTCTTCTTGTCTTACCTTCAGTGAACAGGGAAAACTATTTGATCCCTGTCCTCTTTCTATAACAGCCCTTAACATATTTGAAGAATTCTAGATTCACCAAGTCAGTCTGCTTTTCTCAAGATTAAGCATGCCCAGCTTGTTTACTTTTCCTCGTAGGTCAGATTTTCTAAGCCTTTTATCATTTTTGTTGCTCTTCTCTGTAGTCTGTCAATTTTTTCCACATCTTTCCTAAAACATGGCACCCAGAACTGGTCACAGTACACCAGATGAGGCGTCATCAGTGCTGGGTAATGCAGGACTGTTACCTCCTGTGTCTTATATGAGGTACTCCCGTTAATACACCCCGGAATGGTATTAGCCATTTTTGAAACTGCCTCACATTGTTGACTCTCTCGTTCAATTTGTGATCCTCTATAACCCCAAATCCTTTTCAGCAGTACTACCTGTAGCCACTTTTTTCTCCATTTTGCAGTTGTGCATTTGATTTTTTTCTTCCTAAATTGAGTACTTTGCACTTGTCTATACTGAATTTTGTCTTGCTGATTTCAACCCAATTCTCTTACTTGTCAAGGTTCTCTTGAATTTTAATCTTATCCTCCAAAGAGCTAGAAACCCCTCCCAGCTTGGTTTCTACCACAAATTTTATAAGTATATTTTTCACTCCATTATCCAAATAGTTAATAAAAATATTGCATAGTAGCAAACCCAGGATTGACACCCCCTACCCTCCCATGGGACTCACTAGATACCTTCTCCCCATTTGACAGTGGGCCATTGATAAGTAATATTTAACTACAAACTTTCAGCCAGCTGTGGACCTACCTTAGTAATTTCATCTAGACTTATTTTCCCTCATTTTGCTCATGAGAATGTCATGTGGGACTGTCAATAATCTCACAAATATATTTCACATGTACATCTTTCCCCCAATCTACTAGGCTAGTAACCCTGTCCAAGAAGGAAATGATGTTGGTTTAGCATGATCTGTTCTTGACAAATCACAGTTTTCTAGGGCCCTATCCAATTGATAACATCCTGTGGATCATTGTAGCTACAGAAGCTGAACATTTCTTATTTTGAAAGGTATATTTATCTGGTCCTCAGTAAACACTTAATACCCATTTAGGAATGGATGTGATTTCTTATCTTGATAAGCTGCTCTGCAACTCTGTTGCACAGAACAAGGCTTCTTCACCTTCCTCATCAACTCTGCCATTCCCCCAAATAACTGGCGTGTATCTGAGCCTTGGAAAGCCAAAGCTGCTTGCTGCTGGATTTAGACCCAGCATTGTTTTTGTTGTGTTTTTTTGGAGCTGCACTCAACGATAAAGCTTTTAATCAATGAATGTCACAGGTGGTTTGAAATGATGTAGTTATCTCCAGGGCTGCATCAGGACGTGATTATCCCTTCCAAAAGACCTCTAAAGAATGTACATAATGTATATTGGTATCATTTATCCCTCTGGCTGAATCATGGCTTTCACACTCAAGGGAAATGCATCTAGCCAGAGCTGGATTTGGTATGGATCTTACTGCTTTGTCAGAGGGGAAGAATAATGTAGTTGCCAGAGAAGTGTTCAATGTTTTGCCAAAAATTCAGAGCCTTCAAATTTATTGGAGAGTATGAGAATAGGGTAGCATTGCTGATGAATGAAAAGCTAGAAGGGTTTAGGAGTCAACTTGAAAACAAATGTTTAAAGCTTCTTAATGCAGTATAATACTATTTTTATTGTTTTGTGTTAGATTATTGATATTAGGGTCAAGGACATAAAATATGAAGTGTTGAGTACATTGCCAGGCATCTCTGTCCTCTGTCCAGCAAGCTGGCATCTTTGTGCAGAAGCATTGGGTTGTTTCTGGGAACTACCTTGCACTGAATGCACTTTTGGAGACTACAAAGGATGTAACATGACATCCTGATGAGAGAGCTCAAATTGCTGGCATAACAGCTCAAATGTAAACATTGAACTTCCTCTTTTGATATTGAAATAGGTCAAAAAATCCCCAATCTGTCCAAATCACTGAGAATGTTGGACATTTAAGCAACAGAAGGTCAACTCACTTCGGTCCATCCAATGAGATGAAAGTGGAGTTATTCAGGGAGCAAATCAACTAGAAGAGTTTAAAGTTGGTGTGACACTGCATGGGGTTGCAATATGTATCTTTGTCGTGCAATGTTTTTGTTTGTTTGTTTGTTTTTTGTTTTGTTTTTAAATTAATGATTTATATATGACTGTGTTCTACTCCCTGGGGGAGAGCTACCACGGCAACTCCAGGAATGAAAAACTCTGTGTGTGTTGGGTGGTCGAGAGGAGAGGGAGGTTAAGGCAAATAAGCTGGGTTGTGTGCCCTCAGCCTCCCCCCCCCAAGAGGGACCACATCTCAGTGAGGCTCACATATATCAGCTGAACCTGGATTCTCCAGAGACTGACAAAGGACTTCTGGATAAATATCCTGAGTTTAAACTGACTTGATGGCTTCTTTCTGATCCATAACATGGACAGGACCTGTTCCCCAAGGTTGGAGGAGAGAGGGCAACACTTGCAGAGCGGTTGGAAAGACTTTGGCTTAATAGGGCCCTATAAGACTGCTGGGTGACTTCAGGTAAGCTGTTAGCATGCACATAGGAATGGCTGGGGTTTGTTTTGTCTGTGATGCTTTTACTGAAGAATAGATGGGTATGCTAAGAAAGAGCAACATGGTGATTTGTAGCTGCTGATAATTACACTGTTCATAGTCCTCTGAGAAAAAGCAAAGTGGAGGAACTGGTCTTTCTGGGCAGACTGGCTTACTGGGGATATTGCAGTAGAAGACAGGAAGCTCTTCAGTCATGAAATCCCTGGCAGAAGGGAGTTAGATGTAGGTCTCTGCCTAAGAAAGGTGACAGCAGGGAGCTGAAAACCTTCTAAGTGGGTGCCTTTGATGGACTTCTGTGTGGAAATACAGGTGCATGATCTCAACCAGTGACAGCAATAGAATGCCTGAACTTTGATGGAAGAGAGAATGAAGAAGAAAATGTAAATAGGGGCAGGTGAACCACAGCTACCAAAACTCTGCAAAGGAATTTTACTACTATATTTACTTTGAATAAATGATTTTGCAATATCTATTGTTTAATCCAGATTTGAATAGAGGCTAAAAAATTATTCAAAATCTTTAAAGTCCCATCACAGCTCTGCACCCAAGTTAGTCATGCTTCAAGTGTTTGGTTCTAATTTTGACCACAATCGACTGATTACACAGCTTTGTGCTGCAAGCCAACTATCATCTTACTGATCACTGAAGTCAGTTCAGAAATTTCATTTTGTTCCACCAAACTAAATTCTTCTAAAAAGGTGAAGTTGATAAAAATGATTTAGACATGCCAGCAACCAGTGCTGAGAGTCTAACTTGTGCTCTCTGTCAACTGGTGAAAGATTTTACATGTATACATGGACAAAACTGATGGCAGATATTGAAGGGGAAAAAATCATTTCAAGAAACCTAGGGCAACAATTTGGAACTTTTCAGATTTATAAGTTCTTTTTACTTAGGTTTTAAAAAGTCAATTATTTGAGTAGTTTTCTACTATGGCAAAATTTTGTCTATTTTTGTTCTACTTTTAAATACAGTGAAGTAAACAAGCTTCTGTTCCAAACTCAGTGTTTCCTTTATGCTTTAATACAACACCTCAACCCTAGTGCACCCATCTCCTAAAGACCCTGGTTGTGTATGACCATGTATAATGTGCTATTGTCATGGTCTTCTGGTGAAGCAATCCAAACCAGTGAGGGGTTGTCCCCTCTTATCCTGTAACTCTGAGTGCCTCATGATGCTTTGCTACTTTTACTCTCTGTCTGGGACACTCTGTCAGCAACAAGCATGAAGCTCTCACCCTGAGTATCTGTGCTATGCAGCCAGCCCTGGTTCAACAGCTGTGACCCCCAGGAGCCTGTCTACAGCCCCACTCTGGCTTCCACCAGCCTTGGGGTCACCTTACTGGTTGGAACCATCATATTCCCAGTCCTGAATTTCCCAAAAACTGAGAGTCTTGAAGTGTCCATCCATCTCCTAGGTCACTCGGAGAAGAAATAAGGTTTGTTGCCACTTTAACTGGAGTTAACTAACACTTTAATTCAAACAAAGCTCTGTTGGTTTAAATTAAAAGTAGAACAAGTTTATTAACAAAAAGAAAATAGGAGTTTAAGTGAAATCAAGTACAAAATGTAGAGATTATATTGATGACAAGCAAATAAAAGTGAAATCATGCATCTAAAAGTTTAAAACTTAATCTAGAAAGTTACAGGCTTTATTCAAAATGGTTTATCACACCACTCAGTCTACTTCCCAGCCATGGCTGACTTTCCCTCATGACCTTCTAAAAAAGTACAAGATGCTGGCTTCCTTTTCTTCCTAGGTGAAAGATATTTGTCTATGTTGGCTTCTCACGTATATTCAGTTCTCTGAAGCTTCAATCCTCCCTTGGTTGAAGGACTTATCTTTCTCAGCTTGAAAGAGCTCAGGCCTCTTGTTTCTGTCTAGTGATGGATGCCAAAGATGGCTTCTCTCCTTGTTAATATCTTCCAATGTTTAATGACCTTGTTTCAAGAGGCAGGATAACCTCATATTATTCTTTCCCTACTGGGGTCTTCCCATTCCCTGCTGATTCCTATCCAAATTAGGCTGGCAATGATTTTGGTCACACCTTGCTTAATTTATTTAGCTGCCTTCCCTCCTGTGTCCATCTGCCTGTATAAAGGAAATCTTGTCTCTCCCTTTCTTTGGCCACAGACTGTAAAGCATAATATTAATGTGTGTCCATAAATCCTTATGTAATTTTAATACATACAATTCACAATGATATCACCATTGTCATAGATTCTCATAGAAGATCTCATGATGTACACTTTCAGCCTTCCAGGCTTTATAGACTAGTAAAACTTGGTAATGTATTCTTTGTAAAGTAAAACCCAGACTAAGTATCTCTCTCCTGCTGGGTATAAACTCCTCCCCCATTTGCTTGATAGCTTTGTGTACCTAATTGTAAATAGACTTTCATTGTCTTTGCCTGATGACCGAGGTCCTCAAAGAAGTAAATACACATTTCTTTGTCTAGGGCAGACCTGTTTGCCAACTGCCCCTGATGTGGCTGGCTTAACCACATTTTAGATGTCATTCTAGCATATATCTAGAACTCTTAATACACACCACATACATACATCATGCAAGAATATTATTTATCAGGAAGTTATTAATTTTCCCATGACATGACATGACACCTTTTAGACACAGATTATAACCATAGTGAGTTGTGGTATATTGAATTGGCCAGGCCAGATGAAACTCATTACCTGATACCAGTAAACCACCTGCCCTCTGGCACTGGCATACTCTTAGGGTTAGCCCTTGGCTGATCCAGTGGCAGCAGGTCAGAGCCCTTTTTTTCCTGGACAGGGCATCTGTTACCATATTTTCTTTCTCCTTTGTATAGGAGAAACCTATTTTGTCATCTTTTTCTGTTTAGCCTCCAGGACATAATATGAAAGTATCCATAATTTCACCTACAGTTGTTACATGCACTTCAGAGTGACACTACTGACCAGTGTGGTGGTGGTTTTCAAACTATATATTATATGTCACCTTTTAAATAAATATGACACCAGTGTGTGAGAGGTATAATAAGCATGCCAGGCCTGACCAGAGTTGCTGGCACGTCTTAGCCCTCGTCTACACTGGGGGGAGGGGCAGAGGGGGAATCGATCTAAATTATGCAACTTCAGCAGTGTGAATAACATAGCTGAAATTGACGTACTTAGATCAACTTACCGTGGTGTTTTCACCCCGGTGAGTGACTGCTGCTGCTCCCGCGTCGACTCTGCCTGCACCTCTCACGGCGCTGGAGTACAGGAGTCTATGGGAGAGTGCTCGGGGGTCGATTTATCACATCTAGACTACACGTGATAAATCGATCCCTGCTGTATCGATCGCTGCCCGCCGATCCGGCGGGTAGTGTAGACATACCCTTAGTGAATCACGAATGGGTGTCTGTATCAAAACTATATTATGGAGAAACATAGTGGTGTGGTAATCTTTATGGTGTAGACATTTTGTTCAAATCATAAATTAATGCAAATTTTTATACTGAGGAGATGGGGATGTCAAGCATTCATTAATTGCAAGCCTAGCATATTATAATTTATGGAAATAAGAGTTTATCTTTTCAGAGCCACAAAGTGCCACTGAGGGGCTACTGGCAAAGATACAGCACTGGTGCATGAACTGTAAAGTTGCAGAAAAGAACTGAATTGTGTACTACACATATTCATTATAGTCTTAATTGGGTGGGAGAAGGGAAGGCAAATATGAATTGATGCTATATGTACTTGGAAAATACAGTTTAGAACCTTGTCTTTTCTTTTAACCTTGTCTCTAGTGTTGTGGCACTATTACGAGATGCAGTAACTTGTCAGTGAGTTTTGTATTTCAGATGCTTGAAGCATATTTTCAATGATTTTTTTTAAGTTCACATATTTCATTTTTTATTCCCAACTGCTTATATATGTCTACTTTTCTCCAAATAGTTAAATAGTATTGCAAATACAAAGAGTTGAGATCAGGTCTCCCTGAAAAAAAGTTTTACTTCCATTGTAACAGAATACATGCTTATGATTTTATTACTCAAGCAATACAAAATGCTAATGATAAACTGCTGTGAGACACTTATCTAAGTAAAACACGCTATCCTTAGTTTTAAGTGTATATTTATTGTTTTGGGGGGCATCAAAGGAACTAGAGCATATGGAATGTGTGTTAAATAAAGCTGACATATAACTTGCAGCGTACATCTTAAAACTGCAGGGCTTCCTACAGAAATGTTAAAAAGAGGGTGGTGGGGTTTTGTTTTTGTTCTTTGAAAGTCTTAGTCAATATGAAGTTGTTGAAAAGAGAATATACCAAGTTGCAGATATTTATGTTCACTGCAAGCTTTCAAAGCATTGTCAGAGTGCTCATTTCTGAAATTTTGAAATTAGAAATGAAAATCATCATTTAATCAGTTCGAACTATTTTCTTTTCTTTTACAAGAAAGGCTTTTGGAAAGACTTTGAACTGTTCTTCCTTTTTTGTTCTAAAACAGAATATAAACTATCTAACAGTAAGTTACAAATAATTGCCATCAAACAACCTGAAAATAAATTATCTCAAGGTGATTGATCCTGCTTTGATGAAGTCTGTTCTCAACACTTCCAGTGATATGTGCTGTAATTAATCTAATTTAGGAGCTGAAGTAGAAGGCTGGAGGATATTTTATACTGTAAAGGAGTATTTGTAATTGTAGTCAATACTATCAGTTCTTGCTTATTGTTTTGTTAGTGGTGGAAACCTTATAAGTTTGGCTGCAATTCTGCAGTACATTCCTATTTAGTAAAATATTTAGTATGTGCCTAATAGCTTTAATGAATAGGTGGGGACTTAAGCAGTTACTTAAATGCCTTCCTGAGGGCAAATGTTGCCATTATTGTAATATAAGGGAGATATTACATTTTATTATTTTGTCTTTAATTTTTTGCTTCCAGTGGTCAGTGTCCAAACTTAGTTATGGTTATAAATTTCCTTTTAATCTCAATATGTAGGAATCGGTTACTTATAAAACATAGAGCTAAAGACTGACGTCCATACGTTCACAACCTCTCATTCATATCCTTGAGAGCTCATTCTGTGGATCACAAATCCTGTATAATAGAAACTGTGATGTGAAGTGGTAGCATCAAACTGATCTTCCTATTGTCAATCCTAAAATCCTCACTGTCTTGTATATAGTTTAATAAAATACAGAGAAATAAGTGAAATGTAAATAGCCAAAAAGTGAGTTAGTCTCCCAAAATGTAGGAGTAAATTGATGAGGAATAAATAGATTTCATAGGAGGATGGGGTAGAGAGGGAGAAACTTTGGTTTATTAAAATTAAAACTATTATTCTGTGGGCTTTTGCTTTAATTTGGATTTTTTTCATTTTAGGAGCATATGAATATATATTATGATATACACTTGCATTAGCATTCTACAGTAATGTTATAGTGGTATCAGAGCACAATAAGTAAAATGTGCAGTGTCTGTGGTTGAGTTTTAGGCTGTCTGCTTGCTAAGACCCAGGAAGGAATGCAGAGTTCAAAATCGCTCTCTGTGTAATGGACCCATAGTTTCCTGGTTTTGAATCCCAGCAGTGAGACTCTGGTTCATGTTGTAGGTGAGTGGGGGTTGGAAAGGTTATATTTCATTCTGAAAGGGCAGTTTAGCTACGTTGCTCAAATATGCAGAGGTTCATCCATTGTTTCAAATCTTTTTCTTGGTGTGAATGCTTCAACTAATTAGCGACCTCTCCTTTTTGTGAAAGTTATTGGCAGTGCTGTGATAGCACCAAGTACATCTGGATTGGATAGGCTCCTTTGAACTCTCCTATTATTTCATAGCACTGAAACCGTCTGACTTAATGGAGCTGTTTTTCCTCCTTGGTAACAGAGAATACAAGAAATGTTTTTCGCAGATTTCTGCTCTCCAACTTCTTTTGATAACTCTGATAATCCATGTTTGAAGATGCAGTACCTGGTGTGGATGGGTGGGCTACTCTTAGATGGTTGTGTTCATTCTTGAAGGGAGTAGAAGGGTTGAACTTCCAGGACATCTATGGATACTTCCATCCCTTTATCTGGGCTTCTACTTGTAATGGAATGTAGCAGAGTTTCTTTCTTTCTATCCCCTTCCTCCCTCCCCCCCCCCCAAGCCAACCCATTGTTATTCAGTATTGATACTTAGCTAGTGGAGGTGGATTATATTAAGTGCATAGGCATGGTATCATCATTATGGCTGTTCTTTATCAAAATGTTATTAGGCAAAATATTATCATAATTATCTAGCTGACAGTTTTTATTTGGATCGTAGAATCATGGGGGTAGAAAGGATCACAAGGATGAGAGATGCTGGTTAAAACTCCACCCTGAAAAAACT
Organism: Mauremys mutica; assembly: GCF_020497125.1. NCBI lineage: Eukaryota > Metazoa > Chordata > Testudines > Geoemydidae > Mauremys > Mauremys mutica. Next base: position 31,074,178 of record NC_059080.1, on the reverse strand, counting down.
GAGGGTGATGCTTGTGGTTAGGGAAAAGTGTTATGAGAGCTTGTTGCAATGAAATGCTCATATGTGGAATATTTTCTGGTGAAATAGATATGTCTCTGTTTCAAATGAAAATATACAATTGCCTTCTTCAGTTTTTTCTGGATAATTCACTTTCTTTGGTCTTGGACGTGGAATTTACTAGCCTAAGTTATCCATTTCTTCTGACATATTGGAGGTATTCAACAATGAACTGATCCAGGAACTGCAGCTGTTCGAGAATATATTCATGCTTGTTTGCTGGCTCCTGGGACAGAGGTGTGGGAATCAGAAATGCTCACTCTTGGTGATCTGCATTGGCAGATAGTATGCCATGTGGTATAATTCAGGGGCTAGATGTTAGAACATAAATAATACTTTGTAATAATCTTAAATATGAGAACTGACTCTCTCTCTCGCCCCATGACTGTACCGGGCTGTTATGGTTGTCCAGGACAGGTTTTCTCCTGACACCCACATTCAGTCAGAATTGGGCTGGAGTTAGGTCCCTCTCTGAGGAAAATCCCTTCCTGTGGAACTTAATGCCAGAGAAAATGTACCAGGTATAACACATGCATGATTTAGTGTGTTTGGGTTCCTGGTATTTTATACAATAACTACTTATCATATATTTTTCTAAATATATATAATAAAAGGTGGGGAAATGATTAAATATTTGTTCCCTTCCATCACTAATTCAGGGAATTGGTTTGCTATTTAATGTTAATGCTAACAAATCCAGAATATTCCATTTCATCTTTGATTATTGAAGATATGAAGTAAACAATGACTATATGTTACAGCCCAGTCTCCCTTTGTTATATACACAAGTGCTTGTACATGCTTGTAAACTAACAGTTGTACGTTCAACCTTTACCTTAGTACACATCCGCAGCCACATGTGAAACTATTTAAAGGATGCACAGAGATGTTAGCTGTTAGATGGGGCTTAAAGAACAAATATTAGCCTAAATAAATTAAAGTTAATCCAGCAACTGAAAAGATCTCCCATAGAGGAGGAATGGCAAGTGATGTAAAACAGCTTTTAGAAACCCCAAATCAGGGCATAGAAAGAATGTTAGGATGAAACAATTAGGCTGTTTTAGAGAGTTAAAAGAGGAGGAAGAAAATATTGAATTTAAGGTCAGAAAACCTGAAACTAAGCAAAACATAGAGGGTATCAAAATGTTTGTATGAACCCCTGACAACAGAAAAGGGTGTTTTTTCACAGCTTTGTTGCCTGGACTGTAATGTTGGGCAAATTAACCATTTTCTTACAGTAAGAGATTAGAAGCAAGTGTAAAGTGATTAGGTTATTATTTTTCATAAAAATCTGAATATTTTCAATTGTCATCAGCTTCAATCACACACACATTTTATACAAATACACTAGCAAAAAATATTCAGAAACAATGATTAGTGGTGAGGATTTGGATATTATCCCTGCACAAACATAGATTCTACAATATTTATTTATTTTCTTTAAATATCTGGTATTTAAACCCATTTTACAGCCAAATTTCCTCTTGCTTCCAAAACTGTCTCCGGAAATGTATTGTCTTGTGATATGCCTCATTGAGTTGTCAGGTCCATTCACATCACATTACTTGATGTGATGGCTTGTATGACTGAACTGACATGATAAATGTTTTCCCCATAAATAAGTCTACATTTTAAAAGGTTTTTTTCTTTGTGCTCAGTGAGTTTATTTTGAAGTAAGAAACAGAAGCATTGAAAGAAAAATAACAAGTAACTGTGTCAAGGTGTATTGAAGAAGCCACCAATTAGTGCATTTAGGTTAGATCCTCACGAGCCCTACATCACTCACACAAGGGAGTTAAATGGGGTAAAGATCACTATTACTCTCTTGCACTGACTACCTCTACCATAGGGTAGCAGTGCTAGAGGGAAAGCCTAAAGGGACATCCTAACTGGATATTAATCCAGTATACTGCATCTGTCACAAAGGTTCAGTATAATTATAGGGTAGACACCAAATACAATGCAAGTCCTGATTTTCAGTGGGAGTTGTAGATACTCAGCAACTTAGGCCACAAAAATAAAAATTCCAGCCAGCCAAGTACACATCAGCCAACACATCAGCCAACAACACCCAAAAATCTGACAAGGGCGAATTTTGGAACTTCTTTGGCAAACTTCCTACCCCACAAAATGATCAACCTACAGTTAGTACAAACAATGCATAAAAATAAGCAGCAGCTAGTGGCAAAAACTGGAGAAGGCCAAAAAATGGTGAATACACCAACTGAAATAAATGCAACTTGCAAGGAGTGTAGATGGATAAAGTAGTATTTTGTGCACGAGTTTCCTACTGGTCAGAAAAGAAAGGCTCAGATAAGGGATCTAGCTGGCCAGATGTCAAGGAGCTCAACAGGGGGCAGGAGATGAGGCATGGAGAACAGTGGAATGGCTGAAGACTTTGTGTATTTCCACATATGCAACTACATGCTTCAGTCCTCACGGCTGAGGATGTTAGGGAGATTCTCAAACCTGAGCTGGCTTTTGTAGGTGACAAATCTGAGGAACTGTCACAGATTGAAGTGTCCCTAGAGGAGGTTTTGGAATTAATTGATAAACTCAACATAAACAAGTCACCAGGACCAGATGGCATTGACCCAAGAGTTCTGAAAGAACTCAGATGTGAAGTTGCGGAACTATTAACTAAGGTTTGTAACCTGTCCTTTAAATCGGCTTCTGTACCCAATGACTGGAAGTTAACTAATGTAATGCCAATATTTAAAAAGGGCTCTAGAGGTGATCCCGGCAATTACAGACTGGTAAGTCTAACGTCGGTACCGGGCAAATTAGTTGAAACAATAGTTAAGAATAAAATTGTCAGACATATAGAAAAACATAAACTGTTGAGCAATAGTCAACATGGTTTCTGTAAAGGGAAATCGTGTCTTACTAATCTATTAGAGTTCTTTGAAGGGGTCAACAAACATGTGGACAAGGGAGATCCAGTGGACGTAGTGTATATAGATTTCCAGAAAGCCTTTGACAAGGTCCCTCACCAAAGGCTCTTACGTAAATTAAGCTGTCATGGGATAAAATGGAAGGTCCTTTCATGGACTGAGAACTGGTTAAAAGACAGGGAACAAAGGGTAGGAATTAATGGTAAATTCTCAGAATGGAGAGGGGTAACTAGTGGTGTTCCCCAAGGGTCAGTCCTTGGACAATCCTATTCAACTTATTCATAAATGAACTGGAGAAAGGGGTAAACAGTGAAGTGGCAAAGTTTGCAGATGATACTAAACTGCTCAAGATAGTTAAGACCAAAGCAGATTGTGAAGAACTTCAAAAAGATCTCACAAAACTAAGTGACTGGGCAACAAAATGGCAAATGAAATTTAATGTGGATAAATGTAAATGGAAAAAATAACCACAACTATACATACAATATGATGGGGGCTAATTTAGCTACAACAAATCAGGAAAAAGATCTTGGAGTCATCGTGGATAGTTCTCTGAAGATGTCCACGCAGTGTACAGAGGCAGTCAAAAAAGCAAACATGATGTTAGGAATCATTGAAAAGGGGATAGAGAATAAGACTGAGAATGTATTATTGCCCTTATATAAATCAATGGTACGCCCACATCTCGAATACTGCGTACAGATGTGGTCTCCTCATCTCGAAAAAGATATACTTGCACTAGAAAAGGTTCAGAAAAGGGCAACTAAAATGATTAGGTCACCAAATGAAATTAATAGGCAGCAGGTTTAAAACAAACAAAAGGAAGTTCTTCACGCAGCGCACAGTCAACTTGTGGAACTCCTTGCCTGAGGAGGTTGTGAAGGCTAGGACTATAACAGCATTTAAAAGAGAACTGGATAAATTCATGGTGGTGAAGTCCATAAATAGCTATTAGCCAGGATGGGTAAGGAATGGTCCCTAGTGTCTGTTTGTCAGAGGATGGAGATGGATGGCAGGAGAGAGATCACTTGATCATTGCCTGTTAGGTTCACTCCCTCTGAGGCACCTGTCACTGGCCACTGTTGGTAGACAGGATACTGAGCTAGATGGACTTTTGATCTGACCCAGTACGGCCATTCTTATGTTCTTATGAGGTGTAACAAGGATGAATGAATACAGAGAGCTGAAGACAGCACATTGTTCCTCTTTATCTCTACAATAAATAAAATTATGAAGCCCTTAAATACTTTGCTTCAGATGGGTATGCTTCCCTCCAAGCACCTTTCCCCACAGAAGCTTCAACCCATTTGCTTCCTCTTTGCTTAGCCAGCCAATGTAGTTCTGAAAAACTTCCTAAACACTTTTAAAATAGTTCTTCTGTGACATCATTGGCAGACTTGCATGATGGTGTTATATGATTTTAAAGGTTGCATAAGCATTCATTTGGAATAGTCTGCGTGATTCACTAGTGGTCTTGCAAATATTATTACAATTAGAAAGCAGTTAAATGAGTCATTGTGATATAGTGTAATACAGGATGAGCACTGTAATGTGTGAAATTCTTCATTGGCTTACTTGGAGTATTATATTCTTGCAAGAGGAAGGAGGAGGACAGAAATGGTTCCACAAAAAGTTCAAAGCAAAGGTTCAAAGCGTGGCTCTGATTAATTGTTTTTCTCCCATCTCAGTTTATTCTGTATTGCCCCTGAATAAATACTGTAAAAAGAGCTTAAGAACAAAGAAAAAGTCACAGGAAATTATCCAGGTCACTTCTTTTGCTTTTTCTATTCCTCGTTAGGTGAGAGAACACAAAACATTATTAGGATATCTCACTGTTCATTATGAACTCATGAATAGAATAATTTCCTTATTCACACATCTCTACAAATTACCTGCTTGATTTCCTGTCATCTAAAACTACAAATGTGTTTAACAAAGAAAATAATGGAATCATAATAATTACTGCAGCCATTACAGTAATCTGCAAAGCTCATTGGTTTAATTGAAAGCTGATTACTTCAAAGGGAAAGGTCTGGGTTGTATCAACCAGAAAGTATAGGGGGAAAGTACTTTGCAACTTCATGTTCAAAACTTCAAAGTAAAGTTTAGAAAGAAGGTAGGAGCATATATATACAGTTTACTTATCTATACATATTATTTATACTTGGTTTGAATATTGTTTCCATAACTTTTTGTTGTTTTGCCAATATTATTCTAAGCTTTGTTAAAAGAATGAGCAAAAACAATAAATAAATAAATAAATAAATAAATAAAATACGGAAAAATGACCTAATTCTGCCTTCATCTGCACATATGGGGCTTCCATTAAGTCTATAGGAACCCTACATGTATATATCATGACCGAATACAGCCTAAAATATGCAAAGTCTTCACCCTCCAAGGTCCCGAGTAATCTGCCCCAATCTAACATAACACTGAAGCCCGTGCTTAACGTTAAGCCCATGAATAGTCCAATGGATTTAAGTGATTTGCTGATGACCAGAGCTCAGCACTGCAGGATCAACCTCTAAATGCAGAATTATGAATGCTTTAAAATACTATCTGCATGTATTTTTAGTAATTTATAAGGATAGGTGTCCATAGACATCAACGTTAGTCCTGAACTTGTACTTTGAAAGCCAAAATACTGTCCTTCATAAACATATTAAAATCATGTGCACCTTTCCTAGTTAAAGCTTTTGTTAGCATTTCCATTGTGTAGATATATTTTCTGGGAACTACAATAACAATTACCATTTGCCCAAGACTTAAACTTTGTTAGGTCTCAACCACCTGAGCCAGTTCCCAATTGCTGATTGAGTTGATATTATAGCACTGGCTGGCTAGTTGCAGCCCTCTTGAGTTAGGGGTTCTTGGTGAATACTGACTAGAGCTGTGCACGTAACTGACTTTTTTGATTTGGCCACTGAAACAAAAAATATGAGGGGAGGGGGGGCTGTTGTTTTGATCACCCTGAAACACACTTTTTTGGATCTTTGGCAAAGCTACATTTAAAAAAAAATCATTTAGATTAGAACACAATAGTTTGTTGTGGGGCGGGGATTAAAATGTGGTGGTCTGGGTTTTCAGATAAAATTGAGGGAAATTCCAAAATGAAATGTTAATTTTTGATTCATTAAAAAAAATCATTTTGGAAATGACAAAACAAATCTCTTCTCCTCCTTCTTGCCCAGTTGCTGCAAAATGTATCCCCCCCCATAGATTAATAAGTACAAGTGTCAAAATTAACTTTTTTGGTACACGGGGTTATGTTGTGTACCTCAGATTATCTGAAGATTATGCAGATTGTTAGGGTAAATTGGTATTTTTGACTACAATAACAGATGGTGTGATAAATTAAAGGCTTGGTTTTCTTCCACAGGATCATTATTCTGGGTGGCTTCTACCGGCGTCTGAAGTTATTTTATCTTTGATAGAATTGGAATTATGGAATACTGGGAGACGGGGTAATGCTTTTTCTTGTGAATTAGGCATCAAGCTACTTTTCCATGCTGAAGATGATGGAATCTGCAGGCATGCCTGAGTTCTGACTGCAAAGTCTAGGGTTGCCTTTTGCAGTACTCTGCCCAGGGGCGGCTCCAGGCACCAGCACGCCAAGTGCGTGCCTGGGGCGGCAAGCCATAGAGGGCGCTCTGCCCATCGCCGCGAGGGTGGCAGGCAGGTTGCCTTCGGCAGCATGCCTGCGGAGGGTCCGCTGGTCCCGCGGCTTCGGCGGACCTCCTGCAGGCATGCCACTGAAGGCAGCCTGCCTGCTGTGCTTGGGGCGGCAAAATACCTAGAGCTGCCCCTGACTCTGCCAGGGGGTTGCAGGCTTGTTCTTGGAATTGCATGAGCCTCGAAGAGTCTTGTGTTTCAGCAAAGTGTTTAAGCTTTCAGTAGTTAGACTGTTCAGAATCTGAAAAATAAAAGAAATGAGCTAGGCCACTGACAGTTTAGGGTAGTTGTTGCTTCATATCATTCACTCCTAGGACACTTAAAAACCATCCACTTCCATAGCAATTAGGAAGTAAGAGGCAGACTCCTCTTCCACCTCCCCCCCTTCCCTCAACCTGTGAAAACATTTTCCCCCCAGTATGCACAATACAAGACCTTTGATCTCCTGTCTTTTTCTGCTAGGGAGTTGTAAAAGAGTGAGTGTAGTATGCAGTTGGTTGCAGCTAGGGAGAGTGGGGAGTACTCTTTCAGAAAGGGTGTATTGGGTGGGCAATTTTATTAGCTCTGTAGTTTTTGACTGCATAGTAGATGCAGAATTCCTCTGCTTCCCAAAAATAGAGCTAATGTTAAATATTTTCTCTACCTTTCTGAGGACAGTATGAATGTGAGGCTTCATCTTTGAATATTTACTCATTAAGGATCACTGGCGTGGGGCTTCCTGCTGATCTTCAGGAATTAGCTCCTTCCAGCCTCGGAGCGCCTCCTGCTGGCCGGTTTCTCCCTACCTGTACCTGCTTCCTAGTCTCCACAACCTCTGGCCCATGTACCTCCCAGAGCCCCTTACCTTGGGGTGCTGCCCCCACACTCTGGGTCTCCCCTCCCAAGGGAACCCTCTGGCCCTAAGCCCACCTTGCCTCAGTGGCTACTGCCAGTCATCATCTAGCCCCCTTTCTCTGGGGTAAACTGCAGTCTGTAATGGACACTCATAATTGGCATAATTTTGCTGCCTTTCTAGCCCCCAGCTGTCTTCCTGCAGCCCCAGTACCTCCTTAGGCCTTCGTACCAGGCCTGAACGCCCCAGCTCAGCCTGCCCCTTCCCCAGAACTGCTCTGCCAGAGGTACCCTCTCTCAGGCAGCTAGGTCCTTCTCACTCCAAGGCTGGAGTGAGACTCTCTTGGCTCCTTACTGACAGCACTCGTATCAGGGCCAGCTGTGCCCTGATTGTGCTGGCCCACCTGTGGCCAGCTACCTAGCTAGCCTTCCTCAGCTGCTCTCACTCCTTTTATCCCAGGAGTGGGGTAACTGCCCTGCCACATGTATGTTAAAGTTGCATTGTAACTGTGCCTTTAAAAATTTAAATCCCAAAACCACACACTTAAGTAACACTAAAAGTCCTAATTAAACAAGCAGAAATATGAAGTTGAGTTTTTGGAAAAAAACCCACTGTTCTCTATCTATGATCCTTCTCTGCCTGCCCTTTCCTATACAGAGTCTTTTAGATGAACTATGGTACACCACAAACATCAGCTTTGATATCCAATTATGTGTCATCTCTGGTAGAGCTACTACAAGGTATTGAGGTCGTGTGGTGTCTGCTACAAAGTAAAGGAGGATGCTTGGGGGGTGGGGAGAATAACTTGGATAAAAATAAATTAAACCAACTCTGTGAATGAGTTATGAGTTAACCAGAATTCTGCTCAGTAGAGCACTTGTCAATGTTATTTATATCAATTTCTAGAGAAAAATGTAATAAAATGAACACTCTAAGAATAAAAAAGAACATTACGTACCCCTCAGGCAATCAAAATTCCCTGACTTTCACTAGCAGAGTCCTTTAGAGCTCACATTGATAATAAAGTTAAACAATTCTTTGATCAGATTTATCAATTTTGATCCCTTACAGCATTGTGATTTAATGCTCTGCAAATTCAGTTGCACAGAATTGCATCACAGGTTGGTACTACTCCCATGAACGCAAATACAGCATCCCTGTAGCTGGGTCAACTGGAAATAAGAGTGCAAAATAGTAAGAGAGAGAGAGATCACTCTGGTGGGCTCTAATGAATGTAAAATAATGAATACACTTTCTGCTTATGTTCCAATTGGACTTCTGCAATGTAACATCAGAGTCTAAGAGAAATATGTAATGTTTTTTCAAGGAAGAGGGATCAGTATGGCCCAGTCCTACAGTTATTTTCTATGCACAAAGAATAGATGGACATTTCTAGTCAGAATTAACAGTATTTTAGATTGTAAATGACAAAGTGGGATGTGGAAAAAGAGAAACATAATTGCAGCCTAATTCTGTACTCAGAAATGTAAAGCAGAAGGTCTCTTAGATTCATTCATCCCTCTCTTGTCCCATTCTGCGGAAGATTCCAGATAATCACTGTTATCTACCAAGAAGCAGTGAGGCAAAGAATAGTGAAAGGTGGAGGAAAAATAAGGGTGGACCACATCCCCACAGGTAGGGTTGCCACACATTCTGATTTTCCCTGGACCGTACTGAAACTACATGTACTGTACTATGTCTAATTGAGACTGTTTGCATCTTAATCTTGATTAAAAGGAACTTGGTGATGTTTCAAAGCCCTGCTGTGCATGCATGAGGCTAGGGTAGATTTGAGGATAGGCTCATTAGTCAGTGGTGGTCGCTAAGTGGCGGAATCCATAGGGTGATGGGAGACCTCACCATCAGCTGTATCACATAGTCACCTGGCAGCTGGGTGGAAGTCCAGAGCTCGGTTCTTTGACCCTTGACTGTCACATGATGGTAAAGGTGGTGTTTCCCTGAAGGTGGGAAGTGGGAAAGAGAGAGAACAGAATGAGTTGCTCAGAAGGGGCAGAATGTGGGGGAACTTAATTCACTAGCACTGTCAAGCTAGTGCCTGCACTAGCAATAAATCCATACCCTTTTTAGTTTAGGGTTATAAGAATATTTCTCTTTCTCTGCTCCTGGGTGGCTAGTTTCCCTTTGACTTTTCTCTTGTTCTCCCTCTCTTGCAGCAGAAGGTTCCTGCACAGACATTGTGTCTTTGTGACTGTATGTGGCTGCTCTTCCTACTTCTCAGACCTATCCAGTGTCTGGGCATGCTACTCCTGTAACACTCTCTGTCAAGCTAGAAAGTGGTTTCTTCAGAGTGAGATGATGCTGAGGAACTGATCCTGAACGGTGACTATTGCATAGAGGAGGTGGGAATCATGTTCCTGCAAGGGAATTCTGAATTATTTTAATAAAATCATAGAAGATTAGGGTTGGAAGAGACCTCAGGAGGTCATCAAGTCCAAGGCCCTGGTCAAAGCAGGACCAGCCCCAACTAAATCATCCCAGTCAGGGCTTTGTCAAGCTGGGCCTTAAAAACCTCTAAAGATGGAGATTCCTCCCAAGATGGAGATTCTACCCTAAGTAACCCAGTCCAGTGCTTTACCACCCTCCTAGTGAAATAGGTTTTTTTCCTAATATCCAACCCAGACCTCTCCCAATGCAGCCTGAAACCATTGATCCTTGTTCTGTCATCTGCCACCACTGAGAACAGCCTAGCTCCATCCTCTTTGGTAGTTGAAGGCTGCTATCAGATCCCTCCTTACTCTTCTCTTCTGCAAACTAAATAAGCCCAGTTCCCTCAGCTTCTCCTCATAGGTCATATGTCCTCCACTGGCATAGGTCATATGCCTTCCACATCCTTTCTGTAGTGAGGAACCCAAAACTGGACACAATACGCCAGATGTGGCCTCACCAATGCCGAATAGAGGGGAACAATCACTTCCCTTGATCTGCTGGCAATGCTCCTTCTAATGCAGTCCAATATGTCGTTAACCTTTTTGGCAACAAGGGCACACTGTTGACTAATATCAGCTTCTCATCCACTGTAATCCCCAGGTCCTTTTCTGCAGAACTGCTGCTTAACCAGTTGGTCCCCAGCCTGTTGCAGTGCATGGGAGTCTTCCGTCCTAAGTGCAGGACTGTACATTTGTCCTGTTGAACCTCATCAGATTTCTTTTAGCCCAATCCTCCAATTTGTCTCGGTCACTCTGGACCCTGCTCCTACCCTCCAGCATATCTACCTCTCCCCCGCCCCCAGCATAGTGTCATCCACAAACTTGCTGAGGGTGCAATCCATCCTATCATATAGATAATTAATGAAGATGTTGAACAAAACCAGCCCCAGGACAGACCTCTGGAGCACTCCACTTGATACCGGCTGCCAACTAGACATCGAGCTGTTGATCACTACCCGTTGAGCCCAACAATCTAGTCAACTTTAAATCCACCTTATAGTCCTTTCATCCAGTCCATACTTTTTTTAACTTGCTGGAAAGAATACTGTGGGAGACAATATCAAAAGCTTTGCTAAAGTTAAGCTATATCATGTCCACTGCTTTGCCCAGATCCACAGAGTCAGTTATCTCATCATAGAAGGCAGTCAGGTTGGTCAGGCATGACTTGCCCTTGGTGAATCCATGTTGATTATTCCTGATCACCTTCCTCTCCTCCAAGTGCTTCAAAATGGATTCCTTGAGGGCCTGCTCCATGATTTTTCCAGGGACTGAGGTGAACTGTAGTTCTCCGGATTCTCCTTCTTCCCTTTTTAAAAGATGGGCACTATATTTTTGGCACTTTATTTGCCTTTTTCCAATTGTCCGGGACCTCCCCCAATCACCATGAATTTTTTGGATGTGAATTAAACTAAACTGAATTAAATCCATTTCACTTCTGAAAGTCTGTCTGCACAGGCATTTCGTATAGTTCAATTAATCCACTTTAACACCGTTTAGTTAAAATTCAGATTAACTTCCCTAAGTCTCTCTTGTAGACAAGCCCTTAAAATATTACTATTTTAAGTTATCAAAGATGATAACTTCAGTTATTGTTAATGCTTTGGTTCAACTATGATCTGTTTTGGAACCAACAACCATGGGTTGCTAGTCAGGTCAGACCACTTAGAGCTTGTATACATAATACAGTCTACGGGAGTGTGATTTCTAAAGTGCAGTAATATGCTGCACATTAATTGGGCCATATAGACCCTGCTGGTGCACACTAAAGGTTCCCCAGTGTGCTTTAATGTAGTACCATTTCAAATGGCACTACATGAAAGTGCAACAGCAGGATCTATATAGACCAATTAATGCACAGCACATTAAATCAGACATCATGCTCCTGTAGAGCACATTACCCCACCATGTAGACAAGCCTTGAGGATTATGCTAATTTTCTATCATTCAGCTGTCACCCATTTGGAATATATTGCGGAAACTGAATCAAGAGCTGATGTAGCCAGACATCAAGGTGTTCTTAAGGAGATATACAGGTTTGTGGGCATGTGTTTTCTGCCTGTCAACTTAATGACTGAAATATCTCATACTTTTCAAGGAGAGGGCTGTGTTGAGTTAGGTCTGCCTGTGTGTCTGTCACTGTGGTGGGGGAAGCTAGAAAGGTCTATTCTCTAATTTCTAGAAATGAAAGACAATCTGAACCCCTCAATTGTCAATTTATTCTTAAGGATGGTGAATTTAAATAATTAAATAAATAGTTTTGTATATTTAGCAGTAGAAGTGGGTAGCAAATGGACATCTTCCCACAAAAATATTTCATGCTTTTGCAAACTGAGATTGTGGAAGTTCCATGTTCTATCAAAACAATCCCATGTGTATGTATGTAGTAAAGCATGATCCATGACCTGATGCAGATTCAAGTGAATGAGAGGCATGCAGTTGCTTTCCAAACTATTTCCTTTTGGCTTGAAGATATACCAGAAACAAAACATTTTGAGATAGTCAAAGTTAGCACTCTACATTAACAACAGACACCACTAATGGACTAGAGCTCTTCTGTACAATTTAGAGCTGCATTTCAAATGAGGAAGACATAATACATGATATTACTTAGATATTAAGATTCTTTTATTTGAATTTGAAATAGCTTGTTATATAACCTCAGTTCTGATTTAATATCACACTGATGCTAATGGCTTTTCAATTTATGGTAAAGCAAAGACATAATTAAACATGTATAACCATGTGAGAGTCTGAGACTAAAAACAAGAGAATAAAAATGAGAAACCCTGGCACAACTGTTCAAAAAAGACCAAGTAGAATTCAGATAAATTATTTTAGATATTGAAAGCAGCCACAACATTGTATTTTAATGAGAAAGCCTGTCCTGGTATAAATCACCAGGACACCACTGATTTCAAAGGAGATACTTTGACTTATGAGAGCTGACAATCTGGCCAGTGAGCTGACAGTCCTAGAATTGGGGCTACCATGTTTTTTTCTTTTTGGCAAATCAAGTTTGAAATCATAGTTACCTGTGGGCAAGTGAAAAGTCTTTTTTTTTTTAAGGATGAAAGCTATATTGTTGGAGGATTGAAATAATTTGTTACTGAGAAAATATTATATGAGAAATGATTGTTTTGTATACTATTAGTATGTCATCAGAGTATATCATATCAAAGTCTTTTAACACTGTCATTTTTCTGTGAATACCGACAGTATCCACCATTCCTGTTTTTAACATTCCTAGGTCCTTGCAAGTAATTTAAACTAGCTTCCATAATCAGTCTTCAGAATCTGATAACTAAGACAATGGTGCCAATTTCAATTTCAAAAATGCAGGTAACGGTGTAATTCTGTAACAACTCTTAGTTGACAGGACAACTCTTAGTGACTCTTTTTATTTAGGAGCTCTTACTCCTCCTGTTCACTTTCAATTTTGCATATATCCTGTTTCTTTTCACAGGATTAAAATATGTACAGTCTAGAATTCCCAAATAAGCAATAGCTGCTGCCCTGAAGGATGTGTATTTAAATGTTCCTTATAACTTCTCTTGGATACTGTTCTGCATTACATCCTTTTTTACATTTGATTACCACACCTGGGAGCATCTTGCACCGCAAGCCACTGATTCTGCCAAAATACCTGAAAATAATCAGGTAACCTGATATACATGATACCTGAAAAACTGCAGATGAATTGTTCTGCTATCTGAAATCAATAACCATGAAAAACTTGCTTTGAATTAATAGAAAATAAGGACAAGTAATAGTGAGAGGTGTTTGTGTGGAGGGCCATGTTTGTATTTTTCAGAATTTAACATCTTTAGAGATGCTCGTTCTGAAACCACAAGTAGCTGTTGATATTCTTGTTGAGTGTGGTATTTCCAGTGGTTTAAGTCTGAGTCTTCACTGAGAGCTTTTAGCAGTGAAAGTCAATGACTGTTAATCTTGTATCCTTTTTCATGTGAGGGTTCTGTGAGCGGAACTGTCTTTGAGCCAAGACATCAGTTCTAAACTTTTAGTCTTACAGAAACCAAAATAGGCAATTGAGGGAATATCCAGACTCATCTGTGTTTGCAGTTAGGAATGGATGTAGGTTTTGCTGCAGGTGGATAGCTGTACAAATGACTAATTATATAAGTGCCCATGAATAGGAGAGCTAAGAAAGTTCCCCATCTATTAATTCTCAGTTGCCTTTATGTGTACAATTATGAACACAAGCTGAAATCATGACTGAAGTCTGTTTCCAAGATAAGTCTGGAGAGTGGCTAAATCTGTTTCTCAAAGACAAAGGGCAAGTGACAACACAAGCAGGTATCGGCAAAGCTGACGGCCCATCACCTCTCAAGTGCCCATTCTTTGGCAAGAAAAAAGGATGGGCACAACATGATTTACATCTTAGCAAAGAAGCAGCATGAGGACTCCTTCCTCCACCAGACCCCCTATCTCTTGGTTCTTATCTGGATTTTTTTTCTTTCAAAGAGGGGCTGGAACTATAAAAAGGAGGGGTGAACATGCCAAGACACCCCTCTTTCTCTCCCTGCTTATCTCATTCTCCACACCTGAGAAGACAAAGGAAATAGCCATTGAATTCTGGAGGAGGAGTCCTGACCTGAAAAGTTTGGTCAGTAATGCTTCTGGAAGCATGTGGTGAGAAACTTTGCTTTAAATCTACTATAGTTTGTTAGGCACTGGAAAGCATTTTATCTTGTAACCATTTCTCACTCTTCTGCCTCATTTCTTGTACTCACTTAAGGGTGCGGCTTGCATGCTGGAAAACTGTGAGTGGCCCAGATGGGAGTTTCTTCAGCATGGCATTATAAGGCACCCAAGGTTGTGGGGTGGGGGCCACACATCCCCTACCCACCCACACACACTGGTCTGAATTGTGCCTCAGTATATGTATCTCACACACATCCTTCTCAGGTGTCTGGTATAAGTCAATGACTTCTCTTGACGTCATGCTATGACCTGCTTAGAACATAGTAAAAGAGAGACTATCATTGCATTGCAGTTACATTCTAGGAATAGTAAAAACACAGTTTATTGCCATGTCCCTGTCAGAGAAATATTGATGTTTCCTTTTTAAGGTAGGTCAATGCACATATTTACAAATAGTCCCACTTTAGGATTAGCCCAGAATTCATTAAGGTTCCAGGGTTTGGTATATAACACTGGATTCTTCTGTCTCAATTGTTTTGATCAACAGGGTGATTATCATTTGGGATTTCCCCACTCTGTTATGTAAGCCTCATGGATTTAAAGAGAAATGCCTAATATTTAACCTGCTAACCTTAGGTTAACCTCCATGGTGGTTAACATTCTGAAATATGCCCTGTTCAGCATGTTTGAGTAAGTATTTAAATAAGAATAGTGTGAGTTAGGTAAAACAGATTAATGAGAAAATGTTAAAAGCTGATGTGTGCAGCAGACAACAGCTGAATTGTTTAGTTATCCTAAGCCTTTGGGGGAAGCCTGAACAATTTTTCTCCAGTTACTTGATTAGCATCAAAGAAATAACTCTAACATAAATAGATCAAGTGTAGCATCCATGCAGCAACAGGAATGACCAAGCTACTATATAAAGAAGTACAAATATTACAATGTTCTATTTTGAAGCGTAAAAAAGACGGTTACTCACCTGTAGTAACTGTTGTTCTTCGAGATGTGTTGCTCCTATCCATTCCAGTTAGGTGTGCGCGCCGCGTGTGCACGGCATCTCAGAACTTTTTTACCCTAGCAACTCCGGCGGGCCGGCTGGGCGCCCCCTGGAGTGGCGCCGCTATGGCGCTGAATATATACCCCAGCCGGCCCGTCCGCTCCTCAGTTCCTTCTTGCCGGCTACTCCGACAGTGGGGAAGGAGGGCGGGTCTGGAATGGATAGGAGCAACACATCTCGAAGAACAACAGTTACTACAGGTGAGTAACCGTCTTTTCTTCTTCGAGTGATTGCTCCTATCCATTCCAGTTAGGTGATTCCCAAGCCTTACCTAGGCGGTGGGGTCGGAGTGAGACGTGGCGGAGTGTAATACCGCGGAGCCGAAGGCTGCGTCGTCTCGAGACTGTTGCACCAACGCGTAGTGGGAGGTGAAGGTATGGACCGAAGACCAGGTGGCCGCTCGACAGATGTCCTGGATGGGGACATGGGCCAGGAAGGCGGCCGACGAGGCATGCGCTCTCGTGGAGTGAGCGGTGAGGCGGCACGGCGGCACGCGAGCAAGCTCGTAGCAGGTCCGGATACACGCAGTAACCCAAGAGGAAATCCGCTGGGAGGATATCGGCTTGCCCTTCATGCGGTCAGCAACCGCTACGAACAGCTGGGGCGAACGCCGGAATGGTTTAGTCCGCTCGATGTAGAAAGCGAGCGCCCTGCGGACGTCAAGGGTGTGCAGCTGTTGCTCCCGAGGTGAGGCATGCGGCTTCGGGAAGAACACCGGGAGGAAGATCTCCTGGTTGAGGTGGAAGGCTGACACCACCTTTGGGAGGAAAGCCGGATGAGGTCGAAGCTGCACCTTGTCCCCGTGGAAGACGGTGTATGGTGGACCAACCATCAGAGCGCGGAGCTCAGACACTCGTCTCGCTGACGTAATGGCAACGAGGAAGGCCGTCTTCCAGGAGAGGTAGAGCAGAGAGCACGTGGCCAAGGGCTCGAAAGGAGGACCCATCAGCTTGGCCAGCACGAGGTTCAAATCCCAGGTCGGGGCAGGACGCCGCACAGGTGGGTACAAGCGGTCCAGGCCTTTAAGGAAGCGGGAAACCATTTGGTTGGAGAAGATGGACCGACCTTCCACGGATGGACGAAAGGCGGACACTGCTGCCAGGTGAACTCTCAAGGAGGAGACCGCAAGACCTTGCTCCTTAAGGTACCAGAGGTAGTCCAGGATGGTAGGGACAGGGACCACGAATGGATTGAGGCCTCGCTGGTCACACCAGAGCGCGAACCGCTTCCATTTCGCCAGATAGGTGGAGCGAGTGGAAGGCTTTCTACTCTCTAGGAGGACTTGCTGAACTGCCACTGAACAGTCCCTCTCTGCGTGGGTCAACCACTCAGGTACCAAGCTGTAAGATGGAGGGACTGCAGGTTCGGATGGCGGAGTCTGCCGAAGTCCTGAGTAATGAGGTCCGGCCACAACGGGAGGGGGATGGGATCCCGAACGGAGAGCTCGAGCAGCAGGGAGTACCAATGCTGCCTCGGCCAGGCCGGAGCTACGAGAATGATGGTGGCTCTGTCCCTCCGCAGCTTCTGAAGCACTCGGTGAACGAGCGGGAACGGAGGGAAGGCGTAGAGTAGGCGATCCTTCCAGGGATACAGGAAGGCGTCGACAGGGAGCCTGGCGAGTGACCCCGGAATGAGCAAAACAGGTGACACTTCCTGTTTTCCTTGGACGTGAATAGGTCTACTTGGGGAAACCCCGACCTCTGGAAGATCGTGTGTACGACATCTGGACGGAGGGACCACTCGTGAGAGAGGAACGACCTGCTGAGATGGTCGGCCAGCGTGTTCTGCACTCCCGGAAGAAAGGACGCTTCTAGGTGAATGGAGTGGGTCACGCAGAAGTCTCACAGGAGCATCGCTTCCTTGCAGAGGAGGGAGGAGCGGGCTCCGCCCTGCTTGTTCACGTAGAACATTGCTGTTGTATTGTCCGTGAACACCGTCACACAGCGGCCTTTCAGGTGGGTGCAGAAGGTGCGACAGGCTAGACGGATCGCTCGCAGCTCGCGTACATTGATGTGGAGAGCGAGCTCCTGCGGTGACCACAGACCTTGGGTGTGAAGGTCGCACAACCGAGCGCTGAGGCATCCGTGGTCAGTGTGGCGGACGGGCGAGGCGGATGGAACGGGACTCCCGCACAAACGACCTGCGGGTCTAGCCACCAGTTGAGGGAGTCGAGGGTCGGCCTGGAGACTGTGACCACCATATCGATGGGATCACGATTCGGTCGGTACACCGACGCGAGCCAAGACTGGAATGGGCGGAGGTGGAGCCGCGCGTACGCGGTGACATACGTGCAGGATGCCATGTGGCCTAGGAGGTGGAGGCAGGAGCGCACCGTCGTGGTCGGGAAGGAGACGAGGTCCCGGATGATGGAGACCATGGTCTGATGTCGAGATTGTGGCAGGCAAGCTCGGGCTACCACGGAGTCGAGGACCGCTCCAATGAACTCCACCCGCTGTGACAGAACCAAAGTGGACTTCTCGGCGTTGATGAGAAGCCCGAGCCGTCGGAAGAGGGACAGGATGTCTGTCAACTGGCCCATCACCAGCTGTTGAGACTGACCGCGAACCAGCCAGTCGTCGAGATACGGGTAGACATGTATCCGACGACGGCGGAGGGCTGCGGCAACCACCGCCATGCATTTGGTGAACACCCGCGGTGCGGTGGAGAGGCCGAACGGCAACACGGCGAACTGGAAGTGGGTGTTGTTGACCACAAACCGGAGGTAACGTCGGTGAGGAGGATATATCACGACATGGAAGTAGGCGTCCTTCATGTCGAGGGCGGCAAACCAGTCTCCCAGATCCAGAGAGGGAATGATGGTCCCCAAGGTAACCATGCGAAACTTGGGCTTGAGCAGGAACTTGTTCAGCTCGCGAAGGTCCAGGATAGGACGTAGCCCCCCTTTCGCTTTGGGGATGAGAAAATAGCGGGAGTAGAATCCCCTGCCCCGCCTGTCTTGAGGCACTGCCTCTATGGCACCCACGTTCAACAGAGTCTGGACCTCCTGTAAGAGGAATTGCTCGTGAGAGGGGTCCCTGAAGAGGGACAGGGAGGGTGGGTGGGAAGGCGGGGGTGAAACAAATTGAAGGCGGTATCCCGACTGGACTGTCTGAAGTACCCAGCTGTCTGTTGTTAACTGGGACCACGCCGAAAAGAAATGGGAAAGGCGGTTGTAAAATAAAGGGGAAGGATCCGGTAGGGAGAATGATGGGCCGTCCTCGAGCGTCCCATCAAAAGGCCTGCTTGGCCCCCTGAGGGGCCTTGGAAGAGGCCTGGCCCTGACTACGCCGATTGCCGGACAGACGACGGCGATTTTGAGCCGGTCGCCGGCTATTGTACGGCCGATAGCGTTGCTGGTAGAAGGGCCGTGAGGGTTGCTGCCGGAAGGACCTGCGTTGTGTCGCCGGCGTGTGCATCCCTAGGGTGCGGATGGCAACGCGACCGTCCTTTAGGGTCTGGATCCGGGAGTCTGTCTTTTCGGAAAAAAGACCCTGCGTGTCGAAGGGCAGGTCCTGCAGTGTATATTGCACCTCCGGTGGTAGGGTGGAGGACTGCAGCCAGGCTATGTGCCGCATCGACACGCCGGAGGCTAAGGTCCGAGCTCCGGAGTCTGCAGCATCGAGGGCGGCCGTGATGGAGGACCTAGATGATCTCCTTCCCTCCTCTAACATCGCCGTGAACTCCTGGCGGGAGGCTGACGGCAGGAGCTCCGTAAACTTTGCCAGGGAGGTTAGGATATCAAATACGTATCTGGCTAGGAGGACCATCTGGTTAGCAATACGCATCTGCAGGCCACCCGCCGAGTAGACCTTGCGGCCTAGCAGGTCCATGCGCCGGGCGTCCTTGGACTTCGGCGCGGGGGCAGGTTGACCGTGCCTCTCGCGGTCGTTAACCGATTGCACCACCAAGGAGTCTGGGGTCGGGTGGGTATAAAGGTACTCATAGCCCGTAGGGGGAACTGAGTATTTACGCTCAACCCCGCGGGCCGTGGGAGGGATGGAAGCGGGTGTTTGCCAAAGCGTGGTGGCGTTCTTTTGGATAGTTTTTACAAAGGGCAACGCCACCCGGACGGGAGTGTCCGCACCAACCACGTTGGTAATAGGGTCCTCGTCCTCTTGGACCTCCGCCACTGGGAGATCCATGGCCGTCGCCACTCGGCGAAGCAGGTCCTGGTGGGCCTTAAGGTCTATGGGTGGCGGCTCCTTGGTCGAAGCACCAGCCACCGCCTCATCCGGGGAAGACGATGAGGACAAGCCCTGCACGACGGCCTCCTCCGCAGGGGCTACTGACTGTGCCTCGGCTGGGTCGTGCTGCATGGAGGACCGGCGGTCCGGCTGAACGGAGGGCTCACGTCGAGGCGAAGGGGCAGCCTGGCTAACCGTTGCCTCGGGGGCCTTGCGCTCGGAGGCCGAGTCTCTCGGGGGAAACGGTACCCCCTGTGCTTCATACTGGGCCCAGGGAACCCAGAAGCCCCACTTTTGAGCCCCTTGAGGATCACCGTGAGGGGTCGGTGGCAAGTGTGCGTTGCTGTCCGCACCGGAGGCCACCGATGCAGGGCGAGATGGCCAAGGAGGTGCTGAGGCACTGACTGATTGTACCGCCGAAGGCGGTAGTCTGTCCGCAGACGGTGCCGAAAAACAGTGTCTGTCCATTCGGTACCGGGACGGTGACCGAGACCGTCGGCCACCGCGGTGCCGGGAGCTCGACCGGTGCCGGGAGCTCGACCGGGAGCGGGATCTGCGGTGCCGGGAGTGGCTGCGAGAGTCGCGGTGCCGGGAACGGTGCCGGGACTGAGACCTCCGACGGTGCCGACGCGACGGCGATCGGGACCTGGATCGGTGCCGGGAGTGCGACCGGTACCGGGATGACGAACGGTACCGGGACTCCGACCGGCGTCGGGATGGCGACCGGTGCCGAGAGTGAGATCGGCGGGATGGCGACCTCCGTCGGGACCGGGAGCGTGACCGGGACCGGGAACATCGTCTGTGCCGGCGGTCCGCAGAGGGTGGCCGGATCATCATTGCCGGTTTGCCTGCAGACGCGACAGCCCGCACCGGCGGTGCCGGGGGCCGGAGGCTCGGTGCCTCTACGAGCTGTATCAGCTCACGCGCCGCGGAGAAAGTCTCCGGTGTCGACGGCAGTCGCGGCTCAACCACGGACGGTGCCGGGGAGCGTGGCGGTGCTGGACTCGACGGCCCTTGTGGCGCCGGAGTCAGCGGCCCGGTGCCCGCCTGGTGCACGGCCACTGAAGGAGTGGTAGGTGGCGCCACAGCCTTGGCTGAGTCCTCAGCGCGGGACTTAGCGATAGCTTTCGCCAGCCTGCGTTTCCTAGCAGGCGAAAGGGAGCGGTGCCGGGTCTTCGCGGTCGCCGGCTGAGGCTGCGGTGCCGCGGTGCCGGAACGGCTCGGCGCGGCCGGAGCGCTCTGCACCGATGAGGCTCTCGGTGCCGGCGCGGCCGGTGCCGGGGGCTGTAACGACGCCTCCATGAGGAGCTGCTTAAGTCTATAGTCCCGCTCCTTACGTGTTCTCGGCTTGAAGGCAGAACAGATCTGACACTTGTCTGTCCGATGGCCCTCGCCGAGGCAACGAAGACAGGCGTCGTGCGGGTCCCCGATGGGCATAGGCCTCTGGCAGATTGCGCAGGGCTTAAAGCCCGGTGCCTTGGGCATGAGCCCGCACCGGGAGAGGAAAGGGAGGGGAAACCCCCCTAACCTTAACACTAAATCTAACTAACTAACTATAACAACTATCTACACAAACTATGAACTAACTATATAAAAAAAACCTTTAGCGAGAGCTAGGGTAGTGGGGGACAGAGAGCACTCCACAGTTCCAACTGGCCGTCACGGGCGGTAAGAAGGAACTGAGGAGCGGACGGGCCGGCTGGGGTATATATTCAGCACCATAGCGGCGCCACTCCAGGGGGCGCCCAGCCGGCCCGCCGGAGTTGCTAGGGTAAAAAAGTTCCGAGATGCCGTGCACGCGCGGCGCGCACACCTAACTGGAATGGATAGGAGCAATCACTCGAAGAAGAATAATTAAATATAGAAGTTGGACATGTAAAGGTACACTTGGTTATCCAGTGTATTTCTCTGACTGTGGAAGACTTCTCCCTGTTGTAAGCTCCCCAGCTCTGTTTTCAATGGTAATTGAATATAACCCTTGTTAACATAATGTGGTGGTGTGTCACCCTATAGTGGCTGGGCCACTGCTTGTGAATCTGCTGCAGTCTTGAGCTAGCAAACTTGGGTAGTTTAACTTAGGAAGTAGTGGCTCATGCTTTTGGAATCAGAGCTTCCAGTTTCAATCTCTGCTGCCTATGAGCCTGCAAAGGGGTGTGATGTTATACTTACATATGGCAAACAAGTTGGAGACTCTTCAACAGTCTGAGGAAGAAATATGTCCCTCTTGCTGATTTCCTTCCAATTTAAATGCTTTTTCAAGTTCTTTTCCCCATATAACTAGTGAATCTCATGTATCGTTGTAAATGATTCTTTTCTCTTTTAGGGTTAGATATGTTGCTTTGATTATTGAGTAAGGCAAGTAGGAATTGCCTGTTGTGGTTTTCCATTTTAAATAGTTGTACCCTGTAACCACATTCCTCCTACTCCCCCACCACAGCTGTTGCTTAGCCAAACTCTACAGGTGGGTATTTTAATAATTTCTAATTGTTCTGTTTTTTTTCCTAATCAGTGATTCCTTTATCACTTCTCTAAGAAACTTCTCTAATTTATCCATAAAATTCTGGTAATGAAGCATCCAATATTGAACACATCATTCCCAGATGTGGCCACCTCAAAGTCATATAGAGGGGAGCTATTAAACACATTGTAAAACGTGGTAAAATCTAAGCTTGCAACTTCATTTTTAAATCACTGAAACTGAACTTATGTGGATGGGTTCAGCTTTTTAAAAATAAATATGCTTATAAAATTGGAACAATGGAAGGGAATGTATTTTCATATTGTTCCTTATACTCATTGTTTCCCTAACTACTTTATGATAAGAATATTTCTTCTAAACGTGTTTGAGCTGTTTAAAACTCAGCAGTTTGTTTTTGATGCTTCATGTAAACTTTGGTTTCAGTTCTCTTGGGTTCCACTCCTCCTGTGTGTGACGGTGCCCACTCCCCAATAAAGCTTTATGGAATATGCTTATGATTTATATGTGACATAACTAGAATATGTTTTAGGCTACATACGCCATGTAACATATTTATGTAAAGGTTAAGATCTACTGAATGTATTCATCCTATTTGTATCCATGTATCATTTTTGTATTTGAAGTTATGAATATTGGCTGTGTACTGGCTTGATTTTAGCTAGCCTAGTAGAGCATTTGGTCAGCTTCTTGAAAAAAGTGCAAATTAAGTGCCCAGTCAAAAAACCACTTAAGCCAACAACAAACTTGAAGAGGCTAATCCACATCTGAGCCTTCTTAGGAATGTGGCTTGGCTGGTCATGCATGGACTTCATCTTGGAGCTGGACTTTGCATAGGAGAGAGGAGAGCGTCTCCACCCACAAGAAAAACTCTACTTAAACCCCTGGGAAGTCCCTCCATTTGATCTTCAACTGGCTAAAGAGAGAGCCTGTCCACCACCAAGGATACCTGAAAGAAACTGGAACAAAGCACAGTAACTACAAGGGGTGTGAGTGATTGCTGGACCCAGACTAGCAGGAGACTAGTTTGTAAAATATAGCTTACTGGAATTGATGAGGTTTTATTTGTATTCAGCAACAAAGAGTCCTGTGGCACCTTATAGACTAACAGACGTATTAGAGCATAAGCTTTTCTGGGTGAAATGCATGCATCCGACGAAGAGGGTATTCACCCCGAAAGCTTATGCTCCAATACATCTGTTAGTCTATAAGGTGCTACAGGACTCTTTGTTGCTTTTTACAGATCCAGACTAACATGGCTATCCCTCTGATATTTGTATTCAGTTTCTTAGACATAGAGTTGCATGTTCTATTTTATTTTACTTTGTAATTCACTTTGTTCTGTCTGTCACTACTTGGAACCACTTACATTAACCCAGAGTATGTATTAATATGGGGGAGAGAGGGCACACAGCTGTGCATATTAGTGTTATAGAGGGCAACAATTTGAGTTTACCCTGTATAAGCTTTATGCAGGGTAAATCGGATTTATTTGGGATTTCGACCCCATTGGGAGTTGGGCATCTGAGTATTAAAGACAGGGACACTTCTGTAAGCTGCTTTCACTTTAAGCCTATAGCTGTGCAGGGTGCTGGAGTCGTAAGTTGCCAGGGCAGTAAAGCAGGGGCAGAAGTAGTCTTGGCACATCAGTTCGCAGCCCCAAGGGAGTTTCTGTGAACCAACCTGTCACACTGTGTTTTCCTAAAGGGCTGAATTTGAAGAATCCAAAAAGTCATTTGAACCAACCAAGTTTTACCTGATTTTACATCACAAAACACAAACAGGTCCAGAATGAAAACTGGCTACAGATTTCTTCCAAAAACTTTAGCGTCTCTTTTTGAAGAACCTTAATTATGTCTGGAGTTTGTAAATGAATCTCAAAACCAGATGATATTTTGTTTTCAGTCTTCCAAACTACAGTTGTATGCAGTTCTAATTAATGACCCAATGTTTCTAGTTTCTGAAACAAAACAGGAGATCTTGTTAAAGTATCACTTATAAATATATAAAATTGAAGATTGCAAAAAATGCATGTACTGTAAAATATGTGGTTAGGGTGCACTAGGATCTTGTCAAAATGCTATAGACTGTGCTTGACAGCTGATATTTAAGCTAAAAGTGTAAAAATTACTTTGATCCATGAGATAAATAACATTGCTGAACAGATAAGTCACTTAACACTGACACTGTAGAAATTAATGACAGTAAATAGGAACCCATCTTTTTCCTGCCCATTAAAAAAATGTTTGTGATAAACTGCTATAGAAGAATGCATTGTTAATTTTTCTAGCTAAGTATGGGTAAACTAATAACATGAGTCTTTTTCCAGTTTCATGCTGACACACATTCTTGTCCCCGCTTTTGAGCAAGGTCAAGTGTGCTTGTCGTTGATTTAATTTTGTATAAATAAAACCTTGTTCATAATGCTAAGACTTATAGTTACACAGACACACACAATTGATAGTAGCTTGGGTTTAAATGCCTACTTTTCTGCAGCTACTTATTGATGCTACAAAATCTGTAAGGAGATATCAATATACAAGACAGGATTTTGTTTTTCTTATCTTTTTTAATTTTAATATTTAAAACTCAAGAGATTCCCATTAAAAAGAAGAGACGGGACAGATAGAGATCATGATAGAAAACCGTAAAACCCTCAAGGTACCTTGTTTATATACTAGACCCCTTAAATCCTCACCATGATCTGATTTTATTCTCCTTTACAGCTTTATATATGCCCTTTTACAGCTTTATGGGAGAAAGATATGTTCGACTCTTATGTATCTCTAGAATTACAAATAAAGAGATGTGATATGTCAAACTAACACAATACTCAGAGCTAAGTTAAATACAATAACAATGTGTTCAGAAACATGCTATCTCAATCCAACATGTGATTGATTCTCTATGCAGTTGCCCCAAATCACAAATATGCAAATTTGCTTGCAGAAAAGTTTGAAGAGTGGTGGCTATTAGCATAAATACCTCTATTTGCTTCTTGCCGTGGGTATTTGTGCCATTCATTATTCCCTTGTATAAATAGTTTGCAATATAGGACCAAAAATAATGCTGGGGAGTGGTGGTTGTTTAGTAGCGTAGTATCACACGGTGGCCCAAATCAGAATTCAAGTTTTGTTATTGACTTGAATGGGGTCAGGATTTCACCTCCCCAACTCCTAGCTTACAGTGTAAACATGCCGTTTATGTGACCATTTACACAATGAGAATAGCACATACTTGAAGTGAACAAACCATAGGTTGGAAATTTTGATATAATTGACCAAAGAGTTCTGACTACCAAATACACATTAATGAAAAGTCAGAATTTATTAATGAAAAAAATGGGCTACATTTGAAGGGACTATTCATTTCAAATCATTTGACCAGCAGGGCTGCCCAGAAGGCACCCAAACCGAGTGTTCCAACATGACACACAGGGTCACAGCACTACTCTAGAGTTGCCAAATTTCTACTCTGACAAATCCAAACACCCATGCCCCACTCCTCCTCCAAGGCCCCGCCCTTGATCACTCCACCTCCCCCCCACTTTGTCGCTCGCTCTCCTCACTCTCACTCACTTGATCATTGTAACCAAGCTGGCTCAGGGGGTTGGTGTGCAGGAAGGGGTGAGGACTCTGGCTGGAGGTGCAGGCCATAGTGTGGGGCCAGGGATGAGGGATTTGGGGCTCTGGGCTGTGGCAGGGGGTTGGGATGCGAGGGGGGAGGGTTCTGGGGTCTGGCTGGGCATGAGGTGTTGGGATGCAGGAAGGGACTCTGGGCTGGGATTGAGGGGTTTGGAGGGCAGGAGGGGAATCAGGGCTGAGGAAGGGGGTTAGAGCACGGGAGGGGGTCAGGGGTGCATGCTCTGGGTGGTGCATACTTCAAGCAGCTCCTGGAAGCAGCAGCATGTCCCCACTCTGGCTCCTACATGGAGGCATGGCCAGGTGGCTCTGCACACTGCCCGATCTGCAGGTGCTGCCCCTGCAGCTCCATTGGCCACGGTTCCCGGCCAATGGGAACTGCAGAGCTAGTGCCTATGGTGGGGGCAGCGTGTGGAGCCTCCTGGCTGCCTCCACCACATAGGAGTGGGAGGGGGGACACGCTGCTGCTTCTGGGAGCTGTGCAGAGCCACGGCAGGCAGGGAGCCTGCCTTTGCCCCGCTGCATCGCTGGCTGGACTTTTAACGGCCCGGTCAGCAGTACTGACCGGAGCCACCAGAGTCCCTTTTCGACCGGGTGTTCCGGTTGAAAACCGGACTCTTGGCAACTCTACACCACTCAGGTTTGACCTGGCTGCTCCACAGGACAGGAGCCATTGCTATTGGGTGAGTGTGGACAGGCTCACTCTCAAACAGTGCCCATTCCCTCTGTTTTTGCACCCTTGGTTTTGTGAAAGGATGGGATGCGGCTCATTTTCAAAGTTTGCCCTGCCCCCCCCCCCCAAACCTTTGTGTAACCGTATTGGCCAGTTTGTAGTCACACAAGTAACTTTTAGGATAAATGCAAGAAAAGTCACCACTGCTTCTATATGATTTGCCTGTTCTGTGTGCGTATGCAGTATGTTGGCTTTTTGTCAAATATTGAGTTGGTGGCTGAAATGCTAGCCTAGCCTTATAAATTCTCTTGACCCTCGGTATGTTTTTTAAAATACTGTAAGTCAGAATCAGCAAACTGAGTAACACATACACTAAAAAACAAACAAACTAACAAAAAATAGAGCTATTCAGTGACCTCTTTCCCAGTACCTATCCTTGATCATTCTCACAATTTGATTTCCAAACACATTTCTGGATTTATTTGAGCAGGGAAAAGAGAAGAGTGAAATACAAGTTTCTGCAGCAAGCCAAAGAAACTAAGGGACTAGTTGTTCCAAACTTCACCAAATCATCCAATCAACCAACCAGCCTAAAACAGGCCATCTTTGGAGAAATGCTCCAGTTGGAGAAGACAGAGATAGATATTTATTCAAAATAGCAGCAATGGCAAGAGAAGGCATCCCCACTCTATGGCTCATAAGAGACATGTCTGTGATTACAATGTAGCTAAGCAAAATATACATAATGCATGATGTGTGATAGATCACAGCTCAATTAGATAGTCCCAAGACTGGTTTGATTAGTGAGGGGCTTAGTTTAGGAGCTACTTGTAATGCTAAATAAATGATTCATGTGAATTAAAACAAAAAACATGTACAAATCTCTAGAAACCCAATTGTTTCTCTAAGTTTTATTGAATTTGTTCCCCTACCAAAGTAGAATTAAAATGACTGTGCTAGGCAAAGGGGGTCTATCAGAATGGAGTACACCTGGTTGGTTGGTTGCTTTCAAGTCTAACTCAGATTAGCAGTGTCGAAGAGTGTAAATAGGTCTTTGAAGGCTCTCTAGGGTCAGTTGTTAAGGTGTCACTATGAGGAAATGAGGGCATCTGTCACGCTAGCAAAATAGCGCTACTCGTGTCAACAGTCTTTATCTACAAATGATAGCAATTATGTAAATATTGTCAGTGGTTCAGTACCTAAAGGTAACAGTTTTTCATCCCACCAGCCATTATTTGGCACCAATAAAAATGAAAGCTCTGATATTTTAGACTTAGTTGTGTACAAACCCACAGCTGCTGCACTTCAATATTGCTAAAACTCCAGTAATGTAATCCATAAACAGTGTTTTTACTTTTATATGATATTTGCCTGTGAGAGAAAAGGAGTCACCACACAATTGCCTTTTAATGTTTGTCCCCATAAAGGGAAGTCTGTACAATAAGACTAGCAGCTTTTCTCTCTCTTTGTCTTTTTTCCTTCCAATATGTAACAGTGCTTATATTGGAAATTTGAACTATATTTTTAAAAATATGCTTCAAACTAAAGTAATCAGATGTTTGAGATCCACCCAATTTCTTCTGCAACTTTTTGCAGGTTCAACGAGCATTCAGATAAGATGACCTAAATGATTCTGTGTGTGTGTATGGGGGAAGGGGTGAGGGGAAATACTTGGTTCATTACTTCACCAATAAACCCAGCAGACAGCAATATCACCTAGTACTCAATTGAGATTCTCAGTTAGTGGTATGTCAATGGGAAGAGTGTGGAATTCACAGGTAACACTGCATAATGTACATGACTTTGTCCCTGATCCTGAAATCCTTTAGGCAAGTACATAATTTTACTTGCATGAATATTCTCTTGGACTTAAATTGGGGCCTGACAGGCTTTCGGTTCTCATGTAAGTTAGTGTGGTTTGCCTTTATTTCTTTGGTGCGCTACTGATGTGAGTGAAGTTATGAGTGTCTCTAAGTATTTGGTCTTACAGGCTTTTCTAAATATTGCAGAACAATTAATGCATTTATCCTTATAACACTTCTTTGGGGAAAGGAAGTAATATTGCCACTGTACAGATGAGGGATTGAGATTCAAGGTAAACAAGTGACAGAGCCAGGAATAGAACAAAAATCTTCCAAGTCCCAGAATAGTATCTTAAGCATTTTGGTCCTAATTCTGCTATCAGACCTGCACGGACAGACCTTTTCACCTATGTAGATATGATTGCAGGATCTGGGCCTTAAATATGAAGACATGTCTGTGTCTCAAAGAGCTTGAAATCTGTTTGTATAGCTCCTAGCCCCAGTCCTTGTTAAGGCCTCTGGCACTATATGTTTTCCCCAAAGCTGTCTAGTCATGTTTTCAGCCTGTACAAAACCTTTCCCACAAATTACTGAATTGGCCAATATTTCTTTCTTGCAAGACAGATTTTAATGAACTTGACTCATCCTAAATCTAAGCATCAGCAGAAGTAGCTCAGTTCTTTTTGCATTCTGACCACATTCCAGCTGTACAAAGTTAACCATGCAGAGGCCAGTGGATTGTTAAAGTGCCATCCTGTTTCATTATCTTTTGTGTTCATTGGTATTTTCCAATGGCTGAAAGGAAGGCAATGGTGGGGGGAAGGAGGAAGTAGTGTTAGAGAAAAATGCCATCTTCCAAACAGGAAGGAACTGAATATCTTTGCCAGATGCTCAACTCTAGCTTAATTTGTAAATTACATTTAATGCTTTAAAAAGAAAATGCATTTAGATATGGTGTGTAAAATCAATATGATTATTATGAGAAATAAAATAGCTATACTTGAGGCAGTAAAAGTATTTTTTTTAGGATTTCAGTAAAAACTTAATGGGATTACAGGAATAATAAATGACCACACAATTTAATCACTTTGTAAGTTGCAAGAGTAATCTTTGACTAAAGATCACATCACTAATTCAGCCGTGTCAGCTATTGTTGGGAAATTAAAGTGGCGCTGATTCAGAAATTTATCAATGACTTTTTTTTTTCTGCATATAAAATCTCATCATGCCTTTGTTACTGGTACAACTAGATCAACAGTTATACCTTGTTCTATGGTGGGGATGGGCTTCTGAGCCTGACCTGCAGCTTCAAAACACTGGCCACACAGTTATTTTGAGATATATATATATATGAGTCCCACTAGCCCAAGTCAGTCAACCCAGGCTGGGAGGCTCCCTTTCTCAGGCTTTGTAGACATAGCCTGAGGGGAAAATTATGGCTGCTTCACCAACACAGGGGGCAATGATGATTTGGATGCTGTGCATGAGGGAGTACAAGGTGTATTTGGGGAGTGTGTTTGGATGTGTGTGGTGCCCCTGGCAGTACTTGTGGTATCACTGGAGGTATGTCGGGGTAAGACCATGGTACTCTGGGATAATTGTGCCAGCACGGAGTACAAGCTACACCTATTGCCTGGGTGAAGCAAGGGCAGCCTTTCCTCATATTCAAATGGCATTGTTCCCTGCACACCTCCAGGCACTGCCTTTGACAATGTACCTTGTCTTTCCTGATGTGGCTCAGCCTGGTAAGCTCATAACCAAGCCATAAGGGTTGTATGCTCCATGTATCTTTACATCATTTGAAAGAAAAAATATGGTCCTAAATGTATGACTAATTCAAAATAGGGTGCATATTCTTCTTCCCAGTATTTATTGTGCTTCTTGGGATGCTTGCCTGCAAAGGTGATGGTGTAGTAAGGGGAGGTATGTGTGCAGTACCCAAGGGGCTAAAGTAGAACAGCAAGAAGTGAACATTTTCATCTCTTTTAAAAATATTTGAGATCTCTGAAACATTGTGTCTACTGTAAAGTTGTCCCTTTGCTGCTGTAAAGTGTGAAAGAGTGCCTCTCATTTGTAAGGATTCCCAGACCCTGGTGTTTTGGGGTCCAGGGCAACCGATGCCTCCATCGTGAATGGAGAGCAGGCAAAGCAGCACACAACAGTTACTGGTGAGCTAGGCCCTACAATAAGTACTGACTGGCGAGGCCAGAGCAACAGAACTATTCAGTCATCTGGTTGGTCCACAGCAGTTATTTAAATGAGGAAGTTCCCCAGGGAGCTGTCTGAGCAAGAGTGCAGCCTTGCTACTGTTACAGACCTTGCTTTTTTTTTTCCCCCCAATCTTGCTCTTGACTCTTGCCTTTGGCCACAGTCCAGCTTAACCTTGGTACTTGTCTCCTGGCTTGGCTTGGTAACTAGTCCCTACCCTTGCCTTTGATCCTGACCCAGCAGACACCGTTGGGTCAGTCTCCGTTGCCCTGGCCATTAAACCTGCATTAGCCAATGGCTGTGCACTGTAGGTTTCATTGAACTAGATGGGTTATACAGGGGCCACTTTCACATGGATTCATTTATGCGGAAAATGTCTTTAGAGCAGTTGGCCTAATATATATTCTTCTAGCACTAGCCAGCCATATTTCCCTGAAGGCCAGCATTTCTTCTACAGAGCCTAAACAATGCGGGGGTGAGAGTGAGTCTCTTCTAGGGTAATATAATAACAAATGAAGTATACAGGAGAGGGACCCTTGCGTATCTCCTGCATTAAGTAGTAATAACCCAAAACCAGTTTTTTTTTAAATACATATTTGAAATGCATATTCAATCATCTGAAATTCATGTTTAATCATAGGAAAGTATGATTTAGTGTTAGAACACAGGACAGAGACACAAGTCCAGAACTTCTGTTCTTGGCTCAGCCATAGACTAGTCAGAAAGTATTGGGCCTATCCAGTGCCTTTAAAGCTTCTGTGTTTGGGGAGAGGGGGGCACCTGCTATGAAATGATTGTTCTACTCCAGTTTTACTGCAGATTGAAACACTGTTTAACATTAATTTAAACAAATATAATCTTCTCTGTTATAATTGTTTGTATACCAGTAGTGCTAGTGTTCCCCTTCTAGCTACATGCTTATGCCACAATCTTGTTTTTGTCCCTGTATAAGAAGTGTGTTTATTTCAGAGAAAACAACCTCTCCTAGTGCTTCCTCCAAGCGGACTGCTGCTCTTAGAAGTGTGTTTATTTCAGAGAAAACAACCTCTCCTAGTGCTTCCTCCAAGCGGACTGTTGCTCTTTTGCAATGATTTCAATTGACAGCTTCAGAGCAGGACCAGACCAGAGAACTAGGTGATTTCAACAGCTTCTCTTACACCCAGCCAAAGCAATCAAAGAAACTCAGCATAAAAGAGCAAGGCTTGTCAGGCACAAGCTAATGTATAAACAGAAATCTATGCCTCTATTTTTTAGGAGAAACTGCAGGCTTGCAAATCAGATTTGTCAAATAGTCTGCTCCAATTCTTTTTTTAAGGGGGACCACTACTTGCAGTTAGTATCTCACAGCAATCTCTTTTCTTATGATGATCTTCCCTTGTTACATTTTATGGTTTTGATCTTCTAATCAGCTTCTTAAATGTTTGCTTAAAATTAAAAAGGATACCAAGAGATGGCCACAGCCAGAGATGGGGCATTGGATGGGGTGTGCTGGTGCTCTGAGGTGGTACTGAGAAGCCTCTCTCAGGTACTTGTCTGGCTGGTTATAGCTCATATGCTCAGAGTCTAACTATAATTGCCTTAGGTGGAGTTGGGAAGCAATTTCCCACCAGGTCAGATGGGCAGGGTTCCCCTTCCTCTCCTATGTGGAGGTTGGACCACTTTCTAAGACCAGTTCCCTGCCATTGCTGCAGCTTCAGGCATTGGTACATCTTGCTCCCTCCTGTTCTCTGCCTGTGGCACACAATACTTAAGTCTCTTAATGGATATAATACTTTGGTCTAATTGCAGCAGTTGTATGAATGACAGAGTAGTGTCGGTGGCCTGTGA
This sequence comes from Mauremys mutica, assembly GCF_020497125.1. Taxonomy (NCBI): domain Eukaryota; kingdom Metazoa; phylum Chordata; order Testudines; family Geoemydidae; genus Mauremys; species Mauremys mutica. The sequence continues at coordinate 31,041,743 of NC_059080.1, read as the reverse complement.
TAGACAGGAGGTCAGACTGGATGTTCTGGTGGTCCCTTCTCACCGTAAACTATATAACTGTATAAGACAAATGCTTGTTAATAGTAAAATGTGAGCAACTGAACAATAGGGTTTCAAATGGGAAGCAGCATGGCCCAGTGGTTAAAGAAACAGTGTTCTGGGTTCCATTATCAACCCACCCACTCTTTAATCCTGGACCCAGCTTTGCTTTACCTATAAATAATAGTACTTCATCTTTTGAAAGTGTTTTGACATCCCCAGATGCAAAGACCTAGAGGATTATAAAGTAGTAGCATTGGCATTATAACATTGCCTATATTCAGTAGGACTGTCGTTTCAACTCTGTCCTTCAGTCAGCATTTTTGTATATTCGTACCTGCAATACTGGCGATGCATTCTGCTATAATTTAAATGAGTTGTACCTTCAAAAAATAAAAATGCATCATTTTTATCTCTAGTGTTATTTTCAACCATTTAAAAACAAGCACACAACTACAGTAGGTGTGGCAATGACCCTAATCATTGCAGTGCACACTAGTATTACTTTAATTACTTTCATTGCTCCATGCTTTCACAGTGCTTTACGTCGCTTTTGGTACTCTTATTCACAGATGTCAACCCTGAAGCCATAGGGAGTAGAGAGCTCACTATTCACATCGGTTTGTAAACAGGGGTTAAAAAGCAACCCAGAACTTCAGGTGGGCAGGGATTCCTAAAGAGAGCGTGATCTCTCCCGGCATCTGTTGGTGAGCAAGGGAAAATGACCGAATGGGCCAAGCCTTGCATTTCTGTTACTTGACAGTTTGTGGCATTTTGGTCAAAATTTGGTTACATTTTGGGATAATAAAGTGCTATTATTCCTGTCAGGAAATGAAAGGCAAGAGAACTGCAATAAATGTGCCTGGATTTCAGGGAAGGCTGTTACCCTGGCCAAAGCCTCTTCCATCCATGGATTGTGAAGACAGATCTATCCAAACTCCAGACTCCTCCAGCACGGGGCCACAAAGGGTGAATGGCATTGCAAAGGAGGGGGAGGAGTGAAGTGGCTATTGTAGGAGCACATTCCTTATTGGATACTCACACCACAAGCAGAGGACTGAGTTTGCCAAGGCATTCTAGGATGTGGGAGTCTTACTTTATATAGTCAGATATTATTGATTGACTGTCGCAGGCTTTTCCAAATTTTCTGTGTGTTCCATTGCTACTCCAGACAGCGTAAACTCTTCCAGGATGTGCTGCTGCTGCAGCATATACCTAAGGACTTTGGTCAGCCAGCCGGTGATGAGTGGGGAGGAATTCTATTTGCAGCCATGGAGCTCCAACAGACTAATTAGGCTGCTCCAGCAGCTTTGTACTCAAGGGGGCACTGGGCTGGAATGCTGCCCAGCTGGTCTACAAGTCCACAGGAGGAGTCGTCATCCACACTTCACCCATGCAACACTAGGCAAGATTTAACCCTTAATCAACCATTTCAGATGGTAGCATCAATACTATTGTAGTTTAATTACAACCTTATTTTAGAAAAATGTTCACAAACCCCTAGAGTTCTTTTTGGTTGGACAGTGCAAATAAAAGGAAGAAAAAAATAAATATAATGTAGTTGACCATTTAGTGTGCATACTACTTAATCAAGATTACTGCATAAATCATAGAATTTGCAGAGAAATTGGCTGAACGGTATCCATAAATGGAATTTTCCAGGACTAGACATGGTCATCGCAAAATAATTATTAGCAATTGTGTTAGCAATAGCATTTATTGTTTAGTTGGATATAATCAAGATATTTTACTGCAAAATTGCCTACAATTCTTCTCTATATTCGCAAGAAGCTTTTTGTTAACAGATTCAAATACTTCTGGCATGCTATGCTCTTCAGGTCTGCAAAAGCCCTTCATGAGTGGTCATAAAGTGCTCCATAACTAGCTGGAATCACCTTATTTTCATGAGAAAATCTCCTATTGGGCACAGGCTAAAACGAATCTGTTTAAGCCATGAGTTTCTGGAGGAATTTCTTGACATAATAGTAAATGGCAATATCAGTCAGGTTATATGGTTTGCAACTTTCCTTTTCCAACCCTCGGCAGCTGTGTGATTTAGATACTTCTTGATATTCAAGGCCATGGCTGCAAGTAGTAGCAGCTGCCTCTTCTCAAAACAGTTTATAAGAGAAATGTTTTGTTTTTCTTTATTACACATTTAAGGTTCTCTCTGTGGTGTTCGTATACAGACTTAGAATGGCCAGTGTTGTTCTGAAAGGTGTTCTCTTGATTCTGTCAGCTATCACGCCTGCTTACTGTCATCTCTGAGGAAATGAGACACACACACACACACACACACACATACACTCTTACTTTGTGGGCAGAATTTGGTTGTGGTGGGGTGTTGAAAAGTATAGGGATCTTTTGAAATTAATAAAAAGAAAGTTTCAAAAGCTATTAAAATATATAACTATAATAATACCATGGTATCATATAAAATACATAAAATCAATTTACTGTTTGCTTGTGCTCTGTAGTCCACAGCTTTGGCCCCTGATTGAGTTCTTGGGTATTAACACACTGCAATTAGTAATATAAAATGATAAATGGCAAGAAAAAAATGATTCACCATATAAGCCCTAAATTGAGTAAAGACAAGAGACCTGAGACATTAAACCTAGTAAGTTTACAAAGGTTTCAGGAAAGTGAAAGCTTATTAAATATGTATCCCTCTCCTCCAAAAGAGGAGGCAATGTAGAAGTTTGTCAACCAAAATTGCATTTATGGTATATGTCCTGGGGAAAAACATTATCACAAATTCTTTCTGCCTGAGAAATGAAAGATTATGCATAGACAGACATTTAGGTAGCCAGAAAATAACACTCATATGCAAATACACACCTTATGTGGAGAAGGATTCTAGCTAATTGGGTCTTGGATCCAACAAAATTTGGGAGTAAACTAAACACTTGGTTTCAGGCAGTCCTTAATATTAGTTGTGTGGTCAGCAGTATATGTAGAACAAGGGTCACTGTCTTTCCTTGCTGAATTGTATAAGATACAATTTGCCTCTTAATTTAGAGATTTTTTTCCCTTTTCATTCTTTAACTATGACCAACTCCTAAGACAAGCTGAACCTCTGCAAGCCCCACTGAAATTGATTAATTTCCATTGAAGTCAATAGAGAGATGTAGGTCCTCAGCACTTTTCATGGTCCCATATGTACTGAGAGATGTTTCTGGTCCCATACTTACGAGCACATTTTGGTTGTGTCAGAAAAATATACACACTAGTATATAATGCACTGTATTTCCTTCAGGCAATTTATATATATATATAGGGTGTGTGTGTATGTGTGTTTAGGTGCTAAACATTTGAGTTACTCTTCGAGTACCAGGCAAAGCATGTTATTTGATTAGCTGTGCTCTTTTCATGGTGTCTCTTGGGTATTCCTTCAAGTCTCTTTGTTTAAATCTACTGTTGTTGAATATACTCTCTCTCTCTCTCCTTTTGCCCTGTCATTTTTCTTGTGAATATTGTACTTTTTTTTGTTTTGTTTTTTCTACACAGCCATCACACTGCCTTGTTTTGATAAATATCTTGAAGATCCCAAGTGTCCACCGTCCTCCCTAGGCTGACACTTCTATGGAACTGAATGAGAATTCACTCATATGCTCAATATCGATGTAAAAGTGTGTGTGTCTGTATATTATATATATATATATATATATATCGAGACTGTTTTCTGGCAGATGGTGGCAGACAGAATTGTTGACATGTCTGGCACTTCCTTCTTGTTGTTGTGACTGGTAGCATGAATGAATGCTAAGGAAGAATGACACAGCATGAATATTTTCTTGTCAAACTGCTACCAACAGAAGCATTTGTTTACTTTGGGCAAGGGAAGGACAATGTTGATGGTGTGGTATTTCATTTGCTTTTTAAAAATCTTTTAGCATTTTTGCAGTAGCCACTGTTTCCTGCTGCTACTCTCATCTTGAGCTCTTTGAATTTGTTTCTTTATGGAGACAATGTGCAATTTTGCATGTCCATAACATGCTTGAGGATGAAAATTCAGCTGTCATGTCTGTGAACTGATGACCAAAATCTCCAAAATAACACGTAATTAAAAAAAAACACTTTACAAATCTATAGTAATGTCTTACCTCACTATACATGACGAGGAAAAAAGGACTTAGTATCCAGCACTTTTGAGATGAGTGGTAGAAGAATTAAAACTGCACTGATGAGAACATCCATAGAAATCGCTTCCTTCATCTGAGAAAGAAAACACCTTGTTCTGTATGCAAACTAAGTTTTGTAAACAACAGTGAAACAGACAACATCAGATATTGACATGGGGTTTCTCATCTCAGTCTACAACCAGCAACCTCCAGGCTCACAATCTAAATCTGATTTCTCTGCCAATGTTTCCTCACCTATGAACCACTATGGAGGGTATCCAATGAACCATGGAGATTTCCTCCATTTGCAAATTCTTATTTTGTCCTTTCTGTTGTCTCTTTTTGCTAAACAGCACTATTTCCCTTCATTGACTCTTGACTTCATTACATTCTGGGTTTGGGAAGAAAGAACCTCCATAAATAAATGAAAAAAGAATCATATAAACCCTGTTAGGAGCAGAAGTGCCAGTGAAGCACAGCTAGAGTTGTTGTTCATAGTTGAAAACACAAATTAGACAAAGAGTTGGGATGCTAATGAGTCTTTCAAGGCTTCCACATCCTAACTTTCTATTTGCTTTTTCCACAGAGACTTGTGGTTAAATTTGCATTAAAAAGTTTGGTTAAATATATGCTCTAGAATTTTGCTATGTAACTATTTGAATTTTTATTCTTCTAATCTTCAGCAGAGCAAGAAGTACGTAAAGTATAAAAGATATTAGCTGTCACCAATGTTCAGGGAAAAACTTTGAAAATTATAAAATACTCTGTAATCATGTAGGCCACAAATCTAAAACTAAAACTTCTTTACCTTGCATTATATCTAGTTTCTTTGTAGATAAATAACAGTTGCATTTGGTTGCTTTTTTTGTCATCAAAATGGCTTTCATGAGAGTAGATGAGAATTGTTCCATTTTTTTTCCTTTTGATATATTGCACTTGTGTGTCAGTGAAACTTATTTTATTCTTTGATACATCTTAGATGCCCTATTGTAGAGAAGTGAAGGATATCCATTATTGCTGTGTGTAGAAATATTTAAGTTAAAGAATTTTAATTGCCTCAAATCATTAAAATGAAATCTTGCTTGCAAAACTTCATGAAAGAACATGGACTATTGTTATTGTCATTTTTCATTACCCAGTTCTAATTTATCTACCAAATATGCAGGAAATATATAGTAAGAAACTTCATGCAAAAGTCTTGATGTTTTGAATTTGTGTGTATAAAATAAAATTCAGGTGTGTGTGTGTGTGTGTGTGTGTGTGTCGGGGCTCATTTAAGGATCTCACAGAAGGGAGGAGTGGCTTTTCTAGTTCTTGTGTGGCACTATAGGCTTCTCCAGCCAAGATTTGCATGAAGTCAGGGACCAAGAGTAGAGGGTGGCAGAGCAGGTGCCCTATACTCGCTATCACCTGGACATTTATCCTGTAAAGTTAACACAGTATAAACATATATTTACCTATCCTCCAGAGTTCCCTCTGCTGCACCCTGCAACACCTCTCAAACGGGCAGTGGCAGGCTGGGGGAGCCTTGAAGAAGTGTGAGGGCATAGACCCTCCTTTCGATTAGGTTTAGGAGACAATCTACCAAACCCCTAAGAACCATGCCTTCTGAGACATGAACCCGTGGGGTTGTGGAATCAAACCCTGCTTCCTTCTCCCAGTGAAACAACCTGAGGAAACTTGCAAGGGAAACTTAGTGAACCTCCAGGTTCATTCTGTTATGTCTCTTTATGGAAGATGGAGAGCTCTACTATTGCAACGGTCGCATGTTAATACAATATGAAGAATGAACCATTAAAAATGGGAAGCTATAAAAGCCAAGGCCAGAAGGGACCATTTTGATCATCTACTCTGACCTCCTGTAATAACACTGGCCATAGAACTTCCCCCAAAATAATTCCTAAAGCAGATCTTTTAGGAAAACATCCAATCTTGATTTAAACATAGTGAATGATGGAGAGGCTAGAGGATGACAATCTACCACTACTACTACATGGACTAGTCACTAAAGTGAAATGAGGCACACATTTTTTGCCAGTGGGTTTCACAGATATTTGGTGACTGTAGAGGAATGCTGAGACTCAAGAATCCGGAGTTCTATTCCAGTTTCTGAGAGGACTTACTCTACTGGCCACAAACCCTTCTGTACCTAGCTTCTCCAGCCTTTCCTTGCCCCTGTACCCTGCTCAGCTCCTCATCCAAATCTCACTCTCCTTCCTGTTCCTCCCCACCACCCAATTACTTCTAGGTTTTGAGGAAAGGATGCTTAATCCTGTCTGTAACACCTTACTGCTACCTTGAGGAGTCCTAAATAGGATTTCCCTTTAGATAGTCTTAGAAGGGAATTAAGCTTATTTCTGAAACCAAGAAGAAAGTAGAAAATGTTCTGTTGGAGTCACAAATTGCTACCCCTTTCCACCCCCTCAAGGCAAAAACTGTTATTTGTGTGGCAATCTTAAGCATAAATAACCACATCAAGTAAACTACATTTTTATTTTTTCTCTCTCAAAACTCTTAAAGTTTGTTCTCTGTATCTGTGATGAACCCCTCTAGTTTCAAATTAAACTGAAATATAGTTTGAGTGCTTTGCCAATATCCTTTGTAATTAGCAGTGTAAGCCATCAGTAAAAAAGAAAATGTAACATTTTTAACATGGTAACAAACTCTAAAGTCGTCATTTCACTGTGGGCAGCCCCGTCCACTCACTCTCTCCCAAGTTATACAGAAGTATAGTGTAGCACAGGTCAGCACTGCAGAACAAGATTTCACAGAGCCCTTTCCAGACTAAAATTGTCTTCATGGGTCTCTGTAAAACAAAACCCCCACCTGCTACATGAAGGTGAGGAGAAGAAGTAAGTGCTCACAAAATCACCAAGTTAAGGTTACTTTGGTACCACTGTCAGCCCCTTGGCACACATGTAGCATTTTCAACTATTTTTTTTCTTTTGTAAACTATACATTACGCTTGGTTAGTCACTTATGCCATAAAATATATAGGCTGTGCCCAAATTAATGTTGCCAGTTCCTTTTGGAATTTCCAGACTTGTGCTGCTTTGCTTGCTTACTCGTACGTGGTGTTGCAGTAACAGTAGTTTCATTTACTTATAAATATTTATACTATATGTTTAACTAGAATGCCTTCAGTCATATTGAAACTACTATGCTCGCTTGCATATTTTTATTAAGATTTTTATGATTTCCTATGCATATTTTGTTTAAAAATGTGAAAAGTTCCTAAAGCCATGAAGTTATGTGAAATGTATTTCAAATAATCCCAGTATTTCAGAATATTTTCTTTTATAAATAATAGTTTGAATAACACGCACAATTCTGGAGACAAATTGGACTATGATTGTGACTTACATTTTGTGTAATGATGAGGTGAGGCAATTTTAACAGAAAATCACAGCTTTACCTAGTGAATTAGAAATCCTGTAGGAAGACAAGGTAGAGTAGTAAATAACAGTGCTGCAATATATCCTTTCTATGAAACTAGAAACCAGGAGATAAGTAATGCAGGCTCACAATGGTAAAAAACAGGTTTATGCACTCGGACAAATATTTCAGTGCAAATTTCAGAGCCAAACAGTTCTAAACCCAATTTTAATTGTATTGTGCACTGAAGACTGACAATGCCCCTATTATGAACTTTTAGTACATTGTGCTAAAGTATATTGCCACTGTAGGTTGACTACTAGTGATAAGTATATTTGAACAAATTTAAAAGCCTTTGCAAATCTCCAACAGCCTTGAGAACAATAGCATTTTATGACCTATGCCCTAAAGTCAGAAATGCAATGCTGAACTATAAAGCAGTGATTCTGTTGCAAACTGAACAAATGGCTTATACAAACTTCATGCTAATGGAAGTAACAGTGTTTTGCTAGTCATGGAAATGGCAAAAAATAATGTTCAATTTGATGGTGAAAATCTTTTCACACATTTCTTCTTAGCAAAACCCACACATTCTATTTTTCAAATTCTCTGCAAAGCTCAGACTGTATGCCAAGTTAGAGACCAAAGTAAATATCAATGACCAAATTATAAAGCTACAGAGAGAAGTCTTAACCACCATCACAAAGCTCAGTTTCCCAGTTTGGTCCATGGACCACTGATGGGCTGCAGAGAGTTGGTTAGTCACATAGTGCTGGTTGTTTTTGTTTCCAGCAACTAACTTGCATAAAAGAAAATGAAAATACAGTGGTCACAGAGGTGCTATGCAATATCAAATGGGGGGAGTCATGAATGAGAAGTTAAATGCTCCAGGAGATTACTTTATTTATTAAAATGTGATACACACTATGAAAAAGTTTCACAGTCCTGACACAATGCTTTCCACCCTAACAAGGTACTGGGCAAAAGAAGTGCAACTGAATATTCTTTATGAAGGAATATGAATTCTTTATAATTTTTCCTGAACCCTTTTCATTTCATGACAACTTACCATTTTAGTATATTTAAAATATATCTAAGGTAGCTGGGCGACAATATAATGAAAGATTAATGTTCAGTGAGAAAATGTCATCCATATAAAACAAAGGTGAAAAAGGAACTATCACTTTTGAGACTTTAGTAAATCAAATTAATCAAAGGTCAGGTTTCAGAAACTCTGACAACAGATCTATATCTCATCAGACACTGAGGGTAAAATTAAAAAGAGAATGAAATAAAGAGTAACATATTACTGATGCAACTTGTTTGGTGTAGAATTTGCTCATAAGAAGCATTGTAACAGAAAAAAAGGTTGTGCCAGCTTGTATTATAGTAAAGCTGTAGCCACTCGACCACTGAAGCTGCAAAAGACAGTATAGATATGTGATTGTAGAAAATATGGTACACAGAGTTAAAATATTTTCCTCAAAATCCAGTGTCTTCAGAATTTTCAATATGTCCAGAAGATATTTTAACAGTGATATGCTGGACGTTGTACTTTTCTTTACTATTAATCTCTTTATTTTTTTCTAACGGAAGGTATCTAGCAATGCAACAAGCCTATTTTACTGTTGTCAGAGTGGTTTTGTGGTTAATTAACTTTCATCAACTTTATTATTCACTCATCAGAGGGGTAGTCGTGTTAGTCTGGATCTGTAAAAGCAGCAAAGAGTCCTGTGGCACCTTATAAACTAACAGACGTATTGGAACATGAGCTTTCGTGGGTGGGTATTCATCCGACAAAGTAGGTATTCACCCACGAAATCTCATGCTCCAAAACGTCTGTTAGTCTATAAGGTGCCACAGGACTCTTTGCTGCTTTTATTATTCACTGTGTGTGAAAAAATTAGCATAAGGGAGAAGGCTAAAAGATTATAGTGTACAAGGAATAGCAACTAACAGGAAGGTGAAATGATTTCTGTGGTAGATACCAACTTGAATCCATCTTTACCCTAGGTATTAGTATAAGCCCAATACTGCAAGGCCCACTGATTCACAACTTTAGCCATTTACATAGGAGTAGATGTGTGGCATTTCTCCATCTTTTTCTATAATCAATTGACAGCAATTTTGGATTACAATGACTTTCTTTAAGAGAAGGTAGAATGATCACTCTCTCCTTTCTCTGTTCTTGTGCTAGCTATCAACTGGTTGAAGTCTTGTCTTACCCTTGGTCACTCACCCTGGATAGCCCATTACTCTGTACTTAACAATCTGTTGGGTTTCACCCTCTGTAACCTCAAAGGATTTTTGTCTTTGTCTGGACTCATGGGGAAAGGAGGCTCCTTTAAGGATCTCTCCACTCCCTTGGGTTTGGGAGAAAGTATATATCTTTCAGGGGGGGAGTTGATGGGATAAGCATCACCTGAGATGGTGGGCTGGCCAATAGAACTCAGAGTAAGATGTATAAATGCTGTCCCTGTAACCACAGCCCCATCTCATAGATTAGCGGTTCACAGCCCTGGGATTATTAATGAAGGAACTGTACTGTACTGTATGATCTGTTGCCAATTAGTTACATTAATACAGCTGAGGACTAATTAAACCACATACCTTGCACTTGTTTCTTTTATTGCATTTCTGAGACCATATGCCTTTGGTTCATTGACCAACAGGGGGAATGTGCAAGTTTAGCTCCTTTTTAAAGTATTTTCATGGATAAGTAGTTCCTGAGCACCATATGCTTGGCAACACCACTTCCTCTCTTTTGCTTGGTTTGTACAAAATGTTGACTTAATACAGTACTTTATCAGTTCAGCCACCCACCTGTCATCAGTGGTATAAATGTCTGTTGTTTGAAATTTTGCGCATACAGGTAATGCTTAAACTTGAAACTAGTGTTCCCCAACAGTTTACTAGTAAAAGCTTCCAATATAGGTTGAATATCAGAAATCTCCTTCTGCTAGTGGTATGAAAAGAGAGTCCCAAAGCCACGATGACTAGCACTGGTCTGCATCATGCATGATTAGGATTAATCGTTGTAGCCTAATATAGGAGAAGTGATGAAGTTGGTGACCGGTAATTTAATGTGTCCTGCGAATCTTGTGAAGATGCGCCGGGCTTCCAGGAATTGGGTTACTGTTACCCAGGTCAGCCTCAGCAAGTGAGAGATTTGCTGCTACTTACCTATGTGCCAGCTGCCTGACAAACCAGCTTGTTTGCCTAGCCAGCAAACTCTTCAGGACTCTGACAGTTCAGACCTTGCCTAACAGGTAACAATCAGTAAACCAATCTGTACATTTCCAAGTTCCTCAGACACGTCTTTTTGCAGTGCACAGCTTCTTCTTACAGTAACAAACACAAAACCTTATCAAGTTTGCAGATACTTTCAAGAGATGGTGCACAGCACCTTATTACCTTAACTGGGGTTAACACTCTATTTCAATCAAAGTATTGAGTTGGTTCATAGTAAAACTAAATTGTTTATTAATAAATGGACACAAGTTTATGTGATACCCAGTATCAGGAAAAAAGATAGAAATGGTTACAAACAAACCAAAAATATGTTTCTAAGACTTTAATCTAACTTAACAAATTAGAGTCTTTTTTCAAAGAAGTTTCAATAGAAGTTTCTTTCTTCCACTATGGCTGACCAGGTTTTTTTAGCCAGGACCCTTCACAGAGTTGTGGAGTTTTTTGTTTTGGGGTTTTTTTTGTCTCCTTGGGTGAAGGAAAAAAAATAGGGGTTCTCCTCCCCCCCCCACACACTTTTTATAGTCCAGGAAACACTTAAATTGTATTCTTTGAAAAGTAAGCCCTGACAAAGCTTCTCTTTCCTGCTAGAGTGCAGAACCCATGCAGTCTTCTCCCCTGCTTGAAAGCTTTATTTACCTTGTTAGCTTTGTTTATCTTCATTTTCTCTACCTGTTGACCAGGGAGGTCAGACAATTAAATACACGCTCATTTCTCTAGGGCAGACTGGACTTATGTGTTGCTAGTCAAACACCTTTTAAGAAAGTAATTCCAGCACATATTTATATCCTTTCATACAAACTCTGTACATATATCACGCAGTGATTTCAGGATCAGTATGTTACCAGTTTGTATATGATCCCCTACCTAACACCTCTTAGATACAGTTTATAACAACAGGGAGTTGGAGTACACTGGGCTGGTCAGACCAGCTGACGCTCACTATTAGGTACCAGGAAGCCCCGTTGTCTTCTGGCATCGGGATGCTGTTAGTCTCACAAATCTATAGAGCAGTTGGGTCTGAGGAGCTGGCTATTAATGTAAATTTACTTTTACAGCATGCTTTGAACACTGTCTCTGATCCTGCAATGGGCTATGTGTAGATAGGTTCCTGTGCCCCATTACCCACAGTAGGGCTCTGCACTGGCACAGAGGGTCACTCCTTGTGAGCTCATTACAGCATCAGAGCCATAATAAAATATTGTACCTGCCCTGAAGAACTTGTAGCTGCATGAAACACTGTAAACAGAGAACCCTACTGAAAGCATTATTGCTAATGATTACTTTGACTTAGTTTTTAATGAGAATTTGCAGTGCTTTATGGTGAGATTGATCTTGCATTCCTAATACATGACTGACTATATAGGTATATAAAGGATTGTGTCCAGAAGTTATAGCAGTAACAATCTGAAGTAACTTGTTTTTAGCAAAAGTGTGAGATTTAATACTCCACCTCTGTATTTATCTAGTGAACCAGACTTTTTCTGTCACTTATAAATTAAATATGTTTTTCATTCCTGTCAATTTTTCTGCAGATTTAATGAAACACAAAGTACAGAAAAGTATTTGTAGGTAATTTCCTTTTAATAAATCTTCCTTCAACTAATTAGTCTCAGCAACAATGAAGAACAGTGCAATAACTTAAAGAGAATAACATGGCAAGGACTCTAGATAAGAGTAGTATACAATGTTCCTCCAATTCCCAGAAACTGGAGAAGGAAATAGATCTTTATAACTTAGTCACATCTGCCTAAACTTTGGAAAATGTGGGCTGAAATAGCAGCCTACCTGGAAACCAAGACTGTGTGTATGTGTGTATATATATATATATATACACACACGTTATTTGTCAATAGGAAATGAGTGCCCACAACAATATTTGGCTTTAATTCATTAAAATTTTCCTTCACTGACACAGGGCAAAAAAGTTGACGTTTCCCAGGCACCAAACCCAACACTGATCAGCTTTTTGCTTATTCTACACCCATATGGAAAAGGAATGTGAGGGTCATGTTTTAGAACTCTGTAGGTCACATTTGTCCCAGAGACAGCACTTTGAGCATTTCTGGTCTAGTAGAAGCAAATGGGATTATAACAGATCAGAAAGGTATGTAGATAATTTTAGCTCATCATGGCATATAGCAGCAGCAGATTCACATGGCTATGATGTAGCCATGGTGGTGTGCAGAATGGACTTCCATCTTGAATGGTCTCTTGAAAGTCTCCTTCCTTTGGCAAGAGTCCATCTGGAAGGATTTAGGCTTCTTAAATCCCTGAAAGTTGCAACTTCCAAATTCATTGATGGCCACCCTCACTCTCTTCCTTCAACCTCTGCTGTATAAATCTTTTGTAAAAGCATATCTTATTCTGCACATTGGACCTGACCCCAACACTGCAGTTGTCTTGTTCTGAACTGGTGCAAGACTGAATCATCTTGCCAGGATCATCTAAGTGTCTAATTTGTGACAAAATCAAAACACTGGATGTTAAGAATACACTGTAACTTTTGAGACTGAAAACTGTAGTTTCCTCTCCTCATCTGTTTTTAACAGCCATATTTCTGCTCCATATAACAGGTTTGTCATTAACACCTCATTGAGTATTCATATCTTAGTTGTCACACAGACATCCCATTGCCCAAACAGAGGCCTCAGAAGATCCTGAAATGTTATAGACACAAGGCCTATTGAAACAGGTGACTTCTTTGATTATAAAGCCATGTCCAGTCAACTGACTAACTAAATACATAAACTATTCACCCATTCAAATAAGTATAAAAACCAGCTTCTATATGTTTGAGTATATTATTATTTGATGTGCTTTTTAGCTTAATCTGTGGACATTTTGCTATGAAACCTTTGGAGACTTAGTTCACTAATTTCACTGAAAAAGGGTGGTGATTTTATTAATTTATTTCTTAATGTGTGTTCAACATATTAATCAGATCAGCATTGCATCAGAAGGCATAACTTGCATTTTCCTAAAGCTTGTGATAGTCTCTCCTTGTATCTCCATGAAGCTGTCTGAGAATAGCCAAAACAATTTGGATTACAGATAGTAACCTGAAGAACTACCTAGAGATTGTTCATAAGATGTTCCCTCTTCTGTAGATCTTCGGTTCCAACCCAATATAAATGTTTAATACTCGGTTTAATTTTAAGGGAAATGCAAAAAACAAACAAACAAAAACCTGTCGAAGAATATGTTATTCAGTGGCATCCAGCTGATACTCTGGGATGGAATGGATAAACCTACAGTGGCAAAGTGAACTGTCTCTGGAGACATCAACTGAAGCCACACCTCCTTTACAATGCCATGCAACAACTTCAAGCCTGGAGGAAAGGCCCACCAGATGGAGATATTAAAAATGGAGGTAACCAAGTTCCAAACTGGGTTGCCGTGCAATAGTTTTTTCCCCTAATGTTCCCTTGAATTTTTCTAATTAATGTTTTATCTTGATTCAGTTATTTATTTTTTACTGCTGTTTTGTCTAACTTGTTGTTGGCCTTTAAAAATGAATACATGCGTAGTAGAACATGAATAAAGCCAGATGGGAGTGAGGATAAAAGAACCTTTTTTAACAGAGTAAATACTCTCAATGTATTGTAATTTTGCAAAGAGGAAGTTTGTGAACATACCACAGAATTCTGAATCTTTAGGGATTCAATCTTTCATCCACAAAATGTCAGTACTCTGAAGGCATTAACTTTGTAAAGAGTTTGGTATATGAGAGAGTTGTCATTCTGACAACCTTGAGACAAAAGGGGAAAATTCCCAAGAATTTACAATAAAAGAATATTAAGACATTTGATGTAGATAAATAACACATGCATATTCATGTGTAAAGTTTTACAAGTTTGACAAGATAGCAATGAAAACAAATAACTGAATCAAGATAAGATGTTAATTGGGAAAAGGAAAACGAAACTTCAAAACTTGAACCATGGGATATTATAGTAGAAGATATATCAGCCTTATTGGAAAAGGTTCTGCATCTTGTCCTTAGTTAAGATTAAGTAAAATATCTATAAAAGTTGCTGGGTTTTGCCATGGTAGGAAACAAATACCATTGTTTGTTGAAGAGTGAATATTTTCCCCTTCCATCTAAAATTGTTTAAGAACATAACATAAGAACATAAGAGAGGCCGTACCGGGTCAGACCAAAGGTCCATCTAGCCCAGTATCTGTCTACCGACAGTGGCCAATGCCAGGTGCCCCAGAGGGAGTGAATCTAACAGGCAATGATCAAGTGATCTCTCTCCTGCCATCCATCTCCATCCTATGACGAACAGAGGCTAGGGACACCATTCTTACCCATTCTGGCTAATAGCCATTTATGGACTTAGCCACCATGAATTTATCCAGTCCCCTTTTAA
The DNA here is from genome assembly GCF_020497125.1 of Mauremys mutica. Classification (NCBI taxonomy): domain Eukaryota; kingdom Metazoa; phylum Chordata; order Testudines; family Geoemydidae; genus Mauremys; species Mauremys mutica. Next base: position 31,026,580 of record NC_059080.1, on the reverse strand, counting down.
ACATTGTTATAGTCCTAGCCTTCACAACCTCCTCAGGTAAGGAGTTCCACAAGTTGACTATGTGCTGCGTGAAGAAGAACTTCCTTTTATTTGTTTTAAACCTGCTGCCTATTAATTTCATTTGGTGACCCCTAGTTCTTGTATTATGGGAATAAGTAAATAACTTTTCCTTATCCACTTTCTCAACATCACTCATGATTTTATATACCTCTGTCATGTCCCCCCTTAGTCTTCTCTTTTCCAAGCTGAAGAGTCCTAGCCTCTTTAATCTTTCCTCGTATGGGACCCTCTCTAAAGTTTCTATACTGAGGGTAATATTAATGAATGTCTACCATGCCCTACCAAACCAGTTGTCTTCAAATTAAACTCATGTACAAGGTCAACATTCCTGCATTACTGGTACAGTTACTTTTTTTTAAAAAAAGTTCCATTAGAAATAGAATTCCAAATTGTTTTCAAAGTCTAAATCCTTGAATACTAGTAGACAGGAATACAGGATCGATATTACCATATAAATACCTGCATTTGAAAGTTCTACAACATATTCCAGTAGTTGTAATCAGATAGTTTTATCTGTCCTTGTTACATGCCAAGTGATTCACTACAGTAAATATAAACAACTTGTAATTAATAGCACCAATTTAAAATAGTCATTATAGCTTTAAGCTTTACATCTTCAGAGTGTGGTCTTGCATAATTTTTATATGAAAGCAATTTAAATGTGGGATGCCACAACAACCATTAGTCCCAGCAGGTGAATTAGAACCATCATAAACTTTAATCTATTTTGAAAGCTACTGCTGCACTTAGCAGTTGGTGAAGCACAAAGAGCTGCAGTGGCATACGTTCTCATCACTTACATTGCTGTAACAGACTATTTATATACACATCAAATTGAATATATTAGTTTCTATACAGTAACAGATTTTAGCTTATGGCAAATAACATTTTTACGTGATACAACCCTCCTTCTCTCCCTCCCTCCCACCCACCAAACCCCATAATTTCTGCTGAGGTACAGTATATCCTGTTTTTCTCATTGACCTTAGGCTTTAAACTAAATGTCTTTGTTCTACCTCAGTCTCTAATGATCAAGTTGCTTCACAGAAGCCACTCGTCATATAGTTTGCCATAATTGAGCCTCTCTAGTAGTCCTTGATCTGGAGCCTAAAGGACTAACCCACAGTAGCATGGAAATCAAATTGGCTCTTCATGCTACTCACGTTCTCCTGCACATATAATATTCAGACTTTGGGGAGAAAAAGTGGTAAATTGCCTTGTGTCAAGCCACTGCAGTTTGTCAGTTTCAGTTTCCTTTTTTTTCTTTAGAACCAATTGCTTCCAATTATTATATCTCATTATGACAAAGTATTCCAGAATTGTTGCTAGATATCATGGCAGTCTCAACTCAATTAAACTGTATGAAGAAGGATCTTCACTTAATACTCCAATAAGCTGAGCTTCTTCAGCACAGCCGATAATCCTTTATAATAGAGAACACATTGTAACTTACTGTCATGTAGGACCATATTCTCTTTTACACCACTGAAGTCAGAGTTGCACAATTGTAACTAGAGAACTTGGCTTATTAAATATAAAGAATTTTTCTCACATTAGTGCAGTAGATGGATACTTGTAGCTTTTTCCAGATTAATACTTTCATTAAATAAATATGATCTAGAACATGTTTGCTTGAGTCCTATATGAAAACAGAAAGCTTGAGACCAGAAGCTTCTTTTTAGGACTAATGAAATCAAGTATGTTATCAAAGTGGGCATGAAGTCTGAACCATCAAATCTTTTTAAATCACGTGTGAAACTATGCTATGTACTGTTGAGCTTATCATCCTGGCACATCACTGCCTGCTTCACAAACTAAATCCATTTTGAAAGCTTTGCAGAGCTTATTTTCTCAACGGCAAGACTCTTCATTAGATAATACCTTGGAGAGCGGCATTGCTTAAGAGCAATGCCCTACGTTCCCCCAACAACTGAGCGCTTGTCCCTGTCATTCTCTCAGACCTTATGGACTTCATTAAGTGTCAGTTGTTGCTGCTATATTGGTAGCACCAACAGTAAGCTAAGCATTCTATATACACAAAAGAAAGCATAGGCACCAAAAAGCACACATTATTTTAAATACTGTGCTCGTGTAAGGTCTATTACTTAGTTGCCCATTTGGATTGAGGGGATTTTTGCCTTTCTTCCTCCCTGAATGCATTTCTTGAGAAAATTAATGTTCTCTTGCTCTCAACCCATTCCAAAAGGCACACAGTCAATTTAAAAAAATCACACTTCTGTCTGATTTTTATAACCTATTCTTGTAGTTATTGACACTGTTTGCTATAACTGAAAGGGATTGAAGAGACAATGTCTTTATTTTCAGTTTATTTACTTTGTACATTTGAAAGTACTTTGTGTAGTCAGTTTCACTGCTCTGATCTCTCTCTATAAATCAGTCTTACCAGCTCATGTGGGTTTTTCAGACAGCGAAAGGAAAGGAAAACAGTTAAGATGGGAAATGTTGCCTGTACTTCCTCAAAAAATTGGTTGGGGGACTTAGGAACAAATGTAGACAGATACTAAGTAAGTAAATTTGAGATAATTTAAACTCTTTTTTTCTTTTTTAAATTGAGTAAGTATCTCCTTGTATCCCTTTACATTCTCTAATGGCTGATATCAAAAGAGGGAACAAGATTATATGACAGCTTTTGTTCCTCTCTCTAACCCCAAGACAATATTTTAGTATGCAAAATACCTTGTATTACACATTAGTTGTACAGTACCATGGTACAGAAGATACTCTGGAGTTATCCCTCTAAATATATGATTCACAACCACAGTCAGAGCTTCCTTAGCTTGAACTAACTAAAAAATCAGAACTCTGAAACCATTCTTTCAATTAACCGGTGGTAATAAATCTTAATGCTTGGCTCAGAATTCCAGAATGGTCATCACCTTCACAGAAAGCCAATATACTTAGTAAGACACAAGGAGTTCACCAGTCTGGAATGGACTATGCCTAAGAGAACCCTGGGTTATCCCTGGGCAGGCTCCCTGAGAATTCTTCAATTTCCTGTGTATTACAAAGAAATTGAACCATGTTCAGATTTAAGACTAGATAGGGATCTCTTAGTGTCTTCAGTACTCAGCAGAGAGTGGACTTCTATATAGCACTTCCTCTTTGATACTCCTAAAACAGCATTGATGTCTGGAAGATTACATATAGCCTAGCCCATTGTCCTTTATTGAGTCTGGCCTAGTATCAGACTTTTACACCCAGTTTGCTTGAAGGAGAGCTCAGTGGGTTTGCAGATTTGTGGAACAGTATCAAAGGGCAACACAGAGGGTTCCCATTTATATTTGGAAGGGCTTCTAGTAGAAACTTGACATGGTAAAACAAATATGTGCATATCTTTGTTTTCTTTTACCATGTGTGATGTACAAAAGAAGCTATTCCAACAGAGTAGCTGTCATTTACACCTAAGATGGACCACTCTTAAGAACTTTCCTACACACCCCTGGGGAAACTGTGTTCTCTATTAACTACACCAGTGGTGAAAGTGAACTAAGTTATTGATGAAGATTCATGTATGAAAGGGACTGTTGATATTATAAAGTAGAACTCTGAAATGTCAGTCCCTGAAACTTTTGTAAATTACACAATGGAACTATACCACTAAAAGTTTATTTTTTGGTATTTTTTCAGATTGCTATGGGAACAGTAAATATTCTGAATTTGCTTTTGTCCCCAGATAATTTAATGTACATCTTTCCTGACGATTTTCACTTTTACTTTTATTTTTTAACTGGATATAATATGTGTTCAGTGTCATTTGGGACATGGGAAAAGATATGAATTAATTTTAGCCTAGCAAGGGTTTGTTTTATCATGTGTAGTCCTTTAGAGTAACCAGTTACAATCACACTAGTATTTCACAGCCCTTAATACAGTGATTTCCTTTATATTTGTTTGGGTGGGAAAAACTGGAAGTGTGTTGGGGAAATGACTGTATCATCTAAGGCCCTATTGAGCCATTGCACCCTAGGCCCTGATGTTCTTCCTCAATAGGACTTCCTGGAGGAAAAAAATGAGCTGTAGCAGATTTTTGTTTTCATTTTAGATGGTGACAAGTTGAGGTTCTGTAGTTAACAAAACCATTTGTATTTCAGTTGATTTAATGCTATTATTTCCAGAAAGTTGAATAGTGTTAAGAAAATGAAGTTTGCCTTGTCCATTCTTGAACTGGGATATACAGATTGGTTTTAGTGCTGACAGAGTTTTGTTCCATTTTCAATTACCCTTGTGCAAAATAATTGTCCGAATACTTATGGTACATAGGCAAGTTTCTTTCCTTAATCTTTACTTCTTGCTTAGCTTTTCAGACTGTTGTTGGGAGCATTCTGTTCCTTTCCATGCTGTCTCACACCCCAATGATAACCTGCTTAGTCTCCTTCAGGCCTGCCAAGTCTCAAGGTTTCACTGTGTGACACATGGATTCCATGTCACTCACACAGTCACTCACTGAAACCAGTATCCATGACCTGCTGCTCTGTTCCTTAAAAGACCTCTGGACTGTTACGGTCTGTCTCTTCCCCAGCTGCTCTGCTGCTCCTGCATGTGAGATCAGCCACCAGAGCAACAGAATGGCTAGGGAAAAAGAGAACAGATTGGCACATTGCAACAGCAGCCTTTGGTGAATCAACTGGCAGGCAGAAGTCGTAATAAAAAAAAATCATACAAGCAATGAAGGATGCATAGAAGTCATGGACAAGGAAAATGAGTTTGGGGATCCACTTGCAATGTTCCTAAAAACTTGTGATATTTTGTCAAAACCAAGAAAACAGAATTTTGCTTTTCAAATTGTATTCTTCTCATCCACCCTGTGCAGTAAAAATCTTCAGTCTCTCGGTCTGTTAATCTAGAGGGAAATACATTTTTAAGTGGGCCTCAAATAGCCCTATAATGTAAGTATACAAGTACATTCCCTCATGCACAATCTTGTAGGGATATTTGAGGCCCACCTAAAAATGCTTTTATTCTTTTTGTCATCTTAAAAGTCTAATGGTACTCCATGTTCTGGCAACACTTATGATTACCATGTAATGAAAAAAAATTGCATGAAACCACTTAAACAGTCTTTCTGTGTCCCCACAACTGGATCCCACCTTTAAACATAATGATCCCATAGTAATAAATAACGCTGCCCAACTCTCATCCTCTCCACTTGCCAAATACACTGCAAAGACAAACTTTTCATGGTTATCTGGAAAATTAACACATTTTGACTCTAGTGGACCACATCTGAGGAAACACATTTGAGTGCTGAGCCACCTTCTGGAGAATGCCCTGCTGGCAGCTTCAGCGCCTCTGTTGACCATGCTACAATATTACATCATCTGAAGGAAGGCAATTTCTCCGACAACTGGATACAAACCATTTGTGGCTTTGAAGGTAAATTCCACCAGTTTGATATTCACACAGAAGACTATAAATAACCAGTGAAGCTCAAGAAAGAGATCTTGGAGTCATTGTGGATAGTTCTCTGAAAACATCCACTCAATGTGCAGCAACAGTCAAAAAATCTAACAATGCTGGGAATCATTAAGAGAGGGATAGATAATAGGACAGAAAATATCATGTTGCCTCTATGTAAATCCATGGGACACCCACATCTTTAAAACTGTGTGCAGATGTGGTTGCCCCATCTCAAAAAAGATATATTGGAATTGGAAAAGGTTCAGAAAAGGGCAACAACAATGATTAGGGTTATGGAATGGCTTCCATATGAGGAGAGATTAATAAGACTTTTCAGCTTCAAAAAGAGACAGCGAAGGGGAGATATGATTGAGATCTATAAAATCATGACTGGTGTAGAGAAAGTAGATAAGGAAGTGTTATTTACTACTTCTCAAACACAAGAACTTAGGGCTTACCAAATGAAATTAATAAGCAGCAGGTTTAAGACAAATAAAAGGATATATTTCTTCACACAACACACAGTCAACCTGTGGAACTCCTTGCCAGAGGATGATGTGAAGGCCAAGACCATAACTGGGTTAAAAAAAGGGCTAGATACATTCATGGAGGATAGGTCCATCAATGGCTATTAACCAGGATAGGCAGGAATGGTGTCCCTAGCCTCTGTTTGCCAGAAGCTGGGAATGAGCGACAGATGGATCACTTGATGATTACCTCTTCTGTCCCTCTGGGGCACGTGGCACTGGTCACTGTCAGAAGACAGGATACTGGGCTAGATGGACCTTTGGTCTGACCCAGTAGGGCCATTCTTATATTCTTATGTTAAAGACCTGAGTTTTGTACTATGACATTTAATAATGGGGCTGTGCATTCGGATTAGCTTCAGCTTCTGAATATTCTGAAGGTATAACTCAAAGTACAGTACATTGTAGCAGTTAATTCTCAAGACATGGATGTCCATAACAAATGCATCCACAACAAATGATCACAGCTACTTTATGCATTGAAGGCATATTAGATGCATCTGTTTTTTTTCCCATTTGTACTACCGAGGCATCCAGTTGCAAGCTTGACTCTGATAAATTGTGAACCTGATACACCCAACAGCTGTATGCTATCTATTAGAGGGGTTGGCATAACTAGCCAAATCTTCTGGTGGTTTCTCACCAGAGCAGAACCTTGCAATGACATGCAAAAAAAACACCTTGGAGTTTCAGGTCATCAGCAAATAGGTTATGATTAAAAAAAATGCCTGTGGTGTTTAAATACAAGATTAACATGATCATTCAGTGATCCTTGTAGCACTAATTGTTTTCCTTCTGTCACTACCAAATGTTTGCGGGTTTTAATGCCTAAATACAGAAGGATGTACCTGATCCACTAAAATATGGACTGGAATACATCTGATTTATGTACTGTTCTCTACTATTGCTTATAGTGAGATGGTTGTTCCAGGTTATACAAGAATATCTGTTCAAACATACCTAGAAAGATAAGAAGGTTCATATCTATTGCTTACTGACTCTTTGGGCCTGGTAAATTCAAAACTGAGTGCCCAGTTTGCATGCATTATTAACAGGGTCAGTAACTGTAGTTCAAAAAGGAATGCTTGTTTTTTAAAATCTGTCTCTTCTATTTTATATAATAATATTCTAAAATCACCAAGTTATGATCTACTCCTCTTTCCCTGTGTCCAAATTAGTGATGTACTAAAAAAAAAAAAAAAAAACCCCAGGAAGATTCTTCAGATATCTTTTAATCAAGAGGTGAACCCCAGATCCACCAAAACAAAGGAGCCCCAAATTTGCTTGTGAATTTGCTGGAAGTCTTCAGTGACACCATTTCCAAAGCCTGCCTACATACATACATACGTGAGGGTGTGGGTGTGTGCGTACACGTACCACTGAAGTTCTAAAATGAGTACTTATGTTGCAGTAGAGGACTCTGATGTATTTTTTTTTTTCAAATTTAATTTCTAAATTGTCACTCTTATTCCTGATTGATTACCAATATTTCCCACACAAGTCAAGAAATTTAGAAAACCAGTTACGTGGTTTCCACCTCTATTTTTGTTATGTACAATATGGAAACAATTATCACTGACTCCAGAAATTCTCTATTTACTATGAAAGGCTTTAGTCCTGGCTTTCCTATTTCCTTTCTTTGAGAAACCTAAGTCATATATCATTTTGGCCTGGTTTTTATTCCACTTTTGTGTTCTAATTTTTAAACTATCTGCTGAAATATGATCATAAAGCTTTTTATATTTTCACTTACCTGCTCCAGGAAAATTTATTGTAATCTTGAGAATATGACCTTCAGATTCTCTCATGAATACTGAGGCAAAGTACTTATTTAATTCAGGCTCTCCGCAAATTTGAATTCAACTGTCACTATCTTCTTGGAGTTCTTGAATTCCAATCTTCTTCCTTGCTTGCCTTCTTGATATGTGCTACTTGGGACCTAAATTTATAGAAAAGTACATGCCTAAGTGCAAAGGCAAAATGTGTGTGAAAATGCAGGTCTATTTTGTGTCTAGTCACTGAGGATATAAACACAAGAATTTTCCGTAGCGATTAGATGCACAATTAAGTTTTTAAATTAGAGATGTGCAATAAAATTTCTAAAAATGGATGTCTCATTGTTATGTTATAATCATATTTCCCATTCATTGCTTTTCCTTATGTTTTCACTTTTTAAAACTCATTTGTCCCCATATGTTGTTTACAAAATCATTTATTTTTTCATATATGTCCATTCATTCATAATTGTTGAAATGATATAGCTATGATGGCTGCATCTATTTGCTTTTCATTATTACCAATGAGACTAGTCACCTTAATTGAAATGGTATTATTTCTGAACCATAATGGATGATGTAACTGCAATAAATGGGGGGACAATGCAGAATCTTTCAAGAAGAGGGTCAGAAAAGTTTGTGGAAACTAGGCTGACACAATTAGGGGATTTTTTAAAATGATACATTCAGTGTCCTCCTTTCTAGGCCACTAGGCTGGGATCTTGCCTGACCTCCACTGCTAGAAAAAAACAAATTGTTCCTTTAAAGGTGAAAGTGTCCACATACACAAGGCAGATTTATATATACCAGTTTTAACCAATGTGTGTCCACAAGAAATGTTGCACTGGTTTAAATCAGGGGTTCTCAAACTGGGGGTTGGGAGGTTATTACAAGGGCGGGGGCGAGCTGTCAACCTCCATCCCAAACCCCAATTTGCCTCCAGCATTTATAATGGTGTTAAATATATAAAAAAAGTGTTTTTAATTGATAAGAGGGAGTGGGGCACTCAGAGTCTTGCTATGTGAAAGGAATCACCAGTAAAAAAGTTTGAGAGCCACTGGTTTAAATAAATCACTTTAACACACCTTTAGTTAAACTGGTGCAGCTTTTTAGGTTAAAAAAAGGCATACGACTCTTGTTTACATTAGACAAAGTTGTGGGTCATTGGGTGCTAATCAGGTGAGCTGATGCCTTGTTTCCCCCAATTTAGCTTCAGTTATCGTTAATAAGGAGAGAGAGACAGAGTCAACAAGATCCAAAGTCTCAATATGTCTGAACTTACATTTAGCAGGCAGACTGCACAGAAGAAAAACTAGTAGTGCTGTCGGAGCTCTTTCACACTCATTTTGATGATGATGTATTTGATTACAAAATAGTTCTATTAATCTGAATCCTTATATCTGTTAGATCTGCAAATTGGAATGGTCCCATTTTCCACCTATATATATATTTATACACACACACACCAAAATATTTTGCAGCACATATTTCTAGTGGGGAATCACTATGTATTCCCTTGAACATCTGTACTCTGCTGTAGAGGTGTTTGCTTTGTTGAACAAGGTAGGCCCCTGGGTACTAGTCTGTGCAATAGTGGAATCAAGCATAGCTATGTTGCTGAGCACAGAATCTGGCCCCAAATATATGCCTCATTTCTAGGGGAAACATCTGTTCTGCATATAGATTTAGGAATAGCTCTATTTTTATTTTAGGGGATGTTTGTGGGAATCTCAGCTGCATAACTAAGCGGTTGTACAGTATAGTTGATATTTATCGCTCTGTAGAGAACCTTAATGCAATATAGAGGTTCATAGATCTTGTGAATTTTATCTTAGATAAATTTCTTCCCTCTCAAAGGAAGCTAGTTGTCATATACATTTTATCAATAGCACCCCTTCCTTCTTTAAAGTTTAGATGGTAATTTCACTGGTGCTAAAACATTAATGAATTACATTGCTACATTTATTTTCCCAGTAAAATAGACATTTTTATTAAATGTAGATTTTTTTCCCATTGGGATGAAAGATGATCTGTGGGCATTGTATGTTTAGACAACATAACACTGCCATCTTCGTCTTTGTTTTTTAGTAACTTTCATCACAGTTTCTTGTTGCCTTGTGGAGTATGTAAAATTGTCTGAACACTTCCGTTCCCCCCTCAAAAAAATTAGGTAGTACATTTTTAATTAAAGTTTCCTTGACATTTTAAGGACACTAAATATCTTTGTCATTTACACAACAGATAACAAAGTAATCCAATTTTCTGGACTCCCACAAATTATCCCTTCAAAGAATACAGCTCTGGCTTCCCATGTTTTAAATAAGCATTACCCTTAGCCTAGCAACCACTGTCAATTACTAATCTTTTATTATTGGCTCCAGGGAAAGATTAAAAGAAAAGCTGAAACATAGCTGACAGTTTGGTTATCGCATCTGGAGTAAATGAAAAGCATGGCCTGAATCCATCAGGGAAGATTAGGTAAATGTGAGAAAATTACTGATGTCCTTTTACGCATGTAAATTCAAGCTGGTTCAAAAACTGAGGTATCTAACTTTTTATGGCCCCCTTCTATTGCTTATTTCACATAGGGGTAATGTAGGCAATGATAAAGGTAAAGGGAATAATTCCGTCCCATCAGTGAAACAATTGTAATAACATTGCTTTACTACTCACCTCAAGAGAGACATGAAAATGCCAACAGTATATAAACTGTAGTTAGTCTTAACTGACACATGACAAAGGGAATGGTTTAAAGTGGTGCTGGTTATGTTTCTTAAAATGTAGTTAAATGAAATAATTAGACATGATAGGAAAACTCTTAATGTTTATACAGTTTTGACTGTTGAATCATTCTACAACATGTTGAATTCTTTCCACAATTATTTGGTAAAATGGCGTATGATACATGAAAAAAACACATTTGCAAAATGTTGTAAGTAGAAAATCAGATCTCTTGAACTGCATGCATAAGTAATGCTTAAATTGTTTGGGAAAAAATTAACTTTCAGGGTTTGGGTCTAGATTTCTATCTATCAGCTGTGAAAGTTTAAGGATACTGTGGCTAATCCACACATTGATCTGTCACATGCTATCTGGGAATACTATTAAATTAATGGTGGGAACACTGTCATGGCCCAGTAAACAGAAACCTGAGGAATATACACCATTCTTACTGTTCTTATCAACACAACTACAAATTTAAGTATTAGAAAAAAATGTACAGCCAAGTAATGACGTGACTACTAAGTCGGTGGGAAATGGTTATCCAAATTGTTTGAGTACTGTTTTTCCAATAAAAAATGTAATATAAAGTAGTGATATGCAAAAATAGATAACCCCTTATGGGATCTTGCAATCAGAACGAGTTACCATGAGCTGCTCTTTCCATTAGAAGAAGTGAATGTGATTATTTGCATCATAAAGCATTCATGGTTGAATGCAATCTCCCAGTAAAGGTCCCATTAACCTATGTCACTACTGTGATGTTATATTAAACTTGCTGTGGTACTATAACAAAGGCATTGCCTTTGTTTTTAATAACAGATATTTCAAAATTACTTATTAATTTTTTGAAGGTCAGCTTAGCTCATGTTTTGAAATACATTTCTTATGAGATAAAGGAGAAATCATTGTTTAAAAAGCCTACTGTGAATCAAGCTCATAAGAAAGGTGATATGTTATAAATGTGTAGAAAAGGGTCCTTTACTCAGCTCTGGTGAGCATCGAGGTTGTCTGGAAAGCAGTGGTTCTGACTTCTGAGATTTTCACTTCAGTATGCATGCTCCGTGCAGTGTACATTTTCTTGGTTTTGATATATATACTTAAATTCTCTCAGGACCATTGATTTTTGGGGGGGAGGAGAGACCCACAAAGAACATAAATAAATAAATTACTTTGAGCTGTAGCACAGCTGTAATGAGTTCTTTTGTTGTATACAATTTTAAAGGGATAATAAAATCAATTTTTTTTACAACAGATATACATCAGAGAGAATTGTCTATTGAAATTATCTCCCAATTTAATAAACTTCAAAAGTTTAGATGACATGACTTCAGTTATGCTTACAAAAAGACATACTGTAGAATTAATGTATGTCATCTTTCCGTCTAAGCATTGTAGCTGAGTAGGAATCAAACATGAATGACAGAAACTTTGATCCAAGAGGAATCCGATTCAAGAAATTCCCCAAATGGATTTAGATCCTTTCTAAAAGCTTATCTTTCTGATTTTTTCCCCAGAACTTAAAAGAACTTTAAGTTGATAATAAGACCTGCAGATTCTGTCTGTCAAAGATGAATGCATGTCAGAAACACTATATAACCTGAACTACTGAGGTTATTCCAGTATTTTATGGAAGATGTACCAAAACATCAGAAATAAATATGTTTTAGCTGGTATTTATCTCCCATTTATTGATCATGAATCAAAGCATTTCAGGGGATTTTATTCTTGATTTTTTAGGTAAATACATATTTCTTAACTGGAGAGACTCTTAAGAAAAAGGGCTGTAATTCATATTTTTTAATCCTTTCAGAAACATCTTTATCGCAGAGAGATTTAGTAAGGCTTTTACGTTACCTTGTCCTGCTTCTTAAAGTTTTCTGATAGACTAGTCTGAATTTCAGAGAAAATTAATGCAGCAAAGCTACAGTGTGTCCATTATCTTTCGGTCACAGGAGGTCCTAGCAGAAGACTACATAATGATGATTCATTTTCTCTAACATAGCCTTAACTTGAAGGTGGTAGATGCTTACAGAGAGTTTCCCTAAATGTTGCTGAGCAGACTGACTTTCATTTAAATATTAAGAACAGATATTTGTTGTTGTTTTGGTAAGGAAGTAATGACACATCATTGCACAGACATCAGTTGAGTGTTCTGTGACTTTCACTTCAAAAAGCTCATGCTCTTGTAGATTAGTTGTATCAGTAGCTAACCAATTTTGAACCAGACACAATTATGTGAAAGACCGTGATGTCTGTAAAATAAATAAATCTTAAATATGCCTGTGAGCTAGAAAGAGGTTTCAAGAAACATGGGTTAAAAAAAGCCACAAATAGATTTAACAGTAATATGAATAGAAATAAATTGGTGTACACACATATCTACGCACACACACTTTTTGAAAGCTTAAAAATCCTGGGTGCAAAACCAGACAGAGTCCAGAACAAGGGTTAATATGTTAAGCTCACAAATGAGATGTGTATGTGTAAAAGCCATTATACTGTTTCAGTTAATGTCGTGGGTTCTTTGATGCCATCTCGTTCTAGAAGAGAAGCACATCAGTGGAAATTTACCTATGTTTAAACAAAGCATGATGTTTAGGTATGTAATCAGAAAGAGGCAAAAATAGGTGTACTGACAATGGGTGCACATTGGCATCTATAACCTCCTTAAAGATGCCAACCTCTTAAATACTTTCTGCTTAGTGGGACCTCTGCCAAGTCTCAATGCCCACTTTCTCTTTGATATGCAGTTTAAGTGCCTTAGCTTGACTTTGAGGCATCCGTCTCTAGAGCAGACAGGTCTACCCAAGTTGTCTGTGACAGGGAGGCTTGTTTATTAGTTGATTACTATGACACTTTTGGGGGTTACCCAAGGAGTCTGGGGTGAATCACTGCTATGTACTATATAGCAGAGGCATGTCTACAATCACCAGGGGAAAAGCCTCCCCAATTACTGGCAGTTGGCAACACAAGCACTCCGTGTTCCAAAAACTCTGCTCTTTCCCAGTGCAGGCTAGCAATCTACATACCCCACTTTGTTACACATGAGTGCCCAGTCCCTGGTCTTCTGAACAGCTGTAATGTACACTGATCCACTGCCTCCAGGGACACAGTGCACCCCAGTTCACCACTCGTCCTGGCACAAGGCATTGTGACATTACCCAGAGTACAACCTGGACTGTTGAAAGGTGTGTCCCTTCAATTCTCCAACCTGGGGTGGTTTTTACACTGTTTTGCTATGAGAGGAATCACTCCTGGTCAGCCAACACACAGCCTCCATCATGTAAATCATCCCAGCTATACTGTATCAGTGCTATAGCCAGTCACTGATGAATTACATTACAGATAAACACCAGCAAATTCCCAGTCCCAGACTTCCCCCAGAAATGTGTGTCTTGTACTGCCCAGTACGATTCTGGACAGTACAAGCATATATAAAGTCTGTCATTTCTAAAATACAAAACGATATACACAATCTTATCTCAAGTGGATTTTCCCAAACACTTTAACCCAAACACACTGGGTTTAGATAAAACAAGTTTGTTTAACTACAGAAAGATAGGTTTTAAGTGATTATAATAATGAGGCACAAAAGTCATAATTAGTTACAAGTGAATAAAAGGTAATATGCATCTAATACCAAACTTAACAAGCTAAATTAATTCAAAGCAAAGGTTTCAGCCAGGACCTCTACCCAACTTCAATGTTGATTTCCTTGTCCTTTAGGTGGTGTTGATTTCATGACACCTGGCTAAGATGTCAGTTTGCCTTTTTCCTTTGAGGAACTAGATTGTGCCTGCTTTTCTAAGCTTGGAATGCCTCAGTAATGATATACAGTAGAATCTTTATCTACACCGTTGCCACACATTTTACCAGGACAATAATGATCACATTAGGTTTTCAAATAACTCACAAGGCATACTTTCTACCAAATCCTTTATAGTTTTGTAAAAGGATGAATATAAGGATACAGACTTTCATATGTATATGGTAAAACTACACTGAACTTTAATAACAGAAGTTGAAATACAGATTGTAATAAAAGCAAGCAAGGAACAATGACTTGGAAACATAAGATTAGAGGTAAAAAATAAAATAAAACACAAACTATGACCTATACTTGTTAACAACTTACTTTCCTGTCTAATAAGATATTTCTCACTCAGTGGTCAATCCTTACAGCACTTGTCCAGATCAGAAAGCTGGGATCTACTTTTCATGAGACCACCCCATTGGCAGTCTCTCTCCTTTGTCACAGATAACAACTAGGGCCATTTCTTCTGCTCTTACAGTTACAGGCTCTTGTCTTTTAGCCCAGGTTTCCCTTCTTCTGAGAACTCCCCTGGATTCATTTGTCTTTGTCAGTGCTCAAGTGTCCACCTGATCCAAACAGTGAACAAAGTGCTGGCTGTTCAGATGCCAGTTATTGTAATGTTGATTGCTAACCCTGAGACCCCACTTCACTTCAGGTGACAAGTTTCACTTCAACAGTTTTGCAGCCTAACTTTTTACATTCAATATATCTTAAACTATGAACATCTCACAATAAACTTGACAATCAATTAATTCTTAGCTTTCGGCAGAGACTGTATACAGCCACCTTCAGTGAAATATTCAGAAGATGGCCAGAACAAGGGTAATACACCTGCCTGGGCATGTCTGTTTCACAGTTACCTTTTCCCTTATATCCTGTAAATTCTTAGGTTCTACTGTACGGTTTGGCAGCTCTGGCGATACAAAGCACCTGTAAACCAAATGTAATTGGCTAGTGTGCTGTCTGCATGTATTGCTTTGGTGAACCAGTGGTGAATTTGGTTAACTGGCTTTTAACAGTGTAATATATTTTTTAAAACATTTTGATACTGCATATCTTTAGAATCAGTGCAATTCTTTTGACTCCCAAATCATGTCATTTTCCAAAATTTTCCTCACTGAATCTCCTTCAAAATACAATAATCTTTCCTTTGGTCTTCAATATCACCCTACAAAAAATGAAGGTAAAATACCTTCATCTTAATTCTGAATGGGTTTTATAAATGGGGGGTTTGTGTTCATAAGACCTCCTCTTTTCCACTTCCTCCCCCTACTCCCGAATTGGCTGGAATTGGTAAGGTCTCGGCAAGGGAATTGCTGAAGGGACCTGGATGAAAAGGAGGGGAGCTGGTGGAAGCCCCCCACCCCCGAAATTGGCTGGAACTGGAGGGTCCAGGCAGTGGATGTGCTGGAGGGACATAAATAGAAAAGTGGGGGGGCTGAATAAAGTACTCACTCCCCACCCCCACGGTGAATTGTGAGGGGTTTCACCTGCACTGCATATTTTATCTGCTGGATGAGTCCCAGACATATAATAAAGTTGTGGCCTGATCAATCCCATATCTAATGTCTCCTGTCATTATTTTGGCATAGACAGACAATTTTGTCTCTGTAACTCTCAAACATCCTCCAGGGAAGTTTTGTCCTCTTAACTGTAACCACTTGGAAATTCTTGATCCCAGGAGCGTCTCACTCTCTCTTTGAAACAGTTTCTTAAATACCAGGATTTCTTTGTTTCATTTAGACTTTGCATTAAGTGACGACCTCACAAAAAAGGCTTTCGGTAAATAAAAGATGACTAATAAATATCTATTTTACTAGCTTTTAAAATGTATGGACTTTTTTCAAACTGAAAAAAATAAATCTCTTAAATACCATTTCATTTCTAATGCTCCTGTTTTTGCTCAACCTTCTTTTCTACTTCATGCCAGGTGATGGTGTTATAGAACTCACAAAGAGAATGGCACTGAAAACAGAAAAGGAGGCTGGATCAACAGAGATTAGGGGAGCTGAAGGGTAGCATACATTCCACTACCTTATCAGTATTAACAAAGTACCTTGCGAAAGCAAAATTAACTGGATATTTATTAAGATGCAAATACAGTCAGATAAGAATAGCAAGCAGGTGTCAGAGCTTATTGTGGGGAAAGGGCACTAATAGCATCCATGTAACCAGCATCGCTGGGGAAGGAAACAAAACAAAAGGGAGTTAGCCAAGGAAAGCAAGAAGGTACAAATACAAAGTGGAGATTACTGAAACAAACAGTCATGCCTGGTAGGCACAGCCCTGGGTTGGTGTCAGTGCACAGCAATAGGAAGCACTTTGTTTCCCAGAGCTCCCAAGCATGCCAAGGCAGCACTTCTACTATCTTTACCCCATTGTATGAGGTATGACTTATTCTCCATTATGTGCCAAGTCTACTCCTCTGGCCAGTGCATGGAATGCCACCTCTATGGCTCTGCCTCTTAACCAGTAACTTTCATGTGCTCTCCCCACATTCACAGGGAGAGGTGTGGCACTGCAGTTTTTCCTGGCTTCTTTTGGACTGTGCAAGGTGAGTGCTTGGACAATCCTCTACAATCCACATGTGTGTAAAGGCCAGGCAGAATCATCCCCTAAATTAAATTGTACTTGGTTTTTCATAATTGATTCTGTGTTTTGTATATACACTTAAAGTGATAATAGATCTATAGCTAAAATCAATACATTGAATATCCAAAATATATAGGCACTACAATATATATACACTTAGTCACATGTTAGTGTAATTCATCTCACTTAATATGAACATAAATCTTTAAATCTTCATTTGGATTAACCCCTGTGGGGGCGGTGTTTGAGTAAGAATTGGCCTTTGTTATTTGGCCGTAAATTACAAATTGATATTTTTAAAGTATTTCTTGTATTATCATGTTCCATAGATAGTTGAATGAGTTGCACTATTTAATCAAACTTCTCTCTTCTTGAAAATAAAGTCATGAATCGCAACCAGACTTTTGTTTCACTTTCTGTATGACCAGTAAGGAAAAAGGAAAAAATGTGCTATTAGACAGAAAAGTGGAGACTGCAAATGCATTTTGCATAAGGGCACCAAATCATCATCACAACTTATGGTCACTATTAACGTGAGTTGAATTTCAAGCTGTATTATAGAAGCAGAAGAAACTATATCCCATAACCAATTCCCTGAGGCACCTGGTTCCCTAATTAATTATTTAAAAATATTGAAATTGTAATGTATTAGGTAAAAGTAAGTGGAAATGAGTATGGAGAGTTACAGCTCATTTAATTTTGGATAATACTATATATATCAAAGGCAGGCTAAAGTACACTGAAATCTAATTTGCTTATTACTGTATCAAATTATATATTGAAAGAAACGTAGAGACCAATGTTGTAGCCAGTAAAAATGTTGCTAAGTCAGTTAATGCTGATGAGAGATACCACTAAACTTTTCAAAAAATGTCCTTTTGAAAACAAAAAGTGTAAAAATAAACTTTAAAAAATCCCTGGTAACCCAAATCTAAGTGTATAGTTTAGCAAAGTAAAATGCCAAACATTGCTAAGTATAGTCATTACAGGCTCACCTTCCCTGTTCCATTCCCTTCATACTCATTATGTAAGAGATGTTTTTCATTAATCAGTTTTGTGTACAATTTTATTTTATGAATGTCTGTAGACTGAGGATATCTTGGTAGTGGTTGACTATTCATCTGTACAGTGCATGTATGTAGTGAAGTAAATGTGGCATGCAGAGCATTGGTTTTATGCATATGTATCTTCTGTATTAACTGTGATCCTTCATCACACTAAGCTCTGCTGTCTCCCTGTAAACAAATAATAATCATGTGAGAGCCTGTATGAGTTATGATTGTTTTCCTTTAGAGTGGGATTAATTTAATAAATAGCAGTTGCTTTTATTTATGTTCACACCGGGAAATGCAATTAATGTTTATATCATGCTGATGTAATTATAAAGCTTCCTTCATTTATTTTATTATAGTAAACTGCTGCTGAGGAGAGCTGCATGTAAGCCAGCGGCATTCAGATCAAATGAGGCATTCCATAAATGGTGTGATGATGTTGGCTAGTCACCACCAAGCTAAACACTACTTAATGTTTACCAAAGATTGACATAGATTCAGAAGGCCAGGAAATACCTCTTGGAATGATCAGTCTGACCTCTGCATTTTGCAGGTATATTCCCTACCTCATTACTGATTGTTTTCTAACTTCCAACAGCATCCTGTTACATTGTCCTCATCCAAGAGAGCTTACAGAAGATCCTCAACAAGTGTGCCAAAAGGTGTCAGCTCCAGAAATCATGCATGGCATGTTACAGGGCAGAAACAATGAGCAGCTGCTCTCCGTGGCCTGCTACCCTTGGGAAAGTGTATTTTTCTAACTGAAATACACTTGGGAGTGTAGGTACTTTTCATAGAACCATTAACTCTCTCTCCACACCTCCACTGCATCCATATACTAGTTTGGGAAGGGCACAGGCACAGAAGGATAGCAGTAGTATCACTCCCTCAAGTGATGCTGCTGCGATGGAGAGTAAAGTACAGGAAGCACCATGGAAGTAGGGAGAAAAGCATGTGTAGTTGACCCTGAGCTTTTGGAGATAGAAATTGGTTTCCACAGAGAGTCTAAGAGTGCACTAAATACCCCAGGCACACCTCCTCTCCTTTACTCCCTGAGATTAGAAATGGATGCATAGGAATTATGGAAGAAAAGCCTAGAGGATTTTCCTGTAGCCTTTCTCCTTTTCTACAGAAGAAGCAGCAAAGAGTCTTGTGGCACCTTATAGACGAACAGACGTTTTGGAGCATGAGCTTTCGTGGGTGAATACCCACCTCGTCGGATGCATGTAGTGGAAATCTCCAGGGGCAGGTATATATAAGCAAGGCTAGAGATAACGAGGTTAGTTCAATCAGGGAGAATGAGGCCCTCTTCATAGAATCATAGAATCATAGAACTAAAGATCAGAAGGGACCATTATGATCATCTAGTCTGACCTCCCGCAAGATGCAGGCCACAAAAGCTGACCCACCCACTCCTGAAATAATTCTCTCCCTTGACTCAGCTGTTGAAGTCCCCAAATCCTGATTTAAAGACTTCAAGTAGCAGATAATCCTCCAGCAAGCGACCCCTGCCCCATGCTGCGGAGGAAGGCAAAAAACCTCCAGGGCCTCTTCTAGCAGCTGAGGTGTGAAAACCAAGGGAGGAGAAACTGGTTTTGTAGTTGGCAAGCCATTCACAGTCTTTGTTTAATCCTGAGCTGATGGTGTCAAATTTGCAGATGAACTGAAGCTCAGCAGTTTCTCTTTGAAGTCTGGTCCTGAAGTTTTTTTGCTGCAGGATGGCCACCTTAAGATCTGCTATGGTGTGGCCAGGGAGTTTGAAGTCTCTCTGGCCCAGTGAATATGCTACGAAATGGAAAATGTGAACAATTTTTACTGTTCATATTATACTTTCATACTCTAAATTCTCCTGCTTCGGTGCTAATTATACTAACATTTTCCCTCCTCCTCAGGAAATATGAAACAGCTTAAATAGTTGAAAATGTTTGAATTTTAAAAAAGTTACATTAATTGGAAATTGCTGCAAAGTAACTTGATGTTCTGATCAATGTCAGAATATAGAGCTTGACAGAGGGCAAAGACAAATGTATTTGTTTTTCAGTTACCATACTGATTGTGGTTATATGAGGATATTAGAATTTGGGGGGAAAAGTGAACTGGCATGGAAATGAGTTTGATTTGGTCTGGTTTACTTACATATATAATGCTTAGTTAATGCACATTAATCAGGATGTTTAGTTGGAATAGTTTAATCAGGATGTTTACTGGGTTTACCTTGGTTCAAGTGGATTAGCAAAGCTGTATTCTGATGTCTTACTGTGTCTGCAATAGTTGGTGTATGAATTGCGCCTTTTTTAGAGAATGTGCAATGGAAATTATCTAACTACTATGTTCTATTAATTCATGTGATAGATGTTACTGTGGGGTAGCACAGATTGTTGTTATGAAACAAATCTCTGAATTACAGAGGGCAGGGAGTGGAAAAACATTAGAGACTTACCAACTGAGGGCTTTTCCACTTAGGTTAGGTCTACACTGCAAATAAAAGAT
The DNA here is from genome assembly GCF_020497125.1 of Mauremys mutica. NCBI lineage: Eukaryota > Metazoa > Chordata > Testudines > Geoemydidae > Mauremys > Mauremys mutica. The sequence goes on along the minus strand of NC_059080.1, from coordinate 31,006,128 downwards.
GTGTCCTTAACTTGGGTTAGCTAACTTGCATTGGCTAACTCAGGCTAAAATAGCAGTGAAGGTGTAGAAACTTGGATGAACAGATCAAGTTCAACTCCAGATTCCCCTATAGTTTTCCACTTGAGCTGCTAACCCAGGTTAGAAGTTGAGTTGCTGTGTCATTGGTGCTATTTTAATCTAAGGGCTTGGCTACACTTGTAAATTAGAGTGCATAAATCAGCCCCGTGTACCCTAACTCCTGAGGTGTCCACACTGGCAAGGCACGTAGAGCACCTGGACTCCGCGACTAGAGCACCCCTGGTAATCCACCTCCACGAGAAGCATAGAGCTTGCTGCAACCTGGCTGGAGCACCGTGGTGCCAAAGTGGACACCCTGGTCTATTAATGCCCTCTGATCGGCCTGAAGGAAGTGTCACACAATGCCTGTTCTAGCCACTCTGGTCATCACCTTGAATTCTACTGCCCTGCCCACAGGTGACCAACCATCAGACCCGCCCTTTAAATTCTCTGGGAATTTTGAAAGTCCCCTTCCTGTTTGCTCAGCTAGGCATGGAGTGCTCTCAGCACATCTTTCCAGGTGACCATACCTCCATGCGCCAGGCAATCCCCAGTATGGAACAATGGCGAGGTGCTAGACCTCATCAGTGTTTGGGTGGAGGAAGCTGTCCAGTCCTAGCTGCGCTCCAGCTGTAGGAATTATGATACCTACTGGTAGATATCAAGGGACAGGCTAGAAAGGGGCCATGACCAGGACGCAGTACGGTGCAGGGTTAAAGTGAAGGAGCTACAGAACACCTACCACAAAGCACAGGAGGCAAACCGCCACTCTGGTGCTGCCCCCACGTCCTTCCAGTTCTACAAAGAGCTGGATGAGATACTTGGAGGCGACCCCACCTCCACTCCGAAGAGCACCATGGACACTTCAAAGGCTGGGGCAGCCCAGAGTGCAACAAGGCAGGAGGAGGAAAGCGGGAGCGAGGGTGCTGAGGAGGAGGGGACCCAGAGCCAGAGGACAGCATGGCATCCCTAGATGCATGCATCCAGGAGCTGTTTTCAAGCCAGGAGGAAGGTAGACAGTCACAGCGGATGGTGCTTGGGGAAGAACAAACAGCAGATGAGGTGCCCAGTGAGTGGCTTTTATTTTGAGAAGGGAGTTGTTGGGTGCACACTGTTAGGGAGAGGAGGGATGCAGAAAGAAGAGTTAGGGCTGCGTGCATGCTTAGATGCGGAATAGAGCATTGATATACTCTCTCATATTGCGGTAATCAGCCTCAGTGATCTCATCGAAGGTCTCATGCAGAAGCTGGGCAATCTGTTTGCGCAGGTTCTTTGGCAGAGCTACTGTGCTCCTTGTCCCAGTAAGGCTAACATATCCATACCACTGTGCTGTGATGGGTATGGGGGACACAGGCCAGGTCGGAAGCCGCATTGTTAAAGAAGACCCTCCCTTGCTTCCCAGGTCACCCTCAGCAGCAATATATCTTCCAGGACAAACTCATTCTGTGGAAAATGTGGAAAGTGTTGAATATAGGGGCCCCTTGCAGGTGTTGGCTCTCCCAAAAGCACAGGACCACAGAGAACAGTACAGCCCTGGAACAATGAGTCCCACCTGGCCCTGTGGTTACTCACCACTTCAGGGGTCTTGTGGGTTATATGTGCTCACCTTGGGAGAGGCAGTTTGTGCTATTCTGTGTGCTGTGCTTGTCTACAAATTTGGCCGAATTGTTGCTCTCTAATGTTAACAATACTGCCTCTGTTAAATGTTGCATTTTGGCTTTACAGATGCAATGTTGAGATCCAAGCCAACGGACAAAAGGATGCAAAGACTCAGGAAGCGTCCGCGAAGAAGCAAGGAGGACATCCTGCATGAAGTCATGTGGCAGTCCCTTGCTGAACATAAAAAAGTACAGGAGTGGCAGGAGATCAAAAGGGAGGTTCCCCAGGAGAATGCGGATCACTGGCAACAAACCATGGAGCAGCTCCTGAGCATTATGGAGCGCCAAGTGGACTCAATGTAGGCGCTCATAGCACTACATGTGGAGCAGACCTGCGCCCGCCTCACCCACTGCAGCCCTTGTCCCAAAACTTTCCCTTGTGTCCCCATGACACCGCCATCCCACTTCCCCCAACTTCTGGTTTCTTATCGCCACCAGCTGCCTTCAACACCTTTAGCTTCACCGCCCAGCCCTGCAAACTACAACCCTTACCGACTGCACTCAACCCCCATCACCATGCACTTTAGCCAGCCTGAAGTGCAGCACTCATTGCATGGCACTCCACACAGTATGGCTGAGTATGATAACAGGACATATACAAATCTGTGATTGTTCTGTTCCCCACCCTGCCCCCTTCCCTCCACCCACACAGCACAGCTGTGTCGTGCCATGTGTGTTTCTCCAGCAGTTGTGATTTTTTTGAGTTTTGGAAACATTCTTTATTGCATTAAGTAAAAGACAGCATAACCCAGGAAAGCAACAGGCACTGATAGTCAGTGTATCATACATAGCAAACACAGATGCCTACTAGCATTGGAACCACTGCACTTCACTCCCATGCAGGGCACCAAAAATTACTGTTGGCTCTCAGCATCTAATTGCTCCCTCAAGGCATCCCTAATCCTTACAGCCCATGCTGGGCCCCTCTAATAGCCCCGGTCTCTGGCTGTTCAAATTCAGCCTCCAGGCATTCAACCCCCATCAGTCCATGCCTGAGTGAAGCTTTCACCCTTCCCTTCACAAATATTATGGAGGGTACAGCACATGGCTATAACCGTAGGGATGTTGTCATCAGCCAGGTCCAGCTTCCCATACAGACAGCACCAGCGGCCCTTTAAATGGCCAAAAGCACACTCAACAGTCATTCTGCACTGACTCAGCCTGTTGTTGAACTTCTCCTTGCTGGCTCCCTGTGTATGGTTTCATGAGCCAGGGCATTAAAGAGTATGTGGGGTCTCCAAGGATCACAATGGGCATTTAGACTTCCCCTATGGTAATCTTCTAGTCCGGGAAGAAAGTCCCAGCTTGCAGCTTCTTGAACAGGCCAGTGTTCTGAAAGATGCATGCATCATACACCTTTCCAGACCAGCCTGCATTAATGTCTGTGAAACACCCATGTTGATCCACAAGCACCTGGAGATCCATTCAGAAATACCTCTTCCGATTTATGTACTCGGAGGCTAAGTGATCTGGTGTCAGAATTGGAATATGCGTGCCATCTATCGCCCCTCCACAGTTAGGGACCCATTTGTGCAAATCCATCCACAATGTCACACATGTTGCCCAGAGTCACAGTTCACCTGAGCAGGATGCGATTAATGACCCTGCACACTTGCATCACGATCCCAACAGTAGATTTGCCCACTCCGAACTAGTTAGCAACCAATCGGTAGCTGTCTGGAGTAGCCAGCTTCCAGATTGCAGTAGCCACGCACTGCTCCACCAGCAGGGCAGCTCCCAATCTCATGTCCTTGCGCTGCAGGGTGGGGGCGAGCTCAGCACATGGTACCATAAAAGTGGCTTTCCTCATCCAAAAGTTCTGCATTCACTGCTCTTCATCCCAGACTGGCATGACAATGTGATCCCACCATTCAGTGCTTGTTTCCCAAGCCCCAAAGCAGCAATCCACGGTAGTGAGCATGTCCGTGAATGCCACAGTCAATCTCATGTCGTATGCATTATGCATGTCGACATCATTGTTGGACTCCTCACTGTCACTTTGTAGCTTAAGGAGTAACTCGACTGCAATTTGTGACGTGCTGGCCAGACCCATCAGCATATTCCTCAGCAGATCAGGATCCATTCCCGCAGACTGAAAGGGAAGACAGAGTGCAGTACAAAAAACATTGAAAGATGGCACCAAATGTGGATGGAAGCACAGGTATTGCTGGGATGCAAAGCAATGCATCACGGGGCATTTGGATAGGACCCAGGATGCCCCACCTCCTGTCCCCCTTCCCACAAGCTTCAGCAGAAGAGGTGCTCTGTGGGATAGCTGCCCATGATGCACCGTTCCGAATACCACTGCAAGTGCTGCAAATGTGGCCACGCCAGAGCACTTGCAGCGGACAGTGTGAATACACAGCAGCGCTTTCCCTGCAGCTGTCTCCGAGGGCTGATTTAACTCCCAGCGCTCTACATCTGCAAGTGTATACAAGGCCTAAATTAGCTAACATGGGTTAATTAATGTGATTCAAGAACACAACTTTTTTGGCAGTGTAAACATACCATAAACCTGTTTTTACATGGATTGACTTCAGTGGAATTAACGCCTATTTATACCACTGTGAAAGACTGAAATCTGCCTATAGTTTCGATTCAGCCAAGCACCTACATGTGTCCAATAAAGATAAATTTCCTGTTCTGAAATATAGATCAAAAAAGTTTATTTAATTTAGATAATCTTTGCACAAGAACACACAACACTTGTTCCATATGCTGTAAAATAGCAATCTCTCTCTGGTAATTATTAGCAAACTTTTCTCACAATCTTAAATCCTATAGCAAGTTTCACAACCTCAGTGTTGCAGTTACTGGTAAAAATTGGTTGAACAGGTTCCAAGGCCAAAAGGGACTGTTGTGATCATTGAGTCTGATCTCCTGTATGATACAGGCCATGGAACTTCCTCAAAGGAATTCCTAGATTATATCTATTAGAACAACATCCTATCTTGATTTAAAAATTCAGTGATGGAGAATCCATCATGATCCTTGGTAAAATGTTTCAATGGTTAATTATCCTCACTGGTTAAAAATTTACTCATTTCCAGTCTGAATTTGTATAGCCTCAACTTCCAGTCATTCCAAAGTTATACCTTTGTCTGCTAGATTGATGAGCCCTTTATCAAATATTTGTTCCCATGTAGGTACTGTAAATGTGTGTGTCCGGGGCTCAACCCTCCCCAGGGAGGAGGGGAGCCACACCGGCCTGCTGCTCTTAGTCGCGTCCTGTCCCGACTCTTCAAAGCTGAGCAACAGTGCACACAGTCACTTAGGGGCTTAGGCCTTCTGCTGCAAGGCTGAGCAACAAACAGTTAGTATAGGGGCCCAGGCCCTGGATCCGGGCGGGGCAACAACAGTCAGAGCTCAGGCCCTCTGGTGCAGGGGCTGAGCAACAATACAAACAGTCTAGGGAGCTCAGGCCCTCTGGTGCAGGGACTGAGCAACAATACAAACAGTCTAGGGAGCTCAGGCCCTCTGGTGCAGGGGCTGAGCAACAATACAAACAGTCTAGGGAGCTCAGGCCCTCTGGAGCAGGGACTGAGCAACAAACAGTCAGTCTAGAGGCCCAGGCCCTGGATCAGGGCGGGGCAACAACAGTCAGGGCTCAGGCCCTCTGGTGCAGGGGCTGAGCAACAACACAAACAGTTCAGCATACAGGCCCAGGCCCAGAATCAGGGCGGGGCAACAAACAGTTAGGGCTCAGGCCCTTGGGCAGGGCTGAGCAGACAAACGGTTCAGGATACAGGCCCAGACCCTTATGCCTGAGTGTTGGGGTGAGGGAGAAGACTGCCACCCGCGAGTGGGGTGGCAGGGGGGACGCAGGCCCACCCACTCCACTGCGTCCCGGCCCGGGGCCCTAGCAGCGGCTACCACCGCTGACGGTCAGTGGGGATCCTGAACGCAACACACTGACATGGGCACTGGTTGATCTGCAGCCTGACTGGGGTCAGCTGCCCCCGGGCCACTTCCAATTTCCCCCTCTGGGCCTACCTGGTCCGTGGCGTCCGCTCCCGGGAAGTCCAACAGCATGGGCTCCTCGCAGCCCGGGCTGGGGGGTAGATCCGGCAGTTCCTCGGGGAAGTCCGGCCAGGTTTGCTCCGGGGGCTCCTCGGGGTAACAGCAGGGGAGAGGGGGAGTCTCCAGCGGCTCCTCCTCGTAGCTGGCAGGGGAAGCTCTGGCGGGTCCTCCCAGGAGCGGGCGAGGGGAAGCTCCGGCCACTCACGGCAACTGCCCTGGGCTCCAGCGGCCTCCCAGTCCTGAGCCCTCTCTGGCAGGTCTGCTCCCGACAGTGGCTGGGCTCCTACTGAGCTCCGCTGGCCGACTTTTGTACTTCCGGGTCGCCGCCTGACTCTCTGAGGGGCGGGCTCACTGCTCTGTAGCCCCGCCCACTCCGGTGTCCGGGGCTCAACCCTCCCCGGGGAGGAGGGGAGCCACACCGGCCTGCTACAGTACTTATAGACAGGAATGAAGCCACCCTTTAACCTTCTCTTCATTAAGATAAATTGATAGACTTAAGGAGCTCAGTCACTATAAGGCATGCTTTCTAATACTTTCATCATTCTCAAGGCTGTTCTCAAAACCCTCTCTGATTTATCATCATTCTTGAACTGTGCACACTAAAACTGGACACAGTATTACAGCAGCTGTAACAACAGTGCCAAATCAAAAGGTAAAGTAACCTCTCTACTCCTACTTGAGATTTCACTATTCATGCATCCAAGAATCGTAATATTAATTTTGTCCACAATATTGCACTGAGAGCTCTAGTTTATCTGATAATCCGCTGCAATCCCCAAACCTGAATAAGATCATTTATTCGAGATTAATTTCTAAAGCATGCTTGCTTAAATGTGTTGGTATAGTGAGCTCTAAAAGAGAGAGATTTGAAGTATATCCTGTGGGTTGAAAGCTCTGATCCTTCAGTTTTTGTTTTTGTTTTTTAATTGTATTTATTTGTATAAAGCTGAGGTAAGACAATAGACTTCCAGGATTTAGCAAAGAGGGAAATTTGAATGTTCTGTGGCTTAGTGCCATGCATTATTCCATAGACCTTGTGACAACATTGCTTCAGCATGGTCCTTTAGTACACAAGCCATGCCAACTTGAATACATCTAAGTTACCTAAATATTTTAACCTGTTCTTTTCATTTTGATTTGTGTTCCTTCTCCCTTGTTGCTAATGTTAATTGTGTCGAGTAACTAGTCATGATTAACCTTTTTCAGTGAAGATTGAAGCAAAATAGGCATTAAACACCTCAGTCTTCTTGATATCATCCATCATTAACTCTTTCCTTTGTCTCTCTTGCTCCTAAAGTATTTATAAAATCTCTTCTTATTGCATTTTATGTCTATTGCTATGCATGATTTAGCTTTAGCCTTTCTGATTTTATCCCTACCTGCTTATGCTGTTCTTCGGTAATCCTCTTTAGCAATTTGTCTGTTTCCACTTTTTGTAGGATTGTTTTCTGATTTTTAGGTCATTAAAGGACTTCCAATGGAGCCATATTGGCCTCTTATCAGGGTGCCAGAATGAGGGAGGGGAGGAGGTCATGGCCTTCTACCTTTTTACCAGTAGTAAGGGTGAGTGACTGGGACAGGGGGTAAAGAGGAGAAAGCAAGGTGGGGCTTTGGGGAGGAAAGGGGTGGGGCAGGGACAGGCCCTCAAGGAGAAGGGGTGACGTGAGGGCAGAGGCTTGGGAGTGGTGCAGTCAGGGGTGGCTCCAGGCCCCGGCATGCCGCGGGGGGCACTCTGCCAGTCACCGGGAAGGCGGCAGGCAGGCCGCCTTCGGCGGCATTCCTGCAGAGGGTCCACTGGTCCCGCAGCTCTGGTGGACCTCCCGCAGGCGTGCCTGCGGAGGGTCCGCTGGTCCCGCAGCTTTGTTGGAGCAGCGGGACCAACGGACCCTCCGCAGGCATGACTGCGAGAGGTCCACCGGAGCCGCAGGACCGGCGACCGGCAGAGTGCCCCCCGCGGCATGCCTCCATGCTTGGGGCAGCGAAATGTCTAGAGCCGCACCTAGGTGCAGTGGGGGGGGCAGGGCTTCTTAGGTCCCCCCGCCTCAAACACACTTTTATGACGCTTCCAGTGCTCCTGCTTCTTCTTATTCTTTCTATATTTATTTTCCAGCAGGATAGCTTTTTGTTGTGCCTTTAATAGTCTTTGAGAAACTGCCAACTCTCCCAAACCATTTTTTTAACCTTTGATTTCTCTTCCTATAAGATCTTACCTACCAGTTTTCTGAGTTTAAAGTTTTCTTTTTTGTTCTTATTCTGCCTCTTCCTTTTCTTAGAATCATGATAACTTTCACTCAAGTTGCCTTCAACCCTCAGATTCATAAACAATTCCCCTCCATTAGTAAAAATCAAGTCTAAAATGGCAGCCCCCCTGGTTATGTCTTCCACTTTTTTAAACAGAGTTGTCCCCAATATATTCCAAGCACTGATTGGATATTTTGTGTTTAGCTGAATCGGTATTCTAACAGATATATGAGCAGTTAAAGTCCCCCATTACTAACAGGTATTGTATTTTGGATATTTCTGTTGTTTGTTTTAGAAATCACTCATCTACCTCCTCTTTCTGATTTGGTGATCTATAGTAGACCCATAATCATGACATCACACCATTTTTCTTCATCCAGAGACTGTCAGTTGGTCAATCTTCGACTGGATCTGCCTCTCACCTCCTTCTGTACCTCAGAATAAGTCCTGTTGTAAAAGGCAATGCCTCTTACTTTTCATTTCCCACTCCCACTTGTCCTTCCTGAACTTGGTTATATCTTTCTATATGAATATTCCAGTCATGAAATGCATCTCACCAAGTCTGTGGTGCCAATTACATCATCATTTATTTTATGGGCTAATTATTCCACTTCTTTATTCCCCGTACTCTTTGCATTGGTGTATAGACATCTAAGTTGTTGAGTAGATTCCCCCATTGTTATCCTTCTTATTGTTCCTCTGCCCCATTGTAATTTCCCATTTGCCCCTAACTTCCAAGCCTCTATCAATCATCTTTTTAAAACTCATATGTTGTTACCTGCCCCCTTTGAACCTGGTTTGAATAACTCCTCATTAATTTGGTGAATCACTGTCCAAAGATGCTCTGCCCCTCCTGGGTTAAGTGGACCCCTATAATAGAATCATAGAATATTAGGGTTGGGAGAGACCTCAATAGATCATCTAGTCCAATACCCTGCTCAAAGCAGGACCAACACCAACTAAATCATCCCAGCCAGGGCTTTGTCAAGCCAGGCCTTAGGAAACTCAGCCTTCCCTTCCCAGAACAGTATCCAAATCGTTAAGGAAGCCAGAGCTATTCCACATTGTGAAGAATGTCCCACAATGTATTTGTGCTAAAAATGCATTCTTACTCAATTACTCTACCTATGGAGTATTTAACAGGTATTGCAAGCTAACTATGAAAAATAGGTTCATTAGGTTTAAACTTTACACAGAAACTATGACTACTATTTTGTTTTCTGCCACTTAACATACAACAAAATACACAAGGCTTTTGGAGAGAGCCCCCTTTATGCATGAAGGCAAACAAACAGTACTTACGATACAAAGTCATGTTTAGCAACCCAATAGGAATATAAAATATACTACAATCAATTAATTAGATTTTACTATAACTTTCTATATCTGGTATGAAGAATGAAAAATACTAATTGTTGAATCTCTGTGATGTGCTAATATCATTCATATTTTAAATTGTTTAATTTTTAATAGTCTCTTTAATTGTCTTTAGAAGTTTGTCCCTTCTGGGTCTTGTACAGGAATGATTTGGGTGAGAAAATTCTATGTATATTGGAAAGAACAGAGGGGAGAGTATCATAGTAGTTTGTTTTTTTAAGGCAGTTGTTTGGTACTGCTCAGAAATTCGGAATGTCAGAGTGAGTCCTAAAGAGATGGATTAATTCGGAGAGTTCAGGAAGGAAGATTAAAAGTGCATTAATTTATCACATGGCTCTTTCATTTATCATGAATATTACCGTCAGCATGTGCTCTCTGTGAGCCTGTCTAAAGTTTTGTGTCTAACTCAGAATGAAAACTACACACAGGAATCCCATCATGATCACACTGGTTGAAATATGCCAGCTGTTTGATTAACCATCATGACGCTACACAAGAATTTAGGAAATGAAAAATAAGTAACTGAAACTACTGGAATTTTTTTAATGCATTTAGCCAAACTAGAATTTGCCAATATGACGTTCTGTGGTATAATCCAAAATAGTGAGGGGCTGTCACCCATGCCCTGCAACCATTGGTGCCTCACTAGGCTATGCCGTTGTAGCTTCCAACTTGGGCTGCTCACAGTCATCTTGCCAGCATGCTGGTCACACCCTGAATGTCTGTGCATAGCTGCAGCCCTGGTCCAGCAACTCTGACTCCATCAGCACACACCAGTCACACTATGGCTTCCACTAGCCTTGGTTACCAGTTGTAGGGTGACCCCAACACACTCCTAGTCCCGGATTTTCCCCCAAAAAATATGTGTAGAGGGCTGGACTGTACACCTATATTAGGTCCATTGTCCCTTTAAAGGGATCAATATATAATAGTCGGCTATCTTAAATGGAGGTACCCAAACAATTCACAACACTAGATTAGTTTTAATTAAAAAATAAAACAAGATAGTTTAACTACAAAGAGATTTTTGAGTAGGACATTAAAGTTAGAAATGATTAAAAGAGAAATAAAGATAAAAGGCTTCCTAGTACTAAAACATAAACTAGACTTGTTCAAAGTGAAGTCCCTAGCCACGTGTTCCTAGTAACATTGCTGACCAAATTCTCAGGCCAGATCTGCTCCCCAAGTTCAAAGATTGTTTCTTTTGTCATCTTAGGTAAAAGAGAAAGAGAGAGAGAGGGTGTTTTTGCCCATCACTTTTATAGTTCAGTTACCCTTTGAAATGCATGTTCCTCAGGGTTACCCCTGGATAAAGTTCCTTCTCACTGTGAGAATGGAGACATGGAGTGTCATAGTGAAAGAGGCTTCCTGCTATTCACAAAAATGCAAATTTGCCTTGTCTCTCTTTTGCCGTCTCAAGGACCTTATTTACTACACACATGTAAATTGAGGTAAACATACATTCCCTTGTTTAAGATAGACCTGCTTGACTATTCCTGCTTAATCAGGGCTGCATGGATTTGAACATGTGCTCCCAACATCCTTCCTGTGGAATTCATAACTTTACATACAATGTTGCTACTTACATTTCACCATGATATTATTGACCAGCAAGTTGTTAGTTTCCAAATGATACCTTGCAAGGCATATTATGTACAAAGGTTATTACAATAGTGTGTAGGGTGTGAATACAGGGTGTATTTGGTCACAGCCTGGAATGCCAGGACTAAAATTACTTTTTCCATAATATTGTAAGATCTTTAATAAACCACAAGCTTTCTGGATTTCAGTTTTACATATCTTTCAAATATGGTACCTCTAGCAGCATACCTAATACTTGGTTGGGACATTGATTCTGTATTGTCTTCTCCTGAATCTGCAATATCGTTTCCCATAGAAATCTTACTTTTTTTCTTTAATTCCTTCCTCTAAGTATGGACCAAGACTAATGCTGTTAGTCCTTTTGGACTTACTTGGCTAGATTTCAACCTGTGCACGCACCCATCAGAGTGTTCACATTTGAAAGTCTGGCCCATTATTCTTATTACACTTTTCTGTACAAGAAAGTATCAGAGAAGATGTAGTACTCTTGTGTAGCTCAATAATAGATGTACTTTTGATTAATAATTGCTTCCTGGATAGAAATTGGTTACCTACAGGAAAAACAGCTGAACTTGCAAATGTTTTTTATAATGTGCATTTAAAGAATTGTGGTTGTGAGAAGTTGGTTGTGGAACCGAATTTTTTTCTGTATACAAGTAGAACTGAGTAGGGAATTAAAAACTTTGGTTGTTTTAAAAATAGTATTTAGCAATAATGTCTATGTGACCATGACAGTTTGATCGGGATTGCATATTTTATCTTTATTGAATTAATTGTGGAGTAATTTAATTCATTGACTGCAATTAACAGAAGTCTCATCTGCAAGGACCTGTGGCTCATGTGGATAATTTTATAATTCATTCTTGCAGTTCAAGTGTGTTGTGCAGCAACAGCCCAAGAATATAATCCTACAAAGTGGTGAGCATCCACAATTTCTGGTGAAGCCAAAGCGTTTAGGATGCTCAGCGTCTCAAAGGGCTGGACACTAAAATCGGTAGTTAATTCATGACATGATTAGGATTCCTTACTCTCTTAAGAAATACTCTCTTACAATGGCCTTTTTTCTCTTAACCATGATTGGCAGACTTCAAATATTTCTTAATTATGTTATCTTGGGAGACTCTGGAAGATAAATTAATTCTTTATAGACTGCAAATTTAATTTTTACCTGGTTACAAAATTATCCCAAAAGTGATTTTTATAGTACTGAATCTAGGCAGAATTGTTGAAATAGGTAACTGTTCTGATATCTTGTTCTTCATTATTTTAAATAATAGTTGAAAAGCCTTGGTGTATTAATTTAGTCCTGTAGAAGCTTACTATTTTCATCATACTGATCACTGTATCTCATCTTGAAACCACACTCTGGTCATCTCTGTTACATTGCCTTCTATAGTCTCTCCATCCCTCCAGTCTATTGAAAAGGCAACAGTCATTTCCTTTTCCACCGCACAGATCTTGAGTCCCCTCACTAATTTCCTGTATATCTTGTACCCACCTTTTAATGTCTTTCATGTCTCCTCACCATCCCAGGTTAGAATTCTTTCCCTTGCTTTTTCCTCCCCTAAGTATGGGTTAGATCCAACTTTTTTCTCAGGTGAATGGGAGTGTCTCCATTTATTTCCATGGTATTTGGATCACTTTTAGTTTTTAAGTTCTTCCAGGCATGCCATCTCTGTATTTTCCAAATAAATGACTAGTGCCGCATAAATTAACAAAGACAAATAAATGGAAACCGCAACCCACCACCACCCAGGCAAAGCAAGACATAGCCTAAATGTAATGAGGCAAACTAAAAATTTGATTTCCCTCCGTTTTTTTTTTGTTAATTTCCTCATGGGAATTGATGCTGACACTTCCCAGAGTTAACATGCTTCATTGTGCCCCACTATAAACACCAGCACACATGTATCTTGCCTTGATGTTTGACTTACTCAGTTAGCTCTCTTGTGTGTTTAATCTAAACTGATATTTCACCTGTTTTGATATATAACCTGCCTTGATGTTTGACTTTTTCTGATGCTAACTTGCTCTGATGTTTAACCTGATCCAGTGTTCTGATTTGATCCATTGATTAACCTAATCTGATGTGTAACTCAGCCCAGTGTACAGATGATCTGATACTGACAGGATACAAAATTGACAAGACTCAATGCTGACAGCATCAGAATCATTTTAGACTGCTGTTGAGAATATCATATTAAAAATACAGCCTTTTAAAGTCAGAATTCTAAACAAATCTCATACACTATCATGAATTTTATGGCAAAGAATACTAATAATTCTTAGTAACATCATTTCACAATTTTGGTCATTTGAATTTTTATTAATTGTTTTGTCTTATTTCTCGACCGCAGTATTATTGAATTAATAACTTAGTAGTGGTAAAGATACCTTAATCAAAACGGTTTGTATAATTAATTATGATATCACTTCTGTTCCCACTGAAGTCAATGGAGTACAATGAAATCCTATGTGAAGAAAAGAACAATTCCTGAAATACTTGGCATTTGTTCTGAAAATTTATTCATTTGAGAACATAAGCAGGTCATACTGGGTGAGACCAAAAGTCCATCTAGCCCAGTATCCTGTCTTCTGACAGTGGCCAATGCCAGGTGCTTCAGAGGGAATGAACAGAACAGGTAATCATCAAGAGATCCATCCCATCACCCATTTCCAGCTTCCGGCAAACAGAGGCTAGGGACACCATCCTGGCTAATAGCCATTGATGGACCTATCCTTCATGAACTTATCTAGTTCTTTTTTGAACCCAGTTATAGTCTTGGTCTTCGCAACATCCTCTGGCAAAGAGTTCCACAGGATGACTGTGCATTGTGTGAAGAACTACTTCCTTTTGTTTGTTTTAAACTTGCTGCCTATTCATTTCATTTGTGTCCCCTAGTTCTTGAGTTATGAAAAGGAGTAAATAGCACTTCCTTATTTACTTTCTCCACACCAGTTATGATTTTATAGACCTCTATCATATCCCCCCTTATTCATCTCTTTTCCAAGCTGAAAAGTCCCAGTCTTGTTAACCTCTTCTTATATGAAAGTTGTTCCATACCCCTAACCATTTTTTGTCCTTTTCTATACAATTTCCAATTCCAATATATCTTTTTTGAGATGAGGTGATAAGACCTGCATGCAGTATTCAAGATGTGGGCCTACCATGGATTTATATAGAGACAATATGATATTTTCTATCCCTTTCCTAATGATTCTCAACATTCTGTTAGCTTTTTTGACTGCAGCTCTACATTGAGTGGATGTTTTCAGAGAACTATCCACAACGACTTCAAGATCACTTTCTTGTGTGGTAACAACTAATTGGACCCCATCATTTTATATGTATAGCGGCATTATGTTTTCTTCTGTGCATTACTTTGCATTTATCAAAATTGAAATTCTTCTTCCATTTTGTTGCCCAGTCACCCAGTTTTGTGAGATCCCTTTGTTACTCTTCACAGTCTGCTTTGGACTTAACTATCTTGAGTAATTTTGTATCATCTGCAAATTTTGCCACCTTACTGCTTACTCTTTTTTCAGATAATTTATTTTCCAGATAGCAAGCCACACACTTTTCTTCCAACACTGTAAGTTGTATTGGTTGAATTCTGGGGTTATTTTTGAATGTGAGAGAAAATCAGATGTGCAATTCTGTTAAACCATCTACAGAGCTAGTCATCAGTAAACACTGAAGCCTCTAAGGTGGTATTTATCTATATCACATACAGTGCAACAGCTTGCTGCACAGACAAAGCAAACTTGTTTTAGTTAAATGTATGAGATGACTGAAAAATGTCATTTCTCCATAGTTGTCCCTGACACACATTTGATTCCCTTCCCCTCAAAAGATCTTACTTTTTATCTCTGATTTTATATTCAGGTGGATTATTCTGTATGTTAAGTATTAAAACATTTCTGCAATGATGAATACATGTTTATTTTCTACTTACTGGCACATCAGAATAAGACTCTAAACTTAAAAAAAGAAGTATTTCTCTTTTGAAGGATGTCTCGCTCCTAACTGACTGGGGTGTCACATTCTCACTGAACATTTAATAACTGAAGGAATATCTCTCTTGAGGTTTGTATTTCAAAAAGAAAGTCTCCCACTCATTTAAATTAGACTTTTGAGATTCAAAAGTTTGCATTTTCTTATGTATAAGGATCCTGGGTTAGACATATTCCTATTTTTCAACTCTAATGGGGCAATCTTGATTGAAGAGTTCTGTGACAGGGAGAAGTTGGAAATACTACATTATTCTAAAACCTGTTGATAGTTTGAAAGAAACCCATTTTAATTAGGATCGTCTCCCAAAATGTATTTTTCCAGGAATGGTGGTTTTAAGATTCAGAACTTTGGCTTTTGTGGGTTTTTTGCTAATGAATTCTTATTTGGGAAGAACCTCTGAAGACTGTGCGATTACTTCTCAGTGGTATACAATGCTAATTCTTTTATTTTATATATCTGCTTTTGACTTCATGAAAATATAGCACAGTTTTCCATTCTGTTTTATCAAAAAGCAGCATGTGTGAACTTGCACTTACGATCTCCCTAATTCTTAACAGCAAAGTTTATTTTTATCACATAGTTCTCAAGGTATATTAGAAGACTTCTCAAGGCCATATAATTAACGTTGTCCACAGTAGAGCTCACAGATGTCAATAAGAATTGTGTTAGTTAATTGAGGGCAGTGAATGACTTAATTGTGAGTTAATATTATGATAGCTTGGCAAATTCAGATTGAGATTTTAATTCTCACTCATTCTCTTGAGTGAAATGACAAAACACTTTTCTATAGCATTTGAATTTTAAAAGTGACTGTCCATATGTCAACTATTAGGTGCCCTGTGTATTTTTCCTGACAGTTGATCTTTCTGGCTTCTTGGTAAGCTGAGAATTCTGCCCCTTAAACCTTTCTTGTGTCATGGACAGTATAGTACTTCAGATACAAAATGCCTTCTCCAGCTCCTATTGAAGTCAGTAGCAAAATTTCCCATCAACTTCAGTGAGAGCAGAATTGGACACACCAAAGGGTATATGTATATAGTGTTATAAACACCTTTGATAAACCAGGGCTGAGACCCTACTCTGTAATTACTCAAATGATATTAAAGGAGTAATACACACTCACATTTTCTTTTAAACATTTTTACTTCGGGGAAAAAAGCAATATGAAACTGCAAACACATGAGCAGTATCATTAGATCAAGAGAGTCTATACATCAAATGACAACAGCAGAGTGTAATCTTAAGACATCAAGGGAAATACATATGTAAAGTGTGGCCAGAGAACATACACAATTCAAACATAGCAAGTTCAGCTGGAAGAGGATACCTACATAACATCCCAAAGGGATTTAACTTAAAAGACCCTGATCATCTTGGTCCACTAGAAGAATTAATCCTCCTTGAAGTCTTTTGAAAACAGCTAGATTTCTAAATACCTGAGAATTTCAAACTAGACTGATTGATTCACATTTCAGTACTGCTTTGCCCAGCCATAAAATTAAACTTCAATTATTGTGATATTCAGTTTTCTTGACAGAACAAAACAAAAAAGGAGGCAGTGCAGTTTTGTAGTAATTTGTGCAATAGAGAGATTGGCCACTCCTAACCCAAAGGAATGTAAGAAAGAGTTAAATGGGATCAGTGTATCGCATCTAATTTTAGCTTCTTTCTTAATATTTTTGAAATGAAGACAAGCCTTCATCTACACTTCATATTGTATATTAGTTATAGCTCCTAATTTTCAGTCTAGTCACTCTGTGTCACCACCTCTTATAAAGGGTAAGACATTACCACAAGAAAGATCTTTTGAAAACTTATCATCCAATCCTTTGAAGTCCTAAATATGGAACGCTCAAATGAAAGAGGTAATGTGGCTGATTGTTAGTCTGAAAATTACAAAGGAAAGTCTTCTCTTTTGAAAGATCTGGAAGTCCATTGACGTATTTCCCCCCCTAATAGCTTGCGGTTTTCTCTTGGTCTAGGTAAGCAAATATCCTTTTAAGAGAGATGCTAGATTACAGTACTTCATTGCATCAGCTCAGCTTAATCTTTGTAATCATTACCAGGAAAAAACAAGTTAAGCATTGATGCATTCCTTGGAACATTATCACTTACAAATAAAGTATTTAATAACATGGAAGTCAAGTTTATGGAAAGGTAGAAAAATACGCAAATACATTGAGTTCACACAGTCGCTTAAGTAAATGTACACACACAAAATATCACATTACATATTCTGCAAACAACCCAGCACAAAGTTATCAGAGAAATACAACTCTCTTTTGTCTTTAGTTTTCAGGCTTAATCAATGATAAAGGAGGGTAGAAGTAGGGGTATGATTCAAGCAAGTCAGTCTGTTCCTTTCAATTGTACCTCATCTTAGCTCAAATTTATTTCCATCTTGTATAAATCTGTTTAAGCACATTTTAATAATGTGATGGATTTTTTTATTAATCTCCATTACTAAATATTCCTTCACCATTATTTATTATTATATATTTTTTTTTATTTGCACCTGTCCATCGCTTAAGTTTGGGCCCTGGTAATTTGAGAAGTATAAGTTAGGAATTGGAAGAAGGTGAATAACTTTGTATATAGAATTTTTGAGTTGCTGTGGCTACTCAACTTTTCTTTCTGTGTAAACAGACACCTACAGAAGCAGAGATACCAGCACAATTTCTGAATATTTACTGTGAGGTGTGGAGTACTGTTCTGTGTTCTTTTTTCAAGCTTTTGATTCAAAGTATGTTACACAGGAAAGGATAAAACAAATGGTGTATGAACAAGAGTTCAGTTAGGATTAATTGCCTATTCAAAATGAAATAGTGAATTAGAAGCGGATATCAAGAAAAATAAAAATATATTAAGAAGGTGGGGAGGTTTCAGAGGCACAAATGAGTTAGGCATCCAAGTCTCATGGACTGCCAATAGTAGCTGAGTGTTTGTTTACTTTTTGTGCCTTTTCATAACCGCCCCAGCTCATGAATTAGGAGATGAGCGAAAATTGAAAAAGTTAACTCATAAGGGAATTTTATGGCTTTAGAGTGGATCCGGAGACCATGCTACCAAGGACCCTCAATGCATAATGGTGTTGTCCAACATCCATTCAAACCCTGTGCCTGATAAATCCATCCTTAGGCATGACTATTTGCTGAATTAGAAATATCTTGCTTGCCAGTAATTGCAATAATTACTCTCAATAGGGGTTTGCTGAAAACTTTTATATTCTATCAAACAGATATGTTGAAAAGCCTGTGGGAAGGTAAGCTCTTTGCCTACTTGTGACAGATAGACTGTGCCACACAGTCCATCTCCAAAGGCAAAGCTAGACCCTCAGTATATAACATACAAAAATATCATAAAATAATGTTTAAAAAGTTAGTCAAACACCATTGCTAACAAAAAATCAGTCACGTGAAAATAATTTTAGTAAGTTGACAGTAATTTCATTGTGAATTATTCTGTTGCTATTATAAAAGCCAGCACTAGCTAACAGGCACCATGCATCCTTAAAAATAAGGAAAACTTGATATACTATGACAGTGTTGTAAAATGCTGACTTGAAAATAGTAACCACTATACTTTCAAATGCATGGCGTATTTGTTTTCTAAAGTTGCTATCATTTGTTGGGGGATAAGGATTAAAAGTGAGATTTTGTTTGTGTTTATTCTCAGTCCAGTAGGTGTTGTTTATATGGGATGGAATTCAGGACATAATTCTACCATTCCATATGGTATAAAATCACTAATATTCATTGGTGTGGCAGTGCATACACATTGTAAATAGAAGGATTATAATATGCAGATACAATCCATTTAAAAATATTCACCATAAAAGCTTATCATTACTATAGTTGAACAGACCAGCAAATTAAATCCAAATCTTAGTTGCCAGGGTTTGGAAGAAAACTATTATATACTAGGCTTATTTTTTAATGTAAAAATATGACCAAAAATCAAGTAATTACATTGTTGAACGAAAGATAGATTTTATTTTCATTTTATTGGGGTGGGAGGTATACAGGAAAACCATAACCATGGAGCAGGTTTACCCAGTACTAAAACAAATAGATTGAATTGATGAGGAAGAAATAGAAAATATAGCTAAACGGTGAGTTTGACCAATAAAAAGCCATCCAAATGGAGAAGAGCAGATGCTCCTGTTTTAAAACTTCAGTTCATAAAATAAATTAACCCAAAGCATGTAAAAAATGTTGGGTGGCAGGTGACTTCAGCACAAAGATCTGACCTTTAACCTTCTGCACTGCTATGCTACTTTGGAGATTAATTTTCCTGGCATATTACATTTACCATGCATCTAATTTACATGCATACTAGTCAGTGCAAATAGAGATATTGCACACACCAGTGACCAATGGTTTGACTCATTACCTTTTTCCAAACCCCATCCTGGACTTTGGAATCATGGATCAAGGTATAAGTAGTCTAATCACAAGAATCTCCCATTCCAAAGCTGTGAAAAGCAAGTCCTTCAGGACTGTCCATATTGGCTCCCGTATTGGCTGATATCATAACTGCCCATCATATGTTTCCTTATTGCTCAGCAATCATGTTACTGTAATGGGAATGGTAACTATTCTCCCATCTCATTAACCTTGTTAGGTACTCAGAGAAAGTCAATTAACTTCAGGTGGCTTGGCTGATCTGTATATTACAACAGGAGTACTTAACTTAACCATAGAAAGTCACCAGCAACATAGAATATCAGGGTTGGAAGGGACCTCAGGAGGTCATCTAGTCCAACCCGCTGCTCAAAGCAGGACCAATCCCCAGACAGATTTTTACCCCATTTCCCTAAATGGCCCACTCAAGGACTGAACTCACAACCCTGGGTTTAGCAGGCCAATGCTCAAACCACTGAGCTATCCCTCCTTACCCCATATTTGCTTTCTGCTAACTTGTCTTAACTATTTCAAGTTCTGACATGTGTGTCAAATTAGAGAGAACATGTGTCCTTCCCACTCCACCTCCCCTTAAAACATCTCTGACTGCCCACTGCCATCACTGGAAATACCCTTGTGACCCAGCTGATTTGAAGCAACCAGTCACGGGGGGGAAAGAAGAAGAGTTGATAAAATAAATGAGGAGGAGGAGGAGGAAGAGGAGAAGCTATGATAATCATTTACTATTGCTGTTCCCAGTCCAGGAATGGAAAGGAGAAAGGTAAGAGAAGTCCGTCATGGTGCTGTGTCAGGGATACAGCAACAGTGACCTTGGACTGCAATTTTAAATGAGCAAAAATACAGTTTGTGTAAGAGCCACATAAATAATCTGTTATCCAATTCATATACATCATATAAACATCAGGACATTGTGTCCAGTTCCCTTACATGACACAAGTGTTACCAAGGTGAAATAGAAATACCACTTGGAGAAAATTGGTGAAAATAGAGTCAGATTTGTGAAATGGATTGAAAGGGTTTGTAAAGGTTTTTTTGTGCAACAAGAATGTTAAAGGAGATGTTTATTGAGGTTTGCTTCTGTTTGGAAGTGGAAATGAATTTTATAATGTATGGAGAACTGTTGAAGCTAGGTTGAATAAAGGCAAATGGATCCAGTGAATATGTAGATTCACTGATTTTTTTCTTGAATTGGATGCACGAATTAGTGTACGTGTACTACATGTGTAGATATTGATTCATAAATGTAACTGTCCATCATGAAATCAATAAATTAACATCAAAAGATGACAAAATCTAAAATTATTGGAATGTTAGGCACAAATATAAAAACAAATAAATACTTAAAAATCTCTACATATATGACATGTAAAAGTTGTAAAAATTTCATTTATGGAATAGAAGAGATGGAACTATTTCTGGGTGAAGTATTTAAAGTGAAGTAATACAATGAGAGATAATTCGGTTAATCTTGGCACAATTAAAAAAAATCAGAAGCAATGATATAAAATAGAATGATAGCTCTGCATTCAAGTGTTTCTCTCTTTCATTAAGATTTCTAATTTATATATTCCTGTTAATGGCTTTAGAGATTTAGAGAAAATGAAGTGAGTATTGTGCTACTGTAGGAACCTGTAGCTTGTCTTCCTGCAGGAAACATTTGGTTATTTGTGATTGGATAGGGTCTCTATGTTGGGTTTGAAATGGTTTAAACCTCTTTCTATAGCTAGAATAAAGGGCATGTTGTTAGTCCGGAGATTTTCAGAGTAGTTTTTTGGGCATCTGTGATTGATTATTTCCCCCAGCACAAGTTGGTGTGATAACTCAAGTTGGGCCTTGCATCTGTCAATTAACTTCAGAGAAGAAAGATCTCTAAGGAAGAGGATGGAAGAGGACCACAATTTCCAAAAAATCCAGGTGGCTTTTTACTTTTCCCCTCTGGCATTCTGCTGAAATGAGCTATGTATGAGACCTCTGCTCTGAAGTTTGCTGAGGGAAGTCACCCAAGTAGCTAGTTGCTCAGTACTCTCTAAGCCATTTTAGTCTGGGTACTGACCTTGACACAGCAGAAAGACACTGCTGAATATCAGGAATCTTTCATATGTCCCTATTTTCATCCTATGTGATCAATCCAGAGCTGTCAGTTGCCTTACCCAGTGTCTTGAGAACAGTCTGGCCAAGTTTCAATCTGAGATGGCAATGATGGAGTGGGGAAAGAACCAGAAGGGATGGTGAGGATTGTATCTGTTGTTTGCACTCTAGGAGTCTGATGAAGTAGAAACAATGGTCTGGTTGACCTTTTTCCATCTGTGTCTGTGTGGCAGGAGGCAGCCTCTTGCTACCATCATCTATTTCTTGGCAGTGGTCTCATTTTAGGGAGATCATGATCTCAATGTTTGCTGATGCAGAATTTGATGACCTGTTTATTAAGCAACATGTTTCACCATATCCACTTTCCAGTGTCTATCTGCACTCACTGCCTGTTAGTTTCTGGGTGGATTGTAAGCTGTTCATATTGATCTAAATGCATTGTGACCTAACTCTGGAATTCTATCAGGAGTATAATCTGGAGATCTCCCATTCTCCATGAAGGCCCCTAAACTTTGGAAACTGCTCCAAATTCATTCTAAAATATTTCAAGTGTGTTGGTCTTTGGGGCTTGCTGAAAAAATCATAATTTCTCCCAAGGCTTTTGGGTAGGGAAAAATAATGTGACTAGATGACCACAAATTTATCATAGACAATAAAAAGGGGAAGGATGGCAAATCAGGATAAGTAAAGAACATGTCACAGATCTTCTGACTAATTTGAATAAATTCAAGTTAGCAGGGCCTGATGGCCCAGGGTACTGCAGGGATTAGTTGAAGAAATCTCTGAGCCATTGATGGATGACAGGAGAGGTCCTGGCAGATTGGAGAAAAGGCTACAGTAGTGCCCATATTTAAAAAGGAGAAAAACAGGGAGAAATGTGGGCTTGGTGGAACTACCATTAGATGGATACATAATTGGTTAATCTATCGCAAACAAAGAATAGCTATTAATAGAATATATCAGATTGGAAGTAGGTCTCAAGTGGGGTTCCCACAGTGTTATGTTCTGGGTATGGCGTTACTTAACATCTTAATTAATTATCTGGATGTAGGTATAGAGAGCGTACTGATCAAATTCGGAGATGGAACAAAACTGGGACAGCATTGCCAACACTTTGAAGGATAGAGCTAAAATTCAAAGGGACCTTGATAAATTGTAGAACTGGGCTATAGACGACAAAATGAATCAACAAAGACAAATAAAAGGTGCTACACATAAGGAAGAAAAACCAAATACACAAATACAAAATGGATGCTGACTGGCTTTCCAGCAGCACTGCTGAGAAGAATCTGAGAGTTGTGGTGAATCACAACCTCAACATGAGTCAACACTAATTCTGTTGAAAAAAATCAAATGCAATTTTGGGTTGCATTAACAAAGACATAGCATGCAAATCTACTTGGTGCTGGTTAGGCATCAGCTGGAGTACTGTGTTCATTTTGGTCACCAATGTATAGAAAGGATGTAGAGAAATTTGAAAGGATCCAGAGGAAAGCAACAAAGATGATCAAAGGGATGGAATGCAAGACATATGAGCAAAGGCTGAAGCAACAGTGTTTTAGTTGGGAAAATTGCAAATTAAGTGGGGGCATAACAGCAGTCTTCAAATACTTAAAATAAGAAAGATGGAGAGAAGTTGTTCTCTCCTGCCACAAAAGGCAGGACAAGAGGCAATGGGTTCAAACTACAGCATAACAGATTTAGATTAAATCTCAGCATGGGCGGCACGTGCAACCCCTCTTCCGGGATGCTAACTCCCCACTCCACCTCAGGCCCCCCTCCACTCTACTCATTTCCCCCATTCTCCCTGGCTGGCCCACTAGGGCAGCTGCTAACCCCTGGCCATCTGGGGAACTCTGATCCCTACCTGCCCCAGCCCTATGGCCGTGGCAAGGAGCATTAGCAGAGGTTTGGGGAGGCTTAGCTTCCCCCAGCCATCATTACCTGCCACCCATGAATCTCATGAAAAACTTCTGAACTGAACAAAACAGTAGGACAATGGAACAGAATGCCTAGGGGGGCTGTGGAGGATCCTTCACTGGAGGTTTTCAAAAGGAGGCAGGAGAGCCATCTGCTTGTATGGCTTAAACATAACAAATCCTGCATCTTGGCAAGGGGTTAGACTAGATGACTCCTGCAGTCCCTTCTAACCCTATGATTCTAAGAGTGGATGATAGTATTGTTAGTGGTGAGATTTTTGTTTTTCTGCTAGGTCCATGTTAGCTAGGGAGTTGGCAGAAAGTACTAGATTTGTAATCCAGAAAAAATGTTTTAAAATGCTTATCAAGGGCACCTGTAGTCTGGGATAGGCACACTCATCTATTTTTGAACAAACTGGGAGAAAAATATGAGATCATCCAGCTGTAACTTCAATGAATTTAGGTTCAAATGTGTAATCCAAAGTGTTTCCAATATTTTTGTTGTTAGTGATATTTCTGACAGTAGTATTTGTGAGAATAAAGCATAGTCAAATGTTTTCCTTTGTGATTTGTTTAGTCATTGTCCATGATACAAAGTAATTGTATAATGTGTTTACAAACCACAAGGCAATTTAATTTGCTTTGAGCCATTTGTGAGGTTTCCATTGAAAACAGTGGTTATAAATTGTCATATATGATACATTATTTGGCTACTGTGACAAGGCATTATGAGCAAGCTTGAAAATGTACAAAAGGCTTTCTTGTCTTTTTGCATTACAAAAGGCTCTCATTTGAAGCTTGGGCTCTGAAGGTTTGTTGGCATATAAATCATACCTCAAAACTGTAAAAGCATATATGCTTCTAATTTTTATGCAATTAATTTATCATTCTCCAACTAACTATACAATCACTTCTAAATGTGTTTAATCTAATTTCAGAAGTAGTTTACTTTTAATTATCTGCTTAAGTCCATATTGAGAGTGGCTGATAATTTTCCAATTTTCCACCCTTATTTTCTTTACTCAAAGATTGGCCTTATTAAGAAAAACATGTTGTTCAGAATGAAAATGTGGATTATACATTCACTATATTTCAAGTAGTAGAGTTTAGAAGACCTTAGTTTAACTTTTTTTATCTTTAGACATTTGTATCTTTACAGAGTAAGAACAATCTGCTTTTAAATCCTATATGCTGTTCATGAATGTTACTTTTTCTGTTTAAATAAGAGCTTTGCACTTTATGCATATTTTATTTACATATACACTTAAGAATAGTTTAATTACAGAAGGCACAAATCTTTTCATACTTTTTCATTGCCATGCTTTTTTTTTCAGCTAAAGGAATTTTCTTTTCTGTTAATAGCTTTAAAAGTGTGTGCTTTCTACCATATAAAGTGTGTGTATGAGAGAGCATGTGCACACCCAAGCTTTAAAAAGGCAACAGTTCCAATTTCTGGGAACCTTGGCAGCTTATTAAAACAACAATTCATACTGGATAATTACCTAGCTTCATAAGAGAGAAATGTCTTTGGTTTCTCTCTCTCCCTAGCATTTTTTCCAAAAATAGGACATTTTGTGTTTTATTTTCATCTATTACTTTTAGATGCCAGCAAACCAGGCATTTTAGGTAGTCTCTTCTTGATTTGTGCACACAACTGCAATTAAAGTCATGCATGCACATCAAGAGATTATACTGTTTCATGTGAATTTTTGGATACTAAGTCATTTTTAGGTTATTCATTTCAGTGCTCACATGTGATTCAGTATAATCACAGAAGTATTATACTTCAATACATTAAAAAAATAAAGTATATTCCTAACTCGCATTAGCACTGAAAGGCAGCTACTTAGGCGAACAGAGCAACCGTGTGCAGATGACTAATATAAAATTTTGGAAATACAAGAGCCAATGAACTTGTTGAAATGATGTTCTCAAAACAATGCTGTTTTCAAGTTGTTGTTCTTGAATACATATTTTGTATGAATGAACTGAGCCATAAGTTTAAAGTAGACTTTTGTGGTCTAATATTCCATTATTATGTTCCCTTACAATAGTCATTGCCACAATGCTGTCTCAGGTTTCTAATTTGATAGCTATGCTTCAGGTTACTTTCTCTATACTGTATAACTTTCATCTGAAGATCTCCAAGCCCTTTACTCATATTATACCTCAACATTTAAGGAAGGCAAGTATAGTAGGTATGAGCCCCATTTTACAGATGGGGTATCTGAAGCACAGCAGGGTTAAAGGGATTTGCCTACAGTCGTATAGCAAGTCAATAGCAGATCAGGGAACAGAAACCATTGTCATGGCAGCTGGTTCCTTGTTTCCTTCCTAATTTGAAAATTAAAATGCTGCCCTTGTTTTAACTTCTCCAGATTCTTAGAAGGAAAAAAAAAAGTTTGAGCAGTGAAGTAACTGAGACTTTGTGTAAAATGCAGCAAAAGGAATAATTCGAGAATCAGAATTTAGACAAGTCAGTGGATCTCTATTGGCAGATATTCAGGTAACTAGTCAATGACTTTGCTGAACACAAGAATTATTTCTGAGAAGTTGAGTAGAAAGTAGGGTGATATTGGAGGACTGGAAAAAAAGCAAATGTGGAACTGATGTTCAAAAGAGAAATATTCCTGGCAATTACTCAGCAGGTCTGTCTATAGTAACATAATAAAAGAAGTTTTCATTCAAAACTGTAAAGAATAAATCTTGCTGGACAAATACCTTTGGTTTTTTTGGGGGGAGGGCTGGGGTTTTTTTTGGGGGGGGAATAGTTTTTCTCTCCATTCTATATATGTGAGGAGTTTATACAGTGTCTTATTAAATCTTATTTAAAACATTCAAATTGGAATGACTTTGAACATTTGCCTGGAATGAAAATTGCTGAAGAAATCTATGGATGTGGTGAGCCTTAACTTTAGTTTGTAGAGCTTTTTTTAAATCTTCAGATGGAAAACGCCTTGTAAGTGAGTACTATATTGAGTTGTGGTGGTGATGTTTTTATTATTGTTTTACTGGGTTTAATAATAAACAAAATAAGTTTATTAACTACAAAGGTAGATTTTAAGTGGTTAAAGGAATAGCAAACAGAACAAAGCAGATTACCTTAGTAAATAAACAAAAGACACAAACTGAGTTTAACACACTAGATATGTAGGCTATAAATTAGGAAATTCTCACCCTGAATGATAAACAGACTGGCAGATTCTTAAGGCACAAGTTGCCTTGGCTTTCCCAGGTTTTCTTACACAGGCTAAAAATCCTTCCATCCTGTGACCATCACTTCCCACAGTTCAGTTTTTGTTCCTCAGGCATTTTCAGGTGTTGTTGTTGTAGGGAGGACTCTCATGTTGTCATTGTCCCTCTTTGATATCTTCCCACCACTTGCTGGAAAGCTTTTTTGCTGTGACCTGGGTCAAACAGTTCCTATTGTGTAGAGCTCTCTCTGAGGTTTCTATTGCACACAGTTACTGGGGTAATCCTTATGCTTGTGTGCATTTCTTCAATAAACCAGTAACATTGTTTGACTTCATCCAACGTAGCACATTTGAACTACAGAGACATGGTCAATAGTCCTAGCTTCAGATTAAAAAAAAAAGATATATGCATACGTTCAGTGAATTATAACCTGTCCAATGATATCTTACAAGACCCGTCTATCATAAAGTATATCTTAATTATACCACATCCACATCATAACCATATTTCCATGAAGAATATGGAGTGTAATGTCACACTCTGATCCCACAAAGATGCATGTGCTAATCTTGTGCATTTCAATGGGACTACTATTGTGTTTAAAGTTAAGCACGTGTGTAAATGTTTTCAGGATCAGAGTCATCTTGAATTTTGTTGAGAGATGTCTAATGGGTATTTCAAGGCTAAATGTCTGTGGGTATCTTATTCAAGTTCAGTAAAGAACTAGAAAAGAAGCTAAAGAGTGGGTTAAAGAAATTCTCCAGTATTATTGCACGGGCAGAAGCTGAGAACACTGATGAGGGCTAAAAGTAGTTTTGATACAAGGGGCCCAATCTTGAATTCCTTTTGCACTCTATATTTTCTAATATCTTACAGTTCAGCTTTTCCCTGATATGAAGGGCTGCTAGTACACATTCAAACTTTTGAATTGCTATATATTATATAATGTATAAAGACTAAAAAAAATGGTAAAACCATGGCAGAAGTAAAGCAACAATTTACTTTTGCCATAAAATACTTGACAAAACATATCAAACTACTGAATGAGTCTATTTCATCCTTGCTGGAGAGAGGATTTTTTTCTTTTTTGGTCAGATAACAGGATTTATTTATTTTTTTTAAATCAAGCTAACGAGTTCACAAAATATGATCATTAATGTCATAAAAAAGAATGAGGCCTAAAAAGATGACGAGGTCTTATAAAGACATTTTGTTCTGAGTTATGGAGCACTGCTCGTATATTAAATGAAATGAGAATGGAAATTTTTATCATTTTAATTTAGTATTTTAGTGATCATATTTAAAATTAAAATATCTTCTCCAGTATTAGTATTGTACTTAATTAAATAGTCTTACAGTTCAATAGGCCAATGTTTAATCAAATCTTGAATGTCAATTAAAGTTAGATTCATTATCACAGAGATTTTTTTTAAAAATTCCTTGTTATTGTTCCATATATATTTCTTATAATGGTTAGCCATTAATAAGCTTTTATTTTAAATTTTATTAAAATATTATGTTTCTAAATGTAAAATCTGCAGATTTTTATTTTTCAAGGACTAAAATAATTTACCTTTACTTGTCTTACTGGAAACTGATGAAAAATTCTTTCCAGATTCCTTCCTTCTCTTCCTTTATAATTCACGTTCATAAGCAAACATGCATGTGTGCAGACAGAAAAACTTACCAGCACAAACTTTTTTGATTGTGATTAAAACTCCTCTCTGAATGACAGTCTTCTGTAGTTTCCCAGTCTGTATAACCCTTAATGCTACCTGGATCATCTTTATGACCATGTTTTGCTAGGCAGGCTATAAACTAGGTAGTAAATTCACTTTATAGGCTACAATCATTTGAGTAGTGTGAACATACCAACTTAGATAGAAGGTGTGTTATGGAACAAAATGAAGAATAAGAGCTAGCTTGCTAAAATGGATGTACATAAACACAAAGAACCCAGAAAATAAGCAAGAAGGAGTAGAAGGAATCCCAGATGACAGTGATTATGATTTGCTGGGCATAAATGAAACCTGGTGGGAGTATTCCCATAAATGGAATGTCAATGCAAATGAGGATGAATACCTAAAGGAGAACTAAAATAGGGAAGAATAAATTAGAGGGGTTAGTATTATGACAAACAACACTTCAGCTTGCTGGCGCTGAAAATTCAACTACAAAAAGTGTGATGGCAAAGTTATTTTAGTTAAAGATATGAGGACTGAAAAATAAAAGAAAATATGGATAGGGATCTGCTCCAGACCACCAGGGTTTGAAGACAGTGAAAATGAAATATTTTTTAGTTGTGGAATTATCTGAAGCTTCATAATACTATAATCAGTTTATGTTTTTGTTTTTTAAACATGGACTCCTCTAAGGTAGATCAAGAAGGGGATCGTTGAGAAATTGTTAACACACAACTCACAATCCAGATTACGAGCATCCTTGGGGTATTAAGGAACTTTGGGAAAATGTAACATAAAAATAAAAACACACCACTACAACCCACAATAACACCAAAACAAACAAGCCCAGCTGTACAACTTAAAACTACTTTACAAAAAGCCATGTATAACTCAGAAGGTAAATTAAGATTGGAGCAAAGCAAATGAAGTGTCAGTTTTCAAAAGAGGATCAGAGAGTGATCCTGGTAATTATCTTCACTGTAGATACAAAATTTTTAAATACATGTAAGGGATTCAGGAGCCTAACACTCATTGACGTAGGTACGTGGGATCCTAAATCTTACTGATTTTTTCAAGTTACTTTTGAAAATGGAATCAAGGACACTATTCCTTAGGCATTTTTGAACATTTTTGTCTGTCTGACTGTTCGTGTGGCTAAATCCATTTCTTTTATGCCTGTGTTAACTTTCACTTGCATTACATATTGTTCACCATAATACAAAAGCCAGTTTATATTAACCCTATCTAAAGAAGTGTACATTTCAGATGGCAGATATCAAGCAAATGCTGACATAAGTGCTGATTGACTCAAGCTTTGACTTGTCCTATCTTGGCAAAAGAAGTCTAAGGAGGCTCATCTGAATCTGCTG
Organism: Mauremys mutica; assembly: GCF_020497125.1. NCBI lineage: Eukaryota > Metazoa > Chordata > Testudines > Geoemydidae > Mauremys > Mauremys mutica. Next base: position 30,976,480 of record NC_059080.1, on the reverse strand, counting down.
GATTTGCATATCAAGTATATACAAAATACTATCCATAGAAGTGTGAGATGCCTGATGACAAGTTGACAGCCATGCAAGGAGTATATTCACATTGCAGTGGCAAAAGAACATACCCGTTCCAGTGTTTGAACAAGGTTCAGAGAGTGCAGGTTGCCTGAAGTATTTTTTCAGTAGCTTTAAATGGCCAAAGTTAGGGCACACCTTTATTTATATGAAAATACATACTCCTAAACAGACGTTGTGATATACATCCTTTAAAAAAGTTAGTATTTTTTGAACTATCCGCATATCCCAGTACAGATTGATATCAGCGTTGCATATTACTCATTTAAATGTTTTATAGATAAATTCAGATAAGATGCATTATGATAACAAAAATTAAATGAGAACTTAGTTAAACCATTTTGTTAATGAGAGAATGTATTCCCTTGAGAGAACAATTATTGTAATATATTCTAGCAGGATGTTTGACATCTGCCTTCCCAATAAGTGGAATTGACAGAAAATACACTGCAAAAGGATTATTGGCAGAAGCATGTAAAAGGAGAGATTTGGCAGGAACTTTAACAACACAAATATGCATCACACATGGGAAAACAATTCTATCCTGGGAAAAAGCTGTTCTTGTAAACAGGCTTATATCCATAACCAACATCTAGAAAGTGTACTTACTAATTACATCAAAGAAAAATTGTATGAACTAAACATATGAAAATAAGTGTTTTATGAAAGGCTGTTTCAGATTATTAATCTAGTTGCAAATCAATATTCTTAATTCTCACATTTGTTTATTTAATTCCTGTATTAACCAATCACTTTGGTTCTGTATCCCCATAACAGATGTTCATTATAAAAGCTGAATACATTGATAATTACATTGTTCAAACACTTTGATAATTCATTTGTATTAAAATCATAAGACTCTGTTGACATTTCCCTAGGGTGCATTTGGTGAGGTTAAGCAGGATAAATGTCAGCTAGTAATGCTGTTAAAAGAAAGCCCTTGCAGAGGACCTGCATATTATTTCTCTGCTTTGAGGTCCTTAACAGCAACTTTTAGAACTATGCTTTTTTTTAAAGTGATGCATTGTACCTCAAGAAGTAAAATACAGAGTCCTGGAATTGTAACTCTTAAATGAACTCACTCGTATCAAGAATGAAATAGGTCATAGAGGTGAAAAAGACTTAAAGGAAGATGCATAAAAAATCTACAAAACTATGTTGTAATAAAATGGAAATACGCACTATTTAAATGTAATGACCTCATGTGAGATATAATGTAAGAAAGCAAAGACTGCTATTAAATAACAGCATCAACACAAATGTTCAAAACCAGGGGAGTGAACACTTCAGCAATCAGCATCCAAACAGAAATCTCAAACATAGTGCATGCTTTTCGCAGCACACATCTACAATATCACAACTAGCATCCAACCACAGACAGAATCTGCATCTTTCATTCTGATTTATGGTGGCCAGGTGGGGATCAGGCACTGTGTGTTTGTATGTATGTGTCACTCGTTTACAAGCCTTTATTAATGAGAAGTAGTTCAAGCTTTGTTAAAGTGTGGTTATTATGCATTGTTAATTGTTTGTGACAAGTACTGAAAGTTAGATAAATGAAAGTGCTGTCTGTTGCTTAACCATGCAACTTTTCTAGAGAGACCTTAATTGTGGCTTAAGGGCCTGACTCATTGCCCAAAGGGAATCTTTCCATTCACTTCAATGGGCTTTGGAATGGGGCCACTATAATTAATGTAAATAATTCCACTCTTATACCAATTGATAAATCCCACTGCTAATGTTGAAAAATAATAAAATGAAGAAAATAAAGAGAGACTGAAAGAGCCAAGGCAAAGGTTATCCAGAAGATTTATAAGGTATTAGATATTGTTACTCGTATAACCTGAATTTGAGTGGTAAATGGATTATTTGAAAAATAATTGGATATATCCAATTTAAGGATAAATTGAAACATTTCAAATTAACATTGATTGGTTTATACAGTGCAACTAACTAAAGTTGTTGGTAATTTTTCAAAAATTACCAAGATATTGTTTTACGCAGAGCTTCTAAATAAGAGTTTGAAGTCATAATATGTCATCTGAAACTAAATATTTCTAATTTTATGCTGTTTATACGTTCAACCTTTGCACAAGGTTTATTTTTAATACATTGATATGAACTATAAAAAAATCAAGCATTTTTCCAATGGTCTAGGTCTTTATACTGTTCATGACTGTATTGCACATATAGGAAATTTCCCTGGATAAAAGTTTTACTAAAAATGAAAATATGTATAATCCCCTCTTCCTGTGAGCTCAATTCACTTCTATATACAAACAAAAGTTAGACTAGAAAATTCTTTGTCTATTTACATGTACAGCCATACAGGGCTGAGGTTAAAGATGTGTAATATAAGATACTTTTTGTTATTAGAAAGTACATAAGAACTCAAGAACATAAGAACGGCCATATCAGGTCAGACCAAAGGTCCATCTAGCCCAGTATCCTGTCTATCGACAGTGGCCAATGCCAGGTGCCCCAGAGGGAGTGGACCTAACAGGCAATGATCAAGTGATCTCTCTCCTGCCATCCATCTCCATCCTCTGACAAACAGAGGCTAGGGACACCATTCCTTACTCATCCTGGCTAATAGCCATTTATGAACTTAACCACCATGTATTTATCCAGTTCTCTTTTAAACACTGTTATAGTCCTAGCCTTTGCAATCTCCTCAAGTAAGGAGTTTCACAAATTGACTGTGTGCTGCGTGAAGAAGAACTTGCTTGTATTTGTTTTAAGCCTGCTGCCTATTAATTTCATTTGGTGACCCCTAGTTCTTGTATTATGGGAATAAGTAAATAACTTTTCCTTATCCACTTTCTCCACATCACTCATGATTTTATAGACCTCTATCATATCTCCCCTTAGTCTCCTCTTTTCCAAGCCGAAGAGTCCTAGCCTCTTTAATCTCTCCTCATAAGTAAGTCTCTCATTCCTTGTTTGCGTCTTTTCCTTTATGTGTTCAAGTAGGGAAAATTTCTCCTCTTTTTGACAGTTCTATTCCTTGATTAACTTGATTGTCCACCTTTATTACCTGTCCTATGTGATGTCTCCAAAGATGTCATCCTACTTATCCCAAAAGGCATAATTAAACTGTGAAAGATGTCACAGAGGATTTAACACATTTGTATAATTACCTCAGCCTTGTGTCTGTCATGACTCACATCAGAGATGATTGTTTGATCTAATTTATTTTGAAAGGCTAATCTGAATTGTCAACTCCAACCTCCAGACAAAAAGACAATTTGAATCAGCATTAATTACCTGGACAAACAGGGAAGATTTTGTTGCTGCTGTTTCACAAGTCACTGTTCCTCAGTTCAAAGAGGTTTGGGGCCCATCTTGATTAAGAAAGTCTAACTGACCACTTTCACTTCTTTGAGATGAGGAATATCAGAATGAGTTGTATTTAAAGATTAGCTTGATTTGTCCAAACTTATAAGGCTGTGGTTAGTTCGCTTTTAGGAGCTTTTTGCATCACTACTGCATCAAAGTGACTTTGAGACACTGATAGACTGGTGTTTGGGAAGTGTTCTTCGGCAGGAAAGAATTGTTGAACATAGTACTAGTAGTAAGACAGTTTTCTGTAATTCCAGTATACTCATTACATTCCTGTGCTAGGGTTCCAGTTCCATATCCTGCTTAAATCAGATGACAGGCTTCAACATTTCAAAAGCCCAGGCCCAAGCCCAAGGATAGAGGAGCAAGCAGGTCTGGAAATATATGACAGCTGTTGATGATATGTGCATTTCTGACAAGGTGGGATAGCACTAGAAGAGTGGTAAATTTTTTCAAAAGCACTGGTCTCATTTTCAAAAGACGCTACATCTCATTCAAAAGACACAAAAGTTAATGAGATTTAATTTAAATAGGACTTAAGCTTGTTAGGCTTTAGAAAAAAAAAATCATGGCCTAAAAGCCAAACTGGAGACAGATACCTATGAAGAAGGTTTCTAAAGGTAATTGGTGGCTGAGTTAGGCACCAAGGCCAAAACGTTCAAACATGGAACCTTAAGTTAAGCTTCTAAATCCACATATAGGTGCCCATGAGTGGGAATTTTTTAATAGGTGATTTAAGAGCATAAGTCCCATTGACATCAACTCCAACTTCCATTATATTCAGTGGGACTAAGTCCCTTAGGTACTCTTGTAAATTCCATCTATGGGTGTTTAAATTTAGACTTAAGGCCTACCTGTAGGTTCCTACTGTGGAAAGTTTTAGCCTATGTCTGAAGTGTGGTGGCTATGATTAGGTTTTTATTTTTAGCAATTGAAAACAAGGCCTGTTAATGGTACTGCAAAGCTTAATGGTGCCAAGTGTCACACATTGTGCAGGTTTGTCACATTTTCCCGTACCATTGATAAATCATCCAGAGAGAGACTAATACAATACCTGGTAGGCTTGGAGAAGGTGCATTGAGCTACTAGGTGAGAACCCATGAGTTCTCTGCCTTGTTCTTCTACTGCTTGCTCTTAATGTCTGTGCATTTCACAATCCTTATTAACCAAGGCCTTAATCCTCAGAGCGTCTACAAGAGCATTCTCTTCTCTCAGAGTCAGAATAGAACCCAGGAATCCAACATTCTATTACTAGTTCACAAATAGTTGCCCCTCAGTGGGCTGTTCTTCATAGAGGAGGAAGATGAGCCATAAGGGGGGGAAATATGACAGTGTGAGGATCATGGCATAATTGCTGAAATTTTATGATACAAAAACATATTAGGAGGAGAATTTTTAATATTGTATTTTTTAGTAGTTGTATTTGGTTAATGGGTGTTTTCCCTTCAAGAATGAGATGAATACACAGTAGAGTTTGTTGGAAGAAGGCTGAGAGCAGTGTGTGTGTGTGTGTGAGAGAGAGAGAGAGAGAGAGAGAGAGCAAAGAGTAGAATACCATCCCTCTTTGCTATGCAAAGGTCAGAACTTATTTATCTTGACAGAAAACCAGCTTCACTCTTGAAGGAGTAACACAGGTACTTGGATATATCTGTAATATGTGGAAAGAAAAAAAAACAAATCCTCTGATACGGGGACTTTAATTTGGGAGATGTATGCTGGAGGTCCCATGAAGCCAGTAATAAAACATCATTGAAGTTTCTAAAAGGATAGATACTTTTCTAATACAAAAGTCATTGCACCCAATATGGGAGGACTCCATTTTAGACCTCATTATAATGAATTAATCACTGCACTGGAAGTTAGTGGTTTTTTAGACACCAGTGATCATAAGGGAAGACAGGGAAAAATCCATGGTTGGCAGGGCTAAAAACAATCAGTAGGCCCAAATAACTTGCACCCAACTATCCAAAAACTGTTGCCAAGCTATCTGGCTTGTTGATGTTCACTTTTCATAAACCTTGAAATTTTCCAAGACTGGAAGAGTGCTAATATTGTATCAATATTCAAAAAGAGCAAGTAGGCAAACCTGGGTAATTAAGGGCCACTTAGTCTGACATCAGTCCCAAGGAAAATAATGGAAAAGCTGTTATGGTATTCAATTAGTAAATAATTAAAAGATCGGAATATAATTAATGCTAGTCAACATGGGGTTACCAGAAAATAAGTGTTGTCAGACAAACCTGATTTTATTTTTTGAGTATATTCTAAGTTTGGTTGTTAAAGGTAACTGTGTAGATGTAATAAATTTCTGTAAGGCATTTGCCTTAGTACCATATGACATTCTGATTTTAAAAACAGCATTATATAATACCAATAAAGCACGTTATACAGATTATGACCTGTCAGATCTCAAAGTAGTTGTCAGTGATGAATCATCTTTGAATGGGGGAGTTATTAGTAGGGTTCTGCAGGGACTGGTATAAGGCCTGATGCTATCTGACATTTTTGTCAATGATCTGTAAGTAAACATAAAACCATTGCTGATAACATTTGTGGACAGAAAAATTGGCAGAATCGTGAATGATGATGAGGCCAGGGCAGTTGTAGAAAGGGATTTGGATTGCCTGGCAAGCCGCGCCGATTCAAGCACAATGTGTTTTAATATAGTCAAATGCAAACTTTCATACCTGGGAATGAGGAATGCAGGGCATATCTACAGAATGGAGGATTATATCCTGGAAAGCAATGACTCTGAAAAGGATGTAGGGATCATAGTGGACAAGTAATTTAACATAAGCTCCCAGTGCAATGCTGTGACAAACAAAGATAATTCAATCCTTGGTTGTATAAATGAGAGAAATGAGTAGAAGTTGGGAGGTGATTTTTTCCTCTGTATATGTCATTAGAAAGACCAGTTTAAGAATACTGTGTACAGTTCTGGTTTCCACATTTTAAAAGAGGTTGAATAATTGGAGAGGATGTAGAAAAGAGTTACAAAAAATATTTGCAGGCTGGGGAAATTGTCTACTAGTGAGATACTTGAAGATCTCAATCCATTTAGTTTATCAAAAAAGAGACTCACAGGGTATCTTGATTTATGTATTAGTATGGCCATGGGGAGAAAACCCTGGATACTAAAGGGTGTTTTAACCTAGCAGAAAGAACAGGAGTACTTGTGGCACCTTAAAGTCTAACAAATTTATTTGAGCATAAGCTTTCGTGGGCTACTGTAGCTTATGCTCAAATAAATTTGTTAGTCTCTAAGGTGCCACAAGTACTCCTGTTCTTTTTGCCGATTCAGACTAACACGGCTGCTACTCTGAACCCTTAACCTAGCAGAGAAAATGATAAGAACCAATGGCTGGATGCTGAAGCTGGACAAATGCAAATTTGATATAAGGCACACATTTTTAACAGTGATGGTGACTAACCACTGGAACTAACTAGCAAGGGAATTGGTGGATTCCCTATCTTTTAATGTCTTCAGATCAGAGACCTGATGTGTTTCTGAAAGTTTTATGCCATGCAAGTTATTGGGCTCAGCACAGAGGCAATTGAGTGAAATGTAATGGCTTGTGATGTAAAGGACGTCAGACTTACATGATCTAATGGTCCCTTTTGGCCTTACACTAGCAATCAATGATTCACATTAGGAGACTGGACGCAAGCAATTGCTAATGAGCTTCAGAACCTTTTGTCTATAGGTCAGCAGTATGAATCCAGCCTAATTCAGCACTGATTAAGTTGTTCCCCTCTACTGAATTTTTGGTGGATGTCAGTTCCAGCTCCCATGTCATGAAGTCACTATTATGCTTTGCACTAATTAGCAGGCTCAGCAGAGAGGACAAGAATTGCATGAACCATGGAGACTCAAAATTGCCCATTACTGCTAAAGAAAATTCACTTCCCCGAGCAGATCGGGGTGAGACATGCTGGCAGGGCAGTGTGTATGGGAAGCTTGTCTTACTGCTGTTGCTGCTTCCCTATATATAGACAGAGGGCTGCACAAGCACTATATCACATTTTTTAAAGACAGAGTTTATTGTGCAAGCTAATTGGTAATTATATAAATAAACATTAAATAATTTACATAAAATGGCACACGTGGAGCTGGGCAAAACTTAGTTCTGGCTAAACTTGTATTATAACAACATTGCCACTTTGTATTCCCCCCCAATAATTTTTCCCTTTATTATTATTAAATTCGATGGCATCTGGGAATTTCATTATTGCCCAGGAAAACAAATGTTTTTGGCGGTGGATGATGGTTGATTGCTCTGATGGTGTTTTGAGCAGTGCTTGAGTCAGTGCTTTTACCCGCTTGAGTCAGAACTATGTTCCAGTATCAGAACTGAAGGCTTTCACTTTTGGCTTCCCCTTTACTTGCCTTAGATGTAACAAATACTCAGACCAACTTACACTATGTAAAGTAACTTCTGAATTGTCGCACAATATATCTGGCTAACCCTGATTTGTAGTGTAAGGATAAAAAAACAAAAATGCAAACACACACACACAAAAGCTGAAAACTGAAGAAAAGAAACACTCCAACACTCTTAATCTGTAGGACACTTTAGAAAAAAAAACAATTGTTTCTTTGCTTTTGTTTTATTGCTCAGAGTAGTCTTTCAATTACTTGGATAAGAGTTTAGAGACATAATAACAAAACATATCACCAAGAAAAAAGGCACTGTTTCTGAGACGGTTATGAGAAGAAAGCACACTTGAAGGGTTGCTTTGAAGCACTCTTTTTGTACCTAAGTGTTGAGGCTGTTTCCCCTTCCTCCCCTCCCCCCCACCAAAAAATAAAGCACGTTGCTCTTTCTTTCCCAGCTACTAGAAAATGTTTAGCATTTGTAGCCCCACATTTCATGGCAAACACTATAATATAGCAGTGCTATTAAAAAACAAAAGAAAACAAAAGCCCTCCCCTCTCCCCCACACAATCCTTTGAGAGCCAGGGAATAAGCACTACATCAAACCATCTCTAGATGGGAAGGTTCACTGCACAATTAAATTGGATGTTTAAAAAATTGTAAAAGACAATGGGCAAGAGTGGGAAACTTGCTAATATTCCTGCTATCTACATATTAGGAGGTTCCCCCAACTCATCTGAGTTGCTCAGATTCCATGTTAATGGTACAGTGTAAAGACCTGAATAGACTGAAACTACATAGCAGGCAACTGTGATGCTCACTATCATGAGAGAGACCTGGAAAGCAGAAGCAAGACCATTGCGGAGTGAGCCATTAGATGGCTCACATGAGAGTAGCCAATTGTATTGGGTATAGTTAAATGTATTTGACAGACTGGTCACTATCCAGCAATCTGGCAACCTTAACATCATCACAGTTTTGCTTCCTGTAGCTAGTTAATTATGTTATTCTACTCTTGGTGCAGCATATATATATAGTATGGGGGTATAGTGAATATCACAATAATTGGATGTGGCTATCCACAGCTAAAAATGTTCAATGGGATTTCGGTTCCTACGTGCCTAAATCACTTTTGAAATATTAGGCTTCCTTAATGAGTTAGACATTGAAATGCTGAGTGCAGCAATGCCTAAATCTCTTTACAAATCTGGGCCTACGTGAGCAGTTTTGAAAACACTTTTTAAAATTTTACCCTTGATCTCTCTGTCCTTTGATCACCCTCACAAGTAAAGGGGGATAATAACACGTCTGTATTAAGATTGTTGAGAAATTTAATGTATTAATATTCTTAGAGATGGCTAGAAGGTGTAAAAGAAGGGGGAAAGGGGTATTTATTATTTTAATAGATAAACCTTTCTCAGAGGTGGTAGAGATTTATGAAGAATCAGACTTGACAGGAAATTCCTAATCCAGTTCATTGGATATGAAAATGCCTTGTACGCAAGAAGCTACAGTTAGCACATTGTCTACATAAATAACATTCTTGCATCAAGAAGAGGGCTGCATTAATGACATTATAGCTCTTGCTGCTGTATAGTAATGAGTTTTCTTTATTCCTGGTTTATTGGTAGGGACATCATACAGTAATTCCACCTGTCTCATTTCAGTTCAAGCAAGGTAAAAAATATGAAGGCTATCACCTCCCTTGGGCTGTGACACAGAGGTAAAACAAATCTGAGTGTTTCTCCATTAGGACTTTCATTAATTTTATCATTTAGATATTTTTCTCCTTCTTTATGTTTTTGCGTCTCAATGTGCTTCTCATTTGTGGATGATCAGTACAAATAAAAGGGAAGTCATGCATAACTAATTAGATTAATTTCTTGCAAGAGAACGCTAACAGGGTTGAAACAGTAAACATGATCTACTTGGATTTAAAGATAGGTTGCTATATGGAAGTTTTGTATATATGATTGAATACAGTGTCATCAACATGAGAACTCCGGTGGACCCATGAGACAAACTGTACATCATGGTAGCCTTTTAGATTTGCTTCCAGGAAGGAGAGATCCCCTGCACTTATGCTGAGCTTTTAAAAGCACTATTTACAAGTTTAATTTCTATTGGTAATGTAAAACTATATTTTGAAATAACAAGTATTCTTTCAGAAAGGTTTGAAAGTGTTACTAAGACTTGCTTAGTTATGTTCAGGGAACTCCCTGCCTGTTTCTATTCAACACACAGATCATTGAAGTCTCTGTATAATAAATAAATAAATAAATAATATCAAAGAACAAATATTAACATTTTAAACAATGATCCTGAGAAGTAGATACAAAATGGTAGCTGTAGTTAATTGACAAACTATTATGAAAGATATTGACATCTGTGGGTTTTCCATACTTTTAAACTGGAGGCACTTGATGGTATTGATCATGAAATTCTAATTCAAGGGAGTAGTGGTAAATTGATAGAGATTGGGTATGGAGGTTACAAATTGGAGCCAAGATTGGTGCAAGGCAATGTTTCCTTTATTTTTTAGTGACCTGAAGATCGGAAATAAAACATGGCATATTATGTAGAAGAAATGATCAGTAACAGAGTTAAGTGATTTGGTTTAGCAAAAATGATTAGTGAGAAAAATGGGGTGTAAGATGGGAAATGAGTCAAGCATTTAAGAATAGAAAAACTGTATGTGAACTGGTGCAGGTTAGGGACAGTTGAATGTTCAGTTTAGGGAAGAGAAACTGCCTTTTCCATGACAAGTCTGATGTGTGGAACAATAAAGTTCATTGCTTTTCACTGGTAAAACTTCCTCTGTAGAATATTTTAAAAAAATTGAGATGTCTTTACAAAAGTATATTCCCATTGAAAATGAGTTAAAATCATTGTTGCTATTCACTGAAGACAATCTGAAAAGTTTCTAAATTATTAATTCAAAAGCTATTCATTTCATTCTAACATTTTGAATTAATAAGTCATTGGGTTGGGGGGGGGGAAACCTGTTAGTTTAGACTGCTCTCAAAGAAATCTGAATGAGAAGACTTATGTGACATGCAAGTGCGTTAGACATTAAACTTTAATTGCTTTGTTTATTTTTAAATGTTATTAGGGTTGTTTTTAGAGTGTGGATTAGTCCAGGAAGAAAATATTATTGATTTTAATATGGTATAAATGAGGCCTAAGATTTACAGGGCATGTACAAGTAGGAAAAATGCATCAGTTAAAATGCCTCCCACTACAAGTACTAGGGTGATCAGATGTCCCGATTTTATAGAGACAGTCCCGATTTTTGGGTCTTTTTCTTATATAGGCTCCTATTACCCCCCACCCCTGTCTCGATTTTTCACATTTGCTGTCTGGTCCCCCCTACAAATACCAGGGGTTCAGGACTCCTTGCTACACCAACAAGCCAACCATACTATAAATGACCCCATTTCAGGAAGGTGGTTAAAGTAGAAAGTGCCATTATTTTTCCTAATTGTTATTCCTATGTTACAATAATTGTACTCTTCCAGGTCTGAGAAGGAGACTATGTTTCAAATGACAGCCAAGTCATAATCTTGGATGGGACTCACTGAAGATTTAGAATGTTTTAACTACATGTAAATACAGGATTTTCCCAACATTTGTCTTTCACAAAAATGTTTTTATACTCTAGCTGACTGCTTTATAGAGTCTCAAATAGACTGTTCCAAGCTATGGCAAGATTTGTCTCAGTATTCTCCAGTGCAAAATCTAAATCTCTCCTCAAGGAAATTAATCTTCTAAAGATAAGAAGATTTACAAAAGACTTGATTTTCTTCTGCTTCTTCTTTTTTTTTTTTAAGGAATGAAAACAGTATATACTAGGAATGCAGACATGTTTTGATCTGCAGATTTTTAATCCAGAAGGGTTCTTAAAAGTTCAATGATTTTTTCCAAAACAAGAACCGGAACAAAGGTGCAAAATTTCCCATTCTTCTGAGTCTTGTTTTTCACTGGTCAGAGTGAGATACTTTGAAAAAGATGTTTTAACTGTTCAGTCATGGAACCTTGGAGAGCCTGTATGGATTTTCATTCCAATTAAAAGCATATTTTCTTTGTAAAACTTCTTTCTGATCTTGAAAATAATAGAAAGGTCTGTCTGAAAAAAGATGGAATGCAGTTTCCTAGTTAATACAAAGCCTTAATATTAAATTAATATGAGTTTATCTGTTATGATGTGGAACACAAAGCTGTTTTAACAGCAAAAGTCTAATTTCAGTGGAACTGTGTAATCATTACTCTGAATCTGATATATGGTTCTGATATATAGAATCTGATATTTTGAACTTGATCAAGTAATTAATTAGAACTAAAAAGGGAAAAATTCTAGAACTATGTTAAGTCCTTAAAGTAATGCACTGTGTAAGGATTTCCTTTCTGTAGACGAATTTCAAGTGTGTGCATGATGTGACAGGGTTCAATGTCTTACCTGCCAAACCTGTAGGAGCATAACATCTCTCTAAGAATCTTCAAAATTCATAATTTGGTTGACAGTGAGGGCTGCTACATTGATGAAATTTCTTCATTCAGCTTGTCTACAGTGAAGCCGGAGAAATTTGTATTCTTCCTTGATTTACAGAAATGCAGAAAAAAATCAAGGTTTATTATAGAAAATTTTCTATTTCCCCTCTTCCTCTTTCACAGAAAAAATGACCTAATTCCATGATTTATATAGCCTCCTAAAACAGAAGTAAAATACCTTTCAGGGTAGCCTAATATCCTACCTGGTAATCTTGGACAAATTTGGTGGTATAGTGAGACATATTTCAACTGGGATCACATGCCATTGCCAGTCCCCATAAAGAATTTTTCCACATGCTTCTGGCAAATGGAGTATCTAGGAGTAAAATAGCAACCCAGTATTTGTCAAGGAATTAAAGATCAATTAGGTAAGATCCAGAGACCAAATGTTTTCCTTATTCATAAAAAAGTGCAGATGGAAATGAACAAGTCTAAGGCATCTGCTGCTATGTGTGGTGTAGGGCCAGAGGGATGCAGAATGAGCCAAAAAAATAGAAGAGGTCAGGATCTTTGGTAAAATAAATCCCCTGACTCAGGATCCCCATCCAGATGTAGAGGGGGGCTCCCTGTGTCACCTGTTGCCCCCTGCTATCTATGGCAGCCAAATGAGGCTGTTTGTGATGTTGCAGGCTCATGGATGCCCTCTCATCCCTGAAGAGCATGCCACAAGCATTCACAGTATTAGATATTACATCAGTTTCCCCAGAGCAGTGGTTTTCAACCTCTTTTCATTTCCAGACCCCAACAATTTTGAATAGACATGCGGACCCCTTTGGAAATCTTAGACATGGTCTGTGGATCCCCAGGGGTCTGTGGACCACAGGTTGAAAACCACTGTTCTATGGTAATGACAACCTTTCCCAGACCCCTTAGGCATAATCTGCAGACCCCCAGGAACACAGGTGGAAAACTGCTACCCTAGAATGGATGCTACCCATTGAGTGGTGTGAGACAAATTACTGTGGGCCAGGGGGAAAACATCAATGGCAAGAAATCCATTTAGCAGTCGTCACACACTTCAGAATGTGCCACTTTAACTAGTGACATAAAATGTTGCATTTAAGATTACTTTTTTTTTCTTCAAGGCCACATATTTTATGCAACATCCCTTACTCTGTCTGTGCATTCGTAGTATGATCAGTACCACTTCCCATCTTTTGTGCATTTTTCCCTCTAACCATTTTGCTTCCCCAGTGCACTTGGCCCTTCCTTCTCTTTCACAGCTCCTCCTCCTCATCTTTTTCACATACCCCGTTGGGTACTTTTCCCCCCGACACCTCATATTCTGCCCCTATGGGCATTTGCCTCTCCTCCCTCAGACTTTCCTAGGCACTTTGCTTCTCCCCCTTGGCTGTTAGATTTCCACTCAACCTCCCGCATAACAATCCCTTTTGGACACTTTGCACCTCCCCACCTCTTCCTCCCCCCCACTCCTTGTGGCACATTGGGCCCCCTCTCTTTTCCATTCCACCCACACTGGCCTGCCTCTCTCTATTTCTGCTATCTGCACAGCCACACTTTTGACTCTTGGTTGATTCTCTGGGATGCTGCTGATTTATTTATTTATTATTGTTTGGTGTGGGGAAGGATGGAGGGCAAAACTCCTTTCCTGCTTTTTAAGAAAAAATCAGTTAATTTTTCATAAGATAAGCACCTAAAGTGTGTTTCGCCATGCACATTTAGGCAAGCCATAGTCAGCCTGACACCTATATTACATCTAGCACAGTTGCACTGTGTGACCCCTTTCACATAGCAAGTCTCTGAGTGAGACACCTTTTAAATTAAAAACACTTTTAAATATATTTAACACCATTATAAATGCTGGAGGCAAAGCAGGGCTTGGGGTGGAGGTTGAGAGCTCGCGACCCCCCATGTAATAACCTTGAGATCCCTTGAGGAGTCCCAACCCCCCGTTTGAGAACCCCTGATCTAGCAAAGCCTTGGTAAATCTTCAATGTTCCTTTGTGTGTGCATGTGCGTGTGTGTTTGTAGTGAGGTTTTTAATGTGGTTGGGGGCCAGGAAGGGATGAGTTCTTAATGGAAGCAAATAAGTAGGAAAGACAAAGGGGTGGAGAAGGCAAGGAAGGGACATTAAATGGATGAGGGAGGGAGAGAAGGATAGAGACTAGTGAGAGTAGGGTGGAATCAGGAGAACAGTGAATGAGAGGGAGAGGGAAGGTCAGAGCATACAGTCTCACTGTCTGCACTGTCTGTGTATTTTATCATGATGTAAGGATGTGCGTGTGGCTGCTGAGAACAAAGGTTATCCTTCAATTTGGAAGGCAGAGTTCTGCACTGTGGGGAGCTGCAGGTTGCAGTCAACACCAGGCTCTAGTTGCCTGGGTGTCATGCTAGCTATGCACTGCTTAAATAAAAGTAATGTGTTAAATGCATGCTCTCCATGCTTTCATAAAGAGAATGAGCCACTATTGTCATATTTTAACTATTAGTTATTTAAAACATGTATCTGAGTGCTCAGGAAAGTGCTTCATTGTACACACACTGAAGTGCTGCCTAGTTTTTAATTGAAAAGGGGTCATTTAATGTAGATTTTCAAAGGGTCTGTGCTCCTGCAACTTTCATGGAGGCCAATAGCAGATTTGGATGTTACATTTCCTAGTGAGTGTCCCTTCCTAGGCTGCTGAGAGGGGAACCCAACCCTCCGTGCTCTGGATCCCCTGGGGTGTCTTCAGCTTTTGGAGTCTGAATGGAGGCTAGCCACTGTGCCAGACTCAGGATCCCTAGGCACACTGGGTGTACGCTTTCTACCTGGGTCTCACCTTCCAAATATTGAAACCTGCTGTCCAGCCACTTCGATTCTCTGGGCGTAATGCTGACCTTTCATATCCCAGTACTTAAACACACGTCTTTCCCAGAGCTCCACCCCAAAAGTTGGAGCTTCTGATTACAGTTTAACACCCTTATTTTAATCTGGTGGAACATGACTTTCTCCCCCAGTCCTGCTTTCAGTCCTTTTATAGGCATCTGACAGTCTCACCTGCATTGTTTGTTCTTCTGGTAACTTTCCATTACTTCCAAACCCCCTCCCCTCAGACAAGAGGAGGAAGTATCTTCTCCCAGGTAGAACAAACTATTATCCCAAGGTATTTGATTTTGAAGAGAGGATCACTGAGTGATGATCACTCACCATTGTCTCTGTCCTGGCAGAGGCAAGGTGAAAACCCTGCTAACTCATGAGGGGTCCACCTACAAATAGGCTTTCCGTGACACAAGTAATATCATGATACAATTTCATAAAACTCAAAAATCAGAAGTGACACAGACAGAATGCCCAATTTGTCACAGCGGATACTCAAGAACTCTGAAAATCAAGCCATTTGCTGTAACTAATAAAGTACATTTTAAATCACCCATCTCACTTCACCCATTTTGTGCTGGCACTTTTCACATTCACAAAATATCCTCTGTAAAAAGGGTGACTTGTACATTGATATCATTAGGACACAAACGTGGTTCTGGTATTATGATAAAAGCTCCCCTGGCTTTAGGGCTTGCAACAATTTGCATTTTTGTTTCATGCGGCATGATTTTTGGCAGGCTTTTCATCTTGCTCTTTGTCATGAAACTAACAGGAGAATACCAGTTAGCTTGGTAACTTTTACAAGTGCGCTCTAAGGGGGTTACTTATTCAAGTTCAAGGTTGTGGTTCTTCAGACTATAGCAAAATGACTGCAAAAAGAATCAATTAGATATAGGTAACTATAGGTGAGTTTCATGTCTACACAATATTTTGTCTTCATCTCTATTCATATTTCTGCTACTCACTGGATATTTTAGATCCTAATTTACACTACATGTTAAATTTGGCATGTAATTAAATACATGGCAAGATCCATGCAAGCATCTACTTATGTGATCTAGTTTGACATGAATTTGTGCCTTAGAGGGGAAGTTTAAAATAAACTTTCTATTTTATAATGTGAGACGTCTTTACTTGAGACTGCAAAAGGCTGAAAGAAACTTAGGGTTGGTGACACATTTGGGACCAACTATTTTATGTGAAGTACTGATGAAAAACAGTCACATCTGCTATAAAAATGTTATGCTTTTTGAAAATGCCATCAAGCATAATATTATTAATAGTCTTCATGTGTTTTCTGCTGGACGCGCACTGGCTCTGGAAATGCAACACCAGAATTAGTATCAATGCAACCAGAATTAGTATCAAACTAAATGCAACACCAGAATTAGTATCAAACTAAAAAGCAAACCTTGTTAGCAGGTGTAGACAAATGGTGACGTAGAAGGGTTACAGATGACTGTTCATTGTGAGTGGGGGAAACTAGATTAAGGTCTAGTCATGTAAACTCTTTGTCAGCCAAATAGTCTCTTTGAACTTATTCTGTCCTCACACAAGTTTTACATTAGTTTAACTCCAGGGTGGATTCTCTTGATATACACTGGTATAAGTGAAAGGAAAATGAGGCCGAAAGGGATTACACAGACAAGAAAAGTTACACGTGTATAAAGCATTTGAAGGATTAGGCCTGAAGACACACAAATACATTCATTTTAGTTACCAGCAAATATGAGCAAAATATGTGTAATTGCAGTCATGTTTTGGTGAGGTGAAGTAGGAAGATTGAAAAATACCATGAAAATGCATCTGAATAGCTTGTTACTGAAGAATTCCACCAAATCAACAGTGAAAAATGAGGTGTTACAAATGATGAATGCTGTTGTATTGCTAATCCGTGGAGAACATTTAAATGGATTTCACAGTGGAATTCATGGGTGGGGAAATGGAGGAAGAGGTTTTGTATTTTAAATCAACATTCCTATGTTCAATAGGCAACCTTATTTTGGAGACTGAGGAAGCGGATCCCCAAATGTAGGTGTGATGGGTTCGGTCACACATACTCCCTTGGGACAGTCACCTGACGTGCTGGAATTATCTCTGAACCCATTTTCCCTGCCAGCTTGGGACTTCCAGAATCCTGCCTTGTAGAGCCAGACATGCTAGCCTGCTGCAACACAGACCCAGAGTCTGGGACACCCCTTCCCCCCTCACAAAGTTGCAGGCTTTACATGATAACAGCTCTGCAGGTTACCTGACTCCAGCACCCAGACACCCAGTTCCCAATGGGATCCAAACCCCAAATAAATGTCTTTCACTCTGCATAAAGTTTATGCAGGGTAAACTCATAAATTGTCCACCCTCTATAACACTGATAGAGAGATATGCACAGCTGTTTGCTCCCCCAGGTATTAATCACTTACTCTGAGTTTACTAATAAACAAAAGTGATTTTATTAAGTATAAAAAGTAGGATTTATGTGGTTCCAAGTAATAACAGACAGAACAAAGTAAGTCACCAAGCAAAATAAAGCAAAAACATGCAAATCTAAGCCTAATACATTAAGAAATTGATTACAGGTAATATTGCACCCTCAGAGATGTTCCAATAAGCTTATTTCACAGACTAGACTCCTTCCTACTCTGGGCCCAATCTCTTCCTCTGGTTAGTTTCAGAAAACATTTTAGGTGGTAAGTAGGGGTTTTCTCATGATTGGCAGCCCCCTTTGTTCTGTTTCACCTCCTTTTATAGCTTTGGCACAAGGTGGGAATCTTTTGACTCCTTCTAAATGGAAAAGTACCAGATTTAAGATGGATTCATGAGACATGGGCACATGTCCTGTGAGACCCCAGCCTCCATTCTTCCTGGGCTGGCCCACACATACACAGGAAGGTTTGCAAATAAACAGAGCCCTTTACAGTTCATTGATTCTGAAACAACCTTAATGGCTTCCACTTAATAAGTTTACATAAGTAATACAAGTTTATATCTTATTCTCCTAACTCCAGACATAGAAATAATACATGAAAACAAATTGGATGAACACACTCAGTAGATTATACGCTTTGTAATGATACCTTACAAGAGATCTTTTGCATAAAGCATATTCCAGTTACATCATATTCACATTCATAAGCATATTTTCATAAAGCGTATGGAGTGCAATGTCACAGTAGGTTTTCTGTTGGGTCTGAAAGTTCCATCATTTAAAACAAACAAAAAACAACTTTCAACTCTTTTTGTAGAATATTTTTGGCAGTTTAACATTGTGCAAGTAAATGAAAATAATTATATTTCCTTGTTGTAATCTATAAAATGAATTTGGAAGATTATATAATGTATGAGAATATTGAAAATAGAATACTTTTAATGTCACAGGTCTTTTTTTAAGTTTTAGAAAGAAGATGTAGAAAAGTGAAAAATGGGGATATTTAACAATTACACATTAGGGAAAAATAAGACAATTTGTGTCTTCACCAAAATCTCTTTCTAACACTTTGATATGTCCTGTATATTGTAGGCCAAAATCTCTGACTGGCTGCAATAACTATCTTTTGTAAACCCTTTTTTCTATATGGATATCCTCTTACGCTGTGGAAGAATGCTCACATATAGACGATATATATCCAAATAAGTCTATTTGTCATGCTAATATTTTGCTGATAGTTCAAATTAAGAAACATTTATCTTCTCCTTTCACTCCCTGCATCCTGAATAACCCCATTATAACCCTTTAGTGAGGAGGTGTGGCCCATCTCAGAGGCGGACATGGAAGGAAGCACCGCAAATCGCCTGGTGGGTGGAGCGAGGAGGGCCACACCTCACATATAGGGCCGGCTCCAGTTTTTTTGCCTCCCCAAGCGGCGAAGTGGGGGGCGGGAAAGCCACGATTGGCGGTACATCGGCGGCAGTTCAATCGTGCTGCTCCATTCTTCGGCAGCAATTCGGTGGCTGGTCCTTCGATCCCTCTCTTCCTCTTTGGTGGCACTTGGGCGGAAGCTCAAAGAGGAAGAGAAGGACTGAGGGACCCGCCGCCAATGACCCGGACGTGCTGCCCCTTTCCATTGGCCACCCCAAGCACCTGCTTCCTGCTCTGGTGCCTGGAGCCGGCCCTGCCCACATGCCAGAAGCAGAGGGGCGGGACTGGAAGGAGAAATATAAAAGACTGGCCCAGGGGGAGCAGCCAGAGGACACAGATGCTTCTTCCCTGCTGCTGGAGTGGGGCACCAAGGAGAACTGCTGGGAGTGGAGCCCTGGGGAGACTGAGCATCCAGGGAGCCCTGATGTTCTTGATGTGGAGGAACTGCTACCATTACCCCAGGCAGTGTACCCAGGGGAGACTGAGGCCAAGCCCTGGACACGGGTACGCCCGAGGGGGAAAAAAGGAGACAAGCCGGGGAACCAGGCAGTAGCCTGGTGGAGAGCAAGTCTGAAACTAAGTCAGTGTGTCACGGGAGAATCCCCACTGACCCAGTGGTGGACCTTTCTGCCACTGATAGGGTCCTGGGTTGGGATGTGGTGGGGTTGTGTGGGCCCATGTTGCCCCTGCCACCCTACCCCTGAGGTGGCAGTACTCCCCCTTTGAAGGCCAGGAGGCCTTTACTCCTCAGCACAACCCCTTGCCTGCTTGTGGTGCTGAACCCCTGGCCTGAGCCCCAGAGACTGGGTTGGTACAACAGCTCTGCCTGATTGCAGGCCAGAGCCCTAACTGGTGGCAGCCCACCCTGCCTAAGAGCTGGGTGAACAGACAACTGCAGCCTGCCCAGGTCACCAGCCAGAGCCCAGACTGTGTACAGCCCACTTGAAGGATGGGCCCCCTTGAGAATTGCTAATTCCCCCACTCTTGTTCTGCTTAGAGAAGGCTATAGCAGACCCAAATTGTGAGGAGGCGTGGCCCACCCCAGATACAGATGAGAAGGAGTGGCCCTGCCAGCTTAAACCCCCAAGTATTTAAGCACTTGTCTGGTTTAATCATATAAATACTTCCATCAGGTTGGACTTATACTTAGGCAGTCATTTAAGCACCTTTGCTGAATTGGGACATGTAACTTTACAGCTATATTCCACAATATACAGTTTTTTTTCTCAAAAAATATAGTTGATCAAACTTTACAGAAAAGATATTGGGGAGATCATGAATTTCATTATAATAAATAGTTATATACACAGGATATACCTAGTTAGTTAATGTTTTAAAATCAGAAAACTAATATAACAGTGTATTAAAGTGTAAAATGAATGATGTAAACAATCTTACTGGTGCTAAAGTGTAGCAGTGAAAAAGAAATAGAAATTTGTGAAGATGAAGCCAAAAAGAGACTTGTGGATTTTTGTTTGATGATTGATTAAAAGCTAAGATGAAAACAGAACAGAGTTAATGGATAAAACAGTAGTAGTCTATTTTAAAAAATGTAGTTTGTGTTCTAGGGATTGGTAATGTGATATAGAGAATGTCTTTATACTAATCCCTTTTATTACTTTTCATTACTACACTTATTAATTCACAATGGGATATGGAACTGCTAACTTCTGGGCTGTTGATTGAGTATAGCCCAATGGAGTGATGGCTGAAATTTGTCTCGTATCTGTTTCCTTGACTGTGGAAAAAATGGTCCGTCTCAGTTCAGTTCCCAAAGGACAAATGGTTACACTGCAAACCCCCCATCGAACTTGACATTACTGCATTTATAGTGTTCTCCTGTGAGAATGTGGAGTTTTTCCCTTGACTGAGGCAGAATCTGTTGTCACTGGGTCTTGATAGAGAAGAGATTAATAGGATGTTTTACAGATGAATAACTTGAACTTGTTTTCCATATCTGAAAATTCAGTGTTCTGGTTTGGAACTTTTTTGCCATTTGATGATTCAGGTTTGAAATTTTTTTCAAAGCTTAATATTGAAATGCCTTAAATATGTTGCGAAATTTCCAAGTGGCTTATTTGTCTTTGGTTTTCAGAGATAATTCTAGGCATTCATTGGTTCTATAGTTTGCAGCCTCTTAATTTAATTTAATTTCATTAGCATTTTGAAAGAAAGGACTATTTTTGCCTAAAAACTTGAAAAAATATGAAAAAAAAAGCTGAGGGCCATCTTTGTTCAAACTATAAGCCCGCGTTTGCTTTAAAAAACAAAAAAAATCTGTGCTGTACCTAAAAACAAGTGTATATTTTTTCTTTAAAAAGTGTATGTGAATAAAGTGTATGTGAATAAAATTGTTCATGATACATAGACCACTTGAATTCTCAGTAATTTAAAAGCCTCTACATGAAAATCATGTTCTTTCTGATAGAGTTTGAATGAGCTTCGTGAGGTTGTCTATTTAGCCAACCATGACAATCCTCATTTTTTTGTAAAGTAAGTTTTAAAAACTCTGGTGTATGAAAACCACATTAGAAAATATGGAGATTTTGAATTTCTGGGGTAAAAGTATAAGATATATTTGGGATCTGATCCAAAGTCCAATGAAGCATATGAGTCCCATTGACTTTAACAAACTTGGGATCAGACACTTGGACTGTAAATTCTTCAGGGTAGGGAGCATCTTTTTGTTATGTATTTTTATTGTACTGGGCCCCATAGCCACTATCCTAATGTAAATAATTAATAATAAAAATAATACAATGTAATGTCAGTGCAGTGGATATTGAGTGAGTGTTCTGGGCAAAGAACTATACTATATATATATTATTATTAGATAATACTATATATTAGTACCGGTATATAATATATTAGCTGTAGTGCCAGCTAATTTCAAAAGGGAGAGACTTCGAAATTATTCAAAAATGAGATTTTTCAGGTTTAAAACATAGCTTCTAAATAAGTCACCAAAGCACAATATTAACAAAGATCTTTGTTGGAAAGGAAGAATGAATAAGGTATGTTTCGCAATATCTATACTCTGTTAAAGGGATTCATAGTTTTTCTGTGAAACCAAAAGAGCTACAGACTCTTTTTTTTTTTATGAAAGTTGATTTCCACCTTCCTTCAGGAGCTGGCACCTTAAATAAATAAATAAATACTGTGAGAGATAGCAACACTGTTTCCGTCCCCATGTCTGGGGCTTTCAGAGATGGTGGGCACATGTAGAGTAGCTGTTCTTTCTATACAAGGATGAGGATGTGACTTCAGAGACCAAACACCATCCTCCACTTTTGGAAGGCAGGTCTTGGACTGCAGGGAGCGATAGGCTTTGGTTGCTGTTGGGTTAGTTATGGAATGTTTTAATAAAAATTCAAGACATACTCTCTATATTTTTTAAAAGAACAACAGATGGAGGAAGGCCCCACTTTGCCCCCTGCACTATAAGGCAAAGGTCATGGCAGACTCGGGGACAGAGGACTATATATAACCATTTAGCCTGGGGAGGGAAAGCTACTACCCTGGTGTGTCTCGGTCCTGCAACAATAAGACTGAAGGTTGTGGTCTGTGGACGAATAAGGGCATATTTTGCCTTTGGATTCTTGCTTTTCCCAGAAGAACTTATACCTTGTCCAGAGAGAGAAATGACATCAAGTCTCTCAACTACCCCGATCAGTGGGGAGACTGAGGGAAGGCCACATCCCAACTGTGGAAATTCTTTATGCCACTGTGCATGAGGATGTTGTCCATTACTTTTAAATTGACTGTGTGTGTTCCATTCCAGATATTTTTGTTATACTTTAAAGAATTTTTAAAAATAACTTTATATGTAACTCTTGTTTTTTCTGCCATTTTGCATTTTCCTTAACATGACAATGACAACTAAGGAAGTCAATTTCAAAAGCGCTTCAGTGCTGCAATGTTTAGTTGCAAACACCGGAGCAAATGTTTATTTAAATAGAAACAGGGTTTTTGTTTGTTAAAATTAAATATTATAGAAACCTATTTATTGGCTGTATCCTTTGTAAAAACAAGTTTTTTTTAATAAAAACCTAACTTTTGAGCCAAACTTGAGTTGAGAGTTCCTCAAGATATTTATGGATCAATTGCATGAGTAGGTCTGTCTTTTAAGTGGTTAAAATGCATAAGAATATACTAGCATTAAATTTAGTGTACTTTAATCCATGATGTATGACTAAGTTATCCTGATGAAACAATTTATCTCAGACATACAGTAACCTGACCTCAACCCAGCATTAGTGTCCAACAAATGAAAATCTGCAATCTTGGTACAGGTTTAAAACAGAAGGCCAGGAGATAATTCCTAGCAAAATGTGCTTCTCAATGTATTTTGAGTAACTGTCTAGACTTCAAATGCTGAGAGGAAAGAAATGCAGAAAATTGTGGTAATATATAAAATGTAGCATATTAATTTTTTTAAAGTAATACCACAGTAATGCCTTTCCTATAGGCTGTCCACAGGATAATGTTAGATGTCAGATACAAAGTAGAAACAAGGATTAATGCATGCTTGATCACAGGAAATACTAAGTCTTGAATATATGCTGAATATAAATTCAAAGTAAAAGCCAAGGAAAGGATTTTGAAAATAAAGTGGACATTCCATTTTGATTTTTACTGAAGCAGAATATAGAATCTCAGTAGCAGGAAGTAATTTGCTTTTTCAAAGGCTGCTGAGAACTGAAATGTTTGAAAAAAACAAGTTGGTTTAATATAGGAACAGTTTAAATATCCAAGTAAAATTCAGACTCTTTTTATTTAAATATATTCCTTGTTCTAACCATTCATTTTGTAGATTAAGAACTGCATCACTATAATCTATTTCCAGAGTTCAGAATATGGCAATTATGTGGAGATGCAGACAATAAATGATGTGGACATGGAAACAATGAGAGAGATGCTGATGTGGTTAAATGCAAAAGCCACAACTTTATTTAAACTATTACCTATCTGGGGTAACCACCCCAGACTTCGCAGCATGGTTGGTCCAGTGTCGTTCTCAATGGACACTACTGTCCACAAAGGACTATAAGCCTGAGGATGGGTGTGAGGCCATGCTCCTGTACACCATCAGGCCTGCCCAGGAACCCTGACTGGAAGCCAGAATTCCAACCCTCTCCTCTGCTCCACACCAGAGTTAGGAAAGCTAAGAAGCGAGGAGCTCCATTGGATAGAACTTTTTCCCTCCACAAACAATGGCTGTACTCAGCATCAATGCTCAGGCACATCCCTCAGACCCTTTTTAAATCCATACTGGAACCCACCAAAGTTGTGACAATTGTAACTGAAACCCACAAGCCAGGGCTCTGGGATGCAGGTTAGTAGGTGAAAAAACAACACCGCAGTTTGCCAATTTTGCCACATTGGGAAAAAATCCCTTCCAGACCCCAGATGCAGCAATCAGCCTAGTCATAGCAGCATATTAGTTGAAGGGTGGGACTGAAGCAGGGATCCCACAATGGCTACCCCATGTAAGTAGCAAACAATACCAACACCCCTTCTCCTCCAGCACTTCCAAAGAGGAGCCAATCACTTGGCCCCAACACCACCATGCTTGCCAAATGACAGCAGCGGTAGGTGGGGCAGGCTCTGGAGCTCAGGCTTGGATGAATCACACTACATACTGTCAGCATGAGGAATGTACAGAAGGAGAATGAGAAGGAGGCCTCCTATAAACTGAAAGCATGTTGGGAGTGAGAGGGGAAAGCAGAAGGAGCACATGGAGCACTGACCTAGCTACACCTGGTTGAGATCTCATCCTCCTACCCCACACCAGAAAGTGTTTTCATTGCTCCTGGCCCCATCAAAACCCCACCACATCAAAGCTAGGCAGGAGAGCATTTGTGGCTTCTTACATACTAAGGTTGTAAACCGATTAAACAAAAAAGGTTTTAAACAGTCAGAAAAATAACCTTTATTTCCAGTGGAAATGTACCAAGGATGAACTTAGCCCAGGGTATTTATGGCTGTCTTGGTGAGTTCTGGATTTGGAATTTAGAAAGAAAAATGGTCTCTTGAGAGTCTGTTTGCTCTGAACATCCAATTAATTAGGAGAACCTAATGCTACTGATAATCAGTGCTGTCTTCCAAAAGGTCTCTGTGTTCCTGCAAACTTTTCTTCGGGGAGCAGTGGCAGCTTTCAGAGGTCACTGGCTATGTTACTCAACTTTCATGGAAATCTTGAGTGAGAAGCTCCACAGCCACTTCTGTGATTTGTATATCACAATTAAAAGGGATGCTTCCATGAAATGGGAGGGAGTGGAACTCTGTCTGAAAGCTGTGGGCCTTGTGTGAATATAGCTGCCTTATAGTTTTAGGGGCTCTGACCTATACAGTGCTGTGTGTACCTTGTTGTTGCCTCCTTACTGGAGCTCAGAGTCGAAGCGTGGAGGGGAAAATAGATGATCAGAGAGCAGTGCCTTTTTTCCTCCTGATTTTGCCATCAACCTTATGGGGGGCACATGCCTCAGTGGACCATGTCAGAGGGTAATGGTGTTTTTCGGGGAAACTCCATATATGGCTATGGACCTCCTGTATCTGGACTGGCTTCTTCAATGATTACAGTTGCTTCTCTCACCTCTTTCACCTTACTGGCTTACTGGAAATCTTGTGGTGTGGCAGGTGCATTTGGACAGATGGATCACATTGCAATTGACTTTGCCTCTGATCATCATGGCTACACCAAAGATTTTCAAATGGCAAACAAGTGTTTTGTTTTATTTTTGTTTTTTTTCCTGATCATTGATCAGTGAGGTGGTATTCCTACTGCAGGACCTGAACTATTTTTGAAATATACTGGCCTCTCAAAATATATATGTAAAAATGAACTAAATTCATCTTCTTTAGCAAATCCAACTTTAGAGTTGGATATTTAAGTTGAGGGAAAATTTAGGCAATGGATCTGGCAGTCAAGGATGGTTGTGTACCTGGAGACTATTGAGGGAAGACTAAATGAGGGACTATTGTGAATAAAGGAGGAAGCCAGAACTGCAGTGACGCAAAGGGATGGATGGGATCAGGAAACACCTACAGAGAATTTTGTGTGTGAATAAATAGTCACAGATTTTAAAGAATTTTTTTCTACACATATTGGTATCAATGCCATTTTTTCCTGTGATCTCCTTGCTTTGGGTATATTTATAAAGCTTGATGGGATTTGAAGTTATCGTGCACCATGCCAGGAATAAGGCGGCTTATCCATAAATACCATACTGTAATATAAGTATCTGTGTGAATTCATAACCTACTTATTGTGTCTTTATAACGCATAAGGAGCAATATTGATGTTGGCGTACACATCTTAATAGCAAAAAAAGTCGTTTTGGGCATCTTATTCTAATCTCTCAAAGGCTTTGTGGATTTCCACTGTCTTAGCCAGCTGCTTATTTTTGTGTGTTACATCTCCAGAGTTACATTCAGATTCAGTAAAGCTGTCAGAGAACTGGTAATTACAAAATAATGATGGTTATGGATCTAATGGCAAACTTTGAAAGATCCTGGAATTTCAAGTGCAACAGAACCCTTTCATACGTTCTATATCTCTTGAATTTTAATAATTTAATGTTTATATACTTTATTAGGCCATCTCTCTTCTTCATGTGCATGATTGTTCTCTCTCTCCCTCTCCCTCTATTTAAACCACTCTACTTGGTTGCAAATACTTGTTTACTTTCCTCCACTGCCACATAGCTCCAATGCTCAGCTACTCTTTACAGACTAAATGTAGTATAATGAAATTCTTCCTACTCTAAGACTACCTGCACTCCCAACCCCGACACCTGCACTCTCAAAGTTCATCTGTGCTCCTATAAGACCTTATTTCTGCGGACAACAATGCATTATTTTCTTCATTTTAGAGTAAGAAAATGAAAAGGCTTCAGCTAAAACTTTCAGGAAACATGTGATTTGGAAAAAATAACTAACTTCTATAACCTACCATTTATAATAGTCAGGGATGATGGTCTCGTGATTGAGACATTGGTCTGAGTCTCAAGAGAGAGAGGTTCTATTTCCAGCTCATTCTCAAGCTGTTTATGTGGCCTCAGACAAGTCACTTAGTGTCAGAATGACAGTGGCACAGGATCAGGTCTATAATCTCTCTGGGACTGATCTCTCATGGTGCTGAGCACTCTCAACTCCCATCGATTTTAATGGATGTTGTCATGGACGTTGGAATTATTCATCACCTTACAGGATTAGGCCCTGTGTGCCTCGGTTCCCCATCTATGAATTGCAAAAAAAATATTTGTTGTGAGGATGAATTTGTTAGTTTGTGAGATGCACAATTATTAGGGTGCTAAGCACCATAGGACATTTGATATCATTAAAATTATCCTACAATATAACTAAGTTACAGACCTCAGGTATGTTAAAATAAAGGGAACATTTCTACCATAAAAATTTTGGGGGAATTCTACAGAGATAGACAGATCTAGTGCATATTTATGGTAAACTTTATTCTTTCCCAGATGTCTGGCTGCTGGGTCTTGCTCACATGCTCAGGGTCTAACTGATGGTGTTATTTGGGATCAGGAAGGAATTTCCCCCTGGGTCAAATTGACAGAGCCCCGGGGTGCAGGAGTAGGGTGGGGGTTACCTTCTCTGTAGCCTGGGACACCGGTTACTTCAGACTTAAACTGGTTTAAATGGTGGATTCTCTGCAACTTGCAGTCTTTAAAATATTATTTGAGGACTTGTAACTCAGCCAGAGGTGCAGATTTTTTACATGAGTGAGTGAGCAAGGTTCTGTGGCGTGCAATGTGCAGGGGAATCAGACCAGATGATCATGGTGGTCCCCCTGGCCATAACAATTGAGTCTGAGAGTAGAAAAACAATAGTTACAAGCACAAGGAAAAAATCATTACATATGCAGTGTAACTTCAATATTAGTTGAACTGATCCTATGTTTTGGCATGTGTTTAAGATGAAGTATAGCTAATAACTTCTATATTTACTAGCATTACTGTACTTTCATACTGTCTGTCTTTTTCTTCAAACCTATTTATAGCTAAAATGTTTTATGGATTCATTTTGGGGAGGTGAGGGAATTCACATGTTCTGGTCTAGTTTATCTAGTATTAGCAATAACTTTACCTGCTGTGTTGAATGCAAAATCTAAGTAAATATTCAACCATAGGCAAATTAGGCACAAATCCTAGTAATTACTGGTTTTATTTTCCGCATCTCACTTCATAACATAAGAATTCTTCCAAAAGAGATTGATTCTTCCTCTAGATAATGACCTGTAGTCCTTGCATGAGCCAAATAAGCCCACTCTCTCCAAATGTTCTTTCCTCATTAACAGAGAATAATCCACTCTCTCTTCTCCTGCTGTTATTTTTGTCACTGAAGCTGTAGCATGTTCTTGGCTACCAGGATTCTATGGACTTTCAAAAAGTTTCACAGAACTTGTGCCAAAATTAGATTTCTGTCTAATTCTATCACATTTCTAGGTTCTTACAATTTCTGAATAAAGTAGCTGGAGTTATCAGACAATATCTGAATAGACTATCATGGTGTCGTCTTGGATTTACCAAGGCTTATTGGAATGTTCATATTATTTTTATTCAGTTAATATAAATATAAAATAAAGAGCCCACCCCCTCTCAATTTGCCATTTCTGTTATTACCTAAGTTGAGAAAGTTTGTCTCCAGTGTGCCCTGTTCCATCGAGAACTAGCTTTAAATGAACATTGGAAAAAGATGTGGGCTATAGAGGATGGTAAAACCTCACTGGATCATTAATTAAATTAATCAAATTATTACATTGTGCCTGAATTAAGAAAGCTGAAGCAGGGAGAGATTGTAGTTTTTAAACTGTTAAGCAGATGGTGTTTTTCATGTACCCACACTAGGTAGCACTGGTTTTATTTTACATGTATTTACCATTGGGCAGCCCTATTGATGCTGCTTTGGCTGTTGTCTTGAATGTTTTATGAGTTGTAAAACAATCTTCCTCTGAGTATATAACAGTCCATAGCACCAGCTTGCTCCGTTATGTGATTAAAAAGGGTGTAGGCCTCTACCACAAAACTTCAACATGGGAGGGAAGGACCTATGCATAGATGAATGCCTCCATGTATGAGTCCTAGAACAATTATCTGGACCTCGTTTCTGACCACCTTCTCTAGTGGCAAGAGTCCACATTCACGGGGCCAGCGTCGACTTTGGAAGCGGTGCACTGTGGGAAGCTATCCCACAGTTCCCGCAGTCCCCGCTGCCCATTGGAATGCTGGGTAGAGCCCCCAATGCCTGCTGGGGGGAGAAATGTGTCGAGGGTGGTTTTGGGTAAGTGTCGTCATTCAACCGTCAATCACAACCTCCCTCCCTCCCTCCGTGAAAGCACCTGCGGGCAATCTGTTCGTGCACTTTTGCTGGTCAGTGACAGCGCGGACGCCACAGCACTGCAAGCACAGAGCCCGCTGCGATCATCGCCGTTTTCTCCTCCTCGCACTTTATCGTCCACCTCTTCCACAGTCAGTTGCTGAGAAATTGGGCTACTTTTCAATGGTGCTGCAAGCACTGGGGGACCATAGGGGACGTTTTACAAACATCAACGTCGGGTGGCTGGGCAAGGTTCATGATGCGTGTGTTTTCAGGAACTGTGGGCTGCTCAGACGCCTGCAGGAAGGTAGTTTCTTCCCGGACCACGAAATAACTGTTGTGGATGTGCAGATTCCTATAGTCATCCTCGGGGACCCAGCCTGCCCGCTAATGCACTTGCTCATGAAGCCCTATACAGGCGCCTGGGACAGCGACAAGGAACTCTTCAAATACCAGCGAGCAGCGTGACCTGTGACTGTTCAGTTTCTTTACAGAGAAGCTGAACCTGCCCCTGTTTCTTTACCCAGTTACTGTTGACTCTCCTCTTCGGTTACATACCCCGTTCACCCCATTACCCCCACTTCCAGCACACGTGTAAAAATAAAATACATGTCCCATTATTACTTAACAAAGGTTTCTTTATTCATGACTTTTCGTGAAAGGGTTGAAACTGGGACGCAGGCTGTGCTGGGTAGGGTGTGCGGTGATGTAAAGACCGCCTCTAAACTCAAGGAATGACAGGCTCCTGCTCCTAGAGCGGTCCGCAGTGCCGGAAGGCTTCTTTCAACGGAGCCTGCCATCCCTCTTTATGGAATTCTGTGTGCGGGCGGATATGTGACCTTGTGGTGGAGGAGGACGGATACAGATTCCTCAGCTGCGTGACTCAGCGGTCCAGGACAAGGACCGCTGTATAAGATCTGTAACCGCCCTCCCCCGCTGCAAAGTCACATCTCCCCCGCCCACACAGATCCTGGAAACCACCTCCAAAAACCGACCAGGGTGCCTACTGACTGCATCGTGTGTGTGTGACCCGCTGCTGATCCTGCCCCCGTGTCTGTACCCTGGGAAAGGTGACTGTCCTATGCAATTAACCACCCCCTTCCCCACGCCCCCCATTCAAACACAGTCTTCTTTAAAAAAAACCTAACGGAAACAGTAATTAACAGCAAAGCATTTTTATTAATTAAGTAGACAGTTAGGGGATGGGACTGGGATTGGGACTACTGTGAGTCTGGAAGTGAAGGACTTCGGCAAATGTAGGGTATGAGAGCTTTTGGGTACTTGAGCACTGTGCTGTGGTGCAGTGACAGTATTCACGTCCCCGGCCGCCCCTCCTCCTGATTATTTTCGGTGAGGGGGGTATGGGATTTTGTGGCGGGGGAGTGCGGTTGCAGATACACTGCAGGGTGTCTCTGTCCTCCTGCGGTCCTGCAGAACATCCACAAGGCGCCTGAGCGTGTCCGTTTGCTCCCTCACTAGTCCAAGCAGCGTTTCAGTCGCCTGCTTGTCTTCCTCACGCCACCTCTCCTCCCGTTCGCTGTGTGAGCGCTGGCACAGAGAGACGGTCTCCCTCCACTGGCTCTGCTGGTCCGCCTATGCTAGGTAGCAGCCCATACGTTCCTCGAACATCTTGTCCCTTGTCTTTTTCTTTCGCCGCCTAATCTTTGCCAGCCTCTGCGAGGGGGATGCTGTGGCAGGTCTGGAGACAGTGGAAGCTGTGAGATGGGAAACAGGGAGTGAATTCCTTGCAAAGATACATTTTTGCGAACAATTAACTGAGTCTAGGCTGTCTCTGTGAATTCTGGGTTGAGACCCCTGTGCCTGCTGGGGCAGAAATCATTTTCGCGGTGGATTCTGGGTAAATGTCGCCAGTCATTCCTTCCTCCGGGAAAGCAACGGCAGACAATCATTTCAAGCCCGTTTTCCCAGAATTGCCCTGGCATACGCCATAGCGTGGCAACCATGGACACTGTTTTGCCTTTTGTGTATGTCACCGTATGTGTACTAGATGCCGCTGACAGAGGCGGGCCAGCAGCGCTACACAGCAGCATGCTTTTGCTTTTGCATGACAGCAGAGATGGTTACCAGCCATATTGTACCATCTACCATACCATAAATTGGTAATAAGATGGTAATAAGATGGGCATGGTTACCTGTCCTTTTGCACTGCCCCATTTGGTGCTGTCATAAGTTCCCCTGGCCGAGCAGCCAGGGGCGCAAAAGCAAAAATTGGGAATGACTCCCTGAGTCAATCCCTCCTTTTTGGTATCTAAAAATAGATCAGTCCTGCCTAGTTTATGGGCAAGTGTACTAGAGAACCACTGTATCATAGAACCAGAGAGCACAGCTGCTCTGTGTCCAATCCTGCATAAATTATGAGCTGTATGCTATTCACAGGGGGTGCTCCTGCAACAACACCACCTGTTCATTCCGTTCTTACCCCAGCCTTCCTGGGCTACCATACCATTGTCCCCCCACTTGTGTGATGAAGTAATAAAGAATGCAGGAATAAGACACAGTGACTTGTTTGTGAGAAATGAGTGGAAGGAAGCCTCCAGCTGCAATGATTGTCCAGGCAGAACATTAAGGAGTGTGGATGAAGGAGCCCATCATCCCTCTGCTAGTCCAGGGGCAATTGAATCTTTTATTTACAATGAAGGGTGGGGGCTGATGGAGCTCAGCCCCCTGTTGCAATGATGAGGACGGTTACCAGCCATATTGCACCATCTGCCATCAAAAATTAGGGACAGGCGCCCTTGATCGACCTTACTGATGCTAGTCGGCATGGTTACCAGCCCTTTTGCACTGCCCCATGTGCCAATAGGCTGATGATGAGGACGGATTTCCATCTTTTTGTACCATCAGCCATCCATAGCGTGGGGGGAGCAAGGATGTTGGTGTTGAGTGCTGCACCATCGCGTCTATCTGCAGCATTCAGTAAAGATAGGGTGACATGTAAAAGAGTCAACAGAGGATTGTTTTCACTTCTGGTGGTGGGTGGGGTGTGTGCGCAAATTGCCGAACTATGCCCTGACCCACCGCAGACACTGTGTTTGACCCTAGAAGCATTTGGAGCTCATCCAAGAATGCAAATACTTTTCGGCGACAGCAGGAACTGTGGGATACCTTGCGTCCTCATTCCCCCCTCCCTCCATGAGCGTCCATTATATTCTTTGGCTTTCCGTTACGCTCGTCACGCAGCTGCGTGCTGAGTCTGTGCTATGCCGTCTGTCCGTAGATTTTTTAAAAATACTTTGGACCAGGCATAAAATTACAGTAATTACCCTAATTAGATGCAGGAGTCACCAAGCGAGATCACCCTGAGGAGGGTCACTGAAGGAGATAGAGAGCGCATGCTGCGTGAAAGCTAGCACGAACCAGGGCCCGATGCAGCCGTGCTCGGGGAGGCAGTGCTCCCTGAGTACCTCATGAAAGCCTTGCGCGGAAAACTGTGCTACCACGGAGCACCCAATAAGGCAGCTCTCCCCAGGAACCTCCTGCTGATGCTTTTCGATTAACGGAAGGAGAGCTTCGTGGAGATCTCCAAGGATGATTTCTGTTCTATCCCCATATCTAGAGAGACCTCCTTTTCACACAGTTAAGATTCCTGTTATATTAAGAATAAAAGTTAACATGGTTAAAGCACTGCTCCTTCCCCTGATTCAGGGTCCGGGTTAATGGCCGGGGAGGGTTGTTGGGGGATCTCCGTGACGGTGATGAATAGATCCTGGCTGTCGGGGAAACCAGCGTTGTAAGCGCTCTCACCTGCCTCGTCCTCCACAAACCCTTCCTCATCTTCCCCGTCCGCGAACATCACCGAGGAACTGGCCGTCGACACTGTCCCATCGTCAGAGTCCACGGTCACTGGTGGGGCAGTGGTGGCAGGCTCCGTAGCGTCCGTTTGCCGCTTTGATTTTTTGGTAGCCTTGTCTGGGGTCCTTGATTTTCACGCGGCGCTGCGTTGCATCCCGCCTGTATCCTCTGTCTCTCATGGCTTTGGAGACCTTCTCGTAGGTCTTCGCATTCCCTGTTTTGGAGCGCAGCTCTGAAAGCACAGACTCCTCGCCCCACACACCGATCAGATCGAAGAGTTCCCAGTCAGTCTATGCTGGGTCCCTCTTTCTATTCACAGATAACATGAACTCCTCTGCTGGAGAGCTCTGCATCGTTGCAGGTGCTGCGGAGCTCGCCCCGATGTCCAGCCAGGACGTCAGATTCAAAGTGCCCAGACAGGAAAAGGAATTCAAATTTTCCCGGGTCATTTCCTGTGTGGCTGGTCAGAGAATCCAAGCTCGGACTGCTGTCCAGAGCGTCAACAGAGTGGTGCACTGTGGGATAGCTCCCGGAGCTACTAAGTTCGATTTGCATCCACACCTAGCCTAATTCGAGCTAGCCATGTCGAATTTAGCGTTACTCCACCTGTCGGGGTGGAGTACCAAATTCGAACTAAAGAGCCCTCTAGTTCGAATTAAATGGCTTCCTGGTGTGGACGGTTGAGCGGTTAGTTCGAATTAACGCTGCTAAATTCGAATTAAAGTCCTAGTGTAGACCAGGCCTCAGAAACACGTCTTTTTTTTCCCTCTGTGATAAGTATTGTCTGGGTACACTGCAAAAAGGACAGGAGACACTTGTTATGGATTTTAATCAGGCCACAACTTTATTATATAGATGTCTGGGACCACCCGGCAGATAAAGTGTACAATGCAAGCAAATCCATGTTTATTCAAATCAATTCTCCAGGGCTTCCACCAGCCCCCCATTTGTTTCCTTCCAGGTCCCCCTGCCAACCTATGGCTTGGACCTTACCATCCAGCACCCTCATAAGAGGGTTAAGATGGGCTATGAGAATGGGAGGGGGAGTTGGCTCCCTGCTTTACGAATCAGAGGAGTCCCCAACCCCGTCCCCCATTCTGTTCCTTTATCCAGTACCTCCTTTCAAGTCCTTTACCAGACCATTTATCTGGTCACTGGCTACCTTCCCTATGGAGTACCTGCACTGGACATCCGCCACAAGGAGGTTCCAACAATTAGCTTGGCTGCCTCCCCCCCAACCCAGCCAGGTTCCCAGACCTCTCCAAATGGCCTCTTGCCTAGCAGCCCTACTGGGGAGAATGAACCCATTCCCATGTGTGATCATCAAGGGGCACCAGCAGCTGCATTGTCCTTGACCCAGTACTGCAACAACTACCTTCCAAAGAGGGCCTTATAAGCGACCCACTCTCTGGATCCTTGAATTGACAAGACTCCTTAAGAGAAAACAAAATAAACAACTTGTAAGCCTGGAGACAAAAATCTCAGTTCCACATCATATTTCAAGGTTCCAGAGAGTCAGTGGCATCTGCTCGGTTTCAGTGTTAGCCCCTGGTGCAAGCTCACAAAATCTATCAAACTGGAAATGAGACAAGGTGTCTGCTATGCCATTATCCATGCCTGACACGTGCTTAGAAGAAAAACAGATGTTGAAGATTAAACATTGTAGAACATACGCCCTTACCA
Organism: Mauremys mutica; assembly: GCF_020497125.1. Classification (NCBI taxonomy): domain Eukaryota; kingdom Metazoa; phylum Chordata; order Testudines; family Geoemydidae; genus Mauremys; species Mauremys mutica. Next base: position 30,941,637 of record NC_059080.1, on the reverse strand, counting down.
ACTTCATAGCCCAGTGTGATCTGGAAGTTTGGCGATTGATAACCTGTACCGCTGCCATGTTGTCACACCAGAAGCACACCCTTTTGTTAGCCAGCTCTGAGCCCCAAATCACCACCACAATTAAAATGGGGAAAAATTCTTAGAAGGTCATGTCACGCACAACTCCGTTTTGTGTCCAGGTGGCTGGCCATTTTTGTGCACAGCATTTGCCTTGATAAAACGCCCCAAAACCTGTGCCGCCTGCCACATTTGAGTGGATTTTTAACCCTCCTTGTAATAACCATTCCTCCGCCAGAATGATACCCCATTAAATCGACTCAGAAAACGTTCCCACGCCCTCAAGTCTTCCTTCAGCTCTCTAGTGACTTGTATGTAATGGTGTGACCTGCCTATGCTGGACGTTGCCACAGCCAGTCGGGCACAAAATGCCCACCCCGGGGCCACAAACCTGCAAGCAAAGTTCAGGTGCCCCAGAATAGATTGCAGTTCCTGCAGCCAGAGTTTTTTTGCTCCTACTGCTCTCTGGAGTAACTCGAATTGCTCCTGAAGCTTATCCTGAGGGAGCTGAAATACGCCCTCCCTGTGTCCAGCTCAATGCCCAGAAAAGTCAGTGTAGAAGAAGGGCCTTTTGTTTTCTCCTCCACTAGGAGTACACCCAACTTTTTAGCAAGGCATGAAATGTGTCCAACAGGTGAAAACACTCATCTGACCCGGCTTGCCCTGTGAACAAAAAATGACCCAAATAATGCACTATTTAGTTTAGTCCCGCTGACTGCACCACTGCCCAGTGCGACATTGTACTGAATTTCTCAAAAGCTGCACAAGATACTGAACCCATGGGCATAGCCTTGTCAAAATAAAATTACCCCTCAAAACAGAAACCCTATAGATCAAAGTCCAATGGGTGCACTAGCAGTAGTCGGAAAGCAGACTTGATATCACATTAACCATTAGCGCCCCAGGACCACACACCCCGACAATATGAACTGCTTCATCAATGGAGGAATAATGTACGGAACATAGTGCCAGGTCTATCCCATCATTAACAGAGCCACCTTGTGGGTATAACAGGTGATGAATTAATGGGTATGTCCCAGGGGTCTTCTTGGGGACCAACCCCAGGGGGAAACTATAGGTAATTGTTCAAATGTCCAAGCTACCCTGCCCTCCTTTAATTCTTGTGCAATCTTTTTTGAACAATATGTCCCATCCCAGCTACTGACTTCAATTTTTTTGACATCAAATGAGTCCTATTTCCCACAAAAGAGATCCGAAATCCTGCTGTAAACCCCTTCCACAAATATGCCCCATCTGCCCTGTTAGGGTAATCCCACAGGAGAACCCTTAACACATCCGGCCTAACTGGCACTGGAGCCCGTGCCCATTGCACCACCCCCAGCTCATCCACCTCCCAAGCTTGTGTTCTTTGTCTCAGACCCTGCTTGTGCCATACCCATTCCTGTTTCCTCCCTGTGATCTTCCCTTCCCGCTCTGGCAAGAATGGGCTGAATGGGTCCCCAGACATGTCTCACAAACATGCCTGTATCTACAGGTGCTCCAAAAACAACCACCATCATAAAATACCCAGCAAATATTATTACCAAACTTGCTGTGGTATGAACAAACCACTGTCTGTGTGAACTACCGGCGCCCTTGGTGTCCTCCACTCCAACCAGTGTGTGATGAGGTATGTCCCATCTTATCCTAGTTTGTGTTGCTGCCCTTAATCGAAACTGCTCATCATAATTAAACCAGGACATGCCCCCAAACATATTGTGTTCCTGCCTAATTATGTCCATATACTTAACCAAGGCAGGGCTCCTCTCTAGGTAGACCTGTACTAAAACACCTCAGGGCCACCCAGAGGATTCAGGGGGCCTGGGGTCTTCGGTGGCAGGGCCCCCCCACCCCGCTGCCAAATTGCTGCCAAAGACCCGGCACTTTGGCGGCGGGTCCTGGAGCGGAAGGACCCCCCGCCGCCAAAGACCCGGAGCAGACCTGAAAAACTCTCGTGGGGGCCCCTGCGGAGCCCGGGGCCTGGGGCAAATTGCCCCACTTTCCCCACTCTCCCCCCGCCCGGGCAGCCCTGTAACACCTGCATAGATGAGGACAGGAGCCTCCCAATTTTCCCATATTCTAGGCATCCTTGACCTCTTGGGAAGCTCGCTGTTTTGCTTGCCTTGTCCATGTTTACTGTCTGTCAATACCTTCTCTGTGCAATAGGGATGATACATCCACGTATTCACCTCTCAGGATTTTATCTTTAGTTGTACTGAGTAGGTGAACTCCCATCGGGCCAGCCACCCCGGCAAAACCATAATCAGGACTGCATGGAGGGAGTTCTGCAGAGCCCTCTCCCGCACAAGCCCCCCAGGAGTCTCTACTCTGTCCCATGCGGTTACATTCCCTGATGGCTGATGAGTCCCCATGTGCCCAGGGGCTTCATTCCCAACAAGGGCTTCGCTACCCTTGCGAGGGGCGTGCCCCTGTCCTGATGCCCAAACTTGAGCCCATGCTGGGCCTACCCTGTCACCCTGTGCAGACCCCTCACATCTAGCTGCCTGAAGCTGCTGCAGTAAATGCAAATTAGCTTGCAGCAGCTGTGTAATACCATCAGTGCCCTCACTGAAGGCGCCACCCCTAGGTGGGTCTGTCCAGGCTTCTGGCCCGCCAAATCCTGGGCCCAGAGTATTCACTACCCCAATAGGCTCACTCCTGTCCCCCTCATATGAGCTCACTGAGGGACTGGTTGAGCACAATCCCTGCACCTCGCTGTAGCCCCTACAACTGCCACCCCTTGTCAGGCTGGAAGGCCGGATACCACCTCTGCCACCCATACCCCCAACCTCTGTCTGATTCAGATCACACTCACCCCTGGGTTCAGCGTTACTCCCATCCCTTATGTTCAGTGGAGGAGAACATCCTGGTTCTGGGTGACCTTGTGCCCTATGGAAGCACTATAATGCTGTGGAGAAGACCTCAGAAACAACTTCACTGACCACTTGCTGCACAGCACTGCTGACTACCCCATTAATTCACACAGCCTGCCCACCTGAATGCATGGATGCTTCCCCTCTGTCATTCCCCTTCCTCAGTCCGTGAGGCTGCCCTGGGCTGTGTTCTGAGTTATTAAACACATAACCCTGGGCATTAGCAGCCCCCATACTTGTGAGCACCTTCTGCCCCTGCTGCAATACTGTCTCCTTTGGGTCCCCTTCCAGACCTTGGACTCCATTGGGACTGCCCTGTGTTGCAACTGCTGCCTCTGCTTGTCCCCTTTCCAGCAAAGTCATTCTTAAAGGTAAGCATGGAAATTTTTCATCTAAATGCTGCTGCTATGTAGCTAGTCTCACTGTAGAAATGATGAGTTTTTATAAAAGGGTTAATATTTCAAAGGTCACATAGCCTTCAGAGATGTCCATTGGTGCCTCCATGCATCACAATTCAGTCTCCCAAAATTGTCCCCTTATCCATACCTGCAAGATTCTCACATTTTCAGCACCTTCCTATCCATTTCCAACTCACTACAAAATACCCTTCCTGATCTTCAGTGTCCTATGCTTAGGAATACTTATAACTATGAACTAATTTCTTCCTGTTCTTTCATATAGACCATTGATATCTGACTGTTGCACAAGTTCATGATCCTTTGTAAGTGCTGTATCTATTATAATTTTTGAAGAATATAGTTTATAAAAGAAAGATGAGCTTTCTCACTGGGATATGGATACATATCCTTGTTCAGCATTCTGATTCCTATTTCTCTAGTGTTTGCATTTGCAAAAAGAATTACTTTGGCTCACATTTGCTGCTCTGTATGGATTATAATGCATTTTTTGTGTATATTGCTGAAGGCACAAGTAATTTTACTCTATCTGACCCAATCTCGCAATATAACTCTGTCTTTCTTCCACAATGTATCTACCTCTTGATAATCTCTTATTAGAGAGTCATGTTGCGTGATTTCTCTGTATTAATCGGTGGCGTTTCCCTTAGTCATATAAGTTTTGAAAGAAATCATATGAAAATCTACTTTTTCTTCCATGGTGTATCATCTCATCGCAACATTTAACCTTCACTTGTATTATCCCACTGCAGTCATAATTGCATACTCTCTGCACTATTCACTTGGCATCGTTCAGCTTTTCCGTAATTTTAATATATTGTAGTATGGGAAAGTAATATCACAAAGGCCCCCAAATGTTATCCATGTTTCCTCTACATGTGTTATAACACCCGGATAAAAAAGAAATCACCAAGGAAACTCTAGGCTTCAGAGACAATTTATTCTTTTAAGTCAGACCAAAGTTTAATTTAGATTAAAATCCTGGAAGACATAATTCCTCACGAAGTCAGTAATGTTCTTCTCATTACCTGGTAATGATAGTCTAATTCTATCAAAAGGAATTCTTAATAATATAGCTGCATGTCTGAAACTTAACAATTCAGAGTGAAGATGACACCATCCAAAAGCTTAAGAAAACATATTAACTGAAGCTTGAATAAATCACCAACAAAGAACATTGTCATTTTCTCAACTATTATTTCACTCTTTTAACCCCTTTCTGATATGGATTTTTTGAAAATAAGTCAGCTTTTAAGGCAACAGACAGATATGTGATTGGAATGTCCATTCCCTGAGAGAGGACAGAAGAGGTCAAGCTTACACTGATTGGTCTCTGGCTTTTTTGCCTTGGCTTGATTTTTTTTTTTTAATCCGTCATGTAGACTCAATTTTTCCTGTGTGGCTTTAATGCATTAAACCCTATCTTATTAAGGATAATATTAGAGAGCATTGATAGCTATAGATGATGAAATATTGTCTTGAAAGGTACTGCTCTTAGTTGGCTGTGCTTTGTGAAATATGTAAATGATCACAATGCATATACATTTAAGTAATGGTCATCAGTGGAAATGATTTCAAAAATTTTACTCTGCATTCAGGTTCAAGGTAGCTATTATATACTGCATGAGGTAATAGATGACAGACTGTTCTCACAAATTCTGTTCCTTTCTTTTGCCAAGTATTTGTGTACCAATAGGCTGATATGAACAGAAACTATTTTATTGTTATACCATGATGAAAAATAAGGATAACACATTCTGTGAGCACTGTTCATATCAGTAGCTTTCTTAGACAGCAAAAGGAGGACCAAAAGCACTTTTATTATTTTTTTTCCATGCGGACTTCAGCCCCAGAGCACCTATGGAGTCAACACCTATGATTCAGCCACCTATTCTGACATAGTGAAAGAACATATTCCTTACTCTTGCTATATGTGCACTTTACTGTAGTGAATTTTTCCTCTCCTCATACTTGTAGCATCACAAACATGATTAGGCAACAGTGCTGGCTTGTAAAAGCCTACAATCACCACTTATATTTCCTTTGAATAAAAGACTTGATAAACCTAAATTAAACTGAACAGAATTGAGTTTGGTGGGTGAATATAGGGACCTTAATCCTGCAATTTTGTGATAGAGCCTAGAACAAAACCCATCAGAAGGTTCTGACTCGCCATGTATTTAGATTTATGAAAAAGTAAACATTTGTGTATTCCAGTCTTCGATATTTCCTTAAAACATACCTTACATACGGTGGGACTGGGTGAAATCAGGTAGGAACTCCACAGCACAAAAGAAAGAACCAGTAAAATCTTTAAGCAAAGAGCTTAAAAGCGAACCCATATTACTCCATCTTCTGACATCTTCCTTGCCCTAAAACACCCTGTTAGAAGGTGGGATTTGTAGTATGTCTGGAAGTTCAGCAGATTTGGGCTATTTCAGACCAGTAGTTTCCAAAGTTGAGGCCCTCAAAATACACTGCTAGTTACAGGTAGCTACACCATCAAATAGAGGGAACTCCAGTTACTCTGCTGATTGCAACTGCAGCAGCATTTCCCATGAGTCAGGTAGTATCTCAGGTGAGCTGGGTCTTGAGGCTTTATAGGTCAAAGTCAACACCCTGAGTACCACCAGAAATCCATAGGCAGCCAGTGCAGATCTTTGGAGTTAATAAATGAATTAATACTTCATTGCCCACACTACATTATTTCAGAGACTATCTATTGAAGGTTTAACGACCGTTAGCTATCACACAGCTGAATGTAGTATTTTTGTCTACACTTTCTGCTAAATTGTGCACAAACCAGCAAAAATAGTTGCTCACAGCAGTGTTCAGATGCAACTAAATTCCATAATACTCTAGTCTGACTGTTTTCTGCATCAGGTGACCACTAGTGGAGCATGCACAAGCATTTGCAGCTTGCATAATGATATAGCCAGATAAGCAAGCCGCTGATCTGGTCCCATGATATTTACTATTTACTGTTTCTTTGACTGTTTCAGATCCTCACTAGTGATATTCCTTTTATAGTTACCACCAGATCTCATAAGGATTCAGTTTATTCACTTAAACAAAATGATGTTGTCATAAGATACAGTGAGGGTAACTCTCATGAGACATTGCAGTTGCTGGGTCTCCGCTAGAAATTGACTTTTGTTCCCAAATCCAATTTTAATTATGTAGTGTAGTTCACCAAAGATTGCAAAGTGCTGAACAGTTGTAAAGCTACAAACAGTAAAACACATTGAGAAATTGAAGTGCAGCAGAACTGGCCCTAGTTTAATAACATTTTTAAAAGGGTGTTTTTAAACAAAGCAAGCAGTCATGAGGCAAGTAGGCTCAATTGTTCTGTTTTGTAGCAGTATAAAAAGGGATAAATCTGATTCCTCACAGCAAACAGTTTAATTCTGGTAATGCTCATTTAGTTCAGGAAAATTGAATGGGAAAACAGGGAGCCTGGAAGCCTTAATTAAAACTATTCAAACATTTTAATACATTCCTAAGCAAACATTCAAAAGAAGATAAAATAATACAATTGCAAAATTCATATGCTACCAAGTAAAGTGGTTTTTTTTCACAATCTGTCCATGGAAATAAAAATCATAGAAGTGTAGGATTGGAAGAGGCCTCAGTAGGTCATCTAGTCCAGTCCCCTGCACTCAAGACAGGACTACGTAATAACTAGACCATCCCTGACAGGTGTTTGTCTAACCTGTTCTCAAAAAGCTCCAATGACTGAGATTCTAGATAATTTGTTCCTGTGCTTAACTACCATGATAGGAATTTTTTCTTAATGTCCAGCCTAAACCTCCCTTGCTACAGTTTAAGCCCATTGATGCTTGTCCTCTGGACTTTCTCCAATCTGTCCACATATTTCCTGAAATGTGGCACCCAGAACTGAGGAATACTCCAGCTGAGGTCTTATTAGCACACAGTACAGTGGAAGATTTACTTCTCATATCTTGCTCATATCTCACTCCTGCTATTACATCCCAGAATGATACTCATTTTTTTTTGCAACTGAGTTACACTGTTGACTCAAATTTACTTGTGATCCACTATAACCTCCAGAACCCTTTCTGATGTACTCCTCTCTAGGTAGTCATTTCCCATTTTGTATGTGTGCAACTGATTGTTCCTTCGTAAGTGGAGTACTTTGCATTTGTCCGTATTGAATTTCATCCTATTTACTTCAGACCGTTTCTCCAGTTTGTCCAGATCATTTTGAGTATTAATCCTATCCTCCAAAAGCACTGGCAACCCTTCCCAGCTTGCAGTATCATCTGCAATCTTTTCTAAATGTAATCTCTATAACATTCTCTAAATCATTGATGAAGCTACTGAACAGAACAGGACCCAGAACTGATCTCTGCGGGACCCCGCTTGATATGCCCTTCCAGCTTAACTGTGAACCACTGATAACTATTCTCTGGGAATGGTTTTCCAGCCAGTTATGCACCCATCTTATAGTAGCTCCATCTAGGCTACATTTCCATACTTTGTTTATGAGGTCATACGAGACAGTATGAAAAACCTTACTAAAATACCACATCTAGCATTAAAATGACCTGATATGAATTGTTCTTCAAAATCCTCACTTTTCTAATTGATATTTGTAACTTTTACTTCATTTGTTTTCTTTAAATTTATTTTCACATTACTTATTTTTAAAGCTGTTGTATTTTTTGTTGTCATTAACAGCTTCCCATAGTACCTATTTCAGTCATGACCACTCACCCTGAAAGTGGTCCAAATTCCTTGGATTTTTGGACTCTTCTAAAACTGGAAAACTGTCCCAAAACTTGAAATTTTGGATTGATATAGAATTAAATCAAGGTTCAAATCCATGTCCTTGCTCCTAAAATTGGAATTTTTCATTAGATCTGAAGTTCTGGTTTTGGTCCGTCTTCAGATGCAACTGAAATTTTCTAGTTTGTTCAATAAACATTGCAGGAAAAAACCTTTAGTATAGTATAACTTTAGAAGCATCAGAGTTTTATTTCTTCCATGTTTGGTAATTAAAGTACCTCCCATGATCACTGTTTCAGCACTTATAAAAGATAACATTATTTGTGTGTAATCCAATGTTATCTTATTTGCTTTTTTTCTTTCCCTATACATACATAATATTTTCGAGAAATCATTATTTTAACCATATTGTTTAACCACCTTGTAGCCCAAACCACTGCTGATGTTACCAGCTGGCAGACACCATTTCTTTTTTCACCAGTGCGGCCAGTTCCCCCATTCCCTTTCATCCTTTTCATTTTCTACAGCATTAATGTTTATGGAACATACTACCCCATCACTTTGGTTTTGTTCTACCCTAATTTATCTAACTTATCTACCTTATTTATTTCATAGTTCTAAATGAAGGAACACATTTGGAGTTCTGCATCCTTGTTCATCCCTACGCTATATCTTTTTCTCTTTGATGAATTGATACTTTTTTTGTTTGTTTACTTTATTACTTCTACTACTGTTTGGGTCAACAAAACATATTTGCTATCAGGCTTTCATTGGAATTTATACAGACCTCTGTTTTAATGTAATTGTTCAAGATGTTGAGCAGCTGCAATTCTCATTAATTTCAGGAATCTCATAGTGAACATCTTCATCTCTTCATCTGGGTATTTATCTATGTTCAGTATCAGAGGGGTAGCCATGTTAGTCTGGTTCTGTAAAAGCAGCAAAGAATCCTGTGGCACCTTATAGACTAACAGACGTTTTGCAGCATGAGCTTTCGTGGGTGAATACCCACTTCTTCAGATGCAAGTGGTGCATCTGAAGAAGTGGGTATTCACCCACGAAAGCTCATGCTGCTAAACGTCTGTTAGTCTATAAGGTGCCACAGGATTCTTTGCTGCTATCTATGTTCAGCAGCTCACAAACATTCATGAATTTATCTTAGCGTCACCCTTGTGATGTGGAGAAATATTATCATTTTACATTTAGCTACAGAGAGGTTAAGTGACTTAACCAAAGTTATACAGACATCAGTGGAAGGTTTGGGAACTGAATCTAGATCTGCTGAGTTTCAGACCTGTCAGGTCAAATTTGGTCCTGACCTAGGGTATTGTGGTGAGTGTGTAGGTGTGTTAGAGTGTGGGGGAAGAGGGACAATTTTATACTATCTAAGACTAGTGGAGTGGAACTTGAGACTTAATGGATTGGAAGTGGGACATGCATTTTTCTATTTTGTTTTTTTCAGTTAAAATTGAGCCAACAGCTGCTATGTATCTAAACTATTTCTTACTGTCTGTAGCTCATGTGAAAGAATTCATTAATATATTTTGCATCCTAGACAGCCATCTCATTCAAAATTTAAATGGAATATTAGGAAAAGCTGAGAGCTATTGGATTGTGGAATAGCCTCATCCTGGATGCCTAATGGCATGATCAGTTAAAGGGATATCAGTAGCAGCAAGAGAGGTTTAGGTTAGATATTAAGAAAAAAACTTTCTAACTATACAAATAATTAAGAACTGCAATAGGATTCCAAGAGAGCTCATGGCATTTCCATGGGGGAGTTTTAATAGGTTAGACAAGCATCCGTCACGGGTGGCCTGGGTGTACTCATGCCTGTCTCAGCAGAGGGAGCTGGACTAGATGATCTCTTGAGGTCCCTTCCAGCGCTATGTTTCTATGAGTTAATGTTTTTTGTTTCTCTCCCCCCCCACAAATGTGTAAAATAACATATTTGAATATTGAATGACCACAGCTGGTTGACCCAGGACTGAATCTTTCCGGTGACTCATGCTTTCACCCTTCGGAAATGGTCCTGCACTTGTTACTCTAAATTAACTCATATTGACGTAAAGTGCAGAACTAGGCCCTATAGATAATAGTTTAGGGCTATTGGTGAGACAGTATACTGTACCTTGAACTGTTTCTGCCTGTGATGTACTGTATCTGTGGATAAATAGGTCTTTAGTTTCCAGGGCTGTTAATCTATTACATGTATTGAACACTAAGTTCACTTTAGAAAGAAAATAGAACATTTAAGTGGCAATACAGAGTACAATTGATTTTTTCTGTAGCCCTGAGGGGAGGTAGAACCACATAGTCTGTGATTCTGAAACTGTTTTCTCTCCAGTAATAGTTAAGAATTGGAATGTTTCTGGGATTTCCTTTTATATGATGGGGGAAGGACACTTGTGAACTTCAAGTGGGAATAAGGGGAAATACTACTTACCTTCTATACAGAGGGATGCTGTTGTCTGCAGGGGAGTTCAGCTGTGACATGGAACACAGGTGAAAAAAGCCAATACTCTTTTTCAGTCACCTATGCTCCCTATCAGTGGCCAAAATCAGGGGTCAGGGCATGGTGCAGAAACAGCTCTCATTGCTCTAGTGGATGAGCACCTGCTGTCAATAGACAAAGGGCATATATCCAGAAACTCATTCTGCTGGATTTCTCTGCCATTAATCATTGCCATTGATTTTTGTTCTATCTCCAAAAAACTGAGGGGAGAGGAATTGAAAAGGCCCTGAAATGCCTCTGATTTTTCTTCAGACTACACCCAAAGGATCATTATGGGCAACTGTTCCATCAGCTGCATACTGCCTGCCAACTCTCTCAATACGAGGTGAAATCAGCTACTGGGTAAAGAGCAGCTGGCTAGGGCTAGGGAAGCTTTTTCTATACATCCCCCACTTTTGTGTCTATCTACTCTGAGTGTTAAGTTTACCAAAACTGTAGGGTCTTTCTGCATTCTTCAGTGCTATTGAATGCCCAAATAGCTATGGACATGAGATTACAGTACAGACCTGACCACTACAACCCATGTGTTTGTGACCTTAAGGCTTGATTATTTCAACTCATATCTAGGAAGGGGCCTTGAAAAAGTTCTAAGTGGTGCAAAATGCAGCATTCCATCCACTTAGCAACAAAGGTCATAATAAATACGTCACCGTTGTGCTCTGCTCTCTGCACTGGCTCCCTAATGAATGCAGAGTGCAGTTCAAATTCTCTTCTACAGGTTCAGGAGAGAAAGGAGAAAATGTTTTGAATGTTTAGATACTTGGGAGGTACTCAGATACTACTGTGAGGTGGAACTATATAAAATAAATTAGGGTATATTTTCAGCAAGAGAAATCTGAATGTTGATTCCATCTACAGTTCATGAAATTTCCATAGCTTAAAGGTTTTTCTGGCTTGCTTTAATATATATAATATTTCATTTGTATAGAATACTGTGTTGAAAATAAAAAAAATTGACCTTCAGTGAATATTCTTACGCTGTTCTGTACATGACCTTGGGGAAGAGTGGAAGTGAGGAGTGACAGAGCTCTTAAGACTGATAAATACAATATGTTTTATACAATACAAAGAACAGTTTTTCTTTTTCTTTTTTTTTAAGGGCAAGAAACAGGAAATTTAAAACAAGCAATCAAAGTTAGTCCTGTGAATTTATCTTTAATTCAAACAACAACTCTTGGATTTCATATCTGATTTTGTTGGTGATTGTTTTTTGTTTGAAAACATCATTATGAAGCTAGTAAACACATAATCCTGACGTATGGCTTTCCCAGGTCTGAAGTTGCAAACTTGTCTGAACACATTGATGTATGTGATAAACTAACTCCATTGTTTGGGTTCAAAATTTGAGCTAGACTTTTTGCAAACTTGGATTTCTGCTTTAAATTCCAAAGTTCATTATGAAGTTTGGAAGAAAAATGGGAACCAGGTGAAGCTAGCGTCTGCAGACTATAATATTAGGGAAATTGTCCTAATATGGCTACTTTTTTAAATTTTTCAACAAAATCAGAAATTATAAGTTCAACACTATCCTTAAAAACAAACAAAAAAACCTGAGTAAATGGAGCATGCACTATTGCAGCTGCATTTGGGCTTTGCTTGCATGCAAGCCCATTCAAAATTTGGATCCTTGATTGTGGTAGTCTTAAATGACTTTGTACAATTATATGTCTAAACTTATTGGCTATCCTCACAGTAGTGAGTGACTATTTTCTTCTGTAACCCCTACTTAGTTTGCCAGCTCCTGGAGCTCCAGACTGAGCTTCTATGGGAATGTCTACACTGCAGCTGGGAGCAAGCCTCCTAGCCCAGGTCCATAGACTTGTCCCAGTGGGGCTTGAGCTAGGACACTAAAATAGCTGTGTAGACATTTCTTTGATGCTGTAGCTCTGCCTGGAGCTCAGGCTCTCACCCCCACCCCCTGCCCACTCAGGTTTGAGAACATGAGCTGAAATGTCTACACACTGATTTTTAGTGTGCTAGCACAAGCCCCACTGGCACAAGTCTGTGGACCCTGGTGGAAAGGCTCATTCCCAGATGCAGTATACACATCCTTTACGGGGCCTACCAGAAGGTCTGCAATAATAATGGCTGCTCAAGCCCTCTGATCTCAATCGCCAGCATGTTTGGCGTCAAGGGTGGGGACAGAAGGAACTATAAACCCTGTGCTTAGGCCATTAGAGAGGCTTCTGTAAGATGTGAGCTGGACAAGCAGTCCACTGGACCAATGACACGCTAGGGCTGTACAGCTTGACTCAGTGTGTTACAGTTTTGAGCTGAAGTGGGGAGCAAATCTCAGGAAGGCTGTGATCAATCTCCACTCCCCACAAAGTGAGTTCTTGCACTGCTCTGAGACGAGCGGCATGGGCCAGGTCACTCCAGCACTACTGTGACCATCATCCAGCAGAAATAGATCCGACCCAGCACTGGCTACTAGCAGCCAGCCAAGACTGGACGATTCTAGACCAGGGAAATGCTTAGCCTGATTATAGTTAGGAGGTGCCCAACCCCACCAAAGTGTGAAAATAAAGAAAGGGGACTTTTATATAAGCTGATTGATGCCACAGCACTGAAACATTCTGTCTCAGGATATTACACTTCAGCCTGTCTCAGTCTCGGGAAGAAGTTGCGGGTTGAAGGGCTGGTGAGTGTTAAGAAGTGAGGAATATTTATTAATTACTTATTAGTTAAACTTACCACTTTTCTTCCCCAGCTCATATTTTCCTGTTTGCCTTAAAGTCCCCCTTCGTTATGTTGCTATTTCTGGTGTATTATTCCTTTGTTAGGGTTCGTTTTATTTATCTTATTGTCCCATGTACTGGGATTTATGCTACTACCACTAGCTAGCAAGGAATATTGATTCTCTTGAGGGAGAGCACCCCGGTGTATATGGCACAGTGAGGAGTGACGTTGGGTGGTGGCACCAAAAAAGAACATGGGACCCTGGTCCCTAGGAGACAGGGGAAGTCGCTCAAAATATTGGTGATAGCAAGCACCAGGGAGAGAAAAGGGAGGATGTTTAAGGTGTGGGGCTATATTTATTAAAATAATCTTCTATTACACCCGTACCACCCCAGGACATCAGAAACTCTTCGTGTTTTGCTAATTTTCCCCAAGATATTTTCTTTGGTTTTGATTATCTAGAATTCCTTACATTCATTCTTCACTGAAAACTATCTACATTACAGTAGGCTATATCTGCAAATAATGTGTACAACTGTAACTAAATAAATCTATTTACATTAAAAATCATTCCCTATTACTGGATTATTTCACACATACAATTCAGATACTCTAACTTGTGGTAGTGGAATCATAAATCAGCTGGTGATAGCTTTAACACAGTGCATTCTAGCCTCTCCCCCTCCTATCCCAGATATGTCTCCTGTGCTAGAGGCTGTGGGGGAGTGGTAGTTTGGGCTATCTTTGCCAGCTCAGTGCCCACTGAGCCCTGCCGAAGCTGGGGAAGTTCCCAGCAGCAGCAGAGGATGGACTGGAATGTGGCTTCCACTCCCAATGTGCTGCCTGAGCAGCATAAAGGACAGGGAATAAGACAGAGGATTTGCTCAAAATTATTGGTTAAGGCTCTTGATCCTTTTGAAATGGTAGCTGAAATCCTTTCCCCACTGAAGTCAATAGGAAGTCTGTGGTATCTGTATATTGTTCCTCATGCTGAAAGAGGTGAATCTAGACTTTGATTTCACATAGATACAATGCCTGAATTTGGCCCATTAGGTTCATTTGCTACTAACTTGAAATAGACACTTTTTCTTCTTTAAGACTTATTTTTACCTAGTCTACACTACGCGTTTAAACCAATTTTAGCAGTGTTAAACTGATTTAACGCTGCACCCGTCCACACAACGAGGCCCTTTATATCGATATAAAGGGCTCTTTAAACCGGTTTCTGTACTCCTCCCCAACGAGAGGAGTAGCGCTGAAATCGGTATTACCATATCGGATTAAGGTTAGTGTGGCTGCAAATCGACGGTATTGGCCTCCGGGCGGTATCCCACAGTGCACCATTGTGACTGCTCTGGACAGCAATCTGAACTCGGATGCACTGGCCAGGTAGACAGGAAAAAGCCCCGCTGTTTGCCCAGCATGGAGCTCTGATCAGCACGGGTGGCGATGCAGTCCCAAATCCAAAAAGAGCTCCAGCATGGACCGTACGGGAGATACTGGATCTGATTGCTGTATGGGGAGGCAAATCTGTTCTATCACAGCTCCGTTACAGAAGACGAAATGCCAAAGCATTTGAAAAAAATCTCCAGACAGAGGCCACAGCAGGGACTCAGCACAGTGCTGCATGACAAGCGTAACGGAAAGCCAAAGAATCAAATGGATGCTCATGGAGGGAGGGAGGGGGTACTGAGGACTCCAGCTATCCCACAGTCTCCGCAGTCTCTGAAAAGCATTTGCATTCTTGGCTGAGCTCCCAATGCCTGTAGGGTCTAACACATTGTCCGGGGTGGTTCAGGGTATAGCTCGTCAATTTACCCCCTCTCACCCCCCATGAAAGAAAAGGGAAAAAAATTGTTTCTTGACTTTTTTCAATGTCTACTGAATGCTTCTGGTAGACGCGATGCTGCAGCAGTGAACAACAGCATCCTCTCTCCTGCCCTCCCCGATGGCAGATGGTACAATATGACTGCTATCCATCGTCATCATCAGCCCGTGAGTGCTCCTGGCTGGCCTCAGGTGAGGTCGGCCGGGGGCGCCTGGGTAAAAATAGGAATGACTCCCAGTCATTCCCAGTTGATGGTACAGAACAGTTGGTAACCGTCTTCATCATAGCAACTTCAAGCTGAGCTCCATCAGCCCCCCGCCCCCTTCATGTGTAAAGAAAAGATTCTGTATTGCCTGGACTATCATAGCAGCAGGATGCTGGGCTCCTCTCCCCCACACCCTTTAATGTCCTGCCTGGACTATAATAGCAGCTGGAGGCTGCCTCCCCCTCATTTTATCTCACTAACAAGTCAGTGTTTCTTATTCCTGCATTCTTTATTACTTCATCACACAAATGGGGGGACACTGCCACGGTAGCCCAGGAGGGTTGGCAGAGGAGGGAAGCAACGGGTGGGGTTGTTGCAGGGGCACCCCCTAGAATGTCATGCAGCTCATCATTTCTGCAGGATCTCTGGGGCTCTGACACGGAGCGGCTGTGCTCTCTGGTTCTCTAGTACACTTGCCCCATATTCTAGGCAGGACTGACTCTATTTTTAGACAAAACATAGGAAAGGAATGACCCAGGGGGTCATTCCCATTTTTGCCTATGCGCCCCCGGCCGACCTCAGCGAGGCCAACCAGGAGCACCCATGATAGCAGAAGACAGTACAGAACGACTGATAACCGTCATCTCATTGCCAATTTACAATGGCATGGCAGAAGGTACAGAACAACTGATAACCGTCTCTGCTATTTTGCAAAGGCAAATGAATGCTGCTCTGTAGCACTGCAGTAGCGCGTCTGTCAGCAACATCCAGTACACATATGATGAAAGTGACAAAAGGCAAAACGGGCTCCATGATTGCCATGCTATGGCGTCTGCCAGGGCAATCCAGGGAAAAAGGGTGTGAAATGATTGTCTGCCGTTGCTTTCCCGGAGGAAGGATTGAGTGACGACATTTACCCAGAATCACCCGCGACACTGTTTTTGCATTGGGATCGCAACCCAGAATTCCAATGGGCAGAGGAGACTGCGGGAACTATGGGATAGCTACGGGATAGCTACCCACAGTGCAACGCTCCGGAAATCGACACTAGCCTCGGTACATGGACGCACACCGCCGAATTAATGTGCTTAGTGTGGCCGCGTGCACTCGATTTTATACAATCTGTTTTACAAAACCGGTTTATGTAAAATTGGAATAATCCCGTAGTGTAGACATACCCTTAGTTTCATATGGTACCTGGCCACAAAAGTTACATGTGCAGTTCTACCAACTCTGCCACCTCAGGCTTTTCCTTTCTTTTTCAGTTATTGTAACTAAACTGGGATTTTTTTTCCCTTTTCCACTGTTAACATCCTCACTACCTTTGTTGGAAAATTGAAATTATTTTGCAGACACTTTCTCCCTGAAGGGTTGCACCCAATGGGTAGTAGAATACTTACACTGTGAAAAATGTTTCCCCATTGGCATACTGGATAAGAGTAATAATTAAGGTTGTGAGACTATATCCATCAAGGACATTTCACCATAAGTATTTCTTGAGACTTGCAGGGAATAAAGTGTAATGATTTTTCTAGTCTTTGTTGTCTCAATGTGTCCATGCTTGAACATAAAATGATTCTTTCATAGACACTAAACATATATCTCAGCAAGGCCAAAACCACAAACATCTGCTACAACGTGCAAATTAAAATAAGGTATATGAGGTGCAGGACTGCTGCTGCACATGTTCACGTTTGTTGGCTATACCTCTCCATATATCATTAGATAATTATTCAAACTGTGCTTTTATAATAACTTTGAAATTATTATATGGATTTGTGGCATGTTTCCAGGTCATTCTTGAGACAGAATGACTTTGAGGAGAAAGAGGAAGTTAAAAGTTTTATAGTTTAGAGGATTCAATAGACTGGGAATAGCAGAGAGGTTCTTTGCTAAAGCCTTTAACAGTGACAAAAATTAAGCATCAATAATGTAGAAAATAATATGAAAACCCAGAAGAGCTGGGCAAGCAGCTTAACCATTTCAGTGAATATTCAGGCACATAAACACTTATTTTTTGCTTCAACTGAGTTTGCGTCCCATTTGCAAATAGTCTCATGAATGAGTTGTTTACTGTTGGGAAAGTTGTTAGAAACAGTGAATTTGGGGTGAATATTAGAGAATATTCATGAAAAGTTAATTTTCAACTTGTACACGTATTCAAATTGGAATGTATATCCTATTTCTTAGTCTGTTCATAGTATCTGAGCATCTTCCAGCATAGCAGGGGGGAGGGATAGCTCAGTGGTTTGAGCATTGGCTTGCTAAACCCAGGGTTGTGAGTTCAATCCTTGAGGAGGCCACTTAGGGATCTGGGGCAAAAAATGGTCCTGTTAGTGAAGGCAGGGGGCTGGACTAGATGACCTTTCAAGGTCCCTTCCAGCTCTAGGAGATTGGTATATCTTAAATTATAATAAAAGCAGGAATCTGAAACCTTTGGCACGCAGCTCGCCAGGGTAAGCCCCCTGGTGGGCTGGGCCAGTTTGTGTACCTGCCGTGTCTGCAAGTTCGGCCGATTGCGGCTCCCACTGGCCGCGGTTCACCACTCCAGGCCAATGGGGGCTGTGGGAAGCAGTGCAGGCCAAGGGATGTGCTGGCTGACGATTTTGGTCTTTCATTGCTGTGAGGCTTCATTCTCCTGTCTTGGGCTAACCTCTAAGAAATCTTTCTCTGTTGCACGGACAAGCTTTTCCCTGCTCCTAGGAAGTTCCATTAGGCCAGAGGAGCAAAGATGCATGCTCACCCACTCAGTGAACAGAAGTAATACCATGTGATGTAAATGTCCAATCAGAAATAACCAGCACAAGTTCAATCTCCAATTTTAAATATTAAATCCAATTAACTGTTTGCAAATAATGTCAATCATGGACATTCTTAAATGAATAATTCTGAATAGTAACAAATTCAAGAAAAATCATATCATACTGGTGAACAAATTGAATGGAAAAGAGGTTCAGCCCCAGTCCTACAAAGACATTCCCAGTTGCTTAATGTTTTTCAGACAAGCAGTATCATAAACTTGGAAAGACTACTGTATGAGTAAAGTTAAGATTGTGGATATTTTTCTGGGATACTGGGGCCTAAATTCGTTGCATTATGACTTAGTTACTTAAAGGGAGGCAATAGAGATGATGGGTGGGGACAATTGTAGAGAGACATTTCAAATATCTTGATTAATAGAGCGCAAATACTTGTAAGGCACACAAATCTAAGAGGAAATGGGTGTGAAATGGAAAACTGTTGCTGATGAAGCAGAAGGTCTGGAAAATAAACTTTGGATTTATTATAGTAAAACCTTAGGGCTGTCAGCTTCACAGACACATGATGTGCAGAATGTAAACAGATGTTTTTACTATGGGAATGGGATATAAATCAAGGTAGGAGGTATACCGCATATACAGAGTAGAATTTATTACTTTTAAAGGGAAAAAAATTGCCTTGTGAATAAGGAAAGTTTAAATCAAAAAGTATGATTACACACTCATTCTGCACTGGAATCTGTCAGCTAATACACTCTGCACACTGCTCAGATGGCACAGTTTCTTCACCAATATGTCCCAGCACTGCTCAAGTCTGTTCATTTGATTTTCTCAGCTCCTCTTTGGCCTATTTTGCCCACCTATTACATCTGACCTGATATCTAGCTTGTGAACTCTCTGGAAAGGGAAGACTCTGATCCTTGGTTGGGTTTCTTGGATTTTACCATAATAAAAATAATAAATATTTCCACTCCTCAGTATGTTTTATATGGACAGGTGGTTATTTGAGCATATTCACGTTAATTCTGAGATAATCTATCTAAAGTTGCTTAGTCTGCTTTTTATTTATAAAAATGTAGAGACCTCTCTGAGTATGAGTTAATCAGCAAAAACTATTATGGGCCATCAGTTAGTAATCTGAAACTCTACTCTTCACTGCTTAATCCTAGGAGAAGTACAGAATTTCTCATAGCTCACACCATATTTCAGGAAGTTCAACCACCTGATATGTGACAATTTGTACAATGCACTTTGACTGACCTCTGGTGCTGGTTTCCTCGTAATTAAGCATATTAAGACCAGTGATTTATATACTTGGTACTTTAAAAGGGCCAATTTCACAAAACTGAAAACAATTATGAGCCAAATCACCTGGCAAGAAGAATTCAATTAAAAAAAATATGAATGATAATTGGGATTAAGAACACTTTACTAGCTGCCCAAAAAGCCACAATTGAAGGAGACTAGGTTTAGAGGGGAAATGAAAACAGCTATAAAAACATTTTTAAAAGGAAGAAAGGGGAAGCTGATATTAATGAAAATAAATCAGAAGCTAGGAAATGTAGAAAATTGATAAGGGAATCAAAGGTACATAAGGCGAACTCTATGGCCAGCAGAGTTAAGGACAAAAAGGATCAGGGTTTTTTGTTTGTTTGTTTGTTTAATGTATTAGTAACAAAAATAATCCTAATATTGATATTGGTCAATTACTAGATAGAAATGGTAGAATTATCACTAATGTAGAAAAGGCAGAAGTGTTCAATAAACATTTTTGTTCTGCATTTGGGCAAAAAACAGATGATGCAGTCATATATAACACTCTTTTAAAACCACTAGTTCCTCAAGAGGATGTTAAACAGCAGCTACTAAAGTTAGACACTTTTCAAGCAGCAGGTCTATATAATTAGCATCCAACAATTTTTAAAAACCTGGATAACTATAGGCCTGATTGACACCTATCCTAGGCAAGCTAATAATAATCAACATGGGTTTATAGAAAATAGGTCCTATCTAATTTAAAAAATGTTGATACTGCAAGTTAGTTGATAAAGGTGGTAGTGTTGACATAATATACTTAAACTTCTGCAAGGTATTTGACTTGGTATCACATGATATTTTTATTAAAAGAACTAGAACTACATAAAATTAACATGTAACATTAAATTGATTAAAATCTGGATAACTGATAGGTCTCAGTGTCACTGTAAATGGGGAATCATCAATGAAGGGATGTATATCTAGTAGGGTACTGCAGGGATTGATTCTTGGTCCTATTGTATTTAACATTTTTGTTAATGACCTAGAAGAAAAGAAAATAATCACTGAAACAGTTTGCAGATGGTACAAAAATTGAGAAAGTGATAAATAATGAAGAGGATAGATCACTTAGGCTATGTCTACACTTAAAACACTACAGCATAGACTCTCACTACATCAAGAGAAGGGGATCTCCCAATGTTGTAGTTAGTCCACCTCCCTGAGAGGCAGTAGCTAGGCCAAAGGAAGAATTCTTCTATTGACCTAGCTCTGGGTGTTAGGTCAGCATAGCTATATCTTTCGAGTGTGTTTTTTTCCACACATTTAAGAGATGTACCTATGCTGATGTAAATTTTCAGTGTAGACCAGCCTTCAGTAATCTGCACGCAAGCAAGCCATATGTATTTTAATATGGCTAAATGCATATATCTAGGAACAAATATTGTAGGTCAAACTTACACAGTGGGGATAGGGGGGACTGAGAGAGTGATTCTGAAAAATATGTT
Source organism: Mauremys mutica (assembly GCF_020497125.1). Classification (NCBI taxonomy): domain Eukaryota; kingdom Metazoa; phylum Chordata; order Testudines; family Geoemydidae; genus Mauremys; species Mauremys mutica. Next base: position 30,920,794 of record NC_059080.1, on the reverse strand, counting down.
GGGGTTGTGGTGGATAATCAGATCCCAGTGTGTTACTGGTCAAAAGGATTTATGTAATCCTTGGATGCATAAACAGGAAAATCTCTAATAAGAGTAAAGAAGTTAATTTACCTTTCGTTTTGGCACTGGTGCAACTACTGCTGAAATATTGTGTCCAGTTCTTGTGTGGACAATTCAAGGAGAATGATGTTGATACATTGGAGAGGGTTCAAAAAAGAGCCACAAAAATGATTAAAGGATTCCAAAACATGCTTTTTAGTGATAAGAGCAAGGAGATTGATCTACTTTGCTTACCAAAGAGAAGGCTAAGGAATGAGTTGAGTTACAGTCTGTAAGTATGCACATGGGAACAAATATTTAATAATGGGCTCTTCAGTCTGGAAGACAAAGTTATAACATGTTCTAATGGCTGGAAGCTGAACTTGACAAATTCAGACTGAAAATAAGGCATATAATTTTTAACAATGAGGATAATTAAGCATTGGAACAACTTACTAAGTGTTGTGATGCATTCTCCATTGCTCATGATTTTAAAATCAATATTGGATATTTTTCTAAAAGATCTGCTCTAGGAATTATTTTGGGAAAGTTCTATGGCCTGTGTAATAAAGGAGGTCAGACTAAATGACGACAAGTGGTTTATTCTGGTTTTGGAATCTAGGTATCTATTTATTTTCCAATATAACTTTCAGGAACATGTCTGTGTAGGGTTAGTGGAAAATGGGATAATGCTGGTATTTCTGGATGGCAAAAGGATGAAGGGAGATTATTTTTGCCTATATGTATTCAACAGAGAACATAGAAGCAAAAGAAGATTTGGGATAAAACTATTAATGTATCAGTTTTTTACAATAAAACCTCCGAGTATGAGTAAGTACAAGTTTCTTTCAGAAAATGTTTGGACTCTGTAAATTTTGCTTGGAAACTCAAAGCTTTTTGTGTTTCTCTCTGGGGAAAAAAAATCAAGACCCTTAAGTACAGTACACAGACTCATAAACAATGCATAGATCTTAAGAAAATTTGCCCTTTTTGAGATCCTACGAGATGTGGCCAGGATCGACTCATCTCTACTGGCACCATGGCAGAAGATCAATGCCTTGAACACCTTCCTGATCACCCATATCTCATTCGTGCTGAGAGGATCTGCCGTGGTGAAGGTACCTCTGAACAAGGCAGAGAGCACCATCCAGCAGCTGGTGAAGAAGTGGATGTTTCTTCCCCAGAGGGCCAGCAATGAATTGGTGTACATCTCTCACAGGAAGGGTGGTGCCAACATCCCTCGAATGGGTGATCTGTGCGACATTGCCGTGATAGCTTACACCTTCCGCCTTCTGATGTGCCCGGATGCCACGGTGAGGAACATAGCAGAGAGTGCTCTGCAGGATGCCCCAAGAAGCGAATCGCCAGAACTCCCTCCAACCAAGATGTCACCACCTACTTGAGTGGCTCACTGGAAGGTGAACTTGGAAGAGACAGGGGAGACTTTGCTTTGCTCTGGACTCATGCCCGCAATGCTATGTGATGACTGGAGAAGTGTATTGGCTGCCACTGGACATGGTGCAATGCCAGGAGCTGGGAGTCCTGGAGCCAAATGTGGAGAATACAGATCACACTACTATCACCCCAAGAGCTAGAACCATGCTGGAGAGGACCCTGAAGGATGCCATCTGCTGCCAATATGTGGAAAACCTGAAACGGAAGCTGGACTAGGGAAAGGCATTCGAGGTGATGTGCAGGGACACCAGAAATCACTTCCTCCCTGGGGGAAGCTTTACACAATTTGCCAACAGGAGGTTCATCCACAAGGCTCAGCTCAACTGCGTCCCACTGAATGGAGCCGTCCACCACGGGAATCGGGACAAGAGATGCAGGAAGTGTGGCTATGCCAACAAGACACTACCCCATGTCCTGTGTAGCTGCAAGTTCCATTTGAGAGCTTGGCAGCTGCGATACAATCCCATCCAACATCGCCTGGCCAGAGCCATCCTACCACCCATGGCGAACATTGCCGTAAACTCCATCATCCCTGGAACTGACCACAAACTGCGACCGGATATCGTCGATCACCAACAAAGCCCGGAAGAAGATCATCATGATGGACGTCACAGTGATGTTTGAGAACAGGACCCCAGCCTTCCAGGATGCCTGAGCTCAAAAGGTAGAGAAATATGCCCCTGTGGCCAAATCCTTGAGAGCTAAGGGTTACCAGGTCCAGACACGCACACTGATTGTCGGAGCCTTAGGTGCATGGGACCCCAGTAATGAGCAAGTGCTGAGACAATGCGGAATTGGTCAATGCTATGCTCGGCTGATGTGGCAACTCATGGTATCGGACACAATCAGGTGGTTGAGGGACATCTACATAGAACACATCACTGGATATCGTCAATACCAGGAGGGATGAGCTGGAGTGCCGATGAGAAGTGCAGTCAGGAAAGTAACAAATACTTTCCTCATGGATTGTAATTTCTAAATAGACAACCAACCTAGCTCTCAATTACTAAGGGACAATCTCCACTCATTGATATATTTTGCTTTCCACAACCAAATCCCTGTACAACTTTTCATGAGTGATGTACCCGAGTATTCAGATTCTAATATCTAAACTGTATTGTTAAAACAGTTCATCTAAATTTAGGTTATTGCTGATTATGTATTCTATGTATCATATGACTTTTAAAAACTAACTTTATATTTGTGGATAATCTAAGCACTACACCCAGAAGTAAAGACACTCTTTTTGTATTATATATTTTTGTATCTATTATGTATTATATTTTTTTAATGTTAGCTTTAATAAAATTTTAAAATATTGACCAAAACCATTTAATAAGTTTAATGAAACTCAAGTGAATGGAAATAAGCAAGTTTTCCTATAGCTCTGGGTAAAACTAGTTTAACAAAACTATATTACATATAGAAAAAAAGTATGTGAATTTTTATTAAATATTTTATTAAATATCATTGTTACAAGTCATATAATTTTTTATTCTTGGCCTTTCAAACATTGATTCCTTACTTGCCATATCACTTCCCACCTAAATGAATATGGGGACCAAATCTTGTTCAAAACTGGGAAGAAAGCCTTCTTTCCAGGATTCAGCCAGCATTGCGTTACATTTAAATCATTATAATGGCATCTAGTAACATCTCCAATTGACTGTAAGCTCCTATTTGTAACTTTAAGGACTTTCACAACATGACTTTATGGGACCAACAATGATTATACTGTTAACCTCACTCCTTACAATCCTCTGAGTATAGGCTGGGCGTAGTTCCATCATTTAATCAGGATTCAAATTAGAGTAGGGCACTTTTTGCTTGCTCCCTATTTACGGAACTCATTGTTACTCAAAATTAGCAATTCATAGTCTTCTACTCTTCTTAAATTCAAATTAGCTTATCTTTCTTAAGCTAGCATTTGGTTAATGTTTTATTTTATGTTTTGTTTCCCTGCAAAGTGCTATGAGACATTGCTTATAAACAGCACTATATAAGAGTTTATTGTATTGTAAGAGATGTAATTGAATTTCAGCAACTGGATAGGATTTCATAGAATGGATATAAATACTTGGCACGTGTGTGTGTGTTTACATGTATAAAAACAGGAAACAGTGGAAAGAAAAGGCTCAGTGGGTGATTTTCCTGCTTCTTATGGTTTTTCCATTTTTATTTGCTTGCTTGCTTTTGTGTTGAATGCTGAATTTGATATTAAGTTGGACAAAATGTTTCAGAATCATTAACATTTAATCATGGTGCTCAGTACCCTAACAGGAGGAATAAGAGATTAATGGATAAAGTAATGCATATTACATACTTTTACCTACAAGTGCACCATGAATAAAGTTGAGGTGGTGAACCTAAATGAAAATGCATGAGTTCTTTTCCATAAGAGCTACAGGACATCGACAGAATACTAAAGAGGCTTTTGCTGGAAAGACCATGTCATCCCGATCCTTTCTCAAGTTGCCTGCATGCATGTCTTTAATCAAGGGTTACATTTTTACTTGTATTTTACAGTTAGGAAGTGCTCTTGCAGTGAAATATTTTCTGATTTTCCACCTGCAGTGTATGTAATGCAATATTATACATCATATTTTTAGAAGTATCTAGTTAGTAGTAGTGGTGTGTAGACCCTTCTTACCAATAATCAAAATATTTTGTTTAAATAGAAAACAGAGGCTGATTTTCAGCAGAAAGAAGATATTGTACAGCCATCTATATCACTAATAAATAGCTTTAGGTCTTTATTCTGAGTTTACAACTTTATTTCAGTAAGAAGTGCACATAACTGCACTGCCTTAGGAGCACACTCAGTCTGAATCACAGATCCTTCTTTAGATTCCCATTGTTCTAAGGAATGTAATCCACTACTTGCTTAACCAGATGTCGCCATCATCCCTACCCGCCACTTGGTCTCATCTCTACTGGACAGGGAGTGTCACTGTGGGCTGGGGCCAAAGCTCCATCTTTTCCCTTTCTCTGTGTGTATGTAACCCTTTTGTATGTAACTCTCAAATAATCATTTATACTACAAGTATAGATCCAGTCTGCACAACAAATATCATAAGTGAGAAAAATTGAGCATCTGTTTTCATTCCTAAACATTAAGATGTATAGTCCATCTTCCACATGCCTGTGTCATTCCCAATAACATTGTTCAAAGCTGTGTACCCTCAAAAGGAGAATTTTCTTCTGCCATACGTTTTCATCAAACAACCCCAGTTGGATAACTTTGCTCCCAGAGTTATTACAGGGCTTGAAAACATAGCTAAAGAGAAATTATGTGAAGTTATAATGTAGAATTCTATTTTCTACTATGAGGGAACCTGTTAGTTACACAAAAAGAAATCAACCATTGTGTCATTTAGAAGTTTTTACAATTAAAAGTTTTATTCCTACAGGAACTGAAAGACAATTAAATGAAATGCTAACAACAAATTAAATGCTTTATAGGTCAGTCAACCCATTAGGTCTCTTTAGGGAAGCTGTTCTCATATAAAGCATGCCATAACCTATTTGCATAATGATTCTATCTTAACTGTGCCTTCTGCTCTTTTATGGTGTGTTGTTTATTCTAGTGCATGCCTGATATAGTAGAACTGCAAAGAATGTAGAAGCTGCTGTTTATGTCAGAAAAAATGTTAAGAGTTCAGATACATGATATAGGGCAGTACCAAACCTGTGAACATGATTTAACATACATAAACACAAAATTGTTGTGCTTGCGAGATCATAATTGTTTTGCCTACTATACATTAACATCCATGTTCCTTTCAGATATCACAAACTAAGGAGTCTCAGGTTATATTCATATTTGGTCAGGCAACCTATAAGGAAAACCTGGAGCTGCTGGAAGTAGTGCTAGGGATCTAGTATGAGGTGTTCTCTTCTCCGTCTATACTGGGCCAATATTTCAGCATGGTGCTAGGCAGAATTTCCAGGGACATATCCTCTAATAAGGGATTTGAAAGTTAAAGCCCTGAGTACTTTTCATCAGTGGTGTTCTAGCTATGTTCAAATGTGGGTAATTATATTCTGCCAAGCTAAGTTCCCCCACAGTTTAAGTTGTAATCTTCACTTCCTGTTGTACAGTATTAAGCCTGTTGATAAATCATATAGTCAATGCTTGACCACACTTTGGTTCATTATGAAATATATTCAAGAGACCAAAAATCAATGACAGTCCAGTTTATTACAAAAAGATGATAACATAGAATAGGAAGAAAGGTTCAGTACAATACCAGTTTCTAGGAAGCCATCTCATGCAGTGTTGTTAAATTCACATTACACAGAAGGCGTGCTCCCAAAGTTACACATTTCAGCTAGCAGTATTTATAAAATTTTTCAAGTCACAAAATTCTTTATACATGACTAAAATCCATCCCATCAGTTTGTCCCAGTTTCTTAACTTTGTTTTGGTACTGATCTGTGAAAATGCTTCCCCAGTTTGTGCTGGGGCAGAATATGAATGTATATTGCTTTTGACAAGTTTCAGATTTTCTAATGCCAAAGCTGACTTCAGCTTTGCGAAGTATTATGGGATACTTAGCGTAAGTTTAAAGGGATTATAAATAAAAAGACACAGCCTGAATTGGACTATATAACTGCTAGAACTAATGTGTGTGTGTATGGATGGATGGATGGATGGATAGATAGATAGATAGATAGATAGATAATTGTGACAGTGCTGGGCAACAACAGCTGAGCCAGCACTCTGGTCACTAACTCCAATAAAACATTGCAGAATGAACAGGGGTAAGAAGAGCTGTGCCTAATTGGTGGGTGGAGGAGAGCTGGAAGGATAATTAAGCCATTAGGCAGAGGATACATAAAAGCCCAGAAAGGAAGTAGGAGGGGAGGGGGGGGGAGCAGGCAGAAGAGGAGAGAGATTGCTCTTCCCTGCTTGCTGCAGTAGCTGAGGGCTCCCTGAGACAGTAGGAGTACATTGTACAAGCACAGTGGGAACTGACACTGTAATTAAACTGTACTGAGTGTTTTACCAGCATAAAGTCTCTGAGTGGTTTGTGGACTTGAGTAAAAGCAGGAGCAAGTGGGCCCAGTAACAACAATGTAATTTTTATTGCTGTTGTGTGCTTAATGCATATTAATATATCAATTATTGGGATCAATAATACAATAATATCAGTAATACATATTGGCCAGCATATACTGATCAAAAACCCAATGTGCAGTTAAGTGCAGCTACATTTCAGCTAAAAGATGGTTGCACCTGTTTTGTTGAGTAAAGTGTATATATCACATATGTGGGGCTGGTAGTACCGCCTATTTTTAAGGTTGCCTGATTGTTCCCATTGTAAGACCCTGCTTTCAGTTACTTATAATTTTGCCAAACTTTAATCATTTGTGCTGATGTTTCTGCTATAGGCTGAATATTTTTGGAAAATTTCAGCCAAAGTGGTTCTATCACTTACCATGACACTGTCTGAAGACAGAATAATAATAAATATTCCATACCACCTTCTTTTCAAGGATTTTAAAGCATTTTAGAAATGGGAACTAGTTATTCCTCTCCCATTTTGCAAATGGGAAAACTGAGAGACAGATCATTTTGAATTTGCTGAAGATTGTGTACCAAGCCAGCAGTTGAATAAGGAACAGAACCAAGGTCTCCTGACCTTGGGCTCCATGCTGCAGCCAGCTCAAGATCAAACTGCTTTTTCCTGATAAGACAAAAAAAAGTAACGCTTTGTTCTGTTACAAGAGATGATAAATCTTTACATAATTGTTTACTATTGGTCACTTAACAGCCCTTTGTTCCTTTGGAAATATCATCCCTAATGGCTTTTTGGAAGGGAGGAATTGGATTGGGTGGGGAATGGTATTGGACATAAAACTGGTTTACACAACACTGTTAAAAGCTGCTGCAACTTCTACAAATGAAAACAAATGTAACTCCTCTGTGCGCTCATTGTCTAATCTGGCATTTTAAGGGATTGCTCATGCATTTTGATGCTTCTCTAGAGCATATAGGAACTCCAGAACCTTCAGAGTTACTTACCATTTGTATTATAGTGGCCCCTAATGACTCTCAAGGAGAGCAAAGCTGCACTGTGCTAGGGGCTGTACAGAACTGTAGTAAGAAGAGCTAACAGTGTGAATAGACACAGACAAAAGGGAATTAAGGAATACTATTATTCACAGTTTACAGGTGGAGAGCTGAGGCATAGAAAGAATAAGTGACTTAATGAGGTCAGTTAGGAAGTATGTGGTTAAGCTGGGACTTGAACCCAAATCTCCCAAGTACCAGTTGCCTGAATTACAGTACTAACCTTCTTCACAGTCATTCGTCTGCTGCACCACATGTTCTTCCTCTGCATAGATAAACCTGTGTAATGAGAAAAACTAGTTACAGGTTTCATGGAGAGAAGTGGGACTGTTTGTTCTTATGTGGTCCAGGCTAAACCATAATGAAAGTTTTGAGAAGGATTCCCCCTGGACTGAGCTGTACAGTGGTTGGAAAAGCCCCATAGCTTGTCAAGGCCATAAGTGGTCCAATGCTGCTCCCTGCCTGGAAGCTCTAGCATAGGCAATGTGGTGAGGGCAAGAAGATTTTTGAGGGTGGAGTTTGTGCATGTGGTGAGCTCTGTGGAGATTTTGTGCTGCTGGAAAGCAGTGTGTGGGCAGCTGTCACGAGGCTGCCCTAATTCAGAGCAGCCGTTGGCCCATGCTGCAACTCAGCATTTGGAGGGCACACGGGTGGCTTGAAGCCTCCAATAGACACAGCACAGAATCACAGCATACATTTGCTTTGGTTCATGTTCTAATACTTCACAAACTAGCTCACCCATTCAATTTCTGATGGCTCTTCAGAACATAGTGTTTCAAGGAACAAGGAGCAGTTTCAAGCCAATGATAAGTTCATACACATTAATACCCTGAGAGAGACTTAGATCACTAACTCCCAAAGCCAGCAGGAGGCATGTGCATCAATAAAATTTGTGTATGCTAAAATGTCTACCTTAAGGATTCAATTGATGTGAGGAAGAGTAACTATCTTCAGCATGTATTACTGGATGTGACGTATATCTGAATAAGTAGTCTTTATTCACAACAATAGCAAGGACATAGCAAATAGAACAGGGCAGGTGTCATGTAAGTATATACATATATAAATGCTTCTGCTTCCAGTAAAGGTCATCAGCAAGAAGCATTGATTTTGAATTACTTTAGGTTTTTATTTCCACTTTAAAAAAAAAAGCTGCTTATATATGGCTGGTACCTTCCTATGTCTATATTATCTAAAAAAAATACCTTGGATACCAAAGAACATGATTTTCATAGTGAGAAAACATTGGCATTGTTCATCTTAGTGATCCAATGTTTTTAGTTTTATAGTTTCAACTGTAAAATGTATTAATAGGCAAAACACTGGGAACATGATAGTTGACATTCTTACAAGAGTATTAATGGCATTGATCTAGGACTTCTGGATAACTCATTGTAAACAGCATATGTTAGTTTACAGTAGCTTGCAAATTTCCTGAACAGTGGGGAGAAGGAAACGCAGCAACAACGAAATTAGGAGTCCGATTTTCAAAAGTGTTCAGCACCCATAATAGGGTGACTAACTTTTTGAACAGATCTTTGCTTCCATTTAGGCATCTAGATGGAGCAGTCAGTGGCTCAGTCCTCATCAGCTCCTATAATAAGAAAAGCCAAAGAGGAGTTTGAAGAACGGCTAGCCAAAAACTCAAGAGGTAATAACAAAATGTTTTTTAAGTACATCAGAAGCAGGAAGCCTGCAAAAATACAAGTGGGGCCCCTCGATGATCGAGATACAAAGGAGCACTTAAAGATGATAAAGCCATTGCGGAGTAACTAAATGGATTCTTTGCTTCAGTCTTCACGGCTGAGGATGTTAGGGAGATTCCCAAACCTGAGCTGGCTTTTGTAGGTGACAAATCTGAGGAACTTTCACAGACTGAAGTGTCACTAGAGGAGGTTTTGGAATTAATTGATAAACTTAACATTAACAAGTCACCTGGACCGGATGGCATTCACCCAAGAGTTCTGCAAGAACTTAAATGTGAAGTTGCGGAACTATTAACTAGGGTTTGTAACCTGTCCTTTAAATCGACCTTTGTACACAATGACTGGAAGATAGCTAATGTAACGCCAATATTTAAAAAGTGCTCTATGGGTGATCCTGGCAATAACAGACCGGTAAATCTAACGTCGGTACCGGGCAAATTAGTCGAAACAAAAGTAAAGAATAAAATTGTCAGATACATAGAAGAACATAAATTGTTGGGCAAAAGTCAACATGGGAAATTGTGTCTTACTAATCTATTAGAGTTCTTTGAAAGGGTCAACAAACATGTGGACAAGGGGGATCCAGTGGACATAGTATACTTAGATTTTCAGAAAGCCTTTGACAAGTTCCCTCACCAAAGGCTCTAACATAAATTAAGTTGTCATGGGATAAGAGGGAAGGTCCTTTCATGGATTGAGAACTGGTTAAAAGACAGGGAACAAAGGGTAAGAATGAATGGTAAATTCTCCAAATGGAGAGGGGTAACTAGTGGTTTCCCCAAGGGTCAGTCCTAGGACCAATCCTATTCAACTTATTCATAAATGATCTGGAGAAAGGGGTAAAAAGTGAGGTGGCAAAGTTTGCAGATGATACTAAACTGCTCAAGATAGTTAAGACCAAAGCAGACTGTGAAGAACTTCAAAAAGATCTCACAAAACTAAGTGATTGGGCAACAAAAAGTCAAATGAAATTTAATGTGGATAAATGTAAAGTAATGCACATTGGAAAAAATAACCTCAACTATACATACAATATGATGGGGGCTAATTTAGCTGCAACAAATCAGGAAAAAGATCTTGGAGTCATTATGGATAGTTCTCTGAAGATGTCCACGCAGTGTGCAGAGGCGGTCAAAAAAGCAAACAGGATGTTAGGAATCATTAAAAAGGGGATAGAGAATAAGACTGAGAATATATTATTGCCCTTATATAAATCGATGGTATGCCTACATCTTGAATACTGCATACAGATGTGGTCTCCTCATCTCAAAAAAGATATACTGGCACTAGAAAAGGTTCAGAGAAGGGCGACTAAAATGATTAGGGGTTTGGAACGGGTCCCATATGAGGAGAGATTAAAGAGGCTAGGACTTTTCAACTTGGAAAAGAGGAGACTAAGGGGGAATATGATAGAGGTATATAAAATCATGAGTGATGTGGAGAAAGTAGATAAGTAAAAGTTATTTACTTATTCCCATAATACAAGGACTAGGGGTCACCAAATGAAATTAATAGGCAGCAGGTTTAAAACAAATAAAGGGAAGTTCTTCTTTACACAGTGCACAGTCAACTTGTGGAACTCCTTACGTGGAGGTAGTGAAGGCTAGGACTATAACAGTGTTTAAAAGAGAACTGGATAAATTCATGGAGGTTAAGTCCATTAATGGCAATTAGCCAGGATGGGTAAGGAATGGTATCCCTAGACTCTGTTTGTCAGAGGATGGAGATGGATGGTAGGAGAGAGATCACTCAATCATTACCTGTTAGATTCACTCCCTCTGGGGCAACTGGCATTGGTCACTGTTGGTAGACAGGATACTGGGCTAGATGGACCTTTGGTCTGACCCAGTACGGCCATTCTTATGTTCTTATTGTTTTAAAAATGTATTTTCTTTTCAGATGAGGATGTTAACCAACGTTTAAACAGCGTCCCTTTCGTTTTTACATATAAGGACAGTCTCAGATAAAATACTTGTCTTAAATATTGGTACATATGTAAATTTAGAGGTATTAATTTTACACAATATTAAAATGTATCAGTTAGTACTAAATAATTGAAAGCAAGAAAATTTGTATCCCCTGTACAACTTGTATCTGACAAAACACCTTAGTAGTGCAGGGAGGGAAGCAGAATGGGAGAAAGGAAGCCAAAGGAAAGCTGGCAGCATATCCAGGGAAACATTCCCATTAGCATCTTTAAAGTGACTGTCTGTTTGACTAGAAAGAAATGAATAAACACAGAATAATATAATAGCATATTAAGATTATGATGTTGCATTCTTTGTCTTAAATACAGACTTGGTAAAGGATAATGAAAGTCTTTATCTGCATGAGTTCAGAATTTTTGTATAAACTGAAATGTGCTGTCAATTGGTTTGTTTTTACAGGCTTGTCAAATTTGCCTGCACCATTGAAAGAGTCATTCCAGAGCACATGGAGATGGAACAAGTTGCAAGGAAGGTTTTGACTACTGAACTAGTAATGCTTGTGAGTGGTAAGTTCTGAAATAACAATTAATCACTACTGTTTCTTATAATGTTCTTGATAAAATGTACAATAATTTTCAAGCTGTATTGATAATTTGTTTTATATAGTACATTTGTATAAAAATATAAAAACTCAATGGGAGAAATTATTCTTTAATTCTCTTATAATAAATGGTGCTAAAATGAGGAAAATACGGATGTAAATTTAGTGTTGGTTCTTGGTTCTTGATAATAATGTATGCAATCATGTAGATGGAGGCTAGAATCATCCTGATTTTCAAAAAGGCTTTGTTATGAAGATCAGATAGAGGTTTTTATGTGTTATGATTTTAAGGTTGGTTTTGTACTTTTTGCAAAAAGCATTAATAGTTTGGCCTCGAGTCTGTTTCCAGTGATTTGGTTTTGCCGGTAGTAGCTGCCAAAGAGAATTTTTTTTAGCATTAATTAAATTTGTACTTTATTTTCTCCATTATTTTTTTTAAATAGAAGATCAAGAGTAACATTTTCACAAGTGCCTAACTCTCATTTTCAAAAGTGACTGAGGAGCCTAAGTGTCATTGATTTTCAGTGACATGTAAGCTCCTATGAGCCCAAGTCCCCTTGACTTTCAAATTTTACCATAGCACCTTTCAACTCCAACTCCCTCATTCCTTCTTTGGCCTGGTCTACACTAGGACTTTAATTCGAATTTAGCAGCGTTAATTCGAACTAACCGCTCAACCGTCCACACCAGGAAGCCATTTAATTTGAACTAGAGGGCTCTTTAGTTCGAATTCGGTACTCCACCCCGACAGGTGGAGTAACGCTAAATTCGACATGGCTAGCTCGAATTAGGCTAGGTGTGGATGCAAATATAACTTAGTAGCTCCGGGAGCTATCCCACAGTGCACCACTCTGTTGACGCTCTGGACAGCAGTCCAAGCTTGGATTCTCTGACCAGCCACACAGGAAATGACCCGGGAAAATTTGAATTCCTTTTCCTGTCTGGGCACTTTGAATCTGACGTCCTGGCTGGACATCGGGGCGAGCTCCGCAGCACCTGCAACGATGCAGAGCTCTCCAGCAGAGGAGTCCGGCCAATCCAAGAATAGAAAGAGGTGCCGCGTGAAAATCAAGGACCTGAGAGAAGGCTACCAAAAAGTCAGAGCGGCAAACGGACGCTCCGGAGCCCTTCCCCAGACATGCCACTTCTACGAGGCACTGCATGCCATTCTAGGTGGGTCTGCCACCACTGCCCCACCAGTGACCGTGGACTCAGTGGATGGCATAGTGAACCTGGACAGTTCCTCCTCGATGTTCGCCGATGGGGAAGATGAGGAAGGGTCTGTGGAGGACGGCGCAGGCGACAGCGAACACAATACCGCTTTCCCTGACAGCCAGGATCTCTTCATCACCCTCACAGAGATCCCCTACCAACCCTCCCCGGCCGTTAACCCAGACTCTGAATCAGGGGAAGGATCAGGCGGTAAGTGCTAGAAACATGTAAACATTTATTTTTTTATAAAACAGGTATAAAAAAATAGAAATACTATATATAAAATTTTCAATGAAAAACTATATGAAAAGTAGGTCCACACATATAGGGATTGAACAATAATCCTCCAGGGACAATTCAACAAAGGTCTCATTTAGGTCCTCGAAAAGCATCCGCAGGAGGTTCATGGGAAGAGGTGCCTTGTTGGGTGCTCCGTGGAAGCACACTCTTCCGCGCCAGGACATCCTTATGTAGATGGGAATCATCGCCTCCACAAGCATGGCCGCATATGGTCCTGGTCTCTGCAGGGCTTCCCTTAGCATCCGCTCTTTGTGACTCCGAGGGACCCGCATCAGGGTGATCTCGTTCATGAAATGCTGCATCTAATTAGGGCAATTAGTGTATTGTTACTGTTGTGAATGGTTGACTTTTACTTTGCATAACAATGACCCTCGCTTAACAGCCACGTGTTGTAGGCCACATAGGAAAAGCATACATTGATCTTTCCCGTGCACTGGCGGGAGTGGCTGGAAAAGGGTCAGAGTATATGATTTCCAGATTGCCTTTAGCGGGAGGGCACAGCTATCCATTAACTGATAAGCAGAATGTACTGTAAGGCTTACCAGGACTGTCTGCTAGACGGATTCAGCTGTCTCTCCCCACTTGTCCACTCTCCTGTGCAATGCCGCAGCCAATGAGAGCGTATTCCGAAATCTCGAACTTGTCCTGAGATCTCGTGAGACTTGTTGCCCTGTATGGTCTTGTTCAGAGAAACTGACTAGACTGTGTTCACTGTTCGCAAACATGTATCTGTTAAAGGAAATCAGTTACTTTTCCCATCACACAGCTTCGGCTCTTTCCCGGACTGCCCCGGCATCCCCCTCGCAGAGGCTGGCGCAGATTAGGTGGCGAAAGAAAAAGACTAGGAACGAGATGTTCGCGGAACTGATGGCATGCTCCAGAGCCGAGGCAGCAGAGCAGAGACAGTGGAGGGAGACCCTATGTCAACAGCATCGCACACACATCAAACGGGAGGACAGGTGGCGGCAGGAAGACCAGCAGGCGACTCAAACGCTGCTTGGGCTAATGAGGGAGCAAACGGACACGCTCCGGCGCCTTGTTGATGTTCTGCAGGACCGCAGGCAGGAGGACAGAGCCCCCCTGCAGTGTATCTGCAACCGCCCTCCCCCGCCAAGACGTCCTGCCCCCCCCTCACCCAAAAGTACAAGACGGAGGGGCGGTAGGGGCCGTGAGAACTGTCACTGCACCACTGCATAGCGCTAATGTACCACACACCTCTCACGCTATAAATTTGTAGAAGTGCTTCCCTTACAGGCTCACCCAGTCCCAAATCCAAGTTTCATCCCCCCACTGTGTATTAGATTATTAAAAGCTGTTTGCTGTTATTCACTGTTTCGGTCACGTCTTTCGTGTCAGAGGATTTTTTTGTGTATGGGGGGAGGGGAGGGGATTTATAATTGCACGGTATAGCCTACATTACCAGGGTACAGACTTGGGGCCATGATCAACTGCAGGGCACACACACACTGCAGTCAGTAGGCACCAGGGTCACTCTGTGTGGTGTATGCTGCCCCGGGTCATTCTGTGATGAGTATGCTTGTCCAGGGTCCTAGCGCCTGCCACCCCCTTAATGTTAAGGCACGCTGCCCTTACCATGCACTTCCACTGTAGCAACGAGCCTCTCCGCTGCCCTGAGCCCCAACAAGAGCCCTCATCCACGGACAGATACTCACCCTTCCCCCACACCCCTCACCCCTTCCTACGCCCAAACCCGCAGCCCACTGCCGTCATCCAAACCCCTATCCAAAGAAGGCACCACTCGCCCCTTCCTGCAAACCCACCCCTTCCTGCAATCCCTCCGCTTCATGCACAACCACTTGCAACCGTCCCCCACCCCAGAGACCTATGTAGGAGCAGGAGGATGTCATTCCTCTTTGGAACAAGCGGTCTGTACATCAGTGCACACCGTGCCCAGCACAGTATGCGTCCATGTTTCAACACCTGAACAAAAATGCAAAATAAAACAAAGATTTATTAATAATGAGTGTAACAATTAATTTGCTTTAAAACGTGCTTTGGAAGTGGGGGAAACTTGGAGAACGGGGTATGTAACCGCAGTTCGAAATCGACACATACAGACACAGGCCCAGGGTCAGTTTCTCTTGAAAGCAAGTGGAGAGTCATAGGTTACCCTGCTCTCCGAGGAAACTTGCTTTCAAAGCCTGCCGGATACACAGCGCTTCCCGCTGGGATATTCTCTCGGCACGGGTGTCTGGCTGAGCGTAAACTGCAGCCAGGCGATTTGCCTCAACCTCCCATCCGGACAAAAAGGTCTCGCCCTTGCTCTCACAGAGATTGTGTAGCACACAGCAAGCAGCAATAACTACGGGGATATTCTTTTCGCTGATGTCCGAGCGAGTCAGTAAGCTCCGCCGTCTCCCCTTGAGACGTCCGAAAGCACACTCCACCACCATTCTGCACTTGCTCAGCCGGTAGTTGAAGAGTTCCTTCTCTCTGTCCAAGGCGCCTGTATAGGGCTTCATGAGCCAGGGCATTAGCAGGTAGGCTGGGTCCCCGAGGATCACTGTAGGCATCTGCACATCCCCAACCATTATTTTGTGGTCCGGGAAGAAAGTACCTGCCTGGAGGCGTTTAAACAGACCAGAGTTCCTGAACACACGCGCGTCATGAACCTTGCCCGCCCACCCAACAAAGATGTTGGTAAAACGTCCCCTATGGTCTACCAGTGCTTGCAGCACCATTGAAAAGTAGCCCTTTCGGTTAATGTACTCGCTGGCCTGGTGGGCTGGTGCCAGGATAGGGATGTGAGTCCCATCTATAGCCCCACCGCAGTTTGGGAATCCCATCGCGGCGAAGCCATCTATGATGTCCTGGACGTTTCCGAGAGTCACTACCTTTGAGAGAAGTTGCTCAACGATTGCGTGGGCTACTTCAATCACAGCAACCCCCACGGTAGATTTGCCCACGCCAAAGTGGTTCGCTACTGACCGGTAGCTGTCTGGCGTTGCAAGTTTCCAGAGGGCTATGGCCACTCGCTTCTGCACAGTCAGGGCTGCTCGCATCCGGGTGTCCTGGCGCTTCAGGGCAGGGGACAGCAAGTCACAGAGTTCAAGGAAAGTGCCCTTACGCATCCTGAAGTTTCGCAGCCACTGTGATTCATCCCAGACCTGCAGCACTATGCGGTCCCACCAGTCCGTGCTTGTTTCCCGGGCCCAGAATCGCCATTCCACACCATGAACTTGACCCATTGCCACCATGATCTCCACTGCGCGGCGTACCCTGCTTTGTGAGAGGTCTGCGCCACTCTGTGAATTCCTGTCCTCACCGCGCTGCCAGAGCCTCCTCGCCCGATTTCTCAGCAGCTGACTGTGGAAGAGGTGGACGATAAGGTGCGAGGAGTTGACAACGGCCATAAGTGCAGCGATGATCGCAGCGGGCTCCATGCTCGCAGTGCTGTGGCGTACGCGCTGTAACTGACAAGAGAAGGGCGCGAACAGATTTCCCGCCGGCGCTTTCAGGGAGGGAGGGCGTGATTGACGGTTCAATGACAACAGTTACCCAAAAGCACCCTCAACACATTTTTCCCCCAGGAGGCATTGGGAGCTCTACCCAGGATTCCAATGGGCAGCGGGGACTGCGGGAACTGTGGGATAGCTTCCCACAGTGCACCACTTCCAAAGTCGACGCCAGCCCCGTTACTGTGGACTCAGAAATTCGAATTAGTGTATTTACTGTGGATACACAAATTCGACTTCATAAGGTCGAATCCACAAATTCGACTTAAGTAGATTCGAAATAGTCTTGTAGTGTAGACAAGGCTTTTGATTGTAATAGAATCTGATAAAGGTAAAAACACATGACAGAAGTTCTCTTAAATGGCTTTAGGAAAAAGAAAAGAGTCAATGTAAGTGGAAACTTTCAAGTTTCAGGTTTTCTTGTTACTCCATCTTTTTAAAGTTCCTGGCATGGATTTTTTAACATCCAATGTTTGGGTTTATCCTAAACTCCAGCGGTGGTATATTTCATAACTGAGTGCTGACAGTGGTAAAACAGAAGGAAGCAAAGGGAGAAAAATGAGTTGCTTTAATGTGTAGGTTGAGTTCAAATAAAATTTGAACTGCCCAGTAGATGAATAGCAAAATGTTAACTAAGTGGGCAAAGTGAGCAAAATTCTTCCAGCCAAAGCACCTAAGGCTTAGAGAATGTTTCAGATGATAGCTATATGACCAAGTGGATAGACTAATATGAAGACTTTTGTTTTTCTTTACTATCCTCATTAACAATAGGCAAGCAGATGTATTGTTCTGAGATAAATTCCTATAATTGAACAACAATTTGTGGTCTTGTCTTCACTGATGTTTTAAGCTTAAGATATAACTCAAGTTTTGCACCCTAACTTGACTTGCATCCACATACAAAAATCTTTATCTCAAGTTAAGTGGGTGTTTTAAGCTTGAGGTGGCTTGACATTTAGGAGGCGTGGGTTGATGATCGAGTGCTTTTGAAGCTCAAGGTAGTAATGTAGTGGAGACTCAGCTGCAGTCCACTCTAATGCATGGAATCCCCAGTGACTTCCCAAAATTCCTGCCAGGGTGTATTGGTTAGGTCTTTCCCTTCTACCTCCAGACTGGAAATTATCCCCGTTTATAAATGCACAGCCTTGCATGTATCTCTTTGCACCTGGAGCATTTGTTCCAGCTTTGCTATTATACTTGGTGGGTCAGATGGTGACTGGGCAGAAATCTTCCTCCCAGTGTGTGGCTATCTGGCCTGAGACTAATACCAAATTGCTTGTTCGGGTGTGGTGCATTCCCAGAAGGACGTATGGTATTGAGGCCCAAGATTTGAAATCAGCAGGTTTATGATGATATATCTAAAATACTGTCTGAGGAAGGTGGTCAACTGGACAGTTCAATAGTGCTGTCCATCACTGGGGAATGGACTGGAACTCTCAGGCCAGTGAAATCCCAATGAGCTCACTGTCCTCTTCAGCACCCTTTGTATGGAGCTCTTCTATGCCCTGAACAGCTCAAGGGCACCTGAGCAAGTTCCAGGGTGACAACAAAGGAGGAGCTGGAACTGAGGTCCCCACTGGCAACAGCAGTCTTGAGTGAAGCAGAGCCGATGCTTACCACTGGGGGCCACAGCACTCTGCCTAGACCCAGGACTCTGATTAGGAGACACAGGAATGGGATGTAGATGAAGCGGCAGATGCATGAGCATGATCTCAACCAGGTAAGGACTTGATTCCCCATTGTTATTGTTCTGAGGCAGTGATATAAGGTGCCTGTCATTGCATGTGTAGGACCAATCTGAAATGTGAGATGTAGAGGGTGGGCAAAAGTCCGATGTAGCTTCTCTTCTAGATGTGGCAACCACAGTTTACATTCACTCCTGGTATCCATTTCCACCATCCCACCCCTCTGCACTCAGAGGGTAGACTTCAGGTACTGCCATGTCCACCATTCCCTTCTGGGCATGAGGTCCTGCAATAAGTTATTCAGTGAACACCAATTCCACGCAGGTGACAAGAAGTTTCAGAAACATTTTCCTGAAATACCCCATGAAAGTTTGTAAGGTGTGGCTTGGAATAATGCAGTTCTAAGAAGCAGGGGAAATGCCCCCATAAAACAAACACCTTCACTCAAGTCAGTAGTGCAAGAATGTGCACTCAGTGGCTGATGGATGGTTTGAGTTAGCCTTTGCAGCATGGCTGCTCTTACTCAAGCTATGCTAGCTCAAGTGGAGCACCCTGAGAGTACTTATGTTAATGCAATGAAGACAAGCCCTGTTCCTACAGCTTTGAAAAATCCCAGCACAATCTGTGTAATGTCACCATCCTCACTTTACACTACCAAGATACACTGTGAGCATGCAATTTTTAGGTTTTCATTGCCACAAGTATTGCTGACAGCAAATGCATCATTAACACAAAGTAAATAAGTAATGATATTTTCTTCTTTTTAGTGTTCTGACTAGTTGCATTGGCCATAAGTTTTATATTGCTACCAAATCACAAGATTCAGTGACAACAGTTGTCACACATCCTTAGCAAAGAGTAGAAACTAAAATTCTTTTAAACAGAAAAAGGAAGGGTTTTCCTGTAAAAATGTTCTTTAAAAGTATATTTCCAGTAGCAATTTAATGCACACCACACTGTGTCCAAGAAGGTAAATCATCATTATTTCATACTGCAAAATAATCTGAGCATTTCATATTCTCCATAGTTTTAAGGGCTGGTTTATGGCCCCGTTTTTGTTTATCCAGCGTCCAATACGTCTCTCTACATTTCACTTTTCCAGAAATTCATCTTCATTCTTCAGAAAAAAGAACTTTTGTTTAAATCATTTATTACACTTCAGTGTAATTTTATTTTTCATTGGAGTTCTCAGATAGAAAACAGTTGATAGTAAGACAATGGAAAAAACAAATGCATGCCAGGAAATCTAGATTAGCATATAAAATACAGACTGGGCATATACTTCATGTACGTTTAATAATGTGCATTATGATTGTTCAAAAGCCAAAGATCAGAAAATTTTATGAATAAATAAATGTGTAGGCATTTGCAATGGAATGGATATCAAGATCGAACAAATATTCAGCTTTTTTTTTTTTAAACATTGCCTTTCTAACAAAGACATCATCTTCAGGTTAGCTATAAACATGACACATTCTAGATAATGGTCAAGCATCGCTATTTACATAAGGTCTTCCCACTTCACTGCAAATTATTTGAAACTAAAAATGATTAGGTATAATTTTTAGTAGCTGAAAATGCAGGACTTTGTGACTGTAGCATATTGACTGTTTTAGACCAATATCTGATAACATGAAAACTGTATAACAACTCATGTGAACTAGGTATGGTTCATTAAGCTATCAACAGTATCAGCACAGAATTGTGTGACCATCAATGACTTCCAAGTTAGCACTAATAGTAGTTGCTGTTGATGATGCCAAATACAGTTCAGGCATGAAATATTTCATGTCATTCTACAAGTATTTCCAAATGCTTGAACTTACTTAGTTTGAGGTAAAAATGGTTCTTGACACCTTGAAGAATCTGAAGTTATGGCTAGTGTTACAAAAAGAATATTCTGCCAGAATTTGATTCACCATTATTGTTAACATTTGGCATTCGAAACAGCACACAAGGATATCAGGCCAAACATATATATTGTAAAAACTCAGTGTTTCCCACTGTAGATTTTTGTGATGTCTTACCAGGTTTCACACACTTCATTAATTAATACCCCTTCACCAGATGTGTCCCTATTTAAAAGTCTAAAAACAACTCTGCAGTTGTCAGCTTACCATTTGCTAGGGATCCTACAGATGAGTTTATGGCAACCACTGCGCTGCTGCCTTCAAGGTTTATACTCAGTCATTGGTTACACTGTGCAATATGTGTGTTTACTTTGAGGTGCCTGCATCAGGGATGATGCTTGGGACTATCACTAGTAACAGAACAAAAGGTGGTGTAATGCAAAGAGAGAGAGTGATATCCAGTGAATGGCACCTAAAAGTTATATTTCAAGGCAGCGAACAGATGGTCTATGAAAGACTAAAATCCCTCCTCGTTTGCCAAGTGTTGTATGTCCCTGATAAGCCTTTGGCTCCAAAAGGGGAAAAATCCTAGCCAGTGAGAAGGCACCTCCAGGGGAATGGTTTATGCTGCAGAAATCACTGTTCTGTGAGAATTTAAATCTCTTATTGCTAAGATTTTTACCCAAGGCTTTTTGGTATAGTTAGGGGAGAGATACACTAAATTGAACAGCCTGATTGAACATTTATCCTAACAATTGATAAAACCATCAGATTAGTCAAAGTGAAACCACATGATTGGCAGGGCAGAGAATATTGTGATGAACCTGATTATTTATTAAATAAATGATAATCTATTGGACCAAATCTTGCCCTCGGATGTATCCTTGCAACTGCTATTGATGTGAATAGGATCAGAATTTGGCCCAGGTGCAGTAGTGCTTTTCATCCACCCCACCCCACCCCCTGTCCAAATCACATTGTTTTACTGAATAGATGAATACAGCACCATTGAAGCAGTCAGCTCTTAATACATGCGTATATTAGTACTAATCATTGGCCCCCAGTACCCTTCCATTATACAGTCCCATTTCATGAATCCATTATATTAACAGTTCTCATTAAAAAACAGTTCTCTAATATAATTTATTCCATTTATTCTAGGTAGCTTATTAGTTTTAGTATATGTGGCATATCTAGATTCTCATGCACAACGTTGTCATATCTTGACAAGTTGTCAGTGTGTTTGAAAAGGATGAAGGGCTGAATCTTCCAGTTCCATAGTCTGTCTCCATATTAACAAAACAGATAATGGTTTAGTCTTAGTGGATAGCTGGTGCATAATGCACCTTGCAGAAGATTGCTACAAAATTGTCACAATTCTGGATATCTCTGCCTCTAGGGAAGATGAGTTTTTAATTTTCCAGTCTTCATCTAAGAGTCTCGAGGAAACCAGCAAAGGGAAAATCATCAAGTATTATCAGCTTGGGTTCAGCTTCATCTTTCTACTATTCAAACAAAATAGCATAAGATCTTGCTGACAATCTTATAGGCATAATAATAAACCTGTTAGGTTTTTTTTTCCTTGGGACAATTTTTTTTCATGATCCATTAACCTTAGTGTCCCATGGAAAATAACTAAAGCATTTTTATGTGCCAAAATTTACTCTCATATAGTTGTCTTAAACAAGAGATGCAAGAAGTAACCACTACCAGCACATGAAGGGGTCAAATTTCACAATGGGATAAGGTTTAGGGAAGCAATTATATGCAACTTTGATTGCTTTTTAGACAAAGACATACCTTCCAATCCCTTCCCCCATCTCAGCAAGGGGGATGGCTGGGGGAAAATGTTTGTTTGGACTGGCAGAGGAAAGACAACCTTGGGGGCCCTGAATGGAATCAGAAAGAGGGAGAGCAGGTTTTGCTGCTCTGGAGCTTTCCCCTCATCCACCAACAATGCATTTGGAGAGGGAAGGAGGAGAGATTTCTCCACCTCTTCCCGTTGCAATTGGCTAGGTAGGTGTATGTGGATGGGGGAAGCAAGATCTGATTGTTTCTTGTGCTCCACCACCCCCTTTCTGTATGCCTTCAGGGTGTTTGGTAGCCATTTTGCTGCAGTTGCTGCTCAACCCGTCTGCCCTATAACTCTATATAGTTTGTACTGCATTTCTAAGATGCAGTGGTGCTGACCAACTGTCAGTTTCTGGAATAGGGAAAGATGTTTTCCTTGAGGCAAAGCAGACAAGATACCCTTAATTTTATTTTTTCACTTTCCTTGGGGGGTGTGAATCTGTTTTTAGGTTAGTATGGAGTAAAGAAGGGATTTAAAAATTATACAGTACAGACCTATTTATGCGCAAATCCGCTTAATGCGCAGTAGTGCCATGCCTCCCAGTGCTACCTATTTAACAAGCAAGACTCATTAACATGCGGTAGGGGAACTTGCTATGTAGCGCTACAGATTTGCTCACTAATTCACTGGCATAGAAATTGATAGGAAATGCGGAGCGGAAACGTGTTGTACGTCTTTACCGCCAACGGGGGGTGGGTGGGAGGAAGGGGCAGCAATATTAAAGCACTGCTGCAGCAAAAGACCCAGCAGTGCTGTAAGGTTCCTGCCCCTTTTGCCTCCCCTTGGCCACCAATGGGTGGGGGGAGGGAAAAGGGAGCAGCTGCCCCGGGGCCGGTGATTTAAAAGGGTCTGGGGTTCCAGACACCACTACTGCACCAGCGGCGTCCGGAGCCCCGGGCCCTTTACATCACCACGGGAACCCCGGGCAGCACGGACCAGGCGGCCTGGAAGGGCTGGCTGGGGGATGCTGACCCCTAGCCCTGCCTCTTCTGCCTGAGCCCCCGCCCCTTCCGAGGGCCAGAGCCGCCCCTGCCCCGTATCGGTAAGTGTCCTGAGTTACTTTCACCCCTGTGTAGTAATAATAATGTTTTAATTAGATTACACATTTGAATTTGAATTTATATTCTTACAAAGCGCTGTTAACAGCTAGGCCTGCAGTATTTGGGACGCTGTGAATACATATGTAATCCTAGATAATTATACATGTATATATATAGGTATCTTAAGATATTTCAGCATGGCCCTCTTAACCCATGGTCTGTTAACACACGGTCATGACAGCTTGACTCCCAACATCCGCGCGTAAACAGGTCTGTACTCTACATTTGTAAGTGCTGGTTGTGATTTTTGTCAGCTTGTGACAAGGACAGCTCAGAGGCTCAAAGGGGCCAGCTGCCACAGGTGGTCATGAGTAAGAGGGAGAAGGAGAAACCCTCTTTGGTCTTCACAGACTGGGGCATACTTTGTGTATACTCTCATTGCCACTTACAGGGAGAGATTGGGATGACTGCGATAGAGGCTGAATCTTAGGGTTGAGGTGAAAGGAGGATTAACTCTTAATATGTTTATTTGGCATGGAGACTGTTAATATTGCACTGGACCCAAGTAAATATTTTGGAGAAGAGCTATCCTACCCTTTAATGAGAAAAGTTAATAAAGTTGAAACCTTCCACTTTAAAGATGCATCCCTGTGTCTGCGTTTTATTCTCTTGCATGTCCTTATCAAGCTGCCTCTAGAGAAGTCAAGACTAACTGTAGCTGAGTCACAAAGTATAGAAACCACATTGTAACTTTAACATCCGTGGAGGAAGAACTTTAGAAAGGTCTGGGTATATTTAAATTTCAAAATTAGCTGTAACTTCCAGGGCCGGCTCCAGGGGTTTTGCTGCCCCAAGCACCTGCTTGATAAGCTGGTGCCTGGAGCCGGCTCTGGTAACTTCTCAGGGAGAAGAGCTTCCACAGCATGGATCGGTAAACAAAAACTTTTGCTCAGTTTGGAATGAGGGTGGG
Organism: Mauremys mutica; assembly: GCF_020497125.1. Classification (NCBI taxonomy): domain Eukaryota; kingdom Metazoa; phylum Chordata; order Testudines; family Geoemydidae; genus Mauremys; species Mauremys mutica. The sequence goes on along the minus strand of NC_059080.1, from coordinate 30,896,604 downwards.
AAAAGCAAACAAAATACTAGGATGTATAAAAATGGGATGGAAAAGAACACTGAAAATATCGTAATGTCATTATATAAATCAATCACACACCCTCACCTGGAATACGCTGTTCAGTTCCAGTCACCATGTGATATAACAGAAGTCAAAAAGATTTGTGGGTAGCAAAAATGATTAGACAGAGTTTTGTATGAGGAAAGGCTGGGACTCTTTGGAGAGGAGAAGGTGTGATACAGGTATACAAAATAATGAATGATTTAGAAAAGACAGATAGAGGATTCCTATTTACTTAGTAAAAGAACAAAGAGTCTTTCAGTGAAATTGAAGGGTAACGAACAAAAACTGATGAAAGGAAATAGTTTGTTTTAACACAGTGTATAATTAACCTGTGACACTCACTGATTGAAGATATCATTTATACCAAGAGCTTAATGGGATTCAGAAAAGGATTATCTATCTATCGATCGATCGATCAATAATGAAAACATTGGCGGTTGCATTACATATGAGCTTTGTTTCCTTTTTTCTGGCAAGACCAATAATCTACCACCAAATGAGCAATGAAGTCAAGAGGCTTGTATCCTCTCTTGAATCCCCCCTTGCTGTAAATGAGTGTATCCAGGTTACCCATCAGCTGCAAAGTTGATCTTAACAAAGCATTAACTCCTGGGCTCCGGTTATCTGGTGTCAGGTAGGGAAGGGATTCATGACATGCCTTCTCTGGAGGTCTGACTCTATCTCTACCACTGGGCTGTGTGTATATGAGAAAAACATCACTTGTCTGTAGGATAACATTCTCTCTCTTCACCAGGGACCAGTTCCTTTCTCCATGGTGGCTGTAAGTCAGGTGTCCTCCAATATCCATGGCCATCCCCTGAAAAGTATCCTGTATTACAGGCAGCAACCTCACAGCTGCTGCACACATATCTTAGTTTTTTCCCACTCCTGGTTAGGAATCACATATTATTCAGTATTCTTAACTGCCTCATTTTCCCTACTTTTGCTTGAGTTCTTAGCCACAATACACTCAGCTCTGCCTCAGTTTCCCCAATTTTGGCAGGGATCTCAGCCACAGACTCTGCTACCTCTTTGCAGCTGTTAATCTGGGAATGAGAGGGGCACAAGAGAGGAGGGACATGTTTTTTTATTACCCTTCCCCAGGTCTGCAGAGGCCAATGGTTTATTGGCGTTTCACCTGCTGAGGTGATGATTTCTCCCCCAGTCGTCATCTCTCCCAGTCCCTGAAGGAGAGGGGCGATCCTTAAAGGTACCAGTACCCTTTTTTCTGCCAGCCAGACAAAGCCCCCCCAGCCTTTGAGGTTGTGGGGGGATGCATTCTCCACAACAACAACATAAACATGACCAAACAATTGTCATACTGTCAGGAAAAAAAGAGACCTTTAGAAAAACAAGCTAAAAGTAACTTGAGACCTTTTTTTTTATAGTAGTGAAACGCCTGGTTATTAATTCCTTCCTATATCAGATTTAGAAAGAAAATGTAAAGCTCGTTATTATTATTCAAAATAAGCCACTATAAACATTGGGAGTAAGCCAGAAAGTTTTGTCTTAGCTAACTAAAGGTCATGCTTCGTCGACTACTATTTTCAAAGATTTGGTAGAGGTAAGAAGGAAACATAATAAAGATATAAATAACTCTCAGCAGTGTATGAAAAACATCCCACTGCTGGAGAAGAATAATTTGCAAAAAAAGTGGAGAAAAAGTGTTTGCTTGATTTTTGTGTGTGTGAAAATACAGGTTTTTAGGTGATCTTTGTGGAAAGGGAACTGGAATGGTGGGGGGGGTGAGAGAGAGGAATGGAATTTACAGAGAGTCATTAAGGGTATGTCTACCCACTTTAATTGAAAACCCATACCTGGCCCATGCCAGCTGACTTGGGCTCGGGCTAGGGGTCTGTTTAATTGTGGTGTAGACATTCAGGCTCTAGGATCTTGTGAGGTGGAAGCAACTTAGATCGAGCCCCATGAGCTTGAGTCAGCTGCCGGGGCCAGGTTTCTAATTGCACTCTAGACATACCCTAACGCCTGGTCTAAACTGGTGGGGGGAATCGTTCTAAGTTACACAACTTCAGCTATGTGAATAACGTAGCTGAAGTCGACATACTTAGATTGACTTACCGTGGTGTCTTCACCTCAGTGAGTCGACTGCTGCTGCTCCCCCGTCAACTCCGCCTGCGCCTCTCACAGTGGTGGAGTACAGAAGTTGATGGGAGAGCGCTTGGGAGTCGATTTATTGTGTCTAGACAAGACATGATAAATCGACCCCCGCTGGATCGAGCGCTGCCCACCAATCCGGTGGGTAGTGTAGACATACCCTAGGACTTTTACGTAGTATTGGAATTAAGTAAAGGACGGCTTTGTATTTCCATGGTGTGATTGTATCTTGCTCATTTATAGATCCCCATTCCTGGTGAGCTACATTAATCAGATGTCCCTCCAGCTTTTCTTCATTATAGTTAAGCAGCCAAAATACTCAAATTGTTTGTATCTGGGGAGATGACCATTGTAGCAGCTAAAATAAATCACTGCAACATGGCAGCCTTAAGGAATATGAGAGATTGCTAAACCAATATACACCTCTACCCTGATATAATGCTGTCCTCGGGAGCCAAAAAATCTTACCGCATTATAGGTGAAACTGCGTTATATCAAACTTGCTTTGATCCACCAGAGTGCACAGCCCTGTCCCCCCGGAGCACTGCTTTACCGCGTTATATCTGAATTTGTGTTATATCGGGTCACGTTATATCGGGGTAGAGGTGTAACAGCGATTAGAATAAGTTTTACAAGCAATTTTGTTTTAAAATTACATATTTTGATTAATATTAAACATGAACCCATCATGTGGGGGCTAAACTGTAAAGGATTTAATTTTGTTTGTCAGGGCTGAGAAGACGTATCCTTCACGTTACTTAATATCAGAGCTGGGATTAGAATTTATTGAACAAAATCATTAGTTCTAATCCCAGTTCTGACTTTGAACCACAGCACCTAGTTTCAGGGAGTTCAACTGGTATTTGTTTTGATTTGGGTCAAGGTTGGGTTCAGTTCCAGTTCAAGCTGCCAAAAACAAACAAACAAACAAACAAAAAAGTTTGATTATCATTTTGAAACAGTTCAAATCAAATTTCAGTCTTAGTGAAAAAAAGTGAGTTGAAAGTTAGTTTAAACTATTTTGATTTTTGACCATTTTTTTTAACTTTAACTTTTCATGGATTTTCTAGAGCTTTTTTGTAATGAGACAAACACAATTATTTTATGAATAATTTGAGTGAACTAATATTTGCTCTGTCATATAACACCACTATGGTAAAGGATAAATTTAGCTTTGGGGTATGGGTCCTGCTTAAATAGGGCAGCTATAGTGAGGAGCTGCTCTAGGGGTGTTAGACTAGATGACCTCTTGAGACCCCTTCCAACCCTGATATTCTATGATTCTATCCCTGGGACACCCTGCTGCCTCATGTGTAGGGCCTTACCAAATTCACCCTCCATTTTGGTCAACTCAGAGTCATAAGATTTTTTAAATTGTAAATTTCATGATTTCAGCTATTTACATCTGAAAGTTCATGGTGGTGTAATTGTAGGGGTCCTGACTCAATAAGGAGTTGTGGAGGGGTCGCAAGGTCATTGTATGAGGATTGCAGTGCTGCTGTCCTTACTTCTGCACTGCTGCTGGCGGCAGCACTGCCTCCAGAGCTGGGCAGCTGGAGAGAAGCAGCTGTTGGCCCGGAGCTCAGCTCTGTGGGCAGAGTTGCCAACGAGCCGTAACGCGGAAGTAAGGATGGCATCATATGGTATTGCCTCCCTTATTTCTGCACTGCTGCCTGTGGAGCTGGACTCTCAGTCAGCAGCTGCCACTCTCTGGACATCCAGCTCTGAAGGCAGCAATGCAGAAGTAAAGGTGGCATGATATGATATTGCCACCCTTACTGCTGTGCTGCTGCTGGTGGGGCACTGGCTTTAGAGCTGGGCACCTGGCCAACAGCCACCACTCTCCAGCCACCCAACTCTGAAGGCAGCACAGAAGTGAATGTGGCAAAACTGCGACCCCACTAAAATAACCTTGTGACCACCCCCACCCCCCAGCAACTCCCTTTTGGGTCAGGACCCCCAATTTATGAAACAGTGGTCTCCCCTGTAAAAATTTGTATATTATAGGGTAAAAGCACACAAAAAACCAGAATTCATGGTGGGGAGACCAGATTCATGGTCCATGATGCATTTTTCATAGCCATGAATTTGGTAGGGCCATACTCATGTGCTCTGCAGGCAGCTCCTAATATTCTCTTCTTCCTCCCCGCTCTTGTGGGATGGCTTCCTCCTACCCTCTTCCTCTTCTCATTTTACTCAGGCAGGCCCTTCTGGTAGCAATCACATGCCTATTTGTTTTGTTTTGTTTTATAATGAAAATAAGATCACAGTAGTTTTGAAATACTGAGTTTTTTAAAAAGCTAAACCTTTATTTTAACCCATAAGCTGATATTTTCCCCAGTTCAGTTCTGTTTCTGTAAGTAGGACAAAATTATTGTTCAGGTATGTTTCCAGTTCAATAAAAAATATCAGTTTGAACTACTTTTCGGGTTCCAGCTTAACTCCCTGCCTAATTCTTCAAGAGAGAAATCCTGACCTCACCTGCTTTTGCTCTAGAGCCCATTTCAGTGTATGAATCAAGTCTCTGGCTGTCGTGGTTCTTCATGAAACGTTTTCCCCTATGTTGTCCCAGTACTTAAGGGGATATATCTCAGGAACACTTGCTAGGATAGTTCAGAAGGCAAATAGAGGACTGGATTTTTTGTCTTGCAAGCCCCAACATTAGTGAATCTTTTCAGAGGCTCAGCCACCAGTTCTGCTTTTTCCAATTGCTCAATTTCCTGTAAATCCAGAACTGGACCATATTTCAGATAACTATTAGAAATAAACCCCCAGTGAGAACTACACTGACTGTTTTTTTCACGTCATCTTTTTTTAAACACTGTGGTCCAAATTCTGTCTTCACAATAAGCACACAATTCCCATTCACTCCTGTAGGAGCTGGGCAAATGTATTGGCCCAGTCTCTGGAGAGGTTATTACTTTAAGTGCCAATGATCTTCATTCATACTTCATCCAAAGCAATTCCGAAGATGTATTATGACAAAGGAAAATTGTAGTTGGACATAATCCAATTTGCTGTTGCTTGAAAGTAAAAATGAGAAAACATCAACCATAAAAAGGACAATGATTTTTCTCCATAGTTCTCATGACATGAGGGAATGGGAAAAAAACATCTGGAGTTATCTATGAATCCAGACATACAAACCTGAAAGCTCCTGTGTTGGTTCATTACACCCATTATCTGTCTTCATTTCCTGGCCTTTTTCAACTGAATCATTCAATATCTCCTTCTGGACTCCTGTTATGCTCTGCTTCATTAACTGCTAATGAGTTGAGATGCAATACAACATATCTTTATTTTTTTTCTGTTTTCCTACACATGTTCTTTCCATCTTCCTGTATTTGTTCCTTGTATTTACTCGGGCATCTTTTAAGAAAAAGCTCCATAGTTCACTGAGATTGTTTGTCCTAATGTTAGCTGTAATAGATTTAATTATATCCTTACTTTTTTAAGATAATTTGTGGTGGAAAAGGAACAATGTCTGATACTTTTTCAGTCATAATGACCTTCTCCTCCTAGCCCCTATTTTTCGTATGCCTTTACACAGTGTTGTAATTGAAAGAGACATGCTCTAGTGATCTGAGAATAGGACTGGAAGCCAAGAACGTCTGTGTTCTAATCCCATGTCTGACATTCACCATTGCTGGAGATAACTTACCTTCCATGAAAAAGGAGTTGTGGGAACTAATTAAAGTTTGTGCTGTGTTTTAATGATGCAAAACACAAAGTAATACTTCACACAAATTGTTGAGAGTAGACAAGTACCTTGGATAGTAAAATACATAGTTATCTACATTTTAAAAAGATGTAAAGATTAATGATTAAATCATTCTAAATGTCCATGAGTTTCAGAAAGTTTCAATGTTCTGAGGTAAAAATGGCTCATCATACTGTATTTGTCAACAGTATGTCTGCCAATAGTAAGTTGTCTCTAAACTGCAATTTGAACGTATGAGGTTGGATAACATTCAATTATCTATTGTTTAATGTTACTTAGCAGAACAACCAAGGAGCAAAGTTTCATAACCATACACCATATTTAAAATATAATTGATATTGGACAACATTGATTTCTGGTGTAACTTACTTCTCCATTGTTGTGCACCTTGTGTTGTCATTTACAACTATGCAAAGGAGGTGTAAACGGCCTCTTCTCTTGACTTTGCACATGTGTAAATGACTACAAAAGGAGCAAAGCAATGGAGAATCAGGCTCAATGACATCAGTGGATATATTCCAGGGATGAGTTTAGCACTTCTTTTTTCCTCCACTTTTAAATCTCAGCAGAATACTAAGCATAAGTGGGCTGGAGAGTTTGACTTGACCCTGTCTGGGTACAACTAATTTAATTCTCCACCATTACAAGGCCCTCTGAATTTGGTGCACCTCAATCCCTCCTATTCTCTGCCTGTAGCATGTAATAGTTTTGTCTCTTGAGGTCTGTAATACTTTGGTCTAATTTTGATTGTTGGATTTAGCGTGCAGGTGTTGGTGGCCTGTGATATACAGGAGGTCAGACTAGATGATCTGGTGGTCCCTTCTGTCCTTAAACTCTGTGTAAGGAGATCCAGCAGACATGCTCTGAGCATGCCTAAACCTGCACAGATGACAAATTATGGTGATGTCAGCAATGCTCTTAGAACCTTTAGGCCCAATGGTTAGAGCAGTCTGCTGAGATGTGGAAGACCCAGGTTCATATCGCCGCTCTGCTTTAAGCCAAGTTCAAATGCCTGTTCCACATCAGACAGGGTGGGGATTTGAATATCCTCGAGAGTGTTCTAACCACTGGGATAAAGGTTATAAGGAGCATGGGTAAGAGGAGTATGAGCTTCTTCCTTCCATCTTTTTTTTTTTGGAAGAAATCACTTACCTGGTTTAGACACTGAAATCCAGGAAAGGATTCACAGCGGTGAGTGGAGGTGCATCCTTCCAGACCAACTAAGACCATTTGGGTGGGGCTTAGGACATATCCCTCTCCTCAGCATCACCCGTTGTCTAGCATAGGCAGCTCCCTACTCAGTATGTTGGCTTTTGTGAATCCCATTCTCAGGCGTCTAATGCTCCGTGTGCATTGTATAGGAAGCCTGGGTGACTGGTTCAGGATTGTGAATTCCATTAGCTAGCAAGGCACCTGGAAGTCCCCCTTGTGAATCCCACCTCTAGTGGCATTTTCAAATCACCCAGATGCCCATGTGCATCTTTAGGCACCTAAACATATTTAAAAATCTGGACTTAAGAGGTTTGATTTTCAAAAATATCCAGCAACTCCTACTTCTGAAAATGTATCCTACTCTATATGATCTGAATATAAAAGTTGCACTTTTACATTTTATAGGTTACATTTGTATTTATATGTTGCTCAGATTTCTGTAATTGGAAAGAAATTCACAGGCTGAAGAATTTTCTCTCAGATCATGCTACTGTGATGCATTAGACTACTGCAATGGTCCCTAAATGGCTACACTTTAAATAAGCTTGGGAACTGAAACTGCTCACCTTTTAACCAGGGGCTTTTACCATTAGTCTATGACGGCAGTGCTCCAAAATCTTCGCTAGCTGTTTGGGACCTCTCTGTTTGGGAGTAGAATTTATGGTGTTTTGACTTATAAAGACCTAAATGGCTTGCGACCCATCTATTTTCCTGTACCCTGAGAGACACTCAAGTGAAAACATTCAAGTTTAATCCCCCATGATTTATAAGAGAAAAGGGGTTTTCTCTGGGGACTCTTGCATTTAGAGATGAACTCCCCTTGAGCTTAAATAGTCCATATTTTTTAAGGCATTCCATCTTTTGCGTGATCATTTGGGAAAAGACTGAGGTGTATGGTTTTATGGTATTTGAGACTTTTCTGTCAGCTATAATGCGCACCTCTCTTTGGGTGACTACTTTCTGGTGTTAGGTGGCATGTTCTTCTACATCTGCTACTGCTGTTTTTGTTTTTAGTATAGATTATAATTTTAATTTTAGGCTGTAGGTAGGCTACCTGATAATCAGAATCTATGTTTTGAGAGTTGAAATTGAAATATTTACAATTGCATTATAATAAAATGAATATCAAGAAACTTTCCCCGGATTACAATATCGGCTATGCAATAACATGCTAAGAAAAACCACTTAAATATGCAAGAGTGTAAAACATTTCAGTCCATAAATATGTATTCTGTTTATGTTAAACTCATAAATGTCATGCTAGAAAAGGCTTTCTAAAATTATACCCTAACTTTTGTAGAAGGCACTACAAAAAAAACTAGTTTTACATAGATATCAACAGCTCCAAATATTTACTCTCCTGATAGTGTTCAGTGATGTTAATAGCATGGAAAAGATGGGATTGGAAGAGTTCTAGTAACAGGAGGAGGTAATAGTTTTAGACTGCAATATTCTGAAACTTGCTTTTTAGCTTTTTACAGTCCATGCTTTTCCCATCTGAGGATTGCATTGGCAGTCTGTTTAGAGAATGAGACCATTGCCTAGCTTGCATAAAACTGAAAACATGACATGCAATCTCTCTATTACTGCAGAAGAGGGGCCAGTGGAGGCTGCAGGTCCCTGCATGACATACTCTGACTAAATCCAGCTAGACATTATGTACTGGGATGTTGGCGGTCTGGCCTAGTAGTCAGAACAGGAGTCAGCTGCAGCAGGTGGAGCAGGCATAAAGGTTGGGGAACGAAACCAATTACCAGGGCCAGGGATCCATCCAGAGTGAGAACCGGGAATCGAAGCTGAGAGTGAGAGTCGAGGTTGGATACCAAATGCTAGAGCCAATGGTTAAGCGAGAGTCAAGTTGGAGGCTGGGGTCGGAGCCAGGACTGGTAATTGATGCAGGAAGTGAGGTGTAAGGGCAGGAACCTCAGGAAAGGCAAGAATCAAGCGTGGAACAGGAGCAAGGTGTGAACAGGCACAAAGACAATAGTGAAGCAGGAGCCAGAGGTGGAGCAGGAATCGGGTATGGGGTTGAGTGTAGGAGACAGGCACAACAAGTAATCACCTCGTTGCTCAGACAAACTTCTTGTGCCTCCTCCTTGTTTAAATAATGTGCAGCCAGGCAATCCTCCAATCAGGGCTCTCGTGGGTAATGTCTTGGCTGAGGCTATAGTCCTACTAGCTTCTCAACTCACCAGCTGTCTGGGGAATCCTAGCCTCAAGACCCAGGACATCACACCAGATGCTTCTCAGATGAAGATGGACTATCATTTGCTGAGACCTGTAATCTTTGCCAACTGTATAATGTATGGTTTCTCTGTATTATAGATGTAGTTTGCATTGAAGAACTCTCTGGGACATATTTTGGCAAGCCTCGCTAAGTATTAAAATTTATAATTCATGCTTAAAAGGGGGGAAACAGCTTAAGATACTCCCACAGACATCTTTGATACTATTTTTTTTAAAATAAAAGCTTCTAGAGGTGCTACAAAGGAAGTATTGTGCTTGTTATTACAAAAGCAAGCAGTCTTCTTGCTTTCAGTGGGGGTTTCTGAATTATTAGCAGTGCTTCCAGAAACTGAATGCAGAGCTTCACAAGCCTTCTTGCTTCTAAACTTGAGCAAATATTGAAAATAATTTGGTATATAAGACAATGCAGGGTTTACCTTTTAGAAGATATCAGTTTATACCTTGAAACCACATTTTGTGTATAAATGAAGTTGTGCTGCTTAAATGTTAGACAAACAACTGTTAGATGCCATGCTGAATGGCCAGATAAAAATTAGGCAGAGATGTATTCCATGAGCAAGGCTTTATTTTTGTTTCACTGAAAGTGGAGAAATGGTTTTAAATCAGTTATTGATAATAAGTGAGAAAAACAGTGGGAAAGTGCCGTAAGGGCCTATTTTTTATGATTCAGTGTCAATTTGAATGTTAGACAAGAAAGTAAAAGTATTTCTAAGTCATTTCTCAATCAAAATAATTAAATATAAAATATCCTATTCTTAACTTGCATTGTTGTGCCCAGGTATTGGTAGATATCTGAAAAGTGTGAATGTGTGTAACTGGATGTACAAACGTCAACTAAGGTTAAGGATATTGTGGCTCCTTATTCTTTAGATTTTTTTTAGTCACATTTCTTCTAGTGATGTCTCCGATGCAGAGGTTGTCAACCATCATCTTCCATGTTTTGTAATCATGACAGAGTTGTAAAACTTCCACTCTCCTTTGGATACAAGTTCATCTGGTAATATTTCTGATGTAATTGGCTCTCTTTCTTCTCTTCCTGGTTTGCCTGTGACCTTGCCTGATGGTATGAGTGCTGGAAGACAGATGCTCTGCAGTTGGCACGGTACATGTCCACAAAAAGATGTTCCTTTACCTTTGGACTCAAGAAATTGTGCTTTTCTTAAATGCATCCATTCATTCATCTTTGCTTGTAGTTTTGGTTATCCAAATAATGTTTTTTAAAATAATGTTTTAACATTCTTCTGTAACACAAAAACTCAAATGCTCAGAGTCTTCTCAGCATCCTTTTTAAGTGTCCAACTCTTACATCCTTTCTTGAAATTGAATTACTTAGATGGCTCATAATTTGTTAGGATTGCTGCTTCCTGTCTCCAATACAGTGTTTTTATTAATTTTATATCTTGAGTCAATATTACATTATTTAAGAATACATATCTTCTCAGACTCTATAAAACAATTATAAATTTCCCTTTGTATTTCTATCACACATTCTCATAAGATCCTCAGGGCAAAGATTGCCTCCCTCATGCCTACTCCTGAGAGAAAACCAAACTAACTTCTGCTATTTTTTGTTTCAAGATGTTTATGTATCCATATGCCAACAGTTTTCAACAAAACTTTGTGTGGGGCTTAGCAGTTTTATAGTTAGATGCTATTCACGATCTCTAGTAGTATTAACCTTCAGGAAAGGAATGAAGACTGGCCTCTTTAAATCCTTTAAAAGTTCTCTTATTAAAAAGTTTTAGCAGGTAAGTTTTTAAATCTTCATTCAGAGGTTGTCACATTTGAATCACACCACTATCATCTCCAGCTGCTTGAATCCTTTTTCTAGTTCACACATTATATATGTGGTGCTTTTTCTTCTCTTCTTTTGATGTCCATATCTTCCAATTTTTCAAAATTCTCAAAAAGATTCTTCATATAGTCCCTCCATCTTTCTTGGATGATGATGGTTTTGTAGCTCACCCTTCTGTCCTTAGATTTAATGCAGCTAATTCCTTTTCTTGACTTCTTTGTCTCATGGTTCTTTTTACAGAGTAATATATTTCTTTGTAGTTGTTTCTGGTTCAATATTCATTAATTTCAAAGCATATTTGTTCTAGTCATTTCTTTTATGTCCATGGATGACTGACAAAATTGTAATCTTAAACACAAGAAGAGAATGCAAAAATAGGAGAAGTGTGCCTTGTGGTATTCTCATTTCTCCCATAACAACATAAGAACAGTCGTAATGGGTGAGACCAAAGGTCCATCTAGCTCAGTATCCTGTCTTCCAAGAGTGCCCTAGAGGCAATTAACAGAACAGGTAATCATCAAGTGATCCATCCCCTGTTGCTCATTCCCAGTCTCTGGAAAACAAGGGCTGGAGATACCATCCCTGCCCATCCTGGCTAATATCCATTGATGGACCTATCCTCCATGAATTTATCTAGTTCTTTTTTGAACCCTGTTGTAGTCTTCACCTTCACAACATCCTCTGGCAAAGAGTTTCATGGGTTGACTGTGAGTTGTGTGAAGAAATAATTCCTTTTGTTTGTTTTAAACCTGCTGCCTATTAATTTCATTTGGTGATGCCTAGTTCTTGTGTTATGAGAAGGAGTAAATAACACTTCCTTATTTACTTTCTCCACATTAATCATGATTTTATAATCCTCAATCATATCCCCCCTTAGTTGCCTCTTTTCTAAACTGAAAAGTCCCAGTCTTATTAATCTCTCCTCATAAGGAAGCCATTCCATTCCCCTAATAATTTTTGTTGCCCTTTTCTGAATGGTGACAGGGTGGATCAGCCCCGCACTGGTACGGAAGGGGGTTAATCCTTTCCTCCTAGCAGAGGAAGCCCCACCCCTGAAGCTCTGCTGGGCATGCTCCATCTGGAATTCAGGTATAAAAGCTTGCAGAGCTGCTCAGTCAGGGCTGACTGCCGAGGAGGAAGGACACTCAGCAGGGGCTCCAGCCCAGGTGCTGTTACAGCCCTTACCTATGAGATCGGAAGAGCCAGAAACCTGGACCGGAGGCCTGCTGCTACTGGAACCCCAGGGAATGTCTGGTGCTGAGGATCCTGGAAAACCTGATACCATATGGACTACCGGTGCAGGAGAGCTGGTAGGAAGTGACCAAGGGAAGGTGAGGGAGCAGTACCTCCTACCCTTATGAGGTCAGTGTGTTTTGGTAGGATTCCCTGCTGACCCCATGGTAGACTGCTCCGCCACTGTCAGGGCCCTGGGTTGGGGCCTGGTGGAGTTGAGGGGGGGCAGCCCCTCTATTGGGGGTGCCAACCACTTGTGACAGCCCCCAGGTACCAGCCACTAGGCCTACTGTTTTGCCTCCAAAGGTGGCGGTATTGACTCTGGCCACTAGGCCATGCTATCCCACTAAAGGAGAAGGATTAGGTGGACTCTGGCAATTGGGCCGCACTGCCCTGAGGCACATTTAATAGAGTCTGGCCACTAGGCCGCATTACCCCACTCGGGAAGAGGCAATAGATGGATTGTGGCCATTGGGCTACACTGTTCTGACTACCAGGGGGGTTAGAAAACAGATGTAGACGTAGAGAGGCGGGGTTACCTCCCACCCCCCTGACTTAAGGGGTCAATGAAGTACAAAGTCCGCCATGTGAACCTTTTTCAATTCCAATATATCTTTTTTGAGATGGGGCAACCACATCTGTACGCAGTACTCAAGATGTGGCTGTGCCATTGATTTATATAGAGGTGATATGATATTTTCTGTCTTATTATCTATCCCTGTCTTAATTATTCCAAACATTGTTTGCTTTTTTGACTGCTGCTTCACATTGAGTGGATTTTTTCAGAGAACTATCCATAATGACTTCAAGATCTCTTTCTTGAGTGGTAACAGATAATTTAGATACCAGCATTTTATATGTATGGTTGGGATTATGTTTTCCAGTGTGTATTACTTTGCATTTATCAATATTGAATTTCATCTGCAATTTTGTTGCCCAGTCACCCAGTTTTGAGAGATCCTTTTGTAGCTCTTCGCAGTCTGCTTGGGACTTAACTATCTTGAGTAGTTTTGTATTATCTGCAAATTTTACCACCTCACTGTTTATCCCTTTATCCAGATCATTTATGAATATGTGGAATAGAACTGGTCCCAGTACAGACCCTTGGGGAACACCACTATTTACATTCTGAAAACTGACCATTTATTCCGACCTTTTTTTTCCCTATCTTTTAACCAGTTACCAATCCATGAGAGGACCCATGACAGCTTTCTTTGCTTAAGAGCCTTCGGTGAGGGATCTTGTCAAAGGCTTTCTGAAAATCTAAGTACGCTATATCCACTGGATCCCTTTGTCCACATGCTCCCTGACCCCCCTCAAATAATTCTAGTAGATTGGTGAAGCATGATTTCCGTTTACTAAAACCATGTTGACTCTTCCCCAACAAATTATGTTCATCTATGTATCTGACAATATTGTTCTTTATTATAGTTTCAACCAGTTTGCCCAATACTGAAGTCAGGCTTACTGGCCTGTAATTGCCAGGATCACATCTGGAGCCCTTTTTAAAAATTGGAATCACATTAGCTATCCCCCAGTCTTTGGTTCAGAAGCTTATCTTTGCATTCTCTTCTTGTGCTTAAGATTACAATTTTGTCAGTCATCTCTGGATGCTTACCATCCATAGACTTTAAGGTCAGAAGGGACCATTATGATCATCTAGTCTGACCTCCTGCACACTGCAGCAAGTGACCCGTACCCCACACTGCAGAGGAAGGCAAAAAAAACCCAGGGCTTCTGCCAATCTGCCCTGGAGGAAAATTCCTTCCTGACCCCAAATATGGCGATCAGTTAAACCCTGAGCATGTGGGCAAGACTCACCAGCCAGACACCCAGGAAAGAATTCTGTGTAGTAACTCAGATCCCACCCCATCTAACATCCCATCACAAGCCACTGGTCATATTTACTGCGAGGAGTCAAAGATTAATTAATTGCCAAAATTAGGCTATACCATTATATCATCCCCTCCATAAATTTATCAAGCTTAGTCTTGAAGCCAGATATATCTTTTGCCTCCACTACTCCCCTTGGAAGGCTGTTCCAGAACTTCACTCCTCTGATGGTTAGAAACCTTCATCTAATTTCATGTCTAAACTTCCTGATGGCCAGTTTATATCCATTTGTTCTTGTGTCCACATTGGTACTGAGCTTAAATAATTCCTCTCTCTCCCTGGTATTTATTCCTCTGATATATTTATTGAGAACAATCATATCTCCCCTCAGCCTTCTTTTGGTTAGGCTAAACAAGCCAAGCTCTTTGAGTCTCCTTTCATATGACAGGTTTTCCATTCCTCGGATCATCCTAGTAGTCCTTCTCTGAATTCATCCTTCTTAAACATGGGAGACCAGAACTGCACACAGTATTCCAGATGAGGTCTCACCAGTACTAACACCTCTTTATCTTTACTGGAAATACCTCGCCTGATGCATCCCAAAACCGCATTAGCTTTTTTCACAGCCATATCACGTTGGTGGCTCATAGTCATCCTGTGATCAACCAGTACTCCAAGGTCCTTCTCCTCCTCTGTTACTTCCAACTGATGCCTCCCCAGCTTATAACAATAGTTCTTGTTATTAATCCCTAAATGCATGACCTTGCACTTTTCACTATTAAATTTCATCCTATTACTATTACTCCAGTTTACAAGGTCATCCGGATCTTCCTTTATGATATCCCGGTCCTTCTCTGTATTGGCAATACCTCCCAGCTTTGTGTCATCCACAAACTTTATTAGCACATTCCCACTTTTTGTGCCAAGGTCAGTAATAAAAAGATTAAATAAGATTGGTCCCAAAACCGATCCCTGAGGAACTCCACTAGTAACCTCCCTCCAGACTGACAATTCACCTTTCAGTACGACCCGTGGTAGTCTCCCCTTTAACCAGTTCCTTATCCACCTTTCAATTTTCATATTGATCCCCATCTTTTCCAATTTAGCTAATAATTCCTCATGTGGAACCGTATCAAATGCCTTACTGAAATTGACGTAAATTAGATCCACTGCATTTCCTTTGTCTAAAAAATCTGTTACCTTCTCAAAGAAGGAGATCAGGTTGGTTTGGCACGATCTACCTTTTGTAAAACCATGTTGTATTTTGTCCCAATTACCACTGACCTCAATGTCCTTGACTACTTTTTTCCGTCAAAATATTTTCCAAGGTCTTGCATACTACAGATGTCAAACTGACAAGTCTCTTGTTGCCCAGATCACCTTTTTTCCCTTTCTTAAAGATAAGGACTATGTTAGCAATTCTCCAGTCATATGGTACAATCCCTGAGTTTACAAATTCATTAAAAATTCTTGATAATGGGCTTGCAATTTCATGTGCCAGTTCCTTTAATATTCTTGGATGAAGATTATCTGGGCCCCCTAATTTCATCCCATTAAGCGGTTAGAATTTGGCTTCTACCTCGGATGTGGTAATATCTACCTCCCTATCCTCATTCCTATTTGTCATCCTACCATTATCCCTAAGCTCCTCATTAGCCTCATTAAAGACTGAGGCAACGTATTTGTATAGATATTGGGCCATGCCTAGATTATCCTTAACCTCCACTCCATCCTCAGTGTTTAGCGGTCTCACTTCTTCTTTCTTTGTTTTCTTCTTATTTATATGGCTATAGAACCTTTTACTATTGGTTTTAATTCCCTTTGCAAGGGAAAACTTACATGGCTTTTGGCCTTTCTCACTTTATCCCTACATGTTCTTACCTCAATAAGGTAGCTTTCCTTGCTGATCACTCCCATCTTCCATTCTTTGTATGCTTTCTGATTTTTCTTAATCACCTCTCTGAGATGCTTGCTCATCCAGCTTGGTCTACAATTCCTGCCTATGAATTTTTTCCCCTTTCTTGGGATCCAGGCTTCTGATAGTTTCTGCAACTTTGACTTGAAGTAATTCCAGCCTCCTCCACCTTTAGATCCCCAAGTCCTTCAGTCCAATCCACTTCCCTAACTAATTTACTTAATTCTTTAAAGTTAGCCCTTTTGAAATAAAAAACCCTAGTCACAGATCTATTTTTGTTTATCCTTCCATTTAGTTTAAACTGAATTAGCTCATGATCGCTTGAACCAAGGTTGTCCCCTACAACCATTTATTCTATGAGGTCCTCACTACTCACTAAAACCAAATCTAAAATGGCATCCCCTCTTGTTTGTTCAGCAACTACTTGGTGAAGGAATCCATCAGCTATCACATCTAGGAAAATCTAAGCCCTATTACTATTACTAGCACTTGTCCTCCACTCTATATATGGGAAGTTAAAGTCTCCCATGATCACACAATTCCCATTAGCATTTACTTCATTAAAAACATTAAAAAGGTCTCTATCCATATCCAAATCAGATCTCGGCTGTCTATAGCACACCCCAAGCACTAACTCAGGGGAGGCTCTAGTAGCTTTCTTCCCCAATGTGATTTTTGCCAGACAGACTCTGTCTTATCCATTCCATCCCTTCTTATTTCTTTACAGTTTACCACATATTGATATACAATGCTACTCCACCACCTTTGCCTTTATTTCTCTTTCCTAAAAGCACATACCCTTCAATACCTGTACTCTAGTCATGACTACTATTCCACCATGTTTCTGTTATCCCTATAATATCCAGTTTCACTTCCTGCACCAGGAACTTTAGTTCCTCCATTTTGTTACCTAGCCTCATTTATGGTTGCTTACCAGTATGTCCTGTCTCTCCTGGATCCAGGTAGTAGCTGTATGTACTGTTGTCTTAAACTTTTCTACTTATCCTCTACAGTAGTTTCATTGTTGTATTTGTGTGAGACACTAAGATTTTAAAGTATATTCCAAGCACTTATGTTGATATGGAAATATTCTAACAACAATCTGTAGTCTTTTTTTATCTTTTAGGTCGTTTAGTTAGTTTAAGTTCTAGTCTCAGCTTCATGGTGATGAAACTTTAGTATCATCTGCAAATGGAGCGCAGGAGCTGGTGCGAACAGGGGCTGCTAACAGGGAGTTTCGCAAGGGAGTTTAGAAGGGGAGTGGGAAGGAAGTGGGAGTCCCTCGCCAGCCCTAAACCCCTTCCCTGTGGTCCCCCTAAAACTATAAACCGAACCACATTTCAAAACCCCTTTCTGTAAACCACCCTTCCATTAACTAGGAGACAATGCAGGCAGAAGCCCAGCAGCAGGGTGGGGGCTATCCAGTTTATTGCGCTGAGTGTTGCATGTATGATTACCTGCCCTGTGGGCAGGTGGTGTATGTGTGCAGTCGGTGCAAGGAGCTCCTAGTCCTCAGAGACCATGTACGGACTTTGGAGGCCAGGGTGGCGGAACTGGAGGAGCTAAGAAAGGCAGAGAGGTATGTTGATGAGGCTTTCCGGGACACTGTAGAATTGTCCCACCTCCAGTCAGACAGCCCCTGCGCTGTTGAGGAGGAAGAGAGGCCCAGGGAAGCAGAGCAGTCAATGGGAGCAGAGGGAAACCATCCCGTAGTTGGGACCCTCCTTCCAGATGGTGCTGGGATTGCCTCTCGCACTGAGGTTGCCTCTCCGGGGGAGGGAACTCCAGTTTCTAGGAAAAGGCAGGTGTTAGTAATGGGAGATTCGATTATTAGAAACATAGATAGCTGGGTTTGTGATGATCGGGAGAACCATATGGTGACTTGCCTGCCTGGTGCAAAGGTTGCGGATCTCTCGAGGCATCTAGACAGACTTATGTGTAGTGCTGGGGAGGAGCCGGTGGTCGTGGTACATGTAGGTACCAATGACATAGGGAAGGGTAGGAGAGATGTCTTGGAAGCCAAATTTAGGCTGCTAGGGAAGAGACTGAAATCCAGGACCTCTGTGGTGGCATTCTCAGAAATGCTCCCAGTTCCACGCGCAGGGCCAGGTAGGCAGGCAGAGCTTCAGAGTCTCAATGCGTGGATGAGACAATGGTGTAGAGAGGAGAGGTTCATGTTCATTAGGAACTGGGGAAACTTCTGGGATGGGAGGAGCCTATACAGGAGAGATGGGCTCCACCTAAACCAAAGTGGAACCAGACTGCTGGCACTAAACATTAAGAAGGTTGTAAAGCAGTTTTTAAACTAGGAGATGGGGGAAAGCCGACCGCTGCAGAGGAGCGTGTGGATTGGACACAGACTTTTCTTAGGGGAGAGTCTGATGATAGAGAATCTCCAGGTTATAGTCAGGAGCAGAGGACGGAAGAGGATAATGTAAGGGCCAGATCAGATGATAAACAGTCACATAAAAAAGAATCTGGCACATCAGAAAAAGGCAGGCTAATAAACAGGGACAGGTTTTTAAAGTGCTTGTACACAAATGCCAGAAGTCTAAATAATAAGATGGGTGAACTAGAGTGCCTTGTGATAAAGGAGGATATTGATATAATAGGCATCACAGAAACCTGGTGGACTGAGAGCAATCAATGGGACACAATCATTCCGGGGTACAAAATATATCGGAAGGACAGAACAGGTCGTGCAGAGGGAGGAGTGGCACTATATGTGAAGGAAAGTGTAGATTCAAATGAAGTAAAAATCTTAAGCGAATCCACATGTTCCATAGAATCTCTATGGATAGAAATTTCATGCTCTAGTAAAAATATAACATTAGGGATCTATTATCAACCACCTGACCAGGACAGTAATAGTGATGATGAAATGCTAAGGGAAATTAGAGAGGCTATCAAAATTAAGAACTCAAAAATAGTGGGGGATTTCAATTATCCCCATATTGACTGGGAACATTTCACTTCAGGACGAAAGGCAGAGATAAAATTTCTCGATACTTTAAATGACTGCTTCATGGAGCAGCTGGTATGGGAACCCCCAAGGGGAGAGGCAACTCTAGATTTAATCCTGAGTGGAGCGCAGGAGCTGGTCCAAGAGGTAACTATAGCAGGACCGCTTGGAAATAGTGACCATAATACAATAACATTCAACATCCCTGTGGTGGGAAGAACACCTCAACTGCCCAACACTGTGGCATTTAATTTCAAAAGGGGGAACTATACAAAAATGAGGGGGTTAGTTAGGCAAAAGTTAAAAGGTACAGTGACTAAAGTGAAATCCCTGCAAGTTGCATGAGCCCTTTTTAAAGACACCATAATAGAGGCCCAACTTCAATGTATACCCCAAATTAAGAAAAACAGTAAAAGAACTAAAAAAGAGACACCATGGCTTAACAACCATGTAAAAGAAGCAGTGAGAGATAAAAAGACTTCCTTTAAAAGGTGGAAGTCAAATCCTAATGAGGCAAATAGAAAGGAACACAAACACTGCCAACTTAAGTGCAAGACTGTAATAAGAAAAGCCAAAGAGGAGTTTGAAGAACGACTAGCCAAAAACTCTAAAGGTAATAAAATGTTTTTTAAATACATCAGAAGCAGGAAGCCTGCTAAACAACCAGTGGGGCCCCTCGACGATCAAAATACAAAAGGAGCGCTTAAAGACGATAAAGTCATTGCGGAGAAACTAAATGGATTCTTTGCTTCAGTCTTCACGGCTGAGGATGTTACGGAGATTCCCAAACCTGAGCTGGCTTTTGTAGGTGACAAATCTGAGGAACTGTCACAGATTGAAGTGTCACTAGAGGAGGTTTTGGAAATAATTGATAAACGCAACATTAACAAGTCACCTGGACCAGATGGCATTCACCCAAGAGTTCTGAAAGAACTCAAATGTGAAGTTGCGGAACTATTAACTAAGGTTTGTAACCTGTCCTTTAAATCAGCTTCGGTACCCAATGACTGGAAGTTAGCTAATGTAACGCCAATATTTAAAAAGGGCTCTAGGGGTGATCCCGGCAATTACAGACCGGTAAGTCTAACGTTGGTACCGGGCAAATTAGTTGAAACAATAGTTAAGAATAAAATTGCCAGACACGTAGAAAAACATAAACTGATGAGCAATAGTCAACATGGTTTCTGTAAAGGGAAATCGTGTCTTACTAATCTATTAGAGTTCTTTGCAGGGGTCAACAAACATGTGGACAAGGGGGATCCAGTGGACATAGTGTACTTAGATTTCCAGAAAGCCTTTGACAAGGTCCCACACCAAAGGCTCTTATGTAAATTAAGCTGTCATGGGATAAAAGGGAAGGTCCTTTCATGGATTGAGAACTGGTTAAAGGACAGGGAACAAAGGGTAGGAATTAATGGTAAATTCTCAAAATGGAGAGGGGTAACTAGTCGTGTTCCCCAGGGGTCAGTCCTAGGACCAATCCTATTCAAATTATTCATAAATGATCTGGAGAAAGGGGTAAACAGTGAGGTGGCAAAGTTTGCAGATGATACTAAACTGCTCAAGATAGTTAAGACCAAAGCAGATTGTGAAGAACTTCAAAAAGATCTCACAAAACTAAGTGATTCGGCAACAAAATGGCAAATGAAATTTAATGTGGATAAATGTAAAGTAATGCACATTTCAAAAAATAACCCCAACTATACATACAACTTGATGGGGGCTAATTTAGCTACAACGAGTCAGGAAAAAGATCTTGGAGTCATCGTGGATAGTTCTCTGAAGATGTCCACGCAGTGTGCAGAGGTGGTCAAAAAAGGAAACAGGATGTTAGGAATCATTAAAAAGGGGATAGAAAATAAGACTGGGAATATATTATTGCCCTTATATAAATCCATGGTACACCCACATCTCGAATACTGTGTACAGATGTGGCCTCCTCACCTCAAAAAAGATATTCTAGCACTAGAAAAGGTTCAGAAAAGGGCAACTAAAATGATTAAGGGTTTGGAGAGGGTCCCATACGAGGAAAGATGAAAGAGGCTAGGACTCTTCAGCTTGGAAAAGAGAAGACTAAGGGGGGATATGATAGAGGTATATAAAATCATGAGTGATGTCGAGAAAGTGGATAAGGAAAAGTTATTTACTTATTCCCATAATACAAGAACTAGGGGTCACCAAATGAAATTAATAGGCAGCAGGTTTAAAAGAAATAAAAGGAAGTTATTCTTCACGCAGCGCACAGTCAACTTGTGGAACTCCTTACCTGAGGAGGTTGTGAAGGCTAGGACTATAACAATGTTTAAAAGGGGACTGGATAAATTCATGGTGGCTAAGTCCATAAATGGCTATTAGCTAGGATGGGTAAGAATGGTGTCCCTAGCCTCTGTTCGTCAGAGGATGGAGATGGATGGCAGGAGAGAGATCACTTGATCATTGCCTGTTAGGTTCACACCTGGCATTGGCCACTGTCGGTAGACAGATACTGGGCTACCCGGTACGGCCATTCTTATGTTCTTATGGCAAGCAGATTGGGATGGCTTTTACAGGTGGCCGAAGGAAACATTCTGTCATCTGAAACTGCCTAACAAAACATTTGTATATTACTTTAGAAAGCTGGATGTAAATGTAATATACAGCTGAATGTTATGGAGTTATACAAGTGGTTTGGATAAATGTGGCCTTGGGTATATGAGGAGTCCTTAGTGTATTGGACATACTTGGGATACAGAACCTCATTTCTGATAAATGAGATTTTGTGGTACTAGAGTGGCAGGTATATCAGGTTTGGATGTATGTACAATAGGTGTGTCTCTTACCAGTATTAGTGTATCCTTCCACAGAAGCAAAAAAACAGATCCCCTAGCCTGCCACCACAAAAGCCTTCCCAGCTATATATTTACTGTTGTTGGTATTTTATTACTTTCTAGACTGTGGAACAATTTTCAGTGATTTTACAGCTTTAGTGAAAGCTATATAACAATCCTTTCTAACAGGATACAATGTTTGCAGTAATGGACAGGTCTTTTGGGTGGAGGTATGGATGGAAGTGCAGAATAATGAGATGAACAGAAATCCATGCTGTGATCATAAACTGGAATGTGCAGAAACAATTGTTACCACTGAAATTTCTAATACCACTTGAATCCAAATGACAGAAGATATTGTATAACAGTGAGTGCTACTGTTATTGGTAGACTGAAAAAATAAAGTCACTGTTACTCTTCACAAAAATTAAAGCAATCAAAAATCTGTGGAAAGATAAATCTCTATGGATCATTTGATCTCACAAGGAAAATCCCATAATAGCAATTGATGGAAATGCATAAAATGGAAGACAAAAATGTGGATGCACTGTTCAGTTAGGCGCTGTTTTGTGAATAAAAATCTAAGTTGTTGTGAAACTACACAAATCATTTCCAATTAAATACAGCAGTTAATCAGGGTGACAATAGCACAAGAAAATGAAAAAGATTCCTTTGATAAAATCAACAGAATTCCCAGAATATATGGTCTCCCTAATGTCCATGAACTTTAACATACCTTTGAAATGTTAGCTCATGAACACCAGGGCCGGCTCTACAGTTTTCGCCGCCCCCAGCAGCGCACCGAATTGCCGCCCCGGGGGCAGTCCGGGTGCCCTTAGGGCGGCAGGCGCGTTTCCGCGGCGGCGGCAATTCGGCGGCAGCTTCTATGTTTAGCTGAAGCTGCCCCGGACAGCTAAACATAGAAGCTGCTGCTTTCGAATTGCTGCCACCGTGGAAACGCGCGTGCCACCCTAAGGGCACACAGACTGCCCCCGCCGCCCGCGGCAGCAATTTAGCGCGCTGCTTGGGGGCAAAACAATAGGGACTGCTGCCCCTTGCAGAATGCCACCCCAAGCACCAGCTTGGAATGCTGTTGCCTGGAGCCGGCCCTGATGAACACATGGAGACTGCCCATACAAGGAACACATGCAAAAATAATTAAATTGTCCAATCTTAAACAGAAAAGTCAATGGTATTCAGAAATTGTCATTTAAATAACCCCTTTTGTACTGTGAATTTTTTTTTAAAAGGTAGAAAACATGTCCTAAGCTAAATAATAACTACTCTATTGGATGTAAGTTTGTACATGTATAAGGCACAAGTTATTGTTGTGATTAGGTATTGCAAATAACTTATAATGGTGGGGTCAGTCAGTACTGTATATGCTGCCATATCTTAGCACAAAGGTTGAGATAGAAATGGGAATGACAGTCTGTGCTCAGAACTGCTCGGTATTGTCAGTTTAGATCGTCTCCTTAGGTCAGATTCAGAAGTGCTGTAAATGATGCTTTAAGTTACATGTTGGTAAGCAATTGTAAATGAAAGCTGGTATAACTTTATGCCAAGCCAGAGTCAAAACAAGTTGGAAGATCAGACAACTTTCCCTTCTTTGTCTTGTACCTTCCCAGAACCTCCTTTTGATTGCTTTTCTTGATATAATCCTGCCCTTCCATTCCTTGGTAAGTAGATGGCTTCTTTGTACACTCAATGGGCTAGATCCTCATCTTTAGCTAAGTTAGACTTGATGCAGCTGAAATGTGAGATGGTGGCTCAGGGCCTGGGATGCTAGAACTACTGGTAAAGTGGGAGTCCTCAGAGCCATTGAACAAAACTGTAAACCCTGTTTATAATGGAAACCACTTTAAGTACCACTAGTTCCAGCAGCTATGCTCAGTGCTACCCTTGCATTTATCTGATTCTGGAGCAAAACTTATTTCTGAAATAATTGACTAGATATAGGACAGCTGTAAAATAAGCCTAGTTGCCTATAGGAACACATATCCCTTTTCTCACCCTTCACTCTATCAGGGTACGTCTACACTACCCACCGGATCGGCGGGTAGCGATCGACCTAATGGGGATCAATTTATCGCGTGTAGTGTAGACGTGATAAATCGATCCCCAATCGCTCTCTCGTCGACTGCTGAACTCCAACTCAGCGAGAGGAGGAAGCAAAGTCAACGGGGGAGCCGTGGCACACCACGAGGTCACAAAGTAAATAATTTTAATTCGATCTAAGATACATCGACTTCAGCTACGCTATTCTCGTAGCTGAAGTTGCGTATCTTAGATTGATCCCCCCCTGCCCCCGTGTAGACCAGGTCTCAGAGACCAAGATGAGGTTGACAAAGAGTTGCTATACCAACATTACACCAATCAGGGATTCTCTTTACACAAAAGGGATCAATCCTCAGAGTGCTGGTTAACCCAGGTTTCCAGCTGCTTTGCTCTGCCAGAGAAATGGTTGGGCCAATGAGTAACTTGGACTGCCATTTGTGTTACCTGGGAATTTGGACTTTACCACTTGGTCCCTGAGTGTCTGAACTTCCAAAGTTTTTAAGATTCCCTCTGAAGCTCTAACTTTATTCCTGATAGCCCCCAATAAGCTCTGTTATCACCCCTTCCAGCAGCAGGGGGATTTTCAGGGAATGCCATGCAAGCCTCTCATATTGTTTAGACATCTGCATGGGGACTGTACAGGCCTTCCCCCCACAGCAGAAGAGAGATTTGACTCTGTCTTTTTCTCTGGGGGTCCCTGCTGCTGCTTTGCTTTGTTCTGGAGTTTGTATATCAGCTTTGCCACTGAGTGACTGAGTGATTGACTGCATGCATTTTGACTGGCATGGGGAATGCCTTAACCAAAGTCAGAGGAATAAATAATCATAATTTATGTCATAACTTACCACTACATAAAGTGTAAAAAAACAGTCTGAAAAGGGGAAAAAAGCTACTGTGCAAAAAGGTGTTAAGCACATGCTAAAAAATGTGGTAGTTAATTTTTTTTTTCAAAATTGATTCTTTTAAGTAGGAAAATAACAAAAGTGAAAACCATTTTAAACAGTATACACTCTTCCATTTTCTCTGAAATGAAAATTGGGGAGTAAGGGCAGACTACATTAACAAGCCTGGTTTTATAATGTAACTGACCCCTTACTATATTAGTGCTAGTAGCTTCTGGTATAATGATTTCTCAGCTGTGCCTCATGGTAAAATTGCAACAACTACAATGGTAAAAACTTTAGCTAATTGGGAACAACAGTTCACCTTTAGTACAGTCTATCTGAAATAATAATCAGCTTTGAATGCATGTCACTAGGTTTTAAAGGTATTTTTGGAAAGTATTTTATTCATAAATATAATTATGCACAAAAAACATGCAAAGCTGGGAATCTGAAGAATATAAAGGTAATTATTGAATATACTGTGCAACATGTGTGACATAAGGAGTACCTTTGAACAGCTACCCACTGAATATAGGTAAAAAGTTCTTAAAATTTATTTACAGAAAAGATTTATATCATTTATATCATTTTATCAAGATACCTTTGCACAGCTTTGGTACTGCAGTGTCAGACTTTGCTGTGGATTTGATTCGGAAAACTGATGTTTTTGTGAATGTACAAGACTATTTGCAAATTTGGTACTGAGAAATATTTCATCTCATTTGCTAACACTTTTTCGCTGCAAATTATGATGAAGTTTTGGCCCTGGAGAAAAATTAAAAATGTACAAGTGCAGTTTGTACATTCCCATAACTTTCCTAGCAAATCCTGGTTTCTGGTGAATTACCAGTTATATGCAAAGGATGGGTATCTCAGACTTTTATTTCAAAAAATTGAAAGAGATATATTTTTAAATAATAATAATTGGAGATATACCAATCTCCTAGAACTGGAAGGGACCTTGAAAGGTCATTGAGTCCAGCCCCCTGCCTTCACTAGCAGGACCAATTTTTGCCCCAGATCCCTAAGTGGCCCCCTCAAGGATTGAACTCACAACCCTGGGTTTAGCAGGCCAATATTCAAACCACTGAGCTATCCCTCCCCCCTTTGAGTGCCTATCTAATCAACACAATGAGAATTTTTCCATGTAGGTTAACAAATTTTCCTGCTAATGTCCGAGTAGCTCAAAAGAAGATAAGTTTACTTTAGAAATCCCTACATCTTGCCTTGAGTGTCTTTGCTGTGGTGGACCCTAAAGTTTGGAACTCCCCTCCTCCTCAACCTCTGTTTATGTATTATGCTTCACTATTTAGAATTGTATTCACAATATTATTCCACAAACCTCCAGCTTGAAATTCCTACTTCAGCCTTTATAATTACCTTCTCCCTCACTCCTTACGTCCCTTCTATTTTGATTAGACGCTCAAGATATATTTTTTGATTCAAGTAGGATGTTCATTTTGCATAGCTCTGTATTTGAATGGTTTGTATTTGCACATTGCCTCCAAACACTACAACCAGGAAATAATTGTAAACATTAACTATATGTAGGATATTATACATACAACAATGTGTGTCTGGTTTAAAGGATGTCTGCTTAAATGATGGGTGATCATAGCTCTCTAGTGGCTTTAACACCTTCCCAAACAAATGTCAATAAAATCTCTAAGAAATCATACATTCAACAATTCTGAGGCCACAAGGAACCAAGCTCATCTAGTACAACCATGCAACTTCACCCAGTTACCCCTGTAATTGAGATCAGGAATTTGTGTTTGACTAAGGCATATCTTCCAGAAAGAATTCCAGACTTGATCAGAAGACATCAAGAGGGAGAATCCAGCTTTTCCTTTGGTAGTCTGTTCCAATAGTTGGTCAATCATCCTTGCGAGTTTCATATTAGTCAGGCACTAATTTCCAGCCATTGATTCTTGATACTTTTCTGAACTAAATTAAAGAGCCCTTTAATACCCAATATGTTCTCCCTGTGAAGATACTTGTATACCATGATCAAGTCACCTCTTTATCTTCTTTTGATAAGCTAAAAATCTCAATCTCCTTGTTTCTCACTATCACGTGTGTATATATATATATATATATATATATATATATGTGTGTGTGTGTGTGTATGTTTAAAAATTATTAATAAAAATATTTTACATATAAATTAAAATTTACAAAATTTCATTCCAGAGGAATATAAAAAAAATAAAGGTTTCATGAGTTATGATGTACAGGCCTTGAAGTGACAAAAATGATAGGGAAAAAAATGTATAACCCTCAGAAAAGTACCTGCTTCTACAGTATCAATATGTTTTAGCCTGGTGTCTAGGAAACCACCAACTCTGTATATAAGTACTGTGTATATCATTTAAAAATTCAGAATCCTAGCTCTCTGGTGAGGTAAAACTTGTGCTCCAAAATCTTCCTTCAGATTAGGCAGAGTCTGAGTCTCATAGAGCTCAGTGGGAGTTGAGATCAGAAGTTGGACGTATTTTCTATCAGTTTTTGAAATATCAGAACTTTTGGACTAGAGCTATCCAAACTATGACAATTTTGTTTGGCAGCTGAATGCATCCATGAAAAGGTAATGGACTGGATGCCATGAACTGTCTAATAGTAAATGCACGGCTGAGCCTAGATACATTTTGGAGTTGGAATGTGTATTAAACAGTTCTCCCATATTTTTAGTTCAACAACAAAAAATTCCATCCCAGGTAGCACTAGTCCTTGGTTAGTTTTATTAAACAGGCAACCAATGTAATGAACCAGTAGGTACAAAGTTGGATCCATGAATTCAGGATCCAGGAACTCTTGTAATAGGGCACATGACAAAGTTTGACACACGTTGCTTGTTATGCATAATGAGGTGGGAAATAAAGTGGGTTTTGTACAAAAACTTTGCTTATATGTAAGCAGAGTCAGGATGAGCTCTACCCTGACATCTGGTGGTGAATTATGGCGAGTGTGGAAAAGAACTTAGGGGGCTGATCTTGTTTGCATAGGCACACCCACCCCCGCCTAGCATAGCCCACGGCAGCCTAAAATGGTCACTTTGACAGCTGTGGGATTCCCAATTTCTCTGTTATTGGGGCAGGAGGAATAAAGTGTTGTTACCCTGATTATGTGAATGAGGGACTATGAACCTGTTTTAAGACAGAGAATCTCACCATCAATTAAGTAGCACTCGCTAGACAAGGGACATGGGTTCCAAAACCCAGTGAATTGAGAGAGGTTGGGGACTGGTATGTGTGCCTGATGGTATGGGCCCCTTTGGAGGACCTGAAACACCAATTGCACCTTCTCCTCCTCCTCCTCCTCTCTCCATTGTTGAAGAACAGAGCTAATTTTGATTCCATTAGGAGTCCATCTAGAGGCTGCTGAGCTGAATTCACTTTGGGCCAATGGTGCACCAGCACTGGGGCTACCCTATTACAAGCTGAAATCACTAAAAGAGCTAAAATCACTAAAAAAGCTAAACTTACTGAGCTGAGTGCTGTGTTAACTAGTGGGAGAGCCTGAAGATCTATCGCTAAGCGGCTGGCAGAGCGGAGCAGTTTGCAGCATGGTTGGAGCAGCCCACAGAACAGTGAGTGGAGCAGAGCGGAGCAGTTTGCGGGGACGGCTGGAGCGGCTCACGGGTCGGCTGGAGGAGCGGCACAGCTGGTGGAGTGGAGCCGGTCGTGGTGAAGGCTTCTGCAGAACTCCACAGAGAGGCAGGGCAGTTGGCCCCGGCCCACGTAAGGTGACCCTTAACACCCTGTGTGCCCCCCCCAATTTCCACCCAGGCTGGGGGTGTAAAACTCTGCAGATAAACTTTTGAACTCTGGGGCGGCACTGACCAGGGACAGAGACTTTTGGATTTTTGGACTTTGGGGTGATTGGACTTAAGACCCTAAGGGGAAAAGGACATTGCCAAAACTTGATTGGTGGGTCTTTTGCTCATGGTTTATGTTATGAATCCTGTTTGTGGTGTTTCCCCAATATGATGCCACATTGTTTCCCTCCTTTATTAAAAGGATTTTGCTACACTCAGACTCTGTGCTTGCGAGAGGGGAAGTATTGCCTCCTAGAGGCACCCGGGGGGGTAGTATGTAACTGTCCCAGGTCACTGGGTGGGGGCTCGAGCCGGTTTTGCATTGCGTTATTGAAACGGAACCCCTGGATACTGAACCCGGCCCTTGTTGCTGCCAACTCAGAGGGGCAGAAGGGTTACATATATATAACTTACAGTTGTAATTCAATACACTATTTGTGTAGAAATGGTGACAAACTCCATTGTTGATGTATATCACAGGACTAGAATGGAAATTGTTCTTTATGGAATTTTAAAAAGAGTACTTCAGTATAGTTCTTTAATAAACACATTGCAGAAGAAGGTATAAAAATATATAAGGAAAGGTGTCCAGAAAAATACTTACCTTATCAATGTTGACCTTCAACCCCATACCTGATTTTGGTAACCTATATCTAGTAACTTCTGCATTACGAAATGCCATTATGCAAGTAGATGAACATAAAATCTGTTGATGTCTGACTCTGCAATATGCTTGAGGCCTAGCAGTTGGCATTTAGCACAATAAATTGTTAGCATAAGGGTGAGCGTATTTGATTTAGATTAGCTTATTAGTGACATCTTTAGGGGAGGTATATTTCTGATTAACATATGGTCTGTATGCTAAGCAGTAACACAAATAGAAGTAAACAAAAGATTAAGTACAATAGGTTTTGCTGTTTGAATTAAGGTTTAAGAGTTAGCATAAATCCTGGTGAGGCCTAGAGGGCTCTTTTGACTTAAACCTAGATTAAATACCTATGCTTATGCTATGAAATTTAGCAATATGTGTTTTGGCATGACAAAATAAACCACAAAATAATAAGGACACTGCATATTTGCAGAAATAAGTTTTAAATAGTAGATTTTTATGTACTTTTGCAATAAGGTAACCATAGAGCTAACCACATTGACACCTGGAGGTGAAATTAAAAGACTCAAATGGATTGTTTAACCATTGGAAGTATAATTATGTTGCCCTGGAATACCAAATATGGGCAAGGGCCTAAGATGTAATCAAATATGTCCCAGGTGTGGGGGGGAGGGTATAAGGGAAAAGGGTTATAAAAGATTGTCAGTCCCAGCCCTAGTTGGGACACAGGGACGATCAAATAATCAGAACAGTGAAGACCCTTGGACGACATCACTTTTTACCCCTCTCCATTCTGAAAACAAAACATTTATCTTATCCCATGACAGCTTACTTTGCTTACAAACCTTTGAGGTATTTTTTCAAAGGCTTTCTCAAAATCTAAGTACACTACAGCTACTGGATCACTCTGTGACATTACACTCCATATTATTTATGGAAATATGCTTACGATATGGATATAACATAACTGACATATACTTTATGCAAGAGGGTTCATGTAAGGTATCATTGGAAAGGTTATGATTTACTGCACGTGTTTATCCAATTTGTATGCATGTATCATTTTTGTAGCTGAAGCTGGAAATATTGACCATGTCTCTATATTTCAAATGTGCTACATTGGATGAGGCTAAACAATGTTAGTGGCTTATTGAAGAAATGCACACAAGCATAAGGATTACCCCAAGCAACTGTGTGCAATAGAAACCTCTCAGAGATATAAAAAAGGGACAATGACAATCTGAGTGGTGTGATAAACTCAGGACAGACAGTTGCCAGAGGGGGGGGGGAGGAGTCAGTCCCAGAGGGTTAAAAGGCCCTCCTCCTTATCAACTGAGAGGCAACTACAGGTCAAGCAGGTTCAGCTGAGAAAGGGTTACCAAGGTAGCAAATTAGAATCAGCTGAGGGGAGCTACCTGAGGGTAATTAGGATCAGCTGGTTCCAACTTGGAGCTGCCTGAGACCTTTTTAAACCCCTTCCTGGGAGGAAGGAAGGGGGGGGGGAAAGCAGAGAGAGAAGGAGCCTGGCTACCAGGAGTGTTGAAGCAGCAAGCCTCCCCAGGCAGAGCGGCAGGACGCTCTCCTACAAGGCAGGGTAAAAAATACTTTAATTAAGACTGGTGAGAAGACAGGGAACAGACTTCCCCTGAGTCCTAAGGGGGACTGCATTACCCTAGCCGGTCTCACCAGAGCTAAAAACAGCAGAGGCTGGGGAGACTGAGACGGGACTTTGCCACACGTGGTGTCAGGAGTGGGATTTGAGTGAGACTTTGCGGCAAACCGTCTCGGGGCAGGGTAAAAGCACCCCAAAAAAAAAATGGAAGATGTAGTGAAGGCATTGGTGCAGGCCACTGCAGCCCAGCAAGAAGCTACCAGGGTGCAGATGGCTGCCCAGCAGGAGGCGGTACGAATGCAGCAGGAGACAAATCAACTCCTGATGAGCCAGGCGGCTCAGGATCGAGCCACCTTGCATGAGGCCCTGACCACCCTAACGCACGGCCCCCATGGGACTCGGCCCCTGCACGCCAGCCGCTACTTACAGAAGATGACAGTGGATGATGACGTGGAGGCGTATCTCCTTGCGTTTGAGAGGACGGCCCGGCGGGAGGCCTGGCCCCAAGACCAGTGGGCCAGTATCCTGGCACCTTTTCTGTGTGGGGAGGCACAGAAAGCGTATTTTGATATGGCAGCAGAAGCAGCTTCCGATTACTCCCAGCTAAAGGCAGAGATCCTGGCAAGGTCTGGCGTGACGACAGCTATAAGGGCGCAGAGGTTCCATGAGTGGAAATACCGAGCCAACAAAGCCCCGAGGTCCCAGCTGTTTGACCTGATCCATCTCGCCTGGAAGTGGCTGTGCCCCGAGACCCGCCGGCCGGAGGAAGTCGTGGAAACCATAGTTGTGGACAGGTACATGAGAGGGCTACCGCCGGACATACGAGGATGGGTCAGTCAAAATGATCCCTCCTCCTATGATGAGCTAGTTGCCCTTGTAGAGAGGCGTCTAGCAGCACAGGAACTCTCTCGGACCACTGGGGACGGGAGGCGCCAGGATAGGAGGCAAGGCTACGTACCAAGGGCCCGAGTTGCCATAGCTCCAGGCCGAACTATGGCAGGGAAGAAGGAGGACGAAGAGCAGCCAAAGTACTCGGAGGGACCTGGGGACTGGGAGAGAGAGACTCGGGGGGTAAGGCCCCACAGCCCAAAAATTAAGGGGCTGCCCCGAGGAGGGTACCTATGCTATGCATGTGGAGAGATAGGGCATATAGCTGCCCAATGCCCAAACCTAGAGGAGCCCATGCAATGCGACCTGAGAAATCTAGAAGAGTCATGTGACCTGATAAGCCTAGTAGGAGTAGCGATGGTCCCTCATAGATATACTAGGCAAGTTAAAATGAATGGTATAAAGACCACCGCGTTAGTAGACTCAAGAAGTGCAGTCACGCTAGTCTCGGGAAAGCTGGTCGGGTATGATCAACTATCCCGGGCCAAGCGCACAGGGATATCCTGTGTCCACGGGGATGTAAATTACTATCCGACCATCCGAGTGAAAATAGAGGTCCAAGGAAACCCCACTAAGGTGATGGCGGGGGTGGTCCCGAAACTCCCTTACCCAGTCCTCATAGGACGAGACTTCCCAGGGTTTGGCAGTCTACTTCCTGGAGAGGAGTCAGAAGAAGATAACACCCCAGAGAGCAATGGGGTGGCCTCAGTAGTTAGCAACCCCCCAGCCTTCCAAGAATTTGCCCAGGACTTATTCTCGCCCCCTGGGAAAACCAGGAAGACTCGGCGAGAAAGGAGGGCAGATAAGAGGAGGGGAACGAGCATCTTGGCCCAGAATCAGAAGCCTATACTCGTAGGGGAGAGAGTTGGCCCAACGGACGAGGGGACTAGGCAGGAGGTTGGGGAGCCAGTAGCCGGGCCCAGTTCCTCAGGGACCTCCCTTGAAGGGGAGGGGGAGATAGAACCCTCTGAGTTGGGGCAACTTGGAACTTCACTAGAGAATTTTGGACAGGATCAGGCCAATGATCCAGTATACCAGAACATTCGCAAAGAAGTAGTGGAGGTGAATGGGGTCCCTGTGGAAGGGAGAGCCAAGGGCCCAGGGCCGTATTATATGATCAAGAAGGATCTGCTGTACCGTGTTGTCCGTATCCAAGAGCAAGTCTTGGAACAGCTCCTAGTACCACAGAAACATCAGAGGGGCGTGATGGAGCTAGCTCACAGCCATTTGTTCGGGGGACATCTAGGGGTAGATAAAACCCTGGACCGAATTCTACAGAGGTTTTTTTGGCCTGGAATATATGCAGCGGTCCGACGATATTGTGCCTCCTGTCCAGAATGCCAGTTACACGGGCCCCGACCCCGCTTAAGGGCACCTTTGGTACCTCTCCCGATTATTGAAGTCCCCTTTGAGCGGATAGCTATGGACCTAGTAGGGCCGTTAGAAAGATCAGCCCGGGGCCATCAGCACATACTGGTGGTGCTAGATTACGCCACCCGATACCCCGAGGCCATTCCCCTACGGAACACTACGTCCAAGACCATAGCTAAAGAATTAATCCAAATTTTCGCTAGAGTGGGAATACCCAAAGAGATCCTGACAGATCAAGGAACTCCCTTTGTGTCTAAATTAATGAAGGATCTATGTGCAATGCTCCACATAAGGACCCTAAGGACATCAGTCTATCATCCGCAGACTGATGGCCTCGTCGAGCGTTTTAATAGGACGTTGAAGAACATGATACGAAAGGTGGTGAGCCGGGATGGGAGGAACTGGGACACCCTGCTACCGTACCTAATGTTTGCGATCAGGGAGGTGCCTCAGACTTCGACTGGGTTTTCCCCGTTCGAACTGTTATATGGTCGCCACCCCCGCGGCATACTGGATATTGCCAAAGAAAGTTGGGAAGAACAGCCGAACCCAGGGAGAAACGTCATCGAGCATGTGTTGCAGATGAAAGACAGGATAGCCCAAGTCACTCCCATAGTGCGGGAACACATGGAGAGAGCACAAGGGGCCCAACAAACATATTACAATCGCCAGGCGACGACCCGAAAATTCCAGGTGGGAGATCGGGTGATGGTACTCGTACCCACAGCAGAGAGCAAGCTCCTGGCCAGATGGCAGGGGCCATATGAGGTAATAGAAGCCGTTGGAGAGGTCGATTACAAAGTCCAACAGCCCGGACGCCGGAAGCTGGAACAAATCTATCATGTGAACCTGTTGAAACCTTGGCAAGACAGAGAAGCGCATGTGGTCACTATAGGGTCACCCCCTCCCGAGAGCAACCTGCCTGGCCAAGTGGGAATATCCCCAGAATTGACCTCTGACCAACGAGCGGAGGTGATCCACATGATTGAACGCAACCAGGACGTGTTCTCAGAAAAGCCAGGCAGGACTACTGAGGTTCACCATCACATCCTCACAGAGCCTGGAGTGAAGGTGAATGTAAAGCCATACCGGATCCCGGAGGCGAAAAGAGAAGAGATCAAGTCAGAAGTCAGGAAGATGTTGAAGTTAGGGATCATTGAAGAGTCTCATAGCCAATGGTCAAGCCCAGTGGTCCTAGTACCTAAGCCGGATGGCAGTATGAGGTTTTGCAATGACTTCTGGAAACTGAATGAGGTGTCCCAATTTGATGCGTATCCTATACCCCGGATAGATGAGCTAATTGACCGACTGGGGAAAGCACGATTTTTGTCCACCCTTGACCTGACTAAGGGTTATTGGCAAATTCCCTTGGCCAGGGCCGACAAAGAGAAGACGGCCTTTTCAACTCCAGAGGGACTGTATCAATACACTGTCCTCCCGTTCGGTTTACATGGGGCTCCTGCCACCTTCCAACGACTCATGGACAAACTGTTACGCCCACATGGCAGGTATGTGGCCGCCTATCTTGATGACGTCATTATACATAGTCCGGATTGGGAGACGTACTTGGGGAAGGTGGAAGCAGTCCTGGACACCTTAAGGAAGGCAGGGCTGACTGCAAATCCCTCCAAATGCGCAATTGGGCTAGCAGAAGCCAAATACCTTGGATATATAGTGGGGAGAGGTGTGGTAAAGCCCCAACTCAACAAGTTAGAGGCAATACAGAATTGGCCCCGACCTGTCCGGAAGAAACAGGTCAGAGCATTCCTGGGGCTGGTGGGGTACTACAGGCGGTTCATCCCCCACTTCGCCACCAGGGCATGCCCGCTAACTGACCTAACGAAAGCCCGTGGCCCGGATATAGTGAAATGGTCTAGCGCGGCTGAGGAGGCATTTGCAGATCTGCGGACCGCGCTCTGCACTGACCCAGTGCTGGTAGCTCCAGACTGGGAGAAGGAGTTTATCTTGCAAACGGATGCCTCAGAAGTTGGGTTGGGAGCGGTGTTTTCACAACTGGTTGGAGCGGAAGAACACCCCGTCCTGTTCCTCAGTAGGAAACTCCTGCCCAGGGAACGGAAATATGCCGTAGTTGAAAAGGAATGCCTGGCCGTAAAGTGGGCCATTGAAAGTCTTCGCTATTACCTACTCTGACGGAAGTTTACCCTTGTCACGGACCATGCTCCCCTGAAGTGGATGCACCAAAACAAAGAGAAAAATGCGAGAGTGACCAGGTGGTTCCTGTCGCTACAACCCTTCCACTTCAGAGTACAACATAGGTCTGGAATCAAGCATGGCAACGCGGATGGCCTTTCAAGGGTACACTGTTTTGCCGACCCAAGTAGCCCAACCCTGTAGTGTTGAGCGGGGGGGGGGGATGTGTGATAAACTCAGGACAGACAGTTGCCAGAGGGGGGGGAGGAGTCAGTCCCAGAGGGTTAAAAGGCCCTCCTCCTTATCAACTGAGAGGCAACTACAGGTCAAGCAGGTTCAGCTGAGAAAGGGTTACCAAGGTAGCAAATTAGAATCAGCTGAGGGGAGCTACCTGAGGGTAATTAGGATCAGCTGGTTCCAACTTGGAGCTGCCTGAGACCTTTTTAAACCCCTTCCTGGGAGGAAGGAAGGGGGGGGGGAAAGCAGAGAGAGAAGGAGCCTGGCTACCAGGAGTGTTGAAGCAGCAAGCCTCCCCAGGCAGAGCGGCAGGACGCTCTCCTACAAGGCAGGGTAAAAAATACTTTAATTAAGACTGGTGAGAAGACAGGGAACAGACTTCCCCTGAGTCCTAAGGGGGACTGCATTACCCTAGCCGGTCTCACCAGAGCTAAAAACAGCAGAGGCTGGGGAGACTGAGACGGGACTTTGCCACAGTGGTCATTCTCCCTACAACAACACACCTGAAAATGCCTGAGGAACAAAGACTGAACTGTTAGAAGTGATAGTCCCAGGCTAAGACCTTTAGCCTGTCTATGAAAACCTGGGGAAGCCAAGGCAACTTGTGCCTTAAGAATTTGCCAGCCTGCTTATCACTCAGGGTGAGAATTTTCTAATTTGTATCCTACCTATCTAGTGTGTTAAATTCAGTTTACAGCTTTTGTTTATTTACTACGGTAATCTGCTTTGTTCTGTTTGCTCTCCCTTTAACCACTTAAAATCTACCTTTTGTAGTTAATAAACTTATTTTGTTTATTATTAAACCCAGTTTATGTGATTTCTAATGGAGGGGGCAAGAAGTTGTACATATCTCTCTTCACATTGAGGAAAAGGGCAGATTGTATGAGTTTGCGCTGTGCAGATTTTTCTATTCAGTCCAAGACAGTATTATTTTGGCTTTAGCTCCCAAAAGGTGTGTGTCTTTGCCTTGCCCTGCCTGCTCTGGATGGCTTCAGACCCTTATAGATACAGTGTCAAGATTCCTTCTCCAGGCACCAATCATTGCCAGGACCCATAGGTGTCTCTATATATCTGTTGGACCTTTCTGAATCTTTAAAGGGGACATGCCAGATGGCAGGGTCAGCTGACCACCATGGCAGAATATCCCCATCAAAAATTATTCAGTTAACTGATGAAACTCCTACTGATGTCAACAAAAAATCTTTACCTGGAGGTAAAGGGCAGAGTATCACAGTTTAATGCCAATATATGGATTTGAGGAGTAGATTTTCCCCCTGTGCTGTGGGCAGAAGCAGCAGTGGAGGCACTGTGCTGCTATCAGCACGCCCAAAATAGTAAGCCTCCTGTAGGTAGTGTGCACAGGCAAGCCATTTCTAGTGAGACTCTTACAAAATGGGATGCTTCCAGAAATGAGATCTGCACTGACCAATCAACATCATCATCTAAATTACACTTTTGTAAATATTGCTTGCCGGATGTATTCCCTGTAACAATATCTAATCAGTGCTTCACAGTCAGCTTCCTGTAATCATATACAGCTTCAAATGTTCAGTTGGGAAATCAAGTACAACATGCCCATGCCTCTGAATACTGTGTAAAAGTCACCTTCACATTTTGAAACTGGCCCACTGCTATCCTGCAGCTTTTCTGATCCTCTCAGATTTCTATAGCTCAGTAAACAGTCACGTCATTGTCTTGAATATCACATGGAATGTTTTATTTGTAGCCCCAAGAGGAATTCTTCTGCCACCAGTTCAGGATGATCCTTGATGGGTAATAATTGCTAAAACCTACTCACTGTCACATCCCATCCCACCCACATTGACTTATTGTAAAATAAACACACAAACTGTTGAGAGGTGGAGGGGGAAAAACATTTGGCTATATCGTTATTTAAAAGCATCACAGATTAATGTTTAAAAAAAAAGTTTTCATTTTTTCTGTCCTACTTTTTGATGATAAATATGTAAGCATAGGATTTCACTACCAGAAATTCAGTACCAAGAGTGGCACAGCAAACAAGGAAAGGAAGATCATGGCAGCTGGCAAATTGCAGACATAAAACTACTGCCAAGCACGCTGCCTCATTCCGTCATCACTTCTATGGCTGAATTTCAATATTTAAAAATTTTATTTTTTTACAAATCACGGCATTTCAGGGCAGCCCTAGAGCTGTAAATCTTGGAAATCTGGAGAGGTTTCTCCAAAGCCAGGAGTGATGTAAGCCGGTATGGCGTACCGGTAAAAAGTGGCCACTAGTACCGGCCCGTACCCAGCTGATTTTAAAGCTCTGCAGCGTGGAAGGGCTGGCTGGGGGATGCTGACCCCCAGGCCCGCCCCTTCCGCCTGAGGTCCCGCCCCTTCCAGGGGCCAGAACCGGCCCCCGTACCAGTAAGTCTTTGGCTTTAATTTCACCTCTGTCCAAAGCTGAGGACCTTGGAAGCCTGAGTTGTCCAGTAGCCCCTTCACATGAACTGGCAAAGAACTAGGCAGGTTTCCAATGAAATCTGCCTGTGATTTGATTAAAGTTCGCCAAACTCAAACTGTTTTTGTGAAGTATTCTGGGTTTGAGGAACTGAAATTTTTTTGCAGAAAATTTCAGACCAACTTTATATGTCCATGGAAGTTTGGCCCCTTAAGCGGGGAGCAGCTTCAAACGCTGGGATCAGGTATTGGGGAAATTAAAGTAAAAGTGAGATTCCATGGAAACAAAATTGGAAGGAATGAAAGGGGCAGGGGATTCAGGACTATCCTGCATTTTTTTTAAATTTTCCTTGTATTGTGTGTGGGTTGAGGGGCTTTTTGTTTGTTTAGTTTCCCCCTCCCAAAGAGCTGTATCTCATCAGGTTCTCTTATGCTTCCAATACAAGGCAATTTAACTTCCCTGAAAAAATAAGGGGTGGGAAACTATCCATAACAATTGACATCACTCCATATAGAAAATACAGCACAATACTTAAAAGAAAAAAAAGTGGGGAAAATCTAACAGATCTATGTTTTTATGCAAACAGGTAAAAAATTACACTTGGGCACCCCACACCAGTCTTCAAATAAGGGACAGATTTTTAATTTTATATTTTAATACAGCTGGCTATTTCAAAAATGGTAATTTGCTTGCCTCACATGAAAATGAATGGAGCAGATTTTAGGATTTTTTATATGCTAATCTATACATTTGAAACTAAGTAAAATGATTAATATATTTAAGCACACTTCACTGGTATCTTTTTAGGTAAGCAGTACAGGACCTGTAAGGTCATTATCATAACTTGTCACTCCAAACCACAACTAAGATCTGATGTCACTTATCTCAAATAGTTCCCTGGGAGTACAGGATGTTAACAGGAGCACTGCATTATGCAGTGTTCAAGTGTTTGCTTGAGCTCTCCACATTTATACTGGGGGTTATTCCTCAGCTTCCACTTTGTCATATTGCCATCAGTCTTGGCCATCCCAGCTTTTGTTCAATTTAGAGTACACCAGTGTTTTTGTTTGGTCAGTGCCTGGAAAGAGCTTGTCTGAAGGAATCAGGTTCTCCAAGATCATCTGCATTTCCTACTATTTTGTTATTCTGTAGCCTTCTGCAGTGGTGTTTTGGGGGAAGGGATTTTCAGAGGGAATGGTCTTTCTGGACTTCAGCTTGTTGGGTGGTGGAATGTATCTAAGTAGTACGTGTCTTGGATCATATGCCCATTTTTGTGTCTCCTTTTTACTGAAGGATTTACCATACTGATGATGGTGCAATCCCCACAAAGAAGTTTAGTAATGGTATGAGAGCTGGTCTCAAAGTCCCTGTGATGATCCTACAGGATTGATTGAGGTCCGTATCAATATTGTGTGCATGGCTTTGGTGTGTCTGTATTCGAGCACAGTATTCCACAGTTGAGAAACACTGGGCAAGATTGGGTTGCTCGGAGTGTTTTGAAGTCAGCTCCCCA
Source organism: Mauremys mutica (assembly GCF_020497125.1). NCBI lineage: Eukaryota > Metazoa > Chordata > Testudines > Geoemydidae > Mauremys > Mauremys mutica. Next base: position 30,857,144 of record NC_059080.1, on the reverse strand, counting down.
TTTTGTGTTGGCCAGTTTCTGGTATTCACTTTTTTCAACTTCTTAATGTGATATTTGAATATCACATTTCAGTCTAATGTGATCCCTAGGCACACTGGCCATTCATAGTGCTCAAGGATTGTACCATTCCATAGTATCTGTAGTCTTTGTTTAAGGCTGACAGTGTTTGAGGTGGAAGGCACACACTTGTGGCTTGCTAGAGTTGGCACTCAAGAACTCTCAAAGAACCAGTTAGAATATTTCAAATCTGGTTAGTGTGGGGCTGCAAAGATCATCTGAATAAATGAATCTTCACAAGTTGGGGAATTCTAGATATCTTTTGTGTAGACATTAAATGACCAGGATGATAGTACTGAATACTGGGGCAATCCATTCCATTGAGTACTCAGTTTATTTTTATAACCATTCATGTTGAGAAAGAGCTGTCGATTGTGAAACAGGGAGGAGATGTCTTGGACCATCTTGCTATTTCTCAGAATTCTTGATGATTTTAGTAGAAGCTGACAATGGTTCACAGTGTCATAAGCAGACGACAGATCAATAGATATAGCCTCTACAATTTTATAGGTTTTAAAGCCATCTTTGATGTTTTGTTAGGTTTGCAATTTGGCCACAGCATGAAATCCCGGCTTGGTCAGTGTGCAGCTGGCCTTCCACTATTGGTGCTATTATATCGATGTATTATCCACTCTTTTGGCTTGTAGGTTGACAGAGTAAGGATACCGTGTGACAAACTCTTCATTGAGTTAGTGTCTTTGAGATTTGAATAGTGTGACCATTTTGGCCTGTCTCCGCAGGTGGGTATCTGCAGTGTATCTAGGCAAGAATTATGGAAGTAAAGCTGCCACTTCTGTGCTCTCGTCCTGAAGTGTAGTAAAAGTTGATTAGTTGTACTGTCAAGTCCAGCTCCCTTTCTACATTTCAAGGTTTTCATAGCTATTGTCAGTGCCTCTGTGTTGAGCTTCTCATTGTGAACTGTCTCTGAGGAGTAAACAAAATTCCTGCTTGACTTGTTTTGTTCTGCACTTTGCTTTGTGGGATGGTTTACCATTTAGGATGAGTTGGTGTGTGAGTTGGTTGGGAGAGACCATGGCAATGTGCCTTGGTTGTTTTAAGTTGGAATTCAGCTTGCTTGATTACTTTTACGGCACAAGTTAGTTGTTTCAATCACTTGCTCCATCAGTCATGTCAATCTCTCTCATAAACATTTCCCCATTCCCATGGTTTCATCATTGAAGGGATCCCAGTCAAACAGTTCTGAATTTCCCTCATATTGTGGCTTGTCTGTTCTAAAAACAGGGTATATATAGTGTCTGATGTCTCCTAGAGATGTGCCTTTGGGCAGTCTTCCACACAAGGGAGACCAGTTCTCTATACTGTTCATGTGTCAGAGTAATATTAAATGGATTAATCCAATTCAAAGGCACAGCCTCCCTAGTCAACTTTCTGAAGTTGAAGCTTGGCATGTACTGTATTTTCCTGGGTTGTACTACAGCCTCTGTTGTCATTGGCACTCGTTTATGCTGATTGCTGCCATGATCACCCTTCTGACATAGCCTGCATTTTCAAAGGTAATAAAGGCTAAATCGGGATTGCACCCTTTGTTCCATCATACACTTCGGAAGGTACATTTGTCCTTTAACACATAGAGCAAGGTTAAGTTGTTTATTTCTGCCCATTTCTCAACTTCTTCCCCACTGTTTTCATTATTGGAGTATCTCCAGTGACGTAGTAACTGTTGAAGTTGCCTGTGACAAGACATGGCAGGAGGAAGTCAATTGGCCACACAAACTGTATACCAGGCGGCTTCTAAACAGAAACTACTGCTACTTGATCACGTTCAATCATGGCAAGTTCTACTTTACAGGGTGTTTTCACTGCAGTCTTTTTCACCAGTATTTTATCATATATTTGTACTGTGCTTCTATAGATGATACTTTTGATGTACGCAGTAATATGAATGCCCAGGATATTAGTGCTGTTGTCTCTTGCAAGCAGATGGTGTCTGTTCTCATGCCAAATAGAATGTTAGCCTTCTCTGCAGAGAATACCGCCATTTGAAACTGACTATTTTAAGTTTCAGAGTTTCAGCCATGTTAGTCTGTATCCGCAAAAAGAACAGGAGTACTTGTGGCACCTTAGAGATTAACAAATTTATTTGAGCATAAGCTTTTGTGGGCTACAGCCCACTTCATCAGATGCATGTAATGGAAAATACAGAAGGAAGATAGATAGATATACACAGAGAACATGAAACAATGGGCATTACCATACACACTATAAGGAGCGTGATCAATTAAGGTGAGCTATTATCAGCAGGCGAGAAAAAGAACTGTTTGTAGTGGTAATGAAAATGGCCCATTTCTAGCAATTGACAAGGAGATGTGAGGAATTGTGGGCGGGGGAGGAATAAGCATGGGGAAATAGTTTTACTTTGTGTAATGGCCCATCCACTCCCAGTCTTTATTCAAGCCTAATTTGATGGTGTCCAATTTGCAAATTAATTCCAATTCAGCAGTCTGTCTACTTTAAGAGCCGTCTTTGTCTGAGGACCAGAAAGGGCTGCTTATGTTGACATATTATGTCTACTTTTTTGGTCACAGACTTGGTGCATATTGTCAGTTTTGGTTTCTCCCAAAGTTAGTTCCAACAGAACAGTAACAGTGATCATGACATGAACACATCTGGTAGAAGCCCCAAACCTGGAAATATAATCCAATGGTTACAGCCATTCTGGAACATGAAATTGTGATTAAAAATGAAAAAAAAATCATGAATAGCATAGTTGTCAAGGAAAGAGTGATATTATCCTGATCAGATTATCTTTGCTTGCTGAAGAGAGAACTTCCTTAATTATGTAGAAGCAGCAAAGAATCCTGTGGCACCTTATAGACTAACAGACGTTTTACAGCATGAGCTTTCGTGGGTGAATACCCACTTCTTCAGATGCAAGTAACCTTAATTATGGTTACAGATTGTGAATACATTAGTTTACCTTGACACTTTCCTTGGGATGATAAAAATGCACATTTTATCTCTCATTCTCTCAGTAACAGTAGTAGTTTCTTCCTGTCCAATTCACCTTACTCTCAAAGCTTTTAACAGTTTGCTTTAAACTTCAAGTGAATATTATAGTTAAGGCAAAGGTGTTTGTTATTAATTTTGTTCTCTGTTCATTCAATCTTTAGACTTAAAAATAAAATAAGCATTCACACAGGAAAAAGTACATTTGTCTCCCCACACGTTACCTCCTCTAACCTACATTTCCTGTATAGAGTCTAATTCTCAAGCTCCACACTCAGATGTGAAATGGGGATTTCAAGTCATTTCCTCCATCTTGTCAGCGTACGTGCTTCTCTCAACGGAATATAATAGTGTTCTCTAGTGTCTCTCCAACACACCGATAGCAAATTCTTAGAATAACCTAGTAAAAGATATACATCTGCTAGTTTCCTTTGTTGATGATTCCAGACCTGCCCTTCTACCCCTTTTCTGACTATGGCCTGCCTCTGGTAAATTGGAGGATTGAAATCATGCTATCCAGATAGCCTGTAGGAGCCTGTCTCCAGCTGGCTGGCACATAAGACCAAAAACTTTATCCTACCTTCTGAGAAGTCTTCAGTGTTCAAGAATAACTGTCCTCCACTAACCTGATGGAAATGCATTTAAACTTCTCAAAACAGTGTTGGATAAGGACATCAGGTCCTCAGAAAAGGGTGGGGATGGATGTTAAATACAAGTGGTCACGTATTTATTTTTGGTTGCAAAACTGGACAGACTTTTCATCAATGCAGCTTCTTCTGATTTTATTTAGTAAGATGGAGGCTGTGTATTTGTTCACTGAGGGTTTGTAATTTGTAACTGAAGGTTAAATTGATATATATGGCTGTATAAACAAATATGGGAGTTAGGGATATACATTTGTTTATGTTAAGCCTCTAGCACCATTTCACGCTTTCTACAGTTCATTCCTATGCAGCAAAACAACAGACTTCTGATTTTTGCCAAGTTTTTATTCAATCAATACCTGATGATTATACATCATGCACAAGCCAGATGCATGACCACCTGTTGATCCTGAAGATTTCCATAGAACTTCCGTGATGAGTAGGGCCTAATGAGATGATAAGTAGTTTATTACAATTTGTCAGTGTTACCTAGTATTACTAAATGAGTGGACAGACTGCAAATTCATAGGATTATTTTTTTTTCTTTTCATGTGCAAAAGTGAATACCTCTCAATATGTTTTCCAGGAAGTGTATAGCTCCGAAAGAGAGCACAGATAGCAAAAAGCATGCAGCATAAAATATACGTTGGGTAAGAAAGGTGGAAAAATCAATAAGAAGGCCCTATAAAATCTATTTGCCTTGGTGCATCAATGATTTGCAGTACTTGCTAGCAAATTAAGTGTTTTATTTGACAATTTACTCCCTTATAAGATCAAGCAAGTATACATTTATTTATGAAATAATTGGGAGTGCTGTATGCTGCCAGTAGAATCTTGGGTGCATTATGGTGGAAACTTTGCTAGCTTATGAATGGCATAGATTCCTTCCTACAGTTTTGAGTGCCTTCTTTTGGTTCATGGATAAATTTAAGATATGTGTGGACAGATAATGTCAATATGGGAATAAATAAGTATGAGAGAACAAGAACAGGGCATAATCCTAAAAATACTATTAATTTTCTTAGAGGAGCTATAAGTTCTTAAAGCAATTTCTCTAGAATCCCATTTAGTTTCTATAGAATTCTGTTGGCTTCATTTCACCTACAGGGCTTTTCTCTGAGTCTCTAATTGCACCTTTCCAGAGTTATGAATTTTTATACCATCTTTAGCTCTCATTTCGCAAAGGCAATTTTTTACCTTTATTGTAAATAGTAATTGGAGACACACATTTCAGACAATGCTCTTAATATTTCAAATCCAAGGTTAATGTTACCAGGGAACACAAGGCAATCAATGGCAGCCTCCTACTAAAAGAAGGCAACTTTTAGGAGGGTGAACGGCAGTATGTAGGTGCAGGGTGGATTTACTGTGGTTACTACCAGTTACAGTGAAGAAAATACAATAATGTAACCTCCTTTCCTTTTGATGGGACAGAAAAAAAATGTGCATTACATTTCATTTCATATTTCACCAGAGGGTTGTGCTTAAATTGCATGTTTGCTATTATTTTCAGGTAGTTTTTAAGGAAAGTCACTGCTTGAGACTATGCACACATCAACATCACAGGTGCTACAAAGTAGAATAAAGTAAAAATAAAATAATCAACAGCAAAACCAAAAAGAGAGTGTGAGGGGGTCTCAGATTTATTCTCCTCTAAAATTCTTTTGGCCCTTTTAGCCAATTTTCTGACTGAAAAGCAAAGCCCTGCCCCCTTTGAGTAATGTCTTTATATGTCCCACCCAAGGCCTTAGGGGTGAATAACAGTACAGATGGTCTCATATGATAGTCTGGATAGCCCAGTTATTTTAATTATAAACTAATCTACAATGTCAGACTGTCAATGTCATCTGTGTCATTACCAACACTTTGCATCATATTGCCAACAGCACTAGCCCTGTTGCTGTGGATGTTTACCTCCGATGGCCCTGATATCTTGCTATTGAGGAGCTAGAAGAGGCAGTACTAAACGCAAGATCTATTTTGAAAAAACAATTGAATAGTTTCAGTAATAATGTCCACATTTCTCTATCTGTACGAAATTGCAGCTTTGAAAGGTTCAGACTTGAACCAATCTACAGAAAGTGTGTATCGGCAATCAGTAACTTCAGTAGTGTCATGTCAGTTTTCAATAAGGAATTCAGTAACTTATCACTAAAGCTATTTGTTAAAATCCAAAACAAGAAAATTAGATGGTGGAATGCTAGTTCTTTACTACTATTATAGCAGCCTTAAGATGAATTGAGAATTTAATTATTTATACTTTTTTTCTTTTTCAGGGCCTGTTTATTTGCTAGTTTGTACAAATACTTTGGATAATACTGCCATCTGGGTAAATTTTTCCTCTCCTTGTGCTGACCTTGCACTTTGAATCCTCTCTCTTCTCAACAATAGCTGTTAACTTTCAATGCTGCTGAGAGAAGCAGCATCTTGTCTTTTCAAAGTACCACTTCAGACTGAAGCAATTGCTGTACTAACATTTATTTTTAAAAAGAAAAATTTTGCTCGGTCAACCTTCAGTCCATTTTAATTTTCAAGGTAATATATAAACTGAAGCACTTTCCCTGTTTCCTCTTCACACCTCTAAACAAGCAAATAACATGTGCACACATTGTGGACCAAATTTTGCCAACTTTCCACATGTTGAGAAGTACCATTTGTCATATAGCTTCTTTGACTTCAATAGGATTTTTCATGGAGTGAGATATGCAGTGTAAGTAAGGGTATCTGAATCTGGCAGTGTACAAGGTTAATTACAAGGGAAACGGGGAAAGAGCAGAAACCTAGCATCATAATGAATCCCCAAAACCTTTCTTACATTTAAAAACAAAGTCACAGTAGTAATAATATGTTTGGCTCTATCAGTCTTTTGCTGAGATCCAATACAAAGACCAAGCTTGGCTGGAGCTGGAATAAGTTAAAAGTGACTGGAAAATCCTGAGGGTATCCAAGAACAATTGGCTTAGTAACTTGCAAAGCCATAGGAACATGTGGGTGAAAATGACTGACAAAATTAATAAAACTTTAAATCTAGAGGTCCAACAATTGTCTGACTAGGACATTTTGATAAAATTCAAGCTATCAAAAAAATAAGAATCACTGACAGAAGAAAAAAAATACAAAAAATGAAACTACTTACTTCACAAATAAACAGTGCAATGGGAATAAGAATGTAATTGTTATAGCTAGTCTTCAAAAGATAGAGCTTAGTGAAAAGATTTCTTCAAAGACATTTGTTGACTTTTTAAAATGTTGGCTAAAGGGCTTGTTGTATAAATGATGCATTTTAATGAGAACGAACAATTTCTTGTTGCAAGGTTACCTCTTAAATATATAGATATTGATATATACACACACAGAAACAGAAGCATACAAATTATTGTTAGTAGTGAAACCTTTATGCACAAATTACTTGAAGAAAAAGTATTGCTGATAAGGTTTGAAGGAGTAATGGCTACATTTTATTTCAAGGTTGAAGCAAGTCTCGCTTCCCAGTTCCACCGGTTATTTGCAAAGATTATAGACTATACTTAATATACCATACAAGTAGTTTGATTAATAAACTCAGTTCCTTAGGTGGTATTGTATCAAATGTAATTTGATACCAGTTCATCAGTAATTCGGTTCATATGCTATTCCATTACGTTAATTGGTTAGTATTGATTATAAGAAGTGCTTTTCAGAATTTGAGTGATTCCTTTTAGTTAAACACACGACTTGCACATTTCTTTTCTAGAATTCCAGATGTGCTCTTCTCTTTACAGGAAAATAATCAACCTTTCATAAGATTTGCCTTGCAACACCTATTATTACACACACTCACAAGGCGGTTTATTTGGATACTAAAAGCAGGGGTGACATGTCTGACATGACTGGAATGTAACTTCACTTGATTATGCGTAGAGGCAACTTCTTGGGATTCCTGTTTAATTGTGGCTCCAATCCAGACAATAGAACAAATTCTTCCTTTGAACATACTCCTGCAAGCCTGATATAGCAACATATGTTGGTATAGTGGCAAAATCCCATATCCCAAAATCCCATGGACCAGGCTTGCAGGAGTATGTTCGAAGGAAGAATTTGTTATATTATCTGGATTGGAGAAGTCTTTTAGCTTTACAGAAAAATGCCTACAAATAATGCTATATTAATTATATCATATACCTAGAGAAAACACAGGTTAACCATTTCTATTTTGTTCATATGACTTACCAGTTAGAATAATTGCATATGATTAAACTAAACTTGTTTTTTCCCTGTGCACATGTTCTCAGCATATTTTATGAGCCAAATTCTCCTCTGACTTACATAAGTATCAATCTATTGACTTTAGTGGATTTATACCACTGTCATTGAGAGAAGGATCAGGCCCTTTATTTGGGTTTTTGGTGCTTTCTTGCTTAGATAACAGAAGCTGAGGATTTTGAGACTGTGTTTATTGTACTGAGTTTACTTTGGTTCTCTTGTGTTTCCAGTATATCCCAGCCTGACTAAATGGCTACTATAATTATTAAATTTTACATAAACCTCTTCAGTTCTCCACCTGTGCTGAGGTTACTGGTACAGAAAGGCTGCCACGTTTCACCCGAGAGGTGGGTGCACTTCAATGGCTGTGATGTGATTCTACTGTGCAGTCTTTTGAGATTTTCTCTGGATAAACAGCTCTATATAAATGCAAATATGCATTCATCCATATTTTTGATCTAGGGGAAAAAGTAATTTGAAGATGACCTTAAAGTGAATACTTGCTTAGAAGTTACTTTTTTTTTTTTTACCCTACTGTACTTATATTACAGAGAGTAGTCACCTTCAAACACAATTATTTTTCTTTAGAAGACGAAGAATGGCTATCTGTATCTCATTTTAAAGAACTAAACTGATAGTACATTTCTAGCACAAACTATTAGGATACAATGTGTGAAAACAGAGTGCTACCTCACGGGCATGTTGGTCCAACTTAGATCCATGAGCAGTTGCTATTTTTAAATTTGATGTGTCCCTCAAATGCCAAGTCTTTAAATGAAAAATATTATCTGTCCTATACCAACAAAGCTATGTCTCTTAAGCCTTCTCAGAAGTCATTTAAGCTGATATGAGTTTTAATAGCAACAAAAGACTAAGATGTATGTGTTCTGCTTAGAGCCATGATATTTTCAAACAACAATAGTACTGAAATGACAAGTAATGTACAGTTTAGTCATCTCAAGCAGTGTGGGTTTATTTGAAGTTGACAAACCATAAACTGTCTAGTGGTAGCCCTTTTAATGTACATTTAACGTACATTGATATAATATGAAGGGATAATAAATTCCTTCCTGAATTAAGACTTCAAGGATTATACAAAAGTTTCATGTTGTTAATGTTAATGTTGCAGGAGAAGCAATACTAGACTCATTATCCAGCTATACCGAAAGAAGAACAGGAGACACTTGATATGGATTTAATCAGGCCGCAACTTTATTATTAGATGGCTGGAACTACCCAGCAGATAAAAGTGTTCAGTGCAGGTAACCCCTGTTTATTCTGTAATTACACTGGGGGCTTCTACCAACCCCCTTCACCCCCTTTTCCATTCAAGTCTCTCCAGCACATCTATTCCCGGGACCTTACCATACCAGGGGGGCTTTTACCAGTGCCCCCTCTTTTTTCCATCCAGGTTCCTCCAGCAAATCCATTGCCGGGATCTTACCATCTACTCCCCTTGTAAGAGGGGTAAGGTGGGATATAAGAAAGGGGGGGTTGACTCCCTGCCAGTCCAACCATAGGAGCCCCAAACACACACCGTTATGTTCTTTTAACTAGCACCTCCTTTTTAAGTCCTTTACTAGGTCATTTATCTGGTCACTGGATGCCTTCCCTATGGAGTACCTGCACTTGATGTCCACCCAACACTTACCAAATAAGTTGCGTCATATAGCCTACCACACCTTTTGTGCTCACTATAATAGGTGTTCCCTAACACCCAGTGTGGGGAAGGCAAAAAAAACCCCACTCCACCGAAGCCAGTATGGTGGTGAGGGAAAACTTCCTTCCCAGGCCCCCTAAAAAGGAGCAACTAAAACAATGCCAGCGGCATGTTCAAAACCCACCTTATAATCACACCTCAAGGAGAAGGAAGGTGCCATACTTTAAAGTCTTAACAGGGTGAACTGATCATTTCTGGACTAAACCTGTGAAGACCAAGAAGGAGAACTGAAAATATTTCCTTTTAAAATTCTATTCTGCAATTGTAGTTGTAGTGAGACTCAAGTAATATCTGGTTGGGGGAAAGAAATACCAATAGAGGGTACTTATATTTGCAGCACCTCTGGGCTGGAATTCTCAAAATAAAAAGTGAGTTAGGCACCCAAATCCCTTTTGAAATGTGCCTGAGGCTTTTTTTAAATCTCAGCCTTAGCTGTTAGTTATTTAAAGAATAACTTTTTAAAGAATATGACTAGACAAGGGGCTTGGCATTTCATAGTACCCATTATTGAATTGTAGAGTGCTGCATTTTTTTCTTGGTTATGAAATTAATTGGCATAACAGTACAATTATTTAATTCATCTGTTTTGTGGGTACTTTTGTCACTCATTTTCTAGATTATGTGTATTGAACAGAACCCAAAGGGGAAGTGTTAGGAGTGAACAGCCACAGCCCAGGCAGGACTAACTGCAGAGGCAATATAGCCACCCAACTCATACTGCAAGGGAAGAGGGAGTTATCTGACAACATGGAGGATTAGGCTCTGAATGGATACCTTGCAACACTTGATAGAGATAAAAAAAATCTGAATTTTAAATATATGCAACTCATCTGTATTTGAAATATATACAAAGAATGAAATGAAAGTATTTACATATGCAAACACTGTGTCTCATATTCTATGCATATGCAATACCCACGTTTTTAAAAGGCTTTCATACTAATACACAAAACATACCAGTAGCTCTTAAAATTATTAGAAAAATATGGCCATGTTTTGAATAATTTATTTTTTTTTCCTGTAGCATCCTATTCAACCTTAACTGTCAAGCTTAATGGCCAAGCATACTGTTTTTAATCACAAATTAAAATCCAAGCCATTAAGGTTCTTCCAGTTTTACACAATAATTTTAATCATTAAAATTTAGTTCATTGCTTTTAGTTACTAGGAGTGTGTTTTCAATACCTAATCAGCATAGATACTTAGCCTTTCACTGGCTCTGAATAAGTAACAACTCTTTTCTTTCTCCAAGGATGTGTCTTAAAAACCACATCCTCCTGGTTCCTTGGGGTACATAAGGAGAAAAAAAATCAACTTTCTTTTCTAATTAACATAATGAATTTAGTCTAAATTAACAAAGGGATGGTCATACAGCTGTGACTGAGGGAATAAGCCAAATATGTCAATTCAGATAAAAAAGCAAACAATCTGTGTTCAGCACAGAATTTCAGATTAATTGTCAGCACGATAATTATGTGAGTGTAATTAATGTTTAGACTCTGAAATCACTTGAGTAACAAATATACGCATATACAGAGTGATAGGGTTGTCAACATTTGTGCAAGTACTGGAATTTTAAGAGTGCTGTTACATATAATTAAGTCCGCAAGCTGCCTGCTTATCAGCTAAATAAAATGATTAATGGTTATGACCCTGATACATTTTTGACAGACATCTCTTGTGATTGTAACAAGCTTATTTTATGGAATCCAGAGTTTTGATAGCATGTTGTCTTGTCAGCTTTGTCTTTGCTATACCCTTGCCACCTAAACACTTTCTCTATGTCCAATTTATTACTAAAACTGAGAAGACAGTCTTTAAAAGTGCATTTTGACCATTATATTGTGTTCTCACGCTAATTACTTTTTCTAAACTGTGAAGTCTGGCAAATCTGATACATATTTCATGTGTAAGTAGTAGAGATATAAAGGTTTTCAAGTACATAGGTATTTACAAGTAGTTCCTGAATTGGTAAACCTAGACTAGAATGTCAGCTCCATTGAATAATAAATCATCATTATGTTTATATAAATTATTAAAGAATATCAAAGGTCTGACCTTGTTGAGGTCAAATGCTAAACTTCCATTGGCTTCAGTGGAACAGAATCAAGCACCACAGCTGAAAAGATAATATATATTTTATGTATTGTTCTTAGTGCTTTTCCTGCCACACTCACTGAGGAATTTAGCCTAGTTGTTGTGCCCACTTTTACCAGCGTGAAGACTCTCAGTACAAGTTACTCTAGCTTGTCCCTTATGACAATTACCATCCAGTATATTGCTTATTGTGTATTATTTATAAGCTTCACATATTTTGAATGTTGTATATCAAAATTCAGCTCACTGGACATTGTACATGGGCATAAGGTCATTCCACAAGGATTCAGGGTGAGATTCTAAGTCTAGATCAAAGCCACAGCTAAGCCCGTCCAAAGTACGTTTTGTCTTTTGATCGGGATCTATTTTTGGCAGTTTGCTTCTATTTTTACTTAAAACAACTTAAAATTATTTGTCTAGGAGAACATTAAAAATAATTGAGTACTAAGTCTATTATACCACTACCGAGTTTTTTAGCTATGTGAGTAATGAAGACTGGAGAATAATAGCTAGGGTCTCAGAGAAAAACCTAATTCGGCTGGAGTTATAAATATATACCCCAAATTTGGAGAGGGAGGAGGGGAGATGCTTTAAAATTATAATTAAACTAATAAAAAAGAAAAGACATTGGAAGACAATGTGACTGCCTATTATGGAGAGTATGTTATTGTGAATTTTCCAGAGTGTGAGGGAATGTGAGGGAACTGTATGTAAGATGGGAGGAGGATTCTGTATGCAAAAGATATTGGTGTTGCTGTTAATGGACAGTAAATAAATTGAAGGTTAGTCTCCAGCTGCGTAAGTGGCACAATTTTAGTGGATGGGTGATAGAATTCTCAGCGTAGTACAGTCTGCAGGTATGTGGTTCATTTTGCCCATGTTGAAGGTATATAGTGTGCAGGAATAGGATTGTTACATGGATTTGAGTTCAAGTTAGTTTAATACTCTTATAAGATACACTCTATTCCAAACCTGTGCCACACAATATAACTTCCACAAGGTATACCTGCAAATGTTGTAATATGTGCATAGGACTTTACAAATATCAAATTCATTGCGTGGGACTTCATGAAAAAGTGTAAGTCACTTCATTAAGCAACATTTGATTCAAATGTTAGTAAACAGTTTCCAAATTAACCACCTGAACTTTCTGAAAATTGTCATGGTATTAGTCCTCACTGAGACCAACATTATCAAATCAAATTTGATTATAAACCGATCAATTTTTGAGATGATATGCACAAAAATGTGTTTATTCACTGTAGAAATGGAAAAATCTCTGATTTTATTCAAACTGTTAAAACTCATAAATTCCTTTCCCCACTGGCCCCAAACTTTGCAGTCAAGTTTACCTGTGACAAAGAGCTGCACATGAGAAAATGCTGATGATGGTTTGAGGTTTTTGACACTGTGGGAGAAGGGATCAAAACTGAACTTTGTGTATTGTGTTGCTAATTGCAATGTTAATTGTGAAACTAAATTATTTTCTCCATAACATGCAAAGTACATAACTAAAAATAAATCATGGGATGATATACTGGAACATGAAAAATGCTGTCATCTGACAGAATGTAGCTTTTTAAAAAATTGCACTTTTTAAAATCTGCTGTTTTTCTGTTTCTGTCATGCTTCCAACTAATAGGTATAAAAAGCTAGAACAGCATGAAGTGTGGCCTAGAAAAAAATAACAATGCCTCATCTTTAAAATCCATATAATATTTGAAATTACTGTAACATCTTTTTTTAAGATGACATAGTTTAAGTTAAATAGCAAAGGTGGTATGAAGATGAGAGCTGCAGAATTTAGTAGTATAAACACTCAAGTAAATCATAGAATATTAGGGTTGGAAGAGACTTCCGGAGGTCATCTAGTCCAATCCCCTGCTCAAAGTAGGAGCAACACCAACTAAATCATCCCAGCCAAGGCTTTGTCAAGCCAGGCCTTAAAAACCTCTAAGGACGAAGATTCCACCACCTCCTTAGGTAACCCATTCCAGTTCTTCACCACCCTACTAGTGAAATAGTGTTTCCTAATATCCAACCTAGACCTCCCCCACTGCAACTTGAGACCATTGCTTCTTGTTCTGTGTCATCTGCCACCACTGAGAACAGCCTAGCTACATCCTCTTTGGAACCCCCCTTCAGGTAGTTGAAGGCTGCTATCAAATCCCCCCTCACTCTTCTCTTCTCTTCTCAAGACTAAATAATCCCAGTTCCCTCAGCCTCTCCTCGTAAGTCATGTGCCCCAGCCCCCTAATAATTTTTGTTGCCCTCCACTGGGCTCTCTCCAATTTGTCCACATCCCTTCTGTCCCTTTGGGGGATCAAAACTGGACACAGTACTCCAGGTGCGGCCTCACCAGTGCCGAAAAGAGGGGAATAATCACTTCCTTCAATCTGCGGGCAATGCTCCTACTAATACAGCCCAATATGCTGTTGGCCTTCTAGGCAATGAGGGCACACTGCTGACTCATATCCAGCTTCTCATCCACTGTAATCCTCAGGTCCTTTTCTGCAGAAGTACTGCTTAGCCAGTCGGTCTCCAGCCCGTAGCAGTGCATGGGATTCTTCCGTCTTAGGGTACGTCTACACTACGGGATTATTCCGAATTTACATAAACCGGTTTAACAAAACAGATTGTATAAAATCGAGTGTGCGCAGCCAAACTAAACACATTAAATCGGTGGTGTGCGTCCACGGTCCGAGGCTAGCGTCGATTTCTGGAGCATTGCACTGTGGGTAGCTATTCCGTAGCTATCCCATAGTTCCCGCAGCCTCCCCCGCCCCTTGGAATTTCCGGGTTGAGATCCCAGTGCCTGATGCGGCAAAAATCATTGTCGCGGGTGGTTCTGGGTAAATGAAACCCGCTGGGAAAGCAACGGCAGACAAGCATTTCATGCCTTTTTTCCCTGGATTGCCCTGGCAGATGCCATAGCATGGCAATCATGGAGCCTGTTTTGCCTTTTCTGACTGTCACCGTATGTGTACTAGATGCCGCTCACAGAGGCAATTCAGCAGCGCTACACAGCAGCATGCTTTTGCTTTTGCATGATAGCAGAGATGGTTATCAGCCATATTGTACCATCTACCATACCATAAATTGGTAATAAGATGATCGTGGCTACCAGTCCTTTTGCACTGTGCCATTTGCTGCTGTCATAAGTGCCCCTGGCTGCTCTTAGCCAGGGGCGCAAAAGCCAAAATTGGGAATGACTCCCTGAGTCAATCCCTCCTTTTTGGTATCTAAAAATAGAATCAGTCCTGCCTAGAATATGGGCAAGTGTACTAGAGAACCACTGTATCAGAGAACCAGAGAGCACAGCTGCTCTGTGTCAGATCCAGCAGAAATTATGAGCTGTATTCTATTCACAGGGGGTGCTCCTGCAACAACCCCACCTGTTGATTCCATTCTTCCCTCAGCCTTCCTGGGCTACCGTAGCATTGTCCCCCCACTTGTGTGATGAAGTAATAAAGAATGCAGGAATAAGACACAGTGACTTGTTAGTGAGATATGAGTGGAAGGCAGCCTCCAGCTGCTATGATAGTCCAGACAGGACAGTAAGGAGTGTGTAGGAGAGGAGCCCAGCATCCCTCTGCTAGTTCAGGGGCAATTGAATCTTTTCTTTACACATGAAGGGTGGGGGCTGATGGAGCTCAGCCCCCTGTTGCTATGATGACGATGGTTATCAGCCATATTGTACCATCTACCCGGAAAAATTAGGGCCAGGCGCCCTTGATCGACCTAACAGATGCTAGTCAGCATGGTTACCAGTCCTTTTGCACTGCCCCATGTGCCAATAGGCTGATGATGAGGACGGATACCAGTCGTTTTGTACCATCAGCCATCCATAGCGTGGGGGGAGCAAGGATGTTGGTGTTGAGTGCTGCACCATCGCGTCTATCTGCAGCATTCAGTAAAGATAGGGTGACATGTAAAAGAGTCAAGAGAGGATTGTTTTCCCTTTCACTTCTGGGGGTGGGTGGGGGGGGGGTGCGTAAATTGCCTAGCTATGCCCTGACCCACCGCGGACACTGTTTTTGACCCTAGAAGCATTTGGAGCTCAGCCAAGAATGCAAATGCTTTTCAGAGACTGCAGGAACTGTGGGATAGCTTGAGTCCTCCAGTCCATGAGCGTCCATTTGATTCTTTGGCTTTCCGTTACGCTTGTCACGCAGCAGTGCGCTGAGTCCCTGCTATGGCATCTGTCTGGAGATATTTAAAAAATGATTTTGAGCGCTGATAGAACAGATTTGCCTGCCCTTACAGCGATCACGTCCGCATCGTCCATGCGGGAGCTCTTTCTTTATTTTGATTTTTAACTGCATCACCACCCGTGCTGATCGGAGCTCCACGCTGGGCAAACAGGAAATATTCAAAAGTTCGCGGGGCTTTTCCTGTCTACCTGGCCACTGCATCCGAGTTCAGATTGCTGTCCAGAGCGGTCAGTAGTGCACTGTGGGATACCGCCCGGAGGCCAATACCGTCGATCTGCGGCCACACTAACCCCAATCCGATATGGTAATACCGATATTAGCGCTACTCCTCTCGTTAGGGAGGAGTACAGAAACCGGTTTAAAGAGCCCTTTATACCGATATAAAGGGCCTCTTAGTGTGGACGGGTGTGGCGTTAAATCGGTTTTACGCTCCTAAAACCGGTTTAAACGCGTAGTGTAGACCAGGCTTTAAGTGCAGGACTCTGCTTTTGTCCTTGTTGAACCTCATCAGATTTCTTTTGGCCCAGTCCTCCAATTTGTCTAGGTCACTCTGGACCCTATCCCTACACTCCAGAACATCTACCTCTCCCCCCAGTTTAATGTCATGTGAGAACTTGCTGAGGGTGCAATTCATGCCATCATCTAGATAATTAATAAAGATGTTAAAAAAAACGGCCCCATGACCGGCCCCTGGGGCACTCCACTTGATACTGGCTGCCAATTAGACATCAAGCCATTGATCACTACCCGTTGAGCCCGACAATCTAGCCAGTTTTCTATCCACCTTATAGTTCATTCATCCAATCCATACTTTTTTAACTTGCTGGAAAGAATACTGTGGGAGACTGTATCAAAAGCTTTGCTAAACTCAAGCTATATCATGTCCACTGCTTTCCCCATATCCACAGAGCCAGTTATCTCATCATAGAAGGCAGTCAGGTTGGTCAGGCATGACTTGCCCTTGGTGAATCCATGTTGACTCTTCCTGATCACCTTCCTCTCCTCCAAGTGCTTCAAAATGGATTCCTTGAGGACCTGCTCCATGATTTTTCTAGGGACTGAGGTGAGGCTGAGTGGTCTGTAGTTCCCTGGGTTCTCTTTCTTCCCTTTTTTAAATATGGGAAATATATTTGCCTTTTTCCAATTGTCTGGGACCTCCCCCGATCACCATGAATTTTCAAAGATAATGGCCAATGGCACTGCAATCACATCAGCCAACTCCCTCAGCACCCTCAGATGCATTAGATCTGGTCCCATGGACTTCTGCATGTCCAGCTTTTCTAAATAGTCCTTAACCTGTTGTTTCACCACTGAGGGCTGCTCACCTCCGCCCCATACTGTGTTGCCTAGTGCAGCAGTCTGGGAGCTGACCTGATCCAGAGAACAGAAGGGTGTGCTGTCTGTGAAGACCAAGGCAAAAAAAGCATTGAATACTTCAGCTTTTTCCACATCTCTGTCACTATGTTGCCTCCCCCATTCAGTAAGGGTCCCACACTTTCCCTGACCAACGTCTTGTTGTTAACATACCTGTAGAAACCCTTCTTGTTACCCTTCACATCCCTTGCTAGCTGCAACTCCAATTTTGCCTTGGCCTTCCTGATTACACCCCTGCATGCTCTAAAATGCATCCGACAAAGTGGATATTCAACCACGAAAGCTCATGCTCCAATACGTCAGTTAGTCTATAAGGTGCCACAGGACTCTTTGCTGCTTTTACAGATCCAGACTAACACGGCTACCCCTCTGATACTTGAATATTTTTATATTCCTCCTTAGTCATCTGTCCAAATTTCCACTTCTTGTAAGCTTCCTTTTTGAGTTTAAGCTCACTGAAGATTTCACTGTTAAGCCAAGCTGATGGCCACTTTGGGATGGTTTGTTCCTGCGCCCTCAATAAGGCTTCTTTAAAATACAGCTCCTTGCCCCCTCATAGTAGCTTCTCAGGGGATCCTGCCCATCAGTTCCCTAAGGGAGTCAAAATCTGCTTTTCTGAAGTCCAGGGTCCATATTTTGCTGCTCTCCTTTCTTCCTTTTGTGAGGATCCTGAACCCAACCATCTCATGGTCACTGCTGCCTAGGCTGCCACCTACTTCTACTTCCCCTACCAATTCTTTCCTGTTTGTAAGCAGCAGGTCAAGAGGAGCATGGCCCCATGTCAGTTCCTCCAGCACTTCTCCAAAAACTTCTTGGATTATCTGTGCATTGCTGTATTGCTCTCCCAGCAGATGTCAGGGTGATTGAAGTCCCCCATTAGTACCAGGGCCTGTGATCTGGAAACTTCAGTTAGTTGTCCGAAGAAAGCCTCGTCTACCTCATTCTTCTGATCTGGTGGTCTATAACTTTCACTACTTGGTAATTATTTGTAGGGCTTTCAGTTAGCACTGACCTGCCGCAGTCCCCTTACTGGAACAGTATGGAATCCACATGTTCACAAACTCAGCCAGGCCAATGCCTTCTGAACATCCTTGATACATAGCTCATGCTGGACATTTCTCCAAAGCAGAACAGACTTTGCCGAGATGTATAGCAAACATGGAATGGAGCACTCCTTGCTTTCCTGGCAATGGTGCATCATGCCATTGCCCCATCGTTGGTTCTTGTTATCAAGAAGGGGCATAAATGTGCTCAGTACTGTTTTGCTATGTGTTCCATTCTTCTTCTGGAGCAGTTTGAATCACACATCTTCCTCAAAAGCAGAGCTGTCAGGCATATTGGAGATAGCACTTAACCTTTCTAGGTTCTATGTGAATAAGAAGGGCCAGGCTTCTTTCATGATGTTTCACTCACCTATTTTATTGTTTCTCTCTTCCACAAATCCATTGTAATCTTTTCTTTTTTTTAATGTTAGTGATAGTGCTTGAGTCTGTGTCTGTGTTAAGGTATGGAGGGGAGGGATAGCTCAGTGGTTTGAGCATTGGGCTACTAAACCCCACATTGTCAGTTTAATTCCTGAGGGGTCCATCTGGGGCAAAATCAGTACTTGGACCTGCTAGTGAAGACAGGGGGCTGGACTTGATGACCTTTTAGGGTCCCTTCCAGTTCTATGAGATAGGTATATCTCCATATATTATAACCATCAGGCATTCCAGTGGACTGAGATAACACCAAGTAGTTTCATCCTATAGTATAAGAAGTTTTGAATAACACCCAAATCTTATCCATCCTAGTTGACCACTTTGTGGGTAATTCATCTGGCTGAAATAACTTTGTTTCCATGGAAGAACTTCATGGCATTATATTGGTGTGATATGTCTAGCTTACCCTGTGTATGTGGAGGGGATCTTTCAACCACACCGCAGTGAAGAGATGCAAGAAGATAAGATTATTATACAAATGATGTGACAATGTGGAGCAGATTGGTTGACTTGGTTCATGTCTTTTCAGCATGTGGTTATTCCATTGAAGTAACATGCTAAACTATCCTTACAGACTCAGGTACTCAGTCTGTACCATTATCACTTGCTACAGTCCCTCAGTACTATTTTTGAACTTTGTTTTTATTGTTTTTATATACACCGAAACACACAATGAAAAAAAACATATAAATACATTCACAAGAAAGAATAGCATATAAATAATGAAATTCAATGTTCATTATTTGCAAAATGTGGGTGGGGGGGGAGAAACAGCAACAAACCTGAACCCATAGAGATCATGCAGGGCATGAATTGTTAATGACTAAGAGAAATAAGGGATAACATAACTTATGAGTACCATGCATTAATACATACTAAACTATGCAATAGTTTCATGTGTGACCGTATTTTTCAAAGTGTTTCTATTAGACAAAGCCATTTCTTCCATCAATGCAAAAATAGAGAGCTCACTTAAGCCAGTCTCCGTATCAAAGAGAAACTGCAGATTTCCATTTTCTCAAAATAACTGTTTTGGCCACTAAAATAGTTACTACAATTTGTTTCTTAATGTTAACTGGTACTACCAACTCATCTAGCACCCCTAAAATATACAAGCTTGCTGAAGGAAAGACTGAAACACTTCAAGTTTTTTTGAGACAGCACTGAATGTGGTGTTCCAGAACTCATGCATTCTTTGACAAGTGTACCGGATGTATGAAAAGGTGGCATGTGGCCATTTGCATCTCCAGCATTTGCTGAGTGTTGCCAATCTAGCCTTAAACATACCTGTTTAATATCTTGTTCTGGAAGAATCGCATGGATAAAGAACTTGAAGTATCTTTCACATTAAGCCAGATATCCTTCCAGGTTTCTATAATAATAGTAAGGCTAAGTTCTTTTCCCCATGTTTGTTAAAGACTGACATTCATAGGGTAATGTAAAGCATTATGCCCTTTATAAGTAATTCCTACAAAGTGACTTTCATTCCCACATTTCTTAACATGTTCTACAGGTGAGAGAGTTGAAACAGATCAATTGTCCCTGATCCTTGAATAAATCCTTGAGCATAGTCACTGAAAAAAGGAACTGAGAGACAGTGCTTGTTGACATGGGTACACATGTAATAGGAAACAAATTTATCATCTCGTATTATATCTTTAATTTTTGTTAATCCTTTTTCTGGGTACCTTGTTCAGCACTGATCCCATCCATCTCTATATATCTTGAGAGATCTAATGGGATGTCCTCAGGCAGGTGGAAAAAAAACCATGCTATTCTATACATTGTTTGTCTTGCATTTAGAGGTTGAACAGAGGTGCGATGGGCTTAGGAAAGTAATATGTGAAAATGACTACCAGGGGTGTAAGAGATGATACAATTGTGAGCCCAGTATAAATCCCTAAGAAAGAAGACAACCAAATTAAATACTAGCATTATAAACCAAGGAACAAAAACCTATCTGTGTATATTATTATTTATTAGTAGAGCTGGTTGTCATGTTTTTGGACTGAAAATCTAGTTTCTGAACAAGCTTATCTAAATTTGTTTCATTTTGAGTCAGTCCCACATTAAACTTCATTTCCATACAGTGGCATGTGAACTCACAGAAGTTGTAGTTCAGAGGCCTGATACCTGTGCACAGAGGCTTTTTATGGTATAGAATTTTAGTGGCATTGCTACATTTTTCTCATTTGAGACAGGCAATAGTTACACTGGGTTCTCTAACATTTGAAACCAGTAAAGCTGCGCTTCGGGAGAAAATTGAAGGACCACATGAGCCATGGATTTATGTTATATATATTATAACATATTATATAATATAACATATTGTGATAGACTCAGGCCAGTTGGGTACAGCAGAATAGCTGAAGGCAGATATACTGGCCACTGGATTAACAGTTTTCTGTTCCCTGACTGACCAGAGCAGGGGCTGCTCCAGGCTAATGAGAACACCTGACTCTAATTAACCTGTAAAGAGTCAGGTGATGCCATTCAGTTAATGTGACCACCTGACTCTAAGGCCCTGCTGTTACTATAAAAAGGGCTTACTCCAGTCAGGCAGAGGAGCCAGGGAGCCAGAGGAGAGGAAGTGCGGCTGAAGGGCTGGTTACGGAAGACACCCTAAAACATGGTTAAAGGAGCCCTAAGGTAAGGGTGAAGAAGGGAGAAGCAGGAGAGCTGTGGGGAAGTGGCCCAGGGAAATGTAGCAACTCTGGCAGTGAAAGGTTGGCTGCCAACAACTGCTACCATTAGGGTCCCTGGGCTGGAACCCGGAGTAGAGGGCAGGCCCGGGTTCCCCCCAACCCACCACTACAGGAACATCTCCTGGGAGGGGAAGTGAGGTCCCTGTCAGGACAGGAGGCTGAACAGAGACTGTGGGAGTTCTCTCACCAACCTCCTTGCAGCCTATGATGAAAAGGGCTCAGTAGACTGTAACTCTGGCCCTAGAGAGAGAAGGGCTACGTGGAGGGTCACAGTGAGCCACTGAGGCTAGCATAAACCGCCTAGAAGCGCAGGACCCACAGGAGCAAGGTCAGAGCTCTGCCACAATATGTAATATATTAATGCTGATATATATGGTGTTGCAGATTAAACTCTCTGGATTCTCAGTGTACTCATTTGCCTACACAACCTTATGATTTCCAGATAAACATATGTTATATATATATATATATATATATATATATACACACACACACACAATTTTCTTGGCACATCAGACTATAATGATACTGTTTAATTTCAGTAGTGCACAGCTGTTGAATGAAATTTTAGGATTCCAAAAGTTGTTAAATCATTAAATAAATATTCAGCAATTACAGTGTCGCAATGCTGGTAAAAGCAATTTATTTTGCAATGTGAAATACTAATGAAAAAATATTTTTATATATTTTTGTCAGTTGGACACAAAAGGAAAGTGCTTCAGATACTGTGTTGCTTCAATTATGATTGAGTTCAATTAAGAGGCTCAACCAAAATAAAGATAATTCTAACAATTTTGAACTCATAACCTCTCAAGCTAACCATAGCAAACAGATAGCAGTGTCACAGTCAAGCTCCATAAATATAAAATTTATGACTAAATGTCAAATGTTATGCATAGCTCAGTGAAGCAAATTAAGATAAATGCAGTTCAGTTGTCTTAGCTTTATACTGCAGCTCTGCTGTCACTGTGTTGTTTCTGTTTTGTTATGATAAAGAATTATAGCAGTTGTGCAACTTTACCCTCCATATCGAGGCACATATTTCATGGACTTTTCAATGTTACTCACCACTGTCTTATATCTCATGAATATACATATGCTGTGGGAAGTTGAAAGTGTAGGTACTAATCCATCATCCACTGTTTGCTTGCAATATCGCTAAAATTATATTTGCAGGATTGTTTTATGTTGTAGCTAATTTCTAAAAATATCTTATGTTCCTGCACATAACTATCTAATATAAGGGTAGCTGTACATAGATTGTGCAGCGGAAGCAAATAGGAAAAACAAGGTTTTGTACAAAGTAGTCTTTATGATTCTTGTTACATTTGATATCCATTTTGACTCGTCAACCAAAAGTTATAGTGACCTTTATTTGTAACTACTGTATTCAAATCTATACAAGTAAAATATGGTACTGTAAACAACCACAGTGTATGATTCTGAAGTCCTTATGCAACTGAGTATCTCTATTGACTGCTCATATGGCTTGGGGCTTTGGCCGGAGCTAGGCCTGCTGGGAAGAGACCTGAATGAATTACCCAGTTAAGACCAGCCCCTTAGCCCAAACCCAAATTGAATCCCCTTCAGATCCTTTCATGGGCCTCTTGTCCCAGCACACCCCCACATGGAGCATATGAAGTTTTTGGAGGGGCTGTGGGGCTGGTTATGCTCTCTCTAGGCCATGATTGGTCACTTCATGGAGGCCAGCAGTCCCATCATACTCTTCCTGCCCAAATAGAAGGTATGTGTACTTCTCAGGCCAGGGCTGCTAGTATTTGGTACCATTTTCTTTTGCCCCATCTGCTCTGTGTTTCTGGGATTACATATTTGAGTTGCAGGATATCTTGATTTGTTTAGATGTTGTCTGAGCATGGTTTGGGATCTGAAAGGACACTTCCTACAAGGAAGAATTGGCATGTAGATTATACACCTTTCAGGAGGCAGTCTGGATTTGGAGTTTAGACAAACGTCTGTCAGGAATGGTCTAGATATACTTAATCCTGCCTCAGCACAGGGGGGAGAGGGAGGAGGGAATGAATTAAATGAGCTCTTGAGGTCCCTTTCAGCTCTACATTTCTATAATTTCTAGTTGTTTATTTGTCATGACTTTGGCAGATATTCAGTTTGCATATGAATATCAACTGGTCAAATACCAGTTTTGTGACACCCTGAACTCAGTTGGTGAGTAAATGGGTATTGGGTAGGAGGAGATTTAAGCAGCTGGAACCAGATGCCTTTATCAGTTCCTGAAGGGCAGCCACCTCATTTCACCTCAGGTATTTTGCAGGATTAAGTGGGATTGAGGAGTCAATAGGCCTTCTACTGGCCCTCTGCAGAAAGTCTGAATTTCACTCTGGAACAATTGTAAGGTGTAAGTTAAATCAGCACCCTATCCCATTAGGTCTGATTGAGGTAAATAAAGTTAGTTTTTGCTTTAGCCACTCTCTAGTTTGGTCTTATTTGCTTCTTGTCCTCTCTATGTGTTTGTTTCCATCTATACATTACTTTTCTGCTTCCCCCACTCAAAGTCATTTTATTGTTCAAATGTATATTGTCCACCTTGGACACTTGGCTCAAAAGGGTGAAGGAAATGTGGGACAGATTTTTTTTCCATCAAAAGTAAGGGGCTAAATCAAAAGCGACTCTACCTCAGTGCTTTGTTCTCATACGAAATGTAAGTTGAAAGTTATTAGAATTCAGGCTATTTAACAGACAGAATAAGGCATAACTTTTAAAATGGGAGTGCAGTGGGGTGGCTCCCCCACTCCAGTGGAAAAAGGGTTAAAGTCAGCCCTGGGAGAAAGTTGTGGCTGAGAGCTGCTAAGCTGGGCTGATTGAGGAAGTAGCCACAGCTGGGCCACATCCCAATCAGGCCACAGCTGGCCTGTATAAAAAGGCTGTGAGCCAGAGGCCCAAAAGAAGTCTCTGTCTCTCCAGGCTGAGAGAGAGCAGGAGTTGCTTGCCTGCAGAAAGGGTACTGGACGTGAAGCAGGGCTGGGGAGAGCCAGGGGAGCTCCAGGCTGGCAACTCCCCAGGCTGCAGGGCCTAGTCCAAGGCCCATAGAGGTACTGGGAGGCAGAGGAAGGCAGCAGGTCCGATTCCCCTTTGCCTATGATGAGTGGCTTTTACACTGCAGTCTGCCCCAGGTAGCAGGGGCTTGGTGATGACTGGCAGTAGTACAGACTGAGGCAAGGTGGGGATTAGAGGGTTGGGGGTTTCTCAGAGAGGGGAGACCCATAGAGACTGGTGGGGGGTGTTGCCAGGAGGCAGCCCCAGGGTAAAAGGGCACTGGGGTCTGGGAGCGACACAGGACCAGCTACAAGCAAGACAGTGGCCTGCAGAGGGCACCCAGGCTGGAAAAGAGCTACTTCCCTGAGACAACCAGCAGGAGGCGCTGCAAGGGTGAGTCCTGTACCTTTACAGACAGGCATAAGAAAAAATGTTATGAAAATAAATTAAACTTGACCTTCTTGCTCTAGATTATAAAGCATTGTTAAGACTTTTTTCAAATTATGTTTGTGTGAACATGAGTCAAGGTAGATTCATATTCAGGGCTTCCCTGGGGGGGGGAAGGGGGGCAATTTGCCCTTATCCCCCTGCAGAGGCCCCTACGAGAGTTTGTCGGGGCCCCTGGAGCGGGGCCCTTCACTCACTCTGGAGGTCCCAGAAAACTCTCGCGGGGCCTGGGCCCCCAGAGCTTCTTCCACTCCGGGTCTTTGGCGGCAATTCAGCGGCAGGTCCCAGAGTGGAAGGACCCCCACCGCCGAATTACCACCAAAGCGAGGGCCCCCTGCCGCTGAAGACCCCAGGCCCCCTGAATCCTCTGGGTGGCCCTGTTCATATTTGATGTAATGTTAGTCTTCAGAACTGTCAGTGATGTCCAAAACCAGAGGTCCTTCCTATCATGAATTGGTTGAAAATTAAGGAAATCTGCCTGTGACTAGTCTTTATTTAAATACCATGATCCTTTCTGCACACAATGGTCAGAAACCAAGAGTCTTGCAAGATTTATAGTCTTCTACGGATACTAGTAAACAGAGGTGAATCAGGGAAATAGCATTTCATACAGAATATGAACCACTTGCTTAAAATGCCCTGGCTTAGTTGAACTAAGTAGGTGCTGGTGGTCACAGAGACAGCTCTCAAAACATATTGGATACTTTCAAGGAAATTGTCTCTCGAAATTCAAATGTCATTTTATATTAGAGTTGAATGCATAAACAGGTGTGCAAATAAAATTAATTTGGTGTTTATTTGGAGGCACATAGTTAACACAATTGTTCTTTACCACTACACCCTCAAAGTCTTTTTTACTTTTTTCTTCTTCTTTCTTTCTTTCATTCCATATCACTCCTGATATGTTCCCTTGGGGGAAGGAATCACCATGCAATGGTGTGTTTGGGCTTCATCTTCATTTTCTGATTTCAGCAGCTACATGGAGAGTAAGAGGTTTTTTGCCAATCCCTGACCTAAATCAGATAGGCAAGGGGAGCACACAGCAGCCACTCAGCTGGCCCCAACCCCATTTACCCAGCAGAGCAGTGGCAGGCAGCAGCAAATGCATTTGGACTTCTCCCCAGTGTTCGGTCCGAGGTCCTGCCCCGCTAAAGGTGATTAGAGGGTATTTTCTGATTTCATTCAAAATCTGTCCAAATACAAATGGTGTTCAATTTTCATGTATTATAACTAGATAACACATGTATTTCTCTCATCTGTGTTCTCACAATGACTCCCGCAATCCCAAAATACTCTCCTACCACTGCTTTCCTTACTCAGCTTCTGATTCCCAATAAGGTAAAAAGAAAAACAAAACAAAGTGTTAGCCCCAACCAGGCTCAACATACAGCCCTAGTCCCGCAGGGAAACATTTAGCACATGAAGTTGATCATGCGAATCAAGCTACATAGGAGCACAAACAGCGTTGTAACTTGCTCTTGACAAGTCATGCAGCAAACATCAAGGGTAAAGAGGAATAAGAAAATTGCCTTCACAACATGGAATAAACCAAGAAGAAAACACCATGTGCCTAAACTGCTAAGGCCTGGGTGGAAGAAAGTTTGCCAGATCCTCTCATCTATTAGTTTTTTATAGTGTGCTCTGAAGAAAACTTGGGGAAAGGCTCCTACAAAAAAACCTCAATAGTTGGAAAAATGCCTGTTGGTTTTGTTTCACATAATGTCTTTGTATGCAGACTAATCCATGCATAATTGTAATGCAATGCCTATGTACCCATTTACTTTTATCTCTTAAAACAATATGTCCAATCACAGCTCACAGTCACATAGCAAACAATTATGCAAGGACAATATTAGATTAGCAACAGATTAAGGGCATTATCAATTCATTTTGAAATAATGCACATGATGATGTCTATTTGCCTTGTGGTAATGAATATGATATTAAAAGTGGCAAGGACAGCCATCAACTCCTCCTTACACAAAATACCTCTTGGGAATAAATCCAGTTCAATTTCCAAACAGCCATAAATGCCTGAGAGGTGCTTATGAGGGGGAGAGAAGAAGAGCTGGCAGTCAGGCTGCACATCTCCACCCTAGAAAGTAGCCAAGGGTGTTCTCCTCCTGACCCCCACCCCACTCTGGCCAATTTCCCTATTAACTCCTCTGGAGCAAGTGGGTGACTTTTATTACTAGTATGACTGTAGCCTATATCGGTGGTTCCTAAACTTTTACTAAAGGAATCCACCAACTGGATTTTATTTTGTTTTTTTTCCAACCCACATTACATATATGCACCTTCCACCCTAGTCCTGTAACTCTAATCCTGGTGCAGTGTAGAGAGGAGACCATGGGACGTTGGTGAGCAATCCCTCCCTGTGCTTACCTTGGGATTGGGCTCAGCGTCTCACTTTGGGTGTTGTGACCTGACACACAGGGTTGCAGTGCCTCCCAGGTTTGGCCGGGCTGCTCCTTCATCATGATGAACTTGAGTGCCACTGTGACCCCATGTGCTAGGTTTCAATACCCAGAGTGGGGATCTGGGCCCAGCCACATGTGACAGGAGCTGCTACTGCAGGGTGAGTTTGGGGCAGACTTGCTTTCCAAAGCACCCTCTCCTTTGCACCAGCCTATGAAAAATGTATGTCTAGGCCAGGCCTCAAAGATGGGTTAATCATGCCCTGGACAGGGCAGCTTTTCCAGAACCTTCCTGTGACTCACTGGTGGATTAGGACCCATTGTCTGGGAAACATTGGTCTATAGAATCCTATCAAATTCTAAGGTGATCTGACTAATCCCCAGCAGTGCAGGATTGTTCAAATTCATTGTCCTATCCAGTTTTAAATAACTAAAATGCATTACTTTAAGAACGGTGAGAAGAATTTAATGTGCCTCTTCAGAAAGTTTTAGTGATAGGAAAACACTAACTGGATTAGGTCCAGTATTGCTCATGTCTGCAAATGTATAGTTTAAGGCCACGTTTACACTTACCTGCTGGGTCGACGCGGCGAGTTTGACTGCTCGGAGTTCGAACTATCGCGTCTGATCTAGACGCGATAGTTCGAACCCCGGAAGCGCTAGTTCGAACTCCGGTACTCCACCGCGGCATGAGGAGTTGCCGGAGTCGACCTTGGAGCCGCGAAGTTCGCTTCCGCGGCGTCTGGACGGGTAAGTAAGTCGAACTAGGGTAGTTCGAATTCAGCTACGTTATTCACGTAGCTGAATTTGCGTACCCTAGTTCGACCCCCGACCTTAGTGTAGACCAGGGCTAAGATTAGGAACGTCCTATAAAGTTTAATGAAGAGAGCTATGGGAAAAATAAATAGTGCTTCCTATTTTTTCCCCCTCCATTCCTAGTTTTACAAATGTGGAGAAATGAAAATATGATGATTACTAAAAGTGTTGTTCTAGAGGACTAGCACTATGGTACTTACTCAGGCAATAGTGATGCAGAATATGTGTGTTCTGTTTCCTAGTAGATAGAGCTCTGTGTGGGAACTCAGGAGACTTGGGTTGTATTCCTACCACTATCTTGCTGCGTGACCTTGAGTAAGCCATGCCACCTCTCTGTGCCTCAGTTTCCCAAACAATAAAATGGGGATAATGCTACTTGCTTCCCTTTTGTAAAGTGTGTCATCTACTGATGAAAAGCCCTACATAAATAGCAGGTGGTATGTTATTTTGGCACCGCAGGTGAGGGAAATTACTTGAACTATTAGTCTACAATCACTATATAAACAGAAAAAAAGACAAGACAGAGGAATACAGTAGAATTTTTAAAACAAAACAAGCCTCTAAAAAAAAGAAACACCACACAAATATAAAGTGTAAGGCCAAAACCAGAATTTGTAATGTGTTTCCCCTTAAAAACTTAAATCTTTAAAAGGAAATAAAATTGAACAAGAAATCTCCAGATGGACTTTAAATATGCTAAATTGCAGTCTGCTTCCAGCCCACCAGGCACTAATGTTATTATTCTAATAACGTCTTGAAATGAAAAAGTCTGTTTTTTGGGTTTTTTTTGTAAAGCTGTTAACTTTCATGGTGCTTAAACTGAACATATTTTTATACACAAAGATACATAACATCTTATGTTCAGCAATGGCTGAAAGGTCCAAGTTTAAGGAAACAAACTCTGAATTAGTGAAATCTCCAGGAGCTCTTTTCTATCTTACTATAATATTATAGAGTGGGTGTTTACAGTATATCTGCAATAAAATCAACCTATGCAAGTTAATATGCTGATATAACAAGTAGTTTCCATACAGAATAGTATGTTAAATTGAGTGACCGTTAAGGTTGTAGTCAGTTTGCCTTCAGAAATGGTAAAGATAAAGTTGCACACACAATCTTAAGACTGACTCAGAGTATATAAACATTCTCACCGGATTTGATCACATGATTAACTAAATACAATTTCTCAAATAACACTCAGTATAAAATCAGTTTTTTTACGCACTTGCGTAGCTTCTTGTATTTTTTATTTATGATGATATTCTCATACAATTTCTTTTCCAAGTCTTATATCTAGAACTTTGCAAAACAATTTCACCTTTGACATTTTGAACATCTTGCTCTAAAGATGTCAGTTTACTTTTATAGGGGAAAATCAATGATTTTTAAAGATGTATGTTAGATGGAACAGTAAAGTTTAGATGCTAAATGTGTTTGAGTGTCAAAATACTTCATGTGTGTTTACCTTGTGCTAATCTGAATATGAGTTTGGCTCTCTGCAGCATTTATAAAGAGAACTTGACTTTTTGTTTTAAGTTTTTGTAGCAGTATTCTGACTGCAAATTGGAGGCAGGATAACCTGCTAGATTTGTATACTACAAAAAAACACAATGTTTATACTTAGAAGTATTTTATCATTTCTCCAGTGCACCAAAATATGTCTTCTCTCATTGGTCTCACATACTGTACATAATTTTAGAGAACTTTTTGTGCAGCACCTACCACCAATTTATATTTTTCTGTTTTCATAAACTGACTGGGTATCTTTGTATTCTTTTTGTGGTATAAGATAAATGTCCCATTGCTATTTACTGGATTTATCATTTTGTACAAGTGACTTCTCTCCAATCCTATTCTAAATGATACATTCTGCTTAATACTCATTTGCTTTTTTCATCCATCTTTATAGCCAAACCAGCTGCTTGATGTTTGTTAGCTTTCTCTCTCATCGCTGCATACAGTTTGTCACAGTAGAATTTCCCATCTGGTGGCCAAACTAAAAATGTGCCTCTAAGCCTACATAAATGTATTAGGCAATAGGAAGACACACTCATGTTGTGGGGTCTATTTATACTACCATTGCAGTAGTGCACATTTATGCACAATTTCCTTCATGAGGATAAAGTCACTATCATGCACTGGGGGCTGTGCAGGTTATTCTTTATTGCACTGTATCTTTTTCTGTAGGGGAACAACTTCCTGATATTTTACACATTTAAACCACATAATCACCTGATGAAATACAAGTATGATGAATGTAATAAAAAAGAATTCATAATTTGGTAGGACAAACCAGCCATATTCTTTCAATGTGATTTCCCATCTAATGTCTTTTATTTAATGATATTTCTTTTTGTAGTCCCATATCATGCATGCATGATTATATGTTAAGTCAATGGTAAGATGTGCCAAACTACAATTAAGGTCTTTGTTATGCCTTGACTTTTAAAACTGTATCAGAGCTATTAAGAGAATAGTGATAGAATGGAATCATTAAATATAATGTACAAAATTCTAGAAAAGCTTAAAAGTTATTACTGAGCATTCAAACAGACACCTGTGTTCTGGGAATAATAGAAAGATACAGGTAAAATTTTGGACACCGATTTCTGAAATTATGGGGCTGAGACATAGTGCTGATCTTTGGGATCAGTTCAGAGAATTCTTCTTCATATAGGATATTTTCTACATACTAGGTGTTAAACAATTGATTTGCCACATCATATTCTGAGGGGGAAAATGTGCATCTCTGGTCTGTGGCTATACCTTTTCTCTTCCTTCATTCATATGATATATTTAGAATCTCATTCATATTGTTGAAAATTAAAATATCTTTAGCTACTGTATGTCTGGAAATAAATGTATCTATACCAATATAAAGTCCAATTTCTTAACAGTTTCACGTTTTAGAAATTTCTTTTAGTAAGGAACTAATTAAGACAAGTCAATGGGTCAGATCTTGATTACTGAGGAAAATTCTCCTACTGTGGAATTACTTCAGCAGGAATTAACCTGAGTAACAACTGAGTGCTATTTATCTCTGTGCAGAGGGCCAACATTAGGCCAATGCACCACTGAAGTCCCACTTCAGCACAGTTTTAAAAGCTTATCTGGCACATAAGTGCTGCATAGACCTTGTGCTAGCACTCTTCATAAGGAAGGATCATTGCATTAGACCTGCCCCTTCCTTTAATCCTGAAAGTATTATCTTTTATATGGCGTTAAAGGTGTGCCTAACACTTTACCGCTGGAGAAAATATAATAATTCAAGCCCCTAAGAAGCTTAAAAATTAAGAAACAGATTGTGCCTTGCATTCCAGGTAGTTCTAGTAATTCCAATGGAACTACTAGTGGGCGAAGATAGTACTTATTGTGACTAAGGTGGCAGGATCTTAGATAATGACCAGATCTGTAAGTGCAGGGGGCAGGGGCGTTGTTCAGCTTGCCAGGGGAGAAGGAATAGCACTGTATGGGCGTGGGGGGGGGATTAAAGCTGCTGCAAAAGGGAGAGTGGGTCACTGTGGTAACGCTGACTCATTCCCAGGGACCGGAATGGCTGGGGAATTCAAAAGGGGCAAGCCTGGCAGCAGAACCCCACCTTTTCATGGACCAGGAGGAGCATCACCCACCTTCCCTCCCCTTGAGGTGTCAAAAATACCAAGTTTGGTCAGGACCTGCAGTGGGCATCGTGCTAGCTGCTCCTTTCAAGTGGACTGGGAAGAAATTCCCCCCCCACCACCACCAGATTGTCCTAGATTTGGGGGGGGGAGGTGTGTAGGGGAGTCTCCTTCCCCACAGTGGGTTCAGGGAGGGCTTTGTTATGGTGAGTAGGGAAGGGTGTTAGACTATGATGTTGCACGTCATTATGTAAGTGTGGGGCAGCTGTTCAGTGCAGTTACTCCATAGGGAAGGGCTATAGTGACAGTACAAATGGCTTGGTTAAAGGAGTGGAACAGGGTGGGAAGTTTGGGGCTCCTATGACTGGTATGGCAGGGAGTCAACCCCCCCCTTTCTTATAGCCCATCTTAACCCTCATGGGGGGCGGGGGGTAATAAGGTCCCAGCCATGGGTTGGCTGGGGGACCTGGATGGAAAAGGGGGGTGGGGCTGGTGGAAGTGGTAGATATTAAATGAGCATGGAGTTACCTGCACTGTACGCTTATCTGCCGGGTAGTCCTATTATTATCTAATAATAAAGCGGCCTATTAAAACCATATCTAATGTCTCCTGCCCTTCTTTCAGTATAGCTGGACAAAGAGCAACAAAATGACAAGACCATGGGTAAGGCAAGTGGCGTAGAAAGGCAGGGTAGGGAATGAGAGAGGAAAACTATTTTTGATGGACATAGATTTTGCAAAAAGAGTAGGCTATAATAAAAGGTACACTATATCTGTCTATTTTTTTATCTGACTTCATAAACTCTGAAGATACTCTCTCATAATTTATGATCACAAAGGCCTTCACAGAGCTCCTAGAATTTCAAAATTTTGCATCTCTAAGTCCCCATTTTTGCATCCAACAAATATAAATGACAGATAAATAGTACTCTGTGAAATACAGTGTGTAAACCAAGTGTGATGTTTCAGATCAAGGTGTTGTCAAGATGCTATGGCAAACCAAAAAGACAGAAGAGGCTTCAAACAGGTTAAATAAATAAAACATACCATATACTTGAAAAGTTTTGTTCTCTTTTTATATACATTGACTGACTTTTTTTGTGTTTTTTTTTGTTTTTTTGAAGCAAAGCCACCAGAGAGAAGTAGTGACCTACAATAGGTCTCTTTGTACGTAAAGTACTTTTTTTTTTTTTAAATGGATCAAAAGAAACTTTTCCTTGGATGTGGGACTACTGCCAGGAATGCTGTGAAAAAACAAAAATGATAGTCAGCAAAAGGTATTTTCTATTAGAGTACCTGCTAAGAAAAATGTACTCTGGTCAGGACTGCTCTGCACAGTTAGGGTAAATTGGAAGGCACATAAACAAAATTTCCCCATAGTTCCTTGCGGGGCAGGGGAGGGAATGCACCTACTTTCTTTTCTAGATGCATCACAGTGAAGGAAACAGTCTGAATCATTAATATTTCAAGAGGTTTATCTTTTCATGGATTATTCTAACACTTTCCCTTTAATTTATAAAAATAAAAAGTAATCTTTTATACAGATGTCATCTTTCACTATTTAAGCGTTCATATCTCCTGTGCCTCAGGGAGAAAATAGTATTTACAATTTTCCAAGTATTTGGAAGGAACTTATTTTCAAATATTTAGTTATAAAATATATCTATTGGTAATTTCCCAAGTCCATAAGTATTCCATTACTGGCTTGGGTCTTAAAAAGGTTATTTAAAATCTTATTTTCAGTGTGGTCAGGAATCCTGCTATGCAAAGACCCCCCCAGCATACTCTACACCTTTGTTCCATTTAGATTAAGTCACAGCTGAAATGTTTTACATTTGAACCAATTCATTTATGATAGAATAAGTTACATATTTTAATAAATACAGGAAATTCCTTTTTTGAAAGACATTTGAGTTCACATCAAAATCTAGGAAAATCAGATTTGGAGTGGGAAATTCCCATTTGGTGGACATTTCCAGATTTCACATGTTTGGAGCATTACCTGTACTGTAAGACAAGGATGTTCAAAATAACCTATGGGAGATAGGCACCAAAACTCATACTCCCATTCAATGGGAAGTGGGTATTTAATTCTCTGACGGTCCTTGAAAATGCCAGTCTAAAAGTTATGCAATCATAAATCTGATTGAACATTCTTCCTTAGAATGTAAGTGATGTAAAGAACCTAGCCAGATTTTAATATCCCAGTGCAAGCAAAAAACTGCCTTTGACTTCAACTGAACAGTCTAATATAGGAGATGAAAGAATATATAGCGGACGTCATCATGTAATTTTTGGTGTAATTTTAGAGTTAACCAGACTTTTAAAAACCATATTTCAAACTTACAAAAGAACAATTTCCAATAGATCAAAAATAGTTTTCTATAAAGGTATTTGTATTGCACATTTATTATATAATAAAGTCATCATGGAGATGTCAGTTCAATGTTTTTCCCCTCTCTCTCCATAACAAAGATTAACGGAAGCTGTTTGACCCATTCAGAAATGTCAGGAAGAGGATGCTTTGCTCAGATTCGTTTCTTATTGATCACTGCTGTTGAGCTGCGGACATATTTATGTGCTACAATTTTTTTCATCCTTCCCATTAAATGTGAAAACATGTCTATCAATAGCTTACCTCTGGTATGGTTTGCTGTGCGAGTAGGAGCCTGCAGAGCATACAGAGTGCAATGTGTAAGGGCTACAGGAATATTGTAGTATGCAAGTAGCAAATAAGCAAATCTTTTCTCCTTGTGAGTCTGTGTCAGGGTATGGCTACACTTGAGAGTTGCAGCACTGGTGGAGGCTTTCCAGCGCTGCAACTTAATAACTGTTCACACCTGCATGGCACATCCAGTGCTGCAACTCCCTGGCTGCAGCGCTGGCTGTACACCTGGGTCTGCTTGGGGTATAACGATTGCAGTGCTGGTGCTGCAGCACTGCTCGTCAAGTGTGGCCACCAACCAGCACTGTTATTGGCCTCCAGGGTATAAGGAGATATCCCAGAATGCCTGTTCAGCCACTCTGCTCATCAGCTCGGACTCAACTGCCCTGGCCTCAGGTGACCCGCCCTTTAAATGTCCCGGGAATTTTAAAAATCCACTTCCTGTTTGCTCGGGGGGGGAGGGATAGCTCAGTGGTTTGAGCATTGGCCTGCTAAACCCAGGGTTGTGAGTTCAATCCTTGAGGGGGCCACTTAGGGATCTGGGGCAAAAAAATTGGTCCTGCTAGTGAAGGCAGGGGACTGGAATCAATGACCTTTCAAGGTCCCTTCAAGTTCTAGGAGATATACCAAATACCTCAGCCAGGTGTGGAGTGTAATAAGTGAATCTTTCCAGGTGACCATGCCTCCATGTGCCAAACAAGCCCCAGCATGGAACAATGGCAAGCTGATGGACCTCATCAGTGTTTTTGGTGAGGAATCTGTGCAGGCACAGCTGCACTCCAGCCGTAGGAATTATGATACCTTTGGCCAGGTATCAAAGGCCATGCTGGAAAGGGGCCATGACTGCGACGCACTGCAGTGCAGGGTTAAAGTAAAGGACTGCGGAGTGCCTATTGCAAAGCACGTGAGGGAAACCACTGCTCAGGTGCTGTCCCCACGACCTGCCGTTTTTACAAGGAGCTGGACGCGATTTATGGGGGTGACCCCACTGTAAATCCAAGGACCACGATGGACAGTTCAGAGCAGGGAGAGGAGAGGGAGGTGGAGGGGGGGATGGAAACAGACAGTGAGGCTGCTGGGGTGGGGGGAGACACCACGGAGTCCCAGGAGGCATGCAGTCAGGAGCTCTTCTCAAGCCAGGAGGAAGCTAGCCAGTCGCAGCACCTGGAACTTGGTGAAGAAAAATCACAGGAGCAGGTTCCAGGTAAGCAGCTTTTATTGCAATGGAAATGTTTGGGGGGGGGGGTATGGCTGCATGCATGCATGCCTAGACGTGGAATATCCCATTGATGTGGTCTATCACTTCACGGTAATCGGCCTTGGTAATCTCTTCAAAAGTTTCAGCAAGAGTGTGGGCAATGCTCTTGAGCAAGTTTAAAGGGAGAGCCAGTGTGGTCCTTGTCCCAGTCAGGCTAATGCGTCCGCGCCACTGTGCCAGGAGGGGTGGGGGGACCATTGCTGCACACAGGCAAGCTGCATAGGGGCCAGGGCGGAATCCACATTGTTGTAGAAGACTCTCCCTTGCTTCCCAGGTAACCTGCAGCAGGGAGATATCTTCCAGAATTAACTCCTGTGGGAAATGGAGGGACAGTGTTCATTGCAGGTCCCACCAGCAGCTTTCTGCTTTTCCCAAAGCACAGAAATCCCAGTGCAGCCATGAACCAATCACCTCCCCTTCCCAGGTGAGCTGTGGCAGCGAGATGGCTTCCAGGATTTATGAACTTCTGCACTAATTTCCCCTTACTCACCATGTCTGCGAGGCTGTGAATTCTCTGAGTTGTGTTTGGAATGTGTGAGGAATGCTACAGTGTGAGAATGGAAACTACCTCACTGTGATTATACATAATGCTGGCTCTCTTAAAATGTATCATTTTTTGTATTTTTTAGTGTCCTTGACTAGTCCTAGAAATGGACCGGCCTTATCAGAGACTGAAAAAAAGCTACACAACCTAAGAGCCTAAAAAAAGCAAGGAAGATTTGATGAAGGCAGTAATGAATCAGTGTGCCAGAGACAGTAAAAGTATGCAGGACTGGAGAGACAAAATTCAGCACTGGAAGGAAACACAAACCAGGAGAAAGGAGTTGTCGCTGAAGAAGACCACGAGGCAGCTGATAAACCTCATGGTGCGCCAAACGGACTGTATCCAGTCACTGGTAGCCATGCAGGCAGAGCACTACCATGCCAATCCCCCCCCCAACCTCTTGCCCTTGTGCACCAATGTTAGCTCCAAACCCCCTTCCCCAGCATCCAGTTTCTTACCTACACCACCACCAGCTGCCCCCGACACCTGTACGGTCACCTATCAGCCCTGAGAACTACGACCCTTACCCTCTGCACTCAACCCCCATCACCATGCAGCATTATAATCCTAAAGTGCACAGCACTCCTGGCAGTACATATGCAAACCTATGAATGTACAGTTCAACAACCAACCCCCCTGCCCTTTTACTTACTTTTTTTTTTAAATAAATGATTTCTTGGCTTATGAAACAGTTTTTATTATTGCATAAAGTGAAAGATGATAAACCCCAAGGAAAACACAGGTAACAAACCCCAAGGAAAACACAGGCACTGAAAATCACTGTAACCACTGCACTTCACTTATTGTGACAAATAAAATTTAAGTTTTATCTGGTATAAAAATGAAATTCAAGAATACAAAATTGTAAACATTGATATAATAAAATATTAGCCCAAATCTATGAAAGCGTTTAACTAGATATTTTAGAGCAACTTCTAATTTTCTGTCTTCCATTTTCATGTAAGTTTCATAGTACAGTTTTTCATTGGCATTGTGTTCATTAGAAGCAATGACAGGTCTTGGCACTAGGGTGATAATTAGATGATGAAAGCATGAGTTGAGTGCCAATGTGACCACACAAGTTTTCCTTACTGAGCTGTAGTTCATGCTCTTCCATCTTTATGAACTCTCTCTCCTTATTTTCAAGTGAAGAATGGGTCAAATACAGCACGGTGTTAAAATCAGTCAGACTACATGAGGCTTCATTTGATTCAATGTCAATAACTTATTCTTTTGGTCGAGTTCTATCACTTTCTACTAATAAACATTTCACTGTCCCTATGTTACAGTGGGTAATTCCCTGGGCAGCAGAATACTGGTGAAGCTTAAATGAAAGGGTTGTACAACATTGTGAAGTTCCAGTGACAAAACATCATGTCAGCAGCAGCTTCAGATTCACATTGGAAAAGCGACAGCAGAATGTGGCCTTAAAGCATAAAAGAGGGTGATTTTTTGGAGGGAGGGCAGAGGGGGGAGAATGTCATCAAATAAAGACATATATTAAAATGCCACAAAATTGGTCCACTACCCTGGTCTTGTTTAATGAAACAACTGGAAAAGTCAAGTTTAAATAAATGAAACTGTAATTAAAAATCTGCCATGGCTAACACATGGTACATTTCACAGTATTAGAAAGGAAGCTTGCCCAGCCAGCCTACAGCTCTTTGCGAAGAATAACAAGTAGCATCCCCAGGCTTACTGTTGTTGAGCTCAGCTCTATCTCATTTCTAGAATGCCTCATTGTTATAACATAGAACTAGGCCTGTATAATAGAGTGGGTAGGAACAGAGGACTACCTGGTATCCAGCCTCTGGCTATTGCTAATGTTTGATGCTTCAGAGGAAGGCAAAAATCCCATAATACATCAACATACCTAGCCAAATGTGCAGAGGAGAACATAAAATAAACTGCTTTCCTGGCCCCTTCACTTAACTTCACCTATTATTATTATTGGTCAATTATTCAGCCCTTATTAGAGTTCATCTGCACTATTTTATTCTGTCCTTCTGTTGCACTGTATGAAGAATTATTGCCTTGTCTGAGTTATATATCTACTAACTATATATCTTAGTGGGTGACCCACTGGTTTTCCTGTTATGAGAGGAGCTTCTGGGGGAATCTTGTTAAATATTCACTCACTGAGTTAAAAGGGTGGGTATTTAGAGTGACACCAAAACTAGATAGTGTTAAATCACTTCTGCTAGAGTCCATGCATCATAAAAATAATCTATAGAGTATTTGTCCCTTTAGAATGGGTGTACTAAATAGCAGATATTTGGAGAAAAAGAATTCCTGGGGCAGGACGAGAGACTCTAGGCTTCATCCACCCTGTTCACAATATACAAGAATTTCATTCTGCTGTCTATTTCAAGTCACACTGATAGTTGAATAAGAGACCTTATCTTCAATAAATTTAATTTTTCTGGATCAAGTAAACAATTCTAGCAACAGCACTTCTTAGTAGTTTCTTTGTCATGGGGGTGTTACCTGCCTTATGGTTATGGTAAAAGCTTTTCTATTAAATAGGTATAGAGACAAGATTCCACAGGCCCTTATCCCTCCTTTCTGCATTGCATCCAGCCCTGGGATATGGAGTTTATTGCAGGATAGGAGAAAAATGTTTGCAGAAGCCGCTTGTTAAAATATTGGTGGCACATCCCTAACAGTATGAAGGAGGAGGACTTTCAGGTTTCACTGTAACCTTCATAGTTTTGAATAGCTTAATCAAGTCCCCTCTAACTCTCTTCCTTCTCTCATAAATGCTTCGCTACAGCCATATATAACACTTTGTGCTGTGATCCCTTTTCTTTGTTGAAGATTCAAAGCACCCATTTTAATTTCTCTAACAAAATCTGTAACTTTTATTAAACAAAATAGAGGCTTTCACAGAATTATAGAGAAAAAATTGCTCTAAGTGGATTCCAGACAGATCAGAAGCTGTTCTTCAGACATAAGACTCCAGACAAATCCATATTCTAATTAGGATACAGGCCCAAGCAGTTTAGAATTAAAAAAAACTTGCCCTGTATTTAACCGTAAGCACTAATAGCCAATGGGAACACAGCAGGCACATGGAGTTATAATTAAGGCATGTGGTGTATTACAGAACCCATTTATGCCTGTTTGCTTCATTATACAACTCATATCCATTCTACATCACTAGCTGTGCAAGAACAAGTCAGATCATCGTTTCAAAGACACACTTTCATGGAAAACTTAAGTGCTGCAGGTAGTGGTGTTAGTGGTTTAGTATGTAGTGCACTTCCCTTTAAGGCAAGTACTGAATTGGTGCCACTCAGCATGGTATAAGTAGGAGTTAAGCTGTCTGAGTCTTTCAAATGAGATATAAAACCAGTGTCCTAACCTCATGCGGTTATTAAAAGCGCCCATAACAGTTATTACATTAACTACAGTTTTGTCATCCAATTCCAACTCAAGTCATATATTTTGTTTATATAAATGTCCCCTACAATATGGAACAGTACCCCCTAAATCTTTGGCTCATGGTGCTGTATGCTGTTCAACAGCTGCTGTGTTTTTGCCCAAAACTGGCTGAATTTTCTGGGTGGAAGTGAGAGCCCCTTGCTTTCCTTGCCCAACCAAGGAGGCCATGTGTCAACCCCTCTGCTGTGGGGTTGGCCATTCATTCAGGTGTGTGAATGTGAAAAGTGACTATAACCTGTCCCTTGCAACTAGCAGTGGGAACCCTCATCCACCTATCTATTGGAACTGTTTGTTAACATTTCAGAAATATTGCTTGTATGACTTACAAAATATGGCTTATTTTGTTAATGTTGATAAATCAGATAAGCTTAACTTTTTGTTATCCAAACAGGAAATGTATTGGGGTCTGGTCCATAAAATAAACCAAAAAAACTCCCTAAGTAACATGTTTTAAATGATGGGGTTTACAGGACATCAGCAGTTGCTAATGACTTAGTATTTGGTTTCCAAAATCACTCGGTAACTCAGGAAGTAGACACTTCTGTTATTTTGTTCAGAATGGGGGAAGGGTGAGGGGAATTTCCTCCAAAGGTAGGTATACGTTACATGTATAAGTAGGCCAGATGGTACCCACCTAGTCCTGCACTCTGAACATATTCACTTTTCTGTAACTTGAAGGCTTCTCTAGTTTCTTTTCCAATTCCCTTCTTCTGATCAATGCCCCAAAGAAAACCTGGAGAAAATCCCTGTGGCTCTGCTTGCCTTAGCTAGTCTCTTTCAGGGCAGATAGCCAAGAAAGGCACTAGTCACAAAGATATCCAAAGGAAGACATGAAGGTATTAGAAGTATGCTCTACTAAAAAGTATATCTCACCTGATATATCCACAATTCACTGGGTTCCAAAACTCTAATTCAACATTGGCTATATGAGTAATTTCTAAAATTCTTAGACTCAAAAAAAGTCTTCCCCCACTTCATTATATTGTTTTGGTAGTGTGTTGATTATTTTTTTCAGCTTCCTGCTGCCTCTAACATCACCGCTTTGGAAGGCTTCTGTAGCAGGTTTCTTTTTAGGAACCAATCAGAAATTTACATTTTGCCATCAGCTCAGAGCAATTGTTTTTGTCATTTCAGCTGCTTAAAGAGTTCCAGTATTTTATACAAAAGGCCAAACTTTCCCATAAGAATTGGATGCAAGATTCTAGTGTATTGTTTTTGGAGCTAACACAACTAGAATGATAAGCCTTCCAATTTAAACAAATGTAGACTGGCTAAATTGGTCAACAGCACAGGAAGACGTAGTGAACTTAATGATTAGAAGGCTTAATGAACCATTTTGTTTTTCACTCTGCTCTTGGGAGTAGTCAGTACAGGGATCCTGAATATTTTGAGTCTCACAAGGAAAGTGGATAGCTGCCTGTGGTGTCATTTCCCTTGATCAATGTGAGAGACATTTCTGTGGGAATGTACTGCAGGAGAACCCTGGCCTATGTATAACTCCTGACAAGGGGCCTGGAGGAAGTAAAGGGGTTGAATGGGGAGCAGCTTGGGGAGACTGGTCATCAGCTGATTCACCCTTAAATTGTATTCTGATGACTAAAGTCCTTGCTACTTATGCAAGGTGAAGGGGGGGTGTTTTGAACCCATTTGGAGTTTCTTCTCCCTATGGCAGAATCAGTACATGTAGGGGATGAGCTCTTTAAACTTAGTTATTAATTCTTTTTTAATTGTTACCCATTTGTTTCTCACCTTCAGCACTGAAAACTGCTTTTTTAACACCCAATTAGTTTCTGGTTTCTGTTGCCTTATATATCTGAAGTATATGAAACAGTATAGTCCTATGTAAAAAAAAACACCTCTCAATCAGGCATATTAATAAACATTTTGAAAACTGTTTTGATCAAAGGACAAATGTTGAATTTTCTAAAAAGAGAATGTAAATTACATTTAAGTAGTCAAGTTATATTTTAGACCAATTATAATTTATGGAATATTAATTTTAGTACAGTTCGTAATATAGCTAGAAAAAACTTGGAAATGAAAATTAAACATAGTGTAGACTTTAGCAGTGATTTATCTTTTGTCACTAATTTTAGACCAAAGCCTTGCCTGAATTGAAACATTGTTTTATTAAGACAAGAGCAGTTTTAAGTACAACTTTCGCACTTACTGTGTTGGTATTTTGGGAGAAAAGTTCAGAGCTACCAATGATCGGTATGTATAGGTCATACACTTTGAAAGTGCTAAAATGGTATCATTGCAGGATGAAGTAAAACCTTAAATTGGACTCATGTTCAATATTTCAAACAAAGAAAATAAAATTTAATAATTCTGAATATTGTTTCATAAGGGTTCTGAGCTTCTTATATTTCCTCTTAAAACACCTTACCTTGAAATAGTAGAGCTCAATCCTGCAATGCTTTGGGGGGTGTAGTGCCTGCTGCCAGCTGTCTGTCTATCATAGGTATTCATACAGCCCTGTAATGGGGTACACTCACTGCTGTGGCACCTCCATCTGTCTACATATGGGGTTAGCTCTCTCCTGACCTTTGGTAGCTTGGCCCATGGTTGGTCAGTCTCTCTTTCTCTAGACTCAGGGTGTTTCCTCTTCATGATGTATATGATGGAAACCATTTCAAGCAGCAGCACCCCTAGTTCCAGCACCTATGCTTCCAGGTGCAGCCTGTAAGGTTAGTTGGCCTATTTTACTGGCTCAGGCCATATGTCGGGTAGACATCCCATCATAGGCCCATTACCATAGTATCTGAGTGTGTCTCAATCTTTAATGCACCCTTTAATGTAATTAAACCCAGCACATGAGAAATGCAGTAGCAAAACAATCAAACTCAACAAATAAATGAATGTTAACATAATTGGTGAAGTTTCTACTGTATCAAGAAAATACTCGCTCTAATTATACATATATATTTTTTAAAACCCCATGAATAAAGTATACAAAGCATGAAAAGAACTGTCCTGTGAGTCAGAAATTAACCAATAAATCAAAAGCATCATTAAAAAATAATGGAGATTCTTGATGTAGAAACAGAACATGGTTATAATTAATACAAGATACCTTTTCAAGTGTCACACAAAATATACAGTGTAAAATAAAATAGTTGGTATGAAATGGTAAATCAATGTTAAAATATAAATTTTGACTTACAAATTTCTGAACTATGTAAAACTAATATTTTGTTCCTTGTCTAAATTTAGATTTATCTTTAATTTATATTATGGTAGTGCTCAGAATTCCCAATCAGAATTGGCACTCTGCTGTGCTAGGCACTACAAACTTGGAGGTGGACATGGTCAATGCCCTACAGATCCCTTTATATAATGCTCCAGTTATGCTAGTTACAGTAAACAGCTCTACATGGGAGCCAGTCAGTGGGGTTCCACCTGGGTTCTCATGTCTTCCTGCATGTTGAATTTGCAGCATCTGGCTTTAGAAGATAAGCAATATAAAAAGCGGTAGGGAGGAGACAAGGGAGACAGTCAAATATATGCAGTTGTATAACATCATAATTTTATATACATTTTCTATATGCTTATAGAAACTCCTATAGACATTTCCTTTACCCATTTGTGTTCTTTTTCTAGCTGTCTGTGGGTATACTATGCACACATTTGTGGTAGGAATAAGCAGGTGGTTGATATTTCTATATTTGGCACAGTGAAGAGGATATGGTAATGCATTAGGAGGCAATAGGAAGTGAAAGGCGAAGTTGTGAAGGCTAAGAAGTTTGAACTTGGTGTGATAGAAGAGAGGTGCCAGTGAGTGAAGTGACTCAAGAAGAGGTGATAAACAAGGAGGATGTTCAAGAAAACAGATTTAAAAGCTAGGGTATAACTGAAAGAAATGCCACAAGGGTAGACAAGCTTTCACTGCTTCACTGAGGAATATACAGTTCCTCACCCATGGGGTGTCATGGGGGTTAAGATTGTGAAAATTCCACACAAATTTAGCTAACTAAGGCCCTATTGTAGCAATTGGACCCAGGGCTCATCTGTAAATTCTGATGCCTTATTTTTAGAGCCACAAGCACACTCAGATAACCCCCAAAAAGTGAAATGCATATGAATTCCAGTTTTCAAAGTACT
The DNA here is from genome assembly GCF_020497125.1 of Mauremys mutica. Taxonomy (NCBI): domain Eukaryota; kingdom Metazoa; phylum Chordata; order Testudines; family Geoemydidae; genus Mauremys; species Mauremys mutica. Next base: position 30,813,320 of record NC_059080.1, on the reverse strand, counting down.
TTGTATAAAATACATAAAAGACTGTGTAGGGGAGTGTGAAGGTATCCTCCCATGGGAGAATATTGTTTAAATGTGGTGTCACCTAATTCATTATAAAAGCAAAGATGAAAATTCCCTACAGAGATTTGCATAAGCACAAAAGATCTATCGTCTCTATCAGGCATGATTTAGCTCTGTCCGAGAAGACAGTGGCTCCTTCAGAGGCCATACAATTACTTCAAACAGCCCTAAAGACACAGGAAAATGCCTATGGGAGCAGTCATATCAAGGATAACTTCAGAAGAGCTGGAACAGCAATATCAGCAAGTATCCTGAAGCTTCAGTTGGGTGACAGAATGTTATCCAAGGACTGTAGAAATCACTGAGGCCCCCTCCACCCCCATCACATTTTTTTTCTACACAGTGATTGCAGACCCACTTCTTATGCGGAACTCGGATAGGTTGCAGATTGGAGATATAACTGGAAGGGACCTTGAAAGGTCATCAAGTCCAGCCCCCTGCCTTCACTAGCAGGACCAATTTTTGCCCCAGATCCCTAAGTGGCCCCCTCAAGGATTGAACTCACAACCCTGGGTTTAGCAGGCCAATGCTCAAACCACTGAGCTATCCCTCCCCCCATTTTTTTTTTAATTGGAGATATACTTTTTAATTGGAGATCTACTGACCAGACACCCAATATCCGGTTACTGCAGGTGGGCAGGCAGCAACTCATCACCTGCGCCAGCCCCTACTTAGCCAGGCCTGCCTCCTACCTGCATCAAGTGACTACAGCTCCCAGCCCCGGCTCTGCAGGTGAGTCCCTCCTGACCCAGGCAAAGATCGGGGAGAGAGATGAATATCAGCAAACAATGGGGGGAGGGAGAAGGAGGAGCGAACAGGGACAGGGCCTCAAGGTGAAGGGGTAAAGGGACGGAGTGGGGCCTCAGGCGCAGGGACCAGGGCCTCAGGGGGAAGGGGCAGTGGCCTGTCCTCAGAGGAAGGGGCCAGGCAGGGAAGGTTCTGGCACTCCTGCTGGAGTGTCTGGTTTTTAAGTATTACCCTAGGTGACTTAGAGGGCAGACAGGAAATAAGGGTTTACACTTAGGCCCAGCAATGGGAGGTGAGAGAATGAGGGACCTTGGAATGGGTGAAGGGAGGATTATGGGAGCCATACAGAACTCTTAATGTGGGGGGCAGAATGGAGGAATTGATGCACACTCAGAACCCTGCCATAGGGGGCATAGTGGGAGACCCTACCCGTGCGGGGAAGGTGGACCACACACAGCTCCTGGCATGGGGGAGAAGGAGGGGAATGGGGCACATAGAAACCCTATTGGGGCAAGATTGAGGGATCTGGCGAGCATACAAACTCCTGGAAGGGGGAGATGCATCTCTGAAATAGAGCAGGATGGGAGGGTGGCACACAAGGAGCTTGTCGGGTGGAATGGAGGGATGCAAGCAGCCCCTGATATGTGCAGTATGTTTGGCCTACACAAGCTACAAAGTGTGTGACTCCTAGACTACTAACATTTCAATCCTTGACATGATGTCTCAGCTGTTTTCTAAAACATCTTTCTCTTTTTCACCCCTCACACACCTTTACTCAAAAGGAATCCAGCTATGAGCGATATTATATGAGGCTGTGAATGTTAACAAACCAGTCATGTTTTTCTTACCATATAAATGTTTGTGACTATATAAATGTTCTGGTCATTGGATAAAGTTGGTTGATGCAAGATGATAACCTGATTCACCTGCTGACTTTACCGTTTGGAAGAATGCAAAAGTATAAGGCTTATATCTCTACTACCTGGCCCTGTGCATAGTTATTTACAACAGTAACGTGTATGTGAGTAATGTTACCATTTTGATTTGGTAGCACTTTACACAGATTCTGTAGAGGTGTAAATAATTACATGTATAGTAGAAAATCAAGTTCTCATTGGCTGCAAGAGACAGGCCTGAAACCAAACCTTGGATCCAAAAATATTGGAACTTTGGGGGAAGTCTGGATCTGAAGTTTGTGGCTCAGGCACATTTCCACTTTAGCTTCTGTGCATTAGCTGCTAATGTTGTGCGCTCTCTCTCTCTCTCTCTCTCTCTCCTATTGTTACCTGTGATATAAACACTCCTTTAGGAATTTGCTGGGGCTTAAAACTGTCTTTTTCTGCTACAGTTTGAATAGTATCTCTCCTTTCCCTTTCTTTGCTCCAATTTTAAGAAAATTTTATTTGGTGCAGGAGATGTAAAACCAAGTATTCTGTCCTCATCTGCTCCTCACATAACTTCATCCTTTTTTCACCAAACTTTTTTTTCTAATTCCCCCTAAAATAAGACACATTTATTATTGTTGCGAGCACTGTCAAATATTGACATGAACTTGTGTGTTTAAACTGACTGATAAGGATGCAGTTTTATTACAGTTCAGTCTATGTGAAGATAGTCAGTGTTGAAGGGCCTAAAGTACAGGCAGCTCCAGAAATGGTCAATACTTAGTTTGGCCAGTCCTGGTCACTAGTCACTTGCATCAGTAACTCTGTGTGCATGCTCAAAGACTGAGTAAACTAAGGCTACGTCTTCACTACCCGCCGTATCGGCGGGTAGCAATCGATTTCTCGGGGATCGATATATCGCGTCTCATCTAGATAAACACCTGTCGATCCCCGAATGAGCTCCTGTCAACTCCGGAACTCCACCAACCCGAATGACGGTAGCGGAGTCGACATGGGGAGCCGTGGACATCGATCCCGTGCCGTGAGGACGGTAGGTAATTCAATCTAAGATACTTCGACTTCAGCTACGTTATTCACGTAGCTGAAGTTGCGTATCTTAGATCGATTTCCCCCCGTAGTGTAGACCCTAAGTCAAACCATGGCTTCTCCTACTGACAGCTGCTGCTAGCATCAGTGATACTGTTTGTTCTTTCCCTCAGGAGCTCTTGGGGACCAAACCATATCAGGTGACATTTTGGCTGATATCTAGAATGTTCTGTAGGAGGGAATATGTCCTTTTTTTTTTTTTTTTTTTAAATACCGGGGTTTGAGAAATCATTGCCCTCCTGAAAGTGACCATTTCTGGGGGCTTTCTGGACACTTGCTCCTATGGTGATCCAGTTCCATGGGCAAAAATAGTGATCACATTGCAAGAATTCAGTACCTATGACAGAAAGGCAAGAGCTAATGGTTGCCCAAGGACAGGAAAAATAAGTCAATTATCACCTACGCTACATAAGTAGAAATGCAGGAATTACTCATGCTATCATGATAAAGATCATATACCTGCATGGAATGGAAGGAGGGGGAACCCACTTGCATGTGACATAATAGTTTCTGACACTGAGCCAAATGATCCAGATAACATCTTACATCTTCAGGGTAGGGGAAAGAACTCTTAGTGGATCATGCAAAAAAGGTAAAAGGGAAGAAGGGAAATTATTTTAAATCTATCTGCTTTTTTGTTTTCCTTAGAAATAGCTGAAAGCCCTACCAGTTCATTTTTGAGTGTGTGATTCTTTATTGTTATGCTGCATATTGATCTAGTGTAGTAATGCTGGTTTATATGGTGTGATTTATTTATTTAGTCATTTCTTACATTAAGAGGCTGAATCTGTCCTTTGTAATGTTTACTGCAGTCCACAATACCCAATTCCTAGTGGCAAATGTATTAAATCATTGTTACAGATAAAATGCACAGTCTAAATGTTGCAATACAACAAAGATGAAATTTGGCATTCTCTGCATTTGTTAATCTACAGTCTATCAGGTCAGCATATGAGAACAGACATTTCTTTACTGTTTAATCAACTATCTAAAGAAATTAAAACTAAAAGATATTAGGGTGACTTATAGAGTCAGAAAAGGCAGCAAGTTCAAGATGGTTCACATTATTTGTTTTAATTAAATATAATTTGCTAAACCTAAAAAGAATAGAGGCTGGGTCTTGAAAAGGGGATGAGGATTCTCTAGAAATCAGTCGGTCATTAAAGTTTACATTGCAGTATATAGGGGGAAAAAAAGGAAGACCAAGTGTGTTAGGTTTGGAAAGAAAAAATGGTGTGAGAACTGTAGGAAGCTAAAGAATAGCAAATTAATGACCATAGAAAGATATATAGTGGTGAGTGACTATGTTAAATTTAGATTTTCGAACAAAAGTAATGAAGTCAAGGAGTACAACCAAACCAGTCAGAGAAAACAGGTACGAGCTTGTTTTTCAGATTTCATTCAGTATAGAAGATTATGTTTCACATAATCTTTAAAAGTATAAAACGATGTATATAGGGACTTACCTTGTGGAGACTAAATTCTTTAGCATTAAAGGGTTTATACAGCAGTGTCACAACCTTGGCTCTGAACATCCGAAGATTGCATTGTAATATACAGCATCCAATCATATAGGCGAATATAAGTAATAAAACCTAGGGCTCATAAACTGTCTCAGACTATGTACCTGTACTGCATTTTAATACGATCTCTCTACTTTCTGTATCATTAAATCTGACATACCAAATTTTATTCCCTTTAGTCGTGTTGTTAGGATGACTGCCCACTAAATATAAACCTTAAGTGAAGATGACTTCACCTTGGTACTGTACTTTCTTTGCTTCAATTAACTTTAGTACTTACCCTGTTTCAATTAACTTTGCAGCATGTGTTGTAAAGGTCCTCTTATTAATGTGAGATATTCTTCTAAGGCAGGAAACATATTTGGAGGGTACACAATGGTACAGAAATGCATTAAAGAAAATATCCATCTTTTGACAACTTGCAGCAGTTAAAGGCCCAATTAAATAATACAAACAAAGTTATATTGTATACCACCTCTGGTTTAAAGAAGAAATTTAAAACCACTACTCTTCTTTAGCCTTCTAAAGAGAGTCCCTATGAAGACATCTCCTTGATGTCCTCTGTCTGTGTTGTTCCTGTATATCCTGTTTATCTGAATTGGACTGTAAACTCCTCAGGGCAAGGACCATGTTTTTTCTGTGTTTGAAATGCTGTGTAAATATTCATATTCCTAGCATACACTGTTCACTTTAGATATCTTTAAAGTGGATCTTTATTTGGATTCTGCATTCTAATGAGAACTGTCATCTTGAGTGCTCTGATCAGTAGGTAGGATTAAGCCTATTGACTTGAAGCAGGAGTCATTCAAGAAATCCACAATGAATGTGGAGATGTCAACCTGTAAATGAACCAAGCATGAGAAGATGAGAGAAAGGTGAAGTATAACCAGTTCATGAACTGAACAGATACATATTTCCCTGAAACAAAACATAACAAAAATCTTGAGAATTAGTGAATGGGAATGATTTAATTTCCACAGAGAAACAGACTTCGGTCATCTTTTGTTTTATTTTTAATCTCAGTGGTAAACAAGTATTATTAAGCTTTTCTCTTTGGTTTTTGTGTTAGTGTTTTTGCTCTGTCTTGTTCAGAACTGGTCTTTGATCTTGATTCCATTAGCTCAATATGAATTTTGACCAAGATTTCTGGGTCAACTTGAAATACCTTTAAAGGGGATTTTCTGAAAGTGATCTTCCCTCACTAAAACATCAGGCCCCTTCTCATGATTCAGGGCCCAAAAAACTGGAGGTACCTGAAATTACTACTCACTTTTTATGTTTCATCGAAAGATAGAAGAAGCAGGCATTATATCTCAGGGGTACTGACATGGGGAAATCACTTTATTAGCGCATTACAATGAGCTAATTAATTCAGCAAACATTTTGGCAGTTTTTCAGCAGAGGGATGTGTAGTGATCTTTTAGTCCTTAACTAAGACTAAATACAGGCTAACATCACACCTTAAAACCTAGTATAGAAGAGCCCCTAATGAAAGAGAGAAGCCCCAGAGGACAATCTGTTGCTCACATTAAAAAGATTATCATTAAAGTAAAATGGCTGAATAACTGCTAAACATATGATTTTCAGTAAAAGGCCCTTTCTCATTTTTCAAGGGGGCACAAAACCGTATATAATTTTTGTATTATTGTACTTATTTTTTCCTAAAGTCCCACATTGGTCTTTGGATTATACTGTACTTTGGCAGAATACTCTCCCACCTTGTCTGTTCTAATATCCCCCCTTATAACTACAGTCTGCTTAAAAGCTATTACAAGAAATATAGCGAAAGCCACAATTAAATGCTGTAACAATAATGAGGAGCTGTTGAAGCAAAAATTACTTGAATTACTGAAGCATACTAGAGGCCTGAAAGATGTCCAACAGCAGCAAGGAGAAGCCCAATTTTACATTTTTCTTGAGTCTTGAAGATAATAATGTGATAAGTAACAGTCAGCATGGATTTGTCAAGAACAAATCATGTCAAACCTACCTGATAGCTTTCTTTGACAGGGCAACAATTTTGTGGATGGGGGAAAGTGGTAGAGGTGGTGTATCTTAACTTTAGTAAAGCCTTTGATACTATCTCACATGACCTTCTCATAAACAAACTAGGGAAATGCAATGTAGATGGAGCTACTATAAGGTGGGTGCAAAATTAGTTGGAAAACTGTTCCCAAAGAGTAGTTATCAGTGGTTCACAGTCATGCTGGAAGGGCATAATGAGTGGGGTCCTTCAGGGATCAGTTCTGAGTCTGGATCTGTTCTAATCTTCATCAGTCATTTAGATAATGGCATAAAGAGTACACATATAAAGTTTGTGGATGATACCAAGCTGAGAGGGTTTGGAAATGTTTTGGAGGATAGGATTAAAACTCAAAATGATCTGGATGAACTGGAGAAATGATCTGAAGTAAACAGGATGAAATTCAGTAAGGACAAATGCAAAGTACTCCATATAGGAAGAAACAATCAGTTGCACACATACGAAATGGGAAATGACTGCCTAGGAAGGAGTACTGTGGAAAGGAATGTGGGGGTCACAGTGGACCACAAGGTAAATATGAGTCAACATAAGTTAACATCATTCTGCAATATATTAGCAGGAGTGTTGTAAGCAAGACATGACAAGTAATTCTTCCGCTCTACTCAGCAATGATTAGGCCTCAACTGGAGTATTGTGTCCAGTTCTGGGCACCACATTTCAGGAAAGATGTGGACAAATTGGAGAAAGTCCAGAGAAGAGCAACAAAAATACTTAAAGGTCTAGAAAACATGATCTACAAGGGAAGATTGAAAAAAACTGGGTTTGTTTAGTCTGGAAAAGAGGAAACGAGAGGGGACATGATCACAGTTTTCAAGCATATAAAATGTTGTTACAAGGAGGAAGGAGAAGAATTGTTGTTCTTAACCTCTGAGAATAGGATGAGAATCAATGGGCTTAAATTGCAGCAAAGGAGGTTTAGATTGGACATTAGGAAAAACTTCTTAACTGTCAGGATGGTTAAGTGCTGGAATAAATTGCCTAGGGAGGTTGTGGAATCTCCACCATTGGAGATTTTTAAAAGCAATTTAGATAAACACCTGTCAGGAATGATCTAGATAATATTTAGTCATGCCATGAAGGCCGGGGACTGGACTAAATGACCTCTTGAGGTCCCTTCCAGTTCTATGATTATGTGATTAACAGAATGTCTGTTACACATTCTTTTCTTGAATCTAGGTCTTATCATGTAATGTCCTCCCATTTTCTTCCTGTCTCTGCAATAGAATTTGAAGAGAGAAGACAACACTAGTGAAAATAATGTTATGTGCAATATTATTTAGTATATTGTGTATAAAACTTGTTTTGAAAGGAAGTGAAAAGGGAATGTAATCAAAGTTATACTGGTAATGAAAGATTGAGTGAAATTTCTTAAACTAAATACAATCTTCTGATTATTTAACACACAGTAGCTCTGTTCCATCATGCAAGTCCCTGCCTTTGCATTCTTGCTCCGCATGCTCAGGTTGCCGGCCACAGATATAGATATTTGTGTCCAGAATCCTAAGGATTAGGTGACATTGAGATTGCTGCTCAACATAAATATACTGGCACATATGCTGTTCTGAAACTGAAAAATTCCTTCTTCTGTAAGGATAATGCTACCTCAATTTATTTTGAAGTGGCTTGATTTGTAATATTTTCTTCCCTGGGCTTTCCTGTTTTAATAAGATGTATAGTAATGTACCAATAGCTTTGAAAAGTATTGTTACTCATGTCTAGACTTACCATAAGTTTCAGCAGTGTACGGTGATATGATTGTGAGTGGGGGATTTGCCAAAGCTTGATACAGTACACACAAGTTATAGAGGGTAATGGGAGAGAGTAATATTCATTCATTAGTATTCATTAAACTCATGCCAAATATGCTTTATGGGAACTTCATCACAACATTGCATCAGTTCTTTAAGCATTGCTGAATGGAGGGAAGGCACTTCATGAAAACTGAAAGGTTTGATAAACAACAGGATAACTGTACAATTCACAATGTCATTGGAAATGTAACCTTGAAATAAAATTAAGCTACAAGTGCAGATTATTCAGGCATTCGTGTGTGCAGATGTTGCTGAAATACATAGGCTCTACACTGCTGATTTATTCCTCACTAATGTAACTTGCACTCATACATAAAGTACACCTGTATATTTCCCTAAAATGAGCAACTCAGACAACTGTTTGCTTTTTTATGTCTGTATTAGGAATGTTGGATTAAAAAATAGGTCACCACCACAGTCCTACATTATCCACATGCCAGAGGCAGAGAATCCTCATGTGCAGCATAGTTTAATCGCTTCATAATTATCCTTCCTTCCTGGCTCCATGTGGATGTTCATGATTTTCAGAGGGGATGATAGAACAGGACAGGGTCCACTCTCCATCGTATCATCCCTAGAAATCTGGGTGAAGGTTTTATAGAGCTCAGAGTTGTATTATGTTCCTCTAGGTCCTGCTACTGAACAGCCACAGAGGAACGCAATTAGTGGTGTCATGGCTTCTATGATTGGGAGTATATATGGCCCCCTAAATCCATGCCTCTGAATCCCCACCAGTGAAACTTCAGAGTTGTGTCCACTCCTGCTTAGCCCCACCTGGATTATTTTTTTCTTGGAGGAAAGAGTGTTCTAATTATCTACTAAAAAAAAATGCTTATCGCAACATGTGGTGTACCTCATCCAGTGAGTTAAATGCCCCAATAATAACTGAGTGGTGAAACCAGACAATCACTATGCCCTTGAATGAACTCTCACAAGAAAATAATAGGATGTTTTTGTCTTTTATCACGTGTAGGTGAACACTTTTCACAAAGGTCAGATACAGAGTGATCACGATCAGGCTTCATCCTCAAAGGAAACCTGCAGAACACTCTCAAAAGGTGAACCTGAGAGCTTAAATTCATCACTCTGTTACACACTAAAAATCATGGTCTTAATAAAGACATGGTTTTATGGTTCATTGCAACAATCTGTAACCCACTAACCCCCCTTTTTGTCCTATCACTACAGGGGTGTTAATGGGCCACTTCACCTTGAATGGTCTCTTAGAATACATGCTAAATATTTATGCTAAACTATCTGTTTGACCTTGTATTTAGCTGTGACATTCTGAGTACCTTTCCCAGACCTGAAGAAGAGCTCTGTGTAGCTTGAAAGCTTGTTTCTGTCACCAACAGAAGTTGGTCCAATAAAAGGTATTATCTCACCTACCTCTATTCCCCCCCAAATACACTTTTTTTTCTGTTGTGGTGTAATAATAATACCAGAGGTAGAATGTAAGAATCCTTGATGTGTAGGCCTAACAGTTCTTCTGCCTCTCAAATATTTTTTTTCTGTAACTTTGAAGCTTGAGGGATTTGCAAAACTGCAAACTCAGTTTTGGTGTCCATTACATGGCCATATTTTAAGAATTCAAACACTGTCCAACCAATAGAATTAATCTCACAATGTGTTAGTTTTTTTTTAAATTTCTTCAGAGATTTTTATCGCTCTGCCATTGAGATGGTATATATTATCTTCTCAGCAACTACGAGTGCAATTTTGACCACTTTTGCCTTGAAGGGAGTCAGGCTTCAAAGCTGCCTAGAATTAATTGGCCAATTTTTACCCAGAACCCACACAATTTGCAGCCCCAGGGGTCAAAGAAAAACTGATCACGTTATATCCTGATATAGCACGTAATCTTACTGTAGCTTCTCTATCTTAGCGTTAACCCAGTCTAGCTGTAATGGTAGAATGAAAAAATCATTCAACAGGTCTTTTAAATAAGATTTGAGAGACAGATTTTTTTCAAAAGCATAAATGGGAATGAGTTAGGTGTCTAAGGCCTGGTCTACACTAGGACTTTAATTCGAATTTAGCAGCGTTAATTCGAACTAACCGCTCAACCGTCTACACTAGGAAGCCATTTAATTCGAACTAGAGGGCTCTTTAGTTCGAATTTGGTACTCCACCCCGACAGGTGGAGTAACGCTAAATTCGACATGGCTAGCTCGAATTAGGCTAGGTGAGGATGCAAATCGAACTTAGTAGCTCCGGGAGCTATCCCACACTGCACCACTCTGTTGACGCTCTGGACAGCAGTCCGAGCTTCGATGCTCTGAGCAGCCACACAGGAAACGACCCGGGAAAATTTGAATTCCTTTTCCTGTCTGGACAGTTAGAATCTCATTTCGTGGTTGGACATCGGGGCGAGCTCAGCAGCACCGGCAGCAATGCAGAGCTCTCCAGCAGAGGAGTTCATGTAATCTCTGAATAGAAAGAGGGACCCGGCATAGACTGACCGGGAACTCTTGGATCTGATCGGTGTGTGGGGCGAGGAGTCTGTGCTTTCGGAGCTGCGCTCCAACAAACGGAATGCAAAGACCTACGAGAAGGTCTCCAAAGCCATGATCCAGACAGAGGATACAGCCGTCATGCAACGCATCGCCGCGTGAAAACCAAGGACCCCAGACAAGGCTACCAAAAAATCAAAGCGGCAAACGGACGCTACGGAGCCTGCCACCGCTGCCCCACCAGTGACCATGGACTCTGATGATGGGACAGTGTCGACGGACAGTTCCTCGGTGATGTTCGCGGACGGGGAAGATGAGGAAGGGTTTGTGGAGGACGAGGCAGGCGAGAGCGCTTACAACGCTGGTTTCCCCGACAGCCAGGATCTATTAATCACCGTCACGGAGATCCCCAACAACCCTCCCCGGCCATTAACCCGGACCCTGAATCAGGGGAAGGAGCAGTCGGTAAGTGCTTTAACCATGTTAACTTTTATTCTTAATATAACAGGAATCTTAACTGTGTGAAAAGGAGGACTCTCTATATATGGGGATAGAACACAAATCATCCTTGGAGATCTCCACGAAGCTCTCCTTGCGTTAACCGAAAAGCATCAGCAGGAGGTTCCTGAGGAGAGCTGCCTTATTGGGTGCTCCGTGGTAGCACACTTTTCCGCGTGAGGCTTTCATGAGGTACTCAGGGAGCACTGCCTCCCCGAGCACGGCTGCATCGGGCCCTGGTTCGTGCTAGCTTTCACGCAGCATGCGCTCTCTATCTCCTTCAGTGACCCTCCTCAGGGTGATTTCGCTCGGAGAATCCTGCATCTAATTAGGTTAATTACTGTAATTTTACGCCTGGTCCAAAGTATTTTTAAAAAATCTACGGACAGACGGCATAGCACAGACTCAGCACGCAGCTGCGTGACGAGCGTAACGGAAAGCCAAAGAATATAATGGACGCTCATGGAGGGAGGGGGGAATGAGGACGCAAGGTATCCCACAGTTCCTGCTGTCTCTGAAAAGTATTTGCATTCTTGGATGAGCTCCAAATGCTTCTAGGGTCAAACACAGTGTCTGCGGTGGGTCAGGGCATAGTTCAGCAATTTGCGCACACACCCCACCCACCACCAGAAGTGAAAACAATCCTCTGTTGACTCTTTTACATGTCACCCTATCTTTACTGAATGCTGCAGATAGACGCGATGGTGCAGCACTCAGCACCAACATCCTTGCTCCCCCCACGCTATGGATGGCTGATGGTACAAAATGATGGAAATCCATCCTCATCATCAGCCTATTGGCACATGGGGCAGTGCAAAAGGGCTGGTAACCATGCCGACTAGCATCAGTAAGGTCGATCAAGGGCGCATGTCCCTAATTTTTGATGGCAGATGGTGCAATATGGCTGGTAACCGTCCTCATCATTGCAACAGGGGGCTGAGCTCCATCAGCCCCCACCCTTCATTGTAAATAAAAGATTCAATTGCCCCTGGACTAGCAGAGGGATGATGGGCTCCTTCATCCACACTCCTTAATGTCCTGCCTGGACTATCATTGCAGCTGGAGGCTTCCTTCCACTCATTTCTCACAAACAAGTCACTGTGTCTTATTCCTGCATTCTTTATTACTTCATCACACAAGTGGGGGGACAATGGTATGGTAGCCCAGGAAGGCTGGGGTAAGAACGGAATGAACAGGTGGTGTTGTTGCAGGAGCACCCCCTGTGAATAGCATACAGATCATAATTTCTGCAGGATCTGACACAGAGCAGCTGTGCTCTCTGGTTCTATGATACAGTGGTTATCTAGTACACTTGCCTATATTCTAGGCAGGACTGATTCTATTTTTAGATACCAAAAAGGAGGGATTGACTCAGGGAGTCATTCCCAATTTTTGCTTTTGCGCCCCTGGCTGCTCGGCCAGGGGCACTTATGACAGCACCAAATGGGGCAGTGCAAAAGGACAGGTAACCATGCCCATCTTATTACCATCTTATTACCAATTTATGGTATGGTAGATGGTACAATATGGCTGGTAACCATCTCTGCTGTCATGCAAAAGCAAAAGCATGCTGCTGTGTAGCGCTGCTGGCCTGCCTCTGTCAGCGGCATCTAGTACACATACGGTGACATACACAAAAGGCAAAACAGTGTCCATGGTTGCCACGCAATGGCGTATGCCAGGGCAATTCTGGGAAAACGGGCTTGAAATGATTGTCTGCCATTGCTTTCCCGGAGGAAGGAATGACTGGCGACATTTACCCAGAATGCACCGCGAAAATGATTTCTGCCTCAGCAGGCACAGGGGTCTCAACCCAGAATTCACAGAGACAGCCTAGACTCAGTTAATTGTTCGCAAAAATGTATCTTTGCAAGGAATTCACTCCCTGTTTCCCATCTCACAGCTTCCACTGTCTCCAGACCTGCCACAGCATCCCCCTCGCAGAGGCTGGCGAAGATTAGGCGGCGAAAGAAAAAGACAAGGGACAAGATGTTCGAGGAACGTATGGGCTGCTACCTAGCAGAGGCGGACCAGCAGAGCCAGTGGAGGGAGACCGTCTCTCTGTGCCAGCGCTCAGACAGCGAACGGGAGGAGAGGTGGCGTGAGGAAGACAAGCAGGCGACTGAAACAATGCTTGGACTAGTGAGGGAGCAAACGGACACGCTCAGGCGCCTTGTGGATGTTCTGCAGGACCGCAGGAGGACAGAGCCCCCCTGCAGTGTATCTGCAACCGCCGTCCCCCGCCACAAAGTCCCATACCCCCCTCACCGAAAATAATCAGGAGGAGGGGCGGCTGGGGACGTGAATACTGTCACTGCACCACAGCACAGTGCTCAAGTACCCAAAAGCTCTCATACCCTACAGTTGCCGAAGTCCTTCACTTCCAGACTCACAGTAGTCCCAATCCCAGTCCCATCCCCTAACTGTCTACTTAATTAATAAAAATGATTTGCTGTTAATTACTGTTTCCGTTATGTTTTTTCAAAGAAGACTGTGTTCGAATGGGGGGCGTGGGGAAGGGGGTGGTTAATTGCATAGGACAGTCACCTTTCCCAGGGTACAGACACGGGGGCAGGATCAGCAGCGGGTCACACACACGGTGCAGTCAGTAGGCAACCTGGTCGGTTTTTGGAGGTGGTTTCCAGGATCTGTGTGGGTGGGGGAGATGTGACCTTGCAGCGGGGGAGGGCGGTTACAGATCTTATACAGCGGTCCTTGTCCTGGACCGCTGAGTCACGCAGCTGAGGAATCTGTATCCGTCCTCCTCCACCACAAGGTCACATATCCGCCCGCACACAGAATTCCATAAAGAGGGATGGCAGGCTCCGTTGAAAGAAGCCTTCCGGCACTGCGGACCGCTCTAGGAGCAGGAGCCTGTCATTCCTTGAGTTTAGAGGCGGTCTTTACATCACCGCACACCCTACCCAGCACAGCCTGCGTCCCAGTTTCAACCCTTTCACGAAAAGTCATGAATAAAGAAACCTTTGTTAAGTAATAATGGGACATGTATTTTATTTTTACACGTGTGCTGGAAGTGGGGGTAACGGGGTGAACGGGGTATGTAACCGAAGAGGAGAGTCAACAGTAACTGGGTAAAGAAACAGGGGCAGGTTCAGCTTCTCTGTAAAGAAACTGAACAGTCACAGGTCACGCTGCTCGCTGCTCGCTGGTATTTGAAGAGTTCCTTGTCGCTGTCCCAGGCGCCTGTATAGGGCTTCATGAGCAAGTGCATTAGCGGGCAGGCTGGGTCCCCGAGGATGACTATAGGCATCTGCACATCCACAACAGTTATTTCGTGGTCCGGGAAGAAACTACCTTCCTGCAGGCGTCTGAGCAGCCCACAGTTCCTGAAAACACACGCATCATGAACCTTGCCCGGCCACCCGACATTGATGTTTGTAAAACGTCCCCTATGGTCCCCCAGTGCTTGCAGCACCATTGAAAAGTAGCCCAATTTCTCATCAGCTGACTGTGGAAGACGTGGACGATAAAGTGCGAGGAGGAGAAAACGGCGATGATCGCAGCGGGCTCCGTGCTTGCAGTGCTGTGGCGTCCGCGCTGTCACTGACCAGAAAAGTGCACGAACAGATTGCCCGCAGGCGCTTTCACGGAGGGAGGGAGGGAGGTTGTGATTGATGGTTCAATAACGACACTTACCCAAAACCACCCTCGACACATTTCTCCCCCCAGCAGGCATTGGGGGCTCTACCCAGCATTCCAATGGGCAGCGGGGAGTGCGGGAACTGTGGGATAGCTTCCCACAGTGCACCGCTTCAAAAGTCGACGCTGGCCCCGTGAATGTGGACTCAGAAATTCGAATTAGTGTATTTAGTATGGATACACAAATTCGACTTCATAAGGTCGAATCCACAAATTCGAACTAAGTTGATTCGAAATAGTCTTGTAGTGTAGACAAGGCCTAACTCCCATTGAAAAGCAATGGGAGCTGGGCACTCAACTCCCCTTTGTATCTTTGCAAATCTACTTTAAAATCACTTACGTCCTCTAAAGATATTTCTTCACTGTTAAAGTGATCTTGTGGTAGAAAACACACCTAATACACATTAGTTATTTTACTGTAAAATCCTAGCTGAGGCAGCGATCTAGTTTTTACCATGAGGTAGCAAAGTGAGGTCAACCATGGAGAAGAGATGTAACTGCATTAGGATTTTGCAGTGAGATAACTAATGTTTGTTAGCTTTTACTCTGTACAAACAAACCCTTTTGGGCAGTAAAGGTGCAGCCAAGTTAAGATTTCTCAGTGCCTTATGTGACAAAGTTCCTCCTCTGCCTTGGTGGGTCCTGCGCTTATTGGTGGATTTGCTTGCCTCGGAGATTCATGACAGCCCTCTGTTTGGCCACTTTTGCTAGTGGCTCAAACCTGCGGTCCACTCAGCTAACCTCATCACTGGCCAGCATGAGGGAAACTGAGTACAATCCCCGCAGTCTCTGTGTCCTACCTAGTGGGTCGGGAACAGGCCAGATCCCTTTCTAATTTAGACCTTCCCTTTTGATGTTTCTCACAGACCAGGTCAACTCCTCCTGTGTCCGATCAGGAGTTGGGGGATGGAGGGAACCCGGGCCTGCCCTCTACACCGGGTTCCAGCCCAGGGCCCTGTGGATAGCAGCTGTCTACAGTGTTCCCTGTATTAGCTGTGTGACAGCTACAACTCCCTGGGCTACTTCCTCATCGCCTTCCCCCAGCACCTTCTTTATCCTCAGTGCAGGATCTTCCTCCCAAAGCCTGATCACGCTTGAACTCTTCACTCCTCCAGCAGCACACCTTCTCACTCCCTGCTCCTTGCGTGCCCCCCTTACTAACTGATGGGAAGTCCTTTTTAAACCAGGTGTCCTGATTAGCCTGCCTGACATAATTGATTCTAGAACGTTCTTAATCGCTCTAGTGCAGCCCCCGCTCTGGTCACTCAGGGAACAGAAAACTGTTCATCCAGTGACCAGTATATTTGCCCTCTACCAGACTTCTGTACTCCACTGGTCTGGATCTGTCACACTTACTTCAGTACCCCACCATCACAAGACTGCATCAATGGCAGATCTTTTTGGTGAATGTGATTTAGGCTTTTCAATCACTTCCATCTTCTATACCAGTGCCAAGGCTTGGGGTATGGTTCCTCCCAACCAACAGATGGAGATGAGACATCAAGATTTCTGATTGTCATGTCCACACATAAGAGGGTAGCCACCTTCTAGTCTTCAATTGTTTCTCTGCCCAGCACGTGGAGGCCTCTGTCCCCCAAAGGCTGTTGCTATAAGTGAGAAGAAAGAAACATACATTGGAGGCCTTAGCAACACTTAATCTATGAGCTCTCAGTCCCATGTGAGGGATTCCCCTCCCCCTCAATATATTCTTTCATTTCCTAGCTGCATTTAACATGGCAGTGCTGAGTTTCCCCTCATGCAATGGGGGATCCCCACACACTTACCAGATATATTTTATTGTTGACTGTAGCAAGGAGACTGGGGACCAGCCTAGGAACAGTTTCTATTTCAGCCTAGCATTTTCTGACCCTTCCTAACTGGCTACTTTTGCTGCACATGTGAAATTTTTCACACGACTGCTTAACTGTTAACAGGCAATTTAAAAACAGAAATGCCTAAACAGAAATAAAGGCAGGGCACGTTTGGCACCTAAAATCAAGAGTGGAATAAAATAAGATTCAATACAACTGCTTACTTTTATGTGTATATAGTTTAAAAATAATTTTCACAATTTTTCAGTAAAACTCAGTTCTTTCAAGTGTGGTTACTCTTACTTTTACACTGTCCTGTCACTACATGGACTAAATCTAATAGCATAATCCTATTTGTGGTGTGCATTCCATTGAAGAGCCCTGTACAGATTTGTATCAAAGAATTCTACTCTAGAGCTTGTGTTCTTTTTGTAATTACAGTTCTATTGGAAAATGTTTGCATTATACAATGAAAATACTTAAGTACTTAAATCAGAAGTAAATATTTACATTAAAATATCTACCAAACTATATAATTCAGAGTTGTGTCCCTTCTTCAAATCAATGCTTAAAAGTGAAAATAGCAAACAAAGTGAGAATCATCTACAAAGAGAAATAGCAGCCTGCATGTAGTAGGTAAAGAGACAATACCTAAAGAGAACCCTGAATTCTGTCTGTGACCCTGACATCAAAGTATACCTCGATGTGTGTATGCAATAAATATATAATTTAATTTTAAAGAGAAATAAATTATACTAGCTTACATATTACAATACTAGGATACAAAATACATATCTAAAATACTGATATGCCTTCAGTTCATATGCATTGCCAAGAAATGTTATCACAGAATATTTAAGCCTTAACAGATCAGGTGACAGATATTTGCATTAAATTTTGCAAGTTACTATGATTAATATATAATGTATTTGGTAGAGTAGATTTCATCCATATTGGAAAAACAAGATCCTTTATGGCAGTCATCATTGCTCTCAGGTTTTGAGGATTCAAGCAATCCAGGCCACTAGAGCATTCCACAATTTATCTATCCATTCTGTAAGCCTCAGGTGAAGCTCATATTTTCTAGTTTTATAAAGCTCTATAATTTTAGACAAGTCTAACTTCATGTGTATCAAGGTAACCCTAATGGATTTCACATTTCCCACATATACATTTAATGATTGAAAGACCACCAACAACTCTTGAGTATAGCAGCTATCCAAAATAACGTTTGGAAAACTTTATCCTGTGTTGTGTACTGTATGGAATCATGCAAAGAGGATGCTTTCTGATCACTCTTTACATTAAAATTACTTACCAAATTTATGATCCTGTTCTTCTCTTCAGACTTGTTCCTAGCCTTCCTTCAAACCAGAGTTTGTGTGTCTCCGCTTGTTTAACAGTTTCTATACAAGAATGTTGCCTGTTTTTAATGACACCACTATTTTCCACTTACCTGAGATGTATGTGTGTCTTTTGGTATGTTTTTATTGGTTCTAGCTTTCATAGTAAGACTTTTGATATGTATGAAATTCAGTGTTGTCGCCACGTATGTAATGCACTGCTAATTGTTGGTGTGTTTGATGCTGTCTCTCAATCTCACAGTTGGTTACTGTCCTCCGTTTCTGAAATAGTAAAGTGTTTTTTCTTAGACTGAGGAAGGCACGGGCTTTTGAACATATAACACTTGTTTGGCTGTCAGAGATGACTTTTCCTTCATTGATAATTAGCATTTTTTTTTAAAACACCCTCTTGAATGGCTAGCTCAGATGTTATGCAGCAAAGGAGGGTAGTAGTAATACCCAGATCTTATGGTGTACCCTCCAGTACTCAGACAGATCAGCAATGTAGTTATTGAGCTGTTTTCTCAAGTAGCTTTGATCTAAGCTAGGGATTCTTGTTTCCAAATATGAGTACTCGAAGCTTCAACTTCAATTAGTTTTCATCAGAATTATCAGACTCCTCCACTGTTCCCTTTATAAGTTAGAAGAAGCTTGTTGCATGTGGATTTTTTGTAAAATAGCTGGAGTTGATAGAGGAGTAAATGGGGAAACATGGAAAACAGAAGCCTCAACCTAATGAAAGTGTATTATCTTCTCTGTTGTTATTCATTATCACTTGCTTTTCCCATGCTATTGCTGATTATTTTGTACTTAGTGTAAAAGCCATCTGTGTAGGAAAGAGACAGCTGTTACTCAAAGTGAGGACTAAGAAGAGTACTGAGGTGATAATGCTTGGTCTTCATTGTACTGCAGACTCTTTAGCAGTTTCCTTGCTTTTAGCAGTCTGTTAGCAAGCAATACACAAGATCTGTTGAGTTGGGTTTTTTGTTTGTTTTTTGTTTCAGAAGTTCCACTGTGTTGCTCCTCAAGTTACTGTGTGTTCTCAGAAAAATGTATAATAAAGCCAATGACTTAGTTGTAATGCATTTGTCACAGGGCTTGGCTACACTGGAGAGTTGCAGCGCTGGTGGAGGCTTTACAGCGCTGCAACTTAGTAACTGTCCACACCTGCAAGGCACATCCAGTGCTGCAACTCCCTGGCTGCAGCGCTGGCTGTACACCTGGTCTGCTTGGGGTATAACGAGTGCAGCGCTGGTGATGCAGTTCTGCTCTTCAAGTGTGGCCACACACCAGCGCTGTTATTGGCCTCCAGGGTATTAGGAGATATCCCAGAATGCTTTTAACTAAATTACTCTCTTTGCTTTGTTATGATGCCTCTCTTTGTTTTGTTGTGAACTCGGGGCTCCGGGAGCTGCTTATCTAAAAAACAAACACAGCTCTTGTTTGCTGTGAATGAGGCAGGCAGGGAGTTGAATGTCTACAGCTAGTGTTTGCTTGAGGAGAGAAACAGCGGGGGGAGGGGGAGAAAGGGAGTCCGTTGGAGCAGCTGCTTATCTGATCTGCAGGCAGGGAGCTGACACACAATGTCGGCTCCAAAAATCCACTCTCTCTCTCTCTCTCTCCCCCGCTCCCTGTCACACTCCACCCCAGCCCCCTCTTTTGAAAAGCACGTTGCTGCCACTTGAACGCTGGGATAGCTGCCCATAATGCACCACTCCCAACAGCGCTGCAAATGCTGCAAATGTGGCCACACTGCAGCGCTGGTAGCTGTGAGTGTGGCCACACACCAGCGCTTTCCCTACACAGCTGTACGAAGACAGCTGTAACTCCCAGTGCTGTACAGCTGTAAGTGTAGCCATACCCACAGTGACAGGACAAGCTAAGCTTTAGACCCCCTTTAGTCCCTCTCAAGTGCACCACACAGGTATATAGTATGTAGGTCAGAGGGAAAAATAAAACAAAAAATATTATAATATTATTATTATTACTTCTGTTATGGTAGTGCCTAGGAGCCCAGTATGCATATCTCCCCTTATGTAAACCTTAAGCTTTCCTTCCACACTCTAGTAAGTTTCACTGAGCCCAATTACTCCCATCTTTGGGTTGGGAGATGGCCTGCTTGCTGTAGTTCAGTCTCTCTTTCTCTGGCCTTGTCTACCGTGGTGGTGTAGGGTACATGTAGCTACATGAAAAATGGGCTGTGTCCATACTGTGGTGTATTGCTACATGCAGCAGTGGAAGGTACTGGCGGGGGCGAGAGGGCAGAAATAGCTAGGCTGGAGCCTTTCCCTACTGCCTTCCTTCTGCTGAAGCCCTTCCTGCTGCCAGAGTCTTTCACTGAAGTGGGGAAAGGCTCTGGCAGCTCCCTGTGGTGAAGTATTCCAGCAGCAGGGAGCTATCCAAGCCTTTTCTCGCTCCCTCCCCCTGCCAGAGCCTTTCCCTGCTGCTGGAGCCTTTCCCTGCAGTGGGGAATTTGCTGCTCCAGTGAGGCAATGGGACACTATACTGCTAAAAATAGCAGAGTAGACACATGGGGCATTGCTTGTGCATGTAGAGGGTACATGCCCTAAGGTTCTGTACTCTACTCACCTAAGCAGTGCCTCACCAGCTACACACCCATCTTACCCTAGACTAGGGAGCTTGTAATGTACATACTGTAGGTGCTGTCGTAAGTGTAGACATAGCCTGTGTGCCTCTGTCAGCATCTAACTCTGGATAGCTGCTGACAACCCACTTAATCCCTCTTTCCTCTTCCTTAGGCCAGTATCTTCAAAGTTTTAGTATTTCTTTTATATCTAGGCTTAGGTCTGGGAAAAGTAAATTTTGGAAGCCTAGTTGGAACTAGGCTGGGGGTATTCCCCTGTTAATAGTTCCCCTCCTTGTTTCCTCCAGGATCCTTGGTATCCTCTGTCCTGTACCTTATCTTTGCCATTCTTTTGTTTTCTGTTTGCTTCTCCACAGTATCTTTGAGTTAACTCTATATATTCAGGCACAGTTGTAAACTGGTAAGCAGAGGTACATCTGATACCCATAGCTTCCTCTTCTCCACAGCAGTTGTAATACTTTGCACATGTAGTAATCTATTTTTTTAATCCAAATTGAATAGAAGTGTCTGATTATCCACTGCTTTCCCTCTTGGGTAGTCATTTATGCATGTGGTAAGTGACTATAAAATGCTGCTGCATCAGAATGGTGGCGTTTTACATTCAGTTTGATACACATTGCTAGATGAGGCAATAAAGAGTCTCAAGCTATTGTGCTAAAAATAGCAGTGTGGACATTCCAGCTCAGGCTCTTGAGCCCACCTGAAACCCTAGGCTTCAGAGCCTGAGTTCCAGCCCAAGCCAGAACATCAGCAGTGCTATTTTTAGCTTGCGAGCTTGAGCATCATAGCACTAGTTTGAGTCCCGCTAGTGCAAATCAGTCTATCTGGTTTGGGAGGCTTGTTCCCACATTCATAGTAGACATACCCTTATAGCCACTCTGTGCCTCAGGCTCTCATCTGTAAAACGGGGAGCTACCCAAAAAGGTGTTGAGGATAAATACATTAAAAAGAGTATGAGGTGCTCAGCTATTATGGTGATAAAGATAGACTGTTACCTTCTGGCCTTTCTGACAAATACTATTCTTGGGATGATATGTGTGAGGAGGAGCAGTTTTCAAACTCCCTCAGATCTTATAATTCTGCATGGAATGGATACTCTTTTATTCAGGTATGTAGGACCACCTGTATGATGCTTCCCAGCCGCTCCTTTCCATCCATCATTAACCATTTGTTACCACTTAGGCTATCCACATTCCCTAAGCAGCATAAACTTATGCTTGAATGTTCTAGGAGAATGCAAGCCATGCAGAATGGCTGCTTGCTACCCACAGCTCCATGACATGCCCCACTGACTTGAATGAGATTTGGGGAAGAAGGAATGCAGAACTGTACCTCAGATGTAATGTCTGTGCACTCAGACAAGATAGCAAACCAGTTTCATTTTAATTTTTAAACAATAGCTACTGGGCTGGGGCTTTGTATGTTAGTAAGAAAATGTCTGCAGCTCAATTATAGCCAGCAAAATATGTTCATAATGAGCTTCTCATGTCAATTTAATCAAAACTAAAAGAGAGAACTTCCTTTGGGAAATAAGCTAGCCAACTGATAGCATAAAAAAACCCTCTTTCTTTATTTATGCTCTTCAATTTGGCAAGTGATGAGCACAGCTCGAAGACAGAGCCTGTAAACATTTACACCAATGAGTAACTTTACATATGTGGATGGTCCTGTTGAGTTCAGTGATGCTACTCACATATGTAACATTATGCACATGTGTAAGTATTTGCAGGACTGGAGCCAAAGTGTCTTCCTAAGAGAAAAAATACCATGCATTACTTTTGCTCAAATCACACTTTTTGCATTGAATCAGCAGTGCTTCCACTTTAACACTTTATCTGTTGTTATGAAGAAATTTAAATAAAGCAAGTGCTTTTGTAGCTAAGTTTTTGTTGGCTTATTTTCAACAGGACATTTTTCATTTCACTTTGGAACATGATAGTTGCCCTTAAAAATATTCTCTTGCCCAAGTGACTAAAATAGTCTACAGAAGATTTCTTATTTATATTCTCTTCAGTAAGCATGGGGAGTACAGCAAATACATCTGTAACATTATTTTGTTATCCAAGGAAAAGGTGGATATTTTTGATGGACAATCGTGGTCAAACTCATTAAACATTTTGGGGCTCTTTTTTTCCTTGTAAACTGCTGTTTAAATGCCACTACTGAATTGACTTGTGTTTATGAAGCACCTCAATTCATATTTTCCTACTGAAAAAAAAAATCCTTCTTTGGAGTTTGTGGTCAGAGTTCTATATGAAACAATTCCCCCTCTCCCTTACTGAGATATTGAACACCAAATTTCAACCGTAAGCAGTTTTTATATAAATAATAGACCATGAAACTAAAGGTTGACACTGAAGGGAGCTCCCATTTTGCTACAAATAGTGCTGCTGTTACAGTGGCTGCTCAGTAGTATAGCTGCAGAACAGTTTCCATTACTGGGGCCTAAAATACTAAACCCCTTCACACACACACACCCTTCACCTCCCCTCCTCTTTGAATTGCCAGCTAACTAAAAATTCTTATTCATCCAATTCTAGTTAACACCAACATGTCATCTTTGGTCTTTAGATTTTATATGCCTGTGAACTTAATAGAGGACAAGGAAGTTCACATCACTGAGTAATTGTTTCAGGCTGTCTTTAGACTCAGCAAAACATCACTGCCCCAGTTACCCTCAGTGCCCCAGATATCCTCAATGCACATTTGGAAGGCATTCTTTGCAACTATTATGGCTAGAAATGTACTCTTTTACATGCAACCATAAATTCTGCATAAGTGTACCATATAAATATATCAAGGATGATGAATCTGTTCAACATCCATATTTTGTGGTAGTTTTATTAATGCGTTATTTTTGAATATTGAGATAGGAAAAATATATTTGAGCTTGTTTTTAAAAAGTTCTAGTCACCTGTTCTCCCTCCCACCCCAAGAAGATAAGTCAAATGACTATCTTTGAAACTTCAAACTGGTAAAGAAAAAAATTACTGTACTAGTGACTTGACTAAATTTGTCCCACTGATACAATCCATTAATGGTGAAGATAGAAGTCTTTGCCACAGGTGATTTTTCTCTTCCAAATTCTATATATTTTAATATGTCCTAGCATCAAATATGCCCTGTTACTAGAAAAAAATGGTCTGTTAGATCTGATGTGAGGTACAGAAAATAGAACTCAAAGTGCATGAGTGTATAGAAGGTCTGACTCTTGGCCTTCAGAAGGTGGTCATAATTCTTTCTCCTTTTCAGATTTGGGGTGACTTATATGCATGCTCCTTCTCTGATGCTGTGGCCAAATCATCCACTATATCCACTGCTATTTGAGGATCTCTTTCTGTGAATACGCTATGGAGAAATTTATTGAAAGTGTCTTATTGGCAAAAAAAATCTAATTATAAAATACCTTAGCATTAGGTTGAGTCATAAAAAATGATTTCATATAGAACACCAAGACACTTTAGACCTGTCATTTAAAAATATGGTACCTTACCTTTTCCAACACAATGGAATGAGAGGGAGCCTGTCCATGCAGCCTTTGAATAGGGGGATAGACCATTTTTAAAGTGACAGGTCTAATTTAGAAAGAGAGTTTCAGTGTTCTAAATGAAATCATTATTTTACAAATGAGTTACTACGAAAGTATTTTGCAGTATCCAGTGTTTCTCCATAAATTACCTTGACCCAGAACCTGCAAAAGCAGAAAATCTACTCAAAGAAAATCAAGCTACAGCTAGACACAGCAGTGAAACAGAGTGGGTGTGTTTTAGAGTAAGGCCAAAAAACTTTCACTAGTGCTTTTATATTTAGGTTTGTCTATTGATGAGTTCTAAAGAATAACCAATGGGACTTTATTCAGTTCTGTTTTTACTGGCCTCTACTGGCTCAACTTAGACACGAGGGCTTCCAACAGTGGAAAATGTACCTAAAGTGGCATTGCAATGGTTCAAGAAGCTCTCAGTCCCTCATCTGCTGTGGGACCCTTAGCCCATTGTTCCAAAAGCAAGCAACACTGGCATGAAGGGCATGTATCTGGAGAACATGCCAATTTCAACTCATCGAGTGCACCCCCAACCCAAGCATGGATTATCCACAGAATATACTTGTCCCCATAGTACAAGAGCATGCCATCTGAATGTTCCATCCACCAGGGGACCAATCAAGCCCAGTGTACTACAGATAATATGCAATAGTCTTTCCATTTCAGAGTTGTCAGTCAGGGAGAAGAGATGGGGTCCATTGGCCTTGATGGTTCCATTTCTCAGTGGTTGTCAGTGGAGACAGGGAGACGCTCATCTGCTATAATGTGGATGACCCTACCACTACTTCACTTCTTCAGTGGTTAGTAGAGGCCCCCATTTATCCAAAAGAAAAAAAAAACTGGTTCCAGAACCATCTCTCCTCCATCACTGCAGCTGATACCACTGGCTAACTCCTGTGTTTTCCTAGTGTGTGTTTGGTGTTGAAGGAAAGGGGTTCTCTTGAGTCTGGATTAGTTCAATAATAAATCTTGACTAAGTAATTTTTTATTGTATTTATTGATTTAGCACTTAGTAAAGATAGCACATACACAGAAAGACATAGAGTTATGAGCTGCTGCAGAAGATCTTTCCTGTATTTCACTGACAAATTGTGTCCAATCTTCAGATGGAGTTACTTCCCCCTGATTTCTTAGGGCAACTATACCATTATTCTTCTTTGTTTATCATCACAAGCTTTATCGATTTCCTCCTTTTGGAAATTTCTTCTTAGAGGGGTAGCCATGCTAATCTGTATCCACAAAAAAAACCAAGAAGTCCTGTGGCATCTTAAAGACTAACCAGATCTATGTGGGCATAAGCTTTCGTAGGTAAAAAAACCCCACTTCTTCAGATGCATGGAGTGAAAATTACAAATACAGGCATAAATATACTGGCACATGAAGAGAAGGGAGTTATGCCTGTATCTGTAATATTCACTCCATGCATCTGAAGAACTGGGTTTTTTTACCCACAGAAGCTTATGCCCAAATAAATCTGGTTAGTCCTTAAGGTGCCACTGGACTCCTCTTTCATACCTTAGATTATTTTCTAAATTCCCTGTTCCATTGTAAGATTCCAAATGCCTTAAAACCTTATGCTTAGTCATTGTTGATTCCCTTATTTTGGGTAATATTATTCATTATAACTCTTGCACATATTTTGCAGTTTGAATTATTAAAATAGCTGAAACAGCTATTTTAAAATATGCTAAAGGATTACTGCTTAGTAAAATTCCATTCAAATTTAGCTTCACTGCAGAGCATCATAAGATTCTTGCTCCCAGACAAGCCTTGGGTTGTTTCTTTGGTCTCTTAAGGGTCAATACCTCCATGAGACTGATTATCTATAAGAGAGGAGTGGGTAGACAACAGGAGCACTAATGCACATTGTCCTCCCTTGTAGGGAATCTTTGAAAAGTTAACGTCTTAGATGTACATTATTTTTTCATCACAGCCCTCTTGGCCTATGGAAATCCTTTTGGAAAAGACTAAAGGGTAGAGACATGTTGGGGAGCTCCTCACCCCTATAAATGTGCATTCCAGGGTCTAATCACCCTCCTCCTTTGTTGGGGACGGTAAGCAGGAAAGGAAAATAGGACTTCTCCCCCATGCACATATACAACAGCTCGGGGAAAACTTTTCAAGGAGATCCATGCAGGGCTTCTTTGTCTCTGTGGCCTCCACCTCTTTGAATTTCTGAAGCTATCTAGCAAAGTTGAATTTCACTGCTTTTTAGTGAGGCAATGGGAGTCACAAATTCTTTAACTTCCTTTAACATAAACATAATCTTCAACTTTTGAAAAGGCTAAAAAATGGGGAACATTTCTGTTTTTATTCCTGTTCTCATATTTCTCATTTTAACTTGAGCCTAATGCACAGCTTCTTATATTCTGTTTTTGAAGATAGTATGGAAATATCAAAATACAGTATACTTATAGCACCTTTCATCTGAGAATCTGAAAATGCACTACATTTGTTAATTAAGGTTCATAGAACATCTGTGGAAGAGATATCAGTAAAATGACACTTGGAATTCGTGTCTGGATGAAGGATAGAACCAGGAGTTCAGGCCTTTAGCCATATGCTTTAATTATTAAACAAGCATTCCTTTACTTTGTACTTAGGCCGACTGAAGGAAGGTTTGAATTTCATGACACACAAAATGTGGAACCCAGAATCATAATTTCTCTTACTTTTTCCAGCATATGTTTATTTCTTAAATAGCATGGATATAAATTAGTAAATCTAATCTATAATACAATTTCTTTTCCATGAGGGAATGAAAATATATATATATAGTTAGGGCCCAAATTCACAGTCCATTCTGGTCAATTTCACAGTCAAAGGATTTTAAAAATTGTCAGTTTCATGGTTTCAGATATTTACACCTGAAATTTCAGGGTGTTATAACCATGTGGGTCCCAACCCAAAAGAGGGTTGGGGTGTGCAAGGCTATTGTAGGAGGGTCATGGTATTGCCACACTTACTTCTGTGCTGATGGAGACGCTACCTTCAGAGTTGGGTAGCCGAAGAGCAGTGGGCAGCATAGATGTGACAGTTGGACGATATGGGGGAGGGGGCGGGACCGGCCTTATGGTTGGGTGACCACCCGGGGCCTCACTCCCCTCTCACACAGCCAGCCCAAGGCTCCTTTAAACTCTGAGTGCTGGGCCCAGAGCTGGGGAGTGGCAGGGCTGGGGACAAGGGCACAAAACCTTTGCAGAAATGGGGAGGCACCAGTGCCAGACCCAGGAGAGACTGGTGGCCATTCCCCACCACTTTCTAAATATGGGCTGGGGAGAGATGGGACTTCCTCTTCTGCTGCAGGGGCCACTCCCAGGACTATGTCAGACCCACTTCTGGGAACCTACCCTGGCTTCAAGAAGCTTCGCAGCTGCACCCTGTACAGCGGCCCCTCCCCCACATCTGGGGAGCAATGGGGGCAGGAACGGCCCCTGCGGCAGAAGAGGAAATCCCATCTCTCCCCAACCCCTTCAGGACTAGCAGCTGGAGCCTGGTGCATGGTAGAAGCCTCAGTTGGGGTCCCTAAGCCCTGCCCATCCCAGGCAGATTTCACAGGGGAGACCAGATTTCATCATCCATGGTGCATTTTTCACAGCCATGAATTTGGTGGGGACTTATACCAGTACATTTTGGTGTTTTAGAGTAGTTTGAGTCTTTTTCATGTGTATTGGTGGACGGAAGCATATTTCAAGAAATTGTCCAGGTCAAGTGAATTCTCCAGCTTTCAGCATTGAGTAGGACTGTGCCTGTTATACAACTATCAAGAAACGTAAAGGTCAGGTTAAAGACTCCCCTGGAGTTCTTACTGAGTGCACAAATATTCAATGAAGTGATGATTTACTCATTAAAGGTTCATTCTGCTCAATATATAATGTCTTTTAGAGCCCTTAATCATGTTGGTATTTTAAAAATTAAAATAAGTTAATATAGTTTTTATTCTTCCCCCCCCAAAGGTGAGGAAAAATGCCTCATTTTTTCCTTCCCCGTTCTCTTTCCCTTACCTTGAGAAGTTTTTAATATTGTTTAAAGAGCTTCCTAGAGGAAAGTCATGTATTGTTTTAAATGTAAAAGTTTTCAGGCAATAAGATACATTTTTTCAAATGATATTTAGATATGTGATGTGACGTAATTCACTTTTTAATTCATCCATTATCTCATTGCAGTCATTCATTTGTATCCACATTACCAGTGACCCAAGTGTTTCTCTTTGGGAAAAAAAATAGGTTAGGCTTAATTCTGCCTGGTCCTGTACTCAGAGTGCTCCAGAAAGTCCATTAGAACAGTGGTTCTCAAACTTTTGTAGTGGTAGCCCCTTTCACATAGCAAGCCTCCGAGTGTGACCCCACCCCCTTATATATTTAAAACACTTTTAAAATATATTTAACACCATTATAAATGCTGGATGCAAAGTGGGGTTTGGAGTGGAGGCTGACAGCTTGCAACCCCCCATGTAATAACCTCACGACATCCTGAGGTGTCCCCAGTTTGAGAACCCTTGCATTAGGGTACTGAATGAAGGTTGACCCCTTCTGAGTGACAAATTTAAAATATAGAGAAGCTACTGGAACAGGCTGTTTGTAATAGGAGCTTGGAGAAGTATCCCAGGGTGATGGTAGTTGGTCAGTGGATGCGATGCAATGCAATGTGCTTCCTCTGATCTGTAATATTACCTACACACCAGTAAGTGAGATTTTACCTGCCCAGTGGTAAACCTATGAGTGTGACTGCAGCTAGTTAATGCATACCATTATTGTTACTGCAAGCACATTTTACCTTTTTACAAAAGTCCAGAATTTGACCCATTCATTGTAAGAAAAAAATCACTAAGGCCTGGTCTACACTAAGGGGGGGGAGGGTCGAACTAAGGTACGCGACTTCAGCTACGCGAATAGCGTAGCTGAAGTCGAAGTACCTTCGTTCGGGCTACTCACCCATCCAGACGCCGCGGGATCGAAGTCCGCGGCTCCAAGGTCCGCGGTGGTGGAGTTCCGGAGTTGACCGGAGCGCGTGGGGAGTTCGAACTATCACGTCTTGATTAAACGCGATAGTTCGAACTCCGAGAAGTCGAACTCTCCGCGTCGACCCGCGCGGTAAGTATAGACCTACCCTAAGTTACAACATAAAAGAATGTATTTCAGGGCTGCAATAGCCACTTTAACTTGAAAAGAACAATCATGCACATTAATGACTACATTCTGGAGGAACTTGAGGTTAAATTAAAGTCCCTCCACCCCTGGACACAGTTTATTAAAATATTTCCCATTTTCCCCCATCCATACATAGTTGCTCTTAAATGCTCTTAACAAACCTGTCAATGTCATGTTTTCAGTTTGATTAAAATATTAGAAAATATTTGAGGATTATATATGAGAAATGATTGAATATAGTGAAGGTAATTTAATCCATGCAGAATTAAAGAGAGGATAGTTTGCTAAAACACATACGAAAGAGAATAATGGGCCTGGTGCTTGACTGTGTGTTGCTTTCAGTATGTATGAAATCTGATTCTGCATGGCTCTGGAACGCTCCACCTTTTGTTGCTTTCACGGATCGGCCTTATTTCACACTTGAAATACCACCTGGGTTTGGAGACAAGTCTGAATAAACAATGAGACTAAAAAACGTCTGTTTGCTTGTGGTCATTCTCAGTTTTGTAAAATAGAGTGACTTTACTCCCAGTTTCACCGGGTTTTTTTTTTTTTAAGCTGTAGGTAGGAAACCCATGTTTTCTGGGTTTCAGTCTAATAATCTGGGTGGAAATAGAATGAGTTGCTGATAAATTTGAATTGCTGCAAGATTCTGGATTATTGGAGTATCCGGTCTCCTTGTATTGAATTTTATTTTGAGGTCTCATGTACTGGCTTTCTTATGTGACTAATTCTGGACTTCTAATCCCTTGTTCTGTTTCATATTCTAGATGGCTGCCCTTACCAAACTATCATTCAGGAATTATGTTATGGCTGTTTGCCTCATCATCCCTCTGCTTTCCCAATGATTCTAAATTGGGTTCCTGGAGCAGTCTTCAAGGTCAGTAGCTTTTTCATTAAGTGCAGAGAACCTTAGCTTTTCTGAGTTACATGAGTTCCTGTGCTCTGGGCCACTGATTCTACTTGTAGTAATTTCCATTTATTTTTGTATTTGGTCAAAGTTAATGTGACTAGGTGTGAGAGTTATCAACTTTTTAAAAAATGAAGTGTTCATGCTTTGAGTCTTGTATATTACCTGCATAATTGCTGAGCTATTAAGTCCTGTCTCCTCTGTGCCATTAGCTTTGGGTAGGTCAAGAATACAGGTTCCACCTCAGCTAGGCTGAAAAGTCTATAGAAAGTGATTTTCTGTCATTCTTTTACCATAGTGGCATTTATATCCGTTAATAAGTTCTTGTTATGTTGTTGAACAACGTCAAATGCTATGTACGATCCAAAAATATGCAGGCCTCCAACAGAATGCAGATGTCAGCATTAATAATCTCTAGTCCCTTAACATTATTGACTTGATCAGAATAACACCTCAATGGAATTATATGTGTATATTGTGTGTGTGTGTGTATAAACTAGAATTACACAGAACACCATTCCTGGCTTCTTCTACCTGCTTCCAGCTACAGCTGTCCACACTGGTGCACATACTCACGCATGGTGCACATACTCATACCTATGCCGAATGTCCACATTATGCTATTCTGGACTCAGGCATAATGATGTATATGTGTATATAAGTGCATCCACACTGCTGCTGTGTGATGTTGGCTCTGCACACATCACATATTTGCTGAAGGCAGTTCCTATTATGTTGCCCCTTCCTGTCAGTCTCTGCAAAACTAGGTGGAAGACCTGGGACAATAGGATGATGATCTGGTTCTACTCCTTATTGCAGGACAAATAGTTGTGCAGTGGAGTAGGTGACAGGTGAGAGGCAGGATGGAATTTGGGCAGAACTTTCTGACACATTGAAGATGGCTGGTCTTCAGGATCAATAACAATTCATTCAGCTCACACAGCATGGATATGGTGAATGTCAGTATTGCCACAGTATGTCCTTGGGTTGGTCATCCCTTCTGATGCAGGAGAACAAGCACAGTGTGGTGGGAACACATGATTTTGGAAGAGTGAAATGACCAGTGGTGGCTTCAGAACTTTCAAATGAGGAAACAGGCCTTCATGAAACTATGTACAGAATTTGCACCAAACCTCCAGCATGAGAACACTCGATTCAGGGAAGCCGTACTGCTGCAGAAGTGGGTGGCATTGCCCTGTGGAGGTTGGCAACACCAAAGATCTGTTCCAAACCACATTGGGGTAGGAAAGACCACTGTTGGGGGCATGATGATGCAGGTTTGAAAGGCAATTAGTACAGTGACCTACTCACAAGTAATAGGAAAAGTTCAAAAAATAATAGCTGTATTTAAGAGGATGATATTTCCAAACTGTGTAAGGCCAGTACTTTGCCCACAACCGACAACAAGTGAGTATGTTAACTGAAAAGATCACTATTCATTTATTCAGCAAGGTTTGCTAGAACACAGAGGCAGATTCATGAATACAAACATGGGAAATACTGGAAAGATTCAAGATGCTTGGTTGCTGAGGAGACCAGGATTGTACCTGAAGAGTGAAGAAGGGACTTTATTACCTAGAAATGATGTTATTCTGTTCCATATGTCTCTGTCTTGGGGCCCCTACATACTTGCTCCCACCTTGGCTCATGAAACCATATCCTAACATCAAAGACCCTGGAAAAAGGGAATTAAATTACAAGATCTGTAGCTGCATAATTGCCATGAAGTCCACATTTGACAGACTGAATTCTCATTGATACTGCCTATGCACCCATCTGGATTCAATGTGGCAAACACCATTCGTATAATTTTCATCTGCTGCACACTCCATAATGTTTGAGAGAGTAAAGGGGAGTGCTTCTGTCCCAAGTGAACTCAAGACAAGTCTGGTTTACAATCTCTGTACAGGCAGCTGGGTCTCACCCTTGTGCACAGTGGTCCTGGTTCCCTGCAGGCAAGAGAAAACAGGGATGCCATATGTGTGCACATCTTGGCACAGGAGGGAGGCAGAGGATGACATCTGCCTATGCTGAGGGAAACCGTCACATCCTGTGCACAGCTGCTGGGAAAGCACTTTATTGTCTATAGCCGTTCATTCCTGTGACAATTTAGACATTGCAGACAGTTATAACAGGACACTTCTACTGGGTATAATATTGGGCTTGGGGTTGTGCTTTGGAGAGTGTCAGCCAAGCTGTAATGTGATCACTGTACAATGCTTTTGTGTTCACTATTCATGCTTATTTACAAACCTTTGTTAACAAGAGCACTCAATCTCTCTGCACCCAGAGATACTACCTGTATTTAGTGGCTGTTGTGGAACAACAATCCTTGCTATGGTTGAAATTGGTCAAGATTTGAGGTTGGGAAGGAGAGGCCATCTAGTCACACGGTAATGAGAGATGCTGTCTTTGCCTTTATTCTTATTGGAATTGTGATTCGATTTTCTGCTTGTAAACTGAGCCATAAAGATGTTCATCTAGCCCTTTTCTGTCTTGTGAGTTCTGCTAAGTTTTCCCAATCCCTCCTGGATATCCTTGGGACTCTGGATATTTCTGAACCATGAAAGTGGGAGTGTGTGGGGGAGGGGGGAGGGAGAAGGGGCAGCATGGCTTCTTCCTGCAGTTTCTTTCCCAAAGGCCACATTGCTGGTGTGACAGGAGGTATCACACGAGTCACCAGAAGTGGGGTCTTCCTGCACAGTTTTAGTATAGATTCGTAACCTAGTACTAACATGAACAATCTTTCCAGGGGCTCAGATACCAGAGTGACAAGTGCAGTAGAAGACCCACATAGAACAGAATAGACTTCTTTCAAGTCTGAATCTGCATTTAGGAGGGAATTTTTTTCCTAGCAATTTTTATTCGGAATGCACCTTACTTTGATAGGAAGGAAAGAAGAGAATAATTGTATGAATTCTGTGTCATCTTCATTCTCAATTTCTTTTTTTCTTTTTGACCATCTTTCTTGATAAGAGTTCTGAAAGTTGAGTTGCAAGTCAAGTTCTCTCTTAAGCTTTATAGGCAGCCATTCCTCAGAAATAATGCCAGATAGTTACATAATTATTAAATTATTTAGTTTATAAAAGGTTGATTAGGTAAAATATAGTGCTTTAACTTACATTCGAAAGAACACTTGACAATGTGCTCCACGTGCATGGTTTAAAAAGATTGTTGTAAATTTCTAGCCTGAAATCCTGGTTTCCTTATCAATATGACATGAAGAAAATAAAGTCAAATAAAAGGTCCAAAAGAATAAGAGAGACAGTGAAAGAAGAATGTTAAAGTTCAAACTATAAAGCTTTGCAGGTGTATTTATACCAAAAAAATCCAATTAGACAGTTTAAGTTCTGTTACAAGCACCATAAAATGGTAAGGGTTTGATAAACAACCTTCCTGACATGAAAACAAATGCTATTTTAAAAAAAAAAATTCTAGCTTTGTACCTTAGTACTAATTAACGAATATTTCTTTTCCCCAATATCTCCTTTTTTGTGCTTAG
Organism: Mauremys mutica; assembly: GCF_020497125.1. Lineage (NCBI taxonomy): Eukaryota > Metazoa > Chordata > Testudines > Geoemydidae > Mauremys > Mauremys mutica. The sequence goes on along the minus strand of NC_059080.1, from coordinate 30,779,671 downwards.
CATAATTTTGACATGGCCAGCAGGTTTCCTTTCATACCAAGCATACAAATGGTCAATAGCGGAATAGAAAGTGAGAAGACTATATCTCTAATATAATACAATTCTTGGGGAAAAAAAGAGAGAAAATCTGTAGATTAATTATGAATAATGTTACCTTAGGTCTCAGTTGTATGTTTCCAGTAATTTCATGTAGCTGTCATTTTTAGTCTCTCAAAACTGTAGTTTAGTTCAAAGTTGTTGAAACTAGCTTTGAGAAAATACCACAGTAAATACTTAGCTAAGTAGTTCAAGGTCAAAGTTCTACTTTAGCAGAATTCAAAATAATTTGCTTCATAAAAATTTAATGCATTTTAAACTAATCAACAATTTTAAATTTTGTGGGGGATTTAACTTCTTACAATTAAAAGTATGCTCAGAATATATATATGGCCTAATAGCACCATCTTCTGACAAGTTGCAATTTCTGCAGTAACCTTGAAGAGTGTTATTTTAATCGTATGTATACATATTTTGGTTGCAGGCACAATGAAGGATGGCTTTCTTCATGTAAACGGAAACCTTGGGATTTCAGGGAGAAAGATGTGACAAATAAATATAAGAGTAACCCATGCATTCTGACAGAGAGAACTGGCTGTTTGTCATAGGACAGAAGCTACTTATTTTACTCTCAAATTTCATAAAAAGAAACACTGAATAGAATGCAGTCCTTGCAGTTAAGTGTCTCAAATTCTTGGTACAGCAAGCAAGATTTTGGATTAACAATAACATTTCAAAAGGGTATCAGTGTCAGACATTTGGAAAGATGTATTTCGTATTTGATATTCCTAGTCTACACTGTAAATGCAGGAAAGAAGAGTTCTGCAAATCTGGAAACGTATGTTAGCAGTTATATACACTGCTGCTTTTAAGTATATTATATATTTGTTGTAATTTCATTTCTAGTAGTATCAATTTTGCCTTTTTTTGCATACCACACATTGCAATTGCTGGGTAATTTTGGATGTGCAAGGAGTATAGGCTCGATAAAGGCCCAGATTAGTCAGGCAGTCAACAGAGCCTGATCTGTTTTAATAATTTTATTAGAGTGACAAGGTGGGTGAGGTAATATATTTTATTGAACAGACTTCTGTTGGTGAGAGAGACAAGCTTTCAAGCCACACAGAGCTCCTCTTCAGGTCTGGGAAAGGTATTCCCAGCGTCACAGCAAAATACAAGGGCAACCAGATTGTTTAGCATATGTAGTTAGCACATATTTCAAGGGACCATTCAAGGCAGAATGGGCTGTAACACCTCTGCAGTCATAGGACAAAAAGATGGGGTTAGTGGGTTATAGATTGTTATGATAAACCGTAAACTCTGTGTCTCTGTCTAGTCCATGATTTTTAGTGTCTAGCATAATAATGAATGTAAGCTCCCATTCTTGTCTTTTGAAAGTATTATACAGGTTTCCTTTGATGATGGGGACTGATTGAAAAGTGTTCACCAACAGGTGATAAGGTGTTTTTGTCTTTTACCGTTTTTATCTTTTTGACATTTTGAATGGAAAGGTCACTACAACTCTGTCACTCTTAGGATTTAGATTGCAACTCATTTTTGTGTATATGTTTGCTTGTTTTTACGTGTAAATAAATAGCTTGTTTCTTTTTCCTAGTTAATAAACCTTTAGATAGTTATTACAGGATTGGCTACAGGCACTGTGTTTGGTGTAAGACCAATTGATCTAGGGCAGTGGTCACCAACCAGTCGATCACGATCAACTAGTTGATCCTAGAGGATCTCCCAGTTGATTGTGATCTCCGGTGGCAAAGTGGGGCTGCCACTAAGACAGACTCCCTGCCTGCCCCAGCCCCACGCTGCTCCCAGTGGCGTGGCAGCAGGGCTCTCCCTTCACGCTGCTCCTGCCTGCATGCACCACCTCTGCAGCTCCCATTGTCCAGGAAAGGGAAGCTGTGGCCAATGGGAGCTGCAGGGGTAGTGCTGCAGAGAGGGGCAACACGCAGAGCCACATGCTGCCTGCCCCCCCCAGGGACCGTATGGGCGGTTGGTCCCTTCCAGGAGTGACTTGGGGCCAGGTTAGGCAGGAAGCTTGCCTTCGCGGCAGCCACACAGTGCTGCTGACCGGGAGCCACCAGAGCTAAGTGCTGTCTGGTGGGAGGTCACATCCCAGCCCTGAGCCCCTTCCCAGAGCCAGCACCCCGAACCCCTCCTGCACCCCAATCCCCATTATGAGCCCCCTCCCAGAGCCAGCATCCCAAGCCTCAACCCTGACCCCCCCTCCCAGAGCCAGCACCACTACTCCCCCTGCTCCCCAACCCGGAGCCCTCTCCCAGAGCCCACACCCCCTCCTGCATCCCAACATTCTGCCCAGCCTGGAGCCCCCTCCTGCACCCAAACTCCCTCCCAGAGCTTGCACCCCTCACACCCTCCTGCACCCCAAACCCCTGCCCCAGGCTCAGCCCACAGCCCCCTCCCACACTGCAAACCCCTCAGCTCCAGCCCAGAGACCCCACCCCATCCCGAACCCCTACCCCAGCCCAGAGAAAGTGATTGAGGGTGGGGGAGAGCGAGTAACGGAGAGAGGGGGGAATGGAGTGAGTGAGTCGGGGCTTAGGGGAACAGGAGGGGCGTCGGGAAAGGAGCAGGGTAGATCCTGTGTTGCCCTTAAATTCAAAAAGTTATCTTGGACGTAAAAACGTTGGAGACCACTGATCTAGGGTAAGTGACTGAAAACAACCTGAATATTTTTTGTGATTTTTTTGGTATAAGTAATTTATCACTAAGTCCAATTTATCTGGGTGGCAAGATACATTGGAGAGCCTAAGGGGATAGTCTGTGACCCCATGGTAAGACTGTTACAGTGATCTAGGAGTTCACATTTGTTACTAAATTGATGAAATCTAATTATAGACCATACACTGGTTTGGGGTGTCTGCCCTGTTTCTGACATTCTGCCCTGTCATGAGCCAATCCAGACACACTGACAGAGATAAGCCAGTGATCAGAGTCAGGAGTTCTGAGCAAGTAGGGACTAGGTCTAGAGCAGAATCAGGCATGGGTTGTGGTAAGGGACGATGCCCAAAGTAGGTCTGGCACAGCTGCAGGTGTGCAATGCATTGAGCAGCCACTAGGCTGCTGTTAGTACCAGCCTTAAATACAGATCTGTTGTCCCTTCTGTCCAATCAGAGAGCACAGTCACTTAGTGAGGATTTATTGAGCCTAGCCAAGCTTATTGCATTCTTATGTGACTGCACTCGGAGCCAACTGAGTTCCTGACAGTACCTTGCCTAGCATGCTGTTGGCCCTGTGTTGTTAGGGTCACTTTGGTAAAATTGCCTCAGGAGATCAGGAGCATGAACTTTTTCTTCTGGTCCCCAGGATTGCTCCTCTGGCCCATACCCCTTCCAATCTATCAGATACTGGAACTTCCCTCTGACCTGTCAGGGTTTGTGGACATGATGGACTTTGTATTCCTCCTGCCCATGGACAATTGCTGGGTATAGAAGAGGGTCTACCTGGTTGGGAAGGGCTCATCAGCAAACAGTTTGAGGAGAGAAACATGGAAGACAGGATGAATATTGAGGGATTCTGGGAGCTGATGCTTGAAGGCCACAGGGTTTATTTGTCTGATGATCTGCAAACACCCAAGTATTGGTGGTCAAACTTGGCTGAAGGACAGTCCATTCTTGGGTTCCACGTCAAGAGCCAAACCTTATTCCCTACTGCAAGGTTAGGGGCAGCCTGGTGCTTTTGATCCACATAACATTTATCAATTTCTTTAGTGGAAAATAAGTGCTCCTTGAGTTGCTGGTGTGTTTTCAGGAGGTGGAAGGCCAGGTCCATGTCTGCTGGATGGTGGAGAGTTCAGGCATGTCTGGATGGAATCAGGGGTAAAAACCAAAATTTGGTAAGAATGGGTGTCTTGGCTGGAAGGGGTCAAGTTATTGTATGTGAACTCAGCCAGACACAGCAGTGAAAGCCAATCATCCTGATGGAAATTCAGCAAACTGTGAAAATACTGCTCCATGGTCTGACCCCTTTGGTTTGACCATCAGTCTGTGCATGGTAGGCTGTCAAGGTGAGGGTCTTGGTGCCAAGAAGGCAAAGAAATTCATGCCAGAATCAAGAAACAAATTGTGGGCTTCAATCTATGATGTGAGTTAGCATGCCCTGGTACCAAAAGACATACTTCACGAAAGCTTGCACAGTTTCATGAACGGAAGGCATGGTGCAGTGGAGAATAAACTTTGCCATTTTGGTGAGGAGGTCCACTACAGTCAAAATCATTGAGCACTCTTGGTCGTGAAGTAATGCCACTATAAAGTCCATTGAGAGGTTGGAGCAAGGATGCAGAGGTATGGGGAAGGGTTGTAGGAGGCCCACAGGCCTTGTTCATGGTCCCTTCATGTGGATGCAGAGGTTGCAGAATCTAACATAGTTTTTAACATGAATTTGTAGGGTTGGTCCCCAGAAGTATCTAGAGATTGAGTCCAGGTTTTAAATTGGCCAAAATGTCCTGCTATGGGTGAGTCATGGCATAACATCAGCACCTAAAGCCAGGAGTTGCCCTCACTAATGTAAAAACAATCCCCATGATAAAGGATGTCCTGTTTTGTTGCAGATGAAATCTTGAATCTGGGGAAGTACCAGTGGTTCTTAGAGTCTGGCAAATTGGGGTCACAAATAGGTCATTTGGAAGCAAAGAACATTTAGCTGTCATCAGGTGAGCAGTGAGGGTCCCACAGACAAAGTGAGAGGGTTTATAAATGGTTGTGCAAGCCGCTTGCTTCAGCTCTTGATACTCATCCTCATGAGATAAGGACTCTGCTTTCTTGTTCTTAGTCCCAGGATAGTACACAATCATAAAGTTAAATGGGGAAAGGAAAAGAGACTAGTGAATCTGTTGTTGGTTGAGTCATCATGTTGTCTGTAGACACTCCAAATTTTTGTAATCTGTTCAGACTCGAACAGGAGTGTGGGCCCCCTCAAAGAGGCAGCACCATTCCTCGAAGGTGGCCTTGATGGCCAGGCAGTCCATATGTCATAATTTCTCTCATCAGGAATCCATTTCTAAGAGAAAGCACAGGGATGAAGCAACTGGTGAGACCTGTAAATTGCCAGAGGACCACCCTTATTCCAAAGTCCAAGATGTCAATCTTGACAATGAAGATTTTTGTGGAGTCTGAATGGGTCAAAATGGGGGCAGGAATAAATACTTTTTTTAAGTGGTCAAAAGTCACCCCTGTGAGGGTGGACCAGGTGAACTTTAGTCTCCTTCTTGAGAAGAGACATTGCAGAAGTTATCAGGTCAGGGAATCCTTGGATGAATCACCGGTTAAAAAAAAAACAATGTGAACCAAAGAAACCATTGTACTTCATGTATATTTGCGGGTGCCTTTCATTCAGTAATGGATGTAACCTTGCAGAGGTCCATGGTGAGTACCACCACATAGCCCAGAAACTCCACAGTATCCTTGTCACATTCATATCTCCTGGGTTTCACATAAACTTGATTGTGGCAAAGTTGATTGACAATGGTGGACACATGGTGATCTTGGTTTTCTGAAAAAAAATGAGAATATAATCTAAGTATTCTAAGTAAACTAAGAGTATAATCTAAGTACCATCACAAATTTGTGGAAGATGTCACAGAAGACATTGTTCATGAAATTCTGGAAGGTCGCGGGGGGCATTAGAGAGACCAAATGACATGTATTCAAAATGGCTGTATCTGCTCCAAACTGCTGTCTTCTATTCATCCCACTGTTGGATTCTAACTAGGTTGTATGTTCCATGCACATCTAGCTTCATGAAGACCAAAGCCAAATGGAATCTTTCCAGGAGTTTGTTTATGGGAGGGAGCGGGTACCAATTGTGGATGGTGGTCTCATTTAGGGATCAATAATCAGTACCGGTTGGAGGGAGACATCTTTCTTAGCCACAAAGAAGATAGGTGCTCTGCTGGGGAAGCCAATCCCCTTCCACAGATTTTCCTCAAGGTACTCCTACCTACAAGGACTGCAGCTCAGGTTGGGATAGGGCATATATGTATCCAGAACAAGCCTTCATTCCAGGTTGAAGGTTGATTGGGCAATTGTACTAGGGTGAAGAAGTACCGCATATACCTTCTGTTTGTCAAATATTGTGGCATATTCTAGGTACTTGGCAGGAATTCAGGCAGTGCTAATGAATCTTCAGTTTGTGACTGAGTCATTCGAGGGCAGGAGTGTGCTAAAGAACAAGACCGTCTGTCTCCTGAAGCTGAGGAGGCATGCTCGTCAGCACCACAGGGAGCAGAAGAGTACAGATCACAAGTGGCAGCTGATTCGGGGGTCATGAGTGACATGCCAGGAGACACTACCAGGACTAGCAGCGAATATGAAGTGCAGATTACCTTGAACTGCAAGATCTCTTGGTGATCGCCAAGGGTAATGACCTCCATGGGGACTGTCTGATCCATAATGAGTCCTGAAGAGAGAAGCAATGCTTTAAGTGGTCATCTGGCATAGCAGAATGCTGGAGGTGAAGAGAAGGGAGATGGGGAGATGTAGTTTGCTAATTAGGGGTTGCCACAATTCTGGCAGATAGGCATCAGTGCAATTCACTATGGGGCAGAGTGGAGCACTATGGGGAGGAGTGGCCCCCTTACTGGGGATGGGCTCTGGCATTTTCTGACCTGCAGGTGGATTGGTCTTTGGTCAGGCACCCTGCTGCAAGATGCCCAGGCATCCCACAATACAGGCACAACTCCAATGCCCAAAGACCATTCTTTTCATCAGCAGAGAGTTGGGGCTAGGCTCAGTCAACTTGCATCAATTCAAAATCTGGTAGGGCAACTGGGGCACCAGGAGATGGAAGAACTCTGGCTGGCAGAGGTCATGTGTCATGTTGCTTTTCTTGGGCTGGCTCTATTAGCCAATGACTCTTAAAACAAAGATCAGTTAAGGCTTCCAGGCTAGGTGGAGGTTACACCCATGGTAATTCATCTTTGATAGTGTTGTAGAATCCCTGCCTCAACTGGTGTCACTGAACAGCCTCATTTCAATTGGTATCAGCAGCCAGGCATTGAAATTCTTCTGCATATTTGGCAACAGACCCAGGACCTTGCCAGAGGGCTTGGAAAACAGCCTCTGCATTACATTTTCAATTAGGATTATCGAAGATGCCTTCTGTTGCCTGCAAAAGTTCTCAAATTGTTCAAAGAGAGGACTGAACCACTCTCTGGTGAGCAAACTAAGTACTAATCCAATCTGAGACTGATCTGTGGGGTAGGACAATGGCAGCAACACAAACTGGAGATGTCATTGGCTAAGAAACCCATGGAACTTGGCATGATCCACATCAAATTTATCAGGTAGCAGGAGCTTGGGCTCATGGAGGACAGAAGACACTCCCTGGTCTTGTATCTGGGCCTGAAATGTTGCATTCTGATTGTCATGTAACGACATGAGCTTGCGGTTCCTGCAAGTCCACAACAACCTCTGAGGTGGGTTGGGCTCCTGCTGGGGCCCTTCTGGAGGGGAGCTCCATGCCATGGGACAAAATCCCCTCTTATCTTCTAGTGGGTTGCTCAAACTGTAACACACTGAGGTGTAGGTGGGGTCAGAACAGGAATCTGACCTAGTGGTTGGAGCAGAATCAGGGCGGAACTGGAGTCATGGTCAGGAAATAAGCCAATGGTTAGAGCCAGGAGTCAGGATCCAGACCAGAACGAAAGAGGCGGACCTGGAGTTGTGGTCAGGAGACAAGCCAGTGGTCACAGCCAGGAGTTGGTAGTTCTGAGGAAGGTAGGAACTAGCTCTGGAGCAGGAGCAGGCATGGATTAAAGCAAGGGCTAGTACAGGAAGCAGACTTGGCACAGCTGTGGGCATGGAACACATTGAGTAGCCACTGTAGTGCTGTTGCTACCAGGCTGTTGGCCCTTCTGTTCAATCAGGGAACATTATCAATTAGTGAGGGCTTAGTGGATCCAGCCAAGGTCATTGAGTTACCAGGCGATGGCACCCAGAGCCAGCTGAGTTTCTGACAGCCATTTAGAAATATTAGAGACATTTCTTTATTGGTGACAGTCACCGCATTAATGAATGCTACTTGACAAGGGATTATATTTGAGAGTGATCTCTGAGATTGATATTATGTTTCCAACTTTGTAATGGTGGGTACAGGTGTGTTACATAGACATTGTGTTGGGAGATACTTGAATATTTCCAGGGATGACAGTAACATTTCTAATCGTAAATGATTAAATGGAGCATGAAATTACATACAGTAGTCCCAAACTAGAAGACAGGAATCTTCATTGAAGAGATGTGGTTGTTATTATTAAGGTCATTTTGGTAAAGCTATCATACCTCTAGTGTGTAACAAGATGGGGTGGCCAGTGTTATATCTTAATGGCAGTAGAAACTAGTATTGGACTACCTGTGTCCTTCCCTCAGCAATGTGAGGCACATTGTTCTCAATCACTTTCAATATAGTGATGTTACACCCCCAAAGACAGTACTGTCTTACTGGCACTGTGACATTTTTTTCCCAAAAATATTGAGTTAGGGCAATGGTGGTATACTTTGGGGGGGGGAAACATTGTACTATAGTGTTTGGCATACACAAACACATAACATATTCATGTGTATTCACCAAAGGAAGAGAATTGTCGGTAAAGGTAGTTCTAGCCTATCTGTCATTCTGACATTCACCGTGTTTATGGTATGTTGAAACAGATTAAAAGGTAGGGAAACGTTAATATTTAATTCTAAAAGGACACTGGGGAACACAGTTCTATTGAACTGAAGAGTTGTACAGAAAAAAATAACTCTTTGTATAAATCTACAAAGTTTTATTATAATAAGAACTATTTACTGTACTGGAAATTGATTTCAGTGTTTGTAGCTTCATTTAAAGATAATGACTAAGTTCAACTGATGATTCAACATACTGTGGATTAGGGAAAAGATTATGTATAGCAAAAGTTCATGAACCTATTTCACACTTGCTAAGAATCCTGTTGATGTAAGATTACTCATCTAGTAATAGTTGAAACCTATTGTAATTCTATTTTGCTAATTGATGTTATAACTGTCCAGTGTACAGGTACTTCACTGCTTGGGTTTCAGCAAATGTTACTCATTGAAGTCTGGAAGGGCTCTGGGAGTTTTGGATTACCACCTGGAAGTTATACCTCCTAGCTGATAAAATCTAGCAAGGTGATAGTAGGTCCTTTGTTGGAAGAGATTGTTGATGCTTCTCTTCAGGAAGGCAGAGTGCCAGCATCTCTTAAAGAAACAACGTTGAAGCTCTTGGCCAAAAAAATTATCCCTTGAAGCTAAGAATGTTGCCAATTGCTGCCTTTTTTTAGGGAAGAATTTTGAATTGGTTTTGGCATGGCCACTTTAGCAATATCTGCAGTCCTCAGATTCCCTTGGCCTCTCTCTGGCTGTTTTTTTTAGTCTAGCACTGGTTTCACTGATAGAATTCTCTCTTGGTGATGTACAAAGATCCAGCATCTGCACCCAATTCTCTTAAAGCAGATTTTGAGGCTGCTGATGTGCCTGTGGATTCTTGCAGAAGTGGGTATAATTGCATTTGAATGACTAATTTTTTTAAAAAATCAGTTTTCCTGAAATAATCCATAGGGTACTATTGGGCAGTCGCTCTTTTCTGCCAACAATACTTTCCAACAGAATACCAGGAGTTTTATTTTGTTCTCTGATTAAGCACATATATGAAACCATTAGTGAATGTAGGGATACAGAGTAGCCTTTGATGTCTCCAGAATGTGTATGAGAGACACTTCCACATCTCTGTTTCATTGGAGACAGATTTGGTAGTCAATCAATTCACTCTCTGTCTAGACACAACTGGGACCTGATTGATAGCTAACTGGTGAATGGTAAATCCACATAATGTTTGGAGTCTGGCTGGAGGAAACAACCAAAATAAACAGTATATCTGATTTTAGCTCCCTTGATTGATGGAGTTGGTCTGCTTTATGTTAGGCAGGTTCACAACCTGGGGGTTTTGTTAAATTCTCAGATGCTTCTGGATGTTCATACAGCAGCAGTGGTCAAAAAGCTTTGTTATGTCTTTGCTTGGCCAGGAGTAGAGCTGGTCAAAAATATTTCCATCAGAAAATGCTATCAATTTTAACACAATATTTTGTACTGGAACTTTTTGACAAAATTTGAATCAAAATGGTGTATTTCATTTTGATTTTGATTTTGAGCTTATCGTCTTGGTTCATTTCTTTCCAACATTTTTATTTCATTTGGATTTGATGTGGAAAATTTTCAGTGTACTGTGCTTTGTCTCGTCACATGTAACCCTGTGTCCTTTTTTGTTGTTGGAGGAATGCACATTGTTTCAGATTGGCTTTGTTTTACCCATGTGATGACATTGTGAATGGCATCTTTCAGTTAGTACCAAGCCCCGACTTTGGGCAAGGCTGTGATTGCAGGACATGCATCTTTGGAGAAAAAGAGCAGTGATTACTAGGCACTGTGTTTGTCTGTGATCCTGCGTGCTGTTATGAAGTAAGGCATATTTATTGATTTCACCTCAAAAACGTCCTCTTCTCTTCCCTCTTCCCCATTTCCCCCATTCTGAATGATGAAAAGAGGGAGTGGAAGTGGTTCAAGTCACACTAAAGTTGTCTGACTCCCTCACAGACAAACAAGTTTTTTTCTGATGCTGCTCCTAATACAAATAACATTGCACCATCCCTCACATAGGTCCCATCGGAGAGCTATGTTAATGGAACAGGCCCCAGCAAGAGGCTGCTCAGAAGCACCATTCTTCTATGTAGCAGTTGAGGGTGGGGGAAAAGACCAACACTCGAGGCTTGCACTAGGTCAGTGGAGAAAGTGTTGTGGAAGCTCCACACCTTGAACCCCAGGAAGTGAAGGGAAAGAAACCAGATTGCCTATAGGGGCAGTCAGCAGAATTCATTTTGTCTCAGGCAGACATCTCCTCTGGAGGAGGAGGTTAGTGTACTCTGATTAATCAAGCACTATATGAGGTTGTTTCACTTCTATAGGCTGACTGCCAGTGGGCCAATGCCTTAGACCATCAGCTATAGCTCCTTTTAAAACTTTGATCCATTACTCAATTCTAAAAAGGTTGCAATTACTAGTCACAACTTCCTTCTCTGCTGAACATGGTTTTGATGGGGACACAAGTGGGGAAGGTAGTGCTCCCACATTGCATTTCTCTTAGTTGCAACCATCACCATGCATCAGCCCCCTCCTGCAAGATGCATTAATCAAACATCCTCCTGGGTTAGGCAGCATTTCACAGTTGATGCTGGGAACAGCCCCAGTGCCATTTTCCAGCTATGAAGATGTAGGGACACTCTGAGGTATGACCCCAAAAGGCTGGGGACATTAGCTGTGCTGAAATACATGGAACATAATCATAGAGCACATGCAGCAGTTGGTCTAGCTCAGTAGAAAAGCTAACAAAGACTTGGTCCACTACAGAGCAGAGGTTGACACCAGAAATGTTTTCCATGATATTATCAGCTGAATCCCCCAGCAATGTTCCACAGCAGCATGTAATCAGAGGGGGCAGATATATGATCACAAATACCCTAGGCTATGTCACTAACCATAGCATGTGAGAGGATACTGGCTGTCGACATGCTTCCTTCTCTCCTGGTGGATAGAGGATGAGGGCTTCAGAGGCCTTATGGCTACAGCTGCTCCCAGGGGACAAGATACCTTCCACCCTTTCTATTTTGCTAAAAAGGCCAGATCTATGTGCTGCTGTGGGTACTGCAGCACAGAATGCCCTGGGTACCTGCAAAGAATGGATGATGCAACTGACTACATGTCTGTTACACCCCACTCAGTGAGCAGCAGCATAAAGGCTAGCAGCAGCACTAGGAACGTGTACACCCTCATATGACAGCCCACCACTCTTTGCTTATGTTACGAAACACAACATACGTCCAGAATCAAATTATTTCCAGACAAATCGTGTGCTGTCATGGAGGAATGGCTAAGGCCATACACCCTCCATGCTGGGTTTGTGGCAACAAGTAATGCATTAAATATTGCAAAAGCAGGGCAGGAAGAGGCTTTCCAACATGTCCCTTGCTTCATTCACTCACCTTAATGGTCGTGAGACAATTGCTGGAGAGGGATGCCTGGGTGAAGGCACTATGTCAGTGGCCAGGAAGATCTGTTGCCATTTCAGCTGGTACAGTGCAGCATACCGCATACTTAGCTAAGGGGGACACTTTCTCTGCCTCACCACCAGATGAAGCAGGAGGTGGGGACCAGGTGGAATGCCACCTTTTACAGGCTGGAAAATCTGTCCGAGCAGATAGTAGGAGTGGTAGCATTCCACATCCATGGCTCCAGATAAGCATAGATAGACATTAGCCTCCACTTGTCACCTTATCACTGGCCATTCATGGTGACTCTAATAGACATCATAGATTACTTGGAAGTCACAAACCTAGTCAGCAGGGATGATGCTGGAACTAGCCAAGTAATTCTCTTGCAGTATCTGTTGGGGAGAAAACTAACGTACATGAAGAGGTCTAAAGTATGACGACAGTGGTGAATCATGGGCGTCATGCTGTCTGCTCTTCTTGAAATATGCCATCCCCATTTCATCGGAGAGCAGAAGCACTTTTTGATGGGAACATATCTAGAATTCCGATGCAAAAGCATCATGGTTTCCATCCTCCCAGGTAACAGGCAGGCAGGCCCCACTTGTAAGAAAGGTGGAACATTGTGGTAACTGAAGTCATTGCTCCTGGCCCTCTAAGACATGGGCAGCAGCATCCTCACCACTAGGAATTAGCTGAGGTACTCAGGGTAAAATCCCCATATATAGATGCAACCGCATTTTGAATTAGTCCTTATGAGAGAGGATGGGATGGGTGAGGAAGAAAATTCTACATTTTGTGGGTTTGGGGGAGTGCTTTAACTGTAGATATTGTTTGTAACAATGGTGCTTTTGTATGTGTACCTAGAATTGTACACTTTAAATTGTACAATTTAAGTGCACTTTAAATTGAAATATAAATGTGCTGGTCTGTAGATTCTCAAGGCTAATGGCCTCAAGTAAGATTAACCAGAGATTAATGTAATAGTATCTTTCATTATCTCTGGTGTTCTATTTGCTATAACTGAGGGTGAATTAACTGCTTTCTTATTACTCTCCCCTACCTCCTTTTCATCCTTATACTTCTCTTTCCACATATGGAATGTAGATGACTCAAAAAACATGATTCAATGAGAACTAATTACAAAATACAAGAGTGGGTGGTACCAATTTGCATTGTTGGAGCTTGAAAGTTTCAAGTTTGACATGTTTTCTGATGACTTATTTGTTCACATATTCCATACAATGCAGAATTACCCATGAGACGTCCAAGACAAAGAAGATGCCAAGAAACTAATGTGTTTGCATTTCTATGTTTCCTTGGAGTGACTACAAATAGAATATAGTTTAAAGTGGAAAAAACATCTATATTATTATTATTAACAATAACAATCATTTACATTGCCTATTGTAGGTTGGCCTCAGCTAAAGAAAGAAAGAAAGAAAGAAGATATGACGTTTGTTTAGGGGAATGAAAGGGAACAGGCTGCAACTTCACTTGACATAAATATATATAAATATCCATAAATTGTCACTTATCAAATCAAATTCCTGTGTTAACTTCTTATTAAGCCTTGTATGCCCACAGATTTCCCAGTGCTCGCTCTTTGGGAGGATTAGTCCTTAAGCTCTAAATCCTCAAACTACCCCTTTTTCCAGAGTCGGTCTTCCATGCAGGGTTGTTTTAAAAATAAAATATCCCCGGTCTACTTTTGGACTATTAACTCCTTGCATCAGGGACTAACACTTCTTGAATGCCTGAAAAATGCCAAGCATTTGATGGCCTGAGGATATAGCCCTTGCTTTTGGTGACAGATGTCCTGGATTTAAACCTAGGAGATAGCCTGTGGCAAGGTGTAAATCTATGGCTCCTTTATAGAATTAAGAGAATAGTGGATTTTTTCATTTGGGGGTCGAACTGAAAAATCCAAAAGATATTCTGGTTGGGTTTTTCACCCTTTTTCAAAATAAGCTAATTTTTTAAAAACAAAACACCATTTTGAAACAGTCAGAATGTGTAGTTTCAAAGCTGTTGAATTGAAACATTTCAGAAATGTTAAAATGGAAGAGTTTGGCACTGCCAAAAAAAATAGTTTTTATTTTGTTTGTTTTTTTTCCAGCTGAAACTATTAGTTTAATTCACAAAGGTTTTGATACCATTAAAATTGCATTTTCTGATTAAATTTACTCTTAATTGAAAGAATTTGCCCACTCCTTTATTTTTTGGGTGAAATTCTTTGGTCTGTGTAATGCAGGAGGTCAGGGTAGGTAACTATACTGTCCCATCTAGGTTTAAAATCTATGATAAATAAATAATAATTGATCAATATCTCAAAGGAAAATATTTCTCTCTGCTCTTATATAGTTGTCAGTGCTAATTTATGCATGTGACCAAGAAACACCTTGAACCCCTTTCTTCACAGTTACTACTATACACTTACTTCTTACCTTCCGACCACCTTTCAAATTCTCTGAAATTAGGTGTAGATCTGATGTGCTGACACTGAGCTGGGCTGAGCATAGATTTCTATTGCCAACCTTTTATCTGTCAGCTCTAACCAGTCAAACTGGTGGGATCCAAGCCTACCAGCCACATTTGATTATCTACAATTTCTGAATATGTATTTTGCAGCAGATAGTATCAGTAGTGGGGTGTTCGTATTCCCTGGAACATCTGCTTTCTGATGTGGAAAAGAACATGATTTTTTGTCTTACCACGTAGACGCTGAAGCCAAGAGGGAATCAAATCTGGGAGGAACTAGTGGCACCATGTGCATGTGTGCAATACCTTTTGCAGATTCCATTGTCATGTAGTCTTAGAAATTAAATAATAGTCTCATGCTACATGGCTACTGTACTACTGTCTGAAACAAATTCTATCAGGAAACAAATTCCAGCTGCAACTTAAACATTTGTTTTCCAGGAATATTCATCCAAACAAAACTTTAATCACCCAGATGTTTGTGAAAAGAAAACATAAAAGGAATACAAAAATGGCAAATTGGAATTCAGATTCTAATTCACCAAAATGTTTCAAATTATTTTTTCCCACTGTTGACTCTCATTTAATGGTAAGGCTAATTTGCTTTCCACCATCAAAATGGCTCCCTTTTCTCAGTGGGTGAAATGAAACATCAAATATATTTATGCAGTTGTTTCTCAAATACATATACTATGGTTGGGATTTTTCGCACTTCTAGGTATGGGAAGTCAAGGGGGTAAAATTCTCATTGACTTCAATGGGATCAGAGAGAGATCAACACTGAGCTTTTGAAAGTCCAGCACTGTATTCTTTTAATGCAGCCAGACAACAGATTACATTTCCAAAATGAAAAGGCTCCTTGGATGACATCATTAACCTATGGTGTGTATTTATTGTTAAAGAGTAATGAATAGTCTGATATGATATTGATTATGAAAATCAACATATGTAAGGGACCCCAAAGCACGGCACAGGTGTTTGTATATGCTTTATAAATAAATAATAAATTATTTATAAATTTATAAATTATTTATAAATAAATAATCCCTACCTCACCTGTCAATGAAGATGCTAGAAAATAATCATGTGAAAAGGGAACAAATCTCCAAAGGAATTAAAAAATATTCCTCTAAAATGTAACAGGGATTGTTTTCCTACTTATATATTTGATTTCCTTATTAGCCTTTTTTTTTAAAGAGATGCTAGCGGGTCTTAATAAGTTCAGATCATATCTGGTACATCTGGGTATTTAATGTCTTATGAGACACTGAAGATTTCTTTCAGTCTTTGGAGATCTCTATGGTATGCCTAGGCACTGTGCTTAACTTTGAATGCCCTTGCTCTTGTGGGTGTGACTTAGACCCCTGATATTATTGAATACACAGTAGATGTTTTTGTCTGTGAATAAGATCTTTTTTTTCTACTGATAGAAAACAAGACTATAAATCCCAGTGGTGGGACTTGAAAAATTGGGTTTGTGTGGTTAAAATCTTTTGAAAATTCTATAAAGCAGCATGAGACATTGTTCTATTCAATTTCTAGCTATTGATCCAACCGAATGCTTGTTTGGAGATTGCCTTTGCTGCTTTAGTTGAACATAAGAAATACTTTTCTCTTTAGAGATAGGGTGGGTGGGGATTTCGTTTACAAGGGACACATATCATGTATACGGATTTCTCTTGCTGAGGTCAATAAAGGAGTTTTGCCCTTGAAAAAAGTATTGTAAACCTCCCAGCTGCAGAGCTTGCTTATGTGTTAATTGCAAAAAGGATGGTGAACAGCTGACAATTGGGAAGATAAATGCCTTGACTAGCTGAGGAAAATAGTTCTGATTAAAGATATGTCAAACAAGGCAGTCTGCTGGTGCATCAGATGCCCTGTGAGAAAACTAACACTGGAATAGATTCAAAGCTGCAAGTGTCAAATTTTAGACCAGAGGAGATTGAGACTGTCATAAAAAGAGAACTATCTTTATGAAGGGAGACAGGAGCTGACCTAGTCTCACTGCATCCTTACAGGCTAACCCACAGGTAGAATGGATATTGGTCTCAAAAGAGGTGCCTACGTTCATTGCTGTCACAGCAGAAACAGAAAGAAAGGTAGAGGCCTATTTTCAGAAACAAAGCGCTAAAGGTAATCAGAGTACAGGGGTATGCTACACATTGTCCTCATCTTCCTCCCTCCCTAGGAAGTATATTTTTCTTATTCTCTTTTACATCATTAAAATTATATTGAACTGTAATGAAGAATCAATGCATACACAACTATCTATATATTATACCACTGAGTATTAATCCTAGCATTGAAACAGTTTCATAGTAGTAACATGTGGTCTGTACACCGTACCATAAAACAGAAGCAGTATCTACAATAAGTTCTTCACATATAAAGTAATCTATCATTGATAATGGAGGTACTTGCAAGCAAATAACATAGATGTTTGTGATTAAAATGTCATTCAGCTGAGACCATCTCTTTGAGATTAATGGGGCTACTTCACACATCTTTAAGTCTCCAGTGCTGCAAATGGATGTGTAGAGCCTTTTCCCCACAGATCCAGATCTGGGGTAGGGGCTTTGCATTTCCATTCTCCTACACCTTCGCACAGGAATTTTCTGATATCCCCCCTGAACTCATACTTCCCCAGGTAGTATTGCCAGTTTAGTCATTTTCCAACTAGATCAAATTGTTTTTAAAAAATTCTAGTTGGAAAAAAATTCCATGTCGTTGTTGGTTGGAAATTTTAATTGAAATTGAAACATTAATATATACTTTAAATGCATATATATGATAAAAATCCTTGTACCTTAAAAAGCACAATAGGCGTGAAAAGTATGAACAAGCACTAGCTTCTTCACACTGCTGTGTTTGACAATGTTGGTGCACTCAATGTGGGACCGAGAGTTAGTGCCGAATTGCATTGCTGATGAAAATGTACAAAACATGCTTACAGCAACTGGGCAGCTACGGTAAGCTTAACTCCTCTTTTTTATTGAAATTTTGTGAAAGTTTATGAATATATAGAAGGAATTAATATCATTTCTCATTTTGGGGACAACTAGATTACTATGTTTTAGTGCCTTTGCTCCAGAATGCTACATTTGAGACTGGGAAACTTTTATATAAATATGTTTCCTAGTAGGCAAAGATTTTTATTTGCCAAGGTTGTCATCTTCGGTATCTCGAGAGGTGGGTATCATGGGACGTTTCAGTACTAAACATTTTTATTATAATTACTTTCTCAAAAGTCAGTTTAAATTAAATACATTTTTTTAAAAAACATTGATTTTGTTTTGTTTTAGAAATTTAAAACTGTTCCGTTTTTCAGTTTTTACCATGGTGCAATACAGCTCACCTTTGCCCTCATGGCCTCGACCCTCATTCCCCTGTAAATTCGAACACCCCCCTAATTTCAATTCCTGGGGAAATACTGCCTTCCTGCCTCCAGATAGTACACACAAGCTTCACAGCCCCACAAACTTCCCATCTCCTTCTGGTCCCTCCAAGTTCAGCAGTGCCATGGAATGGCAAGGAAGATAGAACTGATGGGGGCAGAGGGTTTAAAGCAGGGGAAATGGGGAAAACAGGGGAGGAGGAGGGACAGGGGCCTTGGAGCAAAGGGCATGATGGAGGGAATGTTGGATTTGGAGCAGATTTGGCTACTGGTCTTTCAAAATTTGGAGAATGGCTAAATTTAAACTGCTAAAAACCAGGAAATACCAAGTTAAGGTGCACATCCCACCCCTTCAATTGAACCTTAACTCTGTCCTCTTTAAGTGATGCACCAGCACATCAGTAATACACATACTAACAGACCACCATTGGAGATTCTATAGCGTGCTCTGGTAACAGAGCACATGAGCATTGTAGGACAATGTTTAACACCATCAAATTGCTAAGGCAAAACTCAGGTTTAGGTCAGACATGTCAAAGAGAAGGTACCTACATGTGACCTACATGAAAACCCTGAGTCTACTCCACACCAATCACCCCACAATTGCTAAATGGTACCAGCCCTCCACTCTTGTCCTGAGGATTCATTCTGACACATTCCCTTCATCTACTACTCACTATGTCAGGGAGGACACTGTCATGTATGCCACAGCCTGCTGACAATCCCCATGGCAAAAAGACATCATGAGCATTTCTGCAGACACAACCTATGTAACTCAGCATTGAAATGAGATATACGTGATCCTTCAAAGTATACATGCACCTCTTGTCATATCCCAGTGACAGCTCTGGCAAGATGCCCCAACTAATCCTTCCACCATTTAATAGATCTATACCTTAAGACAATGAAGTCAGTTGAAGTTGCATGCAGATTAAATCTGTGGAGCACAACACAAACAATAGCACATTCTCTTAAAACTTCCTCATGTCTGTCTATTCTGACACCCCACTCCGGTACTAGTCATTCTCAGTGGTTATTGCCTGCTCCAGGGCAGAGTTTAGTTTGCATTGCTGGGGTGTCATGTAACTTACCTGTATTTCCTGGTTTTCAGAGGTTTGTTAGTTATTCTCCATATTCTGGAAGGGCATGAGGCACCTCTTGGCAACCTTAACCCTCCACTAACAAAGTTTTGGGGCATTTAATTGATAACTTTTCTGCTGGCCAATGCTTAGTTGTGTTAATGTTTCTACACAAAATTTCTGGCCTTCACGGGTATTTTCAAGGTTATTTGATGTTGTATAGAATTACATTACATTAAATTACAAACGATGAAAATGCAGTATTGACTTAGGTGTTTCATATAGTCTATATTATTTTGTAAAGCAATATTGATTCATCTTCAGTTTGTAAGGTCAGCATAAAGTTTACAAAGAAAAATATATGAGGTTTGGCAATATTATTCAGTGTTTGCCTATTAAAGTACTAAAATGTGAATAGCTGCTACAGGAGCTTTTCTTAAAAAAAGTTTTAATATCCTCATCAACCCCAAGATGTATTCATTTGATCTATTTTTGGCTTATAAAAATGAATATAATGATTCAGTGATGATGATATTTTGCACTTCTAGCACACGTTCATCTGAATATTTCTGTGTGTACTATTATCTATCCTTCAGGAGCAGAACACAGATTTCCTGATTCTCAGCCTTGTGCTCTATGCATTTGACCACAGATGCTCTTCCACAATATCTAGAATCTTGAAGCACTTTATAACCTTGAATGAATGTTGCTTCAGCACATCCGCTTGAGGTAGGTAAATATTAATAACCCTCTCAAGAGGGAGATAATGAAAAACAGCAGAATTAAGTGACACGCCTAAGATCACATGGGAAGTCTGTGGTGGCAGAACCAGAAATAGAACCCACAATTCTCAAATCCTGATCCTGTACTGTGACCGCAAAACTATCCTTCCAATGCTTTACAACATTAATTGAACCATTCTGTACTGTGATATTCTGAGAATTACCGTAATTTATAGGAATCTCACTGAATCAAAGCCTCTGTCACTATTGCATTAAGACTAAGTAGGCCTGATTTAGGAAAGCACTTAATCAGGTGCTTTAAGTCCTGTTGACCTTCAATGTAACTCAAAGCACCCTTCCTGAGTGGGTATGCTTTCCTGACTTCATGCCTATGTACGGTTCAGGACTGGCGTTATAGAACGAGAGAATTTAGTTTAAGGGAGGAGTACTGATCTTGTGGTACAGCCTGAGTTATTTTCCTACCTTTGTCACTTGCTTCCTTTGTGATTTTTGCTCAAGCCAAATAGATTACACACACATGTCCCTACACCGTATATTGTATAGTAAAATTGTCTGGTATGTAGGTGGGGAAAAAAAAACTTTATTGAGAATCTTCATGATGGCTATCCTAAACTAGGGGGGGAAAAGAGCATTACCATGGCAATTTTTAGTCGACCGCATTTTTGAGAAAGCAGGAGAAAGGTCACACAGGTTCCTCTTTTACTTGCTTGTGCAAATTTATTCTAACACTCATGTAACTATAATACCACATGGTTGAGAAATTCTTCAAGCAAGAAAACATGGTAAATTAAGTTTAATTTCCATGATGTTTTGCGTTCATGTAGAGATTAAGAAATGTAATTTGTTTGACTCCTGCGTTAATTATTAAAATGTTAATTACTTTTATATATTAGCATTCTCCTAGAACTCCAGCACTTGAATTATAAAATTGATGATATATTTTTGCCATGAAAAAGAGAATATATTTAGCTTTATTTTTAATGATCATTTTAGACATTTTTAGCTTTTATACTATTTTCATATTATAGTATATACAATATATGCAACAAAATCCTACAGTAAATCTTATACAGTCTTCAACAAACCGGCAAAATTCTCTTTCAGAAACAAAAGACCAAAGCTCACCTTGACAGATTAGGAAAGAATATTGCAGGGGTCAGCAACCTCTAGCACATGGCTTGCCAGGGTAAGGACCCTGGCAGGCCGGGCCAGTTTGTTTACATGCCGCATCCACAGGTTCAGCCGATCACAGCTCCCACTGGCTGCGGTTCGCCGCTCCAGGCCAATGGGGGCTGCGGGAAGCGGTGCAGGCCGAGGGATGTGCTGGCCATGGCTTCCCACAGCCCTCATTGGCCTGGAGCAGCAAACTGCGGCCAGTGGGAGCCACGATCAGCCGGACCTGCAGACGTGGCAGGTAAAGAAACTGGCCGAGCCCACCAGGGTGCTTACCCTGGTGAGCCGCGTGCCAGAGGTTGCTGACCCCTGGAATATTGCTTCAATCTATGCTCAGTTGCCAGTAACATTGTGGGTTTTTCACCTTCCCAGGAAAAGCTGGATGTTTTTGAATGCTTCTACAGTCATGTTTTGCTGCGACAAATTTTGACAAATACATTGTGAGAGGAGTCTCCTAGCAGGACTCAGTTTCGTTAAGAAAACTCTTATGGAATCAGGAAGTGTTTGCCTGGACCTTCAGTATGTTACAGGGTATAAGTAAGGTTGTATCATCTTGCAATAATCCAGACATGTATACCCTTGTCTGTAGTACTATCCACATGTCAGAGGAGGGGGCAAGGATCAGGCTGCAGAGACAGATTATGATATGGATTGCATAGCAGATACATAGGACTAAATCTAGATTTCTCTTTCATTGGTTGGGCCTGCACAATTACTGCTGGGTGCGTCACTGGAAGTATTACTGCCAGAAAATGGTGTTAGTTTCTCCACCCATGTGTTTGGTATGTTAATTAGTTAACACAATTTTCTCCTTTAAATGGTTGCAGACATGTATTCCATTCAGGTGTGAGTGCACGGAGAGCAGATTTTTTCCCCACAGCAGTACCTGTCAGGGCATGGCCTACACTTCCTCGGTGTCCTTCCCAAGGCTAAGTAAGGGCAGTGCTGCCCCATTACTCACCTCTGTTCCTTGTTACCACCTTTGGGGAGTCAGAGTTCCCCAGGTTGATTTTCTCTTTCTTGTTTTTCTACCATGTCGCAGTTTGTGGCTGAGTCCTTAGCTGTGTAAATTGTTAGTAGGGGCAGGGGAAGGGGATGCCCAGAATGGTTCCTACCCTACCATCCCCCCTGTCCCCAGCCCCCCCCCCACCTGCCTTGTAAGCTGATATATATTTTTTTTTAAATAATGTAAAAATGTGAGGGCTCTGGGGTGGGGCTGGTGATGAAGGGTTTGGGGTATGGGGGTGAGGCTGTGGAATGGGGCTGGGGATGAGGGGTTCATGGTGCAGGAGGGGGCTCAGGGCTGGGGCAGAGGGTTGGGGTGCTGGGTGGGGCAGGCTCTGGGGTGGGGTGAGGTATGAGGAGTTTGGGGTGCAGGCAGGCTGCCCCAGGGCTAGGGCCAGAGAGGTGGACTCCCCCAGCCCCTCCCCCTGGCAGCAGCAAGCTCCAGGGGAGGGACCCCCCTCTTCCCTCTGGCAGCACACTCACCTCTCACCACTGTCACTGCACATGCTCCTAGGGCTCCTCCCAGGTCCAGGAAGCCCCCTCACCTCCCCTGTGTTGGAGGTGGGGTGGGGGCTTCCATCACATATGCACCTCCTCCCCTGTTGCTGCCCCTCAGTGGGGGTGGGGGATGGGGATGCCCCTTGCCCAGTGTGGGGCAGGAGTGGTGATTGCGGGCGGGGGGCAGGGGCTGTGCTGGAAAAAGGAAGGATCCAAGGCAGAAGCCTGCCCTGTCACCAGTGGATGGGGAGCGCTAGGACCCAGGGCCGGCTCCAGACCCCAGCGCGGCAAGCACGCGCGTGGGGCGGCCCTTTCCCGGGGGGGCGGCAGGCTGGGCCGGCGGACCTGCCGCAGTCACGCCTGCGGGAGGTCCACCGGAGCCCCAGGACGACCGGACCTGCCGCAGGCATGACTGCGGACGGTTCGCTGGTCGCGCGGCTCGGCTGGACCTCCCGCAGGCATGACTGCGGCAGCTCAAGCGGAGCCGCCGGACCTGCGAACCGTCCGCAGCTGCGGGAGGTCCAGCCGAGCCGCGTGACCAGCGGACCCTCCGCAGTCATGCCCGCGGGAGGTCCGCTGCTCCCGCGGCTCTGGGGTGCCTCCCGCGCATGACTGCTTGGGGTGGCCAAAAAGGTAGAGCCGCCCCTGCTAGGACCCTGTGGTGGCAGTTGATGCTGGGAGCCAGCAGGGCAGAGTGCAGCGCGGAGCTGCAGGGGGCAGCCACTGGCTTGAAGCAGGGATGCTCCGGGGGGGGCATGTGGGGGCAGCAGGTGGGGCCGGGGGGACACTCGGGGAAGGCGAGTGGGGATGGCAGGTGGGGCTAGGGGAGAGACCCGGCCCCAAACATTGGTGGAGCTGGGCCCCCGGGCCCTGAATATTGCTGAAGCCTGGGCACCATGGGCCCATATAACTCGCTGCCCTCAGTAGGAGTTAGTACCTGTAGTTTAGAGTAGTGTTAGTTTAGCAGGATAGAGCTTGGTGTGCTAATGTTCATGCACCTGAATGGAATACAGATCTACACCCACATCTTGAAGAACAGTTACAGCACAAATAAATAATTGGGTTTTTTTTATATCCACACTTTCCGGTGCGTGACTCATTCCCCGCTGTGTCTGAATCAATGTTTTGTTGTTGTTGTTGTTTTTTTTACTAAGAAGGGTTTCCAGATCAGTTTGAAGTCCTGGAGTTTCTTACATGATTTTGTGGGTTATAGTCTCCAGGGAGCAGTTCGCACAACTTGATGGATAGAAGTGGAGTTTATATACTAGAAAGGGTGGGGGGCTGGCAGGGGGAGTGCCAAGTGAAATGCTCTTTGGATCTCTTTTTCTTAGTAAAGAAAGAAGTTAAAGTAGTTATAAAAAAGACAGCTTTTTTGATTAGATAATCATTAGGTACGACATTCATAAGGTTCACTGTAGCTTTTATCTTGTTACTGATGAGACATTTCATTATATGATTTCAGTGTGTCACTGTTACCTCTTGCATTTCAAAGTACTAGGTAGGCATTTTTGTTAGCACACTATACACATTTTCTGACAGCTTACAAAGTTAGTTTCACTACCCTTATTATTTTATTTCCAGGGTATTATTTATGAGTTACAAGATAAGCATTTTCAATGCACACTTAAATGATTCACTATAGCATATTGTATAATTTCAAAATTATGCTATATTTAGTAGTAGTTCAACATATGCTTGTTTGATCATTCAGAAAACAATCATTTCTGGGGTTTGGCTACAGCATTCCTAAGCAATATACTGTACAGTAACTCTTTGCTTAACATTGTAGTTATGGTCTTGAAAAATGTGACTTTAAGTGAAACAATGTTAAGCGAATCCAATTTCTCCATAAGAATTAATGTAAATGGGAGGGTTAGGTTCCAGGGATTTTTTTTTTTTTTTTGCCAGACAACAGACATTATATACATATGCAGTATATGTTTTAAACAAGTTCTAATCCGAGGATTGTCTGGGGACCTGTTCATGAGCTCCCTGAGATTCTCCTAAAGCAACCCTGCTGATATCAGGTGGAATATTTCCCAGGGAATGCCTTGCTGCTAAATGATGAACTAGCACTTGGTTGAACCCTCAAGGGTTAACATGTTGTTGTTAATGTAGCCTCACACTCCACAGGCAGCACCGAAGGAGGCAGGAGGGAAGAGACACAACAGTCGCATGGCAGTGGCTGCAAACACTTCCCTGTGGCAACTGAATGTGATTATGAACCCACGCTATCCCACTGACACACACTGCTCCCTCCTCCAGATGCTGCATGCACAGCTGTACAGGTACCGACTTTCCAAAGTGCCAGGGGGTGCTCAACCCCCCTCCCAGCTCTGCCCTAGGCCCTCCACCACTCCACCCCTCCCCCTGAGCGCACCGAGTCCTCGCTCCTCCCCTCTCCCCCCAGCCTCCTGAATGCCGTGAAACAGCTGATTGCTGTGGGCAGGGGGAGGCTGCGCACTTCCCACCTGCAGCAATCAGCTGTTTTGCAGCATTCAGGGGGCTCGGGGAGGGGGCAGCGGGAAGGCTGTGTGCCGCATCCTCACTCTTCTCCCTTCCCCCTGAAGCAGGAGGTGCAGGGAGGGATGGGGGAGTTACTGAATTGTGGCGCCTGCCAGCAGGAGGGGGGCACTGGAGGAGTGTGGAGGGAAGCTGATAGGGGGCTGCCAACCCACCCTGGCTCCAAGCCCCCCACCCACTAGCAAACTTTAAACAAGTATGTTCTCTAATAGATCAGTAATGTAACAATGAAGCAACGTTAACTGGGACAACATTTAATCTCTCTCTATCCAGATACTTCCCAGCTAGTGATAGATTTAAGGCAACCTACTATTTCATGTGTCATCCTATGAAAGAGAAATAAGCTTCTGTGCTAAAGAATTTTTTTTTTATCACTGTAATTAAGGCACATTGGGCAAGTATGAGTGCAGTTTGACTGTATTGCTTTAGAGAATGCATGGGTGGGGCACATGTGAACAAGCTCACTTGGAACCCAGTCCTCCAAAGTTCTGAATTCCCGTGAGAGGTGTTGTGCATTCCCAATAATAATTGAAGCCAAAGCGACTGGAGCATAATTAATTCCTCTCTGCAGAAACTTAGCGCTTTATAGTGTGGAGCCTTGGTTTGCTATTTCTTTTATGAGTCTCTGTGTGAAAATGCATCCTCAGCTGAAACCCATATAAAGTTCCAGAGTTCTAACGTGTGATTCAGAGAGAAGCCAGAAATAGACTTGTGGTGGTGTGGTCTTTGCAATTTCTCAGGTTAAGCTCCAGTAATAACTTTTTTTCAACACAGAACTTACAAAACATAGACTTGAACAACCCCAGCAGAAACAAGCTGTATATAAAAGCTTCATATAAATCTTAGACTGGTTTAACAGGAGCACAAATATGAACTTTGAGGAAAGAGGGACAAGCAGTTGAAAATAGATCAATCTATCCATCCCAGGGTAGTTGGCCCCTGAGGGGCTCAGCCAGTTGCCCTACCTGTGATGGATTCTGCTGAAAACCCAGATCCACCTGTGGATAGTTAATTACTTAACTGGGGTGCTACTAGGGACTGGCTCAGCAAAGAGCGATGCACTGTTGGGGGAAGAGTGGCAGCTGTCTGAACACCCAGCAGGGGCCCAAGACCCAAGCCTCAAGCAGGGAATTCAGCCTGAGGCTGTTCCGTGGGTAGAGGGGCAAGACATAAGATTGATTAAACCAGAGGCCGAGAGTTTCTAGTGGAGTAGCTGGCTAAAGCTTTTGTTTGTTTTCATATTGTTAAATAAGTGAAACCCTCCAAAGAGGGTGCACTTTAATACTAGAAAGGGCTGCTTGGACTTGTTTATATCCCTGGTGAGGGGAAACTGAGGCTGGAGCACACTTGCGGCACCACACCTAACTGCTGGGCGGCATGCTAGTGTGACCTCCATGCCATTAAACCATGCAAATTATATAAGGAACTGGGCATTTTGGATCTGTTGACATCATATGTTTCTTATTACTTCACTTCATGATTAGACCTTTGTAAATGGGTTAAATGAGTTCTTATTCTATCTCAACTTCTCTTTGCATGTTAGTTTGATTCAAATATCAGTTGTATTCTTTCTGAAATAAAAACATTAAGGTTATTTTTTTACCTAATGCTATTGTGTAATTGCCTATGCAAGAATATACTATCATTTTGTTTTACAGTGCATGTAGCAAGGACTTAAAATGTAAATATGTGGTGTTAGGTATTCTTTAAGTGCACTGTTTAATTATTCGCTTAGACCTTAATGATTAGTAATGTCAAAAGTAATGTTTTTACAGTATTTGTGGTTTTAGATAAGCTTGTAACGACTTTCATTCTGAGTTAATATAACTAATGCAATATTCATGTGGGACGACGCCAGACTATCGATCATATTAAAATCTAACCTGTGTAACAATGGACAAATAAGTGACTTTATGTGCAAAACCTACCTTGTGTTCCTGTGTTTCTTTGAACTACTCTGTTTATTATTTGTGTTCTAGAGAGTCCACTGCAAGGGTGTATCTAAAATGTATTATTCTCAAATAAATATTGTACATTCTGCCCATTGTTTCACAAACAGAATATAATTTCATGAATCTAGGAAAACAAAATGGTTCTTTTTCAGAAAGGAAAAAATTCAGTTCTATAGTTTTCTTTTGGGAAACTGAAGTTTCCCATAGTTGGAATGCTACTTTTTTGCTAGTAGTTTTCATGTCATTAAATTGCTCTTGTTATTTAGCAGTGCTCATGTTGCAAAGCAAACCCCAATCAGCGGGATGATTACCTCTACAACAATTTCTATTAAACTTAGTATAGTAGCAATGGCCTCTTGTCATGCTCCCCTGCTGTTACAGAATTCCTATTTAATGAGACTTATGGGGAAAAAATCAAGTCTGATAAAAGATGCCACATACAGTAAGCTACACTGTTGAATTTTTAAATGAATATGCATATTAAGGACCACATACTCTATAAAAAATTGACTGTGTTGAAAGCCAGGTTTTGGTTTTGTCCATGATTAATTCTGTAGAATATGTTCATATATTCTAATCATGGATGCAAACAGTAAATTCTGGCTAATCTTTGTTTCTGAAATGCAAGGCAGTGAGATGGAGAAATTTTCTTAATTCTAGAAGTGCTAATACTGTTTTGGGGCATAATTTGTACTGTACATCCTTTATCTTTTTCAAACAACTTTACATGTGCATATGCTATTTGAGCTGTAGATACCTGTGATACTGCTGACTACTCCTATGCCTTAACCAAGGTCACCAATTTTATGCACAGTATGTCTAGGGTTTTGTTAGAATCAAGAAAACCGAGATCTGTATGTTACTATATATAAATGCTCAGCCTTCAGATTTCAGTTTATTCTGTAAAATGAAAAGTTTTGTTTTGTTTAAAAAAGACAGTTTTAAATATAACTTCATAGTGACATTTGGGGCCCAAGACTGAATTTGCTGGTGCATTTGTTAAAATACAAGATAAAAAAACTAATGTTTTCATGTTTTTAACGAATAAATGTTTCATTAAATTTAACAATACAGTTCTCAGTCTGTAGGATTCCATGATTAGAAGAAGACTGCAAATATGTCATTGTGGTGTGTGCATGGATATAAGTGCTACCTAGCGGCTATTCTGTGAGGTTTTGGTGACATTAATTGGATGTTACTTTATGTTTATGACTATGCTGTCAGCTCAAAGGAATGAGGTTAGATGGTAAGCTTAGTAATAGAGATTCATTAAAAATTGTATCTATCTAGTATCACTTTTCTTTTAAAAGAATACTGCTCTTACTTTCAGGCAAAACAGACACTTTGGAAAATTGTAGAATTCTATCAAATGTGTACAGTTAAAATGCATATTTGTATTTTAGTCTCTATTAATGAAGGTAGTGGGTTGTAAATGTGTAACCAGTTATGACATAAATAAGTAGGAAGTCCAGCTAAGGTTTGGAAGCAGTGTCTTGTTTCTAGTTATTTTATCACTGCAATGTGGTGGGACCAAGGGTGTGCACAGAGAGGGAGACACAAGCAGGGGTACCGCCCCCGTAAAAATCTCTGTGTTCCTGCAGCTGGTGAGGGAGGAAGCAACAGGGCAGCAGGCTGCTGGCTGAGTTACTCCTTCTCCCCCCACGCTCACCTACAGATGCAGCCTGCTGCTTCTCCTTCCTTGTGGTTGGAGTCCCACATTGCCTCTGCCTCCAGCCCCTGGCTCACCTCATGGGTGCCTGCAAAGCATACAGCAATGTAGGGACTCCAGGAGCAGGGAAGGAGAAGCAGCAGGCTTAAGCTGTAGAGGTCAGGGGAGGACCCCGCAGCCAGCCACTCTGCTGCTTCCTCCTGCTCAGGTTCCAGGGACATGGAGACTGCAGATGCCGGGGGGGCCTCTGTCTCCTCGCAGCTGTGCGTCCCCACCAGAGGCACCCCGAGAAAGGTTGGAGGATCACGGAAACCTATCATTTGTATGTGTCTAAATTTGAATACTTTTGGAGGGGAACATTAAATTCCTTTGCACACTTCTAGAGAGAGTGGGACCTTATCTTTTTCAGGGACTTGGAAATCTTCCCATCTTATCAACATGTTACTAGACTTTTAGTTTGCCAAAAATTCAGGTAGCCAACTGGCTGTCAAGCTGATTGTGGTTATCCAATCAAAACAATTGTTTTTTTCTTATTTAAATTTTGACAGTTGTCATGTTTCATCAGTCACATCAGATTGCTAGGCTTGGTTCCCCTGTCTCTGACAGATTGTAAGTCAAGAGCACCTCTATGGAAGTCAAAGGAGTTATACCAGTGTAAAATTGATGTAAAGGAGAGGAGAATTAGGCCTTGTTGGTTTACTTTTGCATGCCGATGAAACATAAATAATGCAGTATGACACAGCAATCGTATTTCAAAAGTTTTCATAATTTTAAATATTATAGCTCCAATTATTGAAAATACCCATGGCCCTCTTGGATATTCCCTGGAAGGGTGCAGAAGCTAGTTCGAAATCAGGTTTCCAAGGACAGTGAAATAGTACTGAAAAGCAACATCCCCTCTCTGACTTTCTAAACCCTGTAACACTGTCCTGGTGCACCATCAAGGAGAGGAGAGCTTAAGTAAGTGAATTTCTTGCCTCCGCCACTCCTAGAATATATATGCCAGAGCTGATTATGTTCACTGGATCTTCACAGTCCGCTGGAGCTTCAACAGCCCTTAGGCTTGAATAGCTTCCCTGCATGACCCCTTAATGGGTTGATGACTGACACTTATTTGAAAATTAGGTGAGAAACAGAGGAACTTTCTGCCTTCCCACTGGATTTTTGTTGGTGGTACTAAGGAGTGGACAGTTACATCCTGTTGCTACAGCTCTCTGCTGGTGTGCTGGGGTTTGGGGCTACATAAGAATGGCCATACTGGGTCAGACTAAATGTCCATCTAGCCCAGTATCCTGTCTTCCAACAGTGACCAATGCCAGGTACCCCAGAGGGAATGAATAGAACAGGTAATCATCAAGTGATCCATTCCCTGTCACCCGTTCCCAGCTTCTGGCAAACAGAGACTAGGGACACCATCCCTGCCCATCCTGGCTAACAGCCATTGATGGACCTATCCTCCATGAATTTATCTACCATAGTTCTTTTTTGAACCCTGTTATAGTCTTGGCCTTCACAACATCCTCTGACAAGGAGTTCCACAGGTTTACTGTGTGTTGTGTGGAAAAAATACTAACTTTTTTTGTTTTAAACCTGCAGCCTATTAATTTCATTTGGTGACTCCTAGTTATTGTGTTATGAGAAAGAATAAATAACACTTCCTTATTTACATTCTCCACACCAGTCATCATTGTATAGACTTTGATTGATATAGACATCCCCCATGACCACCAATATCACAAGCTGTCTGACCATTTACCTGTCTATCTAGTTTTCATACAACACCTACCACCCTTGTATTTAAGCACCAAGGGTGTGATCATGATAGGCTGATTTTTATCTCTATTTTGAAGCTCAGTCAAGACAAAGTGAGTTATGCTGTGTGATATTTCTACTTTTCTTTACTCGTGATCTGACATTGATGGTGTTCCCTGGATGCCATCCCTATAAGCTTGTTTGTCTTGTCTTAGATCAATACTTAAGTATTCCTTAAACTTTGTTATAGGTAATCAACATATTATCTTAGGAACACTGTAAATACTGAGAGAGAACATTCTTTGTGTGGGGTTTTTTTTGTTTTGTTTTTTAAAGTTGATAGCTACAGACATTATGCCATATATGGTTTATTATGATGTCTGAAGAATTATTCTAGCCCTAATCTTAATTGATTGTGGAAGCATACACTCTTGTAACAATGAGCAGCCTCCTTCCAGGCCTTATAAGCTTTCAGAACATCTGAGGTATTCTTTCTTCTGTTAATCAACAAGAATCAAATAAAATCAAAAGTGATTAGTATTAAATAACTAACATCATAGTCTCTCTATTTTCTATATTTGGTGATAGTAACAGAGTATTTGCTCACTATTATCTACATTTACCATATAGATCCTAGGCCTCTGAAGCCAATGGCAAAACAGGGTCTGACCCACACAAGTGTTCTTAGATTATGAATTTTTCCCTATGAGTCCTGATCCCAAGCCCATTGGAATCAATGGGAGTCTTTCCATTCATATCAACAGGTTTGGAATCAGGCCCTCGGACACCAGTGTGTGGGAATAGTTAGTAAGTACTAACCACACTATAATATTTGAAAAGACTAAACCTTTTATCATTTCTGTTACTCTCCTCTGGACTCTCTCCAGTTTGTCCACAACTTTCCTAAAGTGTGGTGCCCAGAACTGAACACAATACTGCTGCTGAGTGCCAAGTATAGCAGGACAATTATCTTCCAGGTCTTACATACAACACCCTTGTTAATACACTCCAGGATATTAACCTTATTTGCAGCTGCATCACATTGTTGATTCATACTGAGTTTGTGATACTCTATAACCCCCAGATCCTTTTCAACAGTACTACCAGTTATTCCTCATTTTGTAGTTGTGCTTTTGACTTTTCCTTCATAAATATAATACTTTGTACTTGTCTTTATTGAATTTCATCCTGTTGGTTTCAGACCAATTCTCCAATTTGTCCAAGTTATTTTGAATTCTAATCCTGTCCTCCAAAATGTTTGTATCCCCGTCCAGCCTGGTGTCATCCACAAATTTTGTGAGCATACTTTCCACTCCATTATCCAAGTAATTAATGAAAATATTGAATTGTACCAGAACCAGGACAGAGCCCTGAGGGACACTACTAGACACACAATCTGAGTTTGACAGTGAACCATTGATAATTACTCTTTAATTACAGTCTTTCAACCATTTGTGCACCCACCTTATAGTAATTTTATCTAGGCCACATGTCCCTAGTTTTAACTAAGAGAATGTCACTTGGAATGACATGAAAAGTCTTGCTATCAAGATATATCATGTCTACAGCTTTACCCCTCATCCACCTGGCCAGTTACCCTGCTAAAGAAAGAAATTAGGTTGGTTTGACATAATTTATTCTTGACAAATCCATGCTGACTATCCTTATAACCCTATAATCCTCTTTGTTCTTACAAACTGATTATTTAATATTTTTTCCAGTATCTTTCCAGATATCAAAGTTAGGCTGACTGGTCTAGAATTCCCTGAGTCCTCCTTGTTCCCCTTTTCAAAAATAGGTGTTGCCCTTCTTCAGTCCTCTGGGACCTCACCCATCCTCCATGAGTTCTCGAAGTTAATCACTAGTTCTGAGATTGCTTCATCTACTTCCTTAAGTATCCTAGGATTAATTTTGTCAGTTATGAATACATCTAACTTATCTAAATATTCTTTAATCTGTCCTCTCTCTATTTTGATTTATGTTCCTTCACCCTTGTTATTAATATTAATTGTGTTGAGTATGTTGTCACCATTAACCTTTTTAGAGAAGACTGAAGCAAAATAGGCATTAAACGCCTCCTCCATCTTGACGTCTTCATTATTAACTTTCCTTGCTAAGTATAGGACCTACACTTTCCTTTGTATTTCTCTTTCTCCTAATATATTTATAGAACCATTTCTTATTGCTTTTTATGTTCCTTGCAAGGTGTAACTAATCCTTTTTTGATTGTTCAGGTTATTAAAGAGCTCCTGATGAAACTGTATTGGTCTATTTCTATTCTTCCTATCTTTCCTTAGCACCAGGATAGGTTGCTATTGTGCCTTTAATATTGTGTGTCTGAGAAACTGCCAACTCTGCTAAACTCCTTTTTCTCTTAGATTTTCGTCCCCTGGGACTTTACCTAAAAGTTATAAATTTATCTGTGTTTTTTGTTTGTTTGTTTCCGCAATTCATTGTCTTTATTCTGCTGCTCTCACTCCTTCCATTCCGTACAATCATGACATCTATCATTTATGATCATTTTCATCCAAATTCCCTTCTACCTTCAGATTTGCAATCATTTCCTTTCTGTTAGTCAGAATCAAGTCTAAAATGGCTGTTTCCCTGATTATTACTTCCATTTTTTGAAACTAAACATTGTCCCAAATGCATTCCAAGAACTTATTGGACATATTGTGTCTTGCTATATTACTATTCCATCAGATGTCTCAGTAGTTAAATCCTCCATTACTACCAGGTCTTGTGTTTTGGATATTTCTCTTCTTTGTCCCAGAAATGTCTCATCCTCCACCTTCTCTGATTTGATGGTGTTTAGAAACCCCCTCTCATGATGGCACCTCTGTTTTCCTCCCTTATCTTCACCCAGACATGTTCTTAGGTCCAGAAGGCAGTGAGAGGCAGACCAGTTGAAAAAGCATATATATTCTTGATGTATCATGCAATACTTTCTCCCTTTTTAACTATCTGTCCTGCCTGAATAATCTGTATCCCTCTCTACCAATATTCAAGTAATGAGATTTATCCCACCAAGTCTCTGTGATGCCAATTAAGTCATGTATGAGAGAGAGAGACTGCTCACCATCTTAATTGTTTGTCTGTATTTCAACATATGTGACAGGCTTTAAAAAAGTATTTAAAGGAAAGTATTTGAAGTATTGTTTTTTCTAGTTTGGAGTATACTTAACAAGACACTGTATGTGTCAGGACAAAATAATACTGAACAATAAAATGCAGTTTGCTGTGAAATTGCATTTGTGTTAAACCATATATACTGACTTCAAAGGCAATGGCTGTCCTTCTGAAGGTATATCTCTCGTCCTATGGTTCTTATTCACAGAGCTGAAGTGTCTATAATAATGATATCAAAGGAAAATTCTTGGCTTAGTACATTAAAAATGAATGATCCCTGGATTGTTGTCTGTTTTTTAAAGAAAGAGCAACTTTGCTTTAAAAAAACAAAATATTAATTACTTGTGATCCACTAAAAATAAAATAGAGAAATATAATAGCTGCAAATATTACATCAACCTGTTTTGAAATTTTATCGGTCCACAATAATAAACAAAGTTGCAGTAAAAAATAATGTGGCACTCTTCAAATAAATTAAATTGTTGTTATAGCCAGATGAACATTTCAAACTCACTCTTGGCTTTGAAGAATCTTTTGTGTATAGTAAACAAACCCCGTAGAGTGTTTGCAATTCTGAATGCAAAGCACTAAATCACCATTTCTGAAACCTGGCAGGGACATCACTCTGTTTCACAAAAACTTCTTGGAAATGTATGCCATAACCAACACTGTACCTTACTCCTTTCATGAAACGAAACAACAGCCATCAAGAAGTCTTCAAAACCAAGAGTGGATTATCAACTAGCAAAGAGGAAAAAAATAGTAAGAGAATGCTTGATAAATCCAGAAGAGAGAGAGGGAGAGCCAAAGGGTGGTAGAAGAGAGATTTAAAAGGTAATAGACTGGATTTTTTTTTTCATGTACTACATCAACTCTGTATGTGCATATACAAGCAACATAGCTAATACTTTTGTAAATAAGGGATGCAATAATAGGTCTGACAGTATTATTATAGCCCCATTTACAACCACATTCTAGCACAGGGGTCAGCAACCTCTGGCACGCGGCTCACCAGGGTAAGCACTCTGGTGGGCCGGGCCAGTTTGTTTACCTGCCGCGTCTGCAGGTTCGGCCAATCGTGGATCCCCCTGGCTGCGGTTCGCCGTCCCAGGCCAATGGGGGCTGTGGAAAGCATTGCAGGCCGAGGGATGTGCTGGCCATGGCTTCCCGCAGCCCCCATTGGCCTGGAGCAGCAAACCGCGGCCAGTGGGAGCTGCGGTCGGCCTGACCTGCGGACGCAGCAGGTAATCAAAGTGGCCTGGCAAGCCGTGTGCCAGAGCATGCCAACCCCTGTTCTAGCACATATGTGCATATTAAGCATTTTTTTAAAAGCTGAAGGTTGTGCATCAATATAGGGGCATGGTATAGAGTCATGGTAACCAGGCTCACCTCTCATGGGACTGTCAGCCCTTGTGCACAAGGTAGGCTACTTCTCCACAACTCTGAAGAAGGCCAAAATGGTAATGGAACAATTAGCCAGCTGCAGACCTGGTGTAAATAGTCTAACCTCCATTGTAGGCAGTGGAGTTACTACTCTGCTGAATCTGGGCCACAGTCTTCAATATCAGTAATTCAAGGCAAGTGTATTAAAAGGATTAACATTCTATCTTCTTTACGTGTGTGTGTGTGTGTGTGGTTCTGCATATGTGTTAAGTGGTTTTTGGAGTGCTTCAAGTTTAGAATTCCCAGCTTGATACATTTAGTACCCCAAAATATGGACACAGTTTTTATTAAAATATTAATGAATTAAAATGATTATAAGATAAATGGTAACATTAATCTTTCTGAAATACACTGATAATTTGTTATTTTTGATAGTTGGGAAGTTCTGGTTCAAAATATCACCATGACTCTGACCACTGAGAATACAGTATTTCTTAATGAAACTTAATAATTATTGAGAACCTTCCTATGTCCTTGGCTCTTTTGACACTGCCAGTCAAAATTTGTCCTCCCTGTGGACACCTCTTGTGAGCTTTTCAGATTCAGAACAATTTATAATGAGTAAATCAAACAATCCTCTAACATGTTAATAGCTTTAATTTCCTCTTTCTCCTCAAGGTCCAAAGATTTAATTGCTGTGTTGAGAATATAAAAATGAATATTATAAATTGGAATCTGTCAGATGGTCAGAAGGAAAAAAGTGCTGATATAAGAAACAATGAATGGTACATAAAAATGAAAGACTTCTGGCTACTGTTCATGCCATGCATACGGAATAACTTCTTGTGTTGCACTATGACAGTAAATACCATTTATTTTAATGAAATATATACATTTATATCATTATAAATTTATTTGTATGCTGTAAAAGCATTTCTGGAATCAGACCTTTATTATAAGCCAATTGGGGTATGTACAAGGAGCACTGCTGACCCAAAGGGAAATAAGTAATTAATGAAATTGTGTCCTGGCGGAATGTGGCCTTTAGTTACTGGTTATAATATCTCATAAGGAAAATAAAACTGGCCTATAAAAGCCAGTAATTTATGAGACTATTTTGGGTACTTTTATATAAATTACAGGTTATATTGTATGCATTTATAAGGCATTCATCATCACAGTATTTAGCCATATACTTATAGTATTACATACTATATATGTTGGAATGAAAATACTTCAAAGGTAACTCTGAGATACAAGATGTCTAGGGAATTCAATAACAAGTGATAGCATGGAAGCCTTGGTAATGAATTTTCAGTATATCTATTTTAGAACAGTTGAATTTGTTTATAGACCTATTGGCAATATTTTTGTGATTCATATTTGATGTACAATCTTTGTATGTGTATGATAGTCCTATTCATTTTTAAAATGTGAATCTTAAGCATTAAAACAAAAAGACTCAAATTTTCAGTGCATATGTGTAGTATAGCACTTGACAAGATATGGCTCAAAATGTGTTCTCAATTTAAAGAGATATAGTTTACCTGAACATATGTTAGATTAATAATATGGCCTACAGTATAATATGGCCTAGAGTAAAGTCAGAAGAGGAGTCCCCATTATAGTAAGAATGTGTGTTTCAAATCTTGACACTGTCAAGCTCAAACTATATAAAAAAAAGAAGGTGGATGCATGTTCAGTTAATATTTGATATTGTAAAATTAACATCAATATCTGAAAGGTACTGCAAGCCTAGTATTTTTTTTTGTCCCATAACGATAATGTCAAACATAGTATGGTGTCATACAATCCTCTTGTTGCATTATGGAGAATAGATCTGAATCAGTAATATTCCAAGACTTACTCTCCTGCCTAAGGCCATTATCAGGAAAGTCGTTTATTAGCACAGTGCTTATTATAAGATATGTTTAACTGGATTGCAGTTAAAGTAATGAAAATGTGTTCAAGGTAAATCAAAATGAGCCGTTCATATTTTAGATAATAAAATCCTTCTTCAGTAAGTTTGTTTATATTTACAAATGATTTTTTTACTATTGTTGTAAAATTAATTTGTTTTGATTTTCAACATGGATCCTCAGCATCCCATTTTGCTGACTCAAAGCAATCTTGCTTCCTACATCTGCAATAAGCAATTAGAGCTTTTATACCAAATATGCCTGAAGGCTTGGAAAAAAAAAACATGGGATAATAAAACAAAGGCTGCTTCTAGCATGGCAGAGAGAACTACTATTTAAATGACTCTTAAATTTTAACTTGGTATGATTTACAAACATGGCTTATTTCTCTAAAGCTAGAAGTGAATGAATCTGACTTCAGTAAGAAAGAAAATCATTGATTTTAAATGCATGGCATTATATTTGTCTCTATATGTATCAGTTAAGTTCCATAAAGTTAAAGGTTTGCAGTAAGCAAATTTGAGGCCTGCTCCTGTAATCATTACTCCTATAAACATCCACTGATGTCAGTGGGAATTGCACAAATGTGAGACTCTCAGACTGGATTCTCTATTTAAAAATAAAAAGATTAGAATTCTGATTTAAATGTTAACACTAATAATTAAAGTAAATAAAATTAATCAACTTTACACTAGATGAAAACTGACTTCTTGCCTTTTATAGATTTTTAAGCCCAGAATGAACCATTAGATCACTCAGTCTTATCTCCTGTATAACACAGGCCATATAATTTCACCCCATTACCCCTGCATTGAGCCCAATAACTTGTTTGACTAAGCATACCTTTTACAGAGGCGCATCTGGTGTTGATTTTTATTGCATCTGGGGATGGAGAATGCACCACCACATCCCTTTGTAGTTTGTTGCAATGGTTAATCACTCTCACTGATGAAAATATGCCTTATTTTGAATGTGAATTTGTCTGGCTTTACCTTTTAGACATGGGTTCTTGTTATGCTTTTCTCTGCAAAGTTGAAGAGACCTTTAGTCCCAGGGCCTGATTTACACCCCTATGCAACCCTAGGCACAGCATCATCAGTACTCCCCCCGCCTATAGCTGACTTTTGTGTTTTCTGCAAAAAATGAAAATTTTAACCCACTTTTAACTTTTAGGCACCTCTAGTCATGTGCCTACTGTGCCTAATTGGAAATCCGGCCCTGTTTAGTACCAGCATTTTTTCTCCATAAAAGGTACTTTTTACATTGTACTGAAGTTGCCTCTCAAGTTTCTTTTTGATAAGTTAAACAGATGGAGCTATTTAAAATTCTCTCATTGTAAAGCATATCTTCCGGCCCTCAGGTAATTTTTGTGGTTCTTTTCTCGGCTGTCTCTTATTTTTCAACATCTTTTATTTAAAAAATATGAACACCAGAACTGTAACAGAGCATTCTAGTATTGGTCTCACCTATTCCATAAACAAAGGTAAAATCACCTGTCTGCTCCTACTCCCCTGTTTACACATTAAAGGATCACATTAACCTTCTGTGTCACATCATAGCACTGGTTGCATATATTGAGTTGCCTTTCCACTATGACCCCTAAGTCCTTGTTTGAATCACTGATGTCTAAGACACAGTCCCTCATTCTGTAGGTAAGGCCTACATTCTTTGTTCTTAGATATGACTTTCTTTGCTGTATTAAAATTCATTTTTTTTAAAGGCGGGAAAGGACTTTTGTGATCACCTAGTCAGACTACATAATACATTAAAATGCATTGTATTTGAATGGACCAAGTTAGCCAAGCCATTTCTGAATGGCTTCCTGCAAAGTGGTTGTCTCTGAATTATCTAATGTCTTCATGTGCTAAGATATTTTGCAACAGTCCATTTCAATACTTTACATAGCCTAACCCATCATGTATTGTATTCCCTTAAGAGAGTAGTATTTTTGTAGCAAATATGTCTACAGTTGTTTTTTAAGGGAAGTCTGACATCTGTCTTTTCAAAGAAACCATTAAGTCAACATTCCCATTGTTATTCTCGCACTAACCTTTTATATTTCTATTAGTGCTTTTAACCATTAATGGAAGAAGGATCAAATTCCTTGAGCTACCTTCTTTTAATGAGGTCTGAAATGAAGACAGACAAGAATTAGGGCTTTAAGTGTCAAATCTTTAGAGAAGTTGTTGCTCAAGGCATACCAGAAATGTCAGTCATAAAATATTGAGTAGTTTGAAGAGCCATACAATTTGTATCTTCACCTTAATTTTTTTAAAAAATCTGTAAGCTTGCTATATGCAAATATTTCTCCCCAAGATCAAATTCAATAAATGTAAGTGCAAATTACTGCACTTAGGAAGAAAAACAAATGGAAAATGGGGAATAATTGGCTAGGCAGTCAGTAGCACTGCATAAGAAGTTCTGGGGGAGTTAGGGTCCTGGGTAAATCAGAATTTTTATTTTATGTTTTTTAAAGAAAAATAAGAGTGTAATGGCAAAGTACTGAATTTCATAGCATTTGCAGAAAATTATTTTTTCAATTAAAGTTAATACTTTTGAAAGACTCAATGATTTTCACAACTAACATTAATCAATTGTAAGGACTGAATGAATTTCATGAGTAAATTTAGTCAATCTCTAGGAAAAAAGTATTTTAAAATCTATAGTATGGGGGCATTTTCACAATATCTGTGTTCTCTGCGGAATCATGATTTACACAGAGCCTTAGTTATAGTGGATCACAAGCTCTTGCAAGTGATGCACTGGCAAAAAAGTCTAATATTCTGGTATATATTATCAGAAGTGTCATATATAAGACATGGGAGGGAATTGTTCTGCTCTATTCTGCACTGGTCAGGCCTCAGATGGAGTATTGTGTTCAGTTTTGGGAGCCATGTTTCAAGAAAGATGTGAACAAATTGAAGAGAGTCCAGAGGAAACCAACAAAGATGATACAAGGTTTAAAAAACCTGACCTTTGAGGAAAGGTGGAAAAATATCTGGGCATGTTTAGTCTTGAAGAAATAACAATGCGGGATGGAAACCTGATCGCAGTCTTCAAATATGTTATGGGCTGTTGTAAAGAAGACAGTGATCAATTGTTTTGTATGTCCATTGAAGGAAGGACAAAAAAATGTGCAGCAGGGAAGATTTAGCCTAGATGTTAGGAAAAACTTCCTAACTATAAAGATAGTTTAATTACTGGAATAGGTCAGCAAAGGAGATTGTGGAATACCCATCATTGGATGTTTTAAAGACCAGGTTAGATCAACACCGGTCAGGGGTATGGTCTTGGTATCCTTGCCTCAGGGCAGAGGGATTAATTAGATTACCCCATAAGATTCCTTCCAGTCCTTCATTTCTATGGTTTTATTTGTGTGGTCCCATTGTGGAATCTTGAAAACATTTTAAGTTTGGCTTGATATGAAAAAATGTCTGCAACAGCAAAAAAATAAATGAAAAGGCAATAGTACTAATATTTCTCTAAAATTCAGGAATTT
Source organism: Mauremys mutica (assembly GCF_020497125.1). Classification (NCBI taxonomy): domain Eukaryota; kingdom Metazoa; phylum Chordata; order Testudines; family Geoemydidae; genus Mauremys; species Mauremys mutica. The sequence continues at coordinate 30,739,363 of NC_059080.1, read as the reverse complement.
TGGATTTTTTGTGTGTTTAGAAATTCATACAATATGCACAAATCTTGAAAAGCTAAAAGCATCAAGCTAGAGTAAATACTTTTATTTTCATCTGTTGAACATTTTAAGGACTGTTAACTTCGCTGCAAGTTTAAATTTAAGTCTTAAAGATCACATCACTGAGATCATACATTATGTGAAATTATAGTGTAGGTAGACTTGGAAGAAAAATAGGACAATAGCAAAACTGCTTCAGTATGAGACATGAGGAATTTATCTATGCAATATAAGGATGAGCACTGAATTTATGAAGATAGCTAGCCATGCACACACGTTTTTCAATAAATTGATCTCGCAGAACAGAGTAATAACTTGGTATCAATGAAAAATTTATCACTCTTTGAAATAGTCACTTGTTGTGGTGGTTACTATAATGCTAAAATGTTACTCTACATGCTCAGATATTTTAGCTTGTATGGCATCGTAATAGGATATTTTATCTCTGAAAAAGATTAGTACTATACATGTACATAGTAGATCCATTGGGGTCACTGAGAAATATAGCTCACTGGAGTGGTTCTAGTGCACAACTGTAATGTAATAAGTTTCAATGTGTTTTAATAAGTTCAAATGGGCATCCAAGCTTTTCCCAACTCTCCATTTGAATCTTAAGCACAGGATGTGAGGGAGCACAGTGATAGCACTGCTACCCAGGGGCTGAATTACCAGCCATAGAGTGGTTGTGAGAGTGTTCACCTCACTGTTTGGATTTTTATAAATCTGAGTTCTGTCTAGAATGGAGAACACTTCAGCTGGAGTTTGGAGGCTCCCATTTGAGCAGAGCAGGTATCCATAAGACCTTTCTCTTTTAAATGTAGTAAAAAAACTTCCCCTTAGCAGTGCTTGGAGAGAAGTGATCCTCTTTCTGTGTCTCTTCTCTTCCCCTGCTTGGCATTATCTCTCTTTCCCTATGTCTGCACCCCTAAATTGTACATAAATCCAAGGATGGCAATCTGGGTATGCAGAGCAGAATAGTCATCTTCCTGCTGCTCTGTTTAAATCTGCATGTCTGGTCAGGAACTTCGAGGTGAGGTGAAGTGAAGGAAGGACGTTTCTTCATCTCCTTTTTTCAAGATCTCCAAATTACCGTGTCCCACTTTCCTCAGAGTTCACAAAGGATGATGGGAGGCTTTACCACACTACATGCTCTGCTTTCCTCCTTACACCTTAAGCTACTGCTCTTTTTTATGGATTTTGGAGGATGTCCAAAATCTTATTAGAAATGAGTGTTGTAGAATAATTTTGGTCATCTGAGCTGTACTCCCTCTCTGCATTCCCCCTTGCAAGCAGTTTTGGATGAAGTGGGATTCAAAACAAGCAGGATTGATTTGAGCCCCTGGAGTTAGGTTTCATTGATATCTCTCATCCATTCAGAGATCACACCCATTAAAAAATATTTCAACTACCAAAAACAATTGGACTATATGATGAACTTAAAACACTATTTAGTTCTGTGGACATTCAAGGATGTTCCAGAACTACTTGTGTGTGTATTTTTAAATTTTCATAATTCTATGAGTACCAGAACACATTTTAAAGTCTATAACTAGTTTCTGCAACAAAGTAATAAAAAAAACCAAGAAACTGTAAGCCGACTCCTGCCTTCTGTTATCAATGGTCATAAGAACAGCTGGGTTAGCCCAACATTGCTTGAGAGTTTGAGGACCAGTGAGAGGCCTGTGATCATTGCCTGGCTAACAAAGTAGCTCTGTAATGTTGGGAGGTGACACTGCAATGTGATTGCTGGTTGCAGGTCCCATGAGGCCTTACATGAAGATAATTTCTCCTTGTTTAGAAGAAGTTTGACTGCTGTCCTTAATTTGATCCTGTAATGACCCTGACCACAGAAATATGAAGGAAGCCATGAAAGACATGCCATGCCACCACCATCGTCCCTAGGGCAAAGGGCCATTGACATGAGCAATTGCCCCAGGAAATCTGCCTGTTTGTAGTTAGTTTTATTTTTCTGTTGTGCTCCTTACTGGTTTCAAGTGGGTTGCTTCTTTTCAAAGTAAACCTCACTTAAAACCACAAAGCCTGTGAATCTCGAAGATCCCACTATTGTGATATTTCCACATCAAGAGTTTAGGATTGAGTTCATAATAAGAATCAGAAAACTCTGAGGATTATCAGCCACAAATCAAACCGTTTTTCATTGTAAGCCATGGGGCGGGGCAGGGCAGGGCAGGGCTGGAGGTATGCATGCAAGATAGGGATTGGCATGAAAGGAGGGTGTGTTAATTGTTTTGTCTCTTCTGGTTCCATGGGGCTGCTAGATGTCATGTTATCTAAACCTCATCACATCCTGAAAATTGTCATATATATATATATATATATATATATATTAAGTTGCTTTAAATGTTGTCAAAAAGAGAAAAACAATCTCTGGTGTCAACTACTGTAGCTAATTTGCCATGTTGTCAATTTAAAAGATGTTTATATGAAAAATGTATCTTGAATTTCTTCTTGTTCCATTTGCCTTTATTGCAAAGGTAAAATTACAGCTGCATTTAAATTTGAAAAGGAACCACAGAATAATATATAGCACATTGACTCAATTGTTTAATATGATGCCAATACACCAGTTACTTGAACAGGGATTTCACATTATAATGGTTGCATTATGAAAGCATTACAGTGCTTCTATAATGTGAAATTAGATGCTCAAGTTGCTTCAGTAGAAATCTATGTGGAGTCCAGTATAAAGTTATTATATTGCCATTACAGTGTCAAAGCAATAGGTAAACCGGTCCATGGAGACCCCATTATTATGTCATGATAGGAGATTATGACTTTGGGCTAAATGGTTTCAGATTAAGTCTACAGAGACTTAATTATATTGCTGCTGCTGTTTGAGAGGATTGTATAATGGTAAAACATTTTCAATATAATTCTGTGGAGGTTCAGTTGTAGTAAAAGAATAAAATGAAAAGATGGCAATGCAAGTTATAGAGTCAGAAAAAAAGTAGTAAAACTACATTCAGATATCATAAAGGCTGAGATACATAAATACACCACAGCAAGAAAATGCTGATTTGACAATCAGAATACCCTTGACTCTGTCTTCTTGTGATAACAATATGTACTGCAACACATAACGGTCCTCTTTGAGTTTGCTCCACAAATAATTTTTGACTGGGAAAACAGTTATTAAAAATATAAAACACATAATGTCTTCCCACAGATCCAGTTGCTCTATAAACCTCTTATTGTGGTATGATCTCTTTCTCAACTCTTTCTAAACTATTGTATTCAATAATTTGCAGTATCTAAGTTCTGAGGTAAGATTTTACACTGGGTCAGCAAGGTAGCTGTGACAGTCTTAAATTTGAATTTTTGTGTGTTTGTACGTTTATCTGAATATAATTAATATTTTAATGTAGTTTTTTATCTTAGTCAGGATAGAGAGCACATTAATCAATTTTTTGCCACAAAAGTAAAATTAATATTAATAACAGAAGAACACAATATTTGTCCACTAAGAGAGGGCAACACAAAGGCAAAATCAATTCCTACAAAAGTCCATGGTGTATCTTGCAAATGTCCATTTAGAATGTTTTTCAGGCTATGAAGATGTTATTCATTACTTTTTCATATAGCTGCAGTGTCTCCTTTAACTTGTTATAGAAAATCAATGGCTTTGAGTCAGAGAAAGGCCACCTCTCCTCCATAAATCAGGGGAGTGGATTTCATTGTGATAAATTAAATTTAATACAGAAACAATGAAAACAAAGCAAATTTCACTTTGCCATTTTATTAATAAGAAAACAATCTATTAACATTATTGAATAACATGCACTTGAGTTTGATAAAGGTCAAACAAAATTTCCTGCAAGAGGAAAACCAATGTGACAAAGAATTTAAATTGTCATCTTCTGTATACATTTTTTAAAAGCAGTTCTGTTTTCCTGAAAAAAAGGTGACTTTGAAATTGAAATTCTAAACTGTTTTTCATATGTATATACTAGACTTTAGTATATCTAGAAAAAACTTCTTTCAAGTCCTTCATCAACTAAAAAAGGAGGAAACTGAGATGAGCCACAATTAGTTTTACAAATGAAAGACTGAGAAAATTGGTTAGCATTAATAAAGCTGGGAATTGGAGAATAGTAAGGGGAATATATTATTCAATCTAAGCAAATATAGTGCTAATTCTATCTGTCTAATATAGCTATTTTGCTATTTCTGAAGTATCTATCTCTGTGGTATCTAGGTGACACATGTAAGAATTAGCAAACCTCATTAGACCATTGTGTAAAACCTTACTTAAAAATAAAGTAAGGTATTGTCTTTTTTGCTTGAAAAATAGTGAAGGACTTTTCAAATCAAGATTCTGATAGCAAAGTGCAATATTATGAGTTAGGAGACTAGTATAAGCTATTTACACATTATTTCATGGCAGTTTATACACTACCCACAAGAAAATTTGAAGAGCAAACTAACTTTTCTGACAATTGTATGTGAAATGTGCCCCCAAATTCCAACACTTGGTCCAACAGTGGAAATCATAGAAATGAAGGACTGGAAAGGATCTTGATAATATCTAGTCCAGTCCCCTGCACTGAGGCAGGACTAAATATTATTTAGACCATCTCTGACAGGTGTTTTGTCTAACCTGTTTTTTAAACCTCCAATGATGGAGATTGCCCAACCTCTCTAGGTAATTTTTCCCAGTGTTTAAATATCCTTACAGTTAAGAAGTTTATCCTAATGTCTTATCTAAATCTCCCTTGCTGCATTTAAGACCATTACTTCTTGTCCTGTCCTCAGTGGCTAAGGAAAACAATGTGTCACCTTCCTTTTTATAACAACCTTTATGTATTTAAGAACTGTTATCATGTCACCCCTCAGTCTCCGTTTCTCCTGATCAAACAAACCCATTTTTTTTCAATCTTTCCTGGTTGGTCATGCTTTCTAGACCTTTAAATTTTTCTCTCTCCTCTGGAATTTCTCCAATTTGTCCATATCTTTCCTGAAGTGTGGTTCAGAGAACTAGACAAAATACTCTTTTGAGGCCTTATCAGTGCTGTGTAGAGTGAAAGAATTACTTGTTGTGTCTTGCTTACATTTCTGCTAATACATCTCAGAATGATGTTCCTTCCCCCCCTCTTTTTTTTTGCAACAGCAGTACATTGTTGACTCATATTTAGTTTGTGATCCACTATAACCCCCACATCCTTCCTCAGTTGTCATATCCCATTTTGTATTTGTGTAATTGATTCTTCCTTCCTAAGTGTAATACTTTGCATTTGTCCGTATTGAATTTCATCCTACTTATTTCAGACCACTTCTCCAGTTTCTCAAGATAATTTTGAATTCCAATCCTGTCCTCCAGAATACTGGCAACTGGCAGCATGGCATCATCTGCAAACTCTATACATTCACTCTCTATGCCATTATCTAAATTATTTATGAAGTTATTGAATAAACCAGATGCAGAACAGATTCCTGAGGGAGCTGACTCAGTAATCCCTTCCAGCACAATTGTGATCCATTGATAACTATTTTCTGAGTATGATTTTCCAACCAGTTGTACATCCACCTTAGAGTAGGTTTTTCTAGGCTATATTTATGTAGTTTATTTGAGAAGGTCATGTGAAAACACATCAAAAGCTTTAGTAAAGCTGAGATATATCACAGCTACTGCTTCCCTCCAGCCACAAGGCTTCTTACCATGTCAAAGAAGGATATTAGGTTGGTTTGACATAATTTGTTCTTGACAAATCAATGCTGACTGTTACCACATTTTCTTCTTCTAGGTGCTTATAAATTGATTGATTATTGATTCTATTATCTTTCCATTATCTGAAATTAAACTGACTGGTCTATAATCACCTGGATCATCCTTATTCCATTTTTTTATAGATAGCTACTATATTTGGCTTTCTCCATTTCTCTGGGATCTTCTCCATGAGTTCTCAAAGCTAATCACTAATGGCTAAGTGATCCCTTCAGCTGGTTCCTTAAGTATTATGGGATGTATTTCATCAGGCCCTGTTGACTTGAAGACATCTAACTTGTCTTACTTAGCTTGCTCTTTTCCTATTTAGCCCAAGCTCCTACTCCATTTTCACTGATGTTCGCTTTGTTAGTCATCTAATCACTGCTAACTTGTTTGGTGAAAACTGAAACAAAAAAGGCATTTAACACTTTGGCCATTGCTGTATTTTCTGTTGTTGTCTTTCCCACCTCGTTGAGTAATGAGTGTGTCCTATCCTTGGTCTTCCTCTTGTTTGTATATATTCTTATTTAGCCAACTGGGGTTCTGAAAAAAAAATACCTAAAATAATGAGATACAGTTTTACACAAAACCAACACGAAGTCTGGTGGCACCTTAAAGATTTATTTGGGAATAAACTTTAGTGGGTAAAAAACCCACTTCTTCAGATGCATGTTAGTCTTTAAGGTGCCACCAGACTCCTCGTTGGTTTTGTGGATACAGACTAACATGGTTACCACTCTGATACTTAGTTTTACACAAATGTCTTAAGGACGTAGCCGATTAATTAATTTCAGATTAATCAGAGCATTCATAAAAATTATTTTGTTGCAAAAAAAAGTGCTTATGATTATTTTTTTATATATTAAACAGGCCTAAATGTTGGTGAAGCTAGGCCTCAGATGGCTCACCTTTGAATATTTCTTTAATGTAATGAATTTTCATGCTAAAATTAGATTGATGGCACTGGTTAATTAGCCACAGATTTCATAAGGGCCAGTTTCCAATGGTGTTTCCAATTATTTATACTTTGAATTAGGAGGGCACAACCTGGAATATTGTGGCTGATCTCCCCAACTTCCTACCATATCAAAGTTTTGGTGGGTGGATTTGAGGCCATAGGTGTGAATCGGTCCTTCTAGTTCAGGTACCGTGTCTGATCCAAAACCATAGACATCATTTGTAGATGTTTGGACTGCTAACCTCAGGAACTGAAGGATTAAGAGGAATTCCAGATTCAAGAAAATCCCACATCACTCCCTCCCCTCAAGTCTGCTCTCTCAATTCCTATCCTACATCTTCCCCCCTACCTGCCAAGAAAGGGGTACAGAAGAATCTTTATAGGTCACCCCAAATCCTGCACTCCACACTTTGCTTCCATATTCCTCCTCTTGCTGCCCTTTGAAAGTACCCCAGGGCTCCATCAATTGCTCTCAAAGTCTAGAAGTCTCATTTCCCTCAGTCTATGGCCACGCTAATCCCTGACTGCTCCTCAACTCCTCCCAGCACCTGCTCCCCAATCAACACAATTCCGAGTTCCTCCACAACTCCTCATTGACTGCACCTTCTGAATGTCCATCCTGTGACAGGGTCAGGCCAGATGGCTACAAGAGAGTGGTCTAAGGTAGATACATTAGCTCCAAGTTAAGAAGGTCCCTTTTCCCTGGGTAAGATAACAGGGACTATTCCAGAACACTCAGGAACTTTCTAGAACTAATTAAGGCAGACAGGCTAATTAGGATACCTGTAGCCAATTGGGAAGTTACTAGAATTAATTAAGGCTAATCAGGACACCTGGTATAAGAAGGCTCTCACGGAAGTTAGTGAGGTGTGTGTAAGGAGCTGGGAGTGAGAGCACGTGCTGCTGGAGGACTGAGGAGTACAAGCGTTAACAGACATCAGGAGGAAGGTCCTGTGGTGAGGACAAAGAAGGTGTTGGGAGGAGGCCAGGGGGAAGTAGCCCAGGAAATTTTAGCTGTTCCAGAAGGCACTCTAGCCAGCTGCAGTCCACAGAGCCCTGGGCTGGAACCCAGGGTAGAGGGTGGGCCCGGGTTCCCCCCAAAACATCCCAACTCCTGATGCAATACAGGAAGATCTCTGAGGCTAGCAAAATCTGCCAATAAGTGCAGGACCAACCAAGGTAGAGGAGGAACTTTATTACAATCCCTAAATATCTCCAGCTAACTTTCAACTCTCCTTAGTGACTGGCTCAAAGTCTTCTGGAGCAGCAGCTGACCCACACCTTCCATTGTCTTTTAGTGGTGGCTATTGCTATTTTGGAAACTCCCTTCCGTCCCCACTCCACCTGGAAATTTCAGGAGTTTCTCAGGGTTTTGCCCAATAAATAGATAAGGGTTTTCCTGGTGTCTGAGAAACCTTATCCACAAGGGACAGAGCATTCTGTTATCCTGCCTATAAAAGGCATAGCTGAGACAATCTGACTTCCCTTCTTCCCACCTTTTAACCTTGTTTGGTACATAGAAAATGAGCCTCATGGGTTTGGCAGTGGGTAAGCAGATAAATTAAGGGGTGGGGGAGGAGCCAGAACTGGAAATAAAATGTTCAAATGCTTTAATGCATATACCAAGAGACGATTTCTGCATCAAGCCAGGGAGTCTCCATAATGTCAATTAGGGACCTCGATGCAGATATAATTGACCAAAGAAAGCCTTGGCATATTATTGGGTCATTATAGAAAAACAATTGATAATAGGAGCAGCAGAAAAAAAACAATGCTTAAAGCTGCAGATATTCTTCTGCCAGTGCAAGAAAGATTCCAAAGAATAGAATACCAGGCATGTGAAACACAAGACCTGATACAACGTTGTCTACAAAGGAAAGCACCAACAATTATAAAGAAATAAGATGCAGCAGCTCTCCCAGGGTATGTCTACACTACGAAATTAGGTCGATTTTATAGAAGTAGATCTTTAGAAATCAATTTGATACAGTTGATTGTGTATGTGTCCCCACTAAGCGCATTAAGTTGGCAGAGTGCATCCTCAATACCGTATCGACTCATTGAGCGGTGCACTGTGGGTAGCTATTCCACAGTTCCCACAATCTCCACTGCCCATTGGAATTCTGGGTTAAGCTCCCAATGCCTGATGGGGCAGAAACATTGTTGCGGGTGGTTTGGGGCACATGTCATCAGTCTCCCCTCTCTCCCTTCCGCCCTCCCTCTCTCTGTGAAAGCAACAGCAGACAATCATTTTGCACCTTTTTTTCCCCCGGGTTCTGTGCAGACACCATAGCATGGCAAGCATGGAGCCTGCTCAGCTCACCGCTGCTGTTGTGAGCATTGTAAACACCTCACACATTATCCTGCAATATGTGCAGAACCTAGCTAAGAGAACGATTGTGCGGAGGACATGGACACAGATGTTCCTGAAAGAACAGGCTGTGGAAATTGGGACATCATGGCAGCAGTGAGGCTGGTTGATACAGTTGAACACCGATTCTGGGCCCGGCAAACAAGCACAGACTGGTGGGACCGCATAGAATTGCAGGTATGGGATGATTCCCAGTGGCTGCGAAACTTTCACATGCATAAGGCAACTTTCCTTGAACTTTGTGAGTTGCTTTCCCCCGTCCTAAAGTGCAGGAATACCAAGATGAGAGCTGCCCTGACAGTTGAGAAGCGAGTGGCGATAGCTTGCAACGCTTGACTACTACCGGTCAGTCGGGAATCAATTTGGAGTAGGCAAATCTACTGTGGGGACTGCTGTGATCCAGGTAGCCAATGCAATCATTGACATTCTGTTATCAAGGGTAGTGACTCTGGGAAATGTGCAGGTCATACTGGATGGCTTTGCTGCAATGGGGTTCCCTAACTGTGGTAGTGTGATAGAACGCATATCCCTATCTTGGCACCGGACCACCTTGCCAACCAGTAGGTAAACCACAAGGGGTATTTCTCAATGGTGCTGCAAGCACTGGTAGATCACAAGGGACGTTTCACCGACATCAAAGTGGGATGGCCAGGAAAGGTGCATGATGCTCGCATCTTTAGGAATTCCGGGCTGTTCGAACAGCTGCAAGAAGGGACTTTCTTCCCAAACCAGAAAATTACCATTGTAGATGTTGAAATGCCAATAGTTCCTTGGAGACACAGCCTACCCCTTGCTCCCATGGCTTATGAAACCATACACATGCAGCCTGGACAGTAGTAAGGAGCAGTTCAACTATAGGCTGAGCAAGTGCAGAATGGTGGAAGAATGTGCCTTTGGACATTTAAAAGCTCGCTGGTGCTGTTTGCTGACTAGGTTAGACCTCAGCACAACCAACATTCCCATTGTTATTGCTGCTTGCTGTGTGCTCCATAATATGGCCTGGTCTACACTAGGACTTTAATTCGAATTTAGCAGCGTTAATTCAAATTAACCGTGCACCCGTCCACACCAGGAAGCCATTTAATTCGACCTAGAGGGCTCTGTAGTTCGAATTCGGTACTCCACCCCGACGAGGGGAGTAGCGCTAAATTCAACATGGCTATGTCGAATTAGGCTAGGTGTGGATGCAAATCGAACTTACTAGCTCCGGGAGCTATCCCACACTGCACCACTGTGTTGACATTCTGGACAGCAGTCCGAGCTCAGATGTTCTGATCAGCCATACAGGAAAAGCACCGGGAAAATTTGAATTCCTTTTCCTGTCCATTTTGAATCTCATTTCCTGTGTGGACGTCGTGGCGAGTTCAGCAGCACTGGCAGCGATGCAGAGCTCTCCAGCAGAGGAGTCCATGCAATCTCAGAGTAGAAAGAGGGCCCCAGCATGGACTGACCAGGAAGTCTTGGATCTGATCGCTGTGTGGGGCGATGAGTCTGTGCTTTCGGAGCTGCGCTCCAAAAAACAGAATGCAAAGACCTACGAGAAGGTCTCCAAAGCCATGGCACTCAGAGGATACAGCCGGGATGCAACGCAGTGCCACGTGAAAATCAAGGACCTGAGACAAGGCTACCAAAAAATCAAAGCGGCAAATGGACGCTCCGGAGCCCAGCCCCAGACATGCCGCTTCTACGAGGCACTGCATGCCATTCTCGGTGGGTCTGCCACCACTGCCCCACCAGTGACCGTGGACTCTGAGGATGGGATAGTGTCGAGGGGCAGTTTCTCGGTGATGTTCGCCGATGGGGAAGATGAGGAAGGGTTTGTGGAGGACGAGGCAGGAGACAGCGGTTACAATACTGCTTTCCCCGACAGCCAGGATCTCTTCATCACCCTCACAGAGATCCCCTACCAACCCTCCCCGGCCATTAACCTGGACTCCGAATCAGGGGAAGGATCAGTCGGTAAGTGCTATAAACATGTAAACCTTTATTTCTTAACAAAACAGGAATAAAAACTATATAAAAAGAAGGTCAATGCATATAGGGATCAAACAAAAATCCTCTTGGGACAGTTCAACGAAGCTCTCTGAGAGGTACTCGAAAAGCCTCCGCAGGAGGTTCCTGGGGAGAGGTGCCTTGTTGGGTGCTCCGTGGAAGCACACTCTTCCGCGCCAGGCCATCAGGAGGTATAATGGGAGCATCGCCTCGACCAGCATGGAAGCATAGGGCCCTGGTCTGTGCAGGGATTCACGCAGCATGCGCTCTCTGTTTCTCCTGGAGACCCGCCTCAGGGTGATCTCGCTCGGCGACTGCTGCATCTAATTAGGGGAATTACTTTAATGTTACTATTGTGAATGCTTGACTTTTCCTTTGCATAACAATGACCGTCGTTTAACAGCCACGTGTTGTAGGCTGCAGAGGAAAAGCATACAGGGATCTTTCACGGGGACAGCCGCGAGGGGCTGGAACAGGGTCAGACTTTATGCTTTCCAGATTGCCTGCAGCAGGAGGGCACTGCTATCCATTAACTGTTAAGCAGCCTAAAGTTTACGGCTTACCAGGCCTGGCTGCTACACGGATTCTGCTGTCCTGCCCCGCTTGTCCGATCTCCAGTGCAAGACCCCAGGCAATGAAAGCGAATGCCGAAAATTCGAACTTGTCCTGAGAGCACATGAGATTAGGTGCCCTGTATGGTCTTGTTCACAGAAACTGAGTAGACTGTGTTCAGTGTTCGCAAACATGTATCTTTGGAAGGAAATCACTTCCTTTTTCCCATCACACAGCTGCGGCTCTTTCCCGAACTGCCCCGGCATCCCCCTCACAGAGGCTGGCGCAGATTAGGCGGCGAAAGAAAAAGACTCGGGACGAGATGTTCGCTGAACTGATGGCCTGCTCCAGAGCCGAGGCGGCCCAGCAGAGCCAGTGGAGGGAGACCCTCTCTCAGCAGCAGCGCTCACACAGCGAACGGGAGGACAGGTGGCGGCAGGAAGACCAGCAGGCGACTCAAACGCTGCTTGGACTAATGAGGGAGCAAACGAACACGCTCCGGCGCCTTGTGGATGTTCTGCAGGACCGCAGGCAGGAGCAGAGAGCCCCCCTGAACTGTATCTGCAATGCCCTCCCCCGCCACAAAGTCCTGTCCCCCCCTCACCCAAAATCACAAGAAGGAGGGGCGCTAGGGGCCGTGAAAACTGTCACTCCACCCCAGCAGAGCGCTCATGTACCAAACAGCTCTCATTCCCTAAAGTATGAGAATTGCTTGCCTTCCTGGCTCACCCGATCCCAAATCCCAGTTTCATCCCCCAACTGTGTAGTTGATTATTAAAAATAGTTTGCTGTTCATTACTGTTTCCGTCATGTTTCTTTGCAGAAGACTTTGTGTGAAGGGGGGGAGGGGTTTGTTAATTGCATAGGACAGCCACCATTAACAGGGTACAGACATGGGGGCAGGATCAACAGCAGGTCACACACAGAGTGCAGTCACTAGGCACCCAGGTCACTCTGTGAGGTGTCTGCTGCCCCAGGTCAGTCTGGGAGGTGTATGTTGCCCCAGGGTCCGAGCGCCTGGCATCCACAAATGGCAAGGCAGGCTGCCCTTACCATGCCCTTCCACCCTAGCCATGAACCTCTCCGATGCCCTGAGCCCCAGCCAGAGCCATCATCCCCCCACACCTACTCACCCTTCCCACACACCCCTCACCCCTTCCTGCAAACCCACCCCTTCCTGCACACCCTCCGGTAACCGTCCTCCCCCCAGAGACCGCTGTAGGAGCAGGAGTCTGTCAGTCCTCGAGTGTAGAAGCGGTCTGTACATCACTGCACACCGTACCCACCACAGTCTGCGTCCCTGTGGGAACCCTTGAACGAGAATTCGTTAGTAAAGAAAACTTTGTTAATTAAAAATGTTCCAATAACTTTATTTTTAAACGTCTGTTGGAAGGGGGGAAACCTGGTGAACGGGGTATGTAACCGCTGAAAAAAGTGAATAGTAACTGAAACAGGGGCAGATTCAGCTGCTCTGTAAAGAGACTGGACAGTCATAGGTTACCCTGCTCTCTGAGGAACCTAGCTTTCAAAGCCTCCCGGATGCACAGCGCTTCCCGCTGGGCTCTTCTAATCGCACGGGTGTCTGGCTGAACGTAATCAGCAGCCATGCGATTTGCCTCAACCTCCCATCCCGCCATAAAGGTCTCCCCCTTGCTCTCACAGAGATTGTGGCGCACACAGCAAGCTGCAATAACAATGGGGATACTGGTTTCGCTGAGATCCGAGCGAGTGAGTAAGCTCCTCCATCTCCCCTTGAGACGTCCGAAAGCACACTCCACCACCATTCTGCACTTGCTCAGCCGGTAGTTGAAGAGCTCCTTGTCACTGTCCAGGGCGCCTGTATAGGGCTTCATGAGCCAGGGCATTAGCGGGTAGGCTGGGTCCCCGAGGATCACTGTAGGCATCTCCACATCCCCAACACTTACTTTGTGGTCCGGGAAGAAACTACTTTCCTGCAGGCGTCTAAACAGACCAGAGTTCCTGAACACACGCGCGTCATGAACCTTGCCCGGCCACCCGACGTAGATGTTGGTAAAACGTCCCCTATGGTCCACCAGTGCTTGCAGCACCATTGAAAAGTAGCCCTTTCGGTTAATATACTGGCTGGCCTGGTGGGCTGGTCCCAGGATAAGGATGAGAGTGCCATCTATAGCCCCACCGCAGTTTGGGAATCCCATCGCAGCGAAGCCATCTATGACGACCTGGACGTTTCCCAGGGTCACTACCTTTGAGAGCAGTAGCTCAACGATTGCGTGGGCTACTTGCATCACAGCAACCCCCACGGTAGATTTGCCCACGCCAAAGTGGTTCGCTACTGACCGGTAGCTGTCTGGCGTTGCAAGTTTCCAGAGGGCTATGGCCACTCGCTTCTGCACACTCAGGGCTGCTCGCATCCGGGTGTCCTGGCGCTTCAGGGCAGGGGCCAGCAAGTCACACAGTTCAAGGAAAGTGCCCTTACGCATCCTGAAGTTTCGCAGCCACTGTGATTCATCCCAGACCTGCAGCACTATGCGGTCCCACCAGTCCGTGCTTGTTTCCCGGGCCCAGAATCGCCGTCCCATAGCATGAACTTGACCCATTGCCACCATAATCTCCACGGTGTGGCGTACCGTGCTTTGTGAGAGGTCTGTGCCACTCTCACACTTCATGTCCTCACCGCGCTGCCGGAGCCTCCTCGCCCGATTTCTCAGCAGCTGACTGTGGAAGAAGTGTTCGATAAGGTGCGAGGAGTTGACAACGGCCATAAGTGCAGCGATGATCGCAGTGGGCTCCATGCTCGCAGTGCTGTGGCGTCCGGGCTGTCACTGACCAGAAAAGTGCGCGAACAGAGTTCCCGTCGGCGCTTTCAAGGAGAGAGGGCGGGAGTGACGGTTGAATGATGACAGTTACCCAAAACCACCCTCGACACATTTTTCCCCCAGAAGGCATTGGGGGCTCTACCCAGCATTCCAATGGGAAGCGGGGACTGCGGGAACTGTGGGATAGCTGCCCAGAATGCACCGCTTCCAATGTCGACGCTTGCCCCGTTAGTGTGGGCTCACAAAGTCGAATTAGTGTCCTTAGTGTGGATACACAAATTCGAATTCATCAGGTCGAATCCACAAATTCGACCTAAGTTAAATCGAACTACTCTTGTAGTGTAGACATACCCTGTGAGAGTAAGGGGGATACATTTATGGCGGGGTGGGAGGTTGAGGCTGTCATAAATAAACAGATCAGGGTTAAGGTCTCTTTTACCTGTAAAGGGTTAACATGCAGTACCTAATGACCACCTGACCAAAGGACCAATCAGAGACAAGATATTTTCAAATCTCTGTGGAGGGAAGCCTTTGTCTGTGTTCCCTGTTTTGCTCAGAGAGCTCTCTTTGGATCTAAGAGAGGACAGTCATGTCTCCAAGTTCTCCTGGAGTAGTTTCTACTATTTAATAGTGAGTATTAATTAGAAAGGCGAATTAGTCTTATAATTTAATTTCTACATTTGCAATTGTGTGTTTTGCTAAAGGAAATTCTTTATTCCTGTTTGCTGATATTGCTTTTACTGAGAAAGCGGGGAAGGAGGATTCTCTCCAGAGATTGATAAGTTTAGACCCTGTATTGTTCTATCTTGGATTACAGAGACAAGTTACTTTCTTTTTATTCTTAATAAATTCTTTTCTGTTAAGGACTTGTTTGGTCTTTCCTTGGGTGGATTCTCAGGGAAAGAGAAGGGGGAGGTATCCCTCTGTAGTTAGATCCCGGTATCTCTCCTAGGAAAAGGGAGGGGGGAGGAAGCAGGGGGAATGGTTTATTTCTCCTGGGTGTAAAAACTCCATGGGTTTGGGGCTCTTGGAATCCCCTAGGATTTTGGGGAAGGACTGTGTCTCAATCCACATATCTGATTGAGTGGTGGCAGCTTACTAGATCTAAACTAGGATTTTAGTTTGGAGGGAAACCAAGTCAGGTCCCCACATTGGAGCCCAACAGTTCCAAGTGGGGGTGAGACCTATGACAGAGGCAAATCACCTGGTGGCTGATTTTAAGCAGCCAGACACCAGGGCGATTAGAAGAGCACAGGTAGGTATGCTACGCATCAGAGAGGCTTTGAAAACCAGTTTCATGACTGGCCAGGCTACGGTGTAACAGTTGTGTGTGTTTCTCCTTGATGCAAACCCGTCTCCTTTGTTGATTTTAATTCCCTGTAAGCCAACCCCCCTTCCCGCTTCGATCACAGCTGGCAAAGGAAATAAAGTCACTATTGTTTTGAAACCATGCATTCTTTCTTTATTAATTAAAAAAAAGTGAGATAATTGACAAGGTAGCCCGGGTGGGGTGGAGGAGGAGGGAAGGACAAGGCCACATTGCTTATTGTAGCCACACTACAAATCAAAACTGTTTGAATGACAGCCTTCTGTTGCTTGGGCCATCCTCTGGAGTGGAGTGGCTGGGTGCCCCAAGCCTCCTCCTTCCCTCCCCTGCTTTCTTGGGCATCTGGGTGAGGAGGATATGGAACTTGGGCAGGAGGGCAGGCGATTATACAGTGGATGCGGGGGGGGGGGGGGAGGAGGTTTGTGCTCTTGTTGGCTTTCCTGCAGCTCCAACAGATGCCTCATTAAGTCCATTTACTCCCCCTTTAGCCTCAGCATTGCATCTTGCCTCTTCTTATTGCGCTCACTTGATGCTTTCCTGGACTTTGCCACTGAATGCCTCCATGCTTTAAGCTGAGCACTATCAGTGCGGGAGGACTGCATGAGCTTGAAAAATGTCATCGCTAGTGCGCTTTTTTTACCTTCTAATCTGCGATAACCTCAGGGATGGAGATGATGGGGGAGCATAGAAACATTTGCACCTACGGGGGGATAAAAAGGGAGAGTAAAATTTAAGATGATACATTTCTGAGAACAAAAGGGAGACTCTTTCACAGTGAATCAAGCAATTCACAGCAGACAGCACATGTGCTTTAGGTACAAGGTCGCATTTTACATCACACATGGCTGGGCAACAGAATTCAGTTTCCAGGAAGCAATGGTAAGCCAATGGGTACGTGGGGTTGGCTTCTTATGCCTTCATAACATGTGGTTTCAAACTGCAGCTTCCTCCTTTCCCATATCAAGCAATGCTGGTGGGGTTTCACACTTTAAAGGAGAGGCTGCGGTTTTCGGGTGGATGTGCAGCACACACCTCCCCCCACCACGTGGCTATTCTCTGGGATGTTCCTTTTTAGCTAAGCACAAACAGCCCAGCATGAATGGGTCCTTTTACTGTTCCTTACAAAAATTCCCCTATTTCAACCAGGTGACTATGAATGATATCACTCTCCTGAAGCTAACATAGAAAGATATAGACCGAATGTTGCTTGAATGCTACCAAAACCCAGGACCATTTGCTGCCATGCTTTGTGCTGCAATGAATCCAGACTACTTGCTACTGGCTTGGCATGGTAAAGTATCCTACTGTGGAGGATGAAATAAGGCAGCCCTCCCCAGAAACCTTCTGCAAAGGTTTTCAGAGTACCTCCAGGAGAGCTTAATGGAGATGTCCCTGGAGGATTCCTGCTCCATCCCCAGACACGTTAACAGACTTTTCCAGTAGTTGTACTGTCCGTGAATGCATCCCAATTCTTCAGGGCAAATCAAACATTAAACACTATTGTTTTTAAACCCTGTACTGTAGTTACAAATGTGCACTCACCAGAGGTGCCTTCTCCGGCTTTAGGGTCAGGAACCCCGGCTTGGTAGGGTATTGGCTCCAGGGTGATGAAAAGTTCCTGGCTGCCGGGGAGAACGGATTCACCGCTTGCCTGCTGTGCATTCTCCTCCTCCTCCTCCTCTTCCTCTTCCTCATCCACAAAATCCTCCTCCCTTGCAGGTGTCCATGGAGAGTAGTGGGGTAGTGGTAGGGTCCCTTCCTAGAATGCCATGCAGCTGATCATAGAAGTGGCATGTATGGGGCTCTGACCCAGAGTGACCATTTGACTCCTTTCTTTTGGTAAGCTTGACTGAGCTCCTTAACTTTCACATGGCACTGTTGTGTGTCCCTGTTGTAGCCTCTGTCCACCATGCCCTGTGCAATTTTGGCATATATATTAGCATTTCTTCTTTTTGATCAGAATTCGGCCTGCACAGATTCTTCTCTCCATACAGCAATCAGATCCAGTGTCTCCCTTTCGGTCCATGCTGGAGCTCATTTGTGATTCTAGGGGGACTGCATGGTCACCTGTACTGCTGGGCTCGCCACACTGACCAAACAGGAAATGAAATTCAAAATTTCCCAGGGCTTTTCCTGCGTACCTGGCTAGTGCATTGGAGTTCAAAGTGCTGTCCAAAGCGTTCACATTGGAGCACTCTGGGATAGCTCCCGGAGGCCAATACCATCAATTTGTGTCTGCACTACCCCAAATTTGACCCAGCAAGGTCGATTTTAGTGCTACTCTCCTTGCCAGGGAGGAGTACAGAAGTCGATTTTAAGAGCCCTTTAGGTCGACGGAACTGGGTTGGTTGTGTAGATCTCATTCATTTTAAAATCAACCTAATGCGACAAAATTGTACCTAACCCCGTAGTGTTGACCAGGGCCCAGTAATGCAATGGAAAAGAATTGCTAATGATGGAGCAAGTATGAGAAATTCATATTTTAAATGGATGCTAAAAGGTTCTATGAAAATTTTCATACCACAAGCTGTAGCATGCTGTGGAATAGCCTCCCAAGGGCAAGTAAATGAAACTTGATCATATGAGTTGTTTAAAACTGGACCTGGCAAACTAGATACAGTTTGGAGAATTCATCATAGAGAACAATACTGTAGTGGCCAGGGACAGATGTGGTAATCTAATAAGTCTTTAATAGTAATAAATGTAACTTATAAAGCATTCTGCACCAAGGCACTTGGGGTGCCGTAAGTGTATAATATAAAAACAATATAATATAAAATATAATGTAAATGATTCACTGAATGTGGAGCCTATATGCATGTTTCTCTGATATAGTATCACAGCATCAGCATTATGGATGCTAGCTGCCTCCAGAACAAAGAATGAAAGCAGTTTTGTTCTGATTGTTTAAATAATAGTAGTTTAATATATTGTAAAGGAGAAGGAAGCTTACAGATCGCCCTCCTTATTATCTTCCTACAGAGTGATCAGTAAGGAACTGGCAACTTGTTCCTTTATAACCTTTACATTTCTTTACTGCTTTTAGTCTTTTCAAGCTCATTCTTATCTCTACTGTGCTGCACAGTGGTTCCTTACCGTCCTTACAATGGAGAAAATGTTAACTGTTAAAACATTCAGTTCAAGTTTACGTAGTGTGTGTAAAAGATCAATCTAGTTTGGATTTTCCCCCAAAATAGATGGATACGGTTGTCTGATTTTTTTCTGTAAATAATTTGATGAACTCTCAGATTACACTTATTCAGAGCCCTCATTAGGACAAAATTTTAACATGAATAAAATACTTTGACTATGAACTCCTCTTGTACCTGATAGGCCTAAGCTTGAGGCCATGTGAGGAGTGGCGGGGAAAAAGGAAAAAAAAAGGTTAGATATGGGCAGCTGTTACTACTACACCACAAATCCTGGAGACAGGACTGTAGGCGCTCTAACTATCAGAGTTACATGGGTGCATAAACCCAGGTATGTTAATACACTCAGGTGTCACAAAACCAACAGGAAACTTTATTTTCAGACTGGTAGAGATTAAGTTGACCACTGCTTAGAGGCAATCTAAAAACAGGAACTGTTTATTGGAAAGGGATTTCCGTTTTCCAGACAGTCTGGCTAACGGAGTCCTGTGATGGGATATACATACCCCACAAGAAGTTAAGGAGCAACTCTGGACCCAGCTCTGGGCAAAGCTGCCCAAGCTGCCAGCTGAGTTAAAAAATGGCAGCAGAGCAGCTCTCAGAGGGAGTCAGGCAGTAGAAGAAAGCACACCTTTGTTCTCAGCTCTAAGACAGCACAGTCCAGGAGTTCTTGTATCAACGTTGATAAATGCAAAGTAATTCACATTGGAAAACATAATCCAAACTATACATATAAAATGAAGGGGTCTAAATTTGCTGTTACCACTCAAGAAAGAGATCTTGGGGCCATTGTGGATAGTTCTCTGAAAACATCTACTCAGTGTGCAGTGGCAGTCAAAAAATGAACAATGTTGGGAATAGATAGGGGAAGGGTTAGATAAGGGCTAATAGAGATAGAAAGGGATAGATAGAAAGACAGAAAATATCCTGTTGCCTCTATATAAATCCATTGGATGCCTACATCTTGAATACTGCGTGCAGATGTGGTCACCCTATCTCAGAAAAGATATACTGGAATTGAAAAGATTCAGAAAAGGTCAACAAAAATTATTAGGGATATGGAACAACTTCCATAGGAGGAGAGATTAATAAGACTGAGACTTTTCAGCTTGGAAAAGGGAATATGATAGAGGTCTATGAAATCATGACTAGTGTGGAGAAAGTAAATAAGGAAGTGTTATTTACTCAGAACACTAGGAGTTGGGATCACCAAATGAAATTAATAGGTAGCAGGTTTAAAACAAACAGTAGGAAGTATTTTTTCGCACAATGCACAGTCAACCTGTAGAACTCGTTGCCAGAGGATGTTCTGAAGGCCAAGACCATAACAGGGTTCAAAAAAGCACTAGATAAATTCATGAAGGATAGGTATATCAATAGCTATTAGCCAGGATGGGCAGGGATGGTGTCCCCAGCCTCTGTTTGCCATAAGCTGGGAAAGGGTGATAGGGAAGAATCACTTGATGATTATCTGTTCTGTTCTCTTAATTCCTCTGAAACACCTGGCACTGGCCACTGTCGGAAGATAGGATACTGGGCTATCCTTTGGTCTGACCCAGTATGGCAATTCTTATACACTTAATATAGTATTTTTAAACCAAAATCTTGATAACTTTATGCTAAAAATCTGATTTCTGCTTGATAAACTCTTTCAAATTACTTTCAGATAATTGCTTTGTCAAAGTCTTCTCACATATATATCTACTGTCAATCTTTACAGCTCATTGAGCTATTTCAAATTACATCTGGCTTGCCTTACAAAATAAAAATGATTAATTAATGATGTTAAGTGTTGCTTTAGCAGAAGCTGCAGTTTTATTTTCTAGCCTTATTACAAAAATACTTTAAAAATTGCCTTTTTTCCAGATGATGTGGTTAAACTAAATTAAAGGTAATATCTTTTTATTAGACCAGCTTCTGTTGCTGGAAGGTACTAGCTTTTGAGCTTCACAGAGGTCTTCTGCACATCCGGGGAAGGAAACCAGTGTGTCTGAACTAAACACAAATTGGGACAGATTAAGTATAATGGGTTAACACATATTGTGGGAGACCACTTAAAATGAAATGGGCAACTACGGGGTTGGTAGGCAGTGGGATGTGTTACTACTTGTTGTAATGAGCCATAAAACCAGTATTTCTGAGTCTAGGTTTGTAACCATGTTAGTTCATATATAGGCATCAGTTATTTTTCTGTGTTGTAACCAGCTGTAAGAGTCATATCTTCAGTTGCATCATTGTTGGGGTTTTGATTAGGTAAACTGAATAACCGACCTAAATATAGGTGTATTACATAAATTAAGCTGTCATGGGATAAAAGGGAAGGTCCTTTCATGGATTGAGAACTGGTTAAAGGACAGGGAACAAAGGGTAGGAATTAATGGTAAATTCTCAGAATGGAGAGGGGTGACTAGTGGTGTTCCCCAGGGGTCAGTCCTAGGACCAATCCTATTCAATTTATTCATAAATGATCTGGAGAAAGGGGTAAACAGTGAGGTGGCAAAGTTTGCAGATGATACTAAACTTTTCAAGATAGTTAAGACCAAAGCAGATTGTGAAGAACTTCAAAAAGATCTCACAAAACTAAGTGATTGGGCAACAAAATGGCAAATGAAATTTAATGTGGATAAATGTAAAGTAATGCACATTGGAAAAAATAACCCCAACTATACATACAACATGATGGGGGCTAATTTAGCTACAACGAGTCAGGAAAAAGATCTTGGAGTCATCGTGGATAGTTCTCTGAAGATGTCCACGCAGTGTGCAGAGGCGGTCAAAAAAGCAAACAGGATGTTAGGAATCATTAAAAAGGGGATAGAAAATAAGACTGAGAATATATTATTGCCCTTATATAAATCCATGGTATGCCCACATCTCGAATACTGTGTACAGTTGTGGTCTCCTCACCTCAAAAAAGATATTCTAGCACTAGAAAAGGTTCAGAAAAGGGCAACTAAAATGATTAAGGGTTTGGAGAGGGTCCCATATGAGGAAAGATTAAAGAGGCTAGGACTCTTCAGCTTGGAAAAGAGAAGACTAAGGGGGGATATGATAGAGGTATATAAAATCATGAGTGATGTTGAGAAAGTGGATAAGGAAAAGTTATTTACTTATTCCCATAATACAAGAACTAGGGGTCACCAAATGAAATTAATAGGCAGCAGGTTTAAAACAAATAAAAGGAAGTTCTTCTTCACGCAGCGCACAGTCAACTTGTGGAACTCCTTACCTGAGGAGGTTATGAAGGCTAGGACTATAACAATGTTTAAAAGGGGACTGGATAAATTCATGGTGGCTAAGTCCATAAATGGCTATTAGCTAGGATGGGTAAGAATGGTGTCCCTAGCCTCTGTTCGTCAGAGGATGGAGATGGATGGCAGGAGAGAGATCACTTGATAATTGCCTGTTGGTTCACTCCCTCTGGGGCACCTGGCATTGGCCACTGTCGGTAGACAGATACTGGGCTAGATGGACCTTTGGTCTGACCCGGTACGGCCATTCTTATGTTCTTATGTTCTTATGGGTATGTCCACACTACCGACCGGATAGGCAGGTAGCGATCGATCTATCAGGGATCGATTTATCATGTCTCATCTAGACGCAATAAATCGATCCCTGAACACGCTCCCTGTCGACTCCAGAACTCCACCTGGGCGAGAGGCAGAAGCGGAGTCAACAGGAGAGCTGCAGCCGTCGATCCCGCTTCATGAGGACGGGAGGTAAGTCGATCTAAGATATGTTGACTTCAGCTATATAAGAAAATAAGAACGGCTGTACCGGGTCAGACCAAAGGTCCATCTAACCCAGTATCTGTCTACTGACAGTGGCCAATGCCAGGTGCCCCAGAGGGAGTGAACCTAACAGGCAATGATCAAGTGATCTCTCTCCTGCCATCCATCTCCATCCTCTGACAAACAAGAGGCTAGGGACACCATTCCTTACCCATCCTGGCTAATAGCCATTTATGGACTTAACCATCATGAATTTATCCAGTTCTCTTTTAAACGCTGTTATAGTCCTAGCCTTCACAACCTCCTCAGGTAAGGCGTTCCATGAGTTGACTGTGCACTGCGTGAAGAACAACTTCCTTTTATATGTTTTAAACCTGCTGCCTATTAATTTAATTTGGTGACCCCTAGTTCTTGTATTATGGGAATAAGTAAATAACTTTTTTCCTTATCCACTTTCTCCACATCACTCATGATTTTATATACCTCTATCATATCCCCCCTTAGTGTCCTCTCTTCCAAGTTGAAGAGTCCTAGCCTCTTTAATCTTTCCTCATATGGGACCCTCTCCAAATCTCTAATCATTTTAGTTGCCCTTTTCTGAACCTTTTCTAGTGCCAGTATATCTTTTTTGAGGTGAGGAGACCACATCTGCTATTCTCGTAGCTGAAGTTGCGCGTCTTAGATCGATCCTCCCCCCACCCCCACCCAACCAGTGTAGACCAGGTCTGCTATGCAATATCCGAATAAGGCTAGCTTAGAATGGCAAGAACATTTTTATTAGGACCAGATATACTATGGCAGATATTTCAGTAATTCACATTACTAATTACTACCTCAGATTATGTGCAGCAGCACTATCTCAACCGGAACAAATGTATATCTCCTACGAGAGCAATTATATGTTGATGTACTTATTTGATAATGGCATAGACCTTGAAAAAAGTGTCTTCTTTAACATGTGCTTTAAAACGATAGTTTTGTTATTGTGTTGACCATCTGTTTAGTTGACTAGTTGGAATGCTTCTATTAATAATTTAATAGTATCTCTTAGGAGACTATGTAAAATGTGGTTTTGCCTTAAGGCATTTCTCTACCCTGTACCGAATTTAATAAAATTTAATATTCATTCGATCTGTAGCATAATGCATGCATACAATACACTCAGTCAATCCTTGCCTTTCAGTTACATACATTCAGCCACCATATGCATGTGGCCAAATAAGTAAAGGCTTATCATATTTTGAGTTTTCATAGTGCAAGTTTCTCTTCCCATTCAAACCAAATATGTTAGAAAGAACTTAAATAGGAAGTATTTCAAACCCAAGGACACCACTGAATTCAACATAGTTAGATCAGGAATGATTTTGACCCAGTCTTTCAAGTTATGTTATCTAATGCACAGCAAGTCCAGGTCAGTCCTTTTGTTCTTTCCAGCTATAATAAAACGGAAAGTTTCTTGGTGGGTCTGTCTGTTCAGGATTACTACTAGGCCACTAACTCTCCAATAAAGGCATCTTTCAGTCAAATCTACATTACACAGGGAAAATTACAAAACAGATCACTCACCCCTCTAATATTTGATGTGAGTGAGTCCTAATAAAGTTTTATAATGGAATTCCCAATGCAAATGACTTATGGCATTACTACAATAAGGTGTGCTTTGAATTACTGAAACACAGGAAAAAATCAATTTTTAAAGACCCTGATAATGCATTGTATCAATTCAGTAATGCTTAAGTGAGAAATTAATCCCTTATTGGCAATGCATACATAAAACTGAAAGGAAGTCTCTGAATAGAATGTTGCCACCGGATCAATATGTTCTGTTTTGTTGCCAAACTTCAGCCTGCCAGAACTCTTTCATATCAAATAAGAAAAAAAGCAACTATTATCCTGAGATAATGTCATATATTAATATTTTTCTCCTATTACTTCTTTTAATGACCAAAGGTACTCATTCCTGCCAAGTGGTAGGGGATTCATGAAACCATGAATCATAATGAAAGGCCCTAAATATTTATCAATAGTTCGGCAGCACTGTCCATTCACAACGATCAACTACAAGCACTTGTAGTAATTGTATCAGATATTAAGCTTGAAACATACAGTATGCAAAGGCCACAAACAAACAGTGCTTAAGACTCCTATAGTGTCTTTCATCCAAGTGTGTTACAAACATTATTAACCCTCAAAGTATCCATGTGAGGTAGGCAAAAGTTGTAATTCCTACTTTATAGATGGACAAACTAAGGCACACAGGGCCAGATTTCATGTCATATATAGATTGCATGTTATATTATTATTCCTCTTTAATGTCACTGGGACTAATCATGTGAGTAATTACTCACCAGTGCAAGCAAGGGACTGATATCAGACCTTGTGAGATTGCAACTTGCCTATTGAATCAGTGGCAGAATAGAGCCCAGAATTCCTAACTCTTAGTCCTGTACTTTAACATCAGTTGTGCTCACCCTCATGGAAACACAGACATCTCAGAAGGCAAGTGTAACAAGGTTGGTGCTGGAGGCCCCAGGGCTAGCCAACTCTGACTATGAAGGAGCCACCCCTGGGTTTGATCAGGTGATTCCACTATAAGAGTAGCAGAAAGCTGCCGCAAAAGGGGGTTGTGAGAGTGGCTGAGGTCTGGCAGAAAGCTTGTAGAACAGACACCCCTAACACTAGCAGGGTAATCAAGTTTTACTCAGTTTTGGATTTATGAATTGGGAAAGTTAAAAAGGAATAAATGCCTGGCCGGAAGGGCTGTAAAACTGTTTGTTTGGTGGGAATGTAATGGAAGATCCCTGAAGAGGGGAGATATTGTTAGCAGGGTGCTGCAGAGGTAAGGAAGTGGCGCATGTTAAGAAGGGCCAGCTCCAGGCACCAGCCATGCAAGCTCGTGCTTGGAGCTGGCAGATTCCAAGGGGCGGTATTCCCTCCACTCCGTTTTTTTTTTCCTTTGCTTCGCCGCTTCGGCTGCCTCCACAGATTTTTTTCTTTTTTCTTTTTGGTTTGCTGCTCCGGCCGCACTGTAGGGGGCGGCAGCGCAGAGGAGGGGAGCGCCCTGCTGGGAGCGGTGCCAGATCTGTAGCAAGCCCGGCAGGGCAGCCCACGTCCTTCCTTGCCCACCGACCGGAGTGGCGCGGAGCCCTCCCGGCAGGCGGCGTGGTGAGCGCCCCACTGAAGAAAGTCCTGGCCGCCCCCCTTCTCCCTCTCCCCCCCAGTAGCCGGGGCGTGCACTCCGCTGCCCGGTGCACGTCTCCAGCGCTGGGAGTCCCCCTGCACCCGCGCTCCAACCGTACTGCAGGGTTTTGTTTTGTTTTTTTTTCCCTTCGCCATTCCGGCCGCCCCGCAGGCTTTTTTTTTTTTCCCCTTCGCTGCTCCGGCCGGACTGCCTTTTTTTTTGTTTTTTTGTTTTTTGCTTGGGGTGGCAAAAAAGCCAGAGCTGGCCCTGCTGTTAAGTGGCTAATCCAGTGGTTCTCAAACTTTTGCATTGGTGATTTCTTTCACACAGCAAACTTCTGAGTGTGACACCTCCCTTCATATATTAAGTACACTTTTAAATTATTTAACACTATTATAAATGCTGAAGACGAAGCGTGGCTTAGGGGTGGAGACTGACAGCTCGCGACTGCCCACATAATAACCTCTTGACCCCCTGAGGGATCACCACCGTCAGTTTGAGAACTCTGAGCTACTCCTACTATATCGTTTGGGGGTGGTTTTGCCTTCAGTGCATAGATACTTTAGGAGAAAACTTATTAATCTCTGCCTAAATGCTCCCTAGTATATTGAGAAGAAACTTAAAGCATTGAATTCTTCTAACAAATTAAATGCCTTTGAATACTACAGAAAGTATTTCGCCTGAGCATTTGTCTAAAAACCCTTGTTACTAGAGCTGGTTAAAAAGGGAAAACAAGCAGAGTGATCTGCTAATATAGCTATGAATTTACATCCTATCAGAAAAATAACGTGACGTTAAGGTGATCAACCACATATACAAGTAACTGCTAACTGCTTGAGAATAGCCAACGGATTGAAAATTGCTGAAACTATTCAGGGCATACTTGTGAACAATGAATACGCACATGAATCTCAGTGCACTAAAAAGAGGAGTAAATTCTAATAATCACAATGATTTACAGAGAAATCATGTGGCTTAATGGACAGGGCTCTGTACTGGGATTTAATAGCCCTTGGTTCTGCCCCTAGCCTGATGGGTGACCTTAGGATGCCGGGTTAGTTCATTCGTTTGTGACCCTCTGTGCCTCAGTTTCCCTGTTTGTAAAATGGGGTTTATAGTTCTTACTACCTTTGTAAAGCACTTTGAGCTCTACTGATAAAAAGTACTATATTAGAACTAGGTATAATTATTATGATTTTATTATTTATTTGACCCATTTATTATTCTATTGATATTGCATCATCTGCATAGATTTACTTTAACAGTACAGTAACTTGTAAATATATGTTAAATAGGATACTTTGGTCTCTGTGTGTGTAACATACATTAAAATATACATATAGCTGAGGTTGGGAAAAGCATAGATCATACTATACAATGAAAACCATTACATTATAGATTGTAGTTACGGACTTGCTTAGCTGAGTGAGCAGAGTAATGATGGAGGCCACTAAATATTAGCTGAGAGAGAATTTCTTAGTTGAAATTCAGTGCATGTTTGTGGAATTTTCATACATAAGTTCAAGTTACAATTACCCCTTTCCAAAGGTGCATTTTGTGGAAGCCGTTCTGGTCCTGAGCTCTATTGCCAAGAGGCTGTAGACCAGCTTTATTGGTCTTTGGATCACTATCGCTTTGGTTTGAGTCAGTCCAGGGTGTTTGGTTGTTCCCTATCCCCTGTTCCCATACATACCTCGATTAAATGCTGTGTAGACCCAATGTAACCGGGGATCCAGATTCTTTATACACAAGAAAACATCACAACACTACAATTATTTTATTATAATGTCAGGCTAATGAACAGGTAATTAAATGTTCTTGTTTTTTTACAGAAACTGTTCACTGTCATTTTGAATTTCTATGATTTTTTTCCCACGAACTATTTCTTTAGATTCATATTACATAAGTCAGTGAACTCTTATAATTGTTAAATTGTCTATGTGGGTGTATGAGGAATTAAGTATGCAGATTCTGTCATTCTAAGTGTTGAACAACTAATTCTCTTACAAACAAGTCTAAAAATATACACATGTAAGTCCCTTATGTTTGCAAGCGTTCCTTGTACTATGTATACTTGAACTTTGTAAAGAACATTAGTGAACAGTCAAGAACAGAGACACAAACATTCATTATAAATAAATCACATTTCAGGATGGTTCCCTCCTAATGATCACCAATGCATCAAAATAACATTAAAAAATGGCAACTACTGTTCCAATCCCCACATACCTATGAGACAAGTGATTTCAGACTGTTCCCAAAGAACCATTTAAGTGACAATACATAGTTCTGCCTCCAGGATATCTGCTCAGACAAATCTGAATACACACCAATCACAGGACTTGGTGTGCCTACTTGTAAGAAGGATTATCTAACAAACTACTCCCATGTTGCCTAACCTTTAATGAGACATTAATACAAGATATTACCTTTCCATGTGAGGGTTTCCAGGTAGAAGCGTATCCATTTATCTAAGTTATTTTGTTGTGCTCATCACCATGTTAACTGAGCATCTAACATGCACAGATGTAACTTTTGTCAAATGGTAAACCTTCATGTCACTTTTGTCTAACAGTAAACCCTTTCTGCTGTCCAGAATAAGCTATCTCCAATGGAGTCTGTATCTAACACACTGGGACCATTGCACTTGAGGCAGTCAGAAAAATGGGAAAATAAATTTAAACTGAATAAATTTCCTTTATTCTAATTGTTTCTGCACAACAGTTAATTTAATGGAATGTAGTATCTCTTCCAGATTAAGAAACCAATAGGACAGTTGCCTGTATAATGTACACATTCCAGTGCAGGGATCCAAAGCAGTAGCAGGACTTTACTGAATCTGGCAATGACAGTTGTTGAGGCCACTTTCAGAATATCTTTAGTTAACGTAAGTAGAGCAAGGATTTTTACAGTTCTGTTGCTGAAATCCAGATGTAAATCTGCCACCGACTTTCCCAGAAACACTAGTTTTATCTGAAGCTATTGTTGGATGAATAAGAACTGCTCCATTTGCCTCCACAATTGCTGTTCTACTAGTATTTATCCGATTACTATGTAAAGTACTTGAGAGTACCTTATGTATTGAAGATGCTTGCATGAAATCAAATTCTATTGACCACAAAGAACATTTTATGTGAGTGGTGCCAGAAATCTTGATTAAAATGTATAGAATTATTTTCTAGTAAGCTAGTACAATCAAAATATTGCTCCAAGCATTTAACCCCAGAGACATGGAAAACAATTAACAATGGTATTAAGTCAAATTTATTCGGTACACTTCAGATTTAACTTAATAAAGTACAGACTCTCATACTTGTAGAAGTCAATTGCATTCTTTATTTCTCTTATGAGAGCTGAACTTATCTCTTATGTTGATAAATATCTCTGTAATCCACAAACCTAGTGTTATAATAATTTAGCAATTATATCTTCATTTGTACAGCCCCAAAGTGCTAGATTTATCTTCTAAATTTAATACAATTTTGACTAAATTTGACTTGAGATATTTGTAATGAATTATTCACCATTGCTACTGTTAAAGCCTACATCAGATAAACATTAATCTTCATTACTCAATTAATAATAAACTTTCTTTATCTAGTTTCCAGCACTATAGTTGCTGGCCACAGAGGTTTACTCACTTAGTATCATAACACATAATCCTCCCAATCAGTAGCATATCTGCAGAATTATACAATACTAGTTAGTCTCACAGAAATGTGGTGTTTGATCTTCCAGTATTCTGTGTCAAAACATTTTCATGATCTGCAATTTTCCAAAATGGGGACACTTTACAGAAGTCCATACAATTTGATATTTTGAGAAAAATAACCTAAAAATGTAATATATAGAATGTGATGACGGTCAAACAATTTGATTGTTCAGAGAGGCTAAGTATATAGGAAAGTGTTTCACTATATATTTCCTGCTTTTTTCTCTTTTTTCTGGTAGAGGAGGGGAAATCTCTTTGTTTAGCTTTCAGCATTTGCAACTGTGCTGTGTATGTTAGATATTTCCTTAAATATTTGGTGGCAGATATTTAAGCTGTGCTATCAAGTTGCAAAACAAGGTGCTGAATAAAGCTTTCACATATACATACATGTTATAGTACCTTGGATCTGGCAAACTGTGTTAAATGCTGAAGTCCAATCAGGGGCGGCTCTAGGTATGTGAATGGCTTGCCAACTACAGAACCAGTTTCTCCTCCCTTGGTTTTCACTCAACTGCTAGAACAGGGCCTCATCCTCCCTGATTGAACTAACCTCGTTATCTCTAGCTTGCTTCTTGCTTGCCTATATAAACCTGCCCCTGGAAATTTCCACTACTTGCATCCGAAGAAGTGGGTATTCACCCACGAAAGCTCATGCTGCAAAACGTCTGTTAGTCTATAAGGTGCCACAGGATTCTTTGCTGCTTCTCTAGGTATTTTGCCGCCCCAAGCACAGCAGGCAGGCTGCCTTCGGCGGCTTGCCTGTGGGAGGTCCCCGGTCCTGCGGATTCGTCAGCAGCCTGCGGGAGGTTCGCCGAAGCCGCGGGACCAGCAGACCCTCCGCAGGCATGCCGCCGAAGGCAACCTGCCTGCCGCCTTTGCGGCGACCGGCAGAGCGCCCCCCCGTGGCTTGCTGCCCCAGGCACGTGCTTAGCGTGCTGATGCCTGGAGCCGCCCCTGAATCCAATGTGTACCCCATCCTTTTCTGCTTGTAATCAGACATGATTAAGGAGCTAAGAGCTTACACTAGGGAGCCCTGAAAAGATGGTTCACTGTTGAGCAGAAGGCTGAGAAATATATTTAACTAGTGAGCTGGGTAAGTCAGGGGAAGTTATTTATTTCAATGGAATATTAGAGGCTTGGTTTTATTGTAGCCTGTGCTGGGGCTCTTTTTCCTAATTTGAAATATACAGTGAAACATATTCTTACATATTTTCTGTCTCTGAACAACCACATACACATATTAAGAGACAGTCCTTACTTCAGAGACCTTACAAATAAACTAGAGAAGACAGGTGGGAGAAAGTGTTGTTTCCATATTACAGATGTGGAACTGAGGTAGAGACGGTGTTCATGATTTGCCCAAGGACACAAGGGGAGTCTATGACAAAACTGAATCCAGATCTGAGGGCCAGGACTATTTGGCACTGTATCAGGGTACAATTTTTATTTG
Source organism: Mauremys mutica (assembly GCF_020497125.1). Taxonomy (NCBI): domain Eukaryota; kingdom Metazoa; phylum Chordata; order Testudines; family Geoemydidae; genus Mauremys; species Mauremys mutica. Next base: position 30,708,381 of record NC_059080.1, on the reverse strand, counting down.
GATAAATCACAAATAAGGCACACAAAAACACTTGCAGCAAACCTTAATATCCTCTTACCCTTCCCACCCACAACAATAGACTAGCCAGAGGATGGACTGTGTTGGGGGTTATCTCACCTCTGGTGATGACAGATTATTTGAAATTAATGTTGCTCATCTTGCTGCATTTCTCATTCTGCTTCCCTCAAGTAGAGTGAATGGAAAACTTGGGAAATGGAGGAGGTGGATTTTGCCCCACACTAGTAAAGGGTTAAAGCATAGTACCTGGTGGGCATCTGACCTGAGGACCAATCAGGGAAGAGAATTTGAAACTCCTAGGAGGGAACTTTTCCCTCTGTTTGGGGGGGTCTTTGTCTTTAGCCGTCTGGAGTTACAAGGGTCCAGATGTTTTAATCAAGTCTACAAGTTTCCACCTTTCTGAACTAATTTCTTCTAGTCAAGATAGTGAGTATTAGAAAGATACGTTGTGTCCTCACCTAATAATCCTATGCTTGCAATTCTGTGTGTTTGTTATTGATTATTCTTATTCTGCTGTTTTGTGTACTGAGAAAGGGAGAGGATTCTCTCCAAAACTTAGCAAGGTTATACCCTATGAGTGTCCAGCTTGGGCTCATAGAGATTCTGTATTTTCTTGTTTTCCTTTTAATAAATTCTTTCTATAAAGACTTGATTAAATCCCTTCTACTGTGGATAGGGGGAGGGGCGAAGACACTCTCTCGGTGGTGAGACAGGCTTATCTCCGGGCAGAGAAGGGAGGGGGGGAGATAGTTCCTCCTGGGTTTGATTCAAACAGTTGAATCAGGTATCTCTTTCCAGTGGCTAGGAGAGAGAGAGGGGGGGAGGTTTCCCTCCGATGAGTGGATCTGTATTTCCCCAGGGAACGTCTCTGGAAAGGGGAGTGGGAGGGGGAATATAGGGGTGTCTCGGCCCACGTAATCGACCGAGTGGTGGCAGCCTGAAGGAGACCTACCCTAGGATTTTGGGGTGGGGGGGAAGACATGCGGGTCCTCACTTTGAAACCGCCCAGTTTCAAGTGAGGGTAGACTCCTGACAATCCTCTTACCCTTCCCACCCACAACAATAGACTAGCCAGAGGATGGACTGTGTTGGGGGTTATCTCACCTCTGGTGATGACAGATTATTTGAAATTAATGTTGCTCATCTTGCTGCATTTCTCATTCTGCTTCCCTCAAGTAGAGTGAATGGAAAACTTGGGAAATGGAGGAGGTGGATTTTGCCCCACACTAGTGTAAGAGGAGGGAGAAGTAGGCCTAACATTTCACTCTCACAGGTATTGCCTCTCCCCATCTTTCCATTCTCCCCTGCCTTGGTGAACTCCTCCCTGTATTCTTTGTCCTTGTGTCACTGTGATTTTTTCTGATGACTCCTTCCACCCATACACATATCAAAGTTCCTGCTCTCTCCCCAAAGTCCCTCTGCATTGCCCTCTCCAGCACCCCATAATATTTGCTTTCTGCCACCCCATGAGATTTGCTTGTACATCATCCACTCCATATCTGGCTCCAGCTTCAGAGATTTGCTCTGCCCTATCCTACCCATGATTGTTTTCCTCCATCCCTTGCTTCTTTTGTATTTAATGTAGGAGGGCTGAATATTGTGAATTTAATTGTTCTTTATTAACATTATTTAAAAAATACTTTTTTCAAAAAATTCTCTTCTAGTGAGAGAGAGGGATCTATCTTATCTCCCAGGTACAAACAGAAGCAGAGCAGAAGGGTTAAATGATATAATGGTGGAGAGGGGCTCAGAGTTTGAGTTGGCCATTCTTGTTGTGGTGTATGGATAAGGTAGTTTTGAGATTAGAATCTATTCAGAACACAGGGTTGAGAGAAGAAACAACATATTTCACCTAACTATAAATTGAAGGCTTATTCCTTTTAACTCTCATAGCTCTGGGTCTCAACGTTTATTTAACTTAGGATACAATTATTATATTCAGAAAGCACCCCAGTCATTTTTTGAGTTCTGCACCAATAGTGTTTCATTATTTTTTGTATTTCTGTAGTGTTTTCCATTCAAAGCTCTCAAAGCACACTAATGAATGAAGCTTCACATGTCTTACAGAAGGGAAAACCAAAATACAAAGGCATTAAGAGAATTGCCCAAAGTCAAACAGAAATTTGTGACAGATCAAGGAATAGAATCTTCCCATTCCTATGTTTTTTATAGAAGACCATCCTTCCCCATCAGGATTTTGCACTGATATGCTCTCAAATCACTCCTAATTAATATATTTTATTTGTAGCTGATACATTTAAAAATTGTGTAGTTATTCCACATACAAATTATGAGCCTTGCCTTGCTGTTGAAGGACCATCCCACTGTTGTCAGCAGAACTGCATAATCACATCCGTGGCATGATATGAACCCAGAATATTTTTCAACTGTTGTTTGTTTTATTGTTTATACAGTATCATAGCTGTACAGAGCATGTTAGGCAGTCCTTGCCCTGAAGAATTTATCACTTACATATTTTTACATTCAAGGAACAAAATGGTTTCTAGATTTTCACATTCATCTTCAGCTTGAGACAAAGAAAAGTTTGGTCTCATGGTCTGAGCACAGGACTCAGAGCCAGGAACTCCTGAGTTGTTATGGTCACTCTGACACAAATTCTTTTTATAATACTTCTAACTAGCAAGTGCCCAGGACTTTATTGCTTTAGTAGATCCATATTTGCAATTTATGTTCATGTTAAATATATCTAACCATCAGAAATGTTAGTAACCATGATATAAACAGTTTATTCTCCTTAGTATTATATTATTTGGGGAAATTAATAATCCTCAAATGAATGTTTGCTTTAAGTGCCCTTGCGCTTTCTCAGTCCACCATTTGTTCTTTAGTTCTCTGTTTTTACGTTGGACATCCGCCCTCGCCTTGGCATGGGCTTCTCTCTTTATATTACAATTTATGTCATTCTGCCAAGCATGAAATGCCATTCTCTTCTCACTAATGAGTTGCTCAATTTCAGAATCATTCTCATCAAACCAGTCCTGATGTTTTCTGGTTTGGTAACCTATGGTTTCATAGATATCATAGAATATCAGGGTTGGAAGGAGGTCATGACCTCAGGAGGTCATCTAGTCCAACCCCCTGCTTAAAGCAGGACTAATCCCCAGACAGATTTTTGCCCTAGATCCCTAAATAGTCCCCTCAAGGATTGAACTCACAACCCTTAGTTTAACAAGCCAATGCCAAACCACTGAGCCATCTCTCCCCCAACTGAGCTATCCCTCCCCCAGCATTCTCACAGGCATTGATGATTACTGCTTTCAACTGGCTCCAGTGTTTCTCAGTTTCTTCCGGAAACTCTGATGGGAGCTTTTCTTCTAAGACTGCTTGCTTAAGCGGATCCTTCAAATCTTGAATTTTCAACTTGCACCTGACCTGCTCCTTTTGCAGCCTCCATTTGGGAGCTATCTTAATTTTCATTGTGGATCAAATAATGCGATGATCAGTCCAACAGTCATCAACATTTGTCATTGCTCTTGTGAGAAGTATGTTACTACGATCTCGGACACGAACTGTAACGTAGTCGAGGAGATGCCAGTACTTTGACCATGGGTATCTCCAAGATGTTTTGAACTTTTCCTTTTGTCAGAAGAGAGTGTTCATAATAATAAGTTCATGTTCAGCACACTTGGTCAGGAGCAGAATTCCATTTGAATTGCTTTTGCCAATTCCTTCTTTCCCGATTGTTCCTTTCCACAGGTCTGAGTCTCATCCCACACATGCATTGAAATCCCCCAGAAGGATGATCTTGTCTTCTGTAGGGGTCTCTGATAAAATTGTTTCCAACTGAGAATAAAAATCTTCCTTTACATTCTCATTGGCATCCAGTGTTGGTGCATAGGCGCTCACAAGAGTTACCTGTTGCTTTTTGGAGTGTCAAAAACCACTCATTGATGCCAACTGGTACCTCTGAGAGGCACCTTACAAACTTGGTCTTTATAGCAAAGCCCACTCCATGCAATTGGGGTTCATCTATAGATTTTCCCTTCCAGAAATAGATATATCCTCTTTTCTTCTCCCTCACCTGTCCTTCATCAGCTCTTCTAGTTTCAGACAAAGCAGCAATTCTGATGGTAAACTGACTCAATTCACAAGCAACAATGGCTGTATGTCGCTCTGGTCAGTCCCTGTTTGAGTTGTCTGTCAGGGTACATACATTCCAAGTTCCAAAGTTGGAGAGTTTCTTACATTTTCGACCGCTGGAGTCATCTGAACGCCTTTTAAAATACCAAAATCATAGACCCTGCTGTGAATCCACTGACTATCAACTTAAAATGGGAGAATGAATATATCTTTAGGCCAAAAAGATTTCTACTCAGGCATTTTGACTTCATTCCTAACTTATTGCTGTCTTTAACTCAGCTATATACAAAGAGCCAATGCATATTTTGGGTCTGAAAACTTTGATTGGAAAGCCAAAAGCGCAGAGGTTTTTTGGTCTGCATTTCCCCAATTCTGCTCTTGGAGAATGCAAATTGACAAGAATAAAAATAACAGTAGGGGGAAAAAAGATGAAGACTCCTATCATTTACCATTTAATAGCTAAACCAGGTTGGTTAAGACATTCAGGAAAAGCATTCCATAGAGCCTGTGTAAAGCTCCATGAAAAGAAGGAATTGATGAAAAAGAAAGATTATTTTGCGGTTAATAGTAATGCAAAATAAATGATTATTCAATCATTTTAATGCTAGAAAAATTAACTGAAACATACAAATGCACACCTCTTCAAAAAATGTAGGTCTAAAACTTTCCAGCAGAGATGACGCCACAATTGAATTGTTGGATCCATCTGCATAGGGACCCATTTATTTTGTGTAGTTACGTAACATACCAATCTAGCTAATAAAAAGTTGGTTACAGCACACAAAATTAGTACATAGGATTGAATCAGTTATTAGCTCATTCATTGCTAGAACTGCACAATCAGTTTTGAACACAGAAAAGGCCCTTTCACCCATGCTAGGAAAAGTGCTGTATTATAACTCTCCCCCATCAGAAGTGAAAATTTGTTTTCATCTGTGAAACAGCTTTGGGCTTACTGAAAATAGTAAGTTTTGATAAAAAATTTCAGCCCAAATGAACAACAATGTTACGATTCAAAATATAGAGAGATTGAAGAGGGAATGAGGTTATTTTGCTGCCATAACAGAAGGAAAAACTCCTTTGGATGGAGAGGGTATGGTTGGTAGCACAAGTGTCTTGTATTTCAGATTTCCTTGTGTATACTATAGGATTTTTTTATTATTATTTTTTCCTAGTTGACAAACTAAAGAGCAAAAGTTAAGGGCCACAATCTGGGGGATCCATTTGACAGAAACTCGGTAAATTAGGAAGATGATGTATTGCACTGAGCTGGTGTTTACAGGAGTAATGACCTCCCCTCTACCCACCCAACCACAACCCCTGCCTTCACTGTCCATAAATACTTTGTACAAAAAAGTTCAAAATGTTTAAGTAAATAATTATGCCTCACTACAACCTTATGAAGTAGGTGATATTGCACCCATTTTGTAGATAAACTGAAGCATAGATAGGTTATGGAGCTGAGAAATGAACTAAGAAATCCCTATTTAAGTTCATATATATAACTACTGTATAGCACTCACTCTTCAGGTAGTGCTCGAATAAGAATGACTGGAGGCATAACCCATACCACCTAGCCAATGTATCATGGCCTGGTATATCTGAGTCAGGTTTTTAAGGTGTACGAAACAAGATCATACACGAGAGAGGGAATAAGAAAAAGAAGAGACTAAAACCAGTACTGTTGTCATGCTGAAAAATATATGACATTTATATCAACCCAGCCTTAGCTTGGCACTAAGTGACATGCATACTTTTGTCTTTGGTTTTATCACTACTTGTTTATGAGGAATTACTAATGATTTATTTTACTGTATTTGGTAAAATAAATAAGCTAGTGTTTAAGTGATAGAAATTTTACATTTTTAGTAATTTTACTAATTCCCCTTTTCCTTGACATCTTAGGGGCTTCTGTAGCTCCCATCACCATAGCACTTCACAGATATGGTAGATTGGCATTACAAGGTCCCAAATGTAGCAATTCTCAGCTAGTGGAGCATCACCCACCAGCTGACATCTGCAAACCTATGATCACTAGGACCATTAGGTGGAACATGAGGAGAGGAAGGAAAGAGCTACTAACCTGCCCCCTCTGCTGTTGCAGCCACCTTCTCCCCCCTTCCCCACAGCATTGGGGAATAAAATGAACAGCTCTTCACAGGGCTGTGGAAATAGCAGGGCAGTGGATGGAGAAGCCTCACTCTACCCCAGCAGAACTCTCACCTCATCAGCACTCCATCATCCCATGAGCACCAGGTGTCCATCAGATTCAGCCCATCTCATCCCACCCATGTCTCCCCTCCAAACCCCACTAGCTCAGCCCCACCATTGAAGCACTAGCTTTATGGCACACGCCCCTCTCTCCCCGGCCTCCAAGGCCATTGCCTGTTACAGAAGCACCCTCACAATATTAGTCCAGTCCTTTCCGAGCAGCCCCATTTCCTCCGACACCCCACCACCTTTCAATGGCTCAATAATAGTCTCATAGTCCCAACCCCATGGTTCTTTGCCCTCTGATAGGTTTCTGGGATAAGGTGGGTTGCAGGATGATTTTTTTGGCCATTTTGTGGCCAAAACAGGATTGTGTCTGTGTATGTGTGTGTATGCTCCTATGGTGGGGAATCTGGTGCATACCCTAAATATGATCCGACACTGGATTTTAAAATAGTGAGGGTAGAAGGAAAAGGACAAGGAAAGCCAAACAAAGTTGTGAAAGTCAACTAAAGTGATGCTGATTTGCTGTCTTTTGTTCTTTAAAGTTGTTAGCATGAATGTGGCAGATCATTCTGTAAAAGAAAAGTAAAATATCATGTTTTATAGCTGGCATTAAACATTCTTCTTTACTGGAGACCAGGAATGGTTCCAAACATCATTTTAGGCTTTGCTTTGAAACCGTATTTTGTAGTTTTTGATAATGCACAGGGTTTTCTTGCTCAAAGGGACTTCTTGCTCAAACACATACTTTAACAGGTATATGTCCAGTAACAGTGGCTAATGGAATTAATATTGAAAGTAAACATTATATAACAAAACACACAAACCAAATTGCTACTAATTTTTCCCACACTTCAGATTGTCCATATTTTGTCCCCTGAAGACATTTGATAAAAACTTTAAACAACATTTGCTTCATTTTGAGTGACTAATGTGTGCTTAGAAAAGATAATACGGCTTAGCATGTCATTGTGCCAAATGAATGGAAGGGATGAACAGCAAATATCCATTAAACAGAACAATGTTTCTGTTTTACACTTCTTTGCATGGAAAATACCATATAATTTCTTCTCTAAAAATGTTGTCAGTTTGTGCTCTTCCCCTAATCTAATAAAATGATTATTAATGATTAGATTTTAATTATCTAACAATTATTTTAATTAGGATGGTTTAATGCTTATTGAAGATTTCCTATTTATCTTTTGCAGACAGCAGATGTAGATTATAATAATAATTATGATAGAAATAACTGCAGATGGTCCAGATTCCTGTCCTTCTCCTAAAATATAGGATGGGGAATCTGTCACATTGCAGTGATAATATGCAGCAGTGCCATATTAATTACTCAAGCCTTAATTCATGCTAATTCTTATGCCAAACTTAAACTATGTTTATAAATGTGGTTTTCTTTGTCATCTGGAGAATATTTCTCTTTAATACATTCAAGAACCAAACTAACTGCAATAATGAATCGCTAAGGGAAAGAGAGTTTTTGACCTCTACATCACTGGTTCAGATCATGTCTAGGTTGGTAATGACCTGTAAAATATGTGGGCTAGTCTCAAATCTTGATCCTAGTGCAGTGTCCATATAATAGATACTGATAAGATTAACACTCTTTGGCAATCTCACCGGAAAGACCAATGTCTAAAGACACCCAGGAACAGAGGTGATTGGAGTAAAGAACACAAGGGGGGCAGCTTGAAGGAGGACTTTAGTCATCAATATGCTATCTTTTAACAGCATTTCATTAATAATATTTTTTTAAAACCTAACATTGTAGTAGGAAGATCCAGTTTGTGCATGTGGCTTTACGCAATATAAAATTAACAGCTATACGCTACCGAACAACAGCTGAGTTGAACAGTTTCCTATGGTATCTCTTCTGTCCCCAAGACTAAAAGTATACATAATGGAATGTGATTAAACTGTAATGTACTGATTACTTGTGGAGATTACTCCAACAGTCCAAATTTAAATTCCGATTTGAATGATCCCAAATTTCAGCAGTGTTTGGATCTGGAATTATGCTTGCAAATGAAAACTATGAACTGATGCAGTAATCCAATTAGTTAAAATTAAACAATCAATATTCCTATTTCAATTTGCCATTGTATTTGTAATATATTGTACCAAATCCCATAAATCTGAAGGGCAGATTCCCATGCTAACTATTGGCTTAGAGTTCCAAAACTTATTCAGCAGACTTTATATTACAATCAGAATAACTCCAATTATAAATACATAATTTTGGAATGTAATCTTCAAGACAAGTAATGTGGAGTGCTATGAAACACATAAGATGAATTTTGTGCAGGATTTGTTTGCATAGAAAGAAACTAAACACACTATATGCTTTAGCACAGACTCCCCCTAATACTAAAGTATTTTTTTTAAATGGGGGGAGAGAAGTATGTAATCCATACATTAGTCAGCATTTCTGATTACTGTTCTGTCTTCATTACTGTCCTTTTAGCACAGCTAGCAATATAAATGGAACTCAAAAAATGGTCAGAAGCTGCCTTTCCTCTTTCATCTTTGAATGATAGAAACAAACTTCTCTGATCATTATCTTCTCTTTGGCGTTGCTAGAGGACAATATAAATATATTTTGTTTTATTTTAATTATTTTTTCTTGCAATTAAATAAAGCTATTTTGGACTTTATAGCACATTTCAACTGTTGATGTTAAAGTGCTTCACAATCATTAAAAACCTAGCTGTGAAGGTATGTAAATGATACACTAAATTGTAGGATTTTTAACTTCTAGTTTTTAAATAGGTTTGATCTGGATATGTATGATACATGCTGATGATCAGATGTTTGTGGCATAGTTACCGTGCTAAATACTGTCACAGTGGGCCCTGATACCAGTCATCTTCCATGTTAATGCTCTCTGAGATATTTTCATCTACTCTCTCATGTGGGGACAAGTATGAGCTGACTGAAAAATGTGGCTCTAGCCAATCACCATGTAAAAGCAGAAAACAAAATGAATTAACATTAATTATGCCCGGGTTTGTGTCAGCAAAATATAACTATGTCAACTAGAACAGCCTTGAAAGGCAACTTCTGATCTAAGTCTTCTCTCTCTTTTTTTTTTTTTTTTGCCATGGTTGGCTGGTAGTGTGTGATATGGGCATTTCCATACATGCAGTGGGGCTAATTTTTGTAATTTGTGCATGTGAGAGATGGGGAAAGGGGAGAAATTTGGTCTCTATACTTGTCTGTGTTGCATTTGTGCCACCAATAAAGTTTAAAAACAAAACAAAACAAAAACAAAAACAGCACAGCTAGGATGCCCTAAAAAGATAAGGAAAATTGGAATGAGAGTGTGACACAGTTATTTAGGTCTTTTATCTTGTATATTTTAACTTTAGCACCCAATTGGATGGTCTCACTTGCAAACTATTAAAATATTTTGCTCTTATGGTGGCATGAGGGTAACAGTTTTTTCTTCCAGTGCACCTATTACCTGCAGCCCAGTGTTGACATTAAGGCTTATGATGAACAGCAAATGGCAGAAAGCTCCCAAGCTAAAGCTTGAGTAAAGAGGGCTTCTTTGTTTGAGCTCAGCAGTGGCTCACTGCCACTCTAAATTTAACTCTTTTTTTTTAATACAAAGGGAAATAAGCCTTTTAAAGGCATGTTACTTTTTAAAAGTATCAGAGGGGTAGCCGTGTTAGTCTGGTTCTGTAGAAGCAGCAAAGAATCCTGTGGCACCTTATAGACTAACAGACGTTTTGCAGCATGAGCTTTCGTGGGTGAATACACACTTCTTCTTGCATCCGAAGAAGTGGGTATTCACCCACGAAAGCTCATGCAGCAAAACGTCTGTTAGTCTATAAGGTGCCACAGGATTCTTTGCTGCTTCTACTTTTTAAAAGTAGCATTGGAAGACATTTCTTCCATTCTTTCTCTTATATGTATTTCTTCTTAGAGAAAGATTTCTTTCTCAAAAAACAGTAAACTGTTGTAATTAGCAGGCTGCCCGTAATTCAGATGGAATCTCAATACAGTGTTCAGCAATAGACTGAAATCTTCATTCAAGAATAACTGCTATGAGAATAAACTCTAATATGGTATTCATTTTTGGTCTCTCTGCTTTTAACATTCTTCACTGTGTAATATCTACTAATATATATTCTGCAATATTATCATAAAAATATAACTTCTAAATGCTTCATAAGAATATTACTATCCCTTTAGGACAGTATAAATAATATAAACTTTAATGATACTTTAACAAATGCTATGATGCCAATTCAGATATGTAATGGGCTACCACACTGGGAAAAGTGAATATAAAAGAAGATAAAAGACATGCCTGGTGGAATTTTCATGGCAAAGCATTATTAGAGAATGTACGTTTTTTAGCCAATCTAATTCAGCCTCCATTTCCAGCAGATGGCAAAATTTAGTCTTTAGAATTCAGCTATCCAAGCAACTAATTAAAATGTTGAGATATTGAAGACACAGGGCCTTAATCATAAAATCATTTGGATCAAATAAGCCATTGCCAAATTTGTTTTCTAGAATTTTGAGTTGCCCTTACTTCACATGAGTGAAATGCCTCCAAAAATGAGAGTGCACCTTAGACCAACTCTTTTCCATCCCCAAGAATCCTGAAGTGTTCAGAGTTCATTCCACTGCTGAAATACAGTCACCTCTAAATTAGAAACAGAAGTCATTCTCCATGAACAAAATTATAAGACAAATTTTTTCGGAGGAAACCAAGGAATGATTTTTCCAATTAAAATGAAAAGAGGTATTTAGATGGATAAGTCTCAGAAGGCTTCTAGTTTGGGTTCAGATAAACATCCAATGTTGGGTGCCTCACGAAACTCCTTTTGGGATGGAAAACTTAAAAGAACAGGCTTTCGCATGAGATTTCTGGTATTTCCCATCTCAATTCAGAATTATTATTTTTGTTGTTGTTGTTCTTATTCATTTTAATTGTGTTGTTTCTCTTAGTGAGCAAACCAGTGAATTGAGAAGTGCAAACAAATAAAGGTGGGCATTAGGGGAGGAGGGAATTAATCAAACTTTCATTCTGAACCTCAAACAAATTTTAGATTGAGTAAGAAAATTAGACGTTTGTATGACTTTTTAAATTAGATTTGATCCATGTGTGTTTGCGTCCCCCTGAGCTTTGATCTGAGTTTAGATTTTGAATTAACTAACAAATCTTAAAGCAAATCTTAGTATAATGTGTCAGCTTTCCAGATGATATGAACTGCAGTTCTGAGAGTGAAAAACTGAAGCTTTTTAAAGTGGCTAGTACTTTATGGGTAGTGCATGCATGGGAGGGAAGGAGTGCTTTGCTTTGTCTCTATGTAAAACCATTAATTGGCCCATATAACTCAAAACGAATTCTGCTTTTACTGAGGAGCTTTGCAAACCTTTTGATGTGTAAGTTTCTAACAAATCCTTATACTAAGCACATTTTTAAAGATTTTATTGTAAATGTTTGAGACAGCTCTAGTTCTCAGTGTAGAAAAGTTCTGGATTGATTCGTATTGCATCTAAATCTGGATGTCTCTTTGTATTTTTTTCTTTTTCAAATTTGGTTTGGATCTCAGGGTTCAAACTTCTAAGCATTTGGTTATTACTTGGCATGAAAATCACCAGTCTCTTTGTTCACAAGTTAGAATTAGTAATGAACTATTTGTGAAAAACAGAAATTCAGTTTTTAAAATATTAGAAAATGGGAGATTTTTTTTCCAATCACATTATTTCTATTCCTTCAGCCTCTTCATTTGCATACAAAGTTGTGGATTTGAATACCTCATGGCCAAGCATTTTACACATGTACAGGAAAAAGAGATATCAGATTTTCACTTTGCAAAGAGTTAAGAGGTACAATCTTTCTGAATTGGAATTAATTTAAAACATAGGAAAAGTGTTGACTATCCAAGAAGGTACTGTTTATTAACAAATCGTATTTGGAGTGAAAAATATAATAGCTCGAGTCACTATTGCATGAAATTCTTTTCTGGAAGAGAACTGAGTCTGTAGCATGACCATTTGGTGGAATTTACATTAAAGTTGTGAGACTAATAAAATACTTAGCACTTGTATTTGGTCTATGAGATTGCCAGTCCCTGTAAGTACTGGTAACCCAGCTGCCTAAAATTCAGGTAAGGAATGTGTGCAGGGAGGAAGGGGAATGGGTAAAGAGAGGGAAATGGAGAGTTTTACCATCTGTTCCTCAAATCTTCTGTCATGGATAAAAATATATAGAAATCTTTATGTACTTTTATATAAAGCTATGATTATATACCATTTGTGTACTTTGTTTAGCTTCTTGTTGCAGGAGTCCTGAGGGCAAAAGACCTCCCATTAGAACCTTCCTTGGAAGGGAAGGAGGTAAACATTCCAGGCCAAACCATATTAGCTCACTGGGGATATGTCTGAGGTAGAATATCCTATATTTGAAAAATTGGAATCAGAAATGGTTCATATTACTGATGGGTTTTCAAAACTGAGGCACAACAAAAATGATGAAAGTGAAAGTCGATAGAAGATTTGTAATACATGGAGTCCATGCCAAGACATCCCAGGATATAGACTATGTTTCTAACAGGCTATAGAAGGAAGTAGCTTAAATCAGTTTAATAAATAACTAAACAATGTGGAGAAGTGACAAAAAGCATGTGAAATGTGGCAGTTACACTGTGCAATGGTTTAGTATAAATACTTATGGCTTTGCAGTAACCATCAATGCCCTATTTTTGCTTTGTGTTTCAGAATTCACAATGTCATAATGAAAATGTAACAATCACTGATTTTATCTACTTCAGTGTTGACATTGCACATTATGTATGGCTTTATTCTAAAATTATTAAACAGAACAGATTTTCCCAATTCTAGTTAAAAGTTTTTAGTGAACTTTATCAGATATTCCCACTTAATACTGAGTTTATGATGAAACCTCCTCAAATTAAACGAGTTTTGCATAGTTTCAGGTTTATACTGCCTTGATACTCCTAGGTTATAGTGATAAAGCAGAGGAATTAAATCTACAGGGACTGACTCTGGGGCCATTTGTCATCTTCTTGGTTAGAAATTACATACATAAACTAGGCTAAACAAGGTGTTTGTAACATTGCTTGATCCATTTGTTTTTAATCACCCCATATAGATATATTGTAAATTACTGGAAGAATATCATAAACAAAGCACTGGAATGTAGGATAGTGTATAGTTGTTCTCCTCTTCTGCCAAGCACATTTTCATTAAATATAATTTCTTCTGAGAAGATTCAAGAGCCCAACACCCGCCCCTGTTTTTCCCTTCCAAACCTTCAAAAAACATAAGAACCATTAAGACTACTATTGTAAGCAAAAGCAATTACCATAAAGATGAAAATTATGAGTGATATAAATTAGGAGGAAAGTTTGGAAGGTATTTCCTTTTTACCCCTAGTAAGTGGAATATAATTTTTCAAGCAAACCAAAATTACCTCTGTTTCAGTGTTGAACCTTGTTCCATAATAACAAATGTCAGGTAGAGATTTGAAATGGTGTTGGAAAATTTAAAAAAAAATGTTTGTAGCTGATTTAGACAAAAATAAATAAATAAAAATCCCGCTCTCTTCCAGAGAGCTTCATTTCAGGCACAGACTGAGAGTGCAATTTTCTTTGCTGCTTTTTTAATTATTTCGGGGGTGAGAGGGGGAGGAGACTCTAAATGGTTAAATGACTTTTTCACTTTTTAAAAGAAAAATGTTGAAAATTCCTAAAAGTTGGCTCTCCAGTTTGCCTTCCTGTGGTTGAATGGAGGGGAACATGGAGCAAGGAGAACTAAATATATAGAAATAAACTGCATAAAACCCTCAATAACACAAACTTGTTCAGTGTTTGATCACTTTTCATGTTTCATAGTCAGTTAAAATATGAAGAAAATACATCAAGGTCTTTTCATTTCTTTACCCCAGTACATAGCCTAGTTTTAATCATTATATTAATAAAACTCTGATACAGAAATTTCACCATTCATATATACTTTTAATTCAATAGATTGTCATCGATAGGCTGTGGCAAAGCCCTGCCATGCATATTATCCTGCACAATAGCTGGAAAGTAGGTGGCAGCATAGAACAACAGAGGGCTTGGCTACACTTGCAAGTTGCCGCGCTGGTAGAGGCTTTCCAGCGCTGCAATTAGTAACCGTCCACACCTGCAAGGCACATCCAGCGCTGCAACTCCCTGGCTGCAGCGCTGGCTGTACACCTGGCCAGGTTGGGGTGTAGCAATTGCAGCGCTGGTGATCCAGCGCTGCTCATCAAGTGTGGACACACACCAGCGCTTTTATTGGCCTCCAGGGAATAAGGAGATATCCCAGAAAGCTTTTAACTAAATTACTTCCTTTGTTTTGTTATGCAGCCTCTCTTTGTTTTGTTGTGAACTCCGATCGGAGCTCCGTTGAACTGCTTATCTAAAAAACAAACACTGATCACAGCAAACAGGAGCTATCTGTACCTGGCTGTGAACGATCAAATGAGAGGCAAGCAGTTTGCTTGACAGAGAAACAGCGTTGGATGCAGGCTGTTTGCAATTAAGACTAAGGGTTCGCGAACATTTTGTGATTTTTCAATCCAGGGAAGCTAACACACAGTGTTGGCTCCAAAAATCCACTCTCTCTATCTTCCCCGCTCCCTGTCACAGTACACCACAGGGAGTGAGTGAAACAGCGGGGAGTCCGTGTTGGAGGCAGGCTGTTTGCAATTAAGAGTTAAGACTAAGGGCTCGCGAACATTTTGTGATTTTTAAATCCAGGAAGCTAACACACAGGGTTGGCTCCAAAAATCCACTCTCTCTATCTTCCCCGCTACCTGTCACAGTACACCACCCTCCACCCCCCTCTTTTGAAAAGCACGTTGTTGCCACTTGAATGCTGGGATAGCTGCCCATAATGCAGCACTCCCAACAGCGCTGTAAATGCTGCAAATGTGGCCACATACCAGTGCTGGTAGCTGTGAGTATGGCCACACACCAGCGCTGGCCCTGCACAGCTGCACAACCAGCGCTGTAACTCCCAGCGCTGCAACTTTCAAGTGTAGCCAAGCCCAGAGTCTTCATTACAAGGGAAAATGGAGAAAAAAACTTTTTAGAGAAGGAAACTTTTGTTGTTGTTGTTATTACTTGCAAATGCTTCTTGAAAACAAAGAGCAGTTTTCACAGGCATTTCACTGATGAAATGATAGTTGGTATCGTTAAATAGCTACTGTGTAGCAAAAGGCAGGCTTATTTGCAGAGTTCCATTTTAACGTGTTTTTATGTCACTTCAGCTTGACCCTGCCTTGCATCCTTCCCAAGCATTTTTTGCTTTTTGATCTGCTAGATACTGAGCTTCACTTATCTTGCCTAAAAGCAAAACTGTTCCTAAGCTGAGGACAATTTCTCCCTCACCCTCATCTTAATGCTAACTAGGGACTTGGCACCATTTTCTGATACATCATCCTCCCCAGGCCTGTTTTCCAAATCTAGCTTTCAAAGTGTATATGAAATGATTGTTGGTAATGACAAAACCAGAGTCTGGAGAGATTACACAGGTTGCCATTTCAGCAACTGTCCATTAATACAAATGCTTTTGGTGTTAAGATCTCAGAAAACTCAAAGACAGAGGATCAAATATGCTATTTAATTAAAACATAAATGAATAAATAAAATGAAGGTTTTATGGTCAGAGTAGATTCCACTGACAGTTGGATACTTTTAAAAACATCTGAGTGTTAACTATCCTTTTCTCTCTTCTGCATTTCAGATCAGAGAAATAGAATGCTCAGAACTGCCATATTTCTGAGAGTATGTGCAATAGATCCAAGATCAAAAATTATCCAGATTATTCTCCAGTCTTTACAAAATAGGAGAACCCCTTGTAGACACAGTACTAATTGATATCTGAGCAGGGGGGCATGGAGCATAGCCTGTTGTGCATACTCAGTCTCAGGATATTATATAGAAAATGTGTGTGTGTGGAGAGAGAGAGATCAGTAAATATACATGAGCACATTTTTTTTAAATCCTTCTTCCAAACAGATCCTTATCTAAAGTGTAGGAACCATTAAAAAATTCACATTTGCCATTTTTTCCCACACAGCTACCAGAAATATCTCGCATTAAAAATATGCTGAAATACTGTAGTAATTCAGATACCACTATATTGTAATTGTTGGCAGACTATCTAACTCTGACAAATGCAATGTACAGGACAACAGCAAAGATTTGAGATGATTTAGAAACATTATCTCTGAGATCAGCCAATAAGCTTGCCAAAAGTGGGAATTCAGAAAAAGAGGAGGGGCACTTTTGTCCTTTCCATCATTAAATACCAATGAATTATTTGATCAACTTCTAACAAAAGCTGAAAATCCAACATGAAGGTTGTTCACCTGCATCAGAGAAGTAACTGCCAAAAAACCTTGAGAATTGTTTGGATGTTATGGTGGAAAACCAAGACAATAATTCACAAGAAATATATTTTATGGATCTTTGCCTTTTAATAGAATATTTATTAGCAGATTTTTGTAGCTTTAGGTACATTTGATGAATTAAAAAAATCTACAGGTTGTGAATAGTACCCTGCAAGTATTCAATACTCAGTGTTTCTCAGTCTGAGCTGTTGTGTTAAGGTACCATTCTGATAAATCCTAATGGTGGTGGTATTTTCATTGATGGGATAAATGCATAAGCATTTCCAAAAGCAATACAGTACATCCTAAAATTCAATCTCAGAAATGTTCACAGAAAACAAACACACATGGCTATGGTAAGTCCCTCATTAATCAGCAGATATCAATGTCTTTGTCAGTTTGTAAATTTCCAGTTCAGTTTTGCCTGATTTATCCTGGTAGTGATTTGTCTACAGTATCTGGTACCTCGGTTTTACTATAATTTAAATATAGTTTTTAATCAGACAGCTTGAACTCTTGCCTATTCTGATGTGAAGGCAGTATGGAACAAAACTTTCTAGCCTCACTCACTAAAATCTCCCCTGAATTCATTGTGAGTTTTGCCTCAGTAAATACTGCATGATAAAGCCTATAATTTGCATTGCACAGTCTTGAAAACATTTCAGCATTGACAATCCTGTTCCCCCACCCCACCCCTCATGTAGTATTCAGTGTCTTCAAAAATCCTCCTCTTAAACATCAGTTTATACTTTACTATAAGGTAACATGTTTTGCCATGGCTATACTTCTTTTTTAAATCCTTCTCTGTCGGTTGGAGTGTACACTTACATCTACCATACACTGGGAATTGATATATTGATAACGTTGATTTCTCTTACACTTTATATCATGTCCTAAGTATAGATTCCCTTCTGCCTCCACTTTATTTCTGCATAGCTTTATCAGCCTAGTGAGACTGAGCAATCATTTTCATGTACATCAGCTTAAGGGCGAGTGACTTTTGCTTGACATTTTCCTCTCTCCTTGTGATGTCTGCCTTGCTGCTTCGTGTGTAACTTTCATTTAAAAAAAAAGTAACATAAAGGCTCTTCGCTTTATAGGAAGTTATGAGGTATTTGAATAATTTCATATGTGAAAAAACAGTTCTTGCTTAACATGTTTATTTGGGGATATGGAAGTTTTTATTTTTGACTTGTAAAATCTGGATCCCACCTTCATTAGTTAAATCAGGAAATGAGGGTGTGACAAACAGGGTTAGTGGCTCACAGTCCACGCTTCAAATTATTGCTTTATATCAGAAATAAAATGAGAGGGGGAGTCAGGGGAGGAATGTGATTGGTCTTTTATCATTGGAAAATCACAATATATCTCTAGGTGTGGAATACAAGGGAAAAATCCAGTGGTAATTGCAGTTTGCTGTCATCTGTATAGCCTGTACCTCTGTGGACACCACCAATGAGCAAGGATAGGAGGAGAGTGTGTGTGACTTCAGAAAAAATGGAACTGATAAAAGACTAATGCTGAAAAAAAATTAAATATAAAAAATAGATTTAAAATAGCACTTTGCGGTAATGAGGGGAAATCATGACAGGAGTATAAAGCATAAAAAATATCCTTGGGGCATAAGTGAGATGATTAGAAATATCATTGAAGCCAAGGCATCTGTTTGAATCCTTTGTGAGGCACCCAGTTCACCCACATGCACACACAAATGAGGGCTCAGTTTACTAATGCTGCAGTTTGAACACTAAGCATAACATGCTTCGCATTTAAAGAACATACAGATTAAATATGAGGAGACTGTAAAACTGAGCAACTGGCAGTAATGATTCTCAGTGGGTTTAAAGGAGATCATATGTAAACAGGCAGCTGTCCAAAGTGAGCAAATGTTCATTATGGAAAATTTCCCATTAGGTATCTACTTTATACTGCTAAAGTGAAATGAAAAGTAATTTATTTTAAAATTGCTTATAGGGAATATAACATTAATGAGTAAAGATCAGTGGAAAGGTGACAGAGGTACCATTCTGATGACCTGCCAGAACAGATTTATTAAGTGCATGCATTTTTACAGACACACCTGAAAAGTATAGGAATCAGTGAGGCAGAATAGTGCTGATTCCCATGTGCTGTATGTAGATGTACAGTAATCTAACTTTCTCTTTTAAGGCCCTGATTCAACAACATGTACTTTAAGCACTTGCTTAACTTTATTCCTTTTCAGGAGTGAAGTTAAATGTGATTTTAATTGTAAACTTGTGCTTAAGTCTTGGGGCTTAAGTGCTTGCTTAAAGTTAGCAATGTGCCTAAGTGCTTTGTTGAATCAGGACTTAAATACCCAGATTTTGGGGGGGAGGGTTAGTTTACTGCTTGCTTGGTAAAATCCATTGTTAACAGAAGCAAGCCAGTACTAAAGGATAGGTCCAACACATTTTATATTATGTTAGTAGTAGTGTTTTATTAGTTCTTACAAAAGCACCTGAAAGTCTCCTCTGAAATTGTGGCCTCATTGTCCCAAGCACTAGAGAGAGAGAGAGAGAGAGAGAGATACACACACATATACACACAGTAAGAAACCTCTGAAGAGATTCCAACTTAAATAGACAACACAGAGAAGTGGTGGAAGAGAAAACAGTCACAGAAAGGTGAAATCAGGTTACAACCCAAGTCTCCTGACAAGAGCAAGTAGAAAAATCACACACTCTCTCTCTCTCTCTCTCTCTCTCTCTCTCTCTTTTTCATCAAAAAATGTTTTCTTTTGTTTTTGGGTGCAGATCTAATCCTGACTTTCAGTTTGGTGTCATATGTGCTAGACTATGGTGCCTCCCTAATTTTAGCAACAAGTTAATCAAGTAAAAAAGTGCTCATGTGTCTATGATGTTCTGACTGGGCCAAGAAAAAGTCACCTGACCAGTCAAGCTTTGTATTTCTATTTCTGTTTTTAGAAGCCCAGTTTCCTCTTGCTGTGATAGATGCTAAATCCCAGAGTGTGCTAGACAGGAGAAGTTCCTTGTAGTGAGTATGGAAACCCTGGTCTGGACTCCAGAGTTAAAGCTGAATTCCATTTTGCACTGAAGGGAGAGATTCATTATCTTTGCTTTGTATGAAAAATCCAACAAAATCTCCCCAAATTTACTACCTTAACTCTTTGAGTACCAAATGAATTTTCTGAACATTTACAAGTAAAAACATTAGTTTAAATGTAAACTAATTAATTAAAAATAAGTTATTTAAGGAATGTAACATAGGTATAAATCTCTTCTTTCTCATAACTTATCTTAATGAAACAACAGACACTTCAAACTTTCCATATTTTTTAAAGTAATTGAAATCTTGTGCATACTTGAAGAATATAAGTTGTAATTAAGGTACATTATTAACAGTTGTTGCCTCTGATTGCCTTAGTTTTCCCATCTGTACAATGGGGATGATACCTCCTTTATCAACACTTTGAGATGAAAAACTCTAAATAAGAGGCAGCTATTAATATTATTGGCTCAAGCCAAGACAGGCTCAAGTCAAAAGTTCAGATAACTCTTTAGGTGGGGTCATTGTGATACAACAATCACCAACCTTCCTCTGCAGCTTATTTGCAGGCTCTTCAGAGTTGAGATTTAATTTACAATTTACAGTTAAAGTTAC
Organism: Mauremys mutica; assembly: GCF_020497125.1. Taxonomy (NCBI): domain Eukaryota; kingdom Metazoa; phylum Chordata; order Testudines; family Geoemydidae; genus Mauremys; species Mauremys mutica. The sequence goes on along the minus strand of NC_059080.1, from coordinate 30,687,989 downwards.
ACACACACACACAAATTCCAATGTGTTAAGGTAGGAAATTCACAGTTAAGGCACTAAAACAATCTTAGCTCTACCCTGTAGTGCCACAATGGGGGGAAATAAATATTTTTTTAAAAAAATCTTTAAAAATCAATGTAATCTAATATGGGACCACAGATATGCCTGAGTCATAATTCTGTGCTTATTATATGGCATCACTACAAGGCAGCATTAAACTAGTTTAGGTACCAACAAAATATGTTAAGGTAAAAAAACGAGGAGCTAAGTGTAACCTTAGAAGGGCTGTGCAAATAACGTTTTTTGTTTGTTTTTTTCGTGTGGTGGCTAATATATATAGTTAAATATTTATATAAATAATATATAGTTTTGGGTTGACACATAACAAAAGTATTGAGGTAAAAATCAGTCAAATGAACGGGATTTTGTTGTTGTTGAGTTTTGAACCTTAAAAAAAAAACCACACTTTGAAGCAAAATTAAAAACCAAAAGTCACTTTGAAGCAAAAATTATGTTTCATTTAGAAAATGTCTAAATATGGCATCTTGATTTTGGGGATTTCCCCCAAAAACAATTTTGTTGACTTGAACACAATTTCACAAAATGTTTCAGTAAACACATATATTCATTTTTGGTGGGGAAGAAGGGAAATTTGTCTGAAATTTTGCACAACAATAAACCATAACTCTGAATTCCCTAGGTTTAAAAATCTTGGTTACGTGATGTTTACAACATCCATATAATTTTTTTTTAACCATGAAGTTATTGATAAACTTAATTCCCTCTTAATGTAGGTTTTTGTTTTTGTTTTTTTTTTGGCAGGGGGCGGGGCGGGGCGGCTTTTCTTGAAAGTAGATCAGACTATACCAGAAATACAGAAAGATGGTCTCCACACAAGGCATTTCTACAAAACATCTCCTCTCTGAGGGCCAAACCCAACTCTACTGGAGTAAATATAAAGATTCCAGTTGCTTTTACTAGGAATTGGATTGGGCCCTGATAAAGACGCATTTTTCTTAACTCGGAGTATGCAAGAAACCTTCAATTTTATGGGCAATCTACATGAGAGGTAGATAATATCAATATATGATCTCACCCAAAATAGATCCATATTGAATTTGTTCTTGGACTATCTGTTTGAAACAGCACACTATTTGTTAGCACAGATCCTCTTTGTATTCTAAAAATGTCTTACAAATTATGAGTTGTTCTATTTATTAAATGTAAAAATATCATTCCTCTTCCACTTCACTCTTAAACAGATAGACAAGCTCGGATGGGAAGTTCACCCCACACCAGCCCTGAATTGGTTAAGGTGGCTTAGAAGGGGCACCTGGGGGAGAGTCCGGCTTGACTGATATGCACAAATTGAAGATGAAGCCCAACTGGGCAGAAGCAGGCTGGGCTTGTATAAAGTCAGGAAGTTGAGAGCAGAACAGGTTTTAGGGAGAGCGCCTGTGGTCACTCACTGGGCACAGAGAGGTGGACAGAAGGAAACCCTGGGGGGAGCAAAAGCCCTGGGATCCTAGTCCTATGGTTAGGGTTTACCCAGGGGAGGTGTAAGGAAGAAAGTCTGTGGAAGGCAGAGTTAGGAAGAAGCCCAGGAAAAGAGCAGCGAGGCTTGAAACAGTATAGACCTTGGCTGCTTATTGTAGGGTCCCTGAGTTGGAACCCAGAGTAGCAGGTGGGCCCAGGTTCCCCTACCAGCCACTGGGAAAGTGGCACAGACCAGGACTTTCAGAAGGTTGCCAGAGATGGCACAAGGGCAGATTGTCCAGTGGAACTTGGTTACTCTGGAAGAAGAAGAAGACTATATGAGACTATGTCATAGGTTTATTCCCCACTTTGAACTTTAGCATCCACAAGATGGGGACCTGCATGGACTCCTCTAAACTTAAATCCTAGTTTAGATCTGGTAAAGCTGCCACCAGCTAGAAATTCCAGTGTCTAGTACACTCCCTGTTCCCCCAAACTTTCCCTGGGGAACACAGATCCCAACTTCCTTGGATCTTAACACAAAGGGAAATAATCCATTCCCCCCACCTCCCCCTCCCTTAGCCATCTGTAGAGATCACCTTGATTCAAACTCCTTGAATCAAAACAAAGAGGGATTCCCTTTCTCCCATCCCTCCTCCTCTTCCCCTGAGATTCCAAACAAGGGAAGAAATCAAGCAGGTTCTAAAAAGAAAAGATTTTATTAAAAGAAAAAAAAAGAAAGTACACTAACTCTGTAACACCAGGATGAAAAAATATACAGGGTCTAGCTTATAAACTTGGAGAGACTCCCCCCTCCTTTCTCAGAATAATCAAAGTAACAGCATTTCTCCAGCAAACACACAATTGCAAATGTAGAAATTAATTATAAGACTAAACCGCCTTTCTAATACTCACTATACTGAATAGAAGAAAATACTTCAGGGAACTTGGAGAGCCTGGAAATACATCTGGCCCCTCTTAGATCCAAAGAGAGAACAGCCCCCAAACAAAGAATACAAACAAAAACTTCCCTCCACAGAGATTTGAAATTATCTTGTCCCTTGATTGGTCCTCTGGTCAGGTGTCCGTCAGGTTACTGAGCTTGTTAACCCTTTACAGGTAAAAGAGACCTTAACCCTTAACTATCTTTTTATGACAGACTATAAGAGCTCATGCTCCTGGGAGAATTCTGTGGCACTGTGCATGTGCAGAATTTATGTCCCCTGCACATTTCTTTGCTTCCCTGCAGAAAAATATCTTGCTGATGGGGAAGCAAAGGGAAGCCACAGAATGGCCATGCGACTCTCCCCAGCAATATGTTTTGGGTGCCCAGGGCAGCCAGCAGACAGGTAAATCACTGTGGGACATGAGGTGGGACGGGGAAAGACCTGGCAGGTGGATCCTACCCTGTGCTGGGCTCAGCTGCTAGTCCTGGCTGGGCTGGAGAGGACAAGCTGGAGGAAGCTCTGAAAACTCCCTCTTCCTCGCTTCCTGCACCCATTGCTCCTCAGCTGCATGGGGAGGGATCCCTGTACAAGGAGCAGCACCGCCATCTGCCTAAACCCCATGCATCCAGACCCCTTCATGCCCAGAGCCTCCTGCCGACCCCCCCAATGAGCCCCACTCCCCCTGCACCTGCACCACCCCAATGAGCCACCCATATCCAGATCCCTGCCCCACCTACTCCAACCAGCTGCACCTGGATCCCCACCCACTGAGCCCCACTCCACCAGCCTCTGGGGCCCTCACACCCAGAGCCCCTGCCGAGCTCTGTCCCTCCCGCCCCAATCCTCTCTGCTGAGCCCCAACCACCTTCACCTGGAGCCCCCTGCAGTCTGATTACCATGGCACCCAGAACCCCTGAACAAGCCCCTGGGCATGCAGATGCCCCCTGCATTCAGATACCCTACTGAGCTGCCCGCACCCAGATTGCCCCACACTGAACCCTCTCAACCCACAGCTGGATCCCCCCACACTATTCCGTCCACACTTGAATCCTGCCTTGCTGAGCCTGCCTGCTCACAGGGATCTGGGGCAGGCCCAGCCCTTGCACTGTGTGAGGGTTGAGTGCAGCCTCACTGCTGAGTTCATGTCCCGGGGTGGGTGGGAAACTGCACAGTGATCTCCCACCTCTGTGCAGCCTGTGGCCTGTGCTCCCTACTGCCGTGCTGGAGCCTCCACATTTATTTGACAAATAAAATTTGCATAATTTTAAAATATTGTGCATAGAATTTTAATTATTTTCACACATTTTTTTTGGAGCAGAATGCCCTCAGCAGCGTACATAGTGACCTAGCTGGAGGGCTCAGTTACAAAGAAGGAAGTGCTGTGAAGTACAGTAGCAGAGCAGGGCCAGATTAATGCAGGGGCTTCAGGGGCTGCAGCCCAGGGCCCCGGACTAAGGAGGGCGCTGGCGCAGCAGGGCTCAGGCAGGCTGCCTGCATGTCGTGGCCATACGCCACTCCCGGAAGCAGCCAGCTGCTGGCATGACTCTGCGGCCCCTGGCGGGAGGGAGAGCCGGACCCTGCCTGCAGCATCATCACAGCAGCTCCCACTGGAACCAGCCAATGGGAGCTGAGGGGGCAGCACTTGTGGGCACGGTCAGCAAACAGAGACAGACTGTCTTCCTCCCCCCAGGGGTGTGCAGAGACGTGCCAGCAGCCAGCTGCTTCCAGGAGCAATGTGGGGCCATGGCACGCAGGCAGGCAGCCTGCCTGAGCCCTGCTGTGCCACTGGCTGGGAGCCACCTGTGGTAAGTGCCTCCCAGCCAGAGCCTTCATCTTGCACCCCATCCTGCACCCCAACCCCAGGTCATAATCTCCTCCTACATCCAAACTCCCTCCCAGACCCTGCACCCCCTCCTGCACCCCTGCCCCAGGTCAAAATCCCTTCCTGCCCCAAACTCCATCCCAGAGCCTGCACCCCTCACCCTCTCCTGCACCCCAACACTCTGCCCCAGCCTGGAGCCCCTCCTGCACCCAAACTCCCTCCCAGAAAGAAACGAATATAACAGCTGTTCTAAGGGAAGAAGTCGGCTATTTTGACTTAACTATATTCTACATGTTTTAAGACTGAAATGTCACCACAGATGACATTATGTTAATTAAAAGGCAAGTTTAGTATAGCGTTAATAGCCTTGATGCCATAATTGTGATCATTTTGTTTTAAATTAAAAAAAAGACTTGTATACAAGGGCCCCACAAAATCTAATAGCCCTGAGCACACAAGAATGTTAATCTGGCCCTGGAGCAGAGACCTCTTTAGCAACAGAGTGATTAATGGGAGGGAGCTCCAAACTGTGAGAGTGCTAATCCTCACACACAGCCATAAGCAGGCACCACAGTTCTGAGTGGGGTTCCTATTTATCTCTGTTCCTCTGCAAACAAATGACAAGTCTGTGGTACAAATGAAGTTGATAGGAGAGGGCTATCTTAGAAGAACTCCTGCTGCTTTTACTGGCAGTTGGGCAAACCCTCCCCTTGTGATTAAAAACAAGCCCTTATGGCTCAGTCATTCTGATTCCCTCAGTTGCACAAACTCCTCCACATCCTTCTACTGGCATGTATCCCAAGACTGACCTGAGCAGTGCCTTTCAAATGACCTTTGATCCAAGAGACTTCTCTCATTTTAGTTACAATGTTATCTATGTTCCTCACAATGGTGGTGTCTCCTTATTTTAACTGTGGAATGTTATTTACATCAGAAATATTTAATAATACTTAAAATGAACCATGCAGCATTTTAAGTTTCTTGTGTGAATAATGGTTTTACTGTTCTCATTTTGGGTCTTTATCACATGTTGCATCCCACATTTGGGTCTTGGCTGGTATAAATATGGTCTGCAGGTTATGCTTTTGGCAGGCTGAAATGGGCTCAGTGTGTTATGGAAGTCTATCTGTTTCCGTATGCATCTTGCTGTGTACTAAGACTGGCCCGTGGTATCTGTAAATCTTTCAAAAGGTGGGGGGCACTCATTTTCAGTGGTCCCTCAATGTAATGAAAATTAAAAGTGGATATAGTGTTTCCAGTTTTGAGAAGAATCAAGGAATTCTGCACACTTATAACCCACCAGACTTTTGGCCCTGAGGCCAACAAAAATTTAATGGATGACCTGTTCTGTACATAAGCAGAATTCAGTTTTCCAGGCTGTTATTCTGACACTGTTTGCAGTCATTGAAATTTATTTAAAAAATTAAACAAACAAACAAACAGACAAAAAAACCCTGTGATTTGTAAAGGAAATGGTAACAGACCTTTAACTGTAGTATCACTTGCAGGCTTTGATATAATGACTGCATAAAAGTAAACAATGCTTAGGCTTTTATTACTATAGCAGCCTGTCTTCAGGATTTTTAGACCAAAATCCTGAAGGCTATAATAATTACACCTAAGTGTTCCCAGTGTATTTGCAAGTGCTTCCTTTAAAATGAACAGATTTTTGCCCTTCAGGTCTACTCAAGTTGCACTCACTTTAATTAGTGACACACATGGCTTAATTTGACACATTCTACATGTACTTTTACAGATATTTAAACCAAGCAAAGCTCTGTGTAATCAAAGAGTTTTAAAGGTGGCTCTGTAGTGACAGACTTACAGGTGACTGTTCTTTCATCAAACAGGAAACTGGCCTTTTGAAGCAGGAGGAGATTGACCTTCATAGCATGACCAGTTGTATCTTTAAAGTGGAGGTGACCTGGTGTAGAGAAGACAAGTTTGGGCCAGGTGAAAGCAAGGTGTCTTGATTGGATCTGATTAACTTGGACAGACACATAAGGTAACTGGCCTTTGAGATCTGGGCAATTACATGAGGGGGATTCCTGATTAGATACGGCTCCTCTGAAGGTGGCTTGTTGAGAGTTCACTGGCCTCTTTCTTATCACTGTGGCATCTTGCCCACCATTTTATCCATTTGTTTTGTGAGCTGAATGGCTACTGATTTTCAGAGTCCCAATGTCCATGTTGCTATGCTTAGACTTATATATGCCTGCCTTCTTATTAAGCTATTTATTTTTCTGATTGAATGACTGTTGGGTCCTTTGAGATTTTTTGTGTTTTGTGGCATAATGTCTTTCATCTATAAATAGATCCTCTACTTGCTAACAGTTTGGTTAGGTTTTGCTTGGACAGTTATTTATATTCTCCAAGCCTAATAGTCTTTTTTCTTTGTCACAACTTTGTAATAGATAGCCACTTCCAAAATGTGGAATGACAATGTATAATTGCCTTCCAAGCCATACAAGCAATTTGGAGACCAGGTTAGAAGCATCACTTACAGTTTAAGGTTTAAATATTTAAACAGGTTAATGGGGGAAAGGGATATGCACCTACACTATGCCCCAATTGTATCATGCATTCTTGCTTTATTACACTCATGTTGAAGCCTGGAAGAGGGACTTCATAATGGTTAAAGGGATCCTTAGGGAAGTGGGGAAGGGGAACATTGATGATGCCCCATAGGCGATCACCCATAAAGTGGGGGAAGAGTGTTTTGATTATGACGAGGTAGCCTTAAGTCAGAACTTCAGTGTGTATATCAGTATTATGATGTAAATTAGTCTGGTGAGAGCACATACATCTAGAGTGTTCATTTTCATGCTTGTTTGATTAAGTTGAGACCTTGTTTTTCTATAAAAATCATGTCTGTCTGTCAGTCAGGATATGTCAACAGCAAGCTGAAGAAATACTTTTCCCCAAGATGATGCAGGGCCGGCTCCAGACCCCAGTGCGCCAAGCGCGCGCTTGGGGCGGCATTTTCCCTGGAGGGCGGCAGGCAGGTCTGGCGGACCTTCCGCAGTCATGCCTGCGGGAGGTCCACCGGAGCCGCGGGACAGTGGACCTCCCGCAGCCATGACTGCGGAGGGTGCGCTGGTCCCGCAGCTCGGGTGGACCTCCCACAGACATGCCTGCGGATACTCCACTGGAGCCGCCGGACCAGCGAACCCTCCGCAGCTGCGGGAGGACCACTGGAGCCGCGGGACCAGCGGATCCTCCGCAGTCATGCGTATGGGAGGTCCGCTGGTCCCCCGGCTCCGGTGCACCTCCCGCATGCATGACTGCTTGGGGTGGCCAAATTGCTAGAGCCGCCCCTGAGATGATGTCACACGGAAAGAAAGATAACAAATCACTTGCTGAAAGAATACAATGCAGTGTTCTTTTTCCTAGAACTATGTTGGATTAAAATGGTTTATTATTTGAAGGAAGACTTTTAAAAATTGTAAGTAATTGTTTTAATGTATTACTGAAGTTCTAAATTTAAACTAAGACACCGAAAAGAATTTCCACCTCCACCCATCTCCTATGACCAGTTTAGGACCCACAAACGGGAGTGAATACCTTATTGGACTCACAAGAGTGTTTCCTTCTTTCTCACTAGTTTTGTCTCTTTGGACGTCTGTACAATAAGTAGAACATTCTTCGTGGTTCTTTTTCTTTATTCATGAGCTCTCATTCTACTTAAAGAAACACAAGCAAACTGTTGCCTTTTGGAATGCTAATAGAAAATAAGACATTACTACACATCAACAAGAAGCTTCTTTATAATTTTTCTTCTATACAGGTATAAATGTATATAATAGTAAGAGATTTATGATAGTAAGAGATTTAAGAGTTTTTAAAGGAGTACTGTTCTGTCTATGGAAAGCCTAATAGAATATCAAAGCATATTTAAATCATAAAGAACGAGGAGTACTTGTGGCATCTTAGAGACTAACAAAGGTATTTGGGCATAAGCTTTTGTGGGCTAAAACCCACTTCATTGCATGCATGCAGTGGAAAATACAGTAGGAAGATATATATATACACTAGGGATTGGCAACCTTTGGCACGCGGCCCACCAGGGTAAGCACGCTGATGGGCTGGGCCGGTTTGTTTACCTGCCATGTCCACAGGTTCGGCCGATCACGGCTCCCACTGGCTGCAGTTTGCTGCTCCAGGCCAATGGGGACGGTGGGAAGTGGCACAGGCCAATTCTGAAGTTTCTTGTTGGGGTCTGTTTTTGAAACTGCAGAATTCGAATTAAATTGAAAACTGGACACCATTAAATTAGGCTTAAATAAAGACTGAGAGTGGATGGGTCATTACACAAAGTAAAAACTATTTCCCCATGCTAATTTTTTTCCTACTGTTACTCACACCTCCTTGTCAACTGTTGGAAATGGGCCACTGTTTTTTTCTCCTGATAATAGCCCACTTTAATTGATTAGTCTCATTATAGTTGGTATGGCAGCACCCATTTCTTCATGTTCTCTGTGTATATATATCTTCCTACTGTATTTTCCACTGCATGCATCCGATGAAGTGGGTTTTAGCCCACGAAAGCTTATGCCCAAATAAATTTGTTAGTCTCTAAGGTGCCACAAGTACTCCTCACTCTTTTTGCTGATATAGACTAACACGGCTACCACTCTGAAACTTAAATCATAGTTTATATACACAATAGCAAACATGTTTCTTTTCCTGCATTCTCTCTAATGTTGATTGGGGCCATACAGTTCCAGTTATTTTAGAACAATGAATGGGTGATTGACATTAAAAAAATACAGTTTACTTCACTGGGGTTGCCACCTTTGGATAGACATCAAAATATAATGGGCTGTAGAAGTATTACGTTTCCAATTTAATGAACCAAACATGTTCCATTTTAAAGAAGAAAGATCCCAGTATGCTAAATTATGAGAGGAATGCCAAACCATAATTCTACATATGCTTTGTGATAGCTTTGCTTATCAGGAAAACTATAGCATAGTGAGGATAAATTAATTACCTAAGTAACATAGCAAGTCAACAGGAGAATTAGGAATAGAACCCTCTGACTCCCAGCTCACTGCTTTAATTATATTCACTAAATATCCAGCTTGCCCTTCTGTTGAGGTTGTTTTTGGGGGGGTTATTTTGGATATGAATTAAGTGTTCTTGATTGAGATGATTCCAGCTGCAGTTATGTCTCTGAGATTATATTAAGGTAAATAGGATGCAGTGGGAGAGACATTACAGATTTCTTTTAATAACCTAAATGTTGTAACCAGGTTCTTATTTGTAGGCTATATTTTGTTGAGTTGGGATTAGTTTTTAGAAGAGCAAAAAAAGAAGAGATGCTTTGATGTGTTTGGTTACGGTCCTTGTTCTTAAACAGATATGTGTCTTACTGTCACAAGGTTGATTAAAGTAAAGCTCAGCAAATGTCACTCCGGTCTCCTTGCTCTGCGCTAACCAGTCTATTTTAAAAATGCATGCATTCAATTGTCAGCAGTATTAGCATCCTATGAATTTGTTTTATAGGATTGATGCTTGGCAACAGAGCTTATCTGAATATTTCTACTTTGTTAAGAGGCAGTCTCAACAATCTGTGATATGCCAAACCTGATGCTACACACAGTTGTCATTTGTACAGTGATGATAAGCTATAAAGTGCTATGTTGATGCTGCCTGTTTGTCTAATGTCAGAGTTAAGGATTCACTTTTTTGAGGCCAATTTGACTACTGTGACAGGGTCAGGCCAGGTGGCTACAAGAGAGTGGTGGAAGGTAGTTACATTAGCTCCAGGTTAAGTAGGCCCCTTTTCCCTGGGTAAGATAACAGGGACTATTCCAGAAAACTCAGGAACTTTCTAGAACTAATCAAGGCAGGCAGGCTAATTAGGACACCTGTAGCCAATTGGAAAGTTTCTAGAATTAATTAAGGCTAATCAGGACACCTGGTATAAAAAGGCTCACACTCCAGTTAGTGAGATGTGCGTAAGGAGCTGGGAGTGAGAGGACATTCTGCTGGAGGACTGAGGAGTACAAGCGTTAACAGACATCAGGAGGAAGGTCCTGTGGTGAGGACAAAGAAGGTGTTGGGAGGAGGCCATGGGGAAGTAGCCCAGGGAATTGTAGCTGTTGTGTAGCTGTTCCAGTAGGCACTCTAGCCAGCTGCAGTCCACAGGGCCCTGGGCTGGAACCTGGTGTAGAGGGCGGGCCCGGGTTCCCCCCAAAACCTCCCAACTCCTGATGCAACACAGGAGGATCTCTGAGGTTAGCTAGATCCACCAATAAGCACAGGACCCACCAAGGTAGAGGAGGAACTTTGTCACACTACCTTGAAATCTGAAATTTCATCGTGCTTCAGCCCAAAGAGGCAGAAATACCAAGAAAAGTTGGATAGTCGTTTTGAATAGTGGGATTTTGGCCTCATGAAATCAGAAATGTGAAATAAATCACTTCCAGTTTTGGATCAGAGCTAGTCCTGATCATAGGCTTGGAATTTAGATCTAGGACTTTGAATATTGATCTTCCCCTGACTTTTTGATTCAAGTGGTGAAATCTGGCCCTATCCAAGTCAGTAAGATTCCTAAGAATACATTGTTAATCACTAAAGAACATTATAGATTTTCTCGGTTTCATCATAATTCAATAGTGTATAAAGAGAAACTATCTTAAAGTTTCAGAGGGGTAGCCGTGTTAGTCTGGATCTGTAAAAGTGGCAAAGAGTTCTGTGGCACCTTATAGACTAACAAACGTATTGGAGCTTTCGTGGGTGAATACCCACTTCGTCAGATGCATGTCGGATGCCCCCCACAAAGTGGTTATTCACCCGTGAAAGCTCATGCTCCAATATTTTTGTTAGTCTATAAGGTGCCACAGAACTCTTTGCCGCTTTTATCTTAAAGTTGAGTCAAGTTTCTTTTAGAAAAGTTCAGGCACTTCAGTTTTTGGCAGTTCATATTATACTGCAGTGTACATTAATTAAAAGAATGCAAAGTAACATCAGAAATTGGTAATATTGTCAGATGTTCTCTTTATTCTGTTGTAAAATGGCATATAGAAGCCTTAGCCACATCCTCCCACCACCAAAGTCTCAGTATATTCCATTTTTAATTACAAAAAAGTTTGATTTCTAGCACCAACATTATAACTTTCAGATTGCATGTTAAAAATAAAGTTTGAGCATTAACAAAACAGAAAAGCTCAGTGAATCTTTAACACTCTCTTCTTCTGTTGCCAACTATAAATGTGTCTTTTAGCTCTTGTTATAGAACCTGCTTTTATTCCCATTGGTGCTAATGAGAAAACTCACATTGATTTCAATGAACTGCGATTGGGCTCATAATTTATATCAGGTGAAAATGTATGTATGCTATTTTTCACTAGATTCTCTTTCCATTTACTGTACTACTATCTCTATAATAGATGCATCATACTTGGAAATTCATACTTTTATATGGTGCTTGAATAGCAACTGTGTAATAAGAGTAGCTCTTGGGTTATATAAGTGTTGTTCAGACAATTGCATCTCTTGAGTGGAAAGAGTAATTGACTTAAACTTTGAAATATATAGTTGACATATTAATTGCTACAAACATGACAAGTTTGATTTCATTACCTGAAAAACAGTTGGGATTTGTAAAGAAGTGTGCATTTTATAAAACAAGGATCTTAGGAAAACCAAGCTTCCAATTTTTAATAATGTAAAATTTAGATAATGCTTTAGCTGTGAAGAATGTTTTTAAACCACAATACTTTCTGTAGCGCATAAATACTATACAAATGATTTATGTATGTCCAGTGCAGGTACTGCATAGGAAAGGTATAGAGGGACCGGATAAATGGCTTGGAAAAGGACTTAAAAAGAGGTGTTTAGTAAAGGAGGGAATGGGGTGGGAGGCAGCTGGGGACTCCTATAATTAGTATGGCAAGGAGCCAAACCCCATTATTATAGCCCACCTTAACCCTCCTAAGAGCAGGGGTGGATGGTAAGGTTCCAGCAATGGATTTGCTGAAGGGACCTGGATGGAAAAAGATGGGGAGCTGGTAAAAGCCCCCTGGGTAATTGTGGAATAAACATGGGGTTACCTGCACTGTACACTTTTGTCTGCCGGGTAGTCCCAGACATCTAATAATAAAGTTGCGGCTTGATTAAATCCCTGTCAAATGTCTCCTTTCCTTCTTTAGGTACTGCCAGACATTACTCCAATTGAAGTCTTATTGGCACGGAGTAGAGAAGAAGAACTATTTCTAGTATCTTGCTTACAACACTCTTGCTAATACATCCCAGAATGATGGTGGGTTGTGTTTTTTTTGTTTGTTTGTTTGTTTTTTTGCAACTGTGTTACATTGTTGATTCATATTTAGCTTATGATCCACTATAAACCCCAGATCCCTTTCCATAGTACTCCTGCCGAGGCAGTCATTTCCCATTTTGTATGTGTGCAATTGATTATTCCTTCCTAAGTGGAGCACTTTGCATTTGTCCTTATTGAATTTCATCCTATTTATTTCAGACCAATTCTCCAGTTTCTCCAGATGATTTTGTATTTTAATACTATCCTCCAAAGCCCTTGCAACCCCTCCCAGTTTGGTACCATCCACAAACTTCATAAATGTACTCTCTATGCTATTATCTAAATAATTTATGAAGATATTGAACAGATGCAGACCCAGAACTGATCTCTGTGGGACCGTACTTGATATGTAAGCCACTGATAACTACTCTCTGGGAATGATTTTACAGCCAGTTATACATCCACCTGATTGTAGCTTCATCTAGGCCAGGGGTCGGCAACCTGCGGCTCCCGGCTCGCCCGGGGAAGCACCCTGGCGGGCCGGCCCGGTTTGTTTATCCGCCGCGTCGGCAACTTCGGCCGATCGCGGCTCCCACTGGCCGCGGTTCGCGGTCCCAGGCCAATGCGGGAGGCAGGAAGCGGCGCGAGCCGAAGGATGTTCTGGCCGCGGCTTCCTGCCTCCCGCATTGGCCTGGGACCGCGAACCGCGGCCAGTGGGAGCCGCGATTGGCCGAAGTTGCCGATGCGGCGGATAAACAAACCGGGCCGGCCCGCCAGGGTGCTTCCCCGGGCAAGCCGGGAGCCGCAGGTTGCCGACCCCTGATCTAGGCTATATTTCCCTTATTTGTTTATGAGAAGGTCATACAAGACAGTATCAAAAGCCTTCCTAAGGTCAAGCTTTACCACATCCACCTCTTCCCCCTATCCACAAGGCTTGTTACTCTGTCAAAGAAAACTATTAGGTTGTTTTGACATAATTTTTTCTTGATAAATCCATGTCGGTTGTTATTCATATTTTAGGTGTTTGCAAATTGATTACTTGAGTATTTGCTCCATAATCTTTCCAGATACTGAAGTTATGTTGACTGGTCTGTAATTTCCCATGTTGTTCTTATTCCCCTTTTTATAGATTAGGACTATATTTGCCCTCTTCCAGTCCTCTGGAATCTCTTCTGTTTTATGAGTTTTCGAAGATAATTGCTAATGGCTCAGATATCTCATCAGTTAGCCACATGAGTATTCTAGGATGTATTTCATCGGTGACTTGAAGACATCTTGTCAAAGTAATTTTTAACTTCTTCTTTCCCTATTTTAGCCTCAGATTCTACCTCACTTTCACTGGTGTTCACTATGTTAGCCATCCAGATAAAAACTGAAAACTGAAACAAAAATGTTAATTAGCATTTCTGCCATTTCCACTTTTTCTGGTATTGGCTTTCCACTCTCACTAAATAATTGGCCTATCTTGTCCTTGATCTTCCTCTTGCTTTTCATGTATTTGTAGAACATATCACTTGTATTGGTTACCATGAGAACAGGTGCCTTGCTTTAGCTGACCATAAAATATGGCCTAAGGTATGGTTAGGTTGCTTAAGAGCATAGGAGTTATATATATATATATATATATATATATATATATATACACACTTATATATAAAAAATCAGAATTGACTATAGTCTCCCTCAAGGTTTATAGGCTTAAGAATTTTTTGTTCAGACAGTTAGTGTGAAGATTTTATTCTATAGTAAAAGCTGCATATGCAGTTGGATTAAAACTCAAACAATACAACTAACCACAACTGGAACTGAACTCCAGAATTTTTTAAATTACAAACATAAACTATTTTTATTCCATACTGAATTATACTTTAAATCCCTTACCTAATTTGTTGCTTGTATTAGAGTAGCACACCAAGGTCTTACACAGAATTGGAGTCCCACTGTGAGAGCACTATACAGATACAGTCTCCATCCTGAAGAAGCAACCATTTAGATTAAAATATTTTTTAAATCGCTCTTTTACTTAGATGCTCGTATCTGTACTGACTATACATGTCAGTTATCACATGGTTTTGGCATGATAGAAAAGTTTGAGTGATAGTTTTGTTCCTCTGAACACCAAAGATAGCAGAGAACAAAAGAAGTCCATCCAAACATGGAGTTGCCCATTGGTCTGTGGTGAACATATTAATAAATGTAACATGTAAATTATATAAACATGGAACACTAAGACATGGATTACTGCAGGGCCGCCGGGGGGGGGGCAAGTGGGGCAATTTGCCCCAGGCCCCAGACCCTGCAGGGGCCCCCATGAGAGTTTTTTGGGGGCCCTAGAGTGGGGTCCTTCACTCACTCCAGGGGCCCCGGAAAACTCTCGCAGAGCCTGGGCCCCCGGAGCTTCTTCCTCTCCGGGTCTTTGGCGGCGGGGAGTCCTTCCACTGACCCCCCACAGCCGAATTACCGCTGAAGCGGGACCCGCCACCGAAGTGCCGGGTCTTCAGCGGTAATTCGGCGGTGGGGGGCCCCCGCCGCGGATCTTCAGGGCACTTCGGCGGCGGGTCCCAGAGCGGAAGAACCCTCCGCCGCTGAATTATATAAACAATTATCCAAATATGAACTAACGTGATGGTGTGCAAGGCACAAGTTTGGGCAAGCAATAGGCTAAAATATATTCACATAAAATTTTGTTGAAAAACAAATTTATAAACGTTAAAATTATATAAAATATTAGTCAAGATGATTCATGAACAGTGTCTATAATTTTCAAAAGTAAATGTATCAGATTAGTGAATTTATTTGAATGGATTCTCAATGTACAACATCAGACCTGCAGTATAAGTGGCCTATGAGAACTTTTCATTATGATTGTTCAGTCACATTTTAATTAACATGTTACATGCATTTAGATGAATGTGTGATCAGTGAAATAAATGCAGTGGTGTCTATTTCTATGTGTAATGCTCCAGGTATAGAGCATTGTGTCAACCCAAGAGGTAACTTTTATTCAAAAAGTTAAAATCACCTGCAGATAGGCGCTTAAAATAAAGAGCCTTGTTGGCTACAGGGTTGCTAATGTGATACTATAACAGAAAACTCTTTTTGATAGGTTTTTAGAACACCAGAAATCGTGGATGTGAAACTCGAATTGTTCAACAGCAAAGTCAGCTTCATTAGGATTTAGGCCAGAGCCAGTACTGCACTCAACCTCACTTATGAGTATATTTCAGACTTGTGTTATCCTTTTTAGTATGTGGTTGCTTATTGGTTTTGGAATATTGTTTAAAATGAAATATGGATATTATAAATTCATATAATAAAAAGAAGGATCCCAAAAAGATCATTACCATTTCCTACTAGTCTGCCTCTCTCTCCCTGTATGGGTTATTTTTAAAATGAAATGCCTCCCTCAATATGGATTTCATTATCTCTTTACCAGCTGGTCACTTACGAACTTTCACTCTCTTTTTTATTATTCACACATATGGAAATGAAAATAATAATACTGTATTAGAAAATGATTTAAAACAAATCTGTTTCTAATTGAAAATGCTTCGGCTGGATTAGCAGCAGCTTTCAGTAACTCTAAGAAAGGTCAGGCATCTTTTAACTACTCCAGATTTTATATTAGGGAATAAGCATTAAAAATGTCCCAATTTGTAGTACTGAAAGGTGCAACTGGATCATTGTTTTCATGTTCAGGCTGGCATTTTTAATATTTACCAGAGATGGCACTTTCATGTGAACATGGGAAGAAAATAAAACAGGAATGAAAACTATAACTACCCTGGCAGAAACTAAAGAGATACTGAACAATGGCCTGGTTTTCATTTTCAAAGTGGCATTTTTATGAGTATTTCCAATCTGCAATATCAGTAAAAAATATTTTCTGAATAGATTTGAAGTTGCATCAATTTTTAACAAGTTTTGACTGAACAGGTTGACGTAGGGATATGACATCATCCGTGGATTGGTGGTTTCCTGACTGTTGGACCATCTTGAATGGGAATTTACATCCTGCAGAGTACACTAGTCTTAATACAGGAAAAAAATTATATGCTTTCTCCGATGGGCAGCATCCCGTTCAAGTGATCATAACTAAACTCAGCAAGAGGAGAGAGCAATTCTGCTCTCTGTGTAGATTAATTAACACCATGACACACAGTGTAATTTAATTTATCTGATTAATTTAAAAGTGAATATTTAACATTCGCAAATAAAAATGTAAAAATTACTTAAAGTAGGTACTTAAGTTACCCAGATATATCTGAACAGAAAAAAAAATCCTTAGTCATTCTTTTTTTTTAAAACCCCTTCTCCCAACATTAAAGTCCTGTCTTCATGTAACAGGTTATAGAGCTCAATTGTTTATCATTATATAGTGAAGACCATGAAAAAGCTCCTTTTAACTCACAGTAAATTGACACAGATCAATGTAATCTAAGGGAGCAATTTAGTGCCACTTTTTTTAACAGGGCAGTTGATGCCAGATATAACTATAGCCAAGGCATGCACTCTTGCCTGCTTTTAAACGGTCACATTTGCTGCATTCTATAGAGCCTGCGGTGCTTTCTTTAGAAGTAGGATGATTCATATGTACAGCTCATCAGGGCAGCATTGCAGCTAGTTTCATGTCGAGCAGATATATAAGGGGAGTTGCATGATGCCAACAGTGGGAATGTTTTGTCATCTCTGGTTTAGTTTGATGTTTTATCCTTTCAAGTGGAGAGATAATTCTGAACTAAATCCTGGAGAGTCAGTGATTGTGGCTGAGGTTGGAGCTAATGCAGTCACTTTGTTGTACAATGTAGGTGAGAATTAATGTAGCAGAATTCTCTGATTGCTGGGCTTTGGAGACTTAGAAGCTAGCAAGGCCATAGATGAGGAAGTGGTGGTGAAGGTAAGAGTGGGTAAAGGCACAGATGGGGATTTCAGGAAAAATGAAATCAAGGCTGGGCATACATGGATAATGTTCTGGATTTGCAGAACTAAGAAATGTCTGAGGAGGTCATGGTAAGACGATATTATGGCTGGTAGAGGAGAAAAGGCATGGATACAAAAAATAAGGTAGAAGATTGTCATCTTCTTGCCTTGGAGAAGCACTGACTGACTTTTGCTGATGAAAAGTGAAATGAAGCAGAGAGTAGACAGGGATATGTTATTAAATGTGACTAAAGATATGGACAGCATCTGCACTTTATTCTCAGACTCAATATAGAGATCATGGTCTGAAACCTGGCCTCATTTATGACTGTGTGAGCTTGCTGAAGTCAGTGGAGTTTCAGGGATATAATGGAGGACATAATTTGGACGTAGATAAAGGTAGACAGAAAAGAGCAGAAGGATGAGAATTGAGTCTTTTAGACCTTCATAGAGCAGTTTTGGCTAGAATTAAAAGTACCTCCAGGGGATATAGTAATGGATGGGGAGAGAGGGAATGAGAAAGATGTGGTAGTAATGTAATAGTAGATAATGACCCTGGTAGGTTAGATCGAGAGAGAGAGAGAGAGAGAGAGAGAGATCTTCATGGCTATAGAGGTATCCCAGTAGTCCATGGTGCTGAAATGAAGAAGTAGGAGCCAGGAAAAACAACCCTCATCTACAAGGAGATGGTTGCTAACTGTATGAAGAGAGCAGTTTTGTTTTATAGACAAACAAAGCTCAGATTCAAAAGGATCAACAATATGGATATGTGATACATAAGAAAAAGGCTACCTTCTCCAGTACATTCCTGGGTAAGAAAAAGTTAGTAATTAGGCAGTTACAACAGATGTTTAGAATTCTTCAGGGGCAGGAAACTGTCCATATCCAGGGAATGTGGGCTGAGGGGAGGGAAGAAGAGTGGTAAGAGAAAAATGAGAGGATCAGTAATGAAGGTAGTGAACTCCTTGTACGTCACTGAAGAAAGCTTGGGAGTGAAAGACATATCTATTCAGGGGATACCATCATAGGACCTAATCACATCAGCCACACTATCAGAGGCTCGTTCACCTGCACATCTACCAACGTGATATATGGCATCATGTGCCAGCAATGCCCCTCTGCCATGTACATTGGCCAAACTGGACAGACTCTATGTAAAAGAATGAATGGACACAAATCAGACATCAAGAATTATAACATTCAAAAACCAGTTGGAGAACATTTCAATCTCCCTGGTCACTCAATTACAGACCTAAAAGTCACAATATTACAACAAAAAAACGTCAGAAACAGACTCCAATGAGAGACTGCTGAATTGGAATTAATTTGCAAACTTGACACCATTAAATTAGGCTTGAATAAAGACTGGGAGTGGATGGGTCATTACACAAAGTAAAAGTATTTCCCCACGTTTATTTTTCTCCCCTACAGTTCCTCACACCTTCCTGTCAACTGCTGGAAATGGGCCATTTTGATTACCACCACAAAAAGTTTTTTTCTCTCCTGCTGGTAATAGCTCACCTTAACTGATCACTCTCGTTACAGTGTGTATGGTAACACCCATTGTTTCATGTTCTCTGTGTATATATATCTTCCTACTGTATTTTCCACTGTATGCATCCAATGAAGTGCGTTTTAGCTCACAAAAGCTTATGCTCAAATAAATTTGTTAGTCTCTAAGGTGCCACAAATACTCCTGTTGTTTTTTGCAGATACAGACTAACACGGCTGCTACTCTGAAACCTGTCAAATTAATAGTGAAATTTTAAAAAATGGCATGGAAGAAAGTGAGTGGAAATGAGAGTGAAATGAACATGAGGGCACTCCTGTGGATTACAGAATAGATTAATTTTCTTACATCGCCATTGTATATTGTTTTTCCTGTTTCATTGTAGTCTTAGGTGTAGAAAGGCAAAAAATTAGGTACAGGAAAAAGTTCATCCTTTCCACAGTTACTTACAGTTAGTAGTTAACTGAATGAGGCAGAAAGGGGTCCAAATTCTCTCCTCAATTTGCACCTGTTTAGTTCATTTTGAATTTGATGGTAGTTGTTCCAGCGTATCTGTGAGAGGAATTCAACTCTGTGAGATTAAAACCAGGTGCATTGTTATTCAGTAACCCACAAAGATGTCAAGACGATTGCATGGAAATGTAACAAGTTTCTTAAACTTCTGAAATGTTTTCTTCTTTAATATTGGTGGAGATCAGCCTTAGCTTCGAGGTATAATCCACACATTAAGGCCCTTCTCCTTCAGCAGTCATTCTTTTATATTCTTCCTTTATAACCATAAAATGCAAAGATTTTAATATCGGTCACATCAGTTCCTTGACTTTGTAGCTGTCTTTGCTCCTGTGTTGTATTTTACAATTCAGCATGCTGTGATATAAATTAGTAGCACAATTCACTGGAGAAAAATATTTTAAATGTGTTTTTAACATCATTTACAACTAGGCAACTTGCCAGATAACATATCTTCTTCTACCAAAAAAGTATGTCAAATTAATTGAGCACATTTCATAAACTGTGTCCCTAGATCATCAAGAATATAAGGAGCTAGGTACATAAACTTTAGGAACAACTTAGAAGAACCTATTCACCTACTGCTGCTACATCATCACAGTATCAGAGGGGTAGCCGTGTTAATCTGGTTCTGTAGAAGCAGCAAAGAATCCTGTGGCACCTTATAGACTAACAGACGTTTTGCAGCATGAGCTTTCGTGGGTGAATACCCACTTCTTCGGATGCAAGGGACTACATCATCACATTTAGCTCTTGCTATATTCAAGTCAGTATCATGTCATGTGCATATTTTCACTTATTTAAGAACAAACATAGTAAATTTGGACAAAAAGAATCAGTGGCCCACGTTGCTCTGGCACAAGTAATCCACCTTTTGGCAGGCATACATAAATATGCTATGAGTTCCCAGAGACTTGTATGCTCCAGCCTTAATTATTTAGCTATTTGTAGCTTCAATTGCAGACCTTCCCATGACAGTATTTTCTATTGCATAATAACCCTTTAAGTGAAAAGACTCTTCAGATCAATTAATGTTTCTTAGTTTTAATTTATTCAGATTATATGACAGTATTTCCATGTTTTGAATTAAAAACACTGCAAAACAGATGTGAAAAACAAGACACTTCTGGAAATGCTTTTCACTATTTCCATGCATGTATACTAAGGCTTAATTGCTGCAGATTGTATTACTATTACAAATAAATATATAAACAACAACTCTTATTTTCAAATATTTTGGCATGTAAAAATACCCAAGCATAGTTTGCTGCAATTCATGAAGTGCTACTTTTCATTTTTTGAGAATTTTCAGGCATCTAATAGGTAGTTTAGATGCTTGTGAAGACTGAAAGTCTCCTAATTTTTAGTACCAAAAATTATTTGTCCAGATATTCATACCAGAAGAGTAGCACAGGGTGGTCTCCTATTTAAAATGTTTGTCAGCAGTGAAGGAATGGAAGCAGTAACATAGGTGACCAACCACTCAAACAGCAAAGTATCAAAGTGGACTATTCATCAACAACCTATAATTTAATATGGATCCCAAAGTATTCAATGTATACTGATGACTAATAAAGACAAAGAAAATTAGGCTAAGTTTCCAGTCAACTAGAAAGAGGGAGCTAAATTGTACCAATATGAATAAAGACTAGCTCAACTTTTGGTAATGCTTCCTGCTTTTAGACTTCTTCTAAATGTATGTTATGGGAAGGTTAGTTACTATTGGGTAATTGCTTGTTCTCAATAGAATTTTATTAATTCCTTTGAATTATCTCAAATATTTCCTCATTTATATGTAAAATGACAGTTAGTCTTATTGCCAGCCCTGGCAACTCATCCTGTGGAATAAAAGCAGAGCTGATAACTTTCATGACTTTATTGTAAATTTTGAGATCCATGATGTATTCTGAAAGCCTCACTCATGGTGTCAATTAATTATGTGAGAATCTTGGTTTTCATTTAAAAAAAAGTAAGTTTCTAGTCCTCTTGGTTGCAGAGAAAAGCCTGAAAAACTGACCCAAATGTACTTAAAAATCAGAAACCAGAAGACATGTTTTGGGGCCTGATGCATGATTTTTGAGTGCATGGGGTTGGCAATATGGTAAAAGTCAAATTGTGTTATTTTTAGATTATTTATCTTCAGCAGTAGTAAAGTTTCTACTGGTCTTATTCAGCCTTCATTTAGTATGTACTCTTATCCTACTGGGGTTGCATGGGTGTGAGAGCAGAATTTGAAGACACTGTTTGAACAGGTTTAAATGAGGGCAGAATTGGTCCTTTGTTAATAATTATGTTGATAATGTGAGCCATAATACAATTGTGTTCACACTGTTGGAAATCTGAGTAATTAATTGCTCCCTGGTGGTGAGGGACAGAGCTCAGCTGAACTAAGCAAGGAGATTTTGTATAAAAAGTCACTTGTTAGGCAAACTAGAAAATTGCAAACAGAGGCAGCTAACAGAGTTTTGCGGGGAGTTGAGGGAGTGAGTGTGAAGGGTTTTCCTTCCAGGTTCTGATCTATGTGCAATTTCAAGTTGTCCAGAAGTGGAACAATGGTGGTGACCTGTAATACATGTGCATGTTTTCTTTTCTACCTGAAGCCAGAAGGCATTTCCTGTACATGAAGTGCAAGTTGGTGCCAGCTGGAAGAGAAGATTCTTTGTTTGGATGAGCATGTAGAGACTCTACTAAGAATTGGAGTAGTAGAGGAGTTCCTAGACAGCCAGGTTCAGGAAATGTCAGTACTTTAGGTTCAAGGAAAAAGGAGCTGTCCACCAAGAAGTTGGGAGAGAGGAAGTCAGGCAGGAGGCCTGACAGTTCATAACCACCAGAGGCAAGAGGTCACAATTCCATTCTACATAGTGGAGATAGATTAGGATGGGCAGGCTGTGGCCACCAGAGAGAAGAGGATTGAGGGGAATTCCATACAGATAGAAGTTTCCAATCAATGTCATGTCCTAAACGTTGAAACTGTGGAAGATACCTTTGCAAGTCCAGCTGGTCCAATGGAATGGAGAGAGATATGGGAGGTACTGTTGGATGGTATCTTGGCCAAGTCTGTAGTTGAGCTTTTCCACAAAGAATTCTCCAACCATTTGAGGAAGACAGATGATCCTGGCTGGGGATTTAATACTCAGAAGAATTGAAAGAACATTCTGCAAGGGACATGCAGACAACAGGATGATGTGCTGCCTTCCTAGAGCAAACACATGAGATGTCACTCCAAGATTGGATACATTTTTGAAGTCAATGAGAAAGGGTACATTGGTGATGGTTCATATTGGTGCTAAAGACTCTGCATCACAGGATATATTGCAGCTAGATTACTTCAGGGAACTCAGAAGCGTACTGAAGAAGAATGTCATCCAAATGATCTTCTCTGAGATCCTTCCTATCCCATGAGCAGAGAAAGATGGAAGATTCTGGAAGTGAACCACTGGCTAGGTAAGTGGTGTAGGATGAAGGGTTTGATTTTGTTGAATATTGGTCCTCCTTCTATGTGGAGAGGGGGTTGCATAGTTTGGATGGCCTGATCTCAGCAGAAGGAGCACCAATCTTTTCAGGGACAGGCTGGCTAAAGTAGTCAGGAGGGCATTAAGCTAGTAACAAAGGGGAGGGTTAAAAGAGGGAAGATATGAATGCGCCTTTAGCACAAAATTGAGATGTTAAGAAAAAAAATTAACCTAGAACCACAGGACATGAAGAGAAGAAACTCTTAAATTATCTACACATCAATGTGTGTGTGTGTGTGTGTGTGTGTGTGTGTGTATACACAAACACGCATCCATTGGTGTGTAGGCAAGTCAAGAATTTCTTCTCTTCATATAGATATTTATATATATACACACACACACACATTTGGTGCATTAAAAGGGCCAATTTCACAAAGCTGACAACAATTTTGAGCTATATGTGCTGGGAGGAAAAATTTAATCAAGAAAATGTGAACAATAATTGAGAACTCTTTAATAAATGCCCCAAAAGCTATAATCAAGGGAGAAAGCTGTTTTAATTTAAAAAATAACCTGATTTAGAGGGGAAGTGATGGCAGCTGATAAAAGAACTATTGGAAAGTGGGGAAGTTTATAGTAATTAATATAAATCAGAAATGGGAAATGTAGACTATTGATAAGGCATACAAAGGGACTCAAGCAGAAATCTATGGCCATCTGAATTAAGAACAATAAGAAGTTTATATTGGTAACAAAAAAGAATATTAACAATGGCACTGGTCCATTACTACATTGCAATTGGAGGATTGTCAATAACAATGCACAAAATAATTCAATAATAGTTCAATATTTTTTTCTGTTCTGTATCTGGGGAAAAACAGATGATTAGTCATAGCAAATGATGCATTCTTTCCATATCATTAGTATTTCTGGAGGATGTTAAACACAAGGTACTGAAGTTAAACATTTTTTAAAAATCAGCAGATCCAGATAACTTGCTTCCAAAAGCACTTGCTGCAGAACTCGCTGGATTGTTAATTTTGATTTTCAATAAGTCTTGGAGCACTGGGGAAGCTCCAGAAGACTGGAAGAAAACTAACAGCCAAATGATCATAAGAAATCATTAATGCAACACTGAATCTCGGATGATCATTTTATGCACTTGTAAATTAGTCATTTTCAGTAGTAATATGACTCATCTATTAAAGCTTTCTATTGAAGATCTTCTAGCTCCCCTCAATGTCATGAGGAAATGGGAATTTTTTAAAGTAAAACAAGCAAAGAATATTCCTACTTGCTCTGTTTGTGGTGTTTTGTTCCAAGTTCAATTATTTCCCTTAGGCCCTGATAAGATCTGAAAGTTCATCCCTAAGGACTTCATTAGACTAGTTACCTTGTGTGTATCATAGTGGAAGATTTGTTTAATTAAATCCTATTCTTCTGACAACAGCTTAAACTTATTGTGTAAAAGAGTAAATGTAGTGCAAGCATGAAAAGCATGCTCCTTCCCTAAGTACTACTGAGTCAGTGTTCTACTGTACATATCCAGAAGCATTTTCTCCCCCTTAAGCAACTTAAATAGAAAGAGGAGGGAGGAGAAGAAACACGAACATTTAAAATATAACACACACACAAAGTATTAGAAAAAGTAGCTTCTGATTATATAATAAAATGGAACTTCTGTACTGAGGGAGAAAAATAATTGCTAAACTCCTCTAGAGGTTTATGCCTGGAAGTCAATGTGGCAATACCACTAGGCATATTCTCCTTTGACTGTGATTGGCTGAGCCTGTCTGTGTGAACAGGCACATCAGCCTAGCTCAGCAAAAAACATTTTTACCTGGTTTCTCCGGGAGAGAAATTGTATTTTAAATGAGATCTTTATTCCAGCTAGGAAATTATGGTGGGGAAAACATTTTGTCCTACTCCAAACTCCCTTGTCTGTCTAGTTCTGACATATTGCGTTATTATGAAGCATGCTACGACAAAAATGTGGCCCCATTGTTCAGGGCACCGTAGGAAAGAAGATTTTAAAACATAAACAATGTTCAAGCAAAGTGCTACTGGTTTGCAGACAGGTATAAACCATTTTTGTCCCTCTCTCGTGCACCTCTCTGATTGATGAAACCTGCAGTTCATCTTCTGTGGGACTTGATCCCATGGTAGCTGCTCCCTGTTTCCCAACTGTGTTAATACAACAGACCAAACTAGGTTTGCCAGTTTCTGGGAGATTGTGACAGTGGCTAATTAAAGTGACTTAAAAACAGCTTATTTAAAGCAATTTATCTCTTCTTCTGAGAGTACATAGCACCCAGGGAAAAGGTGTAAAGGCCTTTTTGTATGGGATTGACCTACACTGTAATAATTCCTTTCCAGTTTTTGGAATCTCCCTTCAGTCCAGTTTACTCCCATCTCTGGCTGGGATAAACAGACTGCCTTCTGCAGCATGGTCTCTGACTCTGTCCCATAACTTTTGAGTTTGTCACAATGCTGACAATCCACTAACTCCCCTTCCTTTCTGCAGGCTGAATCCTTTAACTAGCTGTTGTCCTTTGATCTCTCTCTTCTCAGCCTTGGCAAAACTACTGTGTAACTTTGCTGGCACTAGGGAGGTAGCTTCTTTACAGCTAATAATCTGACTATTGTGTTTTGAGTGTTTTCTGAGATGTTCCCTTATCTAGGTCATGTTTTACTTTTCCTGCTTGGTCTGTCTAACAAATCCTTTTAGAAAATAACACAAAATGAACCCAAACAAAGAAGTATGCACTGTAGTCATAGTGCTTTCCCAGTTTGTCACACAAATCAAGTCTGATTGCAAGTACTTCCGCAGTTTGTGGATAGTTCTCACAGCACTATCTTATGAAGATGATCTCCAGTTATTTGGGGGTGTAAGCACTGAGGAAGGACCTTTTTTTTCCAGAGTAATACAATCGCATATAACTAGCAATGGAATGTAGTTAAGCAAAAGAAAAAGAACAGGTTAAGTATCAAGAGAAAACTCCAATGGTGCAGTCTATTAGACTGGCATGGCTTCCCAGTGCCAGTAGTAAAAGCCTCATTGCTTGAATAATGTAAACCATGCTAAATTAAGTACTGTAAGCAACACCATTGACTTCAGTGGGGCTAGTTTCTATTTTCAACCAAGCTTCTGTCTTGGAATTGCACAAGCTGAAGCACAATTAAGCATAATGGTTACTGAACAGGGATGAAGAGGTGAATTGAGATCTCAATGAGAGATGGACAAATTCTGCTAATTCCAAAAGAATTCTGAGGAAGGACTCTGACTGTAAAATGATGTCTGTTACTGTCCAATTTTTAAGTTCTCAGGCATTTTGACTTTATGAATTACATCTGTGTGTTGTACAACTACAATAAGGCATTTATTTGTGTTATGTGTCATGTACTGATGGGAAAATAAAACAAATTATCTTATTTACAACACACACCCCCCAAAAACCCAAATATATAACAAGGTAAGCCTAAAAACACACATCAATTTGTGCCTAAGTAATATGGACTCAACGCTATAAGGTGGTGAGCACTCTCTGGGTGGTTTAGGTAACCATACCTCTCAATGGGTACTTAAGGTGTTCAGCATATCTGTGAAAGAGTTTGGTGCCTTGTAGGCCAGATTCCTAGAACACTTTTTGTAGATTACTGTAGAATATTCTGAGGCAGATTTTTCAAAACCCAAGCCCTGTGCACCTAAAATTATTTGGTGAATGTTTCATGCCAACAAATGTATTGTTTGTGTATTTACAGTGGTACTAGAACTAGGAGGGCTGGGGGTGCTGCTGCACCCCCTAGCTTTAAGAATAATAAGCACCAAATACATGGTTTCCATCAGCAGCACCCACACTATAAGAAATTTTCCAGAACCCCATGTATTTGCAGTTGTTTATGAACCATATTCACTGCTTGTATTCATCTGCTTTAAGTGCAAGGTGTATTATTTTGACCTTGCCTTCTCTAGCATAAATATGTAGCAACATGTATATTTAAAAACAAAGAATGCCCTGCCAGACAAGACACTTCCACTGCATATGCTTCTCTCCCTGAGGAGAGGCTCAGAGAACAAACAGCATGTGACAGATGTGTAATCATGTTGCTTAATGTAGTATTGAAAGCCGCTCAGCTACTGTGGTGATGAGCATGGCATAAGAACATACATAGACTAGAATAGGACTTGTGTTTACTATTACAACTGTGTAATTGGTCAATTTACTCTCACAAAATTGTCATTATTGGGTAATTGGTCAATTTGCCACAGCAGTGATCTTAAAATGCCCTATATAAAATATTCTCATCAAGTGATACTGAATGTAACAATTTAGCTAAGTAAAACCTCTATTCAGGAAGGCACTTATGTACATGCCTAACTTTAAATTTGACTAGTACTCAGGTGCTTAAAGTTATGCATGTGGCTGAAGTAACCTTCCTGAATTTGGGCAAAAGGGCTTGATCCTCTCCCATCAAAGTCTGTGATTCATAGGTTATAAGGCCAGAAGGGACATAGTTTGACTTCCTGCACTACAAAGACAATAAGACGTCCCTGAATTAATTCCTGTTTGAGCTACAGCATATCTTATAGAAAAACATCCTGTCTTGATTTACAAATTTTCAGTGATGGAAGAGTACCACAATTCTTAGTAAATGTTCCAATGGTCAATTGTCCTAACTGTTAAAAATGTATGTTTCATTTTGAGTTTGAATTTGCCTTGCTTCATCTTCCAGCTTATTATACATTCTTTTAGTACATGGAAGAGCCTTGCTCTATTATTAAATTTCTGTTCCCTATGAAGGTGTTAAAATTTACCTTCACTACAGTGGTGCCTTGTCAAGCTTTTAACAGTTACTGCAAAAGAGCCATTTTCTAACCTTGTCCTTGTGTGAATCTCTCATTGTCTCATTGGCAATTAGGATAGCGTATATTCTGACTTTGTAGCCCCCTGTAATCAGTTCACGATTGACTAGATTACATTGTTTTCTTCAGAGAATGAGTTGGACAGCTTTGCTTTGTTGTTTTTGTTTATTTATTTGTTTGTTTATTTATTTTAACCCCAAACTACTCCAGTAAGTCAATTTATGCTACCTCCATTTCTAAGAGAGTGAGAAGAACGAATGGGTTTGTGATGAACAAAATGGTTTTGTCAAAATAACATTTATGTATGAATTTCAGTGTTTTTCCCCTGTAATCTTAGTAACCAAGCCACCAGAAAAGTCCCATTTTGAAAGCTTATCTGTACCCAAGGTATATACTCTAAAGTAAACCCTCACACTTAATTTTCTCTATACCTAGAGGCATCTTAAATTGGTGAGCATAGTTAGCTTTGTTTGTGCGGTTTATGATCTCCTGAGAATTTTACTATGTTTAGATTGTTGAGAATATATAGTAGTAGATAATGTCAATTTCTAAGACTCCAATCTCAAGTTTTCACTTTGCCTTATTGGAAAAGTCTACATGTGTTTGCAATATTTACATTTTTTTTTAGTATGGAAGGGTTACAGAACACCACAGAATTTCGACTAATTTTAGTAACCACCATAAAAACCTAGCTTTCACCTACTTAAGATGCTTCAACATATTTCTCTGTACTTGGCCTATACTTTAGACTAGTATACTACAATTTACCACTTTTTCTAACTTTCACATTAACATTATTCTAAATGTTAATTGTCAATTTACATTTTTCTTTTTCTACTGTCGACAGATTGTTCTGAGTTCCATTGTAGACATTTGATTTTAATGACAGTTAATAATAGCTGATGGTAATTATGACTAAAGTTTCAGACTCTTGTAGCCTGAAGTCTGTAGCCAGTGCAACAATTACATTGTCAATTTCCAATACAATTACTTAGAAACATTGCATTTACAAAGGCATCTGTCAAGATCTAATGGACAAAGATATGCTTTAACATTATTAAACTTTCATTAATATAGTTAGAACTGAAGGCCTTCAGTTTTTCAGCTTTGCATAACTTCTACATGGTGTGTCCAGGAGGCTTGATCATTCTTAGCTATCGCTTTCAAAAGGTATTGTCTCAGGTTCTCCTCTGCTTTGTAGCTCTCCTTGAAGTCCCTTTGGTTAATCAAAATAGGGCATTCCTTTCCAGCTTGGTAGTCCAATAGTTAGATTAGATCATCTTCATGTAAACAAAGAACCTTCCTTTCCAGTGTAGGCCTAGAAAGTCTCGCAAGGTCATCAACATCAAAAGCATTCCATATTGCCAGTACTTGTTCTTCTCAGCATTTCCCAAAAAAAGCATGGCCAGAGAGTCACTCTGCAACTCCACAAATATTTTGAGACAGACAGCGTGGAGGAGATAAAATGGGTTTCTCTTGATCATAAGATCCACAGTGTTGCAAAAAGCTACTTTTAACTGTGAAAGAATATCTGAAAAATTAGTTCTGTTCTAATTTTTGTTAGTTTATTATTATTATTATATTTGATGTTTTAAAATTAATCAACTGATCCTTTATTCTATAGGCAGAAGTTGCTCCCTTGTATGTTGATGGTGTTAGCACTTTAACTTTTAAGGGGATTTTAAAGTAACGTGGATAAAAGATTTTATTTTGATCATTAAAATCTAAATCCTTCTGTGACAGATATGATGATTTCCTGCAATATCTTTGAAAAACCTTATTGTATTAAGTTTATGTATTATTGTGGGCTAGGACTGTGTGTAATCTGTCTAGCGGGAAGATGTGATGTGAGTCCTGGGAGTTCAAAGGACTATATTGAAAATGTGCAAGACAAGAATGGACTTTTAAGATAATAAGTGTGAAGTAGATTTCCTGGATTATATCTTGGGAGAGTTTAATACAAATTTCCTACCTTGGTTCCAGTTATGCAAACCCAGCCTTTTGAAGCTATGCTCGGAGAAGCATGTAATTGTCTGCTGGAGACTGGAGATCAAAGGCCCTAGCTGTATGAAGAAATGGCCGAGTTGCTAAACTGGGGTTCTGGTCTGGAATCTGAATCTGAGATAGATATGAACTTGTAACCATGGGGAAAAGCCAGTCGTGGTTTATGAAGGACTGACACCTATCAGAGTCTGAGGTTGGAGTTGAGGGCGACATCTGGTAAGATTTTTAGCACAATTATAGACTCTTCTATTGTTTTTAATATATTTTTGCTTTCACTTTAACAATAAATATGCTTGCATAGAAAGAGCTGTGTGGTAACTTATAACTGCCAGCAATTCACTGGGCAGAGGCTCTGGGGAGAAAGCAAAGCACAGACACTAGCCTTTTAGTCAGTCTAGCTTGCTGGAGATATCACGCTATAGGCAAGGAAACTGTGCAGCCTTAAAGAATTCCCAGTCAGGAGGGAGCGAGATGTGAGTCTCTGTCTAAAAGAGGTGCCAGCTCAGAGCCAGAAAACTTTAAGTGGGTGTCCTGGAGGGAGAGGGGGAATAAAGGTGCAATTATCCTGAAACCATGACAGCTTCTGCTCTTAAGAAAGTACAGTTTTAGGTTTAATTTTGAGTCGGGGGCCTATCTTTTTTCACCTACCCTGCCCACAGTCCCTACAAGTTAGCATTTTTAAATGAAAGGTAACTGCATACACAATTGCTCATTTGTATGAACAATTACCCAACCCTTGTGTGCGAAAACAGATTTTTCTGTCACTTTTGCAAGTGGACCTGATGAGTAGGTCTGGAAAAACTTGACCCTACATTTCTCCTGCTTACCTGAGTTTTTATTCTTTGTGTTTTTATATACAGTACATTGCATCTCTGGGGTTTTTTAGTCCAGTAATCTATGCTCTGATTTAAAAAAATATATCTCACCTGTATGCCTGAAGTCTTTTGACAAAAAAAGCTTCTTAAGTACTAGTATTTTCTGTCTCTCTCACTAAGCTATGGTACTGTGGCATCTAAATGTCTGAATAACTTTATCACATTTTTAATCCGAAAGAGCTTGCTTCTGTGTGACAGCTCTTTTCTTCTCTATGTGAATTAGGGATACTCCTCCAAAGGTTTTTCATCTGACACCTGACCTTTTTGATATGTCACACAACTATATAATTTTTCTGAGTGATAGATTTTACATTTAGATCTCAGAGTTCATGGAAAGATATGGAAAATCACAAATATGCACCTCCCTATTGACTTCATGTTTGAGGAGGCTCCACTGTGTTTTTTATTCCAGCAAATAATAAAACATGTTGCACTCATGAAATGTGACAGCTCCAGTTGTTTTTGATGGGAGTATGTGAGTACCTGAAATGTAGAAGTTAAACCTCCAAATTTCTGGGATTCTATACAGCAGTGGTCCCCAACGCAGTGCGTGTGGGTGCCATGGCGCCCAGGGGGGCATCTTAATGTGCCCACGTCCTGGCTCCCGGGAGAGCACCCGCCAAAATGCTGCCGAATTTCAGCGGCATTTCGGCAGGGACGCCTCTCGATGACGATGCTTGTCGCCGACAAGTGATGTCATCGAGAGGCGTCGCCCCCGAATTTCGGAGGGGACGCCTCTCACTGATGCCGCTTGCCGTCGACAAGTGACATCATCGGGAGGCGTCGCTCCCGAATTTCGGTGGGGACGCCTCTCCATGACGACGCTTGTCGATGGCAAGCAGCATCATCGAGAGGCGTCACCGCTGAAATGCAGCCGAAATTTGGCGGCATTTCGGCAGGTGCTCCACTGCCGCAGTGGTCCTTCGGCTGGCGCCCGCCAGCCAAAAAGGTTGGGGACCACTGCTATACAGTCTTGGAAACACTGTGCTAAATTAATGTGTCTTTTTGAGCACAACTGTGTCCTGGCAAATTTCCTTTTCAAATGGAGACAATGTGTATTGGTATTGGTTCCACTTTTTGAAGCAATGTACTTGCCTCTGTCAATTCAGAATCAAACTTGTGCTGCAGTCTTGCCCTACAGCATTATAGGGAACTCTCCACAAAGCAATTCAAATTACTTCAATACAGTTGCAACTCTCCCAGCTAATATCAAAGGCAGTAACTGATTTTTCTAGTATTTATAAAAGTGGAACATACAGAATTCCTTATGGTAAATACTTATGGGAAAGAATCCAGGCTTTAAATTTAGTTTTCAGTGCAAATTATTTTGGAAGAACACTAACTGTGATCTTGATTATTTGAGGATAACAATGGACTTTTCATCTTAATTTGAAAGACTTATTAATGTTAATAGATGGGGATACCTATCTCCTTTCTGAAATAGTCAAACTGTGTTAAATAAAACCTAGTAATAAGGACATCATTTACCATTTGTAAATTATTGTAGACCTGCAAATCATTTAAGATAATTCTTGTATAGTAAATGCATTAAAGAAAAGCCAGGGAGTAAAAAATATCCATTTCGTTAGTGGTTAAAGGTAGTTACAAATAGTTTTGATGTATAAGAATCACATGTTTTATTTTAAGAACTGAATATTGAGAAATTGGTCACAGTAACAAGAAATATAGATTGTCATGCTTTCACTAAAAGTAGAAAAAAGTGCTGAAGTTCATAGTTGCTCAGCTGTTAAAATTGTGTTGTTATAGGTGGATAGTAATAATAAAAGCTTTTTATTCTCCTGGTAACTGGCATTTGTTAATGTTGGTAGGACTCGTATTTATGCTATCGATTTACCTAGTGCTTGAATTGGGAACCACTTTTATCCCCTCTAGGCAACTGTTACAATTCTAGATATAAATAAGTTAGTTTTGTAGATACTATTTTATGTTTCTTCTTGTAGGTTTAGGCAGAAATCTCCAGAGCTGTTGATATTTGATACAAGTGCAAGTTAGCTGTTACTTCTGTTTACAAAACTTTGACATTCAGAACTCTTTGTACTAGAAAATGCATGATAGTGATGCCTGTGGTACCTCTTGGTGAGTGAGTAACCCTCTTTTTTTATTCCATGGTCCAATTATGCATGAATTGTAAACCTTAGTTGAACCTCAGGGATGCCCTGAGTTCCCATTGAGGGGGACTTACATCATATGACGGTCTTTAAGTGAGATGGCAGAGTGTGGGCTGCTTTTTTATATTCTTTCTTTTGAAGAAAGAGAAAATGCATGAATTTGTTCCTGCCTTGAATGCAGGAGTTTCATTTTCCCTTGATCCTCCTGTAGCTTCACCCGTTACTCTTAAAATCTCACCTTAAAACCTTCCTTTTCTGTTTAGCTTATGATTGACTCCCTTGGCACAGAATCTTGTGATGTTCAGTATGGAGAAAGTTCTATGTAATAAAGCATTCTGTAGCTTTGTATTTTGTACCCTATCCTAATGGAATTTTTCAGATATTGTGTTTGCTTCAGGACTTAAAATATTTCTAAACACAAAATCCCTGAAATGGGTCCTTCTGTTTTTTGGCCATGGCCATTTGTTTAATTATCTGATTAAAATATGAAAACTAACCAAACCATATAAATCATTATAAAGATTCATCATTGCAAATCCTTCATTTTTAATGAGCTTTCAGTGAAAGGTATAAAACATTTGTAACTGCTGTAGGGAGGCGGTGTGGTTCCCCGGTGCCCCAGAGAGGGATGAGCTCCGTGGACACCAGAGTGGGCAGAGCTCAACCTCACTTGGGAGGCAGCCGCTGGAGAGGCCAGATGCCTCTGGCCCGGCTCCCGCTGGGAAGACTCCAGCAACCAGCGGTGGACCTGGAGACTGGCCTGACTGGCTGACACTCAACATGGACCAGGATGTGGGAGAGTCACTGAGGCTACCCCTTGCCAGCTACCCTGAGGATCCAATGGTGATCGACCCCCCCTGAGGACACCACCTTGACCCAGGTACCTCCAGAGGGGGAGTTGGGAAGTAGCTGGGGGCAGCTGATCCGAGTTTGGCTGCAACACAGCCGGAACCGATATCAGTGTGTTGCGGCCAGAATCCCCATTGACAGCAGTGGGCCTTTGGCCGCTGCTAGGGCCCCGGGCTGGGACACAGTGGAGTGGGAGGGCCTGTATCCCCACCCTGCCACCCAAAGTCTCACCCTCTCCCAGGCCACTTGGAGCCTGAAGTCTGGGTGTGCTATTTTTCTGTGTTTGCTCAGCCCTGCCTAAGGGCCTGAGCTGTGACTCTTTACTGCCACAGCCTAACCCAGGGCCTGAGCTAGTTATCTGTTAATTGTTACCTGTGTGTGCTCAGCCCCCTGCCGGATGGCTTGAGCCAGGACTCCTGCAGTTCAACTGATTCCCCAAGAGGCCGTGCAAGGACTAAGGGAGGCGGTGTGGTTCCCCACCTCCCTGGAGAGGGATGAGCCCCGGCTAACCTCTCTACACTGCCATTACTGGTCATTAGCACTGTCAGTGCCAAGTACACGTTGGATAACCTGAACATGGACAGCACCAGCAAAGATTCATCAAGGCAGCATGGGTTTCTGATAGTGTGACCTCTCCTTGAAATATTGCATATGTTGGAGCAATTTTGACCACAGAGTTTGTGTCATATTTTGAGCCAGTTACTGGAGGATAGGAGGGTAGGCTCACCGCCTCTGAATCCAGATTGTGTGAAGACAAGCGATCCTAAGGGTTTTAAAAAGAAGATGAACAGCCAGTCCCAGAGAGTGTCACCTGGGTGGGGTCCTACTTGCAGTTGTTTGATCTGCTGGCACTCCCTCTGGAGTAAAAACTGCTCTCCCTGGACATATTTGCTGCTGATGTGTTGTCCCTGTAGCTGTTGTGTTGAAGCATGGAGAGAGATGAGACAATGCACCGTTTATTCCTTCCTCCACACATGATCTTCTCTCTCATCAAGCACTTCTTGAAAGTAAAGTTCTCTAAATTTCCCCAATGTCATGTTCAGTGTTCAAGCATAAAAAGAGAGAGAGAGCCATGACAGTGCAGCATTCAGGCTTTATTCCCTAATACTATATGTAACGCTCTTCCTTTCTCATCAAGCACTTCTTCAAAGTAGAGTCCTCTAAGTTCCTATACACAATCATACTAGAGTGGCCCCTATTGAGAAGCTATTAATCATGACAGTAGCCCCTATGAAGGTGGTCACAAACAATGAACAGGAATTTCCTCTGGTCCTATGTTCCTTTTTCTTCCCTCAAACTGTTGCTTTAGCTGTGTATGAAATGGGACATAGTGGTTAAGAACAAGACTTCCCTTTGAACATTGTCTTCTGAAAAATCCAAGCCAGCAACCTGATATCAATGAGATTGTGATCGTCGTCTCTCCCCCGCCTTCCCCCCGCCCCCCGCTTCCAGTGAA
This sequence comes from Mauremys mutica, assembly GCF_020497125.1. NCBI lineage: Eukaryota > Metazoa > Chordata > Testudines > Geoemydidae > Mauremys > Mauremys mutica. Next base: position 30,652,909 of record NC_059080.1, on the reverse strand, counting down.
AGGGAGACGTGCTTGTGCTTCACTGGGTCAGTTCTCTGACTCCACCAGTCCGTTGGTCACCCAGACAATCTCCTCTGGGCTATGCCAGCCCTTACTTTGCCTTGCAATATGTGCACCCCAGTTCCCAAGCCCCTTTGAAGGATGCCCCTGTAGTGCTCAGCCCCTTATCCATTGAACACTCACAGTAATACCAGGTCTGCTGTCCCCAAGGATATACTCAAAACCTCTATGCACCCCCTCTGTGCCCCTTTCCGAGCTGGCATTAAGAAGTTCTTGGATGACAGAGATGAGACCAACTGGAGTATATGTGACTACTTCTATTGCAGCTAAGATTCTTGGCTAGAGCCCTGACACAAAGAGAGTTTCATATGACAAAGATTGAGATATGCATTTTGGGACTATTTGCCACACTCTGTGACCAGAGAAAAATAACTTTAAATGTGACTCTAGTTTATAACACAATAGTTTATTGTTGTTTTTTTGGCAGTGATGTTTCCAACAGGCCTGCCTCAAGTGGCCAGAATGGAAAATTTTAAAATTCCTTAGTCCATTTCCCTGGTTTTCTTAACTCCTCGTACTGCTGCTACCCTCTGTCTGGTAGAATCAAAGGCTGTTACCTCCTTATTTCACTTACACTCATTCAGACTGGAAACAGAAATGATAATATGTAACCTAAGTGACTAAGCACAGAGATTTAACAAAGAATTGCAAATACAACTCCTGAGTTATCCACAGACAGAAATTTGTTCATGTGTAATGTTTATTGAACAATTTCAACTAATGTAGGGCTGGATCTTGTTTCCTTATTCATGTTGAATAGCATTTTACATCACAAATAGTTTCATTATGGGAGTTAGACTCTCACAAAGTCAAAAGTAATAAGTGGAGATATACCAATCTCCTAGAACTGGAAGGTCATTGAGTCCAGCCCCCTGCCTTCACTAGCAGTACCAATTTTTGCCCCAGATCCCTAAATGGCCCCCTCAAGGATTGAACTCACAACCCTGGGTTTAGCAGGCCAATGCTCAAACCACTGAGCTATCCCTCCCCCCAAGTGTTTTCAAATAGTTTGTGAAATCTAGAAAATAAATTCTACAAATAGTTCATGCAGCTCTAGTTTCCATGCCACCACAGGTATTTTCACTCACTTTAGGGCAAGCCCCTCTGTCCAGCCTTCTAGTTGCTATGAGAGAGATGAAGAACCAGAAATAAAGATAAACCAGGAAGTGGGGAAAAGGAATTATAGACAAAACAAACATACTGCTGATGGCACATCTCTGAAATTTTGGTTCTCAGAGGCATTACCCAAACGTCTGTCTGCTAATCCAAGCTATCCATAAATGAAGTCAAGTCCATAATTGGGTTAGTAATATCTAAAGTACTAGTTCTCATGTGATTTAAATGATTCCTGATTCCAGTCAGGATGGAAAAAAAATACCACAAGAGTAATTTTATGATACTTCCACTCCTGGTCCTGGATAGAACTAAGGCATAGTTGAACTACAGAATGTCAAACAATTACTTTAAGTTATTATTTTTTCAAATATAAAAACTTTTTGAAACCTCCCAAAATGGTTCCATTTGAGACAAAGTTTTGGGCTACATATTGTGCCTGAACTGACTTGTTGTACCAATATAATAAAAAAAACCCAGCAGGATCTTATTAAGAGGGATAAGGCAAAGATGCCACATTTATTGTAAATACCATAATAAAACAAAAGACAATGTTTTCCTACTTGTTTCCATTACTACTTATTCCTTATACACACACACACACATATTCATCCACACAATCATTCATTCAGGTTCTGTATAGATGTTATAGTTACCAGCCTAGATGTTGCTCATGCCAAGTTACTGGCCAGGTATCTTGGTCATGAGGATGGAGCCGAGTCTGTGTCAGATGCATCTGATGCTCCTGGAGGCTGGCGGCAGAACCATAGACTCGGCTCCATCCTCATGACCAAGGTACCTGGCCAGTAACTTGGCATGAGCAACATCTAGGCTGGTAACTATAACATCTATACAGAACCTGAATGAATGATTGTGTGAATGAATATGTGTGTGTGTGTGTATGTGTCTGTGTCTGTGTGTGTACAAGGAATAAGTAGTGATAGAAATAAGTAGAAAAACATTGTCTTTTGTTTTGTTATGGTATTTACAATAAATGTGGCATCTTTGCCTTATCCCTCTTAATAAGATCCTGCTGGTTTTTTTTTATTATATTGGTACAACATTTTGGTGGAGAATAGCGAAAGGGGGATTATTGGTATTTTTGCCTCACTTATTGTAAACCATTCTGTGTGCACACAACCGGCTCTACAGAGCACGGTTCTATTCCTGGTTAACCAAAACTGCTGGCCCCCGTGTGGGTAGCAGGAAAATAAAGAGCTCATAAGATTTTTATCAAAACCTGCTGGCCCCCGGGTGGGTAGTAGGAAAAGTAAAATTGTTAACAAAACCTGCTGGCCCCCGGGTGGGTAGTAGGAAAAGTAAAATTGTTAACAAAACCTGCTGGCCCCCGGGTGGGTAGTAGGAAAAGTAAAATTGTTAACAAAACCTGCTGGCCCCCGGGTGGGTAGTAGGAAAAGGAAAATTGTTAACAAAAACTGCTGGCCCCCGTGTGGGTAGTAGGAAAATTGTTAACTAAATCTGTTGGCCTCCGTGAAGGTAGCAGAAAAAGAAAAAAAAAATATATATATATCAGGAGCAACAAGAGGGTCCCAGGGACCAGACAGTGCTGCTCGCTGAACAAAATTTAAAATGTTTAAGAAAAGGCAAGGGAAAACAGTCCCAGAGGAAGAAATGAAGTCAAAAGTAGCTTCTACCTCACCTTTTATTAAAGAGATAACGCCTTTTCAGCAAATTCTCCAAAGATATGGGCACAGTCCTTGGACTGAACAAGCCCTTGCAGATATCTGCACCATTTTGGACCTAGAGGATAGATTGGCCCAATATATCCTCATATGCAAACCCCTAGATGCAGTAAAAAGAGATGCTACAGGGATCTGGCTGCTGTGGAAGGCTTGTAATGACAGCTACCTCCACCTAGCAGCCTGTAAAGAGGAGAAAATAGCTCTAAAAGAAAAACTATCCCAATTGGAAAAAGGGGTAGAAAATTGGAAAGTAATGGCACATTGGGAAAAAGAGGCTTGGGACCCCCAAAAAACATGGGAAGAAAATATGTGAAACAACCATTGTAAGCTGCTCTTTTAGGAATTAAGGGTTATAGTGCTTAATATTTATCAGTTTGGTTTTTGTTGTTGTTGTGATTGGTTGTTGTTCACAACTGTTGGGAAAATGTAAAAACAAAAAAACTGCATTAAGATTTACAAGCCTCTGCTGCAAAAGCAGAAAAATAAAAATGTATGTAGTACTCAAACCCAGTTAGATGCCCTTAAGGTTGGGTACAGAGAGTTAAAACAGCACTCTCAAATCCTACAACAGCAGTAACATCAGAAGAAGGAACATTTGAGACCTCTCTGGAGAGTGGGAAGGGGAATATTTGGGTAAATTCTTCCTCCCAGGGCCAGAATGCCATTGCAACAGTAACAACAGTGCCTGCTTCTGCCTCAGACCTCCAGGCCGTGGCAAAGTGGCTGGGAATTTTAAAATGATTTTTTTTTTTGCAACACTTAATTAGCATTTGTGCAGCCCCAAGTACCAAACACAGTGGCAGAGACTAAGCAGGGTCTGCCAGGTGAAAGCACTGTGCTAATTTATTTCTAAGCTTTTATCTTTCAGGCTCTAAAACCAAAACATCAGAAGAGCTGGTACCAGCTGAAGAGTTATAAAATACCATGGTTATAGTGTCGCGACAAAGTCTGTGTTCAGTGTTCTGTGTTGCATGTTCTCTGTTGCATGTTCTGTGTCTGTCTCTAGTGGTGTCCTGTGCTAGCATTGGGTCCAGAAAAAAAAAATACTACACTAGACAGAGCAAATGTCTTTTCCTCTCTCTACTTCCCCCATGTCCATCCAACTTATCAATCACCACTTGTGTCCAAAAGACTTTGGTCCCCAGTGCATCAGGTTTATTTTTTGTTAGGTTTTCCACACTTTTCTCTATACACTCTGGTTCTACTTCCCCAAGCCCTAAAGGGTAGTTCTTGGGTCCCCATAACCTGTAAGACCTTGGCCCATAATTGCAGGGCCCCATCTTTCAGGTCCCCAAAAACCTCTTAAGTACAACTGTTAAAAATAGGGAATTCTGCAACATTTTAGCAAATAAATGTTAAAGTCCAAATCAGCTTAACCCTGCATAACAACTGTGGTCCTCCTACAAAATCTTATTTCTTGTGTGTGCTTAAAAATCTCAGAAACTTTTATTGTTTGATGGCTATTGCAGCATCAAACTTAGACCTCATCTTATGTGTCAATGTACCCAATTATTGTAATGGTTATGGTTTTATTGTATTCCCAATTATTATAACTATAATTGTTTGGATTTGTGTTTAGGTTATATCTGGTCTTTAGTCAATTGTAATGGTTTTAGTTATATTCACCTGGTTATAATTGTTTGGTTTGTTTACAACAGATCACCTGTGCCCTACCATGACAACAACTACTATAATGATCATAGATCAAGGGGCAGAGTGTTAGCAGCCCCCAGTAGATAAATGTAAATGCAATGTCAGTACTGTTTTTACTAAACAAATAACTTATTACTGGTATAATATATTCTTTGGATGGTCCCCAACCACTACTGGCATCCTATCAGTAATGCTACATCCCTTAATAGTTGTCTTAGTATTAAATTGTATTTGTATTATTAAAATGTTTAGCATGTGCTTTTGGATAAAAAGAATGTACAATAGATTGAAATCACAAACCCATGTTGCCTCACAGTACCTTCTTTTAAACAGGTTACATAGAAAGTGACACTAACGAATATATGTATATCGTAGTGTCAAAAGGGGGATTATGTAGGATATTAAAGAAGGTTTGTATTGGACATGGTTTATATGAAAAATGACTTGTTGTTAGTTGATGCCTCATAGCTAAAGGTTTATGTTGGGAGTAAATTTGTGATTCTAACCTGCAAGCCACCAGCTGTGTCTGTGTGAAGCCTGCTCAAAGAAATACTTTGTATAAAACTTGTTAAACATTAATTAACTCTAAGTAAGCCAAAACAGTAGCTGTTATAGTGTATAAATAGAGACCCCCACCCTCTGTAAGTTTTCATCTCACTTTATCTTTAATTGTTAAAAGACAGGGAGTCTCACATAAATTGGTAACACCCCAAAAAGTAAAGAAACAGTGAAATAGATGTGATTAAGATAGAGAATATATGTGACTGAATGGTTAGGGAGTTACCAGTCTGAAGAATTCAGTGTTGGCTGAAGAAGGTGTCAAGTGGGATCAACCAGATGACCCACCACACCTCAAAGGAAGGAAAAACAAGCATCTGACAGAATGGAGCCAGCCATCTGCTGATTGATTTAGCAACAGCAGAATGAGGCAACTCCTATGAACTAACATAGGGAAAAATCCCTATAAAACTGGACTCTAAAGACTGAGGACTTTGAGTCTATGGTTCTGATACCAACCTCCAGGAGCATCAGATGCATCTGACACAGACTCGGCTCCATCCTCATGACCAAGGTACCTGGCCAGTAACTTGGCATGAGCAACATCTAGGCTGGTAACTATAACATCTATACAGAACCGGAATGAATGATTGTGTGAATGAATATGTGTGTGTGTGTGTATGTGTCTGTGTCTGTGTCTGTGTGTGTATAAGGAATAAGTAGTGATAGAAATAAGTAGAAAAACATTGTCTTTTGTTTTGTTATGGTATTTACAATAAATGTGGCATCTTTGCCTTATCCCTCTTAATAAGATCCTGCTGTTTTTTTTTTATTATATTGGTACAACATTGTTAATCCCCTAAAAAAAAGAAAAGAAAAAGAAAAAAGAAAAAAAGAAATGGGCCAGATTCTCTGTCCCTATATTGACCATTTGATAATACCTGAGCCAGGGCAGGAATTTGGCTATAGATGCCAAGTTGAGAATTCTTTTGATGTGGGGGATCGTTAAGCTGACAGTCAGCTCCTGCATTGACCTCTCCTCTCACCCTGACTTTGGGCTTGGCTACACTTGCAGATGTGCAGCGCTGGGAGTTACAGCTGTGTTCGTACTGCTGTGTAGGGAAAGCGCTGGTGTGTGGCCACACTCACAGCTACCAGCGCTGCAGTGTAGCCACATTTGCAGCATTTGCAGCGCTGTTGGGAGTGGTGCATTATGGGCAGCTATCCCAGCGTTCAAGTGGCAGCAACATGCTTTTCAAAAGAGGGGGTGGGGTGGAGTGTGACAGGGAGCGGGGGAGAGAGAGAGAGAGAGAGTGGATTTTTGGAGCCGACACTGTGTGTCAGCTCCCTAACTTGCAAATTCTGTGTCAGCTCCCTGCCTTGCAAAATCTGAAAATTTCCTCGACCCCTCATTTACTCTTAACTGCAAATAGCCTGCAGACCAGATAAGCAGCTGCTCCAACGGACTCCCTTTCTCCCCCTCCCCCACCCCGTTTCTCTCCTCAAGCAAACACTCATCCCCCTGCCTGCCTCATTCACAGCAAGGTAGTGGGTTATCTCAATTGATTGTTCACAGTCAGTTACAGATTGATCACAGCAAACAAGAGCTGTGTTTGTTTTTTAGATAAGCAGCTCCCGGAGCCCCGAGTTCACAACAAAACAAAGAGAGGCATCATAACAAAACAAAGAAAGTAATTTAGTTAAAAGCATTCTTGGATATCTCCTAATTCCCTGGAGGCCAATAACAGTGCTGGTGTGTGGCCACACTTGACGAGCAGTGCTGCATCACCAGCGCTGCACTCGTTATACCCCAAGCAGACCAGATGTACAGCCAGCGCTGCAGCAGGGAGTTGCAGCACTGGATGTGCCTTGCAGGTGTGGACAGTGAGTAAGTTGCAGCGCTGTAAAGCCTCCACCAGCGCTGCAACTCTCCAGTGTAGCCAAGCCCTTAGAGGGCCTATTGGAAGCAGGAAGAGGCTGTTCAGATCTTCACTATGCTACACCAATTCATAGCTGTCATATGGTCCTTTATGGACCATAATTTCTGTTCTATGCAGGAGCTAGATAATTAGGGAGCTATACCCACTTCTGGACATTTTTTTCTTTTAGCTTATCTTTTAAAATTTCTGCTTACAGAACTTTTATCACAAAATGAGTGTTGTCAAGTATTAAGTCAATAGTTTATAAAACTAATCAAATAAATTCATAAAATCACGTTAGCTTAAATGTGCATAAAACATGTTCAATTGTCAATCCTTCACACTTCAGCCTGCAAAAGGGATGTGCTATGGATGTAAAGGGTACGCACACAAACAATTCCAGGAAAAATCCAACTGAATTTAATAAACTGCTCCACAGGGAACAGACACGTTTTAACTGACAAAAAATAGCCATTTTTTGGAAAGTATTTAAAAATATCCCTTACTGCTTTTGGTCTGTCGCTCAAGATTGCTATTGGAATGAAGAGTACTCTGTGGGTGGTAACTGCTTTCATCTCTTTTATGTGCCTTATGATATTGTTTAAGGAAGCAGTAGATTTCCACTTCTCTGTATCAGTAATGAGCTGCTAATGGACAAGTATGGGCCACTTGTTCCTTGAAAGATCATGCAATAGCAATTTCTATTTTTTTATTGAAGTAGACTCTAAAGTAGGTGTCATTTCTGTAAAGTGTTTGTAAATTACATTGTACAATCCATAACTTTCATACCCATGTATGTTATATGCAAATCACTCGAGCTACTGCAGGTTACTACTGTGCTACTCTAGATTTGTCTGTTGTAGAGGCTTTTGATCTCATTTATTGCCTGTTGTAAATAATAAATGTTGTATTGATGCAAAAGATATAAATAATTACACATTAATATGTATTATAGGTAGGAATGTTTGTGGTTGAGCAAAATGCTTTAGATAATAAAATTGTACATTACAGTTTAGTTGAATTATTACATGGCAAACATAGGAATAAATTCAAATATAATTATTTGAGGACAAGTTTACATTCATGTGCTTCCTTAGAATCAGAGGGTCAGATTAAGTTCTTATTTATATAACTGTAATCTGGAGTAGTTCAATGGAGGTCAATCTGCATTTACAGTGCTGTAACTGAGATGAGTATCTGGTCCATATTCTTTCCTTTGCATATATATTTTTTTATGTCTGTCCTCTAGCAAAATAAAAAAAACAAAAAGGCAATATGTTAGTCTTGCAATGCTTCTTGAAAATAATCTTAATTAAAACAAAATGCTAATGATTAATCATAACCTGAAACTTAAATGACTTGCTTCAATATCTTTCAGTTATAGGAAACATATAGCCATAAACAGAATTAATTCACATTTAACCTTTCCTCCTCCTCCTGCTCTTCCTCCCCCAAGAATACAAATGAACACATCTAAAACACAGTTACTTCCCAACCTACTTTAATGGTAGTCAGTCTGTGTAAATAAAGAAACAATACAGTGTGATTATAAATGTCAGGGATCTGTCATGTGGCAGACTTTGTAATTTGTTAGGTTTTAAATTAATCTGAAAAAAAATCAATGAGGCAGAAAACAGAATAACCACTTTTAGTCGCTGGTATAATGCCTTCAGTTTAACTCTGATTTTCAGTTGCCTCCTCTTCAGGACAGAATTACAGTGCATATTAAATTGCTAATTAATACAATGGTAGTACAGCCTAACTTGTACTAGAGTTAGCTCTGACCTTCTTATGAACTTTTCAGTCAGTATCCCCAAAGACATGGTAGAGCTTTGTACTATTCTCTACTGTTCTGTTTAGATTCCTGTATGGTGCCCTGCATCATGGCATGCAGGTCTCATTCATTTAGTAAGTTCATCATTTTACAATGAAAAGAAATGGAAGCTAATTAATAAAGGCATATAAGGTTGACTGTTTAGTCACAGTGAAAAATGGCATGACAAATATGTTTTGTCACCTATAGATGGAAACCTTCACATTTCTTCTTTAGTTCAAAAATCAGATTATTAAAGGCCTCAGTTTTAAACTATGCTTACTTCATGGGGAATTTGACTAAGTGACACACAGATTAAGGACCTCAGAACCCAGCCAATAATAAATCTAGTGTCTACCTGCAAATAATGCCTATATAACTATGGGGCCAGATTCTGTGCTGCTCCCAGATTTGAGCAGAGAAGAGAGGCTTTCAGGAAGGCACTTGGAATTCCCTGGTTATCCACCCCACCATAGTGCAGATGGGGTAACCAGTGATCTGTACTAACTTGCACAATGTGGCTATAGTTCTAAAGGATCATATGGTATCTGGGGATTACCAGAGCACATAAGGCTCCAGTTACTCCCCCTTCTTGGCCCTGATGTGCTTCTCCTCAAAGGTAGCATACATCCCCTGAACTAGAGAGAGAGTAGAGGAGTTGATTACACTGGCTTTAAACTTTCTGAGAACAGCTCTATACTGTGGTGCTGCAGAGCCTTTGTGGTACTTTCCACTGCCTTTGGCGGGTTTCAGAATGGGGCAGAGTATCTGACCAGCAGGGCCGGCTCCAGGGTTTTTGCCGCCCCGAGCAGCACACACAAAAAAAAAAAAGCCGCGATCGCGATCTGCGGCTCTACCGCCACAGCTTCATTCTTCGGCGGCAATTCCGCGGCAGGTCCTTCTCTCTGAGAGGGACCCGCCACCAAATTGCTGCTGAAGAGCCGAACGTGCCGCCCCTCACCATTGGCCGCCCCAAACACCTTCTTGCTGAGCTGGTGCCTGGAGCCAGCCCTGCTGACCAGTTCTGTTCAGAGGAATATCTAACTCATCTGGATAATCCTGCAGAATTTGTGAATTTATGACAGAGGAACTGCTAAAATCAATTTTAGGGGCATGTATACCAAGTCTAAGTTATTGCTCTTAGTACCATAGCAGTTGTTAGGTAATGTCAATCTTTCAGAAAACCCACACTGGAGATTTGAGTCTCAGCTGAGGCCAGTACATGCTACCTCATTGTGAAAAGTCAACCCAGGCAAGTAGTAGGATGAAAAACCTCCAAGATATAGCTGGATGCTTTAGTGGATGTGAGCACTTCTGTGCTCTTTCAGTCCCTGAGTTCCAGCATGACCACTTCCAACTCAGATGCAACTTACAGCAACCCTGAGGCAGCTCAAAATTGTGTTTGAAGTGGATTCTATCTGACCACAAGACTGGGAAGCCTGTTGTCTCCACCAACACACTCAGATCCTGTGCAAAACAGAGCTCAGCTGAATCCAGCTGTCTTGACTAGAATAAGTTATCACTAAGTGAAAGTTGTGCCACATTTTATCAAAGATTGTAAATTGTATTTAATAGACTAACTTTTAATTATTTTAGTACATCTCAAGCAGCACTAATTAATTAACTAATTAACTTTTAATTAAACTTACATTAAAAGCAATTGGTTTCATAGTAGCTAATGCACTGCCTAGTAATCTGCCTCAATGAAAATAGAGATGTAATGATCTAGTGCCATTGTCTTCTTTTATAAATATTGATTTAATTTCATCTCCCTGCAGGTGTGTATTTGTGTAATATGAATGCATAAATTAAAATAATTATCTTGAGATCTCATAGCCTGGACCCATCTTGAGATCTCAGGGGAAAATAGGATATATTTTGGAATGGTGTGAATTTAGCCTATGATGTGAATGTGCATGAAATTGAACTGGAAAACTACACTACATATGGACAAATGGGAAAGAAATGTCTGAAGGTGCCGTGTTACATTTGCAATGATTTGCAGCATTCATAGTGTCTGTTGCTATGTTTTGGTTAATTTTTTAAAGGTATTTCAATCCAAATTATGCTTGAAAATGAGTAATCTCAATGTGGTTCTTAGGTATGAAAAGAAAACTAAATTGACATAAAAGAGTTCTAAGAGTTTGTCTAGACAGCACAACACTCCTCACCAGAGGGTTGTAAATTCTAGTGCACACTAGTGTGTTCCACACTAACTGGCCCATGTGGACCCTGCTGGCATACCGTAAAAGTTCCCTTGTGTGCCTTAATGTGGTACTGTTAGAAATACGATAACACCAACACCCACTAGGGAACCAGCAGGGTCCACACAGGCCAGTTAGTGTGGAACACACTAGTGCGCATTAGAATTTCCCCTTTCTGGTGCAGACTAACACACCATGTAGACAGCTCAAAATACCTATGTATGTGTTTGTTTATAGTAACAAAGGTAGATTGTAAGGGTTCAGTGCTGCAATGTGGAAATCCACCTTAATTATTTAAATCATGCCCACAATAAGGAACTTCATAAATCTCTAATAGACTAATGCCATGTATGTGTGTTTGTATTGCTTTTTGTAAATGATGTGAAGGTTAAACTGAATTATGGATTAGACACTTTAGGATGGGAGGGGTAGATTTTTTTCAAGGGAGTTAGACATCCAACTCCCATTGACTTTCAGTGAAAACTGGGTGCCTAAATGGTTTTTTGGCCTGTTTTATTTTTTATTGAATCTTTGATCAAGGAATAGGCTATCTATCTGATTTGTCTATAAAGTTCAGGGAGAAACCTGTGTACTCTTGACTGTTATCTTCTCGCTTTAGGAAAATACATTAAACACTGATTTAAAGAACAACTGTTAGTCATTTTCCCACTGTACATAGAACCAGCCCTGTGGTGGTGGACAGAGGTTTATTTTTTCCTCTAACAGAAGAAAAGAAGTGGCAAGTTGCTCAGTGCACAGGTCATAATTCATAAGATCTTCCCTTTGCTGTGAGTGCCATTGTATTCTGTCCTCCATGGACAATCAACAGGTTAAAAAGTAAAATGGATTTATGTAAGACTTTTATATTTATGTTGGTTATTAGACCAGCTCCCCAGATTTTAATTGCAACTGCATTTTAAAATGTTAAACAATTTTCCGTATTGATGTTTTAAACCAGTGATTAATCATTTGGTATAAACCCATTGGTTTATAATTGGTGGAAATATATCAATGCTGCATAGAATTACTAAAAAAATGTATCACTTTTGAAAAGTTTTTTTTAATTATTATTTTCATTATGTATGCAAAGACAGCTGTTTCTCAAGCCCTTCTATGTGCACACACATTTGAAATTCACAAAATTGTAGATTTGTGTAAGCAGAGTCTGAATGAGCTCTCCCCTGACATCTAGTGGTAAGCTGCGGAAAAGGACTTCAGGAGCTATCTCATTTGCATGGACATGCCCACCCTGCCTAGGTGCTCAACGTGATGGGATTGCTTGCCCAAATGATCACTTGTGGTTTGTGTTGGATCCCCAATCTCCTTGTTATTCGGGCAGGAGTAATAAAGGGCTGTTATCCTTGTTGTGTGAACCCAGGGCAGCAGAATCAAATCTGGCATACCACGATGGAGGGACTCACCCTCAACTAAATGGCATTCGATGGGCAGGGGACATGGGTTCCAAAGACCAATGAATTGAGAGGGTGGGTTCTGGTTAAGGGCTCTGGACACCATTTGACCCTGCCTCTCCCCATAGTATACTAAAAGAGCTAATTTAGACTCAATTGAGAGTCTTTTTACATACTGCTGAGCTGAAATCACTGATACCTGGGTCTAAATATTAGATGTACTTTAGGACTGAGGAGGAAGCAAGCAGGCTGCTCCAAACACTGGAGAGCCTGTGGCAGGAAAGGGATGTCCTGAGGACCCAGTTGAGGAGGAAGCTGGGCAGATAGACCCTCCCTCCCCAGTGGAGGGGTTCTTGAGGTGGGGGGGGGTTAGCAGGGTGCTTACCCTGCTCCTGCCCTGAAGGGCTTAAAACAGCCCTGGGGGAAGGTTGTGGCTGGGAGCTACTAAGCTGGGTGATTGGGAAGTGGCTGCAGCTGGGCCACACCCCAATCAGGCCACAGCTGGCCTGTATAAAGAGGCCAGGGAAGCCAGGAGAAAACAGTCTCCCTCTGCCTGTAGAGGGAGAAGGGCCTGTCGGTAGGGAGCCAAGGACAGAGTACCTGAGTGAAGCAGGGCTGTGGACAGGCTGGGGAGCTCCAGCCTGGAAAGCCCCAGGCTGCGGCCTAGCAGAAGGCCAAGAGGTACTGGGGTTTTCAGAGAGCAGCCCAGGGGTAGGCCAAGGCAGCAGCTCCAAACCCCTTTGCCTGTGATGAGTGGCTGATACTGCAGTCTGCCCCAGTGAATGGGGGCTAGATGGAGACTGGGCAGTAGCCAAAACTGAGGCAAAATGGGGACAGTGGGTTGGGGGTTCCCCAGGGAGGGGAGACCCAGATTGGTGGGGTACTGCCAGGGGGCAGCACCCCAGTTAAAAGCGCACCGGGGTCCAGGGAGGGACACGGGGGCTAATAGGACAGGCAGATCACTGGCCTGCAGAAGGCGCTCCTGGCTGGAAGTGAGCTAATTCCCAGGACGACCAGCAAGAGGCGCAGCAGGGGTGAGTCCGCACGTCTACAGATAGGCATATTAAAGGGTCTTTTGGCTTGCTGGACTTAAGAGCCTGAGGGGAAAAGGACACTGCCCAACTTACTTGGGTATGGGTCTTTTGCTCATGGTTTATGTTTATGAACCCTAGTTGTGGTGTTTTCCCAAATTAATGCTGAGTTACTTCCCTCCTTTTATTAAAAGTTTTTGCTACACTCATACTCTGTGCCTGCAAGAGGAGAAGTGTTGCCTCTTAGAGGCACCCATGGGGTGGTGTGTAATTGTCCCAGATCACTAGATGGGGGCTTGAGCTGGTTATGTGTTGTTCTGAACCCAGCCCTTGTTGCTGCTGGATCCACCTGGCAGAAGGGTTATGTTTGAAAATAAGTTACTCAATTTTATTTTTGTTTTTACCTGCAATTATAAAATTTTTAGATCACCTTTCTTGAACTATGTGAAAAATAGTACTGAACAGTGACTTGAAAAGAGGAGCTTCACTGTAGATGTGAATTTTCTAACATAATCCTTGGTAAAATATGAGAATCCTGAATAGATACATATTCCAAATGTAAAGAGATTTTTGAAGTATAGAAAAACCGTTATCATGATTTAATTAACGAATGGTAAATATAACATACAGTGATAAATAATGGGGATTTTTTTCCAATTCCAATTTCTACTTCATACCATTGTGACACTACCAGGGCTTGTTCAGTGTGTGGCCCTTACTTTGAAACTCTTATGGAAATATACTGCATTGTGAATTTTCTCAGTGGGTTCAAATATAGACCCATTCTAATATTTTGGTAGTAAAGGTTAACTATCTCAAATGCAGTGGTGGTCATTCAGAAGTCAACACTTGCCCAAAGTTACCACACTGTACCCCCCACAATCTCAAAGGTGTAAGGTCTTTGTCAGGATTGGTGGGAAAAAAGGGTATTTTAAGGGTTTCCTTTTCCATCAGGGTTGGGAGAAAGAGGTGGATGGGGGAAGCATCACATAAAGCTGGTGGGGCTCAGGTGAGCCTCTGGCCCCTGTGCACCCTAGGAAGGGAATATAAGATCTGGCTGGATCCCCTTCTCATGCCTGGATTAGCAGCTCATGCCCTCCCACCTCTGGGATTAGCACAGACCCACTATTTTTTTTATCTGCTGTGCCCACTGTGCTAGTCAACTTTTGGGGGACTTTTTTATAGAGGAATTTTTCCCTTGCTACCTCTACTAGGTAGAAATGAATAAGGAAAGAATTGAGAACTGCATCTGTATGGTTAATAAAGTTGTGGCCAAATTAAACCACATCCCTTGTATCTTGACTTTTTCCCTGTGTGTCCAGGGCAAAGTGATATCTGTGATACTAGCGTTATTTCTTATTCTAAGTGCAGTGAAATACTGTAACAATAGTCTGTGATATACAGGATGTCAGACTAGATGATCTAATGACATTAAACTACATGAAATATATCATAACAGTTGGTAAAATCTAACATTTTCCATGGGAATCACTGTGTATTCATGGAGGAGCACAGCTGAAGAGATGGGGGAGTGTAGGTAGGTACCACCCCACAAAAGATAACTATAATGCTGTTGATTGGAACAGCAAAGTGATATCTTTGAAGAATGGAATGTGGTGGCATACCTAGAGCTGTGCAAATGCATTGGTCCTTGTCTGTGAATAATGCAGGTTGGGTTGGGTGAGGTTTCTAGAGGAACCTTTTGCACAGCCCTAGTTAATATCAAGCAAAAACCAAGCAACCAGAGAAACAGAATCTATAGGTGAGGTAAGCATAGAACTGTGAGTGAAATTCACCTCTTTCTAGAAGAATATCACAAGTCCTACTTCCTGATACCTCATCCCACTATTTTGAGAACTAAAGTGGCGCACTGTCTTTGCACTGGTCATCTTGTAATGGCAAATTTCACCCTGTCTGAGTAGAAAGCCTTTGTACTCTTTCAAATAGTCTTGGAAATATTGCATAGACATTGCTGGAGTAGAAAGAGTTGTCCCTCAACTTGACCTTGCAAGTGGAATTTAAATGAACATGTGCCAAATCAGCTTGCCTGCTCTGTATCCAGCACATAGAACCACTGTAAATGTTGTACATAAATTATTAAGAAATGTTGTATCCTAAATATCTAGGAGGAAAAACAAACAAACAAATATTGTCTTGCCATTTGTTGAATTTACCTTGTTCAGCAATAATGGAAAATAGAAATGAAACTTATTAATCAGGTTATTATAGATGTACATTGTCCTATAAGTGTACATGAGATTGAAAATAGGTTAGCTATGACAAGGCATGACATGAGGAGGGAGGAATAAACAACATATGTTTGCAGCGGTGCTCGATATTGACTAGTGTTCTTCATTTGAATTATTTTTATTTTAAACAACTTTAGATAGTGTGACAAAGTTCCTCCTCTGCCTTGGTGGGTTCTGTGCTTATTGGCGGATTTGCTCACCTCAGAGATTCACGGTAGCCCTCAATTTGGCCACTTTTGCTAGTGTCACAATAGATATAGAAGTGTGAGTCATACTGGGAGAGACTAGGTGTTTGTGTGTGTACACCTGGAAACACAGAGCTGCAAAATGTCAATCTTAAAATTACAGGAGTACCATAGCATTTCTTTCAGGCAGCTTCTTTCATTTTTGCGTTCTTCTGCTGCTCCAGTACTCAGCCCAGCAATGGGAGACAAACAGGTATAGGGATACATTATTGTGCATAGAATCACAATGGAATGGGAGAAAAGAAAGCAAAAATGTATAGGAGCAGTGCTGGCATTTGACCTCATGCAAAAAAATTAATAATAGAAGGAAATGGCTAATGTCCAAAAATATTTGAATTTGGACAACAGGCTGTGGGATTTCTCAACCTGTCAACTGCAGTGTGAGGTCCTAATACCTGATGTGTGCTTAAAGTGTGCTTAGTAACAAGTATTTGAATCAAAAGCCAAGGAAATTTTTGTTCCAATTCATTTTAATTCTCATTTCAAGAGGATTTATATTAATGGAACACAATTACATTACCCCACTAGATTTTATAAGAGATCTGATATATAATTCCATTGTACATCATTTGTAGTCTTCTGACTAATTAGCAATTATAAATAATTCCCTGTGGATTAATTGCTTAGATAGCATTCAGAATGTAAATCTTTTCACATAACACTTACATTATTCAGACTGAAATAGCTACTTTTCATTTTACCC
Source organism: Mauremys mutica (assembly GCF_020497125.1). Taxonomy (NCBI): domain Eukaryota; kingdom Metazoa; phylum Chordata; order Testudines; family Geoemydidae; genus Mauremys; species Mauremys mutica. The sequence continues at coordinate 30,636,309 of NC_059080.1, read as the reverse complement.
TTGGCTAGCTTTGAACCTGGGTCACTGAAGTAAAACATTATTAATCATCTACTCCTATCTAATTTTTACTCCAATCATCTGTCATCTTTACAAAACATATTTTATGTCTTTGATTTACAGTTGGGTTTAATTCTAATTATCCTGGGAGGCAATTTTTTATCAAAATCATGCTCTTAAATGAAAGTTGTGGTTGCCAAAGTAATGATATATATCATTAAACATACTTTGAAAATGCATTGAAGAAATTGAAAAGGGAGGGGACAAATCCCATGTCGAGAATCATAGAATATCGAGGTTGGAAGGGCCCTCAAGAGGTTATCTAGTCCAATCCCCTGTTCAAAGCAGGACTAATCCCCAACTAAATCATCCCAGCCAGGGCTTTGTCAAGCCTGACCTTAAAAGCCTCTAAGGAAGGAGATTCCACCACCTTCCTGGGTAACCCATTCCAGTGCTTCACCACCCTCCTAGTAAAAAAGTTTTTTTCCTAATATAAAACCTAACCTTCCCCACTGCAACTTGAGGCCATTAATCCTTGTTCTGTCATCTGGTACCACTGAGAACAGTCTAGATCCATCCTCTTTGGAATCCCCTTTCAGGTGAAAGCAGCTATCAAATCCCCCCTCATTCTTCTCTTCTCTTCTCTTCTGCAGACTAAATAATCCCAATTCCCTCAGCCTCTCCTCATAAATCATGTGCTCCAGCCCCCTAATCATTTTTGTTGCCCTCCGCTGGACTCTTTCCAATTTTTCCACATCCTTCTTGTAGTGTGGGGCCCAAAACTGGACACAGTACTCCAGATGAGGCCCCACCAATGCCAAATAGAGAGGAATGATCACATCCCTCGATCTGCTGGCAATGCCATTAGCCTTCTTGGCAACAAGGGCACACTGTTGACTCATATCCAACTTCTCGTCCACTGTAACCACTAGGTCCTTTTCTGCAGAACTGCTGCCTAGCCACTCAGTCCCTAGTCCTTAGCAGTGCATAGGATTCTTCTGTCCTAAGTGCAGGACTCTGCACTTGTCTTTGTTGAACCTCATCAGATTTCTTTTGGCCCAATCTTCTAATTTGTCTAGTTAAAACATTCCTTCTTCCTTTGGGAAGGTCCACCACAGCATCTCTGAAGTCCAGGGATTTCATCCTCAAAATGTGGTTTTCAAGTTAAGTGGAAGACCCTTAGTGGAGGACCCTTCGTCAAGGTGAGCTGTGGCCTCATCTCCCTCTCATCTAAGGTGCTTACAAGAAATCAAAGCAACCAAAAAGTGGTCTGTTTAGTGGTATCTCTGCATCCAAATCCCTTTTAAACACTGAGGATGGCTTGGAGATTAAAGATAATCTAGGTATGGGCCAACACCTAAACAAATACTTTGCCTCAGTTTTTAATAAGAGCAACGAGGAGTGTGGGAACAGTGGCAGGGTAGCTAAGGGGAATGAGAATATGGAAGCAGGAATGACTACATCAGAGGTGGAAGCCAAACTCAGTCAACTTAATGGGACCCAACTGGGGGCCCTGGATAATCTCCATAGAAGAATATTAAAGTAACTGGCACATGAAATCACAAGGATTTTTAATGACTCCGTAAACTTGGGTGGTCATACCCTATCACTGAAGAATTGTAAAGATGGTAGCTATATTTAAGAAAGGATAAGAAAGTGAACTGGGAAACTACAGACCTGGTAGTTTGACCTCAGTTATGTGCAAGGTCTTAGAACAAAGTCTAAGAACGAGAGAGAGTAGTTAATGACATAGAGGTAAAATGGTAATTGGGATAAAATACAACATGATTTTACTAAAGGAGAATAGTGCCAGACCAACCTGCTCTCTTTATTTGAGAAAATAACCAATTTTCCAGACAAGAGAAATGCAGCAGTTCTAATATACCTGGATTTCAGTAAAGCATCAGATTTAGTTCCACATAGGAAATTATTGGTTAAATTGAAGAAGATGGCGATTAATCTAGGCATCAAAAGGTGGGTAAGGAACTGGTAAAAAAAAGAGAGATTAAAACAGCTCATGCTGAAAGGTGGACAGCCAGGCTGAAGGGAAGTTATTAATGGAGTTCTTCAGGGATTGATCATGGGAGCAAACATATTTAATATTTCATTTCATGACTTTGGCATAAAAGCCAAGCCAAGCTCTTTTAGCCTAACAAAATGCAGGCTCAGGAATGTTGTGTGTCTGAGTTAATGGCGACTCAAGATTGTTGAATAACAGGATCAATTGCAATTATTTAGTCAAAGATTATCAATCAGAGATTAGTACAGCACTATACAGAACATAGAAAGAATAGATACATTACCCCCTTGATGTGAGAAAGAGCTGTCTCTGTGTCTCTTCTTTACTGTATCTGGAGAGATGCTCAGTTTCACTCCCCCAACTAAGTTCTAACACCAGTGTCATTATATAGGGTTTTTAAGTGGAGACCTTCTTTGCCAAAATAAATATATGTTCTGATGTCATTTCTGTACATTCTCAGTTTACCTGATTTATGTGTGAAGGTATAATTATTTACAGCTGATAATGTTGTCAAGATAATTCTTCAAGATTATATTTTTCAATAGGTCTTTCTTCACCCATAATCATTCTTCCCTGTTGATTCCCTCATCAGAAACATCTGATGTAACAATCATCCCCAATCAGTTTCCCAGGTTTTTATACATATATAATGACAGACCCAGAGCAGTTGGGTGCAGGAGTCTGGTAGAAGGCAAATATACTGGCCATTACATGAATAGTTTTCTGTTCTCTGAGTGATCAGAGCAGGGGCTGCCTTAGAGCGATCAGGAACCTGCTAGAACCAATTAAGACAGGCAGGCTAATTAAGACATCTGGAGCCAAGTAAGAATTTACTAGAATCAATTATGGCAGGCCGGCTAATCAGTCCACCTTCCCAGCAGTTAGTGGAGGGTGCTTAAGGAACAGGGAGTGAGAAGGCATGCTTCTGGAGGACTGAGGAGTACAAGCACTATCAGGCTTCAGGAGGAAGATCCTGTGGTGAAGATAAAGAAGGTGTTTGGAGGAGGCCATGGGGAAGTAGCCCAGAGAGTTGTAGCTGTCACGCAGCTGATACAGGAGTCATTGTAGACAGCTGATATCCACAGGGCCCTGGCCTGGAACCTGGTGTAGAGGTTGGGCACGGGTTCCCCCCATGTACCTAACTCCCTATCTGACACAGGAGGAGTTGACCTGATCTGTGAGACACACCAGAGGGAAAGGTCTAATTTGGAAAGGATCTGGCCTATCCCCGACCCACTAGGTGGGACACAGAGACTGTGGAAACTGTTCTCTGTTTCCCCCAGGCTGGCCAGTGATGAGGTTAGCTGAGTGAACAGCAGGTTTGATCTCTAGCAAAATCTGAAGGTTGCTGTGAACCTCCGAGGCAGGAAAATCTGCTAGAAAGTGCAGGACCCACCAAGACAAAGGAGGAACTTTGTCACTATATATATATTCCAAGACTATCTAGAATGCTATAGACATGGACACACCAAGGATTATTAAATACAGTCTAATACACAGAATTCTTGATTAAAGTTACTTATCGGTCAAGGACCAGTGTTCTGGACCTTAGAATTCAACATGCTCTTTGTTAATTTCATAAAGATTCTAAAGAAAACTTGATATATAAATGAATCAAGTATACAAAGAGAAAAGGACTAAAAGGTTAATATTTACATGATTGCTCTCTATGAATACATCAGAGGATAAATACCAGGGAGGGAGAGGAGTTATTTAAGTTGAGGGCCAATATTGGCACAAAAACAAATGGATATAAACAGGACATCAACAAGTTTAGGCTTCAAGTATCAGAGGGGTAGCCGTGTTAGTCTGGTTCTGTAGAAGCAGCAAAGAATCCTGTGGCACCTTATAGACTAACAGACGTTTTGCAGCATGAGCTTTCGTGGGTGAATACCCACTTCTTCAGATGCAAGAAGAAGAAGTGGGTATTCTTGCATCCGAAGAAGTGGGTATTCACCCACGAAAGCTCATGCTGCAAAACGTCTGTTAGTCTATAAGGTGCCACAGGATTCTTTGCAAGTTTAGGCTTGAAATTAGAGGAATGTTCTGTAACAGCCTTTCAAGGGGAGTAGTTAGGGTAAAAAACCTAACTGGCTTTAAGACTGAGCTAGATAAGGTTATGCGGGGGGGGGGGGTGTGTGGCATGATGAGGTTGCCTACATCCGTGACTGCTATTAGCAAATATATCCAGTGAGCAGAAATGGAACACTAGATGAGGAAGGCTCTGAGTTACTACAGAGAATTCTTTCCTATGTGGCTGGCTGATGGGTTTCGCTCACATGCCCAGGGTCTAACTGATCACTATAATGGAGTCAGGAAGGAATTTCCCCCCAGGTCATATTGGCTGAGACCCTGACGATTTTTCACCATCTTCTGCAGCATGGGACATGGGTCGCTTTCTAGTTTGAACTATAGTAAATGGTGGGTGGATTCTCTGTAACTTGAAATGTTTAAATCAAGATTTGAGGACTTCAGGAGCTCAGCCAGCGGTTGTGGGCCTATTACAGGAGTGGGTGAATGAGGTTCTGTGGCTTGAGATGTGCAGGAGGTCAGACTAGCTCATGGTGGTGCCTTCTGGCCTTAAGGTCTGAGTCTGTATGAACAGAAAAGGTTACTATTCACTCATTATTCAAGGCTTAATGGACCACAGGGATCAGGTCATAAACACCAACATTGGACAAACAGGAAAGGTACAGGATGCCAGGGTGCCAAAGAGACTGGATGTACTTGGGGGGCGGGGGTGGAGGGGGTTGTTGTTGGCCAACCTTCAGCTTGGGCTCAGCCATAATGTCTTTGAGTCTCTTGCCTCTGGGTCCGTTAGGGGAGGCTCCACTGTTCCCAGCAAGGGATTAGAGGCAACACCCAAGTAAGAGCCCAGGCTAACTCTGTAATGAAAACCTACCTTAAGATAACTATGGGCTTCAGCGAGATTAGACTGAGGGAAACAGGAAATGTTCTGAAGGTTTTTGCTTGTTGTGAACCAGTCCAGCTGGTAAAGTTACCCTGTGAACAGATTTTGTAGGGCCTCATTTGTGTGGTCCACATGAAACAGATTATACAGGGTTCACTCATATCTACTTTTAAGTTCCCTTAGTTGTTTCAGTTCTTATGACTCTACAGAAGTCTTATTCTGCCCAGCATAGCTACGGAGATGCTTTGATTAAATATATATCCATCATGCTGGGAGAGAAGTAGGTCAGTGGAAGAACTTTCAGTGCATGTGGTGCAAACTTCAAAAAATTCCTTTTTTTTGTCTTTTTTGTTTTTTGTTATGCCTATTCTATGTCGGTTAATAGTGATAGCCAACAAATATTGCTAAGACAAATTAAACTGAAAAAAAAATATGTGCAGGTCATCTGAAATGTATTTCATATATGAAGCGCTAATTATATAGCCCAATAGTAAACTACTATGGAGAAATATTATACGATGAGGCAAGGGAATACACATCCTAAACACTGCAGAGATTAATAATCTATATGAATAGTCACAGCAAAAGGAACAAAGTATTTTTTCTAAACAATTGTGTTTAGGAGAATACATTACCTAATTAAGGTAAAAGGGATAGCAATCTTTGTGAATTGTTACTCTGGAAAATAAAGAACACTACAGTAATGAGACTTGATGTTATCATTAAATATTTTAAATTGCTATATGTGTATTTTTATTTGAAATAGATTTAAATATAAGTATTAAAACATTGTGATGGTTCCAAAGCTTTATAATTAGAAAGAAATTAGTGTTAATGAAACATTTAATTTTATTTATTGTTGGGAAAGAATGAAAATACCCTCCTGTGGTGTTGCAATTTCTGCTAACTTCAACCTAATTCAGCCCTGGAATATGACTGCTTTCACTAGAGTATACCAAAGCTGCAGGATCCTGGTGGCAGAAAGTCCACCTGGAGTGGAGAGGTGATTGCAGGGGCAAAGGTGCCCATGTTTCACTCAGCCAGGGGCCTTCAGATAGCCAATGCAGTGTAATGCCCTGACCCTGGCCGGGATGTTGGCAGCAGAGATCTACTTCTAGAAAGGGGGACAAAGCTCCTCACTGAGCCCTGGTCTACACACAGCCCCTGGTTCGAACTAGGGTACGCGAATTCAGCTACGTGAATAACGTAGCTGAATTCGAACTACCCTAGTTCGAATGACTTACCGTCCAGACGCCGTGGAAGTGAACTCCGCGGCTCCAAGGTCGACTCCGGCAACTCCTCCTGCCGCGGTGGAGTACCGGAGTCGACCGCGGCGCTTCCGGAGTTCGAACTATCGCGTCTAGATCAGACGCGATAGTTCGAACTCCGAGAAGTCGAACTCGCCGCGTCGACCCGGCGGGTAAGTATAGACGTGGCCTGAGTGAGTGTTGGTTACACCAGCTCCAAAACTAGTGTTATCCGGGGGTGAGTGGGCATTACACTGAGAGAGCACACCCTCAAGCACATTACCTATGTGGAACTCCTGTGGTACCTTGCGAGCAAGCTACCACCCTCTGAGATGCAGCAAACAAAAATATATCTTCTGTTCAGATCTCTGGGCAAGCCAAAAATAAAGGCTCATGGTATCTCTCGAGTAAGATGAAAATGAATCTCCAGTAAGTATTTTGATAGGCAATGAATATATTATCTGATTCAGTTTTGTTTTGTGACTTTCTCCCAGGGGATTCTGGCCAGCAGGTGGGTGAGCAGTTGTCAGGAATCTCCTTTTAGCCAGACATTTCCGTGTATGCTTATGGGTTTAGTTTTAAAAGAATAAAAGAGTATTTGGAGTTGCTCTGAAGTATTTTAAATTTGAGAGTATTCAAAATTCTATTCTATGCTACAGTCATTGTGAGAGAAACTTTCTTCTGAGCTTTAAGTTAACAGAAAAGCTGGCTTGGTTTATCTCCTGTGTATCATAAGTCTTGGTCAGAGGTTCAGCAAGAATTATACAGTAAAACCATAGTACTCTAATAGCTAACACAGATAAGACAGTAATGAATGATAAGATGGAAATAAAGAGGTTGAACTTGTGAGGAAAGGGAATAAGAGGAAAACTGGCAAGTGAATTTGGAAGAGAACATGTTAACTGAGTATAAATCTAATGGAGTGAATGCATTCATCCCAAAGTTTATTTCAGGGTTATTAGGAGTAAATGGGGCTAAGCTTCACCAATAATGCCACAACTGGGTAATATGGCTAGGGAGTGTACACTGTGCAGTATTATCTGTTGCCACTGGGGGCAGGGGTTGTCTCGATGTGATTGGATCTACTCTAGCACCTTAAGGTTGCATTACATGTGGTTGTCATGAGGGAATTCTAGCCCTGCAGCACATAGGCTGCACACAGTTGAGGAAAGAGGCACCGAGGAGGGAATATGGATTTCTGTGGGGCTAGCCCCACAGAAGCACAGTGTAGGCAGGACCTTGTATATTCTGGGATTCTGTGGCCATAGAATTTGCTATGAATTCACCCCTGTGCTCCAGAATGTCCGTTTTCATTTTAAAAATGTTTCTAGCCCTTATGAGAACATTTCAATAATGAGAACCAAGTGTAAACCAATTCAGTGACACCTGTGTGTGTCTCCAGAGAGACTGAAACAATAGCACTGAGAGATGTGACCTGTTCCATTCACCTCAGGGACAGGGCCCAATGGACTTTATGATGATGGAAAATGCCATTTTTCCCAAGATTATATGGAATTCAGTGTTCTTGCCGCAGAACGTGCCATTTTGACGTAGCCAGACACCTGACATTTTGTGTTGTTTCCTTCCCCTGCCAGGATCTGTCTGTTCTCCAGCTTTCCCCACAAGGGGAACTTAATTGAATTACAGTGCTTGCTCCATGTACTGTTCCATGGAGCCATTCATTCTGGGAGCCAGATCTGGAGTCCAGCTTGTAGTCATGAAGCAGGGAGAACCAGAAGTGTAGGCCAGCAAACTAGAGAACAGCGCAGCAGTCAAAGCCCAAGGTGCCAGGGAGATGAGCCACTAAAGCTGGATACTAATTCTCTCCTTCCTTCCCTGCTTCATGTAGAGGGGAAGGAGGTTCTGAGCCAGGTTGCTTGGAGAGAACAGTCGGGGGGAATCTTCCTTAAAAATAATCTTTTAAAACAATTTTTAAGTCAATCATGACTATTTTCAGTTATAAGCTAGAGCAGTCAGTTGTTTTGTGTGGGGGTGGGTGGATGGGAATGAAAGGTATGTTGGGGTGATGAAATAAGTTAAAAATGCAGAATTTAGGGGCTGCTGCTCTGGAATTCAGTCCTATTGTGCCCCAGAGCAGGAAGGAGTTTCTGAGCGAAGGTGATACGTCTCTGGAAGTGGTGTCAGATAGAAAGGAGAAGATCTACGAGCCTAAAGAGAACTCTTTTGAGCCTGGAACGGTTTAGCAATGTGTGATTAGGGTAATATAATGGGCGAGTGAGTGTTGAGTGGTAAAGAATTCAAAGCTGAAGGGGTTCATCTGAGTTGTGGAGAGATTAAGTAGGAAGATAAGGGGCTCTCAAACTGGCTGGGGGTAGGTGTGTGGGAAATGGGGGTTTTGAGCAGTTGGGGGGTGGTGAGAGATTGCATATGCAAATTAACTGTGATCCCATTACTTATTTTGACTATTTACTGCCACTACATAGGGCTCAGGTCTGTAAGTGACTGATGCCCCCGTGCCATCACTGAATTCAACAGATTTTGAGGCAGCTCAGAGCAGTGTAGGGTAAAAGCCCCCAGTCTAGTTGTTAATACCTTGAAGCAATCTGAACAACTTCCTGTTTCCTGTGTGTCAAGTGCCCCAACTCTTTCTATTGTTGTAATGTCTTGTTGGTTTAAATGTTTGAGCACTGCTTCCTCTCCAGTGCAAAGTGTCACTTTTGTGTTGGTTTTTGGTTTTGCTGCAAGAACAATACAGTCTCCACAGCAGAAAGCTGTGTTTTTATCTCCTTCTCTGAGGGTACAATAATAACATATTGGAGATGAGGAATTGATACCCAATGAGTGTCCAGTGCTCCTATTGCCTGAAGAAAAATAAGCAGATAATATAAAGGGGTGAAAGTTCACTTACAGGCACAAAGTGACAGACTACTGCAGGGACAGAGTGAGCCAACAAGCTGGAGAGGGGGAAGTTGGCAATTAAGGACAAGAGTTTTCTGCTATTGCTGCCAAGGCAAAGAAGTCAGGGGGAGCAGGCCGCCATCTTGCTGACAGCCTGCAAACAGTCTGCACCCTGCACTGAGGGTCGATAGCCAGCAGAGGACATCCAATGGCAGTGAAAGGAAGAATGCTGCATTCTACAGTGTAAGAACACAGCCAGCGGAGGGAAATCAGGTGCAGATAGTGCACAAATTGAGAGAGAAGAATTTCCCTGTAGTAGAGATGATCTCCAAGAGGCATGAAGTCCAACAGGGGAGTAGTGAAATGGCAACTTTGGTGGGTAATGTTGGTGAATTTGATGAAATCATGGGTGGTGTACCTTAAATATTTTGAACAACATGTAGCTTGAAACTCCACTCCAGATGGAGAAAGTTTTGAAACTTACGGACAGTGATTGATTCAAAGGCATATGGATTGCTGAATGATCTATTCTCTCCAATTGTGCCTAAAACTGCCATATAAACCGCAATTACTGCAGCAATGCAGGAACATTTTTCTCCCACCAAATCAATGATAGCAGAATGATGTTGGTTTCATCAGGGAAGTGGAGAGTCAGTAGCACAGTTTGTTTCTGCTTTAAGGAGCAGGGATCGGCAACCTTTGGCACACAGCTCACCAGGGAAATCTGCTGGCAGGCCAGGGTGGTTTGTTTACCTGCACTGTCCGCGGGTTCAGCCAATCGCAGCTCCCACCGGCTGCAGTTCGCTGTTCCAGGCCAATGGGAGCTGTGGGAAGTGGCAGCCAACACATCCCTAGGCCGACACCGCTTCCCGCAGCCCCCATTGGAACGGCGAACTGCAGCCAGTGGGAGCTGCAATCGGATGAACCTGCGGACGCTGCAGGTAAACAAACTGTCCCGGCCCGCCAGCGGATTTCTCTGGTGGGCCATGTGCCAAAGGTTGCCGATCCCTGTCTCAGAGCATTTTCAGTTCAGACAAGTGATGCCAGATGAGTGACCAGTTTCTTCCTGGATTACACAATGACTAGTTCTGGAAAGAGTTACTGACTGTAACAGCGCTTGCATTTAAGAAGGCTGTTGAGGTAGCTTTTGGCCATGAAGACTGCAGAGAAGGATTCTCTTGACTGTAAGGTGAACTGGGAAACTCGCCTTTTGAATCAGTGAGTCAGAGGACCACTGGAAAGTAAGGAATTGCCATGTGGCATGGCCATGACATGTCAGACAATTTAGTGACCAGAAACACAGAGTAACCATCCATCCAAGAAGACACCTATGAGGGCTGAACCTAAGAAAGGATGGAAGTAGGGAATTCATAACGTGGAAAAAGACAAGAGCTCTAATGGCACTGATCATGACCTAGCACTAAACATTATCAGAAGCTGGAGTATTGGATTGCATCTGAGTTACACCCTTGATTGAAGGAGTTCCTACAATAATGGAGCTTGATACTGGAGCTGCTATTTCATTGATTTTTTGCATCTACCTATCACCAGATGTTATAATCCCCCCTCATTCTTCTCTTCTGCAGACTAAACAATCCCAGTTCCCTCAGCTTCTCCTCAAAAGTCATGTGCTCCAGCCCCCTAATCATTTTTGTTGCCGTCTGCTGGACTCCTTCCAATTTTTCCACATCCTTCTTGTAGTGTGGGGCCCAAAACTGGACACAGTACTCCAGGTGAGGCCTCACCAATGTCGAATAGAGGGAAATGATCACGTCCCTTGATCTGTTGGCAATGCCTCTACTTATACAGCCCGAAATGCCATTAGCCTTCTTGATGACCATGTTACACTGTTGACTCATATCCAGTTTGTTGTCCACTGTAACCCCTAGGTCCTAGGTAACACTGAGTCCTGTTTTATGTGCAGACCAGTATCCACTACCTCATACTGAAGATTTATTTGCTGCTCTTTGTGAAGGACTATTTTGTTACAATAGGTTGTCCTTTGGTATCAAATTGGCACTTTCCCTGTTCCAGAAAGCCATGGAGGAGATTCTGAAGGGACTGAATGAAGATCAGTGCTATTCGGACAACATCCTTGTTTAAAGGATCAAGATGATTGTGTTCAAAATTGGATGCTGTCTTGCAATGTTTGGAAGACCATGGACCGAGAGTACTTCAAGACAAATGTGAGATTTTTCAAACCTTTAATTGAATACCTTGATGAGATGGGCTTAAGCAAATCACCAGGGAAAAAGAAGCCAATTCTTCAAGTGCCTCTGCCAGAGAACATCTCACAGTTACATTTATTCTTAGATCTGTTTAAGTTCTGCCTAATCTGGTGACGGTATTGACATCTTTACATGAACTGTTACAAGCAAAGAAAACTGGAAGTGGACTAAGGAGTCTGAGTCTGCATTTAAGGAAGCAAATAAATTGTTACACACTTTGATGGCTGGCTATCATTGCAATTGGCTTGTGGTGCTTCACCTTATGGAACGGGTGCAGTTCTTTTTAATATTTTTTTTTCCTGATGGCATGGAGAAATCAGTTGCCTTCGCTTCACAAACACTGACTATGCCTGGGAAGAACTATGCACAAATAGAGCAAGAAGCTTTCAGCATGATCTTCAGAATTCAGAACGTCCATACCTATCTATATGGTAGACATTTTACCTTGATGATGGATCATTGCCTGTTACTGTGAATATTTGGACTGAAATGTGGAATTCCATCATGAGCTGCTGCTCGTATGCAACAATGGGCAGTGCTATACGATTCAGTTTTGTAAAGGAACTCATTGTGGCAATGCTGATGAGCTGTCACGATTGCCGTGCCCGAGCTCCTGTCAACCCAAAGAAACTTCAGATGATGTGTTCTATTTCAATTTGATGGAAAGGTTACCCATCGCTAACACAGGCATCAACACAGAAACTGTTAAGCATGATGTGCTTTCTCTTGTAAAAGTAATAGTACCTCAAGGTACAGTGTAGGATTATAAGAATCCCCAGTTTACACAATTTGTGTTACATCAACATTAATTATCTGTGAATCATGGTTGCATTTTATAGGGAATATGAGTGATCATTTCAAAATCACTTTAATCTTAGGTTTGTGAAGGTTTGGCATTGTACAGATGAATGCTATAGCCCAAAATCATGTCTTCTGGCCAGGGATCTACAAACACATTGAGAGGAAGGCAAAGTGCTGTACTACATATCAGCAAATTCAACAAGATTCTGACTCAGCTGGGCTACCCCCTTGGATGTGGCTTCAGACTCCTTGGAAATGTATTCATGTGGACTTTGCTGGACATTTAGAAGGTTATATGGTTGTGGTAGTTGTAAATACCCATTTCAAATTACCAGAAGTTTTCAAACTGACAACTTCTACAGCTGTCAAAACCATGGGACATCTTTATACCTGTTTAGCCAATTTGGTCTACCATTAGAGTTGGTGAGTGACAATCAACCTCAATTATGTAGAAGAATTTCAGAGGTTCCTAGCTTCTAATGGATTTCAGCACATATGTTCTGCTCGATGCCATCCCAGTATAAACGGACTAGTGGAATACTTTGTACAAACACTTAATCATGCTTTAAGCACACACACATCTATTTAGCTGATCTGTAGAAACTGGACAATTTCTTGCTTGTCTACAGAAGCACACCACATGCTACTATCTAGGTGTCACCTGTCATTCTTTTATTGAAGCAATCTTTGATTATCTATTGGGACCTGCTACATCCTGATGTTGCTTCCCGTGTAGCCAAATACCAAGCTATGCAAATTGATTGACATGAGACTCGTCATCATTGTTTAGAAGTAGGTGATTTAATATGGATTCCTAACTATGGTTGTGGAGTGAAATGGGTCCCTGGAGAACTTGTAAAATGCACAGGACCTGTTGTGTTTGCAGTAAAACCATCAAATAGTATTTTATGAAAATGACACATGGATCAGTTGCAGCTTTGACAAGTACTGGCATCCGGGGATGTTCCAGTAGCACTTTCTGTTTCTCTGAATCTTCTTCTGTTACAACTCCTGATTCTGATTACTTTGTAGAATAGTCTTTGGTACCAGATCCAGTTGATGCGATACTAACAACTTTTCTTGTTGTCCAGGATATTGCCACACTGCCATCACCAAATTATCCCAAGAGTGAAAATCAGTTGAGTGCCTGAATTTATAAATTGTTTAGTTAGTGAGTTACTATTCCAGGCAGAATAATCCCTTGCAATTTAAGAGACTGCAGTTGTCCAGGTTAGTTAGGTTATACAGTGTTTTATACTAACCATGTAAATGATAATTTGTATATGTATTTTGAAAGTTTTTTATAGGAGGGTGGAAGAATGTGATGTCCTGCCCCTTTAAATGATTTAACACTCCCCAGCACAAAGCCTCTGTTTCATGTTGGTTTCAATTTTGTTGCCAGAAGAACAATAAACCCTGTACAGGAGACAGCTGTGTTTCTATGTCCTTCTCTACTGGGTCCAAATATAACAATTCTAATCCTCCTTAAAACTAACTTCTTTCACATAGCATTCCAACCCTGAGCTTTCCCAAGATACATCCATGCTTTTTGGCTCTCATACTCTTGGCACACGAATCATATTTGTCCAAGTTAGATTGCCAACTTTTTGGCTTTTGGCATGTTGTGTAAAGTGCTGTGATATATTGTCCTATCTAAAGAATAGTATCAGGAAACATTTATCTATGCAAAATTGGATCCTAGTGAGGGTGTGTGCTCTGACCATCTTTGGAAATATTTGAAAGGAATTTTAGCCCTCCTGACCCATGTCCAAAGGAATCTAGCCTGAGCTATACCAGAAGGTTGAATATGTTTTTTAAAAGTCAGGATAAAATATTTCACTTTTACTGCTTTTGGAATTAAATACTTTAAGCTCTACAACATCTAAGACAAACCTAGGAATGAGATTCCTCTTATAGAATAGCTGGGGCTACGAGTTGGGAACTCATGCACAGGCATGAACCCACTTGACACAGAGTGTTAGATGCTAACAGGTGATTGACCACTCTAATCACTTAGGCACCAATCAGCCTCCTGAAGTAGGCTGATTAGAGATATGCAGCTAATTAGATGATCAGACTAGGGGAGGGATGATGAACCAATTAGCCATCAGCTGATGGATATAAAAGAAGACATAGGAAGGAAGGAAGCGGGTAGGACTTGGGCTAACTGAACCCAGTATGCTTGGAGATCTCAAGAAAGGGAGACGCCCTATAAGAAAGGACAAGAAACACTGCAAATACCTTGCTGCATGAGATTGTTTGTTTGTGTTGGTGATGGGAATATACACAAATTCATGCAAAGTTACCATTTACTGGACAGAATCTGAGAGGCTTCTGGGGCATTGGAGGATGGGGACAGTGTATGCCCTGTTATATCATTCTGCTTAACAGTGGAGAAGATGACTAGATTAAAACTCAGAACTACACGTTTGCTCTTGTCTATATACTAAAGATCTTTAATATCCATATCCTCAATATAAGGATGTTAAAAAAAAAGTTGAGTGCTTTTTGATGTATGAAAGAAAATCAGTTACAATGAGGTTTCAGAAAATGTATTTATTGTTTCAACTGTGCTATCACCGATAACATATATTTCAGACAAAATGGCAAAAAGATATAGCAAAAATAACAAGAAAAAATATTATCTAGTTTAACTGAAGAAAGTCATTAAAACACATCCTTGACAGAAAATGAATTGCCATAAAGAGATCATGAAGTTGCTGAGCTGTAGAGCTAATATTATTTTGAGGGAATACATTCAAGGGCAGAAAAAAATATTGTAGACACAGACTAAAGTTAGCTTGCTAATTGCAATAAAAAAGGGCCAGTAGAAATCTACAAAACATTATTTTCATACTTCTGTGCTGCTCCCAGCTTTTTCCACTTCTGCATTGTTTCAGCATTGTGTGCATTAGTATTTAAGCATTTTATATACTGCATATAAAAATGGGAAATATTTATGTATGTTCTTGTGATGCAAAGCTGTCTTTCATTTGGGGAGTAGATTCTAACTGCAGTGGAAGAAGTTAATTATTTATAGACTTTCCTGTCAATTTTATTGACAATAAATATACTCCACTGCTACAGTGATGATGCTAACACTTGCCGGTTGCCTTAGATAACTAATGAGTATTTGCAGTAAGCTAAACTAAGTACTTCAGTACTCATGGTTTTCCTTCTATCATGTATTTAGTATAAGTAAATACTGTGCATATGGAGGTAAACCTACCTATTTATTATCTTAAGTTAAACTGGAAAGTTTTTAAGTGTCACTGCTCTCTTTATAACATATACAGTAGAACTGTGTGAATTACTGATTTATTTTTTTTTAGTTTACTGGCTGAACTGAGGATGGATATATATATATAATATGGGGTTAAACAAAACACTTTGGTTTCAGGCATTTGTAACTAATTTTTCATTAAAGGCAAAGAGAATTTGGAAACTCCAGTCACACAACTGGGGTAGGAGCTGGTGTTGGTGCCCCCCTCATGTCACCATAGTTAGATCACTCACCTGGGATATATAAAACCCAAGTTCAAATCTCTGGTCCAAATCAGGCAGAGTGGGGACTTGAACTTGGGTCTCACACAACCCAGTTGAGCACCCAACATGCTGGATTATTAGGTACTGGGTTACACTAGAACCACATCCTCCTCTGTTTTGTGACTGGCACCTAAATCCTGATTGGCACTCCTCTTGTGAAGCTAGCCTGATTTCTCCCACCTCCACCCCCCAAAAAAAATTATTTGGCAAATATGTGTCGAATTCATGAATAGTTTTGGTTATCCCAAAACTATGTATTTTGGTGAATAAACTTTTTCAGCTGAAAAACTTCAACCACTCTAGTATGCAATAATCACAGAGTTTAGGCAAGTACTAGCATTTACATCCAACAAAATTACATGTTCGTAACCTTTCAAACTCATTACTAGATACTACATTTGTTTAAATGCAAGCATAAACAGGGATCTAATAAATGCCCAGAATAGGAAGCTATAACTCCTAGCAGTCCCACTGCTCTTTGTCAGAGTTTTATATTGTTTTATGTATGTGGTATTCTCATTAAGTGCCTACAGTGTCTCTCTGGCTCCGTGAATTCCCATTCACTATGTTGCATCCCTGTGGTACAGAAAGGAAGAGTAACTATTCACTTGGGAAATGATAGGTTTCAGAAACCTAACATGCGGAACTTAACCAGAAAAAGTACAAACAAGTGTGCTTCGCTTTCTCTTAATGAATAATGTGTTAATCTGATGGAAAAGGAGCCAAAGATTGTCTTTTCAGAATCCCATGGTGGGGGAAAGCACTGTAGCAGGTTGCAGACAGCTTTCCATATCATGCTCCATAAAGCAAGTAACAGGCACATTGATTTCTCCGTTTTTCAGCATGCTGCATTTCTAACAAGCCAGCAGCAGTGACAACATCCTAAACGAAGTTCTTTTACACAGTATCTCAGCCTATCCAAATGAACTCTAGATGAATGATTGCACACACTCTACTCTCAGCAATAACAGGCATACTTTGTTTTAATCAGATTACAGATGACCTAATGGGAGTTTACTACAAACTCAGTTAACTTTTGTTACTTCTGAATGATGATGATTACAAGCCAATTCTCAACTTGAACGCCCCTTAGAAGCCTTTCAAATTATCATAAGTAGATCCTAGGTGTTACCAATTTCCCATAAGTACTGCTTTTATCAGAAAAAGAACTGTTTGTTTTTGTTTAAAAAACACTCCATAGATGTTGATTGCTTCATGCTGAGGTTGTGACTTATATAAACTATTAAGAAACTCTGAAATGTAATTTAAAGCCAACTGCAGAAGTGAATATAAACTGTATTTTCTGAAATAGTATTTTTCAACTTGCAAGATCCTATTTTAAGAGTCTAGAGTATACTATGCATACTGCATTACAATCCCAGAAAACTAGTGTTTATGTTGGGTGAAATCTTTCCTATTTTATTGTGTAATTCATGCTTACGACTCCAAACATTTCAGTAATGAAAATGCTCAGTGTGTTAGGTTTTTCCATCTGGCTTTCACCAGATATCATAGCAAGCAATATCCAGCTGATGAAGCAAATTTCTTTTAATAAGGGCTTTTTTTTTAAAGAATAAATCACATAATTGTGCTGTTGCATTTTATTCTTGTCATTTTGTAAATAGGTAGCAACTTGGATCTCACAATATCAATACTTAAACTGATATGGCATTTTAGCAAATTGGGAAGTTTTACCTTTATTGAAAATAATTTGTATATTGACTGCATCTAAACATGGATTTGGTGTAGCTGAATTTTTGCCCTCTACTAAAACTACCTCAGGGAGCTATCCGAGGCGATTCATCAATCCTGAGTGCCTACATACCAAGACTTGTGAATCTGACCCATGCCCTTCCTGGCTTGAGTGTGTGTGTCATGATCTATTGGTGCCACTTCTGGCTGAAACAGCCAATGCATCATTGAGAGAAGGAATCTTCCCTTCTTCATTGAAACACACAGTAGTCAGACCAACAGTGAAAAAACTTAGCCTAGATCCATCAGTTCTAGCCAAGTATCACTCAGTGTCAAACCTCCCATTCCACGGCTAGCTCATAGAGAAGCTAGCTGAAGGCCACTTACAAGCTCATCTAATTGAGGTTAACGTTATAGACATGGCACAATCTATATTCAGGCCAGGACATGAAATGGAAATCACTTCTATGGAAAATGGATGATCTCCTGTCAATTGACAGAGAACAAACATCAATTCTCCTCCTCCTGGACACCTCTGTACCATTTTACACTGTTGACCATTAAGATACTGCTCTCTTAGCTGACAAAGATAGCAGGGGTCCAGAGTAATGTGCTAAAATGGTTTGTATCCTTCCTGGAAGGGTGCACCCAGCGAGTAATGATGAAACATTTAAACTGTACCATTAGACCTTCATTAGTAGAGTCCTGAAAGGATCAGTTCTCTCTTCAGTCCTTTTCAACATCTACATGCAGCCACTGGACAACATGGACTCAAGTGCCACCAATATGCAGATGATACCCACTGCTGCCTATCCTTCATGTTGTATGATCACACTGTGATACTTTCTTGGGATATCCATAACTATAGGTCACCTTGTTACCCCTCTGCCTCAGCAAGAGGGAGATTTGCTGCTGCCAAACTGTAAACTCCCTGATGCTCCAGTATGCGAGCTGAACAACTCTTCATAACTCTGTCAGATCTTACTTTGCCAAACCCCCACCCCCTTGCCTCTTGAAGAGTGTTCCCCTGGAATATCCAGCCTCAGTCACTGGACACTCTCAGACATTAGCAAGTCCACTGTCTCCAAAGAGACAGTACACACATCAGCCTGTTGGTTAGCTGAGGATGCACACCTTACTCTAATACAGGGGTCTCAAACACACGGCCTGCAGGGCTATTTCCTGCGGCCCGCCAAGCGGCCTGTGCCCATCCCCTGGCCTACCTCCAGGCCAGGGGTGGGCAAACTACAGCCGCAGGATTGCCCCCCTTTGAGTCCTGCGCCACTCCCTGAAGCAGCTGACATCATGTCCCTGCAGCCGGGGGCGGGGGGCGGGGAGGAGAAGCAGAGGGCTCCTTTTGTGTGTTGCCCTGGCTTCCAGGTACCGCTCCCCCCACCTCGCAGCTCGCATTGGCCAGGAACGGAGAACCACGGCCAATGGGGGCTTCGGTGGAGGTACCTGAAGGCATGGCAAGCAGCGTGTGGAGCCCTGCATCCCCCTCTCACAGGAGCCGCAGGGACATGGTTCCAGCTACTTCCCAGAGCAGAGCAGAGAGGGCTGGGGCTGGAGCCAGCAGCCTGCCCTGGCCCCGGTGTGCACCGCTGCCACCCCAGAGCCCGAAGCCCTCTTTCACCCCACCCCCCCAATCCACTGCCCTGAGACCCCTGCCTGCACCCCAACCCCCTGCTGCACCTCCACTCCCGGCCCTGAGCCCCCGCCACACCCCTCATGCACCCTCTGTGGGCAGGAAGAGGGCGGAGTTGGGGTGGGGACTTCAGGAAAGGGGTTGGAATGGGGGCAGGGAAGGGGTGGGAAGAGGCAGGGCCTCCTGGAAGGGGTGGAGGGGGGGCAGGGCTGGGGGCAGCGAGGGGTGTGTGTGTCAGTGATGCGGTCCTCAGGCCAATGAACTAGCCTTTATGTGGCCCTCCTGGTCATTTGAGTTTTACACCCCTGCTCTAATATAACAGTATTGAGATGAATGTATAATAAACCAAGAACAGGTTTATTAATAAAGACCAGAGATTTAAGTGATATTAAGGAAAGATTAAAAAAAACAAAAGAGAAGATGGTTATAAATAAAATCAAAGTATAACATGCTTTCTAGTGACTAAAACTAAACAAGCTACAGTTCTTTGGCTCATGCGATTTTTCTCACTCTCAAAGTCCTTTTCTGTAGTCCTTGATGATTTTCAGTTAAAGCAGGATCCAGATTTTTCATGAATCATTCCCTTCTGCCAGGAATGTTCCTCAGTGAGACGGATCACCAAAATGTCCTTTTCCCCTCATCTGATAGTCCAGTACACCTTGAAATGTACCCAGACAAAATTCCTTTCCCTTGCTGTGTTATCTTCCTGGTACAGATGCCACATTACATTATCACATTACCTTGTTAATTTGCATATTCTATTGACTTGATATGCCAATATTGTCTCCATTGTCTTTGATTAACCCTTCTCAATTTACATCAGAGACAAGGAGATAACTACCTTCCCTCCTGTCTGGAAGAAAACCTGTTTCTCCCTTTGTTTGCTTACAAACTATAAAGCATAATATCAGTAAGTATCCTTATTTCCTCATATAGTATTAATACATACATTTCACATGATATTTGATACAAGATGGTCACCAGCTTTCATTTGATGCCTTACATGACACTTTTTGGATAACCACAATGACAGCAATGTGTTAGGTATAGTGAGTTTGTGAGGCCTGATGAGAGTTTCTGACACAGAGTGGTGAACCACAAATGCATCTCTGTGTCCCTCTCGCCTGTATCACTGAAATGGTCCATGCTCAGATAGGAGTAGCTCATGGATGAAGGATTGCTGGCTGAAACTGAACCCAAGCAAGATAGAAGTGATGCCGATGGATAGAGGAAAGCATTTTGAAGATTTTGCAGCCAAAGTGCATTCTCCTTTGGTTGAAGATGCATGCTCACAATTGGTCAATTTGGTCCATAGTTTAGCAATACTCTTGGTTTCCTTGCTGATGCCAAGCTCGCATATAGCAGCATCATAAAATAATGCTTTCTATCAGCTCTTGTTGGTTAAGATGTTGAACTGACCACAGTTATTCATGCCTTTGTCACTCTTAGGCTGGACTACAGCAACATGATATATCTGAACATGAAAACTTCATCTCTTAGGGCTTGGCTACACTTACAAATTTGCAGCGCTGCAGCAGGGTGTGAAAACACACCCTCTCCAGCGCTGCAAATTGCGGCGCTGCAAAGCGCCAGAGCGCTGTCCATTATTCCCCACAGGGAGGTGGAGTACGGACAGCGCTGGGAGAGCTCTCTCCCAGCGCTGGCGCTTTGACTACACTTAGCGCTTCAAAGCGCTGCCGCGGCAGCGCTACCGCGGCAGCGCTTTGAAGTGCTAAGTGTAGCCACACTCTTAGGAAACTCCAACTGGTGTAGAATGCTGCAGTGTATCTCCTCAGCAATAGAAGCTACCATGAGCACATTACACCTGTCATCTTCTCTCTAGAGTGGCTTACTGTAGAATTTCTAATCAAGTTCAAGGTCTCTGTCCCTATCTTTAAAGAGCCAATGACCTGGGTCCAGAAATCTAAAAGACCATCTAAAGTTCCAGGATGAAGACTGTGGTCAATAACTTCACTGCTCTGGCATAATGGAACTCTCTAAAACGCTCATAGACTTTAAGGTCTGAAGAGACCATTGCGATCATCTAGTCTGACCTCCTGCAGATTGCAGGTCACAGAACCCCACCTGTCCAATCTTCTAATAAACTCCTAACCTCTGGCTGAGTTACTGAAGTCCTCAAATCATGATTTAAAGAATTCAAGATACAGAGACTCCACCATTTACACTAGTTTAAAGCTGTAAGTGACCCATGCCCTGTGCAGCAGAGGAAGGTAAATAAAAACCACCAGGGTCTCTGCCAATCTGACCTGGGGGGAAATTTCTTCCCCACCCCAAATATGGTGATTAGTTAGACTCTGAGCATGCTGGCAAGACCCACCAGCCAGAGACCTGGGAAAGAATTCTATGTAGTAACTCAGAGCCCTCCCCATCTAGTGTCCCATCACTGGCCTTTGTAGATATTTGTTACTAGAAATCGCAGATGGGTCACATGACTTTGTAGGCAGTCTCAATATACTATTCCCACCATAAATATATCAAACTAATCTGCGCTGGAGTCAGAACTTCTTCAGGAGCCAATCCAAGACTATGGAATTATCTCTCCAGGAAATAAGAGCCATCATAAACCTCACCTCCTGTGCCAAGTGCAAAACACATTTCTTAAACCTTCCTTTCTGACATAAATACATAGCAACATGTGTATTTAAAATAAAACATACACCCTTCCCCAAACACACACACAACCCTACTAAAACAAGACAGTCCACTGCACATGTTTCTCCCCCTGGGGAAAGGAAGAGAGAACAGACAAACAAACAATCACATTTCTTAATAAACTACTGAAGGACGCTCATATACTACTGTGATGACCATGGTATAAGAACCTATATAGAGTAGTACTGTTGATCATACTGTACTGCATAAATATTTCATTCAATCCTCTAGAAACAAACTTTCCACTAACTGTTGACTGTACACAATAGCAATATTTTTGCAAGACAGCAAATTAACATGAAAACTAACATTCCTGTTCCCAGTAAACATCAAAGCTGAAGTGGAAAACATAACTGTATAGACACTATTGTTTAACAAGACAAAACCTTAAAACTACCAAGGTAACATTTTCCTATTACAGTGCATTACAGACTGGAGACTCAATTTTGCAGCTCCTTATGCATGTGAAAACACACATTTTTTAAAATATTAATTAAAACGCAAACTCGTGATGTCCCGGTACCCTAGGCCAGGATCATCAAACCAAAGCCAAATTTTGAAGTAGGGGGAAAATGTACAAGGCATGCACATTTCAAAAATGTAGCCGCCAATATTTATAAAATTGTATGTGGCATCAACAGAGAATAATGGTTTATTCAAAACATTACTCCATAGTTTTAAATTATAACAGGTCATATAAGGGTGTATTTTCTTCTCCATTAACACTAGTGACACATATTGAGGAAAGCATAGTGGTAGCAGATAGGCCCAACCAGCACAATAATTTACTAACACTCCCTCCCCTCCCAGATGTAAAGAGCAGTATAAGGTAAATCAGGAAGATCATTGGGCCGAGAGGAGGAAGGAAAAGGTAACAGGTATACTATGAATAGAAAGTGTCAGTCTCTTCTCATGTATGCTGGTGTAAATTAGGAGTAATTCTCATAAACTCATTGGAGTTACACCAGTGTAAAAGTGATATAAGTGAGAGGATAACCTGGCCTGTGAGTGTCTGGCCCATAACTGTCTGCCTTCCCTTCTAATTTGTTAAAAGTAAAATAGGCAGAAACTCCAGTGAAGTAACTTCATCTTTTTTTCTTTGGCTGTGGATAGCTTATGGCCAGTTGGCAAAAATAGTTTGAAATATTTCTATTATTTCCCCAGAAAAAGTTTCCTTAAATCAAGTTAGCAAGCTGAATGGAGTGCTAAATTGTTTGTACTGATTTGCTTTCATTCTCACTGTGATAGATCATATTTGCAAGGTTTCTACTTAGAACAGGCTGCCCATAGCAGTTGGTTAATGTTTGTTTTTATTTTTGTTTGATTAGATAGAAAGGGATTGCCCCCATAGGTGTTTGCAGCAGGCTTCCATAATCAGGCATTAGAATTTTGTAGAAGATTTATGCATGTGAAAGCTTTTTAAATAGAAATGTGCAATGGTAAAAGCAGCTGTAGCATATCATAAAACAGCTAGCTAATTTTTTGGCCCAGGTCATTTTCAGCTCTGCTCACATATAAGGATTTCATTTAAAAAAATAGAGCTGATCCAGTGAAATCACAGTCTGTTATAACAGTAGCTATATTGTACACAGTAGGAGAACGGTCTAGGTCCAGTCCTGGCCATGTTCCCTTTTGTAGTACAGAGCCACACTGTAGTTATGTGGTCTGGCTTTTGTTCCACACATGCAAATCATTTCTCAAGAAAATACCTGTTCCACTGTGCTGACACCCAACTCTGACCTTTGTTCATGGGGCAGACTCAGTGAACCCCTTCACTAGGTCCTTGCATGTACAATGCCTTCTTGACTACGTACAGCGGACTGATGGAGGTATCTCCATGACTGACTAACCTTTGCTTCTGAAGACAGGGCCTGATGTGGAACTGATCAACACAGCAGCAACAAGTGTCCGTGTCTGTGACACACTAAGCACTCTAAGTAAAACCATTGATATTTATTATTTTGTGCCACACATTCTTGCATAAGTGTAGACTCGGATTTCATATGGTGAAATAATGAGGGCCTGAATGAAATGATAATGTTAATTCTCACTGATAATGTGAATTGGCTCTCATAACACCCAAAATTCCCCTTCCCCCACACCACCCTGTTGTGGTGTGCCTCAATTGTCAGCTTCCTTCCCTCTAGCCCAGATATGGATTTATTTTAGCAATCAGCTGATTCCTACATTTTATTGGTGAAATACACAAATTAATTTGTGTTCATTCAGGTTCAAACACACTTTGGGGTAGACTGAGGTCCCCGATAGTGCTTCTTTGTTCTACCTGACTGGACATCCAAAGTATGGATGAATCTGTTGGTGGCATCAAGCCAGCTTCATAATTCCCCAACTCAGTACCCTGATGTGGGAGATACATTGGAAGTAGAGTATGGGACCGGTCATGGCCAAAGTACTGCAGTGTGTCAGGGAAGCACAAAGAGGTGTGGCGTGAAAGGGACATAATCTAAGCTACTGTCCTTGCAAAAATAATTTCCACAGGTGCCCTATCTATGGAGAGAGACCTAGCTCAATAGCAGGTTTGTCTCATTCCTTTTCTCCTTTATATAGTAGTTCTGCCAAGGAAGAGGGATAAAGGCAGATACTTTCAATTATAATCCTTGCTCTTCTTAGTGGGCCATACTGTGCCAATAGTTTTTAAGAACTCCCTAATTCTGCTTAAAACTGGATGTCACAATATAATCCAGTATTTGGAAAAACAGCCTCAGTTCTTCTATCCAGTATGCATGCAAGATTCCCATAGACTTCAGTGGGAATTGCATGGGCTATTTGATGGCAGAATTGGCCCCATAAATGATGGTATCTCTACTATTGGGTGACTCAGTCATCATCCGCCACAAAGATATCTTCCTGTACAAAGTACCAACAATGGAAAGAAATATGAAAGGACGGTATTCACATTTAATGTAGGGAACAAATAGCCTATTGTTTCTAAAGACAGCTAAAAGATTGATGCAGTTCTTGAGGCGATATCAACACCAGCATTGATTTCAAGATCTTTAAGCAGCAAATCATAGCTCACCATTATCTAAAAAACAGTTAACAAAAATTGCTAGTAGCAAATATAGGGTTCACCGTTTTAATCAAATCGTTCTTACTATTTATTTCCTCCTATACTTCTAAAGTTATGAATACCTAATACTTAATTTCCTTGTATTCTCTTGCAATTTCTCTATTTTTTTACAAATTATTTTAATTGGTAACTGAACCTTTACTGTTGAAGTCTGAGATGAATCACTTCACATTTTTATGTTTGTCAATTGTTTGACAAGTTAATGAAAAGTTTACTGTGAAATAAATTAGAAAAAGAGGAACAGGCAGGCTAGAGATCATCCTGAAACATAGGGCAGAGTTTATTCCATTTCAAACACAATGCAAGAATCTTTCAGTAGCATGCTTGCTGTAATTAAACATAAGATATAGTGTTGTAATTAGGGAGAAGGGGAAAAGAAAACAGAGTTGTCTTTATCCAATGTGACATTAAAATAAAATGCTTGAGGCTGAGCTAACACAAAAAGAATTTAAAGATATTGTTAGATTATTCAATCATTTTTTTCAGCTAATAGCCTATTTCATAGTCATATAACAACCACTGTTTCATAGGAATATTCTTTTTAAAATTCTGACAGCCGTAATTTTTTTTTAAAAGTACTTAAATTATTATTTCATGGTTGCTCATCAGGAAAAAATGTCACATATTTTGTATATTCATCATATGATTCTTGTATAAGAAGAGTGAGAGAGGTAGAACAGCATTATACAGGGAAATAGGCTCCTGTGCTACTTAAGAAAATCATGCAATTTGCCTTTCAACTGGAACTTTAACAGCAAATTGAGAAGAGTTAAAGTGATGCAATGCATACATTTGTTAACATAAAAATTTGAGACTACAGTAATAAGATCCAATCCTTGCTACATAATGATTCCTGAGTCAAATACTTAAGAACAGATGTTCCATAATCCCTATTACCTGTGTCATTGAATTTCAAATTTGAAGAGCTTTGTATCTGTACTCCAGAGCAGCATCACCTTTTGCTGTATTTTGTCCTATTTGCATATATGGGTTATGCTGGTATTTGACAAGAGTATATAAATATATATATATATATGTATATATATATATATATATATATTATAATAGTCCCAATGTTTTCTCCTCCTACATAATACATGTTGCCAAAATGTGCACATCTATCTAAATTTATGTGAGTAAATATATGTATTTTAGGAATTGGGTTTCCACTTTATTCAGGAGAAAAAGGCATTATTTTGAGATCTTAGAACTGAAAGAATAGTATTCATCCCTGTTTGAGCTCACATCTTTTGATATGACATTGCATACTTCTTGTACTGCTGTTTTCTATATGTATTTTACCATTCTGTGGTATTAGTTGTCCATCTTGCTTTGATTTAAACAAATCATACGTACTTTGTTTCTCAGTGCAGTACCTTTCTAAAATTGAGATTAGGATCAAAATGCTAAAAGAAGGGTTGGATCCCAGTTATGAGTGATTTATTTCTTTTTCTATTTCTATTTCTTTTTTCTTTCTCCCACTTTATTTCCATTGTTTATGTGATGTCTATTTCTTTCTTATACATTCATAGTAAATGAATGATTCTAAAATGTACCACATAAATAAACTGAATATGCTTTTTAATTAAATATGTTCTGGATTTTGCCAATATTCTTTTTTTAAATGTTCATCAAAATGCAAACGTATGATGTCCCAATATCCTAGGTCAGGATCATCAAACCAAAGACAAATTTTGGAGTAAGGGGAAAATGTACAAGGCATGCACATTTCAAAACTGTAGCCTCCAACACTTATAAAATCGTATGTGGCATCAACAGAAGATAATGGTTCATCCAAATCATTGGCAGTGGATTTAAAAACCACTGTCAGTCTAAACAGTTTTCCACTGGCATCTCTTCCATTTTGGATCCTCTTGGTTTTTGCATTTACTGAAATTGGTGCTGCAAAGTTTCAGTTTTTGTGCATGTTCCTTTCACTATTCCCTCTGCTCATCTAACACCAACTCTGTCCCTTAATACAACCTTCCCACGGTTGTCTTCAATTCCTGTCATATGGGAACCCTCAAATACCTCTCTGCCTCATTGACCATGCATCTTCTCAAATATATTTTTAGAATATATCTTCTCTTTTGTCCTTGCTTGTTTCCACCTAGATGAATTAACCCTGTAAAATATTTTGGGATGCTTTATATAAGAATGCTAAAATGCACTTGTAGTGATTTAGAATTTGTAAATGTATTTGTTTATATTTTGAGTCCACTATACCAAATGGACTTAGATAATAGCAAATGCTTTTTGTAGGGTGTGGTGGAGTACACCCTAAATCTCCTAAATCCCAATTTATAGTCTCAGCAATGAATATTGGAAATCTAGATTTCACAGTCTAACTTGCCCCATCACTATGACTTCCTTAGATAGCAGCGATATAAATACCACTGAAAAAGTGCCTATTGTAGTTTAACCTTCTGGCTGTGCTGTCACTTTTTCTCATTGCCATTGTATGTACCTTTCAATAAGACAGTATCAGCAATGCTAAATTATGAATGTTTCTGGTTTGTATTACTGTATTAGTCTGGTCCACTCCCTAACTTGGCGCCTCTAAAACTAAATTCATAACCACTCTATTATCCTCATCCCATAGGATCACAATCTTAGGTCATGTCTACTTCAGTGAACACAAGTTACATCCACATACGCTGCTGAAGTTAGTAGATCACTTGTGCTCATGCATACTTGGCTGCTTGCATCAGTACTGTGCATACTTACCAGAAGTGTTTGTATTGATGCAAAGTATGGTGGCTAGCTGTATACCAACCCTGTGGTTCTCACAGAGCAGTGTGTGTGAAGCTGTAGTTTTCCTTGCCAGCTCCCACTGGAGTGGTTGGGGTAGGAATGAGGCCTGTTAAGCCACGTGAAATGCTGAGGGGTTTAGGGAGATGCAAGCATGGTGTTCTCCAAGGATTGCAAAGGGTAGGGGGACTGGGACTTCTAAACCTGTACGTCAGCCAGGGTCTGCAGCATTTGTTTGCTGCCTGAGAAGACCTATTATATCCTGGAGTGTCTGCTTCTCCTTTTTCGGGCCTTTCCTCCTGTCCGTTCTTCATGCTTTCTGCCATTCTGGGCCTCCCGATCATTTGTTCTTGGTCTGATGCAGCACTGACTTGCAGAATTTTGCTGAATGTGTCCTCCCTAGTTCTCTTATTCCTCCTCCTCCTCTTCAGGATGAGGAAGGGGCATCACTCAAGGCTGACAAGGCAGCAGCTTCTGATAAAAATGGACTGATGTATTATTGGATTACAGTCAACAGAAAGGGAAAGATAAGATTCAAAACTCCCTTCCCTTATTACCACAAAAACATGCTTATTCATACTTCAGCTTTGGAGCACTTCTGCACAGCATCAATTCCCAGCCCCAGCCACGGTGAGCATACCCAAGAGGGGTGAAGGCATTTCAGTCACATAAAACAATAGAATTTCAGTCCTTGTTCCGTGGGTATGAGTCAAGGGCAATAGCACTGAATATTGGCATTATTTTCAAAAAGTAGTTGTGATTTTAGCTATCATACTCCTGGGGGTGACCCTCCCTCAAGACCCATGTGCCACTATCCCGTTTATTGCAATACTGCCAGCAGAAGTCATTGTGGAGTGGTGTTGGGAAGTGTTCTACTGTAGAGGAAGAAACAAGCCACCCAACCCTAAAAATCTTTGGGACAAGATTGCAGAGTATCTCCATAAAAGTTTCACTGTGGTGTCTCAGGAGACTACAAGGAACATCCCTATGTACATGAACAAACTGCTTTGCATTCCCCCTATCTTCACCTAACCCAACAGGGAATGAAAAGCAGATAGCGCGAATCCTGTTTGTTTTACCTCTACCTCTTTTCACATGAGTAAAACAATGAAAACTCTGTACCTGTGTCCTGTTAATTTGCGGCTGTGCTGTGCTCCATCTTTAAACATTGTAAGGAAAAATACATACACATAGTTACCTGAGGTCCCTTCCTCTTCCTCGGGTTCATATGTGCTCATCTGATGGGACTGGCTGTTCAGTGGCAGAGTCTCAAAAAGGTTCGGGCTCATAGCATAACAAGATCCCCTTGCTGCATCTGCTCTCCCCTCCTCCTCCTTGCTGTTCATGACAGGGGTCTCTTTTCTGGCTCCTTTGAGGTATCCATATGGTCTCTGGGGTGCTGGTGAGGTTTCTGCCAAGAATTGCATGCAGCTTGTTATAAAAGTGGCAAGTCTGTGGTTCAGCATCAGATCGATTGTTGGCCTCCCAGGCCTTGTGGTATGCCTGTTGCAGTTCCTTTTCTTCCACAAGGCACTGCTACTGATCTCTGTCACAGCATCCTCCATGTAATCTTTTTATAGATGTCCATATATCTGTGACTGCTTGAAAAGCCTCTTCTACCACATGCCCTGGAGATTCCAAAATTGCTGTCTACTCCAGGCAGGAGTTGTCTAGAGTGTTGAGCCATCATGGTCAGCTGGGCAGTTGCACACAACAAGGGAAAGTTGCTAGGTGTGTTTACCAAGCTGGATAAATAGAAGAAGGCATTTCAAACATATGGGGACGGCTTTCAGTCTCCATGGCCCCTCAGCAGTGGAGTTCACAATTGTGGATAGAATGGTCACTGTGGCACGGAACAGGGTATCATGGGACAGCTGTTGGAGGACAGTTAGGGATGACACTCACGGGTCATCAACAATCATAGCTCAACACCATTCAGGGAGGTTCTTTTACCGCATTCCTGTGACGTCGGTCGGAGACAAATTTGAGTGCAGACGTACACAAATAGGTCAACAGAAGGTGACTTACATTGACCTAACTTTGTAGTGTAGATCAGGTGTCAATATCATTTTCTCTCTTCTCTGTCTTTTACCATGTCCGTCTCTCCCTTTCTTTCTCTTGTATCAGGATCATCCAACCTTTCCTCATTACCTCTATGTGGTGTTTAGATGTTGCTTTAAATTATTAGAACTGGGAGCACTGGCTGTTGGGAGTCTGAAAGGACAGGAAACAGGAAGGAGGGGGAGTAGTTGAGAAGGCAGAGTGAGAGTTACAGAGGGTGCAGCAGCAGTTTGGTAAAGAGGTTTCCACTTTAAAAATAAAGGCCTGTTGAAGTTTATTAGTACCTTGCCTGGTTGATAAAACACTCTGCTTGAGAAAACCTCGTTCCACGGCTGATCACTTTTACCTACATTATTGTAACCTTTCCCTCTCAAGCCTCCCTGCTCCTTACCCAAATCCTGCAAAGAATCCTTTAATAGTTTTTCTCTTCACTACTTTCTTTAGATGAATTGTTTTATTTATTTTAAAGGTGCAGAGATTTTCTCTTCTTTGTTCTGTAAGGGATTCTATACATGCCCATGTTATAAATGTTTATTAATAAGAATCTTAACTGAAAGAAAGTAACACCAAATGAAACATGTAAAGCATAAAGAGATTGGCTATCTCATTAAGACTCTTGTGACTCTTATGGCATAGGTCTCCCACATTCCTACACTGGAGAGGTATTCATTATGATGTAGGGCTTTCAAGGATGTTGGGAATAAAGAAAATGGCAGATGAAAGTGTCCTAAACACACCACCAATATAAGTCTGAATTTCTATGCAGGAAATCTCATATTGGTAGGTACCATTTGTTGTGAAATGTCATTGTTAATTAAACCAATCAGTATTTAAATAATTTATTTGTGCTTTTCTGAGGTATTATGAATGACAGGATTTTCAGACTGGAGGAAAATGTCTGGCTTCTCAGATACGTAACTGCATGCTGTCTAATAATGTAACACTAAATTGACTATGTTTACTTAGCAAGGATACATTAACATGGGTTGCTGCAAATTGAAAGGACTTGTTTGAGAAAATGAGCACATGTTCCTTTATAAAAACTTGCATACCCTTCTTGCCATGATGTCTAATTTCTACATACAATGCCTCCTACATTCCTGCACCCAAAACATTCTCACTTCTCATAAAGGTATTTACAAAACATATCCACACAGTTTTATCATTGCCTTCATTTTTCTTTACCTTTGCCATGTTACATCCAAATGAAGGCCCCTCTCTGGATTTGGGCATCATTGTGTTGTGTGCTGTACAGACTTGTAACAGAGCAATCCTTTTCCTAAGAGCTTAAAATCTAACTGTGCTCAAATTTAATTCAGATAATCTTTCAATATCTTAGAAGCTGTTCTAATACCATCTATCTATAATTTATTTATTTTTTTATAATGGCAATGTAACATATATCCTTTAAAATCCACTGTCATTTAATCCTTTTGCTTATCCTATATTAACATTCCTATTTTCAGGGGAAGTTAGGGAAGAGGGCTCTGTCTTCTTCATCCAAATAGCAGAGATAATGAGACATATTATGTAACACTTCAAAATAGCAAAATGACTTTGTCGCAATATCCATCATTAAATACACTGGGGGGAGGGGCGGAGGTGTAATGTACATACCTCCGTTGTTATGAAAAACTCAAATATCATTTCCTAGATGAAGCAGGCTTTTGTCAAATAATGGTGCAAAATGTTTTATTGTGGTTTTAAATAATAAAAAATAGGATAATTTTCCTCTGATTGACTTGTCTTGATGAGTCGATTACAGTTTTATATTTGCCCATAGTTTCGGTCATGGTGATTTGGTAGTCAGAAAGGGGCAGTTTGCAAACCCAACTAATAGCTAATGCTACATTAATTTAAAAACATTAAAGCAAGCAAGCAAAACTATGTATGCTGTCTTGTTTCTCCTTCTACATTCAATTTTGTAGAGCTTTTAGCTGCATCACTGCAGTATTGCCTGATCTCATTTTTTGAGTACTTAGAATGTATTATTGCTTTAAGGCACTTCCTGGGACATTGCATAACACTTACTTAAATTATTTTACTAATGTTAAGCAAGGGTTGCTGCATTATTAAACACCAGGCAGTAAGCAAATTAGTATAAACATGCATTTACAGCATATTGTTCAGATATCTGAGTGTTTTTACATTAAGTCAATAAAACAGAAGTTTATAGAAATGCAGTAGCATTAATGTTAGAGTGTATTATAAATATAGCTAAAGATTTTAGTGTAGCTCAAATACATGTTTGGTTTAAACTTTTCTCTCATTTCAGATGCATAACTGCATCCCCAATTCAGTGCAATTAAATCCATAAACTATTGAAAGTACTAAACACTTTCATAAAGGCAATATGTTGCTCATAAAGATTCTACACATGTACAATAGAAAGATGTGTTTCCTTTTGTGTCAGTTTTTAAAAATCCACTTAGCTGTTTGATGGAAGTATTTGGTTGGATTCATCTCCCCACCCCCTCAAAGACGTACTGTACTCTGCATGCTTTAGTAGACAAAGTAGATGTTTAATTAGAGTTATTTGAATATGGGCTGGTTTCTGCATTGACACTACTTCAAGAGGTTCAGTCTCCAAAGCAGTATCAAAGCAGGACAAGATATAAGGTAACGGGTACAAATAGAATGTTATTTTCCCCCCTCTTGGCATAAATATTACATTCGGATTAATTGAGTAGCCAGTTTTCACACTTAAATTACTTCATTTTTTAAAAAAATACTAAAGGATTAACAATTATAGTTCAAGTTAATGAAAAATAATTTACATTCTGGTCATTTGTATTTACATATGCATACTAAGAGGGGAATGCATCTGTTTAAACTCATTCTCTATTAGTGAATGTCCTTCTGTCTGTTATAAACTAAGTAGATTAGAATTTAAAGATTAAACATTTGATAAAACTTTCAAAAGTGTTGGTGTATTGAACTATTTAACTGTTATCTCTTTGTCTTCTGCATAGTGAACCTTTTGCTATCTAAGGGCTCTGCTGCCGCCGTAGAAAGGCAGCCATTTTGTATTCACTTTCATACAGACTGTCATAGGAGACAGACTCATCCTATGTCTTCTCTTAGGAACACATCTCTATTATTCTTCATAGTTTTTTTAATCTAAAATAAAACTCATTCATACTGAAGGAATCTTTTATTTGTACACGAAAGAAACAAATCTATGTTGATAGTACTTTCAGCCTTTGATTTAGTGCCAAATAACACTTGGATTTAAAATTTAGTACTATATAAAATCAGTATAGTCTAGATGGCAAATCTAGCTACCGGATAGATATCAAAAGGAATTGTTAATGGGGAATCATAAGTGAAGCTATGATTTAGTCAAGGGTATTTTTAGTAAAAGTTATGGACAGATCATGGGCAATAAACAAAAAATCATGGCCCATGACTTTTACTAAAAATACCCTGACTAAATCATTGAGGGGTGCTGGGGATTGCAGGGGTCTGCTACTGCTGGAGGGATATTGGGGAATGTTTCTAGAGGGATCTTGCTGGCCCAACACTGTTACATTTTTATCAAAGATTTGAAAGAAAATATCTTCCCCCAGCTTTGCATCTAGCCAGCTCATTCAACCAGTACAAAGAGATGGTGAGGTTGTGTTCCTACTAGAAGTCTGCCTCTCCCTACCCCACTTCAGGAGAGATTAGCACTGTAGCAACAGTGACTGGACTCTTCGCATATGCACAAGAGAAACAAATTAACCACAAAATGAGACCTGAAGAATCATGAGATTGGTTTAAACACTGACATTTCAAAATAATGTTAGGGTACTTTTTATTTGCTTTCTAGTTTTTGAGAGTTTGAGTTCATATTTTCAAGCTTTTTTCTGCAACAAGGCCTAGAAACTTACTTTAAAAGAATGAAAGCAGAGTTTTTGAGACTCGTGCTATTCCAAGAGCATCAAATATCATGAGAATCACAGACACTGAGGATGGGCAAGCAGATTTTGTGCCTTGGCTTGTAGATTTTGATAATATTGCAAAGTTATCTCAAATGTGGCATTCCAGGTGAGAGAGAGGCTAGTTCTGTATGATATGAATTTGGTCAAGCTGCCAGCATAAAATGCTCCTTAATAAAATGACTGTTTGAAATAGTATGTGAACTGCTACAAAGATCCCAAAAAGGAAAACTCTCCTTTCATTAATTTTACTCACTGGCCAGTCTCCACATACCAATAAAGCCAGCCGTGTTTCTCACTCATTCCAATTAGGTGAGACAATTCATCATGTAACCTTCCATTTTAATGACAATCTCATGAACTTCTATTGGTTTCTATTGCTACAACTAAATGGTGTAAAGAGAACTTAATGACTTCAGATTGCCAAAGTAAAAAGGTGTGTTTCAGTCAAGTGGTGGTAATATGTTCGAGTCTGGCATCCATATATTATCATTATGTCTGGCAGTACTTTTTTCTTATACCAGATTTGATCAGTCTTTTTAACTACCGGTAGGTGTTTGTGGCCCAATTTCTGAATGGCCCTGACAACAAACTATTATCAGAATAAAAAATTGTGTAAGTTTATGATGTGTGATTGCTCAATTTAAGTAGGGGATTTTAACCTATTAAACTCTTTTGGTTTGCAACCTGATTACCCAAGAGCAATCCTGTTCCCCTGGAGCATACCACCTAGATGAGAAAAGTGAAGGAGATTCCTGGAACCTCCTTCATATAAGTGAGAAGCAGTGGCTAATTGGACATTCTCTGTAAGAGGTCCCCAAGTTTGGAATTTGGTCCTTACCTTGGTCCAATTGAGCCCACATTTGTTAGTGTTTTGGGCATACGGGAAAGCCCATCTGTTTTCCAGAGCGCTTAAGGAGGTAGGATGAGCACTGGAAGAGCTTGATTGGGATAGTCATATCTGCTTTGAAAGGGATGGTGTTTTATTGTCTGTTTTGTTTAACTGTTGGAGCAAGATGGCTGCCATCTATTTTGGCATTGTACGGTAAGTTAATTATGTAGGAGTGTGCCCAGAACACGGAGTGGGCAGATTTTTAATATTTCATAAATGTAAAAAAAATTCCCGTTCTTCAGTGAAGTTCAGTCTTTGGTACTTGCTTATCCTGATGAAGGAGCTTTTTTACAACCTTACTCCACCTGCAGACTATACATTACCATTAAAATATTTGGGCACAACCAGTCATTTGGGCTGTGAAGATCCTCTTTGTAGTATGCTGGAGAGCATAATATTGACACAAGATAATGTTTTTAGTAGTAAAGAATATTTTAAAAATATTGCACTGCCAAACATTTTTTTCCTTGTGACCGCAGTCAGATCTCAATAGATAAAAAGCTACTACATTAACAGCTGTCTGGTTACTGATGCATTTTTCATATTTATAGTTTATACAGCATTTTACGTGATAAAATATTTCTTTATATGACATCTTGTTTGTAAAGCTAATACATATACTATGTGGTATTGCTGAACAGCCAATGTAAACTAAATTTGACACACAAGCACTGCAGCAAAGTATGTGATCCCCCTTTCCAGATGTTTATATTCTTGTTTAAAAATAAGGCAATATTTTAAAAAATATTTTTTTTAAAATGACACTTCTCAAACAAATTTGTTATTCTGTCCATATTCTTGTGGCAGCTTTTCAGAATGTTATATTCAAAAGACAGCTGTAATAATGTGAAATATTTATAAACTTTAGTTATTTTAGTCAAAATATCCCATCTATAATTATATGGTGGGATGTGCAACTCCTCCCCAACCCTAAAATTCTGAATAAAACAGAAAACTGGCTTTTAACTTTATAAGAAGCAGACAGCATACTAATTGGTACTAAAATACTAAATATTTCATATCCATACGTACAGCACTTCCATATTTCCAGCATTAGTTACATTGAGGAAAGGGACTATTAAAGGTTTAATTAAGGTGACGGGATGGCTTATGATAGAGTCTGCAGAATCAGGCTCTAAGTTTCATAGACTACTGGCTGTCTGCTATGTGGGTAGAGAGGGGAGACAGTGTCCATGCCGTGATACTTAGAGAAATTTTGCCTGAAGAAGTCTGCAGCAGGCTTAAAGCCTCTAGGAATACTAGGGAGTGCATTTACCAACTGTCCCTGCTACATCTTTTAAAAAGGACGTTCTCCTTCCAGCACAAGAATGTATAATGTGCAAAGGGAAATGGGACGTAGCTGAACCCCCAGCACAATTAGACAAATCTAATTAGCCCTACTTGCAATGCTAGTAGCCTCTCCTCAAATGCAGCAAATACAGGCAGCCAAAGTAGAGTCACAGGGTGATCCCCTGAGAGTCTTTTCCAGCTTTAGTAACTGACCGCCACAACTCCAGGTGTTCTTAACGTACCCTGTATCTTATTATATCCCTTCAACAGGCTGTAGCCTGGAGTGTTATTTACATACTATTTACAGTCAGTAGCCAGCTTCCCCACTTGCTTCTGGGAAGGATGTAGTATTAACAGCAGCCAGTCCTGCCTTCCTACAGGCTTCTTACTCTCCCTCCAGCACTGCGATCCTGTCGGCTTATATAGTCCCAGGAAGGGGGGTGACTTTCACCTAATTAGCCCCTCAGTTGTATCTTTACTCAGCTAATTGGCATCCTTTGCCAACTGCCTGCCTTCAATCACGTCCCAGTTAATGTATACTGGTGAGGATTTGAGTGACAGGATGCAGAGTCAACTTCTGACACAGCACAGTCTGTTTCAGACCTTCACAGTGATTTTAAAAATGTAGTCACTGTTAGGGTAACATAAAGGAGAGGCTTATAGCTTTAGGTCACTGGTTGAAAAGGTCATTATGAGCTAGCTACCATTTACTGTGCTTTGCAACATGAGTCTAATTCCTTTTGGTTAAGTACCCCCATCGAAGAAAGCAGGATGGTAGGCTCTTTGGTTGACGGCAAAGGCCGAGGACTAATAAATACAGATACTGAACTACCTTGTTACCATCAGATGGTGTTGACCTTTGACACCAACCTGATTTTGGGAAGGCTATACCTAGGATTAAACTATAATGTATATGTTAGTAAAAGCTAGATACTTAAGGAAGTAATAATACAAACAATTAAAGCTATAATACAAGTAAGGGACAATAAGATGAAAATTTGAAATAGGCTTTTCAATTAGCTTGGGGCCTAACACGGCCTAGTAGTTAGCCTGAGGCCTGAATAGTTACCCTATGAGTTTGACCTATGTTATAAGATTTAGCGATATGTATCTTGTGATAAATATAAGCCACAAAAGAACAGATTGATCTTAAAATAGCAGATTTGGGGGGCTTTTTAGTACATGTAACCATGGAGCAAAACAGCATTAACATATTTAAACCATTGAGAAATGTATTAGTGGAAATAGCTTACGCTAGCCATGAGAACCCAAAGTATGGTCCGGAGGACTAACAAACATGGGCATGAGGCCAAGACTTAATTAAATATGGTCCCGGATGTGTGAGTATGTAAGGAAAAAGGGTTATAGATAGTTGTCAGAACAACCCCTAGTTCGGAAATTGGGATGACAGGATTATGGAAACCTTAGCATCCATCCCACTTATGGTGCTTCTCCACTTCCTATTCTGTTGATCTTCACTTCTGATGGTCTCCATAAAGTTGTGAGTATGCGCAAGAGAGGAGATCATTTTGCTATACTTATCTTACTTTGCTGTGACTGCAATTACTTGTTTCTATTTATTTAATAAATAAAGTCTTCATAAATAAAGGAAAAAGATCTTGGAGTCATCATGGATAGTTCTCTGAAGATGTCCACGCAGTGTGCAGAGGTGGTCAAAAAAGCAAACAGGATGTTAGGAATCATTAAAAAGGGGATAGAGAATAAGACTGAGAATATATTATTGACCTTATATAAATCCATGGTACGCCCACATCTCGAATACTGTGTACAGATGTGGTCTCCTCACCTCAAAAAAGATATTCTAGCACTAGAAAAGTTTCAGAAAAGGGCAACTAAAATGATTAGGGGTTTAGAGAGGGTCCATACGAGGAAAGATTAAAGAGGCTAGGACTCTTCAGCTTGGAAAAGAGAAGACTAAGGGGGGATATGATAGAGGTATATAAAATCATGAGTGATGTTGAGAAAGTGGATAAGGAAAAGTTATTTACTTATTCCCATAATACAAGAACTAGGGGTCACCAAATGAAATTAATAGGCAGCAGGTTTAAAACAAATAAAAGGAAGTTCTTCTTCACGCAGCGCACAGTCAACTTGTGGAACTCCTTACCTGAGGAGGTTGTGAAGGCTAGGACTATAACAATGTTTAAAAGGGGACTGGATAAATTCATGGTGGCTAAGTCCATAAATGGCTATTAGCCAGGATGAGTAAGGAATGGTGTCCCTAGCCTCTGTTCATCAGAGGATGGAGATGGATGGCAGGAGAGAGATCACTTGATCATTGCCTGTTAGGTTCACTCCCTCTGGGGCACCTGCCATTGGCCACTGTTGGTAGACAGATACTGGGCTAGATGGACCTTTGATCTGACCCGGTACGGCCGTTCTTATGTTCTTATGTTCTATTTACGTGGCACACGAATCTCATTTCCTATAACATTTCAAGTACCTGCCTGAATTAAAAAAAAAAAAAAAACTCAGTGATCTGTGAATAATTGCACCTTAAATGAATTAAAGACTACACAAGTCAGGGTTGAAACACACTGATTAGCATTTGTGGGAAAATTAGATGAGTAGCTCCTCTTTTGAAGAAGACTCAAGTCCTCCAATGTTACCAGTTCAATTCCTTTTCCGTGTACTACATTTTTCTAGTCTGGGAGAGTAACAAAAATGATCTGAAACCAAACAAAGGAAAGAGGGTCACTAGGGAAGAACCAAAGACATTAGTGGTGAAATTCAAATCTGATATATAGTATACAACCAGATCATTACATTTTGTAAAATATAAAATTAAAACACTCCAGTAAACCAGCCAGCAATTACATTACCAATATTAGATATATAAAAATGAATGGTAGTGCAAATTTTTTGCTCAGAATGTTTTATTGAATTTCAAAGCATTATATAGTACAAATATTGTAAACTCAGAGAACAAACACATAAAATACAAGAGTTATAAATATTATACAAGCAAGAAAAGAAAAAAAGTTAACTGCTTCACACTTAGGCCCTGATCCTGCAATTAGATCTATGCAGATGTACTCATGTGTGCTTGCAGAATCTGAATAAAGTCACCTCACAGGGCATTATTCAAGAAAATCCTGATCTGTGGTTTAGTTCCTTGGAACTTTCTTAGTTTACTATCTTTTCTTTCAAATGAATTCAGTCATTATATGACCTGCCTCAGCTATTGTATGTGTGAGGTTGGATCATAAAGATTACTCAGGGAAAAACGGAACGGAAGTAAAGCAACATGTGCTCTCTAATGTTTTCTATGGGGTAAAATTAGTGATCATCTTACTTGCAGGGAGAGCACATGCTTTCTTTTTTCTGGAATTGCCAATCTTGGAAGTTGCACTTGGTAGACAGGAGAAGACAACTTAGTTCAAGTGCTGTTTGATACATTAAAACTGTCTGTCTGTCTGTGGCTGACATACAATGCTCCCATGATGGGCCAAAATTCACTGCAGCAGAATTAAAACAATTCAGCACCAAATGAGAATTTCAGCAGAAAATGTATTCTGCTGGGTACTCACAAATCAATGGGAAGGCAGAGTTGGCAGTAAAGACAGACAAGAGCCAGGTGGAAATGCCAAAGGCAAAATAGATGGGAAGAGACCATCACAATGCACTCTCCTAGGGACTATTAGTCCAGGACAGAGGCTGATGGGCCAGAGAACCAAAACTCTGCTTCAGGGCCGGCCCACAACATTTTGGCATCTGAGTCGGGGAGCTCAAATGACGCCCCCATGTCCCCTCGCTTGGGCCAAAACTTTGAAAGGTCTCAATTCTGCCTTCTTCCTGTTCTACTCCTCTCATGGTATTGCTCTGCTACCTATCCCAGTAAAGGAGAACTAACAACTTAAAATGCCTTGTTCAAAAATTTTAAGTAACACTTAACTTACAAACACCTTAACAGCAAATGTAACTTTTCTTGTCTGCATAGTAAACACTGGCATTTTTATCTGTTTGAATAATCAGAGTGGTGCTTTCTGTGCCTTCTTGGTTGCAAAGATTTGAACTACTTCCTGAAGGTCCATAGTCATGGCCAGATCATGCTCTATTGAGATGGTTGCAAGGCCGACCAGCCTCTCCTGTGTCATTGTGCAGCATAGATGTGTTTTTTATTAACTTCAGCTTGGAGAAGCTGCATTATCCACCAGCAACTGTTACAGGAAGTGTTAGAAGTATGCGCAGAGCAACAAAAGCATTTAGAAAGAGGGTGGTCATCTTATTTGTGCACATATATTCCAGAACAGCCTTTGGAGTTGATCCTGTTGAAATGTATCTTGAAAGGGCTTCAAGTTCATCACATAACTCACATGCATCAATATTGCGCATGTCATCGTGTGTCAACACTGTCTCCAGTACCCTGCATTGCTGGTGTAGGCCTTCTTCAGGTATAGTGAGGAGTTTTGGAATATCATACAACATCTCAAATATACTGCTGTGCTCCTTGAGCTGCATGAAACAATCTTCAACTGACTGTTTTGCACAATCTAGCACCTGGTTAAAGAATTCAACTTTGAATTGTTGTTTGGGATCTCTTGGGGAATTATCCCGTGCCTCGTAATCAAAATGTCTTCTTCGGTGACTCTTGTATTCTTGAATGGGTGGGAAAATAGCTTCAGTGTGAAATTCCTCTGCCAACTTCTGTGCACTCTTCAGAACTTTTTGAAATCCCTCATCTGACCAGTAAGACTGTAGGTATGACTTCGCTTTGTCCAGTTGTTCCATTGCTCCATATATATCAAGGTCAACACCTTGGAGTCTCTTGCTTACAACATTTATTTCAAACAGTATGTCATGCCACAACACTAAGCCACACAGAAATTTGAAGTTATGTATGTTTCTGGTGATTCTATTTCCCTCTATTTCCCTCTGCAACTGTGCTCTTGTCATAGCATTATCTTCCATAATGGTAACTATGGCACCATCTATCTTCCCAATTTGGTGTTTGATAGGCTTTATCGCCTCGACTCGACTTTATTTAAAAATTTAATTTATTTTAATTTTATTTTAAAAAAAAATTCCCATCATGTGGCAATCGGTGGTTTCAATGTCAGAGAGGCTGATCTCAGATGTTGCTTCAAAATTTGCCATTGATGAGTTGATGCAGAGAAAAATACATAGATGCTTTGAATTGCATTAAAAAATTCAGCTGCATCACTGACCACCAAGTTCAATAACAGAGAACTGCATGGGCCAAAAAAAGCTTGAGTGTTTAACTCCCAGATCCGTGTCTGCACTCCTTTGTTCTTTCCTCTCATGTTGTCACCATTATCGTAGCCCTGACCTCTCATGTCAGCTATCGCAATTCCCGTATTTTCTAGCTTTTTAGAAAGTACATTTGTCATACCAGCTCCTGTAGTATCATCAGTGTTAATAAATTCTAGAAAATGCTCTCTGACAGGGACATTTTCACTAGGTAATGACCGTTAAAGTCA
This sequence comes from Mauremys mutica, assembly GCF_020497125.1. Lineage (NCBI taxonomy): Eukaryota > Metazoa > Chordata > Testudines > Geoemydidae > Mauremys > Mauremys mutica. The sequence continues at coordinate 30,595,223 of NC_059080.1, read as the reverse complement.
TTTGTTCTGTATGGCTGATATCAGGTGTGCAGTCCAGAATAACAGAGTAATATCTTGCTGACTTCAGATCTGCCACAATCTTCTGTTTGACTTTTGTTGCCAATAACTGAATGCTCTCATTTTGAATTATTTTTCCAAGGTAATGGTGTGCATAAATTTCTTGGGTGGTGACTCTTCTTAGATGCTCCTGGAGTACAATATCAAACTCAGCCATCAGTTCCACAATTTTAAGGAAGTTTCCATTGTTTGGCACATACAGCTGATCTGAAGTGCCACACATTGCTAGGTTTTGGGTAGCAAGCATTCTCACAATGGCAATGACCCTTTTCAGAACATTTTGCCAGTAAAGAGACTCTGATGCAATCTTCTCTTGATGCTGATCATCTATGGTGGCCTTTAATCTTAGTCTCATCTCAAGCTCTTTCCACCTATGGAATGCTCTCTGGTGCTTTGCTGCCTTCTCATGGCATGCCAGATTTCTAGCCAGATTTTTCCAGTCCTTTGATCCTGTAGAACCCAATGTAGCTGGAACATTAGACTGGAAGAGTTTGAAACAAAAACAGTATGCAGCATTCTGGGTTTTTGAGTACATAAGCCCTGGCCTCTCCACTTTGTCACCACTGAGGAGTTCACACCAGTTATGTGTTGGATGGAAACTTCTATTTTCATTGTCTTTGGGGAACATGAAGTTTTTCACTTGCTGTGGCCCATGCAGTACAAGGAAGTCCCTCAGGCTCAAGTTGGTCCACTGTCCTGGATCATCTAGACTTAAGGAACTAAACTCAGCAGCAGCTGTTTCTTGCGCCTCCACCACACTCTTCTATGATCTACAATTTTCTTCAGGAATGTGCATGGTTCCATCCATTTGAGATGAAGATATGGATGCTGCAGTAACTGTTAGGTCACCTGCACTCTGACTAACTGGAAGATCAGGCATCTCCTCACCACTCACATCCTCACTGGGGCCAGAAGGCTCACTGTGAACATTTGTGTCTGTTTATCTCAGGAGAGCTCCTTCCTGCTTAGATAGAAAAGCTTCCTTTGGTTTCTTTCTTTTTCTGAATGCTGCCCCATAGGGGTGTTTTCTTCTTTCACTCATGACTGCTGTTCTGCGCCAGCTATAATGGCTCTCAACACTCAATTGAAGGGGACAAATAAGCAGACTGGTAGCAGGGCCTGAGTGAGGGGAAGATATCAGCGTCTTAAGGGCCTAACTGGCTCCTACTACTTTGGTTGACTGCCTGTTCTCCTCAAGTAGGTTCTGGGAAGCAGCAGGAAACAGGAAGTTCCCTGAGAAGCTGGTGTTAATCAGTCCAGGCTCCTGGGGGTGGTAGAGAGGTACATAAAAGGCTCCTCCTCCTCTCTCTCCCTGCAGCTCCCACTGCTTTCTGTTATTCCCTCTTACCTTTTCTCCTGCCTGCCTGTTATGTCTCTTGTGCCCTCCTTTCTCCAGCACAGCATTCCACCATCTCTGTGCATCTAGAGCAGAGAGAATACATATGCACCATCAGCAGACACAATTTTCTACATTCTGGGTCCTATTGGTGCCCCCCCTTCTCCTCTCCCCCACAGTCTGGCACCTGAGGCGGCCACCTCAGTTCACCTCATAGTAAGGCCAGCCCTGTTCTGCTTCCCTGGAGGGATGGTCTGCTGGACTAGTGGAGGAATGGCAGACAGTACACAGAAACAATTAAGAGAATGCCAAGCAAGGCAGGCAGCCTGCTACAACAAAGAAGCCAGAGACCTAAGACCACTACGCACAGGAGAGCATGTCTGGGTCCAATAATCAAATAGCCACACAAAGCAATGGCAATAGGAAACAATCCAATCGAGGGTGGGATGCTGGCCATATGAGTTAGTTACAGACTCCTGACAGCAGTGGAGTTAAAACTCAAGACAGCTGTGAAATAGCCAGTAGACAGCCCACACATCCCAGACAGTTTGGGACAAGCCAGGACCAGGAAGACTGAGAGAGAGCCTTAGCCATCAGATGGCCTGATGTAGGAGCATCAGAAGAAATCAGGTATATGAATACCACAGAGGAAAAACTAGAAGCCATCCAACAGACTGAAGTCAGCAACAGGGTCAAACCAAGTTCCTACCAAGAGCAATACCTCAATCAAGAAGGAGGAGACTGCTTAGAAGACCAGCCTACTTGGTAGACTATGAGGCCTAACAGCCTGCAATGGCAGTTAAGGCTATGTCTCTACGGTGAGCTATGTATTAGTAACCTCCAGCCTCACCATGTCAGTAAATGCTAGCAGAAAAGATACAACAATTGTTGAAGGGAAAGATGTAGCAGCCTTCAAGAAACCATGGAGAGAGGAGCATAGTTCTCAGCAAGGCATCATTTGGAGAAGGCACCAATATATTCATGTCTTGAATACTAGCTGCAGTAGCAGCACCTCTGTAAATAGTTCTCTTAACATTTCTAAAATGAAAATAGTTGTCTTTTCATGCAATTACCCAGCATGAGATACATGTCACAGCAATTAAGAAAAAATCAGCTCTGATAGAAACTAGGGCCTGTACAATATGGAGAGGAAGTTAATAATGCTGCTTCTGCTCTCAGCTCTATCATTTAACTTATGAGCCTTAAGTTTATATAAATATTACTTTATATCAGCCCCAATACAACTTCTTATTTGCTTGCACACTGTGCAAATGAGGAGATGGAGGCTGCTGTTAGTTATATAAATTATACGCCTATTGTTTTATCATATTTTGGCTGCTTATGTGTAGAATTCAGCGGTCCATAAGCTATAATTTGCATCAATATTGTCTGTACATAAACAGTGAAAAGGGATTTTGGTGTGCGACTCTGCCTTTCAGTACTTACTGAGCCCTTTTTTGTCCTATGATTACAGAGGTGTTAATGGCAGACTTCACCCTGGATAGTCTCTTAGAATATGTTAATTACTAATGCTAAATGTTCTGTTCCACCATGAATTTAGCTGTCTGGGGATTTGTCCTGCTTTGAGCAGGGCAGTGGACTAGATGATCTCCTGAGGTCTCTTCCAACCCTGATATTCTATATTCTAAAATCTAAGTACTTTATATCCACTGGATCACCTTTGTCCACATGCTTGTTGACCCTCTCAGAGAATTCTAGTAGATTGGTGAGGCATGATTTCCTGTTACAAAAACCATATTGACTTTTCCCCAACAAATTGTGGGGAGAGAGAGTTCAGTGGTTTGAGCATTGGCCTGCTAAACCCAAGGTGGTGAGTTCAGTCCTTGAGGGGGGCCATTTAGGAATCTGGGGCAAAAATCTGTCAGGGGATTAATCCTGCTTTGAGCAGGGATTAGACTAGATGACCTCCTGAGGTCCCTTCCAACTCTCTTATTCTATGTGTTTGGTGTCCCTAGCCTCTTTTTGCCCAAAGCTGGGAATGGGCAAAGAGGATTGATCACTTGATGATTCCCTCTGAACCACCTGGTATTGGCCACTGTCAGAAGACAGGATACTGGGTTAAATAGACCTTTGATCTGACCCAGTATGGCAGTTCTTATGCAGTTTGCATAAGATCTATTGCAGTTTGCATCACGATCTATTTTTAAGAAAATATTGCAGTTTGCATCACAATCTATTTTTAAGAAAATGTGTTACAAAATGTAAATATAGACGTTTTTTAAAACTATAACCTAAAGAGGGAGAAAAGAGGTTTAGACTCCAAATATTTAAGTGGCTCCAACCAGAGTAGCCTTAGAGAGATCCTGAAATACATGGTAATATCTGGAAACAAAAAAACAAAAACAATACAAAAAAACTATATCCTAGTTGTCTTCTAAAAATGATCTGCAGTTGGTTTATAAGGTGGGACTTCTCATTTGGAAAGGAGAGAAACATTTAGGGAGTAACATGGGTTAATCAGTTAAAAGAGCACTTGTGACTCATTTCCCCTTGAGGGTCAGCAATGTGAAAAGGGAGTTATGGTCTGATATCTTTATTAAAGTTCATAAACTTGGTAATCATGAACCACAAAGTTTTAATAAGCAATTTATAAATTAATCAGAAGGCAGTGAATATTAATTGTAATGATCTAATTTCAGTATAAATGAGCTAATTAACATGTTGGCTTCTGATGGCTAAAACATTGCTGTAGAATCTATTTCTGATTATTTTACTTAAAGCAAAAAATCATTGATGTAAACAATTGATCTCCAGCCAAGAATCTTACTGGGTCTCAAATTCAATTTTTAATTTCCAAGTTGGTGTAGTAGGATTTTTCCCCTGATAAAATGCCTCTTGTTGTTCAATGGTTATTAAATTTAGCATTTGTTGTTCAACAATTATGAAATTGTTGAAAATAAAATAATATCCAAATAATCAGATTGTGTGCTCAGATTGTGTGCTCTGTGAGGCTATGGGTTAGTCTTCAGATATAACGTGCAGTATCCTCTATAAAAGTTGAAAATACTTAGCAGAAGTAATGTTTGGAGCGACCACTCCTTCCAAGCGCATTTGTGGGTCAGCGTAGATGCATGTGGTAGGCCTACCAGCCACACTCCTCCTCTGTGGGACTGAAGAGTTGTGGTGGTGCCTATAGAAGACATCTAAGATAGTCCATTTCTATAATAAGTGAATTAAATCACATATGTTGATTATGTATGTTAATCATTCTATCAGGCAATTGGAATATTCAACAAGTTGGTCAATAAACATTCCATTTCCTCCAATTAGTAACATTTTCAGATGTTTGGTCAAATGATTTGAACTACGATCATGGTTATAGAAAGATTATAGCTGTATACATTTTTATAAAAAAAGGCAATATTTGGTTGAAATATTGATGCTCCAGGAGAGAAAGCAATGGGAAATATAGTAATTAGAGCTGGTAACGTTTTTTCCATCTTAAACATTTTTTTGACAAAAATGTCTTTTTCACAAACTGGAATATTTTGTTAAATATGTCTGGTTTTGTCAAAATTTGGGGGTTTCATCAGAAAAACTCAAGACATTTGAATTTTAGTCAACCAAAACTAAAAAATGTTCTGTTGCCCATCCCCAAAAAACTAGTTTCCACAAAAACCTCAAGAAAAATTCAAAATACAATTTCTTTAAAAATAAATTGTCAGATTTTATGGAGAAAAATAATGTACAAACTACCTCTGTTAGTAGATAGATTTTGTTTATATAATAGTATTCTGAATAGCTAAAAAGTTATAAAAATAACACATTTATAAAGTAAAATAATCAAGGAAGAGAGCATGTGAATGTCAGTGTTTGCACGCCACCAAATATTCAGTCAAGGCTGAGAAGTGCCTGATTGATGGATTTGGAATGGATTTGGAATTTTGAGCAAGTCTTATGCCAGTGCATCAGTTACTTAATATTTAATCACACCCACACTCTCCTCATTGAAATGATTACATCCCATCATCCTCCCTTCTCACCCTGTGAAGAGGTAAGAGGTCTCCTAGTTCCCATTCACTGCTTTAACCACTAGACTATACTGCCCCCACATAATATGCATATAGCTTGTAGAACAGGCAGCATATTGCAGACAAAAAAGGATTTTTTTTCCTTTTAAAAAAATGTTTCATGTTATGGCTCTGTATGGGGACTTATGCTGCAAAGCATTAGAATAGCTTGTGTGAGTAAATTTACTCAGAACAAGTATGTTTTGGTTTTTGTAATACAAATCAGTAGGGATTATTGCTGAATTAAATGGTATTAAAGATGGTCATGTGACAGTGAAGGGAAGGATATGTTAGCTTTATTACAATCTATAATTTTGTGGAATTTCCTTGGAAGTTATAAAGCAACTAGCCATCTGTTATTCATGGCTAGAATAAGAAAATGTGTGAACATGAGCTGGAGAAAGAATTATAAAAAGTAAAGTTTTTGCTTTCAGGCACTTAACTTGAACTGAAGAGTGGAAATAGGAGGGAGAACCTTGAAAATAGTTTTTGGTTGATATGATAAGGGAATAATATTAATTCCCTTCACTTGAGATCAGTATATGCCAAAAGCAAGATTAGCTCACATGGTACTCGGCAGACGTATTTGTATGGTGTGTGTATATAAGTGACAAAGGGCTCTTATAACTGATTGGTATTTATTTAAATGTATTGATTATGCAAGTAAACTGAGTCTCTCTCCCAAGTTGTGAAGTACATAGACTCAGAGGTATGACGGGACACTACTTTGATCATCCACTGTAATCCATGTACTAAACCTAATATCTACATCTTCCTCCTTTCTAGCCTCTTCTTGAACACCTACAGTGAAACCTCTTTCATTTCTTCTGGTTGTCCACTACACTGCACAGTTCTTAATTATTGTATAAGAAAGGTATAGTACTTTAATGTGTATACTTACTATTAGGCTTTACAATGAATATATAGCACGTGTCCAGAGATTGTGATGAGTTTTAATAAATAAATAAATAAAAATAACAGTGTGCCTAGTTGTAGCAGTGGTGGGTAACCTGTGGTCTGCACACGGCCCATCAGGGCAAGCCGCTGGCAGGCCACAGACAGTTTGTTTATATGTGCACGGCTGCTCACAGCTCCCAGTGGCTGCAGTTCGCCATTCCCGGCCAATGAGAGCTGCGGGAAGCAGCAAGGGCCTGGCCGCTGATTCCCGCAGCTCCCATTGGCCTGGAATGGCGAACCACAGCCACTGGGAGCTGTGGGCGGCTGTGCACATGTAAACAAACCATCTGGTGGCCTGCCAGCAGCTTGCCCTGACAGGCTGTGGGTCACAGGTTGCCCACTACTGAGTTGTAGGCTCCACTCTGGCACACAGGACCCAGACTTTGATTTCCTATTACAGTCTCTTGAATGTATGTGGAGGCAGGAATATCCTAAATCCTGTAATAAGCTGGTTTTAGTAGATTTTGTAAACTATTATTGCTTAGATGGAAGAAGGGTGCTTTCAATGTAACCAACTTTAACATTATTTTGCAGTGAAGTGGAGAAAATAGGGGATCTGCATTATCCAAGTCACTGCTACTGAAAAGAGTGATAAAAGTGAGCATCTTGATGTAAATACTATTTTCCATACTGGTTTTGGTAGGTGAACAGGTCGAGCTTAGGTTTTGGTGTGTTGTTTTCCAAACTGGTATGGGTGAATACTCTGTTTTCAATACACCCTGTAGCAGGGTGATTACCCTGCTCCTGCCCTAAAGGGGTTAAAGCCAGCCCTGGGAGAGGGCTGAGGCTGGGAAGGAAAGCCTGGGCTGATTGGGGAAGGCAGAAACAGCTGGGGCCATGCCCCAATCAGGCCTTCAGAGGGAGCTCTGGAGCTGGAATGAGCTAATTCCCAGAAGTCAACAGCCACAGGGGTGAGTCTGCACCTCTACACACCCCTTTTTAATTGGTTGGGCCTGGTTCCTTCTCTGCCTCTTAGCTGTTCTTTTTCATAGATGAACCACCTCCTGCTTTACTGTTTCTAGTTTAAAGAGGAGGGATAGGGTAACTAGCAAGGTTAAGGAATTTTCTCATATGGAGACCAGACCCCTCCTGCATGTGTGCATGCTCACTTGATTCAAAATTCCTTGGAAACACGACCACCTTCTCCTCTGGCTATATTCTTAGCAGCTGTTTCTCATGTGCACTTTAATAATTTCTTCTCTAAAGTGAGACATTTTTCATGTACCCTGAACATAATTTGGGCCCAAGAATAACAAAAGAGAGCATGTCTGGCTTCAACTTCGTGTTCATAAATACTGGTGTGACTATTATTTTAGAAAACTGCCCCCCACACACACTTTAAAAAAAAACAAACCTAGAGCTTTCCATGGTTGCCAATGTAGTTTTACAATCCGTTTATATAATAAATTGACTAGTGTTTTGAATCCTCTTTATTTAAAAAATGATACTATTGACGTGTTATCTGCTTTCTCAGGAAGAAGTGTGGGAGATCTGGTCTTACTTTTTGTAATTCATTAGAATAAAATATTCCCCCAAACTGTTTCTTGTTCATACTCTGCCTTTAATCTTTTTTCCCAGACATATTTAGACAACTGTTATGGGTTAAAATATATTTACAACAGTTGCATTAATTGCATGAAGTGAATTCAGTTTACCAAGTTAGCCTGCCATTGCTTTTCTGAGACACATTTTTGTTGTAGTTGTTATAAAATAAGATCCTAGGTAGTATGTGAAATCTTATAAGCATCTGTACAACAAGCTAGTCAGGACCCTTATGTGGACTCCAAGTTTTCTGGTGCATTTTAACCACCTGAATTAGTAGGTTTACACTCCCAGATTCCTTAAGAGAAGATTACATTGTCTTTAACGCGCAACATGGTCACTTGTAGCTCTCTCTGTTTGTGTCAGTTGTAGAGCTACTTACCACTAAAAGAGGATCTTCCAGTCCATCATGGAAGCAGGTAAGGGTTTGGTGAAAAGGGTGAAGGCAGTTTTGGGAGATAGGTGTCAGAATGGGCATGGCCAAGGGTGGGGTCATGGGACTGATGGCATGGGGTTTAAACTGGAAATTGTGCCATTATAGATGATGTCACTGGAAGAGTTAGGGTTTCTCATTTAAGCAGTTGCTTTTGTATCCATCAGTCTCAATTTGATACTTGGTACACACAGTATAACTGACATTTTCCACTAGCCATTCAACAAGGGATGATCACTACTGGATACTTGTTCATAGCATTATCTTCATAGCATAGCATTAACTTCTATCATCTGATTTGTATAATGTAATGTCTATAGAAATGCAAATGGCATCACTGGCATCTACACAGATGCCAAACGATCCACTGATGACTGATTAATGATATTCCAGTGAACTCATGATTACAAAACACCCAGATAAAATGTTGGTGTCTGGATAATTAGGGTATTTTTGGTCCATAATGCTGTAAGATGTGCAGATGGTTGAAAAATGATATGTGGTCTCATGCAGTGCATGCTGAGATAACAAGAGAACTTCATTCAAGAAAAATAGATTTTAGTTCTACCATATGTGTGATTATGTTTTGTTCATACCCATGGAGAATCCCTTATGTTAAGACGCAAACTAGGACAACCCATTAATGTGTCCTTCTTGAAAGAACTTATTTGAACACTGTAGCCAATCTTACCATTTTCTGTGGTAACAATTAAGACAAATGTCCAGTGCCATAAGATCACCAAAAGTTATAGATTGATTTAGATATTTTCAGTTTTGGTGTTTTCACTTTTCATGGATCTCTTAACTGAAAAAGCAAAACAAAACTATCACAATTACATCTTTCCTGTTAGTGGGCTTTTCTGACAAGTGAGATATTCAATACTGAGAAGCACCATCAAAATAGACTTTACTGGACAGTGGAGACCAAATAAATTATGACTTTCTCAATATCTGAAGACTCCCCTCTCTGCCTAGAAATACTGTTGTTCCTTATGACTTATTCCACTGTTCCAGGCTCCCACCCTCTCTTCATTTAAATCTCTCTTAAATAACCACTTTTCCATGAAGCCCACAAATGCTAACCTATATCATTATATTGCTGTCAACCCCTGTCTTTATAAAGCAGTTGCCATTATATTACCAAAGTTGCATAATACTTTCAATGTTATTATCACCATTCTCTAGGTCTCCCAGTGCAGTATTCTGCACTTTTGTCTGTATCTTAGATTGTAAGCTCCAGGATCATATTTTTTTTGTATCTTGTACATTGATGAGCACAATGGCCCTTAGCAAATAATAAAATAACTGGTAACTTTGTACAGAGGGGTTTGTGTTTCCCAATCGGTTAAAGGAAGTCCAGAGGTTGGCTTTTAAAGTACTTAGTGACTTTTAAATACATTAAATAAACAGAAATATTAAGAGAGTGTAAACAGTAACTTAAAGTAATAAACTTAAATTGAAAAATCTACTGAGTAAGACTATCTTATTTGCTCTCTATCTGCTGTCATGTTAAGGTAAGTCATAAGCCAGGCTGCAGGAAACCTGACAAAAGATCTGAGCTCCCTCAATATTCAGGTTTCCTGCCATATTTCATGTGATGTGTCTGAAATAATTCAGTGCTGTATTAGGTCAAAAACCCAAGTTTACACTTTGGACTGGCAATAAACTGCTATTTTATAAGCAAAGCCTTCAGGAGCTCAGGGTGATCTCCCTTGAAAAAGGTGATGAGGAGATGTAACTGTTGTATAATTTAGCCAAAAAGGGTCTCATCAGAGTCTTTGGAAATCCTATCAGATTACAGGAGTTGGAAAATGAGATTTCTTTATAGGCCATAGAGATGCATAATCTTTAGGTAGTGAATAAAGCCACAAGGTGGGGTTCATGGGAGTATCCGTTTATATTTCCCTTATTTGGGAGGACAGCTCACTTGCACTGCAGTTGCAATGGCCCCTGTGGGCCATTATGAGTGTGCAGAATTGCCTGGGCACAGGACCATGCGTCTATGAACCCCTAATTCACCCTCTCCTACTTCTAGTCCATCTGTAATGCACTTGTCTCTGAATACCACAGTACTGGGGAATGTTGTACAGAAGGCCCAGAGTGCATGCTCTCTCTGGTGGATGAAATTCATGGAGTTGGGTGGAGGCCCATGGACCCTTTGTAACCACTGTGAACCAGTAGCACAAGTTCCCACAGTTTTGACCCTGAAGTACTTTCAGTATAGATAAGTCATGCTCTGAAGCCAGTAAAGAATGTTTATAACTATCCAGGGGAGTTCTTAAAGGAATATCAGAGTGTGAAATAAATTAAATAAAATAAAAAAATTTGTGCATGTGATTGGCATAAATAGTATAGACAAATGTGAGGACACAAAGGTTATGCACTTAGCATTCAGATTATATATTGGCTAGAAAATAGGGTTTTCCTACTAAACAGCAGTAGAATAGACTTAAATGGGGAGAATTGTTTTCTCTCTCATTAAATTTCTACAAATCTATAAACTAATTGAATTAAACAGAAATTGGAATTCGGAAGGTTGGTTTTTTGGGGGGGCAGGGGGGTTAGGAAAAAGTTTTCAAGGAGGATAATGAACTGGAAGGAAAAGCATAGAAATCCCTTCTCTGCTGTGTGTGCATGTCTATCATCAACCCTTCAGCATACTGTATATTATACATCGTGCAAAACAGAGAAGGAATGTTTGCTTTCTTATATTTATGTGAGCCAGTCGAGGATAGCTAAGGACTTTGGGTGTCTCTTGTCACTCCAAAGTTATGCCTGTTGGGTACAAAGGGGTAGCTTTACTAGAATCTTATGTTTACAACGTGTGACACGTTTATAATTTCAGCAGGATTCAGGAGAATTTTCTTTCTCTTGTCAGTGCTGTGTCTGTGGGAAATCTGTCCCCAATATTGGGGGCAGGGGAGATCGGAGTGCTGAAAATGAGATGATCTTAGAGGTCAAGGCTAAGGAAAGTCTAGCTACATGTGGATGGAATATTGGCACATTAAGAAGTGACTGATTTCAGCTGAAACTTGGGAGCAGAAGTTTCCTTCCCAGGATGCTATGGTGTGATTGCAAAAGTCCTGTAGTTCATCCACAGACTATTATTAGTTAGCAAAATATTGTTGATGGATTGTTTTCTAGCCATAAAAAGCCAATTTTGAAGCATCTTGCATTGTACATTTATTTAACCAAGAGCAGGACTCAGTTACTGTCTCACAGAGAGAGAGACAAGGAGGGTGAGGTAATATTGAGAGAAACAAGCTTTCAAGCTTAGACAGGGCTCTTCTTCAGGTCTGGGAAAGGTACTCAGATTGCTAAAGCTAAATACAAGATCAAATAGATAGTTTAGTCTATGCAGTTAGCACAGGGGTAGGCAACCTATGGCATGCGTGCCAAAGGTGGCACACACACTGATTTTCAGTGGCACTCACACTGCCCGGGTTCTGGCCACCGGTCTGGGGGGGGGGCTCTGCATTCTAATTTAATTTTAAATGAAGTTTCTTAAACATTTTAAAAACCTTATTTACTTTACAGACAACAATAGTTTAGTTATATATAATAGACTTATAGAAAGAGATCTTCTAAATATGTTAAAATGCATTACTGGCACGCGAAATCCTAAATTAGAGTGAATAATGACTTAGTACACCACTTCTGAAAGGTTGCCAACCCCTGAGTTAGCACATTCTCAGGGACCATTCAAGGTGTCTCACACAGAGTCTGTCCAGAGTTGAGGAAAACCTACTTTTGTTAATGTTATGCAGGGGGTGGGTAATTTGATTTTGGTTTTGGTTTTTAAAGGGGAGAAGAGGATAGACATGAAACACCCATCAACCTGTGTTATATTTTCTGCTTAGACTGCTACTTCAGACACTTCTTCCTTTAAGTACAGAAATGTGACTGGGTGGGTGGGCAGGTTTCACACTTCAAGAGGAAATCTCTTCCACTACACAGCTGACAACTTAGTGTACACCAGGGCCGCCCAGAGGATTCCGGGGGCTCGGGGTCTTCGGCGGCGGGGGGCCCTTCCATTCCGGGACCCGCCGCCAAAGTGCCCCGAAGACCCGCGGCGGGAGCCCCCCGCCGCCGAATTACCGCCGAAGCGGGACCCGCCGCCCGGTCTTCGGCGGTAATTCGGTGGCGGGGGGGGTCCCCGCCGCGGGCCTTCGGGGCACTTCGGCGGCGGGTCCCGGAACAGAAGGGGTCCCCCGCCGCCGAAGACCGGGCTGCGCTTCGACGGCGGCGGGTCCCGCTTCTCCCCCCCCCCGGCCCGGTCCCAGGTCCCGCTTCCCCCCCCGCCTGGCCCCGGCCGCCGCTTCTTCCCCCCCCCCGGCCCCGGCCTCGGCCCCGGCTTCTCCCCGGCCCCGGCCTCTTACCGAGTGCGTCGCCGGCAGGGCCTGAGCTCCGTCCCGCTCAGAGCCGCGTGGTGAGGGGGCGGGGCTGTGAGCTCCACGCCGAGCGGAGGCAGCTGCCCCGCCCCCTCGCCACGCCGCTCTGAGCGGGGCGGGGCTCAGGCCCCGTTGGAGCTCCCAGCCCCGCCCCCTCACCACGCAGATCAGGGCGGGGCTCAGGGGCTCGGCCGGAGACTCGGCGCTTGATGCGCCGAGGCTCCAGGAGAGGGGCGGAGGCGGGAGCCTCCGCTCTTCTCTTGGGGGCCCCTGCGGAGCCCGGGGCCCGGGGCAAATTGCCCCCTTTGCCCCCTCCTCTGGGCGGCCCTGGTGTACACTAGAAGCCTCTTTTAATGTCAATGAAACATTAGCAAAATAGGAAGAGAGTCTTTCAGTCTGATTTCCAAACTAAAACAATAGTCCGCTTTGACTATAGCCACCATCAGCCAAACATATAACCTAAAATGCCATCTGGTAATAGATGTAAATGAAACAAAGAAAAGAGACTATCAATTTGATTTAGTCCATCAATTGTAGGGAAAACCCATTTTGAAATATTAGATTTTGTGTCCTATTGGTGGTGGAGCTTCACAGCTATGAAATACTAAAATATAGAATGACCCCTAAACATCTAAAATGAACCTACAGATCACCATAAACAGTAAAGATACTACTTAAATATGACACACATACCATACACCCATAGTATATCAACAATTTGCACTTCTATAACACCTTCCATTCTAAGATCTCAAAATACTTTACAGACGTGAAGTTTCTTTACATCTGTGAATTAGTAAGTATCATTATCCTCTTTTATAGATGGGTACATTTAGGCATAAAGAGGTTACATAATTTGCACAAGGTCACACAGTAAGTCTGGGACAGAGCCAAGAATGGAACTTGTATCTACTGATTTCCATTCCTGTGCTCTAACCTGGGTGTGTGGGTAGATCACAGGATGACTGAGAGTTACCAAAATGATGCATTTGGGAAAAAGGCAAACACAAACCTAGTACATATCAGGTGAAGCATTTCCAGTGGAGAAAGAGAAATATTAATGCCATTATACAAAGCACTAGCAATACCTTATTTGGAATACGGGTGTACAATGCTGGTCACCCAGATTCATGAAAGATGAATTTAAACTGGAACATGTGCAGTGAAGAGACTAGGATGATCAGGGAATGAAGAACCTATCTGATGAGAGGACATTGGAAGAGCCTTCCTTGTTTAGTCTAGCGAAAAGAAGGCTGAAAGGGTATATGATTGCTTTCTATAAATATATTAGGGGGCAAATACCAGGGAGGGTGAAGAGCAATTTAAGCTAAGGCACAAGGTTGTCATAAGAACAAATGGACATAAACTGGCCATGAACAAATGCAGGCTGGAAATTAGAAAGTTTTTAACCAACAGAGAGGTAAGGTTTTAGAACAGCCTCCTAATAAAAGTTGAGGACAAATAACTTAATTAGTTTCAAGAGAGAGCTGGATACATTTATGAATGTGATTGTGTGTTGGGGTTGCTTGTGATGGCAGAGCGCAGGGCTCAGCAGGCCTGGGGCTCACTTCTGTTTTATGTCTTATGTTCCAAAAGACTCAAGCTTCAGAATTTTGTCCCTGCCTGCAGGTATATGGGATCTTGGGGAGCAATTACCACACGGGTGGGGTGCAAATTAATTTCTTTATTAAAGGAAAAAGGGAGTGGTGAGAATTTAACAATGAAATACAATGGAATGGGGTGTATAGGGTGTTTACAATAGACAATGATGGTGGGGGGGGGGGTTCTTATTGAACAGTGTAGGGAGTTCTAACAGTGGGGTACAGTAAGTGGGGTTTAGCACAATGGGATACAGTACAGTTAATAAGCAACAGCTCTAGATACAATGTGGAATGTAAAACATACCAAAAGGAAATGCAAAATAAAATAGTAGCTTCTATATAGAATGGTCAACAATCTTAGATAGAATGTATTAAGTGGTAGGTGGCCTTATACACAATGTAACACAATGGTATTAATGCAAATACAAAGTATATCAGAAAGGTGGAAGTAATATGTGAATCACAGTGCAATAATACAATATGGGTGATAAGTGAAATTATGCAGTGTAGACTTAATTTGTGAGGCTGTGATAGCAAGAGTGTACCCAAAGGCTGGGTCAAGAAACGGGGGCGGGGGGGAATGATAGTGGCAACTGATGAGAGATGCAGCTGCAAGCAGCGAGAGACTCTGAAGCCCTGCGAGGTAAGGACAACAGAGCAGTGTGTGTGTGTGGGGGGGGGGGTTGGGAAGTTCAGATGGTGATGCAGATGTGGGGGAGAAAGCAGCAAGGAGTTTGGGAAATTCAGAGGGTGATGCAGATGCAGGGGAAAAAAGCAACAAGGGGTTTGGGAAGTTCAGAGGGTGATGCAGAGGGTGATGCAGACACAGGGGGAAAAAAGCAGCAAGGGATTTGGGAAGTTCAGAGGTTGATGCAGACACAGGGGAAAAAAGCAGCAAGGGGTTTGGGAAGTTCAGAGGCGGAGATTGGAACAGCAAGAATCTTATCTATCCTCTAACTTAATCAAACTTATATAAAATGACAAGCAGCTTCTACAAAGTAACAAAACAGGTACAGAATACAATCAGGCAATGGCTTTTTAAATCTATCTTAACCAATGACTAGGCAAAACAACAAATATCACAATTCTAAGCAAACTGCAACAAGCAGCCATATGGAGCAACAAAACAACAAACTATAGCAAGGCAGGTGAGACTTACAAGCTTTACAATCTTAACAAACTATGACTTATTAAACTAAAGAAACAAAATCTATGGTGCACCTTATGCTATGGGGAAGTTACAGAGGGCAGAGTGGTATGTGCCCCAGAATACAGCTCCCAAGGCAGCCCCCAAGGAAGCCAAGGGAGGTGGCTGCAGCAGTGGATACAGCTGAAAACCGTGAGTCCAGGGCAAAGCCCACAGGAGCAGAGCTTAGCAGCAGCACCAACTTACTTTTAGTGGCAGAGTGCCACGGAGTTTAAGAGAGAGGTTTTAAAACACAGACCAAGGTTTAGCTTGAGTCTGTGTGCTGGGGAGACAGAGCCAGCAGCTAAAATAATAAAATAAAAGTATAGAAAGTTTCATAGAGGGATTCTTACCATCCCACAAGGCAGCAGCAGAGGCAGAAGCAGCAAGAACATCAGAAGGCTCAGTACAGTCTTGATAATCAGGAGATCTCTCAGGCAGCAATTCATTCTTCGTGGGGGTGGGGGGGTCAAAAACAGGGGTACGCTCAAAAATAAAACGAGAGCGGAGAAAGGACCCCCAGAACCCCTGGTTGATCAGACCAGGCAGCAATGCAAGAACCTTTCTGAAGTCTGTTCAAAAAATGTCTGTTTTTAAAGGCAAACCCTGGCAGCTTCCCGCCAGTAACTCTGATTGGTTCCCCTTCTCACAGGGAGGAGAGCAGGCAGGGAAAAACTGCAGGTAGCCACAGAGGCATGTTTGGACTAGCCCTGAGCCCAGAGGTATGACTCATGCCCAGGATCCTAAAAACACAATAGGTCTTGCAGCTCTGGACAGTGGCCACCCTACACCAAGCCCAGGTTTTAACAAGGTGATAACAGGGCAGTGGTCCCACTTAGCATAAGTGGCCATTCCTTTGAGAAGGGCAATGGCTCTGGTTAGACAACTTAAAGGGCCCTCCCTTTGAGAAGGGCAGAGGCCCTGGTAAACAACTTAACAGCCAGGGAGGGGCGGCCACAGGAGGAAAACAAGAACAAAATGGAGTAAGGGGACAGCTATAAGAACAAAATGGAGCTGTAACAGACAGATTTCAGCTGGCTATCTGCAGGGGTCATGAAGAGACCCCTCTCCCCGTCCCCAATGTACTTTGTTTCCTTTCTTTGAAGCATCAGGGATGACCATGGCTGGCGATGGGACATTGGACAGGGAGGGCCAGTGCTCTGAGGTGTCACCGAGCATTCTCTCTCTCTCAGGTGCTGCTTCTTGCTCACATGCTTAGGGTCTAACTGAACGTCGAATGTGGGGTTCAGAAGGAATATTCCCCAGGTCAGATTGGCAGTGACCTTGAGATTTTTGTTGTTGTTTGCCTTCCTCTGCAGAGTTTGGATGCAGGTCACTTGCCTAGATTATCTAAGTATATCTCACTTAATCATTTCCCTGCCATTGCAGTGGCCACAAGCGCTAGTGCACCTCGGTACCTCCCAGTCTCTGCTTGTAGCACAGAATAGTCTAGTCTCCTAAGGACTGTAATACTTTGGTCTCATTTCAGGTGTTGGGTTTAGTGGGCGGGTGCTGAGTGGTGTTGATGGCCTGTGATATACAGGAGGTCAGACTAGATGATATGATGATCTCTTCTGGCTTTAAATTCTGATTCTATAACAGGGGTCAGCAACTTTTGGCATGCAGCTCGCCAGGGTAAGCACTCTGGCAGGCCGGGCCAGTTTGTTTACCTGCCGTGTCCGCAGGTTCGACCTATCGCGGCTCCCACTGGCCGCGGTTTGCCGTCCCAGGCCAATGGGGGCTGCGGGAAGTGGCGGGGTCCGAGAGATGTGCTGGCCGCAAATTCCTGCAGTGCCCATTGGCCTGGAGTGGCAAACCGGGGCCAGTGGGAGCCACAATCGGCTGAACCTGCAGACGCAGAAGGTAAACAAACTGGCCTGGCCCGCCACGGTACTTACCCTGGCGAGCCGCGTCCCAGATTTGCTGACCCCTGTTCTGTAACATCTAGACTATTGACTTGGACACACAGAAAGATGAGATGAAATTGGTTTGATTTAATTTGGCCTTAGATTTATTAATTTAACTCATCTAGGATCTAGCTGGCAAAACCTCATACAGTGCCAGCCATGACTGCTTCCTTAATCACTTCTTCCTGGTGGAGGACTGCCGTCATCCCCTCAGCTGGTTCCAGACTGTTACTGGGACCCCACTGCCCTTCCCTTGTGTGAGGGTTAAGGGGTTGGAGAAAGGGGGTTGTCTCCCTGCTGTGCCAGACATTAGGAGCCCAACCTTGTTCCCCAACTTATTTAGAGGATGCCTTATCCTATTCTGATTTATCAGGGAAGCAAAATTCCTATGGAATGAGTACATTAACTGGACACCTGCCATGAGAGTGGGCTCAGGCTGGAGGGCAGAGGCAGGCGTCCATTGATACCCTCCCCAACGTGCACAGGAGCCAATGGCTTTCCTGAGGCCTACTGAGTCAGGTGATGCCTTCCTCCCCCGCTTGCCGACCACTCCCAGGCACCCCTTTCCCAACACCTGAAGGGAAGGGGACACTTATAGGAGCCACTGCCCTTTCTTCCACCAATCCAGACAAAACGTTCATGTCTCATTGTAATGAGCACAGTAGGTCACTGTTTGTAGGTGCTAATTAATCCTGTCCATGTCATACTGAACAGGCCAATATAACAATTCCTACAGTCATGTTTTTGTTCTCAAACTGCTTGAATCACTACATTGGTAGAAACAAATCAGTTAATCAGTTTGTAAGGGTGCAATGTCCTACAAATGGGAATCCTAATCAATTGACACAAAAAACAAACAACAAAAATTTCAGTCCTCTTAATAGGTTTCAAATGCTCAATCTACCAATATTAACAAGCCAGACTCTGCTCCACTTCCCATCATACTTTACTAAACAAAAAAATAAAAACTTTACAATAACTACTGAGATGAATCAACTTCAAAAGATTCTGTTACATGTAGCTTTTCCTTATCTCTTTCCAGTAGCAAACTATTCACATGTCTGTTTGTTATTGTCTTCCTCAGACTCTGTGGGTCAGCTGTCCTAGGTTTATCTTTTAGCTCTGTGATGGAAGAAGAAGAGCTAAGCTCAGAAAAAAATACTACCATACACGGAAAATAGATTAATTCATATCTAAACATCGTTGGTCCAGTAGAGAACCTGATAACATTAACCTCAGTTTCTCTGTTAGCAACTAAGCTGAGGCTTCCCGTTATTGTTAAAGCACTTTTAAGATGAAATGTGCAGTGGTCATTGGAAAGTCAACAGTTGCTACACCCTAGTATCTGAGATGCTGTAGTTGTTTCCTGTTCTATGTGGTGCAAACATCTGTGATATTTCTATTGCACACTGTGACAAGTAGGTAAATGTTAGCTTCTTAATGTTAACCATTCTAAGTCCTAAATATCATTACTATGTGTTGGGGTTTGTGAGGTCCGTTCCTTACAAGTAACCTATCTATAATGAATTGGTGCTTTTAGGCTAGTTCCTAGTATCTGTATTACAAAACCCACCAGTTCTCTGCATTCCCTTGTTTTTGGTCTTTGCTAAGAGGTAAATGTGACAGAAACCATGGTGATGAGTACAGTATAAAAACCTAAATAGAATAATTTATTTTAATTATTATCTTGGAGAATGAATTACCTCCTAAAGAAGGCCCTTCCAGACCAGGGATATAAATTAACTTAACACTATCAAGGACTATAATACAGCTCTGATTTTCTAAACTCAGCTTAACCAAAAGTCAGCTGAAATCTGGAAGTATTGCAAAACTCATAAAACAGCCATGTGTCTTAGTACTGCAAATTCTATTCCCATGCCCAAAAGGTTAGGATGAATTACACATCCAGGATATTGGGATATTTTGTTTATCTAGGCTCATTTCCCCACCATCACCCTAGCTCTTTGAGGTTTGACCATCACTAATCCTAATGCCTTTGCATCAGTTGCAAGACTTTTCCCTAGTAGAGCTCACTGCATGCCTGATGAAAGAAACCATGGATTCTTCTCTCAAATCTTCTTTAATTTGGCCCACTAAAGAGGCTGCAATGTCCACAAGTTAGTGCAGTGGGACTGATTTGGGTTCTTTTCCTCCCTCTGCCTCTGACACACTTTGTGACCTTGAGCAAGACATGTAAAGGAAGCTTTTCAAAGGCAAAAATGGCTAAACATCTATTCTGTCTCTCAATTAATCTGTGCCTCAGTGCAACCGGCTGTCAAATGGTATTTGTAAAGCACTTTGAAATCTCAAACATAATTTTTAAATGTTAGGAGTATTTGTTTTAGTTTATGATACCAGAAGTAGAGCTTTTTTTCAACAAATCTCTTCTGGTACCTCAGGACAAAGGTCAGAGTCTGGTTGGCTTGTTTGTGTTCTTGTTTTCAAGTTAACCAAATTTATTTTCACCTCTCAAAGTCTGACTCTGTTTGGTTTGAAGGAAAATGGAACATTTGTGTCAATTCTAATTTTATCCAAACCAGTTCTCCCATCACTAAGGAAGATCCACTGTAGACATTCTCACAGCAGGCAGGAAGCAGGACCCAGCAAAGTAACATTCCATCAGGAAAGCATCAGCATGCTACTGAAAAGCAATCACTGAATGACAGAATAATGCTTTTCTTTAATGTGCTCAATGTTCAAAAAAACACAGCAGAAAGATAATCCTTCAAACAGCAAAGACTATGGGTGTCCAGTTAAATAGAAATTACCTTACATAGGTGAAGCTTGTCTATTACTTAATGCTAAATTAATGGTAATAAATCTTCCTTTTGATTTTGTTTTGAAGCAGAAGACAACTCAGTCTAACATCTCTTGCAACCAGCTATAGATAAGATTCTCTTCCTGCCTCACCTGCTCCGAACCGTGATATAACATAGGCTTCTCACATAATCTTTTTTCTTTTCTTTTTTTTTGTAATTCTAGTCAAAAAATGAGACATGGTAAAAAGGAGCATTCATCAAAAATACCGAGTTTCAAGTATTAAAGTTCTGAACTATACAGCATACAAATGAATATATTTATTTTAAGCACACAACTTTTACTCTATTAATTCTAATACAGCCACCTTTATCCATGATTTCCAAGTGCATTACAAAAAATAAGGACTCTATAGCACTGGTATAGATTGGTATGCAAAAAGGCACTGCCTGTGATACAAGGGATGTAGAAGAACGTACCATGATATGGTTGTGATACACTGTACCTCAATGTAGCAGCCTGCAACCCCCATATTCATCATTTAAGAACATAAGCACATAAGCCATACTGTGTCAGATAAAAGGTCCATCTAGCCCAGTATCCTGTTTCCCAACAGTGGTCAATGCCAAGTGGTTCAGAGCAAATGAACAGAACAAGTGATCATCAAGTGATCAACGCCCTGTCACCATTCCCAGCTTCAAGCAAAACAGAGGCTCGGGATACCATCCTTGCCCATCCTGGATAATAGCCAATGATGGACCTATCCTCCAGGAACTTATCTAGTTCTTTTTTCAACCCTGTTATAGTCTTGGCCTTCACAACGTCCTCTGGAAAAGAGTTCCACAGGTTGATGGTGCATTGGGTGAATACTTCCTTCTGTTTGTTTTAAATCTGCTGCATATTAATTTCATTTGGTGATCCCTAGTTCTTGTTTTATGAAATGCAATAAACAACACTTCCTTATGTACTTTCCCCAGTCATGATTTTATAGACCTCTATCATATCCCACCTTAGTCATCTCCTTTCTAAATTGAAATTCCCAGTCTTATTAATCGCTTTTCATATAGAAACTGTTCCATATCCCTAATCATTTTTGTTTCCCTTTTCTGAACCTTTTCCAATTCACAATATATGTTTTTGAGCAACCACATCTGCATGCAGTATTCAAGATTGATTTATATAGAGGTATAGTGAGGTGGTGTGGCTTCCCGCCACCCCAGAGCGGGAAGAGCCCATCCGGAGGCTGGAGTGGGCGGAGCTAGGGAGCTCAGAGCCCGCCCCTCAGAGGGTCAGGCGGCAACCTGGAAGTATAAAGGCTCGCCCTCAGAGTTCAGTAAGGCTGGAGAGGCCAGACGCCTCCAGCCTAGCTCATGACTGGGAAAACTCCATGGCCCAAGGTGGCCGCCAGGACTGGCCGGGCCTGCCCTGTGCCCACTACCCGGAGGAGTTGCCGGGCCTGCCGCTCGCCCACTACCCAGAAGAACCTCTGGTGCTGGACCACCCAGAGGACAACACCCTGACCCAGGTACTACCCGAAGGGGACTCTGTAAGTAGCCCGGGGGCAGCCCATGTCAGTGTGTTGAGGCCAGGATCCCCACTGACTATGCAGCGAGTCTTCTACCGCTGCTAGGGCCCCGGGCTGGGATACAGTGGAGTGGGAGGGCCTGTGTCCCCCCTGCTACCCACGAGTTGGGTGGCAGTCTCCCGCTCCCCCAAGAGCTGAGGAGGCTTGGGCCTATCGCTATTGCTCATCCCTGCCTGAGGGTCTGAGCTCCTGCCTCAGCATTTGTTGCCCGCCCTGACCTAGGGCCTGGGCTTATTGCTACCATTTATAGTGCCAGTGGTCAGCTCCGGCCCGAGGGCCTGAGCACCTGACCCAGTGTTGCCCTGCCCTGACGTAGGGCCTGGGCTTACAGTATTTGTTCCTGTTACAGTAAGGGCTGCCTAGGGAGACGCCGTGGCCAGACTAATTCCCCCACATCAACTGTGTGTAGTGAGCCAGTGTGGTTCCCCACCACCCCGGAGAGGGTCGAGCCCTTGTACAAGAGGCAATATGATATTTTATGTCTTTTGCTGGTAACAGCTAATTTAGACCCCATCACTGTATTTGTATAGTTGGAATTGTTTTCCAATATGCATTACTTTGCATTTATCAACATTACATTTCATCTGCCATTTTCTTGCCCATTCACCCAGTTTTGTGATGTCGTTTTGTAACTCTTTACAGTCTGCTTTGGACTTAACTATCATGAGTAGTTTTGTATCATCTGCAAATTTTGCCACCTCACTGTTTACCCCTTTTTCCAGATCATTTATGAATATGTTGAACAGTGCTGGTCCCAGTGCAGATGCCTCAGGGACACCACTCTTTACCTTTATCCATTCTGAAAACTGACCATTTATTCCTACCCTTTGTTTCCTATCTTTTAACCAGTTACTGATCCATGAGAGGACCTTTCTTCTTATCCCATGACAGCTTACTTTTCTTATGAGCCTTTGTTGAGAGACCTTGTCAGAGGCTTTCTAAGGCCTGGTCTACACTAAGCGTTTAAACTGGTTTTAGGAGCGTAAAACCGATTTAACGCCACACCCGTCCACACTGAGAGGCCCTTTATATCGATATAAAGGGCTCTTTAAACCGGTTTCTGTACTCCTCCCTAACGAGAGGAGTAGCGCTAGTATCGGAATTACCATATCGGATTAGGGTTAGTGTGGCCACAGATCGACATTATTGGCCTCCGGGTGGTATCCCACAGTGCACCACTGACCGCTCTGGACAGCAATCTGAACTCGGATGCAGTGGCCAGGTAGACAGGAAAAGCCCCACGAACTTTTGAATATTTCCTGTTTGCCCAGCGTGGAGCTCCGATCAGCACGTGTGGCGATGCAGTTAAAAATCAAAATAAAGAAAGAGCTCCAGCATGGACCATGCGGATGTGATTGCTGTAAGGGCAGGCAAATCTGTTCTATAAGCGCTCCGTTACAGAAGATGAAATTCAAAATCATTTTTAAAAAATCTCCAGCCAGACGCCATAGCAGGGACTCAGCGCACTGCTGCGTGACAAGCGTAACGGAAAGCCAAAGAATCAAATGGACGCTTATGGACTGGAGGACTCAAGCTATCCCACAGTTCCTGCAGTCTCTGAAACGCATTTGCATTCTTGGCTGAGCTCCAAATGCTTCTAGGGTCAAACACAGTGTCCGCGGTGGGTCAGGGCATAGCTCGGCAATTTACGAACCCCCCCCACCCACCCCCAGAAGTGAAAGGGAAAACAATCCTCTCTTGACTCTTTTACATGTCACCCTATCTTTACTGAATGCTGCAGATAGACGCGATGCTGCAGCACTCAACACCAACATCCTCACTCCCCCCCCAACATGGGTGGCTGATGGTGCAATATGGCTGGTAACCGTCCTCATCATCAGCCTTATGGTGCAGTGCAAAAGGACTGGTAACCATGCCGACTAGCATCAGTGAGGTCGATCAAGGACGCCTGCCCCTAATTTTTCCTGGTAGATGGTGCAGTATGGCTGGTAACCGTCTTCATCATAGCAACAGGGGGCTGAGCTCCATCAGCCCCCACCCTTCATGTGTAAAGAAAAGATTCAATTGCCCCTGGACTAGCAGCGGGATGCTGGGCTCCTCTCCTACACACTGCTTAATGTCCTGTCTGGACTATCATAGCAGCTGGAGGCTGCCTTCCACTCATTTCTCACTAACAAGTCACTGTGTCATCACACAAGTGGGGGGGACAATGCTACGGTAGCCCAGGAAGGCTGGGGGAAGAACGGAATCAACAGGTGGGGTTGTTGCAGGAGCAACCCCCTGTGAATAGCATACAGCTCATAATTTCTGCAGGATCTGACACAGAGCAGCTGTGCTCTCTGGTTCTATGATACAGTGGTTCTCTAGTACACTTGCCCATATTCTAGGCAGGACTGATTCTATTTTTAGATACCAAAAAGGAGGGATTGACTCAGGGAGTCATTCCCAATTTTGGCTTTTGCACCCCTGGCTGATCTCAGCCAGGGGCACTTATGACAGCAGCAAATGGTGCAGTGCAAAGGGACTGGTAGCCATGATCATCTTATTACCAATTTATGGTATGGTAGATGGTGCAATATGGCTGGTAACCATCTCTGCTGTCATGCAAAAGCAAAAGCATGCTGCTGTGTAGCGCTGCTGAATCGCCTCTGTCAGCGGCATCTAGTACACATACGGTGACAGTCAGAAAAGGCAAAACAGGCTCCATGATTGCCATGCTATGGCATCTGCCAGGGCAATCCAGGGAAAAAAGGCGCGAAATGCTTGTCTGCCGTTGCTTTCCCAGAGGAAGGAGTGACTGATGACATTTACCCAGAACCACCCGCGACAATGATTTTTGCCCCATCAGGCACTGGGATCTCAACCCGGAAATTCCAAGGGGCGGGGGAGGCTGCGGGAACTATGGGATAGCTACGGAATAGCTACCCACAGTGCAACGCTCCAGAAATCGATGCTAGCCTCGGACCGTGGACGCACACCACCGATTTAATGTGTTTAGTGTGGCCGCGTGCACTCGATTTTATACAATCTGTTTTGCTAAACCAGTTTATGTAAATTCGGAATAATCCCGTAGTGTAGACGTACCCTAAAAATCTAAGTACACTATATCCTTGTCTACATGCTTGTTAACCCCCTCAAAGAATTCTAGTCAATTGGTGAGGCATGATTTCCCTTTACAAAAACCATGTTGACTCTTCTGTATGTAATTAAAAAGAAGCACCCTTACAAACTAATTGAAATTTGAGGCGTCCTCACTGATTCAGCATATTTCCCTTTATTTTAGGCATTTGAAAGACAGATCTCCACCTCTCCCAAAAGAATTGACCACTACTTTTTTGTAACAAGTACTTAAACTGGCTGTCACCAGGTATCTTGGTTTGCAGGATTATTCAACATGCAATAAAATTAATTTGGATGTGCCTAGAGTGACTTTGATGGGTGCCTGCTGCAAATTTGATAAACTTACATTACATGCCTCTTACTATACAATCATCCTCTAATACTAAACTGAACAATGTTAACACTCATGCTAGTCACTAGTATAGAAAAGGATACCATTGAGTACATTTTCCTTACATCATCAGTGGGGGAGTTGCAGCCTGCATGGCTTGAACTGAAAGGACAATTTACTCCACTTCTTTAACTATTGCATAGATAAGAACAGGTTACATCTTTTAACCTTATTCAATCTGATATAGTTCCATACATTACCTCACTTACTTTGTCTCTCTACAGTTCCTTATAGGATTAGATAATTTACATGTGATTGGTGGATGAACGGTTACCTTGAAGCAGTTGTTTTATCATCAAACATCAAACTAATAGTTGCTTAACCATGCCCTCTTGGACAAACCACAAGAGGGGCTTTGGGGGGAAAATGCATGAATATCACCTCGTGGAGTTCCTCTTATCCTATCAGAGGGATGGGGAATAGGCCATGGGACTTGTAGAACAGTCAATGGTGCTTGCCCGTAAACCCCATATACCCCAGGAATACATGACAAGCCCAGGCCAGCCAAACAGAAGTACCACACTTTTGCATGAATACTGGCCCCTGGTGTGCCAGAACCCCAGGGAAGCACCTCAGTGCAGAAGGTAATAAAGGCTCAGGTAGTATTTAACTTTCCTGCTTAAGTTCCTTGGAGCCATTACGAAGACAGTATGCTTTGCCCTACACCCTGCCTTCTTCTCTCAGCTCATTCAGCTTTCATACTTCTCCCCACCACAGACCTTGGACTTGTAAAGCTCCATCAGTGTCCAGAAGAGAGGATAGGAAATGCTAATAAAAGTGATTAAAATCCCTTCCCCATATACAAAGAGGATCCTCACAGAGAGGTTCCCCTCTGCACATGAATCAAGCAGGAACAACCTGAGCCAATAATTTTAAGGAAGATGGGGGGGGGAAGAATTGCTGAGACTTTTTCTGATAAAGTATGACTTTTGTAGAATCAGTTGTTGCTGCTATTCAAAGGAAAATCTTTGTCCCCAAACCTCTGAGCAAAACCAGACATTCTCTGCACAAGAGACTGAAACGACATACTGAAGCAAAAGGTCAATGAGCACAGTGTATTCTGACTTCTGGTCTCAAATTTTTAAGGGTCCCTGTAAAGTAACAGAGCACAAAACAGACTCTTCTAATCCATCAATACTATTAACAGGACATAGGGGAATTTCTACACATCCATGGTTGTGCTAAAAAAGGTTGGGCTAAAAAAGATTTGACATTTTCAGAAATTCTGCCAGTGTTCCTTCATACTGGATGCAGTAATTCGCTTTTAGGATTGGGCAGGAATTAACATAGCTGGTCAGGAATCCACATTACTGACAAAGTTTGGAGTAGTTCTTTAATAATACCCTAATTAGAAAGAAAACAAAACTTTAATTGAAGTGAATGGGGCCATTCAGTGGAACGAGGGAGAGTCAGCCAAGTGGTTTTAGTCTCTGCCACAGTGTCCCACAAATGGTGTAACTGATGTGAACCTCTCTCTCATGCCTATAGGAATAATCCTTAAATTTTATGGCCTTCCTTGTTGTCTCTCAACTTGGGCTCATTTATTCCATTTATATAATATGTGTGTATTTTTATTATAAATAATATTATATATTATTTTAAACATATAATAAAAATGCACCACAGCTTGTAAGTATCTTAATAGTAATATTGTAGGCCAAAAAATCGTGCTAACCAATTGGCAAAAGCATTATGCTTCTTCCTTCTAGGAAGTGGATGATTAATATCTGTTGGTTTACAGATTTAAAAATGTTGCTGCTGACAAGCATGGTATTGTAATGCAGTTCTCCAAACTTTAGAGAGTGTGATTTTAGCAACATATCAAGTATAAAACAAAAGTGTCTGATCTTCACAGGGTCTGATCTTCATACTGAAGTTATTCTGAGTTTTACCATTGATTTTAATTGGAGCAGAATTAGAAGCTAGTTACAGAATAAAGGCTCAGACTGGTATGGTGCTGATTACTCTTGTATTGATTTAGATGGAATAAATGAGCCCAAGTTGTTAATATAACCCAATCACTCTCCAACATTAAACTGTGTTAAACAAGACTCTTGGTTTGGCATACAGAAACCTCAGTCTGCATAGCACAATGACAAATACACCATTAAAAATCCTTGTTACCTTTCATTAAAAAAAATGAAAAACAGTTAAAGCGTTTGACATTTAAAGTATTAAAGCTTTCTTTTTAACAGGTTTCAGAGTAGCAGCCATGTTAGTCTGTATCCGCAAAAGAACAAGAGTACTTGTGGCACCTTAGAGACTAACACATTTATTTGGGCATAAACTTTCGTGGGCTACAGCTCACTTCATCGGACGCATAGAATGGAACATATAGTGAGGAGATATATATACATACAGAGAACATGAAAAGGTGGGAGTTGCCCAACCAACTCTAAGAGGCTAATTAATTAAGATGAACTTTTGTCAGCAGGAGGAAAAAAAACTTTTGCAGTGATAATCAAGATAGCCCATTTAAGACAGTTTGACAAGAAGCTGTGAGGATACTTAACATGGGGGAAATAGATTCAATGTGTGTAATGGCTCAGCCATTCCCAGTCTCTATTTAAGCCTAAATTGATAGTATCTAGTTGGCATATCAATTCAAGTTCAGCAGTTTCTCCTTGGAGTCTGTTTTTGAAGCTTTTCTGTTGCAAAATTGCCACCTTTAAATTTGTTACTGAATGGCCAGAGAGGTTGAAGTGTTCTCCTACTGGTTTTTGAATGTTATGATTCCTGATGTCAGATTTGTGTCCATTTATTCTTTTGCATAGAGACTGTCCGGTTTGGCCAAGGTACACGGCAGAGGGGCATTACTGGCACATGATGGCATATATCACATTGGTAGATGTGCAGGTGAATGAGCCCCTGATGGTGTGGCTGATGTGATTAGGTCCTATGATGTTGTCACTTGCATAGATATGTGGACAGAGTTGGCATCAGGCTTTGTTGCAAGGATAGATTCCTGGGTTAGTGTTTTTGTTCTGTGGTGTGTGGTTGCTGGTGAGTATTTGCTTCAGGTTGAGGGGCTGTCTGTAAGCAAGGACAGGTCTGTTTACCAAGATCTGTGAGAGTGAAGGATCATCTTTCAGGATAGTTTGTAGATCTTTGATGCGCTTGGTGAATACTTCCTTCTGTTTGTTTTATCCTTGTTTTATCCTTCCATGTAGATTTTGTCTCCTGGGTCTCAGCTGGAAATGTTTTTCAAGAGAGGGACTGAAGCTACAAAAAAGAGGGACAAATGCCCAAGGAACCCCTCTCTCTCTCTCCATGCCCATCACATTCACTGTACCTGATAGACAAAGCAAGCAGACACTGGACTCTGTGGGAGGGGTCCTGAGCTAAACCGTTTTGTCATCAAGATTGCTGAAAACAAGTGGCTAGAAAACATTTAAGTTAGACACCATTAAGTGTTTTATCTATTTGGGGTAACAAGTTTTGTGCAGGTTATTCCCTTAAAGGAATAACAGACCTTAATATATTTGTACAGTCCAGGATAGGGCTGGGCAGTACAGGATGTAATGTTTCTGGGTAGAATTCTTGGACTGCGAGTATGTTGAAGTCACTCCATGGAACTCTTTAAGGCTGGTAAGAGCCAAAGTGTAGCTGGCTGACTGCAGCACACAGAGACAAAATTGGGAGTGACTTACATTTTGGAAGCTGTGTGTGAGAAGTCCAGGTTGGAGGATACAGCAACAAGGCACTGTAAAGGGCACCCCAGGTTACAAAATTGGGGTGACACAACTACTCATTGGTCTGGATTGTACGCTGGTATGTCATGCTGTCCTTGGGGAAGAAGTTGCTGTTGCTGCTGCTGTTAAAGTACAATCCTGTTTAATTCAAGTTGGTGTTTGGTGTTCAGCTGGAGTCAGCAGAGGTGGCAGTGTCATCTGGGTCCCTCTCTCTGGCCCAATCTGGTCAGGACATCTCTCAGGATCAGGATGACGAAAGCACCCCCATCTCAGCAGATGGTGCGGGGTGGCAGCTATGATGGCAAAGTTTCACACAGTAGCCATTTTTCCCCCCAAAGTCTTTCTTTAAGGACCCTCAAATGGGAGTGTGTGTGTGTGTGGGGGGGAAATAGTCCATCCTTAACTTAACCCAGAAAGATAATGGACCAAATAATTAAGCAAAGTATTTGCAAACACCGAAAAGGTAATAAGGTGATAAGTAACAGTCAGCATGGATTTGTCATGAACAAATCATGTCAAACCTACCTGATAGCTTTCTTTGACAGGATAACAAGCCTTGGGGATGGGGGGAAGTGGTTGACGTGGTATATCTTGACTTTAGTAAGGCTTTTGGTACTACTATAAGGTGGGTGCAAAACTGGTTGGAAAACTGTTCCCAGAGAGTAGTTCACAGTGGTTCACAGTCATGCTGGAAGGGCATATCAAGTTGGGTCCCACAGGGGTCATAGCTTGATCCAGTTCTGTTCAATATCTTCAACAATGATTTAGAGAATGGCATAGAGAGTAAACTTATAAAGTTTGAGGACGATACCAAGCTGGAAGGGGTTGCAAGTGCTTTGGAGGATAGGATTAAAATTCAAAATGTTCTGGAAAAACTGGAGAAATTCTCTTAAGTAAATAGGATGAAACTGAATAAGGGCAAATGCAAAGTACTCCAATTAGGAAGGAACAATCAGTTGCACACATACAATATGGGAAATACTACCTAGGAAGGAGAACTGCAGAAAGGGATCTGGGGGTCATAGTGGACCATAAGCTAAATATGAGTCAACAGTGTAACACTGTTGCAAAAAAAGCAAACATCATTCTGGGATTTATAGTAACTCCTCATTTAACGTTGTCCCACTTAACGTTGTTTCAATGTTACATCCCTGCTCAATTAGGGAACATACTCATTTAAAGTTGTGCAATGCTCACTTATAACGTCGTTGGGCTACCTGCTTGTAAGATTCTGTGGAAGAGCAGCAACTTTACAAGGGATAATTGCACAAGTTCTGCTTCTCCGCCTCGTCCTCCTCCCTCCCAGTGCTGAGGACTTTCTGGGAGGGAGGGAGAGGAGCAGGGAAGCGCTGCATCTCCACTCCTCCCAGAAAATCCTAAATGCCGCCAAACAGCTGTTTAGCGGTGCTTAGGATTTTCTGGGAGGGAGGGGGAGGAGTGGAGACGCAGCGTTTCCCTGCTCGTCCCCCTCCCTCCCAGCACTTCACGCTAAGAACTTTCTGGGAGGGAGGGGCAGGAGCGGGGAAGTTTTTGGCGGTGCTTAGGACTTTGGTGGGGGAGGAATGTGGCATTCTCAGAGAGGAGGTGGAGTGGGGGTTGGAGAGGTGGGCCTGGAGTGGAGCGGGGACAGGAAGAGGCGGGTCTGGAGCATTCCGGCAAAATCCAAGCCTGTTCTCCGTGGAAGCTGCCGCTGCTGCTGCAAAGGTGCTTCCCAGCGTCCTTGCCTGAAGTGGGCTGTGCCTGTGTGGGGTAAGCCAGGGGCACTTCCCAACCACAGTACAGTACTGTACAGTATACAGTATAATGCCTTTTGTCTGCCCCACAAAAAATTTCCTTGGAACCTAACCCCCCACATTTACATTAAATCTTATGGGACAATTGGATTCATTTTACATTGTTTCACTTACAGTTGCATTTTTCAGGAACATAACAGCAACATTAAGTGAGGAGTTACTGTATTAGCAGGAGTGTTGTAAACAAGAAATTAGAAGTAATTTTTCTTCTCTACTCCATGCCGATTAAGCCTCAGCTGGAGTATTGTGCCATATTTCAAGAAAGATGTGGACAAATTGGAGAAAGTCTAGAGAAGAGCAACAAAAATGATTCTCAGGACAGAGTCATTAACTAGCCCTAAAATTGTCAATTCTTGGCCCCATCGAGTAGAAATGGGCCAAATTCAATCTTTCATGCAATCTCCTTAAACCATGAGGGCTTAGATAAAATGAAATCTAGCTCCAACTCACCCCTAATGTTAGTTTTGTAATACCAGACATACCCTCATTTTGGTGCATCTCATTAAAAGTGAGAGGCTGAATCCAGAACCATTAAAATTGGTTTCAGTTGAGAAAATCACCTATTTTTCCCCATTGTAAATAGTTTCCCTTTTAGTTTAATTTTATTTCCTCTCATGTTGCTGTAATGTCCTTTTATGTCAGTGGCAGCTTTTCCATTTACTTCAGTAGGCATTGGATCATCACATTATAGGGAAGGGTAACTACATTTATTATGTGACAGGGATATTACAATATTCTTTTCCTTTTCCTTTCCAAACTAAGGCCCATTGAGTTCACTGGGACTCCTCAATGTATTTAAAGTTAAGGATATACAGAACTTTTTCGAGGATTAGGGCCTGAATTCTCCTACTTGTTTTAACCTCCTCCTATTAAATACCCCTCCTCTATGCCCATAAAGCATTAGAACTACAGATCCAATCTCTCCACAAGCCCAG
Organism: Mauremys mutica; assembly: GCF_020497125.1. Classification (NCBI taxonomy): domain Eukaryota; kingdom Metazoa; phylum Chordata; order Testudines; family Geoemydidae; genus Mauremys; species Mauremys mutica. Next base: position 30,563,548 of record NC_059080.1, on the reverse strand, counting down.
AACTTTTGGGAAAGTTTGGATTTACCTCTAAATTCAGATTCCATCTTCATGACTTGGGTCTATTTTGGTACCAGCCAAAGTGGGAAAATGAATTTGATAACCCCTGAAATTTAAGTAAGTTTGTAGCTGGATATGAACTTAATGACTCAAGACCATCTCTAATCAGAAGTGCATGAAATGAACAAATATTGATCTCAATGATAGCTTTAGCTATCAATGCTGTTTCAAGTGTCAGAATACGTGTGTGTTATTGCATGGATTTCACCTACTTTTAATCAAGCTTTGCCAAACTTAATATTACTAAATCCACCATTTTATTTTTAAGATTCAGAGATAAAGAAAAATGCTTTAAACTGACTCACAACTACAGAGTATTGTCTAGAGTTGAGCTTTAGAGTAGAAACCTTTTTCCACACGGATAGGTTCTGCTATTTGTCCAGTTCATATAGTCATTCTTATATAAGACCTAACATAAACAAATACAATAGATCAGTTGTTAAATCAAATGGCCTTAGTTTTGTGTGAATCATTGTCATATCATGGCTGACCTCTCTCAAGGGTGTATCAACACAAATATTGCTGATTCAGAGAAAAGAAATAATTTTCTTCATCTACTATTAGAGATATATTCACAATAACTGTAAACCTAACATGCCGCAGGTTATATTAAACAGCTACAAAGAGCTTATCTGGTTAGTAATATCACAGTTCAAGGAAACTGCAATTCCTCCTCTATAGTTCACCAAGGGCACCCACTCTCAGGTTTCTGGTTCTCCAACTATCACTCACCTTGGGAGTAGACATGCATCTTATTTCCTCCTGAATAGGGTAGTTCTAGGCTATTCAGTTCCCTTCCCACACTGAGGATTCCCCAGCAAGTCAGACTGCCTCAGCAGGCTTGCTTTGCTTTTCTTCTCAGAGGGTATACAAAGCATAATTGCCCAGTTATACGATTTCTTAAACCAGCACATTTATTCTTAAGGTGAAAGCATTACAGAGAAAATATTTAAACAATAAAATAATCTCCACACATGCTAATAAGTTTACCAGAGATCACTCCAACACTGAGAGTGGCTCTTGTAGAAGTCAGTCCTTCAAACCCCACTGGGGTGAGGGGTTCTGCAGAACAAGCACATCTGTGTATCTGAGTGTCAATCCTTTGTACGGTTTGGGCCTCTGATCTTGTCCTCGTGTAACAGGTGATCAGCAGACAAATGTCCCCTTCTGAAGGTGAAGCTTTGAAAGGCATACGCTTCATGCATAACCGGCACTCATAATACTTAGCAGGGTTTGCATTAGTCATTTCTTACTCTGCTACATACCTTCTATACAATCCCACAATAATGTATAAATATTTGATTTTTTTTAAAGCAATGAACTCTTAACATACTTAAACATAATTCAGTAAGGATTTTTCAGGATACTACAGGGAATTGTCTTATCTCTTACAAATACAATTAAATTAAAAAAATATTGTTTTACAAGTATGAATTTTGATTTATATTTAAAATGTTCTAACTTGTCATTACCAAGAGTTTGTTCATATTTATACATACTTGAGGAAAGGGTTCATACATTTTTAATAGATGTTATAGACATGAAAAATGTGTCATGTGTCTGAAAGCGCAGCAGTAGGTGTTATAGATGGTTCTAAAACATAAACAACCAGTATTTCTTGGATGTTATATAACAATTGCTTAACCAATCATTAAAACATCTACTAAATTATGACCAAGTATTTCATATGGAGAATTGGATGGGGGAAGAAAAACTTACAAATTATACTCTTATAAAATAATAAACTTTTCCATACTTAATAAACAATTTAAAATGTATGTATTCCTATATGTAGATTTTAAAGGATGCTGATAACATACATTTGAAATTCATTACCCTTACTGCAAATACTGTGTATATGTTTGTTTAAACAAATTACAACATTTCAATACCAGTAGCGTTTGCATGTAGATCAAATATTCCTCCTTTCGCTTATACTGATCCAGTCTCAGTAAAGTTGTACCGGACTACTTTTAAAAATAATTTAGCCCAGGTATTACATCATAGTTACAAACTTTCATTTTATATAGTGCTTTGGCCCAATTCTTCCTTCTGATATGTAGGTGCTGCGCCCACTGACTTTAGTTGGAGTGGTACCACATAATGATGGCATGTCTGGGCCCCTTAATATTCTTGCTACAAATGACAAAAGGTATGTCTGTCTGAGCGGTATGGTAACGAGGTGTTCTAACTCAGCCAAAATAAATGTAACCTCCAGTCCTTGATGGTGTGGGGAAAAAAAACAAATTAGCAAACATATGATTTCTTTCAGTGTGTCAGTAATTACATTGCATGCTTAGCCATTTAATCACTCATTTCCCAGTCAGGAGAGTCAGGGTGCTATAGATTTTTCGTGTTTAGACTTGTTTATCATTTGGTAAGAACATACCTGGCTGTAGTGAAAGTGTGTTCTGAATAATTGCTAGAAAGAGGCCTGCTTAAATACTTAATAGTATTTGTAATTGAGGTGCCACATTTGTGTTGTTTACAAAACCAAAGAGTGCGAGGCTCTCCAATAAGACTAAACAAGTGCTAGTGCCAATTTAAGAGGAGCTAAATAGGTATACATCACAGGCAATATTAGTCTTAAAAAGTGGTTCCTTAAAAAATTACTTGGTAAAAACGACATTGTGAGATTCCATATTCATTGTGTCTTGCTGATTTCCTGAACATACCTGTTCAGTGAGCATGTGAAAAGATGAACTGCCAATGAGGAAATTTCACCCTAGGCTCTCATAGTTCAGTGCTTCTTTGTGAATCATACATTATCACCTGTAATAGAGGTTCTTCTGGCCAATTTATGAACTCAGGTACAACCCTACCTCTCTATTGTTTGCATATTGTATCCTCAGTAACACCAATGTAAACCCACTTTACAGCTCATGAGAGAGTGATGCTGTATCACTATTTCTAACTTGTGTATCTGTAACCACTAGGATAAGAGTAAGAGAGGAAAAACAGTGACCATCACTAACCACAGCTCTGCTCTTTCATTATGGTAATGGAAGACCTGAATATTGTGGCGCTTTTGTCAACTCCATAGAGTTGAATCAATCTGTATATTCAATAGCAAACAGCATTTTTATTATACCACTTATAGTTATAAGATAATACCTTTTTAATTACTGGTAAAGTGAGAATCCAGTGAAGAAACTAACTTTCCATAATCACATGTCCAGTTGTTAGATGTAGTGCTACAGTTGGCAGAAACATAATTGCCCTAGTTAGTGTTCTCTACCTCAGTTTCCTCATAATGATCTCTATGGTAAAAGCGTTCACATATTTCAAGTTGCACTTCAGAGAAGGAGGAAGAAAATGGAGACAGTGATGATAATTATAAAAATGGATCAAGACTAATTTAAAAAAGGGCTCCATTTGCTAATGAGATGCATATCATTAGTAATAGCTTTCCATTGACTTCCTGGGTAAAAATGTTTCTTCTGACTAAATCCACATTCTTTCATCTAGCTATTCAAAAGACCTCTCCCCAAAGTAAAAATGACACTTGACATTGCATCCCAAAGGCAAAAATGTAGATGAATAAAAACAGATGGATACTCAGTTTGAATGAATTCAGTAAATGAATAAATTAATATGCAATAAAAAATACACACTTAAAGAAAAGAATTTGAAGTTTAAACTTGTTGGGCCTGTACACGTTCATTTTACTCATGCCCATAGTCCAACTGAAGTCAGTTGCACTATATGTATGAGTAAAGTCACTAGGATTTCACACCAAAACTAACTAAATCCATTTTCAAAAGTGACTTAGATTATATCTATAATGTGCACATACTTGGTTAGTTGACCGTGACATGCTGATGTTTGCCCCCTGTACCGTGCCAAGTGTCTATATATGCTGTGCTGAACATAGATATATCCCTATGTACACACATATACCCATGTGCACATTTTCACCATTACATGACATTAGCACTACCATTTCAGGGGTGGCATCCCAGGGTTCTGTGAGCACAGGGAGTCACTTTGCTGTGTGGCGTTGGTACCGACCCCTTCTTCCCCAGTTTCACATGTTTGCTGATGGCAGTTTCTGATCATGTCACCCAAACTGGGTGGAAGACGTATGGGAAGATGATATGATTCTACTTCAACTCCTTACCATGGGACAAATGGTAGACAATCATATGCAGCGGAGTAGACAATCAGGAAAATGCTGGATGGAATTTGGGCAGAACTTTCTGACACATAGAAGACAGCTGACCTTGAGGGTGAGTGGCAATTCATTCAGCTCCCAAGGTAAAGATATGGTGAATACTGGTATTTCCATGGTGTGCCAATGGGTGGCCCATTGATTCTGGTGCAGGAGAACCAACATGCTGTGGTGGAATCATATCATTTTTGGAAACCTGGAATGACCAGTGATGGCTTCAGAACTTTTGAATGAGAAAAGAGGCCTTTATGGAGTTTTGTGAAGGGTTTGTACCAAACCTCCAGTGCCAGAACACTTGATTCAGCAAAGCCATACCAGAGCAGATGTGGGTGGCTATTGCCTTGTAGAAGTTGGCAACACCAGACAGCTATAAGTTCACTGCTAACCACTTCAGGGTTGAAACCTCAACTGTCACGTTCATGGTTCTGCAGGTTTACAAGGCAATTGACACTGTAATCTACCCAGGGGTGGTTGCCATAAGAATAATTCCAGAAACAAGAGTTGGATTTCAGAGTGTGGGGTTTCCAAACTGTGGAGGGGCCACAAATTGCACCCGTATCCAATATTTTGCCTATCAAAAGGGATGAGTAAGTATGTGAATCAAAAAGATTACAATTCCTTCATTCTGCAAGGCTTAGTGGACCATTGAGGCAGGTTCATGAATACCAACACTCAAAAAGTATGTGATGCCAGTGTGCTGCGGAGATGGGGATTATACTTGAAGAGGAAAGAAGGAAGTTAATTTCCCAGAAACTATGGTTCTCCACAATGTGTCTGTGCCAACTATTATTTTGGGGGACCCCACATATTCACTTCTAACTTAGCTCAGGAAACTGTACCATGACATTGGAGTCTGGGAAAAGTGAATTCAGTTACAAACTCAGTAGTTGCAGAATGGTAATGGAGGTGCACATTTTGTATGCTGAAACTTCATTGATGCTGCCTACACACTTATCTAGATGCCAATCTGGCCAACGCCATTTGTGTAATTCTCACCTGCTACGTACTCCATAATGTTTGTGAGAATAAAAGGGAGTGTTTGCAAGTGGGCTCAAGACAAGTTTGGTTTACAAACTCTCTACAGAAAGCTGGAACTCACCCCCTTGCACACTGGTCCTGGTTCCCAGCAGGCAAGAGATATCAGAGATGCCATATGTGTACACATGTTGGCACAGGAAGGAGGCAGAGAGTGACATCTGCCTGTGCAGAGGGATGCCTCCACATCCTCTGAAAAGCTACTGGAAAAGAACTGAGTGAACATTTTGGAGCTACATAGCTTTGAGAGGGTTTTGTTCCCCTGTAGCCAAAGGTCACTGGCCATTCATTCTAGTGACAATTTACATGTTACACACAAGTATAACAGGGCACCTTATCACCTTAGCGTTGGGGCTGTACTGTTGAGGATGTCAGTGAAGTTGTAATGTGGTTATTGTGCAATGCTTTTGTCTTCACTATTCACACTTGTTTACAAACCTTTGTTATCAGGAGCACTCAATCTCTCAACAACTTTTTCAGCATTAGCTTGGGATGTTGATGAACCCATTCTTTAATCATTTTTTATCAGCAGTGCTAACTGCACTTAGCGGCTTTTATGGAGTACTAATCACTACTATGGTTGCAACTGGTCAATGTTTGGAGTGGGGAAAGAAGAGCCAGTTAGGCCGCATCTACACTACAAAATTATATTGACCTAATTTACATCAGCGTACTTCCACCAGAGTTATTAAATCTCTTTTGTGTGTGTGCGTGCGTGCGCGCGCGCACTTGGCTCCTTGTGTCAGCGATGTGCATCTTCACCAGGAGCGTTTGTATTGATTATATTGTCAGCGTGGTCATTGTGGGACGGCTCCTGAAAGCCAGTAAGTCAACATAAGCAACACAGTGTCCGTACTGACAGTGCGTTGACCTAATTACATCAACCATGACACTGCACCACTCAGGGAGGTGGTGTTACTAAATTGGCATAGAGAGGCACTTACCTTGGCAGGAGTCAAATTTAAGTGAAGATACTTCCACAGGTAGGTTGATGCAAGGCAGCTTATGTCAACCTAACTGTCTAGTGTAGACCAGGCTTTAATCATTGTCTAGTGACAGCTGCTTTGCCTGTATTGTTACTTGAAATGTGTTTTGATTTTCTGCCTGTGAACCAAGTCCTAAAGACATTTATCCACCCATTTTCTGTGTTGTGAGTTAAGATACATTTAGAACTGCTAGCAGTGTTTTCTGTAAACATGTAATAGTAACTGACCTTTCCCCATCCCTCTTGTGTAATCCTGGAACTTCAGATATTTCTTAACCTGGTTGAGAGGGTTGTGAGTATGAGAAACACAGAAAAGTGTTTGCAGTATGAGGGCACCAGACAATTATACACCATTCCATTTTGTGCGCTGCGAATGGTGGGGTCCAATTATTAACCTGAACACATCTTATCTTCATCATGCTTAGGGAGGATGGTCTGCACACAAGTTAAGGACATTATAACATTTATTAAAAAGTACTACATGGAAAGTATATTTGAAATATTTTTTAAAAGAAATATAAACCAACAAAACATAACAGGACTGAATCCATGGAACACAGGCCAAATGTTAATGTCTCTGCACCCAACTTTTTGCCCTCCCCCCGACAAAGGGGGAATGACAGGGCAAAATTGTTCTTGGAGACAAATGGGGATGCCTCCTGTATAGGGTTTAGGGGTCAGGCACTTGTAGGGCTTCAGGGACTCCCACAGGCTCATTATTTCCCTCCTGCAGCCTCTGGAGGTCCCTCTGTGAGGGGTTTTCATGTGCCAATGGAGAGTGTGGTCCCAGGAGTTTTACAGGCGTCTGCTGGTCACTTGGGGGTTAGGTCCTCCATCTCAGCAGCAATCTGGGCCACATCCACAGTAGGAGGAGATGGTGATTCACAGAGAGGTACAGTGGCCATGTCAGCAAGTGGACCCTGAACTCATTCAGCCACCAGTTCTATCAGCCTCTGCATGAGGACTCGCTCCCTCCTATTAGGGCATGCCTCCTACTCCATGATCCCCTACATCAGTGACTCTTCCTGCTAAATGGCCCGATCCTCCTGTGCCCTAAAGAACTCAAACCACTCCTGGTTTCTCCTGTTCATGCTGGTAAGCAGGTCCTCCAGAGTCCTTCTCCATTTGCCTCTGCTGTCTCTGGATTGCCATTCTCACCCCCGGGGTGGAATGGGTTCTTTCATGGCAGTTGAAGGTCCTGTCAATTCAAGGATGAGGATAGCATCATATTTTTTTCCCCTTTGAAAGAAGCTGAGAAATCCGCCCCCCCCCACACATATAACATAACTTAGGCCACGTTTACACTTACCTGCTGGGTCGACGCGGCGAGTTCGACTGCTCGTAGTTCGAACTATCGCGTCTGATCTAGACGTGATAGTTCGAACCCCGGAAGCGCTAGTTCGAACTCCGGTACTCCACCGCGGCAGGAGGAGTTGCCGGAGTCGACCTTGGAGCCGCGGAGTTCGCTTCCGCGGCGTCTGGACGGGTAAGTAAGTCGAACTAGGGTAGTTCGAATTCAGCTACGTTATTCACGTAGCTGAATTCGCGTACCCTAGTTCGACCCCCGACCTTAGTGTAGACCAGGGCTCAGATATAGAAGGCCACAATTTTGATACTTTTCAGCATTCTAGCAATACAACTATTAGACTATTCTTAGTTTTCAGACAACTTTTACAGCCCATGAATCAAAGTCAGAGGCTACTAATAGTAAGAAAAATGTACTAATGTTTGTTTTTTTAAATAAAATATTTATAGTGTCTCAAGAAGGATGCTGGAGAGGGGGATGGTTCAGTTCCCTCCAGGTGCTATGTTATGAGTTTGCAATTCCTTCTCTAAAGGTTGACCAACATTTGGACAACACAGTGGTTTTCAAGGTACCAGAATTGAAAAGTGCATGTGGACAATACGGGTATTATGGCACAACCACACACATAGGTGTACAGTCACTAGTGTGGATGTAGCCATAGGGCCAGATTTTTAAAGCTATTTTGGTGATTGATTTTTAAAGGGGAGTTAGACACTCACATTTTCTTTGCAAATCTGGCCCATAGGCATTTGAAAATATCACATATTTTCTATATGGTCTGTAAGATTTTTTTCAAGTATCTTAAGTGTAAACAAAAATATATGGAAAAAATCATTATTATAGTAATAGAATAACTGAGCAAGAAACACAAATTCATAAAGCTAATACTTGTGCCTACTTCATAATTTAATTTATGCAGAGTATTTTGTAGACCTGCTACTGCAGCATATGAAAAAATTGTATTACATTATTTTAGTGCATATTGATAAAAAATGGCAGCAGTCATTTTCACTAGCTGCAGTTTACAAATAGTTATGAATGCATTTCACGAGTCCAATTTCAAAGTGAGAAAGGCATGGAAAATTGTGGTAAGGTCTAGATTTAAAAAAAGCTTTCTGCTCAGTATAGTGGATAGGGGGGGTTTGAGAGTGGACTTTGCTGGAGCCAGCCAAATATAGTTAGGAGAGCCTCAGGGCTACATTGACACTGTCTGGCAATCCTGCTTAAGTGAATGTGTGCCATCTAGGTATTTCTTTCCACCCCCAAAACATCCCCAGCCCTACCCACTTCACTGGGACTAGGTGGGGAGGGGACAAGGTTGGCATAGGAGCTGTAGGCCAGCTGAGGGTTTCCCCACATTGAAGAAATCATCAGAATGGATCCAATTGTTTTCTGTTTCAATGATCTATCTCTACAACCTAATCCAAATTGTCTAAATATTGATCTACATCAAGCCTCACTCTCCTTTCAGATTTATAAACAAACCACAGTAAGAAACTGTCACTCATATGTACTGAAGGAAAATTCTGGAATGAAATAAGAAAGTTGGCAACTCCTAGGGGTTTCACTCTTGCTGTCTTATCTCTGTTATCCCATTGTCACAAGCAGTTTCTTCTAGTTCATCAGTCAAACCGGTGTTAGAAGGACACGCTACCCTTTGTGATGTTGCCATGTCCAATATCTAAGATACAGTTAATTTGTCAGAACAACAGCTGAAAAATAATATAGTGTTAGTCTAGGCTATAGAACTGAAAAACACAATCCTATGTCTGAACATCCTGGTGCCACTATCCACCCCATCTTTCCATGAACTGGATTGTTAAGTATTTAGCTCTCATGAATCCAACAAGAACTTAAAAAACTTATACCATGCAATGTCACTTATTTCTATCTATTTTGTACCCCATGCAATGTTGACAATATCTGAGCCATATCATTTGCACTGACAAACCCCTACAAGGATCAACTGTGGAGATAATGCCAGTGGACATAGAGCGAGAGGATTGTCTCACATTTATTACTTGTGTTATGGGAGCACCTAGGAGCCCCATGTACCAGCATCCCATTGTGCTAGGTGCTGTAAAAAAATATTCTTGCTTACAGTCTAAGATGTCACATTCTTGTCTTATCAACGAGTGTTAGCCATGCTTGTTTAGCTTTTGATAGCAATGGATGTGTCCAATTATAAAGAGAAGCTTCCTCCAGAAGTAAACAGCATATGAGGAAGGGGATGACATGGTTGATAATATATATAAAACACATTACAGATCTAACAGGTGACAAACTGACACAATTAATTCCCATGTTCACACTGAGCTAAAATCTTATATTTCGTAAAATCACTGATTTTAGGGCACTGAAGACAGAACAAAAAATCTGAAAAAAATTCCATTTAAAGACTATCAGATGTTTTTGTTAGATTTCAACAAATTTCAAAAGTTAACAAAATGTATATTGACTAATTTGCTGTTGTTTGTGTCTCAATAAAAATGAGGCCTGTGCCTTTTATTTGTGCTATATATTAGGTAATAAAGCAAGATTTCATTTCTATAAAAGGAATCTTAAATAATAAAACTTAACATGCAAAAAAGTGTTTAAAATCAGTTACATGTATAAAATGTATTTTATTCTTTACACTGGATTTAAAAACTAGTGAATCAATTTCAGCAATATTTTAGAATTTAATGCTTAGGACTTCCATGTTGAGTTTGTCTAGACTGACTATTAATAGATGAGATATAAATCCCTGAAAAGATGGGTTTATAATGGAAAAGTGCACAGCCCGGGGACTATGATATAGCAATGCATTACCATTACAGTTTATCAATAGCATATTTTTTGTTTGAAAACTCCCAATATCAGCCATATAATTATCAGAAGATTGCTATTTTCTTCATTGTCAGGTGATATTAGTACAGAGTGGCAGATAGAAAAGTTAAATGTCGTCATTCTTTTTTTCTTCTTATTATCCTCATTTGAATCCTCGCAAAAGAGCAAAAATATAATAGCAATATGGTGCTTCCGATTGTAGATTCTAGAGTTAATGTTATTCTGTTGAACTTTCATCCTTACATGACATATATCATCATGTTTCTTTCCAGAATTTAGGTAGATTAAACAATATAGCACCCATCTTCCCCAGATGATGTGTCCTAAGTGCCATAGGATACACATCAACACCTGCACAGTAGAAGCAACTGAACCTCGTCTTTCATAGGTCTCAAAGATAAAAAATGTAGCTCTCTTTCAGGCCATACATCAGATTTTTCTGCAGTGCTTTAGGGTATAGAAAGAAAGGATTCAACCCCTAGGTGTGCATAGAGTTTTCCTGGCTGGGCTTTTTCTGTAATGTTGGGACACAGATTGTTCATATTTTTTCCCCAGTAGAAGTGAACAGAAAGAGTTTCCTCAAAAGATAGATAGAAAGGCATGATCAGGCTAGCTGTGCCTTTTAAGGTGCACTAGAAAATTAGCCAATTTTGGGAAATGTTAGATTTGATTAAAACTACCATTCATGCCTCAGAGGGGTTTCTTAGAAAAATCTAAATGGATTAGTTAGGGGGGAGGGATAGCTCAGTGGTCTGAGCATTAATCTGCTAACTATAGGGTTGTGAGCTTAAACCTTGAGGGGGCCATTTAGGGGATTTAGTTGGGGATTGGTCCTGCTTCAAGATGGGATTGGACTAAATGACCTCCTTAAGGTCCCTTCCAACCCTGATATTCCATGATTCTAGTTCACTCAACTACCGTCACTGGACTGGAGCAAAACAAACTATTTTCATTTTAGCAGAGAATTCATATTTTCTTTATTTTTAAAAAAAAAAACACTGATCATTTATATCCATTATAGTGTATGTACCAGTAGAAAGTTGTTTCCAGTATTTCACTGATGCAGATTTAAATATTTAGGGTTCTATTCCGGTTGTTTTTAAAGCCAGGAGATTGTTTCTAGAGGCATTGTGTCTGCAGATGATACTAAATGCTTCTCTGGCCCCTGGGAACTGCTTTTTAACTGGAGGAGTTTGCTTCATTCACCACCAGGCCTAGATAGAAAACCACTGAGGGAGGAGAGGTAGAGTTACAACTCTGCTCTGCCTATGCCCCTCCCTCTGTGCCATGTCTAGCACCACCAGCAATGCTAACAATCCTCCTTGCACTCATGGGATGCAGGTACCAGGATTCTTGCTAAAGAATTCTTGGTTGCTGAAAACCTTTGTAATTGTTCTCCAGAGCCACAAAATTTACTTTCCAAAACACAGGATCCGCTGAAAGAAGCACCAGGATTAGGCACCTCAGTTGGATGCAGTGTTCAGGGCAAATCAGAGGTGGGGCCAGGAGGGCCATTTGGCCTGGGCCTCAAGCTCAAAGGCGCCCTCAAATTTAGACACTTGTTAATTTTTTGGCATTTGGTAAATTTTGCAACTTGTTTTTATGTGCATCCCATTTTCACAGAAAATGGCTAGAAAAGCATTTGTTAAATTAAAAAAATATTCAAATTATGTCTCACTCTTTTTGTGTGCCTTATTTTGTTTTCATGTGTCGTCATCTTTTATTTTTTTATGGCTAGGAGGCCTCAAAAGCTGGAAGTGGCCCAGGCCTCTCTGGACCTCTGAGAGGGCCTGGCAGTATTGGAGCAGGACCAAATATATTTTAAAGTGCCATCATTTTAATTAAGCTCTGCTTATGCTACAGAAGTTTATAGATTATTTTTTTTAAAGAGCTTACTCTCCAGCTGTTTTTTCCTCTCACAACTTGATATTAAATCTTTTCTTCTTTAATCTGCTTTTAACATTTAAAGTAGGCTTCATAATTTACTCCAGTTTCCAAATCTGGATTTGATATTGCTGACATTAAAATGTAAGATTTAATTGCTAATCTGAAAAGAAGAAGAAGAAGAAAGAAAGAAAAACACAACACTATAAAATAAAATCACTCGAGGGATATTATTTGCTGAAGTTAATTTGCATTATTGTTAACGTCTCAGCACACATATAATAAAAGTCTAATTTTACCAATCTACAGCAGATAGGTACAATTAGACTTTCCTTACTGTTATTACTGGCTTCTTGAGTGGACAAAGCCAACAGCCCACTCTTCAAATGATACATCTGTTTCTTTTTTAAAAGCTTAATAAAAGGGTTTCCTCTTGTCTCCTCTACACTCTAGCAAGGCATGACTCTGAAACAGGAAATCTGGCACTCAAGCCAAATGTTTGCAGTTTCTGAATTTTTTCCAGTTTACAAGAATTTCTCATGGCTACAGCAAATATGATGAAAACACCAATCCCAAATTCCTTATTCGGGCAAAATTCCCATCCAAGTCAGTTCCCATCAAACGCTGAGCTAGATTCTGCCCTCTTGTGGTAGAAACCCATGCAAGGTGCTTTAGGAGGAGTTCCCATTGTTTTCTCCAAATTCTTCACTTGCAAGGGGAGGCATGCAGTTTCCCTATTGTAGGATGCACAGTTGTTTAACCACCAAAAATGCAGATGACCCCGGGATCTGCATTAGGCTTGTATGATTCTCCCAGAAGCCTGGGGCTTCTGCACTGAGTCCAGGAACTTCTGTCTCTCTGCTCTCCTCCAACATCATAGTTCAATAGAACTGTGCAGCCAGGGCTTCTTCCATGGCCAGGTGCCCCAAGGAGCCATTGAAGAGAGGCTAAAGAAAAGGTGATACAGCCTAGGTCCACATTACCTTTTAAGTAGAGTTCCTGCTGGATTCTAGAGGGTTGTTGCATATTTCCCACCCCATCCTGCCCTTCCCACCATACAGAGCCCAGGCTCACTAGTGGGGGGGCTAGTGCCACAGTAGAGGGTGCTTCTGCCCAGGAGGGGTCAGATCCACACACAAAAGCTCCCCTTTGTGTATTCATCTAGAAGGAAGTTTCTTTAGGTTAGGAGTCCTCTATATATCTTGGCTAATTAGGGATGGTGAAGAAATCCTGGAATGGAAAAGTTGAGAACCACTGGCCTGCATCGTTAGAAATAAGATGTAATTCTGTAATTACCAATAGTTAATTATGTTGTGAATAGGAGTTTTTAAAGAGCAAACCAAATATGATTTGAGAAATGCTCAAAAAGGGAGGAGAAGGAAAGTTAGCCTGAATTAGTGAAAGATTCCGAGTGATTGCCAAAAGAAGTTTGAAATAAGTTAAGTTTCACAGAGTCTTACAGGAACGATAGTATGTTATTTAAAAAAGGAGATATATAGATGTCATGCACTCCATTACATTTTCACAATAAGAGAATGTATGTGATTTAAAATATTGCAAGAGAAGTAGAATAACTCTGTAGATGTGTGCTTAGGAACTCCCTTGGCTTCACAAGTAGGATTTTGCTGTAATAAGTGATAATGCAAAATGCATTAGACTTTAGCAGCAGTCGTCCTAGACCACTTGCACAAAGCAAGTAATAGGATTTTCAAATTCTTTCATGTCCAAAAACAATGTTTAAAGTCCGAGATTTACTTGGTGGCTTATTAAATGTTTGTAAAAATACTCTCTAAACCTTACTAGTGCTATATCCCCAAGTGTCAGATATTTTCTCATACAGTAATCTTCATTAATTCACTTTAAACTGCATTAAGGATTACAGTATGACTCCAATAAATATATGTTTGGAGATTTTTTAAACTTTGTCACTTTATGCAAATGATATAACTCCTCGGTAAAATGACCAGATCCAAGATGGTTGCACATATCCTATACTTTTACTTGCCCATCATGAGATAAAACAGGAGTATTTCAGAAAGCCAAATATATAGACTTTTTGAATGCCAGCAATTCTAATGAGAAGCTTTTTCAGTTAAAATATTATATGCTGCTGCTTTAAATTTCAAGCTGTCAACTTATTTTGCTTCCTCTCTTTAGCTGCTCTAGCTACCTATTTTTCTCCCTTTGCCACTGGAAATTCCAAATTTATTTCAATGTGAGGTCTGCTAGCCGTAGCACTGCAGGGCTGAGAACTTTATAAAAGCCTCCTAGGTTATCTGACCTGCACAGGTCTACCTTTCTGTCCTGCAAAATGCTAGGTAAAGAAATTAGACAGAGGAGCTGTACAACAAAAAGTCCTGTCTATGGAAGACTAGGTAGCAATATGTTACTAGTACCATAAAGATGGCCATTGAGATGATTAAACTGATCAAAATACATTTTAAAAGTGCTGCCGGCTGATCTAATCTGAGCAGTATGTGCCATTTTAAAAATGTCCATAGTAATAATTGCTTATATTAATTTATTGTTAATCATAAATGTTTTAAGTGGCTATACTTAATCTCACTCTGGAGCTTTTTTTTTTAGAATAACACTGCCATCTATTGGTATGTTTTATACTTTTTTTTTTCCAGTCAGTGCAGTATTAAATAGCATTTATTTTTCTGCTGTAAAGTGTGGATAGCACAGCAGTAACCAAATGAAAGGCATAGTTTGATTAAGGAAATAAAGGGTGTGATCCTGAGATATGCTGCAAGCCAATCATTTCTTCTGAAGTGAATGGGACTGATAGGTACTCAGCTAGGGTGACCAGACAGCAAGTATGAAAAATCGGGACAGACTGTGGCGGGTAATAGGCACCTATGTAAGAAAAATCCACAAATATCAAGGCTGTCCCTATAAAATCAGGACATCTGGTCACCCTACTCAGCATCATCCCCTGCAAAACATGTGCAAGTGGAGGAGGAAGGACTTGGTAAGGGTCTCTAGAATCATTTTGTATGTACATGGAGGGAGTGTTTGTCCCATAGGAAACTGAGCAGCAGTGATCCCAGATCTAGTGGCTCCCCTGGGGGCTATGATTTGTTTCATCACATTGATTCCAGGTTACCCTGCCTCACTATTCTGGTTCCAGTGTAGCTGCCCTGGATGCTGAGGAAAAGATCCTCCAGGAATCACAGGCGAGTCATATCATGACAGAGAATAATGGAATGAAAACACATGCAAATTTGCTGAAATATAAGTAAGTCTATATAAGAAGATTCCAGGAATCTTCACTGTATGTTTCTCTGAAGCCTAAAATGTCTGTAGAGTCAATGTAAAGCAAAGGAAGCAATTACAACCATGGCTGAGATCTGATTTTATTTAAAATATCACCAGTTTAAAACATCACTGTGTTTTAGTCTTTTGCTGTCCATTTTTTTAAGTTCTCAACTGTTTTCACTTTATAAATTAGACCTATGCAACATCAATATATGTATCTATGTCATATGAAGAGTTTTAGACCATTGTAATAGCAGATGTAACTCAACCAATCACCATCCTTACACCACAACTCCTTTGCATACAACCATTCCATTGCCTGTATAAGTGAGGCTGCACAGATGGTGGCTTATTAGGCAACTTGACTTTGCTTGGGAGATCACAGAGAGCTGGGCAGTATGGAAATACCCTAGTGGGATGGAAGAGAGATGCAGGTCTTCACCAAGAGAGGTGATGGCTAAGCCTAGAGTGGATGCCTTGGCTGGACCACAAGTAGAAATGTAGGTGAAGTTTTCTTAAACTGTGACACTGAGTAATCGGGGGAATGAATGTGATTGAACTAAAAGTCCATTTAAAATCTGAACTAAAGTTTATGACCTGTTCTTGCGATATTCAACTAGCTCTACTAATTGCATCCTCCTCCATACAACCATGTTTATGATTTTACATTACAATAAAAATGTTCTTTTCTCTTCATGCCTGGCCTCAGAGGGAAAGAAGACTGAAAAAAGTACTGCTATTGTTTGCAATAATGTTTTAGGGTACATCTTCCCTTCTGGAGATATACCCATGCTAGCTCTAATACAAATAGAAATGTAGCTGTGGCAATGTGAGCAGGCTAGCCTGTGTTGCCACTTGACACTGCCTGTGCAATAACAGCTACATCTCTGTTTTTGTTGTGCTCGCTCAATGAAGACTAGTATGAGCATATCTATCTGAGCTGAGAATCGCATCCCCAGCTTCAGGTGAAGATGTAGCCTTAAAGGTCAATGTAGTGTGGTGGTGTTACTACTTTCAAAACTTACAGTTTACACATTGTACTCACTCTCTTTTAATTCCTGTCTCACTCAGATATTATTTCTTCTTGGCTAGTTTCTTAAATAATGGTCAGAAAATCAGAATGAGATTACAAAATATTCAAAGTATTGCATGATTGTATTTCAACTGCACAGTTATACCTTTATTAGGTCTTTTCCTCTATACAATGCAGTAGTGCTGAACTTCTTATTTAACTGTTATGAAGTCTTTTCTGCTACACTCAGAAATACTATTAATAGTTGTTTCCATTATTCCCAGTTCCTTCATTCATTCAGTTCAAGGCTTAACTCCATCATTGAAGCAAATCTTTGTAGTAAAATCCTTAGTTTCATTTCTACCATCTTACAAGACTTACAATATGAACAGAAATCATATTTTTAATGAATTATCTTTATTCAGGTATACTTCATAAATCTATCACCTCATCACCATGTGGAAGTGTAGCAGCACTTTAAAATATTTTTTATGTACCTGCCTTTGCTCTGAAAGATCTGCCCTGTCATTCTAAGGAACTAATTAATCCAGTTTTTGAGCTTATATTTATATAATTTACGTTTCCATATTTTCCAATATTTAGTTTACATTTCCATTTGGATGCTCCAAGTTAATAGACTTTAGAATTGTGATCAGTGAAAGATCAAAGATTCCTTTAATTTTTTCTGTAATTCCTGATAGTTTCCTTGCTACAAAGAAGAGCACTGAAACTCTCAGGGGGGAATTTGGTTTTGATGCTGCGGTAAGCAGGAAATTATTTCCATTACAGGTCCTTGGAAAGAGGAGTGCAAAGGCAATGTCTATCTGTTTAAATGCCTTAGTCTTTTGTAAATGCAATCTTAGTGTACAAAAATCAGGAGTCAGGTACCCCAAAATCAAGAACTTGGCTTTAAAATTATTCCTTTTAAAATGTATTTTCATATTTATGAGTTCTTATTTGCTTTCTGATTCTTGAGCCTTTAGCTTTCATTGTTGACAAGCTTCTCTCAACAACCATGAAGACTTAAAATTTACTTAAATTAAAACTGAGATTCTCATATAATCAGTTGACTCCAGGAGATGGCTTTTTAAGTAAAACAACAAATAAGGTGAGACTTGTGCTTCAATGCACAGGACATTCCTGCACCTCCTGAGGTATCCAGAGGCTTGAAAATCTATGATTTTTGCCTATTCCATGCAGCTGGCAAACCCACCCCCTGACAGGATTAGCCCATGGAAATTATACAAATTAAAACTCCTAGGCTGCAGGGCATGACTGTCTTCTGCTCTATAATTGTTCTGCAATTAGGAGAGATGCTCTGTCGGAGATTGTGTATTACTATACTATATTACTGTACTATTTTTAAGGGGAAATACACACCATGCAGTAGGTTTGTTACCTGCCAAGAAATAATTGCAGTAATCCTCCAAGTGCCAATATAACTGTTTTGTGTGATACTACTCTCATGTAACTTACTTGCTGTTGTGTAGTATGCAACAGCTGAATCTTAATATGGAAGCTCATGCATAGCTGTTTGTTTTCATTCCTTTCTCATTTATATCATCATTAATGTTGATTTATTCCATTTTTCATTTGTTTGAGTTGTTTCTACAAAACTCAACACAAATTTTCACTTACTAGCCTCTTTTGCTGAATGAAGTTCATTGTTTAATTTCATGAGAAGATATCTGCTTCAGCAAGGTTAATGTATAAATCTCAGAAATAGTTTAACATTGTAAAGAACATTTTAATGTGTTGAGACTACAGTATGAAAAAAACAGATTTGCAATAAGGTTATATAATTTTATACACTAAGAGTGTGTGTTTGTTCAATCCTTCTACTATAAGCAGTTTAAAATAAATGGATCTGTGAGCATGGCTGGCTATTATAATTCAACCTGACTTGCAGTAGGAATTTCAGTTTGCCAGTTGACAATTGATTTCTGTCACGTGTCCAAAGTTTCTGTTATGAAGGAAAAATCCTTTTTGCACATAACTTTTGCCCATAAGTGCTATAGGCCCTGATTCAACAAGTCTCTTAGCCATGTGCTATGTTGGGTTGAAGCTGGGTGTGGCAAATAACCCTCCCACCAGTCAAAAAGGAGTTAAAGAATATCTGTGGTCACAATCAGCCCCAACCCTGGGGCACCTGTGTGTCTTGTCAGGCCTGGGGGGCAGGCCCTTAAAAGAAAGAAATGTGGGCCAGGTGAGGGTTATTCTGAAAAGAGCTAGAGTTCCCAGACCAGCAAAGGCACTGGGCTTATTGATGAAGAACAGCTTGAGAGTAAGGCCAGTCCATCTTCTTTGAGGAAAGAAGATGGAGTGGTTTATTTCTTTTGTTATAATCCCCAAGATTAACTCACAGCCTTTAGACACACAAGAGGTTGGGAATTGAGACTTCCTGTAAAACTGCTTCTCCTCCTTTGTGTGGGTCCTGGAACTATTTTATATTCCCCTGGAAGGGGGTGGACTTGCTTAGAGGAACAGCCAGGGGGCTAAACTACAGCACCAGGCCACAGGACTGTGGTTGCCTAGGGAATGATGTATGAGGTAAGCGAGGGGCCTGCATTCACCTCAAAGGGGTGACCTTGAGACCTAATGTAAATAGGATTAAACTCTGCCTTAAAGTGAAGCATGTAAAGCACATGCTTAAGTATCTAATAGCTAATAATGCACTAACTTATTTTTTGAAGAGCGGGAAACAATTTGTGGAAAATATGGGTTTGTTTTTTTTTTAAATACTCAACTGAACTTTCTTGTTGCTCAGTCAGTATATGCTACGTACACAATCTTCTGCCCTCAGTGAATCCGTATTAACGGCACTGACTAGATGTGTTTGGTTCAGGCTGGAAACATAAGTAAAGAGGAGTTGTGACTGGGCTCCTAGTGGGGAGCCAGCTGTGGTCACTCAATTAGGGTGAACTGCAAAGAATGGGGCAGACAGTCTCCATAAAGTTGGTGGATATTCCAATACTTAGATTCACCAAACCAGCATAAAACAGCTTCTTTATTACCTTACTGGTTACTCAGAAGTCCAAACAACAGGTTCCTCAGGCCTCCATCCAGGTACCTATGTCAAATATGAAAATTTCTGTAAATCTTATTTCATCATATAAAAGAAAAGGTTCTACCAATCCCAAAGGATCAGATACATTACCTCCCAGGTTAATGGATGTTTCAGATCCTACCCAAATACATGCTACAGCCTATTCTTATTAACTAAACTAAAATTTATTAAAAAACAAAAGAGTATGGTTAAAAGATCAATATACAGACAGACAGACATGAGTTCAATTCATTGAGGTTCAGATTCATAGCAGAGATGGTGAGCTTTGTAATTGAAAATTCAGAATTCAGTTCATAGGTTATAGTCCAATGCCCAAATCTCATATTCAGGGCATACCAGCATAACTGGGACCTCAGTGTTGTGACTCAAACATTCTCTGATGAAGTCTAAGCAGATCTGAGATGACAGAGTCAGGAGCAAGGATCTCTTGTACAATTTCATGTTTTTTGACAAGTTGGAATTCCTCAGGGACCAAAAGGTAGATAGGATGACTTTGAAGGAGGTCCATCAACTGTACTTAGCTATACAAATTAACATAAGGCCATTTGCTTGTTCCTCCACCATTCACAGTACATTTCAAAGAGAGATGAATACTGAAATATCCCATGTTTACAATTCATTTACATGATAGGATGTTCTTTTGACCTCTGAATCATCAGAATACAGCATAGACAGGGACTGTTGATTACATTGTCTGTCCTACTCATACATATGTAACCACACAAACATTATCTCCCCACATGTCTTCTGTGGGTTAATTATTTTGCAGGATTTTTAACCCTTTCTAGACATCCGTCTCAGGGGTGTTTTAAAAAATGACCTTCTGTCTTAGGTAAAGTGATGTTACTTAAAAGGATCACAAATGCCAAGAGTGAGAAATACCAGTGAGAAAAGCAAAAAGCAGCTGCTATTTTGGATTAATTCTTGTAAATCTTCATAACCATTTCCAGGATATTATTACTTGTTAGCTTAGTGTTTTATTTTTATCTAGGATGTTTGCATTTTTCCTTGCAAAGATAAAACAGCAATAAAAACAGTTTGGAGATGTTTAATAGATAAGGTATTTTTTTAAAAAAACTTTTCCTTGTTGACAGGTTTGTGTTGAGTTGTATGACACTGGAAATACACATAAAATCTTTGGTAACCCTAATTACTCTTGTTATACATATATATGCCATCCTCTTTTGACTCTTGCTGAGTTTTTTGGCCTCAACAACATTCTGTGGCAACAAGTACCACAGTTTAATTATACATTTCATGAAAATGTTTCCTTTTCTTGGTTTTGAATATGACACCTTTTAAAATTTACTGAATGGTGCCTTATTTTTGTGTTATGAGACATGGAGAACAGAAACTCTTGATCTACCTTCTACAGGTCATCTATACACTCTTTTCTTGTCCCCTTTTATTCATTTGCTCCCTAAGACAGGGGTGCCCAACCTGCAGGCTGTGCACAGCCCAGAAGAGCATTTCGTAAGGCCCATGGTCTGTTTCAACACAATATACTAATGGCCAATTCATTAGTGTTTTATGATGTTAAAATTTTAGTTTACAGACGTGTGTAAATAGATAATACTGTACTGAGTTTATTTCTATCTAAATACCTACAAAACATGCTGCACTTAAAATATAAATCAATACAGGTGACTTTAAATCTCAGTAAAATGCTTAGAATCTGTGCTTAGGTTTATGTGGCCGTCCTGTGTAATAAGGTTGGGCACCACTATTCTAAGGTAAAGAATCCCAATAAACTAGAGGGTCAATAACACATTGCTTTTATAGGCTGAGATAATTCCCTCCACAAACTGTGTGTGTGTGTGTGTGTGTGTGTCCTCCATTCCCCCTGCCCCTCTGCCAAATGCCTGGGGCTCTGTGTCCCCTCCCCGATTCATTCTAGTGTAATCTATTCTATTCAGTGCAGGTTCTTACAGTGCTACAGTATCTGAGGATCTAGACTAGCAAAAAAATAAAAATAAAAATCCTGCAGCAAAGAGTCTTAGAGCCTGGGTCACTGACTCAGGCTGGCAGGGATCTCACAGTGTGAGGCTAAAAATAACTGTAGATGTTCCCACTTGGGCAATGGAGGTGAGTCTCCGAGCCCAGCCTGCACCCAAGCAGGAATGTCTACACTGCTATTTTTAGCCTCACAGTGTAAGCCTGAGTCAGTTGACCTGGACTTTGAGTCATGCTGCAGTGGTGGGTTTTTGGTGTTTTCCCCCCCATTAAGCAACATGATTAAAATCTGTCACATGTGGTTTGTTCGCTCATCCTTTCCCCAGGGGAGAAGAGAATACAGTGGAGCATCTTGTTTTTGCAGTGTATATTTTCTCCTTTAATATACATGTTTGTTAGAGAAGGCAAGATCAAAGAAATGAAACTCACAGTCGTACTTGGAGAAGAAGGTGGAGAAGTTTGAAGGTCCTCACTTTCTGGAGCTGGGGGTGTTTATCACACACACTCTGACTCCTGAGAAAGAGCTGTCTCCCCTTCATGTCCTCTTCCGCCATGCTTGGAGTTTTGTGTGCCCTAGGGTCTCCCGTTCTCCCAACCCATGTAAGAGGTTCTGTGCACCCCCAATTCCTTCCCTACCCTTCTTGTGCCTTATTTCTTCCTCACATGACGGGCTGTGTGTGTGTCCCCATGTCCACCTCCTCCATGCTAGGGTTTTTTTTGTGTTGTCCTGTGACAGGGTGTGGCCGTCCACTCCTGTCTTCCTGCACAAATGGCTCTGACACTTCCAGTTTGTAACCACCACTGTGTGCTTTATTTTTTGTTGTATCAGCCACCACCCGTTTACAGGCCTGTGCAGCAATTCTGTTCAGTGACATAGAAATATCATCCCCTTTTGTCAGACAGGAGAGAGGGAAGAGATCCCACCATGCAGAGATCTGACTTGGCCATGGCCCCGGCCCCGCCCCGGCTTCCTGTGCTCCTTTTCTTCTCTTGCTGTTAATGATCTAATTAGCTTATTAGCACTCACCAGTCCAAGCTGATCTAGTAATTAGCCACTCCTTCCCTCAATCAGGCCCACTTTGGGGGAACAAATTGGATTTACAGTGACCAGAGTGCTGGTCACATCTCCTTACCTCCTCCCTGCACACAAGTGCTTCCCCTCCACCCATGCCAAGAACTCTGTGAGCACACCCAGTCCCCCTTCCTCCCTTCACAATAGCTCCACCATTTTTATATATTT
This sequence comes from Mauremys mutica, assembly GCF_020497125.1. Taxonomy (NCBI): domain Eukaryota; kingdom Metazoa; phylum Chordata; order Testudines; family Geoemydidae; genus Mauremys; species Mauremys mutica. The sequence goes on along the minus strand of NC_059080.1, from coordinate 30,540,748 downwards.
TCTTTCTGTCTGGGAGAGAAGTCATTCATGGTTTTAACATGCTAAGCTTTTTTAGGATGATGAGCAAAGAGGAGTTGGTGGAAATTAACTGGCTCTTTATAGAGCAGTGATTTTTATTTTTAACCTGTGGTTTAAGGACCTCTGGGGTTCTGTAAACTATGCCTAAGATTTCCAAAGGGGACTGCACGGCCATTCAAAAATGTGTAGGAGTCCACAAATGAAAAGAAGGTTGAAACCCACTTTCATAGAGAAATACAATGCTGGTTCAAGCTGCTGGGTCTGCTAACAGGGTGCCAGGATCTTCATGTGCCCCCCATTTCCTGCTTCTCTGCTGACGTTCATCAACATTGTTAGGGTTCTTCTCTTTTATGCTTAGATCAGGGTGCTGGAGCTAGCTTGAAGTAGTTATAACAACCAAATACATGGTTTCCACTTTCAACACACCTAATATGAAAATTGTTCCAGCGCCCCTGGCTTAGAGTATTCCCTGAAAACTCAGCATTGATCAGATGCAGCATTCAAAAGTTAACACATTTGTCTTCAGGCAGGCTGCCTCGCAAGCGCCGCCTCATGGCTGGGGGGGCTCGGCAGTGCTCTGTCTCTGTGCTTAGGGCCCTTTAAGCACTCCACAAACACATTCTTCCTAAGTTCAGCAGAGGGTTATTAACATAAAAATTCTCAAGCCCCTGCTCCCAGTCTTCTCACTGTGGTTTCACAGACCTTCCCTGTCTAAAATTCAGGATTCCCTGCTGGAGTCTACTCATGCCCAGCAGGCTCTGTAGTCTCTCTGTCCCTGAGCATCTCCTTCTTTGAAGCTTCATGCTTTTCTTTTTACTCAGATGTATCTACATAGGGCTCGTCTTCACTATGGGAGATTGACGTTGCTGCAATCAATTGAGCAAGTCTAGCGAATACCCTCTAAATCAGTGGTACCCAACCTTTTTTGTCTGGCAGGTACCAGATGACTAGCCATGGAGGACCGTGGCGGCGGACGAGCATCCGCTGAAATTCTGCCAACAAGCGGCAACATCAATAGGCATCACCACTGAAATGCTGCCGACAAGTAGCGTCATACAGAGGCGTTGCTGCCAAAATACTGCTGAAAATTGGCGGCATTTCAGCGGCGACACCTCTGGATGATGCAGTTTGTCAGTGGTATTTCAGCAGATGCTCATCTGCCAGCCAGTACATGGTGCAGTTATACGGCCCGGCGGGCCCCATGGCATCCATGGGCACCGCGTTGGGGACCCCTGCTCTAAATAGACAGCAGAGCACTCTTCGGTAGACCCTGGTACTGCAGGTCTCCGAGAAGAGTAATGGAAGTCGACCGGAGAGCATCTCCCATCGATGCAGTGCAGTGAAGACACTGGGGTAAGTTGACCTAAAGCTATGTCAACTCCAGCTACATTATTCACATAGCTGGAATAGCATAACTTAAGCTGACTTACCCCCTTAATGAAGACAAGCCCTTAGTAACTGGCATCTCAGGCCCGCAACCTCTATCCATGAAGGGGCAGGCCACCCTGTTAGTGTTACATACAGATAGACAAACAAAGTAATGCCATCTAGTGGAACGTAGAGGCTTGTTTCTCTTGGACAATAATCCCAGTCTTTTCAATCTCTATATGAGAGTTTCTTGTGCCCCTAATCACCTTAAATACTATTCTCTGGGCCCCCTTTCATTCTGCAATATAGTTTTTGAGAGAGGGTTTGCAGTACTGCACAGAATATTCAAGATGAGACCAGATGATTGGTTTATATAATGGCATTATAATATTTTTCTCATTTTCCATCAAGTTCGTAAGCATTCTAACATCTTTTTTGCCTGCATCTGCATATTGAGAAGAGGTTTTCTTTCTGCTGTCTATAATGATGACACTATAATGATGACACTAGAAACTATTTTTTGCTACCACATTTGGAACTTCAATGAACAGTCCATTTCAACTTGCAGCATCAATCCATTTCTAGTATGAAATTAAGTAATTTTCTACTTATACAATAAGATTTATCAACACCGTTCTTTTGATTTTGATCCATGTCTTTTTCTTGGGTTGATATGGTGAATTTAGAACCCTGCAAGGTGTATGAGTACTTTAATTTTTTTCCTCTGTTGTGCATTATGTTGTATTTGTCAACATTAAATTTCATTTGCCATCGTGTTGCCAATTCACCTAGTCTCGATAGATCTCTGAAGTTCCTCTGTTATCTCTAGATTTGACAAATGCAAAATGTGCAGATCTTAACTGTATTTACTACCTCAGTGTTCACCACCACCACAACTACCACCTTCCAGATCGCTAGTAAATGTGGTAAAGAACATCAGAACTAATTTGTACCATTGAGGCACCTAAATGTTCACCTTTTGCTTTGATGAAAATTGATCTTTTCTCCCTACTGTCTGTATCTTGCCATTTGGCCTCATTTTTGATCCATGACAACTGTTTGCCTTTCACCCCGACTTAGTTTCTTTAGTAGCTTCTTGAAAGATACCTTGTCAAAGGCCTTTTAAAAATCTATAATTATGTCAACTGTTTTGCTTTTATCTACTTCTTAATTATACATTCAAAAATTAGTAAGACTTGATTTTCCTTTGCTGAAACCATGTTGGTTAGATGCTAACACATCATGATCTTCATTGAAATTGGGTGGACAATATGTGTGGTCTTCATGATATTGCAGGAACTTCTCCTAAGATTTGCTAGGCTACCTATAGATGTATATACCTATCAACTGCTTATGAGCTTCTGACATTTCTATAATTTATAGATTTAGAAAAAAGAAATTATAATATCATGATGCAGCTCCCATTTAACAATGTGCACCATATACAGTCTTCAAGATTGTTTTCTTCATATCTTCCATTTATCCATTTTATTAGATTATATCATTTTTTTCAAATGACAACACAGCTTTTTACTCTTCTTAGTGGTTAATAAAGCAGTGGGTCAGCTTTCTAGTGTCAGCGTGTTAGCAAGTATAACTGAAATACTTGTGTACTTCAAAAATTCTTTCCATTCTTAAACACGCACTGTATTACAGTATTTTTCACATCAGGTATTCAAAGGACCTTCCCAACATTTTAGCTGTGCATGCACATTTTGTAGAGAGCTTAAAACGATATATTGTAGTTTTCAAACACTGATATCCACTTCCTATAAATATGTATATTTCCCACTAGGCTATGCCTACTGTATTAAGTTTGACATTATGTACAGAAAGAAATTTGCAGTTAATGCGCATGCGCACACACACACCAACCACCAACAAACATTTAAAAGTATGGTAATTGTTTTTTAAAGAATGGCAGATGTTCCAATACCTTCACAGTTCGTAAATCACTTACATAGACTGAGTAGTCTGAAGTGCATACTAAAAAATATAAATACATAGCTGTGCATTATGTAACACTGTTTAAGTGGTAAGCTCAAAGTGCCAGTGCACATAGATAGTGGTCTCAGAATATTTGATTTGAAATGTTCTAGTTAGCTACATTTTGAACGTGATCACGCAAAGATTCTGCACAACACTTGTATGCGAGCTGTTTACTGTTGTTTATGTATCATTGTTACTTGATCAGCACATTTATTTAGGGTACCATAAAATGACAGGAAAGGGGACCATTAAAAACAGTTTTCTGTTTTGCCTTCCCTACTTCCCTTTTTATTCAACAGATAACTCTACTGCTACAATAGAAAATTTGAAAATGCTTCTAATAGTAGGTCTAACATAGAAGTTGCTGAGCAGCTGCAACTACAGTTCTCCTTCTTATTGCATATCCTTAACCCTTCTCAGGATGATGCCCACTGCAAAGTGCAAGTCATCTGACATAAGGTGATTGGAAATAAATTTGGGTGAAGTATTCAAAATCTTTAGAAATACACTTTTTCATATTGTGATTGTTTGGGAATTTTGATCAGTTTAATAATGGAGCCTGTGGAATTGCATGGTGTGGGTGTGACAAAGGTTTCATTTTTCAAGTGAAATTGTAGATGGGTTTTTATTTTTTCTGAAACAAAATGTCCTGTTGAGGTGCATGTTCTTTTTGAGTGGTGACTGGAGGGTAAAGTAAAGGGTGTTAAAGTGGTCTGGAACAAAACTACAAATATTTGTCATGAAATATCACTTTAAAACATCTACTTGCACAGTCCTAGTCAGTAAATAAGACTTACCATGTCAAAAGAGATCAAAAGCACATCTCATCCATGATTATTTTTCTAAGGCCTGGTCTACACAAAAAATTTAGACTGACATAGCTATGTTGCTCATGGGTATGAAAAATTCACATGCCTGAGCTCTGTACCTCTGCTAACCTAATCCTGGGTGTAGATGTGAGTAGGTCCACAGAAAAATGCTACGACCTCTGGGGGAAGTGGAGTTGCTAGAGCAATGGGGGAAAAAAAACCATTTCATTGCTGCTATTGTAGTCTCTGTAGTATAGACAAGACCCTAAAAGTGGTAAAGCCAGGTATTTCAGAGGAGAGCATAAAACATCATAACTCATTTAGTTGAACAATAGTCAGTATATAAGGTGTTTGGGTGTGTTTTTTTGTTTGTTTGTTTAACCCCATTCTGTGACTGGTATAGGTAGCTCTTGTAACTTTAACAATTGCTAATGTACATAGATGTTTTAACCATAAATGTCTAATTCATATGTAAAACTAATTATTCCCCCCCCAAAAAATATCATGTAACTGTGAGCTAGAGGGAACACTTTTTAAAATTCTGGTTGAATTTAGATTTTTGAAGAACTACACTGAAATAATTTTCATCACGGCTCTGTCTAGGGGATGTGGAAATATTTCTCATTTTTCATGCCAGTAATACATGGAAAGGCCCACTCCCACCATGGGAGTGGTATAGGACTAAAGTTGGTTTTGGTCTGCTGTGGCCATCACACAGGTCACCTTTTCGGAACTAGGAAGGAATTTTTCCCTCAGCCTCCTGACCCATCCTACTGGGTCCCTAAGTTCAAGATGTCAGAGCTTAGCAGGCTCCTAATGTCGGGTACAGTGAGGAGGCAATCCTCTTTTCCCCAGTCCCTTGACCCTCATATGGGGGAAGGTCATTGGGATCCCAAGAATGGGTTGGGACCAGGCATTGAGGGGTAGGGTGCTGACAGTAGCCCTCCATCAGGCAGAAATGATTAAGGAAGGAATCATGACCTGAACTTTGAGTTCCCACATGAGTTAATGAAGTTGTGGCCTTAACTAAAGCACATTCCTTGCATTTTGTCTGTCTTTCTGTGTGTCCAGGACAAAGCTTATCATGCCTGAAACACTATGTGCCTTGTTGTCAATTTAGTCATACAATTTATAAATGCTAAAATTGTTTACAATGTTTTGGATTTATTTTGGGGGTTTGAAGTTGTACAGAAGTATTACAGATATTCTGCTCTCTATTTCAAGTTAGCTGATACCATATTGGTTAAAAAAATGCATTTTAACAATTCCTTAACCATATAGTTTTCCTATGATCTAGTTAATGGAGGGAAGTATTAAGAATGAATCTTCTGTTTTTGAGTCTCTATAATTGTTAATTTATGTTGATTGATTTACTATCATTAAAACTGTTGGAGTAAGTTGTAGTTAGGAAGTATGCATTCTTAATTGCCTATCTAACTACAACTGTTTTAAAACATCAATACAACCTCTTAAAGAATATGTGCCCTTTGCCATTCACTACAGTAATGTGTATAACTGCGAGTGTTTGTTCAATTTACATAGACCTTTGAAGAATATTTTCATGTATACTGTCATTTTATTATTTTTCTTTTGTGGAAAATTAGCACATCTTTAAAATGGCAACAAAATAGTTTCTCAAAATATACAGTACCATTTTGCACTCACAATAAGCAGAGCTAAGAGTAACAATCCTAACACTTCATTACAATAGATCCATGTGTTTTGTCAAAGTTAGACTCAGGACTCACAGTTTGTCAGACCACTCTGTTTTATTAGCACAGCGCTCTGCTAATAACACACAGATAATGTGAGCACCATGCAAGACACAAGCTATCTTATTTATACAGATAAAAGGACGAGAACTTAACAAGATAACAAAGGAAGCAGAATCTGATAAGTTTACCTGGGCTAGGCATGCATATCTTATTTCCTTACTAACTATTACCGATCTCCTGTTAATGTTTCACCATTAGCACCATTGTTTATGCCTAATGTTTCTTTTCCTGGCACCTGTATTTCAGCATTTCTTATTTCTGCTTAAAGGTACATACAACATTTCTTTAATCCATTCTTATTTTTACAATATAATTCATTCTACTTTCACAGTTTGAAAAATAAACTTTTTACTGAAGAAAGCAATGGGTTTATCATTCTTCAATGTATTTCAAATAAAGGGTGGTGGTGTTCATATGCAAGATATCTGATTTGACATATGCAAGCCTTCTGGGATTCCAGAGCTAAAAATATGCCTCTCTCATTTTGCACATTTTATCATTATATCCAGCATTATTGGTAGAAAGATTTATAGTTATTTTAATAAAAATGTTAAGTGAAAATTAACTTCATTTTTATAAGTACATCAATCAATTTTAACACAATTAAGTTTCCTACAATTAATATAATTATTGAGTAGCTGAAGGATCAAAATGATCTTTTTTTTCCAACATAAGAAAATAAGTCAGATGATGTCCTCTGTAGATTTACTACCATTCAGCCCATCCCTTTAAAAAATGAGGATTAGAAAATAACCTTTTTTCCCAGTAAAAGTGTATATTGAATATTTCTCAGATCATAACTGAAATTTGCATGTAGGACACATTTGCAAACTTTCACAAGAATAAAAAGTTACTCTAGATGACTAATTAAAATAAAATGAATTTGATGTCTTGCTGTTTGTAAATAGTATCTTATTAACTGTGTCCCAGAAATGGAAAAGTGACATGTTCTTACAACTTTGACCAGAATTGTGACAGGCGTACTAGGCCATTTGAGGCTTCCTGCTGGAGGCCTTGTGGTCGTACTATACCCTGCCCCAGAAAAGGAGCAGTGAAGGTGGGTCCTCCAAGACTGGCTAAAATGGCTGCTGCTTTGCAGCCCATCAGAACACAGCAGGCTTAGTTAAAAGGAGCAGCAGGGACAGACAGAGGCGGCTCTGTTTTTTGCTGCCACAAGCACGGCAGTCGGGAAGCCTTCGACGGCGTTTTTGCAGGAGGTCTGCTGGTCATGCGGATTCAACAGTGGATCTGCGGGTGATCTGCCAGTCCCGCCCCTTCGTCGTACCCACCACCAAATTGCCGCCAAAGCCGCGGGACTGGCAGACCTCCCACAGAAATGCCGCCGAGGGGGTGAGGAAGGACTGAATGGCTATGAAACTCCACAGGTAAAGATACTGGGGGAAGAGCCTGCTGAAGCAGGGAACAGAGAACCCAAGGACCATAATCCTGAAGTAATGGGTAAAGGTGATGGGACAGAATGGGAAGCAGCATGTGTTTTTGTTATTTGTAGGGTCCCTGCATTGAGACCTGGAGTAGGCCTGGGTCTCCCCACTGGCAGAGTGGCCAAAGCCCCAAGAAGTGGGCAAGTCTTGTTTAGAATTTAAAAAGCTCAAGGATGGGACTGAAGAGCCTGCAGAGGACCCACCATTTTTTGGACTTTGTTGCCCTGCAAAGGAGACTGGACTCGAAGGATTGAACTAGCTGGAGAGCTGAGGCAATAAGAACTGTTAAAGGTGAAGTGTCTTCAAGGAGAAAGCTCTGGGGGCACTGCTCTATATGCGGGCAGGCAAGGTCTTAGAGCTAGCACAGAAGCGGGTCAGGGCTGAGTCCAGAGATGGGGTAAAGACTTTCGGAAGGGCACCGGGACAGGCCCCGTTGGACCTTTTACCCTGGAAGGGTTTTTGTTCATCTATTTTAAACAGTGTGTGACTTTAGCTGGAGGGCTGAGTCATTGTAGACCCACCTGACAAGGTTAACACTGACGGGGTACCAGGAGCAGAGAGAGAGTGTGTTCAGGTTTGCACCCAATGAAGGGAGGGGTGGGGGGCTCATGAGAGGTGTATGTGCCCTGTTACAGGAACAATAGGATCAAAATTACTCAGGACCATAACTGGGGTGAGATGGTCACAGTGAAGAAGAAATGCTGATTATAATAGGAGAATAGACAATGACCACTGGACATCAAAATAAGACGGGAGGATTTGATTTAAAAAAAAAAAATATTAAGAGAAATTCCATTTTTCCTCATTAATGACTAAGAGATAATCAGAACGATGAGGCAGCTCCTCAGCTACTGTCTTCAGCATAGCCCCACTGAAGTCACAAGAGCTATGCTGATTTACATAGGTTGCCAGGCACTCTCAAAATATCACTGAAAGAGCCTGGGGCACTGTTGAGTTAAAAGCGGGCAATGTCCACTCAGAGACAAAAGCCTGCACTTTACTTTCTCCAGAACATGGCAAAGAAGAGTGGAGCCATACATGCTGTATATCCCAGAGTTCTTGTCTATTTAGAGTAGAACAATTCAGAATAGAACTGCTGCTTGGAAAAAGTCAGTGTGCAACCCTCACTAGCTTCCAGCTATACATGAAAAAAGCTGAGGGACTGTCCATATTCTTAAACTAGTAGAGGACACCAGTAGGGCATTAAAGTGTTTGCTGCTCCTTCAAACTATTGTTCAAGGGTGCACTAGGTAGGGACACTGTTTAGCTGCTTTGTGGATGTACCTTCATGCCTTCTTTCTATATATACAGCAAATGTAGCAAAACAGGAGGAATTTGCCCCAGGATAGCTATATGAAAAGTAAGGTAGCCAAAAATCATTGTGAGCAGATGAAAAAGTGAAGTCCAATTTCTGCCAGCTGAAAATCATCATTTTACCTCACAAATCAGACTGAGCTATGAAATTGTGATTTCCACCTATGAAAAATTAATAGTTTTGCCTAATGCAAGACTTTCACCAGTTTCATTGTGAATAGATGTTTATGGTAGCAGCAAAATTTAAACTTGAATCACATTTGTTAAAATGTATGAAAACTCACTCTTTGTACTTGAAAGAGTGATGGTGCAGAGTTCTAGACTTGAAAGGAAAGTTAAATATTCAATTTGTGTTCATGAGTGTTTGCACTAGAAACCTGATCTGAAAAGTTACACTTCACAAACCCGTAAACACTATGGCTTACATATCAGATCAGAATGGCTTGACCTGCTTGTGTGAGTGGGCTACAGAAATTATTCAGTGAACAACTTTGCTTGACTAATAAATGCAAGAAATTTGCGATTTCTTCATGTGACTCATCAATAGAATTGAGCAGTAAAGTTCATTGAATGTATCATTGAGACTATCAATTAATAGGCTGGCTCTCATCATAAAGTATGCCACTTCTCACAAAAGACTTGAACAGTTGTGGAATTTTATCCATTTTACTTAGAGTGGAAAACTCTGGCTTGCTAAGAAGGGAAACCTAGCTGTCTGGATTTGGTTACATTTGCTAGGAGTTTACTGGGCTTCTGACTACCTAATTGCATTCTCTCCCCTAATGGAGCAGAGTTCTAATATAAAGTGTTTGTATATGCATAGATATAATAACAAACATGATTTACTCTTGTAACTGAATATTAATACAGTATTGTAAAATCCATCAGCTGTAAATGAAAGACACAATTTATAAATTAGATACCTAGTGAGCAGGCTACTGCCCTGATCCTTCTGTTCTAAAAAAAAGTATGGGCCTTCACCACTTCAACAAAAGGAAAACTCAACTAAATGTAAAGAAAGAATATAGTGGATGAAGCTGGAACCCCATTCGCTCGATTTGTAGCAATGACTGAAGAAGATCAAGAGCTATTTATACAACAGAGTTCAGAAAAGAAACTGGAATAGCAGTCTCTACACTCTGGTAGCTTTACAGTATCTGTATAATCTACAAAAACTATATTGTAATATTAGAAGACCTACAGTTTAATATAGCAAGCATGTACTTCAAAAATTAAATGTCATTAATTTGAATTTATTTCATTACCATTCTTACTACAGTAATATATCATAAGAAAAAGCAACAGTTTTGTTATGGTGAAAAATTACAATTTAATCTTAAAACTACTATAATTTCACTATACTTACTACTGTATTTTCCACATTGCAGTTCTACTATAAAAACTATAATTCTATTTTTTTGGTTTTGTTTTTTTGCTCTGGATTTTCTATGCTCTCAGACCCTAGAGCCTCTAATTTAGCCTGAGTCCCAAAGCCCTGCTTGCATGCGCTGATATAACAATTCAGTTTTCTGCAAACATTCAGTCAGGCAAATCTGATTCATTATACTTCGCTGTTCAGCCATTTTGGGGTTAGAGTTAGTGTGGTGTAGCTTCGCCTTAAGTCATGCTTTGAGAGCTTTCCACCTGGGTAACATGGCCTGTTCCCCTGGGAAATATACAGAATTAAAATTTCAGTATTTTTTAGAAATTGTTAGTTAACTGCTGTAAGGTAGACAAGCCTTAAGGTGTCTGATTTCCACAGCAGTGACAATGAGAAACCTAAGACCTGTAATTATTGTAAATTGGTATGTCAAAAACAGTACTACGTTACCAGCACATTTTTTAAATATCTCAAGGGTCTGTTCTATTTTCAAGATGTCTAACTCCCTTTTCCCATCTTCTTGCCAGTAGGAATCCTGGGGTAGTCATGCCTGAACCACTCATCAGTGGGAGCAGCGGGTTGGTTCCTGGATACAGGCAATGTATAGTGTGCACTAGTGCTGCACACCCTACTTTCAGTTTAAGAACTTTTTACAGTCCTCGCTGTTCTAAGAGGGTCCTGTGATTGCAGTGGTGAAGAGGGAGCCTGTGTTTTAAATAAGTGGTTTTCAAGCTTTTTTTTCTGGGGACCCAGTTGAAGAAAATTGTTGATGCCTGCGACCTAACAGAGCTGGAGATGAGGGATTTGGGGTGTGGGAGAGGCTCGGGGCTTGGGCAGAGGGGTGGGGTGAGGGCTGCGGGGTGAGGCTGGGGATGAAGGGATTGGGGTGCAGGCTTACCTCAGGCAGCTCCTGGTCAGTGGCGCAGTGTGGGTGCTAAGGCAGGTTTCCTGCCTGTCATGTCCCCGCAGACCACACTGCACCCCGGAAGCAGCCAGCAGCAGGTCCAGCTCCTAGGTGGAGGCGTGCAAGCAGTTCTGCGTGGCTCTCGCCAACAGGCACTGCCCCCCACAAGCTCCCATTGGCCAGTTTCTGGCCAATGGGAGTGTGGAGCTGGTGCTTGGGATGGGGACAGCACGCAGAGCCCTGTTCCCCCCCGGTGCCTAGGAGCCGGACCTGTTGCTGGCCACTTCCAGGGCACAGCACAATGTCAGAACAGGTAGAGACTAGCCTGCCTTAACTGGACATCACCACCAATGGGACTTTTAACAGCCTGGTCGGCGGTGCTGACCAGAGCCACCGTGACCCAGTGCCTTACATTCTGAGACCCAGTACAGGGTCGTGACCTGCAGTTTGAAAACCACTGTTTTAAATAAAGGGCATGAATAATCTCATTGAATTATGTGGGACTGCTCATATTCCTTAAATTTAAGCATGCTTAACTACTTCGCTGGACTGGACCCAGAGTGCTCAGCATATTGCAGAAACAAGTCTTTACCATGACGTTTGTGCAGCATTTAGGATTGATCCCCAGTTCTAGAGCTTGTTTGTTTTCTCAAGGAGGAGGAGTTAGGTAGTCTCCTCACATAAAATTATTGCATGTCAGACTTAACATGATCTTCATAGCAGTTTTTTTATTCCTAGTTGCTTTGATATAGTCAGTTATATTAGCCACTGAGACAATCTGACCATCCTCAATTAATTATCAGCCTTTGAAATGTTAAACACAGATACAGTAGGTTTGCTCCTATCATTTCAAAATACGTTATTAGTGTGTTTATGGCATTAAAAATGAGCTACTTATATTAAACCCATGATCTGAGATTCAGGAGAACTTATCTTGTCCTGTGAATTATACTGCAAGAAAAACTGATAGTTAATAGACTTATCAACAGATACAATTACTAGCAACTGTTTTTACAGATGAACAAAGCTACAGCTTTGCAAGTAGAATCTGTGCCAGACAACTAAAATTTGATAACTGAGCCTGCCGAGCACATTGAAGGTCAGCATATATGTGGATGAGACCTACAGTATAGCAAACAATTTATTGGATGATTCAGCAACACTTCTCAAGTAGTATGTCATTCATCATTGTTACAACACCTGAGAGGTATAAATGTGATTAATTTATTTCTACTATTTTGAAGATTTGGAAACATATATCATTTTTGTTCATTAGACAACTCATTTTTGAAGTAGAGAAGAGCAATAAAATCACTGTATTCAATAGCAATATAATTTTCAACTAACCTTTCAATCTTGGTGTCAGTCATTGTATTTTATTTACCTTTTTACATGATCAAAATATATAGTATGTAAAATTTTCACAAATCTCCTAATATTTAAATATATGGAGACAATACACCCATTAAATATCATTTTCCATATTTATAACTTTAGAAGACACCAGAAGAAAGCAACAGAGTTCTGTAAGGCGCACACTTGAATTTTCCTCTGTCCCAAGATATTGGCTTGGCAGTCATGTCCCATTAAGAGGAATGGGGGGGAGGGGTGTTGAAGGAGGGGTGGGGTTGATGTGGTCACTCCAACTGTCTCCTCTTGTCTGCATGTGGCCAGACTCTCCTCCCTGCTGATACTAGGGTTGTCATCCACCCTCAGTTGCTGCTGTGTTAAATAGTGTCTGTACATAACAAAACACTAAATACAAATGGCACATTAAAGATAAATCCTTAGGGGTAAATACAACCTCATCCTGCACATACATGGAGTATCCTATCCACAGCAGACTGGTGGTGTTCAACTACAAAGTGGGGAGGCAAGATCTGCGGTACCCACACAGGAGTTCTGCATTAGGTGGAGATCTACTCTGGAGGGACTCCTCTAAGTGACTGTGGAGGATTTTAAAGGCTATAGATGTGGGAAGGGCTGGGCTACTATGACCATGACTATTCATATTCTGCCATGAGCCCCCTAATGCCCCCCCCAAACCCACAGGAGGGTGCAAAATAGGCATAGGCTAGTTGATCTGAGGCATGCAGTAGCACTTACGGAGTGGCTCTGCTGTTCCTCTGAAGTCCAGTAGGAAGATTTCTACTCCAATACATGTAGGATATATGTACAGTGTGAGGTTACACCATTAATAAGTTTTGCTGCATGCTTTTTTAAATGAATGTGCTGAAGATAAGTAACTTCTTTTAGCAAATTCTTCTTCACAAGAAGGTTATTGTAAGGGATAGGCAGATCTCAGAAAATTCAGATAATAAACCAAGATGGTTTGGATGATCATCTGAAACTCTTGGATCTGCAAAACTGGGAAAGAAATCTGTCATATGCTTCTTCCCAATATATTTGTTATGGTGACTGGACTGGCAATACCACTAGTTTTTGAGGCATTATTTCAGCTGTTCCAGACATGGCAGAGTCATACAAAGAAGTATCATATAAATATTAATTAAATCTATGGTCTCTGAGTTTAGATTGGCTTTAGTAAGTCTTAATATTCTGCAGCAAGAAGAGAATTTTTACTTTTGCTAGATACAAACTTGACACCCGAGATAAATTCTACTTTCTTTAAATGACACTGCCTTGCTCAGTCTGAAACAAGTTAGTCCAGCATTTATTTAGACATGTCCCATTAGAAGTGAAAGCTTACTACGTTAAAAAACGCAGCTTAATGGAGATTAAGAAGGGTTCCTAAATGCTGACAATTGCCTTGCAACTGAGTAATTGTGGACTTCTATTTGAGACTGACATGATTATAACTTTCACAATGAGGGCTAAGAAAAACCAATTTTGATTTTAATCAGAAAAGGTATTTTCTGGGTTAAGTTCTGTAACTCTAAATCATAGTGATAATAAAAAAAATAAGCTAAGTGGGATCAGACTGACAGTAAGTTGGAAAAATACAGCTACCAGGGCTTTACTTTAGCTATATTATGGTGTCACCACTAACGCCACCCCATTTTTCAGGGGGTTTGCCTCACCATTTCCATTTTAATCAAGCTGAAACCTTGCTGTCTCTTTTTTGTTAAAGTGCATTTTAAAAATATGTATTAGTATTTAAAATAATGCCACTAAACTGTAACAAGTGATTACCATTGATCAAAAAGTAAATTAGTAATATACAGCCTTAAAAGCTATATTTCCATTCTTAAGGAAAATAAGAGTACACAATACAGAGACAAAGCACTGGGAAGGATAAATTGGTTGAACAATAGAAAAGAAAGTCACAGTGAACTGTCACTCCTTAGGGTGAAGAGAAATGAGAATAGCAAGACAGTCTATGTTTTGGCATTGGGACCAGTATTTGACATAGATCTGTTCTGGGATTAAATTAGATTTAAAAAAAAGTTTTTAAAGAAAGAATAGACAACTTGAAATGTAAGACAAATCTTTAACGATAACACTACTACCAAATGCTAATATGGTACATTAGTCTTGTTTCCATTGATCCAGTTAAGTCAATTTTTAGTCTGAATGCCAATGGTTTGGATCTGTTTACTCTTTTTTCTCTCACACATTTTACATCTCCACAGTTGCCTTCAGATGATGAACTTGTGCTAGTTTATATTTCATTTCTAAGATTTGTTGTAGAGTTTCCTCTTACCGAGACTCCGTAAAGTAGATTTTACATCATAGTTTGAAAATCAACCTCCCAAAGGAAAAAATAAAACTAGAATCTAGTGAACTCTTTCAAAAGGTTTTTATAATTAGGCTTCAGGGAAGATTAAAAATTAGAGCTACATTAGAGCTGACAATTTGGCAATCAGATTTGATATAACAGAATACATGACCTGAATCCATCACAGAGAATTAAGAAAATATAAATGATTCACTTATGCCCTTTATGTTTTCAGTGTAATTTTAAAACTTTATATTTTAATAGACATCCTTTATAATATCAAGTAGGATAGGGGAAGCAGAAATCAACTACATTATAAACACTATTTGTTTTAAGGACTCACCGTTTTAGAGTATTTTACAAGTGAAATATAATCAGAATAAAATGACTATGAATGCTAGTGTCATAATGTGTACCTTAGTCAAGTGGCTTGATTCAGCATCCATCCTATATTGACCTTACAGTACCACCTGTAGCTCTGAATTATCACATAAAGAGAGATTCATGCTATTATTCATGGTCATCTGGTTTAAGCAAATCCTGACTTTAAATTCAAGCTCCATAGTAAGATACTGACTAGAGCTCGCAAGATGGCAGAAGTGTCTTCTCTTTAAATAAGTAATGCAGTAACTTCACCTCAAAACACTCTAAGGCCTCAATTCTTCAAAGCCTTCTTTAATTTTATGCACTGTGAGTAATCACAGAAAAGGAATCTGAAGTGTGCAGAATTCAGCACATACATAAGTCTCTTCAGGCTTGGGGCCTAAGACCTAAATGGTGTAATTATAAATAAATCATATTTGAGAGAGAAAAATCAGATTAAAACAAAATAAATTTCTTGTTACCCTAAAATTATTTATTAGGGGAGTCAAGCTTTATTTAGTGGGTAGTTTTGTAGTACTAGTGAAACCATCTTATAAAATATCAACAACAATTGACATTATTATATTAGAGTTAGGTATGGCTTAAGTATCTTTTTAAAAAAAACATATTTACCATTGGAACTATGTTGAATGACCATTTATATGCATGCATGAGCATATGCAATAGCCAATTATCATTTGCCAACTCCGATATTATTTTAGCTTTTGGTATATTGTAGGATGAGGCTGCAGTTATTGACAACATCCCAGCAGAACTGATTAAATTCAGAGGAGAAATAGTAATAGATGTACTCACCAAGAGTACATGTGGGCACAGTCACTAATCATCACTCTCCCAAAGAAAGGCAACCTGCAATTGTGTCAAAATTACCAGACCATAAGCTTAATTAGCCATCCCAGCAAAGTGATGTTTAAAGTCGTATTGAACAGACTGAAGCTGCAAGCGGAGAATATCATCACTGAAGAACAGGCAGGCTTTCGTGCTGGAAGAAGTACCACAGAACAGATTTTCAACCTTTGTGTTCTATGTGAGAAGTACTTACAACACCAGCAGGACATCTACCACATCTTTGTTGACTTCAAGAAGGCGTTTGACAGAGTATGGCACAAAGCTTTCTGAGCAACCAGGAAGAAGTACAATGTTGGTCATAAGCTTAATCTTACCATTAAATAACTGTATGCCAAGGCCAGCAGTGCTGTTCTCGTCAATGGCACAATAGGAGACTGGTTTCATACCACTGTTGGAGTTCAGCAAGGCTGCCTTCTTTCGCCCACACTGTTCAACATCTACTTGAAGCACATAATGACTGATGCCCTAGAATATCACATATGCACAGTCAGCATTGGGGCGGGGGGTGCAATCTCAAATCTTTAGTTCGCTGATGACATTGATGGCCTGGCAGGCAGTGAAGATAAACTTGCAAACCTTGTGAAACGATTGGATGAAATCTCCACAAAATATAGAATGGAAATCAGTGCAGAGAAAACCAAGCTGATGACAAACCAATGGGATGGGATCAGCTCATATATCACTGTCAGTGGGCAGGAGCTGGAGACAGTGAAACAGTTCAAGTACTTGGGGGGCAATCATCACTGATGAAGGATCCAAGGCAGAAATTTGGGCAAGAACTGCACAAACAGCAGCAGCAGTGGCAAAGCTAAAGCCAATTTGGAGGAATAAGAACATCTCCCTGGAATTCAAACTGAAACTGCTGCATGCATTGGTCATCTCCATTTTTCTGTATGCGCGCATGGACCCTTATGGCAGAACTTGAATGGAAAATACAGATAGTAGAGATGAGATACTTCCGTAAAATCCTGGGCATTTCCTACTTTGACGACATCACTAAAAAAGAGGTCCGCATCATCACCCAATGTGCTGGGTCATATGAAGACCTCCTGACAACCATGAAGAAGCGCAAGCTGAAGTGGTACGGCCATGTAACAAGATCATCTGGCCTATCCAAGATCATCCTACAATGGAAAGTACAGGGGAAGAGAAGAAAAGGTAGACAGAAGAAGAGATGGATTGACAACATAAAAGAGTGGACAGGAAGGGACTTCACAGAGACTCAAGCACTGACACACAATCATCAGGGCTGGAGACAATTTGTTGATTGCTCATCAGTGATGGTGCCCCAATGACCAATGCAGTTATGGGAGTGGTGATGGTGGTTATATTGTATTAGTCCTGCTACATTTCCCACAACTCTAGAATTCAGTTTGTTACCAAAACCTGTATGTTTTCATTTCTTTCTACTGAAAATGTAGGTCTAAAGCTTTAGAGGATCCTTTACCTAGAGGCTGGTGTCTGACACTTCATGAATTGTGTTTAAAAAAATAACCCACTTGTCACTGTTTTTTGTAATTAGTATGAACATATGGAAAACATGTTTTTTAATATCTAGCGTCTGTAAGTATCTTTTTTTTTTGTTACAGAGTTTAAATGAGAATGGATTCACACTGAACCATTTTCTATTCTTGTAATAATTTATGCCAGAAAAATAGCACGCCGGGTTGTTATTGCAGGCTTTTTAATCTCTGATAACAGCAGAGGGTTTTGTCTTTTGATTGACTTCATATTCGATTTAATTCACATAGATTAAGGAAACTATAAGAAGGGAAGCAGAATGGCCAGCCAATCAAAATAAAGAAAATGTAGAAGTTCTTAAAAAAAAAACAGGGACACTATTCTAAATTGAGGAAAATATGTGCAGCATTAAAATTATGATACAATATGACTAAGTTAACATCAAATAGTGCTACCATGTGGCAACTGTACAAACAACTTAGAATTTTCCTCTATTCTCCTAGCATGTGATGATGATTGTGTCTCCCCTTGACACTGACAAACACCATTGATCTAAAGTCATACTACTAGCCCTGTGAATGGTTATATTAGTTATAGCATAATAGGTGTGCATGGTACTGCACAGACATGAAGAGAAGATTTTAGAGTGTACATCTTTCTCTCTTTTTTGTGTTAAAGAGCTCGATCAGTTCCATTTTGCATTTTGAATCATGTTAGTTTAAGGATTATGTTTTTATTTTTGTTTTGAATAAAGTCTATGATTTAAATTGATTCTGACAGCTTAATCTGAGATGTTAAAGTGGGGATAGCTCATTAGTGGTTAAAGGATACTTGAAAGAAATCAGCTTTGAGGAAGCACTTGGTGGAAATGAAGTTGCATGGGGTATTGGGTTAAGGAAGCTGTTCCAAGCATAGGAAGCAATATGACTCAAAATTGTGACTGTAACAAGAGCCACAATGTCGGTAGGGATAGCACCATGCAAAACTTTTGGCATAAAGACTAGGAATCTGAACATGATGTGAAAAGAGAGGAAAGCCAGGGGAAATACTCAGAAGAAGGATTTTGTAGTCCTCTAATTCAGTGTATTGGGGTGCAAAATGAGAACCTTTCTCAACGCTGCCTTCCTGATACTGCAAAGACTTGCAAACATGCTTAATTTTACTATGAATAAATTTAAATTTATGCACATTGCATAAACTAAACCATGTGCTCAAGCCTTTACAGGATCAGAATCTTAAATTCCTGCTTTGTAGACGTTTACTTTGGAGAGATTACTTTCTATAGTATATGGTCTGTACCAGACAAGTGGTATGGGCAGAATAGTTAAGAAGAGGTGAAAATAACCATATGAAACTGTTCTTGTGACAAAGATTTTAATGAAAATTAAAAACAGTATAAATTTAATCCATTCACAACCCAATCAAGCTTTTAGTTATGTAGTTATCCTTATGTGAAAACATGGGCCCCAATCCTGTGAACAGATGCTTTGGTGCAGACTTTAACATTCACACCAAATTTTTATGGCGTCAATAATACTTGGTTCAGGTACAAGAACCACGGCAGTAGATCATTTCATACAATTGGAAACTGTATTCAAAGTGTAGCTTGGTTTAGGACTAGTAATGTTCCTTAAGGAGCCTTATTATCTACACAACAGGTATGCCCATTTTCAACGTTATACTGAAAATTTGCTCATTCAGAATTAGAGAACTATTAAAATGAAGACTACAGTCTACTGAATGACTGCAGTTTCACTTTTAACCATTATTGGTGGATTAAGTAATCAGAAATTTGTTTTTCAGAGCCCTGCAAGTATATCAGATGATAAAAGAAATGTGTTATGGCCTTTGAAACCATGAGGCGCTAAAGAACAGGTCAAAATGACAGTTTGAAAGGAAATGCAAAAGTCATTATCATTAGTAAAAAAACTAATAATATTTTGTATTTGTCTGATTCATTCTCAGAGCAGGTCCATCCTGTCCACGGAATGAGGAGGGGTAGAAAACATAGTGCATGATATAATTTAAGACTGAATCATAGTGGACATGCATAAAGGGGTCAAGTTAAGGTTGCCCAAGTTTCATGCTGAATTTTTCTGTGTGTCTGAATGGAAACTATGAGGAACTTTATGTAAATAGAAACTGCTAACCTTTCCACATCTCCAATAGGTACTTTCCAGGAACTTTATGGGAAAACAGGGCAAGATTACAGTTCACAACTAGATGTTTTGTTCTTTTAATGCGAATCAAGAATAGATACCCAGCGTGACAGGTTGGATCACAGAAACCCCCCTGGGCTGCCAACTGATATACGAAGACTACTTCTGCCCGTGTTTTCTCTGCCAGTTTGGGACTCCAGCATCCTGCCTTGTTGAGCCAGACACACCAGTCTGCTACAACACAGAGCCAGAGTCTGAACCACATGCCCCAAAGCTGCAGACTTAACTGAAAGCAACTTAACAAGTGTTCCTGTCTTTAACAGTCAGATGCCCAACTCCCAATGGGGTCCAAACCCCAAATAAATCCGTTTTACCCTGTATAACGTTTATGCACTGTAAACTCATAAATTGTTCACCCTCTATAACACCGATAGAGAGATATGCACAGCTCCCCCACCCCAGGTATTAAAACATACTCTGGGTTAATTAATAAGTAAAATGTGATTTTATTAAATACAGAAAGTAGGATTTAAGTGGTTCCAAACAGACAGAACAAAGTGAATTGCCAAGCAAAATAAAATAAAACACTCAAGCCTGTGCCTAATACAGTAATAAAACTGAATACAGATAAAATCTCACCCTCAGAGATGTTTCAGTAAGTTTCTTTCGCAGGCTGGACGCCTTCCTAGTCTGGGCACAATCCTTTCCCCGGTAAAGCCCTTGTTCCAGCTCAGGTGGTAGCTAGGGGATTTCTCATGACTGCAGCCCCCTTTGTTCTGTTCCACCCACTTATATATATTTTGCATAAGGCGGGAATCTTTTCTCCCTCTCTGTGTTCCTACCCCTCCTTCTAAATGGAAAAGCACTAGGTTAAAGATGGATTCCAGTTCAGGTGACATGATCACATGTCACTGTAAGACTTCATTACTCACTTGCCAGCACATATGTATACAGGAAGACTTACAAGTAAAACAGAGCCATCTACCATAAATTGTCCTGGTTAATGGGAGCCATCAAGATTCCAAACCGCCGTTAATGGCCCAAACTTTGCATAATTACAATAGGTCCACAGAGTTACATTTCCTATTTCTAGTTTCAGATACAAGAATGATACATTCATACAAATAGGATGAACACACTCAGTAGATTATAAGCTTTGTAATGATACCTTACAAGAGACCTTTTGCATGAAACATATTCCAGTTACATTATATTCACACTAGTTAGCATATTTTCATAAAATCATATAGAGTGCAACGTCACATCCTCCCCCTGAACGTACTGCCAGAGACTAGAACACTGACCATGGCAGAGGCAGTATACCTAAAATTCATTTTTATATTCACGCTCGTTAGCATATTTTCATAAAATCATATAGAGTGCAACATCATACCCAGTTATTCTAATAAGTTAAATAATGCATTGATTTTGAGTATCAGATTGGTAGCCATGTTAGTTTGGATCTGTAAAAAGTGACAAAGAGTCCTGTGGCACCTTATAGACTAACAGAAGTATTGGAGCATGAGCTTTCATGAGTGAACACCCACTTCATCAGACGCACATGGTGGAAATTTCCAGAAGCAGGTATAAATATGCAGGCAAGAATCAGTCTAGAGATAACGAGGTTAGTTCAATCAGGAAGGATGAGGCCCTCGGAGGTAGAGCTCGGGACCGTCCTGTCCCAAGAAATTGATGGAGAAGACTACACGGTCTTATATCTTAGCTGGAAATTATTCCCCTGCAAGAAGAACTACATGGTAATAGAGAAAGAAGCACTCCCGGTGAAATGGACCTGTTACACCCTGCAGTACTACCTCCTCAGGTCCCCGTTTACACTAGTCATGGACCATGCCCCATTTCAGCGGTTAACAAGAATGAAAAACAACACTAGACTACTGCTTCTGTAAAGCCTCATAACAGAGCTTCTCCCTATTAATTTTTATAACTGTCACTCTTTGCTCTAATAGTGATGTTTTTCCAGATCAGCTTAAAGGGTGGGAGAGCAAGATTTCAGGAAGATATGCTTACTCGTGTGTAAGGAGAAATAATCTCTCTAAAGACAACCTTTTCCATTCCCTATCATATTCCTGAGTGTATGTGTTTGATCACACCGCAAACGGGATAGCCTCTGCTGCTATTCTTTATCCCTAATATCAAAACACTGGTATATTTGTAAGTCCCTTTGTCACTTTATTGAATGTGCATATCATTCTTATCACTCTTAAATCAATTTATTGCTAGTTCAGCTCTCTTTTCTGAAGGAACTGTCAGTTTTATCACAAGTACCACTTCTTCAAATTCAGCTTCACTCCCCAATCTGCTAGCTTTTTAGAATTCCCAGAGAGAACCTCATATTTGTTTCTTTCCTCCCTCTGACAAATCCTTAAACACAAAGACCCTATTTACCTATGATATATTTTATCTAGGCAACTGTATAGCGTGTACAATATGACAAATGCGCCTTGTCATGCATTGAAATGATAGCAGCCCCTAAGCTAGTGATACATTGCTGCACACCTAGTGAGATTGCAAAGTCTCTCTTCCACCTCACAAAGTCCTAAGCTATATTCTCTTTCAGCACAGAAAATGTACTGTATGTTAAATGTTGTTTCCAAATGACAATTACTTGCTGAAATAAAATACTAAATTTTTCAAAATTTGCCTGAAGATAATTTGCTTTTTGCCATAAGAGATGATAATACTTTGCACTTTCATCCCAAAATCTCAAGGCACTTTATAAGTATGGGAAACTGAGGCACAGAGTGGTCAAGTAACAACAGTCGGAAATGGAATCCCAATCCTGTCCGCTAAGTGACACTGACTTCCCTCTAATAGACTATTTTGTTCCTCAACAATACGATTTCAAGCAAATCTATATCAGTTTATTTCAAAGAGAGTTTATTTCTATAGCGTTCTCAGTTACTAAGATACATTTTTAATAGGATCTGTTCTCAGCATCTGTAATAGCATCTGTTCTCAGTATTACACTTGTTCACAACATTTCATTACTTTTTTCTCCATTTATTTTAGCATTCTTAAATACTTATGTATTCTAAAGTACTGTATATTTCAAGGAGAGACGTTTTCAAATGCATAAAGGAGAATTAGAAACAAATCAATGTGACTTGGGCACCTAACTCCTTTTTGTGTTTTTTAAAATCTCCTAGATATTTTATGTCTAATATTTCCTTTATTTTCCAGCTCAACATGACAGCTAATGAGGCAAACGGCTCAGCAATGTAAGACCCAATATTCAGAAATATGGGGTTACAAAATGGCTCGGTTGAATTATTAGTTTAAAATTGATAAAAATATCTGTACTTTAATATCCGCTAGGAGCAATTAGAATCAGTATTAACATTAGCCCTGGCAGAAAGAGTTTCAGAATTATTTCTTATCCACATTAATGAACCTTTATTATAGAAACCCTGAGGTATTTTATATCTCACATGGAAGAATATAATTAGACACAAATTGATGGGCCTGTTCCTGTTGCAAAATTAGAATTTATAACAGATGATTCTGAACCCATTGTCTGCCTGATATTATCCCTAGAAAAGCATCTGCAGGTGCTGTAACTAATCGTCTAAAATAATCTGTAACCAATCTGCACGACATTTCCCATTTCCTGGTATACAAACCATTATAGAGGCAGCCAGGTTGAATTCTTTTACAGCTTTTACTAAACACTATTGAACAGCTAATGACCTTGACAAAATTATCTTCATTAGAGTCAGGAGTACTAATCTACTTTGTCTTAGTGATGGTATTGCTGGTGATAATATGTATTTTGAAAAAAAATATTTCTGTCAGATATGTTTTCCTCATTCTGCTTTTGTTTTGCTTTATATTTCTTTAGATACTCTTCTCTAATTGTGTATAGGTGACCTAATTATTTATTATTGTACTACCATCGCACCAAAGGCCCTAGTCATGGTCCAGCACCCCATTGTGCTAGGCTCTGTACAAACACAGACCAAAAAGATTTTCCCTTTTTTTGTTACCATGGTACAGTTTCATCCAATCTAAATCTATAGTTTAATTTTTTCCAGACTATCAAAAATAGTGCAAGACAATAACAAATAGTACTGGTGTTTTATTACATTTAAGGGTTATGCACAGAAGTAAAATTATGGGAGCGTGAAAATGAAGTACTTGAAGTGCCTAGAATATACAAGTTTCCATGACCTAGAAGTACTGTATTGCCTCAATTTATTTTAGGAGTCACTTGTTACTGGAGACAGAAAATATTGGGTGCTGGGGGAGAGATTTCTCAGTTCTTTTCCTGAAAGAATAGTTTGTGGAGAAACTTGTGTGTGCCTGTCCTAACAGTTTAACTGAAGGCTGAGTTTTATGCCTGCTTTATGTACTCAATATTCTGAGAGCAAAAGAACTGGTATGGGGATATCTGGTTTACAAAAGAGTAGTCAACATTGCTTTGACTCTCTCTACATTAAATCTTCCATGGCAACCAATTCTGTATCCAATTTGAAAGCTATTTTAAATATTTGCCCTCATCTACATAGATGAACCAAAACCCCATTTCCAAATCCGTGAACTTCCTTGTGGGGGAGATTAAAATCTCACTCTGGGTCTGACGCCTATCTTTATGATGGGCTGAAGCAAAATGAAAAGAAAATGTATTTGACACTGTTTATCATGCTACAGACTGAGGTTGTTGGTCCTCAGTCCATGTACATTACCAAAGGATGTACCATGTACATTACCAAAATGCCATGTACTTGGAGGTGTTTGACATCAAACTCTGAAGTCAATTGTAAAAAGAATCCTGAACCAGAGTTTTAAAGGTTGGGTGAGCTATAGAATACATATGATTGTGAAGAAACTTTTATAACTTATTTAGAGATCAAAACTAACTTTAACTGGCCCACTCTACCATGGTACTGGTGCTTTCAAGTAAGGCATTATATTTCTCAACTTTCTAGGAAAGTTTTATACAGAAAGTGATGGCATCTGTTCAATCAAGAAACAAACAAACAAAAAAACCCAGCAACCCTAATTTATATCAGTCTTTTCAGACAACTTTAACACCCCCCTCACACCTGCCAAAAATCGATATGGGACATGCTAGCAAAAGGATTTGTATAGACAAATTGCCTCAGAGGGATGGGAGTTCACCTGGAAAAGAGGACCAACAACCTCAGTCTGTAGCATGATAAACAGTGTCAAATACATTTTCTTTTCATTGGTGCCTCAGACCAGTCAAGTTGAAGAGAAGAGATGTTATGCATACATTGTGGACATATCTAGTCACTGTGAATTACCAAATGATCCTTTGGTAATCCTCCTGAGGCTTGCTAACAGAAATGATTGCTTCATTTTGTGTGTGGACTTAATCTCTCATCTCCTAGTAGCTGCGTGGGTAGATATGGCTTCTCACTGGGAAAAGATAAATATTCCAACTCTTGAGGAATGGGTTCAAAAATATGGGAGTTCCATATTCATATTCCATATGATTATCATTTATTAAAACTCAAACAAAGTGCACTTACCTGCAAATCACAAAAACAAACACCACACCTGTCCAATTTGTTTAATATTAACATTTGATAGACATGTCTGGTTTGTTAAATATGTGTAATCAGAGATTTTCCTCAATATAGTAGCACTAGAAACAGCATGTCATGCATATAGGAAAGATGCTTACTCTGTAATATGGTAATACTCTGTTAAATAAAGAGACCTGATGATTATATTGCATAATGTTTCTCTAAACCAGTAGTTTTCATCCTGTGGTCAGGGGTTCGCGGACTATGTCTTAGATATCCAAAGGGTTCTCCCCCTCCATTTGGCATTCTAGCTGCTGCTGCTACTTGCTTCTCATGTACCTGTGTTTTAAATAAATATACCTAGCTTAAGCCCTGGAACCACATCATAGCAAGACCGCAGCTTGGCTTAATACAGACACACAAGTGAATGAGGGCAGATACAGGAAAGGATTTTAAGCAACTTCATTACAATTTAACTTGGGAGAGGGACACTGTTGCCACATTTCCCCATACCAGGCATTTAGATGGTTCCTGTGCAGGGTTTACAAGATATCCATTATATAGCCCTCAGTCTGGGTAGATTCTCCACTGCCTACCCAAGGATTCCACTTGCTCTGCTGAATCCTGTCACCTTTCTCCCTTGTAAAAGGGACAGAAGACATCAAAGAAGGATCCTGGTCTGCAAGAACTTCAGGTTTTCTTTTTTCCATAGACCTGCATTCCACCAGCAAAACCCCATGTCTCTTATTTTCTGGTCGCTGGCCCTCTTAGCCACAGTGAACAAAGATCACAAGTAGGGCTGTCAAGCGATTAAAAAAATTGATTAATCATTCTGTTAAACAACAATAGAATACCATTTATTTTAAATAAATTTTGATATTTGGTACATTTTAAAATATATTAATTTCAATTGCAACACAGAATACAAAGTGTACAGTGCTCACTTTATATTTATTTTTTATTACAAATATTTGCACTGTAAAAAATTTAAAAAATTGTATTTTTAATTAACCTCATACAAGTACTGTAGTTCAATATCTTTATCATAAAAGTTGAACATACAAATGTAGAATTATGTACAAAAAACTGCATTCAAAAATAAAACAATGTAAAACTTTAGAGCCTACAAGTCCACTCAGTCCTACTTCTTGGTCAGCCAATCACTCAGACAAATAAGGTTGCTTACAATTTGCAGGAGATAATGCTGCCTGCTTCTTGTTTACATTGTCACTTGAAATTGAGAACAGGCATTCACATCGCACTGTTGTAGCTGGCGTTGTAAGATATTTATGTGCCAGATGCGTTAAAGATTTATATGTCCCTTCATGCTTTAACCACCATTCCAGAGGACATGATTCCATGTGATGATGGGTTCTGCTTGATAACAATCCAAAGCAGTGCAGACTGACACATGTTCATTTTCATCATCTGAGTCAGATGCCACCAGCAGAAGGTTGATTTTCTTTTTTGGTGGTTCGGGTTCTGTAGTTTCTGCATCAGAGTGTTACTCTTTTAAGACTTCTAAGAGCATACTCCACACCTCGTCCTTCTCAGATTTTGGAAGGCACTTCATATTCTTAAACCTTGAGGCAAGTGCTATAGCTATTTTTAGAAATCTCCCATTGGTACCTTCTTTGCGTTTGTCAAATCTGCTGTGAAAGTGTTCTTAAAATGAACATGTGCTGGGTCATCATCCGAGACTGCTATAACATGAAATATGTGGCAGAATGTGGGTAAAACAGAGCAGGAGACGTACAATTCTCCCCCCAAGGAGTAGAGTCACAAATATAATTGATGAATTATTTTTTTTAATGAGCATCATCAGCATGGAAGTATGCCCTCTGGAATGGTGAACGAAGCATGAAGGCTCATACGAAAGTTTAGCATATCTGGCATGTAAATACCTTGCAATGCCGGCTACAAAAGTGCCATGTGAATGCCTGTTCTCACTTTCAGGTGATATTGTAAATAAGAAGTGGGCAGCAGTATCTCCTGTCAACATAAACAAACTTGTTTGTCTTAGTGATTGGCAGAAAAAGAAGTAGGACTGAGTGGACTTGCTAGGCTCTAAACTTTTATACTGTTTTATTTTTGAGTGCAGTTTTGTAACCCCCCCACACACAAAAATCTGCATTCCTAAGTTACACTTTCACAATAAAGAGATTGCACTTCAGTACTTGTATGAGGTGAATTGAAAAATACTATCTTTTATTTTTACAGTGCATAAATTTGTAATAAAAATAATAATAAAAAGTGAGCACTTTGTATTCTGTGTTGTAATTGAAATCAATATTGAAACGGTAGAAAAACATCCAAAATATTTAATATATTTCAGTTGGTATTCTATTGTTATAAGTTTGATTAATCATGATTCATTTTTTTAAATCACGATTAATTTTTTTGAGTTAATCGCATGAGTTAAATGCTATTAATTGACAGCTCTAGTCACAAGTTGTGATGCACTGACACTTGTACAATTCCTAAATCCTTTACCTGTTTAATCTGAGTCTCCATGATGCTATAAGCAAAAAAATAAAAACACACCCAGGAACCCCAAAACCAAAACACTAGACCTCAGCCAATTTGGTTGTGATGGCACATCTTCCTTTCAGAACCCTTGATCAGTTAGACCCACAACAACCTGAAAACACAGTTTCTGTATCATGTAACTAGAGGGAGGGATGGTGATTTCAGCTAATGATGGAGCAAGATGCCTGAAAAAAACTGGGCCAAGGTTTAGATAAATGATTGTAGGAAGAAAGAGCCAATCCAGTTCACAACTCTCTGGCTTGCCAATTGCAACAGGGCACTCAGGGGGAAGAGAGCCTATCCCTGTATGCACTCCCCTTTAATCTACAGATGTCCAGCAGCTTGCAGACCCAGTCAGGTTACTTATCCATTAAATTAGAAAGGTTCTAAAATACATTTAGCAAAAAAATGATAAAATTAGGGATTCTTTTTAATTTTTTGTTTTATCTTTTGAGGTATTTTGTGGAACCTGAAAATGACAGCATTCTAGTTAAATAAACATTCTATATAAATAAAATCATAAAAATGTGACTTAGATTTATCATCTGAGTGCTTTATGACCATTAACTAGCCTAATTCTCACAACACCCTGCAACATAGGTAAATGAATAGTATTATCCTCATTTTATAAAATGGAAGTTGACTTACTTAGTACCAGAGGAAGACTCAGGATTAAGATTTAGGAATATGCCTCTCTTTTTCATAGATTACCCATACATGCAAACAGAATTTTAAAATATGGTAAAAGAGACTTAACTAAAATTCTCTGGCATTGCATGTGTTCCAGTATTCCTCACTGGACTGATGCACAATATATGGTTAGAAGAACTTGTCTTTCTCTGATGTAAAGCAGCTAGAACTTCAAGTTCATTCATCCTTCAGAAAGTTTTCATGATAAGAAGGCCAGTTATCCCAGAAGATACAAGGAAAAGTCTGTGAAGATAGATTACATGTCCCGTATATGCAAATAGAACTATGTTATGCCCTATGTATGTTAGTGTTATTTGCAGTGACTTTCTACCAGAATTGGACTAACTTCTTTTTTGCTCTGAACTTGGACATTAATAGAATTGTGCTGACCAGAATGAAAAGACTACTTTTACTAGGCTTACAAAAAATTAATGCTCTTTGTGGAATGCAATCTAATCAGGAGGAAAAAATAATATTGTAATGGATTTCAAAATTTGGATTTTGACCTAAAAAAGATGCATTTTTCTTCCTTTAAAGCACTCAAGTTTATGGAAAACTGCTTTTTTAAAAATCAGTAGAGGACTAGATCTTTCAATTAAAGTTTGTCCTACAAAATTATTATAGTGCGCTCTCAACAAAAATATTTCCAGAGGAGAAATACAGTAGTATATTCAGGCATTTTCCCCCTTCTGTAATTGTAAAGATCCTGCAGAATTCTGCATCACTTACTGTGTCCTTAGCTGTTCCAAGACATTTCCATTCAACTGTATTCTGCATTTTGGATTTGTAGAGTGCCTTTATAGAGAGTAATTCTCTTAAGAAAAATGTTCTGAAGGAACTTAAACATCAAGAGTTGAGTTGCCGATCAAAATCCACAATCTGTCAATTAAATTGTATAATTAGGGTGCTTCAGTTTCAGTTTTTATTGTTTTGTTTTTATTTTTCCCTGGAATTTACCAGAGATTATTACCACAATGACAAAAACAGGTAAAAATCAGTGCAAAAAACTATTAACAATTTTTCTGGGTAAATATTGGGGTTTATTTTGGTGGATGGAAAAATGGGGGGTGGAGAAGTATTCAGTAGATTAATGCTTTGAATTCCGTTCATCAATGTGGGTTTGCTGCAGAACTAAAACAGAACTCAAAATACAATTCCACTTTTGAGTGTAAGAAAAAAAATCTCTAATCCCCAAATAAAACTTCTCATTTGAATAAAAAGTTTATTGTTGTAGACTTAGAACTGTTAGCCTATAACTATTTACATTTAATAATTGGGTCACACCATTTGCAGCGCATACAGTCAATTTAATCCTTTTCTCCTGATTTTTTTAAACATTTGAATACCTCCTTGCATTCTGAAATGTATTCTGACACAGATTTTCATTTTCTTCCCATTTTAGTGTCAAATCTTTAAAATATTATCTGCTAACAGCTTAAAATGTGTACATGGTGGGTGTGAGTTCATCAGTACGATCAGATGCACAATCACTTCAGAGCTGCATGCGTGCCTGTTTGTTGTGTATATCTTCTAGACTAATACATAGCTTCAGTTCAACAAGCAGCTTTGCATATACACACAGGTTAATGTATTATCATAATACATATATCTCACGCAATGTATTGTATTTTCTTAATAAAACAAATTATTTTTATATATTTGAATGATACAAAAGTAGAGTGAAAATCAGAAAAAAAGGAACAATACCTTTTGTAAAACCTGGGGATTTTTCAGGAAAAATCGATTTAACTGAAAACGAAGGGGCTTTTGGATAATATAGTGGAAGGCTGAAGAGTAGCAATTTTTGTATCCGTCTTTAAAAGATATTCGGGGTTATTGTGAGAATTAAAGGCCAGTGATTCTTAATTAAGTACAATGTAAATCAGTTGAAATAGTACTTGAGACAGTTATTGTACCTATATCAACAAGGTAAAATAAGCACAAACCATCATGGCTTTTATAAATACAAATCACTCCTCTCTAGAGAGTACTCTTTTTTTGGATCTGTCTCCCAAGAAGGACAGAAAGGAAACTAGGTGATACAATTTAGTTGGACTTTCAAAAAGTCTTTGACAAAGCCCCTCACAAGGGGGTATTTTGAAAACTGGGTCAATATGGGGCAAGAGGTAAGTATTGTCATGGGTTAGGAACTGGCTAGCAGAACAAAACTAAGCGCATACATGAATGTTCAATTATCAATTAGTTAAAGGTTAACCATGGAGGTCCTAAGGATAATCTTTCATATATTGATTAAATAGAAAATGAAGAAATGATGAGGTGGCAAAATTGCAGATTGCACAACTATTTAAGTTTTATTCAAAAATAGAGAAAAATGAGGAACTCCTGTAGGACCCAACAAAATTAGGTAAATGGGCAGCATGATGGCAATTGAAAACCACAGAGGAGGCAGGGATCCCCACAAAATCCCCCTTAGAGAGCCTCATTCTTCAGAAGCACAGTTCTGCCCCAGACTCCCAAAGATCCCTCTGCCTCCACATAGGTTCTGAGGCCTCCTGCCCCGCTCACTCTCCTTTTGACAGCATTGTCAAAAACGCTGCCCTGGGAACGCACCGTTAAGTGGTTGTACAGCACACAGAATGGTCTAAAAGAAACCAGTGCAATCTCAGGCTGTATAAATTTTTTCCTTCTGGTTTTGAGGGTAGGGGATAATGTTCTCTGTCACTATGTGTGTGATGGCACTAGGTGCCATTTAATACTGTACACATTTTACATGAAAATACAGCCATTCGATGTAGTATGTGGATGATAGAGAGCAAAAGGGGGGGAGGGAGACAGACAGCACATTACATCCGTCAGACAGATGGTCAAAAAGCTATGATTATTTTCACCTCTGTTATAATCTTTATTCTGTTCTGAGTCTAAATGATCAAGTAGTGTAGCAATGCTGAATATTTTAAATTGTTGCATGCAGTGTAGTTGCAGCCATGTTGGTCCCAGGATATTAGAGATACAAGGTGGAAGAGGTAATATCTTTTATTAGGCCAACTTTTGCTAGTGAGAGAGACAAGCTTTCAAGCCACACAACCTCTTCTTCAAGTCAGCACAAAAGCTTGTCCAATGAAAGCTATTATCTCATCCACCTTGTGTCTCTCTAATATTTTAAATGTTCTTTTCATTAAGAATAGCTCTAAGGTTCTCTTTGGTCTAAAATAGAAAAGTTTTTCCTGTGATGCTTTTGTCAGTTGGCAAGCTTGGAAACTTTGCTCCTTTTGTGAGCTAAAGATAATTAAGCCGATAATTTAACTTTACCTTTAGAATGGGAAGAACTCAATACTGCAGCGCTCATTTGAAAACAGGACTCCCTGAAGCCTCCTCATTGTTTGTGTTTTGATAGACTGGAGCAGATAGCATACTGCCAGGACATGGTGTCCTTGTAGGAGGTGCCAATTTCATTGACTCAAGTACTATTGTATTCTGAAGTCTGTGGTAAAGTGCTGTTGAGTTCAAAAATACCTAATTAATTGTTAAGATCCTTGGACTAGAAATACTTATTTGTATTTCTGTTTGAGTTATGAAGATCCCCAACAGACTAGCTACTTATTTCCCAAACTTGGATCCATTGTAGAATCCTGCTTAAATGAAGACTCATATCCTTTGGCAGTATATGGTAGTGATCAAGTGTTTTTAAACAACTGACACATTTTTTTTTAATTTCAGGTTAGCAGAGTTAAATATCTTTCATACTCTGTTTTTACTACAGTTACTTTTCCTTTATTTCAAAAATACTAAATGAAAATAGGCCTCTTTGGTGGACAAATCAAAGGCTAAATTATTATTTATTGTAAATCAAAGCCAATTGTATGTTAAATAAGCACAAAGTGTCAACATGTGAGACTAAAGGTATTTGTTTTTACATGTATTTGACTTAATAGTAGAAATGAGCCCGAACTAAAAATCTGGATTTCAAAATCTTTCACTCCTGATCTTTGGTTTGAAATTCAGGATCCGCAGTCTTGATCTGAATCATAAATTAATAGATGACCTCTGAACCTACAATATACCCGACCCAACCCCTAATCTCAACACCCCTGAATTTAGGACTATTCAAAATCTTGGCTTAAACCTAATTATGCATAATAACAAATGTGTATTTGTGGGGGTAAAGATTGCACACTGCCTACACTCTTCATGGTTAAATTTGTCCTGGGTACCCCAGTCACTGAACAAATCATGTGGTTGATGTTTTTCCCACTCTTGCTGTATTTCTACTCCCAAATAGACTCGAGTGGTGGAATGATATTTTCCATCTGCATTTAGATGTCCAGTCCACATTTTTTATCAGACCTTCTTTATGGGCAAAAGATTATAGTTTAGTACAACAGACACATATGGTAACTTAGTACAAAACAGAATATCACATTCAGAAATTCTTTACTTTACTTTACTTTTATTTTAAACCCTAACACCTTCTTAATGCTTCAGTGACCATTAAAATGTACAATATTTATAGAATTGTCCATGTTGGTACAAACTATGTATGCAGATCAGATATAAAAAGAGAAAATTTTAATATATATTTATTTTTTTTGACTCTCCATTAAATGTCTCATTAACATTTGTGTTTTTCAATGGAAGAATTAACTATATAACTATTAACCTAATTAGCACAGTTGAAAGAAACATAAAACAGATTGCTTGCTTTCAGTGTTTTACTTTCATGCTTGAAGGAATACAATGCTATCCCCTCAAGGCATGGTGACATTTTGGCCTAAGTTGAAGCTATTGATCTTTGAATTCAAGTTTATGTAATGTCCAAATATTTTAAGTCAAACTGGAAAGTCAATATTAAGAACAATTTCAGTCGAGCATATAGTTTGTAAATGTCACTGAATATTTACTTTTGAATAAATCATCAAATATTAATAGTTGTCTCTGATGAGAATTAAATCAGTTAAAAAAAACAGCTTTATTTTCTAATAGATCATTCTTCTTTGGATTAGCCTCTTTGTGCAAAAGAGAGATATTAACAGAGACAAAAATGCAAAAGATTGGAAGTCATCAAATTAATGCACTACATGCTACCTCAGACAAAATACATGGTGAGCACACCTTACATATTTTAAAAAAAAAACATGAGTCAATGAAAAGACTATCAGAGAACAATTATTGGTAGAATTCAGTATAGGTCTTTTCCCTTTCTTATTCTCTTATAGAAAATTCCTGTAGAATTTAACATAGCTCTTTTGGTTAAAGACTGAAATTAGAATACCAAGACAATTATGAAAATACTTTATTAAGTAGTAACAATTAGTCATAATAAATACCATGTAACAGATAGGGTTGCCAACTTTCTAATCGCACAAAACTGAACAGTCCTGCCCTGCCCCTTCCCCGAGGTCCCACCCCCGCATGCTCCATCCCCTCTCCCTCCGTCGCTCACTCTCCCCCACCCTCACTCACTTTCACTGGGCAGGGGTTTGGGGTGCGGGCTTTGGCTGGGGTGTGAGCTCTGGGATGGGGCCAGAAATGAGGGGTTCAGGGTGTGAGAGAGGGCATCAGGCTGGGGCAGGGGGTTGGAGTGCAGGGGGATGAGGGCTCCAGTTGGGGGTGTGGTCTCTGGGTTGCAGCCGGGGATGAGGGGTTTGGAGCGCCAGGAGGGGGCTCAGGGCTGGGGCAGAGGGGTTGGGTGTGGGAGAGGGTGTGGGGTCCTGGTGGGGTTTACTGCAGCTCCCAGGAAGTGGCTGCCGGGTTCCTGCAACCCCTAGACGCATGGTGCCCTTCATGACATGATACAAGGCACATCTGTTTTCCATGCTTATCATTTGATACCAGTCAGCTCTGTGTTCTTGGGGAACCAGGGCACAGTATCCATCCTGTCTGACTCATGAAGGACACCCTCCCCCGCCCCAGCCTCTGCCTGAACCAAAACTGATCAGAGGAAAAACGTATAGAAAGCAATGGAAAGGTGGTGGGAGACACATAACCCCCTCCCCCACAACAAGGGTGATAGGATTAAGACAACTCCCCTAGCCTCATCTGCATCAAAGATGGGACAGGGAGGCATCTCCGTTAGCATACAGAATGCAGAACAGAGATTCCACGGCAAGAACCGCATGGAACTCTGGGACCAGAGAAGCAGGGAAGCGATGCATCATGGGGGATCTCTGTTCCAGATGTTAATGAACCTACGCCTGTACACACCCAGCTCAGCAGTTACCAGACCAATTCTAGTAATGAATCCTGGATTGATATCCAAAATACTGAAGCTGCCTAATTGCATTGTGAGCTCCCTTGAAGGAACACCAAACAGGAGTGATCAGTTCCTATTGTCTAGCCTAAAGAAAACCCTTGAGTTATCAGTTTACCCATAAACAAATCTAGTGTTCTCCCTTGAACCATTGTTGTTTCCCTACCAAAAAAATCCTACCTACACTCAAGTAAGTGTTCTGATGCATGGATCCAAACTCTGCATCAGTTCCACTGGGATTTCATCTTCTCCTGACTGATCATGCTGGGGTCTCTGCCTGTCTCCAGCACTCAGGACCCAAAGCTACCACCATCACCTAGGAACTATTACCAGTTCAAGCTTCATGGAGTGGTGAGACCCGAATGTTCATGCTCTCTCTCTCTCTCTCTCTCTCTCTCTCTCTCTCACTTTCTCTCTCTCTCTTTCTCTCTGTTTTCTTTTCTATCTCAGGTATAACTTTCTAACCCTGACTTGTTTGATCAGGTATAGTTGTCTATATGTGACTTTTGTGATCTGTAATAATGTAACTATTATGTTTGTTTAGGCTCTCTTTGTGTGGTTATCACTATTATTCAATAAATAACTTTTATGGTTAGCTGGTTGCTTCTCTGTCTCTCTCTCTCTTTGAACTTTACTCTTTTGTGTTTTTTGCTTCCCCATTTACTCTGCAGCAATGCTCCTCTTCCCTAAGCTAAAGATCCCTGTAGCACCCAAAAGTACTGTGGGGTTTTCTCATCAAGTGGGTAACTACCAGTACAATTGTAACATGAAAGTGGGGATCAGGATGTGCTGAACCTTTGACATACGAGGGTGGCAACTTGGAAGTGCTGCTCTACCCAGACTACTGAGTCCAGGGGCATATAAGGGTGGCAGCTTGGAAGTGCTGCTTGGCCCAGCCTACTGAGCCCAGGGGTATATAAGGATGGCAGCTTGAAAGGGCAGGTTGACCCAATCCGCTGAGTCCAGGGACATATAAGGGGTCAGCTTGAGAGTGCTGATTGACCCGGTCCACTCAGGCTCTGTGTGTGTGTGCGTGCGTTCATTCATTCGTTCATCTGGTTCTGGGGCTGGAGAAACCCCAGCTATCTCAGGTATAACAATCCCGCTAGGTCCTGCAGGATAGCTCCATTGGGAGGGCACTTGGATAAGGGAGAAGTAGCGCTCCATATGGAAACACAAGTGACACAAGCAGTACATTGATAGAATTACAGAACCCCCCCGCCCCTCCCAGCATCATAGCCCAAACTAACTGGCAAATCTAGTAACACAAAATCCTGGGGAGAATTGAGGTAGGAGGTTTTGAAGCAGATGGGATACTAGCTAGTTTGTTTGTTTAAGGGTAGAGACTGACTGGGGTGCTTTGATTATTGAACTGATACAATTTTGTGTGTGACTAAGTGATGGCAGGTCAGCCAGGTCTTTAGGCAGTTCCATTTCTGATTTGAAAACCAGATTAAATAGATTCGTCTTTGCCTCTTACATGGTGCACTTGAGGAAAGGGACTTCATGCCCCCTCTCTCACCTCTAGCACTCCCAAGTACATAGTTGTAAAGTAGTCCTCAGTAGTTACACATGGCTTAAAACCATTGGTATCAAAATACAGCACACTCCCTATCTATGCTATGCACTTAAGGGAAAAAATCCTTTACACTTCTTTTTTAACATTTTTAGAATTAATTTTATAAAGCAGTCAGGTGAATCCAAGATAAAATGTATAACTCAAAAGAAAGCAGACTATAGGACTGCAGCAGAGGAGTGAATAGAGGATTCCCACCTATCTAACATCACCACTAGGATACTCAGAATCTTCTTTCAATGTCAACAACATCAGGCACCCAGACACAGAGGTGAGTGTTGCCTGCTCCCAAGTCACTCAGGGAGGAAAGGGCGGCGGCGGGGGGGGGGGGGGGTTACACATGACAGTGACTAGACCAGTGGTTCCCAAACTGGGGTTTGACGAAATGTTACAGGGGGTTCTCGAAAAAAAATTCCCTAATGGCAAACAGAACTGTCCCTAGGGACTCCGGCAGCATGGGCCCAGCAGCCTGGAGCCCCTGGACTTCCAAGAGCTAAGCAGATCAAAGCAAGCATATCTATCACACTGAGGAGATTTCAACTTCAAGACTCCTTATAAGAAATGGAAAGGGAGGTGGATATTTTTTGCTGTTTTTAAAATTAAATAGGTAGCTAGTTTTGTTTTAAAAATTATGATGAAGAACAAGTTTAAGGTTTGTTTTAACATACATTGTTTGCCTGGACTGCTCAAGACCTGAATGCTTATGCAGGAGGAACGCTTTGAGTTGGCTTCTTAAATACCTTCATGCTGTTTCACATCTGACACTCCTTGATGAAAAATAGGAGCCTTGTCTTGTAACAGGCTTATTCAAGGTGATACAAGCTATGAAAGTGAGATCTTGGAAGAGTGTTGCTGTTTTCATAATGTAATAAAAATGTTGTCATGATAAATAATAATTAATAATAAATAGTGTGTAATAAGCATGTCATAAAAACAAATTTTATATTTCCAAGTTCACTGCTTTTATAATTTATACTCAAGTAAAGGAGAAAATCGCCTGGAAATATTCATTTTCAGGAGGGGGTTCGCGAGACTTGACATTTTAGTGAAAGGGGTTCACAGGTTGTTAAAGTTTGGGAACCACTGGACTAGATGTATCAATAGCTGTTTCTGAGGCTGTATAGGAAGTTTTCACTGTGGATAACCACCCTGGCTGGTGACCTCCTAATTACTTTCTGAGGATTCAGCCAATCAGACTGGGGGTGCGGTGTGGAAAAGAGGAAATATAGCTGTGAAAGGCAGACCTGAAGACTTAACAGCTAATTGATGTGGGATCAAGAGCTGTGCCTGCTGTGAGGGCTGGACCACAATCCCTGAACCATGCTGAATACAGATCAGTGTTTTTCCAGCTTCTACTAGGGGAGCCTTCCACTAGGATAATGTTAGATCCATCCCAGTGTGTTTTATGGATCTAGAGGGAGAGTAGGGGTTGGGGAGGCACAAAGTTTTTGTTAGCATTAGCAGCTATAGAGCCTGTGGAACTTGCATTTAGCTATTATCTAACTGCTCTGTGATGGGATTCCCTCTCAGTTAAAGAGCGTGAATGGGGCAGCACTTAATGAGGTGAAGGTTGTGAAATTCTTGCTGCACTTAGTTAGGCTTATGGGGAGAAGATGGTGCCCTATAGAAGTGAGAGGCTCACAGAGATGAATGCAAAGGACATTTTATATGCTGATTCCAATGCCTGTATCACTTTAGATACAGGCTATGGACTTCTGTTTCACCAGCAACTGTCATCTATTAGCCCAAGTTCTGCAATGCTGCTAGCTGTGGAGATCCCCAGACTGTTTCCTATCAGCATTACAAAGTATTTAAAAGGATCGAGATGCTGCCATTTCTCAAGCTCTGAAGAGTCTAGGTAACACACATTGCATGCTATGGTCACTCTATAAAGACTGAGAAATCATCTCTGAGAAAAGATCATGGGGGCATTTTGAGCTGTGTAGTGAAGTATAAAGAATATTATGCTGAAACCTTACATTTGAATGTTTGTAACGGAAACAAAATGGAGAAAGTCAGCATAAAGAACAACAGTATATTTACTGTCTAATAGCTTTTGTTTAAATGTTGTTCATAGTATTCCAAACACTGTTTACAATATTTTATACTATCTACAATGTGTTCTGTGTGTATTAGTTTCACTAAAAGAGTGTTGTGCTGTCTGTTTAAAATTGATTGGGGACTGTTACCATCCCTTTATCAGGGCTTTACATACAATAGCCCTCAGGTTTAATTGTGTGTAATGCTTTCTGAAGAGACAGATCTGTGGCCTATGCTTCAGCAAAGAGTTAAGATGAGGTGCAGGAAGACAGAGTATATAATTTAAACAGAATATTGCATAAGTATCCCCTGTCCTCCACCCTTTGTCTATCTGTAAAATGCTTTGTTATCTTTTCAAATAAAGCCTCTTTATAAATG
Source organism: Mauremys mutica (assembly GCF_020497125.1). Lineage (NCBI taxonomy): Eukaryota > Metazoa > Chordata > Testudines > Geoemydidae > Mauremys > Mauremys mutica. The sequence continues at coordinate 30,502,285 of NC_059080.1, read as the reverse complement.
TGGTGGTGGTTGGGGGGTGCTGGTTGAATGGATTTCTAAATTTTAGAATATGGAAAAGTGAATGAACTTGAATTTGAGTCTACACGAAAGAGCTAAAACATCTTCACTTTACCAGTGTAGCTCTTAACACTATGTGGAAAAAGCAACTATTTCAATTATCTTAGCAACTTATAAGATATGAGCAATCTTGAACACTCATTGTTACTGAGATCAAAGAAAAGGATGCTTTCCTTCTTCCCAGTGTTTATCATGGCAGCCATGTTACTCTAAAAGATACAAAAGTTAGCTTAGGTACAGTGCAACTTTGATCAGAAAATAAATGTATGTCTTCTTAGCTACATGAAACTCTGGAACATGCTGTATTTAGACTAAGACTTTGGGTTCAATATACAATTGGGTCTTTCAAAGTCTTTCTATAAACCACAGTGAATTCAGTAACAATTGTAAAGGAATTCTGTGGTATTCACCAATATAAATAGGAAAGGATAAGTAAGAGGGTGTTATGGCTAATGTTCAGATCCTTATATTTAAAGTAACAAGTCCTCAAGAAAAGCAACATTTTATATGTATTCTGTTACATGACGGGAGAATGAAATCACAAGGCTAATTAATGTGGAGAGAAGTGATAATGCCCTACAGAGCTGTACTGTCTATGACTTGTTAAATATATACACATAAATAAAAGGAAATATTTTCCCTCATAAACTATTCACAAGGCAATATTAAGATTTTCTGCCTGCTATTAGTCTCCTTCTGTTAAGTGCTGAGTGCTTAGCACTTGGCACAATAAGGCTGAACAGAAGGGTACGAAATATTTATTTATTTATTTATTTCAGCACGGTGTAAAACGCCACATAAATGCAGATGTGAAAGCGAAATGACCTCATTTTCATTTTCTGACCTTCATTATATTTTAATTGTTCATTATGTGTATATGGGTCAAAAAACTTTGGGAAGGATCCCTCCCTCTATCCCAGCCATTGTACAGTGCTGCAGGGATTGGAAAAGCCCCTTAGACAAAACAGGAGGGATTTTCCCTACAGAGGTACTGAATACATTTGCCGGGCATGACGAATATGGCAGTTTCCTGCACTATTTCTGGGGGAATCTTACTGTATTAAGTTTATGTATCATTGTGGGTCAAGCATTGTATGTCATTTCATGAGGGAAGGTGACAACAGCATCTACAGGAATTAAGAATTAAGAAGGAATTGAGTTTGTTACAGGAGTGGGTGGGTGAAATTCTGTGGCCTGCGTTGTATAGGAGGTCAGACTAGATGATCAGATGGTCCCTTCTGACTTTAAAGACTATGAGTCTAAGAACTGTGGGTGGTGACTAGGCACCATCTGAGGAGGCTTGCATATACTAGTTCAAACTGGATTCTCCATAAATCAATAGACAAAGAATTTTTGGATAAATAGCCTGAGTTTAAACTGACTCATGGCCTTCTTTATGTCCATTTGTATGATCAGGACTTTCTGCCCCCAAAAAGGGGCCCAGTCCTTCCTAGGAAGCATTGGAAGGGCCTACTCAGGCCCCATAGGACTGATGGGTGACTTCTGGTAAGATTTTAGTGTGTGTATAGGAACTTTTATTGTTTTTCATATTTTCTCTTAATGCTTTCACCTTAAGAATAAATGTGCTTTCTTAGAAAGAGCTGTGGGATAACTTGTGACCACTGGCAATTTCAGCTGCTCATAGCCTTCAAACAAAAAGCAAAGTGCAGATGCTGGTCACTGTCTGGTTTTCTGGGGACATCATAGTGTAGGCAAGAAACTGTGCAGACTGGAACATGTCAGAAGGGGGAGAGATGTGGGTTTCTGTCCAAGAGACAATGGCTGAGGAGCTGGGAGCCTAGAGTAGGTGTCCTTGGTAGACCATGGAGGAGGAATACAGATGCAGTTTCCCTCAAGTGTGGTTACAGGAACTTTTACAAGCCCTGGTGCAGAAGCATGCTGGGGAATAGGCTCAAGAGCAGGTGCGGTGTGTGAGAAGCAGGGCCACAGTTCATAGCACTACAGAGATTCTGGGAATTGCTGCCAGCCATAGGCAGCCACAGACAGGCTGCCATAACCTGTACAGGGACCCAGGGCCACTTAGATTGTGATGGGGCCTGCTGACCCCAAAGAAAACCAGAATCATAGGGTGGCTTTCAAGGCACCCAAGTACCAACCCCTCCTGTGCTACACTGCCAACCCCACCCTGTGCTACACTGCCAACCCACCCTGTGCTACACTGACATACAAACATACCCTGAAAGGAGAAAACTCATCAGATATGTAACATTTCATCTTCATTATCATTTTACTCCTAAAGTGCAGTCTTTATAATCCATGCCAACATTTACCATACACCCTTTACATTTGGCATTTCATTGTCTAGCCCTTCAGCACCAGGAATGTACCATACATCACAAAACTACTTCTTAATCCACTGCAGCATTTTTTGCTACAATATACTGCACAGAATCGTATCACTTTCACCCATCTGGTAATACTTCTGGGTTTGAAAATGTAGTATGAGTAGCTATATTTTAAGGAATAGAAAAATCTAATTTGTTTTCTCCTTTTCTTTCATTCCAGCTGTACCCTAACAGAGAGGTCAAATCAGATTGCTTAGTAAATGTAAAGGCCAGTGTGTAGTTTTGTGCAGCCTATCAAATGTGTCAGAGCCATCTTTTTATCTCTGAATAGTATTGTTGTTACAATTATTCATAGTATCTAGGGCCTGGTTTCCAAAAAAGTGTGGTCATAATGACATGTATAATCTGTATACAAAATTATCATGAGAGTGAGAGTCCGTGGGATCCTTTTTTTTCTATCCTGTCTGTTTATCCAAATTCAGAAAACTTCCTCAATAAATACACGGCTTGGTGAAGCAATGAAGATATATGGTTAGCCAGAGAGAGGAGCAAATTCAAGTTTATACGGGGAAAAAAGTAATTTCTGCTAAAGGTTTTTATAAACATTGTGTTTGCGTGAACAGGCAATGGTTCTTAATGCAAGAGAGCCAATATATTGTGAGCTGTGGTTGTTTTTAAAAACAGATATGTTATATGATTCACCTAGGGTTGGATCATACACCACTGAAGTTAAGGGGGACGAAAGCTAATTCCTTAGCAGAACACAATCAGGATTCGCAATATAGAAAGTTTCTGTTTTCTTCCACCATTACTTATGGAGAAGGAATAGGCATGCAATACAGTACTGAAACAGTGTCCAAAACTAATCCGTTTGTTTTAGAATGATGTGAAGTTGGGGTGAAGGAAGAGACTATCCTCACTTTTTAAACTGCTTGGGAGTACACACTGTTCACTTCAGAGATTTGTAAAACAGGAAAACTTATTGGGTTATATCCAATGTGAATCCTATTAATCTGCCATTAACATTATGACATTCAAATAATATTTAAAATGATATCATCAATATTATTTATAAGGTCAGGGATGTCAGAATTATATTATTACTAGAATTAAAGGCATCACTAAAATGCTGCTGCAGGGTAATCAGCTCCTGGATTGCTCGTTGTCATTTTAGGAGTATGTATGAATGTGTGGCATATGGTACTTAAGCTAAAAATATTGCCTGCACATACCTATGAAGTGGGAATTAGCAGCATGCTGCTTCTGATTTCCATAAATATTTCCAAATTAATCTATAACAATTAGTTGAAGGCATAAGGCTATATCTACTTGAGGTACCTATTGTAATGGCTCATGGATAGAGATAATTACAAGATTTTGGCCTTACCCAAGGCTGTCCAATTGTTTGTAAAACAATTACAGAGCACCCTTTCACAGTAGGCAAGCAGTAATATACCTATTTTAGAGGTGTGGAAATTAAGGCACAGAAGTTAAGGCACAGAAATTAAGTGGCTTGTTCAAGGTCATACAGCATGTTAATGGCAAAAGTGGGAATGGAACCCACAAATACAGAATTTCAGCTAACTGATGTTGACATCCTCATCTGTCTTCCATTTTCATGACAGAAGCATGATTTCATTTTTCAGTGCTGCTGCATGTTTAAAATAAGCACTGACCAAGAAGTTGTCAGACTGCTAATATCAAATCAAATTCATATTGCCTATTAGATTTATGCAAATTGACTTTTTCAGAAATAAGTTGCTTTTCTACAGCTTCTGATTTAATGTTTGAACAAAGTTGCCTCAGAAATTGGAATTAAAGTCTTAAACTAAGAAAGATAAAATCAGTGCTTGTAACAGTTATTGCTAGGAATATAGTGTTTATAGATTTAAATATAGAAACAGTTTGTTCTGTGGTATTTATCAGTGTCAAAGCCAAGAGACCTCCAGGAGCAGGAAAACAGTGGATGAATGACAATAAAACTGCAGGTATCAGATATCTTGTAATTGCTGATTTGGTTGAGCAAGCTGTTTAATTGTGAAAAGAATATATATACACTCACCTAATGTTCCTGTGCTTGGTTCCCTAATGGAATATTAAAATATAAATGTTTGGAAATGTCTCTTGTAGTTGATGGCATGAAACTTTTTCAAACTTTCTGGTTAGTTTCAAAAATAGAACAAAGTAAATACATCCATTAAGGCAGGGGAAAACAAACAGAATGAGGAAATCATCTAGAGAATGTAGTTGTATTTACAGATTATTTACTTAAACAGTGGAGGGCCTCATCCTTCAGTAACTGAGATAAGAAGGCTTTTGTTACATGATAGAAATGTCATTGTGTAAAAGTGAAAAGAAAATATTAAATATAATAGGTGAAACCCTGGCAAAACTTTCATTGACTTCAGCAGGGCCAGAATTTTATCCAATGTGCATAATCACCAAATTTTGCCTTCCTTCAGGTTGTGAGATCAGAACTTAGCCCTTGTATGCATTTGGCACTGATTTACTCTTAGCAGTTGGCTTTAGCAGAAGAGCTGATGGTTCATAATAATCTAAATCAAGCTACTTTCCTTGTGAATAGCTAATATATGGTATCGGCGATGGTTTAAGAAATCAATTATACCATCCCACTGTGATCTGTGATTTCGTTTATTAATTGTGTAAAGTTTACAATTTCTTCTGTCAGTGACTCTCACAATGCTCCCAGCTGTAAGAATGATTAAATTGTCCCTCCTCTCCCCACTACTTTCCCCTCCAAACTGCACAATAAGAATCCTCCCCTCAACATTCAAAAGTTCTAAGAGTGCTTCCCTCAGAGAGTAGTAGCCTCTGTTTTAACCAGCCCCTCTGGCTGGCTTTCAGTGTAGTGCCCTTTCTTGAGTCTGTGCCAATAAGTCCACACCCCTGGTTTCTGCTGCATCCTTGCTCCCTCCTGCTGCTGCTGCTACTGCTTAGTGTGAAGCAGGCAATTGGCAGCCCATGAAGGGACAAGTTTCCCAGCAAGAGGGATAGGAAATGACTGGCTAACAAGAAGGGGCTCTTTGAGAGTACAATACAACCTCCCCTATATGCTAAGAACATTGCCTTTTCAACATGTCCAGACCCTGGCAGCCTGGGAATTTTGGAGGGAGCTCAGGGTTCAGTATAGATTTCCTCATATGGTAGCACACTCCCAGATAAGCCCACTTTTCATTGTTCATGCTTACTTAGCTACCGTCCAATTTATTCAGTGTAATGTGTGCTCAGATACTTGCATTATATCTTAGAGATGATGTTTCAGAATAGGAAATGACCTAGGAATAGGAAAATAGATGTTGGATTAGTGCCCTTGGTGGTATAGCTGGACAAATAAGGAATGCTTCTGATGGAGCCTTTAAAGAAATAATGAGTGTCTGCTAAATGCAAGTACCCTATCAATTATAGTATGTTTACAATACATAGAATTAAAAAGTAAAGAAAAACAAGACAAAAACCTTTACCAATGTCAATAGGCATCTAAGCTATAAAATCCTGATCTTGGTCACAAACCTTCTGACGTCTTACAGATACTGTATTCTTTGAGGAGAAGAAATAATCATCTTTTCTTTTATCTTTGTTCTGCAATAGTGCCCCAGAGCCATCTTAAAAGCTTCCAGAATACTACTGAACTTTCATATCAGCACAATCACTTTGAATTCCATCTAGTTAGTCTTTGATATTTATTTCTTTTTTATTTAGACAAAGCAGTAAAACAGTCATATGAGTGTTCTATTTTCCAATATCTCTTTTCAACATTGTTCATGTTTGGAATAAATAACTAGTGCAATATGGTGTCCTAAAAAGAGCATACGTTATCCTGTGTCCATTTATGGTGGTGCAACAATTGACCTTCTGCTAGAGCAAGGGTAGGTAACCTATGGCATGGGTGCCGAAGGCGGCACGTGGGCTGATTTTCAGTGGCACTCACACTGCCTGGGTTCTGGCCACCGGTCTGGGAGGGCACTGCATTTTATTTTAATTTTAAATGAAGTTTCTTAAACATTTTAAAAACCTTATTTACCTTACATACAACAATAGTTTAGTTATATATTATAGAATTATAGAAAGAGATCTTCTAAAAACGTTAAAATGTATTACTGGCATGCAAAACCTTAAATTAGAGTGAATAAATGAAGACTCAGCACACCACTTCTGAAAGGTTGCCGACCCCTGTGCTAGAGTATTAACTACTTGACTAGAACCAGCAAAATTAACTCCACAGATGCATAAAAAACAGATTATGGATTTAAAATGAAAATAAGACACTAACATAAGTCTAAACTAAAAATGATTCTTTGGAGTCACTTTGAAAATGATCTGAATAAAGAGATGTATTCCAGTATCAGGTCAAACACTACTGGAAAAAAATAAAAAATAGCATCAAATTGAAATATGAGAAATATGACTACTTTACCTTGCTATTGTATCCCTTATTCAGAGTACATTAAAGTAAAATATTTGCTTTGGGTGGGTTATCTTTTGATAACTGACTCTTTTTAGGTACTGTTTCAAATTAAAAAAAAATCAGTGGAATTGTATTGGAGCTGTGTGTGAGAGAAACAGCTACCTCAGATATGTATTGACTCAATTGTTTTCCTCGTGTCATGGAAATGGGTCCATAAATTCAGGAGCAATGGGTTCTTAAGCCTCCATGCTATAGAAGGCAGAGTTAGATGTTTTGATGCGCAGGGCTGAATTTTCTCTGCCTCCAAAAGTGAAACAGGCTGAGTCAGGTCCCATGTTGACTGACTGCCCATAACCCAGTTAATTCTTTTTCTTCTCGGTGTTTTTTTCATGGGCTCTTTTTTCCCTCAGCTCTCCATTCTCTTAGTTGAGAGCTACTGTCCTTTTTAAATTTACTCTGTGGAGCACTAGGCAATTGTGGGGCTTTTGCCAAGCTCTTCTTCCAAATTAGCCCTGATAGTGGCCGGAAAAGCATAAAAGAAGGATGAGGGCAGGGTCTCTACCCTGTGTTCAGCACACATGGCTGAGTGTACCGAAGGAAAAAAGTTCATTTTTCTCCCTCAACCTTGGTGCTACCACAATTACAAAGCAGGCCACTGGCTCATCCCTCAGTTCAGGGGAGTGGCTACAGGCAAACGAGGGGCCCAGTAAGGCAAGGCACTGAAAAAGGCATCTAGAACACAGAGACCCAATCTTGTCACCCCTCATGAAGAACTCTGTACCCCAACTGAAGGGGACTTCATACCCAAAGATTTCACTTATAGAAGGGTGAAATCAGCTGTCCACAGGGGTTCTGAAGCAGTGTGGGCAGCCCTTAGAGACTCAGCTATGGCCATTCTTTGCCAGAACAGTACTGGATTATACTGATTCCCTGTTCTCTGACATTCCGAAAACAGTGACCAGTGCCAAGGTGTTGAGATCCTCCTTAAAGAGGATTTCCCTAACACTGCGCTAGTTAAATTCCTCACTCGCTGCCTTCAGGTTCTCCACCATCTTGATGGCATCCAATGCAGTGGCAAGAAGGCATCTATGGATACAGACATATAAGGTATAAGTTTTCACCCAACAGTTGGGTTTTTTTGGTGGTTTTATTTATTTATTTATTTATTTATTTGGTAGCATACTTGTACTTGTGAGAAAAACTTGTCAGGGAACCCATAGAAAAAGACTCATCTGAAACATAGGACAAAAACAAATTCTCTCTCCTCTGTTGATGACGATAAAGCTCAGAAGAGAGATTTGTAACCCATTTTTCTGTTCTAGGCAGCCCTTTTTCAGGGTCATGGTGTTTCATGTAGATACGGTAGACACAACAGATTATCTAAAAATAGATGGGAGAAAACCCCAGAGATAATTCCTTCTTCAGGAATGACCGTAAGATCAATCAGTGACTACCTTTCTCCCACTAACATTCACCTGGGTGGGAGGGGACCTGTCTCTATTTGTTTCCACCTGCTTTGCCACTACCATGCACAAATGGTTGAGACATCATTTCCAACTGTTACACCATAGAATTCAGAAGAACTCCCCTCAACCCATCCATGAGGAAGTCTATGCTTAGGCAAAATCAGGGCAACTGAGACTGTCCTAGACCAGGATCAGTACTGGGGCTTATACTCCATACTATGGCTTGTTCTAAATAAACTGGGAGGAATGCACTGGACTGAATTGAACAAGTTGATCCACTTTCACAAGTTCAGTATGGACCTTGTACATGCTCAACATGGAAGCTATCACCCAAGGGGATTTTCTAATACATGTGGACCTGACAGAGATGTATCTCTGCATTTGCATCCTTTCGGCTTACAGACTTGCTTACAGCACTCTGTACGTGCAGTACAAAGCCCTATATTTTGGTAGAATCATAGAATGAGCTAGTAAGATATATTGGGGGGAACTATTTCCAAGACATATAAAGACAATGGGAAACTCCTCCATTCAAGATTTAAAGCCTGTTCCACAAAGGCAATGTTAACTTCATTGACTGAGAGGTCCAGTGCACCAGATGACTAGTTTTTGTGGAGCAGCAACTAGGGCTTCTCTGCATTCAAAGAAATTTATATGATTCATAAACTTCAGTTGGGTAAAGCAGCTTTCCGCAGTACTGCTCTGCAACTCGTGGGTCACCCTTAGCCCACCCAACGATCAGTAGCAATAGGGTTGGGGAGGATACTGTTTCAAAAATCCTATGACTACAGTTTATATGGGGTTTTTTGGTTGTTGTTGTTGGGTTGGACAATTCTTCTACTTAGTTGTGGGGCAGATTTATCTGCTATTGTTAATGTGTTTTTGGAAGAATGTTTTATTCAGAAATGACAGTTATCAGCTTTAGAAGCGACTCTCTGGAGGGGATCTTCAGTGGGAGGGAGGTTATCTGGAGAGTCAGCCCAGGAAATCAAAACATCCGATTCTGCCTCCTATAATATGAAGATTGAAGAACCCAATCACTGCTGAATTTATAGATCCATCCCCATACCCAGAATGAAATTTGAGTGAGACAAATTTTCTTGCTCCTAAATAGTGACATTAGTGACAGTGACATTAAGTGTGTCTATCTGATATTTCACATACAAAGCAGATAACATTTTAGCAATGTGATAGCTAAGGATATTTTTAAAAGGGTGAAACATTGAAATAGAGAAGTTAAACTAGGCACAATTTAATGCATTTCTGAGCAAGTCTATGATGGGAGAGGTAAGTGATAGTGTAACATTTGACTTTTTGGAGATGGAGGATGCATACCTTTAATCACTTGGAGAAGGTAGTAGTCTGCTACAAAGAGATCCTAGAGTTATTAGGCAGTGGGGTTGAAGTTTGGTCCTCCAGTCCTTATTGAGGCAAAATTCCCATTGAAATCCAATCCAAAAAGTCATTTTTTTACAAGTACAACATTACCTTATTTGCTATTTAGCTAGGAGCCAATCAGAGAACTCCATTTTTGTTTCCAAAACTACTGAAGTTAAAACCCAGAATTAAATTGGGGAACTACATAGACAAGGTGGGCGAGGTAATATCTTTTCTTGGACTAACTTCTAAAGGTAGTCCAATAAAGAATATTACCTCACCCACCCTGTATCTGGAACTGAGCCACTGGTTTATGTTCAGGATGTTGCAGAGCAGGACCACCCTAATGGTAGCTTAAAGCAGGAGCAATGGGAAGGAGGCTGGATACTGTAGCCTGTTCATCACCTTGAATACCCGACCCACTATTTAGGCTGGCCTGACCCACTGCATGGTCTCTCCACTCTTTGTGGTGATGTGCATCTCTAGAGGTGCACCAAGGGAGGAGTCTCTGTGTTCCCTGAGCAGAGACTGCAATAGTGAATGGCCCTTACATGAAGTAACCGTGTGGGGGAGGGATGTTTCTTACACCCTTCTCTGTTCCATGTACCCACACAAAGGCAACTCCCAATCTAGCCCTACATGTATCAAAACTGTTCAGATTAAGGTACATACGTGATTCAATGCTATTATTTAAAATGAGATATTCCTAAGGTTATACATGGACTTCTCATGTTTGTGATGTTTTATATGTGCTTTTATTTAGGAGATTATATTAGGAATTCCTCCATACCACTCCTTTCCCTGCAGTCCTCTGGAATTTTCCCCATCTCCCCTAGCATTGCTCCCTGGAACTTAAGAGCTATCTGCAGGACTTACATCTGGCCTGCCTGCACTTCTCTTGGTCCTGCATAGACTTTACCAATAACTATCAGGTCATGCATACCATATTCATCAATCTAAAAAGCTGATTTTTGTGAACTAATGGTGGGTCTAATTTGGTTATTATTGTTTTTATTTGTTTTTAGTTACTATGTGTTCTAGATTCTAAGGGCGCTTAACTTAATGTAAAGTTTGAAATCAGAAAGGTTAAATCCTAGGTAAAATTTTTGTTAAAATTTCAGTTTTAAGCATCCATAATTGAGTATATGTGTACCCTACAAGATAGGGGTGTGAATTCCCTGCTTGCAGACACCCACCTGAAATGGGTGGGTATGTACTTGGCACAGCTAAGCCATTCCCTTGCTTGCATATACATACTCATGCCAGCTCTCACTGCCGTTACTCATGCTACTGCGAGACACTGCTATTTATACTCATGCTAGCTTTATGAGAGCTAGCATGAGAATCTATATGCAAACAGAGGAATCACACCCCAGCTCAGAATGGAGACCCACCTAGCCTTAAACGTGATCTGACCAATTGCCTTTAAACTTTACAGAAATTCTAATGAAACAATCACAATAAATATTATTAGTGTAGAAAGGAGCAAATATATAGCTTACAATTGAACTTTGGTTGCAACCTTAACTATGGAGCTGCTAGTGACTCCATATTCAAGGTTATTTTGAATGAGCTGTACCTTGAAAATTTTCTTCTCCCTTTGCAGAAAAATGTTTTAGATCCCAGTCTATAACCTACTCAGTAGTACAAACAGAATTTCTAAATGAACACCCAAAGCAGAGACAAGAACCATCTCCCTTTAGTTCTATCCTCACAAGTCTTTCTCTCTTAAGATAAGGGGAAACAGTAGGGAACCATGGAAGGACGCTTGTATGTCTGCAAACTGCAACCAGCCACCAGCAAGCAAACTACCATATTCAGCCTGTAATCACTACACCTAGAACAAAATAATTAATTACCTTGTTTAATTATAGCCTGTTCCCTTAAAATAGGAATAACACAAGGAATCCACCTAAATAGAAATTTGAGGTGATAGAAACAAACTATTTTTGAAACTCAAAGAAACCTTAGATACAAGTTGAATTTCAGTTTGGGGTAATCTTAACGACCAATAAAGCAAAGGTTGCTTGATCTGTTGTATTCACTTTTCAGAATCACTTTTCTTTTCTTATTTTTCAGTCGAAACCAATTTGGTCGCCAAAATTCTGGAGTGGCTGAAGTAGAACCTCACTGCAAGGTTACCAAGGATGTGAAAAAATGTATTTTACGGGAGCTCAATTCTTGTATATCTCTGAGGCACTACACAGGAATATTCATCTAAAGAGTGAATTTTCAATTAATAGTAAGTATGGGGTTGGAGGAGAGGAGGAGAAGAAATACCCAGTAATAAAATTCTGTGGAGTTAAAGTTGGTGTTTCATGCATTCCTAAAATATACAATCACTAAAAATAGAGGAAATCCTGAGATAAGGCTCTTTAAAAGTTACAAAAGGCTCCTTGCAGCAATGTTGTACTCAATAATTCATATAATTATGGAAGAAAAGCTGATTTCTAAATTTTGGAAAAAAAACAACCCATATGTTCTCTGTTTTTAAATTGTTAGTTTCATGTAGGGATAAATATCCGTTCTGCAGCCCTTTGAATCCTGTACTAAGTGCAACTTAGCTTAATCACAGAGTCTAGATCTTTCACTCTGAGTAGATGCCCTTCTGTCCTGGGTCAGTGTCCCTTTCAAACTGCTATTTACCATTCCAATCAAAATCCTCCATTATCTTTTGCTGTTGTCTCCTCCTCAGTGCTGATTCCTCCAGCAGATTTTTAATGGGAAAATAGGATTTGACAAACATTCTGAATGCATGTTCATGAAGATTTTTTTGTCACTGAAATATAAAAACCAGTCTATTGAGGATAGTAACCTAAAGAGTCCCAAAGAGACGTTATAAAAAAAGTGAAAAAAAAAATCAAAAAATGATCATTTAAAAATGTGCTAACCTACTGGGTGGAATCCCAGCAATTAAAGGGGCAACCATTTCAGATTGGAAAACTCACAAAAATTAAACTGGCCCTGTTTGGTTAATGGTATAAATTTGGGAAGGAAATAATTTGTTTTACTCATAAAAAGCAGTGGAATAAGCTTCCACTTTAAAAGTCATTTTACTTTGGATGAAGAAAGTGTTTTTAACACTGAAGTATTTAAACAAAAAGGATAGTGTGGTATAAAAGATGTAAAGGCATGTTTAGGGAAGGTAAACAATGTTACAAATATTTCAGATTTTTTTTAAATGCATTGACTATTTTTGCAACTTTCAACATATAAAGCTCTGCACCTTAAGTCACCAGGAGTCCAGTTTAGTAATTTAAAATACCTCTAAAAAGATCTAAAATAGCTTTGCTATAAGGGCTTGTCAAGTGATTAAAAAAATTAATCTTGATTAATCATGTGCTTAATCATGCTGTTAAACAGCAACAGAATACCATTTAGTTTAAATATCTTTTGGATATTTACTACATTTTCAATTATTAATTTCAATTACAAGACAGAATACAAAGTGTACAATGCTCACTTTATATTTATTTTTATTACAAATATTTGCACTGTAAAACCAAAAGAATTGTATTTTTCAATTCACCTCATACAAGTACTGTAGTGCAATATCTTTATCATGAAAGTTGAACTTACAAATGTAGAATTATGTACAAAAAATCACATTAAAAAATAAAACAATGTGAAACTTTAGAGCCCATGAGTCTACTCATTCCTACTTCTTGGTCAGCCATATGCTCAAACAAACAAGATTGGTTACAATTTGCAGTAGATAATGCTGCCTGCTTCTTGTTTACAAAGTCACCTGAACATGTATTCACATTGACTGTTGTAGCTGGTGTTGCAAAATATTTACGTGCCAGATGTGCTAAAGATACATATGTCCCTTTATGCTTCGACCACCATACCAGAGGACATGCTTCCATGCTGATGATGGGTTCTGCTTGATGATGATCCAAAGCAATGTGTACTGACACATGTTCATTTTCATCATCTGAGTCAGATGCCACCAGCAGAAGGTTGATTTTCTTTTTTGGTGGTTTGGTTTCTTTAGTTTCCACATCAGAGTGTTGTTCTTTTAAGACTTCTAAAAGCATGCTCCGCATCTCGTCCCTCTCAGATTTAGGACAGCACTTCAGATTCTTAAACCTTGGATCGAGTTCTGTAGCTATTTTTAGAAATCTCACATCGGTACCGTTTTTGCATTTTGTCAAATCTGTTGTGAAAGCGCTCTTAAAATGAACATGTGCTGGGTCATCATCTGAGACTGCTGTAACATGAATGTATATGCAAAATGCAAGTAAAACAGAGCAGGAGACATACAATTCTCTCCCCAAGGAGTACGGTCACAAATTTAATTGACAATTTTTTTTTTAACAAACATCATCAGCATGGAAGCATGAAGGGGCATGCAAATGTTTAGCATATCTGGCATGTAAATTCCTTGCAATGCTGGCCACAAAAGTGCCATGTGAATGCCTGTTCTCATCTTCAGGTGACATTGTAAATAAGAAGCAGGCAGCAGTATCTCCCGTCAATGTAAACAAACTTGTTTATCTTAGTGATTGGCAGAATAAGAAGTAGGACTGAGTGGACTTCTAGGCTGTAAAGTTTTACCATTGTTTTGTTTTTGAGTGCAGTTATGTAACCAAAATAATCTGCATTTTTAAGTTAAACTTTCACAATAAAGAGATTGCATTTCAGTACTTGGATGAGGTGAATTAAAAAATAATATTTATTTTGTTTATTATTTTTACAGTGTATATATTTCTAATAAAAATAATAGAAAGTGTGCACTTTGTATTCTGTGTTATAATTGAAATCAATATCGAAAATGTAGAAAAACATCCAAAATATTTAATACATTTCAGTTGGTATTCTATTGTTATAAGTGCGATTAATCACAATTATTTTTTTAAGATAATCGCGTGAGTTAACTGTGATTAATTGACAGCCCTATTTTCTATATCTAAAATGTGTGGGTTTTAATGTCTAGTATTTTGGGAACTTGCCAATATAGAAGCACATGTTGTGTGTCACATTGGGTATCTGGGAAATTCCCGTTCTAAACACACAACGCTCCCATTTCTTGCTCTTCTGTGTTGTGATTTATTAGATCTTCAACCAGACACTCTTGCACAACTGAATAATCTTTGTACTAATTCTTGGGTCAGTGTAATGTGTAAAGACATTCCACGTTATGTTCGTATAATTCTAGTGGGAAAAATAGGAAACATTTTTAGCGCAGGCTGATTGGGATGTATGATAGTCCCAGAGGAGATGGTAGAGTGCAAGTGAAGTGTTCAGTAGGTGTATAATTTTATTTTTTCATAAAGTTCAATAATTCATCACATGGATATCACTTACACTGATATTGTGTGTATGCATAATTATATATGTCCCTTTCACCTGTGGCTCCATACTACTATATGGACACCATATAGGGAAGTAATGTTTGTGGGTGTACACATGGACATATGTGTCTCTTAGGTGGGAAACATGGCTGGTTGGTTGGTGAATGTGAGTCAGCTTCTGATTTATTTTAATCTGTTGCCTAGACAGATAGCTTTCCTATATTTCTTGTCTGGCACACATGCAACAGAGTTATAGTGCATATGCATTCACCTTAAAAGGATGGCAGGCACAGAGCTTCTCCAGCTAAATAGTGCCATTGGATACCGTTGTAAGATGGCCAGTACAGAAAAAATGAACTTAGAGAACCCCTCCAGACTATTTCACTGGACACACATACATACTGAGCAGAAGAGTCAAACTCTTGGCAGTCATTGGCTTGTCTCAGCTGTTATTACATCTCTTGCCCTCAACTAGCATAATTATTCTCTCAGGATGAATTTTAGCAAAACTAGGAATTTAGGTATTGCCACACTTGTTAAAAATACATGCAAATGTATCACAGGCATCTGCCCATTTCAAGTAAGGAGTAAATAGTCCTGGCTACATTTCTGATATAAATATTGTAATTAAAAAATTCCTGTTCCAGAATTCCACAAATCACATTGGAAACATTAGGATTTCTTTTTAATTTCTAGATACAAATTCATGCTGAATTAACTTTGAATGTATATTTCAGGAGTAGCCTATCTGTGCTTGAAATAAGTTTGTTTTTAATCATTTAGCTTTTATAATGCCATGCATGATTTCATTTAAAAGTTATTTGTGTTAACTACATACATTTCAAAGAACAGATGATTGAATGTAATCAGATATTAATATTCACGTTTTACTCACTTCTATTTTTGTTAGCAAGTTACAAGAAATTGATCATTGCTGTTAAACATTTGAAAGTTACAAACTCTATGGAGCAAGTAGATTAATCGTATTTATTGGGGTGGAGAGATTTTATGGGCAATAAAGTACAAAGATTTCATCTATAAAGGATGCACCAACCTGCCTCCAAAGTGATTTAGTTAATTGCTCTAAAAGTAGGTTGATGCATGAGCAGCAAAAAGACAAATAAATCTTCATTTAAAGCTCTCAGAAAAAGATTGCTCAACAAACTGTGTCAAAAAACCAGTTCCTCAGCTAAAACAACTCTTAAGAATGTTTTGAGATCTTTCCTACCGAAGCACTGCAATAATGAAACATGCTCATTGCTATATTTTCAATCTGAGACTTGAAAATTCAAAAGACGTGAACCCTTGATTCAAAACAGTTTGTATAAGGCATAGTATTTGCACACCATACCAAAAACTCCCATAAAAATCCCTCTCTTAACACCCATGGAAAGAGATGACTTGTTTTGTTTTTCAGGGCTGCCCAGAGGATTCAGGGGGCCTGGGGCAAAGGAGCTTCAGGGGCCCCTTCCATAAAAAAAGTTGCAATACTAAAGAATACTACATTCTCGTGGGGGCCTCTGCAGGGCCCAGGGCAAATTGCCCCACTTGCCCCCCCCCGTCTCCCCCGACGGCCCTGTTGTTTTTGCCCAATAACTTCTTGGGTTAGCATGTTATCCTGTTACTGCAGTGGACACGTTTCTTTTGTACAGTGCAGCCACTTTGCACCCAAGCATCTCAAATGGGACAGATTCTGGCTGTTAAAAAGGCCAGCAGACAATTCCACTTGTGGAGGAGAACATCTCCATTGATGTAAGCTTGATGGAAGAGCTCTGTGAGGCTCAAAAGCTTGTCCTTTCCACCAATAGAACATGGTCCAATAAAAGATATATTACCTCACCCCGTTAAATTAGATTTCTAATAGCTCACATGAGTGAGTAAGATTCCATTGATGTATAATATAACACCTTAGATTCTACATAAAAAGATATGTAAGTCCATAATGTTATATTATCATACTTTTTTTAAATTGTGATGAGATTTTGACTCTTACGTGAATGAAAGAAAATCATTAGTAATGAATGACCCCCATTCCTTTGTATCTAATGTCATACGTAGTTCACATTACTAAGCCCTCTCCCATCAAGTCAAACACTTCTGAGAATGACATTTACATGCCAGCAAATGCTGTCACTTCTAGTTCTGAAATGAAGATTTCATAACTAACTTCTAGGAAATTCTTTCAGTACTGCACACACATACAAACAGTAACAATATATTTTGTACTTATCTATCTACTTCCTGTGAAGAACTGTAAAGTGTTCACAAAAAGAACAGGAGTATTTGTGGCACCTTAAAGACTAACAAATTTATTTTAGCATGAGCTTTCGTGAGCTGCAGACATTTACAGTAAGTTGCATGCCTAGATAAGAGCTTATTTTGGAAACACGTTTTGTTTTAATGTCAGATTTTGTTTGGTTTTACTGATTTGGTGGGTGAAGTGCAGAATGGGAAAGTAATGAGTGTAAAAGTTTGGGAGACTGATGCTGTTGTTTCTGAGAGTTCAGTTTGGTCTACTTCTTACCTCCTGGTTCAGTGCTGAAAGGTATGAGTGAAAGATTTGTACATTTGTCTTATATTTTGTCCTCCAGTGTAATTAGTAGTTAGTAAATAATGAGAAGTGTTTTGAGCATTTATTTTAGAAGTTTCTTTATCATTACTACTATTATTATTTTGCACTTGTCTAGCATGTTTCACCTAAAGATATCAAAGTGCTTTACAAACAGTTAGATAAGCCTCCCAATCTCTGTGGGTAAAAAGGTGTACATACCCAGTTCACAGATCAGTGAACAGGGAGGTTTAGTTCCTGGCTTATAGTCATACTGCAGATGAATGGTAGAGCTGAGACTGGAAGCTGTCAGCCCTTATGCCCATTCCCATGTTTTAACCAGTGGGTAAGACTGCATCTCTTCAGCATAAAACCTGGAGCACATTATTGTAGATATTTGAAAGTAAATATTATATATATAAAGTTGATTGAATTCTTCTTTAAAAAATTATGTAATCGCCTCGGTATCTTCCTTCTATCAGAGATGTTAAGCTCCTAATTGGCTATTCAAAAGCTGTGTGTGAACATGGAATAAAGTTGTACTGCTGATGGTTTACAATAACAAGATTGATATATCCTGTATTGTATAGAGTAGCCCATATGAGGTACATACATATGTGAACCTGTAAAATATGCATGCATATCATTCACTGAACTTCTGCTACCTCTTGTGTAATGGAAACTCTTTGTTTAAGTAAGGTAGTTAAATTCAGTAATGTATTAAACTTGAATGTATCCTTGTGGCATGTAAATATTGAAAAGAATAAATATCAGAGCTCATGATGTTCAAATGGTCTAAAATCATTTGCAGTCTAGATGGCAGCTACATGGATTACTGTACAATATGATTATATTTATAAAGCATAGGCTGTATATAATATGCATGCACTAATCTGCATATGTCCCTAGGTTGGTTGGCTATACATTTTTCTTTAAAGATGCGTATTTCTAATTAAGTAAAATAGAGGTGGAATGTTTCAGTACATTCAACACAAAACCAGCAATTTCAACAGGATGCATTTGATGGGCTCTTGATTTCATTTGGGAGGATGTTTCATATTTTTTGAAAGAGCAGCAGTGCCACCTACAGGTTTTAATCTTTGTTATTTAAAAAAAAACACTTTATTTTCATAAAGTCATCAAATGTCAGTAACAGGATGTGTTTGAAACTAATGTGTCAGGGTCAAAAATAATGTCTATTTTCATGACTTGTTCACAATATATTCCTCATAATATTTGGTACAAAACTTTTGACAAAAACTAAGTTGCCTTTTTGAGGCTATATAAATGCTTAATGCATTGTTTGTTTTCTAACAATTAGAATGTTGATCATTATGAGTAATTAATACTTAACAGATGCTCTGATTTTCATCTTTAAACAAGAAAGCAGTTATACAGTCTCAACAAGGAATATACAGCTGGGATTAATCTGTGTGATGCATAAAGAAGACTGTATGATTTATTTCATTTATTGCAAAGACATTCTTATAAAGGTAAGAATTTGCTATCTAGACTTCTCCTTTGAAACAGTTACTCAAAAGGGAGGTAATATCTTTTTAAATGGAGCAAGCCTAGGAGATAACTCTTCCTAGGAGATAATTCTTCTCTGGCAATGTTACCTATCTCTATGGAAGTATGCCATACATCTAACATCTTGCAGCTCTGTTGCAACTTTAGCTTTTAATACTGCTACTGGACTGTACATGTGTTAAATAATTTAAATGCATGTTACATATTTGCATACATGAAATATGGGGATATTAATATTTTGTACTAGAGTGTTAGTGTTTCAGGAAAAATAATGGCCCTTTTTAAAGGACGTGGTATAGCAAAGAAACAGGTGATCTCACTTTTCCTTGGATGGATAGATAGATGTGCCTTTTCATCACATTTTGGAGAATTAATACATAAAAAGCAATGAAAATATTTACTTTGAGGAAGGAAATTTAAATTAAAGTTTTCCACAAGTTTGCCTTGACCCTGAAAAAACTTACATACACACTTAATTAGACATACATGAATAGTCTCAGTGATTACATTGAGACTACTCAGCTGTGTAAAATTAGGCTCGTGCATAATTCTTTGCAGCATTAGGGTGTAAGTGTCCAATTCAAAGTAACCAACATGGCTTAAATTTCAAATGACTTCAGTGAAAATGAACCGCTTACAATTTTCACAAAAATAATTATTTGCCAACATAATTTGGTAAATAATTCTGATTAACTAACGCGTTTCAGAAAATAGTGAAATTAATCAAATAAATGGAATGAAGTCTGTGTGTATTGTATATGTGTAAAGGTAGGAATGGGTTTAAAAGGAAAGTACTATTATTAAAACAACAATTTCAGTGTCATTTATTCTGGTGCCTTTTGCAGATGACTTAAAGCTCTAGTAATTGAAACTGGAGAGAGAGACTGTTCTCGGCACATACATAGTGGACTGTGGGGGAAGAGCCAGATGTAAGTCAGCATCTATTGAAAAAAAGGAGAAGGAAAGATGAGTTGTGGGAGCAGAAGAGTTCCTATTGTGGTGGTTTTGAGGAAGATATATTGCTTCTGTCTCAATATCATGGTGCAGGATTCTGAGGACAAGTATACTTGTGCTGGTTTTCTAAGGACTATGGTATGGGATGCTTTCTCTTGTTCTGTACAGCTGTCTGGATGGGCTCAGAAAAAGTGGATGTATGAGATACTATGGCTAAAGTGACGTTTTGAATAACTGGCTCATCAGAATTTGGCAACAAAGATGTTTTCTGTGTGCCCTTAAAGACAGCTTATTTAGTCTGCAGAAGAGAGGAGTGAGGGGGGAATTGATAGCAGCCTTCAACTACCTGACTGGGGGTTCCAAAGAGGATGGAGCTAGGCTGTTCTCTGTGGTGGCAGATGACAGAATAAGGAGCAATGGTCTCAAGTTGCAGTGGTGGAGGTTTAGACTGGATATTAGGAAACACTATTTCACTAGGAGGGTGGTGAAGCACTGGAATGGGTTACCTAGGGAAGTGGTGGAATTGCACCCTTAGAGATTTTTAAGGCCTGGCTTGACAAAGCCCTGGCTGGGATGATTTAGTTGGTGTTGGTCCTGCTTTGAGCAGGGGATTGGACTAGATGGCCTCCTGATGTCTCTTCCAACCCTAATCTTATATGATTCTCTGATAGTTGTCCTTGAAGGGAAAAGTCTGGAAGAATCAAACAAAAGTGATCAGAAATCTGGCTTCTGTATAACCAGAAACTAAAGGCTGATGACTAAAGGCTTTGAGCAGGGGGTTGGACTAGATGACCTCCTGAAGTCCCTTCCAACCCTGATATTCTATGATTCTATGAATAGTAGAAAAGGGAAGCTGTAAAAGAAGAAAGAGCCACAGTGAATCTGGATGTGTTTGGCAATAGAGAACCTGGCGGTAATTCAATTTTAAGCGTCATCCCCTAGTCTTGAATTAGTGACCAGACTAAAATTAATCCACAGACTAATCCATGAGTTTAGTTTTCATAGGATTTTCATGAAGGACCACTTGCGTACTAGCTCCATCCCTCCAGAGAGCCACCCCCATCTCACTTATGTCCTGTATAGAGTTACTGAGTTGTGTCAGCCACAATTACTCCACAGAACTGTGGCAACTTTATTCAGGGTTCTAACACTTGCTGACAAGGAGCATCAAAAAAGAGCCCCGTCTCCCAGTTATAGACAACAACTTAAGTTCACTATTGATTCTGTTCATGGTTCATATCTATGTTTCAGATAATCTCCTATAAATAACCTGTACTGGCCTTTGGTTACACTATATCCCCCTTAGGGGATCTGCCATTGCAGATGTGAAGTTGCTGCAGATCTGATGATGAATGCGTTTTTATAAGATAGTAGTATCTCAGCCTTGGCCCCTAACAGGCTCTCTAACATATACAGTAAATTATTCCAAGTTTTGGACATATGCACTGCAAGGACGGAGGCAAAAACAAGCTCCAAATCATTTAGTTTGAAAATCTCAAATATTTTAATGCCACCTGAGTATTTAAATGGAGGAAATACGTTTAACGTAATTGTTCAGCAGGCAATTTTATCAAATTTATTTTGCCTTATTGAATTCATAGAAATCTGAAGCACTATACTCAATCAGAATGGCAAGTAATAAACATTAGTTTGATGATTATTAATAGTGTCAGTGAGCAATTAGATTTTAATTGACCATTAAATAAAGTCCACTTACTGTAAAGTTTCACCAACTGAGTTTAAAAAGCAACTAACAATATTTTTTTTCAGAAAGCCGCGATGGTCGTTATAATGGGCTCATGAGTCTTGGTTTAAAAGAATCAGCAAACTAAGACATTTTCGTCATAAACATAAGCGGTATTTTGATGAAACAAGGAGGCATATATCCAGAAACATATGACTATGTTAATAGCTCCAACTGTTTTTTACCAGCTTCCTAAATGCCCTTTATTCTAGGATGCAGCTGTGTGAATCAGGCCCTCATTATAAAAGCTCTGACTCTCTGCTCCCTGAGTCTCACCCTAATTAACTTTTACAATGTTCTATATGGCTGATCATCTTGCAGCCAGCCAGTCAGAAGGCAGTTCCCTTATTCAAGCAGATGGATTGCTGCAACCATGGGAAGTTGCTCTGATGTCATTGGAGCTCTGGGCACTCATCCTCATGTTGTTCATTGGAGGATCACAGTCATAGACTCAGACACATTCTTTACATGAGTTCTTCAATCACTTACTGTAACTCTAGTACCTGAATCCCTCATAAATTCTCCCTGGAACCAGCCATGCTTCTTTGGATGTTTTCCAATAAACAAAATTGATTTCAGAAATTTATTTTGACTTCCTGAATTTGTATCTGATTAACAAATGTGTTTAATATTGCAGTATTTTAGTAGTATGGGCTGGATGAATGGACTATAAGGTGGATAGAAAGCTGGCTAGATTGTTGGATTCAACGGGTAGTGATCAACGGCTCCATGTCGAGTGCCCCAAGGGTCGGTCCTGGGGCAGGTTTTGTTCAATATCTTCATTAATGATCTGGAGGATGGCGTGGATTGCACTCTCAGCAAGTTTGCAGATGACACTAAACTGGGAGGAGTGGTAGATACGCTGGAGGGTAGGGATAAGATACAGAGGGACCTAGACAAATTAGAGGATTGGGCCAAAAGAAACCTGATGAGTTTCAACAAGGACAAGTGCGGAGTCCTGCACTTAGGATGGAAGAATCCTATTCATTGTTACAGACTAGGGACCAAATGGCTAGGAAGCAGTTCTACAGAAAAGGACCTAGGGTTTACAGTGGATAAGAAGCTGGATATGAGTCAACAGTGTGCCCTTGTTGCCAAGAAGGCTAACGGCATTTTGGGCTTTATAAGTAGGGGCATTGCCAGCAGATCGAGGGATGTGATCATTCCCCTCTATTCGACATTGGTGAGGCCTCATCTGGAGTACTGGGTCCAGTTTTGGGCCCTACACTACAAGAAGGATGTGGAAAAATTGGAAAGAGTCCAGCGGAGGGCAACAAAAATGATTAGGGGGCTGGAGCACATGACTTATGAGGAGAGGCTGAGGGAACTGGGATTGTTTAGTCTGCAGAAGAGAAGAATGAGAGGGGATTTGATAGCTACTTTCAACTACCTGAAAGGGGGTTCCAAAGAGGATAGATCTAGACTGTTCTCAGTGGTACCTGATGACAGAAAAAGGAGTAATGGTCTCAAGTTGCAGTGGGAGAGGTTTAGGTTGGATATTAGGAAAAAAACTTTTTCATTAGAAGGGTGATGAAGCACTGGAATGGGTTACCTTGGGAGGTGGTGGAATCTCCTTCCTTAGAGGTTTTTAAGGTCAGGCTTGAGAAAGCCCTGGCTGGGATGATTGAGTTGGGAATTGGTCCTGCTTTGAGCAGAAGGTTGGACTAGATGACCTCCTGAGGTTCCTTCCAACTCTGATATTCTATGATTCTATGATATCGCACAAATCTATGGAATATCTGTGGGAAAAGAACCTTCTTCATATGCAGAAATGAT
The DNA here is from genome assembly GCF_020497125.1 of Mauremys mutica. NCBI lineage: Eukaryota > Metazoa > Chordata > Testudines > Geoemydidae > Mauremys > Mauremys mutica. The sequence continues at coordinate 30,478,804 of NC_059080.1, read as the reverse complement.
ATTTTTTCTGTGGATTTTAGAATGGTGGATATGCTGGGTAAATATCACTACGATAAGCATATTACACTACTACAGACTGAATGATAAATTAAGGGGATTATTTGTGCAGATGCCAAACCATTCTGCTCATGCTTTTTATTATTTTTCTGAGCAGCAATAGCAGACATCTTTTCACCTTAATATGATTAATATTAGTTTTATTCTAGCAGGAATAAATTATTAGCTCTTTGTTTATGCTTTATATTAGCATCTTTTTGTTATCCTAATTCTGGCCTTGCACTTTGTATGTTCAGTTATCCTGTGGGGAAAATGTGTCCATTTCATTAAAATAGATTCTGTTCTCCATATTGTAATGTATAACCTTCTTTGTAATCATTTGTGTTTTGTTATCTTACTTGTTTTAGAGAAAAGAAGTAGAATACAGAAAACATTCTCCTTCACATGTTAGTAGGCAGCTATTTTGCCCCTTTATAGTTCTCACTTAGCCAGTTATACAAATGCAGCTCTTCATTTTTTCCCATAAGTCCATCCAACTCCTTGATCATTTTTGTTGCTCTTCTTCAAACTTCCTCCAATTTGTCAATAACATAAGAGCAACAATTGAGTTGTAATATAACATCCATTCTCCACAGTTACTTTCTGTGAGGGTAGAATATATCTGCCCTCACAAAGTTCTTAGGGTGAAATCCTAGTCAAAATGAAGTCAATGAGAGTTCTGACATTGATTTCCAAGAGGTCAAGATTTCACCCTAATTGTGGGGCTATGGAAATGTTATGATTCAAAATTTAAAAATTTGTATGTAGGGAAATCAATAGAGTTACTAAAATTAAATTATAGATTAAAAAAAAAAGCCAGTGAGCACTACTGGTCTTGATACCAGGATAATTTGATTAATAGTAGCCTGCTAAAGAGATGATTATACTGTACATCAGAATAAAAGATACAATATAAAAAAAACATAATATCCCTCAATATACCGTAGCTAGTGCTATAGTCTGGGGTATGGAGCTCAGGAAAGGGCAGTAAAGAGACTACTTAAATATATAAATGTTGAAATATAAAATTAGAACAAACATTGTATTAATTTTCTGACCTTTCATTATCACATGGTTTTATGAGGCAGTATAACTGAACTATATGAGGCTTCTTTTGTTGTTTATTGTTTTGAGTCAGAACTCTCCAATAATCCAAGCCATTATTCGGAATGAGTGGCCCATGAATCTAAAGCTTAACCACATATTGCAAATAACTCTTGTCCTTGAATGCACTTAGTATGACACTTATTTCAAATGTTGACACGTATGTGAAATGAGGGGGGAAATCTGAGATTTCCCTATACATTTGACTTATTGTTCAATGACCTACTGTACTGAAAATGTATGTTTTATTATTTTCTGTATACTAAGAATTACAAATGTATAGAATGTTGTTTCGCCGCCTTCCCCCCATGAAGTACATTTACTTTTAAATCTTCTGACTAAAGAGACGAGAAGTGAAAAGAATGGCTACTTTGGACAATGGCTCCCAATTTTTGAAATGAACGATGTTTTGTAATGACTCTTACATGGTGTATTGATATAAAATTAATCAAGTTTATGTCTCCTGTCAGTGCTCAGCTATAATAAATGACAGGCTGTTGTGGTGCCAAACCATCCAAGAAATTATTTGCTATCGGCTTTGTCAGAAATCTGCTGACATTCAATGTGTTCTTGACTGTGGCTCAGATATGAAATTCCAGCTTTGTGTCATATATGCATGAGTTCTTCTTTCAGGCTGTTTTGGCTTTCTGCAGCTGTTAAAAGGTCAGAGGTAATCAGATAAGCCAGTAGGATGCTATCTGTCATTATAATTGACTTGAGCCATCATACATAGGAAATCATGCTGAATATCAATACTGACATTTGAAGAGATGGTGTAGTGGCCCCATTATTACAAATGTATCACACTCTAAGCTACAGCTGATACTGAAATACTTCTGTGCAGTAAAGAAGTGCCTCAAGGTATTACATTTTTATGTCTACTTATTTGGTGAAAATCATCTTAATTTCTTGATAGTTATCTTCTCCTGAATGATGTGATTGCATTCATTCAGTTTTGAAATATTTCTGTGCACAATATATTTCAGTTGCATAATGGAAGTATTAGGAAAATCTTAACTTGTGCAGCTGGCATTTCAAATATTTCTGCCAATCTAACAATGAATGAAGCAGTCAAAACTTGTTTTTCATAATGCTTCTAAAATGTTTCCCATATATCTAATCGGGATGACATAGAATATTTTTGTCTGTAAATAACATGCCTATATCAGAGTAACACCTCATTACTTAGAATTTGTGTTGAAATAGCTAGTCATTGCTTTGAAAGTCAAGTAAGTGATGCCATGTGTTCTCCACAAGTTAGTTTAGCATGTACAGAATATGATGTACTATAGCTGCAGTGAAACTATTTATCTGGATAATTAGTGCTCTTTTGCCATCTTTAGTGTATCTTGAAATGAAAAAAATTGTCTGAGAATTTATGCATAGCTCTATCTTAAATTGAAACCTCAGAGACATTTTTGATACACGCAAGTGCTGCTAAATTCATCTGTTTTATGTTGCATTGTATTTAGCATCCAAAGAAGCATGTTTTATCAGTTATTAATGTTCTCATGTCACTTTATTAAGACGAAACAGGTGCAACCTATTCTACACAGAATACTATGTTCCCATAATTTAATATATTTTAAATGTTCACAAGGGATAGTCAGATGGTTAATAATTCCATTAACCCCCCCACCACCATCTTTTACACATTTTCCAGTATAATTGGGCAGATCCTTGACTTGTGTACATTTGTTATAGCTCCTTTGAAATCAATGACAATGAAATTATGACAATTCATATCAGCTCAGGATCAACTCAGCCCTATATTCCAGTTAAACCTTTCTGACATGCAGAAATATTATGATGCATGTTTTTTACTTCCATTTTCTAATGGCACACTGCAGCAGATTACCAATATATTACAGATGGTCCCAAGCTGTAAACTGCAGATCCAGAGCCAATCCTTAACTTGCTGAGATGAGGTGGTGTTTGATGTCCAGGGTTTTGCTTTGGGTCTGCTACCAACTACATTTAGAGTGTTCTCTTAGTTCTAGCCAAGAGAGCAAGGCTTGTGCTTGTGCACTTTCCAGGCCAAGGGACTCCTGTAAACTTTGGATAAACATCAAGGCTGTAGAATACTTTTCCTAACCAAATCTGATACATTTCTGGTTTGCCGATCCTTGTTCTGTGGTTAATTCCTTCTTCCATTTCTTAGTACCACATGATTAATCTGCCACTCTTGGTTCTTCCTGACCCAAATAACAACTGTAACAAGGGAACAAATCATAGGTAGTTCTAGAGGGTAAGCCTCAGTTTGTTTACATTGCCACCCATAGCTCATATTTTGATGTTTATTACATTAACTGGTTATTGTTAAAAGGTATGGCCTAAAAGCAACAGCAATATTTGGGGATAATCAGGATAACCAGATGCAGTCATGCAAATTTTATAGAAGGAAAGGCATGTTTAATATACAAGAGAAAAACCTTTTTATAAGATAAATAATTTACTACTCCTTCATTTAATCTATCAGTGCTATTAAAATATATTGCCAACAGACTTTTGGATCATCCCAAAGATCTCTTCTGGGTATCTACTTAACTAGAGGAGCGTCCTGCACTCGCCTTTGTCTTTTTACAGGTAGTATAATACAAAAAATGCATTATTGTGATACTCAACTTCTTACATAGTGTCAAGCTCCAACTGTTACCTCCTTTGTCAGTTACCCTAGAATTTACAAGACTGGTGTGTTTAAGATGCTATGAAGACATCTTTACAAATGCTCTAGTATCCGGTTGAAACTCTTGTAACATCACATATTCTCCTAGTCTCTTTCTGGTTAAATGCTGCTGCTGGAGATGATGTCTTGACAGATTAATTTCATTATTTTAAAATTAAGTTGGACATTTCTTTGAGCATCATATCTCTGTTTCTGTAATTTAGTGCCTTGGGTTGTTTAATCTTAATGTGACATCCACCATCTTGGCTGACACACCAAGGATTGAAGTGGGGACCTGTTCTCTACTGTTTGAGCTGATAAGCCAATTTCCTGTAGCTGGTGGGTATAACATAATTTCCACTTTTGTGGACTGGGCACATACTGGGACACAGAGCACACATGGGCCCCAGTAGATTACAAAAACAAAGTGATATTCACTAAGGGAATGGCCTTTTCTTTAATTTATGTATTAGAACAAATCTGAATATGGATTCAGAATTGTGGGCATAAGGGAAGGATGATGTGTTAGCACTTTGATGGACTGTATATTCAAAGTTTATTTTTGTTGTTGTTGAATGAGTAGTATACACATATCATTGCTTTTCCTATTATGATTTTTGGCACCAAGTATTGACAAACCACATCTTAATAATCACCTTTATTATGATTTATGTATCTCCAGCAATGGAAAATAAATGTGTACCAAAGATGGTGTTCAAATGAGGAAACATTATAGTCTGCTTGCATTTAGTACTGTTACTCCCTAATCAACAGTGTACAGAAAGACAGCAGTAATTCTAGAAAGAGGTTTCTGAAAGCCTCCATTTCTCATAAGGACAAAAAGTTAAGTTTAATCTTTAAGATGATATAGGACCATAAATTGGCAAAAAGGTCCTGTTCTTCTGTTTTTGCCACTGAATAAATATGATAATCCTTCTGTCTGGAAACTGCTCATGATGGTCCAGCGCTGACCTGGATGTGATTCTTTATTAAAAAAACAAGCTATTTACTGACTGGCATTAATATATTATTTCAGTTTGCTGGAAGTGATCACTCTACAGCAGTTAAGGATCAAAACCATTTAATTTAAAATATAGCATTTTCACACACGGATCATTTGCAAAAACAAACAAAAACAACCTTGGAAATTATTTTTAATGCTTGTTCTTTGTCAAAGTGAATGATTTTGTTTGTTTGACTAGCATTCAGTTGGCTGTTGTGAAGGTCTGTAAGCATAAAAGAAGAATTTTTTTTATTATTTAAAAAAAATTGCTACACTTTTCACCTAGAATTCAAAATGTCTGGACTTTGGAGCTTGACACAATAATATCCTTCATTAGAAAAAATATGGAATAATATTACAGAGAGACAAGCACATGAGTAGCTTTACTCATGAGAGTAATCCTACTTATTCAGGAGGGTTATCACGGAGGCATGGGCTGCAGTGGTTTTGGTATGCTAATGACACTCTGTTCTCTATGTGCATGTCATCTGATTCTGCCAGCACATTTCAGTGCCTACAATGTTGGTTGAGAATGGGGCAGATATGAGGGCTAGCAGGCAAAAACTCAATCCAGATAAAAAATTAAGTGATTATGATAAGTGTTCATCATGTCCCTGAGCCTGAACACTGAGTCTGTAAGTCATTTGAGATGATTACCTGTGAGTACAAAGGGTCCAGCCAATCCACAAGCCAGGGTCTAACCTGGTCACCCCAAGACAGGTATATAGGCATCTAACAAAAGCAACCGGTCCAGTCTGCTCAATGTCGCTACCTTGTTGATGCTAGCTGGTAGGTCTGACAGACTACTCCTGCTCCAGCATGTTACTGCTATATGTATCAATTGACTAAGTCATAAGTTATAAAAGTTATTGTTTTTTAAACACAATGTGTGTACAAAACACATATAATTTTAGAATATGGGGCATAACTTCCACTGCTGTCTTGCTTAACTTTCTCAATCATAAAATCTCCCCTGCCGGCCCCCCAAAAATAAATTATTCTTCCATAAAGCTGGTTTTATTTTAATGTTTTAGCTGAGCAAAGTTGGACTTTTCACATGAAACATGAATCTGTGCTGAAATAACTTAAATTTAACAAAAATCCAAATTATTATTACCGTGAGAGGAAAATGTATCCTATTTTAGCAGCTATTAAAGTGAGATACTGAAAATCCAATCTGAGTATGAGTCTTTGGTCTGTAACAATGATATAGCATCTGAACTACTGAAATTGACCTCACGTTAAAAAAAATGCTCAATGGGCTGTAATGCATGCCAGGTGAAGAATAGCAAATTGTACTAAAACTTAAAATAGCAACTTCTCATTTCCTCATAGACGTATCTTTCCTGCTCTTATAGTTTTATCAGACACATCATCTTCCATCACTGTGAAGACATTTGGACTATCTTTTGATAATTTTGCTTATATATGTTGCAGTGCAAAGTTCATCAAACTCAGACTTTGGCATTTGTTTGATGCTGTAGCCCTGTTATCTTCTCGTTACCATTTCACATTCTTTTCCTGGAAATCTACTTGTGGTGTAAGAGATAATAAAGTTTCTCTCCTAAAGTTCAGTGGACAAAGCTAAAAAGTGTAAAAAAATGTAATATAGAGATTCTTGAATGGTATATTGCAATTCTTTCTTAAGGGCTTGATTCTCATTTACACTAAAGCTCCTTCACACTGCTTTGGAAGTGTCAAGATACTTAAAGTGTGCATAAATCACACTATTAATTAGTCCCCAGTTAGAATTGAACTTATCTTTAGTTAGTTAGTTCATATTAGTTTTTACATGAGTACTTTCCAAGCTTTTAAATAAGGTAGAATAATCTATGTATTATATACTTTTTTCTGTATTATACAAAGAAATATAAATAGTTATCCTGTCTAGCATTAAAACAAATGTTATCCCAGCATAGACACCAAAAAGTATATATTGGGCCAGATCCTCAGCTAGTGTAAATCAGATGAGCTGGATTAACTTCAACAGCTAGCAATTTAGTCCTGCCTGAATACTTTATTTGAGAATGCATGACAAAATCTATCTTGGGTTATGGTGAGTAATGGCAGTGTGGGCTCTGGGTAATCAGACATTATTTGAAAAGTCGTAAAAGTTGACCAAGTATTATAAGTGCGAAGGAAGAAACATGGAATCTTAACCACACCATTCAATGTTCTATTTACTACTGGTTTTCTCAACAAAACATAAAACTCCCAAAATAAACCCTCTTTAAAATGCTTTAACTGTGAAAAAAGTAATAATCCTAAGAAAACTGACCCAGCCTATGTATGCACGTGTGTGCCAATTTACAAGACTGAGTGTATTCTCAGCAGAGATGTCAAAGACTGAGTGGGCATGGAGAGCAAGTTACTGAACACAGCCTTTAAGGGTGACATCCAGGCAGTGGGGAAACTAGCCATGCTGATGCTCATGATGTACTTATCTGTAGTGTCGATAAAGAGAGAACTTCATTCTCCAGGGCCTTAATCTGTCAACTTCATGAGTCCACCAAAAAAATTGTAACCCCCCCCCCCCAAAAAACATTTGGCAAATAAAAATTCATTGTACTATCCTACAGCTCCTTTTCCTCCAAAAAGCTTTAATTTTCAACATTCATTAATTTTTAAAAAACTTTTTCTAAGGAAATTGTTTCTGTTGCAATTTTCACTTCAGCTGGGCTACACGGGAGGATATACTTAATTCAAAGCAGAGGGTTGTCAGCAAGCTGATGACTGCATAATGCAACTTAGAATAAGAGTACAAAATTCAGCTTACTGTACCAAAAAGTTGAGTCCGATAATGATATCCTATTACTGTCAAAATAACACTAGCATATAGAATCATTTACAAGCTATGCAACATACGTCTTTCCTCCAAAAGTTATTAAAGGCCTGACTAGAAATGCCATTCGAACATTAGTGGGATCATCGTGGTTATGTAATTATACAATAGACATTAAGTACATTTTTATGACATTCTGGATATTTTTATCAATGTAGATCTCAAAATATAGATGTATATTGTTACTCAATGCACCTTTAACCATTAGCCTCTGCCATATTTACACAGAGTTTCAATTAAAAAAACGAAGGTGATACCAGATAGAAATATCTTTTTGCTTGCTTGTTTTGTTTTTAAATAGCTAGACAAGTAGTCAGCATTAGAAGTTTAGCTTCCTTTCCCCTCCCCCCCAAAGTTCTAAAATTGTTTCTGTGTTTGGCCTACCATACCACATATATGACATGGCTCTGGCTGATTTTAAAATGTCCTGGCAATTAACAGACATGACTTTGCTAGTAATGTTCCTCTGGGTGGGCCACATATAGAGGCCCAATATCTGGAGATTGGGGAAGGGAAGGGAAGAATTCTTCACAGGAGGAAGTTGCAAATACAGTCACAGCAAGCTGACTAAATTAGATAACAAAAATAGTCACGGACCCAATCCTCAGTCCACTATTCATGCAAGTTTTACCATACATGTCAGTAGGACTAAATACATTTACCAAACACCATTTACCCCTTTCAAAGCTTTTAAACATGTACTTAAGTCAATCTCTATTAAGCAAAGCACTTAAGCACAATCTTGTTTTGCTCAATAGGGGTTGACTGCTGAATTGGGGTCTTAGACTAAGGTTACACTAGGCAGGCCAGGTTATGTGATAATTAAGGAGCTAAACATTCAGGGAGTACTTCAAGATACTGTGTCCAGTAATCTCATTAGATAATTCCATTTACATTCATTATAATGAAGTCTTGACGACTCTCCCACAGACAAGACTATAGAAAGTAAGTGCATATGTAAGGACTAATTCAAAGAGTAAGAATTTCCACTACTGGGTCCCATATATGAACACAGGGATCCTTCTGTTTCTATTCTCATGTTTTCAGTGCTTTTCATGTTGGTTGACTTTATTTAGGCATAATGTTTTTTTATTAAATAATGTCTTTGCAATGATCCAGAAGCATAAAAGGAGCAGATAAAGTTATAAATAAAATTATAGAACAGCTGGTGAATCAACATCTAACCAGCAGTGCCAACTCATGTAGGTGACATATGCTAATAAAATAAGTTGTTCAATTCATAACATATTTTGCCTAAGAGTTGAAAACAGAAAATCAGGGAGACAAATGGTGTTCCCTTTTGGTTTTGTAGCATCAGCTTTCCATCTGGATAATTTACATGCTGCTAGTAATATTTAATGCATGACGAGAGCTACCTTGCCATGATTTTAAAATGTGCTTTAAACCTGTGGTTCCCAGACGACCACAACACCCATCAGTTTCAAAGATGGCGGTGGTGGCTGATGTCCCAATCTACAAAATTTAAATGTTTTATAATGGAGGGAAAAGGACACTTGCCCTTTGTCTATTGAAAATCTGTACAAATAAAAACTAAAACTTATAATTTCTGTTCAATAACTTGCTGACTGGAAAACATGTGACAGAAATGAAATTCATGCATCCTTAATTGATTTTGGTTTCTATCCCCACACAGTGTCCATTCTCCATTTTTACTCAGGAGCTGAAGAGCATAATGCTTTCTGAAGCCTTTCCAGAAAGCATGAAATGAATAGAAGCAGCCATGAACACTATGACTTGATCCATCATGTATAAAGTCAGTATGTAGGGATGAGGAGAGGATGGTCTGAGGCATGGGGACACTGTTGTTTTTGGGACTCCTTCTGAAGAGAGTTGGGGGCTTATTTAGAGGTTGTAGGTAGAGTGTCTTAAAACCCCAATCTGTAGCAGACCCACTGTAAGCCCAGGATTTAGGAACATCCCTACTATTTATGTTTAAACATACCACCATTACCCAGTCCTCCTTCCCTTCTTCCTAAGACCCTGGGGGGGACACTATATCAGAAAGGAGGAGCCACTGCCATCACATGTGAATTCGTCCCTTATATCATTTGAAGTATGATCTGAATATACTTTTGTGAATAAATGCTTTGAAACGTCAGCAGGCACCTTCTCACAGCACATAATTGGAATTCAAATGTGAGAGGATGTCTCCATACAGAAGAATGCAAATTCTGACTGACAGTGCTGTGGGAGTGCCCCCTGCCTCCTCCCCACCCCCGCTTTTTTAAAGATAGTACTGTCAGAATTCTTCTAATAAATAAGGTAGGTGTTTCACAAGTAGCCCCTGAAGAGTTCTGGAAGATCCTTTTGAACATTGGGATCTTTCTCAAGCCACAATGAAAAAGAATTTTAGTATTCACTTTGCCACTTAACCATCTGGCTAGTGTTCAGTCTCTCAGTGTTCAGATTGACATTGCCAGAAGCTTTTCTTGTCTCTTAATCTGGGCCTGTCTTCTAAGAACAGCTGGTCATAAGGAAAAAGAGAGGGACTGGGAACACTAGGTCATCATTGCTATTACAGACAGGTGAATAAAGTATAAACTAATCAATGAACTTGCAGGAGGTATGATAGGATTTATTCATAATTAGGAATATTTATCACCTGTTTCATGGCAATAGTAGCTTCCCTCATTTTTCTCTTTTCTTTATATATGTTGCCCATGCTTAGTGACAAATTGGGAGGTTTACATGCTGGGTAGATTAATGAAGGAATAAGTAAATAGATCTAATTCTATAGCTAACAGTCACTTCAAACAAAAATCATTGTCTTTAATGAAAGTGTATGGTGAGCCTCCCTAAGATTGGTTGTATGACTTTCTTAAGGTAATATGACTTATTGGAAATGTGTAATTTTTACTTCCTTTAACTAGAAATAGTTATAGTACAATATTTTGTGATTTGCAGTATTTCTGAAACTTCAGTGGTTGCAATAAGCTTGTGAATTTGTGAATAGCACTTACCAACATTGCCATTGGACATTAGAGGATAGTCCCTGGTGTTTGATGACAAAAAAAATTCTATATTTAAGTGGCCAGGGTTTAGTTCTTCAGAACCCAACATAATCAATACTGAAATTGTGCTGAAATGACAACTTCAAAATCATTCACGGTAATAGCATAACCTAAGTATATTTCCTAGAGTTTGGCTAAGGAAACAGTATTTGGTTGTGGTGTCACTTTTGCTGTTGTCTGAAGGCTGGGTTTGAGGATGAATCAAAGCTAGTACTGAGGTTGAGATTTCATTACACTGAACCCACATGAGGTTTTGCCTCAGTGGCACAAATTTTATGAGATCAACTGACCTCATGTAACTTTTGTGACAGGGTCAGGCCAGATGGCTATTAGAGAGTGGTCGAAGGTAGATACATTAGGTCCAGGTTAAGCAAGTCACTTTTCCCTGGGTAAGACAACAGGGACTATTCCAGAACACTCAGGAACTTTCTAGAACTAATTAAGGCAGGCAGGCAAATTAGGACACCTGTAGCCAATTGGGAAGTTACTAGAATGAATTAAGGCTAACCAGGACACCTGGTATAAAAAGGCTCTCACTGAAGTTAGTGAGGTGTGCGTAAGGAGCTGGGAGTGAGAGGACATGCTGTTGGAGGACTGAGGAGTACAAGCATTAACAGACATCAGGAGAAAAGTCCTGTGGTGAAGACAAAGAAGGTGTTGGGAGGAGGCCATGGGGAAGTAGCCCAGGGAATTGTAGCTGTTGCAGAAGGCACTCTAGCCAGCTGCAGTCCACAGGGCCCTGGGCTGGAACCTGGGGTAGAGGGCGGGCCCGGGTTCCCCCCAAAAGCTCCCAACTCCTGATCCAACACAAGAAGATCTCAGACTAGCAAAATCCGCCAGTAAGCGCAGGACCCACCAAGGCAGAGGAGGAACTTTATCACACTTTCTATATTTTTGGCTAAATTAGGTATCTCCTTGCATGATGTCAAGTATCAGGGGGTACCAGCGTTAGTCTGTATCCACAAAAACATACTGAACTCCTTGTTGTTTTTTTAGGTTTCTCCCTGTTTTTTGAAGCCACACAAGCAAATTCAGGTCTAAGGCTACCATTCCCTCACCCACCATGAAATGTACAGGGTTTCAGAATTGATGTTCCCATTTTTGGTTCATTTCTTTCTTATTATTAATGTGTGGTATCTGTAATGGTGAGTTAAAACTAGTCCTTGAGGTGTGGTCATTGGTAGTACTGTCAAGGTAGATCAGGGAGTATTCCTTTATTCTCGTTACTATGATGGAGGCACACTAGCAATTGTTTTCATTTTTACCACTGCCATTTTGTCAAGACTTTCATGACCATATTTTCACATTTCCATAGCTGCATAAACACCAGCTAGTTACGGAGTTATCTGGCATATTACCTTCCACTTATTTTACAAACAACTGATCATGATTGAAAGCTCTACTTAAAGCCTTATTTGAATTACTGAAATTTACTAAAACCAAATATCCATATATAACACTATGAGATGTCAGATGCATTGCCAATTCCTTGTGTCTTTTGAGCAACTAGTCACAATTCTAAAATAATGTGTCTGCTTTAGGATTTTAACAATGCTTCACTGATGTAAGCAACAAACTGCAGTGCCCATTTGCCATTTGCATTTGATATGTGCATGTTTGATGTGCAAAAAACATTTTCAATATTTGCTAAAAGCACCTCTAGGCATAAAGATGATGTTATATAGCTGTAATAAATAGCATGTCTAGTTTGGTAAAAGGTTTTAAAGTACTTCTAAAAACCCAAACCTATATTTCCTCTGATTATTATAACATTTAAGATGATATACAAATTTTGCATCAGAGTTTCCCCAAACCAACTTATTAGTAATTTGCATACTAAATAAGATTTTAAAAGAGATCACATTTTGTCCACTGTTTTTCTATTACCAATTTAGCACACAAGTAGTGATTTCACAACAAAGCTGCCTATTAATCTTTGAGAATACTGTAATACACACCTCATCTAATTTAAATTTTATATATATGAAACAGTAGAAATGAATGAATACAGCTTATTTTTAACCCCACCTTCTTCTATCCTCCCCAGAAAATACAGAAGACTTTTTCAGCCATTAGATTTATTTATTATGAGGAAAAATTGTACATTTTTAATAATATAATAACCATTCTTGGCTGAATAACCTCAGAGGCTTGAAGGCTGATGTGATGCTCCATTATGATTCTGAGTCACAGTATGGTCCTTGGTCTGTTCTTGGGCAGTCCAACTACATGCTGCCCTTTGGTGCTTATGGCAAACCCTCAGTCTTGTCCAAAGTAGTGTGCTCAGAGTCACAGAGGGTATCTCTACACTGCAGCTTGTACCCAGCCTGGGTAGACAAACTTGCGTTAGTGTCACTGTAGCTAGTGTCCTAAAAATAGCAGTGTGGATGTTGTCCAGCTATAAAGAAGAACAGGAGACACTTGATATGGATTTAATCGGGCTGCAACTTTATTAGTAGATGTCTGGGACTACCCAGCCGATAAAACTATGCAGTGCAGGCAACGCCATCTTTATTCAGATAACTACCCGGGGCTTCAACCAGCCTCCTTCATTTTCCATCTAGATCCCCCCAAGTCAACCCAGGACTGGGACCTTACCATCCATCCCCCCTCATATGAAGGTTATGGTGGGCTATAAGAAAGGGGGGTTAGCTCTCTGCATAGGAGCCCTGAACTCCCCACCATTCCATTCCTTTAACCAGCACTTCCTTTTAAGTCCTTCCCCACTGGATGCCCTCCTTGTGGAGTACCTGAATCCCTTGCCTGCTGCATGGAGAAAGGATTTCTAATGCCCAGGGCTTGCACCTTTAGAGTCCCTCACATTACCTGGGGATGAGTCATTGCCACAAATCTGACCACCACCCACCTTTTAGCAGTATTTCTGACCTTCTTCCTTCCCCCCCACCCCCAACCCCTTTCATAAAGCACTGCTGCCTTACTTCAGAAAGCCTGGACAATGTCCCCCCACCACCACTTCTGGGGTGGTGCAGTCATTTTGACTCCAGCAGAGACTCGGGTTAGCTACCCAAGCTCATACCCAGGGGTGTCAGATGGTCCTGAGAGCCTGTGCTGCCACCCAAGCTGTCCACACTGCTGCTTTTAGCACACTAGATGCTCACACTAAGCTGCACTATAGACATCACAAGAGAATCTGTGTGGCAGAATAAGAAATAGCTCCCAAGGATCCTTAGTCCCAATGTTGTGCTCTGACAAGAAACTTGCACTTCCTCTTCATGGCATTGTGCTGCTTCCAGGCAAAACTTTACTCTTCTTAATATGGTAGGTTTCATAAGCTCATGAATACAGAGGGAGTATATTAGTGACACTGGAAGGATGAGCTGTTGTTCCTAAAAGAAAATAGCCTTACTATTTGTCAAGTATCAGAGGGGTAGCCGTGTTAGTCTGGATCTGTAAAAGCAGCAGAACTCCTTACTATTTGGTTATTGTAAAGTTTCCATGATCATTTTTCAAAATGTTTGGCAGGCTAATGATGGCAGTCATGTATTGTAACTTTCTGCTTAAAAAGCTAGTCATAAATGTCATCAGTATGTGGTTTATTGAGTCGGGAGATTTTATCAATAAGCAAGGCAGACCTCTCTTCCCTTTGCTGTGACATGTCTCTGCTTACCAGCTCTGTTTAATTTAATAGTAATGTATTTAGTTACACTACTGTTTACATATTTACAATGATTCTCTGAATAAGTGCCATAGGAAAACTCTTCTTCTTTATTTAGTCCCTATGTTACAGTAATTGCATCTGTCAATAGCAGCTATGGCATTGACTTATTCAGTTTGAGTGGTCTATATTGATTTTTTTCTGTATGTTTTTAATTTGTTTGATTCTAAGTAGCAGGGGTTTATATGCTAGTTTTTAGTGACATTCACTCAACATTTTACTTCAATACTTGAATTCAGGAATCTGGGATAGCGTGTTCAATTCCAGGAATTCTGTGTCTCTGGGAATCTGTGGTTCAATACCAACTTTGCACATTTCTTAAGAATAGTCTCCTCAGCTGAGCACGGCTTTGCAAAGGATATTTCACACCTAGTTTTCACTTGACTCTGAGCATAGGCAGGGCCGGCTCCAGACCCCAGCGCGCCAAGCGTGCGCGTGGGGCAGCATTTTGCTGGCAGGGCGGCAGGCGGCTCTGGCGGACCTTCCGCAGTCATGCCTGCAGGAGGTCCACCGGAGCCGCGGGACCAGTGGACCTCCCGCAGGCATGACTGCGGAGGGTGCGCTGGTCCCGCGGCTCGGGTGGACCTCCCGCAGTCATGCCTGCGGAAGCTCAACCGGAGCTGCGGGACCAGCGGACCCTCCGCAGGCACGTCTGCAAGAGTTCCCCCGGAGCCGCAGGACCGGCGACCGGCAGCGCGCCCCCCCAGCGTGCGGCCGTGCTTGGGGCGGCCGGATTCCTAAAGCCGCCCCTGAGCATAGGTCAATACTGCAATTAAAAACTTGCAGCTGGCCCATCAGCTGACGCAGGCTCATCAGACTCTGCCTATGAGGCTGTAAAATTGTGGCATAGACATTCGAGCTTAGGCTGGAGACTGAGCTCTGGGACCCCATGAGGGAGAAGGGCCCAAGCCTGAACATCTACACCAAAATTTTACAGCCCTGTGAGCCTAAGTCAGCTGATACAGGCCTGTTCTGTTTAATTGCAGTATGGACATACATGGGAATTTTGCCATTTATTTCACTGGAGTCAGGATAATACACTGTGGAGTAAAATAAATTGACCCTATTTATTTAGATCATTTTTCTTTTGAAATTTCAGGGAGTTTTTACTGCTGCCCCACAAATGTGTTTCCATTTTGACCATGAGAAGAATCATCTTGGTACCTCTGCTAACACAGTCGAAAAAGACACCGCTTGGTACCTTGTGGTAATTTTTGATTTGTGGGCAAATAGCCACAAGAAAATGTACATTTCTGTAGTTTATAGCTCGTATAATTAAAAATAAGTTAATTATCTTTAAAGGATGATCTCCTATTACTTTCAAATAAATTTGAGGATAAGACGCATAATTGTTTTTATTCAGCTTTTTGGTCAGTACTGTCACAACATCTACAGATCAGCTGTTTAACATCTATAAAGGTATTTATATGAAAAATAGCAAAACGGATGTCTTCTCCCATAGTGTCCAAATCTATTCATTCACCATGAGGATTCATTTGTCTTTTAAAAATGTTTTGTGTTCATCTTTTCCTTTCATTGATTTTTTTAAAATAAAATTTGGAAAACTGGTGGAAATTTTACAATTATTGCCAACTTTTCTTACAAAAATGGCAGAACTTGACACCACTGATTTGGAAATTTGGAAAAAGAAAGCCTGTGGTCTTCTGAAATAATATTTTCTACTTAAGCAAATGCCTCTTTCTCCCCCTCCTCCCACACATATCAGAAAAATTACAGGAGACCCATTCCTAATAGACCTTAACCAATAGGCATTGGTTTAAAATAAAAACAAACAAAATGCTTCATTTTAGGGAGCCTAGTTTAGGTGACAAGGGTCCTATTTCATCTTAATTAAGGCCTAAACCACTTATTGTGCTAAGAGTTCTTATTACCTTACCACTCTTATGTTGTGTAGTTATCCCATGATATCATATTTAGACACAGCCTGTCTGCGTGTAACTGTACAACAACTTGTAATAGTTATATCAGCCTCAAATAATTATATTTTAAGTTCAGTTTACTGAAAAGTGTTTAGTTCATTCCAAAAAGTTACACCTGTGCAAACCATATGCTGATGGGTATGGGGCAGCACAAGTATAACTGAAGGTGCTGATGGCTGGGAAGGAGGAAACTAGAGAAGTTTGCAAAGCTAGTAGTTGGAAAAAAAATCTTTATCATAAACTGAAGACATTTGCTATAGCAACAATTCAGCCAAATCAAACTTTACCTGCATTTTAAGGGTCCAATTCCATTTAAAACCATGGTAAAGAAATCAACCAAAATTTCCCAGTAGCTCTCTCAAGATAGCTTGCTAATCTTTCTTAAAATAAAGTTATATAAAGTTAAAGACAATGGTGAATAGTGAATAAGTGGCATTTTCCAGTTGGTTAGCAAAGATAAATTTGTTAAACTGAAGTTCATTATCCATGCTACAGGTCATTAGTGTGTACTGCAGATCCTGCCTAAAATACTGTTGCAAAAATACAGTTATCATTAGAGGAAGAACCTCAGGGGTTAAAACATAATTTAAAATGTTTTAAGCAGAAAGTGAATTAAGACAGTGAAATGTAGAAAGGACTTACACTTTTTGAATTTATCTAATGGTGTACAAAAGGTTCAAATTACTTTTGTGATGATCTTACATATTATCACCTTTTAAAAGCACCAACTAATCTTCCAATATAATAACAAATTAATAGGAATAACTTTTATTGTGCTGTAATACAGTGTTTATTACTTTAGTGTATAGTAAGCATGCCTTACCACTCTAAGGCCTGGTCCACACTAGGACTTTAATTCGAATTTAGCAGCGTTAATTCGAATTAACCGTGCACCCGTCCACACCAGGAAGCCATTTAATTCGACCTAGAGGGCTCTTTAGTTCGAATTCGGTACTCCACCCCGACGAGGGGAGTAGCGCTAAATTCGACATGGCTATGTCGAATTAGGCTAGGTGTGGATGCAAATCGAACTTAGTAGCTCCGGGAGCTATCCCACACTGCACCACTCTGTTGACGCTCTGGACAGCAGTCCGAGCTTGGATGCTCTGACCAGCCACACAGGAAAAGTCCCGGGAACATTTGAATTCCTTTTCCTGTCTGGACAGTTAGAATCTCATTTCGTGGTTGGACATCGGGGCGAGCTCAGCAGCACCGGCAGCAATGCAGAGCTCTCCAGCAGAGGAGTTCATGTTATCTGTGAATAGAAAGAGGGACCCAGCATAGACTGACCGGGAACTCTTGGATCTGATCGCTGTGTGGGGCGAGGAGTCTGTGCTTTCGGAGCTGCGCTCCAAAAAACGGAATGCAAAGACCTACGAGAATGTCTCCAAAGCCATGAGAGACAGAGGATACAGCCGGGATGCAACACAGCGCCGCGTGAAAATCAAGGACCCCAGACAAGGCTACCAAAAAATCAAAGCGGCAAACAGACGCTACGGAGACTGCCACCACTGCCCCACCAGTGACCATGGACTCTGACAATGGGACAGTGTCGACGGCCAGTTCCTCGGCGATGTTCGCGGACGGGGAAGATGAGGAAGGGTTTGTGGACGACGAGGCAGGCGACAGCGCTTACAACGCTGGTTTCCCCGACAGCCAGGATCTCTTCATCACCGTCACGGAGATCCCCTACCAACTGTCCCCGGCCATTAACCCGGATCCTGAATCAGGGGAAGGAGCAGTCGGTAAGTGCTTTAACCATGTAAACTTTTATTCTTAATATAACAGGAATCTGAAGTATGTGAAAAGGAGGTCTCTCTATATATGGGGATAGAACAGAAATCCTCCTGGGAGATCTCCACGAAGCTCTCCTGGAGGTAATCGAAAAGCCTCCGCAGGAGGTTCCTGGGGAGAGCTGCCTTATTGGGTGCTCCGTGGTAGCACACTTTTCCGCACGAGGCTTTCATGAGCTATTCAGGGAGCATTGCCTCCCCGAGCACGGCTGCATAGGGCCCTGGTTTGTGCTGGCTTTCACGCAGCATGCGCTCTCTATCTCCTTCAGTGACCGTCCTCAGGGTGATCTCGCTCGGAGACTCCTGCATCTAATTAGGGGAATTACTGTAATGTTATGCCTGGTCCAAAGTATTTGTAAAAAATCTCCGGACATACGGCATAGCAGAGACTCAGCACGCTGCTGCGTGACGAGCGTAACGGAAAGCCAAAGATTCAAATGGACACTCATGGAGGGAGGGGGGACTGAGGACGCAAGGTATCCCACAGTTCCTGCTGTCTCCGAAAAGCATTTGCATTCTTGGCTGAGCTCCAAATGCTTCTAGGGTCAAAAACAGTGTCCGCGGTGGGTCAGGGCATAGCTAGGCAATTTACGCAGCCCCCCACCCACCCGCAGAAGTGAAAGGGAAAACAATCCTCTCTTGACTCTTTTACATGTCACCCTATCTTTACTGAATGCTGCAGATAGACGCGATGGTGCAGCACTGAACACAAACATCCTTGCTCCCCCCACGCTATGGATGGCTGATGGTACAAAATGACTGGTACCCGTCCTCATCATCAGCCTATTGGCACATGGGGCAGTGCAAAAGGACTGGTAACCATGCTGACTAGCATCGGTAAGGTCAGTCAAGGGCGCCTGGTCCTAATTTTTCGTGGTAGATGGTACAGTATGGCTGATAACCATCATCATCATAGCAACAGGGGGCTGAGCTTCATCAGCCCCCACCCTTCATGTGTAAAGAAAAGATTCAATTGCCCCTGGACTAGCAGCAGGATGCTGGGCTCCTCTCCTCCACACTCCTTAATGTCCTATCTGGACTATCATAGCAACTGGAGGCTGCCTTCCACTCATTTCTCACTAACAAGTCACTGTGTCTTATTCCTGCATTCTTTATTACTCCATCACACAAGTGGGGGGACAATGCTATGGTAGCCCAGGAAGGCTGGGGGAAGAATGGAATGAACAGGTGGGGTTGTTGCAGGAGCACCCCCTGTGAATAGCATACAGCTCATAATCTATGCAGGATCTGACACAGAGCAGCTGTGCTCTCTGGTTCTCTGATACAGTGGTTCTCTAGTACACTTGCCCATATTCTAGGGAGGACTGATTCTATTTTTAGATACCAAAAAGGAGGGATTGACTCAGGGAGTCATTCCCAATTTTGGCTTTTGCGCCCCTGGCTAAGAGCAGCCAGGGGCACTTATGACAGCAGCAAATGGTGCAGTGCAAAAGGACTGGTAACCATGCCCATCTTATTACCAATTTATGGATTGGTAGATGGTATAGTATGGCTGGTAACCATCTCTGCTATCATGCAAAAGCAAAAGCATGCTGCTGTGTAGCGCTGCTGGACCGCCTCTGTCAGCGGCATCTAGTACACATACGATGACAGGCACAAAAGGCAAAACAGGCTCCATGGTTTCCACGCTGTGGCGTCTGCCAGGGCAATCCAGGGAAAACGGGCTTGAAATGATTGTCTGCTGTAGCTTTCCCGGAGGAAGGGATGACTGACGACATTTACCCAGAACCACCCGCGAAAATGGTTTTTGCCCCATCAGGCACTGGGATCTCAACCCAGAATTCACAGAGACAAACTAGATTGTGTTCATTGTTCGCAAAAATTTATCTTTGCAAGGAATTCACTCCCTTTTTCCCATCACACAGCTTCGACTGTCTCCAGACCCGCCACAGCATCCCCCTCACAGAGGCTGGCAAAGATTAGGCGGCGAAAGAAAAAGCCAGGGGACGAGATGTTCGCTGAACTTATGGGGTGCTCCCGAGACGAGGCGGACCAGCAGAGCCAGTGGAGGGAGACCCTCTCTCTGTACCAGCGCTCACACAGCGAAGGGGAGGAGAGGTGGCGTGAGGAAGACAAGCAGGCGACTCAAACGCTGCTTGGACTAATGAGGGAGCAAACGGACATGCTCCTGCGCCTTGTGCATGTTATGCAGGACCTCAGGCAGGAGGACAGAGCCCCCCTGCAGTGTATCTGCAACCGCCCTCCCCCGCCACAAAGTCCCATACCCCCCTCACCCAAAATAACCAGAAGGAGGGGTGCCAGAGCCCGTGTAAACTGTCACTGCACCCCAGCAGAGTGCTCAAGTACCCAAAAGCTCTCATACCCTAAATTTTGAGAAGTCCTTTCCTTCCCGCCTCACCCAAGCCCCCATCCCAGTTTCATCCCCTAACTGTCTAGTTGATAATAAAAATACTTTTCTGTTAATTACTGTTTCCGTCATGTTCTTTTAGAGGAGACTATGTTTGAAGGGGGGGAAGGGGGTTGGTAATTTGACAGGACAATCACCTTTACCAGGGTACAGACATGGGAGCAGGATCAGCAGCAGGTCACACACACACTGCAGTCAGTACGCACTCTGGTCGGTATGGGAGGTGGTTTGCAGGTTCTGTGTGGGTGGGGGGGTACGTGACTTTGTAGCGGGGGAGGGAGGTTACAGATCTCATGCAACGGTCCCTGTCCTGGACCACAGAGCCATGCAGCAGAGGAATCTGTATCCGTCCTCCCCCGCCAAAAGGCCACATACCCCCGCACACAGAGTCCCAAAAAGGAGGGATGGCAGGCTCTGTTGAAACATCCAGTCCGGCACTGCAGACCGCTCTGGGAGCAGGAGCCTGTCATTCCTCGAGTTTACAGGCGGTCTTTACATCACTGCACACCCTACCCAGCACAGTCCGTGTCCCGGTTTCAACCCTGTAACGCAAAGTCATCAATAAAGAAACCTTTGTAAAGTTACAGTGGAACATGTATTTTATTTTTAAACGTGTATTGGAAGTTGGGGAAGCGGGGTGGGCGGGGTATGTAACTGCAGATGCTAGTCAACAGTCACTTGGTAAAGAAACAGGGGCAGGTTCAGCTTCTCTGTAAAGAAACTGAACAGTCACAGGTCACGCTGCTCGCTGCTCGCTGGTACTTGAAGAGTTCCTTGTCGCTGTGCAAGGCGCCTGCACAGAGCTTCACGAGCCAGGGCATTAGCGGGTAGGCTGGGTCCCCGACGATCACTATAGGCATCTGCACATCCCCAAGACTTATTTTGTGGTCTGGGAAGAAATTACCTTCCTGCAGGCGTCTAAACAGACCAGAGTTCCTGAAAACACGCACATCATGAACTTTGCCTGGCCAGCTGACGTTGATGTTGGTAAAACGTCCCCCATGGTCCACCAGTGCTCGCAGCACCATTGAAAAGTAGCCCTATTTCTCAGCAGCTCACTGTGGAAGAGGTGGACGATAAGGTGCGAGGAGTTGACAACGGCCATAACTGCAGCGGGATCCGTGCTCAAAGTGCTGTGGCGCCCACGCTGTCACTGAGCAGAAAAGTGCACGAACAGATTGCCCGCACGCGCTTTCAGGGAGGGAGGGAGGGAGGGCGTGATTGACGGTTCAATGATGACAGTTACCCAAAACCACCCTCGACACATTTTTCCCCCCAGCATGCATTGGGGGGAAATCCCAGGATTCCAATGTGCAGTGGGGAGTGCGGGAACTGTGGGATAGCTTCCCACAGTGCACCGCTTCCAAAGTCGACACTGGCCCCGTTACTGTGGACTCACACAGTCGAACTAGTGTATTTAGTGTGGATACACAACTTCGACTTCATAAGGTCGATTCCACAAATTCGAATTAAGTTGATTCGAAATAGTCTTGTAGTGTAGACATACCCTAAGGGTATGGCTACACTGACGATTTGCAGCGCTGGAAAGCCTCCACCAGCGCTGCAATTAGTAAGTGGCCACACCTGCAGGGCACTTCCAGCGCTGCAACTCCCTGGCTGCAGCGCTGGCCGTACACCTCACTCAGCATGGGGAATAAGGATTCCAGCGCTGGTGCTGCAGCGCTGGTCATCAAGTGTGGCCACACACCAGCACTGTGATTGGCCTCCAGGGTATAAGGATGTATCCCAGAATGCTTTTATAAATTACTCTCTTTGTTTTGATATGCAGCCTCTCTTTGTTTTGTTGTGAACGAGCTCCGCGGAGCTCCGTTGCCGTTGCTGCTTATCTAAAAAACAAACAGAGCTCCTGTTTGCTGTGATCATCTGTACCTGGCTGTAAACAATCAAATGAGAGGCAGGCAGGGAGCGAATGAAACAGCGGGGAGTCGTGTTGGCTGCAGGCTGTTTGCAATTAAGAGTTAAGACTAAGGGGTCGGAAAAATGTTCTGATTTTTCAAGGCAGGAAGCTAAACACACAGTGTTGGCTCCAAAAATCCCCCCTCTCTCTCCCCCCACTCCCTGTCACACTAGACCCCACTCCACCCCCCTCTTTTGAAAAGCACGTTGCGGCCACTTGAATGCTGGGATAGCGGCCCATAATGCATCACTCCCAACAGCGCTGCTAATGCTGCAAATGTGGCCACACACCAGCGCTGGTAGCTGTGAGTGTGGCCACACACCAGCACTGCTCCTACACAGCTGGATGACCAGCGCTGCAAACTACCAGCGCTGCAAACCGTAAGTGTAGCCATACCCTAACCTTGCATGTGCAGTCTCCCTGCCCTTACTCACTGGTTCATTCTCCTGTCTTTCTTTCACATCTCCAATCATTACACTTTCTATTATGTTTACTTTTTCAAGGCATAAGAAAAAGGGTGTGAACTGATGGTCAAAAAGATGCATTTCAAAGTGATGCACAGATCCATACTACTGGTAATGCAGCAGGCTACATATGCTGTAAATTACACTTGTTGCCAGATGTCAGACCAGGAAGGCCATCATTACATGTTAAGAGGATTCCTTGGTGAGTTTCATATAAAGAAAAGTCAAAACAGGGTTTATATCTCTTTATGTAAGTAGTTCAAAAGATTTAAGAAGTGACCAACTTTCCCAATAGAAGAGGCAAATGAATCTGAGACATCAGCATAATTTCTAGGGGAAATTTTTTATGACTTTTTAAATGTAGGATTATGACTTCTCTGTGGAATGAAGCAAGAGAAGGAGCCCTGTTTATGAAGGGGAAAACATTTAATTTTATTAGAATAATAATAATAAATTTAAAAAAACACCTCAATTCTCTTGCAAGAAAAGCCAGGGGAATAGAAAATATTAGTGGTATTTTTTTTAATTTTAATAATCGCTGGTCACCTTTCTTCAAGCACAAAAGTCCTTTTCTTGGGCCTTTCTCAGTTTGTAACTTGAACATTTGAACATGGTTACTTATATATAATAGAATGTAATACAATATTGCCATCTAGTGAAGAGACAAAAGAAAACTTCTTGCCAACTAATCTCTGATAAAACAAAGGTAGTGCATTTGACTCATAATGGAACCCAAACATTTTAAATGATGTGTGATTACGAGAGCCTCAGCAGATATAAAAATGATAAACCAAAATAGAAAGAGAAACATGATTATCTTTTATATTTTTAAATAGCTTCTTACCATATATTCATTTTATATATTTTGTGAAAATGACACCAGTAGTTGAGAACTAGAAAAAAAGCAGATGTTCATGTTTCAAATACAGTAAAGACATTCAGTACAGATTCAGTCCTACATGCTACTAAGTGCCATCAACTACGTTCATATAAACAATTCTTAGCAATTATACCATCTCACAGAACTGAGCTGTATAAGCATGCCAAGTAATATTCTATTTATAGATTTTTTTGGTACCAGCCAGTACAATAGGAATGAAAAATCCTAATAGTGCCATAAACTAATAAGTAGTGTTTCAGATAATCATGAGTAGTAGTCATACAAAGAGGGCTTTTTTTAATATTCTGCTGATTCTTTTCATATATGTAAGGCAAATCAGGTCATAGTTGTTAATTTTGTTAATAACTAGCAGTTGTAATTTATCAAGCCTCCCATTGACTGCAGTGAGTTATGGACCAGGCAATGGGAAACTTTCTGCATTATGGTTTTATCTTAAGTTGTAGTTTCTTGTAAGTTACATATAGCACATTGAGTTTTCAATGTGTAAGGACACTGTTTCATTTGTTTTATTTTTTTCGAAAACATTCAGCTAATTGTAATGAAGCAGTTTGGATTTAAAAATGAAATAAAATGTATGTCACAAACTCAAAGTGAACAATTCCTCCCTTATATATCTTAGGTACTTAAATGGCCTCCATTACCATAGTATCTGAGTACCTCACCTCTTTCATCTATTTAGCCTCGCAACACTTCTGTCTGGTAGGAAAGTACTACATCACCATTTTACAGATGAACAACAGAGGCACAGAGATGCTAAGGTCCAGATCCTCAAAAGTATTTAGGGGCCTAGCTTCCACTGATTTCAATGGGAGTTAGGCACCTAAATACCTTTGAGGATCTGGGCCTAAGTGACTTCCTCAAGGTCACACACAGAGTCTGTGGTAAAGCAGAAAATTGAACCCAGGTATCCCAAGTACTAAGCTAGTGTCCCAACTGCTGGAAAAGTCTTCCACTCCCTTCTTTTCCATCCTCCCAAATTATTTATCCTTTTCTGTGCAAGTCTGCCTCTTTCTATTTTAAGACACAGCAAATGAGGAAGAGCTGCGCCAAAATACCACAAAAAGGAAGTTCTTCTCCTGTCTCAAGCAAGTGGTACCAGGAATCTCATGGGGTTCATAAGACTTCGTAACCAGGGGTGGGAGGGGTTGTTTGGTTTTTTGGTTTTTTGTTTGTTTGTTTTTTCAAATTCAAGAGGTTTTCCTCAAGATTTTTGATAACTATTTGTGCCTTGCTCCTGAAATTTTTACTCAGGCAAAATTTATGTTGAGTTTGCCAAAGGTTTTCCTGTATAAGAACTTTAGGAACTAGTCCACAAACCTTATCCTAATGAATCCAAATATCCAAACACTTTAAAGGTATTTTTTTCCATTACTGATATATCTAGGCAGGTATATTGAGTGCAGGACTGGGAGTTAGGGACTACTGAGTTCCATGTTTGAAAACAGTTGCCATGGCACTTAGAAAGTCAATTGATTTTGGTCTCAGTTACCCTACTTGTCAAATGAGTAATGTTTATTGTATTACATCACAGGGATTTTGTGAGTGTTGATGTTTATACAGCATTTTGAAATTTTAAAGCCTGATGTATTTGACTTCAAAGGGACTACACATATGAGAAACTGCGCACAGTCTGACCTTATTACTTATTATTGTATTATCACCCTATAACCTCAGTCAATGTGAACCCCATTTTTCTAGGCTACAAACTTAACTCTGTCAGAGAGGTAAAGGTAGGATTGAACAGTGGTAGATACTGAAAAGGCAACAATTAGCACATTTACCACACTTATTTACTATTCTAAGTGTAGGGGAAAGTTGCATTATCTCAGATATCGCAGTGTGGTGATGTGATGGAGTATACAAACCCCAAAGGAGCAGGACAGGATTAACCAGCTGCTGAGGGTTAATTCAGCCCAACCCTGTATACCTGCAGTAGGTGTCAGGCTTGGAGGGAGGCGTTAAAAGGGGAAGCACAGCTCAGTTGGGGGCTGACTGGGAAGGAGAGCCGGATCTCTAGCTCTCACTCAGAGAGAAGTCTATCTGGGAACAGGAACTACTTGAGAGTAAGAAGGCCTGACATGAGACTGCAGTCAACATACTACCTGAGAGTTGCTTGAGAGACTGCTGCTTGTCATAGCCTGGCTGAGGGAAGGTAGGTTGGATGAGATACTATTGTTTACGACAATAGTTTTCAACCTGTGGTCTGCAGACCCTTGATTTTCAAAGGGGTCAGCACCTCCATTTTGAAACTTTTTAAGGGTCCACAAATGAAAAAAAGTTTGAAAACCATTGGTTTACTACTTGTGCCTTGCTTGCTGCTGCTTGATAAGACTGTGCAAGTGGTGCTATGCCTGAAGGAGGTGACAGACAAATATACCCCTTTTTTCCCCCCATTACACTCAAATCAAGCTGTGGTAGTGGTTTGTCCCTAGCCCAGGAGCAACTTGGGACACACATAACTCTTGGCAAATGCTGACTTTTTAGTCGCAATCACTGTAGTTTTGGCATCTTTGTCACAAGCCACAGTACTATTCACTATAGCCTCCAAATGAAAGAGACCACTCAGTGTTCTAGAAACAAGTCTATTTTCAGATGCAAAGGCCCCCACATAAAACCCATTTTCAATGTAGTCTGCAAGAGATGTGGTAGTGGCTAAACTGTAACACAGCAATATGATTATACAGCATGAAATGAACAATCAAACAAATATTCAACACAGTTACACAAACTTACAGAATAGTAAAGCAGTGTTTTGTCCTTTGCTGCCACTGGTTGAACTAGAAATGGACAAAGCAGCTTGAATAAACCCCCAATTTTGAACATACTTTTTCCTCCTTTCTAGTTGAGGTCTGATTAACTGTATTTCACCCACTTTCCTTTAATATAACTCATTGCAGTGCTGGGTTTCAGATATTGCATTTCTTTTTTAGCATTTCTATTCTGGATGGCACAATTACTAGAATTCTCACAAGAAAGCTTGTCCTCTTGAAAATTCTCAGGTCAGATCCACATATTCAATTGGTCTGAATAATCTTCCTATAAGCATCTGTGCTAAAATCTCTGCACTAGTGAAGTGGCAAAACTCACATGGTCATCAATAGGGCCAAGACTTTATCCTCAGTCTCTTAGTAGCTTAACCATCCTGAACTCTTGGAAATTTGTGTATTGCTAATTTTTAGCCTGGCTGGAATCTCTGATACAAGCTCTCCCATAGGGAAGTGATGTGGATGGTAACCTAAATATTTATTTAATTACAGTGCATGTTTTCTCAAGTATGCCCTTCTAAGTTTTATTTTTATGGATAATCACTGTTAAGGGGGTGATGGGAATGGGACATTCAACACATCATCCATCAAGAACTTGAAGGCATTTCATTTTTCCATTAGATATTCACATTTTAGATCCCCAGAGGCGGAAACATTTATTATTTACATTTTTGGGACCCATAAGCTTTGCATTAGTTTCTGAGTATGAAGCCTCCCTCTAAAGTAAGGCTGGCTTGATGGCTGTGGTTGTTTTTTTAAAAAAACATAGCCATGATTTATTATATCCATATTTTGAAGTAACAAATTAAAAAAAAATTCTCCTGTGTCATTTCATAAATGATTTCAAAATCTACAAGGATGACAAACAAATGAAATAGACTAAAAATGAAAAAGGATTACTTACATGTCTATTGTAATAACCATAATCTATCCAAAGCATAGAACTTTCCTAAAGAACAATATAAAATTATTGGTTTATCTTAAGATGTAAAGATACATCTTGACTCACATTTACATATGTTCACAATATTTTTTTCCTGAGAATTAGAAAATACTGGAATTTTTTTAGATGAAATGTTTATGTACAATCTCACACAAATTTTGTTAGATGTTGACCTCAATTCCATAAGACATTTTCAATTAAGAAAAACATTTATATAGTTAGCAAGCTGTCATTCAGTAAAACTCTTTTTTTAATTAAGCAGATGGTGATAACAAAGAAATTAATGAACACATACTTGTTTGCCTGCTATACTAATTTGCATTTCTAAATTATTCAGGTTATGCAGCAATTAAGCTTTAATTGCTTTTAGACAAATGAATATCTCAGAATGAATGACAAATAGTGATGGAATTGTCTAAGAAGCATGATGTATTGTAATGCATATACCTTTTTATTTTGTGGTAATTTTAGGAGCAGAAATCCAAAAATAGAACATTGCTAATCCAGATTTACTGTATTTTACAATGCTGTTTCACTGTTCCATATTCAGTATCTTACCATATCACTGGTCTATGCCAATCAGATAAATATATGATACAGTATTCAAATTTTTGCAAATGTTTTTTTTTCTTTATTGTACACTTCAGAATATTTTGTTTTTTGCATAATTTCTAGTATATAAAAAATGAACTTCATGGCACAGGTTATGTCATTATGTCAACTCCCCACTAGCAGTGGTACTATTCAGATCAGTTTGCCAGTGACAATGATTTACAAGAAGTTGTCTTTCTGGAAAAGAAGGGATACAGAACCCATGAAAAATATACAAAATTCTGAGTTCTAGTTAATCATCCACTGGCTTCAAATGACTTTGCACCAGTGTATATGGTATAGACCATCTTTGCATACTCTGAGTCATGGCAGGTACCAAGTTATGATTGCTGTGCCTTTGCTTGCTTCATTTTTTTAAAATTTTATTATATCTGACAGGCACTGCTTTCTCAGTTTTGAGATTCTGCTTTATGCTTTCCATATAGTATATGATGTTCTTATTGCCCATGTGTGTGAGTTTTTTAATAAAATAAATGGTGCACCTGTCACCTCTCTGTAGCTGTAATTACATTAATTAATTATAAGCATATATTCTCCCCCAGATACCCAGTTGGTGTAAATCGGCATTGACTTCAATGGATTTCTGCTGATTTACACCAGCTCAGCGTCTGACCCAGTGTCAATAATATTCAAAACTTATCTCACACACACACACACATGCACACACTATTCTCAGGGACACAATAGCATTGTGGGTTGGATATAATGTCACTCAAGTTGTGATACCAGTAACATGTGCTGTGCAGGGGAGTAAGGGAGCTTTTTGCTCTTTGACAAGTATAGAGCAAAACTGCCAATCCACTCCTGGTGTCTTCTATGAATATATATATATATATGCATATCAGTATTGTGGTATTTGAATATCTCTCTCGGAGTCAGAATACCATAGACATTTGGGCAAAACTTATGTGAAGGACTTTCAAAGGACCCCTAATGATTTTAGGGCCCAACTCCCATTGAGATTCAAAGGAGTTAGGCATCAACTCAGTTAAACACCTTTGCAAAATCCCAGCAGAGCTTCTTATACAAATACATAATACTCTGATTATTGGTGAAACTAAGCCATAAGGCACTGCTCTTTTGTGCTATGTTTGATTCTGGACAACATCAAAGTACAGATGTGCACAAAAACTAAGTTTAGGAAAACAAAATTGACTTTTTTCAATGTGTTTTGGGTAATTTTTTATTTTTAAAAAAAATGTCTAATGTGAAAACAACTAGCTTTACCAGTTGTTAATGTTAACTATGAGTAACCTCATGGTGACCCAGACTTGATCTCTGTGATTATTTCTGTTTCTATGTATTTATTCTTAGTTTTTCTTGACAAATTGACTGTATTTTCTCTTTCTTAGTTTCTATCTTTGAAGTACTTTTTAGCTTTCTTTTATTGGAGGCCTGTAATAGGATGCATCTAATTTAACAATCTTCTACTCACACTGATTTTAATTAGTGTAGTACCTATATTGTTTTAATTACTACTTACTGAAAATGTACATAGATAAGTATTTATCTACACACTTATGTATGATATGAACATTTGAATATAAATATTGATTTAATTTCTTACTGTAAACATCTACCTCCAGAATGACCTAACCATGGGAGGAATGGAGAAAAAGGTCCATTTTTAGATAGCAACTGATATGTCTTTTAATTGTAGTTGGCTCCCAGATATTTTTGTGATGAGCACCCTGAAGATCCTTAGGTAGAATTCATGTGTGTATTTGTGTGATTCTATATAGTAGGCTAATTGCATACTTGATTTCAAGCTTGACTTGTTTCGTGGAATTAAACTTAGTCTCACTGCAGAGGCTGTCTAGGGATCAGGAAGTGTCTTTTGTAAGGCAGTTTACACTAGTGCTAACTATCCCTGGTTATTAATTTTATTTGTGGATTTCTGGACTATATATACATACAACTAATAATTTTTTTTTCAAGAAAAAAATATTCAAACTGTCTCCTTTATATAAATAAAAGGATATAAACAAAAATGGAGACATTACAAAATGCACTAGCTGTACACTGAATCCAGGGATTGATTACTCTTCAGTCAGTCTTAAGCTCAATATTAATACCATGTGTGCACTGCCATTTATGTTACAAATCTGCTATTGCACATAGATGGACAAGAGGAGACAAAGTTTTCAAGACTCATCTTTGGCTGTATAGTCAAGATTAAGAGCTAAGTAGTCATGTCCACAGCTGAGACTACTATGTGGTTGTTCTTACCATGCCTTTCAGAATTGTGTCAAAGATACCAGCCTAGTCAAGTGGTCTATCAGTAATGTGACATAAGAATGGCCATACTGGGTCAGACCAAAGCTCACTATCCTGTCTACCAACAGTGACCAATGCCGGGTGTCCCAGAGGGAGTGAACCTAACAGGTAATGATCAAGTGATCTCTCTCCTGCCATCCATCTCCACCGTCTGGCAAACAGAGGTTAGGGTGGGTTAGGTTACCCATCCTGGCTAAACGCCATTAATGGACTTAACCTCCATGAATTTATCTAGTTCTTTTTTAAACCCTGTTATAGCCCTAGCCTTCACAACCTCCTCAGGCAAGGAGTTCCACAGGTGGACTGTGCGCTGTGTGAAGAAGAACTTCCTTTTATTTGTTTTAAACCTGCTGCCCATTAATTTCATTTGATGGCCCCTAGTTCTTATATTATGGAAACAAGTAAATAACTTCTCCTTATTCACTTTCTCCACACCATTCATGATTTTATATACCTCTATCATATCCCCCCTTAGTCTCTTCTTTTCCAAGCTGAAAAGTCCTAGCCTCTTTAATCTCTCCTCATATGATACCCGTTCCAAACCCCTAATCATTTTAGTTGCCCTTCTCTGAACCTTTTCTATTGCCAGTATGTCTTCTTTGAGAGGAGGACACCACATCTGTATGCAGTATTCAAGATGTGGGTGAACCATGGGCTTATATAAGGGCAATAAGATATTATCCGTCTTATTCTCTATCCCTTTTTTAATTATTCCTAACATCCTGTTTGCTTTTTTGACTGCCGCTGCACACTGCATGGGGGCTAATTTAGCTACAGCTAATCAGGAAAGAGATCTTGGAAAGTCTTCAGAGAACTATCCACGATGATTCCAAGATCTCTTTCCTGATTAGCTGTAGCTAAATTAGCCCCCATCATATTGTATGTATAGTTGGGGTTATTTTTTTCCAATGTGCATTACTTTACATTTATCCACATTAAATTTCATTCACCATTTTATTGCCCAATCACTTAGTTTTGCGAGATCTTTTTGAAGTTCTTCACAGTCTGCTTTGGTCTTAACTATCTTGAGCAGTTTAGTATCATCTGCAAACTTTGCCACCTCACTATTTACCCCTTTCTCCAGATCATTTATGAATAAGTTTATGAATAGGATTGGTCCTAGGACTGACCTTTGGGGAACACCACTAGTTACCCCTCTCCATTCTGAAAATTTGCCATTTATTCCTACCCTTTGTTGCCTGTCTTTTAACCAGTTTTCAATCCATGAAAGGATCTTCCCTCTTATTCCATGACAACTTAATTTACGTAAGAGCCTTTGGTGAGGGATCTTGTCAAAGGCTTTCTGGAAATCTAAGTACACTATGTCCACTGGATCCCACTTGTCCACATGTTTGTTGACCCCTTCAAAGAACTCTAATAGATTAGTAAGACATGATTTCCCTTTACAGAAACCATGTTGACTATTGTTCAACAAGTTATGTTCTTCTATGTGTCTGACCATTTTATTCTTTACTATTGTTTCAACTAATTTGTCCAGTACTGATGTTAGACTTACCTGTCTGTAATTGCCGGGATCACCTCTAGAGCCCTTTTTAAATATTGGTGTTACATTAGCTATCTTCCAGTCATTGGGTATGGAAGCTGATTTAAAGGACAGGTTACAAACCATAGTTAATAGTTCTTCAATTTCACATTTGACTTCTTTCAGAACTCTTGGGTGAATGCCATCTGGTCCCGGTGACTAGTTACTGTTAAGTTTATCAATTAATTCCAAAACCTCCTCTAATGACACTTCAATCTGTGATAATGTCTCAGATTTGTCACCTACAAAGGACGGCTCAGGTTTGGGAATCTCTCTAACATCCTCAGCCGTGAAGACTGAAGCAAAGGATTCATTTAGTTTCTCCGCAATGACTTTATTGTCTTTTGTATCTTGATCGTCCGGGGGCCCCACTGGCTGTTTAGCAGGCTTCCTGCTTCTGATGTACTTAAAAAACATTTTGTTATTACTTTTTGAGCTTCTGGCTAGCTGTTCTTCAAACTTCTTTTCAGTTTTTCTTATTACATTTTTACACTTAATTTGGCAGTGTTTATGCTCCTTTCTATTTACCTCACTAGGATTTGACTTCCGCTTTTTAAAAGATGTCTTTTTATCTCTCTCTGCTTCTTTTACATGATTGTTAATCCACAGTGGCTCTTTTTTAGTTCTTTTACAGTGTTGTTGTTTTTTTTAATTTGGGGTATACATTTAAGTTGAGCCACTATTATGGTGTCTTTAAAAAGTGCCCATGCAGCTTGCAGGGATTCCACTCTAGTCACTGTACCTTTTAATTTCTGTTTAACTAACCTCCTCATATTTGCATAGTTCCCCTTTCTGAAATTAAATGCCACAGTGTTGGTCTGTTGAGGTTTTTAAGTGTTCTATTATGGTCACTATTTGCAAGCGGTCCTGTTATCAGTTACCTCTTGGACCAGATCCTGCGCTCCACTCAGGACTAAATAGAGAATTGCTTCTCCCCTTGTGGATTCCTTTACCAGCTGATCCAAGAAGCAGTTATTTAAAGTATCGAGAAATTTTGTCTCTGCATTTTGTCCTGAGGTGACATGTACGCAGTCAATATGGGGATAATTGAATTCCCTCACTATTATTGAGTTCTTTATTTTGATAGTCTCTCTAATCTCCCTTAGCATTTCATCATCACTATCGCTGTCCTGGTCAGGTAGTCGATAATAGATCCCTACTGTTATATTCTTATTAGAGCATGGAATTACTATCCATAGAGATTCTATGGAACATGTGGATTCATTTAAGATTTTTACTTCATTAGATTCTACATTTTCTTTCACATATAGTGCCACTCTCTTGCTCCCTCATACTGCCCCCCGCATGACCTGTTCTGTCCTTCTGATATATTTTCTGTCCCGGAATGATTGTGTCCCATTTATTGTCCCCACTCCATCTGATTTCTGTGATGCCTATTATATCAATATCCTCCTTTAACACAAGGCACTCTAGTTCACCATCTTATTATTTAGACTTCTAGCATTTGTGTACAAGCACTTTAAAAACTTGTCACTGTTTATTTGTCTGCCCTTTTCTGATGTGTCAGATTCTTTTTTATGTGAATGTTTCTCATCTGATCTGGCCCGTACTTTATCCTCTTCCATCCTCTCCTCCTGACTAAAACCTAGAGAATCTCTATCAATAGACTCTCCTCTAAGAGAAGTCTCTGTCCGAGCCACATGCTCCTCTGCAGCAATCGGCTTTCCCCCATCTCTTAGTTTAAAAACTGCTCTGCAACCTTTTTAATGTTAAGTGCCAGCAGTCTGGATTCACTTTGGTTTAGGTGGAGCCCATCCTTCCTGTATAGTCTCCTCCTATCCCAAAAGTTTCCCCAGTTCCTAATTAATCTAAACCCCTCCTCTCTACACCATTTACTCATCCACGCATCGAGACTCTGAAGCTCTGCCTGCCTACCTGGCCCTGCATGTGGAACTTGAAGCATTTCTGAGAATGCTACCACAGAGGTCCTGGATTTCAGTGTCTTTCCTAGCAGCCTAAATTTAGCCTCCAGGATGTCTCTTCTACCCTATGTAATTGGTACCTACATGTACCACGACCACCAGCTCCTCCCCAGCACTACACATAAGTCTATCTAGATGCCTCGAGAGATCCGCAACCTTCGCAGCAGGCGGACAAGTAACCATACGGTTCTCCCAGTCATCACAAACCCAGCTATCTATCTTTCTAATGATCGAATCTCCCATTACTAACACCTGCCTTTTCCAAATGACTGGAGTTCCTTCCCCCGGAGAGGTAACGTCAGTGCGAGAGGATACCCCAACATAATCTGGAAGGAGGGTCCTAACTATGGGAAGGTTTCCCTCTGCTCCCGTTGACTGCTCTACTTCCCTGAGCCTTTCATCTTCCTTAACAGCGCAGGGGCTGTCTGACCGGAAGTGGGACAAATCTACAGTGTTCCGGAAAGAGTCATCAACATACCTCTCTGCCTCCCTTAGCTCCTCCAGTTCTGCCACACTGGCCTCCAAAACCCATACGCAGTCTCTGAGGACCAGGAGCTCCTTGCACCAAATGCACACATATGCTACCCGCCCACAGGGCAGGTAATACATGCTACACTGAGTGCAATAAACAGGATAGACCCCACTATGCTGCTGGGCTTCTGCCTGCATTTTCTCCTACAGCTACCTAGGTTAAAGATAGGGTTTTTCTTTAAATCAAGACGTTTTGATTATAGGTTAGTATAAAGGTTTTAAAGAATGGCACCTCGCCCCCTTCCCACTCCCCTTCCAAACTCCCTCTCGAAACTCCTTGTTAGTGGCCCCTGTTCGCAAACGTTCAGCACCATGTGAGAGAATTGACCTGGAGATGGCCTTACCCTGGCATAGTCATTTCTATTCTGGTTTGTTACCATTTTACACCCACTGTGCACAAGTGTAAATAACTACACAGTATATAAGGCAGTGAAGAATCTGGCCCCTTGTTCAAGTTTCTGTTGAATAAGCATATCCAGCTCCCATGGAAGTCTGGCCAAGTGAGCCATGACATAAAAGGTGGTGTGCATTATGTTAATTTACCGATGTAATACTACAGGTGTAAGTGACAAAGTAGTGTAACTTGTCCAGCTTGGTGGTTCATTAGTCATCCAGCTCTCGCTCTTACCATT
Source organism: Mauremys mutica (assembly GCF_020497125.1). Lineage (NCBI taxonomy): Eukaryota > Metazoa > Chordata > Testudines > Geoemydidae > Mauremys > Mauremys mutica. The sequence goes on along the minus strand of NC_059080.1, from coordinate 30,443,795 downwards.
GACTATTGCAGAAAGAATAGTAACTGAACCTCAGGCCCTACCCTGAGCACACCTCCCACTCAGTTCTCAGGCTGTCACCTGTCTCTTGTGGTGGGATCATACAACTGTTCTGAGTCTCAGACCCAGCCTTTAGTTGCAATCCCCTGTGTATCAACCATAATCACTTCAGTAGGTCTGACTTATGTCCAGCCACAGCAAATTTTTCCCCTCTGGGGCAGTGACAGTGATAATCAGTGACCAGACAGACTCCTTAAAGCTAAGTGTTATTTACTTGATAAATACCTTTAAAGAACTTGTATCTAAAACCAATAAAATAGACTATGTGCATGTCTAGCTTCTCAGGTGTTTAACCATCTTTCCCTTGGAAATCCTGATAGGACTAGCTGCCTATAGACTCTTTCAGAACCTCAATTCATTGTCAGCTTGTCTTCTGGTCAAAACTCGACAGCCCTTGGTAACTCGTCCCCCTTCACAGGAAATAAACCAATTCTTAACTGTTTATAGCCCTTGGACCTGATAACTCCCAGCTTTGGCAAAAAAAAATAAAAATTTGCAACTCACTGGAAACAGGATCCTTGAAGCTATCAGCTTGTCCTATTTTCTGTGCCATCTGTATGCACAGTTCCAACAGAATTGGAGCATTTTAGGCATTTAATAAATATTCCACTACCCCCCATATAATTTAGATTAATATAGTCACCACAAGTAATTCTAATTATGCACTATACAATATCTTCCCTTCACTGACCTGGTCAACTACGATGTTCATAAATTCTCCATATTCACAACATCATTACATATCATCTTTGTATCTGTCACAAAGCCCTTAGCAGAGTGTTTATAGAGGTTCTTCAAAAAACTTCTGGGAGTTCTCTCCAAGTTATTCTATAATTTACAAATTTAATCTATACTAGTAAATAGTTTGGGTTTTTATCAGAAATGCAAATTAAATATTTGTATGTGTATCAAGTAAAACACTTGTTTTCAGGTGGATTAGTTTTCTTTATTAAAGTTAGGATGGCTCAGTGGAAAAAATATTGCTGAATTAACAACCTAAAAATAAATGTGAAATAAATTATTAGATCGTGGCTTTCACTACTTTTAATCAAACTGTCTCATAAATCTTATGGAAAAGATAAATGACTCTCCTAGATAAATAAAAAAAGTTGTTAGAACAATAATGAATTGCTGAGATTAAAATATTCATTATGGCTCCAACACATGTTGCCTTTAATACAAGTGCGTGATCTTGAATATTATTAAGGTTTAAACAAATTTAAATGTGACAAGCACAAGATTAAATGTGGCACATAAATGAGTTTAAATAGCTAATTAAGTTTTGTTGGCCCATTCTTAGTCTGATGGATATGTAATACCAATTAGATAAGCTGTATCACCAAACAGATATTAATTTTATTATGTATCTTCAGCTTCGCACCTCATTTTTACAGGAGACACTTAACTATGTTAAAAGTAATACAAAGACTAAAAATCACATCTGAGCATTCAGGTTACATAACCCGCTGCTGACCATCGACAAGGGGGACACATTATCATCCTGCTGGACCTCTCTGCAGCATTTGATATCACCAAGCACTCCAGACCTCAATTCAGGAGGCTGCAAAAATGAATAGAAAGGGCCCATTCTTCTTAGACAAAACCCAGAGGGCAATAGTGGGCAACAATTCCCCAACCTCTACAGTTCTCATCTGTGGAATCCCCCCAGAGCTCAATCCTCTTTTCCATACTACTTATTTCTGAAGAGTCATTGTGTGAGTTGGTCAGACAACAAGGGCTGAAGTTCTAGCAGTAAACAGACACCATCCAGCTCTACGTTTTCTTTACATCATTTGTAAACAGCACAATCTCCCAATTTTCTCTGAGAGAAGAAATCAGCACCTAGAAAAAAGAGCAACTGGCTAAAGTTTGCACCCAGTCAAAACTGAGGTGAGGTAGGTAAGGTAAGAGCATCAAGGAGTGTGGCTGCTCTGTAATATCCCAGGCTATCAAGGGTTTCAGCTCTCAGATTATTACTCCCACTGTAGCTGCAGAGAGGTGGGGCTGCTGGCCAGGGGCGGCTCTAGAAATTACACCGCCCCAAGCAGGGCGGCACGCTCGCCGCCCTTCCCCGGTCCCGCGGTCGGGGCAGAAGCGTCTGCGGCGGGTGCGCTGGTTCGTGGCTCCAGTGGAGCATCCGCAGGCATGCCTGCGGAAGCTCCGTCCGAGCCACGGGACCAGCGCACCCGCCGCAGTCATGCCTGCGGCAGGTCCGCTCGTCCCGGGGCTCCGGTGGACCTCCCGCAGGCATGACTGCGGAAGGTCCGCCGGAGCCAAATGCCACCCTGCCGGCAAAATGCCGCCCCACGTGCCTGCTTGGCGCGCTGGGGTCTGGAGTCGGCCCTGCTGCTGGCTTTGCAGCAGATTCCCCAACACCCCAGATGCTCCCCCTAGTGAGTGAGGGCATTCCAAGCAGGATTTGATGTTGTCCCACAGTGTCTCCACTGGCACATTGGCCCTGGTAGCTTCCCCCCAAGAGCTTCAGGTGGGCGGGGAGGGGACCCAACATCTTGCGAGCCACAGCTTGAACAGTTCTGAGACTGAGGTGCCTGCTGCCACACCAGCCACAGCAGCTCCATGAGTCCCCCACGAACAGGGAACTGGGAGGCAGCAACATTACAGCTGGTCCAGGCAGCAGGCCCCACCACATGCTCCTGTGGCAGCAGCAGCAGCAGCCCTACATGCCTTTTGTCTCCATCTCCTGCCATGCCAGCATAGATAGCAGCAGTATGCTGCCCAGCCCCACAGTTTCCCCAGGTTCTAATGTTTTTCTGCTCTGGAAACAAGCTGCATCAACACTCCTGCCCCCCAGCAGGGCTCCTGCTCCTTCAGTGGGCTGTGCTTACAGGTAGGGAACTGGCTGAGATTGAGAAACCCTCCATTGGTGTGCACTCCTTGTAAACAGGAAGGGGGGAAGGAGGTCCCAGGGCTCCCACATTCCCTCTGAGCACCACATCTCAAGAAGTGTACAAAGCCATCTTGATTCTCCGTTGTCCTGGCATAATGGATTTGGGAACCTAAACAAATCCATAGGCTGTATCTGTTCCTATGCCTCTATCCACATGCTTTCTATCTCCAGGTATGGCTCAATAGCAACTGCAGCTAACCAGAGAATACAATACTTTTTGCAAAGCCTGGGCATACCTTAAATAGGCAAGGAGAGGCACCCAGTAGCCAATCAGCTGTCCCCATCCCCCTTTACAAAGCCAGTGGCAGCCACCCTCCCAACCATGCATGCATCTGGTCGTCTCTTATGCTCCTGCTGGAGAGTTGGGTAACACTAGTAGTATTGTCTTTCACTATGTTGTACCAGCAGGTGAGGCAACATTCAAATATGTACCTCACTGGATCTTAGAGGCTTGCGATTTAGCACCATGCTATCCTGAGGCTGAATTTTGATTCTTTCAATCTGCATGTGTCAAGTGTCCTTTCAGAAGATGGTCTAGAGCTAATAAGTGACAATATTTTAAAATTATGTCCTTACTATGTATTGAGGGGGGGTGAATGTCTGAAAAGTAATGGGACAGAAAATCATCTTAATGGAGTAGAATGAGGAGTTAATAAATCTGCCCTGTCAAGTGACTGTTCTCTGAGATAAGCCTGACTGAGGCTTTTCTCTTTATATCCCCATTTAAAAACGTTTAAACCTGATTGCGATCTGTTTTCTCAGCCTTCATTCCTATTACAAACATTTCTCATTCTGAGCAAGTGGGTTATAGGTAGAAGCTTTTCAGTAGAGAAGAGAAGATGTTAAGATATAGTATACTGTGTTTCATTTGCTTTATGACACACTACTGCCAGCCCCACTACTCATTCAGTCTATCTGTATATTCAGGTACAGCGGTTGGGACTTTCCACGTGATCTTCATAGTTGAACTGAGTTTGTTAGGATGAAGAAAGCATTCTGAGTGATATTGATTACTATGCCACCAATGCCAAGATAATTTGCATAAATTACATTTGTGTAAGTCTGTTTTATGTGCTTCTATGAACTAATCCAGTGAGGAGTTTGTCTTTGTGGTTTAGTTCCCTTTTAAATTGCTTCACCCATTGTGCCCTGACTGCACCATCTTTGGATCACTGTAGCTTAAGAATGACCAGGAACACATGAGAAAAGGATTTGATTCCAATGTCCACATTAAGCTTTTTTAGCCCTTTTGTCTTGTGATTTTCCATGTGCCAAAATGTTGATTCTTCATGAAATCCAGGCAGGTCTGTGAACATACACAAGGCTACTTTCACACACCAGTTTACACCAACAAGTTTTCAACAAGCATGAAGCTTGAACACTTTTTTTTTTAAAAAAGGAGTATGTTGAAGAGAGTATTGTCTGAGAGAAATCAGATTGGATATGGATAAATAGTTGGGGGCTTTATTGTGTGTATAAATAATCAGATAAACTACTCTGAAAAATTAGCACTTCAAACTGGAATAAAAAAAGCTATATAAATGTTAATAGGCCTTACACAGAGATGGAGGCATTTGGGCCCTCAGGAAGTAGTCACTAGTCTCTGGGGAAGGAATGCTAAGAGGAAATTGTCCAAGTATTCTCCACTCCCTAATGACAAATGGACAAGTAAACTTGACCTACTCATTTCTACTAAAAACAGTTTGGTAGAAGGAGTATCCCACACTTTGGGGAAACAATATGATTTAAATATTGGGTAAAGTGAAATTTATAGTGGAGAGCTGTGTATCCATCTCAAGGCTCATTGTACAAGGATGTTTAAATAGGCAGTAAGGAGGACTTTTAACACTGCAGGCAATGAGTAAACTGCCTGCAACTGCAGGCAAACTGAGTAAAATCAATATAAGCTGGAAAGGGGAACTTCACTGAGGGAGGGTTGTGTCATACAGACCCTGAGATGCTAACAGAGACTACAGGTCAGCCAAATGTTAGACACAATTTAACACAAAGACTAGGATGTAAATGTGCTTTTGCTTCAACCAGTGGAAGTAATTGTAAGATTTTATTCTCAAATGGAACTTTGCATAAGTATGCTGAATGTTGATTAACTTTCATTTTATTTAAAGTTTCATTATTTCTAACTTGAATGAACCTAGTTTTAATTTAGATTTTTTTTTCTAGTTAGACTATTTTGGGGATACATGCCATGAGATCACCTCAGAGGACAAGAAAACTAACTTGTGGCATCACAGTGGCAGTAGAGAAACTGCTAAAGCACATAAACAAAGGTACGGACACTGGAGGCCCTACCCAAAGAAACAGTGATATTACATAGTCATAGTTAGAGAATGAGGAAAACCTAAAGACAAAGGAATGGCAGGCAAGTGGGACCAATGGTGACAAGAATATTATATAATTTCTCCAAGGCCTATTCCCCAAAAGTTATATGGGTTAGTGGAATAAGCACAGGACTGTTTTGCAAATTCTCTTCCTGCTCCTTGCTGGCATTAACATTTTTACTTTTTTTACATTGTTTATCACTTTATGAACATTGTTTAGTTATGAAGCTGGTAACCATATTTCACAGATAAGGAAAAAGATTCTGTGAGGGCAGGGCTCGTGCAAGGTCACACTCAAGTTAGCATCACACTCACATTAGAACTTGGGCCCTCTGTCTCCAAGACTCATGCCATACATAGTAGGTTGTAGTATCTCTGTGATAATTTACTTATAACTTTATGTAGCTGAATTACTTAATCTGTAAAATTCGGTCATCTATACTTACTGTAAGTGAAATCCAAAAATAGGCAGAATTTAAGGATCCAGTTTCTATTCGTGGTTACACTGTGTTAAAACCAATGTAATTCCATTGCCTGCAGCGAAGTTGCTCCAGATGTACACCAGTCTCATGGAGAGTGGAATGAGGGCCAGGATATCCACCATTACATGTACATAGATTAGGGTTATCCCCATTTTATATTATTGGAATCTGAGTTTCTAAGAAGGTTTTGATTTGACTGGGAGGCACTGCGGTCTGTTGGAATAGTCATGGGCATAGCAGACAGGTGACTTGGGTTCCATCAGCAGTTCTGACACTGATATGCAGTGTGATACGATCATGGTGACATCATGTAACCACTCTAAGCCTCAAAGCCTTCTCTACTCTATAGTAAGGGGCAATTGCATTTTCCTAGTTCATACAACTTGTTGTGTATTTGTAATAGCAATCAAGGCTGAAGAAGTGTACCTTGTACTTTAAGTGGAAGGTGGTGAGGTTTGTGATGGTCCCTAGTTCCTGGGTGAGTTTACTCCACAGTCTTGGTCTGGTCCCTAAGAAAGTTCTGCTTCCCACATGGTTTATCTTTGCCATTGTTGTAGAGAGTTCCACTGTACTAGTGCAGCAAAATTGTCAATCAGTCTTTATCACAGAGCTTTAGGAGATCTTTTTGATATCCTGGCTCCAGGCCATGGAGCATCTTGAAGATCATGATTGAGGATATAAACTTGATTTGAAATTCTATGGGAAGCCAGTGTAGAGGACAGGTTTGATATGCTTTCCTGTGTTGCTGAGGAGTTGTGCTGCTGCGTTCTCTACTAGTTGGACTTTCCTAAACTCTGAAGGTTTCGTGCCCAAGTGTATTGCATTGCTGTAATCCAGCTGAGATGTGATGAAGGTGTGAATAACTGAGGCCAGATCACTGTCCACCACGATGGAATGGCGTCTACTAGCCAACTGGAGACAATAGAACAGGGGTTTTCAAACTGGGGGTTAGGATGGGGGTCATAAGGTAATTACATGGGGGGGGGGTCACGAGCTGTCAGCCTCCACCCCAAGCCCCACTTTGCATCCAGCATTTATAATTGTGTTAAATATATTAAAAAGTGGTTTTAATTTATAAGGGGAGGTCGCACTCAGAGGCTTGCTATGTGACAGGGGTCACCAGTACAATAGTTTGAGAACCACTGCAATAGAAGGTGTTGCTCGCTGAGGTTGCTATGTAAGAGTTTAGACACACACATGCTGCTTTAAGTGGAGCAGGAAGCCTGATCTCTCTCCTTTAAGGAGGTGCTGGTAATCTCTACCAGCAAGAGACTCAGTTCTTCCTTGCAACCCTTCACCCAGCAGAAAGAGCATGGGTCTGGAGCACAAGTTGATGATGGCAGTTCCGCCAATATCTACAGTACCTGGAAGAGTGACACTGGATGAAACGCTGGATCACATAACCTTCTCCCTTAGAAGCAGATAATTATGACTGAATCCAGACAACTTTAACTGCAAAATAAGAATCAATTTCCTCATAGCAAGAGGTATTCAAATCAGTCAAAGACACGAAGGCAGCTGTCTGGTGTCCAAAAGAAATATGCTCACCAGGATTTCGAGGATACCATGGTACAACCCAAAAAACATTTTCTTTGCCTCTTTCAGAGCCATAGCAGAAAGAACTTTCATTACAATCAATCTGATTATAATAAAACAAGGGAAAAGACAAGCAATTGAGGGGGAGAAATGGTAAATGTCACTATTTTGTTGTTGACTTCCAGTATCTAGTCATGTTTGTACCTATGGACCTATGACAGACTCTCATTATATGTCCAAAAATGAAAACAGACTGACTAAAATATAACTAAAAAGGCACAGTGAGACAGATCCAAAGCTCAGTTTTACAGCTATAACTGTTGAAATTGGTGTTGTCATTCAGATCTACACTGTATAACTGAATTCAGACTCTACCTCAAATCCAACTTAAAAAGAAAAACCAAAACCACACAAACAAAACCCCACAGCAATAAAAGAAACTTACTGTGTTCAGACCCATCAGCTGGTTCTTTTACCTTTCTGAGGAGGTCAGGAGATGTGTTATCTATTGTGCACCAGATCTATTTTCACAGTGTAAGTCTTCCTTTCAAGCTTTGTTTCTAAACATAAGTGTCCCAGGCAGCAGTATAACATGATCTTAAAAATAAATAAATAAAATAAAAAGAGAGCTTCGCTAGGATTGGCAGCAAACTTCAATGGGAGATTACAAAACTCACCTGACACAATATCTTTGAAGCATAAATCAAAGCACTTGCAATTGGAGAAAAACTTGTCATACTCAATTAAAGACTATCTGCAGCAAAACATAGCTCGATCAAGGTGAAACACTTGAATTTCTTATTACATGCACACTGAGCCTCATCATAGGCTCTGGAGAGAGCTCCAGCATGTGGGTTGTGTCACATGCTGCACTGAAAAGGTTCTGCAGTGTGCACTTAATAACGTTATTCAGGGGAAAACAATATTTTTCATAAACGTCCTTGAGAAACTTCCATGATCATCCAACTTTATCTAAATAACATCAACTTTGTAGTGTGCTAATTTGTTTTTCTCTCTGTTTTCAGTTTAATGCTACTTCAATTTCTACCATGTATTGCACACTGTGGCTTAGTAAACATTTATATCTCCTTCTTTATCCCTGTTCCCGTTCAGATATTTTAAGGTTTTAAAAGGTAAAATTGCCAACAAACACACAAAGTATTCAGATAAAGACCTATTGCAAAAAAACCACATAAATAGACCCGAGAAATTGACAAGTTGATACATAAGCTCAGGCAAAGTTTGTGGTAAATACAGCTAAAAAGGCCAAATTGCAAAACAATTAATTGGACCCCTTTAATGTAGGTTACTAGAATGTGAGAGAATTTTGGATTAACTTGTCTCTCTTCATGCTCCATGCTCTGCTCACCCACTGACTATATTTCAGATCCACTGGCCCTTAAAAAGCTTCACTTAAGACCCCTGAAGAACTGGATGTAACTTAAGAGCCCTTAATGTAGGGGCATCTAAGAGCATTTGCTGTAGCACTGGAAATGTTCACTGTATAAATGTTTTTAATATAGTTGTCTAACAACTAGTGATCAGTGAAAATTCTAACTCATGGAAAATGTAATGTGCAGTACCTTACAATGGATGGGATCAGACAGCAAAGATTGATTCATTAGCTTGAATAATAAACAAAATAAAATTTAGTGCTACCTACAATACAACACTCCTTGTATTCAGATAGGCACATCTGCACAGTGCAGCTATTTGTAGATTGAAGCTTATGCTGATCCTTAAAGATCATCATCAGCGTAACAATGTTAACACTAATCGTAATCCTTTTGCGTAAAATGCTATCTCCCCAGCCACTGTTTGCATTCAGATCATGAGCCCCTCTGAAGTGCCCTGCTCACCTCACTCACAAGAAAACCCTTGTAGCACAATCTTTCCGTTGAGTTTGTCTCAATAAACAATCTCTCTCTCTCTCTCTCTCTCTCTTTATATATATATATATTAAAGAAAGGCTCTTCATGAGTGGTAGCTTCAAAGCACATCTGAAGCCTGTGAGGTTCTAACTGAATTAAGGAGTAAACTTCACACAGTACTGTTTACTCTGTCTGTGGCAAATGCTGTGTGTTATGCCTTTCTGAGTAAGACAAAACAGATGTCAAAACCTTATGATGTTTGCAGTGTTGGTTGCAGGATGTTAGAGAGACAAGGTAGGTGACCAAGGTCTGTTAGTGGAAGATCTGGACTTGAAGAAGAGCTTGTACCTTCCACCAATGAAGCATCATGACCCACAGGTCTTCGGGGTTCATAGCAGTGGCCATGCTCCAACCCTTCACCTGGCTGCTTGCTGACAGTTGCTTACTTAGGACTCATGAAGCCCAGCCCCAGTTTGAGGCTGCGCCTCTGAGGCCCTATTGGCAGAGTCCCAGAGCAGCTGATTGGCCCACTGGCCATACTTCAACAAGCAGCAGGAGCAGGAAACTGTCTGAACAACTGGGCTTCACCCTGCCTTGTGCCTTGATTTACTGGTATCCTGACCTGGCTTGACTCCTGGCATCTGGTTTGTGGTTCTTGACCTCCAGTTTATCTCCAGCCTCTGACCCCTTGGTATCCTGACCCAGCCTGACTCTGACTCCTGACTTGTGCTTTTGTCCCCTGCTTCTGATTTGCTGGTATCCTAACCTAGCTGACTCTTGATTCCTATCTTGTGATTGTGTCTGCTGCCCACAACCTGGCTGTGACAAGAGGTTGATCCAATAGAATATATTACCTCATCTCTCTCTGTAATCTTAGACAAACTACCCTATTTAACCCTTTAGGAGACATTTTCCACTTCTTAAAGGATGAACTAAAGTTGAAATTCTACTCTAGTTTACACCAATATAAAGCTAAAGTAACTGAACTTCCTTCAGTTGATATACACACCCGTACAATTGAGAGGAAAATTGAGCCTGTATGTTTTAAAGGTGAACTTGAAAAGTTGACTTCTGGCCAGGATCTAAGATCAGGATTCTGTAATCCTCCTGAAGCAGTGTACAAATCTGTGTTCTTCCCATCTGTTCATTACGCTACATTAGGTGTTAGTGATCTTACCAACTGCAGCAGCTGTGGTTTAGAACTCTGATCTCAGCTTCTGCTAGTAAACAAAGAAAGAATTGATTTATTGAAAAACTAATTTTAAATTAGCAAATCAATTTTCTATATGTTTTCATTAATTATTTAAGCTTTTAAACAATGTCTTTAAAACCATTTTGGTTCACCTTTAAAAGACACTTCAATAAATAACATTAGGTCCTGTTGTGCTGTCTTAATGGAGGAAGATCTTTTTTTAATGTGGGGGCATTTAATATCAAATGGTGTATTTGTGTGTGTGGGAGAGAATCTTTCTGTTAATATTTTCCTTCGAGGAATCCTGCACACTAGAATGGAAATGGGGGTGGGGAATTAAAGAGGTGAAATTTTCCCTGTTATTTGAGGACTCGCCAAATAATTTTTATTACAGATAAACTAAACAGCTATAGGAGATGAAAAATATTAATTCAAAGGTTAGGACAGAGTCCATGTTTCCTAAAAGTATCCACTAAAAGATTCCATGTTTCCTAAAAGTATCCAATGGTTCATCTAGTTTAGTATCTTTTCTTTGACAGTGATCAGTGATGAGTGCTTTAGAAAAATGTGCAAACCTCCCATAGGGCAAAACTACACTATAAGAGTGAATATCTTTCTATCTCCAGCTGATAATCACCTTATGTCTTGAAGCAGGATGACCCGTATGCGCTTTGTACTAACTAGTGTAACTGTAGAGGCTACCTTAAAAATACAAAAAAATTAATCCTTGCTTAAATTTTAGATTTATTTACCTCAGCATCTTTTGGCCACGGGTTAATTGTTCATTGCAAAAAGGTATTCTCTTTTATCTATTTTAAATGTGGTGCCACTTTATTTCATTGATTGCCCACTTGTTTTCCCATTAATACAGATTACATAAAATAAATGAATACTGAAGGGAAGGCCAACAGATGGCTCCTCTTTGCCCTTTCTCATGGCTCCTATTATTTTCCCTTTTCTAAAGTGTGATGTATATTAACCTGAATAAACAAACCAATTTTCTCCAACAATTAGATGTATACTTAATTTTGTAATGTCAGTTGTAACCTATGTTTTATATAGTTAAGCAGAAGAAGCTTAACAAAGCTGAGAAAGAACCTGGTTTCAACAGAATGTTAAGTTCTAGCAGAATAAGGCTTTTAATGAAAGCATGTTAGTTCTTGAACCAGAGCCTATAGAAGCCAATGAAAAAATTTCTGTTGACTTCAGTGGGGTTTGGATCAGGACAATGTATATTGAAAAATACAAGACAGCAACATTATATTGCTCTGACATTTTAAGGAAGAAAATATTAGTTGAAAGATATTCTACATTTTGTATGGAAGTGGTCCATCTGGCTTCAGATCATGAGATCGAAATCACAGATAAGCTGCCTATTTTTTCAAAATCATTGATAATGCTACCTTTTGTTTTTTTTAACCCTCACCAGGTATGAGCATTCATCTTGAGACCTCTAAAAACTTCCCTATTAGGAGTATTAACAACAGCAGCAGTAGTAACAATAAAATAAGATTACCCAATTTACTCTATGTGCGGGGCCTATATTAGTGCTATTTGTTTTTGTTAAGAACATTGATGCAGTACTGGAGATAAGCGGAGGGCAAACTATTTATTGCTTTTGACACAGAGTGACAGAAGTACCTTTGATATATAATTGGGGAGCAATGCAGTTTAACACGTTTTAATTTCTTGTGCAGCTGGAAGACAATGAAGAGAAAGCATGGGAACAAATTAAATGGTATATAGGTCAATCATCTTATTAGGACTCTTCAGGGAACTCATATCTAATTAGCATAATTGTATTTCTGCTGCAGCCAGATACACGGCTGTGCTAATACATGTTCTTGGTGAGCCTATAAAAACGCTAAAGATGGCCTTTCCTTACGCTAAAGAAGAAAAACTTGGATTACAGAAGCAAATATATAATTTATTTAATCTAATTAGTATTACAAGGTTATTTTAACCCAATCTTATGGATCCCCCTGCAGCAGTTTCATAGGTAAAGTATTGTTGAATTTTACACTTAAAACAAGGATTAAATCCCTCAGATTTACATGGAAATTAACCAAATTAATTTGCTGAAGTTGCACACTTTCATGAGAGAGATCCAACTTTTATTTATTGAGTGCCTTTTCTGTTAAATTTAACCATCCCTCACTTTGGAAACTTTGACTTGACTTTATGGTTTTTGTCTTTTTAAAAAAAAATCCTTATAACTGGAATATGTCTGAGCACTCAAATTCCCACATAGTTCAGCCCAAAGGGAATACAAAGACTGGGATCTATACAAATGGAAAAAACCCCAAACAAACTTTTTTTACATTCACCAAAGAAGATAAGAATGTCTTTCGACTGTTAGCTTCTTAGCACAAGAGCAGGGGTAGAGCTGTATAGAGCTGCTCCAGAACAGAGGCTCCTTAGTAGAGGTCTGGAGGGAGAGGAGGAGCAGTTCCATACTACTTGCCTTCTCCAGTGGACTCACCTCATCTGGTTTACCAGAGAGCTGTACGGTAGCATTCACTCCTCCTGTAAAACTTAACAGATTCTCTGGTAACAGGCAGTGCAGGAAACAGCCATTATCTGTGGGCTGCAGTCTAAGGGACTGATTTGCCTGGTTGCTGAAGAACCTGAGGCTTCCATGTTGGGCAGGACCTTTCTTCTTGTTTCAGCTTACGGCTCCAGATTCTGTTTTCTACTTCTAGCCAGACCTGCTGGGGAACAAGGTTGATCTAGGGAAATTGAAATGGGGAGAGTGCCAAGCTGGGCCTACAAAGCCAGCTGAGACCTGAACCAGAGATCCCCATATCTGGGTAAACTTTTAAATGCACAAGGGCTTCATTGGCTTAGCCCTGCTTCTCAGATGCAGCCCCAATATCTTAAGATGCAAACACAAGCAAAGTCATCCCAACATATCCCCCTTTCATCCCAACATACAGCTATGCACAACATGGGCATCTAATTTCTTCACATCACACTCAGGCTCACAACTTTGACTTTGATCTCAGAGAAATTAAGATATTTTAGCAATAAATGTACTTTTACTCCAAAAGTCTGTTATCGCTACTTTACAGCTGCAAAGTGAGTCTCCACTTCTCTGGGCCTGTGGGCAGGTGTTGGTGGAATGAAGTTAATTGATGTAGGGAGTGAGAAGTTGGGGGAGTCGGATGTGATATCTCAAATATCCAATACTAAACCCAGACAACTAAAGTAAATTAAAATGTATTAAGAAAGTAAAATATGGCTAAGGGGAAAATTCTCAAGTAGTTTGAAAGCAAAAGAGTAAAGAAATTGAATGGAAATTAAAAAGAAAGGTTTTCTGTTTTACAGCTGCCTTTTCTAAGTGGAAAAATGAAGACTAACAATCAAATGTAACTACACTGTAATAAATCCAGAAATAAAAAAGAAGTAGCTCTTGTAAACAATCCGGATGGAACAATTATTAGTTAGGATTCAGATAACATGCATCATCTTTTCTATTAAATCTAAAGCAATTGTAGTGCACATTTGGAGCCTCTGTTGAAAACATTGCCCAGATTTTGAATGTGTTATGATCATAAACAAGAAAAATACTAATTGCAAATGAATTGACTATAGTTCTGATGGGTGAGTAGTTACTGAATGTAGTGTAATTAGCAAAGCGGTTAATCAATGCATGATAAATCAACTCAGTCGTTACTGTACACAAGATTTATGCTGTCTATATTTCTCCAATTAGAAAATTATCCAATAATTTCATACAACTTATGACTTAGTATTGTCTATCAATAAACTATATTATGGGTCTTGTGTGAAATGTAACGCAAAGGAGATTATATAGTGTTCTACATGTAAATACAACTCTACATTTTCTAGAAAACATTAGGCTGTATTTTGCAAAAGTGTTTCCAAGTTTTTCAAGGTGACTATCTGTGCTTCTGAGGGTTCCATGAGGGTCAGTTTGGGTGAATACCTCCACTGGCCTTTTGATGAGCACTATAAAATAAGAGGAAAATTCCAAATGTACTTCATTTCAGTCATGCCATACAACACACTGGATTACACTTGCTAAAACTAGAAATGGTTTGATTATAAATGTGTTTGCCCAGTTTTATATTTAAATTCAGCAGTTGAAGAGTTAATGGGTTCAGCAATGTATACACATGGGCCTAACTGGAAGCATGTGCCTGGAAGTAGTGAAAGAACTAACCTTTCTTTAACTGAATTTGCAAGTTATTTATGCTAATTAGAATTGCTTTGAGTGATTCACTGAGAGCTGTTTTCAAAAGAATAGAAAAAGGATGTGGACAGAGAAGAGAGCTGGCTATTAAGTTGTGTAGACTGATGGCTTTGTCTTTGTGTCTCCTTGAGAACATGTTCTAAGTTAAACAAAGCTACCATGTTGTTAAAAAGTCCCAGGTGAGTGCTTTGAATGCCCAGAGAGTGGCCTTCAAATCAGCCAGGACCAACAAACTTGTCTGGCTATGCATGTGTACTCTCAAAATACCTATGTATTATGACCCAAACTACTTTACATTTTAAGTTAAGCATAAGGAAGCTTTTCAGTTTTCAGTTCCCACATTCATTCCTGCTATGTAAAATTCTCCTATTTATATTACACAGTCCATTTATTTTAGGGGAAATTAGAATTTTGTTAACCTATACAAAACAAACCTCTTAACATACAGTAGATAGCAAATGCTCCTAGAATAGTACAAAACATTAGCAGTGCACATTGTAAACTTTCCATGGCAAACATAGAGAAGTTTCATGAAATATTTGAAAATATCCAGCTGAAAAATTCACAAATTCACCATCCTTTCACTAACTTGGGTGGAATTCAGTGGGTATATGGGCATTTTGCAATTGTTCCTGAATTTTTAAAAGCAAAACTTTGTAAGATTAATGAGAGAGGAGTACACCCCATTTCTAGTGTCATAGGGCTTGGCTACACTGGAGAGTTGCAGCACTGGTGGGGGCTTTACAGCGCTGCAACTTAGTAACTGTCCACACCTGCAAGGCACATCCAGCGCTGCAACTCCCTGGCTGCAGCGCTGGCTGTACACCTGGTCTGCTTGGGGTATAACGAGTGCAGCGCTGGTGATGCAGCGCTGCTCTTCAAGTGTGGCCACACACCAGCGCTGTTATTGGCCTCCAGGGTATTAGGAGATATCACAGAATGCTTTTAACTAAATTACTCTTTTTGTTTTGTTATGATGCCTCTCTTTGTTTTGTTGTGAACTCGGGGCTCCGGGAGCTGCTTATCTAAAAAACAAACACAGCTACTGTTTGCTGTGATCAATCTGTAACTGACTGTGAACAATCAATTGAGATAACCCACTACCTTGCTGTGAATGAGGCAGGCAGGGGGATGAATGCTATTTGCTTGAGGAGAGAAACGGGGGCAGGGGAGAAAGGGAGTCCGTTGGAGCAGCTGCTTATCTGGTCTGCAGGCTATTTGCAGTTAAGAGTGAATGAGGGGTCGAGGAAATGTTCAAATTTTGCAAGGCAGGGAGCTGACACACAGTGTCGGCTCCAAAAATCCACTCTCTCTCTCTCCCCCACTCCTTGTCACACTCCACCCCCCCCCCTTTTGAAAAGCACGTTGCTGCCACTTAAACGCTGGGATAGCTGCCCATAATGCATCACTCCCAACAGCGCTGCAAATGCTGCAAATGTGGCCACACTGCAGCGCTGGTAGCTGTCAGTGTGGCCACACTCCAGCACTTTCCCTACACAGCTGTACGAAGACAGATTTAACTCCCAGCGCTACACATCTGTAAGTGTAGCCATGCCCTGATAGTGTTGTATGAACACACACCATTGTGGCGAAGAGTACAGTGTCGAACTGCTTTTCCCCTCTCAAGGAAAATCTGGTTTTAGTACTGTTGAATTGTCCTGCAGTGACCAGGGGCACCTCTACGAATTCCGCTACCCCAAGCAGGGCGGCGCGCTGCGCCGCTCGCGCTGCCGGGCGCCGGTCCCGTGCCTTCGGGGGACCTCCCACAGACGTGCTGCTGGTCCCACGCCTACGGTGGAGCTTCCGCAGTCATGCCTGCGGGAGGTCCACACGAGCCGCGGGACCAGCGCACCCGCCGCAGTCATGCCTGCGGGAGGTCCGGTCGTCCCGCGGCTCCGTTTGACCTCCCGCAGGCATGACTGCGGAAGTTCCGCCGGCCCCGCCTGCCACCCTCCCGTTAAAATGCCACCCCACGCGCGCGCTTGGCGTGCTGGGGTCTGGAGCCGGCCCTGGCAGTGATTCAATAACATGAGTATCAACCTCAGGGCAGATTATTAGGAACCAGGGCAAAACCCCCAAATTGGCTTTGAGGTCTATACTTAGATTTTACAACCTTTTATCAAGCATAAACTCCTCTGGCGCTGTAACAGATTAAACATGGAGTCACAGACAGTCCCCTGCAGTTCCAAGATTGGTGTTCTTATTCACTGTGTCAAGATAATTGTTTTACATCAAACTTTAAAAAGATTGAAAAAGGAGATCATAACCACGCATACATGCATAGTACAAAATGTTAATAAACCAAAACTGAACAAATTGGAGGCTGCCGGCACTTTCAGTATTTGTTAGGTGTCACACAAGTTTGGGTATTTATTCATTTATATAAATTGTGATGGCATCTAGAAGCAACAACAATTTTCATTTTGGTGGGAAGAGGTCCTCTGATGCTTGGCACTGTAAAGACATATAGTAAATGCCAGTCCTTGCTCCCCACAAAGCTTATAATGTAAAAAGATGGGTGAAACAAACAAGCAGGCTGTGGGGAGAGTGAGAAGAAGAAAAGGATGTTTTAGCATAGATTAGCTGTGCATGCAGATCATAGCAATCACTAACAAGTAATCCTGACTTGATGTCCGACTAGCTAGTGTTGGAAGGCACTTTTCTGTCTGCATTATGACACCTCAGAAACGAAACTTGTGTGAGGTTTTGGTGTTATTATTATTTTATTTTTAATTAATTCTCAGCTCTCCAGTCAACTACATTTAACCTGCATGTTTTAAATAAGGTGATGAGAGTGGAAATAATAAACTTTTTTATTTCTTTTATCTAATAACAGTTTTCAGCTCTGATGTTTTTCTGGATTATTTTTCTTTTAATCATGGAAGATTTCTTTTTGCCTAGCAGTCAAATGGAAAAAATTGTGGGCATATGTAACGGCTAAGTAATTAAGTTATGTTGTGTTTCCCTTACCATTTTATCCATATTTCAATGGCTGGAAGGTTCACTTTTTTTTCTCTTTGAGAATAATCAGTGTTTGCATACACAAAGAGCTGTCAGTAATAATTATCAGTGTGTTAAACCTCATCACTTTTATGTTACTGTTTTTGGCCAGCTTAGTAAATCAGGAGCAGCTATCTTGAAGGCTGGCACGTTTTCAATGAGCATTCCCACCTCCCAAGCTGTGGTGCTTTATATATTGAAGTGGATATAGCTTCAATTACAATTTTTACTGTTGCAGTGTCTGTTTCAACTTTCACTTCTAATTAAAAGCTGAATGAATCAGTTTCATTTTTAAAAGTGAAGTGTATATTGGTTTAGTAGCAGCTAAAGTGCTAATTAAAACTATGACTGTGCCAGTAACTTCAGGTTACATATTTATACTGTATACCTGATTAGCTATTAAAAACAAATCATGTTCTCATTAGAGCTGTGTGAATATCCAATTTTTTGGTTCAGTGGCCAAACCGCAGAAAAAAATTTAAAAATCTATTTTTTTCAGCAAACTGAAAGTTGAAAATTGTGTGGAACAAAACATTTTGTTTGACCCATAATGAAACATTTCGTTTTAATTTTACATTAAAAACCAAGTCATTTCAAATCATAGTTAAAATGTCTTAATGCAAAAATGTGAAAATGTGAAAAATAAATGTTTTTACTTTTTCTGATTTTGGCTGAAGCAATTTGTTTAATTTGACCTGAATTCTCAAAATGTTTCAGTTGACCTGAATCTTCAATTTTACAGTGGTGGGTTGGGAATATTGTGTCCAAACATTTTTGCCTAATTCTAGTTCTTACAAACTCTTATAACACATGATATAGAGTTTCAGGCATTTCCAGGCCCTACATTTAGAACATTAGCCAATGAATACAGGGAAGAAAGTGGTATTTGGGAGCAGCAGGAATTCCAGACTGATCAGTACTGAAGGGTTAAATAAAGCAACAGTATTAAACTTCAATGCTAAAACATCAGTTCTCCTAGAACATGCTATTTCAGTAAATGCCTTATGCTAATTATCAGGACGTATGATCCAGTGGACTTACAAGATCTACACTATATCTCACTGAAACTTTTTTGTTATTGCAGATGCTTAATCTTTGACATTTTCCCCCAAACAATTAATTTGAAGTGACATTTTTGAAGTGATTATGATTTCCCCTTCATTTAGAAATAATATTATCAGCTCTATTACTTTTGGAGGATTGCTATAAAATACTACCTTTTACTCCTGGAATGTCCTTTAGGTATATGCAATGGCTAAGTAATTAACTTCTGTTGTGTTTTCCCTTCTATTTTATCCGTATTTCAGTGGTTGCATTTCCTACTTTCATCTAAGACCAGATGCAAAGTCTTACATACCAGAAGTAACAAAATATATCGTACACCTATTAATACAGTAGATGATGATGGCAGTGGAAGGGGTTTCATATTAGATGCCGCTTTGTCATCATCTTCTTACTTACCTGCTGCCTAATCTAAACCCATTCAAAAACTTTTCTTTAAATATTTAAAGTTAAAGCAGTTCATGTAAAAATTACCCAGATTCCCAGTTTTTACTTAATTCTCATAAGTACTGAAGACCTGTAAACTCTCCCACTTTATAATCACTATTTTTGTGAGCATAATGAATGGTCTCCAATTAAGAATTGGCAGAACTCTTATTGCGGCAGAAATCTCTGTGGATTTATCACAACTAAGTCTCAGAATGGACCACATCTATGTTAAGAAAAATAATGTGAAACATTAATGTATGTGTCAGTAGTGCAAGCCTAATTAAATTTGGATTAACTAGGAAATTTTTCATATTTTAATAGATTATGGTTGTGGTTTTAGTAATTTTAGAATTTGTATTTATAGAAAGAATTGACTTCCAGTGAAATTCCATTGTTCAAATCCAGTTCCTTTGACTAGTAAATGAGTTCTTTTGGATTCATTATGTCCAATGCTTGCTTAATTAGGAATGAGTAAACCTGGTTGAAAAAAATAACTGTCCTGAATCTTAGTCCAGAAACTCAAGTGAATCCAACTAAGTACCCTCATTTTTCCGTGACTCACAACAGGTCTTTTAGTGTGTGTGTGTGTGTGGGTGGGTGGGTGGGTTTGTTTTGTTTAATTCTAGAAAATTCATTGTGGGGTCTCAGCAGATCTGGAAATCCATTGCTGAGCCAGCTCCTGTCTCAGGGTTTGAGGTTAAACACACAATTAATTCAAGGGTACTGTATCTTGACCCAGAAATTCTGGAGCATGCACCATTTGATGACAGTAGTTGGGTTTTGTGTGGGGGATTGATGGATTAGATTTTGTGGGATATTAAAGGAAATGTTGAGGATGAAGAAAAGAAAAGAGAAGTGTGGGCGGTTATACTCAGGGGAAGAAAAGAAAAAGCACATGTGAGAGCTCAGAGATGGAAATAATGGGATTAGCAGGACAGTCTAGTTAGAATGGGAGGAGGAAAGGGGATTCACAGATTGGAGAAAGAGGGAGAAAACCCTTAAATGATTTGGAAAAGTTTCCAATGTGCATTCTGGGAATGATCTACATTAAATCTTCCATACTTTTGAAGTTACTGGATTAATCCAGGTTTTTCTAGCCAATGAAATCCAGAAGAAAGCCTGCCTTTTTCATTCACACCTCTCAAACTGATTTTGCTTTCTTTTCTCAGTAGTTTGGAGGCAGTAAATGAGTATGTAATCTTGTTGTGAAGTTCATGTAAATGTTCTAACACTCTGAGGTACTGTAATTCTTTGCTAGAAGAAAACTTATGAATTTGTGAACATTTCAGCAGCTAGAAACATCAGAATTTTGTATGGTCTTAACTAACTTTTAAGTTTTCAACAGACACTCCACTGACAATTAATGGAAATAAACAACATTGTTTTATCAAGTCAAGTTTAGCCTATTTTCCCTGAAGATATATTTATCTTAATCATATCCTCTAATCTTGGCATTTTCTTTTATATATTAATCTAATTAGTTGCAAGTGATACTGCATATAAATTATTGGACAGTGCTAAAGCCATTCATAAAATGAAGTGTAATAATATGGGTGGTTCATCTACATTATAGAAAAAATGCTATCATAAGCATTTACATCAAATAGCTTGAATAGATTTACATTGGAATAAATTCTGTAGCAAGTAACTTTGCCATTCATTGGGAGTGGGTTCTGAACCTTTAAAAAAGTTAATATAATTAAAATGTAAAATTGCTGCAAATATTGTAACTGACAATTGGAAATTTATGTATTTTTTCTGGAATTTCTTGGAATTATCCTATTATTCACATTGTATGCTCAGGAGCCACAAGTTATAGATACACTTTAGTACAGTAAGGGTAGAAATTACAGATATTGGTCAGGATTCCATTATATCTCCAAAAGTAATACATTTTTATGTAAAACCTCATTAAAAAGTTGATTGAATCACCTTTCATATGTCCAACTATTACCATTTCAGAAATTAGTACTGATAAGAAATTCTAGCCTGAGCTGCCTGCCTGCTCACCTCTTCTGAATAATGCAGACATGCCAGGCTCAGGCTTATAAACATTTATGCCATTCTACACCACCATGTATTCCACACAATTGTGTGGGGAGGAGTATATACTGTACAAAGAAAGCACTTGTTGCACAGGTGGAGGTGATATCTCTGTGTTAATAAATTGCAGAATCATGTCAGAACCATATATTTATAATGCACTTCTAACCACCTCACTTGCATTCTGCTGATTGTGATTTATTTTTATTTTTTTACGATTAACAAAAGTTTTCTAAAGCTTTTAGTGTTTCTGTAAAATATGTGGCAAGTACAGAATACATGATTGAGAGATATGGAATAAAAATGTTATTGGCACTTATGAGTAGCTCGTGCCAAAAAGTCCTTTAATACCATACTGTTGAGTATTCCATATAGACCCTATACAGATATAATATGTCCCCTTTTCCAAAAACACTATCCTATTTCCTCCAAAGATAGACTCCTTTTACAGTGAAAAACTTTTTTAAAACACATGCATTCATTATCCAAATAACAATGTAACCTGAGAGATATCTCTAGATTACAATAGTTTGGAAATGCATCAAAATTATTTGGATGATTTGGTTGTGAAGAGACATAATTGTGAACAAAAAGGAGGCAAGCATATTTTAATCATAATTGATGCCTGTCATTACACTGTAATCTCATTAGGATAACAAATATACATTTTTATTCTTTATGTTCCTCCCTTCCCTCCACACTCTTAAATGCGATAAGACTAAAATAAAAAAAAATGCATGTATTTTCATTCCTGCAGTCTAGCTACATCATCTGGTCTAAATATAGTTTGCATTGTCAAGAGCTTTGTAATATCATGGTGGTAGTCTGGTTTTTAATACCAAGCTGTGCTTGATCCAGTATATCAAGTTTTATCCCAAAATAATCATGTATCTATGCACATTGATTAGTGCTAAGCTATTTACTAGAGAAGCAGTATGACAACTGTAATCAGGAGAACTAATTTCTATTCCTGGTTCTGCCATTGACTTGCTACACCAAAAAATTTCTCAAGTGGCCTCTAATTTAGGGTCCCTCATTTTTTTAATGCCTTACTAGAAACACCTAGTGACTGATTTCCAGAGGTACTGAGAACCACTAGTCTTTTTGACATATTTACAAAGTTGGGCCTCAACCTTTCTGTTCCTCAGCTTCTTATCAGTAAAACTAGGGACTTACTTTTGAAGAGCACTTTGACATTATAGATTAAAAGTGCTATGTAGGCACTGGGTGCTATCTTTACTAATTTATTGAACTGGAAAAAACATGCCAAATGTTTACAGTAATTGTAACTTAATATATATAAAATCTTAGCACATTTCAAAAACATTCAGTGGTTTATTGTTTACATGTTGAAGAATCTTACAAGGCACTAAAATATTGTGATAGTCATTAGTGCTGTGGGTGTCCTCCATATCTTCGTGCCATTTATAGATATAATCGTTAGTGGTATTAGTCACTCATATCATTAGAGGAGCTGATCATCTACATTTACCATTAACTTCATGCCTGTCAGAGCTGCAGGTCCTCGGGGGCTACCAGGATTTTGTCCAAAGTGTATAAGCTGTTGATGGAATGATCACTGCTTCCATACACATTATTTACGTAACCTGCAAGATCTCTTTTTATAAAAGATGATGACATAACTGGGGTCTGTTCTCCTGCAGGCAATGTGCACAATGTAAAACAGACAGAGAAAGATGGATAAACAACTTTTTGGAGTAATTTTTAAAACAATAAATCTGAAGCATTTAAAAGGCCTATTTGAAAAGACAATAGTCTTATTAGATTAAAAATAACTGAGTTTAAATTTAGATTTTCAGTATGGTGCCTGTGTTTGAAAGGTTATCTTTAATAAAAATAGACTACAGAGATAATAGGAGCTAATTATGATTTATTTCTTCCATCAATTAATCAAATTCAGGCTAATGTCTTCCTTTCTACAGTTTCTGTGATGTAAACTATGTAACTTGCCTGTCCTGTGGCTTCAGGCCCAGCTTTGATGATAAAGCCAGTGTTAAATATCACATCTGTTAATATGAGACTTGAATAGATGGACTGGGCCAAAGATAATATGCAAATACAAGTGATCTGAGTAAACATTTATTTTGGCATATGCATAGCATAACTGAGAAACTGTAAGAGCATGAACCTAATGTCTGAATAAACTACAGATGGACACCTTTATCCTTTGAGTGTACTTCTTGGAGGATTCATTTATAGACTTTTTTTGTACAGGAAGCCAATTTTGAATTAATTTTCTATTTTCATGCACAAAAGAGTTTGATGCATGAGAAAGGAATTATTTTCTTCAAAATTACATGAAATTATAGGCAGTGAATAATGTAAGTTTTGCTCATTGTGCATTTATTTGTAGCTTTTCTATTTCAATGGATTTCTTGACTTGAGATTTCTTTTGAAAAAACATCACACGGTTTCAGAAAGAACAGTTATTTACCCTACCACAGCTGTTCTTTGAGATGTTGTTGTTAGTGTGGATCCCACTGTAGGGTGTGCATGCATCCTCTGGGTATGAGATTAGATTCTTTTGAATAGCAGGGTCCTCAGGCGATGCATGCACCCTGTGCTGCCTGGTGTTCCCAAGCAAGGGTATAAAGCAGGCGTTGGCAACCTTTCAGAAGTGGTGTGCCGAGTCTTCATTTATTCACTCTAATTTAAGGTTTCGCATGCTGGTACTACATTTTAACGTGTTTAGAAGGTCTCTTTCTATAAGTCTATAATGTATAACTAAACTGTTGTTGTATATAAAGTAAATAAGGTTTTTTAAATGTGTAAGAAGCTTATTTAAAATTAAATTAAAATGCAGAGCTCTCCAAATCGGTGGCCAGGACCAGAACAGTGTGAGTGCCACTGAAAATCAGCTTGCATGCTGCCTTCGGCACCTGTGCCATAGGTTGCCTACCCCTGGTATAAAGGATGGCGCAGCGACAACCATCCCTCCGTTCCCTCACAGTTCAAAGCCAACAGTAGCTGAGGACTCTGAAAGCAGGGATGGAAGATTAGTCATGGGAGCCACACTAACAACAACATCTAGAAGACTCAAACTTACTGTATGATAGGTGACCATTCTGTCTTCCTTGAGTATGTGTCAGTGTGAATCCCATTGTAGGTTTATGGCAAGCTGTATCCTGGGGCATTTCAGCTGCATCAGTCAAACAGTGATTGTAGCACTGCTCTCCTGAACTTGGCCTAGCAACTAAGTCCAGAGCATAGTGGTTGACAAAGGTCAAATAAGTTATTCTAAATTGAAGCTGTACAGATTTCTGATATTGGCACATTCCTGAAGCAGGTGGAGGCTGTTGCTTGTACTGTGGCAGAGTGATCCTTGATGTTCAGTGGGAGAGGTATGCCAGCCAGTTGGTAATATAATGTTCCCTTTTCAGGGGTTTTTTAATTAACTCTAGCTAAATTTCTAAATGAAATATTTCAAAACAAAAAGTGAAAATGTTTCAATTTTTTTTTTACCAGAATTCACAAATAGCTTTGGTCACCCAAAAGTGCATTTTTCATCAAATTAATGATTTGTCTGGAAAATTTTGCCATTATCTACTCTGTCCTTATTTGGCTGTTGTGATATGCTGAGATATGTAAGCTTCAGGATGATAAGAGCCTTATTCCCTGTAGAAGGAAGAGAGGTTGCTGTTCGTAAGCATACATCCTGGCTTTTGACAGAGCAGCCCTCCGGGAGGTCTGGCCCCGAGATCAGTGGTCTGGTATCCTCGCCCCGTTCCTGTGTGGGGAGGCCCAGAAGGTCTACTACAATATGGCTGCAGAGACTGCGGCAGATTACCCCCAGCTGAAGGCAGAGATCCTGGCCAGATCTGGAGTAACGACGGCATTGTGAGCCCAGAGGTTCCATGAATGGCTGTATATGGAGGACAAGGCACCCCAATAACAATTGTTTGACCTGATCCACCTGACCCGGAAATGGCTGCACTCTGAGGCCCTCAGCTCTGAGAAAATGGTGACGCTCCTGGCATTAGACCGGTATATGAGGGGGCTACCACCAGGCCATCGGGCTTGGGTTGGCCAGAATGACCCCTCCACCTATGATGAGTTGGTCTCCCTCATGGAAAGACAGCTGGCAGCCTGTAAACTGTTCCAGACCCCAGGGGGTGAGACACGGCAAACCAGGAAGTCACAAACCCAAGGCCTCGGACTGTCGAGAACTCCAGGAGAACCATAACTTGGAGGAAAGACACTGAGGAACGACCTGAGGCCAAGAAGCGACCTGGGGGTTTGGGAAGAGAGGGCCGTGCGGGCTGGCCAAATAGCCCCAGGCAGAGGGTGGCAACCGGGATAAGGGGTCGGTGTTACAAGTGTGGGGAATTGGGGCATATAGCAGCCCAATGCCCCAACAGGGAAAGGCCTGTGCAGTGCAATCTGGGGGATCACAGGGAGCAATGTGGCCTAATAGGCCTGGTAGGGGTCACAATGACCCCGCATGGGTATATGAGGTTGGTAAAAATGAATGGTATTGAGACCATAGCATTAGTGGATTCTGGGAGTGTTGTCACGCTGGTCTTGGGGAAATTGGTGGGGCAAGACCAACTAACCCTGGCCAATCCCAGTACGAATTGAGATCCAGGAGAACACTACCAGGGTAACTGCAGGGGTGGTCCCCAGGCTCCCCTACCGAGTCTTAATTGGTAGGTACTTCCTTCAGGAAACCCTGAAAGGCAGGGAAGGACCGCAGATAAAAATTAGGGACCAGCATTCTAGCAGAGAAACAGAAAGCCTCCTTTGTTGGTAGGCGAACTCATTCAGGAGCCAGGAGACAATTCAGGCCAGTGAGGACTCAGAAGCAGTTCCTAGCCCAAATAGGGGCAATCCAGGGGGCGGAGTTGAAATAGGTCCCTCGGAATTAGATGTGAGAATTTTGGGCAGGACCAAGCCAATGACCTGTTATATGCGAACGTGAAGGAAGAGGTAGTAGAAGTAAATGGCGTACCCATGGATGGAAAGACCAAGGCCATATTATGTGTTCAAACATGATATGTTGTACGGGATAACGCAAATACAAGGGGAAGAATTACATCAGCTCTTAGTCCCACGGAAACACACAAAGGCAATACTAGAGTTAGCTCACAGTCATTTATTTGGAGGACATCTAGGAGTAGACAAGACACTGGATAGAGTCCTAAGATGGTTTTACTGGCCAGAAATACGCGTGGAGGTCCAACGCTATTGTGCCTCCTGCTCAGAATGCCAGTAGCATAGCCCCCAACCTCACTTGCGGGCCCCATTAGTACCTTTTCCTATTATTGAAGTCCCTTTCGAGAGGATCACCTAGTGGGCTCGCCAGAAAGATCAGCACAGGGCCACCAAAACATACTAGTCATCCTTGACTATGCCACATGGTATCCAGAACCCATTCCTTTAAGAAACCCCACATCCAAGGCAAAGAGGATCACCTAGTGGGCTCGCCAGAAAGATCAGCACAGGGCCACCAAAACATACTAGTCATCCTTGACTATGCCACATGGTATCCAGAACCCATTCCTTTAAGAAACCCCACATCCAAGGCAATCGCAAAAGAACTACTCCAGGTTTATGCCAGGGTGGGCATCCCTAAGGAAATCCTGACTGACCAAGGAACCCCCTTCATGTCGAAACAAATGAAAGACTTATGTAACCTGCTCCACATCCAGGCCCTATGGACCTCAGTCTATCATCCACAAACGGATGGCCTGGTCAAGCAGTTTAATCGTACCCTTAAAAGTATGATCCAGAAGGTGATAGCACAGGATGGAAAAGACTGGGATACCCTTCTGCTGTACCTGATGTTTGCAATATGGGAAGTCCCTGAGGCGTCCACTGGTTTCTCTCCCTTTGAGCTACTATACGGATGCCACCCATGCGGAATATTAGATATCTCCAAGGAGGATTGGGAAGAACAACCCAACCCAGGAAAGAATGTCATTGAGCATGTGACACAGATGAGAGAGTGAATAGCTTGAGTAACCTCCATAGCACGAGAACATTTGGAAAAATCACAAGAGGCCCAGCAGACATATTACAAGTACCGGGTGAGAGTACAGAGATTTCAGCCAGGAGAACGGGTGACGGTACTAGTACCGACAGTAGAAAGCAAACTCCTGGCCTGCTGGCATGGGCCGTATGAGATAGTGGAAACCATTGGGGAAGTAGACTATAAGGTCAGACAACCAGACCGCTGGAGGCCAGAGCAGATCTGAAGCCCTGATATGACTGAGAGACATGCCTGGTCATTCAGGGAGCTGCACCCCGGACAGACGACCCACAAGGCCAGGTGAGGATATCCCCCAAATTAGCCCCAGAACAAAGAACAGAGGTCATTGATATGATCCAATGGAACCAAGACATGTTCTGTTCACAACCGGGCCGTGCAACACTGGTCCAACATCATATCATCACCAGTCCAGGAGTAATGGTGATGATAAGACCATACCAAATACCAGAAGCTAAAAGGGAAGAAATTAGGATGGAAGTGAAGAAGATGCTGTAACTCGGGGTTATTGAAGAATCCCACAGCCAGTGGTCCCCAGGCCTGATGGCACTCTGAGGTTTTGCAACAACTTCCAGAAGTTGAATGAAGTATCCAAATTCAATGCCTATCCAATACCATACATCGATGAGCTAGTTGCTCAGTTAGGCAAGGTCCAATACCTAACCACCCTGGACCTGACCAAAGGATATTGGAAAATTTCCCTGGCCAAGGATGCCAAGGAGAAGACTGCCTTCTCTATACTCAATGGCCTGTTCCAATACACTGTCCTCCCTTTCGGACTCCATGGGGCCCCTGCAACATTCCAACGACTTATGGACAAATTGCTGCAATCCTATGCCAAGTATGCAGCCGCCTATTTAGACGACATAGTCATCCAGACCCCTGACTGGGAAATGCACCTAGGAAAAGTAGAAGCACTGTTAGACACCCTTCGGAAGGACAGCCTCACTGCCAACCCTCCAGAGTGTGTAATAGGGCTAGCTGAGGTCAGATACCTTGGGTATGTAGTAGGGAGAGGCTTGGTGAAACCTCAGTGGAACAAAGTGCAGGCAATACAAGATTGGCCTCAACCAGTCTGCAAAAAGCATGTCAGAGCATTTCTAGGGATAGCAGGGTACTATTGGAGATTCATCCCTCATTTTGCAACAAGAGCAGGGCCATTGATGGACCTGATAAAAGCTCGGGGCCCTTAGATAGTAAAGTGGACTGATGCGGCAGAAGGAGCATTCGCAGACTTAAGGACAGCCCTTTGCTGTCGTCCAGTACTCATAGCCCCAGACTTCGAGAAGGAATTTGTTTTACAAACAGATGCCTCGGAGGTAGGGCTAGGAGCCGTCCTTTCGCAGATGATAGGGGAGGAGGAACACCCAATCCTCTGCCTCAGCCAGAAACTCTTCCCCAGGGAACAAAAATATGCTGTCGTCGAAAAGGAATGTCTGGCGGTAAAATGGGCATTGGAGACTCTCTGATACTACCTACTGGGACAGTGGTTTATCCTCGTGACAGCCCACGCTCTGCTCCAGTGGATGCACAGAAACAAGAAGAATGTGAGAGTGACTAGATGGTTTCTCTCCCTACAACCCTTCCATTTCCGGGTACAGCATAGGTCCGGAAGCCAACATGGCAATGCTGATGGCCTATCATGACAGCACTGCCTCTCGTCCCAAGTAGCCCAACCCCATGATGTTGAGCGGGGTGAGGGGAGTGTGTGTGGGGGAATATGTGATACAGCATGGCAAGAAGGAAGCAGGAGAGTGATAGAGGGGAGATATGTAAGCCCCAGAATGATGATGAGCCTTATTCCCTGTAGAGGGAAGAGAGGTTGCTCTAGATTAATTAGAGCACCTGAAGCCAATTAGAGCACCTGAAGCCAGTCACCTGATTAAAAAAACCTTGGTTCAATCAGACAGGAGAAGGAGTTGAAGCAGAGTGGTTTGGTGTTGGAGCGGAGAGCAGTTTGGAGAAGTGCTGTGGCGGATCAGAAGACCAAGACCCTAGGTAAAGGGAAACCCAGCTTGTGCATAGCAGAGGGACTCTACAGACACAAGGTGTTGGGAGAAACTTGGCCCAAGTGGAGGGAGGGCAGGAAGCCCCACAAGCTGAAGGGCCGGAGAGGGAAGTAGCCCAGGGGAAGGAATCGCTAGTTCAAGTGGTTCACCACTATCCCTAGGGCCCCTGGGCTAGGACTCAGAGTAGAGGGCAGGCCTGGGTCCCTCCCTCTCCACCCCCCTTTTCTGGGATACTAGTGGGACAGTTGTTACCCCAGATACCCCAAGAAACAGCATCCTGGATCCCCCACAAGAGGAGAAAGCACGGACCCATCATAATAGTGTCGGCAATTTGCCACACGGTCCATTGTACTTTTATATAGGTCACTGATACAAACAGGCAAGAATAGAAATAACCATCACAAGTTAAGAAAGGCTAAAGTAATTTCTCTTTATCCTTGTTCCTCATAATGCATGACCCTTTAAAAGCCAGATTCTAGACTTGTGGCAATGATACAAATGCTGCTTTATTAATTTATTCTCTTGATGGTAACTCTAACAATAATGGTGCAAACCTGATTCATTCTCATGAAAATTGTAATATTGTAATCCAGCTGTTATTTGTGATCTCCTTGGATTTCACAGTGAGATATAATGTTTAGCAGTATGGAAAGCCTGAAAAACAATGCCAGAATTACAAATAAGTTAGGGAAATGGAAAATAATCACTTCTTTACAGAGCAGATAAAAATGAAAGTTATTAAATTTAAGCTTTTGCATCATTGATTGCAGAGTATAACTCTCTAATTCTAAATCAGTTCAACAAATGAACAGAAAGACAATCTGAGTTTGCATACAAATGAATATTGGTAGAATTGGTAAAATTTTGCAGCTACAGTTGAACCACTGCTTTCCTCCTGAAGTCTGGCTCCAGTATCTCTACTGCATGGCAGGTGGGGCGTGGGAAGGAAAGGGTATAAACTTAAAAAGAAACAGTACTTCTCCCCACCATCTGTTACCTTTTACAGGGACATTCTCAGAATGAGTTAGCTCTATTTTGCCTTTTGTTTAACAGAGGTTTTAAGAAAGTTCTAAACTGCAGAAAGGTTTGGAATTTTAAATAAAATTAATGGAAAGGTGATTTGTTCATTTATATTTAAACATTTCTCTGCAGTTTTTGCAACGTAAATATTGCGGCACTGCTAGTGGGGAGGCTCTGTCACTGTGGTGACAACCAAAAGTGAGACTGTCTTGTCTGTTTTCCCTGAATAGGTTCCTTCAAGCAAAGAAACAGAAAGTAAAGAGAAGGAGGCAAAAGAAGAGAATGCAGAAAAGAGAACTGGGGTGGAAGTTCACATCTACCAAATGTCATACATTGTGCAGCCCTGTCATGCCTGTATACATCTCAGGTAAAACATCACACACAATGAGAGAGAGAGAGAGAGAGATCTAATATATACACCCTCCTCCCCAAAATGCTGTCTCCCCACTCTGGCTTAGGAGAGGGTATACAGTGTTGAGAGTAGGCAGAGCAAGAGATCTAGAATCACCTCTTCAAGAGACTATTGTTAAAATTAATACAGTTTACAACCCTTGTGATTGAGCAAGGCCTTAAACTTCTACAGAATCCAGACTGTAATGTGACAGATCCAAGTCTCATTTCATTTGTCACACTGCATGTCTTGTTAAATATACCAGACCTATGTATTTGGCTATGCTGCTCTATTACCTTTGAATTCCTGAGTTTAAGCTTTACTGTTCATTTAGCATAGTCTTGTGTATGCAAAAGTCTCTCTCTCTCTTTCTCCAGGACCTTCTTCTTAACTTAGTACCTACTGGGGCTGGATGCCTCAAAACATTGCTAATGGGCTAAAACCTGTCACTTATGAGAGACCAGTTTTAATCCATCACTGCTTGGCAGGAACGGAAAATTGTTCACATTCCATATAATGGATGTTTTCTGACCCCTCTATGAGATGAGTTGGATAGGTCTCTGCCCTAGGTGCCACACTATAAATTCACCCCCATTAATTGGTGAACTCAATAGAGGGAGGCCAAGAACTGCATGAGCCATCGAGATAGAACCACCCCAGGTATCACTAAAGGCAATCCCACTAGATCCAGGGTGAGGCATGCCAACGGGATAGTGCATGTGAGAAGTTTGCCTTGCAGCTCCTGCAGACACCAGCCTTCAGGTAAAAAGAATACTTAATTCACCAGATCTTTCAATCTGATGCCTTTCATCAGCACTAAATCCACACACATGTTTTTAAGCAAATGTTTATATCAATATACAAATTACTTGGAAAGATTCAGATTAACTCATACATTAATTTACATAAAACAGTGCTTAATTTGTGCTAGGACTGAGCCTTGACAGTTCATAGCCTTGGCACCTCTGGGATTGTTGCATCAGTTATGAATGTAAAAACATTGCTTGAGCCCTAGCACTTGTTTCATTACAAAGTAAGCACTGACATAAATTATTACATGTGCAACTTCACAAAAGTTGGTTGTTGTGGAAAGGATGCAAGCAGGGGTGGCTGTAGGTATTTTGCCGCCCCAAGCACAGCAGGCAGGCTGCCTTCGGTGGCTTGCCTGCGGGAGGTCCCCGGTCCTGCGGATTCGGCGGCAGCCTGCGGGAGGTCCGACAAAGCTGCGAGACCAGCAGATCCTCTGCAGGCATTCCACCGAAGGCAACCTGCCTGCTGCCCTTGCGGCGACCGGCAGAGCACCCCTTATGGCTTGCTGCCCCAGGCAGGCGCATGGCGTGCTGGTGCCTGGAGCCGCCCTTGGATGCAAGTCCCAATAGTCTAGTGCTTCGAATACCACAGAAAACTATTTAACTGTAAATATAGTTAAAGTAGGACAGAAAAGGTATTATCAATCTTTATAATACAATTTCAGTAAAAGAGTTTTGAAAATAAATTACACACTTCTGATAAGTGATATTTCAAGTTATTGAACCACACTGTAGATAATAGCAATAAAATTGCTGTGTGGACTAGTGGGCTCTTTGTCCCATTTTCACTAGGCCTATTTCCAAAAATTGGTGTTTAAATTGGGATACATTAAACTTGTAGGAGGCAGGTGAGTCAGTAAAATTAAGAGCTTCCTATAGGTCTCTGAACTCCTGTCTCTGGTCTCGTCTTAAGTTCACTGATAAAAAATTTGTTCCAGTATAGCACAGGCAAATGTTCACCAGTATGTTGATATTGCTAGTTTTTAAACAACTGACTTGAAACATGCATTTTAAGTTATTGGAGCAGCAACCTCAAATGCCTCTGCTGATAAATTCCTTCTCTTGAGAATAGCATCATAAGGATTCAGTTTGATGGCTAAACTCAGACACAGATTCAGAATCATTGAGCAAACTATTACCATTTTGAAACAATACAGGTATCTATGATGTGCTTTTAATTTAAATAAGACAGCGTGAATGCTGCTTGGGTGAAAGGATTGCAGGTACAAACTATAGAAGCAATGACTTGGTTAATAGGTAATGAAGTGCACTACAGAGTATCATTTGTGTATTGAAAAGGGAAGTGTGACAATGACAGGGGAAGGAGAGAGATCACACACAATGGACAATAGAGGAACAGTGTGAAATGAGCCAAAAAGACTCAGTCATGAGCCACTAATAAAGCCTCTAAATTGAGAAAGGCAAAGATAATTGTAGAAATGTCAGCAGTGGGGCCTTTTCTGACTCTACATTTAACTAGTAATTGCCCATCTCTAGCTCCAGGCCAATTACTAATAAGGTTCCATCCTCAAACCATTCAGATTCTGCTATAAAGTTTCATCAGTATCCTCTTCACCAATGTCACTAGAAAGTAATGTATTTTCTAAAAACACTTATCAGGGTCTTGATTTATCTCCTGAAGCATCTGAGCTCATAGATAGCATTTGTTTTTAAAGCAAAACATACAATAAGTAAATAAAAAGATAGATACTGTTATTTGTCTACCAGAGTTATTTTTGTAAAGCTTTCATAATCCTACATTTTATATGTACGGTAATTTATTGCTTGTATTCCTTACAAACTATCATTGACCTTAACTGGTATAACAAGGCTTTGCTTTCTTTTCTCTGATTGATATGTCTATATGGAGTCTATTTATTTTCCCTATGATATGCAAGACTAATTCCTATTAAAGTTAATGAGGTACATGCACTTATCTAGAGAACAGACCTCTAATTAATATCATAATTCCATCTGTAACCTATCCAAACAGCACTTCTTGTTTTCAAATGTTGAAGACATGTAGACTTTCTAAAATATCCAGGAACTTTCAAATGAATCACTAATGACCAAATTCTCCCCTACACACATGAAATTAATTTCAACTCAGAGTTTCCTCCTTGTTCTGTCAAGGAGTTTGGAGTAGAATTTATCTATGCACAGAGGGTGCTAAGGGTTCCACTAATTAAACCTCATGGCTCCTAAAAGGTAATGGGCTTCCCACTCAGAGCCCCTTGCCTTTGGTCTGATGCCTTTCCTCACTGAGCTCCATTTAGCCCCCTCCACCTCATTCAAAATGGCTTTTGCTGCAGGAAGCCATGCTGCTAGAAGTTACACTGACTACAACTGCTCCTGGAGCCCTCTTCAGCTAGAAAGAGAAGGATTCCATAGTGTGGAAACAGTGCACATTACTGAAGACTCTTCCTGCATTCTCTTTAAGGTATGTCACCTTGATAAGCACCTCAGTAACTTTTGACAGCTTCCCGCATGGC
Source organism: Mauremys mutica (assembly GCF_020497125.1). Taxonomy (NCBI): domain Eukaryota; kingdom Metazoa; phylum Chordata; order Testudines; family Geoemydidae; genus Mauremys; species Mauremys mutica. The sequence goes on along the minus strand of NC_059080.1, from coordinate 30,409,932 downwards.
TTTATGGGTTTTAAGCTAACTGACATTTGAATCCGAATGGAGCCTTTATGGAGTTATTTCTGCAGGTTTGAGTAACGGGTGGGGGGACCATACTGCAGAGGTGATATTCCCTCTCTATACCTTTCCCATGCCAGATTTTATCAGCAGGATGTGGCTTGCTCCACTCATGGAAGCAGACATGAGCACAGGTTTCTAAAGGCAGAATTATACAAATACAGTTTATCCCTTTCCACAATGAAAACCTTTTTAGTCCTGAACCTGAAATAAATGTATTCAGTGAAACAATGAAGTACTGGGCTGTATTTGGGGAGAAGTTTGGTGAAAAGTCTTGTTTAAATTAAATGGAAATTGAAAATGACTGCTAACCCAGAACTGAGCATTTGAGTGAATTCAAAAGTGTAAGTGTGATTTAGATCCTAATATTCTCTGAGACCAATAAATGGCAAGTACTGTGGAATGTGTTAAAAAGAAAGGTACCTCTCTAAATGTTGTGTCTTATCTGAGGGAAATAAAATTCTCGAATAAAATATGCATGTCCAGTACCTGAACTAATATCTAGGATAATTCCTTTATCCGTTATAAAGATTAAATTTCTGTTCCTACTGTTACTGAAGTCAAAGGGGCAACTAATTTTTTTTTTCAATAAAAGTGGTACTGGACTCAAAATCTCACAATGAACTTTTGTAAATACAAGCTTTCATCTTGTTGCTCTATTCAGAAAACCCCATAAAATACGAGAGCCCTTGAATTCTCTCCCCTACGCTGTTAATTATTTGAATGGGTATTTTTTTTAGCTGAATGACTCCTATAAGCTTTAAGGAGTTGATGGGTAAGACTCCTCATAACTCTTGACAATCTTCAAAGTGTTTGTCATGTACTCAGTACCAATGACAGGAAAACATTTTGCAGAACTATGTGAAATTTTCATAAGGAAATTTTTAAACTAAATGAGTTTCACCTGATTGTACAAAACTGAATGTTGGCTGAAATGCATGCCAAGGATTGTGAACCTTTCAGAAGCTTAATGCTGAGCCAGGCAACCATGAGCTATTTTGTGCTGCTTTAGGACCAAAATAGGAAAAAGTATTTTTGTTTTTTTGGTCTATGGTTACCACTCTAAACTAGAGGGTTGCACTCTTCACAGCTTCTGTAGCCCAAGATCATTACTAGGGTTGCCAACTTTCTAATCACACAAAACCAAACACCTCTGACCCTACCCTGCCCCTTCTCTGAGGCCCTGCTCCCGCTCACTCCATCCCCTCTCCCTCCATCACTCGCTCTTCCCCACCCTCACTCATTTTCACTGGGTTGGGGGCAGGGGACTGAGGTGCAGGAGGGGGGTGAGGGTTCTGGCTGTGGATGCAGGCTCTGGGGTAAGGCCAGGGATGAGGGGTTTGGGATGCATGAGAGGGCTCCAGGCAGGGGTTGGGGTGTGGTAGGGAAATGAGCTCTTGGCTAGGGGTGCGGGCTCCAGGTGGGGCCAGAAATGAGGGTTCAGGGTTCCGGGCTGGGGCAGGGCAATGTGGTGTGGGTGGCAGTGAGGACTCCGTCTGGGGGTGCAAGCTCTAGGATGGGGATGGAGATGAGGGGTTTGGGATGCAGGAGGGGATTCTGGGCTGGAGCCAAGGGGTTTGGCGTGCACAAGTGGGCTCAGGGCTGGGGAAGGGGGGGAGGGATAGCTCAGTGGTTTGAGCATTGGCCTGCTAAACCCAGGGTTGTGAGTTCAATCCTTGAGGAGGCCACTTAGGGATCTGGGGCAAAAATTGCTCCTGCTAGTGAAGGCAGGGGGCTGGACTCAATGACCTTTCAAGGTCCCTTCCAGTTCTAGGAGATTGGTATATCTCCAATTCTTACCTTTTTAAGGGGGAGGGCTCCAGCTGGGGGTGTGGGCACTGGGGGTGTGGGCTCTGGGGTGAGAGGTTTGGGCTGCAGGAAGGGGCTCAGAGGTTGGGTAGAGGGTTGGAATGTAGGAGGCAGGCTCTGGGAGGAAGTTTGCATGTGGGAGGGGAATCTGGGCTGTGGCAGGGGTTTGGAGTGTGGGAGGCTGTTCAGGGTGTGGGACCCCTGCGGCGCTTACCGCAGCTCCCAGGATGTGGCTGCCAGGTTCCTGCAGCCCCTAGACACATAAGCAGCCAGAAAGGCTCCACGCGCTGCCTTCATGCCCGCAGATGCCTCTCCCACAGCTCCCACGGATCGCGGTTCCTGGCTAATGGGAACTGCGGAGCCGGCACTACTGGCGGGGGCAGCATGCAGAGCCTTCCTGGCTGCCCATGTGCCTAGGGACCACAGGGACTTGGTGGCTGCTTCCAGAAGCCATGCAGTGCTAGGGCAGGCAGGGAACCTGCCTTGTCCCCTGCTGCGTCACTGACCAGACTTTTAATGGCCCGGTCATCAGTGCTGAACAGAGGCAACAGGGTCTCTTATTGCCTGGGTGTTCCAGTCAAAACCGGATGCCTGGCAACCCTACTTATTACACACACACACGGGTTTCTTGCATTCTTCCATCTCTCTCTGTTTCAGGGACTCTCTGCAACGCCCATCCTCTCTCTTATGCCTGGGATTCTCTGTGCCCTACCTTTTCCTGGGCCAGATTTTCTGTGTTAGGCCCCCCATTACTCTCTCACCAATACCATGGTCCTGTATTCTCTCACTGCCAAGGGCTCTGTGTATGCCCTCATTTCTCCTTCTCCCCAAGCCTTGTCCTTTCCCCATATCAGGATCCTGCCATCTCCCCTTGTGAGGGATTCTATGTGCCCGCCCCCCACCATTCTCCTTCCTTCCTTTCCAGGGTCCCCTATTCTCTCCCCTATGTCACTGGCTATATGCAGGCCCCCATGCTTTCCTCCTTCCCCACTATTATATGTCTGGGAGATAAATCTATCAGGCTGTCAACATGTAAATCTTCATTGGGAGGACAGGCACAGATGAGATAGGGGTATTGTTATGTTGGAAGTTTTTCATAGCCAATTGGAGATGCTTTCAGTTTTCAAGTTTTCCCAAAAATCAACAGGGTTCTCATTGAGATGTAGGACATTCCAAGAAGTCTGGGAATTAATAGGATGTGACATTCCAAAGAAATGCTATCAACTTGAGTGTAGGGTCTCACAAGTTTGGCCAGTTAAGCAAAACTTGGTAGTTTGGGCTGAGAATTGCTTTGCGCTTGGTTTGGGGCTCACTGAAAATGAGGAGAAAAATATGCAGATGCAAGCCCAAAAATACTAAAACCAGAAAAACAGTTCACACAAACTCGTATGAACTAAAAGTAGCAAAGAGTATTCACCCACAAAAGCTCATGCTCCAATACGTCTGTTAGTCTATAAGGTGCCACAGGACTCTTTGCTGCTTTTACAGATCCAGACTAATACGGCTACCCCTCTGACGTATGTACTAAAACCACCTAGTTTCACACAACTCCATTTATTTGGTCTGTTTTGACTCTACTATTAAATGAACACTTCTGAAAAACAGTTCCGTAGATTCTAAGGCTGGAAGGGAACATTGTGATCATCTAGTCAGACCTCCTGTATAACACAGGTCATAGGCTTTCCCTGTTTGAGCTATAGAAAATCTTTCAGAAAAACATCTAGTCTTGGTTTAAAAATTTCCTGTGACAGAGAATCTGCCACAGCCCTTGGTAAATTGGTATCTTACAGTCACAGTCTACTGAATAAAAGGATGGGAACACTCATGGGTTTGGATGATCCTACGAAGATGCATTTGCCAGGGATCTCCAGTGAGCAGTTCTTTGGAGACCTGTGACTATAATTGAGTCTATGTAATCATTTGCTTATTGATTAAATAGCCTTTAATTTGTAAAATATGCAGCCACTTTGTTTTCCATGCACATTGAAATGTTAACAAGAAAGTTACAGCTTGAATACAAGCTAGATATTATTCTGTCAAAGTTAATATTAGCTGTGTGTGCAATTTAAAAATTAATGCAGTTAATAAAATGTTTTGTTTGTAAATGGAATTATTTTTCAGAAAAGTATATGCCAAATGTAATTTGAGCTAAATGCTCTAGACCTTTCAAAATGGCTTGACTTCCATGGGAAAAGGAGAGGGAAATGAAATTACTGTTTTTCAATCTTTAATTCTCTCCACTCTAAAGACCCACTGTTCTGTAAGGGCTGCCTAAGAACTGTTCTCATCTGCTTCCCACAGCTTTTCAGCAGCTCTTATGTAAAGATGACCCCAAATCAAAATCCCATAATGACCAGCCTACGTATTTCCAATGTGCTTATCACAATAAAATATGGGCTGCAAATCTGAACTATAAATCCACTTCTGAACTCCATAGGATAAATTCTGCTCTAAAAGCAATGCTGTGTAAATCCAGAGTCACTTCAGTAAAATATGTGGCATTACTCTGGATTGATTTATACCAGTATAACTAAGAATAACATTTTGTCTAACATCTATATAAATGGTGCAGAATTTTACAGTTTGGCTCTCCGCTCTGCTCTGGTGACCAGAGCGCACAGAGGTTTGATTCTGCTGACCAGACTGTGCAGTCCATGATTTTACAGCTCATGCACTAACGGCTCATGCTTTTAGATTCCGCAGTCCTATGCTAATTCAATGCTAAGAACCCACCCACATGGGGTTTTGCATTATATGTACAAAATCCCACATTTGAATACTTTTTATATTTATACTTTGCAAATCAAAATTGCAAATATTTCCAGATTTGGGATGTTTATATTATAGACCTTTTAGAGAGAGGTTTGAGCTGTGAACTTGGATTTGGGTTTAGGTTCAGACCCATTTCTATTCCTGTATAGAGATCTACTGCAAATGTAACAGACAGGATGGGAATAAACCTATTCAGTGATCAGTCCATCAAGGATCCTTTGAAGACATCAGTTCAGCAATACATAGACATCCCAATATTTAAACAAGTTTTTCCCACTGTTTATGATAATACTGCATTTTAAAAAAATGTAAATTGAATGGAACGTTTGTTTCTCCCATTCATAATGCATATAGTAAATGCATTACCCTTCTTGGCCCAAGCATTTTAAATTCAGAACCCTAAAGGGTTGTTTCTACTGGGATGAGAAATCAGTGAGGTGAGCATGATATATTCTTGGTTGTAATTTTGTTTATTTACAGAAAATATACACAAAATCTTGTTTTCCTTGAATACTTGAAAACAAACAGCAGACAGTTTTGTTGCTCACAAATCCACAAGTCTGCTACTCTAGCAAATTCTATGCCCAAGAAGCCATGTCTCTCTGCTTTCTCCCAGTGTCATATCAGGGGCCTTCCTCTGACTTTCTTTGCCTTCAGAACACCATCCCAGCCCCTCTGCAACCAGGGAAGGCTCTCTGTTGACACAACTTAGTTTTGACCGGCCATGCAGCCTAATGTCTCTGGTGATAGTCCCCACATGATTTCACTACATAAAGGGGCTTAACTGGTCCTTCTACTGAGCCTGAAGACTCTGCTTGCCACAATCATTGGCTTTGATGAGGTCTGTGATTGTCTGTAGATCTAAGACCCACCTGCTGGCCGCTATCAGTACTTATCAGCATAACAAAGAATATGGCAGGTAATAAAATAGCCTATACTTAAGGTGTTGCTCATATGTCAGTTGTAATAAAACTTTCTTTTGGATCAGAGTATGAATAAATAAAAATGAACTAGGCCTATGAAAGGAATTTTTTTGAGCTCATTACAAAGTAAATCTTTTTTTTATTCACCAGTAGCTATGCTTTCAAATGAAAATCATGCCTTCAACATCTAGACTTTATTTGCCCTTGTTGTATATTGTGTGTGTGTGTATACACTTATGTATTTAGTTCAGGATGAGCCTGTCTTAAGTTTTATGCACATTACACATAGGAAAAACAAACATCTTGACCAAATGCAAATTTAATAAACATTGTCAGTTTAACCCTCCTGAGATTTGTAAATATGATTGTTCTCCCTGAGCATGCTCATCGAGACAGATTTTTATCTGTTGTGCCACCTATATTTAGGATGTGATTCCATGGGGACTCTAGTTCCCAGAGTTCAAGGTAGCATCAGCTTTTGGATCATAAGGAGGACTTCCACAAATTTGTGCTTTCTTGTGATGACTAGCTAGAATATAGAATTATAATGCAAGTAAATATCCTATTACTGGCTTATTTATTATGGAATATATTATTATTATGTATTATGTTCTCATTGCATTGTATCACTAGGAGAGCTTTATCAATACAGAGAAGTATATATTTTTGTAGCATGTATTTAATCTAACAAAATTGCAGGCTCACTTTCTATTTCACAGAAAAGCTTCACTTTAGATTGTCTTAAGCTAGCGAAGCTTAACCATTAAGTTTGGTCATAAATTCACATCATAGTTTTAACTTGAAGCTACGGTTTCTAAAGTTAATAATTAATTTGTTTCCTATATTACACATTTCATAATGTACATCTCCATTGGAGCTGGCCTTGTTGTAATGATGGATTTGTACCAGGACTACTGCAGGAGTCATTTGTGGCTAACCTGTCTCCTTTTTCCCCGCCTTCTGTAGCAAGTTCGTTTCTCCATGAGTAGGATTGTTTTGCCGTACGGTGACCAGCTTGGCAGCCCTTCCCAACTATGATGACTGGCACTGAGACACCAAAAGGAGGGCCATGAGTGCATGGGCTTGCATGGTCTCCTCCCCCATGTGGATGGGGTAAAAGAGGAGGCAATTGTTGCTACCTTGCTGACAGCCTGAAGTGCTTCCCATCTGCTCAATTGTGTTTTTGGCTTAACTGCACAGGTGCTGACTTTCCAAAGTGCCAAGGGTCCTCAACCCCCAGCTCTGCCCCTGGACCTGTCCCATTCAACCCTTTTCCCCCAAGCCCCACCCCACCCTGCCTCTTCTCGCCCCCACCCCACCTCTTCCCGCCCAGTTCTACCCCTCCCCCAAGCACACCACGTCCTCACTCCTCCCCCTCCTGCCCAGCCTCCTGAATGCCACAAAACAGCTGATTGCGGTGGGCGGGAGTCACGGGGAGGGAGGGGGAGGTGCTGATCCATTGGGCCCGCTGGTGGGCGGGAGTCACTCAGGGTATGGGGGGGTTGGTGGAGGGCTGCCAGTGGGTGCTCAGCACCCACCATTTTTCTCCCATGGGTGCTCCAGCCCCAGAGCACCCAGAGAGTGAGCACTTATGCTTAGCTGGGTTTGTGTGAGTATTGTTTCATACCCTAAAGCTCATCCAGAGTGGTGGCCTGAATGCTGAAGGTGGTATGAATACCATATGTGGGGTCAGGAATGAAGATTCTCCATCCCACAGGATTCATTGACTAAGTTAATTGGATGTCTAACTGCAACATATTGCAGGGATTGTTTGATGGGATGTAAGGCTGAGAGGTGCTGGAGATGGGGGAGGCTGCCATAGGGGCATATAGACAGCTCACTGTTTTGGAATACATTCACTTCCATAGTGCACTTGACATAACAGTGAACTATGTACATGTGTAATTAATACTACAAGCTTTATAGCGGCAGATTTGCACAAGTATGAGGACACAGTATGGTAATGATGGTGTGGGGAAGAATTTACCATCATATTCAGCTATAAGGCAAACACGTGTCTCATGATTTTGGGTATGGTTTGGGAATTGCAGCTTGGTAGCTGCATCTCATTATTATACATAATAAATGGGGTGTGATGTTGGGCTTTAAAGATTACTAAACCCTACAGGAACTGTTGACTGTCATCAACACTGTAACATGAGTTATTTCAATAATTGTGACATTTGCCTTTAATCAAATTACAGGTGTACTTTATTTTATTTTTGCATTATCCCAAGTGGCATCAGCAATGCATAATAATCTGGGTCTCTCTCTCTGCAAATTATTAACCAACTTTTTATTTTTATTTTTATTCTTTTTGGTCAGAATGTTTTCTGACAAGTTGCTATTTTTAAATGTCTAACCTAAATTTATATTTAAATTTAGTATATACAAATGTTTCCAGATGTGGGGATGTTTATATTTTAGACCTTTAGGTATTCATGCAACATTTGCCATTGGACTATGGAATAATTCTGATCACTTAAATGCCCCTGAATGGTAATTGTAAGTAACCGTTAACTTTTTCTTGGTAAATTTCTATATAAAGTACTTCTTAAAACCACAAGGCCCTTGCCAACGTATTGCATTTATATGAATGGTGTGAGGATTACCCAAGTTGTCGGCTATTTTTCCCCTTTTGAGAGGTGCTCAAAGAGAGACAAAAGAGAAAAAAGGAAGTTGTCAGTGCAAACACCCTGATTGTTCAGTAGTCTGCCTAAGTATATTAGTGGAAGAACATTCATTGCCAAACATGAATCTGGATGGATATGCTCTTGTATTTTGGCTTTTTTAATAGAAAATGAAACTACTACATTATTTGTTACATATGCAATATAGCTTCCCTTTTTCAAAAGAGATTTGGCTAGGATTAATACATTGCACAGGATTAATTTATTTTAAGGATGTTAGCTTACTATTAGCTAAATCAGTAAGGAAATCTACATACACTATGCAACTTTTTAATTATTATAGATGTCTGCTGTTTTTCCATGAGGCAGGCTAATGCTGTGTAGCACTTGAACAACTATATCTAGCTACAGTTCATAAACCTGTCCAAACAACATTACTGAACAGAGAGGTTTTCTGTTTTACCTCCAACATTAATTGAATGACATATCCGTGCAGAAATAACTTAATGCTAGCAAACAGCACTTTAGAAAATTGCTATGGAATTTTTGTTTAAAGGCGGCTGTTTTTCATTTCTCTAAAGAAAATCCTAATAAATATGATGGGGCTTTCAACTAAAAAACTGTGAATAGAAACAATATATTACAAGTATTCATTACTGAAGGGAAAATCATCCATTTAGAGTTATTTCAGTGACTTCTTTATGCAATTAAATTGAGGTGTCTCCAGAAATTTCTAAAAGTCTTTGCATTGTTAGAACAGCCTTCATCCATGGAAGCTGGGAAAGTTTACAGAGAATAATTAGTTTAACCTCACAATACCCTTTTAAGGTGGGGAATCCTTATTATCCCTATTTTACCCATGAGCAAATAGAGGCAATAAATGTTAATTGACTTTTCCAAGGTGATACGGTGAGTCCATGACCTAGATGAGAACAGAAGCAATCCAAAGCCCATAGATGTCAGTGGGAGCCCAGGTGGGAAAGGGGATAAAGTTGGCTTTAAGACACCTTTGTGTCCTCCAAATCCTGGATGTACCAGCAGCACATAAAGAGAGGCTGCTGGAGTTGCCTAAGATCTCTGCAATGTGACATACTGCAGCCTGACCCTTGACACACCCCATATGGGGGATTGTCTTCATAGTACCTGTGCCAGGGGAATCCTCCCTGGGATGGTCATAGAACTTTTACAGCCCTTGTGCATTACTATGAACCTTTTATGTTGTATAAAGGGGCCAGTGCAGGGTTGAGGATCTCACCCTAGTGTCTCACTCATAGTTTACTGTAATTTGTTTTTGGCTGGGGAAGCTTATAATACTATTCCAGTTGTCTTGTTCATTAACCTAGAAAACCTTGAAAATAAAACGAAAGCATTGATGCCTCCTTGTTAAAGAAGCGTGGAAGTTAATATACAAGACTATTTTAAGTCCTACCAACAGTGAAAGCAACTTGTATCTGAATTTGCATGCAAATAGTCTGTGCTTTCATTCAAAATGAGAAAATATAAATTAAAATTATTTCCATGTTTCCTGAGCGATTTATTGCTAAATTAAAGTACCATAGCTATAAATGTCAACTCAGCCTTAATTATGGAGTCATAACTGGTGCTTCTGTAATATGTGTATATACTGATTACAGAACTATTTGGTAAAATTTACCTCCTAATGTCCAGTAAAAATATTTGCAATAATTCTAAGTCTCAGATGCCATGAAGCAGGTCCTCTCCTTTTCTCCAGGCTTCCTTAGAATCTGCTACGTAGTGAAATATGAAATAACCCCAAGCATCCCATAAACCAATTAAATGTCTGCAATTTCCAGAATATAGGAGGAGGAACCTTTCTCTTCCTCCCCTGGGAAATGCTATTTGTAATAGTACATATAACTTCTAATCTAATGAAAAGTCCTGTGCACCGTGAGGTTCTTGACAAAACTTTCATGGGACTGAAAACTATTAGACTTGCACCGGAGCTATCAAAACTGATATAGTCAAGGTAATGTGCCCATCTCTAGTAAAAATAAATCTTCCTTTTGATGATGCTCACACAGAATGTTAGTTTTAAAAGAAGTATACCCTGAATTCAGAAACTCAAACTGTACAGTTGAGGTACAGAATTATAAGCAATTTCACAACCAAGTTCTTTGGTCCCTATTCTCCTCTCTGCGCATGTCATTGCAGTTAAATGTAGCAGTATCTTCTGGAAAAGGGAGAGGAGGGGAATTCAGTGGCATTTTCTTCTTACCCTATAATCCCCAAAGTGATTTTGCAGATATGTGACAGTGCTTTAGATCTGCAAGGTGATTCAGAAGGTGATGAAGCTGGAATATATTGTCTGTTTGTGGCAAGATTATCATTCAGTATCTCCAGGAATCACCTAGATCAGTTCATGCTGACCCAGTCAACATCATTGTATGCAGGATTCCCTTTGTCACATGCATTCTTCTTATAGGGGTTCCAAGGACAGTCTGTCCTATGGGCAACTCTACTAACCACTAGGCTACACTAGCTGGCAAGAGGTAGCAGGAGCTCTGCCTGCTCCCTGTGCAGAGATCAGGTTTGTCCTCAGCACAAGAAGCAGTTATGACTGCTCTTTATAGCAGGTGGGAGAATGAGGAAAAACAGGCAATCAGGTTGGGATTTCCTGTAGACAAGGGTTTCTCTCCCCGGCCCCGATCATATTACCTATGAAGAATCTGAATATCTATAGTCTACATGGAAAACCAATTGAAATGGCAGGCATGAGAGTAGTGTATAAATGAGAATTAGGCATGTAATCAAAGATCAATAGGGTTGGAAGGGACCTCAAGAGAACATCTAGTCCAACATCCTGTTCAAAGCAGGACCAATCCCCAAATGGCCCCCTCAGGATTGAACTCACAACACTGGGTTTAGTAGACCAATACTCAAACCACTGAGCTATCCCTCCCCCTGATCAGTGATTATGATATGGTATGCACACCGCACTATCCTGGAAAGGGTTAATGAGGTTCATATGAAGAGTCTTTGATACCCAGGAAGAGGGAAACCACACAGAGACCTGGCCAGAGGACCAAACCATGAAAAGAGAGCAACCCAAGCCATGGGAAGGGAGCATCCTGACTCAAAAATGAAGCACTGCAACTCCTGGAACATGAGAGGGGCCAAACCATGAATGAGAGATCAAAGTGGGTGACACATGCTATCAGGGGAAACTTGTAAAACCACAAAAGATGCAGCCAGTGAAAGGAAAGGAAGAACGTAAGAAGGGCCATACTGGGTCAGACCAAAGCTCCATCTAGCCCAGTGTCCTGTCTTCTGAGAGTGGTCAATGCCAGGTGCCCCAGAGGGAATGAACAGAAAAGATACTCAAGTGATCCATCACCCAATCCCAGTTTCTGACAGAGGCTAGAGTCACCATCCCTGCCCATCCTGGCTAATAGTCATTGATGGACCTATCCTCCATAAATTTATCTAGTTCTTTTTTGAATCCTGTTACAGTCTTGGCCTTTACAACATCCTCTGGCAAAGAGTCCCATAGCATCCTCTGGCAAAGAGTCCCACTGTGCATTGTGTGGAAAAATACTTCCTTTTGTTTGTTTTAAACCTGCTGCCTATTAATTTAATTTGGTGACCCCTAGTTCTTGTGATGAGAAGGAGTAAATAACACTTCCTTATTTACTTTCTCCACACCAGTCATGATTTTATAGACCTCTGTCATATCCCCCCTTAGTGGTCTTTTTCCCAAGCTGAAAAGTCCCAGTCTTATTAATCGCTCCTCATATGGAAATAGTTCCATACCCCTAATTATTTTTGTTGCCCTTTTCTAAACCTTTTCCAATTCCAGTATAGCATTTTTGCAATGGGGCAACCACATTTGCATGCAGTATTCAAGAAATGGGTGTACCATGGATTTATACAGAGGCAAATTATATTTTCTGTGTTATCTATCCTTTTCTTAATGATTCCCAACATTCTGTTTGCTTTTTTGACTGCTGCTTCACATTGAGTGGATGTTTTCAGAGAACTATCCACAATGACTCCGAGATCTTTCTTGAGCAGTAACAGCTAACTTAGATCACATCATTTTATATGTATAGTTTTGATTATGTTTTCCAATGTGCATTACTTTGGATTTATCAACACTGAATTTCATCTGCCATTTTGTTGCCCAGTCACCCAGTTTTGAGATACTTTTGTAGCTGTTCACTAATTCAGGGCCAAATTCACTGATGACATAAGCAGGTGCAACTCTGCTAGCCTCTATGGATTTCTACCCATTTATGCCATCAGTGAATTTGGCCCTGAATTTGCAATACTTCATGAATGTGTATTGTGTATGAATGTGGCTGGAACTTCATTTAGTTTATTTACATACAGTCTTAGCAGGAAGCCTTCCCTCAGGCCATCCAACAGAGAACTGCTCTGACACAATGAACATTCAACTTTTTTAAAATGTAATACACTTCTCTAGTATAGACAACATGCCATTTGGATTGCACAAGTTATGATTCTTTAAAGCTTTTAAGGTCCTTCTATCATGATTAAAAGAATATATCCATCAGATATTTAGCACGTATGTCAGGATTCTCCTTAGAGGCAACAAATGAAGTAATTTCTCTGCGTTTGAGCTAAGCCAGACACTAGGGAGTGCAATTCCTTGAAAAAAATCTTAGTGGATACAATTTTAGGTGTGTTTTTCAATGCCACATCATCTTTGCTGAAACCAGATATGAAGAATTACTAAGGAGGACATTTTGCATCACCTCAGTGTCTTCAGCGAATAAGAACAAATGGAACTACCACTGGGGTTAGACAAAGGTAGGAAAAGACAGCTGTTGGTAACACAAGAAAGGGATCGATTTTCTTTCTGTTCTATAGGGACCTAGAAGGAAGAAGTAGCCAGACATTACTGGGTATCTTTCCAGTGCCTTACTGTTACCAAGGGATAATAAAACTGCACAATATCACCAGCAGTTGGAGGCAGATGGTAGGATTTGCTAGGGTTTCAATACCTATGCACATGTATGTGTTGGTTTGACTTTTAAGTTGCAGGATAGCAATAAGAGGTGCCAGGATAGCAAGTCTACTCTGGCAGCATAGTATATGGATTAAGGGAATTGATAGAGGAGTTCTCCTGGGAGTCATGGTTATTAGTTTAGGGATATTAAAATGAACTTTTATAGTGAGTTCAAAAAACAAAGCAAGCTGAATAATTCTACCTTCTTGTATCATACATGCTATTGATATTCATGAAAATTTATCAGCATAATAAGTTCCAATTCTCATTTAGTTGAAACATCAGTTATATGAGGATATTAAAAGCAACTTGAAATATCTTTGTTCCAGACTGAGGAAATGTGGAAGGAAGAAGCCTACAGAGATGATGGTATTTCTCGCTATTGTTTTACCATTTTGTGATTACAGTATTGCCAGTTCTTGTGTTTTTTGCTATCCTGGAGATATCTGAGTTTCTTAAAGGTTTTCATGACTTTTTTTTCCTGATTTCAACCTTCAAAATCAAAGTTTGCTTTTACCCAAAATGGCCACTCTCTCTCATTATTGTCAATGGGACTGGTACCACATGTTGCCCTCAAGAAGATGACTGCCATTTTGCCATAGCTTTTGCAGGTGAATGTCTGCCCCCTAATAAAAGATGGACTCCTCTATCTTTGTTTCCAATGAGGCTGAAGATGATGGGCCTTGAGGAATCATGTGAGCTATAGACATGAGAATGTAAAGGTGCTTGGAATAAGACTGGGACAATAGCTAGGGGATTTTGGGGGTCAGAAAAATATGAGGAGTCAGAGGAATGGGGGGAGCAGGGCAGACTGAAATGATGTTGAAGGAGAATGTGAGGGGTATGAGGCAGACTGCAGGGTGCAGGCAAATGTGAGCAAGAAGCTGACTGAATGGGTTGAAAAACAATATGAAGGACAGGAAGACGCTGTGAGGGAGTTCAGGGGAATATGGAGAACAGGAGGTGACTGAAGGGGTGCATGGAAATGTGGTGGCACAGAGGGAGAATGTGATGTGTAGGAGATGGTAAGGACAAAGGGAGGGAAATATAGTGGCAAATGAATGTAGGAGTAAGTGGGGGACTTCAGACAGGGGAGAGGAGTGAAAATCTGAGTGGGACAGATATTTGCCCTGTCCATCTAGGAAGGAGGATAGATACAATCTGAAGTTACCCTTTCCTATCTCTTGTGATGGATGGTGGGGTAGTAGAGACTCTTCCAAGTAACAAATAGGGATTAACTACTGTAATATTTAACAATGAACTGTGAATTGGAGATGATTACACCGAGTTCAAACAGTCACAAAGTGATTGTGTCAACAGTTTTATTTGTAACAAACACTTTTGGCACCAACTTGCAATAAAGCACATTAATAATTGTGGTAAAGATACTCATCAACAGTGTGCCTTCACTTGAATAGGCCTGGATGTCTGGGTGAAGTCCTGCATGCATTGCACATGGCCACCATCTTGACCATCATTTTTAACTTGTTTGAGATTCTTTGAGCATTTCTGATATTTAATAATCCAAACAAAGCTTTTATAGCTACTAAAGCAGCCAACGTGACTTTCCTCTCAGGTAAAATGTTCAAAGTCAAGGTTGATTGGAAGCCTATAGTTAATCATTAGTTCAAATCCTGTGCTTTAAAATATGCAATTATATTTCAATAATCTTCTTTCTCTGTTGAAACGTAACATTGCATTGTGGAAAATTTCACTCCAAAGTATACCTAATATATGGTCATGGAGCAGTGGTATTTACATTGTTATATAAGTTCTGTTTGTTTTTTGACTTGTTCATGAAGTGACACAAAGCGGGGGGGGGGGGGGGAAGGGGAAGTTGTATTCTCCAGGTCAACAGATCTTCAGATGGCTTTCCTAGTTGCACTATTTCCCAAATAAATGAACGGATAATGAACAGATATGTTTCAAGCATCATTTTGTGAAGTTGCACGATGAACATGTGACTTTCATCTACTTGTCATATAATTCAGAGAGCATTAGGAGGTGTTTACATATCTTTCCTAACTGATGCAGATATTGTAGGTATATAGCATGTGAACCTAAGTAATATTTTGAACACAATAGTCTCAGATCTTCAAAATGTCATAGAATCATAGAATATCAGGGTTGGAAGGGACCTCAGGAGGTCATCTAATCCAACCCCCTGCTCAAAGCAGGACAAATCCCCAACTAAATCATCCCAGCCAGGGCTTTGTCAAGTCTGACCTTAGAGGTTTTTAAGGAAGGAGATTCCATCACCTCCCTAGGTAACCCATTCCAGTGCTTCACCTCCCTCCCAGTGAAAATTTTTTTCCTAATATCCAACCTAAACCTCCCCCACTGTAACTTGAGACCATTACTCCCTGTTCTGTCACCTGGTACCACTGAGAGAGGTCTAGACCAGTGTTTCCCAAACTTGAGACTGCGCTTGTGTAGGGAAATTCCTTGGCGGGCTGAGCCAGTTTGTTTACCTGCCGTGTCCGCAAGTTCAGCCAATCGTGGCTCCAGGCCAATGGGAGCTGCTGGAAGCGGCGTGGGCTGAGGGACATACTGGCTGTCACTTCCAGCAGCTCCCATTGGCTTGGAGAAGCGAACCACGGCCAGTGGCAGCAGTGGTTGGCCGGACCTGCGGACACGGCAGGTAAACAAACCGGCCCGGCCTGCCAGAGGCTTTCCCTACACAAGCGCCATCCCAAGTCTGGGAAACACTGGTGTAGATCCATCCTCTTTGGAACCCCCTTTAAAGTAGTTGAAAGCAGCTATCAAATCCCCCTCATTCTTCTCTTCTGCAGACTAAACAATCCCAGTTCCCTCAGCCTCTCCTCATAAGTCATGTGCTCCAGCCCCCTAATCATTTTTGTTGCCCTACACTGGACTCTTTCCAATTTTTGCACATCCTCCTTGTACTGTGGGGCCCAAAACTGGACCCAGTACTCCAGATGAGGCCTCACCAATGTCAAATAGAGGGGAATGATCACGTCCCTCGATTTGCTGGCAATGCCCCTACTTATACAGCCCAAAATGTCGTTAGCCTTCTTAGCAACAAGGGCACACTGTTGACTCATATCCAGCTTCTTATCCACTGTAACCCCTATGTCCTCTTCTGCAGAACTGCTGCCTAGCCATTCAGTCCCTAGTTTGTAGCAGTGCATGGGATTCTTCCGTCCTAAGTGCAGGACTCTGCACTTGTCCTTGTTGAACCTCATCAGATTTCTTTTGGCTCAATCCTCTAATTTTTCTGGGTCCCTCTGTATCCTATCCCTACCCTCCAGCATATTTACCATGCCTCCCAGTTTAGTGTCCTCTGCAAACTTGCAGAGGGTGCAGTCCCTGCCATCCTCCAGATCATTAATGAAGATATTGAATAAAACCTGCCCCAGGACTGACCCTTGGGACACTCTGCTTGACACCGGCTGCCTACTAGACCTGGAGCCATTGATCACTGCCTGTTGAGCCCAACAATCTAGCAAGATTTTTATCTACCTTATAGTCCATTCATC
This sequence comes from Mauremys mutica, assembly GCF_020497125.1. Lineage (NCBI taxonomy): Eukaryota > Metazoa > Chordata > Testudines > Geoemydidae > Mauremys > Mauremys mutica. The sequence goes on along the minus strand of NC_059080.1, from coordinate 30,393,254 downwards.
CAGCCCATACTTCTTTAACTTGCCGGCAAGAATATTGTGGGGAACCAAATCAAAAGCTTTGCTAAAGTCAAGGAATAACACATCCACTGCTTCCCCTCATCCACAGAGCCAGTTATCTCCTCATAGAAAGCAATTAGGTTAGTCAGGCATGACTTGCCCTTGGTGAATCCATGCTGACTGTTCCTGATCACTTTCCTCTTCTCTAAGTGCTTCAGAATTGATTCCTTGAGGACCTGCTCCATGATTTTTTCAGGGACTGAGGTGAGGCTGACTGGCTTGTAGTTCCACAGATCCTCCTCCTTCCCTTTTTTAAAGATGAGCACTACATTAGCCTTTTTCCAGTCATCTGGGACCTCCCCTGATCGCCATGAGTTTTCAAAGATAATGGCCAATGGCTCTGCAATTACATCCACCAACCCACGGATGCAGAGCATCTGGCCCCATGGACCTGTGCTCAACCAGCTTTTCTAAACAGCCCCGAACCACTTCTTTCTCCACAGAGGGCTGGTCACCTCCTCCCCATACTCTGCTGCCCAGTGCAGCAGTCTGGGAGCTGACCCTGTTCGTGAAGACAGAGGCAAAAAAAGCATTGAGTACATTAGCTTTTTCCACATCCTCTGTCACTAGGCTGCCTCCCTCATTCAGTAAGGGGCCCACACTTTCCTTGACTTTCTTCTTGTTGCTAACATACTTGAAGAAACCCTTCTTGTTACTCTTAACATCTCTTGCTAGCTGCAACTCCAAGTGTGATTTGGCCTTCCTGATTTCACTACTGCATGCCCGAGCAACATTTTTATAGTCCTCCCTGGTCATTTGTCCAGTATTCCACTTCTTGAAAGCTTCTTTTTTGTGTTTAAGTTCAGCAAGGATTTCACTGTTAAGCCAAGCTAGTCGCCTGCCATATTTACTATTCTTTCTACACATCAGGATGGTTTGTTCCTGCAACCCCAATAAGGATTCTTTAAAATATAGCCAGCTCTCCTGGCTTCCTTTCCCCTTCATGTTGTTCTCCCAGGGGATCCCGCCCATCAGTTCCCCGAGGGAGTCAATCTGCTTTTCTGAAGTCCAGGGTCCATATTCTGCTGATCTTTTCTTCCTTGTGTCAGGATCCTGAACTCGACCATCTCATGGTCACTGCCTCCCGGGTTCCCATCCACTTTTGCTTCCCCTACTAATTCTTCCCAGTTTGTAAGCAGCAGGTCAAGAAGAGCTCTGCCCCTAGTTGGTTCCTCCAGCACTTGCACCAGGAAATTGTCCCCTCACTTTCCAAAAACTTCCTGGATTGTCTGTGCACCGCTGTATTGCTCTCCCAGCAGATATCAGGGTGATTGAAGTCTCCCATGAGAACCAGGGCCTGTGATCTAGTAACTTCTGTTAGTTGCTGGAAGAAAGTCTCATCCAATTCACCCCTCTGGTCTGGTGGTCTTTTTGTTCCTTCTTAAATTTTGCATCTGAAACCATAATAAAAAAATTAATTCCAATCTGTAGACTCTTCATGCAGATATGCATAATCTGAGATTAGGGATGGTTTTTAGAATGCAGGGGAGCGGAGGGAGAGGGGTGGAAAAGGGAAGATGGCTTAAAATATTTTCTGAAATTATATAACTTATTAGAATCATTTTAATGCTGGAAAGAGAAATGAGGAGTCAAAAAGGTTACAAATGCAATCATATAATGACCCACTTACATTGATGTTTCTGTCTGTGATTAATTGTTGATCAAGATGCTGTCTTGCTTTAATTAGAAGATGAGTTTGTAATATCAGTGCTAGATTTGATTAAACAGAAGATATCTTAAATGTTATTTCAAAATATTTTGCTTAAAGATGTATATTACAATGAAATATCCTCAAAATGACTTAAATTTGAATTATCTAAGTTATTTAACACAGTGTAACTCTTACATTTACATATGTATAAGTGAGAAAAGCAGAAATTTTAGAAGGATATACACTATTGTTAGTCTTAATCTTCTGAAGGGGTGGTGATCATGGTTTATTCATTAGCCAACACTTTTGTTCTTATACAACAAACACCAGTGGTGTTCAGTTTTGATTACCTTTGCTGACAGAAGACATATGGTAGCAGAAACAGGAGCGCTTCAGAGAAAGGTAATAAAATGGAGGAAACACTTTCATGTGAGGAGAAATGTAAACTGCTGTGAAAGGAGGAGAGACACAGTAATGCATAACATAGACAAGGCCAGTTGGGCATTCCTATTTTACCTTTTCCCTCAATACAAGAGAAAATTAACATTTAGAGAAACATTTAAAGGGCAACACTTTAAAATGGATAAAAATAGAACGCATGCAGCTGGCCAATAGCTTAGTAATGGGTTGTGATACTTTTCATTTTGATAGGGCTAAATTGTAAAACCCTTGTATTAATGATCACTTAATCACATGAGTAGTCTCATTGGCATCTTGCCTTTTGAGGGTTCTAGTCCTATCATTGTGTTCTCCAATATTTCTTCCTTAAAAGTCCTGTGAGTTACTCAGGACTTGATCCAGCCACCTTTTCCCATAAAAGCTACACTTAGCTCTTTAGAGCTTGAAACAGCCCAAAAAGATTTGATTTTTATTGAACCTACATTAGAATTTGCCTTCCATCTAAATATTGGTACAACTCTGGTCACTTATCTTCCTATTATCACAGTTCTGTAACTGCATTTCATTTTTCAGATCAAGTTCCAGTACAAGGCAGGAAAAACAACTTTGCAATACGTTCGTGCTATTTTTAACCACCACAAACAACATGGAAATAGTGCAAAAAAAATGCACAGAATAAATACTTGCAGGTCATTAACTATCAATCAACATGGAAAGTACAGGTTTTTAAAAAATCCAAACCTGAAATATACAACTTTTAAAGGCATATAAATTTCAAACATCTTCTGCTTCAGGAAAGTACCAGAGTAAACATGCATGTATGTGAGTTATCTTTTTAGTAGTAAGTACAGATCTCTTGTAAGTAGCTCAGACAACAACTTTCCCCAAGTAAGGAAACCTAACTAGGAATTTGAAGAACCTGGAGTTAGTCTGCTTTTAATTTAGGATGTTGACCCTAAATGCCAAGCAGAGCCTGAAATAATTGGTAGGAACCCACACAGGAGATACACAGCACTACAATGGTGTGGAATATAGTCCAGCCACATATCTTTGTCTAGGCACTGTGCTGCTAAGAGAATATGCTTAAGGTTTGGCACTTAAGGAAAATGTTGATAATGTAATATTCATGTATAAAATAATTTGTCACTGCATCACAGCATATAAATGCCTTTATTATCTTAATCTTTATAATCTGTTACCAGCATATGAAAAGATGTGGCAAAATATGTAGTTAACATTACTTATTAGTCCAATGAAGGACAGACAAATACACTATACAACTCATTTTCTGAGGGAATCAATTTAGAGTTTCTCATAGGCAAAGCTCAGTGAGTCAGATGCATATAAATATAGACTTATTCTTTTGGCCAGGAAAAGTTATTTCTAGGCGTTGGCCATTTGAAAGCAAGATCCTGCAAGCAACTTTTTTTTAAAAAGAGAGCCATTTATATCTCTACTCTAGTGAGCAGTTTACATAATGTAATTAAATGTTATTTTAATGAATATTCATGAAGTACTTACTTTTTATAAAAAAGTTAGAAATATGAGCAACTTCTATAACAGCCGAGCCTGTGTGAAAAGCTTAAGAACTTGCCAGGCACCGTTGTGAACAGGCCACAGCTTGGGCTCTCTACAACATAAGGTGGTTTTTAAAAAAACACATTCTCTAAAAATGTGAATCTTTAAATAGGTGAATTTGGAATCTCTCTCTCATTGCATATGTTTGAAGTCAATTTAATGCTCATAAAATGTGCAATATTCACAATACTAGAGTGAAATTGTCAGCCCTGTTCTGGACTCTCTAAGCCCAAAGAGGCAGAAAAGATAAGGATTCCCTTTGACTCTGTGCCAGCATGGGATTCCCTTTACACAACGTAGCCAGCCTTTTGCTGCTTCTCCCTGGTGTAGAAGGCATGTTGGTGCCATGCTAACAGGAGAAGGGGTCCTCCGTGTAACTCTGGTGAGACATAGATAGTGTAATGGTCACGGGCAGGCTGCTGTCAGCTGGCAAAAGATATAGTAGTTTTCAGGTTGCTCCAATTTATTTCAGGGGCCAAACTAGCCCCAGATCAGAGCCGCCTTTTCCCTCTCTCCAAGATTCTGCACTGAGCGCGAATCACCCACATCCAAGGATTGAGGCATGAATATCTGTTTTTATCCACAGAATGAAAACAGCACATGTAGTGGCAGCGCAAGCTTCTCCACACTTCTGAAATTTTTAACAAGAAAATGTCTTGCATGTTACCGATATCTGGAATGAATAATTCTCCATTGTAAAATTAATGAAATTTTGGGGGATTCACAGATACATTTGTGGCTGCCTGGATATACACACATGGCAAATGGTACAAGTGATGACCATATGAAAACCAGTAGAATGAACCTGCCACGTTGGTTCACGAATCCTTTTGATTAGCTCTAATTGGGGCTCATCATGATTGGAAGATCTGGTATCCATATTTTATTTTAATGGACATTTGTATCCTTTAAGAATGCACCAAAGCACCAACTTATTTCAAATGCAGGAGTCTATTTTACAGCTTTCAGATGGCCCAAATTTCCAATCGCTTTTTATCCAAGTCAGATCTTGAAGTAGTAGAACCCCTCATATTATTGCCTGAGCCATCTAGTCTTCCTGCTGTTTTGACTCATTGTCTAAAGGTAATTGTCCATTCTCCATTGGGAAATACTAAAGGATTCTATCTTATTGTTAATTACTTGGAATAGTGAGTAATGCACGATTTTCCCCTCCCACCCATGCTTCACTTTGAATTTTCTTAAATATTCTCTTCAGATGACTTAATAATCAAACCCATCAATCTTTCATTGTTGTGTGCACACAGCTTACCTAAACTGTTGGATGGAGAGGCAAATTAATCTTTGTTCTATGTCTCCTCTAGAAAGAGGTGTTTTCTGTTTAAAAGTAAATTCTATACTTTGAAATTCTCTTGTGGAAATTACTTCTGAGCAGTCATCAGAATGTGATATCTTCCTCATCATCACATGTTTGCTTGTATAATGGTTAGAAATTTTACTTAATGTACAGGCATTACCAGTTTTGTTTGAACCCGTAGTATTCCTCCTGAAGGTGAATTGCTTTTTCAAATAGATACAGCAAGGGAAGAAAAAGTACTGACCCTTTTAATGTCTTGATCGCCAATCCCTAAAACAAAGGGGTGCTGTTTATCACACCATGGTTCCATACTATGCTTCTCAGTGCCACTTGGATACAGGCCATTTAACATGTGGTTTGATTGTTTATGATAGGTGAAGATGGCAGCAATTTAGACAAGGAGCTTGGCGAGAGAAACAGGAACTGGGATGGGGGTGGAGACTGGGCTTTCCTTAGCAAGGAGACAGCAACTTGGATGAGGCGCTGCAGGGGTATGAACAGAATTGGATTAGGAGCTGGGATGGGAGGGAGATGAGACTGACACAGGAACAGGCTGGAAGGAACACAGCACAAGAGGTCAGGCTTGGGGAGAACTGGGGCAGAGGGATCTGTGTGCCCACTTGAGAACACTTGCTCAAGATTGGCCCTAGGTATTTTGCCATCCAGGGTGGAAATGTTTTTGGTATGCACATCCCTGAGCCAACTGCAAAAACTAAAATAAATAAAACCCTATCCAAGTGATGTGGCACCCCTGCAGATTCTGATTTAGTGCCCCTAGCAGATGGCAGCCAGGGTGACTGCCTGGATTGACTGCCCCTATAGCTAGCCATACAGTGTCCTCAGGAGCCTGCTATTGAACCCAGGAGTTCTAGCATTCCTCCACTGTCAGTAAATATGTGAAATCTACTGGCTAAGTGTCTGACTTATCTAACTATAAAGGTAGGTAAGCTTTGGAACAGATTTCTGAGGGAGGTTGTGGAATCCCCATCACCGGAGGTTTTTTAAGAACAGGTTGGACAAACACCTGTCACAGATGATATGCTAAGTTTACTTGGTCCTGCTTCAATGCTGCAGGCTGGACTTGGTGATTTCTCAAGGTCCCTTCCAGCCCTGCATTTCTATGATACTAATGTCTTTCCGGTCTTCTTCTAATCAACAAAAAATATCTTGATGAGATTAAAAGAAAAAGCCAACCTTTTTGTTACACATTTTATTGCTGGCTTGAAATTCTGAATTTGGGGAATTGTGATTATTTGTATAATTTAGTAGTCAGTTTTTAATATGTATATCTGAGAACTTGTTTCTATACATTTTCTAAATCTGTTTTAGTTTAAACAGTAGTGAAAACTGAGACAGCAGTGGCATACAGATGGGAATGCAAGAAAGGCATACCCTTAATGGATGACCGGTTTCAGAGGGGTAGCCGTGTTAGTCTGTATCAGTAAAAACAACAAGGGGTGCTGTATATTTATACCTTCTTACTGTATTTTCCACTCCATGCATCTGATGACGTGGGTTATATCCCACAAAAGCTTATGCCCAAATAAATTTGTTAGTATCTAAGGTGTCACAAGGATTCCTCATTGTTTTTCCTTAATGGATGGGCATTGTGTTATGTCCCTTTTGAGACACAGTTTGGAATAGATTAGTTCTGAGTGGGAAACAGTTTTCCCATCCCACAGAACTTTTCGAGGTATCAAAAAAATCCCATCTTGAATCAGGATGTAAAGTTGAAATCTTTAAAATTTTGAAAGTCAAAAATCTGAAGGGGAGAAAAAATGTTTTTTGTTTTGGTCATATCAGAATGTTAGTCTGAATTTAAACATTTATTTTTGCATTTTTCATATAACTAGTGTGACAGACCCAAACCAGTGGGGTACAGGAGTCTGGTAGAAGGCAAATATACTGGTCACTGGATGAGTGGTTTTATGTTCCCTGAGTGACCAGAAGCTGGGGCTGCACTAGAGTAATCAGGAACCTGCTAGAACCAGTTAAGGCAGACAGGCTGATTAGAACACCTGCAGCCAATCAAGGCAGGCTAATCAAGGCACCTGGGTTTAAAAAGGAGCTCACTCCAGTCAGGCAGGGGTGGTGCCAGAGGAGAGGAAGTCCGTGTGAGGAGCTGGGAACAAGAGGCACAAGGAGCTGAGAGTGAGAGGGTGTGCTGCTGGAGGACTAAGGAGTACAAGTGTTATCAGACACCAGGAGGAAGGTCCTGTGGTGAGGATAAAGAAGGTGTTTGGAGGAGGCCATGGGGAAGTAGCCCAGGGAGTTGTAGCTGTCATGCAGCTGTTACAGGAGGCACTATAGACAGCTGCAATCCACAAGGCCCTGGGCTGGAACCTGGAGTAGAGGGTGGGCCCGGGTTCCCCCCAAACCTCCCAACTCCTGATCAGACACAGGAGGAGTTGACCCAGACTGTGGGGAAGATCACTGAGGTGAGCAAATCTGCCAATAAGCGCAGGACCCAACAAGGTAGAGGAGGAACTTTGTCACACTAGCTTAAGTCACTTTGAAATTTAAAACTGGATTTTTCATGTCTAAACTAAATGATGAATTTTTTAAAAACTTTTTTTTCCGTTTTTTGTTAAAAATATTTATGGAAACAACCATTTCCCCCAAAAGAAACTATCAAAATTCTTGAACAGATCTATAAGATGCACTAGATTTTGAGGTTAAAATAAAATAGGAGAAAAGTGGATAGGTATTAAAACATTTACATAAATGATTAACTGAATTCTGTGCTTGCACATTAGCGAATAATTCCTAGCAAAAATGAATAGGTGTTCCACAGATATAACTCAAGGCAATACATGACCTTATTTGTGTACAGATTCAAATAAAAGCATGTATACATAAGGCATGATATATTAACAATTGATTCTCTTGCTTTTAAAAAAAGGAGTTGGGGAGAAAGGGTAACTTAAGTTATGTAAAAAGCTCCAAGGCCTTAAATTTCACCCCAGAAGAAAATGTAGCATCAAGTAATTTTCTTGATGGATTTTAATTTTTATCTTTTAACAAAATATAGTAATATAATAAAATAGTTTGGCAGAGGAATGGATTATCCTCACATCACATTCATTTGTATTTTTTCTCTTACTAAAAAGGTTTAATGATGTGTAATGGGTCATGTCTTGTAAAATATATGGACATTTCATTTAACAGATTCTTTTAGTCACAACTTTTTGTAATTTAAACTAAACTATCATAATCTCTATTTACAATTGCAGACCCAAACTGTTTTTATTGCATAAGTGCCAACTGAATGAACACTTCCTGTTAAATTTAAATACAGTAATGATGCATAAAGTTGGATGGGGAATACTAGGAATGAGAAAGCATTTGCTCTCCAGAGGTATAAATAAAATAGCAAAAAGTAGAAGAGGGCATGTTCCATTTATCTCCCTCATTAGTGTAATTGTACAATGGGTGTTTATATTATTTTAACATTTGTATGTACAACTAAAATGCAGCCCTATGCATGATGTATTATGCCAAAGGACTACAAAATCTACCAAAGGTAAAATATACAAACTGCTTCCAAAGATCAGGTGGACACTTTGCTGTCACTCTTGATGCAGTCTTAAGAAAACATTTTATTACTTAAAATATTGATTGGTAATTAAACTAGAAGTAGGAGTAGTTAGTTTTCCTCCTCCTCAAACTTTAACACAGAAAAAGCGATCAACTTTTTCTAAGTGATTTTTTTTTCTTTTAAGAAACAAATGAAGCAATATATTAGTTATAGGTATATAGGCAGGGCTCCCACTAACTTTAACGGGACCTTTTTATAAGTATCTGAAGTAGAAAAATTGCCTGTGGGTAGCTACAATTGAAAGAGAGGAAACATCTTGGACTGTATCATGGCACTGACTTGAAATAAGATTTTTTCAGGTCTCCAACCAAGGTTTAGTTTTGAATGGGGTGGTCCTAGCTTCATGCATAATTCCATGAGTCACAGGCATGTTTGTCATTGTGAACATGCCATATGAAAGGGCAGGAAAATAAACGTGATTATGATAGTGTGAGGAATATTATGTGGTGATTCACTGGTGTATATGAATGTATTCTGTAATATACACCTCTTTTGGGGATGAACACATAATTGTATGGTCAGACACTCAAGATAGCTGGATGAATGTTTCTTCTACTCCAGGAATTTGGTAAAAGGTTACAAAAGGACTATTGGAAACGTATAAAGAGTTGGGCTGCATTTTCAACCACATCCTTTCTTCTTAACCTTTCCAAAAAAGTCCCAAAAACATGTTTTGGTTTTTAAAGAAAGCTATAAATGTTCTGGCAGTCTTCTACGCTCTTTAGTCAGAGGTACAGTGATTGTTTGTTTTATCCCAGTAGAACACTTTGCTGCCATTACAAACAGATTTAAGTTTCAATTCACTCTTTCATGCAACCCTTCAGCAAGCTTGGAAGATGACTTTCTTTCACTTTGTGTCATTTTTGGAGCCCTGGAGGATATACTGGATCATCTGAAATAACAGATGGAATGTCCTCATCCAGTTCAGGTGTTGTCATTTTTTTTCTTCTGGTGCTGCTCTGACCTACAGGCAGTTGACATTTCTGCAAGGTATAGAAAACTGAGTGGTCTCACTTACTGTTCAACCCCACTTTTTCCAGTCTTTCTAGGACTTCCAGTAGGTGCTAGTGGTTTTTCCATGGTGGTATGCCATACAAAAGACATAAGGTCCATTTGGCACCAGAGGACCACTTCCCCCAGACTCTCAACTTCCATTGGAAATGTTGAGATGGTCAAGAGATGCTAAATGGTAGCTTTCTGAGTGGGTGAAATCCTAGAAGTGGAAGAGAGAGAGATTCAAGGATGAGTTATACAGTTAGAAACTGAAAGTTACACTGTGAGTTCCATTACACAGTTACCTCTACTACATGTTTTTCAAATGGAATTTACTGCAAATACATAGTAGATTAAACTACAGTGGCTGATAGATGTCTAGTTTTAATGGCTACCAATATATTGCATATATTTATATCCTTTCCAGGGTGGCATTTTATGTTTACTTATTTAAGTAACTTCTTCCTCCATACTCTCCTACTTGAGTCAAACATTTTTATTTGTCTAACCACAGTTTTAATATCTGAGTGCATGTATAAGGTAACTGCTGAGTATTTGCACATTTCCTTTCAATGTGTCAGTAAAAAGGTACTGTTAATAACTTTCCTTTAAAACAAATGTTTAGCCACTCAGGTTTTCATTGTTTAATAACCTCCAGCAGTTAGTGATGCAAATCAAAGTTAAGAGTAGAAACATTTTAGTACACCTCTACCCCAATATAACATGATCCGATATAACATGAATTCGGATATAACGTGGTAGAGCAGCGCTCTGGGGAGGGGCAGGGGGCTGAGCGCTCTGGCGGATCAAAGCAAGTTCGATATAATGCAGTTTCACCTATAACACAGTAAGATTTTTTTTTTTGTGTGGCTCCTGAGGACAGCATTATATTGGGATAGAGGTGTAACAAAAACTAATATTCTTAAAAAAAGACACATTCCCTTGAAGAAATATATTAGCTAACATGCTCCTATCACTTTAGACATATTTACAACTCTTTAAGTATCTAGGTGTTCCAAAAACTTTAATTGCACGTATAGTACCACAATATATAAATAAGGATCATATCATATATGAAAAATTGCTAGTTTTGTTTTTAGATGAGAGTAACTTCAGTATTTCTAATTTTTTACTGCAGGGAGTACTTGTGGGATAAAGTTACTTTAGTTATCTAAAGCATTTAGCAAGATTTTAAAAGTATAATTCAAGTGCAGTGTAGGCCTTTTAAGACAAACTAGTCGGAGGAAAACCAGAATTATCGACCTATACCAATAAGTAACCTAAACAAGTATCTGATCGTCCAAAGATCGGTCTTAAGTCATAGCATGTGAAGATGGAGAGTCACTGGTGGGGGTATTTTCACTGGAGGGATTGCACTAGGTGGTCATTAAGAAGAAGGATGGAATGAGGTGACTATTGAGGATGGGGAAATACTGCAAAGGATACCGAAAGGAAGAGTGGTAGGATTGAGAGGAGCATTGGCTGAGGAGTATAACTCTTACATTCACAAGAAGTGTTTCTAAATCATTTTAAGCAGGGGCAGCGAGTTGTATGGGGCCCTGGTGCCCGTGCTCTACCACACGGGAGCCCAGCTTGGGACCGGGTCTCTCCCCCAGCCCTGCCTGCCGCCCCGTGTGCCTCATCCAAAGTACACTCCCCCCACCCCCAGCCCCACCTGCTGCCCTTGGACAATTTTTAGAGGACCTGGGGCCCCCACCACCACTGGCAACGCAGCTGGGTTAAGGCAGCTTCCTGCCCACCTGCCCGCGCCGCTTCTGGAAGCGGCCAGCACAACCCTGCATGTCTCTGCACGCTTCCCCCCCACCCAGCACTGACTCTGCCAACTGCCCCCAATGAGAGCTGCGGTGGCAGTACTTGTGGGCTGCAGCATGCAGAGACCCCTCTGGCCCCCCTACCTAGGAGCTGCTGCCAGAGGTGGGTGTGTGTCTCCTTCGGGAGCTGCCCGAGGTAATTCTCTGCCCCAGCCCAGAGACCACACCCAAACTCCCTTCCAGAGCCTGCCCCAAACCAGAGCCTGCACCCAGCACCCAAACTCCCTCCCAGAGCTTCAGGCAGGTGTGGGAGAGAGGGGTAGGACTTGGACCCATTCTGGGCACCACCCAAAATTACAGAAACCTGCCATCCCTGATTTTAAATAATGGAACAAGTGTTCCATCTAATGGCAGATTCCCTTTTTTATATTAAAACACTTCCATTTATAAAACAGACTTTTAGTTTAGAAGACTCTGACATTCATCTTTTTTTCTGCCACACCTGTATTGCACACATGGCCCTAAGTAACTCAGTGCTTTCAAAAATGCATTTTGTTAAGCAACAAGAGTCACTTGAACTATTATCAACTATTCTGCAATCAATGGGGTAAGCATCTCATTACGTAATGAGCAGTCTGTTTCCAAATAGTTGATTTTTTTTTTTTAGTTAAATTTGAGAAGAGAGAGAGAGAAGTGAAAATGTAAACAGATCATGGAGATGGTGGATGGAATGCGGGGTTTGTTGGGACCCGGCTATGATCCAGACTTTTATTTTATGGCTTGGATTAACTGTCAATCACTAGCGAAATTAAAATTGCTATAGCCAAATTTTATAATAGAAGAAACAATTTGCTATTCTCTACCACATTTTGTATTTTTGTGTCAGATGCTTACAAAATTGTGCATTGTGTCATGAAATTGTTGTAGCAGACATCCTAGGGACCTAAGACTTGAGAAAATCAGAAATAAATGTCAAAGATATTTTTCTCAAGAAGCAGAGTATGCCTGAGGGAAAGTCTGCTGGTAAGATTGTGGGATCAGAATGCAATCACAAACTCTCTTCCCCCAGGAACTCTACAAGCTACCAATGCAGCCAACAGTAGCTAGTGCAAAATGGGGAGAGGGAGCTGATTAAAGCTACGCCTGTTCCAGCCTTTCCATGTATGTCTCAATTGCCCAACTTCAACTACAGGAGGGTGACCAGACAGCAAGTGTGGAAAAATGGGATGGGGATGCAGGGGAGTGGGAGAGAAGTAATCGGAACCTATATAAGAAAAAAACCCAAAAATCGGGACTGTCCCTATAAAATCAAGACATCTGGTCACCCTTGTTTATTTTTCCCCTACCTTCTGTGCCCAGATTTTCCCAGACAGCTTTAACTCAGACAAAGATTACGGTTCTTAAAGTTCCTTTTAACAGATCAAGCTCTTGTGACTATCAGTAAGAAAGCACTCAAGATATGCTTTTCTGATGACCCCTCCAGAGTGAGGTCTTACAATAACCTGTTTCCAGGAGATGGAACAAATTAAATACATATTTCAGACACATGGATCCTGCTGTCTAAATCTCAGGGCTGTCCAAATTACGTCGAGGGCTACTCTAGTCCCCCAAGCAGGCCAAGACTGGGAGTGCAGAAAAGTGTCTTAGAACCATAATAGCCCTCACCCTCTGGGCTGTGAGTTCTGGACTGTGGCTCTGTAAAGTAGCTCTTAGAGGCATAGCGCAAAATCTCACCTAATATTTTACAACATCTGTTGTTTGTTTGTTTTTTTACCAACTTTCCTCAAAAAATCTACCTGGAATGAGAGGCAAATGCAACATTTCTGGAAGATCAGTTTAGTTTTAAGAAAGTTTGATGTGGAGTTGACCTTAGTCTTACAAAGGGAAACTAGTTTAGAATAGGTACTGCCACTGCATCATAATTAATAGATTCCTCACAAGTATGTAAACGTAAGTTTTCATTAATGAATTGTCTGTATAAGCAGACCATGATTTTTACAAGTTCTTATATTTTCAGTTCAACATATTTTGGCCGATTGCTGTTGGTGGAGAGGATTTATTTCAGTGTTTGAGATTTATTATTTATTCTGTGTGGTGGGCCTTCTAAGTCATTTGGCATTGTTTCAGCTCCCTATTGGACTGTATAATCTTTATAAACAGAAAAATGTCTGAACAAAATGTTGGGGCTTTCTGAGAGAGAGAGAGAGAGAGAGAGGTACAACCCTAGGGAATATGATATTTCTAACCTATCTTTGTTCATAAGAAAACCATGAATTTGGCTATGTCCTCCCCTCCTCCCCCCCCCCTTGATTTAACAATATCTGAGTTGCATCCTGCTCTGAAGGAGCAAGGAAGATGCAACTAGTGCATAATTTGTCTGGAGTCTTTAAGGAATGTAATATATATAAAAATCTGTTACAAGCTAATAGAGTGTGTGTGTGTGCACGCACATGCGCATGTGTAAAATCAGGAAAGTTGTGTAGCTTTTTAATATAGGTTACATCTAACTATAGTTTCTGCATTGTTAGTGTTCCTTTAAATCAGTTTCATAATGCTATTTGACATAGCTTTTCATATGTGGTGCCATATCAATTTTGCTAGTAGTAACAATGTTGTTAATACAAAAATGTCGGCTGTTCTGTCAGTGAAATTGATGTATTTACCTAAAGTCTGTGATACGGCAAACATCCATTTCCTATCTCATTTTTCTTGGTACAGGCTAATTTTTTCTATCTGGTACCAGGTAATAGAAAAATGAGAGAGAAATTGTTTAGTATTTGCCAGTTTATACATTATCTCTTCTTGGCTTCCATTCCCCTCCCCCTTCCAGAGCAAACATCTGTCTCATTTTGTGGTAAGTAAAATACGTTCCGATTGTCTGTATCTTTTATTGGCACTTTATATTTGTCATTTCACACATTATGCACTGTAATAGTCTGTAATCTATTTATGAAAGATTGTGGACATCTGCAGCCAAATGTAATGCAGTCAAGCTTAGGGGGTTTTGTGCTTACTAAGATATATCACCATACCCACACGTAGTCAAAGTATAAGAAATTATGCTTAATGTGTATTTCTAATGTTCTTTGTCAGGGAATCCTAATCTTCACTTCATTTTTTTTTTGTTTAACAAAACTGCCCTTTTCCAGAAAGATAAGACTGGAGGTAGTGCCTGATAATTACATGTCATAGTCTTTGTCCTTGGAAATAGATCTAGTTGATTTGTTACTTTTTTCCATCCAAGCATTTTAAAGAAAGTTATCTACAATATTGTGGTGTTCTTGTGTTGGGCTGCAAAACAGTATCAGAATTGAAAGTGACCCTAAGTAGATCTGGCAAAAATAGATAGTCAAAGGTTGTGGTACATGTCACTTATCACATGATTCTGCAATTTATTGTATGCATATCACTACTCCGTGCATTGTTTATAGACATATGTGGACACAATTGATATCAAGTACACTGGTATGTACAATTGTCAACATATAACTCCATGTATAGGGTATCTGCCTTTAGTGTTTACAATATACAGTGCCATTTAGTTACAGTAGAACAAAAGATATATTACAGCATTATTTGGCATATTTATGAAATGAGTATAACAGGCTACAATATTTGTGTAACAAGGATATAGAAATGAATTAGATATGTGTCCCATAATGATTGACAACAGTGATTTATTACTAGTATTTTGAAGGAAAAAACATCAAGATCTGACCCGTTCATATGATTTCATCCAAGCCAGCAAACACTTACTGTGGTCTGGTCATGCAGTGAGCAGAAATACATTGCAAATTTTAGTATGTTGAGGATCATTAACTTGATTGTGTCAATTTGTTAAAGTGCCAAGTAATGATTTTACAGGTAATTAGACTTTAACAGGGAGAAACTAATTTATGTCCTTCTTATTTTTATGATGTGTGTAATGATAGATGTACTATCACACAAGCTGTTGTTTTTAGGTACACAACATCTCTTAATATCCTAAAGCAAATGAAATATTACATGTCAGGAACTGATCAGTGACTGTATAAAACACATTAGTGCCTTTTCTTCTTTTAGCTGCTCTTAATCGAAGCTCATTCATCATGTCATAGAAAGATGGAATGTTTCAGGTTATTTTTGGTGCTCGGAGAAATGGCAGTGAACCTTTAAGGTCAAGAGGACAAGACAATAGCTTCAGGTTATTACAATTGTTTTTCTAATAGTTGAGGCTCAAGATGCCCCAATGGATTGTGAGATTTTTTTTTCCTCACTACCTGAGAACAGCAGCAAAACACCCATTTTAATTTGCAAGTAGGAGAGTCCTTACAGCTTTCATAACAATTATCACCACTTGTGCACCACTTACAATGTTGGAAAAAACAGTTGAGGATTGAAGCTGGTATAAGAGAGCCTGAACCTCTTAAGGCTGGAAATAGTCAAGAAATCTTGCAAGTTCTCCATAATTCCTGATCCTGGCTACATGGGAAATTATGCAAGAAAAGGTTTCCTTGCAACATTCTCTAGAGCAGGGAATGCCATGTTATATAACAAAAATTATGGTTTGTTTTTGCTTTTGCAAAGTGTTAACTACACTCCTTTAAAACTTCAAAAAGGTTTGCATTCAGCTGGTTCTAAATTTGTTCTGGTTATTGTTTACATCAGCTTGGTCATCCTTGACTTCAACACCAGTTTCAAATGCTCTGGGGATCAGAAACTTTTTCCCTCTCCAAATTAGGATTGATTTTTTTAAACTCAAGGTTAATTAAAGGTGCTTCAATGAGTCTGTCTGTTACTCAGCTGTGTTACCAGTTCTTTTCTAGAGGGCCGAGAGGGAGTAAAGAACCATGGATGGTCCATACATTTCTCATTTACTTAAATAATATCTGCTTTGTGTCCTGTTTAGTGGCTGGCAAGTTTGCTGTCAATCATCCCTGCTGTCAATCATCCCTGTTGTCAGATGATTTGATTGCCAATAAAGTCTCAAAGTTGTAGTCTAATGCAGCTTGTTGGCTGACACTTCCTGAGCACAGTGTTTACTTCAATAGATTCTTACCTGTAATTATAGTGTCACTATTCAGGATGTTGTAGTTAAAGATCTGTCAACATTTCCATTACAAACACTATTTTCAGGGATGTAAACTGAGTAACAACTTGTTGAAGACTGAAAATGTGGTACGCAATTCAAGAATGTGATCTTCTCATCTTCAAAGGTGGAGGGGTAGGTGTGGTCTGGTCAAATAGTAAGAAAGGAGTAGTGGCTCTTTTTTAAGGGTTCCCCCCCATCCTTTGGGTTGGAAGGATGGTGGGAGGGATGGAGGGGGCAGCATCACTTGAGCTGGGAGTTGTCCGGTGGGGCTCAGGCATACCATTGGTGTCCTGCACAGCAGGTGAAGCCCTTCTCCTGCTAGACTGAACCCTCTCCGATTCCTATATCGGCAGCTGATTGCTGGCACCTCCTAGAGGCATGTGTCCAATACAGTTACTCATTCCACAGCGTTCCAGATCCCCAGTAAACCGAACTGGAAGTGGATGTAGGTGGAAACAGGGCCGGCTCCAGCTTCTTTTTGCCGCCCCAAAAAGAAAAAAGGAGAAGGGGAAAAAAAAAGCCGCGATCAACAGCACTTTGACGGCAGCTCTACCATGCCGCTTCATTCTTCGGCAGCAAGTCCTTCCCTCCGAGGGGGACTGAGGGACTTGCCACCGAAGACCCGGATGTGCCACACCTTCCCATTGGCTGCCCCAAGCACCTGCTTCCTGCGCTGGTGCCTGGAGCCGGCCCTGGGTGGAAAGCATCCCCTAAAGAAACTGGGGAAAGGGAATGAGACTCCTAACATCAGGTACATTGAGGAGATAACCCCCTTTCCTCATCCCCCTCAGTCCACATGCATGAGAGGAGGGCAGTTGGAGTCTCAGCAATGGGCTTGAGACAGATTTAGAGGGTGGAGGTCTGATGGCAGCTCTCCCCAAATAGGTGGACAAGTTTGCCAAAGGAATGATGATATACAAGTTATTGCTGGATAATTCCCAGGTGATCTAAGTTGATAAACTTTTGTGGCCTAATTAAAGCACATCCTTCACATCTTGTGTTTCTTCCTGCATGTGTGGGACTATTTCAGGACATTGTCTGGACTACTGGCATCTCCCATGCTGCAAAGTAGATGGCCCTCTCTCCCTCATGTATTTTCAGACACCTTCAGACCATATGTCTGTCCAAATGAATCTGCAAAAGTTTAGGTTCAACAGACTCTAACACCACTGATGTAGGTGGATTTGGACTATGGTTTGGATTTTTTTGTTTTGCATTTAAGAAAATCATACATGGCTTTTGAAAGAAATATTCAGATGCAGGTTTCTATCTACTTCACTTGTAGTAGAGTGTGCCAACAGCTTATTATATGGGCCTGATCCTTCTAGCCTCGTCCCCACTGCTGACTCAGAACTCATGTTTATTGACATTACTGACTCAGATTGGTACATTGTTCTTGTGCTTCTTAGGTGTTTCCTTCAGTTTCAGCAGAATTTAAAGCATAGCCAAAGCTAATTTTCTAGCCCTTATGGTTACCAAGGATGATAAACTGAAGGTCAGTCTACTCACAAAATTGCACCAGTTTAATTAAAGATGTCATGTGGATGCTCTTAAATCAACTGAAATATGGCTTACATTCATTTAGCTTAGTCCCAATTGTTACCCAGCTAAAGCTAAATGATAACATTTTAAACCAGATTTAGGAGTGTCTACATAGGGTTTTAAATTAAGTGATTTATAAACCAAATAGGGATGGACTTAAACATTTGTTAATGTTAGATATCCTTAAGTGTCTTACTAGATTGGGGGCCGTATCTCTATTGTCATGGAGGATGACAATAGTATTTCCTTTGAAAATACAATATTTCACCTGTTTACTCCTTGGCCTTACTAGTGAACAGGAAGTAAACTATGATCTCTGATTAATTTCAGAGGGGAAAGATTACTGGTTACATGAATACATTTTAAGTGATTGTCTCATGGCCAAAATTTGCAGATGTGAGCACTTAAAGTTGCGTGACTGAATATGGATTTAGACACGCCTGATCCTTCAAAGACTATGTGCACACAAAGTTAAGCAAATGCATAAATCATTGCAGGATTGGGACCGATGGGATCAGCATAAGTGGTAGGATTTTGAAGTAGTCAGCACCCTACATGCCCACAGAAATAAATGTTATAATTTAAAATAGATTAGTACAAAACTGAAACACTTAACCACCCAGTGTAATAAATTAGGTATTATCATACTTTTTAAGCACCAGTCAGCACTAAAAATCATAACCTAACTGAGTCCTGGATGAAAATTCCATTTAAATTGCTGAAGCGAGTTTGGTTACAGTACCTAGGTTCATAATGGAAGTCAATGGGAGCTGGGTGTGTTAATCACATCAAATTAGGATACTTATTTTGGTTCATAAATATTTATTTAGGCACCTAAATTTGAAACTTCTGCCTTGTGATTAATTGAACCAATACAGGGCTGCCCGGGGAAGGGAGGGGGGCAAGTGGGGCAATTTGCCCCGGTCCCCACAGGGGCCCCCACAAGAGTCTTTTTTTGGGGGGGGCCCCTGGAGCGGGGTCCTTCACTTGCTCCGGGGGCCCCAGAAAACTCTTGCAGGGCTCGGGCCTCTGGAGCTTCTTCCGCTCCGGGTCTTCGGCGGCGGGGGGTCCTTCCACTCCGGGATCCACCGCCGAAGTGCCCTGAAGACCCACGGTGGGGGGTCTTTCCGCCCCGGGACCCGCCGCCGAAGTGCCAGGTCTTTGGCAGCAATTCGGTGGTGGGGACCCCCCGCCGCCAAGATCCCAGACCCCCTGAATTCTCTGGGTGGCCCTGAACCAATATAGTTGCCCACTAGTCTGAACCACTGAATGAAGGTTATTTAATTACTTGCTATCCATAACAGAATTGAGATTATATGCATTTTCATTTGGATTCTCCTACGGATATTTGTTTGGGGGTGCCTGAGGCATAAATTTCACACAGATTTTCACACACTATTTGTATACTTTGGGAATACAGAGGAAAAATTTCACCCAAGTAGGCAAATTCATGTGACTTTGATAGTGTCCTCTCTGTGTGTCACCTGGGATGTTATCAAACCAAAAATAATGTTATGACATTACTTTGTGTGATCACAGCATTAGATTATACCTTTTTGTACCATTAGTTAGTATGCTAAAGACTATGTAAATGTAATCCTTAAATCCCAGGATGGAGTCATAAATGGGACCGCCTCAGCCACGCTTTTCGTGTAGTTGTCAGGAAGTCTGATTTGAAATCAACTAACATCAGCATAGACCAAAACTACAATTCCCATAACTCGAGAAATGCAGTTTAATGTTGATCTGACTCAGAATGAAGCATTTAGGTCAATTTTAAAAATACTGAATGAAACATTTCAATTTCAGAAATGCTGAAATGTTTCATTTTGACTGAAAATATTGTAATTTTTGTTTTCTATTTTTTTCAGAATTTCTAGTGTGCAAAAAATTTTCACATGTTTTTGTTTTGGAACTAAAACAAATGTTGAAATGTTGGAATTTCCTGTGACAGAAATTTTTACTTTTGCTCAGTTCTATTTCCTATGTATCACATGCTTTTTACATGGTGTTAACAATTCTGCAGCCATATGCCAGTGCCTGATTTATCCTAAATCTGCTTTAAAGATTCAGCTCCAAGATTTAGTTTTGTTAATTCCCATAACTATAGGTAAGCTATAGGTAATTCTTGCATTTTGCTTTTTCAAGGTAATGGAAAGGATTTCTAAAGAGTCCAAAATGCAGAAGGGTTCTCAAATTAAAGTTAGACTTGATGGCTTTGCAAGTTTTGAGATGGTGACTATATGAGCAAAAGAAGCTAATTATCCAATTGTGCTCAAAATCTATAACAGTTTGGCAGTTTCAACTACCACTTTTGAAAGTTTGCTATCCATCTGCTGTTAATCACTGAGGGCTTTGATATCCATCAGCTGGCTGACAGTGTTAGAGCAAGTTGCTTCTGTCATAAAGTGTGTGGCAACCCATTGCTGTAATTGTAAACCTGTTTTCTGAGATAAGACTATCACATATCCCTTCATTCTAAATTATAAAGATTGTTTGTTTTTTGAAGTGACTAAAGTGTTTTCAGTACACTGTTAGTCTATTCTAAATATTTTATGTCCTTAAAGGGGTACTAACAGTATCCCACTGCATACTGAAGTTTATCTTAACTATCAGGTATAATTCCTGCTTACTTTTTCACTGATAGCAGCAGGACAACATTCCCTGTGTGACTTCTCTATTCTTGTTAAATACACTTGTTTAACACACGTTTATCTGTCCATTTGTATACGTTATGATTTCACAAATTAGGACAGTTAATCTAGAATGTAACGTACAAAAGTTCTGAAGCTTGTGGACTACAGAAAATAGTATACATAAAATGTTTCAAGTTACTAATACCTAGAAATATTTATAATAAATGTAAAAATATTTAAGCAAATATAAGGAAGTACTTCGCACAACGCACAGTCAACCTGAAACACATTGCCGGGGATGTTGGGAACACCAAAAGTATAACTAGGTTCAGAAAAGAACTAGATAAGTTCATGGAGGATAGGTGCATCAGCGGTTATTAACCAAGATGATTAGAGATGCAAATGTGCAAAGAGATGCAATTTGCTGTAGGGTAGACTCTCACTGTTCTGACTGCTAGGAAACTGTTTTCATTACATAAAAGTTGTCCTTATCCAATGGACATAAAAATAGTTGGGGTTTTTTAGGCAACAATTTTTGGACCTTAAATTAATATTTTTGCTTAGGCCTAATTCTGAGAACTTTTCTTTGGGTAAAATCTTTATTTGTTTAGACATTCCATATTCCAGCCACTCATTGCTCAGATATGGTTTTAAAATCCTTTATATGCCAGGGAACTCATTTTATTAAACTGACAATAGGTCTGCTTGTAACTAGCAGTTTCTCTTCCATAATCTTATGCTGTCTAAAACAATGAGATTTCCCTTTTATTCTGTAACTATTGTGTTTACAGTAATGGCCATGTCTGATTGCTGATGTATGAAATAAATCAATCAGTTACACCCATACACACAACTACCAGATACTAACTAGACTTGTTGTTCTTCCCAATGTATTTACAAGTACTATAGCATCCTTATAGCAAGGTGCCTGAGATTTGGCCCATATTGTGTAATATTATCCAATTATGGTCTTTCTACTCAATTCAATGTGACTCTTTTCATTGACTTTAGAGGGCATTAGATTGGGCTCCTAATTATAGAATATGTATGTAAAGGAATGAAGTAATCCAATTAAACTCCACTATCTTGTTTGCTTTTATTAGTGATAGCTAATGACATGACTGTATGAGCCTTAATGCAAAGAAATAGTAATTATTAAAATCTAATGAAGGTGAATCTTTTTGCAAATTTCAATCTGAGAACAAATCCTTTAAGCTTTTATAATCCAAGAACGGTTTCAAAATCATCAGAGAAAATGATGAAAAAACGTTAAGTTCTTGAGGGGGAAAACATTCTTCGATGGTCAACTGATGCAAAGGTCAAAATGGAGTGAAAATCAATATCTATACTCATAAAGCGTCTGAGAACCAGAGGCCACTTCTGTTAAAGTAAATGTGAAAACTCCCCCTAACTTGAAAGGTAACTTATTCAGGCCACAGTTTAAGGTGGCTTTTTATTTCTCCATTTGACCACAGAATTTATAAAATGCTATAAATAGTCTGAGGTGGGGGGATGTCAATAAAATACTAATTTTAGTCATAGTTCAGGACAACTGCATGTGTATTTACTCCTTTATAGTTCATCAAGCACACCCACTCTCAGGCTTCTGACTCCCCAGTCACCTCTCCTAGGTGAAAGACATGCATCTCTCTCCCTCCTGACCAGGGTATTTCCAGGCTACTGCCTACACTGTGAACTTCCCAGGAAGCTAGACTGCCTCTGCAGGCCTGCTTCACTTTCTCCTCAGAGGCTATAAACAATGTAATTGCCCAGGCTTCATGTTACCACACAGCTTTTTCTAAGCAAGCACATTTATTCTTAAGATAAAGGCATTATAGAGAAAACATATTAAAAGCAATAGAAGAACCTACCCACATGCTAAAAGCTTATCAGAGATCACCCTCCATCTCCATAAGACCTCTGGTTATTTAGTCCTTCCAACCCTTCCTTAAGGATTAGTGTCCTCCATTTAGACAGAAGGATGCTGCCCATTTGCTGGATCAGAAAGAGAGCCCTGAGTCCACTCAGGCTATTTATCCAAAAATCCTTTCTTTTGGCCTTTGGAGAAACCAGCTTGAACTAATATCAGTGAGCCTCCCCAGGAGGTGGTTCCTCTCTGGGTGTGTTACCTAAGTGAATTTGCCTCATCACCCTCTGTGATGTTGTTGGCATGAACTGGGACCGTATAGATCATTGTTGTAACCAAAGTCCTGTACTGGAACCAAATCTTGTATAAAGGGGGTCAAATAGGGCGTCTAAGACAAGGTTATGGTTTGCTGGTTATAATTATGCTATCTGTATGCATATATCATTTTTGTATTTAAAGTTATAAGTATTGGCTCTATACTGTCTGTATTTCAAAATTATGCTGTGTTTCTGGGTGACACCCGAGACAAGTTGGTGTCATCTCTGCCTAGCCTGCTTGATGGCCCATTAAGGACAATCAGCTATACAACTGACCCATTGAGAGAAGGCAGATATGCCTTGTAACTCAGCAAAGTATGCAGGAACTTGCTTATGTGACTCCAGACTCGATTTTGCTATAATTTTCCACAGTAAGAACAAAGGTGTTCTTACACCTGGAAAAGACTATAAAAGGCTGATGCCTCATCTCCATCTTGTCTTCAGTCCTGCTTCTTACCTCTGGAGGGACTTTGCTACAAACGGAAGCTTTACACAAAGGACTGATGACCCATCCCAGCTGTGGATGTACTTCAGAGACTTGATTTGAACCTGCAGTTTATTCTATCATTGCTACAAGCCTGAACCAAGAACTTTGCCATTACTGTATGTAACTGATTCCATTTAACCAATCCTTGCTCTCATCTATATCTTTTTCCTTTTATGAATAAACCTTTAGATTTTAGATTCTGAAGGATTGGCAACAGCGTGATTTGTAGATAAGATCTGATTTGTATATTGACCTGTGTGACGGTGCTGCCCGTGGGAGCCAGCTGAGGTCACTCAATCAGGGTGAACTGCAAACCAAACGGGGCAGACAAACCCCAGAAGCTGGTGGTTACTCCAATACTTAGATTTACCAACCAGCACAAAACAGCTTCTACAGTACCTTACTGGTCACTTAGAAGTCCAAACCATGCAGTTCCCTTAAAGTGCCCAGCCTCAGGCCTCCGTCCAGACACACCTGTCAGATATGATGATGATTCCTAAGAATCTTACTTCATCATATAAAAGAAAAGGTTCTTCCAATCCCAAAGGATCAGCCACATACCCAGGTCCAATTATAACTTAGATCTTACCCAAAATACACGCTATAGCCAATTCTTATTAACTAAGCTAAAATTTATTTTAAAAAGAAAAGAGAGAGAGTGTTGGTTAAAAGATTAATCTACAGACAGACTTGAATTCAATTCTCGAGATTCAGATACACAGCAGAGATGAGCTTGTAGTTGCCAAAAGTCCTTTTAGAAATAGTCCATAGGTTATAGTCCAATTTCCATATTCAGGGTGGCTCCAGTCAATGACTGGGGATCTCAATCCTTATGGCTTAAGGTTTCCCCCTCTTGAAACCCAAAGCGGATCTGAGATGAAGAAGGATCGTGTCCCAGGGTTCTTATACATTTCCAGCAGCCTTTCGGCCTGAGAAAACAATGGGCTTAATTCCTTCTCCCAAACATCCTGGCAATTAGCACAGAGTAATTTACCCATTAAACAGTTCAGATACAGGTTAGCACAACCTTCAAAGAGACACAGAGACAATAATACAATTTCACTCAAGTATCATCATAAATGTTAATATTCCTTTTTTGATCTTTGAATTAAAACGATAGCAATAGACAAGACTTGTTTGCTGCCATCACAAGACCTGAGCAAACATCTCCCCTTCTACCTCTAACAATGCAGACTTGCATTTCAAAGCTCTGTTCATTTACATATTTTCCTAACCAGTCCTTAAGGTTCACCCATGGGTCAGGTTAGTCTATGAGTTAATTAACTCTTTCTGGCCCTGTCATCTTTCAATGAGATATTATATCACAGTCTAACGTCACAACCTGGGTCTGGGGCTTGGTCCTTTTGGGATTGAGAGAACTTTTTTCTTTTACTGGGGCATTGGTTTTCATAACCATTTGTCCCCATAACGAGTAGCACTGGTGGCGGTACTGGGAAACTGGAGTGTCTAAGGAAATTGCTTGTGTGACTTTGGTCTCACCTCACCGGCTAACCACAAGTCCTCTTTGTCTGGCTGGTTTGGTTTGCCTTAGAGGTGGAAAAACCCCAGCCTTGGGCTGTAACTGCCCTGCTTTAAGCAATTTGTCCTGAATTGGCACTCTGTTGGGTCCCGCCAGAACCAACATTGTTACACCCTCCACATTTTAGTTCCTGGAGGGTTGTGGCTATCCTCCCCCATGGAATTACATGCAATCCCTGGCCCACAATGATATGTAAACTTAATACAGTAAGATCTCCCAAATATATTGCAAGAAATTGCCAGCTCTGTCATACTGATGTTCTCTCTTGAATGTTTGTCCTTTGCATTAACAGTGGACTATTGTTGAATCATGACCTCACTCACTATTACAGATCTGACTTATTTTCTCCTTCAGTACTCTTTTCTGCTAGTTACAAATTGCTGTGTGTTCTAGGAATGGCGGAATTATTGGCCCTGAGATTTTAATCAGTCTTGCCTCCTTTCTCTGACCGCATCATTCTCTCATTACACACTTCTAGCTCAGTCTTAATGCTGCTTCTTTGTAAATGTTCTTTATTTACTGGAGGAGGAAAATTGTCCATATTCTTTTCTGAATAGACATTTCAGTAATTAGGTAATGGTATAGATTTATTGTGCTAGAGTTGCTTTGAATTGTGACTGATCATCTTGATTTGCTATAAAGTTTAATTAACCAATAAGGCCCTGTATTAGTAATCCATAGTTTGAGTGGTACCAAAATTACCTCCCTGACATGGTATAAAATTTTCTCTTCCTCTTTTGTGCTAAGATTTTGACTTGTTACTTCTTCCTGCATTTTAATGTCTACTGTTTAAATGAATGAACTTAACACTTGCAAA
This sequence comes from Mauremys mutica, assembly GCF_020497125.1. NCBI lineage: Eukaryota > Metazoa > Chordata > Testudines > Geoemydidae > Mauremys > Mauremys mutica. The sequence goes on along the minus strand of NC_059080.1, from coordinate 30,367,614 downwards.
CACTATCATAGAAACTTTTTTCTTTCTGTAACATATTCACATTAATATTTGTATTGTGGTAGCACCTGTTGGAACAGATCATGGATCAAAGCCCTATCTTACTGCACTGACACAGAAAGATGATCCCTGAGCCAAAGAGTTTACTGTCTAAGTCAAGTAAACCTCTTTAGTTTTAATAATAAAATTTTAGAATAAGTCCCAACTCTGTACTTTAGCTTATGCAACACACATTCATTATAAATGTGTTTGCCTACTGTAATGTTCTCACAACATAATTGTGCTGGAAGAGTTCTCTGAATTGACACCAATTACTTTATAGCAGTATGGTCTTTCTTGTATAAGTGCACACATCTCATAACATTGATGTCAAGGTAAAATGCACTCACTGTAACAGAGGTGTAACCGTTCTGACCATCTGACAATCATGGGAGTTTTAGACAAGGTGAGGCTAGCGGTCTGTGTTTATTACAAAGCAAAAGCAAACATGGTTGTAAACGCTATGTCAGAAACAGACTATAATCAAAAGGGATGGCTCTCCCCCTTTTAGAAGCAGAGTGGACTGAAGTAGAGCCACTGCAGGGTAACGTCTGGTGTTTATAAGAGAGGTAGCTGCACTGAAATATGGGACACTGCCTGCCCATGACTTAAGGCTGGTCCACACTAGCTCTTTAAATCGAATTTAGCAGCGTTAAATCGAATTAAGCGTGCACCCGTCCACACCAGGAAGCCATTTAATTCGACATAGAGGGCTCCTTAGTTCGACTTCGGTACTCCACCTCGACAAGGGGAGTAGCACTAAATTCGACATGGCTATGTCGAATTAGGCTAGGTGTGGATGCTAATCGATCTTAGTAGCTCCGGGAGCTATCCCACAGTGCAACACTCTGTTGACGCTCTGGACGCCAGTCGGAGCTTGGATGCTCTGACCAGCCACACAGGAAATGCCCCGGGAAAATTTGAATTCCTTTTCCTGTCTGGACAGTTTGAATCCCATTTCCTGGTTGCTCATCGGGGCGAGCTCAGCAGCACCGGCAGCGATGCAGAGCTCTCCAGCAGAGGAGTCCAGGCAATCTCAGACTAGAAAGAGGTCCCCAACATGGACTGACCGGGAAGTCTCAGATCTGATTGCTGTGTGGGGCGATGTGTCTGTGCTTTCAGAGCTGCGCTCCAGCAAACGGAATGCAAAGACCTTCGAGAAGGTCTCCAAAGCCATGAGAGACAGAGGATACAGCCGGGATACAACGCAGTGCCGCGTGAAAGTCAAGGAGCTGAGACAAGGCTACCAGAAACTCAGAGCGGCAAACGGACGCTCCGGAGCCCAGCCCCAGACATGCCGCTTCTACGAGGCACTGCATGCCATTCTCGGTGGGTCTGCCACCACTGCCCCACCAGTGTGCGTGGACTCTGAGGATGGGATAGTGTCGACGGACTGTTCCTCGGAGATGTTCGCGGACGGGGAAGATGACGAGGCAGTCGACGGCGCTTTCCCCGACAGCCAGGATCTCTTCCTCACCCTCGCTGAGATCCCCTACCAACCCTCCCAAGCCGTTACCACGGACCCTGAATCGGGAGAAGGATCAGTCCGTAAGTGCTTTAAACAAGTTAACATTTATTTATTAAAAGCAGCTAAGACCAACGAGTTAACATTTTTTTAGTAACTAAACAGGGAGAGACATTAGGAGAACAGACGGTCTACATACAGGGGGATGGAACTTTTATCTTCATAAGAGATCTCCAGGAAACTCTCCTGGAGGTAATCTGAAAGTCTATGCAGGAGGTTCCTTGGCAGAGCTAGCTTATCGTGTGCCCCGAGGTAGCACACTTTGCCTTGCCATGCTATAAGCTGGAACTCCGGGACCATTGCCCTCACGAGCATGGCAGAGTAGGCCCCGGGTTGTGGTGGCTTTCTTCCAGCATGCGCGCTCTCTCTGCCCGTGAGACTCTCCTCAGGGTGATCTCTCTCGCACACTCCTGCATGAAATTAGAGTAATTGTGGTACTATTAGTAATGGGAGCGCTTAACTGTTCCTTTGCATAACAAGAAGCCTCACTTAACAGCCAGGTGCTGCAGTCTACAGAGTGGCAGCATACAGGGATCTTTCCCAGTGAACAGCCGCGAGGGGGTGCAACAGGGGCCGAGTTTATGCTTTCAGGATTGCCTGCATCAAGAGGACAGAGCTGTACATTCACTTCTATGAATCCAAAAGTGTTTGGCTTACCATGCCTTGCTGCTACATGAATTCTTCTTTCCTGCAAAGGTTCTCTGATCTGCAGCCCAATACCCCAGGCAATGAAAGCACATTCAGAGAACTCGAACTTTCCATTAGTGAGTGCGCATGAGACAGGTGCTGTGCATACTCTTGTTCACAGACACCGAGTAGACTGTTTCTTTGTTTAAAAAATGTATCATTGTAAGAAATTCACTACCTTTTTGACATCACACAGGTGCAACTGTATCACGACCTGATCCACCATGCCCCTCACAGATGATGGCGCAAACTAGAAGGCGTAAGAAAAAGACAAGGGACGAGATGTTTGCTGAACTTATGGGCTGCTCCAGAGCCGAGGCGGACCAGCAGAGCCAGTGGAGGGAGAACCTCACTCAGAAGCACCGCTCACTCTGCGAACGGGAGGACAGGTGGCGTCAGGAGGACCAGCAGGCGACTCAAACGCTGTTTGGACTAATGAGGGAGCAAACGGACATGCTCAGGCACCTTGTCGATGTTCTGCAGGACCGCAGGCGGGAAGACAGAGCCCCCCTGCACTGTATCTGCAACCGCCCACCCCCGCCTCAAACTCCAATCCCCCCCTCATCAAAAATAACAAGGAGGGTCACCAGGGGCTGTGAAAACTGTCACTGCACCACAGGACAGTGTTAAATTACCCAAAAGCTATCAGTCACTACATTTTGAAAAGTCCTTCCCTTACTGTGGTGTTGATTATTAAAAGTAGTTTTCTGTTACTTACTTTTTCCGTCATGGTTTTTTACACAACGCTGTGTTAGATGTCTTGGGTGGGTCGTTGCGTGGTTGAGGGGGTAGTGTAATGCATAGGACAGTCACCTTTAGCAGGGTACAGAGATGGGGGCTGGATCAGCAGCATGTCACACACACACAGTGCAGTCAGTAGGCGGTTAGCTGGTATGGGAGGTGGTTTGCAGGTTTTTCTGTCGTTGGGGGTGGTACGTGCATTTGTAGCGGGGGAGGGGGTTTACAGATGTCATGCAACGGTCCCTGTAATGGACCGCAGAGCCACGCAGCAGAGGAATCTGTATCTGTCCTCCCCCGCAACAAGGCCACATAGCCCCCGCACACAGAGTCCAAAAAAGGAGGGATGACAGGATCCGTTGAAACAACCACTGCTGACCGGTCTGGGAGCGGGAGCATGTCAAACCTCGACTTTAGAGGCGGTCTTTACATGACCACACACCCTACCCAGCACAGTGTGTGTCCCAGTTTCAACCCTTTAACGCAAAGTCATCAATAAAGACACCGTTGTAAAGCTACAGTGGAGCACGTACTTTAATTTTTAAATGTGTGTTAGAAGTTGGGGAAGCGGGGTGGACGGGGTATGTAACTGCAGAGGCTAGTCAACAGTAACTTGGTAAAGAAACAGGGGCAGGTTCAGCTTCTCTGTGAAGAAACTGAACAGTCACAGTTCACGCTGCTCGCTGGTACTTGAAGACTTCCTTGTCGCTGTGCAAGGTGCCTGCATAGGGCGTGACGAGCCAGGGCATTAGCGGGTAGGCTGGGTCCCCTAAGATCAGTATGGGCATCTGCACATCCCAAGCGTTATTTTGTGGTCCGGGAAGAAACTACCTTCCTGCAGGCGTCTAAGCAGACCAGAGTTCCTGAAAACGCGCGTGTCATGAACTTTGCCTGGCCACCCGATGTTGATGTTGGTAAAACGTCCCCCATGGTCCACCACTGCTCGCAGCACCATTGAAAATTAGCCAAATTTCTCAGCAGCTGACTGCGGAAGAGGTGGACGATAAGTTGCGAGGAGCTGACAGCGGCCACAACTGCAGCGGGATCCATGCTCGCAGTGCTGTGGCGCCCGTGCTGTCACTGAGAAGAAAAGTGCACGAACAGATTGCCAGCTGGCGCTTTCAGGGAGGGATGCTGGGCGTGATTGACGGTTCAATGATGACAGTTACCCAAAACCACCCTCCACACAATTTCCCCCCCCCCAGCATGCATTGGTGGGAAATCCCAGCATTCCAATGGGCGGCGGGGAGTGCGGGAACTGTGGGATAGCTTCCCACAGTGCACCGCTTCCAAAGTCAACGCTTCGCCCGTTACTGTGGACTCACACAGTCGAATTAGTGTATTTATTGTGGATACACAACTTCGACTTCATTAGGTCGATTCCAGAAATTCGAATTAAGATGAATCGAAATAGTCTTGTAGTGTAGATGTACCCTTAGATGCCATCTGGCCTAGTGGATACTCCTGCTTATCAGTTAGAACTGAATCCAGATGGGACAGGTCCAGGAGTAAAGCAAAGGGTCATGGCTGGGAGTCCGAAACCACAGTCAAAGAGTTAACTGGATTTGCAGTCTAAAGGTGGAGCCAATAATCTGAGCCAGAGGCCAGAGTCAGGAAGCAGTTGAGGGTGGGAGTTAGGCTAGGGGCAGGGGACAAGATCAAGTGTAGTTGAAGCCTAGTAATGCATTGAGCAGCCACTGGCCTCCAACTGCTACTGAGCTTTAGTATCAGCCTGCTGACTCCTTCTGACAGTCGGGTGATGCAGTCAGACAGTTTCTATCAGGGCCATCTGTGCAGATTGGATTTCCAGGAGACTGGCTCTTCTGTGGGCTAGGCCCTTGGGAGTATTCCCTTCCCCATCTAGAGTGCCTGTTAGCAGCCATGGAACCTGGTTTCAGGGGGGTCCTTCTGATGGAAGAGTTCTGGAGCCTGGACATTTTCTCACAACTCCTCTGATCACTTTTCTGGTCCATAGCCCTCCCAGTCTACCAGATAGGCAAGTATGCCTTGAACTCATTGGAAGTATAGGATCTTCTAGACCTCATATTCCTCTTGGCCCTAGACATCTATGAGAGCTGATGGTGGAATGCAGCATCTGGAAAGGGATTCTACATATACAGTTTCAGAAAGAACACATGGAAAACTGTGTGGTTTGATAAGGATTCTGGTGACCGGAGCCTAAATGCTACAGGGTTAATTTGTTCTGCAGTCTTAAATGGGCTTAGGCTCTGATGATCCAATTTGGCTGAGGGCTGAGTGGATTTTCAGTTGCCATAATGTATGCCTCTTTTCAGGCTTCCAGGTGTTCAGTAAGCTCTTGGTGGATCCTGTGAAGATGGGCAACAAGATCTTCTGTGGCAGGGACTTGGGAGTCTGGCCAAATGAAATTGAGGTTGGAAACTGTAGTTTGTGTAGAATGGACTATGTTGTGTGGATGAATGGGTGGAGGAGTTGGATGCAAATTCTGTGTGTGTCAGGAAGATGACCAAGTCATCCTGACAAAAATTGAGAAAGCAATGGAGATATTGCTTGAGGACCTGGCTCGCTCGAGCTCTGTCCATTGACCTGTGGGTGTTAGGCTGCAGAGTTTACAGCATTCACCCAAAAACAGTAAATGAATTGCAAATCTCAGTCTGAGACTACTCCTGTCCGCAGCCCATTCAGCCAATAAACATTAATCTAGAAAAATGGGCTGTTCCCTGAATGGTTGGGAGGAAGTGAATGAAAATAAAGTGCTCCATCTCAGTGAGGAGATTGATGGCGATGAGGATGACAGTACAATTCTGTGAGCACAATAGCTCTATAATCAAGACCGAAGCTGTCAAGAACCAGGATTGAGACAAGGTAGGCAAAGGCTGGAGAAGACCAAGTGGTTTGGCATGTGGACACTTGCTCCAACAGCACATGAATTGATGTACCTCTTAACATCGGTATTGAACCTTAGCCACCAGAAATTACATAACACTGAAGTGGCCAGCTGTGACGGGTTGGACCCCCCCCCCTTGTGAGGTACCACCTGATATGCTGGGGTCCCACCACCCTGAGCTCCCTCTTCTGCTGTGCCAGGTGCTTAAGTCCACACACACACACACACACACACACACACACACACACACACACACACACACACACCAAATGGATGCAGAGACACTGAGATCAGCTCTGTGTGGGAAGAATCAGCTTGGGGATTGTCCAGCACTCAAGTGCACACCTCCTTTGGGATGCAAACCCAAAATTATATTGCCTTGTGCTGTACAGAGATCTATTTAGTGTAAGATCATCAATTTGCTCCCTCCCTCAAAGTGGAGGAAGATATGCACAACTCTTTGCCCTCCCCAGTTATGAATTGCACAAACTGGGTTTTAGGAAACAAAACAAGTTTATTAACTAGAAAAGGTGATTTTTAAATGATTATAAGGGTTAGCAAACAGAACAAAGCAGATTACTGAGCAAATAAAACACACAAACTAAGTTTAATACACTAAGAAATACTGGCTACAAATAATAATTCTGTACCTTAAATGTTGTTTGAAGCAGCATGCAGAGTTTCTTGAAGGTAACTGCATGGCTTGCAGCTTAAATCTTCAGGGATTCTTTTTACAGGCTGTCCTTTCTTGCCTGGACTCAGCCTCTCGGTCTCCCACAGCTTAGTTATGTTGTCTTTTCAGGTGTTTTCCACAGACTTTCTTCTTGGGTGGCAAGGTAGTGAAGAAAAGCCTTGATTAATTCACTCCCCAGCCTTAAATAGGATTTACATATGGCAGGAACCTTTTGTTTCCTAGTCTGACCCCACACCCTCTTCTAATGGAAAAACACTGGAAGCCCAAGCCCGGGGTCTAGTACCAGGTGACATGATCACATGATCCTGCAGTATCAAATCAGCAACCCAGGAAGTGTCTCAGAAAGGTGGGAGATTAGTATCTTCAAAACCTTATTGTTCTTCCTAATCACCCATTCAGGCATATTGCCTACTGTCTGGTGGGTGTTTCCTAAATGCAAATTCTTTTGCACTTGATACCAAGCTTATATTCATAACTTCAGATATAGCAATGATACAAGCATACAAATAGGTTATGATTTACTGAATGATTATCCTTTCCAATGATACTGCACATGACCCCTGTTGCATAAAATATGTTATGCCATATTCATATCAAAAGCATATTTCTATGAAGACTATGGGGTGTAATGTGACCCCAGCAACTGGAGGTATTGTGACACATCTTTAACACCTCACATCTGAGTTCACCCTCTGGGATATAAAGACACCTTCCACAATAAAACAGATGCTTCAAATGAAATGCTGAGCTGGGGCAGACCACTGGGAGCATCTAGGGTCTGACAGACCATAGTAGCATGGATGTCTTGGGGCAGCAGGGACTGGATGAGGGACATCAGACCCCTATTTTTTGTCCCTTAAATTAAATTTTATAGGCATAAAACAGTAGTAGAAGGAGCTATGTCCCACCTGACATATTCTTCCTTGCAGGCCAGGACATCTGCCCTCCCAGGACGTGACCCCAGGAGGTAGGTGACAATACAATTGAAACTGGAAAATAAGTGACTAACAGATGTCTCTGGTTAAGGTTATGAACCATTTGAAGATATCCCAGTTTCATATGATTAGTAAGGATCTGGACTGGGAACCAAACTCCCCCTAGAAGGTGTCTCCATTCTTCAAATGCTGCCTTTATCTCCAGTAATTCCTTGGCCCAGATATAATAATTCTTCTCAGTAGGGGCTAATTTTCTTGAATAAAAGTTACAGGGATGGAGTTGGTTATAAGAGCCAATATGTGACAGAATAAACTCCAATGGCAAAGTTCAAATAATCTGCCTCTATGGTTAAGGGCCTGGCAGGATTGAGGTGAACAAGAATGGCAGTTGAAGTAAAAGCTTTCTTTAGCTGATCAAACGTGAACATTGCCATTGGCAACCAGATGAAGTGGACTTCCTTTTGAAGAAGTCAGTTATTGAGGCAAATAGGTGAAAAATGCCCATAGAACCTGGCAAATCCAAGAAACTGCTGAATGCCTGCCATGTCCACTAGTTGTTCCACCTACAGATCTGAGACCATCCTTGGGTCCATTGTTAGCCCTTTTAGGGAAATTATCTACTTGAAGAACTTGACTGTGTCTTTGTCAAACTTACATTTCTCCAGTTAGGTATAAAAATAGCTTTGGCAGAGTTGGGTGAAAATGTAGTGCACATACTGTTCATGCAGTGCCTGGCTTTTGGAAAAAAACATCATCCAAATAAATAACTATGAACCAGTCCCATATGTTCCAGAAAATCTCATTTGATGACATATTGAAACATCTCCAGTGAGTTACATAACCCAAAAGGCATAACTAAATATTCAAAATGTCTGTACTGGGGGCCAAACACAGTCTTCCATTCATCCCCTTCCCTGTTTCGAATGATATTGAAGGCACCACAAAGGTCAAACTTAGTAAAAACTTTGGCTGAGCAGATCCTTTGAAAAATTTCATTAAGTGGCCTGAGACAGCAATTTTGGACCATTATTTTATTCAGGGCTCAGTAGTGAATACAAGCGTATAAGGAGCCATCTTTGTTTACCACTGATATGGTGGGATGTTGGAGGGTGCTGCAATAGTGTCCCTCCATAACCAGGGTGCCAGTAGACAAGGAAGGGTGCAAGGTCCTGTAGTGAGGTGGAGAACACAGGCTCAGCACTGATACCCTTATCAAGGCTGATGTCTGGAAACTTTCTGGTCAAGATATAGCTTGATTCTTAGAGATGCATCCCACAGCATAGTGTCCAAAGTCCCCACAATACATACATACATAAGCCTGAAGCCCAATACCAGCCCTTTTCTGCATCTAAGGCCTGGTCTACACTAGGACTTTAAGTCGAATTTAGCAGCATTAATTCGAACTAACCGCTCAACCGTCCACACCAGGAAGCCATTTAATTCGAACTAGAGGGCTCTTTAGTTCGAATTTGGTACTCCACCCCGACAGGTGGAGTAGCACTAAATTCGACATGGCTAGCTCGAATTAGGCTAGGTGTGGATGCTAATCGAACTTAGTAGCTCCGGGAGCTATCCCACACTGCACCACTCTGTTGACGCTCTGGACAGCAGTCCGAGCTTGGATGCTCTGACCAGCCACACAGGAAACGACCCGGGAAAATTTGAATTCCTTTTCCTGTCTGGGCACTTTGAATCTGACGTCCTGGTTGGACATCGGGGCGAGCTCCGCAGCACCTGCAACGATGCAGAGCTCTCCAGCAGAGGAGTCCGGGCAATCCAAGAATAGAAAGAGGTCCCCAGCATGGACTGACCGGGAAGTCATGGATCTGATCGCTGTGTGGGGCGAGGAGTCTGTGCTCTCGGAGCTGCGCTCCAACAAGCGGAATGCAAAGACCTTCGAGAAGGTCTCCAAAGCCATGATAGACAAAGGATACAGCCGGGATGCGATGCAGTGCCGCGTGAAAGTCAAGGACCTGAGACAAGGTTACCAAAAAGTCAGAGCGGCAAACGGACGCTCCGGAGCACAGCCCCAGACATGCCGCTTCTACGAGGCACTGCATGCCATTCTCGGTGGGTCTGCCACCACTGCCCCACCAGTGACCGTGGACTCTGAGGATGGCATAGTGTACCTGGACAGTTCCTCGGCGATGTTCGCTGATGGAAGATGAGGAAGGGTTTGTGGAGGACGGCGCAGGCGACAGCGAACACAATACCGCTTGCCCTGACAACCAGGATCTCTTCATCACCCTCACAGAGATCCCCTACCAACCGTCCCCGCCCGTTAACCCGGACTCAGAATCAGGGGAAGGATCAGGCGGTAAGTGCTATAAACATGGAAACATTTTTTAAAAAACAGGTATAGAAAAAATAGAAATACTATATAAAAAATTTTAAATGTCAAACTATATAAATAGTAGGTCCACACATATAGGGATTGAACAATAATCCTCTTGGGACAGTTCAACAAAGCTCTCAGAGAGCTGCTCGAAAAGCCTCCGCAGGAGGTTCCTGGGGAGAGGTGCCTTATTGGGTGCTCCGTGGAAGCACACTCTTCCGCACCAGGACATCCTAATGTAGAGAGGAATCATCGCCTCCACCAGCATTGCTGCATATGGTCCTGGTCTGTGCAGGGCTTCCCTTAGCATCCACTCTCTCTGACTCCGAGTGACCCGCCTCAGGGTGATGTCGTTCTGGACAGGCTGCATCTAAGTAGGGCAATTAGTGTATTGTTACTATTGTTAATGGTTTAAAATTAGGTTGCATAACAACGACCCTCGCTTAACAGCCACGTGCTGGAGGCCACAGAGAACAAGCATAAATTGATCTTTCCCGTGCACTGGCGGGAGGGGCTGGAAAAGGCTCAGCCTTTCTGCTTTCCAGATTGCCTTTAGCAGGAGAGCACAGCTATCCACTAACTGATAAGCATTATCTACTTTAAGGCTTACCAGGACTGTCTGCTAGACGGATTCAGCTGTCTCTCCCCGCTTGTCCTCTCTCCTGTGCAATGGCGCCGCCAATGAGAGCGTATTCCGAAATCTTGAACTTGTCCTGAGATCTCGTGGAACTTGGTGCCCTGTATGGTCTTGTTCAGAGAAACTGACTAGACTGTGTTCACTGTTCGCAAACATGTATCTGTTCAAGGAAATCACTTACTGTTTCCCATCACACAGCTTCTGCTCTTTCCCGGACTGCCCCGGCATCCCCCTCGCAGAGGCTGGCTCAGATTAGGTGGCGAAAGAAAAAGACTCGGGACGAGATGTTCGCGGAACTGATGGCCTGCTCCAGAGCCGAGGCGGCCCAGCAGAGCCAGTGGAGGGAGACCCTCTCTCAGCAGCAGCGCTCACACAGCGAACGGGAGGACAGGTGGCGGCAGGAAGACCAGCAGGCGACTCAAACGCTGCTTGGGCTAATGAGGGAGCAAACGGACACGCTCCGGCGCCTTGTTGATGTTCTGCAGGACCGCAGGCAGGAGGAGAGAGCCCCCCTGCACTGTATCTGCAACCACCCTCCAACGCCAAGAAGTCCTGTCCCCCCGTCACTGAAAATTACAAGACGGAGGGGCGGTAGGGGCCGTGAGAACTGTCACTGCACCACAGCTGAGCGCTAATGTACCACACACCTCTGACGCTATAACTGTGTAGAAGCGCTTCCCTTACAGGATTACCCAGTCCCAAATCCAAGTTTCATCACCCCACTATGTAGTAGATTAATAAAAGCTGTTTGCTGTTGTTCACTCTTTCCGTCATGTCTTTCGTGTCAGAAGACTGTGTATGTGGGGGGGGGGGCAGGGGATTTATAATTGCACGGGATAGCCTACATTAGCAGGGTACAGACTATCGGGGGCAGGATCAACTGCAAGGCACACACAGACTGCAGTCAGTAGTCACCAGGGTCACTGTGTGGTGTATGCTGCCCCGGGTCATTCTGTGATGTGTACGCTTGTCCACGGTCCTAGCGCCTGCCACCCCCTAATGTTAAGGCATGCTGCCCTTACCATGCACTTCCACCGTAGGCGCGATCCTCTCCGCTGCCCTGAGCCCCAACAAGAGCCCTCATCCACGGACAGATACTCACCCTTCCCCCACACCCCTCACCCCTTCCTACGCCCAAACCCACAGCCCAGAGCCTGCATCCAAATCCCTATCCAAAGACGGCACCACTCGCCCCTTCCTGCAAACCCACCCCTACATGCACAACCACTTGAAACCGTCCCCCACCCCAGAGACCTATGTAGGAGCAGGAGGCTGTCCGTCCTGTATTGTACAAGCAGTCTGTACATCAGTGCACACCGTACCCAGCACAGTATGCGTCCATGTTTCAAACCCTGAACAGAAATGCAAAGTAAAAGAAAGATTTATTAACAATAACTGTTCCGTTTAATTTGTTTTAAAACGTGTTTTGGAAGTGGGGGAAACTTGGAGAACGGGGTATGTAACCGCAGATCTCACTCAACACATAGAGACACAGGCCCAGGATCAGCTTCTCTTAAAATCAAGTGGAGAGTCATAGGTTACCCTGCTCTCCGAGGAAACTTGCTTTCAAAGCCTCCCGGATACACAGCGCTTCCCGCTGGGATATTCTTTCGGCACGGGTGTCTGGCTGAGCGTAAACAGCAGCCAGGCGATTTGCCTCAACCTCCCATCCGGCCAAAAAGGTCTCGCCCTTGCTCTCACAGACATTGTGGAGCACACAGCAAGCAGCAATAACTACGGGGATATTCTTTTCGCTGATGTCCGAGCGAGTCAGTAAGCTCCGCCACCTCCCCTTAAGATGTCCGAAAGCACACTCCACCACCATTCTGCACTTGCTCAGCCGGTAGTTGAAGAGTTCCTTCTCACTGTCCAAGGCGCCTGTATAGGGCTTCATGAGCCAGGGCATTAGCGGGTAGGCTGGGTCCCCGAGGATCACTGTAGGCATCTGCACATCCCCAACCGTTATTTTGTGGTCCGGGAAGAAAGTTCCTGCCTGGAGGCGTCTAAACAGACCAGAGTTCCTGAACACACGCGCGTCATGAACCTTGCCCGCCCACCCGACGAAGATGTTGGTAAAACGTCCCCTATGGTCCACCAGTGCTTGCAGCACCATTTGAAAAGTAGCCCTTTCGGTTAATATACTGGCTGGCCTGGTGGGCTGGTGCCAGGATAGGGATGTGAGTCCCATCTATAGCCCCACCGCAGTTTGGGAATCCCATCGCGGCGAAGCCATCTATGACGACCTGGACGTTTCCCAGAGTCACTACCTTTGAGAGCAGTTGCTCAACGATTGCATGGGCTACTTGAATCACAGCAACCCCCACGGTAGATTTGCCCACGCCAAAGTGGTTCGCTACTGACCGGTAGCTGTCTGGCGTTGCAAGTTTCCAGAGGGCTATGGCCACTCGCTTCTGCACACTCAGGGCTGCTCGCATCCGTGTGTCCTGGCGCTTCAGGGCAGGGGCCAGCAAGTCACAGAGTTCAAGGAAAGTGCCCTTACGCATCCTGAAGTTTCGCAGCCACTGTGATTCATCCCAGACCTGCAGCACTATGCGGTCCCACCAGTCCGTGCTTGTTTCCCGGGCCCAGAATCGCCGTTCCACACCATGAACTTGACCCATTGCCACCATGATCTCCACTGCACGGCGTACCCTGCTTTCTGAGAGGTCTGCGCCACTCTCCTCACCGCGCTGCCGGAGCCTCCTCGCCCGATTTCTCAGCAGCTGACTGTGGAAGAGGTGGACAATAAGGTGCGAGGAGTTGACAACGGCCATAAGTGCAGCGATGATCGCAGTGGGCTCCATGCTCGCAGTGCTGTGGCGTCCGCGCTGTAACCGACCAGAAAAGTGCGCGAACAGATTTCCCGCTGGCGCTTTCATGGAGGGAGGGCGTGATTGACGGTTCGATGACGACAGTTACCCAAAACCACCCTCGACACATTTTTTCCCCCAGCAGGCATTGGGAGCTCTACCCAGCATTCCAATGGGCAGCAGGGACTGCGGGAACTGTGGGATAGCTTCCCACAGTGCACCGCTTCGAAAGTCGATGCCGGCCCTGTTAATGTGGACTCGGAAATTCGAATTAGTGTATTTACTGTGGATACACAAATTCGACTTCATAAGGTCGAATCCACAAATTCGACTTAAGTAGATTCGAAATAGTCTTGTAGTGTAGACAAGGCCTAAGAGGCAAGGCTGAACCCAACTGATCTTCCCAGGTCCCTGTGAAGAGAATGTAGAAGGGGGTCAGGAACTTAACTCTTTCTCAAGACAGTATACGCTCAGACAGACCTCAATATTAATACACAACTTGACCAAGATATCCAGTTTTGGTGTCAACTCCACATGGACCAACTTGTCCTTTACTTCCTTGCTTAGGGCATGTAGGAAATGGTAGTGCTGCAGTAACTCATTCAGTTTTGTGTCTGCTGCCAGGCACCAGAACTCTGTAGCAAACTTGGCAATTGACCTATTACCTAATGCAGCCACCTGAAATATGTTCTCAGTGGACTGTGTGCAATTCAGAACATCAAACAGAATTGCCATAATTTGGACGCACTCTTTGAACTGCCTCAGCATGGGATGAGAAGTCTCCAGGAGGGGAGACACTTGGTCCAGGACCTCCCTAGTTAGCAGAATAGTAATAAGTCCTGGTCTTGTCTTATTAGTAGAGAATGGCTGACTTGGACTGAAGCATGCACAGGAACCAGCACTGGTTTAAGAAACTGCAGAACTTTTTCCAGTCACATCAAACGTATCTGGCATTAGAATCTCTGGCTCCCTAGAAGCTTGGGTTGCAGATATGGGAAGGACAGCTTGAGCCTGTAGCGCTGCAGTTTGTACTTACAAGGGCATAACCTGAGCCAGTAGGTTCATCAGGGAGATTTCTGTCTCAACAAAATCCATCTGAAGTGCAGTCCAGCTACTTACCTGCCCTCCTTCAATCTTTTGGGGTGCTCAAACTGTCAGTGACTGAGTTGTGAGTGTCCTAATGGTTGGATCAAGAGTTTGGCCTACCAATTAGTGCTGAATCTAGATGGGGCAGGTCCAGGAGTGAAGCCAAGGGTCATAGCCAGGAGTCAAGAGATCAAAACCTAAGCCAAAGGGTTAATCAGATTTATAGTCAAAAGGTGGAACAGAGGGTCTGAGCTGGGAATCAGAGGTCAGGAAGGAGCTGTAGGTTAGAGTAGTATCAGGAACCGGCTAGGGCTGGAGCAGGAGCTAGGCTACAAACTGTGGAAGCAGGGACAGGACCAAGCACAGCTGCAGGCTAGGAATGCATTGAGCAGTCAATGACTGGACTGCAGCTGCTCCTGAGCTTAAGTATGAGCCTGCTGACGCCTTCTGCCAGTCAGGAGGTGAAATGCGACAGCTTCTATCTGGGTCAGTTGTACTCATTGGGTTGCCAGGAGGTGGGGTCTTCTGCAGGCTAGGCCCCTGATGGACACTGAGGATATGGAAGTGAAAGTTAGTAGTGAAGTTGGAGCAGTGTGAGCATAAAGCATTTCTAATCTATAAATATACATTATTTAGTCATGCTGTAGTATGTTACAATATGCATAAAGAATACACTGTAAAATCCTTATTTGTTACAGGAATAGTATGTGTAAGCAGAGTCAGAATGAGCTCTACCCTGACATCTGGTGGTGAATTGTGGCGAGTTGTAGAAAAGAACTTCAAGGGCTGATCTTGTTTGCATAGGCACACCCCACCTGACCTAGCATTAGCCCACAGCAGCTCAAATGGTCACTTTGGCTGCTGTGGGATCTCCAGTTTCTCTGCTATTGGGGCAGGAAAAATAAAGTGTCGTTACCCTGATTATGTGAATCAAGGACAATGGAACTGTTTTATGACAGAGGGACTCGCCATCAACTAAGTACCACTTGCTAGATAAGGGACATGGGTTCCAAAACCCAGTGAACTGAGAGAGGCTGGGGACAGGTATGTGTACCTGATGGTCTGGGCCCCTTTTGAGGGCCTGAAACACCAATTGCATCTCCTCTCTCTTCACTGTAGAATATCAGAGCTAATTTTGATCCCTTTAGGAGTCTAGTTACAGGCTGCTGAGCTGAATTCACTTTGGGCCAATGGTGCACCAGCACTGAGGCTCCCCTACTACAAGCTGAAATCACTAAAGAGCTAAAATTACTAAGAGCTGAAATTGCTGAGCGCTGGGGGGTGGGGTGAAGATATATTGCTGAGCGGCTGGCAGAGCAAAGCAGTTTATGGGTCGGCTGGAGCGGCTCATGGGATGGCTAGTGGAGTGGCTTGTGGTGAAGGCTGCAGCAGAACACCATGGAGAGGCAGGGCAGTTGGCCTCAGTCCATGTAAGGTGCCCCTTAATACCCCTGCACTCCCCCCATTTCCACCCAGGCTGGGAGGTAAAACTCTGCAGATAAACTTTTGAACTTTGGGGCTGCATTGACCAGGGACAGAGACTTTTGGGGTGTGGGACTTTGGGTGATGTTTTGTATTGCTGGACTTAAGACCCGAAGAGGAAAAGGACACTGCCAAACTTACTTGGGGGTGGGTCTTTTGCTCATGGTTTGTGTTATGAATCCTGTTTGTGGTGTTTCCCCAACATAATGCCGCATTGTTTCCCTTCTTTATCAAAAGGATTTTGCTACACTCACACTCCGTGCTTGCAAGATGGGAAGTATTGCCTCTTAGAGGCGCCCGGGGGGTGGTATGTAATTGTCCAAGGTCACTGGGTGGGGGCTTGAGCCGGTTTTGCACTGTGTTATTGAAATGGAACTGCTAGATACTGAACCCAGCCCTTGTTGCTGCCAACTCAGATGGGCAGAAGGGTTACATATGTACTATTATTTTTGTAATCCATTATATGACCAATAAAATTATATAATACAAAATAGAACAGGAGATCAAGGAAAGATTGGGCAGAACAGAAGTTGATGGCAGTGCAAAAGAAAAGACCATTATTCCAGACAGATCCATGCTTGTGAGTGATGCCACAGAAACCCCCTCTTTTAAGTCATTCAAATACTTTATGAAAGAGAGTGACGCATCCAAAAAAAGTCTGTGCAGCATTGGGTACACTTGTCATGTTTGTTTTTTGTTGTGATGTTAAAAACAACCACTCTTTTCTATCTGAATAATTCATTAAACCAAAGCACATTAAAACTATTAAACCAAACATTCACTAAAAAGCCCTCAAAATTAGTTTAAAAATTGAGTAATTAGACCCATGCTGCGATGACACTGTTTGCTTGTATTACTTTTGAATTATGCCCGGTATCTCTGCAGAACTTTCATTAACTGCCCTATGTAAATTGGCTGCTAAAGAATGCCCTATGTTTCAATTATTTTTTTAATGGAAAAGAACAGTTTATTATCTCTTTAGTCTATAAGAGATAGTGGTAGATAAGTATTATGCATAAAATATGTCTAATGATCATTTTTGTTGGTAGATTAGTTTGCAATGATTTATCTTTGTAAAAGTCTGATAATTGGTTAGAACGTAGATTTACAGAAGATTAGTTATTTTTAAAAGTACTTTTACCACAAAGTACTGCATAGTATTTTTAATGAACATTATCAGCTAGATTCAACTCCCAATGACTTGAGTGGGAGTTGGAACAGATCTGTAATGGAATGGGTATCATCAAAACAAATGGAAATGACACTGATGAATGACAGCAGCAAAAAGTGCCTTTGTATTAGATGATATAGTGTCAGGGGCGGCTCTAAGTATTTTGTCACCCCAAGCACGGCAGGCAGGCTGCCCTCAGCGGCTTGCCTGCGGGAGGTCCGCCGAAGCTGCGGGACCAGCGGACCCTCCGCAGGCATGCCGCCGAAGGCAACCTGCCTGCCACTCTCGTGGCGACCAGCAGAGCACCCCCCGCGGCTTGCCATCCCAAGCATGCACTTGGCGTGCTGGTGCCTGGAGCCACCCTTGTATAGTGTACTGGAAGATGTACAACCCAGCCCTTGTAACAGCTCATTTCACAAGCTACAGTAACTAAAAACAACCTTTCTGATTTGCTTGACAACTTCCTGATTTTTTTAAACTAAATTTCCTCCTGTAAATATAGATTAGCATTTCTGAAATTCTAACGTGTTGTGTATTAATTTATGGGGCATGAGCATTAAACACTCATATTGGAGGAGGATATTCTTGCTTAGAGATCAGAGTTGTTTAGATAGTATAATGTCCCACAGTTTTACAAAAATATGGTTTACTCTTGTCTGCAAAAGTAAAATTTCAGAATACTGAACTACCATATATACTATGACATAATATTGTATTATTTACTGATATGATAAACATGGAGACTCAAAAAGCAATTTAAATGAAAAGGAATTCAGTGCTTTACTTGGAGGCAAAATTAAAAATGAATTATGTTGTCTTGACTCTAAGTTCTGAGACCTTATGCAAACAAAAATACAATGTTATCTTCCTGTTGGCTATTATAGGAATATTTTTAACAGACAATTTTAAACTACTTCTCTCTTCACTAAAAGTATAAATTGATCAGGACCCATAAGAAAATGTAACACAACAGCAAGACTGGATTTTAAGTGATAGCTGACAATTTTATTAATTTTTAACTCTAATGAGCCTGGGAGAACTCAGCATAATATTTATAATTCTTTTCCTGGGATTTTTAGGTTTCTAGGACACTCTCAGGTCAGAGTTGGCCCAAACCTTTGTTTGTGTAATGACCAACTTTACAAAATAATAAAAATGTTTTCCTGATTTAAAAAATTTAGTTGAAAATGTTTGTTTAAAACAAACTGGGCACTATCTGTCCAGGAATTAGGTTTTATGTCACTTAGAGTAATTGGAATTCCAAGTGATAATTTGGTCATTTGGAATCTCAAACATTTATTGTATGTATTTTCCAGGTATGAATGGATATATTTTTGTCTGCTGTTAATGACAAAGTCAGAACCCAGAGGAGGTGTGGGGAGGTAGCCGAGCATAATTGCTGGCACCTCCTTTTGGCCAATGTCCAGTGCAGGTATTCATTACGGATGGGATTCAGTTACCAGATAAAATTGATTAAAAAGGGATGTGAATGAAAGCATCCCATAAGGGAGCTGAGTAAGGAGATTTTGAGGATCCTACCTCTGATACAGTGGGAAACAGCCTCCTCCCTCCCCCCCAAACAGAAAACTTTATAAACCAGCATTTCTGATCTTCCTTGAAAGTCCGGTTTATAGTCCAGGTGGCACGGGGATGGCAGGCTCCCTACCTGGCTCTGCGTGGCTTCTCGGAAGTGGCAACATGTCCCTGCTGCTCCCAGGTGGAGGAACGCCCATAAGGGATTTGGAGTGCAGGACGGGATGTGTGGTGCAGGCTCTGTAAGGGACCTTGTGTGTGGGAGGGAGCTTGGGGCAGGCAGTTCAGGCATGGGAAGGGGCATGGGGTGCCGGATCCAGCATCCGTCGCTCACCTTGGGCGGCTCCTTGCAAATGGCGACCGATCCCTATTGCTCTTAGGTGGAGGTCCAGCTAGGCAGCTTTACGTGCTGCCCCCATCCCGAGTGCTGGCTCCACAGCTCCCATTGGCCAAATTCCTTCCCTCTTTGTTAACTGGAATTTTTTTACTTACTGGCTCCCCCCATTCTGCCAACTTGCCGGATAACAAAGCTTTTACTGTATCAGCAAGGGTAAATGTAGTTCCTGAGATTATACTATGCACTAATAAATACATACTGAATCCAAAAGGTGTCTTGTTTTGGGCCCACTAACTCATAACTGTAAGTGAAATAATGTAACAAGCTGGGAGCTGCGATCCCTACCATTTTCATCCTCCTCTCTCTCCCTGTGCTTGTCTGAATCTGCTGTACATCTCAGCTGATTAAAGATAAAGTGTATAATGGACAAAAAGAAATGTTAATTGAAGGGCTGGTTCAGATATGCATCCCTCATACCTCAGCTCTAAGTGAAAACAGTAAATTCATTCCAAAGATACCTCTGAAAGAGTAACTGTAAAATAGAAGATGAGGTATCAAGACCTATAAAATATTGTTTATATATTATGGAAATATAATTACACTATCACACATAGTTATATTCCATCATAACTCCCATTTACCCACATACACACACATCCCTTGCAGTTGCCCATATCTTTGTCAAACATATTTCTTGAGAATGAAATTTTCTCTGCTTGCTCTCAAGACTAAAGGTAGATTTGTTTAGAAAATCTGACCTCAAGATATTCAATTATGTTGGAATTATGCAAGCATGCACAAAAATACTATTCTCACATGTTCCAGGTGACGTGTTTGCACTCAAATCACACACAACTGGCAAAAAATAATAAATATAAACTTGGTTTACTTTATAGTTCTTATTGTGGAACGAAAAACAAAGCTGGAAAAAAATTGGTTTGGTTGTTTTACAGGCAGGGAAGTTTTATGTTGGAATAGTTTTGCATACATCCATGTACATCAGAACATTTTTCATTTAGTTTCTCATGATGCCCTTATATTTAAGGGTCTGATCAATTCCCATTACAGGTAATGAAAATAATCCCATTGATTTCAGTAGGAATTGGATCAAGCTCTAAGTATTAAGTGAGCCATATCTGTGTGACCTTCTTGATGTCTCCACCCCTAGTATTTCAATGATATTTTACAACTCTTTTTTAGGAGACTGAGTTATTATGGCATGTCCTAAAACCTGTGGCCTAAAACCTCCTGTTATTTAGAAGAAATGTCTAACAATACCATAACACTGACAGACAGAATTGATTGCGGTATCTACATTAGTAATAGTAACTCTCTTGTTACCATGCTTACAAGTGCAGAAGGTGAGAAGGAGGCATGAGAAAACATACAGAATCTAACTGAATTAAACACAAAATACCAATTATTAACTCCTTCAGTTTGAAAGAGATTGAGGATATATGGGTGTGGGAGGGGGTGGGGGAGAGGGATAAATAAGCAAATCTCAGATAAAAGGAGAATGTTTGCTGGTTAAGAGAAACACAGAAGCTGTTGACACAGGTCTTGAGGCTACTATTCCCTGTTTGGAAGTGAGGTTTGATGAACCATTGGCAAGAAATAGACTATAAGAAATTATCAATGTAAAGGTCTGAGGATTCTTGACTTGAAGGCCAAAGGTCCTGAATAAGGTGAACCAAATGTCAGATCTAATTGAATCCATTTCCTTGGACATTCTCTGCCATCCTTTCTGAGAGCTCAAAAGCCTCCACATGCACAACATTCCCAAGGAGAAAGTGACAATCTTGGAGGAAAGAAAAGCAGTATATAAGAGGAATATATCTCAACTATCAAACCTTTTTCAAAAGTGGCCAATAAAACTCAGCCTCCACCATCCTCAATGGCACTGACTGCCTCCAGTGCCAAATGATATGAGTTTTGATGTACTCTGATCAAGGGAGATAAAATGAAGATCAAAACACCTCATTCTCCAATGTCGTCATATTTTATTTGAACTGTATATGTACCATATAAGTAGCTTCTGTCAACTGCTACTTCCCCCAGTGCCATTGTCATTTTACATGCTGAATTTTGATTGGTTTCAGAAAACATGATTACTGTGCAATTGAAATTCCCTGACAATACACAATCTGAGGACCAATGTATTACCTTTAAGCGCCTCAATTCAGCATCTAGATTTGTGCCTCAAGATTTGCACACATGGAAACTAATATGTAAACTATTAAGCACAAATTCAGAGGCCAAATTAAAAAAAAATCTACTTAAAACTCTCTTTAATACTGAACTCAACTATGCTTGAAAAAATTGGTATCTTCAGTTACAGTAGACCTACTTAATCAATAAACTGAGTTCATTTTGATTTCAAATAAAACTTTACACCCAAAATGACTTATTTGATCTAACTTAATATTGACATTTTCTCAGAGTTAAAATAGACTGTAGCTCATTGTTTAACCAAGGAGCATTCTGATGATATAAATGTGTGCTGCTGAGATTTTTAGTTGTGTTTAACATGCCATAGACAGTTATTTGGTGACAATAAATAATTGTTTGGAATATAGGAGCACAGTTTTTTAAGAATATAAATTACAAACTGTCATTGAATTAAAAATGTTTTCTAATGATGAAGAGGAGGTTGGATTCTTATGGGAGAAGGCACCAGGAAGCCCCAGTTGTATTATTTACTCAGTCCACATCTGTTGTTATAATGGAGATTTTTACACTTCTGGCACTGAAGCTAACTTCATTTAGTTATCAAAAGCAATAATAATTATACAGACTGATGGTAGAGCCTCCATTGTTTCGATATTTGGAGCCTTCTGTTAACTTTGAGGTTGAATATTTTAGTGGTGGAAGAACCGATTCTGAATATTAAAATCTTTGCCTTATTGAAGGTCTCAGAAATATAATTTTGTTCAAAATTAAATATCTGTACATTTTTAATGTTAGTCAAGTCTATGACAACTATATAGGATACAGATTAAATGTTGATTTTAATTGACTTAAATTGTTCACTGTTTTAAAAAAAATGAAATGTAGGTCCAGTTCTACAGTTGTTACTCAATCTCTAATCAAGCAAATCTCCCAGTGACTTCAGTGGGAGTTTTGCCTCACTAAGTACAGCAGGGTCTGGACCTTAAATTATATATCTAGCCATATGCAGAATAATTTAGATTTAATTTTTAGCACAAGATCACTTTTCAATAGAAAATAATCTTGAAACTAAATATAGAATAGTGACACAAGCAATCTGCAAAATAAATGCACTTGAAACAATAACTTATTTGCCAGCATTAAAACTAGAAGAATTCTTGGTTTGGGAAACCTATTTTTATTGAACTCTATATCCCAATAAGCTCCTATTTCCAGATTCTTTATATCTTTAAGAATTTTTGACAGTTACTTATATTCAATGACACTTGTTAAAATACATATATGCATAAAATGGTGATTATCTATCTAAGCACTTAGTTGGTCTCAATCACAGTATTAGAGCACTTCAACTATTTAAAAATAGAGATAACAGCAGCACTCTCTTTCCATTTCTTCATTCCTAGCCTGAAGGAAAAATATATTGATTAGCTCCTAAGGTTTTCTGTTTGTTTACATTTGTGTTTGTGAGTGAGTATATTGTATGTCCATGAGTATAAGGAGAAGTTACTGAGTGAAAACTAAGTATGCACTTTGGTTCAGAATTTAGTTTCACAGGAAACTTCTCTCTCTCTCTCTTACTCATTAACCTCCCTCCTATTGGTTGACACTTGTATTCCTCCGGTGGAAAGCAATTGATGTTAGGATACAGAGCTGATTCTCGGACTGGGCAAGCAGCGTGGTCGCCCTGGTTGTCCCCAGGTGTCATATTACATAACCCTCAGCTATTTTTATGTTCAATTTTTTTGCTTGGCTGCTTCTGCGTGGTGGTGGGGCACTGAAAACATTTTCCACAATAGCCAGGAAAATGCTTAGGGTCACTGTTTTTTTCTTCCCCGACCATAATTTCCTAACGGGAACAATCTTTCAAATATCTAGGGACACTTTGATTATGGACTGAGGAAAGAGATGTTGAATTGAATTGTGTTAGAGACCAAGCACTGGAGGTAGTGTGTTCAAAATGACCTGTGATGCTAAGCAGATAGAGTCCTCAGTTTTGTACCAGTTGGAGCTTTTCAGTGTCTGTTACTTCTTTCCTATATATTAATTGTAATAATTAAGTCTGGATGTCACAAGCATGTGAATCACTATAGATAGGTCTGTGATCAATAGGATGTTATGCAGTCTTCTGTCAGTCTCAGGTGAAACTGGGTGCTTCTTAGTACCATGGCTGTTTGGTCATCTACATGGAGGAGTCCAATAATAATGCAAGGCAGCAGACAGACATAAAAATCAAAGGGCAGATTTCTCCTCCTTAACCACTAATATTGAGGGTAAGTGCTTCATAGCATCATCACCTTAGTTTTGCTTGGATTCAGATTTTGTGCTAAATTTTGTACTAATGATGGAAAGAGCTGAAAATTGATGGTATTTGCTTTCAATGAAAGAGCTGGGTGTTCAAAGGAGTACTGCTTATACTTCAGTCTATATGTTTTTTGCCAAATCTATCAACTGCTTCATGTCTGTTAACTTCTGTTTACCTCACTGTTTCTTGGATTGGGACACGGGTATTTGATGACTAATAGTATCAAATGCTGCAGAGCTGTCTGGGATCATGAATATGGAAATACTTTGCCTATTTACTGCAGAAACAAGTACTGTATCATGTCCTGGCCTGAAGCTGCTTGATCATGAGGGGTTCAAGATACTACCAGCTGACAGATGACATTAGAAACTCTTCTTTGCTCTCTCCTCAATATTTAAGGTAACCTTATCATAGCTGCCTTGTAACTTGAATCCCAAATTGGAAGTCTGAGTGCAGAGGTCTGCACCAGTTGATTCTGATGCAGAATTGGGGCCATGACATGATGGGAATGGCATTTCCACTCTTTTAAGGAGGTCTTCTGAAAGGAATCCTGAACACTAAACACAGAAATGAAATTGCCAAAATAATTCCATCTTTGGCATCAGAAGCTCCCTGAGATCCTTTTTATATATCTTCTATGACACACAACAACAAAAAAACAGATAAAAGTACCGAACTACTTTGGAATGGGATGGGGTAAAGTTAGATAAAGAATCCAGCCTGTCTTACTCATACAAGAAGTGTGCAGCCTAAAAAGCTTTCCCCTATCCCCATGTGAGTCAAATGGAACTCAAATGTGAATTGCGGGACTACTAACTGTCATCTGTAACCTATCATTTAAATCGGCTTCTGTATCAAATGACTGGAGGATAGCTAATGTGATTCCAATTTTAAAAAATGGCTCCAGAGGTGACCCTGGCAACTATAGGCCAGAAAGCCTCACTTCATTACCGGGCAAATTGGTTGAAACGATCATAAAGAACAAAATTGTCAGACACATAGATGAATATAATTTGTTGGGAAATAGTCAACATGGTTTTGTAAGGGAAAATCATTCCTCGCCAATCTACTAGAATTCTTTGAGGGACTCAACAAGCATTCAGACAAAGGAGATCGAGTGGATATAGTGTATTTAGATTTTCAGAAAGCCTTTGACAAGATCCCTCACCAAAGGCTCTTAAGCAAAATAAGCTGTCATGGGATAAGAGGGAAGGTTCTCTCCTGGATTGGTAACTGGCTAAAAGATAGAAAACAAAGATTAGGAATAATTGGTCCGTTTTCAGAATGGAGAGATAAATAGTGGTGTCCCCCAGGGATCTGTACTGGGCCCAGTCCTATTTAACATATTCATAAACGATCTGGAAAAAGGGGTACACAATGAGGTGACAAAATTTGCAGATGATACAAAATTACTCAAAATAGTTAAGTCCAAGGCAGACGACGAAGAGCTACAAAAGGATCTCACAAAACTGGGTATCTCGGCAACAAAATGGCAGATGAAATTTAATGTTGCTAAATGCAAAGTAATGCACATTGGGAAACATACATATATATATATATATATATATATATATATATATAATGATGGGGTCTAAAATAGCTGTTACTACTCAAGAAAGAGATCTTGGAGTCATTGTGGATAGTTCTCTGAAATCATCCACTCAATACGCAGCAGCAGTCAAAAAAGTGAACAGAATGTTGGGAAGCAAGAATGGGATAGATAATAAGACAGAAAATACCATATTGCCTCTATATAAATTCATGATACGCTGTAAAGAGGTAAGCCGGGGCTCGTCCCTCTCTGGGGCAGTGGGAAGCCACACCGCCTCACTATACGCTGTTGATGTCTTGGGGGAATTAGTCCGGCCGTGGGAGTCTCCCTCGGTGGCCCTTGTGGCAACTGAAATAAGCACAGTAAGCCTGGGCCCTAGGTAAGGGTGGGGCAACAGTGAGTCAGGTGCTCAGGCCCTCAGGCAGGGGCTGAGCAGTAGTAATACAAATAGTAGCAATAGGCCCAGGCCTCCAAAGGCCTGGGAAAGGGGGAGACTGCCACCCGCGAGTTGGATGGCAGGGGGGACACAGGCCCTCCCACTCCACTGTGTCCCAGCCCAGGGCCCTAGCAGTGGCAGAAGACCATCTGCTGTGTCAGTGGGGAAACTGGCTGCAACACACTGACATGGGCTCTGGCAGTGTTGCAGCCAGACTAGGGTTGGCTGCCCCCAGGCTACTTCCAGACTCCCCGTCGGGTAGTACCTGGGTCACAATGGTGTCCTCTGGGGTGTCCAGCACCATGGATTCCTCGGGGTAGTTGACGAGAGACAGGCCCGGCAATTACTCCGGGTAGCAGGCATGGGGCAGGGCAGGGCAGTCCTTGGGTGCACCTAGGGCCGCAGGGGCTTCCTAGTTGTGGGCCAGGCTGGAGGCATCTGGCCTCCCCAGTGGTTGTCTCTCCAGTGAATTCTGAGGTCGAGCCTTTGTACTTCTGGGGCGCCACCTGACCCTCTGGGGTGCAGGCTCAGAGCTCCCTAGATCCACCCACTCCAATGTCCGGAAGGGCTCGTCCCTCTCTGGGGTGGTGGGGAGCCACACCGCCTCACTACATCTGCCCATACCTTGAATACTGCGTGTAGATGTGGTTGCCCCATCTCTAAAAAGATGTGTTGGTACTGAAAAAGGTTCAGAAAAGGGCAACAAAAATGATTAGGGGTATAGAACAGCTTCTGTATGAGAAGAGATTAATAAGACTGTGACTTTTCAGCTTGGAAAAGTGGTGACTAAGGGGGGCATATGATAGAGGTCTATAAAATCATGAGTGGTATAGAGAAAGTATATAAGGAAGTGTTATTCACTCCTCATAATACAAGAACAAGGGGCCACCAAATGAAATTAATAGGTAGCAGGTTTAAAACAAACACAAGAAAGTATTTTTTCAGGCAATGCACTGTCAAACTCTGAAACTCCTTGCCAGAGGTTGTTGTGAAGGCCAATACTATAACATGGTTCAAAAGGGAGCTAATAACTTTATGGAAGATAGGTCCATCAATGGCTATTAGCCAGGATGGGCTGCAATGGTGTCCCTAGCCTCTGTTTATCAGAAGCTGGGACTGAGTGACAGGGCATGGATCACTTGATGATAACCTGTCTGTTCATTCCCTTTGAGGCACCTGCCATTGGTCACTGTCAGAGGACAGGATACTAGGCTTGATGGACCTTTGGTCTGACCTAGCATGGCTGTTCTTATGTGACTGGAGAGGTGTTAACAGGCCACTTCACCTTGACTGGTCCCTTGAAATGTTTAACTACTTATGCTAAACAATCTATTCCACCTTGTATTTAGCTGTGACACTGAGTACGTTTCCCAGCCCTGAAGAAGAGCTGTGTGTAGCTTGAAATCTTGTCTCTCTCAGGGCAGGTCTACACTACGGGGTTAAGTCAACCTAAGTTACTCAACTCCAGCTATGTGAATAACATAGCTGGAGTCGACAGCTTAGGTGAGTTATTGCGGTGTCTACACTGCACTGGAAACACTCCTGTTGACTTACCTTATGTCTCTCGTTCTGGTGGAGTACCAGAGTCAACAGGAGAGCAATCTGTGATCAATTTAGCAGATCTTCACTAACTCCGCTAAATCAACCCCCGGTGGATCGATCACTACAGCTTTGATCCACAGCAAGTGAAGACATGCCCTCACCAACAGAAGTTGGTCCAAGAACAGGTATTACCTCACCCACCTTGTCAGCCTACAAAGTGACATTCACTGCTTTAAAACTTAGCCATTGAAGTTATATGTAGTTTGAAATTTTGGCAAATGATAGCTTCACTGAAGAATTTTTTAAAACTAAATACAGAATTAAGTATTTGGCCATTTTAAGTAAATAAGAAATGTTCATATTCATTCCATCATCTTTTCTGATAAATAAATCCTATGTTATCCTATACATGTTAATGATTTCCAGTCTGAAAAGGCTTTGAAGTTCCATTTGGAGAGGCAGCAAAGAATCCTGTGGCACCTTATAGACTAACAGACGTTTTGCAGCATGAGCTTTCGTGGGTGAATACCCACTTCTTCGGATGACTTGCATCCGAAGAAGTGGGTATTCACCCACGAAAGCTCATGCTGCAAAACGTCTGTTAGTCTATAAGGTGCCACAGGATTCTTTGCTGCTTCTACAGAACCAGACTAACACGGCTACCCCTCTGACATTTGGAGAGGGAAATCTTAGTTTTCAAATGTTAGCTGACTGGAAATCTGTCTGCAGCTTCATCATATTTCCAGTACATCCTTGTATTCGTCAGGTTGGAAGGAGAATTTCTTGTGATATTGTAATTCATCCACTTCCAGTCTTGGATGGAACTAGGAAGTTCAGAACCACATATATTTTTTTAACTGAACTTTTTTTCCAGCATGCAAAGGTTTATATTCAGCTCTACATTTTTCATCTAGTCTGAGGAAGAGGCAAAGGCTTACTCTCATTAGGCACATAGCACTTCAACAAAAAATAAACAAACTATGCACCTCAAGACATTTCAGTGTTTGAAACTTAGATTTGTTTCCTAAATCTAGCCATATTTTCTTGCTTATGGATTTTCACTGTTATTTTTGTCTTGATAGGGAATAATACTTACCTAAACCATGGCAAAACAACCAGTCATTTAAAAACAAAAACTACAAATTGGTTCAACAGAATAGCATTGGGAATAGTGATATTGAAGACTATACAAAAAAGCTGTGTTGAAATAATCCTTAAAAATACTAGGTTCATACTGTTTTTTTTATTTTAAAGTGGAAATCTTGAAAAGGTTTAATGTGCTATGCAAACACAGTAATTGAGGATGGGATGAGAGGGAGCAAATCGAAGCTGGGGTGGGAGGGGGAATCAAAACAAAAAAAAAATCAAATAATAAAAACAAATAAAAGCAACCAAACTAAAATGCTAGGTTTTGGACAAAGCACTGAGAAAGTCCAAATGCATTATTATCATTGCATTGTGTCAAAGAGAGAAAGACGTACGTATTTTAGTAAATGTCCTATTTATGAGGTAATTCCACCATCTAGTGGACAGCTGAAAATGATACAGTGTTGAGCTGATTTCAGTGGCCTGGTCTACACTACGCGTTTATACTGAATTTAGCAGCGTTAAACCGATTTTACACTGCACCCGTCCACACAACGAAGCCCTTTATATCGATATAAAGGGCTCTTAAAACCGATATCTGTACTCTTCCCCGATGAGGGTAGAAGCGCTCAAATTGGTATTGCCATGTCGGATTAGGGTTAGTGTGGCCGCAATTTGACGGTATTGGCCTCCGGGAGCTATCCCACAGTGCACCATTGTGACCGCTCTGGAAAGCCATCTGAACTCGGATGCACTGGCCAGGTAGACAGGAAAAGCCCCGCGAACTTTTGAATTTCATTTCCTGTTTGGCCAGCGTGGAGAGCTCACCAGCACAGGTGACCATGCAGAGCTCATCAGCATAGGTAACAATGCAGTCTCCTGAGAATCGAAAAAGAGCTCCAGCATGGACTGCACGGGAGGTACTGGACCTGATCGCTGTATGGGGAGAGGATTCTGTGCTAAGAGAACTCTGTTCCAAAAGACGAAATGAAAAAATATTTGAAAAAATTTCCAAGGCCATGATGCAGACAGGCCACACCAGGGACTCAGTACAGTGCCATGTGAAAATTAAGGAGCTCAGACAAGCCTACCAGAAAACCAAAGAAGCAAACGGAAAGTCTGGGGCAGGGCCAAAAACATGCCGCTTCTATGCTGAGCTGCATGCAATTCTAGGGGGGTCCACCACCACTACCCCACCCCTGTCCGTGGATTCTGAGGTGGGGATGGTAATCGCAGCCATGGCTGAGGATTCTGCAGATGGGGAAGATGAGGAGGACGAGCTTGTAGAGAGCACACAGCACTCCATTCTCCCCAACAGCCAGGAGCTTTTTCTCACCCTGATGGAATTACCCTCCCAGCCCTCTCAAGCAACTATCCCAGACAATGAAGCCATGGAAGGGACCTCTGGTGAGCGTACCTTGTAAATATAAGACATGGTTTAAAAGCAAGCGTTTTTAATGATTAATTTGACTGAGGACTTGGGATGCATTCGCGGCCAGTACAGTTACAGGAAAAGTCTGTTAACATGTCTGGGGATGGAGCGGAAATCCTCCAGGAACATCTCCATGAAGCTCTCCTGGAGGTACTCCAAAAGCCTTTGCAGAAGGTTTCTGGGCAGGGCAGCCTTATTCCGTCCTCCATGGTAGGACACTTGACCATGCCATGCATGTAGCAAGTAATGGTATCATTGCATGACAAAGCCTAGCTGCGTATGGTCCCAGTGTTTGCTGGCATTCAAGCAACATCCGTTCTTTATCTCGCTGTGTTATCCTCAGGAGAGTGATATCGTTCATGGTAACCTGGTTGAAATATGGGAATTTAATTAAGGGGACAGAGATGGCCATTCCTACTGGGCTGTTTGCCTGTTGCTTAAAAGAAATCCTTCCTTGCAGGTAGCCAATCAGGGGGAAGGAGGGCGGGTGATTGGCACTGAGCTTTTTCATGTTTGGGTAGCAGGGATCTTCCCTGCTACCAGCCACGCGGTGGGAGGGGGGTGTTTAGCAGTGATCTTTCATGATATCAGCCACACGGTGGGAGGAGGGGTAAAGTGATCATCCCAGAGAATTGGATGTGGGGGGTGGTTTCTGCTGCTGCATGTTAACAGGAAAGAAGCAGCACTAAATGGGCTTTGCTTGCTATTTGGTAAAGGAGGGCGCTGGATATATGAAGGCTGCAGAAGACAATGGCTTACCATGGCTGCATGCAAGCCAAATTCTGCTGCCCGGACCTGCGTCTGTGAGATTTCTAACACCAGAG
Source organism: Mauremys mutica (assembly GCF_020497125.1). Lineage (NCBI taxonomy): Eukaryota > Metazoa > Chordata > Testudines > Geoemydidae > Mauremys > Mauremys mutica. The sequence continues at coordinate 30,337,399 of NC_059080.1, read as the reverse complement.
CCACAGGCACTCAATATTAAGATGCAAAATGCGACCTTGTAGTCAAATCACATGTACTATGTAAGGTGAATAGTGTTGTTCACTGTGAAAGAGTATAAGCATTGTTCTGTAAAATGTATCTTTTTAAATACTTCTCTCCCTTTTTTCCCTCCCTCATGCACTTGCAAATGTTTCAAGCCTCCCTACTCCATCCCGAAGGCTATCTCAGATAAGGTGGCGGAAAAAAAAGATGCAAGACGAAATGTTCTCGGAAATCATGGAAGTGACCCGCAATGAAAGAGCTCATCTGAACGAGTGGAAGGACGTGGTATCAAATTACAGGAAAGATGCCAGTGAACGTGAGGACAGGAGGGATGCTCGAGATGAGAGGTGGTGGCAGGAAGATCAGCGGTGGCGGGATGCAACTCTGGGGCTGCTGCGTGATCAAACTGACATGCTCCAGCGTCTGGTTGAGCTTCAGGAACAGCAGCAGGATCACAGAGTGCCGCTGCAGCCCCTGTATAACCACTCTCACCATGTTCCACATCCTCCTCACCCAGACGTGTAAGAATGCGTGGGGGAAGGCTCCGTGCACCCGCCCGCTCCAGCCCCGTGGACAGCCCAACCAAAAGGCTGTCTTTACTTTGAAATTTTTTTAGTGGCCTTTTCCTTCCCTCCTATCCTCCTCCCAAACCACACTCGGGCTACCTTGTCAGTTCTCTCCCTCTTTTTATAAATGTAAGCAGAGTCAGGATGAGCTCTACCCTGACATCTGGTGGTTAATTATGAGGAGTGGGGAAAGGAATTTCAGGCATTTGCATTTGCATTGGCAAACCCACTCCACTTAGCAAAGCGCACAGCAGCCTGGCATGGTTATTTTCACAGCTGTGGGATCCCCAATTTCTTTGTTATTGGGGCAGGAGGAATAAAGTGTTGTCACCCTGATTATGTGAATGAAGAACTATGAAACTGCCTAATGACAGAGAATCTCACCATCAAGTAAATAGCACTCGCTAGACAAGGGACATGGGTGCCAAAACCCAGTGAATTGAGACAGGTTGGGATTGGTGTGTGTACCTGATGGTATGGGCCCCTTTTGAGGGCCTGGCACACCAATTGCACATCCTCCTCTCTCCACTGTTGAAGAGCAGAGCTAATTTTGAATCCTTTAGGAGTCCATCTAGAGGCTGCTGACCTGAATTCACGTTGGGCCAATGGTGCACCAGCACTGGGGCTCCCCTACTACAAGCTGAAATCACTAAGAGCTGAAATCACTAAAAGAGTTAAGCTTACTGAGCTGAGATCACTGAGTGCGGTGTTAACTAGTGGGGGAGCCTGAAAATCTATCGCTAAGTGGCTGGCAGAGTGGAGCAGTTGCAGAATGTTTGAGCAGCCCACAGAATAGTGAGCGGAGCGGTTTGCGGGGATGGCTGAAGCGGTTCACAGGTCGGCTGGAGGAGCGGCACAGCTGGTGGAGTGGAGCCAGTCATGGTGAAGGCTGCAGCAGAACTCCACGGAGAGGTGGAGCAGTTGGCCCCGGCCCACATAAGGTGCCCCTTAACACCCTGTGTGTGCCCCCCCCCATTTCCACACAGGCTGGGGGGGGTAAAACTCTGCAGATAAACTTTTGAACTCTGGGGTGGCACTGACCAGAGACAGAGACTTTTGGGTTGTTGGACTTTGGTGGAAAGGACATTGCCAAATGTACTTGGAGGTGGGTTTTTTGCTTATGGTTTGTATATAATCCTGTTTGTGGTGTCTCTCCAACATGATGCTGCATTGTTTCCCTCCTTTATTAAAAGGATTTTGCTACACTCGGACTCTGTGCTTGTGAGTGGGGAAGTATTGGCTTCTAGAGGCGCCCCCGGGGGGGGTATGTAATTGTCCCAAGTCACTGGGTGGGGGCTCGAGCCGGTTTTGCATTGTGTTATTGAAACGGAACCCCTGGATACTGAACCCAGCCCTTGTTGCTGCCAACTCAGAGGGGCAGAAGGGTTACATAATGAATTAATAAAGAATACATGATTTTTAAACGATAGTGACTCTGATTGGCTCCCCCTCTTACAGGGAGGAGAGAAGGCAGGGAGAAGAGGGGGAGCCAATCAGAGTTACTGGCGGGAAGCTGCCCAGGTTTGCCTTTATAAACAGACATTTTCTGAACAGACTTCAGAAAGGTTCCTGCATTGCTGCCTGGTCTGATCAGCCAGCGGGGTCTGGGGGTCCTTTCTCCGCTCTCGTTTTATTTTTGAGCGTACCCCCATTTTTTGAACCCCTCCCATGAAGAACGAATTGCTGCCTGAGAGATCTCCTGATTATCTAGACTGTACCAAGCCTTCTGATGTTCTTGCTGCTTCTGCCTCTGCTGCTGCCTTGGGGGCTGGTAAGAATCCCTCTGTGAAACTTTCTGTACTTTTGTTTTATTATTTTAGCTGCTGGCTCTGTCTCCCCAGCACACAGACTCAAGCTAAACCTTGGTCTGTGTTTTAAAAAATCTCTCTTAAACTCCGTGGCACTCTGCCACTAAAAGTAAGTTTGTGCTGCTGTTAAGCTCTGCTCCTGTGGGCTTTGCCTTGGACTCACTGTTTTCAGCTGTACCCACTGCTGCAGCCACCTCCCTTGGCTTCCTTGGGGGCTGCCTTGGGAGCTGTATTCTGGGCACATACCACTCTGCCCTCTGTAACTTCCCCATAGTATAAGGTGCACCATAAGTTTTGTTTCTTTAGTTTAATAAGTCATAGTTTGTTAAGATTATAAAGCTTGTAAGTCTCACCTGCCTTGCTATAGTTCGCTGTTTTGTTGCTCCATATAGCTGCTTGTTGTAGTTTGCTTAGAATTTTGATATTTGTTGTTTTGCCTAGTCATTGGTTAAGATAGATTTAAAAAGTCATTGCCTGATTGTATTCTGTACCTGTTTTGTTACTTTGTAGAAGCTGCTTGTCATTTTATATAAGTTTGATTAAGTTAGAGGATAGATAAGGTTCTTGCTGCTTCTTTCCCGTGTCTGCATCAACCTCTGAACTTCCCAAACCCCTTGCTGCTTTTTTCCCCTGCATCTGCATCACCCTCTGAACTATTCTCATTGCCAATTGTGTTACATTGTGTATAAGGCCACCAACCACTTAATACATTCTATCTAAGATTGTTGACCATTCTATATAGAAGCTACTATTTTATTTTGCATTTCCTTTTGGTATGTTTTACATTCCACACTGTATCTAGAGCTGTTCCTATATAAAGTTGAGTTGCTTATTAACTGTACTGTATCCCACTGTGCTAAACCCCACTTACTGTTCCCCACTGTTAGAACTCCCTACACTGTTCAATAAGAAACCCCCCCGACCATCATTGTCTATTGTAAACCCCCTATACACCCCATCCCATCGTATTTCATTGTTAAATTCTCACCACTCCCTTTTTCCTTTAATAAAGAAATTAATTTGCACCCCACCCGTGTGGTAATTGCTCCCCAAGATCCCATATATCTGCTGGCAGGGACAGCTTTGAGCTTTACATATGATCTTTACCTGACATAGATGTCTGTGTTTTTGATCCATGCTGCTGATTTTATGAACAGATTTAGAGCCTTATTTTGTGCCTTGTTACATCCATTTAACACAATAGAATTACACCGGTGTAAGACCAGAAGATTTGTGTGTGTGTGTGTGTGGGGGGGGGGGGGAATGAAGAAGTCATCTATTTCAGATTAAATGAAAGTAAGCCCCCATTTTATACACCTCATTGTGATTGGAAAGTTTTAATATTTCTTGAAGTCCTTCACCGTGTGCCATTGTGTTCCTAAGTCAGTTAGGAGAGTTTGAAAATCCCCTTACACACCTAAATATAGACTTGAAGCCTAATTATAGGCATCTGTTTTTGAAAAAAAATGGTCATAATAATTTGGACCATTTCTATAGATCTCACCCCTATTTTAAAAAAGTACTAGGAATAGACGTTTATGAAACCTGCTTTTTGAAATTCAAATCAAAATCCACTTGAGAGGATGCTTTCCTTCTCTCTCCCCACATACACCAATAAAATTAGGAGAAATGGTTAAATTTGTCTGTAGTACTTTGTGAAAATCAGGTGTAGTAATAACAGCCACATAAACATCAGACTATTGTAAATGCATATGTTCAGCAATGACAGTGTGCCTGAGTTTATATATCTATTTATATTGTACCACTATGTCTTTCCAAAAGATCCCATTCAATTAGTCAGTAATCCATTAACAAATGGAGGTCTTTATTATTTTCTTTAGTTTCCTTGTAGGCAAAAATACAAATGAGAATGTGAGCCCATTCACTAGTATTCACAAGGTTTCTTGTTCTCCTGCCTAGGTTCTATATTTCAGCCTGTGCCCTAGCAATTTCTACAATGATAGCAGCGCACAGGTCTGTTATCACTGTGGTAGTCTCCCATAGCAATTTCTACAGTGATGGCTTCAAGGGGTCACAGAGGTAGTGGACACAGCCAATTAACTTTTGTCTACCCTTTTTCTTTTCATAGTTTGATACTGTAACTGAATATCAAGTGAAAATTGCAGTTCTTGACCCTAAAACATCTCTATCCTCAAAACAATATTGATAAGCATCAGAATATGTGGTGCTTATCCAAACTGAACACTTGAATCTCTTGAGATCTACATATCACTAATTAAAGTTTGGAGATGCATGTGCCTATAATTAGCAGGGTTTTTATTACTACAGTGGTCCAATATCCTCCCCTAGGATGTACAGACTTGTGGATTTCAGAGCCCAGAGGAAAACTCTTAGGGTACGTCTACACTACAAGACTATTTCGATTCATCTTAATTCGAATTTCTGGAATTGACCTAATGAAGTCGAAGTTGTGTATCCACAATAAATACACTAATTCGACTGTGTGAGTCCACAGTAACGGGCGAAGCATCGACTTTGGAAGCGGTGCACTGTGGGAAGCTATCCCACAGTTCCCGCACTCCCCGCCGCCCATTGGAATGCTGGGATTTCCCACCAATGCATGCTGGGGGGGGGGGAAATTGTGTGGAGGGTGGTTTTGGGTAACTGTCATCATTGAACCGTCAATCACGCCCAGCATCCCTCCCTGAAAGCGCCAGCTGGCAATCTGTTCATGCACTTTTCTTCTCAGTGACAGCGCGGGCGCCACAGCACTGCGAGCATGGATCCCGCTGCAGTTGTGGCCGCTGTCAGCTCCTCGCAACTTATCATCCACCTCTTCCGCAGTCAGCTGCTGAGAAATTTGGCTAATTTTCAATGGTGCTGCGAGCAGTGGTGGACCATGGGGGACGTTTTACCAACATCAACGTCGGGTGGCCAGGCAAAGTTCATGACGCGCGTGTTTTCAGGAACTCTGGTCTGCTTAGACGCCTGCAGGAAGGTAGTTTCTTCCCGGACCACAAAATAACGCTTGGGAAGTGCAGATGCCCATACTGATCTTAGGGGACCCAGCATACCCGCTAATGCCCTGGCTCGTCACGCCCTATGCAAGCACCTTGCACAGCGACAAGGAAGTCTTCAAGTACCAGCGAGCAGCGTGAACTGTGACTGTTCAGTTTCTTCACAGAGAAGCTGAACCTGCCCCTGTTTCTTTACCAAGTTACTGTTGACTAGCCTCTGCAGTTACATACCCCGTCCACCCCGCTTCCCCAACTTCTAACACACATTTAAAAATTAAAGTACGTGCTCCACTGTAGCTTTACAACGGTGTCTTTATTGATGACTTTGCGTTAAAGGGTTGAAACTGGGACGCACACTGTGCTGGGTAGGGTGTGTGGTCATGTAAAGACCGCCTCTAAAGTCGAGGTTTGACATGCTCCCGCTCCCAGACCGGTCAGCAGTGCCAGACTGGTTGTTTCAACGGATCCTGTCATCCCTCCTTTTTTGGACTCTGTGTGCGGGGGCTATGTGGCATTGTGGCGGGGGAGGACAGATACAGATTCCTCTGCTGCGTGGCTCTGCGGTCCATTACAGGGACCGTTGCATGACATCTGTAACCCCCCTCCCCCGCTACAAATGCACGTACCACCCCCAACGACAGAAAACCTGCAAACCACCTCCCATACCAGCTAACCGCCTACTGACTGCACTGTGTGTGTGACATGCTGCTGATCCAGCCCCCGTCTCTGTACCCTGCTAAAGGTGACTGTCCTATGCATTACACTACCCCCTCAACCACCCAACGACCCACCCAAGACATCTAACATAGCGTTGTGTAAAAAACCATGACGGTAAAAGTAAGTAACAGAAAACTACTTTTAATAATCAAGAACACAGTAAGGGAAGGACTTTTCAAAATGTAGTAACTGATAGCTTTTGGGTAATTTAACACTGTCCTGTGGTGCAGTGACAGTTTTCACGGCCCCTGGTGACCCTCCTTCTTGTTATTTTTGATGAGGGGGGGATTGGAGTTTGAGGCGGGGGTGGGCGGTTGCAGATACAGTGCAGGGGGGCTCTGTCTTCCTGCCTGCGGTCCTGCAGAACATCGACAAGGCGCCTGAGCGTGTCCGTTTGCTCCCTCATTAGTCCAAGCAGTGTTTGAGTCGCCTGCTGGTCTTCCTGACGCCACCTGTCCTCCCGTTCGCAGAGTGAGCGGTGCTGCTGACTGAGGTTCTCCCTCCACTGGCTCTGCTGGTCCGCCTCGGCTCTGGAGCAGCCCATAAGTTCAGCAAACATCTCGTCCCTTGTCTTTTTCTTACGCCTTCTAGTTTGCGCCATCATCTGTGAGGGGCATGGTGCATCAGGTCGTGATACAGTTGCACCTGTGTGATGTCAAAAAGGTAGTGAATTTCTTACAATGATACTTTTTTTAAACAAAGAAACATAGTCTACTCAGTGTCTGTGAACAAGATTATGCACAGCACCTGTCTCATGTGCACTCACTAATGGAAAGTTCGATTTCTCTGAATGCGCTTTCGTTGCCTGGGGTATTGGGCTGCAGATCAGAGAACCTTTGCAGGAAAGAAGAATTCGTGTAGCAGCAAGGCATGGTAAGCCAAACACTTTTGGATTCATAGAAGTGAATGTACAGCTCTGTCCTCTTGATGCAGGCAATCCTGAAAGCATAAACTCGGCCCCTGTTGCACCCCCTCGCGGCTGTTCACTGGGAAAGATCCCTGTATGCTGCCACTCTGTAGACTGCAGCACGTGGCTGTTAAGTGAGGCTTCTTGTTATGCAAAGGAACAGTTAAGCGCTCCCATTACTAATAGTACCCCAATTACTCTAATTTCATGCAGGAGTGTGCGAGAGAGATCACCCTGAGGAGAGTCTCACGGGCAGAGAGAGCGCGCATGCTGGAAGAAAGCCACCACCACCCAGGGGCCTACTCTGCCATGCTCGTGAGGGCAATGGTCCCGGAGTTCCAGCTTGTAGCATGGAAAGGCAAAGTGTGCTACCTCGGGGCACACGATAAGCTAGCTCTGCCAAGGAACCTCCTGCATAGACTTTTAGATTACCTCCAGGAGAGTTTCCTGGAGATATCTTATGAAGATAAAAGTTCCATCCCCCTGTATGTAGACCTTCTGTTCTCCTAATGTCTCTCCCTGTTTAATTACTTAAAAAATGTTAACTCGTTGGTCTTAACATTTATTTATTAAAAGCAGCTAACTTGTTTAAAGCACTTACGGACTGATCCTTCTCCCGATTCAGGGTCCGTGGTAATGGCTGGGGAGGGTTGGTAGGGGATCTCAGAGAGGGTGAGGAAGAGATCCTGGCTGTCGGGGAAAGCGCCGTCGACTGCCTCGTCCTCCTCATCTTCCCCGTCCACGAACGTCTCCGAGGAACAGTCCGTCGACACTATCCCATCCTCAGAGTCCACGCACACTGGTGGGGCAGTGGTGGCAGACCCACCGAGAACGGCATGCAGTGCCTCGTAGAAGCGGCATGTCTGGGGCTGGGCTCTGGAGCGTCTGTTTGCCGCTCTGACTTTCTGGTAGCCTTGTCTCAGCTCCTTGACTTTCACGCGGCACTGCATTGCATCTCGGCTGTATCCTCTGTGTCTCATGGTTTTGGAGACCTTCTTGAAGGTCTTTGCATTCCGTTTGCTGGAGCGCAGCTCCGAAAGCACAGACACATCGCCCCACACAGCAATCAGATCTGAGACTTCCCGGTCAGTCCATGCTGGGGACCTCTTTCTAGTCTGAGATTGCCTGGACTCCTCTGCTGGAGAGCTCTGCATCGTTGCCGGTGCTGCTGAGCTCGCCCCGATGAGCAACCAGGAAATGGGATTCAAACTGTCCAGACAGGAAAAGGAATTCAAATTTTCCCGCGGCATTTCCTGTGTGGCTGGTCAGAGCATCCAAGCTCCGACTGGTGTCCAGAGCGTCAACAGAGTGTTGCACTGTGGGATAGCTCCCAGAGCTACTAAGATCGATTTAGCATCCACACCTAGCCTAATTCGACATAGCCAAGGAGCCCTCTATGTCGAATTAAATGGCTTCCTGGTGTGGACGGGTGCACGCTTAATTCGATTTAACGCTGCTAAATTCGATTTAAAGAGCTAGTGTGGACTAGCCCTTAGTCAACATCATATAGTTTTCTTTTCCCCTACTGCCTCCTGCAGGGGGAGGAGATGTTCTTCTGCCATGTGATTAAATGACTGATAGGCATTGCTGCAATCACATGCCTCACTAGAAGCTCATCCCATTGTGAATCTGCAATATTTTGTATAACCATGCCCAATCCTGTAACAGTTCTTCAATTTGACAATGGAAAGTCAAACTGTGCTCCCCCCCCCAGTAGTATAAATAGTGGGAGGCTTTGTCTGGCCAGTGGAAAGAAAAGGAGTTGTGGCTCCTCTAAGGGTTCCCCTCCTCCTTTGCGTTTAGAGAATAGGGCAGGGAGTGTATCCCTTGAGGCAAAGGCTGACCAGAAGGAGATCAGGTGTCTGGATCATGTGTACCTATGGGAGGGGAAGTATTTACACATCCTGCTCCCTTTGATCCAAGGTTAGGGAGTGAATTATTCACTATCTGGGAACCTGACTGAGGTTTGGAGGGGTCAGCCAAGCTAATTACTTAACATCTCCACGTGGAAAGTGTCCAGTGAAAATACTTGTTCTGCGTGGGATCTGATTCCCTGATGCTTGGAATTAGCAATGGACTTACGAGAAGGCATCCCTTCTCATAATAGGGGTTGGGTAGGGTTGTCAGGTGTCTGGTTTTTGACCACAGCATCCGGTAGAAAAGGGACCTTGACTGCTCTGGATGGCACTGATGACTGGGCTGTTAAAAGTCCAGTCAGCGGCACAGCGGGGACCCAGGACTAAGGCAGGCTCCCTACCTTCCCTGGTTCCGCATGGCTTCCAGAAGTGAACGAGAGGTCCCTAGGCACATGAACAGTCAGGGAGGCTCTGTGCGCTGCCCCTACTCGAGTGCCAGCTCCGCAGCTCCCATTGGCTGGGAACCGAGACCAATGGGAGCTGCAGGGGCGGTGCCTGCAGGCATGAGTGCAGTCTGCAGAGCGTCCCTGGCTGCCCATGTGACTGGGGGCTGCAGGAACCTAGTGACCACTTCATGGATGCTGCAATAAGCGCCACCGGGACCCCACCCCACAAACCCTCTCCCACACCCCAAGCCTCTGCCACAGCACGGAGTCTCCTACTGCACCCAAATTCCCTTCTGGAGCCCAGCATCCCCCTGCCCAGCCTGAACTCCCCCTTTCACCCCAAACCCCTCATCCCCAGCCCCACTCCAGAGCCCACATCCACAGCCAGAGCCCTTTACCCTCCCTGCCCCATCCCGGAGCCCCTTCCTGCACCCCAACCCCCTCATCCCAGGCCCCACCCCAGATCCTGCACCCCCAGCAAGAGCATCCAACCCTGTACCCCAGCCCAGTGAAAGTGAGTGAGGGTGGGGGAAAGCAAGCAATGGAGGTGGGGGGGGGTGCAAGTGGGAGATGGGGCCTTGGAGAAGGGGTGGGGCAGGAATGTTCAGTTTTGTGCGATTTAGAAAGTTCTCAACCCTAGGGTTGAGGCACGTAACAACTGGTACAATCAGAGGACAATGCTCTTTCCCCAGCCCCTTATCCTTCTTCCAAGGGGAATGCAGCTGGACAGGTTTGGAGGAGTGGAGGGGCTGGTGACAGCCCTGTCCAAATATGTGGAAATGATTTAAGGAAAGATAATGACCCACACGGTACAATGTATTGCCATGTATTTCCCAAATGAATTAATACAGTTGCAGAGTAATTAAACTATATCCTTTGCATCTTGTCTTCCTTCCTGTGTGGCTAAGATAATAGGCCAACAGCGAGCCAGGCCTATAGCTATGTTATGTTTCCTAACTCAAATTGCTGTTCTTTTGTCATTCCAGTGGCTCAGCACATGCATCAGTGTGACAGGTGCTCTTTATGTGAGTGTTGCTGGAATTAGGTCAGAGGTTGGTGGGTAATTTGTGCTTGGAAAACAAGAAAGCATGATGATGGGAAGGGAAGTGTGGTGTGGTTATTGTCCAACAGTTCATCGATTGTGCAATAGAATCCAGTATTTTCAAAGGCAGATAGCCTCCTGCCCCATGTACAGTAATTTTCTGTAACAAGATCCAGTCACAGCTTCATGCGTTGAAAGCAGTGTTCCTGTATTTTGTATCTCCCTTCTGCCAAAAAGAAATGCATCAACTGATTTGAAATTGGTCTGTAGATTTAACCTGAGTATATATTTTTAAAAAGGTTACCAACTATTACAATCTTGTCATTATGTCAAAAATAAAAAAAATAAGATCTTAGCACTATTTTTCAGTATACTCACTAATGAATCTTGACCGGCAAGTCAAACAAATCGTTGATCTAGATGGATGGATGGAAGAATAGCATATAATTGAAGATCAGTAATAAAATGTTTTTTTTTCAATAACAATATTAACTTTCAAACTGGATTAGCAAAACTTAAAAGTGCTTAAACAACTAAACGAAAATGTTTAGTATGAAGTTGGTTGAATAGGATGATGAAGATTACCAAGTGTAGAGCATCCTAATTTCCCCTACAGAAAGTCAGCTGGATCTGTTTTTGATGATGTTACTGGCTGAATGCTTAGGAGTGATCTAATTTGTAAGAGGAAATCAAGGGTGTCAGAATTGTTCTAGGGATAGGAAAGCTATGTTTCCTAGGATACTGCTCACCCATAAAGGGAATGTAACGAACATCCTTTTTTGAAATTCTGGTAAATAATGTACACAATTTAACCGGGACAGTTCCACACTGCTGAAAGTTTGAGCACTTTGCATTTATGTATTAATAGTTCTCTTTTTTGCAATTTCATGATTCAAAGTATACCTTTTGTTTACTTTCCCCCATGTAAAATTGTAAACAGAAGTGGTACAGCACTGGGTTTCTGCCGCGTGGACAAGGAGCAGGTCAGGGCATGTGTTGCTGCGTCTGTCCTCACAACCCTTCAAGAGGAAGCAGGTAAAGCAGTAGCAGCTGGTCTTCAGCACGGCTCCCCACTAGCTGAATCTTGTGGCTGTGGCATTGTGGGGACAGAATGCTCTTAGGCACTACTGCACTGCATGGAATTCAGTCTGGCCAAAGAGAGTGACAGTTTACTGAGTAAAGACAAGTTATTGAAGTGATTATACTAGTGGTAACTGCAGTATCCTGTAAATACAGGCATACATGCAGTGCAATGTACTCTTATTTGCAGAGCTCCAACAGACTGTTCATACAATAGATTAATTTTCAGTAGTAGGGTTCTCAGATTACAGCACAATGATGCAAGCACATTTTATGCTGGGATTTTAGGCCTGAATTTCTCTCATGTGTCAAACAGCTGATGATGTCTCTGTTTCAGAGAATAGTTTTAGGTTGGATAACAGTTAGCTAGGTGGGAAAATAATCAGACACTTGTAAAATTGTCATGAAGTAATACACTCTTTATCTTTTTTTTTTATACATAATATGTTTTATCCATAGATGTTCATGAGCGATTCTATATACAAGCTCAAGATAACATTTAATATACTGTTAAAACTGTATGTCTACAAAGCTAAAAGTATTGGTTAAAACTTAGGCAGCTTGAGAACTAAGGCTTTCTAAAGCATTTTGTAACAGAACCCATAGTCTGAGGAAGTTTCCTTGCCAAGGAAACAATGACTATAAAGAAATACTGCAAATAGTTTGGACCATGTTGTATATTTATTTAGAAATGCAATTGATAAGAAATATATATCTCTAATCACTATCACGTTGGTCTTTAAAGAATATGATACATTTAGTTGATTCTTAAGCCAATTTAAATTGAAAATTTCTTACCATGAATCTTACAAAAATGATTTATGATTAAACAGATACAAGAGAGACAACGTGGGTGAGAATATCTTTTATTGGATCAACTTCTGTTGGTGAGAGAGACACGCTTTCGAGCCATAAAGAGCTACAAGGCATTTGTGGCTGACTGAGAGTGGAGCACAGACAGCTTAACATGGAAAGTATTTACAACTCAAGGGATGGGAATAGCTTAATACTAGTGTACAAGTATCTACAGCTGTCCTGTCTTACTGTCTCATTATCGTTAGCATTAATAGGGATGAACCAAGAAAATGAGATAAATTACTTTAAGTTGCTGCATAATTAACTACTAAACAAGTGAAGAATGTGAAGGAAAGTGGAAAGGACATGAGGAGATTCTATAGATAGACTCTATCCTAATTTCAGTAAGGATATTTCTGTAGACAGAACAAGGTACTGCCACAGACATTGTAAACTGGGAAATAACATGGAGTCATGCTAAGATGGCCAAGGACCACACCACAGGGATCCCCAAGGGAAACAGCCTGTGGATGTAGGTTGCTGACTAGACGTTAACCCGTGCATGCTGAATAGTTGCCATGCTATGATGTCTTTTACAAACTGATATGGCCAAACATGCCTTACAAAAAATAGTCTATAAGATGTTTACATGACAGTGTATGAACTTTGCCAAGAAGAGGAACCTAGGTAAATAGCCTAGGTATTCAGCACCTAGGTATTCAGCACTTTGCTCAATGAAGCTAACGTACCCTGACAAAAAGGACTGAGAGAAAGAACTAGTAGCCTGTAACAGCACCTATCAATTCATTCCTCTAAAGTCCTGAATTTCAAAATCCAGAAAGAGAACAAGAATACAGCTGTCATAACACCTGAAATTAATGGCTACTTGAGATAGAGTGAAAGCATTTTTTAATATATTTTTCTATCTCAAGTAGCCATTCATTTAAATTGTGAGCATGACCTACAGAATACACCTTACATAGATTTACTTTACCCAAGAGATGACTTAGTTATATTCAACTAAATGCTTCTCAGGAAGTACATACCTGACTTAATACTAATGAAATAACTTAACTGTATAATGCATATTTTGAACATGTTTAATTTTACCTATTTAGAAATAATGCTAACTTTAAAAGTAATTGAGGTTGTTGGGGCTAGATATGAGGCAATTAATGTAATAAGTTTTACTGGTAAGAGGAAATTATGTTTACCTATAGCAAAATATAGTTGAGAGAAATCTTGAGTATTTCAAAGAGATCAGATTAGAAATCACACACATTTTGTGGGATTTTTTTTTTTTAATCCTTGATATCTGTTTTAGACAAAAAGAGAAGGAAGCATTGAATTAGCTTATAAAGTAAATCTTTCTGCCACTGTTTGAATATTTGGTTAAAGTGACATAAAGAATCTACAGTACTGGTGAAATTCCAAGGAAACTAAAATAGCTTTAAATCATCATTTCTATAATTAAATTTGGAGGGAGGGGGGAGAGAGAATAAAATGCTTGGCCTTGAGTATCTCTTTAAAATGTGTGTGTTAGTGGGGGATGGCATTAAATTGACATCTTTAATAATAAAATAACTTCAACTTTAGAATTGTTTGAACTGCCAAGGACACCCCAAAATAATTGGCACATACGCTTGACTGCCTCACTAAGAAAGACTCCATGTTTCCTACCTCACCGCTGGAAATAGACTTTTATCTGGAGGTATCCTTCAGAAGAATCCATTTCAAAGATTCAATGGTCTATAAAAGAGAGGGGTAGATAATCCCAAGTTATCTACCTTTCACCTAAGAAGGCAAAGACACCAGCCCTTTGACTTTGGGAGATAGCTGATGGAGCTCCTGGGACAGAATTTATCTTGATGGAAACGTGGTAAGGATTTTACCCTGAACCAAGTCTAGCTTGTTAAGTTTTAGGTACTAGAGGGCTTTTTATATTTATTTCTTACTTTAATCCTTGTACTTACTTAAAATCTATCTCTTTGGAATTTATATACACTTGTTTTATTTTTAATCTAAACCAATCCAGTACTGCATTTCAAGAGAACTGTTCTGTAACACCAGTTAAAGTAACAAACTGTTGGATATTGACTCTTTAAAGGAACAATGAATCTGGACATTTCTGATTGTTCCAGGATAGGGCTGGACATTACAGAAAACACATTTATTGGGTAATTCAGGGTTGCGGGGAGAGTGGAAACAACTTACCAGTTGTTAAACAAGGCTGATGGAGACCAAAGAAAGTCTGTGATAGTACAGGAAGGCTCCTGGATCCAAAGCATGGAACCAGGACTGCCCAATACATAGACCACAGAAAATGGATTACCCTTTTCCTAATTAGAGTTTGAACTCTGTCTTCTGGGATAGGCATTATGCCATATCTATGACACTCCATTCCAAATGCTGGGAAAGCAGAATACCGTTCTGAGTGGGGATGTGACCCCCTACATCTTTAGCAAATGTTTTGAAACCCAGTGTTTTTTATCTTGAGACTTGCTCTGTAAGGACTTCAGGCTTCTGTGTCTTTAGCGTAACTGTCTGAGTTAGATAAATCCTCTTGCAAAATAAATGTAGACAAAGATCACTGACTGCATGTGTGTTGAGCCCTCGTGTCAACCCTGGGGAGGAAAACTTGGACATGGAAGTAAAGGGGATGGGGGGAGGAAATGATGTTCGTCCATCGTTTTCGAAGAAGACCTTAACATCTATCAGGTTGTGAGCTGTCCACGGTGCGTCCGCAAATGGCTGGTAAGGCCAATACAGGCACGGAATGTTCTGCCACATGTCGGGCAGACATGCGTGGGCACCACTGTTACAACATTTGCAGCTCTGGCTTTACGGAGTGCTCGCTTCTCTTGTGCTAGGGTTATCTTTCTAGCTTCAGATGTCTGGCAGCCTTGGTGGATCAGCGTACGCCATGTCGATCGGTCTTGTGCCAGGGTTTCCCAGGAGGTGATGTCGATATCCAGTGACTTAAGAGAGGCTTTCAGCGTATCTTTGTATCGCTTCTTTTGTCCCCCATGCAATCGCTTTCCTTGAGACAGCTCACCATAGAAGAGCTGTTTGGGGATGCGGTGGTCTGGCATCCTTACAACATGGCCTGCCCAGCGTGTCTGGGCTTTCATAAGCAGAGTGTAAACTGACGGCAGGCCTGCTCTGGAAAGGACTTCTGTGTCAGGCACCTTATCCTGCCACCGAATCCTCAGAAGTCTGCGGAGGCAAGTCGTGTGGAAGTGGTTCAATTGCCTAGCGTGCCTCCTGTATACAGTCCAGGTCTCACTGGCATACATCAAGGTAGTTAGCACTACTGCTCGGTAGACTTTAAGTTTTGTAGCAAGGCTTATTCCACGGCGGTCCCACACGTTGGTCAGCAGTCCGCCAAATGCAGAACTTGCCTTAGCGATTCTGCAGTTGACCTCGATGTCAATTGTCACTGCGCGAGAAAGGGTGCTGCCAAGATATGTAAATTGGTCCACTGCTTGCAGCTTTTGCCCCTTCACTGTGATGGTGGGCTCTTGGTGTTGGGCTTTCGGAGCTGGCTGGTGCATCACTTCGGTTTTCTTTATGTTGATAAGAAGGCCAAAGTTATCGCATGCTGCTGCGAATTTGTCCATGCTGGCTTGCATTTCCTGTTCTGATCCAGCATTCAGGGCACAATCGTCAGCAAAAAGGAGGTCTCGTAGCACAGCCTCCTTTATCTTGGTGACAGCCTGGAGTCTTCGCAGGTTGAACAGTTTCCCATCAGTCCTGTATCTCAGGCTGACTCCCAAGGAACTGTTCTGAAAGGCGTCTGACAGCATGGCTGAAAACATCATGCTGAACAGGGTCGGTGCCAACACACACCCTTGCTTGACGCCATTTGTGACGGGAAAGGCCTCTGAAGCTTCTCCGTCGTCCAGAACACGAGCCGTCATGCCGTCGTGGAACTGACGTACCATCAGGATGAATCTATCAGGGCACCCAAACTTCGACATGATACGCCACAGACCTTCACGACTGACAGTGTCAAAAGCCTTAGTGAGATCCACAAAGATGGTGTACAGTTCACGATTCTGCTCTTGACACTTCTCTTGGAGCTGTCGGACTGCGAAGATCATGTCCACAGTGCCACGCTCTTTACGAAAGCCGCACTGTGTCTCGGGTAATAGACCCTGTTCCAGGTGGTCAATCAGGCGATTCAGCAACACTCATGCAAGGATCTTGCCTGCGCTGGAAAGCAATGATATTCCTCTATGATTGTCGCAGACTTTTCGATTTCCTTTCCTCTTGTAGAGGTGTACGATGGACGCATCTTTCAATTCCTGAGGAATAGACCCTTGATTCCAGAAGGACTGAAACAGTTGAGTGAGTTTGTCAACAAGCACTGCACCACCATCCTTATAAACTTCTGCTGAGATCACATCAGATCCTGAGGCCTTGCCACTGGACAGCTGGCTGATGGCCTGTAGGATTTCAGACTCTGATGGTGGAACGTCCAGACTGTGGTTGATATCCGCCTGGGGCATTCTATCAATCACCTCGTTATTAATGGAAGATGGGCGGTTCAGTACGGATTGAAAATGCTCAGCCCAACGCTGTAGAATCAGAGTCTTCTCAGTAATGAGAGTTACACCATCTAAATCCAGTAAAGGAGAGCTCCCTGAGGGCCGAGGTCCGTACAAGGATCTGAGGGCTTCGTAGAACCGTTTGGCATCGTTTCTATCAGCAAACATCTGGATTTCACCTGCCTTGGCACTCAACCAGGAGTCCTGCATCTTGCGAAGCTTGTTCTGTACGGTCCTGCGAGTGTTGTTAAAGGCATTTTTCTTAGCTGATGACGACGGGTCGTTCTGATGAGCACGGTAAAGGCGGTGCTTTTCAGCAAGTAAGGCCTTGATCTCTTCATCGTTTTCATCAAACCAGTCCTGCTGTTTCCTGTGTGAGGGTCCAAGAACCTTTAGTGCAGAAGAGTGCACAATATTCCGGAAGCGTTCCCAGTCCTTCTCAGCATTTTCCTCTAATTGCAGCTCTAAGAGTTGGTTGTCAAGATCTTCTGCTAGTAAAGCTGCTGTATTGGGGTTCCTCAGTTTACTGACGTTAATCTTTTTCACCACAGCTCTGTTTCCCTGCGGACGTCTCTTTGGCTTGATGTAAAGGCTTAATTTAGAGATGATGAGTCTATGATCAGTCCAACAGTCAGCACTCGGCATGGCCTTAGTCACCCTTACATCCTGTCTATCTTTCCTCCGCACGATGACATAATCAATGAGATGCCAGTGCTTGGAGCGTGGATGCATCCAGGACGTCTTTTTGCGAGTGGGCAGGCGGAAGATGGTATTGGTAATGATCAGATCATGAGCCACACATGTCTTCAGGAGTAGTAGGCCATTGCTGTTACATTTGCCGATTCCATTTTTTCCAATGACGCCATCCCAGGCAGAGTGATCAGATCCTACTCTCGCGTTAAAATCGCCAAGTAGAATCAGCCTGTCGGTACGCTTCACGGATGAGAGTAGGGCATCAAGATCTTCATAAAACTTGTCCTTTACTTCATCCGGATTTGTCATTGTGGGTGCGTAAGCACTGATTAGTATAGCTTGCTTTCCTCTCGGTAGTGGAAGATGCAGTGTCATGAGTCGGTCGTTCACACCCTTGGGAAGACTGGCAAATTTGCGGACAAGTTGATTCTTAACCGCAAAGCCAACTCCAGATTCACGACGTTCGTCACTGCTACGTCCACACCAGAAGAATGTGTAACCACCCCCTATTTCTGTGAGCTGACCTTCGTTGGCTAGATGAGTTTCACACAAGGCTGCAATATCGATGTTAAATCTTGCGAGCTCTCTAGCGACCAGGGCTGTTCTTCTTTCTGGTCGATCTGCTGAGGGGTTATCTTGAAGCGTGCGTACGTTCCATGTACCAATAATGAGTGGTGTCACCTTGCGGTTTGTTATTTGAAGTTTTGTTGTTCGACCGCATAAGATGGGATCCCCTCCAGCCGCGGTAAGCTGGCCAGGGTTCTGTGAAGCAAACAATGTTTAGGGCACCTTTTCTAGCCCCTTCCTCTTGCTACGGAGGTGAGCAGTGCGGTCCTAAAAAGGGCTGCTCAGTCACTCAGGTAGACGCCGAATCCAGCTGTTGCTTCGATCAGCAAGAAGACGACCATTAGACCTGAGCTGCCTGTGTGCAGGTCCACGGCTACAGCTCCCAGTGTATCCACACCTGCTGCTTCGTCGCTCGCCCATCGCCACAGGACTTTGAAATTTACGGAAGTTAGATGTCAAGACTTGCACGTGGATTGGATTAAAGTGAGGGAGAGGTGCGCATAGTCAGCCTCACTCTCTCTTCCCAGATCCCATCTTGCTCCAATGGCAGGACAAGAGTCGAGACGGTTGGAGATGGGCTGGGCGCAGTGGTTGACCAGGGCATCTTTCGTGTCTTGCCGTGCTCTTAGCGTACCACACCGCTTGCAGAAACCGCCTTCATGACCGTTGGTCCTATTCTAGAAGGTCTCATCCGCTCAATCCGCCAGAGTCTGTCTTCACATGCTCGGGATAGACAAAGCCCTATCTCACCGGAGGTCTAAGCCCAACGGCTACCCTCAAATAGCCACAGCCTTAAGAGCTGCACTTAAAAGCAAAAAGCAGACAAACCATGATTTAGTTGTAATTTTTTTCACTTGAGAACATTATAGTTATAATGCAACCTGTAGAAATATTGTAATCAGATGTAATTAAATGTTTAAATAATTTTCATTGTAACTGTAACTTGTTTCATTTCCTTTTGATGACTAGTATTTCAAGATCCAGGGTTGCCATAATTGTTGGTTAGAGAAATTGCACCTATGTTTTTCTGCTGAAAGAACAGCTTAAAGTGCCATTATAGAAGAACTGAAGGGCATGTGCAGAACAAGGAAAGCAGAATGAATAAATGACTCTCAAAAACTTGGATGATCAAAAATATTTTTTATTACATCTAAGACATATATAGTATAATTTGTCAGAACTGAACATAAATTCCTTTGACACAAAACTCTACTGTTTAATGAAAATAAGCTACACATGGATGGCATCCGCCACTGAATGCTCTGTCAACCTCCTGCATTCCAAGAATAGTTGGTGACAATAAATATGGAGAAAAAGTAAAGAACTTTCTACTCAATTTTACACATCATTTACTGTACCTGCACTGATTCCCCTATTAAATGGACATTTTTCAATGTCACATGCAACATTAGGAGGAAAAGTTATTTTATAGGTTACCTGAACTGCTCAAAGTGAGCCACTTATCAATATTGGATGGATGGACATACAGACTGACAGATACACATGTACACCAATATCTTTCTTTTCCAATATTGTTCTTTTTTATATTTTTTCTGGTTGATTTTTCTCCCCCATGGGAAGTTATTTTTAGATCACTTTCACTTGTGCTAATTGTTGTTTATAAATCTACAAAATGTCTTAATATATGCAGCGACAAAATACATGTTGCTATATGCAGCTTCATAAAGTAAGAAGTAGACTTTGATTGTAGAAATAGGTTTGATTTTACTTCCACTAACAGAATTTTCTCAGTTAGATAAGAGAAGGGTCAGGTCCAGTGTTGGTTACATGGTGTAGTAATAGTGAATTAGCATGGAAAATCAGTGCTTAACATAGTTTGGTAATAAATTCCACAGAGGTTCAGATTTGATAAATCTAAATGTTCTACTATGGCTATTGGGTCTTGATTTAATTGACAACCTGCAGTAACCAATATTCTCCCCAAATATCAAAAATTTCCCCATCTACTAGCACTGGTAGCAAGAAGGAGCTGTTATGTTTCCATTAATACAATTCCATATCAATAGTATAACTTGACAGACGAATACTATCAGAATGTAGGAGGAAAGACAAAAGCAATTACAGCTTTATTTTTTCCCCATTTCATAAAGCTATAACTAAGGCACTATGCTATTTCCATTTGGGAGAAGGGATAACCTTTTGGGTAAGACATTGGGCAGGGCTCAAGATCTAAGGTAAAATTTTCAGAAGTGCCTAAATGACTTAGAAGTCTGTCACTTTTGAAAATGGGACTTAGGCTCTAAGTAAGTCATTTAGGCACTTCTGAAAATTTATCTTTTACTTCCTCCCTCTACCTGTGTTTTAAATAGGTCAGGATTTGGCCCTATTGATCACATTTTCAGAAAAACCATCTAAATCACACTCCCAGAATTTGCATGTGTACCTGTTTACCAAAAAAAGAAAAGGAATTTACAGTGATCATGTGATCATGTGATGTGTATGTGATGTGTATGTGATGTGTATGTGCACAATTATCTGCTAACTACGTCAGATGCCAAACTGCATGTATGTATGTTAATTTTTTTAACACAGTTTCGGAGGCTTCTATGAAAAGCTTAGCACTTAGATTTCAGCCCAGCTACAGTATAGGCCTCTGCCTTTAAATTTTCTGGGAAAGCAAACCTCATATAGGTATCCCTGTACATATATTATTATTTTGTTCTACAGTTTTGTGGCGCTGAACTCAGGGGATAAATAATCTGTCATCTAAGTCTTTATATCACGCTTGCCACTAGTATCTCAGTAAGCTGACTTTTTTTTCATTAACTATTGATTTTACTCTGGGAAAAATTGTGTTGTAAATATATCAATGGGCATCGGAATTTATTTTTGGATTCTCTGTGGTTTCCAAGAAACGTGTTGTCACAGCCAGGCAGGTCATGACCTAGTAGTCATAAACAGAGTTTGCAGTCACAAGACAAAAGTAAGCTGGCTCAGGATATCTGGAGGTCAGAACCCCGAATCAGATGCCAGGAGTCCTGCCAGGTCAGGATGCCAGGAAATTAAACCAGGGGAAAAGGAGCAAGAAGCACAAGGCACACAGTCCACAAGGCACAAGATGGAGCCCAGTTCTGACAGTTTCCTGTTCCTGCTGCTGGCTTAAGTAGAGCCAGCAAGCCAATCAGCTGCTCTAGGACTCTGCCAATAAGACGGCGGGGGGAAAGCCTCAAACTGCAGTTGGGCTTCATGGGTCCCAGGTAAGTGAGCATTAGCAGGCTGCCAGATGGAGGATTGGAATGTGACTATTCCTATAAACCCTGCAAATTTGAGACCAGTGGCTCATGACATCTATCCTGGAAATTGTTCAGATTGGATATATCATCTTGGCAAAATAAACTTTCACAATAGGAATGCTGTTTTAAATTTAGAAAAATGAGTTAATCTAGCAAATTTTGCTGAGATTTGGCTTCCTATCTATGATTTTCATTTAATCAATATCTGTTTCATATAAATTTGCATATTTATAGTACCTACTATTGAACTACTTCATACTGTACTAATATAGTTTTTGGCATACTATTATGAAATCCAATTTTTTTAGGCTCATTGGGAAATATTGTAGGCAGAAATTGAATTATTTTATCCATAAATAAACTGAGTTCTCTAAAATACCATACGATAATTCCTAATGCATGCTAATACACTGTTGTTTGAAAATGGAATATCTCTGATAATTTTTCAAGGAACAGAACTAAGTGGTACATTTCATAAATGGAATGCCAAACAAGTTTAGGTTAAATATCTGAGAGTGCTAATGACAGAAGTAGATGCAAAACTTGAACCTTGCTCTCTGACGCTTTGCACTTCAATTTCAATGGGTCTGCTGTAAGTGGTTGCAGAATCGGCCCCTATTGATGAAGTATTGTGTTGTTTCTCAAACTGTTCTTAGCAGCTTGAGCTATAAGCTTAGTTAAACATTGTAATTTGAAGACTTGCATAATGCTTTTTTACATGCCAGAATTCTCACCAAAAAGATAAAATTAAAGTATTTTAAAACAAAATCACCAATTTCACCAATCTACTAGAATTTTTGAGGGGGTCAACAAGCATGTGGACAAAGGGATCCAGAGGATATTGTGTACTTACATTTTCAGAAAGCCTTTGACAGGGTCCCTCACCAAAGGCTCTTAAGCAAAGTAGCTGTCATGGGGTAAGAGGGAAGGTTCTCTCATGGATTGGTAACTGGTTAAAAGATGTCAACCAAAGGGTAGGAATAAATGGTCAGCTCCCAGAATGGAGAGAGGTAAATAAAGGTGTCCCCCCGGGGGTCTGTACTGGGACCAGTCCTATTCAGCATATTCATAAATGATCTGGAAAAATGGATGAACAGTGAGGTGACAAAATTTTCAGATGATACAAAACTACTCAGGATATTTCATTCCAAAACAGACTAAAGGGCTACAAAGGGACCTCACAAAACTGGGTAACTGGGCAACAAAATGGCAGATGAAATTCAGTGTTGATAAATGGAAAGTAATGCACAGAGGAAAACATAATTTCAGCTATACGTATAAAGTGATGGGGTCTAAATTAGCTGTTACTACTCAAGAAAGAGACCTTGTAGTCATTGTGGAAAGTTCTCTGGAAACATGCACTCAATGTGCAGAGGCAGTCAAAAAAGCTAACAGAGTTTTGGGAATCATTAAGAAATGGATAGATAATCAGACAGAAAATATCATATTGCCTCCATATAAATCCATGGTACACCCACATCTTGAATATTGTGTGCATATGTGGTTGCCCCATCTCAAAAAAAGATGCATTGGAATTGGAAAAGGTTCAGAAAAGGGCAACAAAAATGATTAGGGGTATGGAACAGCTTCCATACGTGGAGAGATTAATAAGATTAGGACTTTTCATCTTGGAAAAGAGACGACTAAAGAGGAGTATGCTAAAGTCTATAAAATCATGACTGATATGGAGAAAATAAATGAAGTGTTATTTACTCCTTCTCATAACACAGGAACTCTAGCGGGGTCACCAAATGAAATTAATAGGCAGCAGGTTTAAAGCAAACAAAAGGAAGTATTTCTTCACACAATGCATAGTCAGCCTGTGGAACTCTTTGCCAGAGGATGTTGTGAAGGCCAAGACTATAACAGCGTTCAAAAAAGAACTTGATACATTCATGGAGGATAGGTCCATCAATGGCTATTAGCCAGAATGGGCAGGGATGGTGTCCCTAGCCTCTGTTTGCTAGAAGCTGGGAATGGGCAACAGGGCATGGATCACTTGATGATCATCCGTTTTGTTCATTCCCTCTGTGGCACCTGACATTGGCCACTATCGGAAGATATTGGGCTAGATGGACCTTTGGCCTGACCCAGTATGGCCATTCTTATATTCTTAAAAAGTGGAGGAGGGAAGCTTTTATAAATAATTGTACAGCTATGTGAAATCACTAAACTCTATAACAACAGTGTTATGAGTAATTGCCCATAGCAAATGTATCTTTTGAAAGTTCTAAAACTGGCAGGAGGTCTTGTGAAATGTTTCTACAGAGCACAACTTTTGGGTTGTTCTTCCATCCTTATTACTGTATGTATGCTACAGTAGGTGAAACCCAGAGTATAGTTCACTTTGAATTTAATGAAGTGTGAAGGTGTTAGATGCTACAGTGTAACTACCGGTACTTTCTTATAGCATTACTGGACTTAGACTAACCACTTGGGCTATTGATTGGTGGGTCACATGAGTAGTATAAGAAAAAGGGTCTTGATTTTTTGCCTGTCTTAGTAGGATGATCATTTGCAATAGCTTCAGCTAAATTAAAAGTGTGTGTGTGTGTGTGTTTTTAAATGTAGCTAGGTGCTGCCTTGCACAGCATAAGCAAACATTGCAGAGAATTTCCTATAAGTTGTCTAAAGATCGGTGTTTCATACCTTATTGAAATGAAAGGTACCATAATATCCCCAATAGCTAGTTTATCACTTTCTAAATCCTATTATTAATATTAATCATAATTTCAGTATTTTTAAGTGATTTGATAGGCTGGAAAAGTTACCATTAAAGAGCCTATGTTGGTTTATGCAATGCTTCAAATCTCTAACCTGTCTCTTCAATCCGTCTCCTCATATGCCATGTTATTCTCTTTCCATATCCCCAAACTGTCCTTTTGTTTGACAGTGATAATTAAAGATCCCTCACTTTCTAAGAACCGTGGCTGATGAGCTTGGTGCTGTGGTGGATAGGGCTGCCCCAGTTGCTTCTGATGACATTTATTTTATGTTGCCATGAAAGTCCTCCCAGCGGGCTCTCTGTAACTGAAATGATTCTTTTGCTGACCAGCCAGTGTGAACTCCGTCCACAACGGGGGGATTTAGTGGAGAAACTAGTGGGACTGAGGTACTGATTTAGTGTGTCTTTGATCCTAAACTCTGGGTTAGGGAAAATAAATACTTGGTCATGGCTGGAGCCAGGTAGGTTGGCATTTCTCTATTAATAGCTCACCCATTGTTCTCTTAAGGACCTTTGGTATTCTCTCTGGAGTCACTTTGTCTCTGATAGTGTTTCATTTCCTGCTTGTTCTCCCTAACAGCCTCCTTTGCTTTAACCCCATGTAGTCTGATAATATCAAGCAGGTAAACTGAGGTAATGCGATATTCATGAAAATAATTCAGATGTCTCCCTCTTTATCCCATAATGAAGTAGCTAACATGGTCACAGAAGAAATGAGCTGTGCAAATACTATGCTAAGGTTCTGGGTTGAGGGCCAGATTATCAAATAATTCAGGTGTGCAACTGTGTGTGCACAATTGTGTGTGCAAACTAGCTAATTGCGTGTAAAAATGTTCTAATAAAAGAGGGGAAAGAGATTAAACTCTTTGATGGGAAGGTGGATAGATGGATAAGGTAGTCTGAATTTATTTTTCTCAAGGCATCAATATGGAGATGGAAGGCTATTTTGAATACCAAATTAGCAAATTTCTGTACTTTTCATTGTTCAGGTTTGTTATAATTTTAATCTTAACTTTGAATTTTCTGGATTTTCTATTTGTTTAAAAATGTGAATACTCTTGAAAAGTAATAGAGATCAAAACACTTATATTTGCCTGCAACTTAAACTCTATCGCAGAGGTTGGCAACCTCTGGCACGTGGCTCACCAGGGTAAACACTCTGGCAGGCAGGGCCAGTTTCTTTACCTGCCACGTCCGCAGGTTCGGCCAATCATGGGTCCCACTGGCCGCAGTTCACTGCTCCAGGACAATGGGAGCTGAGGGAAGTAGCGCAGGCTGAGGGATGTGTTGGCCGCGGCTTCCCGCAGGCCCCATTGGCCTGGAGCGGCGAACCGCAGCCAGTGGGAACCACGATCAGCCGAACCTGCGGATGCTGCAAGTAAATTGGCCTGGCCCACCAGGTTGCTTACCCTGGCGAGCTGCGTGCCAGAGGTTGCTGACCCCTGCTCTATCATATTAAAAAAATATATATACAGGAGTCTAACTTGTATTCCAAAAAAAAAAAAAAAAAAATTAAGGTTGAAAGTGTGTTTTAACTGCTAAAGTCAGTTGGACAAGGAGCTTACTTAAGAAAAAAAACATTTTCTTAAGTAAAAAACATATTTTCTCATAAGAGCCAAGAAGCACTTGGCAAACTATTATTATTTGCCAGATTCTGGAACTATATTTGAATTTCTGTAAAATATACCGAGTATAGTGACAATGTAGCATGACATTCAGCTCATGTAATTTTGAAGGCCAGTGTTATATTTGGCTCAATTTAATCCATTCTTAAAGCAAAAATAAACAAATAACATACCATCTTCCTTATAGATGGTAAAATAATTTCCACAAGGGGTTGAGACCACTTCCAGCACATCAGATAATAGAGGGTGCTGCACTTGGGCCCTGCCAGGTATTCTGTCCTGTCATCAACTTCCCCAGTAGTGATTGACAGCAACAATCCAGCCTGTCTTCATTGGTATGTTAGTTTACTTGTCTTTTACAGAAGTTTTTTGGGTCTTGTTTCCTATCATTTTTGTCACGCCAGTGCTGAGTGAGTCCACCTTCATCTACTCTGTATCCTTCTCCATCTCCTTTTTTCTCTTTCCTCTTCCATTGCTCCCTCTCTGCGGTGCCATCTACCCTCCTCTTTCATTAATCTCAGAAATGAAAAACCTAAAATGCTGCTATAATTCTGCTTCTGCACAAAACAAAATTCAGTGAGAGGCCCAAAATTAGTTTTCCAGGAACATTTTGAAATGTCAGTTTGTGCTCATGAATGTTTACAGAATAGTGAAGAAGATGACTGAGGACATATTTGAGTCAAAGTGTGATTTACAATGAATTTGCAAAAAACAATCTCCACTATTCACCTAGCACTGATCGCCACTACCACATAATATACTTAGAGCTCTTAAAATGAAAGGCTTGTGAAGTCAAGTTGCAAGATTTCTCTCATGTGGCACTTACTCAGTATTTGTTTTCCCACTCTGTATTTGCAGGAGACTTTAAACACCAAGATTTTTGGCTGACACCTCTACCCCCAAAAGATGCTGGTTGTCCTGAATAATTGTTTTACATTTCATAACAACTTACACTCTTGTAGCTATGTTGGTACGCAGAGTGGTAACTCATTCAGCATCACTAACAGCAGAATTCTTAATTGGTTCCTAGTGCACAGCTGAACTGATCGATTGAAACAGGACTTTCAAAGCATGGTCATTTCTGTGACTTTACAAAAATCTGCCATGTCTACTAGGAAAGCATTAGTTGAGCTAGTCAAATCTTGACTGCATTGTAATTTATGCCAATAGAAGGTCTGCATTAGCATCAGTGAGCTACTGCTAAGTGCTAAGGTCAGTTGTGCATTTCATACTTCAGCTGCAGAGGAAGAATTTTATTGCTTTTCATAGTCATGCTGCAGTGAAAAGGGTTCTTTACGATGCCACAGACAATTAATTGAGGTACATTACCTAGAAACTAAAAAGGTCACACATGGAACATAATCGACACCTCATAACCCCTATAACTGATTACAGAAATGCAAATGAGTACTTCTCAGATTCCTCTGAGTAGCATAACTCTTCTCCAGCCTTGAATTATCTCTCCGTTTTCTTACAATCTTTATACTTTAAAATGCTTAATTTACCTTTTTCAAGTAATATCAGTCTAAGTTAAAAATTTGTACAACCCTATTCATAAAAGCCTATTAAGTTGCAATTATATCTTTGTGTAATGTGCACAGAGAAAGGAACAGAATATATTTTTATAAATAAAACACTTTTTAATGCTTCAATAATCCCCTTCAAGGTCACATGTAATACCTATGGCACAAGAACTCAAAAAAGGGCAGACGTGGAGGGAAACTTGGAACTCTACTAGAATTTAAGGTAAAGCAGAAGAAACAGTGGAATTACTTAACAAAAATATCATTGCACCTTTTATGTGCAACCCCTTCCCAACCCGACATATCAAGAATAGGGGTAGGTTAACTAAAGAATAAGATAATGAAAGATGGGGATCTGGGTAAAGCCTGTTCTATTTAATGCAACATCAAATGTTGGATCCCATTGACTTTAGGAGGAGGAATTTAGTGCTCAAAATAACTTGTATATTGTCATGGTGTTCATTTTTAGCCTATCTACACAATGATATCAAGGTGTCACTGTAGCATTCCTGAATTGTCACATGTTATTGCTGTGTAATTTTACTACATGTAACACTGTGACATTCTGATGCATCATTGTGACTTACATTCATTGGAACAATTCCATTAGAATTTTCCAATTTTTGGTTTCCATCAGAAACCTATCTGGCTCCTTGGTGGTCCACCTGGTGGACTGCTGGGGAACCAGGGCTGGCTCCAGGGGTTTGCCGCCACAAGCAGAAGACGGGGGGAAAGAAAAAAAAGCCGCGATCGCGATCTCCGGCAATTCAGCGGGAGGTCCTTCGCTCCGAATGGGAGTGAGGGACCCTCCGCCGAATTGCGGCCGAATACTTGAAAGTGCCACCCCGCTCCGGAGTTGCCGCCCCAAGCACCTGCTTGATAAGCTGGTGCCTGGAGCTGGCCCTGTGGGGAACTGAAAGCCTGGAAAGTAGCAGCTTTTAGACTTGCAACTGTCTGACAGTCCAGACTCCCAGAGCTTCCAGGGTCTGTACACCATTCCTAATCATGGAAAATTTGGGGGAATGAATGAATCAGAATGAAACCAAATTTTGAAATATTAAAATGCTCTGGGAAATATAATTACCTTTCTCTTTCCTGCTTTAATTGTGACTTAACACTGTGCTGCATGCAGGCAGCCCAGATTAAGTATGCCCTTGTATGTAATGGATTTCCATTTAAATTTCCATGCATACAGAGCTCCATACTCCTTTTAAGTAGGCGCAAACCATTATATCCTCTAATGCACACAGCTTTATGCAGAGAAATTATAGCCATGAGAGTAATTAAGTATGTATATCCATTTTACCTGCTGACATACTATGTTAAAAATTCATTAAAAAACTGGATATACCTTCAAGCTGATATTAACAGCAGACTTGGAATTTTGCCTTTCTGAACATATCACATTTAATGTACAGATTGTACTTCTTTGGTGATAGTTGTCCCTGTGGGAGGATTCACCCACAGGGACAACAGCAATCTTCTGCCTTCCGTTGGTGACCCCATTGTTCGGAGCAAGTTAAAAAGTCTACCTGGGTCCCAGAGCAGCTTTGCTGGCATCCTGCTTGTAGGATGTACAGCATTTTTGATTTCCTCATGTTACCTGGCATCCTCCTTCCTGAACAGCAACACACCTATTTTTGGCATTATGCTAGTCACTTTGTCTTAATCTTCCATGTACAGATAGACGATTTCTCTCTCTTCACCCTTCATTCCCATTGTTGTCATGAGACTGCAGTATTTCCACATGCAGTCCCCAAGCACTCACAATTATCTGCCATTTGACAGTGGCATTATAGGAAAGCTACATATAAAAGCCTGTCTTATTCCACATATTCAACTGTCTTATTGAACTATCGTATTCCTCATATAAATCTCCATCTTGATGCCAATCTCCTGGGTAAATAAGAGACACTGAGTAAATGCAATATAATATTACCCAGTCATGAGAGAGCTACCATCCCACAACACTACACCCCCTGCCCTCTCTTTGATATAACACTTGAAGGGGTGTTGGAGAGTCATGGCCAAAAGAAGGGAACCAAGATCGTGCTACTTTGTCACAGGAATTCAGCAGAAAGAGCAGGGACTATACAAGTACTGTGATTGTCATCCTAGCCAATTGGTGTAGGTATTAATTCCCCTGTTAACATGTCATCTGAAATGCAGTTTAATTCAGAAAAGTGTAATAAAAAAAAAAACTCAAGACCAATTTAGATTCAAGTTAAGCAGACATGACCTTTGACACGTCAGTTTTCAGCTATTGCAAGTCATTATAGGTAAATAAACACAGAAGGGAAAAGTCTTGCCTTCTCTGAAGCTCTCATTTGAGCATCTTGATATTATGTCCTAACAAGTAATTAAATTTATATGTGCGGGGAGATTTTGGCAAACCAGTAAAGTGCCTAAACCACTATTGTGTATTGCTAACAGTAGTCAAGTTAACAGGCCGTACTGAACCATTCTTGCTTATTTCTAACAAAAATAGCGAAGTCAGTAGGTCGTAAATTGGTCATGCAGTGGCCTCAGTGTAACCAGATAGGAGGGGCAGGGGTTTCAGGTGCAGGGTACAGGATAGCTTGACCCTGCACCCTTCCTGCTAAGAGTGTTAAAATTGCTGATGCATGGATTGTAGAAAAACAAGAAGTCTGTTTATATGTGCCCCCAGGAATGTTTGTCAGGGCCCAAAGGCCTGGACACTCTGGAGAAAAAAAAAGTATCTCTGGTTAATTGGCAATCATAAGGTGTCTGACCTTTTAACCCTGCTTGCTTAGCAAGTTTTCTTTAAGGGATATGTCATGGTATTACTAATGTATAAATAAGGGGGGAAAGTTTGAGGTAATTTGACTTCTCAGGAGGGGCTCTTCAGGGACGCTCACTCTGGACACATCTTTGGGACCCCACCAGCAGATGGAAGCCTGGCCAGCTGAAGCCTGTCATGGTGCCACTCGAAAGCCATGCTCAGCTTCGGTAATTATTGAGGGTTGGGGCTGTTTCACTAACCTGTTGCGGACATGTGTAAGTGCTTGAGACTACATAAGGTTTAGCTTTAAGTAAAATCACCCTTGTGTTGTCCTGCTTGTGCCAGCCATCTATCGGCCGGACAGTCGTGTCTCCCTTGATTTATTTCCTAATACCACCCCGCACAGAGTAAAAGTTACCGAGAACTTTGGGTTAAAACAACCCTGGGTAACATATAGATTTTTATTTTTAACTAACTAAATCCATCTCCCATTAGTTTTTTTTAGTAAATGACAGAAAACTTTATAGAATTAACATATAAGTATAATATTTTCTTTTAAGCAAGAGCCACATATTTTCTCATTAGTTTTCTCAGCTGTGAATAAAGTTCCCTGCTATTAAATACAAAATACATGTGAGATGCCATGTCTTTGATATTCCAATTACAAGACTTAAAAATCTGGCCTCCTAGAGCACACAGGTGTTGATAATCAGCAATAGGCAGCACCATTTGAGTATTATTTACACTCATTTAAAACACTTCTCTGGGCTTATTTTAAGGAGAGGTCAAATGTTTGATAAGATACAACCCTCAGTTTCTCATGCTGTTCAAATGCTGCAAGTTTTTCCTCTTTCCCCTTATACTATCAAGCAGAGTGCTTGCTTGTTGTCGAGTTTTCTATGTCAAAATGCTTAAACATAAATCTCCTATGTTGTAATCCTTCCCCCAAAAAAGAAACAGAACTAACCCTTCCCCAACAAATACTCTCAGGAAGAAAGCCTTAGTAAAAAGGCAGCATGCCCTCAAAGTCAACAAATTTGTGCTCTGTCAGATCATCTGAAGATGCAAACTCAAGCTAAGACCACTAATAAGACTCCTTTTTTACAACCTCCATAAGAAAAGTAAGTGATGTCCCCTCAATTGAAAGACTCACCTTCCTTGTTTCTTCTGATTGTCTCCTACATCTGTCCAGCATGACTATTGCCTTATATAGGTTGTCTTTTGTAAATAAGCCCTCATTTAAATCCTGATCTCACCCAGAATCCTCAACAAAGGAGCAACCATACCATCAGAGAATCATGAAATGGAGGCATAGAGATGTGTGTCATCAGCCTACTGATGTTACTATACCCAGAGCCAACTGGGTTATGTGATTCAATTTCACTCCAAGCCACTTCCCAAACACTTTCTCCATCCCTGTTCAGGGATCCTTCTTTGACAGAGGTGTGGCCCATCCTGGAGTGGAGTATGAAAGAACACGTCCCACTGATATTTCAAGGAAAGGGGTTTTACTCCAGATATTTCTTGATTCTAAAGAAAAGTGGCGGTCTTTGACCTATTCTGGATCTCAGGAAGTTGAACTCCTTCATCTGAAGATTTAAATTCTGTATGTTTACCATGATCTTCATTATGCCTTCTCAATCCCTTTAAGACTAGTTAGGGGCTGTTGTTTTCAACTGCATTTGTTCTCACATCAGTATTAATCCCTCTCATTGAAAATACGTGAGATTTGCCACCAGTTGGCACACTATCTATATAAGGTCTTCCTTTCAGACTTTTCGCAGTACCTTTAAGTCTTCCTAAAGTGCCTGTCAGCTGTGCTAGCCCAACTGTGCAGAGAGGACATCCATGTCTATTCTTTCTTAGGTGTGTGGTAGCTCAGAGCATCATCCCAAGGAGTTCCAGCAGAAGCCATGCAAACATCCTGCAGTCTGTTTCCATAGTTGGGCCTTCTCACCAACTGAAAGAATTCTCTCACTATTCCCACTGAGGACATGATTTCATTCAGGCAGTCCTGGATTCGGTGCTGGGCGAAGTGTTTCTGCCAAAAGTAGGCCTTATGACCTGCACAGCTGTAGAGCCCTTACTGGAGGATTCACATGAGTCAGTGATATTCTTCTGTCTGGTGGATCTAGGTGGCCTCGATTAAGTGTGACTCCATTCGTGTGGCTGAGAATGAGACCTCTCCAGTGCTGGTTGGCAAGATACTATGTCCCCAACACAGATTACAGAATCCGTGTTGTTGATGCTGCCCAGAGAAGAGCTTTACACTCTCTAAAGGGACAATGGGTCTGATTTTTATGGGTTTGATTTTTCATCCTTCAGCTTCTTGGGTAATGATAGTTTCAGATACCTCCAATCACAGTTCAGATGTTCACTGTCAAGGCCACTGAAATATCTGAGAAGTGAGACTACATATCAGTGTATTAGAGCTCAGGGTAATCCGCTGGGGGTCTGCTGTCCTTTCTTACATTCCTTCGCCATTACCTTCATCTCCAGCCCCGCAATGGTATGATATTACTAAAAATTTCCAACGTACAATCAATGCATAGAGAAAATTTGAAATTATCAGTTCACATTAATGCAATCTAGAAATCAGATTCATCTTCCTTAGACCAATTTGTTTATAAATGGATTTTTTCTTGTAACTGAGCATAGTACTGTCTTACAGTTCTGGACTCTTGATGTGTAAAGAATGCTGGTGGTTTTTGACACCAAATGACAAATTCTACTTTCAGATTCAGGTGGCTTATATCTACATTTACTTCAGTGGGAGCTAGACCCATGACAAAGGGCAAAATTTAATCATACGTTCAAAGAATGTGTCTATTATAGGTTGGGTAGCCCCTGTGACTGAAGTAGATCCAGCTTATTTGTGCCAGAACAGGTATTCTCAACTGGGCCTGTTAAGGGGTGGGGTTGCACCTGGGGCTAACAGGGTCAGGAAGAGACCCAGTGGGTCAAAACTGGCTGAGAGAAAGGGGAGGCGAGAGAGCTAAGATGCTGCAGGAAACAGGACTGCCAGAGTCTCCTGGGATGGCAGGTAGTAAGAGCCCAAAATGTAAAGAGTAAGCTGAGGAACTTTGTAGAAGTTTAGACAACAAACTTGCCTAAAAGAGGTTGTGGGTGTAGCAGTGAGCCCTTAGCAAGCTGGGGAGAAGCCCTGCCCCCGTTACAGTGTCTTAATAGAAAACTGAAAGAAACTATTTGGATAAAGAATAACAGGGAAAAGCTCTGTCATAGCAGTCAATTAACAATTTCTAAAGATTCAAGTGTTTGTGCAGGTCAAAACTTCAGACTATAGTTCAATGGAGGAAGAAGAATTTAAATAAAGTTATGAAAGAGAATTTGAGAGTCCGTATAAAAATGCTGGAAAATGGAATCCTTACCATCATTGACTGCAAAGGGAGTAAAATTTGGCATGCATTAAATGAAATGTTACTATACAGGTAATTTATCACTCAAAGTAAGTCTGTCTCAGTCCATTTAATTTTGCTTCATTAGTTCCTCCCCTTTCTCCTTTATTTCATCCTCATCTCACAGTCAGACACACAGTTATTTGCTGCTTCTCTCCTCCTCCTCCTATAGAGATGAGTTTCTTTTGGTGTTTAAAGAAAATAAGTCTAACATATCCCTTTTGCCTACCATGCATGGCGTAGAGATTATCTAGAAGGACTTTGTAAATATATAAAAATCAACTATCAGGATTGTAGTATTATCTTATGGCAAATGGTAGAAGAGGCATCATGTGAAGACTGATCAGTACTGTTCTACAGCTGTTACAGCTTTGTCACGTTTATTTTATTTCCTTTTGGTGGTCGTGTCTCAGACTGCAGTTTTGTGTGCAGCCTAACTAATCTGTGGTTTTGCTGTCAGCCATGTTTTTTGCTTTCAATTCTTAATTACTAGCCCTTATGCTTACCCTTCCCCTCTATACTTGTAGTTACATCTCAAAAATGTTTAAGTATGAAACCTCCTGGATACTAATGAGCCACAATGGCAGGAAGAGATTTAGGACTTTTAGCATATATGCATAGTGCTAAAAAGCAGAACAACCTATGCACAGGGAAGTTTGATACACATCCCTATTGTTCTACAGCTGAAAATAACTAGAGCTGTCTCATTTTTTTGTAGATCTGGTTTGATGTGAGTAATTGGACATGCCTGAGACCTCCTTTTTTGGAAGATGAGATTAGGGAGGTAAATGAATCGGTATAGTAAAAGTAATGTAATTGGGTAGATCTATGTGAAGCAAGAGGTTTTCTGAGTAATTTGGGATGTGCATTATACACTGTACCGAGCCCCCCATACTTATCCTGATCAACTCAAGTGTAGTTTGACTGTATGCCAGTAAATGAACAGGAGTGATGAGATTGGAGTCAACTGAGTTCTTGGGGAAGTGGAAGACTTCTCAGGTGAACTCAAACAAAATAAATTTTATATACATGTACTAATAACTTCTGGCTCATTCCCAGACAAAACTTGGGTTTAATATGGAGTTAAGTTTGAGAGTACACATCAGTACATTAGAATACATTAGAGAAGTTATCCTCAAAACAAGCATTATGAACCCAAGAAATTTAGTCAATTTTAAATTTAAAAGAAATCCTGTGGAAACAACTCGCTGTAAACTGTTGTTTATATTAAAAGTTGTAGTTTGTATATGTCACCAAGATTTATGGCCTGTCCAAGAAGAACAGCAAAACCCTAAGTCTGCTTTAACAAATGTTTTCTAATTGGAAGAAACTTTATTGTAAAGGAAAGAGGTTTATAACAAATTGTTGACAGAATATTAAGATGATTAACAAATATGATATAATGTTTCTGGCATCATGCTATAATTAATTGGAGTTGTGCATAGCATATGTTATTAGAATATGGGAAAATATAAATATTTCCATGTATTTCACTTCTGCTCCTTACGTTTTGCCAGGATCATAAAAATACTTCTGAATCAAAGACCAAACCCAAAATGTTGGTGTTATAGTTACAGCCTTTCTCTTAAAAGTACTTGGGTGGGAAAATGCAACAGAGTCTGTTTGGGTAGCCAGTTGTACCTGTTCTAACCTATGGGCTGAGCTCTGGCTGGATGACATCTTCCATGATGCATCTGCAACCATGTGACGCTCATGATGCAATGCAGTCTGCCTGATTGAGTGGCATGGTGCATCATGGGAGATGTCATCCAGACAGATGGATTGGTCACAGTAGAGCATTAGAAATCTGAACTGCAGCTCCCATGAAGCACATGTGCCACAATAGGAAGATGCAGTTCAAAGTTGGACTGATTCAAAAAAAAATTGAGTTAGATCAAAAAATCAAAGTGTTCTGATTTGGATTGAACCAACGTGAAACTAAACATTTTGTAGAAAATCAATATTTTTGGCAAAATTTTCTTGTGGAAAATTTTGATTTTGTAGAAATGGAGTTTTCTAACAAAATATTATTATGGAAAATTCCCAATCTGTTTTAATTTACACTCTACCCCTAATACAAATTGTAAAATTTTCTGGTACATTTAGCATTCCCACAGTCTTCTGCAGATACTCCATCTGCCCTACTCCATCTGCCTTAAGATTAGGGTTGCCCCAGGATCATCCCTTTCTGAGGTCCATATGCTTGGTGCTTTAAGGGTGCACAGTGCATGCTGCCGGCTATCCAGGTTTATGGACTCAGCACCATCCTGGATGTCCTGATTTTTTTTGTGTACCTCAGGGGTGGCAGTCATGCTTCAGGTTCATTTAGGAGAGAGATTTTGGTGGCCTTTTCCCAAAAACCTCTCTACATACCCCCTAAAATCAATAGCATTTGATAAGACCTCAGTGATGCATTCATTCTATTTTCTTTGACTGATACTAGGGGCAGTGATGCTTGAGAGAGAGTCATCCTCAAGTGGCAGTCAAAGAGTGCCATGTTAGGTATCCTGACACAAGGCACAACCACTTATCTGATGCAGTCCTCACACACTAGAAAACAGGGAATGCTGACCCGGCTTTTACAGCCTGACAAAATTTCCCTACAGACCTCAAAGAAACTATCCCCTTCTTGCAACCCTGTGGTGGCATGGCCCAGCATCTGAGTTTCAGTGGCAAATAGATTTAATTAGTGTTACTTTCTGAGGAATTTAATTTGGATAAATCCAATTATATCCTGGTAATAAGACTACTAAATGTTAATGTCTTTAATGACTGGTAAAATACACTCAAAAACAAACTGAACAACTCTTTGTGCCCCAAAGGTCTTTAGAGATTAATACAGTTAATTGGTTATTGCAAGTAATCAGACCAGATGCGCAAAAAACTATTGATTTTTAATAGCTTTTTCCTAAGCAGGCCCCAAGCAGGGTTTGGTAGTGTAGGTAAGGAGTAAAAGTGTCCTCCTTTAGCGTACAATGTCTTTCCTACAGCTGGTTGATGAGTGTAGAGCAGCAGAGTTAGTTACTCCTGGAGGAATTCTGCGGGACTGCATGCCCACAGAAAACACACCTCACCGCAGAATTCCTGTGCTTCCCTGCTGAAAATGTCTGGGAAACCATGTCGATGGGGTGGGGTGGGGGAGGTTTGAGGATGACCATGAGCACAGTTTTGGGGGGGATTGTCAGAGACTGGGCATGGGGGGCACATGGGGTTATGTGCCACTGCCTCCCCTCATTTCTGCAAGCACAGAGCTGCTTAGCTTAAGGAAGCTGCATCTCTGCTCTGCTGACTCTGCAGCTGAACACCGCCTCCTGGGTCCTAATGCCAGTTGGCCTCCCCTTCTGTGTGCTTCCTGTTTTCTGTGCAACACTGAGTTCCAGCAGTAATGCGAGGCTGAGGGAAATGAGGGAAGGGGGAGGTGAAGCAGTTGGGGGAAGAAAGGGGTTGGAATAGGGCAGGAGGAGGGAAATGTGAGAGGAGGGGGGTGGGGGATAGAGCAGTGAGGTAGGGGGATGAGATGGGGAAGAAAAGGGGATAGAAGAATCACAGGGGGAAGTGGGAGCTGGGGAAGCGGGATCCTGGCATGTGGCATCCCCGGGCAACAGCTGGGGCTCCCCTGTTAAGCAGGCCCATCAAACCCTCACCCTGAAAAACCCTACAGCGCCTCTCCCCACGAACCTCCCACACCCAGAATCCCAAGCCCACTTAGCCCCAACCAGCTGCCCCTGGACCCCCACTCCATCAAGCCCTACTCCCCCAGCACCTGGACCCCTCACTGAGACCCCCACACCCAGACCCCCTGTTGAACCCCAACCACCTTCACCTGGATACCCTTCCAATTCCCATTGTCCCTACACCCCCCAGCGAGTCCCTGTGCATCCAGATGTCCCACTGAGCCACCCGCACCCAAATTGCTCCATGCAGAAGCCTCTCACCCCACACCTGGCTCCCCCCACACTAAGCTGATCCACACTTGGCTCCTGCTGCACTGGTGGAGAGGGGCCAGGCCCGGGGTGTTTCTTGGGCACACCCGGTGTTTACACCGTGTGAGGGTTAGATGCATCCTCACTGCCAAATCCCTGTACCACGGGAGGTGGGGGCTCTAGGGTGATCTTCCACCTCAGTGCAACCAGTGGCCTGTGCTCCCCACTGCCATGCTGGAGCCACATTTATTTATTGACAAATGTAATTTGCAGAATTTTGCAGAATTTAAAAATATTGTGTGCATAATTTTTATTTTTTTGGTGCAGAATTCCCTCAGGAGTAGTTAGTGCTGCCTGATAAAGGTAAGTATGGATCAGAAATTGAGGGGCATGTGACGTAATCACACAGAATCAAGAAATGGGTGCCTATAGGTTCAAACTTTGGCCAAGATCTAATGTTTGCTTTGGTTTTAGGAGTCTCTTTTCTCATTGCCAACTATGCTGGCCTGTGGTTAGTAGTGAGGATTTTGTAGAGGGCACATTTCCTCCATCCCAGAAGAGGTTGTTTGTGAATTCCTTTGGATGAGGATACCAGGAATAAAAACAAATGAAGAAATGACAGTATGAATCTTGCTAAGACTACCTGAGCTAGAGGAGAACACAGACATACTGTCTAGATCAACTCTGAAGTTACTGAGAGTTAGAAAGGCCAAGCCAGAAAAACTGCAAGTAGGATCACTTGAATCTCAGAGTAGGGGCTGATCATTTGAATCTCAAAGTAGGGGAATATGTGAAGCCTCAGTTCCAACCATTCTATGTGATTTTTAGTCACAGGATACATTAAAAATCAGAAGGGGAATGTTTTGTGGATGTATGTTTGGTGTGGCCCAAGATGTCAGAAATCTCATAAGGACAGCTGAATTCTTCACATTCCTCAGTAAAATGGCAGAAATTTTGTGAGTTCAAGTAATTATGTAGGACTTTAAGTATTTGAAAATGAAATTTTGTGACATTTCAGCACTAATCCATAATGGTCCCTTCTGACCTTAAGACTATGAGTCTATAATCCAAACCCTGAACCCTAGACTATAAAATATCCCGAGCTGTATACACTCTTTTCTGTCCATATCTACTTCACAGCTTTGGAATGCAACACTCAGAGAACTTTATACACCTCTACCTCGATATAACGCCACCTGATATAACATGAATTTGGATATAAAGCAGTAAAGCAGTGCTCGGGTGGGGGGAGCCGGGGCTGCGCACTCCAGTGAGTCAAAGCAAGTTCAATATAACACGGTTTCATCTATAACATGGTAAGACTTTGGCTCCCAAGGACAGTGTTATATCGAGGTAGAGGTGTATATCTAGATCCCCTATGGGTACAAATAGTGCTAATTGTGCATCAACAAAGATTCCTCGTTTATGTAGAAGTCAACTTTGTTCCAGAGTTTTTATAGGGAGGGAGGTAAGTGGCAATTTGGTGAAGAATTGATGTCTTGTTAAGTATACTGTTATTTATTCAGCCTATAAACCAAAGATTGACATTGTTAGAATGTTAATATAAGAAAAATATTAGTGCTTAAAGCTCTCAGCTGGTTTCTCCCACCCAGTTGGGAAGTTATGTATTAGACTGAGGTGCAGATATGGGATTTCAGCCTTTCCTCCCTGTAAAGAGGAAAGTTGTCAGATCTTTCCTTCCTGTACCCCTTCCACAAAAAACCAAACAATTAAATTGCTGTTATTAGCTAGTGATGAAATACTAATTCTAATGCAATTGTCCATACTGTAAAAAAGATTGGAGTAATTTGTTTTTGTTTTGTTCCATGGTCCCATTTATAGGCCAAATTGATTTTAAAAAATGGACAGTCACAACCTGAAAGCCTGATATAGCTGTTAGTAATTGAGCTTTTCAAAATGTGGTGGTTTTGCTTTTTATTTTCTTTGGTTTCAGTCTGAGACACCTCATATTCAGGGTTTGGTTTTGTTAATTTTGTTTGGAGTTCATTTGATACTGAAACTAAATAATCAAAAGTGTCATGTTTTCCTAAATTCATGTGAAACCTGGGCACAATGACATAATTTGCATGTTTTCAATGTAAACTCACTTACAGAGTCAATCTAGGTTTAGCTCACAGACTGGAGAATGCAGCCTGTGCTACACAAAGTTACAATACCAACTGTTTACATCTTGGCCTGGATTAAGCAATTAAGGAAGTAATGGTTGAAAATATTACACTACTTCTGCCAGTTACCTTATATAGAGGTGGGTAGCAATCCCTACCACTGCATAATCATTATTCAGATTAATAGGACTACTTACACAAGTAAAAATTGCTGATTTGGGCACTGTGGTGATTTGTGCTCTCAATGGCCAAAATCTGCCCTTGTGTGTGTCATGTTATCTACAAGTCTGTAGGGAAATTAGTACATTTGTGGCAGAACGTTGGCCTCAGCATCACATTAAGTCATGGTGCTATCACATCTAGTCATCCTCTAGATATTTTAGAGTCTGAATAATTGCACAGAAATTAAGTAAACTCAGTTATGGTTTATTACTTAATTATAGCATAAACATTGTGTGGTCATATATTGTCTAGTTGTGGTGGACCCTTATTTGTAGGAAAAATGCATACTCTACATAATGGAACAGATGCCAGTCAGATGTTTTGTTTTAAAAAGCAGCTGTTCTATGGAAGTGAGCTAATGGTTTTTATGAAATCTGGCAAATTAAAAAAAAAAAAGATCTGTATACCAAATAGGCAAAGTACAGCACTATACGACAAATTTCATCCCATGAGGAATTTTGTAGCTTGAATTCATAAACTGTTAAATAAAGTAACAGATCTTCTAATTGTACTTTCTAATTAGCTCTTAAGACTCCTATCATGGACCTGACATCCTGGTAGCACATAGCAAGGCATTTTAAAAAAAATATATCTTTCAGAAAGAGGCTTTTATCCTCTATTTTTGGCAAGCTGCATTTGGTACTTATTTCACATTGATGATATTGCATCTGATGCTTCATATTCTATCTCTTCAGACATATTCAAGTGCAGGGCTTGATGCAGCTGAAGCAGTGTCCCCAAACCTGCACCTGGGGAATAGGAGTTTGAAAGAATCAAAATTAAAAGAATACAATATTTTATTATTGGCTGATTTTTCACTTTTAATTTATTTAATAGTTTTCTGTGGAAATATTTTCAGTAGCAACCCTGTAGGTTAAAATGACTTAGTTAGTAGTACTCTCCATGCCAAAAAATTGTGGTTTATAGGCATTCATTGAAAGGGCTCAGTTCTACAAGGTACTGAAAACCTGGCAGGATCATATCCTTAGAAGTGTCTTCTTTCAAATGAGGAATGTAAAGAGCCTATTAGTGCATTAATACATGAATAGGAAATAACAAGATTCCTGATCAACTTTTTCTCTCTTTCCATAAAATGATTCTCAAGCCCAAAGCTGGCTGTGAGCAACTGCTGAGCATACAGTGGCTTCTCCAAATGCTTACATATTCACATCAATATCATTTTGGTAAGTACTTTGGGATGGTCTGGACATGTAACTGGGTGCAATGAAAGAGAGGTGGGCTTGCCCACAAGTCATTTGAGGGGAAAGTACTACATCAAAACAAGTGAACTATAAAGATATTTCAAGGACATATTCCCCAGGAAGCATAAAAGGTTCCGAATAAATCATATGAGGATATAAACCTTTCAAGATAGTAACTATTATCTAATCAAGTCCCCAACACCATTCTTGCAATAACTGTTGCACAAGTTTTCTTTCATCTCTAGATACAATATGTTTATGACAAGATGTCAGTGTAGCAGAACACACGTATCTGCTTCTCAAGGGATGAGCAAACCTGACAATCCTGGGAGAATTTTAAGTACTTTAGGATGGCAAGGTACTGGAGAAAAACGAAATTGGCTGTGAACAAAACACAACAAATACAATGAAGCTAGCAGACAAAGTATATGTAAAGTGAGGTTCTCAAAGGCTGAGCTTGATGTACAGAATAAAAAAAAAGTAGCCTTTCTTTTACAGAGAGTCAGGTAGGGCCCTTTGGGGTCTCAAATGCTGAATGAAATATAAGATGCTGCTATAACTATAACTATCAATGTTTGAATATAAAATTCAGTAACCTGCGTATATATCAGATTATTAGAATTAGTATGACTTTTATTTCCTGGTTTGGAAGTAAAGTAGCTGTATAAGCAAAAAACCGTGGGCTTGTGATGTTTTTAGTGAGGAATATCATTTGTTCTAAAGGAAAAGGAATGTTTCTGAGTTGTCTCATATCACTGTTGCTTTCTGCTTTCCTTCATGATTATCGTTCTTTGGTGGTGTAGTAAATAATCAAATACGATTGTTTTTAATTTAACAGATGAAATGTATTTTGAAAGCTCCCCACAATTTCTTTTTGAGCCAATCTCTCTAGCTTCTTCTTTGTTCCTTCTCTTCACTTTCTGGGTCAGTTCCTGACCCAACCTCTCCAATCTTTCCCTATTCTAACAAAACATTGTTAATGTAAATACAGTGTAGCCTTAGGGAGAGGGAAGCCATGATCATTTACTTTAAAAAAAAATGTGTTTGGCTATACGACTGCTGCAGTGCACCCTCTTTAACAAAGCAACAAAGAATCCTGTGGCACCTTATAGACTAACAGACGTTTTGCAGCATGAGCTTTCGTGGGTGAATACCCACTTCTTCAGATGCAAGTGGTGGAAATTTCCAGGGGCAGGTTTATATATGCAAGCAAGAAGCAAGCTAGAGATAACGAGGTTAGATCAATCAGGGAGGATGGGGCCCTGTTCTAGCAGTTGAGGTGTGAAAACCAAGGGAGGAGAAACTGGTTCTGTAATTGGCAAGCCATTCACAGTCTATGTTTAATCCTGAGCTGATGGTGTCAAATTTGCAGATGAACTGGAGCTCAGCAGTTTCTCTTTGAAGTCTGGTCCTGAAGTTTTTTTGCTGCAGGATGGCCACCTTAAGATCTGCTATTGTGTGGCCAGGGAGGTTGAAGTGTTCTCCTACAGGTTGAACACCATCCTGCAGCAAAAAAACTTCAGGACCAGACTTCAAAGAGAAACTGCTGAGCTCCAGTTCATCTGCAAATTTGACACCATCAGCTCAGGATTAAACATAGACTGTGAATGGCTTGCCAATTACAGAACCAGTTTCTCCTCCCTTGGTTTTCACACCTCAACTGCTAGAACAGGGCCCCATCCTCCCTGATTGATCTAACCTCGTTATCTCTAGCTTGCTTCTTGCTTGCATAT
The DNA here is from genome assembly GCF_020497125.1 of Mauremys mutica. Taxonomy (NCBI): domain Eukaryota; kingdom Metazoa; phylum Chordata; order Testudines; family Geoemydidae; genus Mauremys; species Mauremys mutica. The sequence goes on along the minus strand of NC_059080.1, from coordinate 30,294,880 downwards.
ATAAACCTGCCCCTGGAAATTTCCACCACTTGCATCTGAAGAAGTGGGTATTCACCCACGAAAGCTCATGCTGCAAAACGTCTGTTAGTCTATAAGGTGCCACAGGATTCTTTGTTGCTTTTACAGATCCAGACTAACACGGCTACCCCTCTGATACCTCTTTAACAAAAGGAACTGGTTAATAAACATGATTGGACTGAGTTTTACTTTACCTGGGGAAATTTTTTTCCAGGTCTGAATGTGAGTAGTACTACTTTTTATCAGCAATGCCTCAGGCAGTACATACCATTTCCAGTTACAATCAAGAGCTGTTCAGCAGCTAGATAAAAGTGTTTTTCTCATCTAGAAGATTTGATGTAATCTATTTTGATATCTACTGGTGGAATTCTGTTTTGAATGTCCGGAGCTTCTACTATTGCTGCTGGGACTGCTGGGACTGATTGTTGGCATCTCATCTTGCAAATTTTTACAGGACAGGAATGCCAAACAGGTATATTAAAAATTAGAAGTGGGAGGATGGGCGAGTCGGAGAGTCAGGGCATCTGGGTTTCGGAAGTTGGGACATGTCATTGGTTGAGTTAGAGAAACAAACCTTTGAGGATTGGGGAGTCGATGATAGCTGGGGTAGTGTAGCCAGAGGTAGGGAAAATGGAGCTTTCAGGTTTTAGAGAAAATTAGGGGAGAGGTCAAAGGAGGAACAGGTGGAGCTACCTCTTCATTGGACAGTCTGATAAGGGACTCCTGGAGGAAAGAAGGAGTGGGCAGGAGAAATGATTACAAGTTTAATATACTCTTTAATATTTAAACTGTTGTGAAAGGTTTATGTACAGAGAAAAGCCATGCTGTAGCTTTCATGCCATTTGTTGTTTGTTCTGGGATCTAGAGAATTCTAGGTTTCCAGTGTCTCAAGATCTAGTCTCAGAAAAAGAGAATCTCACGTGAAGGGCTGCAGCTGGAGAAAAGAGCTTCTTTTCTCTCTCTCACACACACACACACACACACTTATTTAATTAGTTATTTTATTTATTAATAATACACTTTTCTTCCCACCTTAATTCCCTTTTCACCTAGAAACATCAGTTGATTTTGCATGAATAAGCACTCTAGAAACAGGAGATATTGTACCATTTTCATTGTTTCTTAAAATGGTCCTTTTTTGAAAGATGTCTGTTTACATTATACTGTAATGAATGCAATGGCTTCTTTTTCACCATCTCTAAAATGCTGGACATCTTAGTTTCTTAAGTTATATTGAATATGATTGAAATATTGATTCTTTTGATGTTGAATTAAAAGGGGAATCTTGTGTTTTCAAATAGATTTCCTTCAGAAATCAAGGGCTTGCAGTGATGTTTTTGCTTGCATGCCAGTTATGCTTGACCCAGGTGTGTGTTTTCAATATCTTCTGAAAATACAAATGTGGACTGTGCCATAGAAACCTGGTAGTGCATGGCAGGACTTTTATATATTAGCTATGATTTTTAAACAGATCTAGGTAAAACATAGGTCACATACTCCAAGCATAGAATTGTCTAAATTTCAAGCATTGAAGGTAAAAACATAAGAATGGCCATACTGGGTCAGATCAGTTGTCCACCTAGCCCAATATCCTGTCTTCCAACAGTGGCCAGTGCCAGATGATTCAGATGGAGTGAACAGAACAGGGCAGTTTATCAATTGATCCATCCTGTCGTCCAATCCCAGCTTCTAGATTTCTTTATGTAAGCAAAGCCAATAATGCTGTTCTTGAATAATAATGTTTTGCATTATTACTATTGTATTAAGGCTGAATAAATATTTTGTATTCAGAGATGACCCTTCATGAAAAATAGTATAACTATTGTCATCACTGAAAAACTTTATGATGTGCATTTGGCCTCTGCTTTTTGAGAGGAATGCATTCCTGCATAAGCTGTATTGTTTTATGTTAAAATACTTTCTGAACTTCATCAGCATTAGTGTTCAATACTTGAATAGGCACTTATGTTGTTGTTAATGAATGCTGTGAAGATACCCTAAGTGTGCGTATGAGCAAATCCTGCTTCTGCGCACGTAGAGGTTACCTGGTGTACCAGAGCCAATATGGTAGTTTCTGTAGGGGTGAGATGGCAGTATTGGGGAAGCCTATGCACAGCTATTCTGTAAGGGCTATCTTTGCTAATTTGCTGTTAAATTTCAAAGCTTATTGTTATCTTTTGTACTTGTAAAGGTCAAATTTAAAAAGCAGACTAAATGTAAGAAGTAAGACTGATCAAGAAAGACAAAGTTTCCTTTGCCTTGTTTTCAGAACTAGCCAAGTTACCCAGAACAACTTTCCCAGGTGTGGTTATGTTTACTCCAGGCATGGTGGTCATTAGAGGGAAGAGCAAAGCATCCAAGTTGTCTGTTATGTTATAGAGTAAACTGACCAGTAGATGTGAGCCTCTCTGGATGTCCTAAACAGTGAAACATACGTAGTGATTGTGTTTTCTGTACAAATGGTGTTGTGGAGTCTGGAAGAAATGGAGATAGAGGGCAAACAAATTAACATGGCAATATGGGAGAAGTTCAGATAACAAGAAGAATAACTGAAACAAATATTCCATGAATGGGGCTCTGGGTTAATGGAAACTATTGGAGGATTAAACACAAAAAGTTTCCATAATATAGACCTGATTAACTACTGAAAACTGATTAACTGAAAACTCCTCTCTTGGCTACACTTGTCTGTATATAATATGCTGAATGAATCATAAATTTTTTTGGAAGTATTTGATTTAAATGAACAAATGAAATTTGTTCAACTATCAACCAACAGTTTGTGTACTTGGTATTCAGGATTGTTATACATTAGGTAGTTATCATCTTGTTCATTTTGACTATTTTTATTATGATTAGCCAAACTCCCCCCCCGTCCCTCTTTGGGAAGAGTTCTTTTTATCCTTTCAGTTCACAATTTCTGTAAGCTTTATAGACTAATAAAACCAAAAACTCAAACACTAATTTGAGCTTGCTGAATGTATCATTAAATTTGTATAAAATTATCCATGTTTACTGTCACATTAAGACAATCATGGGAAAATTAGGAGGCTAGTAACAACTTCAGCAGAGCCTGGCATTGTGTCCAAAGTTGTTTGTAAAAATTCAACAACATACCTATGCCAAATATAGAGAAATGGAGGAGATGGCTTTGACAAGAAGGCAGTAGACCGAGTATTATAAAATGGGGAAGATAGCTTGTCCATTTTATTCACACTTTAAAATAACTTTTAAATTACAATACTATATTTTCATGGTAAAATGAGATTTCATAAAAATCTTGTCACATAGCACCATCTTCTGAGCAAACTTCATATTGCAAAATGTATGACTAAGCTAAAGATCATATAGTTAATACAGGGGTCGGCAACCTTTCAGAAGTGGTACCGAGTCTTCATTTATTCACTCGAATTTAAGGCTTTGCGTGCCAGTAATACATTTTAACCTTTTTAGAAGGTCTCTTTCTATACGTCTATAATATATAACTAAACTATTGTTGTATGTAAAGTAAATAAGATTTTTAAAATGTTTAGGAAACTTCATTTAAAATTAAATTAAAATGCAAAGCCCCCCGGACCAGTGGCCAGGACCTAGGCAGTGTGAGTGCCACTGAAAATCAGCTTGCGTGCCGCCTTCAGCACACGTGCCATAGGGTGCCTACCCCTGAGTTAATATATTCTTACAGATGTCTTAAACTGCAAAGTTTGAATTGAATCCAAACATGACAAAGTGTCAAGATTTTAGTTTGAGCCGTCCCTAATTTTTGTGACATAGTAAGCTTAAATATCTGTTGTTCAGAAAACCTCTAGAACTTTTATGTGAAAAGTAAGGTTTATTCTCCATTCATTCATTCATTCATTCATTCATTCATTCATTTGCTTTGTGATCAATGCAGTATATGAGAACATTCTGAGAGCAGTGCAGAATTGAATCTTGTCTCTTGTACCTTTCCTCCTTTTTTCCTTCATGGTAAGCAAACATTTTATTTTTTTAAAAAGCTTCCTCATTACAATTGTATAGAATGTTAGACTCATTGGCAGCCACTGGGACATTTTATGAAATTCTGTCCCTTTCTATTTTAACTTCCTGAGAAGCATTCGCATTAATATTAGGGACCAGAAATGGACTGAACTGCTGCAGAAAGTCTTATAATCTGTTTCCTGGCATTTCTTTAAAGTCCAAGCACAGGAAAGGGACCATGGTCAGTGAAAAACCTTCTCAATTTGGTCAAACCCTATTGGCTATATTAAAATGAATACAAATCTTCTCAGGGAACTAATAACAGAGTATAGAAGAAAAAGAAATGGTATCTATTGTGAGCATATTTAGTAACCAGGCTGCAGGCTCAAAACAAGTAACCTGCTTATCCAATCCCATAGTCTTAAGTATGGGTTCATAGTGGGGTGAGAATATGATCACTGAAGAAGAAATATCCCACTATTATCTTGGAGAATGAGTCTCAGACACTTACGATTTCTCTTGATATCAACAGTATTTTAGAACAGAAAATAATATGATCAGAACAAAATGATTCTACCCATTCAGGTGTAACTTAACACCTACAAGCATGACAGTGGCAGCTAGCATTTTTAGATGCTGACAGCTAGCTACATGTGAGAACACAAAAGCAAAGCATTTTTTAACTCCTGTTAAAATCATTGCATGAGCTGAGTTCAAAGATAAACTAATGCTTTTAGGTCAACAAACAAGCTCTTACTTATTTGCTATGACTGGACAAATAGCAGAAAAATAGTTGTTGAATCAATTATTTGAATTGTGAAATGGTTAAATAATTTCTTCTACAAATACTGTTCACCCAAGAAGATTTGGCTGAACACCACAAAATTATTTGTTGAATAAAATACTTAATGAAAAGCAGCAAAATTAACTGAAGTATAGTATTCAGCCAGGTCTGTTTATACTATTTAACTTTCATCCATGTATTGTCAGTGCCTGAGATAGGGAAACCTCCCACAAAATGTCTTACAGTTCTAACCTTTTATTTAATCCAATCTTCTAATTAATAGTAATCTTTGCTCCTCTGGTATTGTTCAAGTAATCAAGTGATGGAATTCCCCTTTATTTAAGTTACTCTGGACAAAACTTGAGATGATACAGTTAAGTCTAGTCCATCTAGAATCTTATACCAAGCTCATCACTGTGCTGTGTATGCAGTATAGGAACTACTGATGTAGTAATGGCCTAGACCGTAGTAATGCTTGATTCAGTATTTAATTTCTGTAATTCTAGAATATTTGGTACTGTTTAACTGAGCCTTTGACTTAGAGGAGGTTCTTAAGCTACTACTCCCTCTCTAGCCACATCACTGTTTTATTTTCACTCTTTAAATTCTAATTTTGAATCACTTATCTTTTTGAATTATGAATGACTCTGTTAAACATTTTGTGATGCTACATATTAAGGACATTACATAAAATATCAAGTGTTGTGTATTGTATCTCATAGGAAGTAGAATTCCTAGACTGAGGGAGGGGAGAGTCAAATACCAAACTTTGCATGCACTTGCAGTGTGAAAATCTGTGTAGCATCAAAAATTAGTGATCACATATGCACGTTAGCCTCAATCTCTCCTGGACTCAGTTCCCTATCAGTAAAATATGGATATTCTTTCCCTTCTTCAGAGGGGTGCTATTTTTTGTTTGGCACACAGTTATGGTGATGAGGGCCTAGAAAGGCCCATGAGAAAATGTATAATTCCATATTTAGTGCAGGGCTTGGATGATGAGCAATAAATAAAATATGAGGCCCACGCATTGAAAGATGGGGATAAAAAACAATATTGAACTGATGCTTCACATAGCATTGTCCATCATGACACCTAGGGAGCCAGAGGTTATGTGGAAACAAAGTAGTTTGTGATCACATAATAAAAGTCTGCACTATAATGCAGTGAGAAGGCTGGAAGAATTTAGATTACATGAGCCCTTTATTGATTTCTTCTCCCCACCCAGTTCTAACCTATTAATACATAACATTCACGCTACCTCTTTGCAGAAGCATCTTTGCCCTTTTTGACAGGGCTGAAGTTAATGAGTATCTGGAACATTCTTCCTTTCTTAATGTTACACTGGACAAAGCCTCAGTGACTATAAATGTAGTTGCAGACCCTCTAGCTGCTAACACTCTATGGCTTTAAGTCATGGTGAGTCTCAAGACACACTCCTATTGGGGCCCTAGACACCCTATCTCTGTTACCCATTCTTCCCAACTTTCAGCAACTAATCATAAGGAGAAAAGGGAAGCAGCAGATAAACCATCTGTGCTCAGCCAATTCATCACATTCTATAGAGAATTATCTGTATTATTTAGGTTCCATTGCCAAGCTCATAGTGGGTATCTAAACAACATAGAAACAGTCTTATACAACATGGTAGGGGAGTGAACCAGTTGAACCAATAGTTCTCTTACATCTCTAATTACTCTGATTCTGTGGCCAGTTGTACTGCTGGTCTGCCAATGGAAGGCCTGACATAGTAGAGATACTTTCTTTTTGAGAAATGGTATATTACACATACTGTACACTAAATTTTATATAACACCCTTAATATGCATTATCACAAAATGCTTTACAAAGAGGGTCACTCAAAATCCAAAGAGAAAGGAGAATTTTCAAGATTTAGAGAGGAAAGAAATTCAGTGATTTGGACAAAGAAGGAGGGACAGCACAAGTAGCAGTCACTCCAGTGGTGAGAATCAGGATGAAGGGGGATAATGCAGTACTGGATCTGAGAGGTAAGAGAAAATCACTTTCTCTAGAACCTTACTCCAGAAATAGAGTTTGCAGATGGAGTGGCAGGTACGAGGATTGTATGTGCTGCTGCCATATAGTAGTTTGTAAATGATGAAAGCCATTCATCACTTCTGACATCATTGTAGATGACATCCACTTGTGGTTTGTTTTTTTTAATGGGAAATCTGAAGTGAAGAAGCCTCATTGTAGGGGATACTTATGTTCTCCTCTCACCTTAGGACAGTTTATAGTCTTCTTCACACCCCCCACTTTACAATTTTCTCATTTCTATCTTCCTTTTTCTGGATTTGGGGTCTCAGTACAACCTCTTTCCAATAGTTTCTCGGGCTTATGCTTTACTTGATTTTGGTCCTTTGTTCTCCAGCATTTATCAAATATTGTTAGTTACAATTATTGTAGAAGAACGGAAGGCAAATGTCTTAAGTCTGAGAGAAAATGGTGATTAGTGTTCAATCAGTTCTGTCTCTGTTATATATTTTTATAATTTTAATTATACTGTTTTAATATTGGAATCCAGGCTTGACCTCACTACCCTTTTTGATAGCCAAGACTTCTAGATCTAGATTTACAGTAGACTCTTTCAGCCCATCACCCTAAAAATAAATTATCCTAAAAAATAAATCAAATACAAGTGTAACCATGATTTCATTCTTAAACATTCATTTCAGTAGTCTCAATCCTTCTTGCTTTTAAAGAGGTTAATATTTTCTTTATCTTGAAGAGGCATTTTTAAAAATCCATTTTTATTGTTTACTGTTTGAGCATGCTAGAGATTTGAAGGAGCAGGCCCGGGGAAATCAGATTCTGTTTGATTACAATACACGTCCAGGCCAGTAATATGTGACTTGGGAAGAGGGAGAATTCATGTTTCCATTTTAAAATTTACCGGCAACTGGCATTCATTTAGTTCTTCTTATCAAGAGACAGAGCATGTTATATGTAGAGGCACCTATGGCAACTCTCATAGTTAAGGTTGTGTTAAGATTTTCAATTAGAACAGGAATTCTGACACTTTGTTTTGGAAGAGGAACACAACCTGTGCACTTTGAGTAGTATTAGAATTTTTTGAGGATTTTCAAGAATTAATAATGGGTCCTATTAATAAACTTGTCCTGGTGAGTCTCACCTTGTTTAGTATCCCTTTTGCAAAAAGACTTTTTTCAAACTCTAATTTTAAAGATCTATTTTAAACAAGTTATTTCCCCTTTCTTATCATATCATGTTTCTTTCTCCATTGTGCTTTTTGTCAATGAATACAGACCAAATTTCCCCATCCCCTCCCACCCATCCTCACCCTTATGCTCTTTTCATAGAATCACAGAATCTCAGTGTTGGAAGGGACCTCAGGAGGTCATCTAGTCCAACCCCCTGCTCAAAGCAGGGCCACTACAACCAGGCTCATCCTTAGTCCCCATGTTATGTTGTCCCAGTTCAAACTGAACTGGCAAGCAGGACTTTCCTATGGATGGACATGGGGAGAACAGGTCTTGGAGTCTGAATGCCATCTGGAATGATATGTTACAGGATTTGAATAACCTTTGTGAAACTGGCCTAGTAGGACTGTAGCAGCTGGCATCTAATGCAGCTGTAGAATTAGAAAAATCATAAAATCCATGATTGGGATTTTGGTCAACAGATACTGTTAGAAAAAAATGGAACTTGCCAGAATCCACTAGCTGCATTTAGTATTGAGAATAAGAAATTAGTTTTCTCCTTTGGGAAAAATATATCTTTCCCTCTCTGTGTCTGCACTGAGAGTTTCTTTAGGTATATGCAGATATGCTAATTTTTCTCCACTGTAGGACACACCTGCATTCCTGCATTCTGGTGTGTCCTACAGTGTGTGTTCTGGTGTATCCTACAAGACTTCCTGCATTCTGTTCTTCTCCATTCTATCCAGTCTTTCCTTCACTTGAGAAAGATCTACAACTGGCACACTGCAGGTTATACTGCATGTGTCAGATGTCCCCTCTTTCAACAGCATCTGGTCTAGTTCTCCTTCAAGAAGGTCATCTCATCAAACTCTTTCCCAGCTTCAAGTATATGTTTCACAAGATCCATTTCAGTGGCATTGGCTTACTGTAGTAGGTTGCCTTGGGTCTGTGAAATTGAAAGGCTTGATGTGAGTTGAACGCTACATTTTTCCTCACTCTTTATGCTGATTCAAAAACGAAGTCAACCATGTCTTTCGACAATGGTAAAGCACCACAAGAAAGAGAGTTATTTTCTTTTAATGCTAAACTAGGAATTTTCTTAGAATAAGGAAAAATTGTTGTATCCCTAAAGCTTTGCTTCATGGAGAGCATCTGTCTAGTACCTTTTTCAACCCCCTCTTAACTGGCTTACTACAGTTAGTTTAATTAAAGTTATGTCAGTATCACAATACCATCACACTTTTTATTTCTTTCTTTCTAAATATACGGTGTATTAATAGCTGGATCAGTGGTATCTTGAAATGAAGAAGAATGAAAAAGAGTGCACTTCTCAATAGTTATGTAATTTCCTAACAAAACTGGGTGTTGAAGGAGGAGGGGAAAGAAAATACAGAAAGGCTGGGGAATTTCCAATTTTACTATTTTATTTCTGTACTCTGAATTCTCTCAGTGGCTTCCCCGTCTTCTACATTAAGCATTCTTATTTCCCTTTTCAAAGGTCTTTATAATTATCCTCATCTTCACCTCTGCCTTCATTTCCAGAAAAAACATGGGTTTTGGCATTGACCCTATATTTCTGTATTCTTCCCCACTTCTCCCTAAGGACTTTTTCAGATCCTCCAACTTGCTGCTTTGTGCCTTCTTTCACCCCATTCTATATTCTTGGAACATCTTCCCATTCCTTGTAGGAACCTTCCTCTCCCTCTGAGACCCATTTATTTTGCTAAAAGTAGTGACTTCATCAAAACCTCCCACCCTCCCTTCTTGCACCTGAGCCCTTGTCGTGTGTCCCACATTTGACTTAGTTTTTAAAGTGTGGAGAGAGTTTGTCCTTGGTTGTGTTTTTTTTTATAAAGCTACATAAATATACATGTAAAATAAATACTCCATGAATAGTAATAAAATATAAAATGTGGAAAAATACAGATTTCTCTTTTGTTGCTTGGATACTAGCCAGATGATTAAGTAATGAATAACTCCAAAGAGATTTGGATTTAGAAACCCAAAGACTTGAAGGCTGTTCAAAATTGGTAATTAGTAAGTGAGATTCCATATGCTTCATGGAGTTCACTATACAGTGTCCTCTCTAAGTAAACTTGTCAAATAGCAACCCTCAGCACTTTGCAAGTGAACCTTCTGGGCTTTCTGTAGAAAGATTGGGAGCACTTGAAAGTCTTCCTGCATCCATAGAAAGGGGGTTCTTATGTGACTGCATTAGCATTATAATAACCTTCTTAGAGGTCGCACAGAATAGAGGGGTCAGGATGCTAAAGGATTTGGACATGGAGGGAGGGGGGAAAAGTAGATCTTGGGTTATTACCTGAACCTAATGCAGTACAGTTATGTCAACAGAGTGAGATTATCTCAATGGAAGAGCAGGATGAACAGCACAGATCCCTGATGGAGAGCAGGGTCTAGTGTGCTGAGGGCTAGGTAAGTTTTTCTATCCTCTTAAAAATGTCATTTCTCAGCTACTTGAAGGAACACATGACCTATATTGATGCAGCATCACCAGGAAAGGAGAAAGACTTGCTGCTATGACCAACACTGGGTCTTTTATATGAAAGTACTTTAGGAAGCAAATGTCTTTTTGTCACTAGTACTGTTGGAAATGCATACAAGTTGGGAATCACACAATTATTGAAATACTGTTTAAAATTGCATAGAGACTTTCTTAGCAGAGAAAGTAAAATTTATTTTAATTCAGCATGCCATATTATAAACATAATTTGTGTGAATTGATTTGCAAGTTTAAAAACATTTTATTTTTTTTTATAAATAATCCCATGGTTGCTAAGTCTTAGAATTTTTCTACACAATATATAGTATAAAGCCTGTTAAAATAGCATATTGCAGAGTTCTGAAAATGCAACATTCCATCCCCAAAGTTGTCTACATATTCATAAAGCACATTTCTTACTGTTTTACCCTGATTTTTTCTCATAATGAAATGATGAGTTTTAAAGGCTAACATAGACACTACCCATATATCATGTTTTACGGTATAGAACATTTTACATATATGATAACATTCCCTACTGTATAATTCCAGCACACAAAATTATCAGAAATGGAAAAAAAATCCTTCATATAAACTGGCACATGAAAGAGATGTTTTGCATGCTGAATATTATGTGCTGTTTTTCAAGTGATTCTTTGATTCAGTGAAATTTATCTTCATTCTTAGCATTCTAGATGGTTTCAGATAAAATGTAAACATGCTTATTTTAATGGTACATAATGTTACACAGTACACATGTTCCTTGACTACAATATTTTATACTGTACATGTGAGGAAGCTGGCACTCTTCAGCTGAGGTCATAGATTGTCATATCAATATGATATACATTTTTCCATTATGTAAGCTATATTTGATTAACGTAATTACACTAACATTTTACCAGTGATAAATCTAATGCATTCTGATTATTCCAAGAAAAGACAATTTCTTTAAAATATATTGACAGTTAGTGGGCTGAGTGTGTGATCAGGATACTACTAGTGCATATCAATGCATTATCAAATTACCAATTTTTAGATACTGCAAGTTACATTGGCAATCTTTTTTTATACATGAGATTTCATTTCAGTGGCAGAAACTTAAGAGAATGATTTCTTCAGACTCGGGCATATATTTTTAAATGTTAGAGAATTTAATCGGCTATATTGCTAAAAATGATTATTCTGTCAATGTTTAATAATGAAAAGTTACACCGTATCACCCTTATTATTAGTAACTAGGTTTTGTAATTTTGCATAGAAACAGTTCCACAATTTTCTGATATAATTTGCTTCTATATACTTTTAAAAAATCCACTAAATATTCTCATTTGTGAAATTAGATGTCATTAAACGTAAACTTACTTTAAAGGAACTTTTATTGTGATTTTTCTGTTGCCAGTGTTAGCTCTCAAATTGTCTTTTGCGTGGTTATCTATTGTTGAAGATTTATTTTATCCAGTGTCTGCTTTTCACTTACTTAAATACAAATTTCTTGTTTTCTAAACATACACCTCTACCCCGATATAACGCTGTCCTCATGAGCCAAAAAATCTTACCGCATTATAGGTGAAACCGCGTTATTTTGAACTTGCTTTGATCTGCTGGAGCGCCCAGCCCCGCCCCCCGAGAGTGCAGCTTTACCGCGTTATATCCGAATTTGTGTTTATATCAGGTCACGTTATATCGGGGTAGAGGTGTATTAACATTGCCACTGATATGGACAAGAAAATGTATATTATGTCTTATTCAGTGACACACATCTATCACTTTAGCTGCTGTTATATATTATTAATAACAAGAAGTAAAGTTTTATAATAGACTTGAACCATTTAAACATACTATTGTATTACTGTGTATCAAGTGTAACAAAGTATTGATACTTGCATATGATTCATGTTTTGCAGAAACCTGTCTGTGCAATGGCGATAAACTTCAGTTTTGTGCTCAAACTACATAATGGCTCAAATCTGAGTCTTCCTCCAGTACAGAGCTGTGAAAATGTACCGTATAGACTCGTTCATTAGCCTGTTCATTTATAAGCTGACCCTCCCCCGAAAGATGATTAGGTAAAAATAGCAAAAACTGTATGACCCTTTCATAAGCCGACCCTATATTTCAGGGGTTTGCAATCTTTGCCTCTGGCCTGTTAGGGTAAGCCACTAGCGGACCTAGACGTTTTATTTACCTGGAGCGTCTGCAGGCACTGAGCCCCTCAGCTCCCATTGTCTGCAGTTTGCTGTTCCCAGCCAATGGGAGCTGAGGGGCTCTGTGCCTGCAGACATTCCAAGAGGTCCATTGGTAGAAATGTATGAAGAGATCAAATTACACAGTAGCAGACTGACGCCAGTGCTATAGTATTATCATTCATTGTGTTTTTCTGATTGCTTGTAAGGCATAGCTTTTTGTGAAATGCATGTGTCAAATGTCATGCAAATCTGAAGTACTGCTCTTTTAGTATTCCTTTCAAGCCAATCTAGTCCACTAAACAAAGCCTTTGCAACTTTAAAATGCTGCAGTATTGACATCAATAAATAGGTAGGGTAAGCCGCTGGTGGGATGTTTTGTTTACTTAGAGTGTCTGCAGGCCTGGAGCCCCTCAGCTCCCTGTGGCCTGCAGACGCTCCAGGTAAACAAAACAACAATGTATTAGATATTCAATTCAGTGATTCCACAGAGTTTAAAATCATCATATTTTGTGGTAGACCAGCTTATAAACCGACCCCGCTCCTTGATGCGTCACTTTTTTACCAGAAATATTCGGATTATGAATGAGTATATACGGTATGTCATTTGTATTATGTTCTGGAACTTGTTTCTTCTCCTCCTGTCACATGGTTTTTATGGAACTGTACTCAGGGTTTATTTCACACCAGGGACATCCATCATGGTAATTTCACCACAACAACACAAGCTCCAGCTCTTCCAATATTGACAGGGACTTCCTAAAAGGAGGAAACACATTTCTTTGCTTAGTTAATTTCATGTAATCTGTCATGGATTCAAAGAAAAGCAATTTTTCCCCCTAGTATATATAAAATAATTAAATATGTTTAAACAGAACTATGCAAAAGAGTGATTTAAAAAAAAAATAATCAATGTTTGCTGTTAGCAGAATTTTAATGAAAGCTGTCATGATTTCATGGCCGTACGGGACTTTTTAGTTAGTGGAGAGCGCACTGAGTTTCTTGTGCACCAAAAGCACGGGACACGCTAGCTGCAGGAGAATCTCCGACAACTATAAATAATAGCAGGTGGTCTAGAACACTGGTTCTCAATCAGCGGTATGTGTACCCTTGGGGGCACATAGAGGTTTTCCAGGGAATACATCAACTCATCTAGATCTTTACCTAGTTTTACAACAGGCTACATAAATTCAGTACAAACTCAAACTTCATACAGATAATGACTTGTTTATACTGCTCTATATAGTAAACACTGAAATGTAAGTGTAATGTTTATATTCCAATTGATTTATTTCATAACTATGTGGTAAAAATAAGATAGTAAGCAATTTTTCAGTAATAGCATGCTGTGACACTTTTGTATTTTTATATCTGATTTCTGTAAGGAAGTCGTTTTTAAGTGAGGTGAAACTAGGGGATACACAAGACAAATCAGACTCCTGAAAGGGGTACAGTAGTCTGGAAAGTTTGAGAGCCACTGGTCTATAAGTCACAAAGTTGAGTAGCTCTTAAAATACCTGCCAGTAGAGGGCAGTGCTTTGACAAACATTAGTCAAGGCGAAACTAAATGTATGCAAATTTCAGTATTTTGATCAACATGTAAAATTCCACCGAATGGGATGAATCTACGTGAAACTTAATTTTTAGGCAGAAAGAGAGAACTGAAAGAATCAGTAGGTTTATTATAAAGTGAAAGTATTTGCTTTGACCTTTCACTTCTACTTTCACTGTGGTTGATACACTATATTGGGAGCAAATAGTCTTCATTGATTAAAGCTGCCTTTTTATTCACATTAGCAATATTTTACCTTTTTCTTGTATGTTCCAAAATCTTGTAGATTATTACAGCACATTAGAATTCTATAAATTTGCATAGCTACAGTACACAATATGTAGTGGTGCAATACAGCTAAATTGTAACTGCAATCAAACAGCTATATACTATCTACTTAAGGTGTTCTGCCTATCAGACTCTGAAAATGGCTGTGCGTCCACTGGCTTGGGAAAGGGGGATTGTGTTCATTAACATTTGATCAAATACATCTCAGTAATAGTCTAATGTTCAACAGAGCATATCCTGGCCTTGGCCCTATTATAAGTGTGATCAGAACCCACTGTTGAGGAAATTTTAGAAAGTTATTGAAGCTTAAAAAAAGTGTGAACTTGTTTATACATTACAGAACATTTAAACAATCTCACTTGTCTTTAAAAGTCATCTTTATCTAATCTGGAACCACAAATGCTAATCTACATTCATCATAATTGTACGCTCATTGCACAGCATCACTACAGAGCAACGTCAAAGTTGTTTGAGTGTTTTGTTTGTGGACTACCAAACATTAACATGCTTGGATTTCTTTTAAGGTTAACATTATTTCTGAATTTCCTAGGTTCAGAATGCTTGCTTTTGAGATTATCGTATCCCTATAATATGTTACTGTAAATTATTAACGTATGCTCACAGTGTTAATTCCATCTTAATATAGTTTTTGTTTGGGAATTAACTTAATGTCAGATACAAGGCGCTACCAATATTTTATACATACACAAAGTATTATCCTGATTTTGTATGTCTCAATGTACAGCATATATGAATTATTATTTAGGTTTTTAATGTACTCACCTCTGTTGTCCCTGTAATAATTAGTGTACTGTCAAGTTTTTAATTTATTCATATGACATTACCTCTGTCCATTCATTATTTTGTGCATCATATGACTCCACAGTGTCCAGGTAACTGTGTCCATCATAGCCTCCTATTGCATATAATCTGTCCCCAAGAGGACAAACGCCAACAGCATCTCGTGGTACACTTAAAGGTGCCACTGTTGTCCAGGTGTCAGTTTTAGGATCATATCTAGGATATTTTATGACAGTGATTAGAAAAATAATTGGTCACAGGTAAGATAATGATTATTGCATTTTTAAATTCTAAACAACTCGGATTAGATGAACTACAGTACAGAAGAAAATGAGCCACGTCATGGACAATTACTGTTACCAGCAGAGAGAGACAAAAGTAAAATGGTTTAATATTTTATTTAGCCACTAGAGGACTCTTCAAGCACACACACAGAAAAATCTTTTCTCGTTTTACAGGATATAGTCACAGCCTGTCTATTTTCCTATCAGCTTAGATACAATTATTTCATGCTGTATTATTATTTCATGTGAAGTGTGTAGCAATAATATGGTGACAGTAGCTTAATCAGGTAAGTTGCTGCAGATTTCAATGTATTCTTCTTCCCCTTTGCTCATAAAGCATGCAGCCACTATTTCAAGCCAGAGTTAACATTTAAAGGAAACTTCACTGCAAACATGAAACATTTCTCATGTAGGTAATATTTATGTTGATTAAAATATTATCTTTATGAACGTCGGCAACTCAAAATACATACTGCAAATTTAACATGAGTTTTCAGTTTGCTACTGCCTATACAATCACTTCAGGATATACTGGTATAAATATCAATTCCCCTGGAGTTAAATTATTCCAGATTTACACTACTATAACTGAAAGCAGAATGTAACCATTCTGTCTATCCCCTCTGGTGTTTTTCATGTTCACCAGTGTCCCCTGGCCTTTCTCAAAGCATTGCACTGCAGGAGACTCCCAACAGTTCTCTTTGTACATACTGCCAATACTGCTAATTGAATGTCCAGAAAAGTCACTTTTAAGCAGGATATGAGCATACTCTTATCCTAATTCATATTGCAAACTGAGATGAGGGAGGCGGGTAGCACATTAACAATAATAATATTGTTATGTTAAAAGATGTGTCGAGTGTCTGCACTTTTCTGAGAGTCTATACATCTGCTGGTAGCACCTAATATGGAAATATGCTTAAATAAGGTTCATTTAAAAATCTTTGCATAAAAGGGTTAATCTGAAATCTTTTCTTCAATAAATGCACACAAACCCTGCAACTATCTTGTAATATCTTGTTGCTATTCATATTTAGCTGATGGCTTTGAGGGTTTAAGTGGGACTTAAATGGTGCATAGGCCTCGTGTTGGGTATCTGGATAGGGATGAAGCTCACCTTTGAAGAACAGTAATTTAGGGAGGGAATATGTCAAATGTGATCAAGCTTAATGTGCTTCTGAAACAGCTTTGTAAAGGGATGAACGAGTCCTCCATTAGTCATGATAGTTTATACATGCAACCTAGGGGTTTGGTGAAAACAGAATTTGTTCAATTGCCCTTCTACAAGTAACACATCAGTAGGACTGATCAAACCTTGCAGGATTCTGCTCCTGCTGGATATGGAAACCCAAATTTTCAGGTTCTGCTTATTTGTGTTCTATATGAACCCCAGCCTCAAAAAAAAATCAATTTAAATTCAGCTATAGTGTTTGGTTCTGCTTACTAAATAAATGTAAGATCAAAATAACTCTGACCATTTCATTATACAGCTAACAGTAAGATAGTCTGTAGCCATAGATTTTATAAAGCAACACCTACACCTAAGAATGTGAATGCTGGGTAGAGCATTTTCCCTGGGTATGAATTTCCTTACTTCTGCCAGCTAAATCAGACCCTTGCCATTTTATAATTTCACTTTTGAAATATATTTTGCAAATGTAATGTTCCAAGCTAAGGGATTTCCTTTGTTGTGCTGTAAGTAAATTTGTTTCCAGAGATATAAAAAAATAAATAAATAAAAATCCTTACCTTTCCACACAATCAGAAAGTCTAGAACAGTGGTTGGAAGCTGGTGCGTCATGACCTCCTACTGCATATAAAAATCCATTGTACGTTGCAACACCAACACCTCCTCGCCTCTTAGACATTGCAGCACACATACTCCATTTGTTAGTATGAGGATCAAAGCATTCCATGGATTTTAAGCAGGAGCTGCCGTCCCGTCCACCAACTGCATATAATCTATAATAATCCACATGAGGATAAACCAGTGTTGTAAATATATGTTCTGTCTTCACTCATTCATTTGATCTTATTTGTTTAGCCTCACTTAAAATGCTCTAAAATAATCTCACAGACTGAAATTTGGAACTAACTGTGCACTAGGGTTCTTTTTCCATAATGCTTTTTGGAGAATATGATTCTAATCTCAAAGGAAAAGAATGCTACCATATTTTTGCATGTCTCACTATTAAGTATTCTAAGTAATATAGAAAAGAAAAATAAGATTACAGAGCGTTTTCACATATGAGCTATTCATTAAACATAATCTGAAGAGACAAAACAGGAAACAGGTAGTCTTAAAAATAATACTGTTTTCCTACAGATGCTACAAATGTTTATCTTTCGATGGTTGACTTGTTAAACAAGGCATTGTTAAACAATGTTGTTATTCCATGAATAATTTAAAACTTTAATAAACTGAATCTTATATCAGATAAATTATTAGACACATCATTCCCTCTGTCTGAAATACCTCAAGGTAGATTTCAGCAGGGACCTGTTATATCCATCCTTTCTACTAAACTTGTGTGAAGCTATTGGAGGACACAGTGATGTAGTTTGCACTGTCTTGCCGTTAATATTGCGATGACATTTTCCTTTCAACAGTATATGGGGTCTTTTGTTTTTTCCGGTGCCTGGCTAACATTAGGACCTGGATTAAAATTATCTGACTTAAGTTCAATGCAGGTAA
The DNA here is from genome assembly GCF_020497125.1 of Mauremys mutica. Taxonomy (NCBI): domain Eukaryota; kingdom Metazoa; phylum Chordata; order Testudines; family Geoemydidae; genus Mauremys; species Mauremys mutica. Next base: position 30,276,630 of record NC_059080.1, on the reverse strand, counting down.
AACACAAATGATGCTGAATGGTTAGGGGCAGAGAGAATATGGTGAGGATGGTGCTTGCTCCATGACTTCAGGATATTTTTCAGCCTTTTTTCAATAACTTTTATGAATCCTGGGGCCCTTCTGGATTTCCCACTGTTTCTTGGAGGTTGCTCCCAGGCAGCTGCAGTGGCTTGATGGTGATTAGTGTGAGAATTTATTTCAGATATGAACCTTATCTGTTATCCATGCCACTTTCAGTTCCAGATTAGACTTGTACAGTTGCTACTTACAGATTGCTCAGACATTATATCTAGTGCAGAAGGGTTCAGTGTATTTAATGGTACCCGGATGCGGAAATGTGTGCTTGAAAGACTGAATGAGTGCCCTATTCACTTTTAGATGTAGTTCTTCAAGGTCACGTTGATCTTTCAAACCTTGCATGATGTTTATCCTACACACCAGAGAAATCATCATCTATCTCCATGAAAACCATCTTTACAGGTGAAATCAGATGATATATTCTCACTAGAGCTGGTCAGGAAATGTTTGTTTAAACCAAACTTCTTACTCTCAGCACCTAAATTTTAACATTTGTATGCTCATGGCAGTTTATTTGACTCTGGCACACTTCATTGGTTGAACCCTACAAAGCTTGAGTTTTTGAATTCAGGCAATGGGTAAAGCTCACCTCCTTACACAGTTGTTTTGCCTGAGGTGGTATATACCCGGATGATATTTTTTCTTAATGTAAGAATATATATACAGGCACAATGTGATGGACATGTTTTAAAAATTAAATATAAGATGCACCTCTCTCTTTTTCGGAGGGGGGAAAGATCAAATACCATTATTTGATATTGTTCCTAGGTGTTTCCTTGGGCAAAACACATTGTGTGTACTGAAACTCAATGAAAATGTTTTCTGGTGTGGTTAGTAATTGATGGTCAAATATTCTAATTTCAGTACCACTGCTTTAAAAAAACAGATCCTGGGGAAAGAAGGGAGAAAGTCTTTAAAAGTCTACATGGAAGCCTTTCACCAAGTTGGAGGGCAGTAGTAGGAGCTAAATGAATCACAGTTGATCTCATAATATCCCCTGTTGTGCAGTAGATTACCTCACAAAACTAACAGACATAAATTAGGTCAGGTTGGAGCCAGGCAGCCTGTTTCAGGAGTGCTTGAGGCCTGAGACAGCATGGGGCTGGATTTCCTATTTAGCAAAGGGATTTCCTGCATATCAGTGTAGAAGACACTAAGAGGAGTTCCTTGTAAAATTTATACTGAGGATGTCCGCAAGGTATTTCCTCTGTGATAAAATGGGCTTCAATAGCTAGTTCTGCTTCTCTAAATGTTCTGAGTAAACGTATTGAGTAAATATATATATATATATATATATATATATATATATATATATATATATATATATATTAAACTCTTAAGGTCATTTGCTAGCTTCATTCTGCCATTGCATATTTTGGGTTATAATTTTGCTTGGATTTGAAAGCTATATAAATGCATTTGGCAGCATGGGATGCAGGGGTGTGTGAACTAGGGGACTTTTTCATGCTCATCCATGCCCCACAAAACATCGTACCTAGAGGCTTCCATAGAATGAAACCCCTTTCTCCAAAAGCAGCTGGGCCATTTCACCTGGTTTTCCAATTTGCTTCCTGAATGGTGTGTAGGGAATGGAGGATAAAATTGATCCTATCCTATACCAACCGCTAAAATGCTACAGCCCCTTATTAAATTGGAAAATAGAAGAAAATAAAGTGTGGCTCACTACACAATACTGAGAGGAGGGGCAATTTTTAGCCCAAGATGCATGGCTAGAATGTCTACTTTTGTGCAAAGTTCCTGGGGATCAGTAGTGTCTCTGAAACATACACAGAACATCCATTTTAAATTCTCATCTGAAAGACCCAGGAACAATAAACTGCATGGAACTCAATTTGTCTAGATTGTATAGAAGAAAGGCTATATAAACACTGACAAGATTAAAAACTATGGCTCTGGGGAGATAAATTATTTCAAACCTGATGATTAAAACTTTCCCTTCCTTCTCTCTGTATTGAGTATTTTTTTTCCTTTGTTTCTTGTTCTATTCTTATTTTGGACTTGCTAGTGAAGGGGGTTATGGGGTTTAGGTTTACAATGGTTATTTACTTTGTGGATAAGTATTGCTTTCAGCTTGTGGCTCCTTCTAGACATTGTACCAGCGGTCTATTGCTGATTTTAGAAGGTAGAAGTAAAATGAAAACATTTCTTAAAAAGCTAATAGATCAAAAGACCAAAATCTAAAATTCTGAAATGACTGTGGTATCATTTCAAATTAGAGTAACTATGAATAGCTAAAATACCATAAAGCTACAATTTATGAAGGGAAAATTTGAAAGGATATTTACCACAATATTTTTTTTGAGGTTGTGTGGTCTGGGATGATATGTCTTTCTGCTACTATACAATCTTAAGTTCTCTTCAGAGAAGAAGTTATTAAATATTGGAAGTAAATTGTCACACCACATAACTGAGCAAAAGTAAGTAAACAACCCTCCAACCCACCCCCAGTCCTTCAGCTTGTCTGTTTACATACTTGCTATTTAATGCTGCAACCCCGACTGTGCTTCTAGGAGTTGACATGCTAGCAACATAATTCCATTGCCGTGCCTGGGGGTCCCATCTTTCTACTGTATTAAGATAACTCCATCCATCATGACCGCCAACAGCATACATTGGTCCTTCAAGCATTGCTACGCCTTTGAAAAATAGAATTAGGGACAAAATTAGATAGGTCTGACATCAGAACATTTCAGTAACTAATATTAATTGCCTGCTGTAGTTATGGCTTTTCATTTCTCTAAAAATGTCTTTACAGAAAAATCACCTCATATAAATCTATATAAAATCTGCATGACACTGAGCAGAATGAAAGTCACATACACTTTATGCAAATATAGTATTTCTGCTGGGAAAACACTGATTTTCACTCAAAGATAAACAGGGAAGCAGTTTTAACATGGACACTTCCCGCTCCAGGGTTTGGCCGTTTCTATTTGTACTGAACCCTTCAGGTTAGTAGTAGTAGTATTTATTAATATGTTTAGAAGTTGCACATACGCTTTGCATTTGATGCTGTGCATTTAGGTACAGGAACAAGTTCATTCAGCTACTATGGAGCCTTTGAGTTTTCTCATTTCCTTTTAGGGATTGATGGTCCTTCATATTGTTTAGAATGCTTTATAGTATGTTTAGTTTTTGTTTCATTTGAATCTGGATGCCTAAAGTTAGGCTATTAAATCCATATTTGCAGACCTAAATATAAATGACCTGATTTTCAAAGACACAAAATCTAACTGAAGCTAAGAGGAGCTATAGGTTCAAGACAGCTTTGAAAATCAGGCTGATTTAGAAACCTAACTTTAAGCATTCGTTATAGCCTATATATTGGGTGAATCCTGCCTTGTTGAAGTCAATAGTAAAACTCCCATTGATTTAATTGTGACTAGGATTTCACCTGTTTTATGTAAGCTCCTACTTATCTTATCAAAGCAAATAGTTGTGAAGTTGACAGACTTGAAAGAGCACTAAGCTGTGATGTCAGTACAGAGTACTTGGTGGAAAGATAATACATGCCATGAAACCGGGGGTGCTTGTATGGTTATGAATCTAATGTCATCAGTCATTTGACTTTTTAAATTATTATTCTTATTGTGTTTACTGTAATGATTATCTTCATGAACAGCTCAAAGATTTTCATGAAATAAATGTTTCTAGAATTGTGTCCCGCTCAATTCACATGCTACAATTTTCTACAAAGAAGGATTTTCTACCTTATAAAATCCTGCTTATATTGCCCACCCAGCCTTTAAATTGTCCCTGTTTTTGTTGTTCTGTAAAAGGAATACACAATTGTATGATTACTGTTGATTTCACATAGTTATTAAAGATGTATAGAGGGATATAGTCTGAACGTACACTGAGTTGTATAAGCTTTCTCTCAATGGGATGATTGGTAAAGTAGAAGAATATTTTTCTAAATAGAATTGAAAAGACAAATTCATTGGGTGTTGTAAAGTGTGTTGATTATAGGATGTAAATGTTTGTAAATATATTAGTCTTTGAACACTTATATTTAATTAAATATATTTGCCAGTGTTATAGGTCCTTATTTTCAAACATGCTGTGCACTCCATGCTAACTGAAGTCAATGGCATCTGCAAAGTCCATTGTGTATTGAAAATAGATCCCTTAGATAGTCAATGGGATTTTAGATTTTCCTACTAAATTTGTTACTTTTACCTTTGTATATATTTTTGCAAATGTTCAGAGCAAAATTAGCATTGAAAGGCAAGTGCAAGTTTGTTAGGATAATAACAAGAAAGGATTTTATAGCAGTGGGAAAGTAGCTGGATTTGAAAAATATCCTGTATAAACATTGCTTTGTATTGGTAAATATTTTAAAAAAATATGGCAACAGTTAGCATTTACATTTATCATCCTTAAAACCAGTAGTATTAATCTGTAAATGTGGTGCAATGTATATTGTACAGTAATTCTAACTCTTACCTAAGCCGTGTCTGTGAGTTGACATAGGAGGCATTATAGTCCAAACTTTGGTAGCTGGATTGAAACATTCAACTGTATTAGAGGTTTTCAGGCCATCTCTTCCTCCCACAATATAGAGCTTGTTGTCAATTACTGCTACTCCAAACTGCAATCGTCTACCATTCATGGTACCAATTTGTATCCAACTGTTTGTCCTAAGGTCATATTTCTCAATTGTAGTGGTACCTGTTCAAAGCATAATTATCAAAACTTTAAACTACAGATGGTCCTTAGTGTTTAACATTTAGTAGTTTCTATTCCAACACCCTCTCCAACTCCAACCCATCCCCCCTCACAAAGACCATTACGAAATTTGAAGGCTTTGACAATGCTGTGCATTGACTCTAATTGAGATCTAGTTCTTAGGTTGAAAACTGTGGACTTACTGAGACAGCTGCATTAAATGCATTGGTATAGTTTCGTCAGGCATATAAAAGTAAATCAAGCACTAGAGACTTTGGGATTAGATGTAAACAAATGTTTTGGCTATAGTTAATTTTGCAGAGTTGTTAAACTGATGAGTTATTTAGGTATTATGAGGTTCTCTTCTTTTCATTTCCTTATGAGTATGATACTCTCGGGGCATTGTGGTGCCTAGCAATATTTGTACTTAAATTGTTAAAACCATAAGAAAAATTGCAGACGCCATGTTTAAATATCTGCCCTATAATATATTTATGAATATATCTGAGTCCTGCATGTGCATCCAAAACAACATTTATGAAATACATTTTACTTTATTAAAAACAGACAAGGTAAAATTGTGTGCTTGCACACTGCTGGTTACCACGAATTCCAACCACGTCATGGCCTTGAAATAATCCCAAATCTGCAATAATACATGATCTGTATTTTCACTTTTTCTTTTTATATTGCTGTGTTTTTTGTAATGCTTTTAGTGAAAGATTCCTTTCTACCTCTATTATTAGTACCCTGACTCCATGCCAGTCAAAATTTACACTTTCCAAAGCAATGGCTCCTGTCAGTCATTCAGTAGCTGCTGTTGCTTCCGTAAATGCTGATTTAACACATCAGGGAGGCCATTGCCCAATAACTGAGGTAGGCAGGAGGCAATTGTTAATCATACCTATGAGTCTGAAGATCCCTTCTAGCATGATTGGGTGGATTCATTCACGTGGTCCTGAAGGCAACCATATGGAAAAAGCAAATTGATTTTCTGCCTGTCCACTAATGTGAATAAAATCTACTAATTTTGATAGAAGTGAAGGCAAGTACCACAGAGCTGTAATTAGCAATTAAAGTATGGTTTATGGCACCAACACAACAGCAGGAAGAAACTAGAAAGAAAGTTTAGAATTTGCTGTATAGTACTCTCACAAATCCGGTCGGGAGTGACTCCACCACTGTGCTTGTTACGTGTATTGAAATAACCAGAACAATATCTAATGTTCTCTTTTTATCTCCTTCTGGTGGCTGTTGCATGCTTTTCAAAATCCAGTGACTCTTGAAATTAATCTGACTAATCCCTACTGCTCGGACTAACACCCTGGAAAGCATCGCTGCCTACCAGACCCTGTTTGGAAATACTGATCCAAATACATTGGAGGAATAGTGGGGCAATGGAACTAACAAGATTAAGAAATTTTAAAATAACATTTTAAAATGGTTTGTCTTTTTATATTTTGGCTTCCCCCCCCTCTTTCCCTTCTGATCTTTTCCACATTCTTCCTCTTCCCTAATCTCCTCCTTTTATTCTGAATTTGTATATCCCTTTCACTACCTCTTTCACTGCTCTCTTCATTTTGTTTGCCTATTTACTACGCATTCCTTTGACCCCTACTCATTTGCTCTGCTCTCCTAATGGGTGAGCTTTCCCAAAGTCCTCCAGTCTGATTATTTCAAAAGATTTAAAGAAACATTCAACCCACTAATTTTAAAAGTAGGTGAAATTACATTAACTATGTAAAGTGAATCTGTGCATACCAGCTGTAATTTTCAGAGAAGCCTACAGGAGTTAAGCACCCAATACCCATTCAGATTCAATGGGATTTGTGAACCTAGGCGCCTCCAAAAATTTCAGCAATAAAGCCTACTTTTGATCTTTCTGTGAGATGTTTCATGATATCCTCTGATAAATATGAATGGTAGTAGGTATGCCTGGTACCATAGTTTGTTTTCATTTTTTATTTTTTTGGTGGGGGTGGGAGGGTTGTTTTTTTTTGTTCTCCTAACAGAAGTGCATTATTGGTAGAGGTGACAATTTACTCCCATTCCCCATGTTGTACTCGTGTACAGTAGTTAGGTATTGAATTTATCTTGCAGGCTCAAGATGTGAGTCAGAGCTGTCATGGGAAAGTGGGGAAGTGAGGAAATACTGACTTCCTAACCATCAAAAGGCGAAAGTTCAAACAAATGGACTCTTTCCAAGATAATGAGTAAAAAGAGTCACTGATGGGAAGTACACATGTTCATTTAAAATGTCCTTTCTTTTTATAGTACTTGCTTGGAAAACAAATTGGAATTTTTTTTCTTTTGATGGGGGGGTGGGAAACTAGTTTATCTTTAAGCTTCCAGTTCTTGGTAGCAGATGATTTACACAGTTCATTAATGCTTAATATTGTTCACCAAAACACAGATATCAATCCAGCCCATTACAATATAATTTTGTTTGATGAAACTGACTTCAGGAAAGAGCCTCAGTTTCTTTCCTTTATCTAGTGATAGGTGTGTTTCACATTTAAAAGACTGTAGAATTGCAATTATTTCAGACTCTTCCGGAAATACAAATCAATCACGCTAACCAGTTTTTGAGCTCTTCATAACACTAGCTGTTATGGATATTTGATGTTTAGGGGGTGAGCTGTAATTTTTAAAGGAACTCGCTCAGTATATGTAATACTTTGAAAACCTAAAAGTGGAATGGGAAACTGTCTTGAAATGCTATTAATATTCATTACATGCAGCATAATGTAATAAAGGAGCGAATCACTAGTCTTGAAACAAATCATAACATCCTATCGTGCTGCTTATTTTCTGAAGAGTGGGAGCTCTGTGACGTAACCCTATGACATTTTGGAATAATTGTATTTCCAGGCTCACGCACTGTAGATGTGAGGGTAAGGTTCCTGCAGAACATAAATTAGCATGTTCCCTAATGTATGAACTATTCCATTTTTAAAGTGACATACATAAAAGTATTACAGTCCGCATGAACTTGTACTTCCAGCCTCTTTTTAGTAGTTTGAAAAGGCTTAGTCACAGAATGCTGTTGAATGACATTTCTATGTATAATTCATAGTAAATCATTAAAGAATAGGATGCAGACTGTGAAAAGAAACTGCTAAGTGATATTTCCTTGTTTGTTTTTTTTTTGGTTGTGTACATGCCATTGTGACTGAACATGACTTCAGGTGTGGGAATGTGCTCACTACACTGTATGCTTTGGGTTCTTGTCTGGCTGGTTGGAAGAAAAGGGTTTGTTGCACCTTAAAGGGATCCTTCCACAACTGGCAGCAAAGGTAGAGGAAGGGGAGAAAGTTTACTTGTGCAGAGTAAGGAGGAGCAGGAAATAGCTGGAACAGATTGGGGCAAGTGGAAGGTGGTAGTGGTGGTGGTGGTATTCATATTTCATGCAGTCCCAGAGAAAGCTCTGCTTCACTTGGATAAGGCTGGGAGCACTTCCCCTCTGCCCCATAGAATCTAGAAAAAAGGGACAGAGTCCCTTCACGATCCATTATGAGCAACACACTAGTTGCCCTTTTCTCTTGGGCACGGTGAAGGATTTTTTCCCCTCACTGCCAGACTGGCAGAGTCAGGATGGGCTTTTTCACCCCTTCCCCACAGCAGGTTTGGGACCCAGTAGGGTGGGGCCAAGGGGGTTAGGTTGTAATGTTGCAACTTAGTGAATAAAATTTGTGGCATATGTCCACCGAAGGTTCTTGTTATGGAAAGGTTATAGTTATTGGATAAATTGGATTGGACAAGGATGTAAAGGAAATCAGCCCTTATGGGAGCTGAAGAAGGGAAATTCATGGCACCTACATCTGTAACACCAGGGACCCAACTTCCTTCCTCCTCTAGCCCCCTTAATCCTCTTATAAGGGGAAGGCAGTGGTGTCCCAACAGTGGGATGGCTGAGACCTTGCTGGAGGTTATGCAGAAATGATTAAGCAACCACCATCCATTCGCTCATGTTTTTCTCCTGCCATGGTCAGACAATTAGTCTCAAAACGTAGAACACAGCTGTAACACTTAGCCTTCAGTGACAAGCTGTAAGAATTTTCTTTGCAGTACTGAAAAATGTTGTTTTGTTGCAAGAGTGAAAAAACCAAGAATCTAATGAAAGGTTCTCTTACTTTAAAGATGGGATTTGCTTTGTTTAGAAGCGGTAAAAAATTATACTTTTTAAATGGTCCAATAATATTGAGGGTTTTTTAAATTTTCTATATTTTTCCCTCTCACCTTTCGGGATTTGGTCAAGACTGGAGCTCGAAGTTCCAGAACAATATACAAAAGATTGTTTCACAGTATTTCCAAACTGGCCACACATAGGAAATAGTGTAATTTTCTTCTCATTGTTTTTTTCAGAAAAATTCTGCTATAAACCTAAATTTTTGAGTGCTCCTCTGAATTGAACCTGAAGTGTAAACTTTGAGACGTTAATCTATTACTTACAACTGTGGGTCTTCCTGCTAGAAGGCGGAGCACAGAGTGAGCAGATCTTTTATTCTTTCATGCCTAAATTTCTGTGTTTAGAAACTTTCTAATAACCCTATAACTGCTTTGTCACTTATTATCCGGGTGTTCCTAAAATAACTGAAAAAACTTCCAAACTTACCTTTAGTAGCATCCATGCCTCCCACAGCATAAAGTGCACCCACTGTAGACTTCCTAGGTTTAGTTCGAGGACTCTGCATCATGGACCTTCTTTCTGGTAGGAGATGATACTTCATAGCTTCCATAAGAAGTTTCTGACACTCAAGGTCATGTGTGAACATTGGGCTATTTTCAAGATCTGCTAGTAACTGAGAAATAAAACAGATTGATCTATACTCATTTAAATAATAAAAGATGGGATACAACTTAATATCTGAAACAAAATCACAGATCTAATTTTCTTGAGTCCATCTTTCATTTGAGCTTTGTCATGGTCCAAATAAATTATCTGATGCAAAATAATGTAAATATAAGAATATATAATGTAAAAATATAATGTGTATATACATAATATAAATATAAGAAAATAAAATGTTTAAAAGGTTTTTATTTACTCTTATGAACAGCCACAATCTTGCTCCCATTCAAGTCAATGGCAAAACTCCTTTTGACATAACTAGAAGCAAAAGCTCGTCCATTATAATAAAGGAGGCAACTTTACTAATAGAGGAACTAATTAAAAGTCTGTATGTCTTTTTTTAAATGTAATATGTGCCATATCGATATCCAGCCTGTAACTGTAGAAACGTATGCTCTTCTGGAACCTACATGCAGTGTTGGAATCTAGGTTTGATCGGCACTTCATATTCTCACCTGCAGATCAGACTGACTAGGGTCCCCCTCATACCCTTTACAAAACTAGGAAGGAAAGAGGAACGACCCCTGATTCTGACCAACTAGCATGGTTGAAATGAAGAGAATAAAAATATTAGAGAATCAGAAAGCCATAAAATAATTATGAAGTGATATCCTGGCAATGCATGTCATATAAGGCACTGCAACACATTGTGTTATGTTTTGATGTTGGGATGTATTGACAGTCTCATATCACAAAGCTGTAATAAGATGTCAGCTCACTACAGAACTGTACAGCTGTCTCTGTGACTCCCTTTGATAAAGTGTCCATTTCAATGTTAAAGGTTGAGTAATGATGCATGTAATGAAATGTATGCTGCTGGTTTCTATATTGTGTGGTATGGTGCTAAAATTCAAGGACAATAAAAGTTTTGGGTGTTTTAAAAATTATTCAGTCTTCAAATTGGTTTGTGATTTAAGTTAGCGAGTTTGTAGGATATCCAAATTTCTGTTACTAGATGAGAAAATACAGCCAAGCACTCACTACATTTCAGGTAGATATGCAGTAGATTGGTATTTTAAAAATGGGCAGATTTTCAGCACAAATAACTACATTGGCTTTATGATATCCTTTTTATCTGTTTATTGGACCTTTGCAAATCAATAATATTTACTTGGCTGTTTACCAAAATATCTAATCTTTTTAGTATAGAAATATGCTATTTCCCAAAAATGTAAATAGTCTCTGTGTGTGTATTATTATTATTGTAATGATCTTTGTACAAAGTATGTCTTTTCAGGTATCATTTAAAAACTCATAATTTGCTGATCAGTATCATCCTGATAAAATATTTGTGGCAACATTTTATGTAAAGTTATAAGATTTACCTATATGTTGTTGTTAACACATGTTCCAACCACCACAGCCCAGCCCAAACAGAAATCAGCAAATAGGAATGTCCTAGATAAAGGAATGTGTATTTGCCTTAATTTGCACTTAAGCAATAAACAGAGTCATCAAACTGGGAGGGAAACAAGGAAGGCTCAACCAGGTGAGAAAAAGCCAGCAGGGAACATCCTTCCACATAGACTTTGTCTCTTAGTGCCCAGCTGGAAATATTTTTCACGAGGGGGACTGAATCTATAAAAAGGAGGGACAAACACTCCCAAGGGCCTCTTTTACTCCCCTGTCTATCACATTCACTGCACCTGAAGAGACTGCTGGACTCTGGGTGAGCGGTTCTGACCTCAGAGTTTGGTCAGTAATTTGCTGGAGCATGTAGTAAGAAACTTTGCTTGAATCTGATATAGTTGGGTATTAATAAATATCTCTATTTTCTTGTAACCACTTCTGATTTTTATGCACCATTACTTATACTCAATTCAATTTCTTTGTAGTTAATAAACTTTTTTACTGCTTTATCTAATTGTGACGTTCCCCTGCTGTTATCTGGACTGATGATCGGCTAGATCACTGCAATCCTCGACTCTGGGAGCCTGCCTTACCCTGCTCCGCTATGAGAACCCCCACTCCCAGGCTATTCACACACAGCCTCTGGCATGTAAGCTGCTCCCAGCTATGTGAGTGAGCACTTTTGGCCAGCTATTACTTGGATTGTGCTACTGAATGACACTAGCCAATAGCTCTGGTCCCAGACACAATCCTAGGAACCTCCGTCTTGCAGTGTCCAGTTATGCCCGCTGGATGCTGCAAGCTTATATGAGTTAATCAACTTAACAAATAAATTGATATGTACCAGGTTTGTTATCCCAAAGGGAGTCTCTGACATGCTTCAAACCAAACACACTGCTTCAGGTAGAATAAACAAACAAATTTATTAACCACAAAAGATAGATTTTAAGTGATTATAAGTCAAAACACAAGAAGTCAGATCTGGTCAAATGAAATAAAAGCAAAACACATTCTAAGCTGATCTGAACACTTTCAGTGACCTTGCAAACTTAAATGCTTCTCACCACAGACTGGCTGGTTGCCCTACAGCCTGGTGGTAGTGTCTGTAGATGGAGGGGAAGAGATACTGCAGGGCAAATGTCTCTCCCTTTTATCATGTTCTTTCTTCCCTCTTGGCTTTCCTACCCCCCCCCCCTTCAGTGTCAGGTAAGCATTACCTCATTGTAATCCCAAACTGACCAAGGGAAGGAGGGTGACTCACTCGAGAGTCCAACAGATCCTTTTTTGCTGCCTAGGCCAGTGTCCTTTGTTTCCGGGCTGGGCCAATTTTGTCCCATACATGCCCTGATGAGGTGTGAACTGACCCTATGCTCCTGGAGAGTTTTCCCTGGGCTTGTTTAAAGCTATAAGGACACATTTTAAGCCTCATAACTGTATACGTGAAATTACAGCCCATAAAATCACTAAAAGAACACTCCTCAGTGCACCATGAGCCTTCCGAAGACACCCAACATGACAAACTTTGCATTGGATACCACACAATCATATTATAAGGATGAACATGGGGATTCAGGGGGTTCCCCTGAGGTACAGAGCATCACAATAATCTGTGTTTAAATTGAGGAGTCTGAATAACTATTTGAGATAATAAACTGGGATATTATTCCCTTAAAGGAATAACAGATTTAAAATATGTGTATTGGTCCGGAGAGGGCTGAGCAGGACATACATGTCTGTGGGAAAATCTGTTGGGGTCACTCTGCAGAATAACCAATGGGTGGTGAAAGCCACAGTGTAACCCAAAGGTGGTTGGCGCATAAACCTTCAGGGTGTGGCTTGAATACTGGAAAGGCTGTTTCTGAGTGGTCCAGGTGGGAGCTACTTCAGCAAAGCATTGCAAGGCACCCAAGATTGTAAGGCAGGGGTGACACAGCCCCCTATTGGTCTGGATTGTACCCTGGTACGTCACATGGAGGAAAGGTTTTGAGAGGGTAGTGATTTAAAGCTATTACCTGTTACTGTACAGTCATATACCTGTGGTGGGAGTAGTGGCAGTCTAATGTAAGAGAGGAGCATTCCTAAGTCTCGTTGCCTGCTTTGCAAATCATGTCTCACCCACATCATTAAAGCCTGGAATATGGCTTCTTCATCTGGTACATTGATGTCATCACTAGACAGGAGTTTTGCTATTTCGCTAGCAGGAAGCAAAAGAAATTCCTGATTCTTTATCACTTCTGTGAAGTGTTCCTAGAAAGGAATAGATTTCAATGAATTCATGTTACTGACACCTTAATATAATATTTGAGCAGAGAACGCATTTTTTGCATGGATTGTATGCCTGCTCCCTAATAGAATCTAGACAATGTTCTACAGATTACTGAATCTAACATGGTTTCTTAAGTACAGTCAAAATAATTTTTTTTAAGAAATTGTTTTCCATGCCTAAGAAGAAATAGATAACTTGACATGTAGAATGCAGTTGAGAACTACATAGAAAAGATCTAGAGGATTTGTACTGAGTTTGTATGCCAACCTTTCACTTGTGAATGCCAGACAGTGACTTATGACTTAAGTAAGATACCAAAGTGAGTTTTGTGACTTTAGCCTTCTTAAAGTTAGTGTATGAACAGGATAGATCTAGAGGCCAGGGACTGTTTCAGAGCAAAGCACAATGAGCCCCCAATCCAAACTGGGCCTCTGGACACTGCTGTAATACATAAATAATAGGACACCAGTACTAACAAGAGAGGTTAGAATTCCCCTGGATCTTACATCTTTGGTCTCCAAGACACTGGCATTTGGGTCTGAGCCATGTCTTCCATTCCAATTACTGCTGCCTCAGCTCCCTCTAGAATCTTCTGTCAGTCAGTCCCTTTATGGTTAGCAGAGAAGCTCCCCCTGGATTTTTTTTCCATGACTACTCCAGTTCTTTTGAGGAAACTATTTTTAGGCAGCTCCATCTCTCTCTCAAGCCATTGGTCACTCCCTTATCAGAGGCATGGAGGGCTGACATGCCTGAGAGGTTTCAAACATCATCATAGTTGCCTTGGCATTTCAATTCTAGGTAGAAGAAGAACTATGTTTCTTCCTGCCTTAGCACACTGGCACATAGCAGGCTCAGTGGTCGTCCTGTGACACAGCAGCAGCAGCAAGGAAAGGCAACCTGGTGAGTTGGCAATTTTAGGAGTGCTCCCTCAGGAGTGTATTTAAGGTTCTAGAGGGGGAAGAGGCAGACTTGGGAAGGAACCCAGGGGAGGAGCTCATACCTAACTGTCAGTGTCAACAATCTAATACTTTGGAGATCTCTGACCAGTCTGGCACTAGAAAGCTGAGGCCCCAGGACAAGAATCTTGGGTGATGACATTTTCAAAGAAGCAGAATTACAGGGAGTGATTTTTTTTATCGTTGTGCTATGTTGTGAACAAGCTTTCCAAACACTTTGGCTTAGTTGTCACACTCTGCTCAAAGAGAGGCCCAGGAACAGAAGCACAGTAGTGGTGAAGTTCATTAACAATGGTTTAGAGAAGATTGTGTGCCATATGCCTAGAGAGCACCTGGCTCACTTCCTCACTTTTGTGAGTATTAAACACTCAGATCGAATGATTCATTCTTAAATTATAGAGGGATTATTAAAGATTATTTGTTTTACTATTAATATGATCTTTCATCCAAGATTAAAAGTAAAACAACTCTCTAGGTCTCTCATAACCCCTGCAAATTACACCCATTTTACAGAGATCAATGACCTGAGTTTCAGCTGCATGAGAAGCATGGTTACTAAGTACTTCTCAAAATGAGTCTGTAAGTGATTTGTCCAAAGCTTACAGTGAGTCAGTGACAAAATCAGGAATAGAATCCAGGATCTTTGACTCCCTTTTATGCACTGAATCAAAATGGAGTGATTTAAATCCAGGTTATTTAAATCAGTGGTTCTCAAAGCCAGTCCACCGCTTGTTCAGGGAAAGCCCCTGGTGGGCCGGGCCGGTTTGTTTACCTGCCGCATCTGCAGGTTCGGTCAATCGTGGCTCCCACTGGCTGCAGTTCGCCGCTCCAGGCCAATGGGGGCTGCGGGAAGCGGCACGGGCTGAGGGATGTGCTGGCCTCCCTTCCTGCAGCCCCCATTGGCCTGGAGCAGCAAACCGCAGCCAGTGGGAGCTGCTGTCGGCCGAACCTGCAGATGGGACAGGTAAACAAACCGGCCTGGCCCACCAGGGGCTTTCCCTGAACAAGCGGTGGACTGGCTTTGAGAACCACTGATTTAAATGACTTATCTTAACAAATTATATGTGTGCCTTTCTATCTTGATTTAACTTGAGACTTTATCTCTCTGTAATCCATTAATCTGTATCTATAGTTAAGCACATTCAAAAGAAGAAGGAAATTACCCTACACCCAGTTTAGGAGGCCTGATGCTGCCCCAGTTTCAGAAAAGGACGGAGTACTGGCTAGCCCCTCCACTCCAGCATAGTCTCTACACAAAGACTATATGTTGTTCTAAAACAATGTAAGATGGAAAATCAGAGCTAAATTATACTGTTAAACCTGGAATAGAATGCATACAATCAGTTTGAGTGTCCAATTTATTGCTGGTTAGATATTGATAAATGCAAATTTCTTAAACACACCGAGTTCTTTCCTCAACATTATTTTGCAGTAAACTGTGCCAAGTCTTGACCATATATTTGTACTACTAATGGCAGACAAGATAGCAAGAGAAAATAAATTCTCTTTAACAATACCTTTTGTTAGACTGACCAGTGGTTTGAGCATTGGCCTGCTTAAACCCAAGGTTGTGAGTTCAATACTTGAGGGTGCCATTTAGGGATCTGGTGCAAAAATCTTTCTGGGGCTGAGTCCTGCTTTGAGCAGGGGGTTGGACTAGATGACCTCCTGAGGTCCCTTCCAACCCTGACATTCTATGATTCTATGAACAATGGAAATTCATTCAGTTCTGGTTATACATTTCTCCCACTAAAATCTAAAATACTTGGGGGACCCAGGCCTGCAGTTCTTATTCAGGTACAGTTCTCCATGGACTGCAGGATTTTGCCATGAATCTTGGTGTGCTAAAATCTTTCATTCAAAGCAATATTTTTATTTTCACAAAAAACACTACTTTAGGAAGTCTAATTACAAGTCAACAGTAAGGAAAATACATTAAAGATATGTTTTTGTTGTACACATGTATCCAGGTATGTTTGCATTCAATGGATAAATTAATATCTACAATTACATAAGTAGTATATCATATTTGAAAATATAATGCAACCTGGAAAAAGGAGATGAAGACATTTCAAAGTTGAAAATATAATGCATTTTGTTTGTGGGCAGTAATATGTTATAGACTTTATTATAGTAATGTTAGAGACTTTATTACTATTAAGCTTGAAAAGTTATTGTATTTAAAATAGATATAAAAATAGCAGTATTGGGGGTTTAAAGGAGATGTTCACTTTGGTCCTTAATACACATCCTGCTCTAATGTTGTGATATCCAGGGAATAGGAACAGGAAGACAAATCCACTTTAAGTTACAAAAATAGTGCAAGCTGTTTATCAGAACAGGCTTCATCTGCATGAGAGAGATACCAGACAGGAAATTGTTAATACTTTGCATCAATAACTAAAGTAATAGAACAGAAGTTCTCAGGTTTGCTTTTTTGTGGCTGATTTTTTAATCTGTTTACTGTTAGCTCATATTGCAAGCAATCTCTCTATTTGCAATAAGCCTTTATAAATTGCTCCCTTAATTGGGATATTTTTACATTTCAACTGGCGATGGGCCAAAATCAGAACCTTTTATTCAATCCTTTCCCCTGAAGTTCAGGGCGTGTGCACTGTTACCCACAAAATTTTTGTAAGACAGGTTCAATCTGCTTTAGAACAAATTTTCTTTTAAATTTATTCCAGAACTGGTTCCAGAAGGTGCAGGTTTCCTTTTTTGCCCCTAAGCACTTAGGGACTGGGCGATATAAGGCCCCCTTCTAGGGCTTGCAGTGTTTTTCTCTGCCCCACTTCTCCAGCACCGTGCTTCATTTTGTAAACAAGAACAGGAGCCAGTTCTGGAGGCTGGGATTTGCTCCAGCTGGGTAGCAGAAAAAGGGGGAGTGGGAGTAACATCTGTGCAGTGTGGTCAAATCTCATAACTTTACCCTGAGTCTTGATATATTTTATATTCTTATGAAAGCCTCAGCTCCAGGATACATGTGAGTATTTAAGAGGTTAACAAGAAAAAATGTTCTCCTTCCTCCTTGTAACAATCTTTTATGTATTTGAAAACTGTTATCATGTCCCGCCCTCAGTCTTCTCTGAAAAAATTAGGTTTGTTTAGTCTGGAGCAATCTTCCCCCATAGGTCATATTTTCTAGACCTTTAATCAGTTTTGTTGCTCTTCTCTGGACTTTCTCCAATTTGTCCACATCTTTCCTGTAATGTGGTGCCCAGCACTGGATACAATACTCCCTCTGAGGCCTAATGAGTGCAGAGTAGAGTGGAAGAATTACTTCTTGTGTCTTGTTTACAACACTCCTGGTAATGCATCCCAGAATGATGTTTGCTTTTTGAGACAGTGTTACACTGACTCATAGCTTGTGATCCACTATGACCCGCAGATCCCTTTTCGCAGTACTTCTTCCTAGGCAGTTATTTTCCATTTTGTATGTGTGCAACTGATTGTTCCTTCCTAAGTAGAGTATTTTGCATTTGTCATCCACTAACTCTATAAGTGTATATATGTGTTCTAGTAATATTATAGAAAGGGACACAAACAGTACCATTAATCTGTTCATGCCACTCACGCTCCTTAATGGCTGGAAAACTGGATGGGGGGCCAGCAGTGATGGGGGTGGGGAATGTAGAGGTGGCCTCTCCCACTGCTTAGTCTCCAGCCACTCATTGGCCAGATGGGAGAGGGAGGGAAGTGATTGGTTCCTAATGAATCTCTTTCATTAACCCTAGCCAAGGCCATGTGGAGCCTCATTTTGACCCATTTCAGCAGCCCCACTCTTCCCACATTGAACTGGTAGCTTCAGAGCTGTGTTATTGCAGATGCAGTGTGGTTGACCTGTTTTGGGATCAGGAAGGATTTTTTTCTTCCCATAGGGGCCAAATTGGCTAAGGCTTTGTGTGTATTTTGCCTTCCTCAGAGCATCCTGGAGGAGTTAAATAAGAATAGGATGTAGTGCTAGG
This sequence comes from Mauremys mutica, assembly GCF_020497125.1. Taxonomy (NCBI): domain Eukaryota; kingdom Metazoa; phylum Chordata; order Testudines; family Geoemydidae; genus Mauremys; species Mauremys mutica. The sequence goes on along the minus strand of NC_059080.1, from coordinate 30,258,474 downwards.
CAGGGATGTAAGTTTGTCACAACTTGTAGCTAGTTTCCAATGTTAAAAGAAAGAAAGCAACAGTTCCCAGAAGTGTTTTAAAAAACAAAAACACCTGACTTTTGCTGATGAGCCTTGTGCTCCTGGGATGGGCAGACCTTGGCCTTTGGGGGCCAAGGTTCCCCCTTTAGTACCCTCTGTTCCCCTTGCAGAGAAACGGATGCAGTGATAGGATTCCGAAGACTAATCTGAGTCCTAGGGTTAGGCTGAGGAGAGTCTATGGGTTATATGGTAGGAGCCATGTAACCCTGCACTGGAGCCACTTAAAACGCCTGGTATGTGAGAGTATAGTTGGCAAGGAGGGTAATACCTCTTCACTGTGTTAAATTTAATAAAGTTGTAACCTATGACTTAAAATTCATCCCAGCGTTTGTCCTCATTTGCCACCATGTCCAAATTAATTTACTTCCGGGTGTAAAAGCATTCTATCTCTGGAATGGCTTTAGAATTGTGAAGCCTTTATGCTGCTACAAATTTTGTTGGTATCTTGTGCTCATAGTTTGAGAATAAAATTGCTATTTGTTTCCTCTGCGTGTTTCCTCTTACGTTAATTTTGCTATAATAATTGCCACTTTTTTGTATTTTTTTCTAAATCTCATTCACTTTTTCTTTTTTGCCTTTCTTATTGTTTGCCTACACCTTGAAAGCAGTGTTGAACTTTTCTTTGCACTGCCGTTAGTCAGTAAAGATGAACTGTTGTCCTTCCTTGACATCCACTAGACCAGAATACTGTTGACTTTTCAAAGGACACTGTATGCAAGCTGTATTGTATCTTCTTCAAATATAAAAACATGGCTGTTCATACTTTCTTTTTAATAACAGCAAGTTATTAAATAACAAGTCAAAAATATAAACAGCAAAATCAAACATTTCTTTCTAATGTTTTTATCAGCTCCCAATTTCATCCCAGTAATTACACTTATTTCATTTTCCTTTTGAGGATGGATTGTGGCACACATTTCTTGTTAGGCATTGTGCAGGATACTCCTGCACTGGGAGTGCCTGGATGCATGGTACCTTATTAAGGCTCAGTGTCTCTGGATCTCCGGGGTGCAAATGGAGAGCACAGCTTCTACATCAGTCTGTGAAATTGCAGCATCCATACACCTCTGCACTCAGCTAGTTCTGCTGCAATAACCCCTGGCCATCTTTCCATCACCCCATTGATTTTGCAGATCCAATATAGTATTCATGCCTGCTCTTCATACTGTCATTTCAAAATGGTTGGATTATTAATCTTACCATAGTGTACAGATGTGCCACTTTCAAGAGTTCCATGCAACCCTGCGCGTCTCCAAAGGATCGAATCCCTAAGCAGTTTGAAGGATGGAGCTGTTTCATAAGAAAGTTGCAACACACTTCAATGACTTGAGACAGCTGGAGAAGACAAGCTGCAGCCAGCAAACTTTCTATAGTGTCTTCCTTTAACTCTAAAACACCTGTGTGGTTCAGATCAAGAAAATTATGCATTAATTGGTTTGCCATTCATTTCCCTTGTACCTATGGCTACAACTACACTTGAGCAATGAGTGTGATTCCCAGCTCCCGTACGCATACTCGTGCTAGCACTTATCTGAGCTAGCATAGTAAAAATAGCATTGCCATGGTACATAGGCAGCAGCATGGGTTTGCCATCCAACGTATATACCCACAGGGTTCAGAAGGTTTTGTATTTGGGCCAGCTAGCCTATACAGCTACAGCCACTGCCTGTGCTACCATGGCTACGCTACTATTTTTGGTGTGTTAGCTCAGATGAGAGCTAGCACAAGTATGTGTACACAAGCTGGGACTCACAGCCATAGCTTGTAGCGTAGATGTACCCTATGGGTCTATTTGCATTTTTTTCCCCCAGGAGTCTTTCCTCATTGGGAAAATCTGTGGAAAATCTGGGGAAGACTTATGGTTGAATCACCACCACTCCGTAGCCACTGTTTTAGTCTAGACTGCAACTGAGCCTGCTGTCTTCCTCCACCCCTTCTGTGTGCATTTGTCAGCAACTGGCTCTTATCTAATTGTCACCAGCCTACTTCCGATATACCACTCCATGCTAAATCTGAGTCAAGATACAGAAATATGTTTGTTAATCATTCTGAGCTTGGGTCAGTACTGCTAACCAGGATATAAAGTGTATCTCTGTAAAGAGGAGTCAAGGGATTGGGATGGAGGAGGACCTGCAGGGAAAATCTAGAAACAGCTAGAATGGGGAGAAATCTTAGGCTGAGATTCACGGCATCTTGTTTGAGTTACTCACTAACCCAAAACCCCAGAAAACTGGTAATTTTGTACTTGGTAGGGGGTTGGTAGACTCTGTTTAATGCAACATAGTATTGAAGGGGTCAACTAATATTAACAACATAGAAAGTTTTATTTCATGCTTATATACTATGCATTTATTTTCAAATAAAATACTGTGCCTGTAGATTAATTTAAATTCTGATGTTAATTATGAATTCAAGCTTTTCCTATATCTGACTTTTAAAAGACTTTTACATTTAATTTATATTAATCACATTTTTCTTTTAATTTTATCAAGTAAAATGTGTTAAACTTATTTTATAAAATAATTGCATTTATCCATTTCCTTGAATTACGCTTACGAATTTTGTTCAATTATATCATTATTGTGAGGTTTATTAGAATATTGGTGTAAAATCTGTAGTTGTAAATTGCACTTTTCTCTTTTGACAGTCATCTCTTTACATAACACCAGATATTTCTACAGGTTCTAAGACAATCAAAGTGAAAACAGTCTTCTATATTTTAGCACTTTAATGTAAATATCAAAACACAGTAAATAAAATAGGCACTTGGAAAACATTTTAAATGTTCCTTCTTACACAGTAACATTTTAAAAATTTAATTTTACTTATATTTGCGTTGAAATAATTTTTTACTCTCCTTGAAATGATTCATGGAAAGGTTGGACCCACTCAGCAGGTATGAGCCACAGTTCTTCATGTCCCATTCTGGAGGCTCATGCTTGTAGAAAGTTGTCTCATTCAAAGCAAACCAATGAGAGAATGCATGTATGAGAAAGGGAGAATGGAATGAATGGTGGATCAGTGGGAGATAGTTTATCTCTGTACCATAGACTGTACAAGGATGTTGTTCTGCTAATTTGTGTGCTGCTACATTCTGGAAGACTGTTTTCCCCCCTTCTCAAGATTCAGGCATGGGAGAAGGAACTCCTTTGGCATTTATGGCAGAGTGACCTTTCTTCTGAGTTGAATAGCCTCCCAAAGAACTAGTATCTGCAGCCTTTCAATGCTTGCATAACTTTGAGTGCTGTGGATATTTTTAATTGGATTGCACACTAGAGTAACAGAAATCTGTTCTACAACATTTTTTCTCCACAGATTACAGAGCAGCAAGGAAAAGACAATTCACGCTTCTCTGGTTTGTTCTTTTGGCTATTGACTAAGGTCTCACAATCAAATTAGTAATTAATGTAAACATTGGGGTGCAATTGTACTGAAAAGAGGGGGGAAGAGTAGAATAGAAAAGCTCAAAATACTCTGCTACTAACATAAAATATCTTAGACAATTTTTTTTCAAGTAAACATAGTTCTTAATTTTTCAAATGTGTGCCTAGTTCATGACATTAAGGAGTATATCTTATTCCCCTTGCTATATTGGTCCAGCTCCAATGATGGGCCTGTGCTTCTCCCCCTGAAGGAGATGGGTTGCTGAAGTTGAACAACCTCACCATTTTTGGGGCCATCCAAAGCACAAAGGTTCTCAGCATGCTCTTCCCATATAACTTCATGAGCAAAGCAACAGGCAGAATCTGACCTTTATTAATTTAAATTACTATTGCTCTTCTTTATGTCTGAATTAAAAATAGCAGATGTTCTAATCGAGTACAGAGTAACAGAATATTTTGATATTTGTATATCTGTCGGAATACGCTACTTGCAGTGTTGATATAGCCATGTTGGTCCCAGGATGTTAGAGAGACAAGGTGAGTGAGATAAATTTTATTGGACCAGCTTCTGTTGGTGAAAGAGACAAGTTTTCAAGTTACACAGAGCTCTTCCTCAGCTTCAGAAACTTCTCTCTTTCACCAACAGACGTTGGTCCAATAAAATAATAAGCTATTGGTCATGCAAGATATGGAGTGAGAGGGGTCATGCAAGATGTGGAGTGAGAGGGAGTTGTCTTTTTATATATATCACGTGCACTTCAGTTTACTTATTTGATATTATCCTGCTTGACTGCAAAGAGGTGAATCAAAGGAGGCTTTTTGGAGACAAGGGAGCAGAGAAACAGGAAACAAAACAATGGCAAAGAGAAGGTACCATCTGAGAAAATAACTTGGGGACCCTTAAGGAAACAATGGAGGTAGTTAGTAATAGGGGAATACTCCCTCACCCTCTGCCTCGCTCCAGTGAGGTTTATTCTTCACAGGGCCAAACCTAGTATCTAGGTGAATTCTGAAACCTTAAAGATGTTGGCACAGGTAAGAAGAGGGTTTGATTCGGTTGTCAGAAGCTGCCTGAGATGCCGACGCAGACTCATGGAAGGAGGGAAAGAATGCAGCAAGGCAGTCAGCTTCTCCCAGCTGACATGGAAGTAACTGGACTGAATTGAACTTACCACCAAGAGGTCCAGTCCCAGAGGGGTTAAACCACGTTGTTCCACCTTTCAGAGAGATGAATGAAGCCAGAACTTTCATCTTAGGGGTGCACTCAAAGGACACAAAAGGGTCTAAATCGCAGCTTACCCTGTAACTATGACATATTCTTATTTTTCCTCACAACAAGAGCTAGCTAGGGTTGTTGAGGTTATTTTTATTTTGTCATCATATTTGGTAAATAGCATACTTCACAAATATATTTTCCAGTATTGGGTATGTATCTAAGCACTAATATAAAATGGATGAGGTGAAAAATGTTTGCAAGCTAGATAGTGTTCACCTTTCTTTACAGAATTAGAGAATAGATTACGAATTACCTGTATAGGCATAGTGCACCAAAGCTTTCAGTGCATCTGGGTCCACTCCTTCCATTTTGATCTCCTCTTCTTTTGCTTCACGCACATCATTAGTAAACATTGCAGCAAAATAATCAGACACGGCACTAAGAACCAATCTTGAAATAGAAACATTTTAGGGGGATTTAAATGAGTTCATAATCTCAATGGGAAGCAAAATGTCAGCCCATTATTATACAATTCATTTGTGTGTGTAGGAGAAACATATCTTCTGCCTGAGACTCTATCCTTACAGTGGTTAGCAGTGAAGTTAAATGGGTAATTCGGGTAAGTATACTAATTTTCTTTCAGAGGGTGTGTTTGTGCTGTTTGCTTCACTCATCCCTCTAAAGTTTGACTGTAGCAAAACAGAGAAACTGGTTCATACCTGAATTTCTTTCTATTTACAATAATGAATTTAAAGCTGTGATCATATCATTTAACTGTCTTCAGCTGATGTGCTAATTATTGTAACCATTCATTCATAACTAATCAGGGACAAGGTGAGAACTCACATTATCTGAGCTCTTGGAACTGTCAGGCTATAAAGGCTTGTAAACAATAAGGAAAATTCCACCTGTGAGCTGGAATCTTGTGATTTCCAGCAATGAGAAGAACATCACACAGCTGCTTCTGCTGGAGATAGTTCTCCATCTTGCGGAATGTCTGCTCTGCATGATTTGTAGATTGGAAGTATTCATCTGAGCCATTGGTGTTCATTCCAGTGGGTGAACAGCTAGTTATTGATAATCTGTTAAAGAAAGAGAAAATGCAGTTACTGTAGCATTATCAAACCTGAGAGTGCTTTTCACTTCAGCTTTAATTGATCTGTGGAAATTGCAGTATAACAGGAAGTCTTTAAATATATTGATCTAGTGAGAGTGGACTTAATATGTCTTTTCCATTTGTTTCTTTTAATTATACTTCAGACCTTTTGTAAACTATTTTAAAACTTATTGTTTAAAACTCTTATTTTCTAAGAGAGAAAAACAAAATAAAAAGAAAGGGTTCATATCTGGCAACTATAAATAATTTTAAGGATATATTACACTATTTTAGTGAGTTCTATGAAGTCCTGTAGAGGATTCTAGATTTGAGTAAAAGAGATTATGAATCAAGGGTGGGTGGGGCAGTTTTTTTCCTCCAGATACTACTTCCTTCTCATTTACTGAGCTGATTTTATTAAATCATACAGCAAATATAATTTGGGTATTTCCAATTATTGTAAATTGTTTTTACTCAGCAGATGTGTGCTTCAGGCAACTGTCATAAGTATGTCTACCAATTTATTAATATGAATGCAATACTGAGAGTTAAAAAACTTGATTTTAGAATTGCTTCCTGTGGGCCTGATCCTGCAAAGACAACTAAGTCCAGCAATTTCTACCAAGAGCAGTTCCAGGCAGGGGCGGCTCTAGGAATTCGGCCGCCCCAAGCAGTCATGCCTGTGGGAGGTGCACCGGAGCCGCGGGACCAGCATGACTGCGGAGGGTCCGCTGGTCCCGCGGCTCCAGTGGACCTCCCGCAGCTGCGGAGGGTTTGCTGGTCCCGTAGCTCCTGTGGAGCATCCGCAGGCATGCCTGCGGGAGGTCGACTGGAGCCGCGGGACTAGCGAACTAGCGAACTAGCGAAGTGTCATGGTCTAAAAGGTTCATGGCAAATCCAAGACTTCAATACAAAAATAACAAATTACATTACACTCCTTAAAAAAAACATCAGAAAGACACTGGTTTTTAACCATCAAACATTTATTGATAAATCGTATTAATTAATCAGCAAGAACATGAGTGTCAATAAATGTAATGTGAAAAGTCTCAATGAATTCATGATTGGACCTCTCTTCTTCTTGCTGAATACCATATTACCCTGTGCATGATTTTTTATTTTTTTTAACAAGTAGATACCCAATCTGCTGGTCATTCCTATGGATTTTAACAGTCTGATATGCATATTATTTTCCCCAGCTCTTTTAATCATCTCTCTAAATGATCTTTTGTTTTTATTTTTTTGTAAACTTTTAATGGATGTATACACTTTCCTAACTCCTCTTGAGTTAAGATCAATCATTTATTTGACTGTTTATAGTGTTGGTGAAATCTAGTTTACTATATATTTTTTTGCTGCTGACAAATTATCTTCACAGTTATATTTGGATTTACAGTGGGCCTGAAGCTATCGAGAAGCAGCAGCAAACCTTAGTCCTTTAGGGTTCATGCATGGTGCATGTGAAAACTCAAGTGAAAGAAACAAGCAGTTTTCATGATGTTAAGGTCTTTCAGCAACATGTTCTGGTATTGTAGAATCAAAACTTCCATTTTAAAGAAATTTCTCACTTTTACTGTTTTTGAAGGTAGTCTTCATAATATAACACTTTGGTCCTGTAGGGTTGCTGCCATTGTGTGTGCGCATTAGGCCAGGTCTGCAGTAGCAGAGATCTCCTAGTATAAATGCACATTATGCGGGCAAGAGTTCTGTTGCTAATATAGCAACTACCAGTTCTCTGAATGAAACTAGCTACACTGACAAAAGCATTTTAATGTTAGTATAACTGCATCTACACTAGTGATTTTGCCTCTACAGAGGGGTTGTTAAAAAATTACACACCTCACCGACTTTACTATGCCAGCAAAGTTTTCTAGTGTAGATCTCATAGACTTTAATGGTCAGAAGAGACCATTATGATCTTCTAGTCTGACCCCCTGCACAATGCAGGCCACAGAATCTCACCCACCCACTCCTGTAGCAAACCCCTAACCTATGTCTGAGTTATTGAAGTCCTCAAATTGTGGTTTGAAGACCTCAAGGTGCAGAGAATCCTCCAGCAAGTGACCCGTACCTCATGCTGCAGAGGAAGGCGAAAAACCTCCAGGGCCTCTGCCAATCTGCCCTGGAGGAAAATTCCTTCCCGACCCCAAATATGGTGATCAGTTAAACCCTGAGCATGTGGGCAAGACTCACCAGCCAGCACCCAGGAAAGAATTCTCTATAGTAACTCAGATCCCATCTCATCTAACATCCCATCACAGTCCACTGGGCATACTTACCTGCTGATAATCAAATATCAATTGCCAAATGAATTGCCAAAATTAAGCTATCCCATCATACCATCCCCTCCATAAACTTTTCAAGCTTAGTCTTAAAGCCAGATATATCTTTTGCCCCCACTACTCCCCTTGGAAGGCTGTTCCAGAACTTCACTCCTCTAAGGCTACGTCTACACTACCCGCCGTATCGGCGGGTAGCGATCGATTTTTCAGGGATCGATATATCGCGTCTCATCTAGACGCGATATATCGATCCCCGAACGCGCTTATATCGATTCTGGAACTCCACCACCGCGAACGGCGGTGGCGTCGTCGATATGGAGAGCCCCGGAGATCGATCCCGCGCCGTGAGGACGGGTAAGTTATCGATATAAGATACTTCGACTTCAGCTACGTTATTCACGTAGCTGAAGTTGCGTATCTTATATCGATTTTTCCCCTTAGTGTAGACCAGCCCTAATGGTTAGAAACATTCGTCTAATTTCAAGTCTAACTTCCTAGTGTCCAGTTTATATCCATTTGTTCTTGTGTCCACATTGGTACTAAGCTTAAATAATTCCTCTCCCTCCCTAATATTTATCCCTCTGATATATTTGTAAAGAGCAATCATATCCCCCCTCAGCCTTCTTTTGGTTACTAAGCTGTGTTTGTATTTTGGCACTATCTCCACATTGTGTAAAACCTATTTACTTAGGGCAAGTCTACACTTAAAACACTGCAGCAGCTGCTCCACTGTAGTGCTTTAATGAAGATGCTCTAAGCCAATGGGAGAGAGGTCTCTGGTGGGCCTAGTTAATCCACGTCTCCGAGAGGCAGTTGCTAAGTCAGTGAGAGAAGCTCTCCCACAGTATAACTGTCACTCAGGGGTATGGATTTTTCACACCCCTAAGCAACCGTTGTTATACCGACATAGGTCTATAGTGTAAACCAGACATTTGAGAAAGTGTAACTTCAAAGTCTACCTGAGACCATTAATTTTGCATCTAATTCAACTTCTATTAAAGTGAATGGCGGGCATTCCATTGACTTAAAAGAGAGCAGGCCTGTCAACAACAACAAAATAAAGATTCTACTGGAGTGCGGCAGCATTTTCACGTGTTCTTTAGCTCTCCCTCCCCGCCGCCCCCAACAGCTCTTTTCTTATTCTTTAAAGTGAGGTTTCCCTTTCACATTAAATAGTTTGGAATGGAATTTAGATTTTCCCTGCCCATTCATCCTTGGAATTTCTTCATTTTATTTCTCATTCTTTCCTTCTTTATAACAACTGCAATTATTCAGTTTGTCTTGTGCAGGAGAACTATATACTGTGTGTCTGATTCTGCTTGTTAACCACACAGAATGTGCAATCCATTATTACATAGAAGAAATAATAAGCTGAGGTAATAAGAAATTCCAGAAGCTTTCACGTAGTTCTTGTTGCTAAGAAACGTCTTCTATTATGCATGTGTCCATAATGTCTGTATCCTTCACAGTCTAGCTGTCTAGAGTGTAGACCAATTTTTGTGACCCAAAAGGTGAAAACAGAATAGTTTTATCATACTTGTACTATTTAGATTGAATATATTTTTGTAGATGTTTGGGGATTATGAGAGTATCGGTTGTTTCTGGTTAAGGAATTGAATATATTCCTTATTTATTCCAGTCAAGGTTTTTCTGTAGGTTTTTCATTTTTTTACACGAAGGCAAACTGCAGGTGCTGTAAGTAATTCAAAAAGTATTTGATATCAAACCTCTGTGTCACAAACAATCTTGTAATTTGGGTGCATCATGCTAGATCCAGAAAGCTGATGATAGAGGTTTAATTGCATATGATAAATTTATCTAGTATGCAATGAAGCAAGTGTAAATTTCACTTGATACATAAAGTGAAACTGAATAAAAAATTAAGCTGGTTTCCCATGAAGTAGTAACAAGTACAATTCTAGCAAGATGACAACAAGACAAATAATGACCCACAATCTGACCAACTAAGGGCCTCTACTTGATGCCAATCAAATAATAGAATCACAAAAATATAGGGCTAGAAGGGACCTCGAGAGGTCATCTAGTCCAGCCTCCTGTGCTGAGGCAGCACCAACTATACCTAGACCATTCCTGATAAGTGTTTGTGTAACTTCTTCCTGAAAACTTCCAATAACTGGGACTCCACAACCTCCATTGGAAGCCTCTTTCAGTATTTGACTGTCCTTAAAGTTAGAATGTTTTCCCCCAGCATATTTAGCCTAAATCATTCTTGCTACATGTTAAGCTGATTACTTCTTGACCTATACTTGTAGGACATGGAGAAAAATGTTTTCCCCAGTCATTACCCATTTTGTACTTGTGCATTTGATTTTGTTATTCCTAAGTATAGCACTTTGCACTTGTCTTTATTAAATAAATTTCATCTTCTTGATTACAGACCAATCCTCCAATTTGTCAAGGCCATTTTGCATTCTAATCCTGTCCTCCAAAGTGCTTGCAACCCTTCCAGCTTGGTGTCATCTACAAATTTTATTAAGTATATTCTCCACTGCGTTATCCAAGTTGTTAATGAAAATATTGAATAGTACCAGACCCAGGACAGAGGCCTGAGGGACCCTAAACAATCTGTTTGACAGCAAAGCATTGATAATTAACTACTCTTTTAGTACAGTCTTTCATACATTTTACTCCCACCTTATAGTAATGTCTAGGGTTTATACCCTACATGGTGCTCTCTACAACCAAGCAGTGCATCCCATGTCTATAGTGTAGTGTCCCACTCCCTCCCTATTGCCAGAGCCTCTTTCCACCTCCGTGAAAGACTCCAGCAATAGAGAGAAGCTCTGGCAGCTCCCCAGTGCTGGAATCTTTCCCTGCTGCCTCCCCCTTGCCAGAGCCTTTCACTACTGTGTGTAGGTACACGCTGCATTGTGGATGCAGTTTTCCTTTCACTGCAGCATGTAGCTACAAGTAGCCTACACACCACTACCAGTGTAAATAAGGCTTGGGCTCGTCTCCTCTCATCTGGCAGAAAGAATAAAAAATTTTGTTCTGATTCGCTCTGATTAGGGGGAAATGTTTCTGACTTAATTTGCCATTATAGGCACAAGTGTTCCAAGTGAAAAGCACCAAAGTATTATGTGCCCAAAGGAGGGGGATAGCAAGGAGGCATCCTCAAATGTTGAGTTTGCACTCTCAAATGCTCACTAATTTTGAAATAAAATTGAAAATATTTCCTCTTTTTCTCCTAAAATGTGCAGAAGTCATAATGATAATGCATAGAAGTGCTATATTTGGTAATTTTTATCATTTTTTAAAAAATGTATTAATTATAGTTTCCCTGTCCTTCAGAGATCTGTACAGACTTGGACACAGTACAATAAAATCACACATCAGAGAGGGAATCTGACACGGACAATAGGGTAATGCTAGTGCCTCACTGACGAGCAGAGAAAAAATCCAATAGAGAGGCTGCAGACAGAGCTGGCTGGCTGTTACACAAATTAAGTCTATGTTGAAGTGGCTCCAGTCTTACTCCCTCTTCCCTTCTCCCCCCCCCCAATACAAAACCATACTCCTGTATGCCTTTACACTTTTACATTACTCTGACCACTATTACTAAATAGCACTTCTGCTATTACTAAATAGCACTTCTGCTTTAACTAGAAGTAGTGATTCAAGTGCCTTAATTAGTATTTAAGTTAAGTGTGATAAGTTCTTTTTTTAAACCCTTGTGTCTTTAATGTTTTAGCACCTGAGGATGCACATACAGTGATATTTCTCCACCGAATAAATTTCTACTAACGCATTCCATTAACTTTTATGCTGACAGAATAGTAATACCGCTGAAGGAATTTAGAAGTGTTTTCCATTTAGCCACTTGTTATATCCTTTTACCTAAACAATAATCTGGCTATCCTGTCAAATAGCTTTGTGAGCACAAAGATTTGTAAAGCATTACAGTGTTATCTTTCCTGCCATCTCTGAAGCTACAGTGAGCTCTCAGGAATTCATAATGTGTATGGTTTCTGGCTAAAGGAAAAATTAGCTAGTAAGTGTTATATGTATGTTTGTATTATATTATATAATATAAATGAAATCATTAGGCCTAGTACATTTTAGATTAAGATGATATGGATCACAAATATCGTGGGTCTGTAGTCTAATTAGTTTAGTTAGAAAATGCATCCTACCTTTAGAAGTAGCACACCATAAATAAGTTGGAAAGTTTTGTAAATGTTTTGAAGTGGCACAATTCATGGAGGATGAAAATCTTCATTGTACAGAAGCCCATTGTGTTGATGATCTTGAAATGCACACATAAAAGTGCAAAATATAAGTAAGGGGGAAGGTTACTGGGGCTTGAGAGTGTGGTTGCTATTATGTGTGTTCTCTTGGGAAAATGCAGAGGAGCTTTTTTATTTTTCCTTTACCCTTTTTAAAGTTGGTATGGAAAGTACTCCTTTCTTTTTGGTGTCTCATACGCTCAAGCCAGCTCTACACTACAAAGTTTTGTCAGGATAGTGATATTGGTCAGAGTGTGTATGAAAAAGGTAGACTCTTTGCCGATATAGCTATACTGGCAAAACACCCATAACAGTCCTGTTGTCAACATAGTTAATATGGGTCAGGGAGGTGGTATTATGATGCTGATAGAAAAAACTCCTTCCATTGTCATAAGCTGCATCTGCATTATGGGCACTGCTGGTATAGTTAGTGCTATAGCTATACCAACAAAGCATTTGTAGTGTAGACATGCCCTCATTGTACGCCATTTGCTATACATTTCTGGATTTATGTCATTTCATGATTTGTTGGGATTTTCTTTGAGAAAATCAGAGTAAAATTTGGCAAATCTATTTTTACACACATTCTAGTTACATTAGATGACAGTGATTGAAGACAAGTGAAACTTCTAGATATGGTTATAAAAATATTTTATTTGACACACAAAGACAGAAATGGAGAAAGGTAGACAGGAGGAAAACAACATAAAAATTATTTCAATTTGCCCTACCCCTGATTATGTGGTATTGTTTTGTAATCATATAGTAGAAAGCTAAACTGTTGCATAATTTCAAATATGGTTGGTTTTGGAATTGGATGCTATAAAATGTGTTTGTTTCATGCAGTAATCCATGACTGCCTAGCAGCTTGTGTGACAATTTGCTTTTGTAAATTGGTATGCCACCTACTTCATGTGCCTTTCCCTCATTTTGCATTCTCCTTCTCCTGTGTAGTTAGAATACAATAAAAATTGTCTACTTATGTTTCCAAGAAAATCTTTAGCAAACATATTCTTGTGCATGAATGTCCACTTATCATTTCACTTGGTGGTTTTGTGTGTGTGTATACATGGAGGTGTTTCCAGCAGACAGTGTAGACTGCTGAGCTACGTAAGTGCTTTAAAAACCCACATTGCAAAATCCAGTTTCTGAAGAGTTTAGTGGCTAAGCTGCCTAATCTCTGCAAGACTAGAGCTTCTCTGGATCTGCACTTAAACCACACCTTGGAAAAAACACACTGGGACTGAGGGAAAAAAACCAGAGAAAATAGAGAAATGCTTCCAAAGAAAGATTTCACGTCACTGTGAATTGCATACAATTTTCCACTTAATTAGGCCCCATCCCACAAAAAGCTCCTCTACAAAAATTATATTTTCACACAGTAGAAGCTGTACATTTTTTACACTCCATAATATGTGCAAAAATGGCCACACTGCAACTTGGTTGGGTTTTTTTTCCTTAGTTGTTTTTTTGTTTTATTTTGGTGTTTTATTTTGTTCATTATGGAATAATTTGGACCTCCTGGAATCTTGCTTAGACCATTAAGACCAACCATTTCAAAAGTGGCCAATGATTGTCTCTACTTTGTGGTGCAGTTTGGCAGGTGCAGAGTGGCCTGTGGATAAAAGTGCAACCATTACTCCTTGTGCTGTGATCCCTTTCAGTTCCCTCAAACTACTGTAACAAGATGCCGGTAGTCAACAGTGAGATGCAAGACTGCCAAGTAACTGTCTTAAACATACTTATAGCAAAACAATATTATAATTAGAGCTAGTCAAAAATTTTCAGAATGCTGATGAATAATGTAGGCAAATGCAAACAAAACATTTTTTCACAACTGTTTTCACATTTTAGACTGGCAGTACTAGTGCTAAATTGTATTCTTACTAAGTGTTAGAGAATTCAATGAGTTCCAGTCTTGTGTCCTCTTAACATTCTACTCATTACATAACAATCACACTGATGCTTTTTTCCTCTGACTTTTCAGAATAAGGTATAAATTATATACTGCTTTTGTGATTTGTTAAACCCGCTCCAAAATGAGTCGCTCTCCTCCTAAGGTAACAAATCACAATGGAGGAGAGGAAAATGAGAGAGTTACACAAGTATCCTGCTTTAGTAATCAAAATACAGGTAATTCAAAATGGAGGAGTGATTCGCAGAATGTTTGAGGAAAATACAAACTGTTGAATGTGAGCTATTGGGGCAGGGACCACATTATCTTTGTGTTTATACAGCACCCAGTAGGCTATGGGCCGGACTCTGCCACTTTTATTCATGTTAAGTAGTATTTTATTCCTTGAGGAATCCCATTGAAATGAGTAAGGTACAACACACCATGAAGAAGGGTGGCAGAATCTGGCCATATGGGTGCTACTGGAAACAAACAAACAAAAAAATAGCTATGCTGATGGCCCAGGGTAACATGTGCAGATTCAGGGAAATAGAATTCTCCTACTCAGTTCAATAACAATGAACGATTACCTCATCAAATGTGCTGTCACAGACTTACCCCCATAGTCCCACTAAGAGATTCTGATACACTGAGATAAAATATTTAATATTTCTATCTCTTTTCTCATAAAATGTTTGTAATAAACAAAAGGAGAAATAAAACATTCCAGCAGAATAACGCGAGAGTGACATTCAATGTCATGCTTAACAGAGATTAAGAAATGACTCACAGGAAAATATTCTGTCCTTTCCCATTCCTTTGTCCTTTAAACCAACCTACAGTACTAATCAGGGACATATTCAGCTTTCGTCAGTCTTTTTTATTCTGTTCCTAATTATGCTTTAGACTTGCTTTTCAATCATCTTTTCAGCACAGCACATTAAATAAATGTTGTTGCACTTTTGGATTTATTATTAACCAGTGATGTGGCATACACATGTCGTATTGCTAATGGCACATAGAACTGGGTATCCCTCTTCTATTGCTTGTGCCTCAAGCTTCAAATATCACATTCAACTTCACCTCCAAATTCTAACTTTAAACATCATTATAGCATGTACTCATCATTTATTCTCTTCTATGTATCTGGATTCGCTTCCATGAAGGGCTTCTAGAAGAAATTGCTCTTACAAAATTTAAATGACATTTATCACCAAAGAAAATCATTAGAAGAATGATTAATTAGAAAGCTAGTGTGCTTTAGAAAGGCATGCTGTGCATTTAGTTAACAAACAGCTGAGGAAATAATTGCTTTATAGGGAGAGAAAACATGTATAAGTTAGAAACCATCATTTTGTTGTCAAATACTTTTTTTAATACAATGATCTCTTTTTACAATAATGATACGGATTTTCACTGGTTGGCAATCAGCTCAGTGTCACTTGCATTTGTGTAATATTATAGGAAATTAAAGGAGGTAGTCTATGTGTATTAGTATTGTAGATGGTTTATTACCATCAGGATCAGCTGTTCTCCTTTTTAGCCCTGGAGGAATACCTCACCCTGTTTTTTTCCCCACTTCTCCCAATAAAAAAAGAACCGCAAATAGGTAAACATTTCTGTTAGCAAATCAACAGCTAATATGTGTTGTTTAATGCAGTGAGCAAGTTAAATTGCTTTACCAGTGCATGTGACATATTGAAATATGACATGTAAAACACTTACAGATTGGATACAAGCATTAAATATTCCTTTTTACAATTAACATCGCTATATAAAAATTTAGGTAGCAGTGGATTTAGATTGATGCTTGATGTGTCTTTCTACTGCAGATGATTCCAGTTTCTCTACATTTGTGTATCTAATTATCTCCCTGCAATGCTAAGCACTGGACACAGTGTCACAGGAATGGTAACAAAACCCTGACCAAGGTCAGATGACTGGGTTTAGGAAATAAAGGTCAATGCTCTAGCAGCCATCTTGTGTTTCAAATTTATTGTAATTTCCATTATAATTCTAGCTGAACCCTATGAGTTCAGTTTGGCAACTCCATCATGAACAGAGCCGTACAGATTTCATTTAGCTCTTGCAGTGCTGTAATTATTTTAAGTTTATGTCTAGGACAGTTTTATTCAGAAAACCATACCGGAGAAGCAGATTTTATCAATTAATAATTATATCATTTCATTAATTATTTGTATTACCATAACACCTAGGAGCCCTAATTATGGACCAAGTGTAAGAGGCTGCATGGAAGAAAACACAAAGGTGCTTGTTTAAAAATTTTAAAAAGTGGATGGTGGAAGTTGGCATCATGGAATGATTGGGGGCAGGAGTTGATGTTTGGATAATGAATGAGAGATGATAGTTAAGATGGGGATAGTCCATGAAGGGCCTTAAAAGTGAAGAC
Source organism: Mauremys mutica (assembly GCF_020497125.1). Classification (NCBI taxonomy): domain Eukaryota; kingdom Metazoa; phylum Chordata; order Testudines; family Geoemydidae; genus Mauremys; species Mauremys mutica. The sequence goes on along the minus strand of NC_059080.1, from coordinate 30,241,865 downwards.
AAGCAGCTTATGTTTGATGTGATAGAGAAAGGGAAGACAGCTGAGGGAGACAAAGAGTAGAGTGACATGGTCAATGTGATGGCCTAGGAGAGTAGCAGCATTCTGAGTGGATATTAGTGAGGCAAGATTACATTTGTCAAGAGAAGAAAAAAGGAGGTTGCAGTAATTGGGCTGATGAGCATCTAGATGAGATTTTTAGCTATGTGTATGTATAGAATCATAGGAACATAGGACTGGAAGGGACCTTAAGAGGTTATCTAGTCCAGTCCCCTGCACTCATGGCAGGATTAAGTATTATCTAGACCATCCCTGACAGGTATTTGTCTAACCTGCTCTTAAATATCTCCAGTGATAGAGATTCCACAGCCTCCCTAGGCAATTTATTCCAATGCTTAACCCCCCCTGACAGTTAGGAAGTTTTTCCTGATGTCCAACCTAAACCTCCCTTTCTGCAATTTAAGCCCATTGCTTCTTGTCCGATCCTCAGAGGTTAAGAAGAACAATTTTTCTCCCTCCTCCTTGTAACAACCTTTTATGTATTTGAAAATTGTTACCATGTCCTCTCTGTCTTCTCTTTTCCAGAAAAAATTAAAAAACAATTTTTTCAATCTTCCCTCTTAGGTCACATTTTCTAGACTTTTAATCATTTTTGTTGCTCTTCTCTGGACTTTCTCCAATTTGTCTACATCTTTCCTGAAATGTGGCACCCAGAACTGGACACAAGACTCCAACTGAGGCCTAAAGAGTGCAGAGTAGAGCAGAAGAATTACTTCTTGTGTCTTGCTTACAATACTCCTGCTAATACATCCCTGTTGACTTATATTTAGCTTGTGTCCCCTATGACCCCCAGATCCCTTTCCGCAGTACTCCTTCCTAGGCAGTCATTTCCCATTTTGTATGTGTGCAACTGATTGTTCCTGCCTAATTGGAGTACTTTGTCCTTATTGAATTTCATCCTATTTACTTCAGACTACTTCTCCAGTTTGTCCAGATCATTTTGAAATATAATCCTATCCTCCAAAGCACTTCCACCCTCTCCCAGCTTGGTATCATCTGCAAATTTTATAAGTGTACAAAAGGCCATATCATAAAGATGCTATACAGAAAGAATCTGCAAGATTTAGACATAACCTGGGTGTGAAGACATAGAGAGGGATCTGAGTCTAAGATAACATGCAGGTTATGGGCTTAAGTGACAGGCACGGTGGTGATTGTGTCTGCAGTGATCAAGAATTGATGGAGAGTTTAGAGGGAAAGTTTAGATTTAGAATAGCAATTGATTAGAACTTGTTGAGCTTGAGCAGATGGCTGTATATTCATGAGGAGGTGTCAGAGAGTCTGAGATTTTAATTTGGACAGAAAGAGACAGGTCAGGAATAGAGACGCAGATCTGAGTCATCAGCATAAAGATATGGTTGAATTTGTGTTTGTGGATGAGATTACCCAGAAATAAAGTATAGAGGAAGAAGATATTAGGACCAAGGAGAAAGCCCTGTGGAACCTCCACAGAAAGCTGTGGGGGGGAGGGGGGATGAAAAGCATCCGCCACAGAAAATTCTGAATGAGCAACTTGAGGTAAGAGGACAACTAGGAGAAGACAGAGTCATGGAAGCCAAGGGAAGAAAAGATTTCAAAAAGAGGAGCACGGGTGAGTCTCAAAGGCAGCTAACAGGTCAAGAAGGATGATGATGGAAAACCAGTTCTGAGAATTTGCTAGGAAGAGGTTTTTAGAGATTTTTTGGTGAGAGTGATTTCATCTAAATGCAATGGGGAGAAGCTGGATTAGGGAGGGTCTCCAGACATCAATTGTAGACCGCTTATCCATTGAGCTTTAGATGTATGGGAGAAAGGAGATGGGGCAGTACGTGGAGAAACAAGTGGTGAGTTTTAAGATGGACGAGAATAAAGCTTGTTTATATAATGAGGGGAAGAGCCAGAGGAGAGTGAGAGGTTAAGGAGAAAAGTAAGGGAATTGGTGAGCAGGTGAGCAGATGTGGTAGGATCATGGGGGCAAGTGGAGAAGTTAGAGGAGGAGAGCAGATGCGAAAATTCTGTCTCTCTGACAGTGAAAGGAGGAGGGAAAGTGTTATAGAAGGGAAAGCAAAGGCTGAGGCAAGAGGAAATTTGACAAAATGCTACATGACCTTCTATTGGAAGAAATAAGGAAGATTCTGTGCATGCAGAAAAGTGGTGGTAGGAATGTGGGAGTGTTTGACGAATGAGTCAAAGATGGTGAAAAGGCAGCAGGGATTGTAGCGTGGAATTCAGTTAAATTGAAGAAATAGAGTTGCTCAGATAGGAAGGCAGAACCAAAGGAGGAAAAAATGAATTTGTAGTGGAGAAAGTCATTTTGTCATGGAATTTCTGCCAGTTATGTACTGCAGAGTGAAAGCAGAAGTGGATGTTCGGAGGTGAGCCAGGGCTAGGAGTTGATGGAGATGACCTTGCAATGAGGGAGAGGGGCAAAGGAGTTAAAATTGGAGGGGAGTAAAGCATGGAGAGAAACAGCCATATCAATAGAAAAAAGGAAAGAGAGGCCAGGAAGTGGCCAGGAAGGAGAGGGATGAATGTTGAATTAGTAACCAAACTAGAAAAATTAAATTTGAGTTGGATATTTGTCTATATTTGAGGTGATTTCTCTTCTCTTATTTATTCTTATTGACAGAATACAAGTTTTCTTTGTTTGATTTTAATGTTTTGTTTATTTTTTTCCTTTTCATTGGCAAACAGAATAATAAGGTTGATAATATGTTAGAAAACCTATTTACAAGAAAATTAAGATGGTCTCTTTGCATTAGTACTGTGGTGACATGCCTGCTGGTTATATAAAAGGCACATCTGTGCTCAGATCTTTTGTATGTTATCTCAAATGCCTATTATACACAGAGGAACTGGAGAGCAAATACTATAAATACACTGTTAGCAGAGGTTAGGGAAATTATATTGTGGAAAATCTTTGCAGTTTGCCATCTCATCTTGTCTGCACCTGTCAGCTATACACACCAGTTGACCACTTCCCTTTTCTAATAGAGAAGATAAAGAACATGACTATTAGAAGAGGTGTGTCTGTGCCCAATATAATAAGAGAAGCATGGATTAAATGTAATATGGAAAATATTTTGGGTATGTTATTGATTGCCTGTTGTGATCAGGTCCAATCTATTATGAGGTGGAGTTTACTGTGCTAATTCTGCTTGCATCAGTGCCATTACACATCAGTTTAAACCAAGCCCTTGTTTATATTTATGAAGAAGCAGCTTGAGAAAAATCAATGTGGAAGTCTAAGTGCAGCAAATCTTTAACATAATAAAGTGGTTCCCCATGTACAGTACACTGAATACAACAAAGGTCCAGGGACAAAAAAATTTTGTTTAATTACCAGAAAAACCCACCTTTAAAACTTTATTTGTACCATAAAATCCATAAACATGCAGTCCTTAAGCATTCCATAGTCTTTTCTGTTGGTTTTCTAATTAAATCACCAACAATGGTTTGATTGTCTGAACAAGCCCATTGGATGTAGGAAATACAGAATAAATATTTTAATAGGAAATTCATCTAACAGAAATCCTCCATGCAAGATACAGGAATGGCATTTATCTACACTGATTACCTGTTGGCCTAATTATACTGGATTCTGTAATTATTCAGCCAACTACCTCATAATAATAATTTACTATTTGTGAACATAGGAGCATAAATTTTTAAAATTTGATTACAGTACACTGGACCCAGGAATGTGACTTATCAATAGATATAATATATAATGAAATGGATCCAGCCACCTTAAAATCTCTGTGAGAAGACTACTGAGAATAATAATAATAAAAACCTCCCATTTCTAACACACTTCACCGTATCACTTTCTTTTGGCATCAGAAAGAGCCTGCTAGTGATGGTGGCATATATTTTTCTGGTGGTACACATTATTTACTATTTTAACTGATTTTATATTGAATTACTGTGCTGCAGTTAATAAAAGTACAGTAATTGCAACTATTAACAGCCTCATGATTGAAAGAATGCTCTTCAGTAATTTGGTGATTTCTCAGAAATTGGGTGTTCCTGATAAATAGTACAAACAATTCCAAAGTCCGAGCCCTGCGAGCCTGCGTCAGTTGGCATGGGCCAGCTGCGGGTTTTTCTTTGCTGTGTAGACATACCCATAGACCTTAAGGCCAGAAGGGACCATCATAATCATCTAGTCTGAACTCCTGCAGATTGCAGGCCACAGAACCTTGCCCACCCTCTCCTTTATTAGACCACTAACCTCTGGCTGAGTTACTGAAGTCCTCAAATCATGGTTTCAATTTACAGAGAATCCACCATTTACTCTAGTTTAAGCCTGCAAGTGACCCAGGCCTCACACTGCAGAGGAAGGCAAAAAACCCTTGGGCTTAGGTCCCAGTCCTGCAAAGTCTTTACAGGATTAGGCATAGGTGTTGACTTACTCGGATACTAGGGGGTACTCGACTCCCACTCCGCCCCAGGCCTCGCCCTCATCCACCCCTTCCTCCAAGCCCCCACCCCGCCTCTTCCCGCCCCTGTTTTGTCTCAGGCCCCTCCCCACTCCACCCCTTTCCCCAAGTCCCCAACTCTGCCCTGCCTCTTCAGGCCCTGCCCCATTCCAGTCCCTCCTCTTCCTGCCCCTGCTCCTCCCCCACCCCAACCAGCGCCTCCTGCATGCCGCTGAACAGCAGATCTGCAGTGAGTGAGAGGCACTGGGAGGGAGGGGAAGCAGCTGATCTGCGGGGCTGCTGGTAGGCAGGAGGAGCTGAGGAGGAGTGGGGCCCAAGTGAGTAATGTGTAATAGGAACTATAATACTCTTATGGAAAATGACATTGGTTTTTGAAAGTTTCCCAAAACCTTAAGTACAGACACTAAAACTAAAGAATTACAATAGGGGTTATGGATCGGAGATGATACGACAGATATGTATATTTCTGTGAAAAAAAACACTGGGCCAAATACTTCTGTTGCATTTGTACAAGCCCAATGAACTTAGTGTGAATGCACATATGACACACTGCAAATGGATTCACAGAGGTTTGGCATGTATGTTTAATTCGGTCTTTGTATTTAATTGGGACCATTCCTTTTAAGTTTAAAAGCACTGCGTGTTTCTTACCTTTTAAAAAATGTACCCTTCTGGAACTTGAGGATTCTAATGATCTTTGATTCTAAAAGCAGGAATGCATATCCTTGTTCCTCTAGAAAGTCTGATGTGCTGCAGACTGCTAAGTCATTCTGGGGGAGATTAGTGAGAGGAGCAAAAATGCTATGAGCTTCTCTTTGACAGGAGTTGTCATGAGTTATAGCAAGATGTGTTAATATTTTTTTCATTTCTCTATGAAATTGTTGTCTTAATTCCTTAACCGTGCATGTAGTTATTGGAGAAGGTGCAGAGAGGAAATTAAAGCTTACAGGTTGCTTATTATTGACGTGGTATTCTGTCTTCTTTTTAAGCTATAGAATGTGCTGCTTCTGTGGTACCATTGACAAACTCACTTGTAGTCCAGGTAAACAGTGTTGATTGGTGATCCTCAAAAGTTCTAGAGGTTCTCTTAAAAAAAGTGCTTTCAAATGTTGCTGGTTATCCCCAATCGGAACAGTAAAATGTCATGGCATGAAGCAGAATGTACTCTACCAGGGGATATAAATAGGGAAAAGTGAGTCTGAAGTGAGAGGTAGAAGTTTAGAAACACCCAAGAAATAGGCTGGCCTCCCTGCTACCTAGCTACTTTTGTCTGCCTTTTTTGATCTTCTAATACCCAATACAGTAACTCCTTGCTTAACATTGTAGTTATGTTCCTGAAAAATACTACTTTAAGCGAAACGACGTTAAGCAAATCCAATTTCCCCATAAGAATGAATGTAAATAAGGGGGGTTAGGTTCCAGGGAAATTTTTTTTGCCAGACAAAAGCCTATATATATATATATAATGTACACACATATACACAGTATAAGTTTTAAACAATTTAATACTGTACACAGCAATGATAATTGTGAAGCTTGGTTGAGGTGGTGAAGTCAGAGGGTGGAAGAGGGTGGAATATTTCCCAGGGAATGCCTTGCTGCTAAATGATGAACTAGCACTCAGCTGAGCCCTAAAGGGTTAAAGCGTTGTTAATATAGCCTCACACTCCACAAGGCAACACAAATGGAGGGAGGGGAGACAGCATGGCAGACAGAGACAGAGACATACACGTGTGTGAGAGAGAGACAGACATTGCCTCTTTAAGTACGCTGATCCACTCTAAGTACACTGTCCTTTTAAGTAGATCTACAAGTTGAGACAGCAGCTGCTTCCAGCAAGCTCCCTCCCTCCTGAGCCCTGTCGTATCCCCCCCACTCTATGGAGATGGGGTAAGTGGGGGATCAAGGGTACACCCTGACACCCTTCTCCCCCTCCCTCCCCACATGGCAACAGCAAGCTGGAGGCTCCCGGGAGAAGCTCCAAGGCAGAGGGCAGGAGCAGCACATGGCAGTGCGGGGAGGGACAGCTGAACTGCTGGGCAATTGATAACCTGCTGGGCGGCTGCTGCACAGGGAACTTAGGGGAGCGGGGAACTGATAGGGGGGCTGCCGGTCCACCCTGGTTCCAAGCTGCCACCAGCTAGCTCTTTCTGCAAGCAGTGGACAAAGCAGGTGGCTGCCAAACAACATTATAAGGGACCATTGCTCAACTTTAAAAGAGCACGTTCTCTAATTGATCAGCAACGTAACAATGAAACAACCTTAACTGGGATGACTTTAAGTGAGAAGTTACTGTATATATAGAAATAATAACCAAAAATTCACCAAAATGCACACACGGGTGAGCAAGGGTCTCGGACTCTCACCTTACATGAAAACATGTTCCTTGCAAGTTTTATTTTTAGAAACTGATAACTGAATAAACGTTTGATTTCATTGCCAATCTCTATCTTTCACCACCACAGGCTCTGAAACTCCTTTTGAATATCCAGGGTTGGAGCCTGGTGCCCCAGGATGGGATCGGCCTATGTCCAGATAATGGCCTGGAATCTTCCTTGAATAAAACATGGGACCCTGGGAAGCCCTCTACTGTACCCAGGCTAGCACAAACCTCTGGTGTGAACTATACTCTTATGGGGAGAAAAGCTGCTCAGAAGAGGTCTCGCATAAGTTGAGACCCCTCTAATCACCCTCCCACCCTCCGAAAAAGTACTAATCGAAGAGAAGAAAAGCCCATTGATTCCCTTTGTCTTCTGAAGATTCTGGTCCAGGAGATTTTTGTTTCCCTCAAGCCACATAAATCTGCAGAGTGCATCAGGGCAGATACTCCTCGGCACTTTTTTCCCCTACTCCCCTTCAGAGTGTGTAGCATGAGGGAAAATCATCCCCACCAGCTTCCCAGGGTCACCCTCACAGGGTGCAGCATAGCAAATCAATGCAGAAAACACCAGGTCATAGTGTTGTATTGATTTCTCTAGGTATGCATATGCTCTTCTCAACAAAGGGAATTCTCCCTCCATGGGAAAGGAAGGCCAACATTCCAGATCAGATAAAGACTCAAAAAGGAAACCTAAAAAAACCAAACCCTCCTCTCCCACCTCCCACCTCAAAAAACTAAAACTACAGAGAATAGACTCTTTCAGGCAACAATGCACTGAATATTGTAAATGATGTTTAGGAGGTCTTCTGCTGTCCTAGAGAAACTACAGTATGTATTCCTTGTCATGTACTCTGGGAGGTTTAATAGTGGGTTAGGGATTGTGATGTTGCACCCCATAATGCTTTATAGAAATATGCTTATGCGTGTAAATATGACATAACTGGAATATGTTTTATGCTAGATATTCCATGTAACATATCTTCGCAAAGGTTATGTTCTACTGAATGTAGAATCACGTTACTTCTTCCCGGAGCAGCATAAACATATTTGGATAGAATGGGATGCTAAAGGAATTGAAGAAGCTGACATCAGTAATTTCCCTCTTTCATTTGACATTTGAATCTCTTCCCATTAGTGGTTCTACTTATGGCTATTTGGACTACATAGCAAGTTATACAATCAGTCAGAAAAATACCCCCAGTAAAATAATGTTAGGACAATAATGTATCTGTCTTATTGCTCTATTTACCAGGCATGTCTTTGCCAAAACATGTGGGGAGAAAGGGTTACTCACTTCAATTAGCTAGCTAGATATAGATATCTTTACTTCAGTTCTGCTTTGTTTTTTTTCTTTTTCCCATAATCATATCAGTTAGTTTTACAAATTATTAAGTCTTTTCATTTTACTCTGATTATTGTTTTTATAGACATTTTATATATATTATTTTTGATATTTTTAAATCAGAAATTACATTTATTTGAAAATAATTTCAAAATTTGTTAATGTAAATCTTCATATAAAATCTGTATAATCTAATCTATCTATCCTTGCATAGATAGAAACCTGGGTGGGTTCGGGAAATAAACTAATCTAGGTGCTGATTGATTGATGAACTATAGTTACATATGACTCACCAGCAATGAGTCATCAGAACTAACTGAAACATTTGATGACAAAGGACCACATTAAACCCTGATGTAAGCAGGAGCAATTCCACTGAAGTCAATGCAGTTTGGGCTTGCATTATGCCGCTGATGATTCCTCTACATACTGGTAGTTTATTACATACTGTAGCAAGCAAAGGCAGATTCTTTTCTCTGATCAGGGGCAGCTCTAGGAATTTGGCCGCCCCAAGCAGTCATGCCTGCGGGAGGTCCGCCGGAGCCGGCTGCTGCCCTGCCGGCAAAATGCCGCCCCAAGCATGCACTTGGCGCGCTGGGGTCTGGAGCCGGCCGTGTCTCTGATACAGCTACTTTGCACTATTTAAGGACTGTACTCAGCTGGCATAAATTCCAGCAGTCCCATGAGTATTCTAACTCAGCGGTTTCTCAACCAGGGGTCTGGGGCCCCCTGGAGGGCTGCAAGCAGGTTTCAGGGGGTCCTCCAAGTGTGACCGGCATTAGACTCACTAGGGCCCCACCGTGCAAGACTGCAGCCCAGGGCCCTGAGCCCCATCACCCAGGACTGAAACCGAAGCCTGGGTAACTTAGTTTTGTGGGGTCTCCTGTGGTGTAAGGCCCCAGACAATTGCCCTGCTTCCTACCCCCTAATGCTGGCCCTGACTTTTATATGGAGAAAAACAGTTGTGGCACAGTTGGGCCATGGAATTTTTATAGCATGTTGAGGGGCCTCAGGAAGAAAAAGGTTGAGAACCTCTGTGCTAACTCATGCTGTGGCTACAGAGAGCAGAGACCTGTTAGTAGCTACTAACACCTCGCAACCCCAGTCTCTTGCAGATCTTGGTGCAAGATAGAATTTGCCTCACAGCATACGTTAGAAAATACAACTTGCACAGTGAATTTCAATTTTTGATTATTTTTGCACATTCTTTTTCAGTACAGACAGACTCTAATGATTGTGCAAGGAGAACTATGCAGCCACTACTTGCAATGCATGATTTATAGTCCAATTTAACCTTTTATATTACATGAATATATTGTGAGAAATTAAGTCTCTCAAGGAGATAGTCACTGTAGTTTTCATCTTGTCCTCCTCAATGATTTTCATTAAGCTGGTGATCATACTGTTAAGTAGTTTAATAACCTCTTTCTAGAGAGCACAATAAATTAAAATGACTAGAAGGCATAAGATAAGGCATGTCAAGTTGTCAAAGAATGTTGAAAACAAAAAGTAATTACTCTAGATGCTGAACAGTGATGGAAGTTTGTGGTTTGTTTCTTTGGGTGGGAACATAAACAAAGTATTTTGAGGGACAAAACTTAGACATATTATAGACTAACAGACGTATTAGAGCATGAGCTTTCATGGGTGAATACCCCCTTCGTCGGATGCATATAGTGGAAATTTCCAGAGGCAGGTGTATATATATGCAAGCAAGAGTCATGCTGAAGATAACGAGATTAGTTGAGTCAGGAAGGATGAGGCCTTCTTCTAGCAGTTGAGGTGTGAACACCAAGGGAGGAGAAACTGCTTTTGTAGTTGGCTAGCCATTTACAGTCTTTGTTTAATCCTGAGCTGATGGTGTCAAATTTGCAGATGAAATGAAGCTCAGCAGTTTCTCTTTGAAGTCTGGTCCTGAAGTTTTTTTGCTGCACGATGGCTACCTTTAAATCTGCTATTGTGTATCCAGGGAGATTGAAGTGTTCTCCCACAGGTTTTTGTATATTGCCATTCCTAATATCTGACTTGTGTCCATTTATCCTTTTACGTAGGGACTGTCCAGTTTGGCTGATGTACATAGCAGAGGGGCATTGCTGGCATATGATGGCGTATGTTACATTGGTGGATGTGCAGGTGAATGAACCGGTGATGGTGTGGCTGATCTTGTTAGGTCCTGTGATGGTGTCGCTGGTGTAGATATGTGGGCAGAGTTGGCATCGAGGTTTGTTGCATGGATTGGTTCCTGAGTTAGTCACTATGGTGCGGTGTGTAATTACTGGTGAGAATATGCTTCATGTTGGCTGGTTGTCTGTGGGTGAGGACTGGCCTGCCACCCAATGCCTGTGAAAGTGAGGAATCATTGTCCAGGATGGGTTGTAGACCCTTGATGATGCATTGGAGGGGTTTTAGCTGGGGACTGTATGTGATGGCCAGTGGAGTTCTGTTGGTTTCTTTCTTGGGCTTGACTTGCAGTAGGAGGCTTCTGGGTTCACGTCTGGCTCTGTTGATCTGTTTCCTTATTTCCTTGTGTGGGTATCGTAGTTTTGAAAACGCTTGGTGAAGATTTTGTAGGTGTTGGTCTCTGTCTGAGGGGTTGGAGCAGATGCGGTTGTACCTCAGTGCCTGGCTGTAGACGATGGATTGTGTGGTGTGTCCGGGATGGAAGCTGGAGGCTTGAAGGTAGGCATAGCGGTTGGTTGATTTTCGGTATAGGGTGGTGTTAATGTGACCATCACTTATTTGCACCGTGGTGTCTAGGAAGTGGACCTCCCGTGTAGATTGGTCCAGGCTGAGGTTGATGGGTGGGGTGGAAGCTGTTGAAATCGTGGTGGAATTTTTCTAGAGTCTCCTTCCCATGGGTCCAGATGATGAAGATGTCATCAATGTAGCATAGGTAGAGAGAGTGGATGAGAGCTGAGGAAGCATTGTTCCAGGTCAGCCATAAAAATGTTGGCATATTGTGGGGCCATGCGGGTGCCCATAGTGGTGCCACTGATCTGGAGATATATAGTGTCATCAAATTTGAAATAGTTGTGTGTGAGGATAAAGGCACAGAGCTCAGCAACCAGTTGTGCTGTGGCATCATCAGGGATACTGTTCCTGACAGCTTGTATTCCATCTGTGTGGGGGATGTTTGTGCAGAGAGCCTCTACATCCATAGTGGCTAGGATGGTGTTTTCTGAAAGGTCACCAATGCATTGTAGTTTTCTCAGAAAATCAGTGGTGTCATGGAGATGGCTGGGAGGGCTGGTGTAGGGTCTGAGAGTTCACATATCCAGACAGTCCTTCAGTGAGAGTGCCAATGCCCGAGATGATGAGGCGTCCAAGATTTCCAGGTTTGTGGATCTTGGGTAGTAGATAGAATAACCCTGGTCGGGGCTCTAAGGGTATGTTGATTTGTTCCAGTGTTAGTATAGGGAGTGACCTGAGTAGATGGTGCAGTTTCTTAGTGTATTCCTCAGTGGGATCTGAGGGAAGTGTCCTGTAGAACTTGGTATTGGAGAGTTGTCTGGCGGCCTCCTTTTGGTAGTCAGACCTGTTCATGATGACAACAGCACCTCCTTTATCAGCGTCTTTGATTATAATATCAGGGTGTTTTCTGAGGCTGTGGATGGCATTGCTTTCTGCACGACTTAGGTTATGAGGCAAGCGATGTTGTTTTTCCACAATTTCTGCCTGTGCACGTCAGCAGAAGCATTCTATGTATAGGTCCAGACTGTCATTTCGACCCTCAGGAGGAGTCCATGTGGAGTTCTTCTTCTTGTGCTGTTGGTGGGAAGGTATCTGTGTATCAGTGTGCTGTTCAGTGTTATCTTGAAAGTATTCTTTGAGTCGGAGATGGCAAAAGGAAGCTTCCAGATCACCACAGAACTGTATCATTTTTGTGGGGGTGGCAGGGCAGAAATAGAGTTCCCGAGATAGGACAGACTCTTCTGCCGGGCTGAGTATGTAGTTGGATAGATTAACGATATTGCTGGGTGGATTAGGGGTACCACTGTTGTGGCCCCATGTGGCAGGTAGGATTTTAGATAGCTTATAGTCCTTTTTCCTTTGTAGAGAGGTGAAGTGTGTAATGTAGATCTTCTGTCTTATTTTAGTGAAGTCCGTTTGTATGGAAGTTTGGTTATTTATGAGAGTCTCCAGGTTGGAGAGCTCTTTTTTGATGTTTTCCTGTTTGCTGTATAGGATGCTTATCAGGTGGTTTCTCAGTTTCTTTGATTCTTTGATATGGCATAATCTCTCACTGTGGTCTGTGTTGTATGTTGATAGCAATGGATTTTTCACCTTCAGTCCATTTGGTATGATGTCCATCCATTAGCATTTGGAAAGGAAGACGATATCTGTCTGTACTTATGCAAGTTTCTTCATGAGGTTGATGGATTTCCACTCCATATGGCTAAATGCAGTGCCTTGCATGGTGTCAAGTATTAGAGGCGTAGCCGTGTTAGTCTGGATCTGTAAAAGCAGCACAGAGTCCTGTGGCACCTTATAGACTAACATGTATTGGAGCATAAGCTTTCGTGGGTGAATACCCACTTCATCAGACTGTCTGGCTATGTGGACTCTCTACTCAGATCCTATGCCACCAGCACTCCCAGCTATCTCTGTGACACCACTGATTTTCTGAGAAAACTACAATGCATTGGTGACCTTCCAGAAAACACCATCCTAGCCACCATGGATGTAGAGGCTCTCTACACAAACATCCCCCACACAGATGGAATACAAGCTGTCAGGAACAGTATCCCTGATGATGCCACAGCACAACTTCTCACTCATTCACTGACAGTACTGCTCACCATGTTTCAAGGATGCATCACATCAGATGCATGAGGCAGAGGCAGAGGATTAGAAATGCTAGTGGTGCATCATCATCTCTGATTTCAATAGGAAAGAGCAAAACCTGTTTTATTCCTTTTTAGCTGTGAAAGAAGCCAAAATCATCTTTTCTCCATCCAGCTGGATCTAAATCAGCATAACTACACTACACATAAAACCAGTTCATCAGTACAGCCTGTGCTCATCCCCATAGCTGAGTACCTCACACCATGAGGAGCTGGCTCCCTATTTCACTGAAAAGATAAAACAAATCTGAGATGGGTTAGCTAGTCTCAAAAAGAACAATGAAGAACAGGGGTGGGGGGGGTTCATTTTGCCTTTTTGTTTTTGTTTTTGACTGAGTTTGGCTCAGTCATGCAGGCCATAAAAACTCTGAGAAACAGATTGTCCTATATATATCAGACAGACTCCACCTCCTCAAAACTAGTGAAAGAGACTGCAGAACCCTGGATCTACAATGGACTGAAATTAAAGCTTGTTTCACCTTCCAGACACTATAAAATGTGTGATAATACAGCTACTTCTCATTTGACACCAATGGCCATGGCAGTACATCCTGTCTCGAGTGGTGATCATCCCCCTCCAAACCCAACGTGATTTAAACATAATGAGCCTATCTCCATTATTTTATGTAGTGCCCCTCTCTTTCTCTAGTCCCTGGCAATGCCAACGTCTTAGCTTTTCTGTTGGCTCTCCAATAAGCAGCATCCTGTGCTAGATGGGCTGGCAGGATAGTTTCACTCTCTGCTTTCTGGGTGCACTGACACCAGTTACTGCCTTCCCCCTTCCTAAATGTGTGGTTATGCTGTCTCCCTCAAACTGTTGGGAACTTTCCACACTTCTCTAGCCAACACCAGTATTGGCTTCGGTGGAGTGTGGTTTTTTCACCTTCCTCACAGCGGGTGTGAGGATGGACCTTTTCTGGTGAATAGAAAAGGTGGTAGGACATACGTCGCAATTTATTTTGTAATATTGGGCAGATGTTCAGTGCAGGTACTCCATAGGGAGGGCTGGCGGAAGCCCCGGAGAATTGACTTGAATAAGCATGGATTTGCCTGTACACTTTATCTGCTGGGTGGTCCCAGACATCTATATAGTAAAGTTGCCGCCTGATTAAAACCCATAACAAGTCTCCTGTCCTTCTTGCAGTATATCCAGACAATGGTAACTAAGCTTATAGTAAAGAAGAAAAATCATTCGCTGAAAGGAAAAATAACTTTTATTCACAACCTAACATGAGTTTGAAAATATTATTTAGTTTTTATTTAAATACAAATCTGACATCTAACTTTTTTCTAGACAACATTTATGTATGTGATGGAAAAATAGTAGGGCTGTCAAGAGATTAAAAAAATTAACCACGCTGTTAAACAATAATAGAATACCATTTATTTAAATATTTTTGGATGTTTTCTACATTTTCAAATATATTGATTTCAATTACAACACAGAATACAAAGTGTACAGTGCTCACTTTATATTTATTTTTTATAAAAATATTTGCACTGTAAAAAAAAAACAAAAGAAATAGTATTTTTCAATTCACCTAATTCAAGTGCTGTAGTGCAATTTCTTTATCATGAAAGTTGAACTTACAAATATAGAATTATGTAAAAAAAAAAAATTCAAATAAAACAATGTAAAATTTTAGATGCTGAAAGTCCACTCAGTCCTACTTCATGTTCAGCTAGTCACTCAGAACAAACAAGTTTGTTTACATTTGCAGGAGATAATGCTGCCCACTTCTTACAATGTCACCTGAAAGTGAGAACAGGCATTCCCATAACACTGTTGTAGTCGGCATTGCAAGATATTTATGTGCCAGATGCACTAAAGATTTATATGCCTCTTCATGCTTCAACCACCATTCCAGGGGACATGTGTCCATGCTGATGACGGGTTCTGTGTAATAACAATCCAAAGCAGTGTGGTCCGACGCATGTTCATGTTCATTATCTGAGTCAGATGCCTCCGGCAGAAGGTTGATTTTCTTTTTTGGTGGTTCATGTTCTGTAGTTTCCGCATCAGAGTGTTGCTCTTTTAAGACTTCTGAAGCATGCGCCACACCTTGTCCCTCTCAGATTTTGGAAGGCACTTCAGATTCTTAAACCTTGAGTCGAGTGCTGTACAGGGGCGGCTCTAGCAATTTCGCCGCCCCAAGCATGGCGGTACGCCGAGGGGGGCGCTCTGGCAGTCGCCGGTCCCGCGGCTCCAGTGGACCTCCTGCTGACATGCCTGCGGAGGGTCCGCTGGTCCCGCGGCTCCGGTGGAGCATCCACAGGCATGCCTGCGGGAGGTCCACCGGAGCCGTGGGACCAGCGGATCCTCCTCAGGCACACCTGCGGCAGGTCCACCGGAGCCACCTGCCGCCCTCCCGGCGACAGGCAGAGCGCCCCCCGCAGCATGCCGCCAGTAGCAGGCCGGTGTGGCTCCCCTCCACCCCGGGGAGGGTTGAGCCCCGCCGGACACCGGAAGGGGCGGGGCTACCGAGCAATAAGCCCGCCCCTCAGAGGGTCAGGCGGCGACCCGGAAGCATAAAAGCCGGCCATCAGAGCCCAGCCACCGTCGGGAGCAGACCTGCCCGAGAGGGCTCAGGACTGGGAAGCCGCTGGGGCCCAGAGCAGTTGCCCAGACTGGCCGGAGCTTCCCCTCGCTCGCTACTGGGAGGACCCGCCGGAGCTTCCCCGTGCAATCTATGAAGAGGAGCCGCCGGAGACTTCCCCTCTCCCTTGTTGTTACCCTGAGGAACCCCCGGAGCAGAACTGGCCGGACTTCCCCGAGGAACTGCTGGATCTACCCCCCAGCCCGGGCTGCAAGGAGCCCATGCTGGTTGACTGGCCTGGAACCGACGCCGTAGACCAGGTAGGCCCTGAGGGGGAAAGTGGAAGCAGCCCGGGGGTAGCCGATCCCAGTCAGGCTGCAGACACATATGAACCCATGTCAGTGTGTTGCGGTCAGGACCCCACTGACCTGCAGCGGTGATAGCCGCTGCTAGGGCCCCGGGCTGGGACGCAGTGGAGTGGGTGGGCCTGCGTCCCCCCTGCCACCCCACTCACGGGTGGCAGTTTTCCCCCTTACTCAACGCTCAGGTGCAAGGACCTGGGCCTATATACCAACCTAGTGCTGCTCAGCCCCTGCACCAAAGAGCCTGAGCTCCTTGTACTGTTTGCTGCTCAGCCCCTGCACCAAAGGGCCTGAGCTCCTTGTACTGTTTGCTGCTCAGCCCCTGCACCAAAGGGCCTGAGCTCCTTGTACTGTTTGTTGCTCAGCCCCTGCACCAAAGGGCCTGAGTTCTGACTGTTGTTGCCCGCCCGGACCCAGGGCCTGGGCCTTCCTGAACTATTTGTATTGCTGCCCAGCCCCTGCACCAGAGGGCCTGGGCCTTCCTGAACTGTTTGTATTGCTGCCCAGCCCCTGCACCAGAGGGCCTGAGCTCTGACTGTTGCCCCGCCCAGATCCAGGGCCTGGGCCCCTATACTAACTGTTGTTTGCTCAGCCTTGCGGCAGCAGGCCTGAGCCCCTAAGTGACTGTGTGCACTGTTGCTCAGCTTTGAATAGTCGGGACAGGACGCGACTAAGAGCAGCAGGCCGGTGTGGTTCCCCTCTTCCCCGGGGAGGGTTGAGCCCCGGACGCACACGTTTACACCGCCCCAAGCACGCGCTTGGCGCGCTGGGGTCTGGAGCCGGCCCTGGTGCTGTAGCTATCTTTAGAAATCTCACATTGGTACCTTTTTTGTGTTTTGTCAAATCTGCAGTGAAAGTGTTCTTAAAACGAACATGTACTGGGTCATCATCCAAGACTGCTATAACATGAAATATATGGCAGAATGCAGGTAAAACAGAGAGGGGACATACAATACTCCCTCGAGCAGTTCAATCACAAATTTAATTAACCCATTATTTTTTCACAAGCATCATCACCATGGCAGCATGTCCTCTGGAATGGTGGCCAAAGCATGAAGGGGCATACAAATGTTTAGCATATCTGGCATGTAAATACCTGGCAATGCCAGCTACAAAAGTGCCATGCAAATGCCTGTTCTCACTTTCTGGTGACACTGTAAATAAGA
Organism: Mauremys mutica; assembly: GCF_020497125.1. NCBI lineage: Eukaryota > Metazoa > Chordata > Testudines > Geoemydidae > Mauremys > Mauremys mutica. The sequence goes on along the minus strand of NC_059080.1, from coordinate 30,224,756 downwards.
AGAGGGCAGCATTATCTCCTGTAAATGTAAACAAACTTGTTTGTCTGAGTGATTGGCTGAACAAGAAGTATGACTGAGTGGACTTGTAGGGTCTGAAGTTTTACATTATTTTGTTTTTGAGTGCAATTATGTAACAAAAAAATCTACACTTGTACATTGCACTTTCACAACAAGGAGATTGCACTACACTACTTGTATGACGTGAATTGAAAAATACTATTTCTTTTGTTTTTCATTTTTACAGTGCAAATATTTGTAATAAAAAATATACACTTTGATTTCAATTACAACACAAAATACAATATATATGAAAATGTAGAAAAACATCCAAAATATTTAATATATTTCAATTGGTATTCTATTGTTTAACAGTGCAATTAAAACTGCAATTAATCATGATTTTTTTTAATTGTGATCAGTTATATTTAGTTAATCACATGAAATTTAAATGTTCTCAAAGTCTGTGATTGCAGCTTTTGCATTTTGCTTTGTGGGCGCATCTCTTCTTAATACTGCAATTTTCTCCTAAATAGAACTCTGAACCAAACCAAACAGAAATGAATAAGCCCTGCAGAAATTTTACATGTGTTAGCTAAAACTATTTCAGGATATGTGATTTTTGCCAGAAGTCCTCAGTTTTTGTACAAAAATCCCTCAAAAGGTTTATTTTGGCAGGTTAAGATGCGGTTCTGTCAGAGATTGAGGTGCTAGAAATAGTAATGCTGGAACCAAGTAATAAATTGAAGATCAACTGGTTGTTGAGGCTGGCTGGTTATTAATCAAAGAGTTCTAAAGAACTTAATTTTTAAGTGGCTGAACTGCTAACAGAAACTTGCAATATCTCATTAGTATCAACTTCCATAACAAAGGACCGAAGAGTTGCAAATATTGTACCTAGTTTAAAAAAAAAAAAAGAAACCAGAAAGAAACTGAAATTACAAATCAGTGAGTCTTCCTTCAGTAATAAATAAATTGAATGACATTATAATTTAAAAGTAGAATTATAAAACACCCAGTGAAGATAACTGGAACCAAACCAGCAGAAGTTCTGCAAAAGAAAACAAGTGCCTCTTTAGTAGATTTTATTTGAGCATTTCAACAGTAAAAATAGTAATTCAAGGAGAACCTGTTGAAGTTGCTAATGCGGTGCCCAGGGCTGTGGTATAAAGGCCATGATCTAGCTCTCTGTAGGCAGATTTCTCCTTAATTTTGCACGCAAGTTTTCTTTCACCTTCCTCTGCAATATCTGGTGCTGGTCTGAACCTGTATGCCAATGTCTATGTTCCTACTGGTTGTTAGTGTAGGCCAGTTGTTCTCAACCTATTTACCATTGTGGGCTGCATATGCAGCTTTCTGTGTGTTATGTGGGCCACATTCACACAATATATGTACTACCTATATGGCCCTGGGGATGTCACATGGGCCACAGCTGTGTGCTGATTGGGCTGCAGGTTGAGAATCACTGGTGTAGGCCATATTAAGTAACTGTACTCCCAACTTTTACCAAAACATTGTTATTCCAGAACTTATATATCTTTTTAAGGGTAGGCCCACCATTTCCTATACACTGTCCCCTGTTTAAACGCAAACATGCTTTTGAACATAGTCTACTGGAGAAAATTCAACGTAAATTGCTGATGTGAGAAATGGACAGGCAAAGTTGAAACAATATTTATATTTTATCTGGGTCAGGACCTTTTTTTCCTGTTGCTTTCCTTTTTTATCTTGTGAGTTTTCTACAGACCACTGAAAGCTATGCCAATCCCTTCCTGCTTTCTACCAGCAATTCTTACATTGAAAATTTTGCTTTAAGTATATCATAACACTCAGGACAGGAGTGTTTTATTTTAAGGATCTGCTTATGTAGGACAACACAAAAAATCCTGAAAAATGTGATGGGCTGATTACAAAAGAAACAAGTAACAATTTTGCCATTCATACTTGTAGCATTTTAACCTCTTTTAAATACATGATATGAATTCCATATTAAAAGATGACAAACAGGAAAATCAGATCAATGATCACCATCAATTTGGTTTATGAAATGTCACAGTAGTAACCAGCAGGAATGAAATAATGGCTTTTTCCTCTAACTGTCTCACATGTGGCACATAACAGAGGATATTTTATTAACCATACAGAACTACGTTTGATTCAAGAGATCGTTCTGTATATATGTACAGATGAAGCATCAATGTGGTGTTTTGTTTAAAAAAAAATATGGGAGAGATGTCAACATGGTTTCTGTAAAGGGAAATCATGTCTTACTAATCTATTACAGTTCTTTGAAGGGGTCTGTACTTGGATTTCCAGAAAGCCTTTGACAAGGTCCCTCACCAAAAGCTCGTACGTAAATTAAGTTGTCATGGGATAAGAGGAAAGATCCTTTCCTGGATTGAAAACTGATTAAAAGACAGGGAACAAAGGGTAGGCATAAATGGTAAATTTTCAGAATGGAGAGGGGTAACTAGTGGTGTTCCCCAAGGGTCAGTCCTAGGACCAATCCTATTCAATTTATTCATAAATGGTCTCGAGTAAGGGGTAAACAGTGAGGTGGCAAAGTTTGCAGATGATACTAAACTGCTCAAGATAGTTAAGACCAAAGCAGACTGTGAAGAATTTCAAAAAAATCTCACAAAACTAAGTGATCGGGCAACAAAATGGTGAATAAAATTTAATGTGGATAAATGTAAAGTAATGCACGCTGGAAAAAATAACCCCAACTATACATACAATATGATGGGGGGTAATTTACCTACAACTAATCAGGAAAGAGATCTTGGAGTCATTGTGGATAGTTCTCTGAAGACATCCACACAATGTGCAATGGCAGTCAAAAAAGCAAACAGGATGTTAGGAATCATTAAAAAAGAGAGAGAGAATAAGACAGAGAATATCTTATTGCCCTTATATAAATCCATGGTATGCTCACATCTCGAATAATGTGTACAGATGTGGTCTCCTCATCTCAAAAAAGATATACTGGCATTAGAAAAGATTCAGAGAAGGGCAACTAAAATGATTAGGGGTTTGGAACAGGTCCCATAGGAGAGATTAAAGAGACTAGGACTTTTCATCTTGGAAAAGAGGAGACTAAGGGGGGATATGATAGAGGTATATAAAATCATGAGTGGTGTGGAGAAAGTGAATAAGAAAAAATTATCTACTTGTTCCCATAATATAAGAACTATGGGCAACCAAATGAAATTAATGGGCAGCAGGTTTAAAACAAATAAAAGGAAGTTCTTCACAAAGCGCACAGTCAACCTGTGGAACTCCTTGCCTGAGGAGGTTGTGAAGGCTAGAACTATAACAGGGTTTAAAAGAGAACTAGATAAATTCATGGAGGTTAAGTCCATTAATGTCTATTAGCCAGGATGGGTAAGAAATGGTGTCCCTAGCCTCAGAGGGTGGTGATGGATGGCAGGAGGGAGATCACTTGAACATTACCTGTTAGGTTCACTCCCTCTGGGGCACTTGGCCACTGTCGGCAGACAGGATACTGGGTTGGATGGACTTTTGGTCTGACCCAGTATGTCCGTTATGTTCTTGTACTTTGTGCAGTACAGATAGGAGCTTTATTGCTGACGAATACTCTTGAATTATTAAACAGGTTGCACAGTTGTTCCAGACCTTTCTTCACGTTTGTTGCTGGTTGTGTTAAATTCAGTTTTGAATGCACTGTAACACTAACTAAAACAGTGTAATGAAGCCTTAATTTAAACAAAGCTAACTAGTAACTGAACTAGATAGTGATTTGCTCATAAGGACAAATGGAGAGCATGTGCCTGAGCGCTATTGCTTAGAGGACTCACATGAAAGCTTCATACGGAGCATCTTTATTTGTATATTTTAACAGAAATGTGATCTAAAGCCATTAGTTTTCCTTCAAGATTCATGTAGGTCTGGTTAAATGTATAAAAAAAAAGAAAAAAAACCTCCCCAGCATTATTATGGTGGTTGTTTTGTTGTGTTCCCCCCTCCCCACCCCGCCCTACATAACCTTCCCTGTCTAGAGGGACTGTTATCACAAGCTGAGACTTTGCCTGGTGGAGCAACAATAACTGCCTGGGTTACTACAATAGGAAACTGGGGAAATTGCTATTGCCAAGTGTAAGGATTTACTGTACAAAATACTGAAGTAGACATATGGCAGGATATTTTTTAGTAGAGTAGATAAAAAGAGTGAATGTTTCTGACAAGGTACAACACAAAACGGTGTGTGTTTGTGCGTCAGATTTAAAATTCTTCATACTGCTATGGTTTAATATTTACATCAGTTTTGAATGATAAGAAGCTGTCAGAGCTGATGAGCTGGGAAACCAGCAGAAAATTCTCAATCTCAGAATTATTGGTGCACCGGAAAAGATCTGATGATTTGGGAATAATTTTGTGTGGAATGGCTGATGTCTGCTTCATAACTAAATGGTGCCTTTCACTACAGCAACTACATTGCCTCATAGCAAGAATCAATTTCCCCCTTCCTCCCCAGTCCAGCCTCAAGCTGTTCTGGTAGTTCTGAGACTTTACAGCTGCACAACTACGCATCTCTTTCTTTCTCCACCTGTTATCCAATGATATTTTAATGAACGGCATGGTCCACAAAGAAACAACAATTTGCCCAGTTTCTACATTACGTAGCACTACTTAAGATTTGGTGAGTTTTGTTGTCATCTTTATAAATGTAGTTCCAATCTAATATATATATCATCACAATTTTTATTTTAGTGACACTCGTCTCATTTCATTTCTTTATCGGTAAAGAACTTTTGTTATGTTATAGATTTAACTAACAAACAAAATAAAATAACTCTAGAGTTTGAGCAATTTGTCAATGCAGGTAACTGCCCGTCATGGAATGTATCAGATTATGGATTGACAGGACAGTTTTAGATGCACTTTATTAAATTATTATTGAAGGTAATGATAGGAGCTTTTTTTTGTTGTTATCTCAAAGCACAAATCATTTCTAGCTGTTCTCTGAACCCTGTCTACTCTTTCAACATCCATTATAAAGTCTGGACACCAGAGGTGGACTTATTTCCACTGTACTGGACACTGTACAAACGTGCAAAGATAAGATCACTGTCCCCAACATTTTATAATCTAAAATGCAGAACCTGTATGGATCAGAATTTAAGAAACTCTGAGCGAACACTTTTGCTGTGAAAACTCAGAACTGCAGCCTGATATTTTAAAAATTGCATTTAAAGCTAAGCTTGTGTCCCAGAAGCAAGAAAATCACAATGAATGTGGCAAATGAGACAAAACACAAGAGAGATCCCCTGCAAATACAGGACATGGGTAAAACAATTAATCCGATACATATTCAAACAATAAATATTTAAGAATATATAATTCATATAGGAGAATCTCTCTATATATAATTCCTAATATTCCAGTGCAATCTAAAATTATAACATACACAGAGCCTGCTGAGCATCTGTGCTAAATTCATATTGTGTTTAAAAAAAAAAAAAGGTTTCCCTGGCAACACACACCATATGAAAGATCTGAGAATAGCTGTTCTTCCACACTTTAGATTTCTTATCTTTCAGTGGTTCACACATCAGTTTTCATTTAGATCCAGGTATGTATTGCCCAATTCTGAAAGGTGCTGGATTTCCACAACTTTCATTAAAATGAACATGCATTGAAAATACTCAGCACTTTGCAAGATTGGCATCCTCTGCTCTTAACTTCTAACTTGGAAGGGGTACTGAAGCATAGCAAATGTTGACAGTACCTGCCCTCTTTCTCTGATGAAAACACTCCAATTTTGCCACTGTCTGTTACATTTTCTCTTGCAATACAATGATCTAAACAGTAGTAACAGTAAAATAGTGTAGCTGAGATTTTTGTGCCGGATAATGTCATGGGAAAAATGAACTGTGAAGCAAAGTGGTACACTGCATCAACATAATTTATTGATTAATATTATTAAAAATGCTTTGCTCCTGTATAGCATCTTTCATGCAAAAATCATGGGTGTTTGCAAACACTGATTAAGCTTTATATTGTCCTTGAAAGGTAGGAAATTGATACTTAACTTTAACATGGGTAAACTGAGGCACAGATAAGTTGGATTATTTGCTCAAGTTCATAGAGCAGGTCAACAACAAAACTTGGAATAGACCGTAATAGTTTTGATTTTAAGACCCAAATGTACATAGTCAAAAGGCATGGGAGCCACAAAGGTAGATACTATTACTCTCTCTCATGCTTCTCTACGGCCTAAATATACATTTAAATGCAAACACCACAGTTACGAACTGACCAGTTTACCACACACCTCATTTGGAACCAGAAGTACAACTTAAGGCAGCAGCAGAGACAAAGGAAAAAAAGCTAATACAGTACAGTACTGTGTTAAAGGTAAACTACAGTACTAAAAAAAAATCAAGGGAGAGCAGCATTTTTCTTCTGCATAGTCAGGTTTCAAAGCTGTAAACTTTTGAGAGAACCATAAGGTTCAGAGTTATGAACATTTCAGAGTTATGAACAACCTCCATTTCCAAGGTGTTTGTAACTCTGAGGTTCTACTGTAGCTGTTGCGCCACAGAGAGCGATAAAGAGAAGGAAAGAATGACTGTGCAGTCCAATGGTTAGGGGACCCACCAGGGAGGTGGGAAAACCCAGGTCCAGTCTCTCTGCTCCAATCACTCATCTGCTAGTTATGCATTGTGGAGCAGCTGCAAAAGTAGCTATCAGAATATCTCATGGCTCAGGGGCTAGAGCACTTCTCCTGAGAGGTGGGAAACCCCTGTTTAAATCCTTTCTTTCACTCTAGGAGGGCAGCCCTTCCATTCCCTCAATTCATTTCCTAACAGTCTGGGTAGTCATAGCCAAGCACTTGAATGTGGGAATCAGGGTCCAGTTCCTTAAAGGAAAGTTAGGTGCCTAAATTCCTTGGAGGAAACTGGGGAAATTGCTATTGCCAAGTGTAAGGATTTACTGTACAAAATACTGGTTGGTTAGTAATGAAAGGGAGCAGGAGGGAGCCTCAGTCACGCCAACAGGAAACTATAACAAGGGGAAGAGAATCTTTAATAACTAACTAAATCCCACATAGTTATGGAGGGATCCACAAAGGGACTTAGGCATTGCAATGCCCAGCACCACAGTGCCTAGAAAATCACAAGACCAACACTACAATTGACAAAAGCTGAGTTAGATTCCTAGGCTCTCTATACAATGAATAGGAGGGATAGGCACAAAAGCTAGTATGCTAGGTAAGGAGCTGCCTAAGCTAACCAATGGGAAATGTTGATGACGGGTATGTCCTAAACCCTGCCCCACTTGTGGAACTAGACTCCTAAATCCAGGCTGCAGGGAGGTGCCCACCTCTGCTAGTGATCCACAAACAGGAACCCATCTCCTAGAGTCAGGTGGCTTAGGTGCCTAAGGCACATCTTATGAGAATGAGTTAGGTGCCTGTCTCGCTCCACACAAACAAGCCAGAGGAGGAGGAAGTGCTGGTGGGGCTCACCTTGTAACTTAGCCCATTAGTTAGAGCTCTCTCCTGACAGGTGGGAAGACGGCTGTTCAAATAATTTCTTCCCCTTTGGCAGAGAGTGGGGAATTGAGCCTAGGTCTCCCACATTCCAGGAGTGTGTGCTAACCACTTGGCTAAACTTTATAAGGTGACCACCACTTTTTCCAGCCAGATTTTGAATAGGATCTGATCTGGTAGGCAGCCTCTGAGTGTGCCTACTGAATCAGGCCCTGCACAAGAGGCAGCTGAATGCTTATCTTCCCCCAGTTCGTGAATCACTCTGGGGCTTAAGCCGGAGCTAGGTGGAGCAAAGCTGGGACTCAGAGGCCTAAGTACCTTTGTGGATCTGAGTCTTAGTATTTTCTGGTGATGCAGACTGTGTTAACAAGCTGAGGTATGTGTTTTAGTTGGCTGTCTATTTTTGGTGCTGGCCCCTAAGGTAAGAAATGGCAGATAATAAATGAGCTTTATTCTTTACATGATTCACCAGAGCACCTGTGTCAATACTTACAAGCTGAGTCAGCCATTCAGATCTGTTGACAATGTTACAAAGAAAAGTTAATGTAACATGGGACTGTATTAATTTTTCTGAAGACTACCCCTTTAGAGAAAAATCATGGCCAGAGATTCACGGTTCCACTGGAGCTATGTTAGCAGAGGGCTGTGGAGGGCAAACCCCCTGCAGGGGCACAGGGCATTCTGGGAGTTCCTGGGATCCAGTAGGTTTGGAGTGACTTTTACACAGGAGTGAACCCCACCACTTTGGCAGTATGTTACAGGAGAATCTTATCAAAGAAATCCCTTTCCATTGGTTGTCATGCAGGAGGGAATGATCTGCTTCTCATTTTCCGACATTACCCTTGGTTCTTGCCCTGGCTATCTAGCTACATTTGTTCCTGTTAAATTGTCTCTGCCTTAATTCTACCACTTTTGCCTCTCAGAAATTAAATTACGTAAAGGGGATTTTCCTTTGGTGCAATTCTAGGGGCTGTAGGACAGTGTTACTCTTAACCTATGCTCAATGTTTGGTTAGCTGCTGCTTTTTACTAGCCTCATACCCATCTCCACCCTATTCTCCTACTGTGATGTTATCTGATTAAAATATGATTATATAGATGATTGTTGCAACCACTGTTAAATATTTGCAACAAATCTTGTACAAAATGTGGCATGTAAAATGTCTATGGAAAGGTTATGATTTGCTGAATATGATTATGCTATCTGTATGCATGTATCATTTTTGTATTTGAAATCATGAGTATTGGCTCTATACCTGTATTTCAAACGTTTGCTCCTGGGGTTATCCCAAATCAACTGAAACAGTAGCAATCTAAATACATTGGTCATTTTAATTTTCTCTTTGAAGGGATTTAGTTGTCAAACCTAATCCAGTACTGTGTTTGGGCTCACTTATAGTAATTTGATCAAGAATATTCTTATTTGTGCAAGTAGTCATGTAGGTAACTTGGAATAATGTGGTTCTTAAGACATGAAGTACCTTCTACTAATGGTCTGAGTCGATCATGAAGCCTTAAATAGTTTGGAATAATTTGATTCTGACATAAAATAACCTTACTTGTCCATTCATTTTAAAGTGCTCTTTTTATTGCACTTTCAAATTAAGAAATCACTCTTTTATCATTTTTTCCTCTCTCTTAAATCAAGGCTGATTGTCAATTATGCAGTCTGTTTTTTAAAAAATATATTTTCTCTATTTGTGTTTTTTTTCATTTTCTCTGAGGACTAAGATCAGATAGGAAGGTAATATTAAGTGCTAAAGCTGCAAAAACTTTTATGAAAGCACATAATTTTATACACATGAGTAATACCATTGAACTTAATGGTAATATATGTGTAAAAGCAGCAAAGAGTCCTGTGGCACCTTATAGACTAACAGACGTATTGGAGCATGAGCTTTCGTGGGTGAATACCCACTTCGTTGGACATGCATCTGACAAAGTGGGTATTCACCCACAAAAGCTCATGCTCCAATACGTCTGTTAGTCTATAAGGTGCCACAGGACTCTGCTGCTTTTACAGATCCAGACTAACACAGCTACCTCTCTGATATATGTGTAAAGTTTCACAGATGTGTGAATGACTGGGGACCTATTTCAAATGTGAAATACCTTATAATTAAATGAACTAAGGCATAGTGTTATAAAAATATTAATCAACAAGCAATTGTAATCTCTAGAGCTAAAGCTGATTTAACACTAAAAAGGAAAAGACATTTAGTTAGACCTTCCAGTCTATATTCTAGGCCACACTCCTATCAAGGAATCTTCAAACACCTTGTTGTGATTCAGACAATATGAGCTAAATACTCCTGATGTAGCTCCATTGATCAGGGATAAACTTGGCCCTATAATTGTGAAGAACGTGTATCTTCTGTATCTATACATCCCACTTCAAATGTGATAAAGGCATCTAACTGGAAAATTATTTGCAAGTAAATAAGGCCAAGACTGTTTATGTACATGAAACAAAGGTATTCTTGTAACAAAAGAGAATTTATGGTACGTAAACTTTTCTAACACGTGACTGCCAATCTGCTGTCAGCATTTCCATGAGACACGAGCTAAGTTAGAGACAGATAATTGTATTTGCTTTTCAAAGGCATGGCATGTTCATGTATGTGAGCCTTGAATCCAAAGTGTCTATGTTGGTGGACAGCTTAATGATTTTCTGTATAGCTGACTCTGACCTTACTGGAAGATGTTTATTGAAGTTCGTTGTTACATCTTACCTTGCTTGATGGCCAAAATCCATGTAATCTACATAGAAAGTACAAATATGACTCCAAATTGAATGGAATCCCAATAGCTGTAGAAATACACTAGTTCCATTTCACATGGTATAAAAAGAGTAGGGACACTGATTGTTTTCAGTGGGAAACAATCTGTTTAGAACATTGTTTGAAGTAACATAATTTTCAAATCTTTAACAAACCAGCAGAAAAATCTACCATAATTGTGATGCTAGCTTATAGTTTGTTACAATATGCTCATTACTTTATCTGAATGTCTGTGTATACCCCACACTTTATATAAATATAAAAGACTAGAAGATCCATATAATGGCAGCTCCTCCCTCACACACACCCACACACCATTTACCTTCCTTCAAAGAGTTCTTGAAGAACTGAGTTCCACAATGTGAAGAGGGTGAAAATCCTATGCATGGGTTCCTAGAATCATTGCCTTCCCATATACAGAAATAGCCTAGGAGTTCCCTGTTCCAGGGACCCACTGCCACCTGGAGGCCATGCAGATGCAAAGTCAGGGAGCACTGTGGATAATACTGTCCAAGAAACCCAGAGTGATGTTATCTTGTGGCCATCTGATTGGGTTGCCTCAGGAAGTTATCTGGGCAACTACACAGACTTTGCTTGCTGCAATGCCCAGGGCCAGTGCAAGGAAGTTTCGTGCCCTAGGTGAAACTTCCACCTTGCGCCACCCTTCCACTTAGCTAACCCCTCCCCCTCGCGGAAGCTAAACCCACCTGGGGAGACTCTCCCCCCCACCCCCGCGGCAGCTATCTCCGCCCGGGGAGACCCCCTCCCTGCGGCAGCTAACCCGCCCGGGGAGACTCACCCCCGCGACAGCTAACCCCACCTGGGGAGACCGCCCCAGCTCGCCTCGGCTCCGCCTACTCCACTGAGCATGCCGGCGCTGCTCTAATTCTCCTCCCCTCCCAGGCTTGCAGCACCGATTGGAGGAGACTTAGAGCGGGGGCTGTGTGCTCAGCGGAGGAGGCAGAGTGCAGGTGATTAGGGGCGGGAAGCGGTTCCCCTGTGTGCCCCCCCTCCATTACTGCAGGCAGCCCTCCCGTGCCCCCCACCCCGAGCTCACCTCCACTCCACCTCCTCGCCTGAGCAGGCTTTTAGGTGCCCCCAACCACTAGGCGCCCTAGCCTATTTTTGCCTAAATGGTTGCCCCGGCCCTGGCAACGCCAGACTTTCATCTCTGCTCTCTGACTCCAGCCTGACTCTCACCCTGATTTCTGCCTCCTGATTCTAGCCTGGTAGTGCCTTTGACCTCCAGTCTCTGATTCTAGCTTGATTCTAATTCTTGCCTCCTGATTCCAGCCTGGTTCTACCTCTGGTCTCCAACCCTGGCCTGACTCTGACTCTTGCTTACAGGATCTGTCTCTTGTGATTCTTCCTACCTCTGCTTAGCGATCTGGTGTGCAGGCCTCAACCCAGCTGTGACTGCTATGCCAGACTGCCTGCCTCCCGGACCCTTACACTGTACCACCACAGACGTGGAGGAGATAGAATTTGAGCCTTAGAACAAAATATAATTTAACTTTGCTAGTCAACATCCACACCTAGATGTGATTCACTAAGTGCCTAACCATATCTATGATTTGTGCCTCCATGTGTCAGAGCACTCATGACTTGTGTATTTCTTCTGTGCTCTTTGGCGATGCTCCAGAAAGACCCCTTCCCAACCCAATGGCTGACACACAACTCATATACTTTCAGTCAGCTCTGTCTCCTTCCTAGGGGTGGAAGTGAAATATAAAACCTGGGGTTCTAGCAACATTAGGGAAGACATCACCCCCAATAGCTTCTAACTCATCCCCAATGATTTTTTTCTTTTCTTCTTTTGTTCACTCCACATTCTTAGTTTTTTCTCTCCCTTCCCAAGCAAGTTTAACTGGGTGTTGCATAGCTTTGAAAGCTATAGCACAGGAAAGAGAAAGGACAGGTTCTGTGGAGGATTGCTCAAGTGGAGAGGTAGGAAGAGTTTCCCTTCCATTCAAGATTCATCAGATTCTGCTCTCAAAACCCTAGGGCCCTCATTAAGATTAGTCTGCTCAGTGTGGTCAATAGCTATATTGTCAGAAAGTGGGTACTGTGCCTCTTGCTGCCAAGCAAGGCTAGGATTTGGCTCTATTTGGACAGTGGTTTTCCAATGTTAAAATTATTTTCTGTTTATATAATCTGAGATAATGTATAGAGAGGAAAAATTCACAAGAAACTGACATTTCCTTGAGTTCTATCTGTGTGAGTATTCATGCAAAGTGGAAAACCGCTGCTTGCAAATAACAGGTCATATGTTAAAAATGTACTTTCATCTCAGACTCTCACATGCACTTGTTTCATCAAAGTTTCTTGGGTTTTCCAGACCTTCGTTTGATAGCACTTAAGTGGTTTTAGTGCAAAAAAAAAAAAGGCACATATTTCAGATGAGCTGGTTTTCTGCAGTGATTGCAAAGAATGGTTAGATATGTTAATACTTGTATGTCAATGGTATTGTGCAGAATTACACAAGTTACCTTCTCATAACTTTTTTTAGAATTAGAGATTTTGGTCACAGAGTTTCTGATTTTGAGGAGGATATTTTTAAGTAATTGCAGACACATTTTGACAATTTTTTTTATAGTGATGCAAGTTAGCATGTCTATTTTAATGAAGTGGCAGCACATTGCCTTGAGGTGTAGAACATCTGAATTCAAGAACAGATTTGAGTTTTACACTTGTTGTTGTATATGTATAATAATTGTTGCATTTATACACCCACTGGCAGTCAATATATAAGTAGTACATGTCTTTCTTTGAAGTTTACCCATCTCATGATATGAGTATCATGCTCCTAATGTCAATGGAATTATCAATCAGAAATAGAGACTGGTGGAGTCTCCTCCTTTATTTCCTTTTTCCTCTTTCTTGAGCAACTGAAAACATTCACTTAAAGGAATATACAAAATCCCAATTAAGGATTTCTAATACCAGCTTATTAAAACTAATCTGTTAATTAGTGAGCCATGTTCATGGGGTCATGTAAATTGTTCACTGTAAAAATTCTTTTGAGAGGCTTAGTCAATTGGAGGAGTATGCCTGTCTTTGCTTGAACATCCTTTTGTATATTGTACATGGAGAAATACTGAAGGCAGTTATGTGGCTAAAACACAGTGCATCACTCTGAAAGCATACCCTGTTATGTATTACGCAAGCAAACAACACTGGAGACTCAAGTGAACAGTCTGTTTGCAGAGGCAAGTGTTGAAAACTTATAAGAAAAGGTAAATACTAATTCATAAAAAAGGAAGCTTAAAATCATGGTGTCAAATTTACCAGAAGAGTAGGTTGGTCATTCAGTGCTATAGATTTCTAGAAACCTCCAGAATAATTCTGACCACAAACTTCTTCTAATACTTACTTTAATTTTATTTTTATTCTCAGTTTATAAAATTTCACCCATGCATTTTTCTTTACTTATTTATATTTGCACATAATTTTTAGCAAAAATGTCATATCTCGTTAAGGGAACTTAATATTAAGAACTTTTTCACAGCTCTGGGGAGGGGACAGAGAGAGAAAGGGCCAGATCATGGCCATTCATGTGTACCAGAGCAAGGGTAACTAGAGTGTATATGTAGGGTCCTAGCAAATTCATGGCTGTGAAAAATGCATCATGGACCATGACCACTGGTCTCTCCCGTGGAATATGGTGGTTTTTGTACTTTTACCCTGACCAGCATTTCTCAAACTGGGGTCCAGACCCAAAAGGGGGCTGCTGGGGGCGGGGAGAGAATCATGGTATTGCTACTGTTATTTCGGAGCTGGGCAGCCAGAGAACGGCGGCTGCTGGCTGAGGGCCCAGCTCTGAAGGCAGCAGTGCAGAAGTAAGGGTGGCAATACCATACTATGCCATCCTTACTGCTGTTGGCACCAGCGCTGCCTTCAGAGCTGGGCTCCCAGCTAGCAGATGCTGCTCTCTGGCTGCCCAACTTTGCAGACAGTGCCGCTGCCAGCAGCAGTGCAGAAGTAAGGGTGGCAATACTGCAACCCCCCTACAATAATCTTGTGACTCCCTCCCCCCCCCCACAACTCCCTTTTGGGTCAGGACCCCTACAGCTAAAACACTGTGACATTTTAGATTTAAATATCTGAAATAATGAAATTTACTAATTTTAAAATCCTATCACCATGAAATTGACCAAAATGGACCATGAATTTGGTAGGCCCCTATGTATAAGGTACCCTTTATGCCAACAATCCCTACCATTGCTCTGAGATCAGGAAGGGAAGCTAGCTCTGCACAGTTCCTGTTTCCCGCCTCCCAATGCAGCTCCCTTCCACACTTGCAGAATGAAACATTTTGTCTTCTTGTTCTGAAATGACTTTGATTTTGTGAAAATGAAATGTTTTGACCCAAAATGATTTTTCCCCCTGAATATTCCTTTACAGAGAATTTCTAAATTTGAGGGGTTTGTTTGTTTGGAATGAAGCCGCATTTTGAAATCATAAAATCCTTTTTGAAAAGGAACTTCTATCTTCTGCACAGCTCTATAATTTTTTCTCCAATATAATAGTTAGACCTTTCGTATAGTTTAGAGTTTCCTTTTTCACTTCGAAATAATGAAAGCATTGTGTTCAGAATCTTAAGCCCTCTGTTTTATTTATGCTGTTTTCCAAACCTCTTCCTCTGTCTTGAATGACTGTAACATGTAGCTTGCATCACATCCAGTAAACTCTTTTAAAATCAGTTTTCAGCTCTTGATGAAGATCAGAGGCAAACTATTTCTTGTCCTGCCACATTTTTATCATTCTTTATTACATTATGTTGAATCATGTTGAAAGGTTTCCTTTACAACACTAGAAGTTCAGTGAAAGCATGGGATAAAATAAAACTGCTAATGGCTTCATTTAAAAATAAAGGTTGCTGCTGGATGAGATTAGCAATAGTAGTTTCTAAACTTTGCCTGAAACATCAGGATATTGTCTTACAAGTCTGACTCTTTACTCTTGGCAGGGAACTAGTCTCCTGATGGAGCATACTGAACACAGTAGTTGCTCACCTGTTCCAATAAATATATCATGGTCTATTCATGTTCTAGATAAGATTGGGAAGTGAGTGCCTTGTCATTTTTATTCTTCTCACATTTTGCATTGAGACAGTTACTGAGTAGCCTGCTCAAATAACTAAAATAATGACATTTTACAGACACAACACTGTCTTAATCCCTGGGTGCTATATTCAATTAACTCATCAATTTTTCTTTTTATTTATTATGAAGCATTATTAACCAGTCTAGAAGTTTAAGTTGAATACTCAGAGTTGTATTCTCAGTAAAGAGAGGATTTTTTTGGCCTGAATATGCTCGGTTTAAAAAAAAATTGTATGTTCTCTTTTCAAAGAAATTATCAACTCTCATCCTTTTTGATAGGAACTGATCTTTTGCTTCTGAGAAATTAAAATGACATCATGTGTCACTGAATGTATGTTGCAAAACGTAGATGGCCCTGATGAGTGTGTAGTGTGAAAGCATCTCCAAAAGGGTCCTTTATTAATAATAAATGTGACAGACTGTGCCAATGGCAAATGCCACATTAACTCAGACAAAATGATATTACTTTGAACTGGCAATTAGGACCAGAGAACTCTCATTGATTCATTTTCCATGGTTTAATATTCTACACTCTCCCAACCTGTTGGGATATTGCAACAATCAAATGGATAATTCTTTCATGATGTTCCTACCTGAGAAATGTCAGCTGAGGCTTTTATCTGATATCAGATATTTATTAAAAAAAGAAACAGAACTGTAGTGTTCATCTATCATACTCACCTCCAGTGTACCCCCTTGTGTCAGGGTGTGATTTTGCAAGGATTTTTTCTCTGGTGCCCCCTGCAAGTTATCTTTCTTTGTGCACCACTCAGCTCTCCAGCTGAGAAGTTGCTAAACTAACCAACTTCTGGGGCAACAGATGTCTCAGTACAGTCTAAAGTCCTGAAGAGAATCAACCTCTCTTCTGGGTCTGGTGCTTAACCCCTTTCCTGGGGTTCCATTGCCTCTCTCCAGCTCTGGTATGAAGCTTCTTAGAACTTCCAGCCTTCAACAGCCTCTGGCACTTCAGCCTTTCATAGGATCTTGTCTGCTCCCTGTGGCTTCTCTGATCAGAGAGAATGTTCCTGCCTTTTCTGGGGCCTCCATGTCCACTAAGTTATTACCCAATACCTTCCAGTCCCACACCCTGTGGTTGAGATATAACTAATTAAGTAATCTATTGCATCCATTTCATAATTATTAACCTCTTTCCAGCCTGTGATTGTTTTTATCCCCTCACACGTTACCTCCTCCTTTAAACAGTATCCATTGAGGGTACTCTTTGGGGATTACTGTGCTAGTCAAAATTCCTGTTCTAGTTCTTCTTTTAGTTCACGAACCAACATAACCCATAGGTTTTTTTCTTGCAGACTCTTTTGATAGTATTCCTCCAGCTGTTCTTTGTCTTGTGTGATTTTGTATGGCCGGATCAGCAGTCAACAATCTGGGTACCCTGAGCTTTCCCCTCATCCTTTTCTGGTATCTCTCCAAGTTGAGAATCCGGTTCTGTGGCCAGTGCAGCCTCCTCTGTCTTCTCACTGAGGGCATCCTTTTCCCAGAGGTCTACTCAATTTCCTTCTTTTTCAAGTTCACGGGTGCTTGTTCCTGGGTTGAAGGGTCCAAATTATTTTGCTACCCACAACATATCCAGCCCCTCTTTGAACAGTTGATGGATATATGGTCCAGCTCCATCTTGGTTTGGATCAGTTCCTGTTCCTATTTCTCTTGTTCCATCATAACCTTCTGCCAGGAGGCCTTCGCTACCTCCACCTCTCAGTTCACCTCTTGTGATTGCATGGCCAGGCTTTAAAGATGCTTTAAAGCTTCCTGTTTGTCCTTTCAACATCTCTTGCATAAGCTGTATGGTCTCTTAATTGCACCTCCAGGCTTTGGAGACAACTTAAAACCTCATCTTTGATTCTTTCAGCATCTGCCAAGCCTGTCTGGTGTGTCTGATTACTTCCAGACTATTCAGCAAGATTAACGAGCCCTAAGCCTCGGTTCCTGGGCCAGCGTTATCTTGTCATCTATCAGCTCAGTGATAACTTGTGTTGTATGAGGGTCATGAAACACCACTAGTTTTGGCCAACAATCACAGACCAGGAGAGGTTCCTTACCACCCCAACTCTCAGCTGGCCCTGCTGACCTCATACTTCAATGTCCATCTCCACAATCAGGTACATGTGAATCTCTCCATGCATACAGGAAATGTGTACCAGCAAGTGTCTGTCCACCTTTATTATTGTTGCCCTTGATTAACCAGCAGCCAGAGTCATATTCCATTAGTCTAGAGGATTTTATTACCAGTTCCCTAATCTAATGGCATATGGTAGGGTTCAGCCCTATTATGGGAACCTCCCAGTACACAAACAAGGCTATAATAGCATGCCAGGTAACCGCATTCCATATGGGGGCAGTTTCTTTTTATATCGCCATGCTGGCTATTGCAAAAACAGACCACTGAGTGTTCTTGATTGCTGCCTGATGGTCCATAATGGGTTTATGGGAACTGCTGAGGTGTTGCTAGCTCCTCTTGTCCCTGAGACTTAGAACTGTCTAGAAATTTTTTTCCTCATGTGTTGCCTTTGCCCTCTGAGGCTTGAGGTTCCCCTTCATCCCACCTCTCTCGACCCTTAGCTTTGCCCATCTCTTGGGCTGTTCAATGACTTCAGCGTCTAGATAGGCCTCTTTCATCTCTATAACCTCTCTGGTGGAGCAAGACCAAAACCTTTGGACCCAACTTTGGGATCCAGCAGGCAAGACTCATTAAAAGTGTTCTAAAATTATTCACTCAGATACTTTATCCAATGAGTTCCTATCAGGACGCAACCACCATGTCATCAAGCCAATAAGCATTGTCCTTTGGGAAGGGTTCTGTTCTCAAGTGGTCTGAGATAGCCTCCTTCACACATAACACAGCCAAGGTATCCATGAAGTTATCACCTAATGAATCCTATGCATGTATGATATGCATATCATTAGGTACATCCATTACACCTGTGCTATAACTAACTTTCCCTTTCCATCCTGTGACGGGGTTCACCCCGTCCTGAGTAGCTACAAGAGAGATAAGATATGAAGAGTCTACTGCCCTACGATATAGATAGATGTTTATCAGAGAGAGTGAGGAATAGGATTTGTAATAAAATTTCTCTGTGTGGATGGCATACATAGCTGACATTTAAATGAGTTTTCAGTCTTAAACAAGAAATCTACTACACATTTCTTATAAGATACTTCAGACTATCCTCTCAACATTTCCTCAAGTGGAATCTCAGAAACTTCAAAATCTTTCCAAATGAATTACCAGACATAACTGAAAATTATAAATGGAAACTATAGAAAATACATTGCCTCAATGGAGAAAGGACTCCTACTGAATATATACTTCACCATACTATACACCAGTACTAAGACTTTCAAAACCACCTTAAAATTTAGAGGGAAAATTTGTACTGAAATTAATGGGAGTTGTACATCTAAATTTCCAAGGCTGAGATTTTTCAAAAGCCCCTTACCTGGACAGTGTTCACATTTACCCATAGGTAACACATAGTGATATCATAGACACTACAGTTTCCTCTCTGCTGAAAAATGGCAATAGCTGTGGTATCTTGCATACCACAGTTAATTCTAATTCCCACATACTGTACAATAACCTGGATGAACATAGTGTTAAACAATACACATGTGGTGGTGTATTTCCTGGAATAATACATCTCTGCTTTTGTAGATACTGTATGCTTCCACAGATCCAGATACACAGTCACATCTATCAGGCATCAATTCCAGATTAATGTTTTCATAAAAAATATAGCTAACAGATATTAAATATCCAGTTAATATATTGATTTGATGTGGCAAGTTGCCTACAAAATATTATCTGGAATTTATTTGTTTAGGCAATTTTTTGGTTTTCTACAGGGATCACTCTTCAATAGTCTATGTTGTTAATTTTAATCTATCTTCCAATTAATGTGTAACCTAAGCAGCCTTTGCATTTTCCCTTCTCCCAGTCACTCCTCTGGTGTACTGTTATGTATGTATGTATATTTTTCCCCTCAAAAGCATGACTTCTATAATGTAAGTAGCCTCCATTTATCAGACTTTCACTTCTGCATTTTATCTCTGTCCATATCTGACATTAGAACTAAATTTCTGTTAAAATCTGTTAGTGCCCTTCCCCCTAATTTTGCCAAATTGAAATAAGACTGTCCATATAGGATCTGATGCCAGAATAGATCTTTATTTTTAAAGTGTAAGGAACATTTTACCATGTATTTTAGAGATGCTAACCTTTTTTTAAATCAGGTATTATCTTCTCAGCTTTTTGGCTTATAGTGGTTTTTGGCTTATAGTGTCTCAAAAACAGCTTGGCCTAAAAATACCAAGCATTTTATTGTATTTGTCTGCTTGAAGACAGGTGCCTTCATGTACTTTGAAAGAGTTTGCTTATTTAATAAATTA
Organism: Mauremys mutica; assembly: GCF_020497125.1. NCBI lineage: Eukaryota > Metazoa > Chordata > Testudines > Geoemydidae > Mauremys > Mauremys mutica. The sequence goes on along the minus strand of NC_059080.1, from coordinate 30,204,952 downwards.
GGGTTCCTGAGGTTGAGAAATGCCAATTATCAGCTGTTGTAGATATATCTATATAGGTTTGGAAGTATATTTATCTACATGACACAAAGCTGTCTCTTGAGCCCAGTACATTCCAGAAAGAGAGAATGGAAAAGAAAATTCTGTATGTGTCCAAATGTTCCCTCAAGACTCCCTTTGATATCTCTGGCATCACTGCCATCTCTCTCTCAGGACTTGCCTGCCTCAAGGAATTGTGGTCTTTCTGAGGCCCAAGGCTGAAGTTTTGTACTGTCTTCTGTAGGCACAGACCTTTACAGCTGGAAAACAGATGAGTCCTTAGGAAAAGATGAAAGCTTCAAACACCCTAGCCAGATCTTCAGGTTTGGGTCAATTTGTTTTTTGCAGGAAATTTTCACCTAGATTCCATAAGAGGTGGTTTCAGCAGTTCAGGCAGTAGTTACCAGAAGAATACTTCTGGTTCATTACAGTCTACCAGCACCTCTTAGATAGCAGTAGTATTCACCAGGGCCTTAATTTAAAGCCCACTGAAGTCCCTGGAAAGGCCTTCCACTGACTTTCAATCAAGCTGCAAGTGCTTGGTGGTGTTTTCAGTTTATCTGCATCGTACCATCTTCCAGGTATATCTATATGATTGGCCACTATCCCCAATATTGCACTGGAGAAGTTCATGCCTGTCACGGACTTGATTCCTCTTCAAAGATCTCTCTGAGTAAATACAAGATCTACCTTGGCACCAACTCAGGTTTAACTAATATAAGGGCCACCCTAAATTCCACCCAAGGACAGGTTCCAAGATCTCATCCAGACAGTGGACACAATAGAAGGCCAGTGAGATTTTTTTATCTGTCATTGCTAGGCTTAATGGCTGACTGCACCTTTATTGTCCGTTCTACAGATTTGCAGATGCAACTCTTACAAGTATAATTGACATCAGTATGCGAATGAAGTGTTGATAGCTTGGATATTATAGTGTTTCTCCATTAGCAGATCAAAGACCCTCTACTAGAATACTGCCAGAAGATATCTTGAAGGGAATGGTTCTCTGAGCTTGTTCCTCTGATAATGACAGACACAAATGTTGCCAGTCCAGGCTGGAGACCACATCTTGGGCCTTTTGCTAATCATGGTCTTGGGAGAGCTGAGTAGTCCAGGCTCTAAATAAATTTGTTGGAATTAAGCCACTCATCTGGTTCTCCAATATGGGCATGGCAGAATAGTTTCTTGGAGCTTTTTTGCTCTCTCCAGAAATGATCCATTGAGTTTTCTCCTGAGTCAGGAATTCTTGTTCCAGGAGAACATAGAGGTGTATCTGGATTTCAGGTACTTTCCTCTGATGACATGGCTGCTGGATTTCTAAAACAAAATGTCTTTGTTTTTCTGAGACCAAGGCAATCATATTAAAATCTCAAAACCTATCTACTAGGAAGAGTTACACTGTCAAATGGAAGTGGTTTCAAAAGTCTGTTTATGGTAAAGGTCTTGACCTGGTTTCCTGTCCTTTCCCATTTATCATAGAGTTCTTACTGTCTCTGGTACGGTCAAAGCGACCCTTAGAACTCCTCCCCTCTTCTTTAGAGTCAAAAGCCCTATTTGTAGCTGGAATCCAGAGAGGAGCAGAGGGATGGTTAGAGAAATCATGGTACTTTCACTTTCTGTGTTTTGAATACTGGGATTGTGCATACCTCCTGATTGCTACCTACTATAGTATAGTGATTCCATGGCTACGTGACTGCACACTTAAAGAGTATGGCAGCAAGACACTTCTGTGGAGGCATTACACTCCTAGAACAAGAGATATGGATGATAACACCTTTTGTATGGATTCAGGCATGGATGTGAAACTTGGAGTGTATGGCTGTGGTAATCTGCCATAGCTTTAACCGTGTAGTAAGATGTATTAAGCAGATCCAGATGACTGAGTGGGACTGATATTTCAGAAGTCCTGAGCATTGGCAGTTCCTAGTGACTCATGGCTTCCTAACATCTCTGGGAAAAAATCAGGCCCTGTGTGGTTTAAGATGACTCCTTTCATAGGTAACTGAACAACTAGAGCATTAAAGAGCACAAAATGTATGTGCCAATTTATGACAGCAACAACCTCTATTGGTGATGTAGTAAAGGCTTTGTCTTTGTTATGAACTGTAGTGCACCTAGTATTTAATGTATACTCTTGCAATGACAATGTGAATTAGTGTGTGTGGTTTGTATATGGTGTTGTATGGCATGGAAGTAACATGGGGGGGGGTGATGATGGAAATTGAGATATGGGAGCTAAAGGAAGATTGCTTGTATGTATTAAAACTTCTTTTAAGGTATTCCTCCATCCCCCCCTTGAAGTTAGATTTTATATTTTCAAGTTTAACTGGCTTTTTTAAAAAATATGAAACAAAGCAGAATCTTTTCTTAATATTTCTGTGGAAAAACCACTAGCTTGAATGCTGCATTATTTCATAAGAGGCTTATATTTGTAAAAAATTGATAATCTCAATATAAAACTTTCCCAAGAGACTGTAAAAGGAGAAGAGTCGAGAGAGATTTGTTTTCGCTGTGTGCACATACTAACATATGCTGTATATTTATATATAGGGGGTTTTTTTTGAGAAAGAAGTAGACTGTAGTACTTCTATGGATTCTTGAAATGACTCATTGGCTGAAATGTTAGGTCACAGAATTTTGTCACATTATGATAGAATGTTTATATACAAAAGGGTAAATATGGTGAATAGATTGTTTTGAGATACAGATCCTTAATAACTTCTCTAATTGAATTTGATCATTGCGGGGCGGGGCTTCACTTCTTAGGGACAGAATGTCAAAATGTATAGTTTTTTTTAAAAATTGATGGTCAATAGTTTCACAAAAGTCAGTGGACACTTCCCTGATTCAATACATTTCTTGTTGGCACTGTTTTCATTCACATACTTTCTCAGCAAACTTAGACTTAATTTTTAGGAAACTTTGACTTTTTTTTCATAACAGTTCAAATATCTAGTATTATCTCAACAAGACATGTTCTGACTTTATATTTTAGCTCTTCCATACCTCCTTACAAATGATTGACCAAGTTAACCTGCATACACCTAATTTTATCTGATCTGATTGTGTTTGAGAACTTCAGTGACTTGTTTATATACACTGCTCCCTATTTGATTTTGTTTTGTGATTAATTTGTATACTAAACACTACCTGCTAGGATGCTACTTGAAATGAAGTTTCAGGCTAAGAAATTTCAGAATGCCTCTTCTTTTGTACAGACATGTTTAAGGAATCACAGATGTCCTATATTTCACAATTTGAACAAATAACTGCTAAAAATACACAAACTGTCAACTGTGTCTTACTGCCAGAAACTGTCTCAAATAAATTAGTCTTGTATTTTTGTTAGTGTAAAGATCCTCAATTTTCTTGGTAGAGGATAGCAAACCCACAAAATACAACAAATAAATTACCATGTTAAAATATACACTTGATTGGATCTGATTTTATGTGGTATTGTAAATAATGTTGGTATCTGCTTAGAAAAAATCAGCAAAAATAAAATAAACATATTACATGTCACCCTCAATCAAATGACTTGTATAAATATCTTAGCCCTCAATATTAGCATTTTAAAATAACTCATACCCTGTGCTTCCTGCATTAAGATCTCATAGCTGTAAGTAATATTTCATTACCTGAGCTTGCAGAGAGTATTTAGTCTCTCACTGTAGCAAATTAGCTGTGAAGGTAATATGATTTGAAATGAACCTTTTCAAAGCAATGCCAAGTGGGTTCCTTTCCACATGGTTCAAGGTTAATTATGTTTATCAAGAAGGCAGTAAAAAGGGGCAGTGAAGATGCTAACAGACTGGTGGTAACAACATAATGGGTGCGTCTCCAACATTTTACATTTCTCAAAGTTGCAGTTATTGATAAAACCAGAATGGGGACTGTGTTTTGTGATGGATCGTTTTTCATTGTTTTTATGCATAACAAATTAGGGCAACAAATTAACATGCTTTTTGGAGCTGCTATATGCATAACAAAGGAAACAGTGACAGATCTTATTCATTAGGAACTAGATCTCAAAAATGAAAAATGCAAAGCATAAAATATATAAAAAATGCATGGCAAGGCTCAGGTTCATTTTGAACACTTTTTTGTTTATAAATATTCTTTATCAATCACATCTGTATTTTACAGTGCAAGTTCAAGGAATGTAGTAGGCAATTCTAGTTAAAAACAAAGACATTATTTAGGAATAATTTGGACTGGAGTATAGCTTTCATAGGGCAGACATCTAAAACTCCTACCTCTCAGTGGATTCATCTGTATTTTCGTCTGTGATCATCTGCAACTCCTGTATATTTTTACTTGAATCTTCTTTAACACAATTTTCCTCTGTGCTTGCTTTGGGGATATCCTCATTTGCTCGCAGCTGTTCTATGAGGTTTTGTTGATGCCAGGTTTGAATAGATCGGTGGTGCACAGGGGTTGGACCTGGCACTGGTGCCAGTATATTGTGGTGAACAGGACTGTTGTTTTTCTTTAGCCCATTTCTGTCCCGAGAGTGGCTCTTCAACCTATTCTGAACCGGTGTCCCTCTATGCTCATATCCTTCCTGAAGGCAGCCTCCAGTGCCTGTGGAACCTTGAGAGGGGTGACTGAACCACCTCCAGCGTAGCCTTAGGATCTGTTTCACATCAAACTCTTTCTTTCCAGAAACTGACATTTTTGCAGGAAAAAAGAACAAAAGCCTATTCTTTTAGAAAGGAAATGGATTCTTTGTTATCTCTTGTGTTTCAGCACCTCTTCTTAAGGAAAGACAACAAAGGAACAAATACCAGTAGCCCTCTTTTTTTCTGACTAATATACTGCTAGCACTTCAAGCCGATGCTAAGCTGCTGTTAACTGTATAGGTGGGAATCCATACTGACAGGATGATGAGGTCAGACCTTAAACAAGTAAATCAGCTTAGCACAGGAAAGCAGCTACCATAACACTACCCAGCTGCTAAGCTTACATACAGCGCTACAGCACAGAGCTCTCAGATATAACCTAGCCTCACATGATCCTGAGGGATCTTAGGCAGCAACTTAAGATGCAGAGAAGCACATACAAATAAAGTGGTAAGACCTTGTTTCCCATGAGGATTTGCATGAAGCCTGCTAATAAACGATACTGCATTTCACTACAAAATTATGAATGGTGAACTACTTATGTGGATTTTGCTAATGATTCACTGTGAAAGTATCCTGCAGCTCACATTTTCCTTAACAGGTTTACTACATTTATTGCAGTAGACCTCACTTTACTCTGTGAAATATCTAAAAATAGCCTTAAGAGTTGAAGTGCTTACCTAAAAGAGAGTGAACTTTCTTATTTAAAAAACATTGTGCAGTAGTGTAGGAAAGATTTTCTTAACTAGGGATAGCATTTCTGGTGTATCAGTCTGACTAACTGTGGGTATGAGAAAAGGAAGAGCTTATAAAAACTGGAGGTGAAACCCTCCCTAAATGACCATATCTGTGAAAAACACAGTGCTTCCTGGCTAAATGCCTGTGTAAACACCCTCTTGCCCTTGTACAGACTCTGTAAAAGGTTGGGATTTTTTTAAACCATTCTTTTGATAGTGTGCATCAAAACATGTTTTGAACAAAATTAATTATATTTTAGAGATTCATTATTAGACAAGCATTAAATGTTCAGAACTGTGTGAAGTGTATTATAAATATTAGATAGTAATGTACATAACTTTGTTACACACAAAAACTGATAGCATTAGAAAAAGACACTCAGTTTATCTTATTTGGCAATTATATCATGTGTAGTTGTCTGTGTACCATTCTTTAAGTACTATTTTAAATAACTGCTAGTGATAGCCAAAACCTCAAAAGACTGCAGTTCAGTTTGGATAAGCCCTGAGGTGTGGGTACTGATCCAAACTTAATGCAGCACTCCCCCCATCCCCAATTTTTTTTGCTCTCTCTCCTTCAACTTACCTATATTGTTCTCCATTTTCCTAACATTTTTCTTTTCTTGATCTCCAAAATTCCACTGTCCAACAACACTCAGATTCTGAAATCCACTTTCCCTTTCCCGTCCTGGCCTTTAGAGTCAGGGATAGTTCAAATCCAAGCAGTATGGGGTGAGGACAAAGCAAAATGAATGAGGGGTAGGACTGAAGAACCATCAGACTTTATTTATGTTGGGTCATGAGGTTTCATTCCTACTCCCATGCCAAATCTAGATAGTATCATGAGTTGGAGCACTGTGAAATTAATTAGGGGACAGAGGGAAGAAAGAGTTTGAGGGAAGGGGGAGAAGTGAAATAATGAAGGAGGAATATAAGAGTGATTTACATATATGAGGAAAGGGAAAGTAGTTTTTTGCAGGTGCGGTGCTTTAGGGACTCTATCTGTACAACCTGTGAATTCTGGTTGGTATTGCAAAGTTGTTATGAAATTGCTTTATCGTGGAACGCCTCTCTGTCTATATGTCCACCATTGCTGGCAAGGGTGTGTTACATCCTTTCCAGATAGGGCCAATTGACAGTATATGACGACCACTGATAGGTCCAATGGTATGTTGTTAGGACTCAAAGACCACTTATTCAGATGGAAACACCTGGATTACAATGGGCTAGCTTGACCTGGGGACTTCCCCCAACTTGTCCACAGCGAGACCGCGCAGAAATGCAAAATTCCCAAACCAGACTGAGACAGAAAGGACAAAGTCGGAGTTTTAAAAGGACTCTTAGAGTGGGGACTGAGAGCCACACATGAAGTATTGGGCAGGAGAGGAGAAGGGAATGGACTGGCCAGGTCAGAGAAGGTAAGCTGAGGAAAGAAAGTTCCTTGTTGTTCAAGTGATTGCGTATTTCCATTAGACTAGGTGTGCACGCCTCGTGTACCCCAGTGCTGAAGTGATTTCCTTAGCAGTACCTCTAGGGGTGGTGGGTGATGACATCTCTGCCTTGTGGCTCCCTCCCCTCCCACCAGTCCAAACTGAAGGTATAAAAGGGAAGGGCCATCCTGCCTACCCTTCAGTTCCTGCTTACCACCCATGGTCAGTGGTCGTCATATACTGTCAATTGTTCCTCTGTGAATGTGCAGTTAGTGTTCTGCCTAGTTAATGGTACTTATTAGGGGGTTCTCAAATCCTCTTTTCTTTCTTTCCCTTCTTTTTCTTTACCTATTTCCTGCCACTGCTTATAAATTAGGCAACTCCAGGCTCTGCCTGGTATGCAGGGGGCCTGTGCCTACATCCCCTGGCTTCAAACCTTGCTCCAGAGAGGCTTGTGAGCAATGGTCTCACTCCCTGAAGTTCTTGAGTGAGGATCATGTCAGGGACAGGTGTCTCATTTGCCAAGACAAGAAACAAGAAGGTGAGAGAAGAACCACTCAGGTACATTGTTATAGAGGCCTCCCTTCACCAGGCATTGTCTTGTTACCACCCCATCTGATTACAGAGAGTTCCTCTCTGCCCAGAAATGTTCCCCTGGCCTGACCAGAAGAAAGAGATAGGAGGAGATCCCCTTCACAAAGGCACTCTTCAAAGAGACATCATTGTTCAAAGCCCTCTCAGCCTCTGAAGCCAAGGAAAGGGACAGCTTCCATGTTGTCAAAATCTTTGATGTGGGAATCCTCAGCTGCAGAGGCTAGCTATTTTGGTATCAAAGGTAGAGCACACCCTTTAGCTTGGCACTGTCCAGTACTGCTCCCTACTGGCTCCATCAAGGCAGAGCAATTGACTGTCTGGTTCCTAAGTTGGTACCATCAAGGCTGGCTGTTTCCTTGGAGCCAGCACTGGAACTGTTGCCCTTGATCACAATGGGGCAACCAGCCCAGAGGGCTACACAGCTGCAAAAGATCTCTTGAACCCCACCACTGCTGATTAATCAGACCAATAGTGTCTTCTCAGGGCTGTTGCACATGATGCATATGTTGCCTTCTATGTCAGTGTCCATTATGACACCAGTCACTTCAGGTCCAGTACCACATTCATCTATCATGATGTCAGCTCCGATACCAACAGTAACTGCTCTGCCTCAGCATGCAGTACTGATAGCCAGGAAGTCCCTTATGTTGCCACTGGTATTGCAGTCCAGTCATAGATCTTGGTCCCGATCTCTGATGATGCCACCCAGTATCACACCTCCCTGGCCTGCAGAGTGCTCTCATTCCTCCTCAGAGTCTGAAATGGGTTTCTTAGACTCCAACTACAGGGAATCCAGGGCATCCTCTAGAGATGGTGACTGCTCTTGTAGGAGCTACCGTGACAAGAGCAGATAGAGAGATTGGAGGGTCTGGTCTAGACATAGATGGCCTCAAGTACTATACCAGCTCCATCACTGGCCCTCTGTTGCACTGCAGAAACCAACCCCCAAGAAGGGAAGTCCTCCACCTAGTACCAATAGATAGTTGGAAGTTGGTATCAGGCAACTGCTACACTACAGAAATAATCCCCTCAGGGCAAAGTGATAGTGATAGGTAAGTGATAGTGATAGGTAAGTGATAGTGTGTGATAGTGATAGGTAAGCACCCAGGATTGGGACTGCCTGCTGTTGGTTCAGACAGAGCTTCTATGTCTGTAGTTTTCAACCAGCCCCAAGAGGGTTCTAACCTGCCTTCTATGTATACATTGCCCTCATTGGGAGCAGGTTGTCACATTTCCTAAGCTTGTGGTAGTCCATCACCACCACCAAGTGGGTGCTAAGCACATTGGAATCAGGATATATCCTCCTATTCTTGTGCTCCCCTCCTTACTCCCCATCTTCCCACTCCTTTTTCAGGGACACATGTCACAAGTCAGTTCTGAGGGCAGACATGTTCTTTAGGAGCCATAGAATGAGGGCCTTCTCGTATCTGAACAAGGGGTTCTACTCCCGATACTTCCTAATACACAAAGCAAAAGGAGTCTTAGACCCATTCTGGACCTTCAGAGCCTAAACAAATACATCAAGAAATTATAGTTCTCCATGATCTTTGCTACAACTATTATCCCTTCATTAGATCCTGGAGACAGGTGTGCTGCCCTTGACTTGAAGGATGTATATTTCCAAGTCACTATTCACCCTGGCCACAGAAAATGTTTAAAGTTCATAGTAGGAGGAGATCACTTACAGTTTACAGTTCCATGCGTTAGCCTATCATATGTACTGAGGGATTTAAACAAATGCATAGCAGTGATAGAAGCATACCTCTGCTGATCTCCAGGTATACGCCTACCAGGACAACTTGCTGCTGTGGGACTGCTCTTGTCAGTGGGTGGAGGAAAGTATCCATCAAATACTCCTCCTGTTTTGATTCCTAGGCCTGGAAGTGAGAAAGGAGAAATCAATGCTAGTACCCCTCCAGAGAACAGAATTTATAAAAGCAGACCTTGATTTAACTGTAGTTAGGATGAGACACACTCACACCTAGTATAATTGGCATATGCATCACATCTTGAATAACAACAGTTCTGAAAGGTAAGTAACCATTCTTTTCAGAATACAAGCTATGCACTGCAACAGAAAGACCCTGACCCCAGCCTAAAGAATCCTCTGAAATGGTGTGGATATGCCTTTAGGGTTTCTTATTGTTGTGTATATCTGTTTCTAATGCAATTAAATAAAGAGTAATGGTTTTAGAATCCTGTGCAAAGTCTGTCTCTGTTATACTCTTCTCATGCCCTTTGAAGAGGTAAACTGGGGGCCCAGATCATCCACATGACTGGAGTTCTCAGAAAGTGTGTTTAAACTATGGAGGGAACCTGAGGGGTTGCCCCTGGTTCCCAGCAGTGGGCAGTAGGCCATGTGATTGCAGCTCTGAGGACAGGGGTACTAAATAAACGATCTGTACCCCAAGAGTATGCTTAGAGTCCCCAAAATACAGAGACAGTGCATGGACTCTGTTCAGACTCCAGAATCCCTGGGTGTTTAGTCAAGGTCACATTAAAAGGACTGGCAGTCCTTGGTTAAGCGGAGCACTCATCCATCCCATTCTGGATTGTCTAATTTGAGCTAGGGTCTGTGCCATATATTTTGTTTATCCATATAGTAACTATAGACTTTTATTTTCTCTTGTCAGCCATAGTGTATACTTACAGCAAAGTAGAGCTGTTAGGCATAATCTGGTAGTGCTGTTAGGCATGATCTTCCAAGCTATTTTTCTTTGCATGATACTAGAAGATGTTCAATCATGGGAAGACATGTTATGCAGTGGTGTCAGTTTTGTTATGTAAGGGGAGAGGGATCTCTGTTAGCCACTGGAGATTTTACTCTCTTAAATTAGTTTCTGATTAGATTCACAGTACTCCATGGCAACCTAGCATTCTGAGACTCTTGAAAGAAGGAAGTGCATGCTGTTTGTGATCACCTTTGTTCCAGGACTGGTGTATGGGTGTAAACTTAGTGTACACTTAGAATATACTTAATCACTCCCGGTTTGGGGAATATCATTAGTAACAATATGAAATTTACTGGGGACGCTAATTTTATTTTATTTTTATGTATTTATTTTTCATTGTTACTGTTTTTAATAGGTTTTATTTAATGTTTACTAACCCTTGTGCCAGGAAAAAAAACTATCCCAAACTCTGGATTTCAACCTTAATATCTATATTGTGATATTTTCCTATTACTTTCAAAGAAGCAACAGAGAACACATGAATATATGCCTTGCAACAATCTATCTACCAGTTTAGTAGAGATATTCTCTACATATTAAGAGGTTAATAGACTAATTTATGGTGGAATGTTGTTAAGATGGACAAGGACCATGGTATCTCACTGTATCCTCTTAATCAGGTCATTGAGCTACAGCAGCAGCTCTGTCATTTATGCTTAGCAGCAACTCTGCTATATTTAACCCATATTTCTTCAATCTTTTCACAAAGCTTCAGCATTTCTGTTAGTATTTCCTTTACGCCTGATCATAAGCCATCTGCAATAGTAATTTAGTATATCTGAAGTGATCATGACAGATTAAAAAGTACATTACTTGAATGTTGCTTAAGCATGCACTGTATGCATTCCAGTTTGTGAATTACAAACTACAAATTATTTTCTGCTAACTCAAGCACATTTCCAGACAGAGGTAAAGAGTGTCATGCTGGTATTAAAAAGTTAATAATGGACACTCTCTGAACAGTCTTTTTTACTTAGAATGCTATCTTGAGGTGTGGAGCACACCTCAGATAAAGCATAAATGGATTATTCATCACACAGATAATGTATACTATATTTTATTTGTGTTTATAGCTTCATATCACCAGTCAAAATCTCAAGTGAAATCTCAAAGTATTTTACTGGTATGATAAAAGTGAACTGATGTCCCAGGCCTTTTAGCATGAAACATCACCTCCATTTTACAGCAGTATGCCACACACTTGCTTCTAATTAATTAGACCTAAATCTTGATATTTGTGTTCTAAAATGAAGGGAATAGGAATTCTGACCTTAGAAGATGGGTTACAAAAAATTAGGCTGGGATTTTCAAAGGAGCCTAACGAAGTTAAGCACTGAGGGCAAGATCCAAAAAAGTATTGAGGCACCTAGTTGCCTCTTTACATCCACTGTTTGGGCACCACTGACTATCTCAAAATCACCACTGACCTGCTACCTAATCTTGTATGCACCTAGGTTTCTGCCAATAGTTATGTGCAAATCACTGCCCTGCACTTTGAGCAGGGAGGGGTTTGTCTGGCTGGCTGGGAGAAGAAGGCAATGCTTTCTGGCTTGGGGAAGGAGGAGAGAAGTAAAACTGCCGGAAGAGCAGTCAGCATGGTGGATGACTCACCACCTAGGAATGAGGAGTTTAAAAAGGTCAGCCTGGGCCTAGGCCTGGCCCCTCCCCTCATCACTCGGAATAGGCTGGGCAGCACCCACTCTCCCTCCCTATTTAGGTCACAAATATGCCAGGTGTTTAACTATATCTGCTGTGGATATTACGCTAGCCACCCCACTAAGGCTGGGAAGGAATTTTTTCCTTACCGCCATATTGGCCAAGTGCAGTGGGGGGGTTTCGCCTTCCTCACAGCAGGTTCAGCTGGGCTCCGTTCATGCATAGCATGACGGGCAGTAGGCCATATGTCACAACTCTTTATTTAAGTGTATAGCAGACGTTCAGTTCAGGTACTCCATAAATTAAGGCACAAAAGAACAGAAAAATGGCTTGGAAAAGGAATTAAGGAGAGGTGCTTGGAAACTCAGCAAGCCAGGGGCAGTTGGAGACTCCTATGGATTGGTACAGCAGGGAGCCAACCCCCGCATCATTATGGCCCAGCTTAACCCCTCGTATGAGATGGAGTGGTCGGTAAGGTCCCGGCAAGGGAATTGCTGGAGAGACCTGGATGAAAAGCGGGAGGAGCTGGTGAAAGCCCCCCTAGAATTGGCTGGGATTGGTAAGGTCCCGGCAAGAGAATTGCTGGAAGAATCTGGATAAATAGCGGGGGAGCTGTGGAAGTTCCCCCCGCCCCCCCGGCCGCAATGGCTGGAATTGGTAAGGTCCTGGCAAGGGAATTGCTGGAGGGACCTAGATGAAAAGGGGGGATCTGATGGAAGCTCCCCCTCCCCCCCCAAAAAAAATTGGCTGAAAGTGGAGGGTCCCGGTAGTGAATCTGCTGGAGGGACATAGATTTTGTACCTGCACTGCACACATTTTATCCGCCGTGTTAGTCCCAGACATCTGTCTAATAATAAAGTTGTGGCCTGATTAAACCCCTATTTAATGTCTCCTGTCATTCTTTCTCATAGCCAGAAAATCTGCCTAAGCACGATCACTGCCCCATACCTAAAAAGTTGCTCTGAGCACGGACTTCAAACCAGGTCTCCCACATCTCAGGTGAGTGCCCTAACCACAAAATATATCAAATTTGGAGTCAATTTAAATAAGCATAAACATTTCAAATGTTTGTTTTCACCTCTTTAGGCTGGAAATCTCAAAAGAACAGAATTTCCTGTGATATGCCCACTATTTATTTCAGGCAAAACCATGTTGTCAGTGTAAGAGTGTTAGAAAATTTTCTAAGAAGTTTATTGAGGATTTCCACCCTCATAAAAAGTTCTATTTCCATTTGGTTCAAGCCTCAGGTTAAAGTTTTGAATGGTTTTAACTAGTTTTCTATTTTAGTTGAATTAGCTCATTCCTTCCTTTTGTGTGTTAGAAATAATTCTAGTTCTCAGAAGTAATATTCACAGTTGTACAAAATACAAATGTAGCATTCTAGAATTCTAACTTCTCAGTTTTGTATGCATATAATAATAAAAATCAAATAGATAATCACATTTTAGAAACTTGTCTATCCAGAATTCTCTAAATATGCCATTTTCCCACTCTTGCAACACCACTATGTTAACCAGTTTTTTACCATAGGATTAAAACAAGGGATTTTTTCCAGTTCCATCATGATAATTAGTGCTGGTTGGAAAAGAACTTAGAAACAGTTTTTCATCAGAAAATGCAGTTTTGTCAAAATATAAATGCTTTAGGAAAGCTTATTGATTTTTACTGAAATTTAATTTCACAAAAAAAAAGGGAGGGAGGAGTTCCAACAGTGTAGATAAGTAGCATTTTGATATTTTTAATCAAACATTTTGATTTTTTAGCTTTTGAAATGACTTGTTTTGAATTTTATTTTATATTATATCATAATATCATATAAATGTTAAGTAAATATTGAAAATAAATTATTTGGTTTTGTAAAAACAAAACATTTCAGTTGATCTGAAACATAAACAATCAGAATTTCCTTTCATGGAGAATTTGGAAATTTTCAGATTTTGTTCTGACTGAATCAGAACAAAAGCAAATTTTGAGATCTCGAAATCCTCCATGAAATAGAATTTCTGTGCTCACCTAACTCTAGTCATAACTTTGTATCAAAGGCATAAAATGGTAGAAAGATGAGAAATTATATAGAGTATATCTACAATGCAATTAAACATGTGTGGCTGACCATACCAATTGACTTAGGCTCAAGGGATTTGGGCTAAGGGGCTATTTAATTGTGTATAGATCTTCAGGATTGGGCTGGAGACTGAGTTCTGGGACCCTCCCCCTCACAGAAGCCATGTCTACACCGCCCCTTAGCCTAAGCCCAAACCTGCTGGCATGGGCCAGCCATATGTTTTTAATTGCAGTGTAGACATACCCATAGTGAGCATGAACCTCAAATTCACTGATAGTTTGAGATGAAACAAATATTTAAAAAATCAGGTGTTAATCCATATCTGTTTTTAGCTCCCACCATGCAAGTCATACAAATACCTTTAATCCCAAAATGCCCTACTTCCCCCAACTTGTTGGAATATCTTCTTGTAGAGGGACCCTCTTCCAATGTCATAAGGTAACTGGCTGATTGGCCAACCTACTCCTCTTTTCTAACTTCTGGGACCAACCAATTGATCTATGTCTCATGAAATTTTTTAGAGGGCTGGCCCGCAAGCCCATTCCTCAAATCTACACTCTGGGGAAAACTGGCTATTTGTTAGAGCCAGAAAACCATGATACAAGCCTTTCAGCACATCTGGTTCCAGCCAGAAACAGGAATTGGAAGATTGGGGGAAAATGTATCAGAATTTTTCAGAACCTTATAGTTTAATTGGACTTCTATACATTCTATAAATGAAAAAGGACAGAGATAGTATTTTTTGGTTCTCCAAATCAGTCTGTACAACCCCAGCTTTATGTGTACTGTAATAATAAGAGTTATGTTAAGATTTTTAGCAGGGCTATGAAGGAATTGTAACACCATATCAGTTTTCTACCACTGCTCCAGGAAACTGCAAATATAAATCCCTTCATGTTAATCAATTGTAAGCTGTTTAGGTTGTGGACTGTCTTTTTGTTCTGTGTTTGTACAGTGCTGTCACAGGGTGACTTGCCATTAAAGGGAAGATAGCCAGCCCCACCTGTAGCACACTTAATTCACCTTCTAGCCTCTTGACATCACTGCATAACTGATCCCTTTCTTACAGGGCCTGCTGCCAGGCCACTCCAATACAGCCAACTCCTTCTAACATTTATTGGTTACTGCAACCAGGCTCTATATTGATTCCCTTTATCTCAATACTTGTGCCTATAGTTTTAACACCCTCTGATTAGATATTACAATGCTTTGGTCACTCTTTCTTGCAGCCAGTTCCCTCTGTTGTTTGGTGTCCTTTGCCCAAGTCTGCAAGAGCTCTACTTTCCCTATGAGCTCTTACACTTACTGGCTTTAAACTTCCAGGTTAACGACTCAAAAGAACTTGAGCCAAGTTATAGAACATAAGAATGTGGTTAATACTTTCAGTTGCTTCGAAAGGCTTTCGTCTTCAAAATTTGACCCATCTGTAAGATCAAATGCAAAAAACCCAAGCCATTAATTAATATTTTAAAAATAAAATGGTGATATTTAAGACAAAACTATTGTAGAAAAGCAAGAGCAAAGCAGATGTTGTGAAGGGCCACACAGTTTTTTATTATCCCCCAAATTCCTGTTTATCCATCAATATTAGGGTTGTATCTTTAAGTGATATGGTTGCAGCTTTCAAGAAATCCCATTACTGCCTGTCTGCAGTTTCAAGTTGATATTTGACTTTGGGGATACCTTGTTACCTAAAGCTGTTGACAAGTAATTGGAAATTGGAGTTAGCAAGGCTGTGTGAATGAATGGTAGTAAATAAAATATGATTGAACTGAAACAGTTTTAGAAATTTGAAAAGGTCTGGTAATTTTTTTTAAACTTGTTTATAGTTTTGCATGTCTTTACTTCCTGATTCATCTAAAACAGGAAGCAGGAATAGAAAATTCTCTTCTTGCATTATGGCTATTTTTCACAGTATTTCTAACAGTCTAAAACCAGGAAGCACTGGAAATCTGAGAGGAGGACTTCTCTCATGAGATCACCACCCCAGTTACTAGTTGAGAGTTTTTGTATAAGCTTTTCAGATACTTATGTTAACTGAATCACTCCTCTAAACTTTTGCAAATTAACTGTCACTAGATAACATGTTGACAACTTCTAATAAAATTGTTTTGAAGACTAAAAGGTACATTACTTTAAAAATATGTTTGTCTCCTGTTTTCAGAAACTGCAATTTTGCAGGATTAAAAGGAAGGATCAGACAGATACAACTCATAAGAAAAGTACATGTTCCCTTTAACTGCAGGAGCAAACTAATAAGGGGACTACATATTTTGCAACCAGGCACAAATAATGGTAAATTAGATATGTTTTTTAAAAACTGAACCCATTAATTACATTTGGTTTTAAATAAGGGTAATTATTTCTGCTTCCTTCCCTATGCAGCTTTCCAGTAAACTAGCTGGAACTGTGCAGTTTGTTGTAGTACCAGTGATGGAGCCACCAAAAATGTTATAATGTTTAAGAAACAGATACTGTAATTTATTTTCCAAGGGTAAAATCTGTTAATGTTCTCTGCCCTTGTGTACACTGACAATCTTCTAACCTAAGCAGTCTGCAGCAGATAAATCTCTACTTCAGCAATTTAAATATGATGGATATGAAAGTGAAGATGAAAAAAATTGGCTTTGTCAAAAGTAGTGAAGAAATACTTGTTTGAATATTTTCTATAAAATGTAATCACTTAGTTGCTGTCATTTGTAAGATTTCTTACCCTCTTGATTTTATTTGTTACTCATTTGGCTTTAGTTGATCTATTTTAGTTTTGTACATGTTTCGGCATTTGAAAATTTGAATTCAGAAACCACAAGATGGTCGTAACATTTGACTCCAGCAGCTTAAACAACTTAACTGCAGGGAGAATCAGGGACATAATAGATCAAGGAGTGCACCCAAGTGTACTTTTTGTAAATGATGCATGCAAATCAAGATGACTGTGCAATGAATAAAGCCAAACAATAAGTACTAAAAAAATAGTCTCCAAAATAAAGCTTGGTGTTTTACAGGCAGGTATGAAGATATGTACTGACAACATTTACCCAGAATCACCCGCGACACTGTTTTTGCCCCATCATGCATTGTGATCTCAACCCAGAATTCCAGTGGGCGGGGAAGACTGCGGGAACTATGGGATAGCTATGAGATAGCTACCCACAGTGCAACGCTCCAGAAATCGACACTAGCCTCAGTACATGGACACACACCACTGAATTAATGTGCTTAGTGTGGCCACATGCACTCGACTTTACACAATCTGTTTCCAAAAACTGGTTTCTGTAAAATCGGAATAATCCTGTAGTGTAGACATACCCTAAGCCTCAGACTGCATTTAAGCAGCATTAAATTTTGTGCTAATTGTATTTTCATGGCACTATGGGGCATTAATAAAGAGGAAATCCTCACGAGACCAAATTTCACATTTGGGGTCAGCATTGCTAAGCACCACTACCTGCTGCTTGGGAGGCATGGGGGGTTCTGAAGACACCCATAACCACACCCACCCCAAAGGGTCCTGACAGATGCTGGAAAAGACACTTCAGCCTGATCTAAAAAATATCCATTAACCATATTGTTGAGAAAGCAAACGTAGAAATGTTGTCCCTGAAGATTCTTCATCTGTTTAGGAGATTGTGTTGGGTTTGGATATGGTGGAAAATAGGGAGGCTTCAAATGGGTTGGATAAGCAAATTGAATCTTTGAGAAAAATCTCTTATTCAGATTATAAGAGCAGAAAGGAGTTTTAAGAAGATTATAACTGTAATTGGTTAGTATTGCTCTTGAATTAGGAGATATACAAAATTGTTTTTAATTTAAACTTCCTCACAACAAAAAGGAAGTGAGTGACTCTTCCTGTTCCCAAGCCATGTTTTAAGCATTTTTCCAAAAGAAATGTTTGTACAGTTTCTAGAAATAGGTAATTAGCATTTTTTAAATAAAGAAATCTTTCCTGTCCATTTGTAACAAAATTATTGTCAAGAAGCATTGTTTCTTAATTCATTTTGGAACATGAATTTTCTCTGTCAGTTATTGTTTGATATTTTCAAGAACAACAAAGAGCACCTCTGTATAGGGGTAGGGGTTGCTATTAGCAGTTGAAATACTTATGAAAAGATTCACATTGCAACCCCACATTAATTTAAAACATATGACAGGACCAGAAGGTCTAAATCATGATGTACAGTTTATTTTGCCAAATTAATCAAAAAGTCTGCTGTTTTCCATGCATGTGTAAGCACAGTGACACATTTCTCCTGATATTTAGGGATGTAAGATGAGAATCTGGCAGTCAGTCTGGAAAAATAAGAAAGATTTCCAGAAAGCTGCAGGTTAATCAATTTAAAACTGCTGTCATATATTTACATGTTTTATATTGCCTTTCTCAATGTTGCTGATTATCAAAATATTTTAGAATAAACAGGAGCTTTCCTCTTTCTAATGAACCTGTCTTTCTTTTCATATGTCTTATTTGTCAAGTGATGCCCAAACTCAGGGTCTATATTATCATTATTGACTCTGTGGTGCTGAATTTTGATATCAGAAACAATGGTCATGGTCTCAGTGAGTCAATTAGGCAGAAGATAGAGGCTGGGAATAGAGAGGATAGTTTGATTTAGAAACAAATATCTTGTTAAGAAACAAATATTGGGAAGAAAACATAAGGGAAAAAAGATAACTACATGTAGTGGAGGAGAAGTAAATATGTCTTCTTAGATTTCATGAGTTTGCCTCAATGACAGTGGTTAAAGGTATAATTAAATGGTGGTTATAGTTAAGTTATAGTTAAGTAATGATTGCTTATGATACCAATTGTAGTTCTGATTCAGTATCTGTCAGGGTTCCTTCCCCACTCTGAACTCTGGGATACAGATGTGGGGACCTGCATGAAAGACCCTCTAAGCTTATTTTTACCAACGTAGGTTAAAAAATTTCCCAAGGCACAAATTCCACCTTGTCCTTGAACAGTATGCTGCTACCACCAAGTGATTTAGACAAAGAATCAGGAAAAGGACCACTTGGAGTCCTATTCCCCCAAAATATTCCCCCAGCCCTACATCCCCTTTCCTGGGGAAGGCTTGAGAATAACATCCTCACCAATTGGTACAGGTGAACAGAGACCCAAACCCTTGGATCTTACAAACAATGAAAAATAATCAGGTTCTTAAAAGAAGAATTTTAATTAAAGAAAAGGCAAAAGAATCCCCTCTGTAAAATCAGGATGATAAATACATTACAGAATAACAAAATATTCAAAAACACAGAGGATTTCCACTCTAGGCAAAACTTTAAAGTTACAAAAACAGGGGGAAAAAACAGGGATAAACCTCCCTCTAGCACAGGGAAAATTCACAAGCTACAACAAAATAAAATGTAATGCATTTCCTTACTAGTACTTACTCTTTCTGCAATATTAGATGCTTAGTTCAGATATAGCTTAGGGAGATGTATTTTCGCTGCCCTGGTTCCTTGCTGACTCCAAGAGAACAAAAACAAAAAACTTTCAAATCTGTGGGGGAAGGATCTTCTCCCCTTATTGGTTCTTTTGGTCAGGTGCCAACCAGGTTATCTGAGCTTCTTAACCCTTTACAGGTAAGGAGGGATTTTATGCTACCCTTATCTGTATGTTTATGACAGTATCCTATTTTAAACTTCATTTTTCAGCTTTACATTTTTCTGCCCACATTTGTTGAAACCCTTATGATAGGCTAATATCAGGAAAGATTACTTGTTTTGAGTGTACAAATGTCACAGCTACAAAAATAAGGTTATCCAGATTTATTCTGGGTAGTGCCAGACATCACTTGATTAAACCTGTTCACTTTCATCTATAAAATACATAATGTGATTTTCTTGATATTTGAAAGTGCTCCACTCCAGAAAAATATATACAAAGCCTTTTGTTGTGAATGCTGTTTCATTACTTATTGATATAGAAGATCAAGTGTCATAATACAGCATTCAAAAAGTGGAAGGGAAAGAAAAACTTTACTAAGTTGCCTACCAGAGTTAGATATGCCATTGAATAGTCACTGCAATTAAATTCACATGTGGTAAGGAGACATGCCATTACTCACCTAAATTATACAGCAGATGTCACCTTATTAAGTCTCTCCAACCTTTACCACCGAAACTACCACACACAAATTACCTATATAGCTGCATATTGTAATAATGTTTCAAAAGATTGAATGCAGTGATCCCTGGGAAAATAACTTTACTGGCATGAAATATATGCTGGTTCCAATTACATAGCTAGAGCTGCAATATCCTAATATGTCCAGTGCTGATGCAGCAGCATGGAAGTCGCTTAGCAACACAATAGTTGCATGGATGAAACTACTGCATTAAGTCCCTCGTAGCACCCATATTTCTGATCCCCATAACAATGTTAACTCAGTTCCTTAAACTGATAAGTACATTAAGTCCACAAAACAGTGTTCATCATTTGGATTTCACACCCATGGGCCTATTGCCACTTCAGAAAGGGCGGTTAAATTCCAGTAGCTGTTAACAGTGACATAGATTTTGGTGTCCAGAGCCAAGATTTTCCAATGTGACTTATGATTTTGGGTATCTAATCTGAGACATCTTGGAAACTGTTTTGCTATTGAGAGAAGAAGTTCAGCACTTTGTAATAATCATTAAGTTGTTCTGAGTTGGGTACCTAAATTCCTGGTCATGCTTGAAAATCCTTTTCTCCATACTTTTTTTTTCCCCCTTAAAATTTTACACTTTTGCTACAATAATGCAAACTCCACCAGTGGTAGTGATAGTGGCAGTGTTAGTGTAGACAGGCAGCCACGTTCGGGTGTTTTCCAGAATCCACTGATTTAATTCACAGGTAAGCCAGGGGGTTGCAAAACATCCCATCTAGGAAGGTTGTTCCTATCTGCTGGAATAGTGACCATTATGTGTGTAGGGAGGAGTGTACATGAGATTCATGTAGGTTATCTCCCTTTCCTCATACTGGCCTAATCTAAGTCAAATGAGAGACCCCCCCTTGCAAACATTCCTTCAGCCCTATATACACATGAGATTTAAGCAAAGAAGACTTGCACAGACCAGCTGCACATAGGTGAATCCTGCTCAATATGCAAGCATCCTACTCCTTGTTGTTAAGGAGATTTGCACTATCCTGATAAATAAGTGATCCATTAAGCTTGATGCTTTGCTATTGTGTATAAAGGAGAGGACAGATGGGTGCCTTTTGGCTTAGTTCTTTTTAACAAGCTACTGGCTTCTTAAAAGTATTTCACTACATACAAGACTTAAATTTCTTCTTATCTCTTTGTTCCTTTTTTTTCACTGCTAGTTGAGATTTTCAGCCTGAACTTACTGACCCATTGCTGAGAGATTCAATGCCATGATTAGGAGTTGCTGTACAGGCTCAATGGGTAGTGATCAACAGCTTGATGTCTAGTTGGCAGACAGTATCAAGCGGAGTGCCCCAGTGGTCGGTCCTGGGGCCAGTTTTGTTTAACATCTTCATTAATGATCTGGGTGATGGGATAGATTGCACCCTCAGCAAGTTTGCAGATGAGACTAAGCTGGTGGGTGGGGAGGTAGATACACTGGAGGGTAGGGATAGGGTCATGAGTGACCTAGACAAACTGGAGGATTGGGCCAAAAGAAATCTGATGAGGTTCAACAAGGACAAATGCACAGTCCTGAACTTAGGACAGAAGAATTCCATGCACTGCTACAGGCTGGGGACTGACTGGCTAAGTGGCAGTTCTGCAGAAAAGGATCTGGTGATTACAGTGGACAAGAAGAAGCCAGATATGAGTCAACAGTATGCCCTTGTTGTCAAGAAGGCTCATGGCATATTGGGCTGCATTATTAGGAGCATTGTCAGCAGATCAAGGGAAGTGATTATTCCCCTCTATTTGGCACTAGTGAGGCCACATCTGGAGTATTGTGTCCAGTTTTACTCCCCTCCCCCTCACGGATGTGAGCAAATTGGAGATAGTCCAGTGGAGGGCAACGAAAATGATTAGGTGGCTGGAGCACATGACTTATGAGGAGAAGCTGAGGGAACTGGGCTTATTTAGTCTGCGGAAAAGAAGAGTGAAGAGGGATTTGATAGCAGCCTTCAACTACCTGAAGAGGGGTTCCAAAGAGGATGGAGATAGGCTGTTCTCAGTAGTGGTAGATGACAAAACAAGGAGCAATGGTCTCAAGTTGCAGTGGGGGAGGTCTAGGTTGGATATTAGGCAAAACTATTTCACTAGGAGGGTGGTGATGCACTGGAACAGGTTACCTAGGGAGATGATGGAATCTCCATCCTTAGAGGTTTTTAAGGCCCAGCTTGACAAAGCCCTGGCTGGGATGATTTAGTTTGGGATTGGTCCTGCTCTGAGCAGGGAGTTGGACTAGATGACCTTCTGAGGTCTCTTCCAACCCTAAACTTTATGATTCTATACTCAGCACGTCTTAGAATCAGACATTTTATTTTATGACTTCACAAAAATCTTCCTTTTACTTAGATATAGTTCTTAATAATTAAGTATAAGCTCTGCCCTCTACTTTGTAGAGACATTAGTCTGAATTTAATTACTGTTAGTTACCCAATATTTTTCCTCTACAATATTTTAATTGTATATTGTCAGATATTACCATTAAATTATTTTTTCCTGGCTATGAAATTGCTGGGGAAAGCAAATAATTTCTACAAGATATTTATGCTCACCAAAGAGGAAAGCAGGCTGGAATGTGCAATATGTTTCAAGCTGGAACCAATGTTGTTAGCATGCTGCTTTATAAGAATAATCATTTTATTTTGGAAGCACCCTCTACAATTTATTGAAATGTACAGAGTGCTGTACAATATATTGAAATGTGGTTAAATACATTGAAATCTTTATTAAAATCTTGTTCAAATAAAAGCCAATAGGTTCCAGTGCAAAATATAGAGTCAATAATAAAATAATAAAATCAGATTTCTAACAGGAAAGTGTTAAGTTGAGGAGAAGAAATGTGTGATGGAAGAAGTTCTACATCCTACTGCCTACTACAAAAAAGGCATGTTCACAGGCCAACTTAGAATGTGATTGTGCGATACAGGATATGTGTCTGCTCAGCTACTGATCAATAGGAGGTTTGAATATATATATGGCTTACAATATTTAGGGTTTTAAAATAAACTGGATCAAACTAGTCAATTTGCCACTTTATAGACAGTCAATGTAAAGAACATAAATTAGGGCTATTGAGTAAATATGTTGCTGTATTCTGAATAATCTGCAGGTAAAAGAGATGCCCTGATAACAGAGAATCTCAATAATCAAACCCCTTGTAATCAGTAGTATGTAAGTGTTGCAGGTCAGCATGTGATTAATTTGTGTGCAGCCTCGCTAACCCATGACTCGAAAAAAATATTTTGTACCATGAGGCTCTTTAGGCAAAGGGAAAATTCTATTGTGACATTGAGATCTTCACCTCAACTCCTTGTAAACAAATCCATTCATAGAACATGAAGAAAATGAGAATATCTTCACAATGGCAACTTCCACCACGCTGCAAGATCTGTTTTCCCATGGTGAGGATATGGAAGCTAAGATACATTTAGTTAGCGCTATTATCTAAATAACCCTAAGGAGAAAATTACAATATTTATAGGACAAGACATATGGCATCTTGATAATACTCCATCATGTGTTTACAAACTACCATGCCAAGAGGCCTCAGATGTTTTGCACATAGGTAGTGGAAGATGGACAGATCCTTGAGATGCCACATACCAAACCCCTAGGTTGTGATACAGAGATATCAATCAGTGATGAACTCTTACAAGGTTTTCTAGTTATAACATGAACCACTGGACAGCAGTTGAGTCATGTTCCTTTGTCATCAAAACAGCACCCATGTTCTTTTGTATCAATCATAATAGCTAACCAAAATGGCGTATTGACCTTCATTTAAAATCAGCAGAGCATTCTCAACTGCTAAGCAAAGCCAGAACCCTACTGGTGTCTGACCGCACCTGTAATTGAATAGCCACCAGATTCTTTGTCACCTTCCCTAAAAAGGGGCAAGACACTGAACAACTGGAGGACAATTCCAGAAACAGAAGCAATTTCTTTTGTCAGTGAAGCAAGAACACCCTCATCAAGAGATGTCTTCTCAAAAAAAACAAAACTTCTGTCCATTTGAGGATGGTTGGCATTCTCTTTTCTTGCCATAATACATTATTAATGTATGTTATAATGTGGCTATGATACTGTTATTTACTATAAGCAATCAAGGGGCAGAGTCTCAAGGAAGTTAGAGGATCATAAAAATCATCATCATAAATCCAAGTTTAATTCAACTAAAGCACCACAGTGTATCAGAGTCAATGGCACTTTAAGTCAGAAGGTCCAGAAAGACCATTCTAGAGTTAACCTGAGCTTATGGTTCAATAACATAACTATATCACACTCACATGAACTTTGTGCTGAACAAAATGCTATCAGTGGCCCTGTCTCTACATAGGCCAAAAAAGGGGGCGTTCATTTTCAATCAAGTTTCCTTAACTCAATTGAACCTGCCCCCTCACTTAACACCCACACAAACATGGTTTAACATCTTAACGAACACAAACTGTCTTAATGTTGTAGCTTAGTGGGAGCCTAAGGTATCTTAAATCTCTCGAGGGGGGAAAACCCATATACACACACCACCTTTTTTACCAATAGACAGACAGGGCTACTGAGTACCAGAATTGAATTATCTTCGTCAAAATGAGCCTGGTGGCATTGTTCAAGCAAGTGCCAATGTTATTTGCCAGATCTGAATAGTGAAAGAGACAAAGAACCATACTTTTATTTTCACTAGAACTACTTTATATTTTATAGCATATGTTTCCTGCTTGGAAAACTAACATTGTCTTTCTTTTTATGAATGTAGGAAGTCTCTCTTTATCCCTGTTAACCTTGACAAGAATGGAAATGTAAAATCACCCAGTAATAAATGTGAATAAAGCTGAGTTTCCCTCTCAGATGAATTCATTGTTGATGAAGCAGTTTTTGCTTTGGCAAGTATGTCCCTAATGTGTCCTAAGAATTTCAAGTAATTCAGAACAAAATCACTGCTATCTCCCTTCAGTGGTCTGTAATTACCTTTTCATAAAGCTCTCTTGTATGTATTGTTTTAAATAATTTAAGCTACCTCTTTCTATTACAAAAAACAGTGTGCAAATCACTAGCATATAAACACAAGAATGCATCAAAGAACTAGTTTGTCATATATTGTAATAAGTTTGAATGCTAATTAGCCTGTTGTGGTCTGAATGTATTTTTCTGTCAATGTTGGTAACATACAAAGTCTTTGCTCTAGTGCTGAAAACAAATATAGTGACCAGATAACTTCAACAGGAGATGAATATCTGAGAAGTAATTGTTGCAAGTGGATTTTTTTTTAAAGTGTGTTTGCATCCAATTTTAGTTGAGTGATGACATTTTCCTTTTTGGTGGTTGTGTTTTCAATCTACAAAAGCAGTTTTCAGGAAAGCAGATTGGAGCATTTGCAAACATACCCACATTGGTTGCTTGTTAAATGTGTCAGCAGTTGAATTGCATGGCCCTTGCTTTGAGATTGTTAGAGGAGCTGGGGTACTACTTTTTATTTCATTGCTATTCTGAATCAAAGGGGAAAACAATTCCCCTGAGGCTGAGATTTTGAGAATTTGGCATTGTTAGCCATGGGGAAATTCAAATCAACACACTGTTTACAGTTTTATTTTTAACCTAACATACACTGTATCAAAATACAGTTGATACCATGTATTTTATCTTTACTGTTTTGGGAACTGGTAAGTAATAAGATGGTCTGTATAACTTTTAATTACACTAACAAATCACTTGCAGTTAGTATATGATATATTATGCTTTGTTAGTAATGACTGTAAATATTCCATAATTGACTTTGATTCATGAGAATGGTAATAGATTGAGATGTTCATTCTTATTTTCAAACTCCCCAGTATTGAGAGATGTGATTGTTTTTCAACAATTTCACTCAGTGTTCATTTGACTTGCTTTTTAATATGTCTGCTAATTTAATTTAAAATATGTCACTCCCTAAAGAATAAATAGGATGAGCCTGCTAAAAAGATGATTGTGTATTTTCCATCCTAAGAAAGGCCATAGCTCATTAATATCTATCACAACAAAAATGTATTTTAGAAAGACAGAAAAAATCATACTTCATGCATGAGTTCTACATATTTCTAAGCATCCTCATTACACTTGCAGTGCAATTTAACCTAGCAGCTGGTACATTGAGTTGGCATTTCAGAAAATTATACAACAAAATTTAAAGCCATAATCCCTTACATTGTCCTAGGTAAATGCATTAGGTAAATGTATGTCCTTTTATATCTTTCAGAAGTTGTTTACTTTTTTTCTTTGATCCTTGGCTATGTACCTAAATGTTCAACAATTATTATCCATCAATAGCACTAATAATTTAAAGGTAACATGGTGTGCTTCTTTTGCTGGTGTATAATGATTCAATGATTTGGAAGAAAAATATAAAATCATTGCTGATAAAGTATGCAGATGGCAATTTGATAGAGTGGCAAATATTGATAGGTCATTTATATAGGGCAATCTGAATTTCATGGTAAAATTGAGTAATTTGAACAACATACCTTTTAAAACAACCAAATGCAAGCTCATATATCCAGGAACAAAGAATGTAGGTCAGACTTAAAGGACAACAATTGTATTCTGCAAAGTGTAACAGGTGATTCTTTGAGGATTTAGGATTAATGGTGGATAAGCAACCAAACATTAGCTTCTGGTGTAGGTAAAAGGGTTAATGTAATTCCTGGGTGGATAAGCAAGGGAATATTGATTAGGTAAGGGGGTGACATTATTCTGTTCAGAGTATAGGCAATGCTCTGTATAGAGCATTAGTGAGACCATTTCTGGAATACTGTGTCCCACTCTGGTGCGAACACTTCAAAAGGATGTTGACCAATTGAAAAGGATTAAGTCCTGCAAGAATTTATTTTAGGTCTAGAATAAAAATCTTACAGTGAAAGATTAAGGAAGCTCAGTCTGTTCATTTTATCCAGGAGAAGATTAAGAAGTGACTTGATCATGGTCCATAAGTACCTATGTAGGTAGAAGTTTTCTGATAGGAGGGAGCTCTTCAGTCTAGCAGGAGGAAGCACAATATGATCCAATAGCTGGAAGCTGAACCAACAACTGGAATACTACAGGCTAGATATGTGTAAACGTTTAACCATAGGAGTAATTAACCTTTGGAACAATTTGCCTGTGAAGATGCTGGATTCTCAGTCTCTTAAAATCCTTAAAACAATATTGAAGACTTAGGAAAAAATGTCTCCTTATTCTGTTAGAGAAGTTATGGTCCTGATGCAGGAATCACTGGATGAAATTCTTTGCCCTGTGTTTATACAGGAGATCAGAAAAGATTATTATAATGGTCCCTTCTGGCCTTAAAATCTATGGATATCTTGGCTTTTGGGGGGGAAATGAAACATGTATAGTGTACAAAGCTCCAGTAACTATCCAGTTTAATGCTATGACACATCAGTGCAATAATCTAGAATTGGCATGAATCCACTACCTATCACATGCTTCAAGTCATAAGACACTTTTTCAGTATAACCTATGAGTAGGGACTAAGGTCACGTCTATACTTCTGGCTAAATCGGCACTGCTGTGTTCAATGCAGTGGTATTAATTTAGTGGGTCTGGTGAAAACAAGCTAAGTCAATGGGAGAGCACGCTCCCTGAGAGGCGGAAGGTAAGTCAGCAGGACACCGACATAGCACAACATTGTGTGGTGTAGACAACTTAGATAGACTTACAGCTTTACTGTAGGCCAGCCCTAATTGTCTGAAGCAGATGTTCTCAAACTGTGGTCCATGGACCACCAGTGGTCCGTGAGCTCCATTCAGGTAGTCCGCGGATAGATCCCTGTCAAGTGTGGGCCTGGGTGGTCGCACATGAGAGAATGAAGGACCACCCACCTAATTAGTGGAACCGCGCAGGTGTGGCTCCACTAATTATGTGCCTGAACCCTGGCAGGGGCGGCTCTGGACATTTCGCCGCCCCAAGCACGGCGGCATGCCGCGGGGGGCTCTCTGCCGGTCGCCAGAAGGCCAGTGGACCTGCCGCAGGCGTGCCTGCGGAGGGTCCACTGGTTCCGCTGGTCCCGTGGCTTTGGTGGACCACCCGCAGACGTGCCTGCTGCCCTCCCAGCGACCGGCAGAGCGCCCCCCGCGGCATGCTGCCCCAAGCACGTGCTTGGCGTGTTGGGGCCTCGAGCCACCCCTGGACCCTGGAGAAGATGCACATGTAAGGTGAAGTAGTGACCTTGGGGGGAATACGGGGTAGGTTGGAGGGGGCAGTGGGGTGAGAAGAGGGGATGGGGAGAATTTGGGATGTGCAGGGTTGCAGCAACCAGAGAAAGAGGCAACTTTCCCAAGCTCCAGGGCTGTGGCTGCTGGGGATAGACAGCCCTCCTTACCAGCCTCCGCTCTGTGCCTGCTGAAAGGAACACATTAGAAAGGAAATACTACTGATAGTAAAATATGAATTCTGTGCTTTTATTTGTAGAACAAAAAATGTTGTTTATTATTAAGGTTTTTTTATATAGAACTTTTACCCAAAGTGCTTTTCAGTAGTTAGCTAACAGTACAAACAACATTTGGAAAGATCATTAAGTGGTTCACCGAGACCCTCATCAATTTTCAAGTGGTCTGTGAAAACAAAAGCTTGAGAACCACTAGTCTAAAGAATGTTGTGATATAGAGCTTTTTACCTCCAGGTCAGCTGTTAAAATCCAGCACAGTTTGATAGAGAGTGAGAGTCATTCCTATGCATGGTAGTTCAGTGGACTAAATTAAATGAGTTAATTTCTTTACAATTCCTACTGGAAACACTGCTATATATTTTAGCACTTTACTTTGCTTTAGCAGATTAAAAATAAAGTGCCTGATCCTGTAGGACAGTGATTTTGAACCTTTTTTCATTTGCGGACCCCAAACATTTTCAAATGGAGGCATGGACCCCTTTGGAAATCTTAGACATAGTCTGCAGATACCACTGTTCTATGGTAATGACAACTTTTTAAGAACCCCTTAGAAATAGTCTGCGGACCCACAGGGGGGCGCGGACCATAGGTTGAAAACTACTGCTGTAGGGAGTTGGAGTATGCTCATCTCTCAGGCCTGGTCTACACTACGGGGCGGGGGTTTGAACTAAGGTACGCGACTTCAGCTACGTGAATAGCGTAGCTGAAGTCGAACTACCTTAGTTCGAATTTCCTACCTGTCCAGACACCGCAGGATCGAACTCTGCAGCTCCCCCGTCGACTCTGCCACCGCCGTTCGCAGTGGTGGAGTTCCGGAGTCGACGGGAGCGCGTTCGGAGTTCGAATTATCGCGTCTAGATTAGATGCGATAGTTCGAACTCCGAGAAGTCGAACTCTCCGCGTCGACCCGGCGGGTCAGTATGGACCTACCCTCAGTGATAGCACTGCAGGTTGAGGCTATTCAATAGTTTGCAGGGAGCACTCAGTCTCTTTCAGGTTGGGGTCCAAATACAGTAACCAAGTAGTAAAAGCAACAATGTATTAGCACTGGCTCTATGAAAAGCGTCTCTGATTTTCCTTTGGCTGTGGATAATGAATCACTTCTTAATGCACTTGTATTGAATGAGGAATTTAGAAGATAATTACCACATTGCGTGCCAGGCAGGAATTGCTTTCAGATGTAGTATGTTAAAACTATTCCTTATTTGTAAGCAAGATAACTCCAATTAGATTGGTTAAGAATGTCTGGAGATGGCATTTCACTTGCACAACCCTCAAATTCAGTTTTGTACTTCTATGTTAGAGTAATAATTTTTAGGTGACAGGGCAAGCATATGTTCTTATACCAGGGCTTCAGTGTGTTTGGACTGTAGCCGTTTGAAGCAGTGCCTTGGAAAAGAGGCAATGAGAGAAACAGTATGGCTGGAGATTTTGGACACCACTATATATTGTTGGAGTGAGAATATTTTGTATTGGTATTGTGACATGTTAGGCCCCTCCATCCGGGATGTCACCTGATGTGCTGGGGTCCCACTGGTTCCACCCATTCCATCAGCCTGGGTTTCCTCACCCTGTCTTAGTTGTGCCAGCCCCTCAAGCCATTTCTAGCATGTACATAGGTAAGGCCACACCGAGGTGCAGACACTGACTGAAATCAGCACTGTGTGGGAAGAATCAGCTTGGAGATTTACTCAGCACTCATTTGCACACCCCCTTTGGGGAGTAAACCCAAAATAATATTGTCTGGCATTATATACAAAAATCTGCACAGCGCAAGTTCATAAAAATTGCCCTCTCTCTCAATGTGGAGAGAGCTATGCACAGCTTCTTGCCCCTTCTCCCCCAGATATGAATTGCACAAGCTGGGTTATGTTATGAACAAGAAATAAGTTTATTAACTACAAAAAGTAAATTTTAAGTTATTATAAGGGATAGCAAGCAGAACAAAGCAGATTAACCAAACTAGGCTTAATACACTCAACAAACAGGTTACAGAATGTAATTTCTCACTCTCAATGTTGTTTAAGGCAAGTTGCAGAGTTTCCAGAACTTAGAGTTGCAGTTATTTCTCTTTACAGACTGGACCCCTGTCTTACTCTGGACTCAACCCTGCCTTTCCCCCTAGTTGTTTTTAGCAGTCTTCCTTCTTGGGCAGGCAATGGAGGGTGAGATAAGTTTAACCCCCTCCCCAGCCTTAAAAAGGATTTACCTAAGGCAGGAATCCTTTGTTTGATCCACATCCCCATACAGTGGAAAAATACCAGCAAGTTAACATATTGTTCAGTACCAGGTGACACAGTCATCTGACCCTGCTGGGTTAATGTAGCATCCCAGTGAACTTCTCAGGAAGGAGTGATATTAGCATTTTCAAAATTCTATTGTTCTCCTTAATGGCTCATCCAGGCTCTTTGCCTACTGCCTGTGGGCGCTTCTCAGGTGAAAACACAGTTGTAATTGTTACATAGTTAATATTCCTAATTCCGGATACAGAAATGATACATACATATAAATTGGATAAACACATTCAGCCAATCACAACCTTTCCAATAATATCTCACATGACCTATCTTGCATAAAACATATCTTAGTTATGCCATATTCATATCATAACAATATTTCTATGAAGAATATGGAGTGTAATGTCACAGGTATGTTTTAAGTTTTCTTCTTTTTTTCGTTTACTATCGCTGCTCAAAGCAACAGTAACAATGCACATAATGGCAATAAAAACAGAATAGAAAAGAATGCCTCACCAGTTTCTCCATCAACATGAATTAACCACTCCCTGATTTAAACCCGCTTTGACACCTCAGAAGCAGAACAATACATTTTAAAGGTGACCTGAAAGGAGTTTTCCTTCCAAGACATGAGTTCAGATATATTTCCCCCTGAAAGTATCAGTGAAAGCACAAATACCTAAACAATGCAGAAAGCTTATGCACTGCCTTAGTGTTAGCAATGTCACCAACAAAAGCGGTACCTGGACAGTCAAATATTGCTCAGCTACATCAGTGTAAACACTTACTTCACTGACATTACTCCAGATTATGCCAGTGTAGTAGAGCAGAATTTGGTCCAGAGCATTGAACTCAAAGTTTACTAAGAAAAGAAAAATTGCTCATCATTTACTGTTTGGACAAAGCGAAGGACAATTTCTACTTGTGGTTTTTCAGTGTGCTGTGCCTCTCTGGTGAGGAAATTAAAAAAAAGACATTACTTTTTAAATAAAATTGAATTATAACTTTTGATCAGATACATTAATCTTATGTTGCGCAAAAGATGGCACTGTCCATTTTTCCATAATGCCACCATGATCTTTGGAAATGCTTATTTTTAAGTTGCAAAAGTTCCCAATTTAAAAATAAAATTTGAGAGAAGAATATGACTAGAATTAATAGCTGCATTTTTATGCAGCTTCCATGTCTGTGTATGAATAACAACTGCAGTGTGGCTGGTAAGAAATGTTTAGTTAATGCAACACAAAACAGTGTTCATATCTAATGTCTTTTAAAAAGATAGCATCTGCCACAATTCAGCATGCCTGACAGTTTGTTTTCTAAACATGCTTTGTGCACTTCAGCTAGAATATTTCTCTTATCTAACTTTAGAGGGAAGTGAATGAATCAGAGGTAAGGATAAGCTTAGCAAAACAAAAAGAAAAAGAAAAAAACTAAAAATTGGAGGCACAATAACTGCCTCAGCATCCTGTAGTTTAGAGGTAACTGAATTGTGAAATTAAAATTTGGTCAAACTGCTTTCTTCTGCTCTTATAAACGGAGTTATTTCTGTATTAAATATTTGCACTTTTAGCTTCTTTCATCTAACAATCTCAAAGCACGCTAACATATTATGTCTTGTAACATCACTTTGAGGAAGTTAGTTAGGTTTTTTATACTCTCTTTAAGGATGGTTAAAATACCTCGCTTAAGGTCAAGTAGCAGTGCTAATGTTAGGTAGTGAAGTCAGACCTGACTCCAAGTTCCTGCCTCTAACCACTAGGCAACTGATTTTCCTGTTCTTTGGCAGTGTGGCAGCAGCAGCAGCTATAACCAGCATGTCCTGTCTGAAAGGATGAAACAGAAGGTGTCATTTAATAACTGTTTTTTCTTTTTAGGGAAGCATGCCATTTGCATAAATTTGAGTGCGCTTCAATTAGATGTTTTCCATCCCCCAAAGGATCTACAGTTATCATCATGGATTGACAAGAATGTGACAGTATCTTGGTCTGTAATAGAATGAGGAAAAACAATGTTTAAAAGCACTAAATATTAAAACAAAGTGCACAAGCAATGAAAAATCCAATCTGAGTCTTCTCTTTCTCAGCCAAATAACCTCTTGTTCTACAAGTGGAGAGTACCAAAATCACCATGAATCCTGGCAAGTGAGAAGGTGTGGAAAGGAATGCTGATTTCATGCTGTGCTTCCCTCTTTCTTCTGTCCCCAGAGAAATAATTTTATGAATGTTCTGTGGGGATCTTGTTCTCCATTGATTAGGGAAAAATCTTATTAGCTAAAACGCCATTATAACACTAATCACCTCTAAAAATTCTGAAGACACTTTCTATTAAAATCTAAACTAAATTATAACATTTATTAACTAATTATAATCCTGCTTCAAAATCTACAGATTAGTTTAAAATTTCTGCAGAAAGGATACTGTTTTCTACAAAATACTATAGGATTTTTCTAAATCCTAAAATCTATAGGATTGTTTTTATAAGTATACTATGCTAATTTAAACAAGCTGATGATCTGTCTCACAATTTTGTCTGTCTATTCAAATTTTGAATATATAGGATATATGTATTATCAGATTACGTAATTAAAGAATTCAGTGGATGTGGTCAAGCTAATGGCTTGATGGAGTGATGTCACATTTAGCATCCAGCTAATAAAATACTACATATCTAAATAAGCCACAAATATGTATGTGGAACAGCTCACCCTCACTCACAATGTTTGGAAAACATGCTAAAATATCATAGAAAATACAAGGCTAGAACCTATGAATCTTCATTGCAGAGCTACTGCATAGTCCAATAAGACACCCTGTCTCCAAGCTCATTTGCTGAATCTTTCTAAGTCTAAATTATTGCATCTGAAAAGTATAGCTAATATGGTTTTATACTTAATATCAATTATGTATCTCAAAGCACTTTACAAATGTCAATAAGTATTATTAAACACATTTTAAAGTCAACCTAATTTAAACCTATTTCACAGACTTTAAGGCCAGAAGGACCATGATCATCTAGTGTGACCACCTACATAACACAGGCCATAGAATTTTTCTCCCTGTATATAGCCCAGCATCTTGTTGCTGAGTGAGGACTTAAGTTTTAGAAAGGCATCTCATCTTGATAGGAAAGACTCCAGATAACTGAAATTTTAGGACATCTCTTGGTAATCTGTTGCAATGGTTAATTACCATCACTGTTAAAAATCTATACTTGTCTCCAATTTAAACTTTGCTGACTGAAATTTTCAGCCATTAGATTCTAGATTAAAGAACCCTCTAGTATCATCTCTTTCCACTGTAGGCTTGCAATCTAAAATCAAATGACACCTTTGCCATCTCTTTGTTAAACTAAATAGATTGAGCTCCTTTAGTTCACTCATTGTAAAATCATGTTTTCAGTTCATGAATGATTCTTGTAACTCTTCTCTGAGCCTTTCCCAATTTTTCAATATCTTTGTAAAATTGTGGACACCAGAACTGGACACAGTTCTGTAGAAGAGGTACTAATGGGTAAAAGATGGCTCTACCACACAAGATATGAGGTTGCACTCTAGTTTTCCACAAACTTCTTGTGGAACCATTATAAAGTCTCTTCATTTTCTATTACTCATTTGCCCTGTCTGTAAACTTGTCCAGTGCTCATTCCTCTGTGTCCAAGAGATCACTTAGGTGATAATTTGAGGTGCAGTAATTTTACTAGATCCTAGAGTTTCCTTTTACCTTTGCACTGGGTTAGGATCAGTGTTAATGATTAAAGTGTTCTTCACTGCCATGTTCTTTTATAGGGAAAAGTTATGCTCCTTAACTCACTAAAATATTTTATTTTAACCAGTGTAGCACTTAAATAAATGCATAAAACTCAACAAAACAACTTTTCTGACATTTGAAAAAGCTTTGACTATTCTCATTTTTAATTTGTTACATACCTTGCTGTCAGAGTCTACCCTCACTTGAAACTGGGCGGTTTCAAAGTGAGGACCCACATGTCTTCCCCCACCCCAAAATCCTAGGGTAGGTCTTCCCTTCGGCTGCCACCACCCGGTCAATTCCGTGGGCCGGGACACCCCTGTTTCCCCCCTTGGGAACACAGATCAATTCACAGAGGAGGAACCTTCCCCCTCCCCCCTGATTCAACTCCTTGAATCTCACACACACAGGGAAGCAGCCCACTTCCCCCTCCCCTTCCCCTGAATTTCCCCAAGGGAAGGAATTAACCAAGTCCAAAGAAAAGAAAAGAATTTATTAAAGAATAAAAAGAAAAATACAGAATCTCTATGAGCCCAAGCTGGACACTCATAGGGTATAACCTTATCAATCTCTGGAGAGAATCCCCTCTCCCCCTTTTCTCAGTAAAAGCAATATCAGCAAACAGGAATAAAGCATTTCCTTTAGCAAACACACAATTGCCAATATAGAAATCAAATCATAAGACTAATTCACCTTTCTAATTAATACTCACTATTAATTAGTAGAAACTACTCCAGGAGAACTTGGAGACATGACTGTCCCCTGTTAGATTCAAAAACAGTTCTCACCAAGACAAAGGCTTCCCTCCACAGAGATTTGAAAAAATCTTATCTCTGATTGGTCCTCTGGTCAGGTGGTCACCAGGTACTACATGTTAACCCTTTACAGGTAAAAGAGACCTTAACCCTTAACTATCTGTTTATGACACGCCCCCCAAATCGCCAACAGTGGGAACTACTGGTGGTGATTTCCTCCTAGCACTGTAACATAAACAGATAAACAAAACACATGCACTATTACATATACTACTAAGTATGTAAACAACAAGATTTTTGACACTGAAGAACACTTTGTATGCATTTGAGCGGACATACTTGGCATCGTCCTTGCCCATCCCCTCCCAGTGGAAGGAATGTTTTTAACCTGTTTTTGCTTTGTTGACCCCAGAATGCCCCCTGGGATGTCAGGGCCCAAGCTTAAGAGCTTGTCCCAGTACTTAGTTGGAACTACCAACTGTCTTTGAGGATGCTGGCCTTCCTGGTGTCCACCAGAAAGAATGTCCTTATATAAAAGTCCTTGTTTTACAACAAACTGGAATTGGGTAGAAGAGCTGAGAGGCGGTGGGTTGCTTCGTGCCGCCGCCCAAAGCTTTTTTAAGGCTGTCATCGGCTTCCTGCTCAGTCTGGAACTGTTTCCTTGAGGCGGGAGACACCAGTTCCTCTGGGAGCGATGTAGGTGATGAGGTTGATTTCATTGACTGTGGACCGCTCTCCGCTGGTGCACAAGGTGATATTTCAGGCTCTGGCTGAGCCTCTTGGGTAGAGTTGTCTGCTGCTTCTGCCAGTTTAGGCCCGTTGGCGCCCCCTGGCGGTGGAGTTGCAAGCGCTGGCGTCAGTGCTGGCGCTGGTTCTGCCGCTGGTTGCTTTTCCAGTTCCGGTCCTGGGACTGGATGTACTATGGCTGCTGTAGTTGTTGGCATGAGATCCGGTTCCACCACCTCTGTCTGGGTCTCTGGTAACACAGACAGGGTCCTGGTGGATGGCTCAGGAACAGGGATGGGAGTGCCTGCTTGTTCGGCCTGGCCGCGGGTGACCACTCCCCCCCTCTTGGCCAGCTGCACATGGTTGGCCAAGTCTTTCCCCAATAGCATGGGGATGGAATAATTGTCATAGACAGCAAAAGTCCACTTTTCTGACCAGTCCTTGTACTGGTCTTCAGGGATGCTGTACCCATGGCAGGTCCTTTTAACCTTTTTGAAGAAGGCCTTAGTGTCCTCACCTGCCATGTAGGTGGGAAATTTCTTGGGATGGGGAACAGTGCCTTCTGGTGCTGGCCACACCCCTCTGCAGTCAGTGAATTTTATGTGTGGCTTGCTGGTGTTGCTTTTTGGTGCTGGCCACACCCCTCTGCAGTCAGTGAATTTTATGTGTGGCTTGCTGGTGTTGCTTTTTGGTGCTGGCCACACCCCTTTGCAGTCCGTGAACTGTTTGTGGTGTTTGACAGTCCCTAACCCTGGCTATGATAACTTGAGTACAGAAAGATAAAGCAATCCTCTGTATAGCAAACTGTGGTTTGTGTAATGTTACTGCTTTGTACTGAGAAAGAGGGAAAGAGTAAAAAAAAAAATTCCTCTGTCTCCCTCTGCTCTGAGTTGCTGTACTCAGCAGCCCAGCTGAAAGGCTGCTGCTAACAATACCCCTGAGAAAAATCTGGTCTATTCCTCAGGGATTTGTGTTCTCCTGTCTTCTGATCCTTTCAAAAGACACAGGGAGAGAAAAAAAAAACCTGGCTGGAGGGTTTGTCTCTTCCCCCCCCAAACCTGTTTTTCCTGTTGGATGGGAATGTACTTTGTCGAGCACTTCCCCCCACCTTAGGAATCCTGAGTGATACCTGATATCACAAAGGAAGGACACACCTCTAGGGAAGAGTTTTTCCTCAGCATAGCCAGCAGAGAAAAAAAAACTCCTAACCCTGAAAACTGCTTCAAGAAAGAAAATCTGTTTCCCAACAAAGCCTGCTGGAAACTTAATTTCCTCCAGCCAACCTGGCTGAAACTGTAAACTCCCTCTTCTGTCAGGTTGCTTTCCTGCTATAGAAGAAGAGAATAGCTCCCTTCAGCGTAGCCTAGCTGAAAAAAACTCCTTGTAACAATGGGTTCGAAACTCCGCTGCCACCATGTCAGAGTCTACCCTCACTTGAAACTGGGCGGTTTCAAAGTGAGGACCCGCATGTCTTCCCCCACCCCAAAATCCTAGGGTAGGTCTTCCCTTTGGCTGCCACCACCCGGTCAATTCCGTGGGCCGGGACACCCCTGTTTCCCCCCTTGGGAACACAGATCAATTCACAGAGGAGGAACCTTCCCCCTCCCCCCTGATTCAACTCCTTGAATCTCACACACACAGGGAAGCAGCCCACTTCCCCCTCCCCTTCCCCTGAATTTCCCCAAGGGAAGGAATTAACCAAGTCCAAAGAAAAGAAAAGAATTTATTAAAGAATAAAAAGAAAAATACAGAATCTCTATGAGCCCAAGCTGGACACTCATAGGGTATAACCTTATCAATCTCTGGAGAGAATCCCCTCTCCCCCTTTTCTCAGTAAAAGCAATATCAGCAAACAGGAATAAAGCATTTCCTTTAGCAAACACACAATTGCAAATATAGAAATCAAATCATAAGACTAATTTGCCTTTCTAATTAATACTCACTATTAATTAGTAGAAACTACTCCAGGAGAACTTGGAGACATGACTGTCCTCTGTTAGATTCAAAAACAGTTCTCACCAAGACAAAGGCTTCCCTCCACAGAGATTTGAAAAAATCTTATCTCTGATTGGTCCTCTGGTCAGGTGGTCACCAGGTACTACATGTTAACCCTTTACAGGTAAAAGAGACCTTAACCCTTAACTATCTGTTTATGACATTTCTGACATTTGAAAAAGCTTTGACTATTCTCATTTTTAATTTGTTACATACCTTGCATTTCCTCATTTGGGGGGTACTGCCAGAAAAGCAATACCTCCTCCTAGACCAGACAAGTACTGGAAGTACTAGAAATATCCCAGTTAGAGCTGCGTAAACAGTTTGCATAGAACCCATCCAAGATGAGGGTATTCATGAGCATCAGTCCACGTTCAGGATTACTCACAAATATAGTGTGATACTATTCAGATGGCCCTAACAGCATTTGGGCCCAACCCATTCCCTTCTCCCCCAAACCCTTGTTCTGATTTCATGTCTATTAGGGAGGGGATGGTGGCTGCTCTCTCTGTTTTGGCACCTATCTCTTGAGAGGGGATGCCAGGATGACCGTCTCAACAGGGTTTTCAAAATAAAGCAATGCCACTCCGAAACTGAAAGATAAATTATCTTGGTCATGGGAGGCTCCTTCCCCCACGGTAATGCATGATAACTTAAGCTGTCCTACTCCCACTGCACCTGCTCTAGTGAGTTATGGAGCAGATGTTCTGTGATCCCTCCCATAGTACCTGAGGATGTGTTAAGTCTCCCCATAAGTTTATTAGAGCAGCCTTGGGAGTAGAAATATTTTCCCAGTTGTGGTGCCCTTTGAGGGCACTAAATTAATGGAGAAAAGTGAATAAATACTGTTGGTTGTTGAATTTTCTGAGTAAATGTTGCTCTTTTAAAGAATGAACAATATGTGACATATTACATTGTCTTGAGATATAAGAATTTTATTTCCTGTTACTTTGCTCATTAAGTGATATGACTTTCTCGAATGCATTAAGTGAAGTTTTATTAAAGAAAATGAAACTAAACTGCAGCATCAAAATGATGACAAAAATTATACAAAAGTCTGGTAATTTCATCAGATAAAATTACAGTAAAATAAGAGTCAGAGAAAGATGGGTATTTTTTGTTATTACATGCCATTAACTTACACTTCAGATAGTTTCATGTGTGCATTTTCTGTATAGTGATTTTTCTTCTTGGCAATATTCAATTTAATGTCATTTCTCTACTTTCAAGACATTTGCTAAGACATGAAACTGGGATTGGTCAAAAATTTTCTGACAAAACTGTTTTTCAGTGGGAATTTTTTTTGACTAAGCAATTTTTTTTCAAAGAAAGTATCTGTTTGCCACAGAAAATTTTGACTTGGAGTCAAAAAAAATAAAGTTTTCATTTATTGGCTGAAAATCAGAAAACTTTTGTGTGGGGAAGTGGAGGGAAAAGCACTTTCTGACCAGTTCTATATAAAACAGTTGTAGCAAGTAGAGCCAGTCAGGAAAATGCAGTTTCCATCTGAAAATTTTGATTTTGCTGAAACTTCAGTTTTCTGGCAGGAAAACCAAAATTTTGTTTTAGGTGAGTTTGACCCAGATTGGAATATTTCAGGTTGTTGAACTGACCCAATTTTTTTCATTTTGAGACAGTTCAACATTAAACTGCATTTCCATATTCTGGTGCATTACCTCCTGGGAGTTGTAGTTTGGGCCCCCATTTTCTCCTCTGGGCTGGGCTCTTTGATTGGACTTCATCTCCCACGACACAACGCAGTCTTCCCTCTGACAGAGCAGTGTGGGTGCATTATGGGAGTCCCATGACTGCAGGTACATCATGGAAGACTTTGGGCAGGGATCTTGGTCAATATGGAAGAACGGTTTGATCAGGCAACTTGATCTACAACTCCCATGTGGCTATGTGCCACAATATGATGATGTAGTTTAATGATGAAATGACTTGACACAAAACATTTCAAGTTAGTTCAACAAACTGAAATGAAACATTTTGAATATCTCTAAACGTTTTGGTTTTGGCTGGAAATGCCAAAGCAACATGTTTTGAGTTTAAATGTTTTGATTCCACATAAAATGTTGATATTTCAACTTTTTTTGTTCTGGTTCAGGGCAAAAATGTTGAAATAGCAGAATTTTTCATGGAACAGAAATTTCACTTTTTGCTCAGCCACTCCTTCAAAGTTCTCTACACTTTTAACACCCATTGTGTTCTTTGTGAGTATATGGTACCCAGTGCCTCACTGGTGGAGCTCAATCTTTTGTAAAATTGTTACATTTATACATTACCTTCCAGTCCTTCAGAATAGAAGTTATTTTTAATGAGAGATCACATAGTTTTTGTTCAGTAGTACACATGACTTCTGATATTTTATTGTTTATTTCTGAGTAGCATCCATACCCCACGGATTGTACTTTCTTTACTTTTAACTTCAGGGCCTCTTTCAGT
Organism: Mauremys mutica; assembly: GCF_020497125.1. Classification (NCBI taxonomy): domain Eukaryota; kingdom Metazoa; phylum Chordata; order Testudines; family Geoemydidae; genus Mauremys; species Mauremys mutica. The sequence continues at coordinate 30,164,623 of NC_059080.1, read as the reverse complement.
AGCATCATAATTTTAGTCATTTTATTGAACTCTGTTACCTTACCTCCCCTTTGGATGTTGATCCTGTTGAAATGAGCAGGCCTCTTGTCAGAGATGGTCAACATATCTAGCATGATCAGACACTGAATGTTTTGCTATCATTTCATTGTCACTTCCAAAGACATCTTCTTAACTCAACATCTTTGATGACTTTTAAGGGTGAACAAACCATGTAAAACGTGAGTGGGTAAAAACAAATGTCTGAGAGGTATGGTGATATTTCCATTATATTTTCACTCTGATATATTTCTGCCTGTGTTTTATATGTACAGTAAGTAATTTTATCTAGTTTCAGTGGTATTTCAGTGGTAATTCATGAGGAATATCTTTGATTAATTACCACAACAGTGAAAAGTCTCTCTTAAATCGTACTCAGGCTCATGTGAAGAAAGGTGAAGAATTCACATTAGTAGCAGGTGAGCGGAAACTCCCCTACAGTGGGATCTGTCTAGACAAATGGTTGAAGAATTAGAGGTTACTTACCTTACAGTAACTGGAGTTCTTCAAGATGCCTTTATCCACATGGATTCAATGATCTGCCCTTCTTCCCCACTGATGCAAAGTCCTATACCTGGATATCTGTATTAGCAAAGGAATTGATTGGCAGGTAGGGCTGTTCCACCCTTTATGCCCTTGAAAGAGGGTGTGCAAGGGTCTTCAGGGTGCATACTCAGCCTCACCGGGCACTGCTGATTAAATGATTCCAGGTTTATGTGAATGGGGTGCATACACCCATAGTGGGGTCTGTGTGGAGAAAAGCATTTTGAAGAGCTCCAGTTACTGTAAGGTAAATAACCTTTCTAGTGAATGGGTCTTCGTAAAATTGTAAGAAATGCATTCTTCTGCATAGCACCACATGCACTGTTGTCATCCAACAACTAATTAATCAATACGTTTATAATAAGTTTTTGACTGAAATATGAACTGTCCAACCTTTTGTCAGCAAATAATTTGAGCAGAGGGATTCAAGCATCCATAGATGGTTGGAATTCCCATGTGCAACATATCTGGAATTTTTCATTTATTCACTACTGATAAAGAGCGTGCGAGGGAACGGGCATACCTCTAAACACAGCTAGTATGTAGGCTTGGCACTCATCAGTATAGATTTTCATTAAATGACATCTCAGGGCCTTGACAGAATAAGGACTTATGCCTGAGGTCAATCTTCCATTCTTTGATAGTTCTCATGTTCATCTTTCAGAGATTATCTTTTGTTCACTGTCACTTAAAACACAATGAACAACGTTTCTAATCTTCAAAGAGTATGCCCCTGAGGTGGTTGCATTTCAGTGATGGGTGAAATGAAATGATCCCTAGATTTGTACAGTTTTTCAATCAATAATGTACTTCTGAGATGTTTGAAAGGTGCCATATAAATCAATAATTAATTAATAATGAAATTAATGTGGAAAAGCATGTAGCTCAAAGCTCCAGGGATAGAGGTGTCTGAGGTTCTGAGGTGGGTCATATTATTACCTAGTCATGCATAATGTACATGCCTAAGATTGAATGTTTTGTATGGTTTGATGCCAGGACCTGAGCCAGCCATTGGTGAATTTCATAAACTGTAATGTTTCTTCTTAATCGCCTGATTCAATGTCCCCTATGCATATTGAGTAGTACAGGGACACACAGATATGTACACCAGGGCAGGCAGGGACAGAAAAAGCCAGGGACTTATGCCATCTGATTTAACTACTAGAAGTAACCTAGGAATCTGTTAGACTCTACACCCATTCAGGCATGCAGCTTTAAACCAGAAGTAAAAGAAAGAAGTATGAGGCTGATTATTGTTGTTGTGTGTGGGTTTTTTTGTTTTTGTTTTTTTTATAGTGTGGCAGTAGATTAATCACAGCTTTTCCTATTAAGATCCCATCAGTGTTCCCACCAGTTTACCTAAAGTATTATGGATTTTTATTCCTATACAATATTCTACAGGGAAAGTAATATCTTTCAAAAAACAGTTACAAACATCAAGCATTATAGTCAACGTATGTGTGTGAAAGAATGTTTTAAACCAGCAGTACAATACCCAAACTATATAAAAGCACACTATGAACAAGCCTCGGTAATATTACATGTAAAAACACAGCCAAAACAGGCTTTTTTATTGCCAAAACTCCATATAAAATTACATTATTAACCAGCCCTCATTCAGTCAAACTCCATATCAATTTAGTGATGGGGGAAAACTCCAAAAATTTCAGAGTTTAGAGGCTTACCTAAACTGAATCTGTGGGAGATTCATCACTTCACACCGTCTGTCTCCATGGAGTCCCCTTTCAGGGGTACATTCCTAGCACTGTCCTCTTCTGTGTGAAGCCTAATGTCCTCACTCTATTGTTGGTGGATGGGCAGCTCTCCCATCCATTGTCTTCAGGGGCTGCTAAGCAGTGCCATTGCTCTCTGTCCACCCAAAATCTTGGGCAGTCACTGAAGAAAGGGAATAATAGCTGCCTTCCCTTGCCCACACTGCAATAGGCGGCAGTGCAGTCTCAAGAATTCAGCTATCCGTTACCTTCCAGTCATTGATGTATCACCAACAGAGATGTCTACTGTCTACACTACTCTGAAAAGAAGTATTTCTATAGCTGAACAGCTTGAAATTAAGCATGAAGTCTTGGTCATTGACCAAGCGATATGTGCTTAAACACAGCAAATCTGATGGAAAAACAAAGGTGCGATTCTTCACAGTGACAAGAAACACTTTGCAAGACTTATTGTATTAGATCAAAGTAGGAAAATTGATCTCAGGGAAATCTTGTTGTATTCTTTGGGAGCAGATTCCTGCCCTTTTGCTAGTACTGACAGTACTCTGGCAAAAACCAACAAATCAGCTCTGCTTGATCTGCTTCAATCCAGAGGTGAAGACTGATGTATTGACCATGTTCCAGCGAATGGTGCAATATTTTTTGTTGGAATGTCTGTTGTCCAAACACTACATGATGTTTCTTCAACATTTGGTGAGCTTGCAGACACCATTTTACTGTATATGATCAAGCTAGCAGGAAAGTACAGTATACTCATTTGGATTTTGTCATAGATCAGTATTCTAATATGAGCATCAAAAATGTGGAATTGGTTGCTCCCAAACTATACATAGCCACAGAAGGGACTAGAAAATGACCAGTTAGTAAAAGAAGGTTTTTTTTTTCTGATGACAACAAAAATAAAGCACTTCAGATATTCTTGTACACAGTGTGAAGAGATGCATATTTCCACACTGTAGGCTTGTCACTGGCTGTGCAGAAGGGTTCAGTGACAGCCACAGCTGTTCATGAAGTAAATGGTGACCATGAAAAATGTGACACATGTCTATTTCTTCACATGAAACGTGCTGCCAAGGACTACCAGAATGTGATCATTAGGAGCCCAGCTACAGATGTTGCAGTCATAGGCATCAGTCTTAAGTCACAACTGCTAGTTAATTTGCGTTTCATCACTCGTGCTGGGAATCAAAGCCGCATTATTGATGTGGAGAAAGTCCCTTCAACTCTAGATCCAAAGGTCTTTTACCCCCCCTTATAGGACTCAGCACATTCACATCTGCCTTCTATGGGGAGAGAAAGAGGCATTTGCTGTGGCCTCTGAGAGTGAAGATATTTGATGTTCTCACAGACCTTGGGAAAGTTTTCACACTTCAAGACTTAACATTCCTTGTGCTTGAGAAATTTGTGTTCATCTGTATGGCCAAGCTTCACCGCAGGATGTCAAGGGTGCCCGATACAAGATGTTCTACCTAGCATAATTTTCATGCCTGAATGGAGCCTGCTGCTAACATATGATGCTCCATACCAACGCAGTAAGCAGGCAAATTACCAGGCTGCTATTATGAGGTGCTCTCTCTTACCAACTGGATGCATGCTCCTTCCCATGTTGGCCATGGATAGCATTTAGAAAACAAGGAACTTGCCATCAGCTGGATGACAGGAAGTCTAGTACCAGACAGTATGTTGCAGGCAGTGCATTATGAAATGTGTTCCTCTCCTGCTGCTCAGCTTTCTTGCACAGACTTGTGTAAGTATCAGAAGTGCAAGAATAGTGATGAGCTGTCATTCACACTGATGATGTGTCAGACTGGGAAATAAAAAAATATTTTATTTGGGGAATAAGTACCACAGTGCCAATAGCAGTACACATAATTTGTAATGAGCAGTGGAATTGAACAAGGAAATAAAACTTTGATTTATATCAATAATTATGTCAATTCATAACAATCCAAATAAGCTGTTACTTATAAATATTTGAGAAATAAATGTCATATACAAAGAGATTCCAGTTAAAAGGTTTGTGTTTTACTTTTTTAGTGCTGTTGCTGAGGAAACTATGCTGGTTGTCAAGGAAAATAATATTTACATAGAAAAATGTATCAGATTTACTAAATGTTTCATGTCACGTAGTTAGACTGTAGTATATACATTTCTCTTGAGGGTAAATGGTAACATAATCCAGTCTTACAGTGAAAGATTAGTATTGCCAATAAAAACAAATTATGGGAATGAGGTAATACCTTGACCTATACTTACTACCAAAAGATAAACACTTAGGAAGGAACAATCAATTGTACACATATAAACTGGGAAATGACTGCCTAGGAAGGAGTACTGCAGCAAGGGATCTGGGGTTCATAGTGGATTACATGCTAAATATGAGTCAAGAGTGTAACACTGTTGCAAAAAAAGCAAATATTATTCTGGGATGTATTAGCAGGAGTGTTGTAAACCAGACACAAGAAATAATTATTCTGCTTTACTCCATGCTGATTAGACATCAACTGGAGTATTGTGTCCAGTTCTAGGCATCATATTTTAGGAAAGATGTGGAAAAATTGGAGAAAGTCCGGAGAAGAGCAACAAAACTGATTAAAGGTCTAGAAAACATGACCTCTGTGGGAAGATTGAAAAAATTGGTTTTGTTTAGCTTGCAGAAAAGACTCAGAGGGGACATAATAGTTTCCAAGTACAGTAAATGCTGTGTTATCCAGCCCTGTGCGAACCTGAAATGTCTATTAACTGGCATTTTTAATCTTCATAGAAAGTCCAGTTTATAGTCCAGTTGGTGCGGGGCCAGTAGGATCCATACCTGGCTCTGCGTGGCTGCCCAGAAGCGGCAACACATCCCTGCTGCTCCTACGTGGAGGAACGGCCACAAGGGGTTGGCGCGTGGGAGGGGGTGTGGGGCGCAGGCTCTGGGAGGGAGTTCAGCGGAAGCATGGCAGGTGGCTCCACATTATGCCTCCACCTGAAGGCACCACCCCCGCAGCTCCCATTGGCTGTGGTTCCTGGTCAATGGGAGCTGTGGAGCCAGCGCTCGGGGTGCCACGGGGGCAGCGTGCAGAGCCTTCTGCTGCACCTCCACCTAGAAGCAGCAGGGACAGACGGCTGCTTGCTGGGAGCCACCTGAGATGAGTGCACCCCCAGATCAAGCACCCCAAAACCCCTCCCATGCCCCAACTCCCTGACCAGAGCCCCTCCTGCACCCAAACTCCCTCGCAGAGCCTGAGCCTCCTACCTGCCCCAACCCTCAGACCTGAGCCCCCTCCCACAGTCAAACTCCCTCCTTCTTAGTTAACCAGCATTTTTCACTTACCAGCATCCCACATTGCCCCAAATTGCCGGATAAAAAAAGCTTTTACTGTACATAAAAGGTTGTTACAAGGAGGAGGGAGAAAAATTGTTCTCCTTAACCTTTTAGGAGAGGACAAGAAGCAATGGGTTTAAATTGCAGCAAGGGCAGATTAGGTTGGATATTAGGAAAAACTCTCTAACTGTCAGAGTAGTTAAGCACTGGATTCCACAACAGGGAGCTTGTGGAATCTCCATCATTAGAGATTTTTAAGAGCAGGTTAGACCAGCACCTCTTCAGGGATGGTCTAGATAATACTTAGTCCTGCCTTGAGTGCAGGGGACTGGACTAGATGATCTCCCGAGATCCTTTCCAGTCCTACGATTCTATGATTCTAATTTGTTGCATATTATCTTTTAGACTTCTGATTGTAGAAAATATTGATGCATTAAAACACCCCGAGAGGGCAAGAATTTTTAGTTCATTAGCACATTTTATTGTCCATAAATACTTAAAAAAAAAGAATTTTCACCAAAATTGACTATTGCAATATTTTTCTTGTGTATGACTTTTGAGTTCCTCATTCTACTCACTTCCTTTAATATGCCTCCATATGCATTTCAATCATTTTCTACCAGCTTGGGCCTAGATAGAAGAACTCCACATGGACTCCTCCTGAGGGTCGAAATGACAGTCTTGACCTATACATAGAATGCTTCCGCCGACGTGCACAGGCAGAAATTGTGGAAAAACAACATCGCTTGCCTCATAACCTAAGTCGTGCAGAACGCAATGCCATCCACAGCCTCAGAAACCACCCTGACATTATAATCAAAGACTCTGATAAAGGAGCTGTTGTCATCATGAACAGGTCTGACTACCAAAAGGAGGCCGCCAGACAACTCTCCAATACCAAATTCTACAGGCCATTTCCCTCAAATCCTACTGAGGAATACACTAAGAAACTGCACCAGCTACTCAGGACACTCCCTACACTAACACTGGAACAAATCAACATACCCTTAGAGCCCCGACCGGGGTTATTCTGTCTACTACCCAAGATCCACAAACCTGGAAATCCTGGATGCCCCATAATCTAGGGCATTGGCACTCTTACTGAAGGACTGTCTGGATATGTGGACTCTCTACTCAGACCCTATGCCACCAGCACTCCCAGCTATCTCCGTGACACCACTGATTTCCTGAGAAAACTACAATGCATTGGTGACCTTCCAGAAAACACCATGCTAGCCACCATGGATGTAGAGGCTCTCTACACAAACATCCCACACACAGATGGAATACAAGCTGTCAAGAACAGTATCCCTGATGATGCCACAGCACAACTGGTTGTTGGGCTCTTTGCCTTTATCCTCACACACAACTATTTCAAATTTGATGACACTATATATCTCCAGATCAGTGGCACTGCTATGGGCACCCGCATGGCCCCACAATATGCCAACATTTTTATGGGTGACCTGGAACAACACTTCCTCAGCTCTCGTCCACTCACGCCACTCTACTTATCTACATTGATGACATTTTCATCATCTGGACCCAGGGGAAGGAGACTCTGGAAAAATTCCACCACAATTTCAACAGCTTCCACCCCACCCATCACCCTCAGCCTGGACCAATCTACACGGAAGGTCCACTTCCTAGACACCACGGTGCAAATAAGTGATGGTCACGTTAACACCACCCTATACCGAAAACCTACCGACCGCTATGCCTACCTTCATGCCTCCAGCTTCCATCCCGGGCACACCACACGATCCATTGTCTACAGCCAAGCACTGAGGTACAACCGCATCTGCTCCAACCCCTCAGACAGAGACCAACACCTACAAAATCTTCACCAAGCATTCTCAAAACTACAATACCCGCATGAGGAAATAAGGAAACAGATCAACAGAGCCAGACGTGTACCCAGAAGCCTCCTACTGTAAGACAAACCCAAGAAAGAAACCAACAGAACTCCACCGGCCATCACATACAGTCCCCAGCTAAAACCCCTCCAACGCATCATCAGGGATCTACAACCCATTCTGGACAATGATCCCTCGCTTTCACAGGCCTTGGGAGGCAGGCCAGTCCTCGCCCACAGACAACCTGCCAACCTGAAGCATATTCCCACCAGTAACTGCACACGGCACCATAGTAACTCTAACTCAGGAACCAATCCATGCAACAAACCTCGATGCCAACTCTGCCCACATATCTACACCAGCGACACCATCACAGGACCTAACAAGATCAGCCACACCATCACCGGTTCATTCACCTGCACATCCACCAATGTAATATACGCCATCATATGCCAGCAATGCCCCTCTGTTATGTACATCGGCCAAACTGGACAGTCCCTACGTAAAAGGATAAATGGACATAAATCAGGTATTGGGAATGGCAATATACAAAAACCTGTAGGAGAACACTTCAATCTCCCTGGACACACAATAGCAGATTTAAAGGTAGCCATCCTGTAGCAAAAAAACTTCAGGACCAGACTTCAAAGAGAAACTGCTTAGCTTCAGTTAATCTGCAAATTTGACACCATCAGCTCAGGATTGAACAAACACTGTGAATGGCTAGCCAACTACAAAAGCAGTTTCTCCTCCCTTGGTTTTTACACCTCAACTGCTAGAAGAGGGCCTCATCCTCCCTGATTGAACTAACCTCGTTATCTCTAGTCTGCTTCTTGCTTGCATATATATACCTGCCCCTGGAAATTTCCACTACATGCATCCGACAAAGTGGGTACTCACCCACGAAAGCTCATGCTCCAATACGTCTGTTAGTCTAAGAGGTGCCACAGGACTCTTTGCTGCTTTTATCATAAGGTGTCTCAAGTTAGTGGCTATATAAATCTGAAGAGAGTAAGTAGAGCCCCTATTGCTGGAATGAAACTCATTTTCTGAATACAATTCATAGAATATTAGGGTTGGGAGGGACCTTAGGAGATCATCTAGTCCAACCCCCTGCTCAAAGCAGGATCAATCCCCACCTAAATCCCCAAATGGCGCCCCCTCAAGGATTGAGCTCACAACCCTGGGTTTAGCAGGCCAATACTCAAACCACTGAGCTATCCCTCCTCCCAATTAGTCTCACTGTACAGCCTACTGGAGATGGAACACTTGGGACACTGGATGGGGTGGGCCAGTGCTCTGAGGTGGCACTAAGCATTCTCTCTTTCTCAAGTGCTTGTCTGGCTGGTTTTTGCTCACAGGTTCAGGGTCAAACTGATCACAATATGTAAGGTCAGGAAGGAATTTTCCTCTCAGTCAGATTTTTTGGGGTTTCACATTCCTCTTCAGTTTGTAGGTGTGGAACACTTGTCAAGATTATCTGGGTATACCTTATCTAATCATTATCCTGCCATAGGAGGGGCCTCAGGCACTAGTGCACCTCAATCCCTCCTATTATCTCCCTCTTGCACATAATAGTCTAGTCTGCCATGGGCCATAATGCTTTGATCTAATTTTGGCTGTTGAGTTCAATGTGCGGTGGCTGGGTGTTTTGGTGGCTGTGATGGACAGGAAGTCAGATTAGATGATCTAGTGGTCCCTTCTGGCCTTACTGTCTATGGCTATGACAGCCTTTAAATTGTGATTTGAGGGCTTCAGTAACTCAGCCAGTGGTTATGAGTCTATTTCAGGATTGGATGGGTGAGGTTCTGTGGCCTGCAATTTGCAGGAGATGAGACTAGATCAGGAGTGGGCAAATTTTTTTGGCCTGAGGGCCACATCTCAGTATGGAAATTGTTTGGAGGGCCAGCTGGGGCATGGGATTGGGGTGCACAGGGGGATGAGGGCTCTGGCTAGGGGTGCAGACTCTGAGGTGGAGCTGGGGATGAGGGGCTTGGGGTGCAGGAGGGTGCTCCGGGCTGGAATCAAAGAGTTTGGAGGGTGATCAGGGCTGGGGCAGGGGATTGGGGTGCAGGGGGAGGCTCAGGGGTGCAGGATCCGGGCAGTGCTTACCTGAAGCGGCTCCTGGAAACAGCATCCCATTCCCGCTCCAGCTCCCACGCGAAGGCAGGGCCACACTGCTCTGCGCGCTACACCATCTGCAGGCACCACCTTAGCAGCTCCCATTGGCCATGGTTCCCAGCCAATGGGAGCTGCAAAGCCAGCACTTGGGGCAGGGGCAGCATGCGGAGTCCCCTCGTTGCCCCGCTTCTGGGAGCCAACCGGAGGTGCTGCATATGCAGAGCAGAGCAAGGAAAGCCCCTGACCCCAATGCCTGGCTGGAGCTTCGGAGCGGGGAAAGCTCCCAACCTCGCCTCCCTGGTGGAAGCTCAAGGGCCGGATTAAAAGGTCCGACAGGCCAGATGCAGCCCACAGACCATAGTTGCCCACCCCTGGACTAGATGAACATAGTGGTTCCTTCTGGCCTGACAGTCTGAAGTCTATGAGTGAGAGATGTCAGGGAAGATCAGGGCTGTAAGGGGGAGGGAACACTAGTGATAGAAGAGCAGTGCAGTTTATAGTTGAAGTTTCCAATTAGATACCCATATTTTGAGATGCTTTAGGTATGCAGAAACTTTGGCTATTCAGGTTTTCACATTTTTAGATGCATGTCCAAAATCTCTGGAGTTTTATCTATCCTTGCTCTCTGCAGCAACAATAAAGACATCTGCCTGGTACTGTACTTTGAAGTGCTTGTATTGTCTGATTATATTAGATATAGATTTAATTTCTCTACTCCACAGGCTTCTAATGAAACTTTGTCATAGCTTTTCACACAGCTCTTTGATTGTATCTTCCTGTATGTTTGGTATGCCAGGGCAAGCTCCTCTGCACTTATCGGCTATTGATTCACATGTATTATAGAGCAAGCCATGTTTTAAATTTACAACATTGTCACCAGGTCACTCTGGCTCTGCAATGTTTGTAACCTCAACAAAAGACCAATTAGTGGGCATTAGGCTGCTGATAATTTCTTTGAAGCAATTGTGTTCAGTATCACTGTTTGACAAAAGTCATTAAGTCAGTTCTGTGATCAGCCAACAGCATTGTGTCAGTGCTGGGTTATCAATGAGAATGAAACCCATGATAGAAACATATAGCCAGAATTAGTGTTTCTTCTTTCTCTTAAATGACCTGAAGAGGCTGGATAAATTAGAGGACCTGGATTATTATGTTCTTTGTTTCTGACTAATTCCACTTCATCTCTTCCGTGGGTAGAGAAGGGTAGGAGAGTCTCTCCGAATTGGGGATGAGGGTCAGCCTATGTGGAGGTGGAACGAAAAAAGACTTTGAACAGCGCTGTCTCACACCCTAAATATCTCGTCAAGTTTTCATTAGTGAAGAATTTTGGGTGACAAAATAAATCTACGGTTAGAGCCTGTTGAAAAGCTCTATGCCAACAATGCTCCCAATCCTGGTGTTAAACTGAGAAGGTGGCTTGAGGCAAGTGGGCATGGCTACATTGCAATTATGCTTGGACTATTATCGGCTGCCAAACAGAGTTGGAGCTACTCTAGTTTACACTGGGTGGGCCACACTGTTCACTCTGCTTGGGTGTTGTATCCTTTCCCCATCTTGTCTGTCTTGTCTGGTTACACTGTAAGCTCCTCAGGGCAGGAACTGTCTGCTACTGTGTGTTTCTACAGTCCATAGCACAATGGGTGCCCACTCTTGGTTGATCTTTAGGCACTACCCTAATAAACATGATTAATAATAATGATGGGATCTAGTCCTTAAGCCCTGACCCTGCAGTTCATTGTGGACAGGTGTATAGCTGTGCCTGCGTGGAGTCCCACTGGCATCAGGGGTGCTTTGTATGGATACAACCTTTAGAATGGTAGGTTCAGGGCCTTACAAAGCAAGGTCTTTGGTTTGAACTTATAGTTGTTTTTAAAACCCTTAGCGCACTATTGGGCATCTGAGTAATATGCATATGTATCTTGAGAATTTAGTAATTCTAGGAATATGATTACATCCAGTAGCCCAGTGTTATTGCTGACACTGACATGCAGGTACTGTAGGAATAAATGATGCATATAAGTGCCCATCAGTGATAGAGTGGGTATACCTTGCCAAGGAATTGGCAGAGAGAGAGTTAATGTTTTCTTTCTTTTTGAGTAAGGAAAATGCCACAGCTGCCTGCCATAACTGCAGTGATTGTCAGTGTACCAAAGCTGGACCAGCTGTGATAGATTAAGTCATTTCCCTAGTACACTAGCCTTAGTGCTTGGGGGAGCTGAGGTTGGCTGGCATTGAGAAGTAGAATCTCCTTGAAGTAAGTAAGCTACATTAGTTGCAAATGGTTTATTTCAGGGGGTGGCTTTAAGCACAGGGAGCTGCCCTTTGTTGATTAAATTCATTTGGAAACCAGGCTGAATTAAGCCTTTAGTTCTCAATTTAAATCGCTGACTAGAAAATGTTTAACCATGTACTAAAATGCCTGGCCAAATCAGTCAACTGGACTTTTGGACTTGTTGGTATTTGTCCCCTAGCTGACTATGCCTTTCTTGATTTATTGCATCCCATGCTCTTTGGATACCTTGAACTTCTGTAAGTAGGTGGGTATCCTCAACATTTCTAAGTAAGACACTCGGTTGACTTTAAAGAAGAAGTTCTTAAAATCTGTGTTCTTGGTGGTGGTGGGATTCATGGTGAGGAAAAGTGTATCGTTACAATATTTTCTCCCCTATTATAAATACAATAGGCAGATAACCTTTGAAGTTTAAAAAAACAAGTGTTTGCTTTGACCACTTTCAGCTGCTGTAGGTCATATGATATACCTTCAATAATTCATTTTAATTAAATGTTCTGTCCCATGATTTCATTGTGTGTTTATGAAAAAGGTATGGGGAAGCCAGTGCCAAATAAATACTTCTGGACTTAACTTATCTTATAAGCCTTTTCTCACAGATTCCTCTGGGTATTTTTTCCCTCTGTAAAATTGCATTCTGTATGCTGGAGCAGAGCTCATTGTTTTTTCTGTCTGACTCAATTTCATCAGCTTGGATTGCAGACCTTTTGCCCACATAATAAATAGGTGCATGTGGCAGAAAAGGTTTTCCCATATTAATACAGTGTATACTTTGTATGGAAATTACTCTACAAAAAAAAGTGTTTTGTTTAAGAATGCAAAAAGTCCTACAAAGTTATAAAAATCATGTTTTAGCAGCAAAGAATCCTGTGGCACCTTATAGACTAACAGACGTTTTGCAGCATGAGCTTTCGTGGGTGAATACCCATTTCTTCGGATGCAAGTAGTGGAAATTTCCAGGGGCAGGTACATATAAGCAAGCAAGAAGCAAGCTAGAGATAACGAGGTTAGATCAATCAGGGAGGATGAGGCCCTGTTCTAGCAGTTGAGGTGTGAAAACCAAGGGAGGAGAAACTGGTTCTGTAATTGGCAAGCCATTCACAGTCTTTGTTTAATCCTGAGCTGATGGTGTCAAATTTGCAGATGAACTGGAGCTCAGCAGTTTCTCTTTGAAGTCTGGTCCTAAAGTTTTTTTGCTGCAGGATGGCCACCTTAAGATCTGCTATTGTGTGGCCAGGGAGGTTGAAGTGTTCTCCTACAGGTTTTTGTATATTGCCATTCCTAATGTCTGATTTGTGTCCATTTATCCTTTTCCTTAGAGACTGTCCAGTTTGGCCGATGTACATAGCAGAGGGGCATTGCTGGCATATGATGGCATATATTACATTGGTGGATGTGCAGGTGAATGAACCGGTGATGGTGTGGCTGATCTGGTTAGGTCCTGTGATGGTGTTGCTGGTGTAGATATGTGGGCAGAGTTGGCATCGAGGTTTGTTGCATGGATTGGTTCCTGAGCTACAGTTACTATGGTGCGGTGTGCAGTTGCTGGTGAGAATATGCTTCAGGTTGGCAGGTTGTCTGTGGGCGAGGACTGGCCTGCCACCCAAGGCCTGTGAAAGTGTGGGATCATTGTCCAGGATGGGTTGTAGATCCCTGATGATGTGTTGGAGGGGTTTTAGCTGGGGACTGTATGTGATGGCCAGTGGAATCCTGTTGGTTTCTTTCTTGGGTTTGTCTTGCAGTTGGAGGCTTCTGGGTACACGTCTGGCTCTGCTGATCTGTTTCCTTATTTCCTCGTGTGGGTACTGTAGTCTTGAGAATGCTTGGTGGAGATTTTCTAGGTGTTGGTCTCTGTCTGCGGGGTTAGAGCAGATACGGTTGTAAAAAAATCATGTTTGTGATTCAAATGATTCACAGGTCAAGAACCTTTTTAATCAATCTCTGTTGTGGAACTTGGTAGCCACTAGGCAGATGTAATAAAAGGGTGAATTACACTTATGCTACTTATACCAATGTAACAGTTATTTTCTTTTTACATCAGCCTCACAAAATTGTACTTGATTGTTTACCGAGGGCAAGTAATTTTTTTTTTGATTGGTAAGTGAAATATCTTAATTTTTCTCAATCTCTTGATGGACAGGTGAGCAAATCTATTTTTTTGCTCAGCTACTGAGAATAGTTTTCATAACTTTTTTTACAAGTCTTCTGTACAGTGGCATAAAAATAAATTAGTAGTACCATTTTAAAGAAGGGCACTACTTCTTCCTTGCTTTTTTAAATCCCAGTCTGTGCTAAGCAGCATCAGACTAAAGCATGACAAAGGAAACTTTATAACAAAAATTATCTGGTGATAGTTATCTTTATCAGATTGCATATATCTTGCATTTTAATTCTTTGATATTCTTAAATAGTGTTAAATTAATCACAATCTACAATCAATAGTTCATCTTCTATATTAAAAATTGATGGTTTGGCAACTACCTTAGTATTTATTTGGCAACACTTTGCATTGCAATTCTATTGATGTAAGTTTGATTGCTATATATATTTTATATCTGTGCAAATGGAGATAAGATAGCTCTGGGGCTGACAATGAGAAATCGAGCCTTTGGCTTACTGGTCAAATGTCTAAATTAATCCTATCTTGGAATTAGCTAACAGTTGTTGTTGTAACAAATTGCCACCAGTTAATGACCTGTTTATCTTGGGCTTTAGACTTCTTTGGGGCTTACCCCTTTGCTAATAAAAACCAATGTCCACAAGAAATCCTGAATCTTAAACTGGAACTTTAATTGTAAGGAATCAAAATATCATGAACGTGATAGATTAATAATCACTTTTCAGAGGGTTAGTTCAAGTTGAACTTACACTCCATCAGCCTCTCAGAGCTGTGGCACCATTAAAACGACCATTGTACCATTTTGACTTTAACCAATCCAGTAGCCTAGGATTTATTAGCATGCTTACTATTCTTGCCATTCTCACATCTTCCATAAAATTAAACTCCTTACCGCTGTTATAAGTATTAAGTTGTTAATATGTGAACATCTCTCTGAAGACGAATAGTGCTTTAAGTGCTGTCTCATTCCTGCTTAATTTGAGCCACCATGTAATGACTTCTCCCCACCTCAGCTAATTAGTTTTGATTTGATAACAAATCTTTCTTCCGTTTCTGTCTGTATGCTGCTGCCTAAGTACAGAATGCCCTGCTGATACCAGTTTTAAATCTCTCCTAAATCTAGGGTGACCAGACAGCAAATGTGAAAAATCGGGATGGGGGTGGGGGGTAATAGGCACCATAGAAGAAAATGCCCCAAATATCGGGCCTGTCCCTATAAAATAGGGACATCTGGTCACCCTACCTAAATCTCTTGTGTGGGCTATAAGTAAGTAGTATTTACTAATAAAACACAGAGAACTTTAAGGCAGTGTTTCTCAAACTGGGGCTGACGCTTGTGTAGGAAAAGCCCTGGTGGGCCGGGCTGGTTTGTTTACCTGCCCTGTCCGCAGGTCCGGCTGATTGCAGCTCCCACTGGCCATGGTTCACTGCTCCAGGCCAATGGGAGCTGCTGGAAGTCTGTTGTAATGCACTACTGTGGAATACCAAATACAAAAATAAATATAAGGCCTTTTATCCGTAAGGCTTACAAATCAGCCCAAAGCCTTGACAGCGCAATAAGATGTGTGAGGGTGCATCACCACATGCATGTGCATGAGACTGTGTTCCTAGCTCATTACTGGCAGGAACTCCTGGAAAGCAGTGGTATCTGAGTGCCTGAAATCATGGGTTTATAACTACCCCAATTATAAGCAGGTGTGACTGACCCCTGATCAGGAGTAGCAACCTTAGCACCTGTTGACTGTCATTAGTTCCTTTTTTACTGATACAGTTAGAGGAAATGCCCTATACTGCATCTTTTGTAGAAATCATAGGAATCAGTTTAAATTCAAATCCTGTGGTGAACTTGAGTTTTGATTTTGATTTAAACTAATTTTTCCTGCCTCTTAGTATGTCAGTATGGAGGGGGAAAGGACTGGGATTTGTGCTGTGTAAGGTGATTGGTGCCTCATGTGGCTCCAGTTACTTTTCTCTCTCTTCTGTTTCCTTTCATTTTTGCATCTCACAGTTCTCCCCCATCCTCCTTTTTTCTTTTTTAACTCAAGCTCAAATTCTGTCTCAAATTGACCTTTGTCTCTTGTCACAAAGCCCTTTGTTTGACTACATGTGGTATATGCAGTTGGTATATATTCTTCTAATGAGGGTGCTATGCTACCACCAACACTTCAAGATTGTACTTCTGAGGCATATGTGGCATGGTGAAGTAAAACTCTAGACTTTGAAGTTTCCAGTGTCCCACTGGTACCTAGGGTTGCCAACTCTCTAATGGCATAAAACTGAATGCTCTTGCCCCGCCCCTTCCTCAGGCCCTACCACTGCCCCACCCCTTCTCTGAGGCCCCACCCCCACTCGTTCCATCCTTCCATCACTCACACTCCCCTACCCTCACTCACTTTCACCAGGCTGGGGCAGGGGTGTTGGAGGGGGCTGAGGGCTCTAACTGGGGGTATGGGCTCTGGGATGGGGCCAGGGATGAAAGCTTTAGGGTGCAGGAGAGGGGGTCCAGGTTCGGGCATGGGGAGGTGAGGGCTTTGGCTGGGGGTGTGGGCTCTGGTGTGGGCCTGGGGATGAGAGTGCAGGAGGGGGCTCGGGGCTGGGGGGGGGTTGCAGGCTCTGGGAGGGAGTTTGGGTGCAGAGGAGACTCCTGGCTGGGGCAGGGGGTTGGGGTGTGGGAGGGGGCTTGTTGTGCAAGTTCCTGCCATCACTTACTGCGGCTCCCAGGAAGCGGTCACTAGGTCCCTGCAGCCCCTAAGTGCATGGATGGCCAGGGAGGCTCTGTGTGTGGCCCTCCCACCCACAGGTGCCGCCCCCACATCTCCCATTGGTTGCTGTTCCTGGGCAATGGGAGCTGTGGAGCCAGTGCTGGGGCAGTGTGAGGAACCTCCTGGCAACCCATGGACCTACGGGCTGCAAGGACCTGGCAGCCACTTCTGGGAACCAGGGCAGGCAGGGAGCCTGCCTTAGCCCCAGACCCCTGCTGTGCTGCTGACCGGACTTTTAACAGCCTGGTTAGCAGTGCCGACCAGAGAAACCAGGGTCCATTTTTGACTGGGCATTCCAGTTGAAAACCAGGCGCCTCGCAACCCTACTGATACCAGCCATGAGAACATGACTTTGAGGAGAAACATTGCTGTGTCATCTCCCTTTTCTCTTTCCCCACCATATCCAGCATTAACAGGAAGTCCTACCAGGTATAGTTGCCCCTTGTCCTGCTTCTGAATATGTAATACTAGGAGCAGGAACTAGAAGAGCAACTAGGTAGCAACTACACATGGTCATAACATTTTTGATTAAATGAAGTTGTGTGTAAATGTGTTGTTTCTTCAAAGCTGGAGACATATCAATGTCAATAAAATTGTCTGGAAGGTTAGGGAAGGGTAGAGAGACCCGACTACACTCTCACTTAGCGCACTGACTTAGGAGGCCCAGGTTCATCTCCCTGCTCTGCCTGATTCAGAGCAGAGTTTTTCATCCTAGCCCACTCTTGGTCTCCCACACTGCAGGTCAGTGCCACCACGTTTATGCCTTCAGGTTTTGATGTAAGAATGCATATTATGACACAACTTTGTTTTCACAAAAATGTTCAAAATGTTCTGGTTTCGTTCCAATACAAAACAAAACTGACTTTAAATAGTTGCCAGTCATGAATGGAAGGATAGTCCTCTGGTTAACTCCAATGTCAACCTCCCTTTGGTACTGCCTCTGTGCATCCCGTTCTAAGAGGAAATGCCAACACTGATATCTCCTACAACAAACCCTTCCTCTCTCTCTCTCTTTCTTGGTCAGGAGGAAGTTCCCTCTATATAAAAATGACTACTGTCAGGATACTGAGTTCCCTACACAGAAATGTGACTCATGGGGAGAGAACATAACACAGAGGATGCCAGCCAGTAGAAGCATCGGTCAAAAATATGGGGCGGGGAGGAGGGAGACAGAATGTCAGTCAACACAAAGGAATTGAGGAGATCTAGCTATTTCCCATATCTGTGTTCAAAGACAGTATTCCCAAACAGGCTTGGGCTTTAGATCTCAAGATTTGCAATATTTTTATTAAATTTTAAACTGATTTGCAGAAGAGGCAATTGATTTGTAAAGAGACTTTTTTAAAGAGATGAACCCTCAACTGAAGCAGCCCAGGGATTCCCAATGTAATGTCAGAATCACTTTGTGATCTATAACAATTAAATCCTTCAAATCCAGTGAGTGGAAGCATGCCCTGGTTCCATGAACACTGTTAGAGGCATCTGCCCTGAAGTGTGCATAGTATCATAGAATATCAGGGTTGGAAGGGAGCTCAGGAGATCATCTAGTCCAACCCCCTGCTCAAAGCAGGACAAATCTCCAGACAGTTTTGTTTTTTTAAACCCCAGTTCCCTAAATGGCCCCCTCAAGGATTGAGCTCACAACCCTGGGTTTAGCAGGCCAATGCTCAAATCACTGCAGAAACTGCTGAATGTAGTTAAATCCATTGGCCCTGTTTGCTGTAGAGGAAGGTTGGCTTAAAAATGAGCCATGGCTAGGAAAGCCCTTATAGAGTCCCAACTTTGGGACAAGAATAGTTTCTGAGATGAGTGTTTCCATCTCAACTCCGTCACCAGTTCAGCTGGGTAGATTTTTAAGGGAAACGCTGTAAACTATGTTTGTGTGCGCTAAGAAGTTCTTTTCCTACCCTCTGCTAACAGGATTAGCTGTCAGTCCCACATAGCTCACACGTAGTTGCATATGTAGATAGATTTGAATGACTTGCAGGGAGAAGTTCATTTTTATGTTCACATTAAATAACCAAATGCTCCCTTATGTCTGGGAATGAGATAATTTTAGTTGGAGGGAGATTAATAGCTGTGTAATCCATGGTGACCTAAATGTGCAAATTTAAAGTAGTAAGAAGCTTGTATAAAAGTGTATATAGAATTCATGCTGGGGCTTGTATTAATGGATTTGGTATGTATTATTGTTTGCCATGTCACTGTTACCCTTAGGATGACAGAATCGTTAAATTCTAATGATGAATTAGAAATGAGATAGAAAATAGTTAGTGAGAGATCAGTCAGCTACAAGGAAAACACAGTGGGTACCTGCACACGCAGACAATTTGAAGGAATTCTGCCAGGACCTGCTCCAGCCAGTCTTGTATTTTTATTCCATTTTATGATTGCTTGCTTCTTGAGGAGAATTCTGAGTTCCAGTAACACAAAGGTACATTTTGGAACTGGAATTGGTTGTGTGAATCAATATTTTTTCACAAAACAACTGATTTTTAAAAAAGCAAAGCTTTCTGTGGCAAATACCAACAGCATAAGATTACTGTTTGCCTTGTTACAAACTGAAATTGGAGCACCACTCTGTATCACTTAGTTGATAGTATAAACATAATATTGTTTGGTAAAAGGGTAAAGGATCATATTCTTCTTATGCAATAAATTGGGTACATTTTATGCTTTCTACAATAAAATATAGGAGATGTTTTGACAGTATTGACTATTAGTGCATTGTGGTAAAAGGAAACCAAAAGATAAGAGTCAAGGGCACTCTTATTTGGAACTTGCATCATTCAGTAAGTTTGGAGAAACATTTTCTGATTCTCCCTTGTTTGTATTTTTCTTAAAGGAGGGTTACGTTACTCTAAAAAGTTGAAAGTGAATTTCTTTCCCTGTTGGACTACTTTGTCTGTTGTTCCTTACCAATTCTATTATGAAGTCACTCTAGGTCAAATTGCTTGGTCTCTGGCTGACTTGCTTTCACAATACATTACCATCTAGACTCACTTTTTATCATGAGTTCGAGTTTGTCCTTTTAAGTTACAGTAAATGTCTTAGGTTGACAATGGCAAACTCTCTTCTCCTCCTCCATGCCTTAAGGGTTATGGGATATTTCCAGAAATAACTAGTCAGTTAAGATGCTTTACCTCTGTGGTGTTATTGGAACAATAAACCTTTCTGCATGCAGTAGTTTCCCATTAGAGCATCAATGCTATAGTCTTCTCTGAAGTCCAACAGCTTTTTATCACTAAGAGCAGAACTGTGCTATAGTGTATGTATAACATTTGGAGAAGAGAAAATTTATCACTTAATTCTAATTATTAGCTGTTTCATTACAATAAAGCTACATGTCACACCTACCTACTCCACAACATTGTGGATACATTCAAATATTGGTTGAAAAAATAATTGATGGTTCGTGTTATAGGGGCTAGAACCTACATCCCCCTCAACAAGGGTGGAATATATTATCTATTGATGTGGAAATGGTAATCTATAACTGCTGTGGCCAACAAGTCATGCACTTAACATATGGACCTAAAAGCATGCATCTTTTGTAATGAAAACATTTCTGAGAATAAGAATTCTAGGTAAAAAAAAATCTGTACTTCCTTAAAAAAAACAAACAGCTAGGTTTGTTTGACAATTATGTTTTAATAGTTACAAAGTTTAAATGCAAATGTAATATTCTTTCAGTAATGTGAACATCCCTTCAAATTATTGAATAGTATGGAATTTAAAACCTTGAAGTTTCTGTACATGTGATGCCAAACAGCATGAGACAAAAATTTGACAATATATTCTTCACATTACCGTAGTGATTTATTTTCCCTATTATGCCTCTGACCTGGAGTATAGAATAGCCTTTAAATACAATGTTAATAGGTGCTGAGAATATATTACTCTGCCGGTAGTTAGGTAGGAAGGTATAGAACCTGGAATAAAAATACTTCCTCCATTTAACTCGCTTCATTTTCTCTAGCTCCAGATCTATTGTTTTGACTGACCCAAAAGGTGCTATAGCATGCTCTATTAGTCAATCTTTCTTCAGCTTACTTGCTCTGTGTCACTGTTAAGGATATAACCCTCTAACTTTCTGTAAGCAAATAAATTTCTGAAAGCCTGAAAGAAGAGTATAGCACCATTCAATTTATCATCGTGTTTCATTTAGAATAGCTGCAATTAAACCTAAGAAATATTTATCAAGGTCTAGGATTATTCTTGCTGGCCTTTTACACTCATTTTCTGTAAAACTAAAGTGATTATACTTGCTTTTCAGCATCTGTGGATTAATTCATGTTTGTACAGTCCTTTAGAGACACAAAGAACTTTACAGTAGAAGTACTAAATATGGTTTATACTAAATTAATCTGTGCCACCATTTAAACTTTCCTTTATGCCCCCAGCTCTCTCATCTAATATCTATTTCTACTTGATATTTTTGACTGGAATAATTTAAAAATTAGTCTCAACAAAGCTCTTGAGATATAGTGCTGGAACACTACGAACATGCAGTTACAGAAGTTAGACTAGATGACCTAATTGGTCTCTTCGGTTTTTAATTTATATGATTCTTGAGTCTGAGATTGAAATCTTGACACTTTAAAATTCTATCTGTCCTATAAGGATGGAAGGATGAATTCCATTGAAACCTCTGTAGGAAAGGCCCATTTTTTTTCTATAGGACAGATAGAATCTAAAGGCTTCAAGTCTGTGTATCTTTACTTCAGCATTCATTCATTCCCTCCTAGCTCAATAATCATTGCTATCTCCTTCCTCGGACATTTAAAATTACTCCATTCCAACAGCTTTCCCTGTGCTCTTACTTTCACTATGAACATGGCTTCTTGCTTGGAATACAATAGCTTTTGTGTAGTGCTCACCCACTAAATTCAGACTCTGTGGAATAATTTGTTTGACACCTTTTTCACATTCTTCTTTCAACATTTCCAAGTTTGATCATCTTTCTTAGTTGATATTTTTTTCTCTTCACTTCAATACTCTTATCTATCCCAATTTTCCTGACAGTGCTATCCAAATCTCTAGCAGCTTTAATAATAATTTTGAATTTTTTTCCTAAATAAAATATATTTGACTAATGTAAAAAACTGAAGAATTTATGTTATAATTATTTTCCTTACCTGGTTATAATATGGCTCGATAGAGTAAAATAAAAATGTTAAATATTTTAATAAGGTAAAAACAAAAGTCTAAAGTAATTAGAGGGTCCCACACATGTGTAATAGTGGGACCACATGGTTCTCTTTCCAGAATTGGGGCATAAGTAATTTGCATAGGAAATTGGCTGGGTTTTTTGCAGAGTTACTTTCACCAAGTATTTAACATCAGGTCAGTTTTACCTAGTGAAGCTTTTTACATGTTTTCAGAGTATGCGTAACAGGTTGTAAAATGTTAGCCACATATTTGAGGGGAATTTTGAATTATTTTAATAAAAAATGATGCATTCTCTTTCACATGCCATGAAATCTGCATTAAGTTCACATCTCTATTAATTACCAAGTTGTTAATATTTTGTATCTTCAACAAAACTAGTGTTGCTCAATTTCTTTCTCATACTGAAAAATTTCATCTATGTTGTTTGTGTTGCCAAACAGGCCACTGTCAAAATATATGTATGATAGTACCCTGAAAAGCCTGGCATTCCCAGGACTCTCCTGAACAGTGCTGAGTTTACAATGGCTCCAGTGGCTCCAGGCTCAGAAGGGGCCCCGGCCTGCTCTGCTTGCACTGTGCCCCGAGACCCCGCTGGCTCCCCCTGCCCACAACTTGCTCCTCTCAGCCTGCCTGCCGGCTGGCCGAGGGCTCCACTCTACTCCCTGGCCCCATCCCCATGCTCCTCTCAGCCCTCTGGCCGGACCCCAGTGCGCCTCCGGCTTTGGACAGTCTCTGCTTCCCACCACCTGAGGGGCCCTGCCTGTCTCCCCGGAGCTGAGCCACCTGGGACTGGTGCAGAAGCCTGGCCAATCTCAGCCAGGTGGAGGAGGAGACAATGTGGAGGGCTTGGCTGGGCTCCTCCAGGCAAATGCATCTTGAGGGACCCTGGCCGGGGCAGGTCCTGGCCTGGCTGATCGCGCCACTCCTGAGGAGCCAGAGCAATTCACAGCCCTGTGCGCCAGGCCCACAAAAAGATAATCCATCCCTGCTCCTGAAATGTCTGTATTTACATTATGAAGTTTTACTAGAACAAGGTATAAGCCCCCAATCATGCAAAAATTTTGGCATGTACCCAACTTGGTGAATTGTGAGTAGTTCCATTAAGTTAAGCATGCATCAAAGAGTCCTGTGGCACCTTAAAGACTAACAGATGTATTGGAGCATAAGCTTTCGTGGGTACCCCTCTGATACTTAAGCATGCATGTGAGTCTTTTCAGGACTGTGGGCTAAATCATAAACAAGATAAGGCCCATCCTTCAGTCATATCCAAATGGCTGGACTCTTGTGGCTGGGTGAAGCCTCTTTGAAGTCAGCAAGGCTCTGGCCACAGGTGCAGGAGTCTGCCTGAAGATATCTGATTGCAAGACCATGGCCTAAGCATGCTTACATGGGGAAAATTGTTGTATTTTTAGTTAATGAAAGCACAGAATTTGAGTTTTCTGCATGGGGAAATTATAGTCCTACTCAATGCTCCCATGATATTACAGAGAATGTTCCATGTCAGTGTGTTTTGTAGAACATTATAAGCAGTAGTTAACCACTTAGCACGTGTCATCATTGGCTAGTAGAGATAGATTTGACACACAGTTTCTATTATTTTATGTAACTCCAACTGGCTATAGATGAAAATACAAGCTGGTCCATCTGAAGATATAAAAATATCAGTAAATAGTGGAATTAGAGAGCTAAACTTCACAGTGCAATAAGAAAGCTTACAAGCCCTGCTCCTGAAAGTATTTATGCATGTGCTTACTTTAAGCGCGTAAGTAGTCCTGTTGATCTCAGTGGGACAATATACATGCTTAAAGTTAAAGCATGTGCCTAAGCGGCTGCAGAATTAAGTCTTAGATTGCTTAAAGTCAACCTTCCCATTTTGTATGGTAAAGTTACTCCTTTTTTTCCCCCCTCAAATGAAAGTCACAGGACTGAATTTAGCCTAAAAGATTCATTTAGAAAGAAATATCCCAACAATGAAGAATGTACTTTCTATTTTCCTTTACATAAAATACACCATCGTAGATCCTACACTCTTAAGTAAAAGCAACAAAGAATCCTGTGGCACCTTATAGACTAACAGACGTTTTGCAGCATGAGCTTTCGTGGGTGAATACCCACTTCTTCAGATGCAAGTCTTAAGTAAGGTTTCTTAGGTTTTACTTCAGTTCACCCTATGGACCATGTTTCGATATGATTCAAAATTCAACACAATCATGACACTCTGGAGAGGGGAGGAGGTAAATGGTTTGTTTCCCTTTGTGTTGAGATTCAAGGAGTTTGAATCAAGGTATTTTTCCCAAGGACTAGGGAAGGGCAGGGGGAGGTGAGTCCCTCTTTGTGTTGAGTCAAGGATTTGACTCGGTGTGTAATCTCTCTGGAGCAGGCTGGAGAGAGGGAAGGGGGGAGGGGAACTGGCTGTTTCTCTCTCTCTGGTGAGATTCAAGGGGTTTGAATCTGGGTTCCCCAGGGGAAGCTTGGGGGACAGGCAGTGTGTTATCCACTTTAAACGTAATTGGTGGCAGCGAAAACCAGATCTAAACTAGAATTTTAATTTAAAGGAGTCCATGCAGGTCCCCATCTTGGAACCCAACAGCTCCAAGTGGGGGAGAAGACCTTTTTGAATCATATTGAAACATAGTCCATAGGGTGAACTGAAGTAAAACCTAAGAAACCTTACTTAAGAGTGTAGGATCTACGATGGTGTATTTTATGTAAAGGAAAATAGAAAGTACATTCTTCATTGTTGGGATATTTCTTCCTAAATGAATCTTTTAGGCTAAATTCAGTCCTGTATTGGTTTGAGTTGTGAAGTTTTTTTATTTGCATGTGGGAGGAACAGATTTAGCAGGGCCAGGAAGTGTCTGCTGCTGATGATTTATTTTCTTTCCTGTATTTTGAGGGGTGGGGGTAAAATTCTGCAAGAAAATATTTAAAATGCAAAAGATACAGATCATCCATATCTAGTATGTATATAGTTATTTTGTTTATTTGTAACTAGGCTGTTGTGCAAATAATTAAGCTTAAAAGTTATTCTAGTGATTTAAACATTTTTAGCTATTGCAAAGCAAGCATTTTTGATTTCCTCATTCATTTAATCTGAAAAATTCCATTTCTGCTTCCATATTACCTAAGTTCTTGTGATTTTGTTTGTTATAGTTGTAGCATCTACGTAATGCTTTACAGTTTATTAGCATTATACAAACTTGGTCTCTGATTCTGTGATCTGATCTATCTGAATAAACCATAATGCATATGCAGAGTACCACTAAAGTCAAATAGGGCTTTTATTTTTTTATAAACAGACCTTGTAACTTTTTCTTCTCTAATTGTTGTAAAATTACTTCCTGAATCTGAAATGTTGAATTAGCACTAACTTTTTTGCATAAAAACATTGATTTAGAAATTTCCCTTCTTATTTACCTGACCATATACTCCTCATATCCACTGATAAATGTTATTTATTAAATAAAAACTCCTGGAAGTTCTCTAATCTTCTCATTCCAAGTATCAGTGGAGTCCTATCCTCATCAGTATGTTTTCACTTTCTTACTCAATGCCCAACACCCAGTCAATCAGAACTACAGTTAGGAATCCTTGGCTTTTCTTGTTCTGGTATCTGTTTCATTTATCTGTATTGGAAAACAAATTATATTCCATTGTCTGTAGGAGCTAAAAGATGCCATTTTGCACTTTCTGATTCTCTATTAGAAGCTGTTGATAGTTCTCAGTAACTATGATTTGTTTTCTGTCCTTCACTGTTTGATTTCTTTACAAAAACAACTTATCTTGCATCTCTCCAGCTCATATTCTATCAAACTGGAAATTAAGCTTTCATTTTTTTGGTATTCCTAGAAATTAGAGATAGGAAAGACCAGTGGGCCATCGGGTCCCAGCTCGCAGTCAATGTTGGCTTGTCCTCTCCGTTATATTCTCAATTGTTTTCTCTAGCAAAATTTTAAATGAAGTGGTACAGCTTACAATTTCCTGATGGAAGTCTTCCATAAGCATCCCACTATTAGAAAATATTTCCTGAATTCAGCTTAAATTTTTTTTGTGCGTAACTTCCTCCTAGTATTCCTGTGAAGGCTCTACTATTTCCATAGAGTTGATCACTTTTATGAAGAATTTTTAGCTCAAGGCAAAAATCAACTGTTGTGCTTTCTGTTTCTCTATCCTTGACAGCTGATTTTCCACATTGCAATTGCAATGTCTCTACTACCGTAGGTCACCTATCATGCAGAACATAATGTACCTGTAGGTAGCATACACATTTCCTACCTTCAGTTTAGCTAAAGCAGGGGTCAGCAACCTCTGGCACGCGGCTTGCCAAGATAAGCACCCTGGCGGGCCAGACCAGTTTGTTTACCTGCCGCGTCTGCAGGTTTGGCCAATCACGGCTTCCATTGACTGTGGTTTGTCACTCCAGGCCAATGGGGGCTGCAGGAAGGGTGGCCAGCACATCCCTCGGCCCGCACCACTTCCCACAGCCCCCGTTGGCCTGGAATGACGAACTGCAGCCAGTGGGAGCCGCGATCGGCCGAACTTGCGGACGCGGCAGGTAAACAAACTGGCCCAGCCTGCCAGAGTGCTTACCCTGGCGAGCCGCGTGCCAGAGGTTGCCAACCCCTGAGCTAAAGCAATGAAATTTGAACACAAATCAAAGATGTTAAGACCAAATTCTTTTTATTTTTTATTTATTTATATATTTTTTTGGCTATACAGTACTTTATGGCTATAGAATCCATTGCTAACTGTTCTTTCTGACGTGTTTTGACACAAACTCCTGAATTATTTGCTTTTTGAGTAATTGTAAGTAATATACAAACTCTTTTAGTTTTTCCTTCATCAGGAAATGATACTCTCTGCCAGTACAGTTATTATGCCTGGTCTATTCTTGTTCTCTCTTGTCAGAAAGCTGTTGGGTTTCAGCAGATATTTCCCAAGCCATAAATCATTCCAGATTTCTATTATTTCTTAATTACTTTGTATGGGAG